>NC_060256.1:47710848-50210848 GCF_921293095.1 Ischnura elegans
AATCGATGGCAGCTGACATAAGTGAGTCCGTAGAAGTTGCAATGCCAGCCTTCCAAATTTACTGAAACTTCGGCACTAGGAACAAGTATTATTTAATTATCCGGATACTAATGGTTCGAATTACATTTGGGTTATAACTGACACATTAGTTTCTAATTTTCACTAATCAACTCCTTATTAATAGTATGGATGAGGCTATTGAATGGAAAATCTACAAAGAAATAAACATTAAAGAGCTTTGTGTCAGTCATTCGACAGGGACTTTAATCTTCATAAATCAAGACATAAACATTGATTATTTAAACAATGATGGACACTTTATGTTGGGAAATATTGCAAAAATTTCTTAATAAATTAAAAATGCACGTAAACGATTCGGTATCCTTCAACAGATGCACTCGTTGAAATCGCTTCGATGGAATTGATGGATTCACTTTCGGCCACATTTCGTTTCCTCAAATAATCTAAGCTCTTACCTTTACCTTCAGACACAAATTTGCCTTTAAATCGGCATAATGACGCCATCACTTCAGCCCAAAGGTATATTTAATAACTTAAGGCTAAGTAAAAGGGATAATAAAACGAGTAATATTGTCACAATGCAACGTAACTCTACGAGGTAACGTAAACCAGCCCCATGACACTTCCTATCCCTCTCCATTGGGAACCCATGGTCTTTTATTGAAGTCGTTTCCTCAACCTGCCGCACGTTTGCCGGGGCGGCGCCACGTATTCTGGAGGGCAAGAATTAGCGGGTAAGTTAATTTCCGTATTGTTGAGCGCATACTACAGGTGAGTGGAAATAGTCATTTTTGTAATTAATTAAGATTTAGTTTTCATTTATTTTCGAATGTTAGTCTTCTGCATTATTTCCTTACTGTTCTACATTGATATTTCGTGGATATATATCGCGGATTTACTGAAAAAAGGAAAATGCCGTGGACGTGTGTGGTGCCGCGTTGCACCACTGGTTATGGCCACAAGACTTCGGGAATTTCGCTTTTTAGAGTCCCCAAGGACCCTGAGAAGCGATGAAATAGCTGTACGATTCCTTTTTTTGATGTGCTAAAGCTCCAAAATTTATACATATTTTAAATTACAGGTTCTGCTGTTCCAGTGGTCAATGTCATTCACAGTGGAGGAATAAAGTAACACAGAAAATGCAAGATGTGCGACGGCTTTCATCAACTATTCATCATTCTCTCCTACTAAATTGAATCTCTTAGAATGATTAGTAATTAGAAATAGAAATTAGTAATAGAAATAATTAATAGAAATCTTAAATTGTGAGTAATTAAAATTTATTTTTCATGACATTACCTTGCATTGATTGTATAAATAATCTCAGTTTCAATAGCATTGTGTAATCATTCTGGAAATGTAGATTTGATGTGTGTGTACATTATATAAGTTGGAAAAATGTGAATCGTTTTCATTCTTAATACCTCTTTCGATGATTTCTTTTAATGCAGCTGTTATCGATGGTGCGTGCAACTCTCATGAAAAGTACATTTACCGCGTATTAGCAGTATTAGCCTGTGGTTTCTGTCGTACTACTCATCTTATTTTTGGGCGAGGGATAATATTTCAGATTTGCCAGCACCTGAAAGTGATCAGACATCCGCAAATCCCTCGGATTATATCCATTGCACTGTTTCCGTGGAAGTTCATTCGGAAATTATTTGCAAAATCTCTTTCGTTCTTATCTTTCATATGGTATTTTACTTCCTTAAATCTCAAATTATTCCTTTGGTGAGTAGGCAAGCATCGTTATAAAATAGCCTTTAACGGTAATAATGGTACTTCCGGAAATTATTCACCCTGTTCAACGATTAAATATGCCTATTCTATACCCGCAAAACGTCCCTAGGATAGAATCATTTTTTTAGATTTGCTGTGCCCTGCCATTATTATTATCACTTGATCGAGACTCAGGAGATTAAAAACATTAACATACGTCACTTCATAAGAAGTATTTCACTTCGGCCTTGGTAAGAAGTCGTTTGCGTTTCTGATATTATATTTGTTAATAGTGTTTGAAAGCAAGGAATAACATCTATATTCTTATAAGGCCGTGGAAACATGTCGATGGGCTCAGAGGCAATGGTGCGTACATAGCTTCTATGACAACTTATATTAACGTTTACCACAAGATAGCTATAAATAATTATTTCCTTAAAAATACCTTTCCTCACTACATAAGGTTTTAACTGCTGACAATCTTTCGTTTATGGCTGTAACTGATTTTACAAAGGTATGGAAGCAGACGAAGCTGAAATCCAACGCCTTCCATTTGATTAATACTCACGAATGAGAACGATTTCTAGGTATTTTTCGCTATAAGATGTTAAGTGCATATGAACTTGTTAACTAGTAACCACTGTCGATGTGTTTATATTCATTTTTGCCATAAATTAGTTCATAATTACTGAAGTATCGTATACAGATACGTAGGAAACTTGCCCTTCAGGATAGGTGGCGCCCCTACCGGCCTCAACGGGAAACGGCTTCATTAAATGACCATGCCTGAACGGAGAGTGTCCAGACCTTCTCATATTTTAAGACCGTGACGTAAACAAACAAAGGTGCTCAACCGCTGTGAAACTACGATATGTAACTACTATGTTGGCAGCGTTGTCAAGTTGGTGGTCAGCAATTATAAATAAACCATTTTTCCAAATTAGGTTGAAATTTACAGAGCAAAAGGTCTCATTAGTTAAGTTCATTTTATTCATCACAAATGATGTAGTTATAAAGCTTCACTCTATTTCCAGAGAAAGTACTTAAATTCTTCCGATACCTAAGAGTCAATATAACAGCCATTCTTCATATCACTAGCTTATTCCATTTTAAGTAAAATTCATGCATTGTACAGCTATTTTGATTGATTTAGCATTACTTTTAATTTTTATGAATGACTAATTGAGCAATTTTAACTCGTTGTTATCGAGTTTATCTAACTAATGAAAGCAGTATTTCGAAGCGCAGGTTCCTCCTTAAATACATTTTTTCCAAAAACATTATAAAATGCACTATATAGTGGAGAAATAAGATTTTCACCACTCTGAGAATAAAAATGTTGGTGCCATCTGCGATTTTGCGATCTGGGATTTTTCTTTTTCAATCTTAATGGCATGAGAAGGAGCCAAAACTCGCTTTTGTTTATATTTACTATGAGATGTGCAATGGATCAGAAAAGTTTGCTTCGTCGAATTGAGTGGCGCCACTGTCGGTTTCGTAAAAAAGTTAGCTTATTCTCTTGTGCCATATTATAATTTGGTCCCTGCGATGACTGAAATTTAACGCTGTTATGGCGCCTGAATGTTTACCATGACCCCGTGTAAGATGGAACGATTTATTTTCCGCCAAAATCCTATCTCCAACTCACTAACGACCACTCCACGACCGGTTTTCGATAAGTTTGTTTACGTGGCATGGTGATACAGAAATTGTATTGGTTTCCTTTATTCTCTAATTATAACTATCATAATTATTATCATCAGCTGTTTTTCTGCCCTTCTTTACCGGCAGGTCCGTAAAACCAAAGTCGTCTAAACCTCACTGTGCCTAAGGCCTCCCTTTTAGTTTCCCTGTAGCTCCTTCCTGATCTCACCGTGTCCTTCAGTCTTCTTCTTCTCCTTTCTCCTTCTACTGTTCCCTCGACTGCTGCATTCAAAATCCCCTTCCCTCACAAAAAAATGCCCAATTCAATTCACTTTTCTCTTCATTACAGTTCTCAGTAGTGTTATTCCTGCTTTTCCTGTTAGGGTACAGTAAGAAATATGCGTCTTTCTGCAATAATGAAATGCAGGGGCGCAGCTAGGAATTAAGGCGAGGGGGTGTTTTAGGCGCAAATGCACCTTGGGTGTGTGGTATACCCACCAGGATAAGCGGGAGGTGCGGGGGCCCTCCCCCAGAAATTATTTTTATAAATGGTTCAAAATGATGAGTTTTATGGTTCTCTGCGGGATATTTTATTAATCCTTACACTATCCTATAGGTATATTAATCAAATGAAGTAAAATGGATTAAACTTAAAAGTTTCTCTGAGCTCTGCGGGGGGTTTTATCCCCCAAACCCCCCCCCCCCTCGCGCCACTGATGCAATATGCGTATATACAATATTTTTCGCACGTATTAGTCAGAAGCTTTGGTCGGACTTCTTCATAATTTCACTAGCATAATACAGTCATAAGAAGTTTTATCCTCGTGTGGCAACTATATCGGTTTCTCTACGATAACATACTGTTTCCGACGGTGGGATCATTCGGACCCCCAATGAAAAACCCTTATTTCGAGCCTAGGATTGATGTTTACATATAAAGTTTGTTTTATTACTAACGCATTTGATTCAAAAGATACACCACGGACTTCGTGATAAACACATGTAAAATGTGCTTATGAGGAACACCCTGTTGGGTGGTAGAGCACATTAATTGTCCACCAATCCGAAAGAGCGTGGGTCCATGTCCCACCACTGCCACCATGTTTTATTAATAATGCACTTGATTCAAAAGATACCTTACGGAATTTGTGATAAACAACAGAACATAATGAAATGAAAGATCATAATAAAATGCGAGAATCCACAGTATACAACATAAACAACTCCTTTTACTGTCATCATAATCAGCTGCTTTTCTGCCCTACTTTACTAGCTGGTCCCAAGCACCAAAGTCGTCTCCACCTCACTTTGCCCGAGACCTCCTCTTTAGCTTCCGTATAGTTCCTTCCTAACCTTCCGTATAGTTTCTTCACCGCGTCAGTCATCTTCAGCCTTATTCTTCCTCTCCTCCTTTCTCCTTCCACTGTTCCCTCAACTGCTTGCTTACATCTTTTTAAACTTGGTAAGTGGTAACTTTGTTGACTTATAACTTAGTTTGTTGATTGAAAATGGAACTTCTATGTCTCTTTATGTACTTTCTCCGCATATAATTTCATGAGCAACTTGATTATGTATTTATCTCTATAAATTTTACGTTTGACGAGGTGTTAAATGGAAGATCAGACTTTCTAATCCCAATATCGCCCAATAAAAACGTATTATTATTATTATTATCCTTTAATTTTCTTCAGTTTTCACTGAGTTGTTTTAGTGTAAAGAGCACGGGTTCCCACCTCTTTACTATTGAATTGCGTTGAGAAATTTTCTCGTGATGCGAGAAGTTGAAATTATTACAGACTTTTGCAATTGGATGTAATAGGTTGAGTGTTTTGAAACTATTTTGTATATGTTTTGGGGTGATACCGGTAGCTGAGATGACAATTGTAGCTATATAAACCTGTTCCATATTCCATATTCTTTTTATTTCTATTGCCAATTCTTGGTACTTATTTATTTTTCCGGCTAATGTCTTTTCGATGTTATGCGATAGTGGCACAGCAATATCAACTGTGTAGCAGGTTCTGTATTTCTTGTCAATCAACATTATATCTGGTCTATTATTAACTATAGTTTTATCTGTGTGGATAGGCAGATCATAGTAAATTTTAAATGCGCTGTTTTAAGCACTGTTTCGGGGTGGTATTCATAAAATGGGGTCTTGGTATCTATTAACTTGTGTTGGAAGGCCAGTTTTTGGTGGATATTTTTTGCAACTTGATTATGTCTTATTATTATTATTGTTATTATTATTAACTGCTGCTTTAAAAATCCCCCTCCCTCTCAAAACATGTCCTATACAATACCTTTTTCTCTTCATTTCAGTTCTCAGTAATGTCCTTTCCTCCCCAACCTGTCTGGATTCTGGATCCAGAATCTCTTCATTCCTCCCTTTATCCACCCACTTCACTCTCTCCAGCCTTCTCCACACCCACATCTCAAAAGTATACATCATTTCCCCATCTCTTCTTCCCAAGGTCCTTGTTTCACATAAATATAACACAGATCTCCACAATTAGCATTTCACCATTCTCTTCCTCATCCCTAAGTTCATACTGCTTGCAGAACACCTTTCTCTTCTTGATGAATGCTGCCTTTCACATAGCTATTCTTGTCTTTATCTCTGTCCCTCACTCCTCCAGTCTTTAGTCTGCACGCTTCCTAAATATCTTTACCTCCTAACTTCAGGGCTCCCACTCAAACGTGAAAACCTTAAAAACGTGAATAAACCGTGAATTTCGTATGCTGTGAAAAAACCTAGAAATAGCCGTGAATTTCAATGATCGTAGTTTTTCCCGGCGAATCGAATGAATAAAATCTTCTCGGGTTAAGCACCGGGTCAGGCTTTTTGAGGCCAAAAAGCCTGACCCGGTGCTTAACCCGAGAAGATTTTATTCAGCCGTGAATTTCGTCATAAAACCTTAGAAATCTCTCAAACTTGATGGTAGAACTACGATAGACGGATTAAAAGAAAAAAACGGATATTTCAATCATGTTTCAAGGCCGAGTCACGTGCAGATACTGTCCACGGATTTACCTGCACACGTGTATTCGAAAGTGCAACTATTAATTGGTCCATGTGTGCCATGACAGCACATTGACCTTAAGCCTGCGATTGGAAGACAAAATCAGCCACTTATTCACTTCCCTGCCACCCTGCTCTCTCCATTTTCCCACTCACACCCTTTTAGCCGGATCTGAATTTTGCTAACGATAGGTGACGTCATGAGAGATTGCACTGTCATTGCTGCGTTTGCGCTCAAGGCATCTGTCGCGTTTGTTACATTTTTAGTTAACGTGCGGCCGATGATTGTTACGTGATCAATATTTCTGCCTAAAATGCCTTTTGTACAAACCGTGAATTTGATGACATTTAGACCGTGAAAACCTGGAAAAACCGTTATAATTTAGTTAGGGTGGGAACCCTGCAACTTGTTCTATCTTACAATAACTATAAGGTACGGAAAGGGCAATTTTCAAGTTTTACATAGCATTTTTTATTGTTTTTCTTAATCGTTGGATTTTATTTAATTTTTTTTATTTCAGCACCAAAAACGGCACAAAGGCTTTTACATTGGCTGTTACTTAAATAAATAATAGCTAAAAGATAACAAACAATAACACAACATATAAAAACTAACAGAAAACAAAATTTTTAAACATAAGAAGGCGCACTATGGATTAGACAAATGGATTGAGGGTTCAAGGCAAACCCTCCAGGGATACAACACACCGGGGCCGGGAACCAAGCCCATGGCTTATACGCCCGATCACCCGGGGAGGGACGGGAGAGGAAGGAAAAAGGATAGAGGCGCCGCCGCGATGGGAGCCCGCCGACGCCTCTGGGATAGGATAGGAGCGGAAGGAATGGGACGGGGAGAAACACCTCAACGCTATAGAAGCGAAGAGCGGCGACTGTAAGCGAAACCCGGCAAGCCATTAATGTTCTAACAATCTTGGAGGATCATTCTATGAGGAAGAATAATCCAACGATCAAATCGTTAGATTATGGATTAGACAATCGTGAATTATATTCAGATGGCATTTTAAGGAGGATTTGTAACTAATGGCAGAGGAAAAGAGGTCCTGGGAAGGGATTTTTGAAGCCATGGAGTTAAATAAGGATGGTAATCGGTAGAACAGAGAGCGTTGAGAGATGGGAATGTAGTGGAGCATATATGGAATTACGGTATTAGAGTTGAAGACATGAGTACAAGAGGCAGTTAATAGCCAACGGTGAATTTTCGAGAAGAATGCGAAAAATAATGGTCTTTTGGCTTATGCTACCCAAGCTCCATGCGCGGGAGCCAAAACTTGCTTTAACGCGTAAAGTCTCGGTAGTGATTCACGCTCTTAACCCTTAAAGGTCCATGAGTCCATATATGTCCCAAATTTTTTGAATTCTCTCAAAGTTAAATGAGAAGGTGTATGATTGTAAGAATTGGTTCTATTGAAGAATAGGCAATTGGCTTCTAGTTCTAAATTATTTTTCTGATACCCTCTTGATATTGGAGTTTCCACATTGCTAAGAAATTTCACTTGAAATGCTGTTTACAAAGTGGAATTTTGATAGTTTATAAGAAATCAATGAGAAGATAGATTGCAACAGGACTTTTGGTTCATCCTTAATGTGTACCTAGTGGAGTTAGTGCGAAAAACTCCGAATTTGTTCTTTAATTTTCACAAAATTAGTGTTTTTATGTAATGGGACACACATGTCCCTATGGATCATAAGGGAGCGTGAATTGGTATATAATACGTCCCAGATTGTATGTCAGAAAATATTAGAGATATCGCTTTCATATAATTTTTTTGGAGTGTGTGCATTAGTAGATATAAGTCTAAAAACGTGTTTTGCTATGCAATCTAACGGGTGCAATCCTTATGGACCTTAAAAGGTTAACCATTAAAGGTCCATTAGGAATAGAACAAACAGAAGAAGAGTTCTTGGATGAGGACCAATTTGGATTCAGAAAAAAACAAAGGCACAAAGGAAGCAAAATTGGCCCTCAGACTGCTCATAGAGAAGAGAATGGAAAAGAACAAGCCAACATTCGTTGCGTGCGTGGACTTAGAGAAGGCATTTGACAACGTAGATTGGAGCACAATGCTTAGAATCCTAAAGGAAATCGGGGTTCTTTACAATGACAGAAGAATCATTCACAGTTTATACAAAAACCAAGTAGCGGTGATAAAATCAGTGCCCAGCCATGAAGAAGCAAGAATAAGGAAAGGAGTGCGACAAGGCTGTACATTGTAACCCGTAATTTTCAACGTTTGCATTGAGAAAGCCATTAATGAAATGAAAGAAAAGGCAAGGAGGCAAAGGAAAAGGAAAGAAGACAGCATTCCACCAAAAGAGAGACCTGATTACAGCGGGAAACTTAAATATGGAAGTAAAGAAACAATTTATAAGAACCTACATTTGGAGTATGCTCCTATACGGAAGTGAGGCATGGACAATGACCGCAGCGGAGAAAGCAAGGATAGAGGCCATGGATAGGATTGCAGCCATTAGATTGCATAAAAATACGTTTTTAGGCTAATATTGATGCTTAAATCCCAAAAACATTTGTATGAAAGCGATATCTCTAATAGTTTCTGAGATACAGTCTTGGTCGTGAAATAATACCAATTCTCGCTCCCATAAGGTCCATGTGGACATATGTGTCCCATGGCTTAAAAACAATAATTTTGTGAAAATTAAAGCGCTGAAGCGGAGTTTTTCGCTCTAACTCCACTGGCTAGGAACGCATAAATACGAAATACGGATAATACGAAAGTTCTGTTATAATTGACTTTCTCATTGATTTGTTACAAAATATCAAATTTCCACTTCGTAAACAGCATTTCAAGCGGAAGTTCTTAACAATGCGGGAACTCAAATATATCTATAGGATATCACAAAAATAATTTAAAACTAGATGCCAATAGCCTATTCTTCAATAGAACCAGTTCTTACAATCATATACCTTCTCATTTAATTTTGAGAACATTTCAAAACTTATGGGGGTTATATGTCCCTTGGATCTTAAAGGGTTAAGACGATATCTAATTTTGGTCATACCTCACTACATGTGACCTGGAACATATCTAAATCAAGTGGTGTTTCGTCCACGTGTTAGTTCATTCCTGCTTATGTATTCTCCCGGCAAGTCGCGGCTCACAATGCTCATATGAAATTCATGGGTCAGAGGGCAAGGTACGATTGTACATTACGAGGTCACGTCATGATGTGCGCACTTCCGCTTTCGAACGGCGGAGTTGGTTGCGCATGCGGCCACCGAAATCGGACCATGGAATGGGAATACTGAGTCTCACTGAGGAGTAAGTTACGGCGTGTATTTTTGGCGTCAGATGGATGATCTTAAAAAAGGGCAGGAGATCTACGATCTTAGGTCGGAAATATATCGAAAAACTATCAAAAATAAGAAAAAATGCGAAAGAAATGATCAGGTAACATCCGTACCTCCACTCACTGCGGGCTGAGACTAAAGAAAGATCTCGCGTATTGTCTTGTCGTGTTCCGTGCGATGATTGTGCTAACATTGAACTTTTGTAGGCTTTAATGTTAGACTGTTTGAGCTGCTCTTTCATTTTTAGTAATATTTATAGCTGTAATTTTGGTTTAATAAATATTATAAAGCGTTAAAACACCGGTATTCATTTTGAAAAAACAAGTAGTTAATTGGATGAGTCGCTAATAAGCATTCAGCACCGTATGGAATGGATACAAAATAAACTATACATACCTATAAATCAAAAGAACATTTAAGAGTAACCGTAGAAAGGGTCTCGGTGTTTAAGGTTGAAACAGCTGATTCCGGAAGTTGCCTTCTTAATTATTTGTCAGTCGTCAGAATCCGTCGACTGATAAATTATCCAGAGGAGTTCTTATTTTATCTATGTTTGGCGTAAAAAATGCCTTCTTTATCGTATTATTTTACACTCACTTTAATTGTGGAATGGCAAAAAATATATATTTTTCTGGCTCCAATTACTCTTTATTATTTCCTCGGAAACGGTGGTTAACACATAAGGAACCGCCTTGTTTTACATTTTACGGTGCACACTATGTCCGCTACTTTTTCCAATTTCTCAATGTCCTGACTCAGTTATGATATCTGTTATGAACACGCAAATGCGCATCCGGTTTGCACTGATGTCATTGACTTATTTCTTACGCAGTATGATACAGCGGTGATCCCAGGGCTGCTTCTGAGCAGTTGACTGACAAGTGAGTGTGATCAACATGGCTGTTGCAACTAAGTGTGGCAAGATGGCCGCTGCCCAACTAACAATCTTTCAGTCCTCAGTACATTAATTGCTCTCCGCTGTTGTAAGATGATCTGCAAAAAGTTATTTATTTGCACCGACCTTAGGGCTGTTTTGGAGTTAAGATATTTTCGACATGGTGGGTGACCGAATATTTACGACATTTGTGGTCGTGAGAACGTAAGGAATTTTTCTTCTGATAATGTCTTTTGTCAACATCGCAGCCGTTCAAGGTAAAATCAAGTCGTTGTTATAATTACTAGGTTTTATCATCATGTCAGAATCACTATCTGTCTTAGTCACTACGCCTGTCAATAAGTTCAAGGGAGAAAACGTTTCTGCGATTGAATAGATGTTACTTTGACGCTAATGCCGTGGCTGTAAGCGTCATCGAATTATCAGTTGGCACAGTGGAATATTAGGTGGGCAAATAGTGATCAGAGCTTAGATAGTTTCCCCTTTCCTTACATTCTTTTGTATTCGGGGAAAATTCCGCTTGCATATTGAAACTATCTTTGATTTCCAAAGAGAAAATATCTATTTGATGGGGTTACACACATTCGTATCTTGAGAAAACCTCGTTCTTAAATTTGATCTGTTGGATATTATATAAGTGAATTTGAACGCAGTAGTCAGGTACGTGTAAAGTCGTTACGATAATCTTGTTAGTGTCACTGACCTGTTGTATCAACTCGGTTGGGAATCACTGTCAGGGCGTAGATTGAAAACTAGACTAAATCTATTATGTAAATTCAAGAGCAGTTTATTTTCCGACGAAGTTCACCATATCACCATATCTTACGAACGCCATTGTACCACGGTAGATAAGATTATAAAAATAAAATAAGGGAGATGGTAGAACAGATGCATTTAGAATGTCTTTTTTCCGCGATAGATAAGAGGTTATAACGGCATTATTAGGACGTAGAAATAGGTTAGTTGACTCGTGGAATAGGTTACCTACTAACTTATGTATACCTTAATGCATATTTATGAATTTTCTTAGTATTTCTAAGAGCATATTTTTTTTATCTTCCAGCCTCATGAGCAGATTGCCCTCGGCAAGTAGGATATAGAAGCCTATGTGTCTGCATCTACATACGACCCCCGCAAGCCGCCTAAAAGGCGTGTGGCAGGGGGTGTTAGGACACCCGCCATTTACACAGAAAAAGAAAATGCTGTAACGAAATATTAAAGTCCTTTATGGTTCTTGGGAAAAACGAATTCCCATATCTATCTGTTCGGCAAAACATCTCTCTTAATTTATCGCTTCTGTCGGACCTGGAAATATAGTTGGGCTCTAATATTATCTATACTCTCCGTGTCGCTCTTAAAGATATCCATTCTCAGTTGTTCAAGCAATATAATGCCCCGTTCAGATTACGATTGTCACAGCGATCGTCCTAACGACAGTTGGCAGAAGTAGTCGTGTGAATGCATGTTCGGACAATAGTTCACGTAGTTCCGCTAATAGTTCACTGCGACACCGGAAGAGGAAGCGACAAGAGAAGGACGAAAAGTTTGTGAAGCTCCCATCGCTCTATTTTTTTTCATGGATTTGTCCAAGCAAGGAAGAATATGGGCGGAAGAAAAATTATTTGTTAAATACAAATTGAACACAGTAATATCTTAATCCACCATTCCTCAACAGCTGTACTAATCGTCAATTTCTCGTTCATTTTAGATTTCAGCACTGGAGGGCAGCACAGATTTTAACCATAGTTGTGTGAATCCACGATAGTTCCAAGTTCCAACGATCGTTGGAACAATTCGATACCTCCACTGCAGAAAGGCTCAACAATCGCCCACCGAATTAAATCCGCTCATCTAGCAGCCCAACAATACGAATCCGCTCAACTGGCAGTGTCCGGAACATTAGGGCCCAGCGCACACGGTGTGACTGTTTTACAACTACCGTTGCAAACCAGTTGCGCGCGCAACTGTTTTGTTGCGCTGATGGCCAATGCAAGGGCTAAAAAATAACACGTACCGCACTAAATAAACACTCCACTGATTGCAAAATAGACGAAACTGATTTACAACAGCCCTTTGTCATTACACCTGTGTGCGAACAGAAGTTTTGTTTCAGTTACAAACTGGTTGCAGACGCAACTGATTCCCAACTGTAGTTACAATATAGTCGCTCCGTGTGTGCTGGGCCTAACGCTCACCCCCAAGCTTGGAGAATAGGAGATGAGCGTTTATGCTCTGGACACTGCTAGCTGAGTGGATTCGTATTGTTGGGCTACTAGATGAGCGGATTTAATTCGGTGGGCGATTGTTGAGCGTTTTTGATGTGGAGGCATCGAATACCGGTATCGAATTGTATTCTGAACGAGACATAAGCCTAGAGTGCAGGCTCCGAGTCTCCAGCGGCTCCCAGCCTAAAAGTGCCCTGTGCCTTTATGAGCCTTAAAGTGTCATATGGACTTGTGTGGTGTGCACGTAGGGATCCTTGTGATTGATAACCCCTTGCCGAACACCCTAAAGGTGGCTATAAGGGCATTATGTTGATGTAGTCTGATGATGCGAAAGTAGCATTATTTGCTGCTTCTGGAATGTTACGAGACCTTATGTGAGACGCAAATTTGTTACAGATGGTAAACCTGGAGTGGAGAGTATGAAAGGGAGAATTATGTTATGTCTAGGAATTTCTGGGTGATTGTTATCAGGAACATTACAGGACCGTGCAGTGGCGTAACTATGGGGGGAGGTGAGGGGATAGATCCCCCCCCCTAAAGCCTCAGAGAAATAATCAAGTTATTTAAAACTACGGTCCAATTTGAAATGTAACTACTGCATCTGCTTAAAGTTAAAATTTTTAGTGCCAAAATGATGTAATATGTATAACAAAGCATGCCATTTTTCAAAGGTTTTCTGCACGGACCCCCCTATGCCTGGGGGGGAAGGTCGCCACTCCAGGCCTCCCCATCCCCCTAAAGCATATTCATAGTTACGCCACTGGGACCGTTGTAGTCGCGACAGAAACTTACGTATAAGCTTCTGGCCTCGGTAGAATTTCTTTTACGCGTGAGTAGATAGTAATTTTCCTCCTTTGTAAATTTTTGCGACTAGTCTGAGAAGCTCGAAATATCACCTTCTTCAGGTTTGGGGTTAATTTTTGTTCTAGGCACATTATAATTTTCGTGGGCCACCTTGCATTTTCTCAGCAGCGGAACATAGCTCTCGTCTATATTTACTCTTGAGGCATCTATAGGTTACTCCATGAAGAAACGGTGCTATGTTGTTGTGCGTGTATTTCGGAGTATTGCAAATGCTGAATGCCAGGATTGCATGGGCTGAGGTCAGACGACCGTGTCAACCGTTTTCTCTCTCGCCTGGTCGAAATTCTTTTCCCGAGGCTGTGAAATTCATCGGCAAAATCCGCCCTTCGTGATGCCCCTTGGCTTTCACTTGATTTATCTCTCACTGAACTGTCGTAACTCTGATATCTGCTTACTGTTAACCTACCTCTAGTATGCGGTTAGTCTATTAAAAGTTCTCTTGTATAATAATAAATTCTCTTGTAATAAAGTAGTCTTGACTAAAAATTTACAAACTTATCTCACAGTAGGAAGGATGAAAAAACTGCGAAACATTAACGTAGGGTAAAACGGGGTAATAGCGGACACTTAAGCATTTTTATTTTATATCTTTCAATTGAAAACTTCAATGAAAGAGACAATCACATTATTTTGAAGGAAATTCGATTTCCCACCAATTCTTTGCTTCATATTTGGAATTTTAACTTTGAGTGTAACACCCATTTCATAAAAACCTTACATTGCACGGTTATGTCCCGAGTATCCGGGGCAATGCCGTACACCAGTTAGGAGCGATACCGCTCTGTGCGGTATTGCCTCATGATGAACGATATTACAAAAACTGTGAGGAAAAGACAAAGTGGAAAATGTAATTTAAAGTTTTATTCTATCATCGAAATAAGTAAAACATAGCATCTTAGCTTACATTAAAATTAAAATAATACCAAAACCCCTATATTAGTTGTAATAAAAGTCAGGTATAAAAAAAACTAAAATAAAAAAATCATTTTACAATTGCGAACAAATGCTTTGTTGTAGCATCAAAATATAAAAATCCATAATTAGTATAGACAAACTAGGATTAGTACAGACACGACGCTTGAAGGTCGTTCGGATTAATGAGAAGTTCGGACTACCGTGTCGGAACGATAGTCGGAATGACTATCGAGGTTCGTCTGTACTTAGGCGGATTGGCAACTCATCTATTCAAAGGTCCTTCATATTACACATGAGAATTCTCAAAACATAAACATTTTAATGTCCAAGTTGCCCAGAAAAGTTATAATACAATATGGGGCATTATCGTTCAACACGGGGCAATACGGTATACCTTGCGCCTTGCACGGCATGGCAAGGTGTACGGAATTGCCCCAGAACGACATGACGCAGCATTTTCAACCTTAACCTAAAATAAGAACAATAGAGGACTTGTGTTTGGTTTAAAAAAATAGCTCACGATATCGGCTATTCAAAACCACTCGTTTGAATATAGCCACTAATAACATGTTTCACTTACCTCAGTTCGAGTAAGTCTTTGAAATTGTAAGAAAAGTTGACAAAACAGAAAAACTTTCGTCACATACACGTGCGTAAAAGCAGAAGCTCCCAGATTGTTCCTATCGGTTTCGCTTGCCTTCCGCTACACATCAGCACTTCCCAGGGCTCACTACATACTCCAGTGGATCTAAAATTATGGTACACGATATTGCTCCGCCATACGGTATTAACCCGGTCTTCCGTATCTTCCAGTTAAATTAATACTTGAATTCAATTACTACTATATCAAAGGAAACCATTAATAGTAAGGAGAACCATGAATAGCTTATGTAGCGTCTATTAAGCTTATACAAAAGAGCGGGGTTTGAGGGTAGGAGGTCAAAAGCTAGACTCACCCTGTCACGTAGGGAGGATATTCAAATTCAAAATTAGGTTAAAAAAACCGGAAAACGAAGATTTTGAAAAATCCCTTCCTGCATAGAGGAACAAAGGAGTGGAGCGACTCACGTGAATAAATTTATTAAGATAATCCCTGCAAATACAAAATTTTTTAAGATCAAGTGATCCTGGATTCATGGTTGATTATTGTGATAAATTAGGAAGGGTTAGAAATTGAGTTACTTGGTTCAAACTTCATTTGTTAGTTGTATGGTATTCGAATTAATGTATTTTTTGTATCCTATCGGTGTATTTTATATTGCTCTCCCATTATTTTGCTCTTAGATAAGTAGAATTTTCATTCATTTAATTTAAAGCTTATGCTACAACCAGGCTATAGCCCACTTGTAGCAATATAAGTAACTTGTAAAAAAATAAGAACCATGCAGGCGTTGTTCTACCTGTTTAAATTTCTTTTAACGTTTTAATGGACCACTTTTTTATTCGCCTTCCTCTTCTATACTTATTGATGTTTTTGGTCAAAATTAGCTAAGCATGTCGTAGGCCAAACATTTGGATTTATTTTAAAACATAATTAGGTCATACGCTCACCATAATCACAGTATACATTTAGGGTTAAAACATTTCGCAAGCTTGTCCTATCTGTCTATTTTTTTTCATTTGTCCTCGACTTAAATTTCTCTATCACGTCTACAAAGTATTCATCCATCAGTTTTCCGTCTGTCTGTAAATAACTTCCATGGTGGACCTAGTTTTACGTTACCGTCACTTTAAATCTTTTACCACGCATTTCTTTTTTGAAGTAATAATACCGTAAACCGGGACAACTTTGCCAGGTTTTGAAAAATATTATCTTTGGTGCCCTACTAAGTTCCCCAATTATCCAAGAAAGGACCCATGTTTTCATCACACAGAAAAGATATTGAGTGATAGCCTATCCACACACTTGTAGTCTTACGAGTTTTTTGCAGGTCTTTATTAGTGTTTTGATTTCCTCGCGCCAAACTGGATATTTTGGCAGGCTAATTAAGTGTCTCGCCATGCCCATTTTCTCAAACGTAAGTAAAAACTTCTGGTATCGTTCAATAGAGCATATAATTTACTTTTAGAATCGCTTTAAATGGTAAAATGTACGTTATACTTAGGTTTAATAATGTAACTTGGCAATGTTGCACCAGGGAGCTTGGTGGAAATGGGACAACTTTGCCAACTGACAATATTGTTATTTCTCAAATTCTAGTACACTTTTTCCCTTAGGTTGCGTTTTTCATACCTTTCAGATGCCAAGACGCTTTAATACCTATTTGGGAGGCCGCAGGTATCGAAATTATGATGACACTACGCTGCAACTTGCTGTCACTGCTGTGATTAATAATGAAGTGAGCAGTGGAAAAGCAACCCTGAAATATAATTAACCACGTTGGACAATTGACAGTTATGTGAAGTGTCGCCATTCAAAGAATCCAGGGCGCCAGACGGCATTGAGCAAGGACAAGGAAGAAGAGATCCTCGAACATGTGTTTGTTTATGCAGACCGGGAAATGATTTTTAATGGCATTGATTCATGATTGATTCGTTTTGTCTTCTTACACACCATCGTCCAATCATCATAGGCATGGGGTCATGTTATTGGATGCGGAGATACACTAATTTCTTGACTGTAAAATGAAATTTATTATTATTAAGTCTGCGTTACTAGATATTTATCTATTTCGGAAACAACGTTTGGTTTTAGTAGAAGCTATTTTGAAGTACCGTGAGTCTAATTTCATTGGTAGCATTTCAGGGTGAGTACAACTATTTTTAATGAATACGGACCACATTTCATGTTCTCTGGAACAGCAGTATGGTATTTGAAAGCGCGGTCAATCTTAAGAAGAGAAGACAAGTTTCGTTCGCCAGTTTTGTGCCATCTAGTGGCCGTATAGAGAACTCGGTGCTATTTTCGTTTCATTTCGTGACTGCTAGATAGCAGCACATGGTTGCACGGGAAGTTGATTGACGGCTGAATGCAGTTATCTCAGCATTTATATTATCGCCCGTTTTTGGAGCCATACATCGTATGAAGTTTGATAAATCTTTCTGAGTTACTCGATTGCATATTATGATGCAGATTACCACCTCCTCGCAGCCAAAATGAATTTTTAAGCGTGGCGTAGGAAATTTTAATTTGATCTTAGACAAAAGTCGCAGGCCGTACCTATTTACTAACTTAATTTATTTTTTCTATTTTATTTCATTGAAAATTCCCACACACAGCAGTATTGCTAATTTACAGTGGCCCAATAACAAGCGAATGCATAACATATAACGAGAATCTGATACTTAAAACATAACGTGAAACGGTTGTAATAAATATAACGAGTATCAGATGCAGAAAATAATTGGATATACATCATTTAATCATATTCATCAAAAATATTGTATAAGCATCCAAAAAAACAAGTGCATAAAAAGTAAATTGAATGGAAACAATGAGAAGAAATACATGGGAAGTGACGTCATTAATGAACAGAAAGGTGAGATAGAGCCAAGTTTAGATTCCAATTAATTTAATGTCAAATTATTGAGCCAATTAAAATATCAAATAAAAAATATGTATTTTTTATTTGATGTTTTAATAATCGAAAAGTACCTTATTTGTATATTAAATTACTAGTTTATGTCTTATAATTAACTAATTTTATGGCGTAGGGACCATGTTAAAAAAAACTTTAAAGATTCGATTTTTGGCTATGCCATTTATGGGTATGCCATCCATTTCACAACAATAGTATTTTATTCCTAAGATTGTTATACTGTAGACCTCTATTCCTCTCTTTTCCTAGCCATTACTTCTGTTCGTTAATGCTCTTCTTCCTTGTATTTATTATCACATGTTTGTACATACCACATGTTAACCTGCTCATCTGCTTGCCTGTGTCATCGATGGAATCTTGTGATTGATTTTTAACCAACTTCCAATTGAAATTTTGCATAGTCGCTTGCGTATAATGAAAATAAAATAGTCACTACTCAGATATGTGAAATTTTGTTCCATTGTACTCTAATTAATAAACTAAATTTCCATGGTAAAATTACTTTAACAATTTCTCAATTGATGTCGTTATTTTCTTGTAGAACTTTTGACAATAAATGTTATCGGAGGAAATGAGGGTAAAGCACAGTCCATTCCAGAATTTTTTTCCAATTTTAACTTTTTTTAAAGCAACAATCAGTTATTAGTAAAAAATACACTACTTTCTATTGTTTTGAGATTCATTATTTTCAGATGCAATGCCAAAAAGTAGGTGAGTAAAAAAGTCGATTACGTGATTCACCGCTTTCAAGTGGAAAATAAAAATAATTTAAAAAAGAATAAAAGATAAAAACCGCGCTCTCCCCAGAAACAGTAACAAATTCACTAAAAGGTAAAAAATCAGCTTTTTATCTCTCCGAGAATAAAGCTCGGGTGCCAGTCTTTATTCACTTGTCACGCTCCCCTACACTCGTCTATAAATAAAAGAGGCTGTCTGTTTGTCTGTCCGCTATGCGTTTCGATACGGCCTGACGAAATGCTACCATAGTTGATACATTGGTGCATCGTATGCCGCCAAATCCCGTAGTACTATTTTTTTATTACGTTTTCTCATTACTATTTGTTACGTCACGTCATACAACTTCTGTAGTTGGACATCCTGCCGGGTAGGCATACCTCTTCACTCGATAGAAGGGAAAACATAACTTTAAGGATACTAAACTCAGTGGCGGATCCAGAATAGGAACAAGGGGGGGGGGGCTAAGTAGGGGATAATCTCCCATCATTATTGCGGGTTCGAACAAAATTAGCATTCTATCTTGTGTAAATGTGCAAAAATAAAAAATATAAATAAAATGACAAAAAACGATCAAAATATATAAAAAATTTAAAATTCAACAAAAAAAATGGCCCGCCACTGGCTATACTTTCCTATTAAACCTCTCGGTGCAAACCTTTTTGCTGGGGTATAAGTTTATAACACGTTTTTGGTCTCTTCACGTACGGGTACACAAAACGATCAATGTTGTGGAGCAGGGATATGAGCTGATCCCGTGTGCGTTATACGGAAATAGTTTTTTCCTATATTTGCTGTTCAGCGTGCCTGAAAACCCTGCTATCTGACCACGGATTCCAAGTTCCAAGTTTCCCACTATTCCGGGTACTATCTTTCCCGAGCAGTGTCGGGTGGTCTGCTAGTTAATAACAAATCTAATACATAGCCCAGGCTTTTTCTCCGAGTGATTAAAAGTTTAATTGCTACTTTTTAGTACATTTTATTCTATTTTTGGAAAAAGCTTGTTATTTTTAATTCTTCAATTATTTTTCGCTCCATTGTTTTTCCATCCCGTTCAAATTTGGTTCAGTAGCTGGTAAGACGCCAAACTAATCGCATAGTTATGTATTTTCCTTGCTGAATTCTACACCATTTTATACTAACTAAATTATTTTAATTTAATCTAATTTTAATTTTGAACCTTTGTGGGACATGCTGAACTCCACAAACAATGAACCTGACTCCATGAACACTATAATCACAGATGACGAGTCCTTAGTGAATGGGCATGGACCAGAAACCAAATCATAGGGGTCAAAGTGCAAGCATTTGACGTCACCAAGCATGCAGCAACATCAAGGTGATGCTGACTGCTTCCTTTGACTTATCTACGAAAAATCGTAGGATTTTCCTTCCTCATAGGAAAATCTTTCTTTTTTCTAGAAAGATTAAATCATGGTTTCGCTAGTGGTAGGATCCGCCCGCCTCTGTGACGGTGCGGGATACCTCTTCCCTTCCCTTCCTTCCCTATCCTATCCCAGGAGGCGTCGTCCGGCTCCTATCGCGGCGGCGCCTCCTTCCTTTTTCCTGACTTGTCCTCCCCCTCCTGCGGTGCAGAGGTGATAAGGTAATAGCTTCAGACCTCGGACTAGGAGAGTAACCCCGCGATCCCGCCGTAGGGTGTCGTATCCACTGCTTCCTTTGACTCCAGGGTGTGGCAACTCACTCGAATCAAAGGAAGTTCACAGGACCACAAGTCCACAGCACTGATCCAACTGCTGAAAATGAAATGTCCTCCACTGTCTATGCGGTGCTGTGCAGCATACTATTTATTTTCTATCGTTTTAAGCAAAAATTTCAGATACTCTATAGTGCTGGGTGTTTCTGTCCTCTCTTTTTCTATAGGCGCACGGAGGTGGTGCAGCCAGCGGAGGATGGGGTCACCGCACCACTGGATATGAGGCGCCGGCAGCAACCTGCTGAGGAACAGCCTGCTCCCGGCTACGAGAGGCAGCACCCGCATAGGCCCTCGGTCATCACATGTGCCCCGTCGCAATTTTAGTTTGGCTCCCGGTGATTATATACGTATACCACCTCTTCGACGGCGAGCATTGTGCGAAAATGCGCACGCAGGGGAAAATATGATACGACAAGTGAACAGGGACCAGTGCACCCTTACCGTTAGGAGACAATCCGTTAATTGGAAATATATCCGTAAGAGAGCGTTGAAAACTGAAGCTAGACTGTGGGTAAGTTTGTCCGTTATCTTCATGAGTGCTAATTAATTGGAAATGATCCGAAGTTAAAAGTAGTCCTTCCAGAGTAAGTAATGAATTTTCCTCTGGAAAAACTACCAGAAATACTGCTTCTTCGCTGGGGTAAAGAAACTCGATTGTCACCAACGTTTCGAAGAAGAAGCGCGTTTCTCATCCAGCGATAGAAAGATTTCTGTCGAAATCGATGCATCGATATCTCGATTTTTAATTGAAATGAAGAGTTCGACTTTTCAATAAAAATCGAAAAAATCGACAGTTCTTTAAAAAAAACAGTTTGTGCAAAAACATGTTTATTAGTCTTTCGAAAAACGCTAAAATACACATTAGATTAGTAGATAAAATTTACCTCAGTATACATTCTTGAATTATTAGAAGGGAAAATTAACAAATGCCCGCACATGAATGTGTTGGGAATATCATTTAGACCCTTTCGGCTTTCGTAAAATTTTTAAGAAAAATCATCCGAATGAGATGTTTTTTTGATGATTAAGGGTGTGCTTTTTCAATTTTACGGGCCTTAGGAAAAAGTTTCACTCATAATGGATGATGTTATTATAAGCCGGTCGTGACAATAATGATATTGAAACGAAACAGTCAAGGTCGAGTGGAAAAATCTCGTTTGGATTGAAACTGGAAAATCGTGAGTCTATATCGGTTTTCTCTATCTGTCACGATTAAAACTCGATTTTAGATTTTTAATCGAAATTGAATTTTCCATAACTATATGCGCACGAATATTACAAAAGGAGATCCTCAAGCCTGGCTCTAAATGTGTTGTCACCCGCCGCACATTTAAATGTGTTTACAAAAGTCGCCACTCGCGTCGCTCACGGACAAAGTGATCCGAATTTCACAGGGAAATAAGTTCATAATTAAAACAGGAATTTATGCACATGATAATGTGATCTATCAAATTCATAACTTTTCCATGCTATTCCTCGCAATTACAAAAAAAATATTGCAAAACTGCAAAATATTGGAAAAAAGTGGATCGCATTGCAGTTATCACCACGCCGCGGAGATCTTTGAAAGCCGATTAAAACGCGACCGAAGTGGCAACAGAAATCAGCCTTCTATGGGATGGCATTGGAATTCCCCTATTCAGTCTCCTTGACAACGTTCATATCTTCAGGGCTGCCTGATGCAGGGATCAATTCGATCGTGCAAATCAATGAAATTTGGAGTGTGAAAAAAGCCTCTTCGTATAACTTGCTGATTAAGTTTTCTTGTGTTGTTCTTGCATAACTCGTAACGGCGGCGTCCACAAGTTTGCCTCTATTTGTTTTCTTCAAATAAGTTTAGACTTACATTAGAGTGTATAATAGTTCCTGGCACCAATCTATCGACTATTTTCTCATCCCCACGAAGTCCGGGATAAAACACGCCAACTTGTGCGTGGACGTGCGTTACCTCAGTGCATTCCATCAACTAATCTTAATTACGATTGGGCATTTGCTCCTGGAGTTTGACTCCAGCGTCGGTAGCTCAGTTGCGTCCGCATCCGTCCTCGTCGTCCATAGGCGCCTGGAAGGCAAAGGATGCAGGTTGCTTCATGTGCCAACCTTCCAAGTTTTCATCGACCCGGTCCCATCAGTTAAGTGGGTCTCGCGTGTGTCGACATATTATTGAAAATCAGTGGCATAGCCAGGAATTTCGTTCTGGGGGGCGGGGTCCAAAATCAGGGGGGAAAATGTTTGAAAAACAGGGTACTAAGTAATGGGGTTTGAACTAATTTTAACACTTTTTATAATCGAAAAAACTTCATTTGTTACTTAAATAAATATTTTGTAAATTCATGATTTTTCAATATTAAGTTTTATTTTATATTCAATATTTTTTGTTTTCTTCTTTTCAATATTTTGTTTTCTTTTATGGAAAATAATTGCGTTTTTATATTTCGGGAGGGGGAGTCCGGACCCCATGGCTAAGACACTGTTGAAAACCATATTACATGTAGCTATACTATACATGTTGGTAGTTTATCTTCTGATCTTAAGATCTGATTCTTAAGATTTGTTATTTTTTTCTGAAAGCTATTAATGAATTCAACGCTACTTTGTGCTACTTTCATATTCCCACTCATGTTGCATCAAGGCCTCGTCGGATTCAATTTTCGCTCCGGCGATTTTCTTACATTATTGACCATAACTTTAGAGGTCGTTCGGATTACCTTCAGCGAACGATTTATTGCAGGCGTCATATGGTAGTGCGAGGTATTGCGCTAGCTCGTAACATCATTTCCGACAGGTCTTGATTACTAGTGAGAAAAATAACTTGTTAATTAAGAAACGCAAATTGTGGGCGTGTTAATTCTTTGAATACCCTCCGGATGTCAATTGGATCTGATGCAGAGTGAGCGATTTATATGGTTCTAGCCTAGATGCTGACCGACCTTCGTGCAGATATCTAGGTCGGCTCCCGAAGTAACGTGATGGTTCTATCCGTACGTTCAGTGCAAGTAGAAATGGTACTTAGTGATTCAACCCTTAGGTTTGTTTGGAGGGTACGGCTTACCCCGGAATGAGCAACAAGCACGTTGCTAAGGGCAGATACCTCCGTTATGAACTGGTCCAAAATATCGTAGGAGTAGAATAATAACTAGGTTGACCTTGACAATGTAACTCTGCAAGTTGGTGCAAGGTTTGACTTTAGATTCACAATGCAGAAACTTCATAGAACGACGTGGCATCAGTCACTTGGCGGAAGTCCGTGGCAATATCTACTTTTTCTCTACGTTTATGTAAAAAAAATAGGCTGAAAACAGGCTCCGCCATTTTGTTATATATATATGGTTATTGATGAAACAAAATCTTTAAAAACCCCTCAAATGGAAGAAAAAAAGGTGACAATTAAGGTGGTATAACAGTTTTGTCCATAAAACTATTCATGAAACCACTGTACGAGGATAAAGTTTGCAGTTTTCAGAAAAAATCGAGGTTGGTCGTTTTTCGCTAAATTTGTTCAACTTTGACCTCACATATATTGTTAACGTGAAAACACAGGAAAGAAATAATCTGGAAAGTTATGCAAAATTTATTTGAGAATACCTATGCGAAGTTTCACCTTCCTAGTTCAATAAAATCGTTTTTGAGGTTTTAGTCAGCTTTTTTCGATTCTAGCCCACTGTGCGCTGTAACGAAACCATAGTCGGTCTCATTAAATTACCATGTGGAAATAGCAAAGTCATTGTTCCTTCTATTCCTACCATAAATGATTTCCACAAAGTTACGCCCGCTACTATTAATTATGGTCCAAATATATTTCATAAAATCAGTTGACTCGTTACATCATCAGGTACGAGTTTTCTATTTTCCTGAACGATTTTTGTGGACTGGAACGGAACAAGTACCAAATCATGAACCACATTAGGACAAGTTTTATTTTCTGTACATGCATTCGCACAAGTTGGGTGGTTATACGGTGCATTTTCGTGTTCAATCGTGCGTTCATGCATTAAAACTCGCACGGGTTAATGTACCGTGTAAATAGGCCTTAATACCTTTGCTTACAAAATGTCTGACTTTTCTTTCTGAAGCCTTCGTCCAGGACCAAACTTCAGATCCATAGAGTGGATGTCAAATAGTCTCATAGATTCTTATTTTTGTTTTTTAAGAGCTTAAATCTGCTGCACAGGAGTTAATTTATGCTCCAATGAAATTGTTTAACAACTACAATTTTAATATTTTTCGTCCAATTTCATTTTCTACTACCCTCCCAAATGCTTTATAAACAATTTTTATGAATAAACTTGGAAGGAATCAAGTATTTTGAGTAAAATATGCAAACATGGTCACATTGGGTCAATTCGACCCACTCGGGCATGATAGGGTGTAAGCATTGGTCGGGAATGCTTGTGTTAAACATAGTTCAGATGTCACGTTCAGAACCAGGGTTCCCACTCAACCGTGAAAACCTTTAAACCGTGAATAAGCCGTGAATTTCGTCTGCCGTGAAAAAACCTGGAAATAGCCGTGAAATTCGTCATGAAACCCTAAAAACCTCTCAAACTTGATTTTAGATCTACGATTGACGGATCAAAATAAAAATAGGTCAGTCACTCGCAGACACTGTCCAGGCATTTATCTGCGCAAGTATATTCGAAGCGCAAATATTTGGTCCGTGCGTCATGACGACACACAGACCTTAAGGCTGTGATTGGACGACCTTTAACCAAAGCGATGATTAACCCTGGCGAGAAATCAGACACCTCTTCACTTCCCTGCCACCCCCCATTTTCTCACTCACAACCTTTAGCCAGCCCTAAATTTTGCTAACGATAGGCGACGTCATAAATGCACTTTCATCGCTGCGTTTTGCATTCCCGGCGTTTATCGCTTTTGCTATATTTTTAGTTAACGCGAGGCAAGTGATTTTTATGAGATCAATATTTCTTCCTAAAATGGCTTATCAAATAGACCGTGAATTTGACGCAATTTAGACCGTGAAAACCTGGAAAAAACCGTGAATTTTATAATTTAGTTAGAATGGGAACCCTGGTTCATTACTTCTGATGGATGCTCATAATTTTCAACTTTTCTACGCATGCCCACTCGCTAAACATTTGAAGGATGTTCCTTGATTGTCCATCTGGCACGCATTGGAAAAGAACCTCACGCCATCTTATATCATAGAAAAGCACCATTATACGCCCTCATTATTTAGTCTCAATTACATAGGATTACCTACCGCAATGGCCTTGTGGTGCAGAATCGGGACGTGGTAATGTGCCCTGAGGTACTTCGTGACATAGGAGCATTCTTGACCAAGGTGACGGTACGATCGAAGCGACCATCGAGGGAAAATAGCCCTGTGTAATAGAAGGGCTTAATCATGGGATGTTGGATGGCCTTAGATGTACCATTTTCCCCGTTACGTTTTCTCAGAGGACGACGAGTTAAAATTTCCACCTCAATGTCATTTTTCCTAGCGTATATCCATGGTAGATCCTGGTCCTGTTTACAAGCCTTTTTATAATGACGTATTTCTGCTCTTTTACGTCCTTTATAACCTGTCCTAAGTAATAAATAACAATAATAAAAAGATATTTATCCACTTCCCAAAACTTACACCTAGATACATTGATAATTATCAATGAAATTAGGCCCCCGTAAGATAAAATATTTTGTAGGGATTGCTATTCAATGAAAATAAGACAATGCTCGGCGGTACATATTACAAAATAGTTTTAAACAAAATCAGCTCATCTATGATTCATCACATTAACAAGTGTCCATATATAATGAAGAAAAATAATAAAAAGTATGTGAACAAAAATCCATATCAAAATACGATAAGAATATAATTATAGGAAATGTTTATTTAAAAAAAATTTAATAAAATAAAAGTTGTCGAAAAATAAAAAAAGTATTAGCCATTAACGTAATCGATCAATCGAAGGAAAATCAAATATTTGTCTGAAAGAGAAATTCAACATTTTTGAGGCGAAAGCCTCTCGATTTATTAATAAACTCGGCTTGTCCATTATAGCGATGTAATTCCTGCCATAGTTTATTATATGATTTAGGTGCTAAATAATTTAAAAAGTGTTTATCTGAATCAAATTTTGGTTTTGGAATATCAGTAATTTCGTGGCATCTTAGGGTATTTTTGTGCGGGGACACGGTTTGTTGTTATGTACACTGCGACTGTAAAAACTCTTTAAGGTTTTATAAACAATAAAATGCCTAATTGGAAGGATTTTTAACATTAATAACAGCGGGAAGCATAATTAAGTCATGGAAGTTCGTAAAATCACTCCTAGAATTTTGTTTTGAATAATTTTAATTGGTTTGACGTCAATACAATAGGTGCCGCCCCAACAGTGGCGCCGACTCCATGAGGTTTGAGGGGGGCCGATCCCCCTAAAAAATTCGCTATGGGTGTGAGGAAAAAATGTGTCAGGCTTGTCGATTTTCCCCGTGTTGTCCAGATATCGAGCTTCGAGGTATCAGGGTTCTAATGTTAATCATATGACTCTTCTAAAATGCTTAAAAAACTTAAAACTCAGTACTTATAGAATTTCTCGGGGCAAGATCCCCGGTTTGGGCCCCCCAAATATTTTTTGTATATCGGCCTCCCTGCGCCCCAACAAGATATTCCATATTGTATCCTCGGATTCACAAGAGCAAAATACACAGTCCTCAGTATGGAAACTAAGCATTTATGCGTTAGTAGATAAATTGCATTAGATAATGCAGTAAAAATTGTAAATAATTCATTCGTAGTCATTCCTTGCCCTTCTTCCCTTCTACAGTTGTCTTCATCAGGCCACCATGCCTCTAAATGTGGCCGACGAAGTTGCCCAGCCTTTTCCTTAAGGTTTTTAGAACACCTCTTGTCTCCCGCTCTTCTTAGCACTTCCTTTTCGCCCACTCGGTTGGTCTATTTTTTCTTCTTCATTATTCGATAGCTAACATATCGAATTCGTCCACTCTTGACTTCTCTGCTGTCGTTATCGTCCTAGCCTCGCTCCCGTACACCAAGAAGCTTCGAGAAGCATTCTCCCACACGTTGAATCTGACGAAATGGAACTAATCGTGGATTTTATTTTAAATCTCCTGTTAGCTCTCCTTAAAAGCGACTATTTAATTCATTGAAATAATAATTTCAAATCGGAAATACAAACCGAATTAAAATTTATTTAAACCTTAAAATTATAAGAAAAACATATTTAAACCTTATACCATGCTTTGGGCAAAATTTGCCATGGAAACATCATTTGGTTCAGGATGGAAGCTAACCTTTGATAATTTCCTCCCTTACAATTAGTGTAAATTACTTCGAAGGCCTGCGCGTGACTATTTCCCAACTGCTTAGTATGCACTTTTCTGTGTTAAGGCATATGAAGACACACCTTCCAAACCATTATAAGAGCTATGAAAAACGCTGCATAATCTTTTGCTTGGCTCTCTCCTGACCATATATCATAATTTTCCTCCATTTGGATTGGAATAACGTTCCCCCTAATGGCATTTATTGAAGCAAGAAAATACAATCAGCGAAATCGCTAACAGCTTCTTATGAAATAACCGAAGTCGTTTGATAGGTGGATACTGAAAGGTGTTTTTATACTGCCTTCGCGCGTTTGCCATTGCCTTGTTTTGAAGACCAAGGTTGTGCGATTTTGTAAATTATCGCGCGATAGATATTTTAGACTCAAGGTAAAAATAAGTTAGCAAGAACTTGAACAGGTAGAGCAGATCAACTATTTGGGCATCCTATTAGAGGAAAGCGGATACAGCAGTAGGGATATTATCGTATTGTAGCGATAGAATTAATTATCTTTTCACTACTTACAGTTTTGTTTACTTTCTTTATCCTTCCTCTTTATCTTTTTAAGTACAAAAAGTTATATGAACTACCGTGTTCCATCTCTTTCGTCCCCAAACGTAAACAACAACCTATTATTGCTTATTTTCCATGACAACTTTATAAGTGGAGTTATTGAGGGTTTTCTATTACATTTATAACATACACGTCAATATCAAGATGAGAATTGCGTTAGCGAAGGAGGCGTTTATGGACGGGGTGGAGCTTGTGAGAGGATCGTTATGTAAGAGTATAATGGAAAGGTTAGTGAAGAGTCTGATCTGGAGTGTAGCGCTTTAAGGTGCAGAAACGTGGACCCTCAGGAAGTAGGACGATAGAAGACTGGAGGCGTTCGAGATGTGGATGTGGAGAAGAATGAAGAAGGTTAAGTGGACGGAGAGAAGGGGAACGACGAAGTGCTGGACATGGTTGGTGAGGAGAGGCAGCTTCTAGCTGTGATACGGAGGAGACAGAAGGTATTGATGGAGCGAGTACTAAACGGGGAGGGGCAGTAGCGTAACTAAGATTACGCTTTGTGGGGGGAGGGAGGGTTACAGGAGGGGAACCCCCAAGGCAACATGAGTTCCGGGAAATATTTTTGAAAAATGGCATCCTTAGAAATACAATTTACGTCATTTTGTCACTTAAAATTTAACTTAAGCATATTCAGTTATTCTTTGTCAAAACTGGAAAATGGATTTAAATAATTTTTCTATTTGCCTGAGGCTTTGGAGGGGGGGATCTATCCCCTCATTCATAGGCGGATCTAGGGGGAGGGCACCGGGGCACGTGCCCTCCCAGACCCTCAAAAATATGCAAGATTTGTAATACTAACCCATTATCATTGCCCTCGTTTTGTATTCCGAGGTATCCTTGTGCCCCCCCAGAACAAAATCCTGGATACGGCCTTGCTTGTGCCCCCCCAGAAAGAAATCCTGGATCCGCCCCTGCCCTCATCCCCCCCATAGTTACGCCACTGGGGAGGGGATTTTGAAAACAGTGTTAGAGGGTAGAATGTTGGGTAAACGAGGAAGGGAAAGGAAGAGAATAGGATATTTAGACGGAATGAAAGAGAATAGGCCTTATTGTGAACTGAAGAGGGAAGTATGCCCATAAGTATTCTGGCAGTCTTCCCTCATGTCAATTTGGAGGTGATGGGCGATGTGATCATCTTTACGGAGGTCAGGAACAAATCTACAGTTCAGCCTGCGAGAGTTGTCCGATGACAGTTCAAAGGGAGGGGCAGAGAACCCTGCGTCGGCACGTTTTGCTGCCAATCGCTATCCCCCAAACGCACCTCACACCCTCGCCTACAGTCCAGCCGGCGAGAGTTGCCCGATGGAAGTTCAAAAGGAGGGGCGGAGAACCCTGCGCCAACATGGTTTGCAACCAATCGCTGTCCCCCAAATGCACCTCACACCCTTTCCTAGTCATACAACGTTGCCACATGCAAATGAAGCACTGAAACAAGCCTGAACCACCAAAACAATCCCTTTCTGCGAATCGCCAAAACAAAGGATTCTTCAATTGGATCCTTCACGCTTGTCGTCCCTGTTGTAGAAAATGTAAAAGTTTTCAATTGCTGATTTGACTTGTTTTACGTTTTTCATTGCTCTTTTGTTTTTTTGGCTGACTGGGTTTTTATCGTGATTATTCCTTGTATGAGTCTAGTCTTGTTCTGCGCTGCGAAGAAGCAACAAATAAATTCATGTTGAGATAAGTCGATCTTTCATTACGGAACCTCAACATGGTAGCAGAGCGTGGTTCCTTGCGTTCCTTGGTTGCTTAAATAGTCTTCGTTGCTTTCAATCGTGTTTTTTCGCGAGTTAAATAACGTTTTCGCGCCACGTTCTCGTTTGGACATTTGCTTGGTTGCACTTGTGAACGAACTGTTTGCTGTTAAGTGTAAAGCATGGAGCTCCATGGAATCGAGAAGTTACGTGGTAGTGAGAACTGGACAATTTGGAAATTCTCGGTGAAAAATGTACTACGAGGTATTGAAAATGCATACGAGGTCTGCACTGGAGAGGTCTCAAAACCAGAGGTTGTGGGAAGCAAGTCATCCTCTAATGAGCGCACTTCCTATGATGCAGCGTATAGAGTTTGGGACAAGGCGGATCGAGCGGCATGCCAAGTCTTGGTAAGGTCTATTGAATCTAAAGTGGCTGCTCTTCTCGTCGCGTGTGACTCGGCGAGAGACATGTGGTGCAAATTGCATGCTGTATTCGAACAACAGACTAAACAAGCTGCTCATACTGTTCAAGCGGAATTTTTTGGCTTCAATATGAGCCTCGCCGACGATATGGTCACTCATATCGCGAAGTTTGAAGGGTTAGTCTTACGAATGCAGCAGTTAAACGTGAAGCCGGATGAGTCATCGTTGATGGTTAAGTTACTGGACACATTGCCTGACGAGTACGAGAGTCTGAAACAGGCATGGTGGGCGAGACCTGAAGATCATCAGACCTTCGCAAATTTGGTGGCAGTGCTGACTTCTGATGAAATACGTCGTTTGAAACGAGCTGAAAGAAAGGAAGAGGCAGTAGCACTGATGACTGTAAAATCTAAAATTCAGGGAAATAGCAATTTTTCCACTTATGCCGCAGGTTCAAGTAGAAAGAAAGGGGAATCTTCACGAGAGAAAATAAAAGATAAAAGGAAAATCAAGTGCTATGGTTGTGGTGGACAAGGGCACATGAAAAAGGATTGTCCTAGTTGGAAACAGAAGAGGGTACAAAATAAATATAGTGCGCCAGACCGTAATGATGAGGCTGATCAGGCTTTCATTAGTGAACTTTAGAATGCAGAGACTGTTGGTGATATGTGGGTTGTAGACACCGGTGCCACCGATCATATATCTAACCAGAAAGAATGTTTCTCTTCTTTTGAACAGTTTTCAACGCCATTGAAAATACATATTGGCGACAAATCCACAATGGATGCACTAGGTAAAGGGACAATCAAGTTTGAATCCTGTGTTAACGGTAAATTGCTACCGTGTCGCATGGAGAATGTACTATATGTACCCACTGCCCGGAGAAATTTGTTCTCTGTTGTTTCCGCCCTTGATAAAGGCTTGTCTTTTAAGTCGTCGAAAACTAAGTGTGAATTTCTTAAAGACGGTGTAGTGAAAGCTTGTGGCGTCCGGTATGGACAATTATTCAGACTCCACATCCGTGTGCTGAAGTTAGATGTAACGGGTGCCAAAGAGATGAATGTAGCATCGAAAGACACACTACAAATTTGGCATGAGCGTCTCGGTCATCAAAATAAAAGACATGTCCTGAAGTTTCTCAAACAACGGGAAATCGAAGCTACTGAAGGTGAAAGTTTTTGTGCCGCTTGCGTTCAAGGTAAGCAGCACAGGAGTAGCTTTCATTCAAGAAGTCAGCGAGCCAAAGAACCTGGGGAGTTGATACACGCTGACATCTGTGGGCCGATGGAGTGTGAGTCTCTGGGTGGAGCACGTTACTTTCTATGCTTTACATGCGATTACTCGAGGTTTCGCATGGTCTACTTTCTGAAGGAGAAGTCAGAAACTGCACAGAAGATTACAGAAGTGTTGCAGATCGTGAGGAATCAATGCAGACGACCTGTGCGTGTATTTCAATGCGATGGTGGTCGAGAGTTTGTCAATCATGAGGTAGAAAAACTGTTAAAGTCAATGGGTGTGGATTTCTGTGTCTGCAATCCATATACGCCAGAGCAAAATGGTTGTGCAGAGCGTAGTAACAGGACTGTGGTTGAACTCGCTCGCACTATGCTATTAGCAAAGAATTTGCCTAAAACATTGTGGGCAGAAGCAGTTAATACGGCTGTTTATGTTCTCAACCGAACAGGCCCAAGCAGTGTGGATGGAAAAACACCGTATGAGATCTTTACAAGGAAAGAGTTTCATTTAGACAAACTTCGGGTTTTTGGTATCAACTGTTACATTCACATACCAACAGTCCGTCGGAAGAAATGGGACCCAAAGAGCCAGCGTGGGGTTTTTGTGGGGTATTCTCAGAATATAGATGGATTTCGAGTGTGGATAAAACCTGGAAACAAGATAGTTCGGAGTTGTGACGTCGTATTTGAACCTGAGACTTGTGAGGGGCTGCTGACGTTATTTCCAACTGACGTGCATGATGAGCTGGAGCCTTCAAATGATCCTGAAGAGGACTGCGTTACTGAACCCACTGATAAATGTGAGAGAAACCTACGGGATCGTTTGAAAATCAAACCACCTGAACGCCTCATTGAGTCAATGTTAGCTGAGGTTGATGAGCCAAGCAGCTACTCGGAGGCAATGAAATCTGATCAGCGATTACTCTGGGAGAAGGCTATGGAGGAAGAGATGGCTGCCTTAAAGGAAAACTTGACCTGGACCCTCACTACGCTACCAGGTAATCGCAAATCCATCTCTAATCGATGGGTTTACAAATTAAAACGTGCAGGTGATGGTCACATTAATAGATACAGGGCTCGACTTGTAGTGCGAGGGTTTAGCCAGCGAGAAGGAGTAGATTATAGTGAAACGTTTAGCCCTGTTGCCCGGCTCGATACTATACGAGCTGTATTAAGTATTGCTGCCAAGGAACACATGCATTTGGCACAATTTGATGTTAAAACTGCTTTTCTCAATGGGGTTCTTGACGAATAAATATTCATGAAGCAGCCAGAGGGGTATGATGATGGCACTGGCAGAGTCTGCAAGCTTCACAAAAGTTTATATGGGCTAAAGCAATCCCCCCGGTGTTGGAATAAGTGCTTTAAGGAAGTTCTTAAGGACTTTGGACTGTGTGAGAGTGAAGTAGATCCTTGCTTATTTTATGGGACAAATTGCCATGACAAACTGATAGTGGTCATTTACGTTGATGATGGACTTGTGGTAGCATCAAATAAACATAAAATTACTGAATTTATGCAACGTTTAGAAATGGAGTTTAAAATCACTAGTGAACCAGTGGGATACTTCTTGAACTTACACATAACTCAAAAAACAGATGGTTCAATCTTCATAAACCAAAGTTCTTATGTGGAAGAGGTGCTGCAGCGGTTCAATATGGCTGAAGCAAATCCAGTTTCTACACCAATTGAACAGTATTTGAAAGAAGAGGAAAGGAAGGATGCTGAGAAAACAAGTGCACCTTATCGAGAGGCTGTGGGCTGCCTGTTGTATCTGGCTGTTGCTACTAGGCCAGATATAGCATTCTCGGTGAACTATGCATCCCAATTCCTTGATAACCCAGAGGTAAGACATTGGGGTTTAGTTAAACGGATTTTGAAGTATTTGCAGGGTTCAATGTCACAGGGGATTCTCTACAGTTCATCTGAGAATGGTAGGGAACTAGTTGGTTACAGTCATGCTGATTATGCCAGCGACCCCACTACGCGGCGGTCAGTCAGTGGCATTGTGTTTATGCATAGTGGTGGTGCCATCACCTGGGCCAGCAGGCGGCAACAGTGTGTGTCGCTGTCAACCACAGAGGCTGAGTACATTGCTGCTAGTGAAGCCGCAAAAGATGCTGTCTGGTTGAAGAGACTCTTTGACGAAATTTCCCCATTAAAGTGTCCCCCGGTGTTGTTCTGTGATAACATTAGTTCTATTAAGCTTGCTAAAAACCCTGAATTTCACAAGAGGTCTAAGCACATTGATGTACGTTATCATTTTGTTCGTGAACAACTCCAAAAAGGACAATTATCAATTGAGTATGTTCCAAGTAAAAATCAAGTTGCAGATGTTTTTACTAAGCCTGTTCCAAGAGTACCATTTGAAAATTTGCGTTCTTTATTGGGCATGAGTGAACTTTAATTTGAAGTTGAATGTGAATTATTTATTTGGAATGTAAGGGTTTTCTTTTAATTTTGCTACTGATGAAGTAAGAGTCATTTTTGAGCAAAAGAGATGTTATTGATATTTGATGTATTTCTTTTGTTTGTTATTACAGCAATGTAAACTTTTTGGGGGAGTGTTGTAGAAAATGTAAAAGTTTTCAATTGCTGATTTGACTTGTTTTACGTTTTTCATTGCTCTTTTGTTTTTTTGGCTGACTGGGTTTTTATCGTGATTATTCCTTGTATGAGTCTAGTCTTGTTCTGCGCTGCGAAGAAGCAACAAATAAATTCATGTTGAGATAAGTCGATCTTTCATTACGGAACCTCAACAGTCCCTTCTGGCTGCTTTCTTCACGGAACCCTTTTTTTTACATGTGATGTGGGCGTTTCCGTTTCTTACCTGGCAACCTTGCCCCCTAACCCTTCTATCTGTCAACGGACAACTCTCGGCGGCCGGACTGTAGTCATACAACGTGGTCACATGCATACGAAGTTCTAGAATAAGCCTGAGCCACCAAAACAAGCCCTTTCTTCGAATCGCCAAAACAAAGGACATCGGCGCTCTTAAATAATCTAACCCGCGCGGTATCCCGAGAAGATTTTTCTAAAGGATATTTCCTTTGGATCCTTCACGCTCGTCGTACCTTCCGGCTGATTTCTTCACGGAACCCTTTTTTTTACATGTGAGGTGGGCGTTTCCCTTTCTTACCTGGCAACCTTGCCCCCTACCCCGATTTTGACCATTCTAAATGCCATCGGACAACTCTCGGCGGCCGGACTGTTGCTCAGAAGTTTATTCTCTAATTCCAGTGGAAAGTCATCATAGAGCAGGGGGGTGTAATGAAGTGAAGGTAAAACAATCATGGAAATAAGCATTTTACGGATAATAAAAGGAAGAAAAGATCCAGCTGATGTTTTTATTGTTTTTCCAACAGCTAGTATTCATTGGCCTAATAATGCTACCATCAAGATATGTACTTGGTTGTTCCTTCTTATTGAAACTCTTTCAGCTATAATCTACCAGTATGTGATATCATCTCAGACTTCCCTCAGGGCGAGGAGGTTAACATTGTCCGACATTTCAGGCTCGTCAGACATTCTGAAGGCTACTACTTGTATTCGAAACGTCCGCTGACATTAAACTTTTTACCGGGTGGAAAATTTTTACCCGAGAAGATTTCGCTGAAATTATTCGCCGAGTAAGTGCGAAGACATTCATTATCCAGCCTTGACTTTTGCACGTCACTCCAAGTAACCCTAGAATAATCGTCTTGCTCTATTTCACTTGTCCTTCCTCGGATACATTGAAACCCAGTAAGGTGCATTCATATTTTATCACTTCCTCTATGGCTTGTTAACCTTTCAGGAGTATTTATCTCTTAGTCGCAGATATGTTATCCAGCGACTATGAACGTGAGAAGCAAGCACTGGAGTCAATAAAAAGCTTCTTCTAGCCGCGAGAACGACTTTCACTCCTATTCAACAGTGACATTGGTTCAGCCTGCGATCCCTTCCAAAGGAGGCGTCATTGGCCTAGTAACGAGCTGTAGATGCTGATCCGGGGAAGACGTAGCTGTGGCAAAGAATTGATTTCATTCTCACAGGCATACCAGGGTGGTATACACCACGAATGAAGTTCTCCATGAAAAAATATGTTGCTTACATCTACATAATACCCTGCGAGCCACCTCTAGGGTGTTTGGCAGGAAGTGATGAATCACCAGCATGCAGCATGCAATTGGACTCCCACAAGCACACAACACGGTCCAAAAAACGTCACGCACACTAACACATTATGCTACTATATGCCGCTAGAAATAATAATAAAATTCAGAAACATGCATTAAGCTTTACATAAGCTAGTAGGCTACACTACAAGTCATCTAATCTATTTATGAGTTATATCGCTGCCATTAGAATCTCTTATTGATCGTGGAAAAAAAGACATTCTGAATCTGTCTGTACAGTCTATCTCTCTTATTTTATTTATATGATCTGATCTTCCGTAGTATGCTAGCGTCCGTAAGATATGGCCAACTTCTTTAGAAAAGACACTGCTCCTGCATGTATCTAAAAGGTTAAATATATATTTCAATCTACGGTCTGACAGAGATTCCCATCCGAGTTTATCTAAGGGGTTAGTTACGGCTTACCTGGGATTCGATCCAGGATCTCCTGATTGCTGGTCAGGCGTGTTAGCCAGTTACACTAATAAGCCATCTTCTCAGGGTGAACTCCGTAATGGATTTTAATAATAATAATAGTAATAATGTTTATTGCTCCATATACTTCACAAACAAAGAAAAAATATTAGGAGCTTAGGTAACCTAGAAGGCGTACCTGTGTCGATTACGTCACCGTCATTTATAATTATCTTTCATGCATTGATTTAAATAGCGGAAAAAAGAACATTCACCAGCATAAACAAAAATAATATCTTTGATTAAATATATTATTATAATTATCACATTTGATTAAGCAAAGTATCACTTAATTCATTTTAGTATAAGTAAACCGCCAATTTTTTTACAATAATTTAGAAAAATTGAAGATTTACCGCTCTATTGTACTCAGGTGGTAATAATTTGTAGACATTTGGCCCAATGTATAAGAAAAATTTTCTGAACAGTGACAATTCGGGCCTCGGTAAGGGTGTCAAATATCTACGGAAATTCCACTTGCCAGGCCAATTTGACGCGTGTAGTTTTTTCCACTCCTCATAAAAAAGTCTAATAATAAGGACTTTTATACACATACAACTTGTATGTGTATAAAACCTGTGTGTGTACAAGTTGTATGTGTATAAAAGTACTTATTGTTACACTGTGAATTGTAGATTGTGTCTGAGAGGGAGCAATTTAAAATTTTTGAAGAGCGGAAAGGACGAGTCATAGTAATTAAGTTTTAGTATCACCCGAATAGGCCTCTTAAGTAGAGTTGTAGCTTGGTTACTGAACAAGGTGTTGACGTCACACGTGACGGAGGTTGTTCTTACTAAACAGAGTCCTCTGGATTGTCGATAATACACTGCACTACATAGTAGACCATATGAGGGAGTAGTGTAGAGAACTGCCATTCAGAGGACTCTGACCACTGATGGAGAAATAAACCCTATTTTGTTGCTATTCGGAACCGTCGTATTTCAAAGCACTGCATGACACGAGTGACTTTGTACACAGTCATGCGCACGGATGCAAAGTTATGCACATCAAGGATAGAGTTCACCATGGAAAAAGGTTAGATAAGTGATACATAAATAGAAATTAGGAAAATGTGAGAGAAAATGGGTCACCATAAGGTGCGTTTACAGTGAGTAACATGTTACATAAACAAGATACATATAACATGAAAAAGTTACAAATCCGTGTAACATGTTATATGTAACATTGTGTTATAAAATAAAAATTCGTTTTGTACAAGTTTTTGGTTTCCCACTTGAAGTTATACATATATAACACCATTTTTTGTTTCATAACACAATGTTACTTGTAACATGTGACACGGATTTGTAACTCTTTCGTAATACGTGTTATATGTATCTTGTTTGTCTAACATGTAACTCAGCGTAAACACAGCTTTACAGGGAAAATGCGAAATGTCAGGGATTTTCAAGGCTTGTTTAGGAAAATATTCAAAAATGTTCCTTTCGCCATCGATATGATAAAATGAATTTAAAGCCATTACATTCTTCCCTGGTTAAATCCATAACATTAGTTTTGTTATCCTTTTCCTGACTTTTATATGTTATATAAAATTTTAATCTTGGAGTGTAGGTCTTTGAATTGAAATGCACTTTTTGCCGACGTTTCGATTTATTTTTAAACCACCATCAGGGCTTGAAATAAAAATAAGTGTATGATTTTGATACATAAACATAATGGGTTACAACAATGTTTTTTTTATAATTTTTTAGTAAGAAAAGAAACATTCATTCACTTTTTCGTTAACTTACAGCTCCATTGTCGCTACCCCTGCAAATGATAACCAGATTGCAAGTATTTAATTTTATCGTCCTAAGATGATATCCTTTGGAACATACGAAGTATACATTTACACTCCCTAATATGAACATATTGGGAAATGTAAATAATAAAATAAAAATGAATAATAGAATAATTTCGACCACAAAAGAGTAGGTAGATACAATATAAAACTAAAACCATCAATATAACTAATAACTTCAGGCTTTACTTTGTGAAACCTCTCCATATTGGAATCCTCCTCCTCCCCTCTTTCCTCCTTTCCCCCCCCCTCTCTCCCTATTCCATTCCATGTTTAACCCTCACCCCCGCTCTTTCAACCAGTCATTTTCCTTTCCGATAGATGTCCTCACTGTCACTTGTGTACTTGTGTATAAATGTGTGATGCATGCAAGATCAGTCACCTGACGATGTAACCAAGTTTCGAAACCCGGGTTGTGCCCATAATTAAATAACAGTGAACCTTACAAAGTTTTATTTCCTTACTTCCTAAAAATCATCAAAGCGAAAAAAAGCTCTAATAGTGCTTGTTACTGAACAAAACTCGTCAATTTAGAATTGTCTTGAAGATATGTAAAGTATATTGTCAGTCTACCGCATACCACAGAAATGCTGTTCAATTGAAGAATGCTCATAATACAAAAATCATCATTGATTTCAGATACATTTATGGAGAAATACACGTCATGCACCTAATAATAAGAAGCCTGTAATCATGTGAGATAATAATTGCGGAAAGGAAACGGGGAAAATTTTATCTGCTTGAACGTAATGAGCTGGTGATACACAAATATCAAAATTTCGAAATTATTCTATGAAATTCTAAAGTAAATTTTCAGCCTAATACGCACAACAGCATTACTGTTAAATTAAAATCTAAATAACCTAGTAACAAAAAGGCTGAATTTCTCTAGTGGTATTAAGCATATGGATATTGAAAAATTACAACAAGAAAAGAGTAGGTACAATATAAAATAAAAGTAATCAAAATCCATTACTAAACAGAACTCGTCAATTCGGAATTATTGTGCACACATCAAAAATGCTGTTCATAGTACGTATGGAGGTATCCATATGTATACTTATTCAGGTACCCATGGGTATATCCCATAAAAACGTTCTTCACAGCTAATGATTATTACAACCAGGAGAAAATTGCCTTGACCGAATTTTAATGCCTTCTGTCCCGCGCTATTCATTCTTTCTATTGTTAGTAGTATAATTTGTTCACGAGAATTTTCGTTTCCACCAACTAAAAGTCCAAGGTTGGGCTGGCCTCCTAACAGAATTACGATGGCGTCCGGAAGTCAAAAGACACCACTAACTTACGGAGAATCCCTTGACATCCAAACGTCTCCCCAGGCCAATTACTAGGTTGAATATGTTTCGGAAAGAAGAATAAAAATCGTGCTTTTTTCCCAGTAATTTTCAGCAGATTATTCACAAGAATGGGCCTCAAGAGGCAAAGGCTTCGAGGAATTATTTCCTGATTCAAATCGATTCATCCTCGGCCATCTCAAAGTAAATTGATGATAAAAGGTAACAAACTGACTCCTCATTTACTACTACTGTGCCAAAACGTATGAACTGTTTGTATCTTGGTTGAAAAATTACTCTAGGGAGCGGCGAAAAAAAAACAGAATAATTCGTGCTAACTATAGGTTGTTTAAGATATTCAGAGCCTTTTGTGACGGTTTATTAGGAGAGAGTCTATTTAAAACGGTATCTCGCTCCTTTCGCGCTTTTGTAGAATGTTTGAACTTACTTGAATAACGTCCACATGGTCGACAAAGGAATAACTTAAAGCGATATCGAAAGAGAATTATAATAACAATTGTACTTACAAGAAACACGTTGTATAAATTTCTTGCAGTGCCGAACTTCTCTTCTACTTTGTAAGGTAGTTCACTTCATGTAAACACCTTTGCTCCTCGTAAAATTTAATGATGGCTTCAACGGCGTTTCTCTCCCTAGCGGCCATGATGTCAATACTCATCCCATCTCCAAGGGTTCCCAGGGAAGGTTGTAAAACCGTCACTGATAGGTGGAAACGTTTCAATACTATTCGATAATTAATAGAAATTAGAACTGGTCTATATCAGATGAATTTGATGGAATCGAAGGGATTGAAGAGCACTCAAGACAAGACGTCCGCTGTCATAGCGATGGACGTGACGTCACTTTCATTCGAGATATCTTGTTCAACGAGTCTTGAATGTATATGATAGTTTGAAATCGCCTTGAGGAAGCCTTTAATTGTGATTTACAACACTTTATTTGAATACATCATGAACTAAAGAATTCTCACTATCTTTCTTTTTTACTACAGTTACAATTTTAAATCTTTCATTTTTAGTCATATTAATTGGAGAAATCTTGTTCAACTGAATTTGCTGTGAACAGAATTTAGCGTGAATTTTACAGTGTAAAACCGCGTTTATAAAGCCATTTCTTGTTTTTTACAACAATTTATCTGAATACATCATAAACTAAAGAATTCGCATCGCGTTTCTTTTTTTAATGCAAAAGAGAAACGTTCTTGAAATAGTAAACGGAGTCGCGGAGTTAATGAAAAGAGGAAGCTTATTCCCAAAATGGAGAACCTTCAATGGATTCTGAGTATTATGTTCCCAAGTGGCCAACGCTCGTCGTACCTTAAAGGGGATGGGGGTGTGCATTGAGGGAAGTCCTACTTTTAGACTTCTCCCCACTTGAGACGAACACTTAAGGTTTCTTTCTTACTTTGGCGTGCCATCCACGGAAGGCTTTCTTCCGGATTCGTGGGAAAAAATAGAAAAGAAGGCAGCTGACTACGTGATCGCAAAAAGAGGAAGGCCAAGCAAAAATTCGCGCGGTTTTTTTTTCTGCTGAGAATATTTTCCTACAGATAGGACTTCGCCCTTCTGTGTCACGTGAAAACAAAAGAAAGGGGATTAGACGAATTCCTCACAGGTATCGGCCGCCAAGAGCTTCGATTATATAAACAGAAGATACGTTGCTATGGCAAATCATTGGCCACAAACTGAGGGGAATTATATACATGACCGCTCGTCGGCATTTGCTCTTGGAAACAAGATGTAAATGACAAAAACTGAAACAAATGACTGCGACGATAGCATTTGTTTTCATGCTGCTTAGATCGTGAGGAAATTTTTATCGATTAAGTCGAATACCCGCGGAAAAGGAGATGTAACAGAATTTACATTAGATCTATTTACGGGATTTGTTTTTTTTTTTTAGATATTGAACTTCGATACTTCTGTTACCAGTTATGATCACTGCTCAACTAAGTAAGGGCTTAATACTCAACTGCTCCGGAAATCCTCTGAAACAAAGAAAAATAAGTGAAACATGGCTTGCAAAATTTCTAGAAATAAAAACGTCCGGAAAATTCTGTGTCAGAATCAACCACCATTGCATTTATGGTAATTAAAGGCAACCATGTCATTAGCCCTGGTGAGGTCTCCTTCCGTTTCCAATTTTTTTCTCTTCCTATAAAATTCTGAATAGTTCCACTTATTTGGGTTTGTTGCTTAAATACGGTACCTTCATAAAGTCTGGATCACTCGATTTATTTTTCCATTCCTTTCAAGGGACAGCTCCAGCGATCGCTCCAATGATGGCGGAAAAAAATGACCGTTTCTCGCCATCATTTTCCGACATCAATGTTGGTGGAATGCACTGTTCACATCAATATTAACAATATTATTCTTCATTCATGCAAAATAGAAGAAATACATCGTTATGAAAAGGCTGGCGTAAAGGAGAGTGCAATATAGAGCTTCGTCAAACCAATTTATATGATAGTTGGCCTACGATGATGATTCTTCTCATACATTATATTTGGAGGCTTATATGTACATGGCACAGGAAGAAGATTTCACGCATTGAAAATTAGTTTACTGGTGGATCTATTACATTTCTAAGAAATTATTTGAACAGCTTGTTTCTGAAGCTGAATTTTTATGAAGGACAATTCGGTAGATCCTAAAAAGATAATACTGTATAAAAAATGTGAGTAAAAATCACCAAATACAAACTTTGTATGGTTTCTCGTGTAACTCGTTGACTTAGAAATATAAACGATGATAATAATCAAAATTGTTATTATTATTATTATCATACTTATTATATCCGTAAGCCAAAAAACTCATCTTTGCGGTCAGCTTGTTACAACCAATTTGTTTTGTAACTTCGAAGAAGTCAATCACTCTAGCAATTCTAATGAGTTCGTTTTGCTAAACTGATTATCACCATACCCTGCTACTAAATTCTCTATTAAATGAGAAATCTCATGTGACTGGTTTAAAATCTTTGTCCTTTGCACCTTGCATTAGCATTTTATGAGCATTTCTTTATTTAACCACGCATAATTTAATGTATTCAAATATATTCCAAGCGTAGGTTATTTCTACTTGTTACACAACGTGTTATGTGGACGAAGTGGTTCTGTAGTTCAAGGCTGAAGATTATAAGCTAATAAAACTAAAGGAAAATAATGAATATTTTATGATTCGCGGCGATTGATAGAATTTGACAGTTATATGTGTCAGCCTCTTATGAATATTCGCATTCAACTTGAACTTGCCTGGATAATTTCTTTCGAAATATTACATCCAACTCAGCGCATGATGAGAGAGAGAAAGACTACCCTGTATTAAAAGAAAGCGCATTTACTGCTGCCTTAAATAGGGCGGCTTCCTATTATTTTTAAATCTAAATCTAACTAAAATACTAAATCGAAAGATTATTACTCCTGGAATTCGCAATTCACGCTCTTAGATTTTCGAAAGACGATATCTAATTTTCGCGATTAAACGAAAAGTGAAAATTTTCAAACGCGCGAAAACGTGACGGGTAAGTAGGAATGATGGGAAAAGTCCGTGTGACGTCATTCTGGTTCCCGCTGCCGCCCTGTGAGGTGACTTTGAGGCGAGGCTTGAGCGCTGATACGACGCAGGTTGCTAGCAGGTAGCTGAGTACCCTGCTAGCAGGTAGCGCTTGGCTTAAATAAGGATTATTATTCCCCTACCAAACGAAGGAAACTTTCCGAACTTAGGTATTTTTGATGTGTGATTATTAAGAGATGTTTCCCTGAGCTCTGTGACTCATGCATGCATTGATAAAATCAGACGATGTAAAACTCCTATCTACTTGTCTAGAATCTAGGTCCCTGTGACGTCACGTGCAGTGGCATCGCATGGGCGCCAATCTGGCCTTTTCCAAATGAGGTTAAAATTGACTATTGCCATTCGTCTAAACTGGGAATTCTAAAACCAAATCATTTGTATATTATGAATGCACTACTGGTGGGTAACGAATCGCAATCAATGCCTTTCGTTTTCTTTGATGAAGGAAACTACCCTATTGTATTTTTAGAAATTATGTCATAAGTTAAGATGTTCGTAGAAAATTTTGGAAAAAGTTTTGAGCCAAACGCCATCCTAGCTTTTTTGCATCGCAATCCTTGAAACATACCAATATATGTATGGTGAAATTTATCGTATAAGACAATAAGTCGTATAAGTAAAAATCTTTACTCTACCATGGTTATTTGAATATAATTGCGGATAAATAAAGCTCTTTCAACGAAAAAATCAGCCCAATTGTAAATCACAGAATGTAAGGATCAGCCCTCGGCCTATTAAAGTAATGCCACGGTTAGCGATTTTCAAACTTTTTTAATGCAAGGGCCAAAAATCGATTTTACATCGCCCGGTGGGATATGTTACGAAAAAAATCATTTTCGCCAGATTGTATTTCTCAAAGCTTGAAGAAAGTAACGCATGGTTATAAGCATTATTTACTGTACAATAAAAAGTTATGGTACTTTTTCACACGATTTATTCAATACGACCGGTTTCGTCGCATCAGGTACAGAAATCCTTATAATCGTTATACTCTCTACCTGATGATGTCGCCTCTGCGACGAAACCGGTCGTATTGAATAAATCCTGTGAAAAAGTACCATCACTTTTTATTGTTCAGAATGGATTTTCACAAAGTAGAGCCAGAAACAATCGAGTTTATTATTTACTGTCATTATTAGCATGAGGCATTGTTGTAGTTAATATTTATTCCCAATCAATAATATTACAAACTCATTAATAATCGTTGCTTTCAACAATCAAATCAAATTCCTCGTGGAATACATAGATGTAAATGGCGCAAATCAGTTATCCGTGTTTTTGACCGTGTTCCACTAATTTTAAAAACCTGAAGAAAATTAGGAATATACCTTGATGTAGGGTTAATAAAATATATTTTTTTCGGCGTGTCTTGTTTCCTAAAATTTTTAATTAAATTTGAAAAATTCAAACTTACGTAAATTATAGATGTCTGTCAAAAATGTTTTTAAAAATCACGATGGTAGAACGCAATAGCATATACATTTTAAAATCAACAAAACATTTTTCCAAAAATAAAAAAAAACTAGAGATATGGTTAAAAAGCACAAAATCGTGTTTCAATTTTTTTGGGGTAAAGTGCCATTATTAAGGCCTAAAACTTTGGGGAAAAACATAATTAATGATACGTTTTAAGTGTATATTATTTATTTTTCAAAATATCTGGGGGCACTCTTCACCATCTAAACCTGCTAAACCCTTAATTGAAACCGGTGTTGAAGTCAAATTTAAGTATGGAGAAGAAAAAATAACATTTTTTAAAGCTCTATTTTATATTTAAATGGACACACCCGGGTATCATGACATAGCTTCATATTCAGGTATGTTGTGAAACTACGTTATGAAACCCGGATTTTGCCTGTTATAATATACAGGTGAACATAGCAAAGTTTTATTCTGTCATTTTCCGCAATGGAAAGGTTTCACCTAGTTAAACCTATGAATAAAATTAAAGTATTTGTGAAAATTTTCCAGTGATTTAGTTTTTTTTCCAGTTAGTTAACTCCTAGTCCCAATTTAAGTAAATAAAAGATCGTAGCACTTTTCCACGAGAGTTTTTAATGTGTACGACGCGTTTCGGCTAACTGAGCCATTATCTGGTACAAGACACTTCAGAACATGTGTAAATCCCTTTTATACCCTTGAGAAAGGAGGGGATTGACATCTTTGAGGATGGGGGATGGGATCAAATCCTCTCCTACCCCCCCTTCTTTCTCAAGGGTATAAAAGGGATTTTCACATGTTCTAAAGTATCTTGTACCAGATGATGGCTCAGTGAGCCGAAACGCGTCGTACGCATTAAAAACTCTCGTGGAAAAGTGCTACGATCTTTTATTTACTTAAATATGTCTAACGTCCACCAATTGAAGCCTGAATCTGTTGAACTTATTCCTAGTCCCTACGTTACCGTCTGGATTTAGTTTTCTTAATGCCCCCTGAAGTTTTTCATTCGCTCCAGAGATTTTCTTTGAGACCAGCTCCCAGAGATGGTTATCTCAAAGAATTTAACTGTCGCAGGTGGTCTGTGACTGTAAGCATCGGTATGAGCTCACATTTACTCCCACCACTCTCACTTCTGACGCCGTATCGTTACGTGAGTGACTGATTTTTCACGTTTTCGCGCACCTGAGCGCGTATGTGGCCTATTTATCCTGAATGGATGACAACTCGTAACTCAACTCTCGCTTTATATATGGCAGGATGTCTAATGAACTCGTTTTGCGGTGTAAGCGTTTTCCACCGAAAGAAATGCCTTTTCAGTTAATATAGGTTATGTTAGGGGTATTTTCTAGGCCTAGAAAAGGATGCAGGCATTAGGGTGGTGCGAAAAAACTCAAGTTACAAATTCAGTGTCGTAATAGCGCGGAAAAGCTGCGATACGTTAGTACAAGAAAAACAAAAAAAGTATTGTTAAAATCGGACGTCATCTTCCGATCCTGCAAAGCACCTGAAAAAATGACAAAAAAGAAAAAAAAATTTTTTTAATTGTAAAAAAAATGTAATAAACCTTATATTTTTTAACGCTATAGCTAAAAATGATTACAAATAGTGTAGATATTTAGTAATATATACATATACATGGCTTTAAACAGTTATATCCGATCGCGCAAGATCATTAAAAATGCACAAAAATTGCAAATTAGCCGATTTTTCAGAGTTATTTAATAATTACTTATGACAAATTTTAGTGAAGTTTTAGTTAATCCAGTAGATCAAAAAGAGACAATATATCTGGCCACTAGACTTGAAAGGCAAAATTGTGCTTTAATAAGGCAGCATGTTAAACCTGTTGAAATCGAGAGTGAAGATGTTGAGGTTTTAAATGACGCCACGCAAAATTTAGCAATCAAGGAGCAATTTGATGACTTTGAAGTTTAAATGTCTAGTACATCCAAGAAAACTTTGTCACCACGGAAAATGAGGGTAAAATTACAAACTACAGCTTTGCATTGTTATTGTGACCGTGCAGCTGCTGTTATAGAATCAAGTGCACTTGAAGACATTGGTGTTATAACTGAAGGAGACACTTCAAGTTCATTGAATGATGTGATATTAGAAGGGAAAGGAGAAATACTATAAGCGATTTATAGTAAATCCAGAGGGGTAAAATTGCAAAATACAGCTTTGCATTGTGATTGCAAATTGATTTAGGTGAACTACACGGGTAATACTTGGAGGGAAGGATAGACGATACTCTAGTAATAGAAATCATTGATTCGACGGAGTACCGCTGGACAGTTAAAGAGGAGCACCATTCCCTAATAAAAGAACCGTCCTCTGTGTATGTAAGTCATGTTTATCCAAGCTCCGGGTCTGTTAAGGACATTTGGCCTTCATATTATCTCATTTCTCTAATCAAGGAGTATCGTTGAAGTACTTAGATTTAGTTTGCTGTGATGGCACAACACCAACATTGGATAGAAAGGTGGCACAATGAGAGAGATCGAAGAACACATTGGACATCCGCTGCAGTGGGCAGTTTGTTTACTTCATTTCATTGAATTACTTTTCCGCCATCTTTTTCAGTATTTGGATGGCGAATTAACTGGCCAAAAATCTTTAAGTGGGAATTCTAAAACTGAATGATTATGGAAAGCTTCCAATGCTGCATTTCCAAACAATTGAATATGAAATTCTACAAGTGGATGGATAAATTTTGAGCAAGGGCCAAAGATACCTTATTAACATAAGTCAAGCAATTATTTGTGGTGACTTTCCAAATGACTTAGCAAACCGTGATTCAGGACCATTTTCACATGCTAGATGGCTTATCTTTCCAAAATCGAGTTCTCCGACTTTATGTAAGTACCGAAAACCCCTCAGATTCTTTTAAAGACGAAGTTACTTTTATTTTAAATCTTACATGCCTGTTCGTGTGTACAGAGCAATAGAAACCTCTTGATTCTTGACTTAAGATTAAAATAAAGTAGTTTTCCCGGTTATTGAACGGAACTCTTACTTTGCTCACCCAGAGAACGTATTGATGGCGATGTTTCTTTTTTATTATAGAAGGCACATTAGAGAGCAAGGGCTAAAAAGAGTATTAAAAGCCACAGACTTAACCAAGAGGCAAACCCATCGGAAACTTAAATACTCCTACCATGGACTTCAAAGCAACAGAATATATAGAATTGATTGACCGGAATATAGTAAAACTATCTACTCCACCTCTTCTTCGGAGAATGACCAATGAAGAAATAGCTTCCTTCATTGAATCAGGCGATAAAACAGATTGGGATTTTAAATATTCCCATGTCACACGCAAGCAGTGAAGCCGTGAGTGAAATTGGTAACAGAGGCATCCCTTAAGCTTTGTGGTTATCTATCCAGAGATGGATTTATTAGGGCTATGTTCAAATCAAGGTCCATTATGTCAGACTTCACCACCAAATCGTAGTATAAAGTAGCGTTCAAAAACTAAAAGCTAAAAGTAGGACAAAAAATGTAAATATTGTAAGTAGCACTAACCCTCATTGGCTGGATTGAGGGAAGGGAAAGGGTTAAACCCGAAGTAAGGCCACCTCCCCCCGGAGAGTTCTGGGATGTTTAAATATTATTAAATCATATCTTAATAAAGGAAGAGCTGCATAATCAAACATGTATATTAGACTAAAATATCCTCAAGTAATTATTACACAACTCTGAAAAATCGGCTAATTTGCAATTTTTATACATTTTTAATGATTTTTCGCGATCGGATATAATTGTTTAAAGCCATGAATATGTATATAATACTAATAACCAATACTATTTGTAATCATTTTTAGCTATAGCGTTAAAAAATACAAAGTTTATTTTAATTTTTGTATAACCAAAAAAACATTTTTTTTTCATTTTTGTCATTTTTTCAGGTGCTTTGCGGGATCGGAAGATGACGTCCGATTTTAATAATTCTTTTTTTGTTTTTCTTGTACTAACGTATCGCAACTTTTCCGCGCTATTACGACACTGAATTTGCAACTTCACTTTTTTCGCACCACCCTAGCAGGCATAGCCCTAGATGCAGGCCTATGCCTTCATCCTTGATAATTTTAATTTGTTACTTCTTTTGTGTTTTCATTGTTAAAAGTTATCATTCCTACTACTTTTTCTAAAAAATCTCTATTATTCTTTAAATTCATGATTTATGTTGTAATTTGCATTGTTTTTTATATTGTTCTTGAATTTTCTTTTCTCTATTCCGATCTTGTACAGCACACATCTATTTGACTATAAAAATTATTTTTCTCCCATTATTATATATTTTTAAAATGTTTATGAATCATCACCAGCAACTGCTTTAAGAAATAATGGTAACCCCTATTCAGGTTTACTTGGGGTACCAATGTTCTACTTTACAGCTTTATTTATTGTCTATATGTATTTTTGCATTTTATAAATAAGTGGAATAAACATTATGATTATTATTTTTATTATTCCGATTAAGTTAGGCTTGAATGGAGTATTGAAGTAGCAGTGATTGACAGCATTTTGGGTTTCTCTCCGTGTTCGTATAAGTATACGAAGTATATAAGTTCGTATAGGTCGGTAGGTTTGAAAATCAACGAACACGGTAGGAAACCCAAGAAAATGCTGGCAGTCGCTAAGCAACCCCGTAGAAGCCTTTGCATCAACTTTATTGAAGAAGTATTTTGGCAACTTCATCTCATCTATATAGGGGAACCTGGGGCGTTGCGGGGTAAGCGAAGTTTTTGAAGCTCACTTGTATATTTTAATGGATACGACCCGGGTTTCATAATAAAGCTACATCTTCAGGTACGTGAAAACTATGAAACTCCGTCAACTATGATGTGAAACCCAGGTTTTTACCCGTTATAATGTGCAGGTGAGCCTAGCAAAGTTTTATCCTATAATTTTCCATGATGGACACGTTAGTTTTTTTAAACCTGTAAATAGAATTAAAGTATTTGTGAAAATTTTTCAGTGATTTAGTTTTTATTTAGTCTTATCCGAAGCGATGTGAGTACGAAAAAAATTGGTGCGCAAGTGGCGATAATTATATCTAGTTCAGATTGGTGTTGCTTATAAGTTATTGTTATTGCTGCTTCTTTTCGCACTTAAAAATCGCTTACCCCGTTCCGCCCCGCCAAACCGTTCCTCCCCGGGTTCCCTATATAAATATATATGTAAAACAAAGTCGAAAATCGTGTTAGTTGCACCATTTATAACTCGAGAACGGCTGAACCGAGTTGAATGATATTTTTTTTGTATTCGTCTCCGCCCCGGATAACAGAATAAACCTTTAAAAAAATAGTGAAATTTCACGGAAAAAATTAATCTAGATCTTAGGGGTATGTTTTTAGGAGTTGGTAACACTGCAAAAGCTGTCACGTCGGTCGAAACTAGATGATTTGTTTCGTTTTCACCAATTTAATGACTAAGTTTCGTACCAATGTTGAAAACATTTTAATTGTTAAAAAATATTTAAAATGTTACAGTTGTTTCAAAAATATGTTTATTTGAGCTGAACCCTGCTTGAGTTGAGTCTTCAACAAACACGTCACTAACGCGTGTGCTAACAAATCTCCAAACAATTGGTGACTGTCGCTAATGGGCGTGTTCCTGTCGACGAATCGAGCAGATTGATATCATTGCCACGAAATTTTGGCAATTTCGCTTCGTCGATGGATGAACTCATCGACAATGTATTACCGAACATTCTTTAAGCCTGAATCACACGATCATTTTATCCGTCATTCCAGAGTGATCACTATAGCGATCACTCGAAATTGATCGTCGCCGGCAATTGTTTTTCGCGATCACTCTAATGATAAGGATTCCAATAACTATTTTCATCACTCGTCTGGTCACTTTTCCGTGGCTGAAACCGTCATTAAAACCCCATATCAGCCAATCAGAACGCATTCCCCTATAGAGCGATTGCAGCGCAACGTTTGATAATCATGGGAACGACATAGATAAACAAACACGCTATATATTTTCGTGATGCGGGTCCTATGACAGCCAGCTGTGATATCGGAAGTGATGCCAAAGGCGACGGCGGGAGGGACCGTGTGATTCAGAAAAATGATCACTAGAGCGATCGCTTTTCCATTCGTGAAAAGCGATCGCTCAAGTGATCACTTTTCGCGACGAAAGAAAATGATCGTGTGATTCAAGGTTTAAATCCACAAAAATCACAAAGGATTGAGTAAGGAATTAATTTGGCAGCTAAGAAGGAAGATGTGGCTGACTTAAACTTCGTAATTCAGAATAAAATCGTTGGTACTCTACATTCACGCCAATCTTTTGACTGTATAACAAACAAAGACGAAGTACCAACTATTTTAACAATTTTCAAACTTCTTTGATATGCCTGGCACACCGCACCGCACAATTTACAGCTGAAAGTTGGCTCTGTGGTCATGATGCTTCAAAACCTAAACCAACTAAAAGTATGTAATGGAACGCGTTTGGTGATTTAAAAAAAACTGATCATCAATTTGATTCACGCGACTACACTCGAAGGAAATTCAAAGATGAAGAAGTTCTTATTCCGAGGATTCCCATGATCCCAACTGATATTTACTTGGAGTTAAAAACAAATTCATTTTCCAATCCGTGTTGCATTCGCGATGACGTAGAACAAAAATGTTTACGTTTCCATAGTAACCGCTAGTAACTAAGGATTCGCGACCTCATGATTATGGACAAAAATGCTTAAAATTGCCTCCTCTCCCTCCTCCTGAAGTGTGTCAGGTTCCTCTTGAAATACCTTGTATTATTGATTTTTTAGTCGCTCTCTTCTTCAAATTTACCCCTCCACTCCACTGAGATAGGAAATACTAATTATTGTTTCGTCACACGTTACGCATATGTCTACGCTCTCTATTCCTGCTAGGTAGCGAAAGTTTCTGCTAACTTATTAAAACGCTACGCCCACATATGAATGGTCATTAAGTTTCTAGCGGGTAATGCAATATGTTTCGTCGATCGCAATTGAATTGAAACCTCGCTCATGAATATCGATGAGTTACGTTTTGAAACAAGATTCGTCTGTCAATTGTCTCTCTCGAGTCTATCTACATATTCATGGGATAAAAGAAAAGACGAGAATCGTTTTCCCTTCGGGAGTTTCGCAAAGGTTGGCGTGCCTATTAACGCTGAAAGGGGTTAAGAAATTCGCTGCCAGCCACGCAGGGTTGATAAAAAATTGTCACTCCTGACATTCATTCTTGCGTCTTGCTTCCAGGAGGAGAGAGCGCAGATGTTATAGTCGCCTCCTAGATCTCCGACGTCCTCAAGATATTGCTGGACTTACGAAGAGGAGGAAAAAGTTCTGAAACGCGCACGTCAAAATGGATTTTTTGTTCGCGGCCCCATTTAACCCGACTGGGGCAAGGACACCCTTGAGGTGAGGAATGACAGTACAACTATAACCTTCCGCTGGATAATTTTTTGTTTGCTTTTTGAGTGGTCTCGAGAGGCGAATACTTTTGCTGCATGCAAATTACAAACCTTTGAGTTTCACGAGGCGTTCTTGTCTCCGAGAAAATGACGGGTGCCAGCGAATGACCATGTCATTGCAGTGACGGATAAATGGAAGTGCGCAAGATGAGAGTAAAGCTACTTTTTCATAGACGCATCCGGGGCTTACGCGCGCGAGGAAACGCGTAATTTCTTCGCGTGAACCGTTCGCATGCTAGGAGGTTGTAAATATACTGGAGGGGGCACCACTGGTTCCGAGCGTTGAGCGCAGTGTGGCAGGAATGGGTGCTTGGGTAGCCACGCCTACTTTGACCAAAACATTGATAATCTCATAAGAGTCAATGCTGACTATTTGGTGAAATATTCAGTCACGATCGTTGTTACGTTAAAATAAACTATCGCAAACGAACACAGTAAACCTTTTTTCTATCATTATGGGAAGGCTTCGTGAAAATATGCCTCGAATATCTTTTCCCAAGGAAAAATTATTTTAAACCACCACGGTTCCGCTGTGCAACTAGCTTAACCGAAAATAACATTTTACAAGTGTAAAATATCCATTCCCCTGCACTTCTATTGGTAATTACTAAGATTACAGCCAATGGAAATCTTACGATAGCGGACCGGTCGGTATAATAGTACGTAAGTATGCTCACGACGATATGTTATCACCACGATATAACTATATGGACTATATTAAACAAGTTTAATGTAGACAGTAGTATGACGAACGATCGGAAAACTCCGGCGACAATCAAGAAGTAATTGCTGCATTTTCATTTTATAAATCAGAGGCGATATAAGGAATAGAATGCTTGATTATATACGTACACTGTTTGAGACTAAGTCCGGAAATTGTCAAACCAAGATGGCGGAATTCTGACCACGCTTAAAACTCGAATACAGCGCCTCCAGATATTTACAACCTCCTTGTTTGCGTGCAAGCGAACCTATGCGTTGGCGAACGTACGAGTATGAGGCTCCCGCCAGCTATATGCAGCAGAGAAACGATAATAAAACAAATGAAACGTGACGACCGTGAATATTTCCACAGCTTTGTAATTATCTTTTGTGGATCATCAAACACAAATGAGTATAATTCTTCCATTTTCTCTGGGAGCCCATTTCTCTCATCCACATGTCAATTTGCCGTAGGTACAGGGAGTTATTTTTGTCATGTAGAGACTTCCATCTGGCCAACACATCTTTCGCTTCAAAACACAATGATGTTATTACTCAAGCTACAATATTCTTAAGCTTTGAGAATTGTCAGAAAATAAAGTTCTCCTTACCTTCCATTGTAAAAGATACTCATATCTCCGTCCAGCCTTTATAGTTGATATTTCTGTTTCGGTATCTGTTGTCTCTAAAATTGTATACGTAGGTATATTTCTCCCTAATTCAGGATATAAAGAATTTATCGACAGAGACAAGACTTACGCAAGCAGCCATGTTGGCGAGTTTCACGCGTTTCGCGCGGACTCACGCGAAAGCTTCTGATTGGCTGAAGATCCCGTTTGCGCGTTCTTCGCCTGAAACGCGTCCGTGAAAACCTACCTTAAGGGTTATCGCCGCTATTAATCACAGAGCACTCTATGCGCTTATCCTGTATTTTCAAGTTTAAGCTCGAATTCGTATGACGTCGCATATTGGGTCGAATACGGGCATTGTTAGGATGTTCAATAAGTGAACGCCTTTGGCGCGCAAGTAACGGCTCATTTGGCCTTGGGCTCATTTAAAACTGTCACTTCCCCGAGACTGGATACTTTTCATCGCAAGTAGGTTGGGATATCTATAGGCGTTGTTTCCGAATTTTTAGCGTGGTCAAAGTTCCGCCATTTTATTTTGACAATTTTTGGACTTGTCTCAGAATGATATCACGATTAGTCTAGCAATAAGTTTTTGTTTTGCAAATGCACGAAATTAAATAAGAACTGCTGCCATAATCACTTTTATTGAGCTGATCATTGTCATCAGAGTTTTCCATTAATTTGTGATGCTACTATTTATATTTGAACTTTGTGCCGCCCACTTTATCGGTGGGGAAATCCTCGTAAAAATACATTTGTACTTAAATTGTGACCGACCCGTGAACGTTACATTTCCATTTGTTTAAATCAAATTAAACACAAGTAGAAGTGCAGGGAAATGACCAGTTAACGCTTGTATCATTTTATTTTCACTTGAGCTAGGTTTACGTCGTAATCGTGGCAGGTAATAATAATGTTTCCTTGGGAAAAGATGTTTTGGGCAGAGCTTCGCAATGCCTACCTATAAAGTAAGATAAAAAGGTTCACTGTGTGCATTCGAAAGTGTACTTTAATGTATGAATGAGTTATGACAAAAAAATTCACCAAATAGTACGCATTGACTTGATGAGGTAGCCAATTTTTTGGTCAAAAGGCGTGGCTTATCCTACCCAAGGATTCCCATTCTTCCCATTCAAGGATCCTTCACGCTCAGAGGCAGTGGTGCGCCATCCAGGATATTCTAACCTCCGTGTGTCATCGTTATTGCCTTAGAGAAATGAGTGACTCATTGAACGATTCCTTTCAAGATCCTAAAGCTCTCCAAGTGTGGTAATTATCATTCTGAAATACAGAATAACTCCCCGGAGTTGTTATGGCAACGATGCCATTGGCGCTATGTTTGAAGCCAATCCTTTATTCCACCATTTCGCTAGTAAATGACAACTCCTGTCTCGTTTTCGCGTCTCTTCCTTCTTTTAGCTCTCAGAATGAAGATCTTGGACCCACGTTTAGTGAATATAATGGGTTTGCATACATCTGGGCGGACAGGAAAATTATTTAGAGAACGTAGTACCCCCTATGAGTGGGGTAGCCAGGAATTTTGTAAGGGGAAGAAAGGGTCCAAAACCATGGTGGAAAATAAAAAAAAAGAGTACTAAGCAGAGGGTTTTAAACTAATTTTTACCATTTTCGTAATAGAAAAAAACTTCATTTTTCAATGAAGGAAAGTAAATGAGTTCTTATATTTCGGGTTTCTGGGGGTCCGAACATCCGAGACCTCCCCCCCAGCTACGTCACTGCCCCTTATCGATCGGTCATAAATTGTTTTATAGTGATGTACCACTCGTTTGTAACCTAAGTTGCCATATTGAAATTTACAGCGTAGGCAATTTTCAACTTTTTATTGTATATCAAACACAACATATAGAATTATTTATTTTTAAGCCATGAACTTCCCTTTTATTTCCGTAGCTATGGTTTGTTGAAAAAGATGAATTTGTAATCATAAACATACCTTATGATCATATGTGGATTTACTTCAACCCCACTATGTATTAAGTTTAATTGAAAGAAATATCTCTTGCTGATCTGAAAAACAATGGGTATTATTTCTTATGGCTCTTTGGTATTTACTGTAAATAGTAAATTAAATTTGTGCTCACTGTCCATGATGAATGATGAAATGTTTTTTCCGTGCACCGAATTGTAATACAGGCTCTTAATTACACCATTGTGAGATTCGAGATCCAATTAATTCGTACCGGTAACTAATTGTAAGTGAAATGCAGTGTAATAAGCTCGCTCGCCAATTATCTTTCACCAGCAATTGCGATAGAGCTTGAAAAATGAGAGACTTGTATTTTTCCGTCTTCCGATCCCCCGTCCACTTCTCCAGCTGTCCGCAGCTAAAAAGCGACGACCTCAACCCTTTAACGGATAAGTTGATGACGTAACCAATCGAGTGGGTCACCGCGTCTCAGCTACTCCTCGGTCTCGCGAATAGTCCTAGCTAGCTGTTGCTTACAATCATATGACATATTTCATCATTTACCGAGCAACATTCTATGAACGAATCAATGGACCGAAACTCCAATGACGTCATTAACTCATTAACGTAGGACTTTTTCATTTTTTTTCATTTCAAAGTTATGAGAGAACTACTGGATGAAGATGCTTTTTATTAACTTATCTTTTTCTTCCGTTTACTTCTTTTAACTAACTGCGAACCAGCGTTTGATTAAACGATCCCATTTGATGGCGTGGACGAGTGTCTACTAATGTAACTTGATACATGTTTCCTGCATAATATTTTGTTTACAATGCGTTTTATGTCATAAATCTCATTTCAATTCATCAATCGGATAGAGGAGGTAGTAATAACGCGGTTGAGGACAGGACACTGCATTTTACCTTATGAGTATCTCTTTACTAAAGAGAAGGAACCTCCCCAATGCGATGATTGTAGATGCCCGTTATCCTCATAGAATGTGATAAGTACCGCGCCGCGTGGAGACGGATTTATCTAGGGGGAGACCTAGAATCCCTTCTAGGGGACCACCCTACCAATTTAAATAATACCCTTCGGTTCCTCAAGGAAATAAGAATTTTTAATAAAATATAAGTGTACTCACCCATTTTACGAAGAGAATTTGTACAGTGGCTATCTTTTTATTCTATTTCCATTGAAATATCGGAATTAAACGACGTAGTAGTGGTGCGAAATGACCTAGCCGTCGACGCACCCTAAATCACAATACTACTCACCTCAATTCGTGTTGTAATTCTTGTGGGCAGTTAAATGAGGCCCGACCGGAGAAATTCAGGAGCCCTGGTCAAGCATGGTTGTTGGGACCCCGTGCAGTGTCTTATCTATATTACTTGTTGACTTGAGTTTTTAAATATTTCAATCGTATATCACAAAAGAGTACCAAAATCAAAGACGCTCTGTGCTGTATCTTTTGGATAATAGTGTTAGAGTTCCACTCAACCGTGAAAACCTTAAAACCGTGAATAAACCGTGAATGCCGTCTACCGGGAAAAAAACTTGAAATAGCCGTGAAATTCGTCGTAAAACCTTGGAAACCTCTCAAACTTGATTGTAGATCTACGATTTACGGATCAAAAGAAAAATCGATACGTCGATCATATTTCCAGGTCAGTCACTCGCAGACACTTCCCACGTATTTATCTGCGTACGTATATTCGAAGCGAAAATATTGGTCCGTGCGTCACGACGATACACAGACCTTAATGCTGTGATTGGAAAACCTTCAACCAAAGTGATCATTAACCCTGGCGAGAAATCAGACACCTCTTCACTTCCCTGTCACCCTCCATTTTCTCACTCACAAACTTTAGCCGGCCCTAAATTTTGCTTACGATAGGCGACGTCATAAGAGCGCTTTCATTGCTGCGTTTGCATTCCCAGCGTTTAACGCGTTTGCTATATTTTTCGTTAACTTGCGGCGAGTGATTGTTATGTGATCAATATTTCTTCCTAAAATGGCTTATCAAAAGGCCGTGAATTTGACGCAAAATATATCGTGAAAACCTGGATAAAACGTCAATTTTATAATTCAGTTAGAGTGGGAGCCCTGAGTGTAAATTTTTGAATATATTTTATGATTTAGCGATAACATTATTCAGTATTTACTTTTTTACGTATGCTATTATTAAAAGGTACGGGCCATCAAGTTGTAAAATGAAATAATAATTTTTTAGGTTGACTAATATATTTAAAGAAGCACTAGCAGGGTTTCATAACTTATTTATATCGTCAAGTATATTTAGTGAAACTTAGTAAGTTTATTATTTCATTTTCCATAATGGAAAGGTTGCACACAGTTAGGGCTGAATTTATCAGTTAAATGGTACGGAGATGTTAAGTAGACGTCTATTTTACCATTCGCAATGAATATTTTAATTTTATTTGTTTGATACCTTGCTCTAATAAAATTCGTTACCCTTCTCAGCCGTCACCTCATTGTTTCCTTTTGAAAGTGTCTTCTTTCCTTTTCTTTGGTTTGTCATCCGAAAAACCTCTGCAGAAGCAAAACCGTTGATGGAAATATTGGAGCTCTCATTGGCACTTTTGTGAAAAGTATTGATTCAATCATTTGCTGATGAATTCACCGTTCAGGCTGGACAAAAGGATTTCGCCGTAAAAAACTGTATTTTTTATTTGATTTTCGTTGCATGGTAACATTGAAAGGCGAACCGACAAGAAATGTTGAGATCGCAACTTATGTTAAATGCGTAACAAGCGAAACGCATTGTGCGCACAAGATATTTCTAAAATGATTTATTCATTTGAGTCTAATCATTTATACGTCGTGATGCCTCTATTTAGCAAGAATAAATATCTCACTAATTTAAAATAATCATCTCATTTTATCGATAAAACTAATAAGCTACAGTCTCTTTGTCGCAGATGTTAGAAAAATTCTAGAATAGACTGCTTTGTCTTTCCGCTAGCATTTTCTTTGCGTTCTCAGGTGATATTATTATTCTTTTCAGTTATTCCATTTCTGAATTCTATGCTGCCGATGTTGACTCAATAAAATTATTGAAGAGATCAACAGCTTTCACGAATTTCTTACGCATCATTGTGGGAATTCTAAAATATTTCTAAATAGAAGCATGTTCTGGGAGAGCCAATTAAAAAAAAATATTAGATGGAAGAATGTTTCTGTAAAAAAATTTAAGACGCCAAAGACGATATTCTCGTATAGATTGACGCCAAAGTTTGAAGTACTAAAGGAAGACCTTCGCGTCGACTAGGGCATAAGGCAGTCGAGGTAATATTCTTGGAAAGCCGATATGAATCCTACCATGAGGTGTGGCATTTTCAATTAATGGGAGACCTAGCGAGCGATAGTTGACGGGAAATCGATTGAAGATGGGGTTAGTGCAGGTGGAGGAAATGCTGTCGACACTTCTCACTTGTCAAGGGGATCAGGAGAAACTGAAGTGAAATAGGGGTTCTGCAAATCGTGGTGAAAGATAAAATCCTCGCCTCAGTTGGGAACGATTTATTCACCAAGAAACTCGAATTACGAAGAGCAACCCTAGAAACCAGAACTAAATGGAAAGTATAGCAGTGAAATTGTAATAGAGGGGTTTTCGGTAATATAACAACAAATAATGACAAACATATACATCGCAAAAAAAGCTCTGACGAGGACAAAACATATCGAAACATTGGTCAAAAATTTAACATTTAATTCTTACCTACACTCTTATTATCTTACAATTTAATTAAGACCTACACTCCATTGCACTTATCAACGCTAAAAAATGAGGACACGAGAAAGAGAAAAAACTCATAATAATTATTTATTTACTCCCGAAATATTTTTGTTTTACAAACTCCTAACGGCAAATGAGAAGAAGCTTTGGGTGGTCCCCTAGGTGATAAGAATCAGATTTACGTCACCACCGAATTACAAAAATGTACGTCATAAAAATAAACGCAGTAACTGTTACATTATTATTGTTATAATGATTGCCATTAAAAATTTTCAATTTCTTCATGAGAAAAAAATGAACATTTATTTTGATGGTATGTAATTGCAACGACACTTATTTATACACTTGCCGGAATGTATATATTTAAGTACGTACTGGGGAACCCAGGGTGGAACGGGGTATGCGATTTTTTTAAGTGCAAAAAAAAACGTGCAATAACTATATCTAGTCCAGATTGGCGTTGCTCATAAATTAAGCAACACCAATCTGGACTAGTTATAGTTATTGCCGTTTTTTTCGCATTTAAAAATCTGGGTTCCCCTATTCCCTGTCTACATTCCGGTTTAAAGTTACCTTTATGCATAGATTGCTGTTTAACGCTGCAAACTAATTCATTGACGAAACGGATAGGGTGAATATCGTTGAGGGGAACTCAGGTTCAAGTCCAGATGAATGCAGATTTTTACCAATTTTTGTAGCTCACTTATGGCTGCGTGCGCACTGATGATTTTTGTCCGCACTAACACATATTTGTCAGAGTTGTTTCATCATGTACCCTCTCGAGTGCTGTGTGAAAACATTTAAGTTGTATTATCATAATAAATGTAGTCACACAAGTGTCATAATTGTAATCTCATGATGTTTATTTTTATTTTCTGACAAATGTGAAGGGAAGAGAGAAATGAGAGTAATGCATACATTTCCCTCATTTCTCGAAGAATCATTACTTCAGAATGTATGAGACTGATTGCCCGAGAGTGAGAGGTTCTATTAGATGACCGATTCTTCTTTTTCATGGCTTACTCCAGGCGTCCTCAACCTTTTATTAATACAAAGGCCAAAAATCGATTTCACATGGTCCGGAGGGCCACAATCAGGGATGGCAAATGAAACGAAACGAAAATGTTTCGTTCGATCACGAGGGAAACGAAAATACGAGCAGTGGCGGCGACTCCATGGGGCCTGAAGGGGCCCGAGCTTGTACCAGGCTTGTCGATTTTCCCAGGAGTGTCCAGATATCGAGATTCGAGTTATCAGGGTACTAATGTTGATCATATGACTCTTCTGAAATGCTTAAAAAAACTTAAACCTTACTACTTATAAAATTTCCCGGGGCAATATCCCCGGTTTGGGCCCCCCAATATTTTTTGTAAGTCGGCATCCCTGAATACGAGGCTTACGTTTAGTTTCGTTCCCGCGCGAAATTAAAATCATAAAAATAGTATATTAATCATAAAAATAGTACATTGATTCTGTCCTAATGAAGCATGTGAAAAATATATACTTTTTACTACCATCATTTTACTTAATTATACGTGAATTTTAACAATTTATAATGGAAAATGCCGTCGATCAAAGAGGTCATACAGCGATGGCAAGTGAAAGGAAACTAAAATGTTTCGTTTCGACCCGGAGGGGAACGAAAATGCAAGAACTAGGTTTAGTTTCGCTCCCGCACGAAATTAAAATCACCAAGGAATTTAGTTTCGACCCGGAACGAAACTTTACTCCCGGGAACGAAACTAAATTAATCGAAACTCCGCTGCTCATAGTTAAGTTTCGATCCCATAAGTTGAGTGGAGGGGGATACGAGGGAATAGTTTCGACTCGTTACGTTTCTTAAACCTCTACTTCATTCAACCCACAGATATATACAATAGATTGGCAATGGGAGTGGGGGGGGTGAAGCCATGCCTTTCTGCTGGCGGCCATGTTGCTTTCACCGACCTATGCGTTTGCGTAAGTAGGGAACTGGAGGAAAATTACATTGTGAAAGATAATGGCGCATTGATTAAGGCTATGAACTATAGAAAACGTTGTCATTTTCGTTTAAGATGTATCCAATTAAAAAGAAAGGGACCGATCTTGACACTTACGTGGTAAATTAACCAATCTTTGAGCGGAACATAACCGTGACGAAGTTATGAAATTGGTAATATAAGCTGAGCTAAGATTAATACTAATTCGGTTCCTGCTCAATATTATGGAATTGGAATCCATATGCATGAGTTATCTCGAAAAAAAAATATTGTGTCCCAAATGTAGAAGGGGCGTAGCAGATGGGGAAAATGGTTAACGTCGTCTGCTAGTGTAGGAAGGTAGCCTACAATCGTGAATACATGGTATTGTTCACCCTTAGATTTACCAGCGACATTGTCACACTATTCAAACAAAATAATTCGAAAATTCCAAAGGTTTGATGCTTCCACTTACTGTATTTTTGTTGTCAAAGAGTTGTTGCTCAGTTAGAGCTTGTCAATTAGACGAAAAACGTAGAAGCAATGCTACCTAACCTTTCACTGCCATAAGTAATCGGGCCAAAAATATTACGTAATTAAATTTGATTCAACCTATTTAAACCCATTATGATCTAACTTTCTGAGCAAGGCATGCTGCTTGGTGCTGTAAAATGCTTTTCTGAGGTCGTAAAGAGTCAATGCGATTGAATTCCTATCCTTAAGCATCAGAAATATAATTTACATTATTTTATATAGGCAGTGTTTTGGATTTCCCCTCACGATCACCCAATAGCGAACTTGAAAAGAAGTTATTGGCTTAAAAAACTCAACGATTTGATCCATGATCATCAATAATCAGTTTCATGTTGTTATAATATTCGAAGGGGAAGCAGACTATAATATAAATCTTACATCATGAGGGGGTACGTTTTTAATTAGAATTTCTATCTTACCGGGATAAGTGATTATAACAGACACCATGTTCTATATAGAAGCCACAAAATGATCAAATATACCTGATAAGAAACGTGGGGATACGTGGGGAATACGTGGGGAACTCATATAAAGAATATTTGCGGCATAGCCCTGAAGAAATTAGGATACGTCAAGCGTATTGTGGGAAGATTTTCGGATGAGAAAGTAAAAGAAAGGTGCTATTTCGCTCTCGTCCGACCGCACCTTGAATACGCAGCGAGTGTATGGGATCCAGTGCAGAAAGACTTAATCCGCGAGCTGAATAAGATACAAAGGAAGGCTGCGCGTTTCGTCAAAAACCGCTACGGGCGTACAGACAGTGTTACCCAGATGTTAAGCGAATTAGGCTGGGAGCCGTTGGAGACTCGGAGGCTGCGCGCTAGGCTTAGATTGCTTGAGCAATTGAGAATGGATATATTTAAGAGCGACACAGAGAACATAATCTTAGAGCCACACTATATTTCCAGGTCCGACAGAAGCGATAAATTAAGAGAGATTTTTAGCCGAACGGATAGATATAAGAATTCGTTTTTCCCCCGAACAATAAAGGACTTTAATAAACGCTTGTCCCAACCTCGTTAGAGCACTTCTTCTTTTTTTTTTTTTTAATAGCTGTAAACGGCTGGTGTCCTAACACCCCCTGCCACACGCCTTTTAGGCGGCTTGCGGGGTATTATGTAGATGTAGATTTAGATAAGTGCTACATGGAAAGGTTGAATTATAATGAATGTGACCGCGTCATTTCACCGCGAGCACATGCAAACCATTATTTAAGCGATCGGTTTCTCGGAATTTCACTCAATAGATATTAACGAAGTCAAAACTTATGCTTTTGAAAGAAATTCGTTAAGTTTCCAGATAGAGTTAAAGGTGCATAATACACGCTCTACATATCTAAATAAATAATAATACTACAACGGAAATAAAATTCCGATACAATGTAATAATGCAACAGCGGAAAGTATATGACATAATGGAAACTAGAGAAAGTCTTTTCTTGGTAAACACAGAAAACACAACTGAAAACATCATGATGATTCCGTCATCAAAACACAGACACCGAGACAGAGAATGCACATGTTATTAACCCCTCAACGCCGTCATGCGTACCCAGTACGCTTCCTGACCTACTGTATATAATTTTTTTTCTCCGCCAGATATTGTATTTTAGATTAAAAAAAATTGCTCTATCTTTTGAAGAAATGCTTTCCCTCTCCAATAAAATATTCATAACGACTTTAGGCCTTCAGAATTTTTTAAAATGATTCGATGAAATTCCGTTTTAAACCAGCACATTGACGACTTCGGTCGAAAAACTCAACGCCTATATTTATTCAAACGCTTGAAAAATTATTATATAGTAGCGCACTACATTATGCAAGTTTACAAAAATTTTTAATGATAATGATCGTATATTATGAACGATATAAATTATTGAATGATAGTATGCCAATAAGGTGAAGTCTTCTTAATCTCATCCGGCCGCTGGGATGGTATTTAAATAAATGCCCGCCGCGCTTGAGGGGTTAATTACCGATCCTAGAGATATGAAGCTACTGCATTTGAAATGATATCGCTTTCAGAAACTCCGGTAAATATCCGCTTCCGTCACACACCTTTAGAATTTGTTTTGGAGAGCAATTTGCATTTCAGCAAAAATAACGTGTCACAGTTTCATGATGCTATTTCTACAACTATGTGAATTTTGCCAACAATAAATTTAAAAAGGTAGAGCATAACCTGCACTTCACGTGATATAAATTTCGTGGCGATACGTACAAAAAAAAGGCTTTGGAAAATATTTTCATGCTCTGTGAGATGGAAGCGGAGACATTACTGAACGCAAACCATGCTTTCCTTATATCTATTATTTACGCGTGTAGAGACACATTTTCGCCCCCAGGAAAATTTCCCCTCGTAGTATACTTAAATTTGCACCCCCACATAACGCAGTGGTTCACCATTCTTCTTTTAAAAAGCTCCAAAAGCAGGAAAAGTAGCCTCTCAAATACACGTATGTTAATGGCACATGAGCAACGGTCGGTGAAAGCAAGATGGCTAGTTGCGCAAAATTCTTCTGCCGGCCGGCTTCAGCGCCACCGTGAGGAAAACATAGGCACTGCCAATCTATTGTATATATCTGTGATTCAACCATACTTCGTACTCGGTGTGAGGGTCGAAACTACATTGTTAGAAGGTGAAGCGCGGGGTCCCTCCGGTACGAAACATTATCTACGTTCTATTTCGTCCAAGAGTTTTAGTTTAGTTTCGACCCGAAGTAGTTTTGACTCCGATTTCGTTTGGACCCTGAGTTTAGCTCCCTGGGTTTAAATCCATTCCGTTTCTTTTCTAAATTTAGCTCCAGGAAACGAAACTATTGAAGTTTTGTTTGTTCTGACATTCGTTCAGTTTCTATTGCCATCCTTGGCCACAATGCTCCACGTCACTTTACCACCACATCAATAAAATAAAATAAACATGATTGCAAAGTGCAATACATTTTATTGGTTAAAAAATTTAATCAATCAATGCGATTTTCGGCATTGTTTATTTTTGAAGTGTGTGTCGATATATATTTTATATTGTGTGGTGCGATACAATATTTTCTTTAGACTCCGGAAGTCGCAAGAAATTAGCCGGCGGGCCGCTTGCGGCCCGTTTACCGCGGCTTGAAGACCCTTGTCTTAGTCAATCTGAATGACCATAAGTATATTCTTACGGGCTTTACTTTTAGCTCCAGCTCATCCGTTACGACATGCCTCCTACCTACACTTTTCGTTTCGATGCACCTGCTGAGTAGGACGAAAAGAAAATTAACTGAGTAAACGAAGCGGATTACGAAACAGTTCGTTGCACTTCTTGCTCGCCTTTAAAAATCTGCCTTTCGTCAGAACGCTCTTACTTGTCCACTCTCACTTTCTAACGCATTGTTTTTCTCCTATAGTGTAGTCTCTCTTTGGAAAAAAAACTTTCCGTTAGTTAAGTGGAGGACTCATTACGAAGGATTGTCCGAGAGAAATCTCCGGAGTATGATGCCGTATTGCGAATAGATTCCTAGAGAGCACACACCTATGCGATCTCAGTATTTCTCAATCGCAAATCTAGCATATGGGGGAAAACTTCCTTCGGGTATCCCACCGGGTTATAAACTCCATTTCTGCTGAACTCAGACTCGGGGATCATGATCAGGGCCGCTGAATTTTGTTCCGAGTAAGTTGGCCTGGAGTTATTTTTTTTTTTGTTGCTATGTTGCATTGTTACAATTAATTTGGTGAATCAAACTATAATAAATTTTGAAAACGCATTATTTCAATTCTTTTTTCGAAACTATTAGTGTTTTTTTTTTTAAGTAAAATCAATTTCTTTATTTAAGCTTTTTGTAATATTAACTCGGAATATGAACGAGTTCTACATACTGAAGTAACATACGAGAAAAAGCCATTGATTCGATCCCCAATAAAATCGTATAAAATCTTAGGAAAAATTGTCGAAGCACTAAATTTTCTATCTGAAGCCTGTGCATGGCATCAACAGTTAACAGACATGGGACAAATATTGCTCACTTTGCACACCACACATCCAAACAGACTGTGACACTGACAAATTCAAATATAAAGACTTACAGTACTCAAAATCTCACCATGAATGACTTCACTATGTGTTTCCGAAAAACCTGGTGAATTTCTAAAATCACTGCAGTGTGTTTGAAAGAGAATGGCATTAATGTCTCATTTATGCATCCACATGGTCCATCTAAATGTGCCACGTGGGCCAAAGTAGAAGACTTATATGAAGTGCCATTGAAAAACACTCTGTCCAAATTGCGACTCACTCACAGTTTCCAGTCAGTAGCAGTGGGTGTTTGCACACATTGGATGCCATGGAAGTAAAAAAGATTGAATATGCTTTCAGTCAATATATATAATGGGCAATGGTTCCTTAGTAATCATTATTTATGCGATTTTTCATTTTTTACTCCGAGGCCTGACTCTGCAATGTTCAAAGGATGGTAACTTTATAACGGTTCAGTTCTGAGCTGAGATAAATTGATCATTATTCATCATAAGGATCCTACTTTTATATATATATATAACTTTCAGATAAATCGGTGATGGTCACCTGACATGATTTTACACTATCTGCCTGATTTGAGACGAAATGGCCCAGTAAAAACATAAAAATACTCTGAGAACAATAAAATTGGAAAATTATGGCCACTAGAATGGTTTATGTGAATATTGGAACAGCTGATATGTGGAATATTATCATTTTTATCATATTTTTCGTTAATCCCTTTATTTTTTAGTCTAATAGGGTAGTTTCCTTCATCAAAGAAAACGAAATGCATTGATTGCGATTCCTTAACTACCATTAGTGTATTCATTATATACAAATTATTTGGTTTTAGAAATCCCAGTTTAGACGAATGGCAATGGTCAATTTTAACCTCATTTGAAAAAGGCCAGATTGGTGCCCATGCGATTCTACTCCACGTGACGCCACAGGGACCTAGTTTCTATACGAGTAGATAGGAGTTTTACATTGTCTGAGATTACCAATGCATGCATGAGGCACACAGCTCAGGGAAACATCTCTGAATAATCACCTATTAAAATTACCTAAGCTCGGAAAGTTTCCTTCGTTTGCTAGGGTAATAATAATCTTTATTTAAGCCAAGCGCTACCTACTAGCAGGGCACTCTGCTACCTGCTAGCAGCCTGTGTCGTATCTGCGCTCAAAGCCTCGCCCCAAGGTCATCTCACACAGCGACATCTGGAACCAGAAATACGTCACACGGACTTTTCCCAGATTTCCTAATTAGCCGTCGCGTTTTCGCGCGCTTGAAATGTTTCACTTCTCGTTTTATCGTGAAAAATAGATATCGTCATTCAAAAATCTAAGAGCGTGAAATGCGTACTCCAGGAGTAATAAGCTTTCGATTTAGGCAATAAAAAAGTTATAGGAAACCACCATATTGATTCATAATGTGAGGACTCGGCATATGTGCGGCAGCTCAGTGATTCCGAGAGCTTGTAGTACCTTTATCTCCATAAAATATTAGATTTTCAAACGAGCTTTTAATGTAAATTCGATAGCTCTCGACGTCAGAATATAGGTTGGGATTTCCAGGCATTCGTGAAGGAAAAACATCGTTGAAAATAATATCTCGGATTTTCCGTTACACGTTGGTCTTACGCTGAGAATCCCGAAGGCGATATGAGTGGTGAAGGACGAGACGATGAAATGAAGGAAATTTCCTACCTAAGGTTGAAGTATCAATCCGATCCGACGATTAAAAAGTGGGCTATCCCTCATAGTGCCACCGTAATTTGGTGGTGCTGGAAAAACGTACCGACGTTAATTTAAGAATTTTGAGGCAATTTGTGAAAAAGCCAACGAGGAAGTGCTAAGAAGAGTAGGAGAAAAGAGAAGTCTCCTAAAAAAACCTTGAGCAGAAGACCGTACAACTTTCGTTATGAGGTATGACGACCTGATGAAAACAATCGTAGAAGGACAAGTGGAAGGGAAGAAGGGCAAGGGACGGCCCTGAATGATTTACCTAGGACAGGTTATATGGGATGTGAAAGAGAAGAAATACGTAGCTACGAAATGGCTAGCTGATAGGAGATAGGAATGGAGAGCTGCGTCTTAGAATTGTTTACGTATGATAATGGTGAAAAAGCACAATATGAAGTTACTGTATAACATATCGATGTAATTTTTTTATTTTCCTAACAAGGAATTATTTTTAGCCATAATATTATAATATATTGGATGAGGGATACTACAAAATGTTATTACATATTATGATTTTAAACCTGGTCTACATTCGAACCGATATATCGGCTGTGGCACTATTCACCCGTGGGGCGAAAGCCGATAGGTATATCAGGCCGTGGCGCTAAGAGGGTTAAAATTCAATCACAAGTTCCATCGATGAAACAGACAAACAGGCGAAGCAGTTGAAAAAAACGCGTAAAAATAGCACAAAATCGGTTGAATTTAGCGTGGGGTTTAGTCACTTTAATTAAAGTAATAATTTCCGTTAGATTTAGGAACGTGCACCCGCGTTAAAATATTAACAAGCGCTTTGTGAGTTTGAGCAATCGTGTTTTGTTTGAATTAACCGTGAATCCACGAATACTGCAGAAGAGTATCCTCAAGTTGGCCTCAAAATGTGTTGTCACCGACCGCGCATTTAATCCATTATAAACCAATGTTGCTTCTAAGCAACATCAAAGAAGTACAGATTTTCAACTCTATTTAGGAAGGATTTAAAAGATTTTCTTTTGTGCTGTAAATTTTAACGACGAAATATGTAGCTGCGACAATAATTATGATTCAGTCGAAAATTTTCACATTTAAAAAAAAGAAAAGTCTTGAAATATAAATTCTCCCAGTAAGCTCTGGGTTAGAATGGGTTAAATAGGTTTACAAAACTCGCCACTCACGTCGCTGACGGACACATTGATCCGAGTTTCACGGGGAAATAAGGTATAGCTAGGGGTGTAAACCGAAATTTATACACATGATGATTTGAGCTGTCAAATTCATAAATTTTAAAGCTATTCCTCGCAATTACAAATATTACAGCAAAATACTGGGAAAAAATTTGGATCGCATTGCAATCAACACCGCGCCGTGGACATTTTTGAAAACCAATTAAAATGCGACCGAATCGGTAACAGAGATCAGCATTATATGGGATGGAATACGGCCTCCTCTATGTATTCCCGTGGCGTGAATCGTTGAGTAAGACTCCCCGGAAGAAAAAATAAGGTATACGGATATAACATGGAATTGAAAAGTGAATAATTTTTTAAAAATCTCCCTAGCCGGAGAGCTAAGTCCGAACTTTGACCACATGTAGGCGGTCGCTCTTGACTAATTTAAGTATACCGGGACTAGCCACGGTGATAACTTTACGGAGTTACCCGCAATGCACAAATTTTGCGAAAAATCCTCAGAGAAAAAAATCATTCGTCTTGAATCATGTATAAAAAATTATCCCGATGTGGCGCTGTGCGTACGATTTGGACTGCTTGTGGCATCATATGCTCAGCAGTCCATAACGCCTAGCACAGTATAGTCCTCAAATTTTCACAGGGAGGAATGATGCCTCGGTAGCTTAACTTGCTTAAGCCTGACTCACACACACAACATTTTTTTTCGTCGCGAAAACCGATCGCTCTGGTGTTCATTTTTCTGAATCACACGGTCCCTCCCGCCGTCGCTTTTCGCATCATTTTCGATATCACAGCTCGTTGTCATAGGACCTACATCACGAAAATATATAGCGTGTTTGTTTATCTATGTCGTTCCCACAATTGTCAAACTTTGCGCTGCAATCGCTCCATACGGGCATGCGTTCCGATTGGCTGATATGGTGTTTTAGTGACGGTTTTAGCGACGGAAAAAGCGGCCGGACTAGTGATGAAAAATAGCGATGGGAATCCTCATCGCGATCGCGAACGCGAAAAACAATCGCCGGCGACGATCATTTCGCCTAGTGATCGCGATAGTGATCACTTTCGCGACGAAAAAAAATGATCGTGTGATTCAGGCTTTAAGTACTCGATCGGAAATCAGGATATCCGAGTTCGAATCCCATTCAAGGCGAATGATATTTTTTCTCCGAGGATTTTTCGCGTGATAAGTGTATTTCAGTATAGGTGTCGATGCGGAAAATTTACCACTCAACCCTATTTGAATCCAGCGGAGAGGTTTTCGGGATATTCTCCGCGTGTTGCCCATCTTCGTAAATGACCGTTTCGTCGGCATCGCAGCGAGCTTCTTGAGGGCTGTCGTTTCATACACACAGATGACATTAAAAGAAATCGCTGACGGAGCTGGAAGGCTGCTGTATACGAGGTTTGTTCAGAAAATAACGAAAAATAAAATTTCAAAGTTCTGGCGAGTTTGCGGAGTCTGATAGTCAACATTTTTTATATTACGTTGGTTATATCCTACTGAAGTATGATAAAAATTTCAGCTGTATTCATTACTTACTTTGACTGTGGCAGCCGCTTAGGTTAAATGTGTTTTTAAGAGCTCGGCGATTTTCGTTTTTGAAAAGAATTGCATTGAAGAATTTGTATCAAATTTTGTCTAAAAATGAAATAAAGTGTGTTAAATGTAAATAAATGTCAAAGGTGAGTGTCCTATGAGCAGGGGCGCAGCTAGGAATTAAGGCAAGGGGTGGTGGTTTTAGGCGCAAGATGTTTAGAGGTGTGGTTTCAATCATCTTCTACCACCTGAATAACCAAATTAAGTCAGTAAAGACCAAGGGAATATGATAAGTCTCCGCGCTTCTAAATGAATCAATGAGAATGCGCCTGACTTCGACGCATATGTATATAATACGGGGAAAAATAATGAAATTAAAAAAAAATTATATATAATGATGAAAATTGCTACTTGCAACAAAAAAATAAAATAAAAATGAAAATAATTGACAAAATATTTAAAAAAGATAAACATTAAATCATTAAAAATAATAAAAAAAATTATTACCTACTATGTACTGCAAAAATCTGTTTTCGAATGAACGAAAAAACTGACTGTTTTTCTGATTTCTGAAAAATTTGTTAATTTTAAGTTTCTGCTAACACAAGTATAACTTAAAACCCAAAAAATAGACAAATGCGCTCAAAATTAATAAAAATTTCAACTGGCTGGTTGGATTGAACGTGGGTTACCGGGACAGCTGCATCTACCTGGAGAAGCCCTGTACAATACCGTATACGAAAATGGACTCACGCGGTGTATATCCCGTAAACATCTCCGCTGAGTATTCCCCACACCGCTAAAGGCTACACATGGAACTCTATTACAATGCCTTACGTGGGGCAATTTTCTACTATAGTTGTTGTAGAATAGCGATAGAGATAGCGGGTATGGCATCAAATCCACGCTACTTTTCTCTACGAACGCACCGAAGGTCTGAAGCTAATTTTTAGTTGATCTTAATTTTTATCTTTTTAAAGTTTTTTCTTTCTCTTAACCTTTACGTTTAACGTTGATTAGTGAATTGGAGTAAACGTTTTGAAGAACGTAAATGCAAGTTATTTTTAAATAAATTTTAAAATATAGATAAAATTACAGATAAAAATCATAACACTCAAAACAAGCTACGTGAAGATTGAATTAGGAACATGTAAAATCTATGAAGTAACGTAATATATAAAATACCATGTCGCGACTGTAACAGTTGCTACATAACACATCGATCACAGTGTTTAAAGAGCAGCATTTCCCAACGTAATCTTAAAGAATAGAATCACCCCATGCAAGTGCGTATCCAGGATCATAGCTAGAGGGGGTAAGCCGTCGTTGTTCAAGTTGTTACTTGGAAAAGTTTAAGGAAACTAAAATTTAAAGAAAATTATAACAGCATTTTTTTTTTAGTTTTTAAAATTGTTAGCTCGAGTTTTTTTTGGAGTTCAAGGAAATTTGTTCAAAACTTTCTTTTTGAACTACATTTACTTTTGCTTCAAGGGGGGGCAGCTGCCCCCTCCTGCCCCCGCTGGGTACGCCCATGACCCCATGTCCCCTTACAAGCCACAGCATCGACGATAGCCATACTTTTGACTTTTATTGCCGAAATATCAGATTCTGAAAGTAATTATTATTTAATAATGTGATTCATGTTTTCAAATGTAAAAGCAGATTTAATAAAATAGACATCTTCAATTTAAGAATAATTTATTTTTGTTTAATTAATCATATTCGTTAGGTATTTATAAAATGTTATTAGCTTAGTTACCATGGTTAGGTTTTTATGAAATATTATTAGCTTAGTTATCATCAATAAGCAAATCCGATTCATTGCAAAAGAAAGTCAATCAAAATTCTAGTTTCTTCTTTTTAATTAATATACAACTGAATGTTTTAATTATTCTAAAAGAAACATTTTATTAACCTTATATGCATTTATGTATCACATATGTGTACTTTTATTCATCTATAACCCTGATGAAGGTGTATAAAAACTTTGGAAAAAGTTTCCATTTAAAATAAATCCAGACCAATACCCTTAGACGCTAATCAACGGCTATATTTATTGTTAATTTCTCTCTAGACTAGACTTTACCTCCGTAATGCAGAAAGAGTACTAATTCGATAGCATTACGCTGCACGAGCATGTCCTTCCTACCCACGGACATATTAATCCAACTTCTCTGGTGGATTAGTTTTTTTTAACCTTCCTTTGCAGACCTTTATGCATCTGTATGGAGAGTATGGCTCACATTAATATCGTAGAGAAAAACCTGTCCGTAAACTTAAGAAGTTCACCTTAACCTCTGGGCGAGCGCCGAGGTTCGCAGTCGCCATATTTCCCAACTACGAAACTTGACGCAACGCGCTTTCATTTTGTTTCATCTGAGCTGTGTCTCTGTCGCACAATCATGCGCTTTTCTTGCATCTTATGACAAAAAACGAAATATGATTACACCCGCGGAAGCCATTACTACGTCAATGGTTAAATAATCCCCATCCTTTCTGAAAAGTAAAGAAACAAATAAATGATGATCAAGCGTATTCCTTTTTATATCGACAGCTGAAGGCCGGTCTTGGCGCAGGTACTGCCTATATTTGCGGCTAGATCCTTTCAATAACTCTGCCGCGTCACTTACCACGAAGTGCGTCTCTATGCGGACAGTGATAGCGGCTCGTGCAATATCCATGCTAGATAAATGGTTCCATATCTCTTTTCCTGCCTTAATTGCGAATTTTCTGTCGGAAGGGAAGAGTTAGAGCCTCTTTGAGCCAATAGGCAATCAGGTATACTTCTTGTTGTGCTAACTTTGAGGATATTCATGATAAACCTTTTTATGCGAATTTATTCCTCTTTTCTTTGATTATTCTTATGATAGATTTAATTATAAAGTACGTATATTTCCAGAAACTATCAATAAAGGAGAGCCTGAGTTAATGAATAATGAAAGCTTAACCATAAAATGCTGTTGGCAAATGTGGAAATGGCGAACAGATTAGTAATTATAGCAATCCTCAACTAAGAGGAAACTTCAAAGAAATCTCTCAATGTTTTACCCGTGTACTATAATTTAGTACTGCCATTAACTCTTTTATGCTTTATTTTAACGCTTTACGCTAAACTCACAACTTCATTTCAAATTTTACCCCTAGTGTAATAATTTTCACAATTAATTTTTACGATTACCCAAATTTTCGTTATTTCCACGACGGAATGGCAACCTATCACTCTCAGGAAGTGTGTCAACCCCAATCTCTTATGTAATGTAGAATGAGGTATATGTTTAATTTTATTTCTAACTACGAATTAGCCCAAAATCTGGATATTTATTATGTCGTCCCTCCTGTAAGCACCAGGTAAGAAGAATTACGGGTATTAAGAACCGTAGAGGAATTGTTAATACGGCTTATTCTGGTTTTGATCATTTTTCCTGTTCACCAATGGTTTTTTATGCATTAATTAGTGGCCTGCAGAAGGTGAGGCAACCTTCTCTATGGTCATGGGAGGCGGTCAGTAGTGTTCAGGATGATATTTTTCCTGCTTTTATGGAAGTTGTTGTAGAATCCCACAATTTCTCAGCTGTTGCTCTGAAGGTCATGAACTGCATAGGGAGAAGTTGTTTTTATTAAAGATGAATGTCCTGCCTGGGATGTCAATAAAAAAAAATACCGTACACAATTTCCTTCTAAATTCTTTGAAAAGCTAACTTGTCTGAGCGTTTATTCTGAAGATAAAAAATTAGTTCCCACTAATAGTGTTGAAAGCCCGCATTGCCAATATTCTCTTCAAATATGGTAGATATTTAGGTTGCGATTCGCATTTTGATTCAACCCGGATTTTGGTTTGGGTAGGTGAGGGTACAGCTCACCAGTGGTCCAGCCAGGGGTGTTGGGGGATAAATCCCCCCTCAGAACTCAAGAGATTTTTTTTTCTAAAAATATTTTCATGTGACAAATTTTGTAACCAATAGTAAGGGATGACTCACCAACAAAACATATCCAGCTATTCAGACATCCGTGAAACTCACCATTTTGAACCATGTTCTGGGGGAGGGTTCCTGCACCTCTCGTCTACCTTGGCGGGTTGTCTATACCCCCCAGACCTGCCAGTATTAGTTGCGCCTAAAACCACCACCCCTTGCCTTAATTCCTAGCTGCGCCCCTGCTCATAGCACACTCACCATTGACCTTTATTTACATTTAACACACTTTATTTCATCTTTAGACAAAATTTGATACACATTCTTCGATCCAATTCTTTTCAAAAACGAAAATCGCCGAGCTCTTAAAAACACATTTAACCTAAGCGGCTGCCACAGTCAAAGTAAGTAATGAATACAGCTGAAATTTTTATCATACTTCAGTAGTATATAACCGACGTAATATAAAAAATGTTGACTATCAGACTCCGCAAACTCGCGAGAAATTTGAAACTTTAGTTTCCGTTATTTTCTGAACAAACCTCGTATATAGCAGCATTCCAGATCTGCCCACGATTTGTTTTAATGTCATCTATGTGTATGAAACGACAGCCCTTCAAGGTTCTCTTTATTTTTTAAATAGAAACTAGTGACACGTAGCCATGTCCAGCAGATGTAGAGGCTGGGGCATCTTAAAAGTATTGTTTTTGGCCAAAACTTCACGAACAAGCGATGAAGTGTGAGACGAATATCGCCGAGCTCATTAAAACACGTCTAACTTTGGCGGCTGCCACAGGCAAAGTTAACAATGAATACAAGTGAAACATGGGCGTACCCAGCGAGGGGAAGGGGGGGGGGCCTTAGAAGCAAAAATCTTAAATCTTAAAATCTTAATCTAATCTTAATCTTATCTTTTTTTATTTCATAGCCCTGAGGATGATTAAAAAAATCGAAACGTTGGCTATAACTTGTTTTACATTGACCTAAACTCTAATAAATATTATAAAATGTATTAAAGAAGGTCAATAATAGAAGAGAAAAAAATAAAAATCTTCAAAGTCTTTGAGCAAAATCAGTACAGAATTGAAACGAAAATATTCAACAAATTTTCTTTAAACCCACGAAAAATGATATGTATTAGTATAAGATATGTAACTGAAATAAAAGTATTTTTTCAAGGAAATAATCTCATAAACTAATACGGCGCTGTTATAATTTACTTAAAAGTTTGGTTTCATTCACCTTTTCATTCTAAAATGTCACGATATGGCTTGCCCACTCCCCAATACCATGGTTTGCCTCCCCCCACCTAGTTATGATCCTGGGCACGCCCTTGAACTGAAAATATAATTATCATACTTTAGCGGCATGTTGCTAAGATAATGAAAAAATGACAATCGGACTCTCCCACTCGCGAGAAAAAATACCCATTATTTCCTGAACACACCGCCTACATAAAATACATCAAAGTTAGCGAGCTTGTAGTCATACGTTACAAGATAATGTCAGGTAAATTGAAAATACATAGTTGTCATGAACCTTGTATTTACAGTTACACGCTGGAGGATACTGCCTCATATCTGACCTAAGCGTCATTAGCTTTCAGAATTATTAATTTTAGATGGTTGAACTCTTATCATTGTATATAATTTCCGCCTACCTTTTCCCTTGCTTTTTCCAACATTCTACGGCCTTCGGCAGCTGCCAACACGCGGTACTAGGAGTTGAGCAACCCGACGGTCTTATTGCGAAGGTAGAATTAAACCTTGGATTATCTCTTAGACTGAGTTTTTGTTTTTAGCAAAGTGCAATTCATCAAAATGGCTGTTATCAGGTGAATTGATGATACCGCCTTGTACTTTCGCACTGTCACTTGTCCTCGTGGACGTATTCATCCAGTGGAGTAGCCAGGAATTTCGTTCCATGATGCCGTAATTTTTTGTGCCTAAGTTTTCGTTTTGAAAAATAATTTTAAATCTTCTCAATGGTTGACTTTACCTATAAATATTTTGGCTGAATTTCTTAAATAGCTCCTATTTCATGTATTACATGATTTACCGCTAAGAAATAGGAAAATAAAAATAAAATAACAATGAGTTGTTATTTTACTGTTTAGTGCATTTTATGCAGGCTTTGAAAATGGTATGTTTTTATAATCTTTTTTATTTTTATTATCCTTCTTATTTTTGTTTATTTTTTGTTCTCTCCGAAGTCTCTCTCGAAGAAGGCGATGACCCATGAAAAATCTTTACAACCATCAATTTTATGGAAGTATTTTTCATTTGCGATTATTCCAATGACGTCATCCCGGGAAGATATCTAAGGAATGTGAGCAAAAGATTCGTTCCAAATAGCAGAGAAAAACAGAGACACTGTGCCTCTATTTTTTTCAGCAAACCATTAGTTTCGGATGAAAAGAAGTAGTTATGTTGTGGGTAGGACTTTGTCAGCAGCGATCTTAATATTCCAAGAACTTATAAAAGAGTTGCGATTTTCTAGAAGGTCGAGTCTATTTTGATGAGGCTGAGGTAATGGAAAACGTGATTTTCAGTGTTGAATATAATCCTTGCGTGAAAATGGTGTCAGTTCGGAGCAGCTAGTTTTATATAATACGCCCAGATGGCTGGGAGTGTTTATTAGACTTGACCTGGTTTTTAACTGGCGACCCTCTGGTCTATAACTCGGTAGTCTACCGCAACCTCATCCCTTTTTGCTTTACCATTTCAATACTTACGTAAGTAGGATGATATTTACAATGATATTCAACATTAATGTTTATGAAGCTCTGCACCAACCCAATTTCCGTCTGGCAGTGTCTCATAGATCCCTCTTTTTCCGCCTACCTTCTATTTTCAATTCAATCTCCAATACTTCTTCCTCTCTTGACATCTTTGCCTCCCGCTCCAATTTTAATAACCAAGTGAAAAGTCTATCTTTTTGACTCCGACCTTTTGTATGTATTGTATAGGTACGTTGAAAATGGTCGTTATTAATGATATTATTATTATTTTTTTTACATATTTTTAAATTATATTCACATAATTTATTTTGTTTATAAACCCAATATAAAGGCCTTAGTGCTGTTTTTGGTGTGATATAAATAAATAAATTGTTAAATTAAGGGTAGGCTTTAAGTTTTATAAAATATGTGATATTCTAAGTTCTTCAGAATACTTCTACACTTTGAGGAGAGAACGCGTGTGAAATTCATGTAATGCCATTATCCAGTGCCGCTTGAAAATTTTCTATTTATTGTTAGTATCCATATTATTTCACCTGGAAAATTGCTGTATAGATTTTTACGAAAAAAGGAATCGCAAAAATTTGTAGAACATGATATGCATGTAAACATAATTTAACCCTTAAATTTTGCAATTGCAAGTAACAATCATTTAGTACTTTAGGAAAAATTGATTTAACACCGTGTTATTTTTTAATATTTCAGTAATTCAGTGGATATCTGAGATCTGATCAGATATATGTGATCGATGCGTCTGAAATTTAACGCTTAAATGTTGCAGTGTCCAGTAGAAATCGTTTAAAACTTTGGGTAGGACGCATTTCAGCGACTTTGTTTATAATATTTAAGCGATTTAGTGGATTTTACAACACCTAGTGTTCGTTGGTACGAGAGTTTCTGTGGTGATGGTTTGATGAGTTAAGAGCTGATATAGGACAGGTTATGAAGGATATTATAGAGATGAAATAATAATAGTAATACTACTACTACTTATAATAATAAGCGTCTTTATTGGGCGAGATTGGGACTAGAAAGTCCCATCTTCCATCTAACCCCTCGTCAAACATTAAATATATGCAGTTAAATAAATTGTCAAGATGCTCGTGAAATTACATGCAGAGAAATAACATAAAAATAAATATAAGTTCCATTTTCAATAAAAAAATAAAATTATAAGTTAACAAAGTTACCATTGACCAAGTGTAAAAAGATGTTAGTGAACGTGGGAAAAACCTAAGGATATTGACTGTCATCCTTATTGGAAAAAAACCCACTGCAGGGAAACGCCCACACAAGAAGGGGGGCATGAAAACCCTGCGGAAACCTTCTGAGAGAGCTAATGTAAGCCTGAGTATCTATAATTACAATAAATTACATGGAAAATGTCACCCAGTACCTGTAAAGAAAAAGAAAATTAGATGAAGCCGGAGGAGATAAGTGATGAATCTTTCCTACTGTTCCCATGATGTTACATGTCTCGCTGTTGTTCTCGAAGAAGTTTTACGTCTAGTGCCTTTTTGAAGGAGGCGAGTGATGATGATTTACGTAGCGGTCGGTCAATGTTGTTCCATTCGCGGCATGCAGTCACAAAACGTCACTATGAAAAGGCTAGCGGATAGGAGGGAGGAATGGTGATGATCTCCATGGTGAGCTTTAGTCAGATCTAACACAACAATCGAAATGGATGATTTTGACCCCTTTCTGGTATATCTTTGTTTCTGCCTAAATCTTTCCCGGAAAATGTGAAATTTAATCAATTACGGCATACTATTTTCTGCCGGCAATCATTGTATTAGAAAATTTGGCTCCAATTTGCATTTAAACTCTCTCAACCTGAAAGTTAAATCGCAATAGTGAGGATAGAGTTCGCCGCGGACTAAGTCACAGGTGTGCGAATTTCACACATTCAGGGCACTGGTGTCAATTTCTTAGACTGATATGAATAAAATGAAAAAAATTATTCAACTATTCTGTGGTTTATTAATAATAACAATGTGTTTTTACGCTTAGCGTTATCATCAGGACAAATTGAAGCAACAAGTATACGGCCTGAAGATGACGCTTAACGCCGAAACGCGTTGTTATTATTAATAAACCTTTGGATAGTACAATAAGTTTTACCATTTTATTCAGTATGCTGCTCAACCATATCTCGCCAAAAACAGTTGAACCTATACAGGTGTACCCCTTTTACTGAGGATAATGATAGGAATCGGGTTGGTGTGGTGGCTAGAATGTTTGCTTCCCACCCCGTGGAATCGGGTTCGCATCCCGGCGGTGGCAGAGACTGCCCGATCCCTGCTTGGATGTTGTGTCGAGGGCATTTCAAGCGCAACACTCCGTCCGTCGGATGGGACGTTAAGCCGTGGTCCTTTTGGCGCCTTTTGTTAAGAGCAAGCTAACGCCGACGCCGGGTTTCTCTCCATCCATCCTTCCATACCCTCCCCTCATGGCGCAAATGACATCAGTTGTCGATCGCCTCCTCCAAATACAATACTAGATGATCATAGGCGGATTTTAGGGCGGGAAGGGGGTCACGTGCCCCCCACCCCATAGACGCTTAAAAATTAGACAAGATTTTAAAGACGGTCATAATTACGTTCATTTTATTTAGTGTATTCCGGAGCCTCAATCATTTAATAATAATTAATAAAGTAAATATTAATAACTTTCATATTTTATTTTATTTTCAAACCACCGAATACAGCTCATATTGGCCATTTTATATCGGGGTATTCAACAAATTTAACAATTAAACGTACACGAACAACCATGCCCTGGACTAGGGAAATCTACACAGGCGGGACTCGAACCCGCGACCTCAAAATAAAGAGAATATTTTCTACTGTAATTGTGGTATTTTGTTTTTAATCTTAAATTTGAGAAGACCTGTCACACCCCTCTGCCCCCCCCCCCCAGAAAAAATCCTGAATCCGCCCCTGATGATGATTATGGTACGGTTAGTTTTATCGATATCGGAGTCCAACGGCCCCGATTCCTCATCAAACTAGCCCTTGCGGCGAGAGGGAGGAATACAGGTGTGCATTTAAAGAGCAGAGCCGGCATCAGCTGCTCGCTGGCATGTCCACAACGCATAGTGCAGTGCTTGGGAGGCGGCGCAAGAAAGCGGTTGGTTTGGGTGATGGGCGTCTGGGAGAAAAAGGGGGGGGGCAGTGAGTAAGTGGAATCGTTTGATGAGATAGGGGAGGAGGAAATCTTGCCGGTCGACCTTATGCGTCACGTGAGTAGTGGCTGGAGGGGAGTGCGGAGGGGAAGTGTAGCCTGTTGAGCAGCGGATACCCCAACGTGCAAGAGAATCCAGTTCAGTACGTCAAGGAAACTTCTACCGCGAGTACAGTTCCTCGAATCTTTGAGACGCACGGCGCTGATCGCACGTGGAAGGAGCTAGTACTTTCTAAAGTGCTTTTATGTGCTTGGTCGTATAATTTTCCCTGTAGTTTGACGCTCCGGCAACAAGAGGATACATCGTCCTATTTTATTGACCCAGAGAAGGAATTAAGTCGCCCCATTTGACTGCTGTGCCTGTGTGGTTATTTTACATTTGACTGAAGCGGCCATTTTGCTTGTGTTTGGAAGAAGTGCCCTTTGGAGATTCAAACGGGGGAACGCGTAAGGGATAGCGTAGCCGCCGTGCGGGAAGGATTTTTCGTTTCCAGGAGGCAAATAAAGGTATTTCCATCGATACTTAATAGCCCCATATCCTTATTTGTATTCCCTCATTGAAGCAAAATTTCCAAAGGAGACGATATAATTGAAATATTTGACTGCCCTATATTACTTGCGATGCCAACCAAATAATGAAGGCGTCAAGGTTAGCTGCCGATACTGTCACGGCATTTTGCATATTTCTTTTATCTTTTTTATGGGTGACGCAATTAACTAATAGCTCAGCAACTACCGATATCCTTGCTTTAATTTGGCCGACCTGCCTGTGAACCATAAAAATATTGTTGATGGTCGCAGGTTACATAAAAAAATCTTATTCGTCGAATAGTATTCATAGAGATTTATTGAAAGGTTTACATTGGTTATGATGCAGCAGGTGAACTTCAGACCATATATGTCTCCTTAAATCCCTCAATGTTCATAGAAGCTAATTACATTCATACGTTGCACGATCGCTAACATGTAGTGGTATTAAGATCTCGCCATGTATAGCGTTATTATGCAAAATCCTCGAAACTACTTTAATCGATGTAGTCATCATGGCTCTTACATGGTTTTATTATGCGTAGATATTAATATTAAGTTATTGCAATTATTCCCTCATTGCAACCTTGCATTTAGTTAGTCATCCAATGCGCTCACAGTGGCTATAATGCCATCGGGAGTTATCTGGATTTATTCTTAAGCTGTTAGAATCCTCTAAATCTAGGATTTATAATAACCAATGTTATTTTTCTGGATTGAGGGAAAGTTGATATTTAAATTGTGAGTACTTTCAATTTTCTATGGGGAATTTTTTTCCAAGCTATACAATTAACTCAACATACCCAACTGTCTTTTTAACCTGAATTGACTCGACTTTTATCGTGGTCATACATTTCATGTTACGACAGTAAGAGATTAAGGAATTTAGCTACTGAAAAAAAAGAATTTAGCCAACGTCTGACCACAAGATCTTTTATTTTGATGCGTTTGATGTATCGCTGAGGTTGCGTATTAAGATTTAACTTAAGCGCACAACTTGTTTCTGTTGTAAATACTGCATGAAAGAAGTGACTTTGTCCGCAGTCACGCGCACGGGTGCAAAGTTAAATACGCCAAAGGACCAAAGTTCTGCATGAAAAAATACTGTCAAATATTTTTTCAATGCAAACTTCATCCTTTGGAGTATTTGTTTATGCTGTGTTGCCATGGTTTTGTTTAGGTTTGTGGTGTGGATTGTTGAAAAGAAGTACGAGGCTATTGTTTTGGAAAATAATTCTATTGTACCCGTTAAAATAAATAAATTTTCTTGAAAGAAGTTTCTCTAGATCAATGTTGCATTACAAATTATTGTATTTTTTGTTATATTCTTCTTTAGATCAGCGTTTTAATGAAATAAATTTGTATTAAAACCGTCAGTTCCGTGATGTGAGATGAAACGCTTTCGAGTCACTATTGGAGTGAAAAATCCACCCCGTGGTAAACAGAACACTGCGATTTCAGCGAATTCCGTTTGATAGGTGATGATAGTGTGGTGTAGCAGCGTGTTGACGGGCGGAAGTATAAGCTTTTTTTATTTTTATTCCATGTGTTCATATTGCGCTTACCCATGCGTGGAATCCATTCTCTTTTTTTCTCGTTTCTCTCTCGACTGTGTGTTGCACGCTGGAGAAAAATATGCCGCGTTGCTTTGACCCAATTATTTTGATTGTGTATAAATCCTGTTATATTTTCTTTACTAACTAATTTCATGGATCTCGTACCTACCAAGTGAATTAAAATCCCATGACTTTCAAAGGCAAGCACTCATTTAATGTTGTAATGTGTGATAATAGTTCTGGAATTCGTAATACATTGATACATCAACCTTTTAAAGTTCACAGATCATTATTATCTAATTGTTTAAAATTGAAATTTATTCCTTGTATAATACACAGAGCTTGAGAAGTACAAAATGTTTTACATAAAACAAGGAACATTAGGTCCCCCTTAGGATAATTCCTGTTTGGAGATAACCGACTCTTAAAAAGACGCTCTTTTAAGATATTAGCTACATAACACACTGCAGTTTTGCTGAATCACAAAATCAACACAAAAACATAATTTTCTTGATTTAAAATGACCAATCTATTACATTTTAAGGAAACATCTCTCTTTGTTTAGCAAGGTTTATAGTTAATAGTCATAGTAACGGCGAGCTGAGAGATCCCGGTGGCCAATGCCATGCATCATTCTTGAGGAAGTGCATATTACAACCATTTCTTCCAATCCAATGAAATAGGTTTATCTTCCGTTAGGTTAATAGTCATTCCTAGTATCCTTCTTGGTCTGTCCCTTGTATTATTCCCAAGGTCTTCTTCCTTATGGGCCCTTTACCTTTTACTCCATTTTTATCACGCATATTCCAAGACCTCGACCGGTTTTTTCCCCAGCCATGAACCTTAGTTTATTTGGAGGACTTAGGAGAAATAGAAATAAGGGAAGAGAAGAAGAGAACTATAGAAATAAGTGTGTAACGTAAAATAAATTTTAATTTCTTGTTGCACAGTCGCGTAAAAAATGTTACTGTCGCTGACGTAAACGTACAGATATAGCTTCTGCTAGTTTTTATCCCTAGCAAAGGCTGAAGTACCTACTATCGTATTAGAGCACTGCTCAGTACTCAATGTTCATGTTTCGAAAGAATAATTCAAACCCTGCTATATAAACAATTTTTTGTGTAAAAACCCGAGGTTATAGATTCTATTTTCTATCATACCGGGAACTCTTTCATGGGTAAATGGAAAGGAAAGATTAGTTATACTGAAAAAATACCTTTATCATTTAGCCATATCTTCAAAGGTTTAAAATAAAAAAACGCGAAAGTTTCGCCCTTTTTTATTGAGTTGGTGACGTCATTAGGGTTTTGGCTCATGTACCCATTCAGGGATAACCTTCCAGCGAGGGAGGAAATATCTTGTAAGAGTATAATCTACTATAAGCCGCTTGAGGCCGATGCACAAAAGCTAAGAATACCTAAGGCGCAATTACACGGTAGACAGTACTTCATGACGTCATTAAATTAGTTACGGAAGAGAGAAGGCCGTTGATTTTTCGTCGGAAATAGCTCGAAAATTAGTTGTCGGTTCGAAAAACTGAGAAATGCTAATTACTTCATTTTCCAAACTCCATCACTGTCGACAATAAATGAAAATTGGACCTGAGAGACGGTGAAATGGTAGACATAAGTTGGTGACGTCATTAAATTACCTACAGTATAATTGAGACCGTCGGTTATCTATCGCGAATAGCTCGAAAATGGGATTCGGATCGAACAATTCGAAAAACGCGGGAATCTTCATTTTCCACGCTTCATTACAATCGACAATAAAATAAAATCGGTGAATCCGTGAATTCCCAAGCTCTCGCATTTGGAAACAGTGATTTCCTGGCCACTTGGAGGCCGAACTCATTTGTGCTTTATTTTTATTTTTAAATTCGAAAGTCGTGGGATTTCTTTTTCTCGAGGCTGTGTAACACAGCGTTTTGGTGTGGGTTCTTCATTGCTCCATCCTTCTAAGATAATTTTCGGCCTTCGAGCCGAATGGCCTGCTTCGGAAACAAAGGACGCCCCTCCCCTACCAATTATTACGCGTCGGAGTCCGAACCCAAGAATTTCGAGGTGCCGTTTTATGAAAGAAAATGAATATCCGATCCGTGAAATTTTCGCGATGAAAGTCTTTGCATGCCAAGTCAGATTATCTGAGAGCTCCGCCAGCTATGCTCTATGACGTCATCTTCCATTGTTGCCCTCGTTCACGACATTAAGCATGTATAATGAGATGACTTTGTACTTTCCACTTTCCACACAGCTTTATAAGTAATGGATTTTAAAGCCTCGTATTATTTTCGCCCTTTATTTAGATTTATAATGATTTACCAATTATAATTGCAAATCAATGGGGTATCGAGCATCAACAGTACGATTTCGCAAACTCAACCATTTTGAAGTTACTTTTTGCAAACAATCATTACCGTACATATTCGTCCAACTTGAATTACTTTATGTCCTAAAAAATCCAGAGTATTAAATAAAATGCCGGAAAGGCTGGATACCTTAAAAAAAAACTGTTGTCATGGTAACTGAAGAGTGCATCCGAAAATGTTTTGTGCTGCCTAAGTAATCGTTAGTGGTTGCCTAAGTAGTTGTAGTACTAGTAATAATACTAGGAAAAGTACTAGTAGAAGTAGTGTTAATGAGAAGTTGTCTAGGTAACTAAGCAGTTGCCACTCCATGTTTATGGAAAAAAGATGCTTAAAATGGTCTCCCATACCTCCATCGGGTGGTATTGGTGATTCCTCCTGAATCACGCTGTGTATTATCTAAATATGGAGTGTAAATTAATCGCTCTCACACCATCGCCGAAATTTTTGGAAACTGATTGAAATGCATTCGAATGGACCATTAAAGATTAAACTTTAACGTGAGGGCTGTGTGCCTCCTCTATGTAATCCCATTGGAAGATGCATTATTTGTGGCGAGACATCGCGTCGGCTAAGCAGTCGGCCAAGTGGGGTCGCCATGGGCAACGGGAGAAAGTGAAACATTCCTTTTCTCATGCCTCTTGTTCCTTTTTTTCCCACCATCTTCTCTCTCTCTCCCATGTGTCTTAGTTGTACCGTTAGTATTTCAAGTTTCCCCATTCCACAGTCATGATGTTAGAACACTTTTAAGAGCTCTCGCTTAAGGGAAAAGAGTCTTAACCCACGTGTACGTGAGTTTCACGCGAGCGTCTGACAAGGATGATGTATCCAGGTGGATGCTTTTCCCTTCGTCGCCAAGTGACGTTGCGTCTACAGCCGAGAAATTTTGCTGATCTTTCGTTGCATATGTTTCGAGTATAGCTTACCAGTGGCGCAGCGTGGGGGTGGTTTTGGGGGATAAACCCCCCCTCAATCTCAAGAGAAATTTTTAAGTTAAATCCATTTTACTTAACTGCATTAATCTTACTAAAAGAATGGTGTAAATATTAATAAAACATCCCTCCGAAAGCCGTTAAACTCACCATTTTGAACCATTTATCTCGGATTTTTTTCTGGGGAGGGACTTTGCACCTCCCGCTTACCCTGGCGAGTATGCAATACCCCCAGGCCCCCAAGTATTAGTGCGCCTGGAACCTTACCTTACCTCCTAGCTGCGCCCCTGTAGCTTACGGTTTATTAATAATAATCAAAATAATGGTGATAATGAAGTTTATTATTTCTCCATACAACATATTACATTTCTATCACAAATGTAAAGTAATTTCAGGTAGCATTGAAGGAGAAACTGTTTCAGGGTACCATCAAATAATAATACACTATGCTTTTATTAGAGATACACGTAGATCGTGTAGTGATACCATGACAATCCCTTAACAATGTAATTGCGTAAGAATAAAACACGATATTGGGAAACTTTGTGGTACTCCATCACAAACTTTATAAGGCGAGGAAACTTTTACTAAGCCACATAAATAAAAACTAGAACACGACCCGGGTTTCAGCGTCTTAGCGTCATCATCAGTTAACCTTTAAAGCTACTTACTAACGGTTTATTTATTACTCATATGCATCAATTATTTACAGCAATATTTGCTCTTCACTTTTTTGGTGGGAAGCCAAGAATATGCATTTTCCGAAAAATTTTCTCAGACTTAGAAATAGAACATGACTGGGGTAAACATTGTATGTTTTTCGTCCTTCATACAAAAAACATCTTTAATGCAACGTTAACTTGTTTTGGTAAGGCTATTCTCGTTCTACCACTCAAATTAGGCTTATTTTGCATCCATACTTTTATTTTTACTCGCTTTTCTCTTCGGATGGGCTTGACATTTTGCGCATCATGATTATTGTTATCTAAGATTGATGATAAACAGTGTATTTCAATCAATGAAGCCACTTTAGATACAGAAATTAACTCAGTGATTCAACCGGAAGTTTGGTACGGGTAGGTGAGGTTAGAACTCACCCCAGGCCAAGTCACATGCGTGTGAATATTACACAATCAGGGTATAGCGGCCAGGTCTTTTCTCTGGGACACCTCGCAGTTGAAGAAATTTTTGAGAGGTTTCCGAATGCCTCATCTGGGATTTGAACCTGCGATTCTTCTATCAGCAGCCAAGTGCTTTACCTACAAGGGTACCTCGCTGCCCGTGACAGCAATTTATTATTATAGTATTCTATCGATTACGTTAGGTTTCCATGGTGTAAATAAGAAGCACTCTGCCAGCTTGCTTTACCTTCATGTACTTCCCTTTTCAATTTGCATTAAGCCCTTCTCCCTTTCATTCTATCTAAAAGTCCTATTCCTTCCTGTTCTTCGTTTACCCAACTTTCCACCCTCTAACACTGTTTTCAACAACCCCTCCCCGCACAATACTCGCTCCATCCATAAATTCTGTCTCCTCTGAGTATCATTAAATTTCTGTCTCCTCACCCACCATGTCCAGCACTTCTTCGGTCCTCTTTATCTTTGTACAATTAACCTTCTCCATTCTTCTCCAAGCCCATTCATCTCGAACGCCTCAAGTCTTTTCTCGTCCTTCTTTGTAAGTGTCAATTGAAATTCTCGTGCCCACGAAAAATGTCCTGAATAGGTTAGCTTCCTTCATCAAAGAAAACGAAAGGCATTGATTGCGATTCGTTACCCAACATTACTCTATTCATAATATACAAATTATTTGGTTTTAGAAATCCCAGTTTAGACGAATGGCAACGGTCAATTTTAACCTCATTTGAAAAAGGCCAGATTGGCGCCCATGCGATTCCACTCCACGTGAAGTCACAGGGACCTAGTTTCTATACGAGTAGATAGGAGTTTTACATTGTCTGAGATTACTAATGCATGCATGAGGCACAGAGCTCTGAGAAATATCTCTCAATAATCACCTATTAAAACTGGCTGAGGTCGGAAAGTTTCCTTCGTTTGATAGGGGAATAATAATCCTTATTTAAGCCAAGCGCTACCTGCTTGCAGGGTACTCTGCTACCTGCTAACAGCCTGCATCGTAGCGGCACTCGTACCAAGGTGACCTCACACGGCGGTAGCGGGAACCAGAATGACGTCACACGGAGTTTTCCCATCATTCATACTTACCCGTCGCGTTTTCGCCGCTTGAAATTTTTCACTTTTCATTCAATAGTGAAAAATAGATATCGTCATTAAAAAATCTAAGAGCGTGAAACGCGTACTCCAGGAGTAATAATCTTTCGATTTAGGCAATAAAAAATAATAGGAAACCACCCTATTGAAATTCTCCGGCCCACGAAAAATGCCCTGAATTGAATACCCGTTATCTCGTAGCGCGATGACGACCCATGTTGCTCTCTCAAATGACTTCATCCCGCTTGATATAGGTGAGATGATGTTTGGTTGCGTCTCAGACTAATCATGGAAAATTACGAACGCGTTTCACCTCGTGTGTTTTTCCTACGAGTACCTTTTGCGTCAGGTCTCATGGGATTTATTCGCATCCGAAACATCCAGCTTCGCGTAAATCGAAGTTTTCTGGCCCTGAAGGCGAATGAGTGAGTTATTAGGCGTGCGATTCGAGTCGGAGGTATTTCCCGTTCACTTCCTGCGGGGTAAACCCACTTGCACCGGCGCGTGCGCGAGAGATTAAGTCACGTCTGAGCAGGTGCACGGTCGATTTGCATTAAAAGGGAAGGAATTACTTCCCATCGACGTGCAGTGGGTGACTATGCCACGATCCATTAATCAACACTAAGATGTTTAAAGACGTGATATTTCTTCCGCACGTATTTAAAGCCACATATTTTTTCTATTTTCTTTACCTCTATATCAAATTTAAATTTTGGAATTTTAAGTATTTAAATTGAAATTCAATTTTTGCCGACGTTTCAGTTTATTTATAAACCACAATTAGGGCTTGAAAATAAAATAAGTATACTATTTTAATGCATGAACCTAATAAATGGTTAAAACAATGTTATTTTACGAATTATAATCAAAAAGGAACAAATCGGTTGCAAATTAACGAAAAAGAATTGACTTGAATTTTGACATACCTTTTTTCATTGTTTATTAATGGTAACTAAGCTGATACGATTCACGGTTAACCATCAATTTTGATTAATAATAAATGTTGCTTGAATTGTATGTGTCAGATCTTTTACCTCAACCCTCTTATTGTTAGTGTCACGGGCCTACATATCGGCCCGGGGCACTAAACCTAAACTAAATAGCAAATAGCATGGTGGCCCATGGTGAAGAAAGTGGAATTCCTTACATTTTCAAAGATGAAAATCAGGTAACTAATAGATATTGCTTGGGAAAGGGAGACACGAAGGGTTGCAGTATACCAATCTTAGCTCTTCTTTACTATGTATGAATGGGGCCATTGTAAAATGCACGATAAAATTGTCTGTGCTTACTGTATTAAAATGAAAATTTTACATCTCTTTAAATATATACATATAATATTTATAGAATTTGAAGACCTTCCCGAACCTTGTCTTGAACTTATAATGTCATGATGAACCTTCGTGATCGAAAGAGATAGTTTGATGCGAATGACGCAGAATATGGTTTACCTGAAAGAAAAAATGTCTGAAAGGAAAAATGTCTCAACAAATTGCGATTTCATATTTTAAAAATGTTCTTTGTATGCGTAATCCTTGGCATATATTATTTTTTAAATCTCTTCTCTGTCAATATTTTGCTTTAACGGTGAAACGAATGCGGGTAGACCCTTATGGCCGGTTTTATAGTGTCTCGTTAGCTTAAACGGAACAATACTAAGCCTTAATCTCAACTACAGAGTATTCGAAATCTGCAGTAAGGCAAAGTAGCCCATTAACCCATTTCCGCCCAGATAACTTTGTGCTTGCGATTGCGAAGAAATTTTGGTACGTATCTACGCGTACGCGTTCGCCTTTAGTAATTCAGTGAAAAACTTTGGAGATACATCAACTTTTTTCTTCAGTATGACCCGTAGCCTTATATATTACAGGGAGGTATCGAGAACAGAAACTAAACTTGATCAATTTCTAGTAATAAACTTGATAGGAAGGATTAATCTTCTGGGCAAGCATATTATTGGATGAAGCAAAACTAAAATTATCTATAAAATGCCATTTCATGTTTATTTTTAACGATACTTGCATGTAATTCACAGACTACAGGCCTCCATATTGAATTTCCATTTCACACCCGTCTCTTTCCATTAGTGGGCTTATTTCAACCGGCTTAAAAATAAGCTAATTAGGGGAATCAAGCTTCAACGACATGTTTCTGACAATTCGACAGCAATAAGAAGTGCGGGTTTTTGGAAGCAATCATGTACTAAAGGCCGGTATCGTAATGTCAAGCTAAAATTTTTCATTGCATGTTAAACTCACAAGGGAAGTTTCTTGAGCGTCACCACCAGATCTCGTTCAAATTTTGCTAGGGGATAGGAAATGAATACCCATGAGGTGTAGTTTTTGTTTCATTTCCCAAAGCTCAATACTTTTCGAGATATTAGCGACGGAAAACGCATTACCCGGTATTTAATACCAGGAATACGCTTAAATTTATGCAACCTACTGAAAAACAATATGCTTGAGTGCTCTTTCTCCTAGCAACGGATTATTTGAGGCTAAATTAATTATGTGGGTTGCATAATTTTAGTCGTTTTCCTCCTACTTTTCATCGCTAATATCTCGAAAAGTGTTGGGCGTTGGCAGCTGAAACGAAAAACACCTCATTGGTATCAATTTACTATCACCTAGCAAAATTTGAACGTGATCGGGCGGTGACGCTCGAGGGACTTTCCTTGTGAGTTTAACGTGCACTGTAAAATTTTTAAGTAGAAAAACGCTACCGTCATTTGTTCAAGAAATAAAATTTACCTCCAGATGACGACGCAAGGCATCGTCACCTTTCTTTTGTGCTAGTTTTGCATTTTTCTCTTTCTTCAAGTCCTCGTTTTCGATATGTCGATAAAGCGTTCGGGGCATACGAGTCATTGTATTTTTTTTTACGAACTTCATTTCAAACACGGCTTGCAAATACGTTCCGTGCGGCAGGCCGTGAGTTCACCAGCAGGGTATAACACCAAGGAGCTCTTCCCGCCTTCTTGTACAAACATTGTTTCCTTCCCTTGGATGCGGTCGAAGGAATAACAATGGGGTGGCGGCTTTATTGTGGGTCTCCATGGGAACGCCGCGAACAATGCACATGGATGAGATATGAAGAGGCAGCTTTTCCTCGTTTGTCAACCCTCTTGCCTGTCGGCTGTGTCATGGTATCCATGGAAGTAAACAACGAGTCGGCAGAGGTGGTTAAGGTGACGGTTATCGAGTTCAAATCCGGGTCATGGCTTCGGAGGACTCGTCAGGCACGCCCTGGGAAATTGCAGGTGGGGACAACTCGAGTTCTATCTCTTTCGTTTTTTTCTTGTGTTATGCACGTCACCTGAATGGTTGGTTCCAGGTACGCTTAACAATGGGTTTGACGAATATTACCCGGTAACTCATTGCTCATGCATATTGTGTGTCATGGTGAAATATGTTTGTTGCTCCTAGAACTTTGTCTCGTAAAACTGACGCTACGCTCGAATTAAAAATGGTTGGGAAAAGTGTTAACCTTTGAACACTACCATAACATATTTTCAGCATTATGCGTGCTCTGATTCTGTTTTTTAACCTTCATAGGTTTCTTGTATGTTGGCGAAGGCATTGTTTAACGGAATAACGGACGTTATTTGTTTTGGATAAACGTAAACCTTCATTTTTAAATTCTCTGCTGCAATATTATAGGCAGTGTTATTTGATCGATGTATCTATGTATTTTTTCTGTGGCCATGTGGTGGCCCATTTGGAACACTATTGGTGTCAAAATGTGTGATAGAGACACGATTTGTTTTGTAACTTTGGAAGTATTAGATATATGAAAGCATTTTTTCTTTGATCATGTGATAGCCTATTTGAAATATTATTTGTATCAGTTATTTATGAAGGTTAGCTATTTTTTATCTTCAAACGATATCAGGTATGTAATGATTAAAAAAGTGTGTCATACGGGTGTATGCCGCGTGTCGTAGTGGAGATTGTCCCGACATTTCTTTACTGACTACTGGTCACTTTTTTAAGAGAATAATGATGAATCATTCCATTGAAAAAGTGACCAGCAGTCGGTCGCGAAAAGACAGGGCAATTTCCACTACGACATGCGGCATACGCCGGTATGTCACTATTTTTTAATCACCATCAGACGCGAAAGCTTCAATCAAGGTATGTAATGGTCAAAGAGAGTTCGGGATTTCATTATTAATAGATGACCTAAAATGTGATTAGTTTCTTCAATTAGGTCGTTTTGTATGTGGTAAATAGAAATTTATATCGGTCATTTGGATTTTCTTAAATTTTCATAATTTATAATCGTTAACTCACCATGTTTCATTCCTTTCAATCATCATCATTAGTCAACAATCCTAAGATTGGTTTGAAGCGGCCATTCATTCTTCTCACTAAGGACTTATATTTTTTTCCTTCAATTTTCATGATTTTATCAATTTTTTGTTGCGTTTTTAGATATTTTTCATTTTTGTTTATTATTCAATTTTCAATATTATTAGTCTTTTTTTCTCTCATTTTTTGTTTTAGAAAGTTTTTTCCCACTTGTTAGATTGCCTTCAATGGCCGATGGGCAGCTGTATGGACAATAAAATAAAAAATTGTAAACAATTTAACAATATTTTTTTGAATCAAAGACGTGCGAAAAATTTCGGTGTTTGCGAATAAACGTTTCTTTTGAAAATCTATGGCCATCAAAAGCATCTTGCGAGCATTGTCGTTCGCGTTATTGTTTCATGCTTGAGTGCATGGTGAAATTCGGCCACCACGTGGAGGGAGAGATAAAGGCGTCGAATGTAAACAGATCGAATGCGCCGTGTAATGGGCGAGGCGTTAATCGTGTGTACGCAGCTGACTCGGGAATTAAAAGTTCGGTCTCCCGTGGCAACCAAACTGATTAATCCATTCTCCCCCTCTTCCGTACACTCTGCGGCCTTTTTGAGAAAAAACCTCCCCGACTCCATCTATCCATTTTTACATCATCCCTCTCGACTCACAATTGAGGGGAGGCAGAGGTACTTTCTTTTTCAAGCATTTTAGGACAAAGTTTGTGGCGACACTACAGTTTCTCAAGGAAATTTAGTATCCCTTACTTATTTTGTTGTCTTTGGCTACTCAACGTACGCAGCGAATTTCTTTTGATCTTTTTAGCTCCTAATATCCAGCTTTGCAGGTGCCTCTTCGGCGTTTATTAGTAGTATCATGGTGCCGGAACGCGCAGGAACGCCATGACAAAAGACAAAGGTGAACAAAAGACAGTAATCATATAACACTTTTATCAATTTTTTTACTCAAAATTTATAATTTATAAATTCGTAACCAAAAAGAAAAAATTGTATTAAAATATTAATAATGACTTGCTCCAAAAAAAGTGATATATCACTTCTAATGAAAGTTAAGGAAAGTGAGTTCCGGCACTGCCAATTTTTCCATGACGTCAATGGTGTTTATTTAATAATAGGGTGGTTTCCTATTATTTTTTTATTGCCCAAATCGAAAGATTATTACTCCTAGAGTACGGATTTCACGCTTTTAGATTTTTAAATAACGATATCTATTTTTCGCGATTAAATGAAAAGTGAAAATTTTCAAGCGCGCGAAAACGCGACGGCTAAGTATGAATGCTGGAAAACCACGCGTGACGTCATTCTGTTTCCCGCTGCCGCAAGTGAGATGACCTTGGGGCGAGGCTTTGAGCGCCGCTGCGACGCAGGATGCTAGCAGGTAGCAGAGTACCATGCTAGCTGGTGGCGCTTGGCCTTTGGCAGTTTTAATAGGTGATTATTAAGAGATGTTCCCCTGAGCTCTGTGCCTCATGCATGCATTGGTAATCTCAGACGATGTAAAACTCCTTTCTACTCGTATAGAAACTAGGTCCCTGTGACGTCACGTGGAGTGGAATCGCATGGGCGCCAATCTGGCATTTTTCAAATGAGGTTAGAATTGACCGTTGCCATTCGTCTAAACTGGGAATTCTAAAACCAAATAATTTGTATATTATGAATGCACCACTGGTTGGTAACGAATCGCAATCAATGCCTTTCGTTTTCTTTGATGAAGGAAATTACCATATTGGTTCATCCTAAATATATGCCATCAAGTCGTGTGATAGATTCAGACATGCTATTGAAGGGGAAGGAATGTGGGTTCGGTTAAGGGCAATTTTGGTCATTTTATGCTTGCTGTTTGGTTTGGGTTCATAGTCCTAGAGACATGTGAGCATCTCGTTCTCAGTTTTTAAAAATGATTTCACCAATTTTTGCTATCCGGATTTAAGTCGCTGGAGTAGTGGAAATTGGTTTTTTGTCTCGTCGAATATTTCGTATGTTCTGTATTACATACGCACTCAAAGGGAGAAGTTATTTTAGTATAAATTGGACTTTAGTAATGATAGCATATAGTGATTAACTTGAGCGTTCATCAATAACTAAATAAAAAATCACTTGGATCCGCTACGCATGCGTCATTGAATCGTGGATTAGGCTCGGTCCTAATAATCTGAAATTACTGAACTAATTATAAATTAGTTCTCGAAGATAAAAATTGATTCCTTTCGGCAACCAACCTGCATTTATATCATCCTACACTCATTTTAAAGATGGTCATGAATCTATATTTCTCCTGCTAAATTCCAGTTAATGATTCTACAAAAAATCGGAATTTGCTAAGAAGGAGCTATGTTCGGCGGATTCGGTCAGCAGCGACGTAACCAACCTACTCAACTGGAATTGGATTAATCGTTCATTATGACCGATTTCGTTGTTTTGGTACGATTTCACCAGAGAATCATGATTAAATTCATTCGAATGAATCGTTTATTTGAGCGATTCAATCATGAACGATTCAATCATGAACGACACAGCTCTAGTAAGCTCCCATTCAAGGATATTCTTGAAACGGCTTTCCAAGACCCTCTCCTCACCATTTGAAGTTCACGTCGGCTGTGAATCACGTTCCCTCTCCCACAAGTAGACTTATCTCCAAGGAGCGTGTTGTATCAAAGGGAAACTAGGTTAAAAGGTTTCCAACGCTACTCGGAGTGAGTGCGGTTACGTCTCGCGAACCTGCCTTCTTCTGTTTTCAATTTTTTAGTTCGATGGGTGTCCGAGAGGCAGGACGCTTGAAAAGCGCTTAACGTAATTAGATTAACGTCTTGTTTGTCTCTCTCGTGCTCAGTTCAGTGGTCGTTGTTATTTAACGCATTAGGGATCGCTTGTTTTGGGGATATCTTCCGTAGAAGCTGACAAGAAGTTACCTACGCGACAGTTTATACTTATGAGTGGCTGGGAAGCCAAGGGGTACAAGTGATTTCACTTTTCTATACAGAGTTAGGTACAGAAATTAGGTATAAAAAGCAAACGAGATCAATTAGATACTTAGTAGTGCATTTGATTTTCCTCTCGATGTCAGCACAGAACTGAGACTCACTCGTATCCCTTGGCAACCAGGTTTTTGTGTATTTATTCTAACAATTAACTTTACCTAACTCTGTTGAGAAAAAAATCTCTTGTACCCCTTTGCTTCTAACCCACTCATATAAACAAGAGCAATTACACTAGATGCAGCACTTTGAAAGGTGAAAAACTGAAACGTTTTCGTAAATGTAAGCGTTGTTCATGTATTTCGGGCTCCTGAATGTAAAAATGATACTCAAAACGTCGTAACGCCGCAAAGTGGTCCTAAATCAAAAAAGCTGGCCGAAAGTCGTTTTTTCGATTTTTTTCTTGGAATTTTTAAACCTTGTATTCGGATTCTGCAGGATATGGTCTACAAAAGACACTACTGAGTTGGTACTTTTGATCATCAGAGCGGCTGCAGGGATCTGTCGAACATGGAGCGTTCGCCGTAAAAATCGCAATTTCGTGAAATCGGTCGATTTTGAAGAAGTTCAGTGTCGTGGAGGACTACCTTTACGCCACATATTGAGTCAAAAACATTTCTACCTAAAAATATAAACGTTAGCGCGTAGTAGAACATACATTTTATTCGGATTTTACTATGTTTACCTAATGGCGTGCCGGCAGTTTTTTTTTTTGACAAATGGCGCGCATTTTGATTTATTCACAATGTATTATATTAATATCTTCTTAGCAATTTAGTTAGTTATTGTCACAAAGATCATTTAACATCGTTCATGCATGATAATACTTGATTCGTTAATGTTTATACACGTACATGTAGCAACTAAATCACAAGATAATGTTAATTTCACACTTCAATATGGTGAAATGTGTAATTAGATTGCATATAAATCTTTTCGATATTTAGAGTAAAAACCTTATAGCCACTGGCTCGTCTGGTGGTGCTTGTATAGACAAAAATAGTAAGGAAGAGGAAAGCTCATTAGTTGATCGGGTCTACGGTCTAATAACGGTCTTTACTCTTATTATGAAGAAATTGAAACTAAATTACATACTTTTTTCAGTAAAACATGTAAACGGAAAAATAACTATCCATTTCATTAAGTAATTGTTGATTTCAAGTAATTAGCTTTTAATCTTACGATTTCTTCTAATATTAGCGTGACGATGCCCCAGCCTCCTTATTCGCCAGCCTTGTGACTTTTTACTATTTCAAAAAATAAATAATATGTTTATGTATATTTTCAATTGCAAGTATTGAACAAGGTGAAGGTTCCATGAAAATACCAAGGGAGTGGAATTGCGATACCAGAGAATTGAGGAAGTTCGAATGATGTACAATTACTGTTGCATTCTTAACCGTGGGCACAAAAGAATGCCCCACAAGCGGGAAAGCAGAATCTATGCCGTGTAAATAAAAAAAATCAAGATGAGAAATATTATATCATATAAAAATTTTTCCAATTGTTGCCAATTAAATTCCCGAAGACTGCATTTTTATCACCATTATTGCCAACCTTCTAGTCACCGCCAAGATCGCCATAAACGCAACAATCAATCTGACTTCAATATCACGGAATGTTTTTGTTCCCTAAGCAACGCCTTGCGGGTGTTGAAACAAATGCCTATCGAAAAAAGGCATGTTGCCAAGCATTTTCTCCATCAGTCAATTTATGCTGCGAATTTTTTTTGTAATGCATCAACTATCGATGATGATTACCGCTCATAACGCTTTCTGCATATCATTATTATGTGCATATCATCTTAAGATAGTTGGTTAATGCTTGTCATGGATGCTAATTTCTATTATTGCTCATTGTGAAACAGAAACGGAAAAATTACTGGAGTTGGTCCCAGGAACTTTATCGTCATTACGTAAGAGCGTTTACGTACAAGGTTGATTGAAGGTTAGCTGTGGATAAATTTTGATTTATTTGAGGAGGAAACTTCTGGGATTAAGCTTGTTTTTTCCACAACTAATTCCGTTATATTATTCAACTGATGATATTTGGAGGATGTGAGGTTGGGTGTAAATATTTATCATATTTACATTCTTCGCCAATTGTGTTTTTTTCCTCCCTCTCATGACCTCTATATTCAATATTAAGTTAGTGCCTTAAAATTTTAAAATGCTATTTTTTCCTGACATTCACCTTCATCAAGGCTCTGAGTGAAAATAAGTGTATCATTTTGTTACACAAACAGAATAAAAGGTTAAAGCAATGTTATTTGCCGTAATTAAATAAAAAGAAAAAAATCAGGTGTAAATTCACAAAAAAGAAGATTCTAAATTTTTAACGTACCTTTTTGCAATGTATATAGGGTTCATATCCCGTGATTGGGTTCAAATCTATGGAATTTTTCGAAGTAAAGTCACACTTTAAAAATTCTTGGTATACTCGGGAAGAATGTTTGAAAAAATTCTGTCATATTTCGTACAGTTCAATGAAATATAGTGTGCAATGATATTTTAGCGAGTTCTTTCTTAATAAATAACTTTCTGGTTACTACTGTAATATTGTGCATGGGAAGTCACGTAATATAAATTCTTTAATATCCACAGGAATAATTATTTAATAAATTCTTACATATTGCGTCAATGATCAATGAAGTTTGGTGATCATATATTGTTTACCAAGTTCTTGCTACAGCAGAAATATTTTGTGCCCATTATAATATTATCTATAATGGATTTTCGTGAAGCTTGAGAATTGTGATCCATCCAAATTATTTTCAACAAATTATCTTTCGCTATCAGGATAGCCTTCGAACTGAAACAGGATGACCTTCGACCTGAAGACCCTGGCAGTACAGCCAGGGAAATTGTTATCCATTAACCAACTGACGCGGAAGAAAACCTGTGAAAAATGCAGCTATCATCATCACCGCGGAAACCTTTGTTCTAAAAATTGACGATTTGTAAATAGTTTTTCCGAGTTCATGTGAATGCGCTATGAGATAAGTTACATTGTTAAAGCAATTTAATTGTACACCATAAAAAATTAAAGTTGTGCGTTCTTATCAACGATGAATTAACTACGCAGAATCAAAATTTTATATCCAAAATTGTTAAAGCCTTGTTTGCATTTCATTTTAAATTGTCCTCGTATTGTAAATTTGATTTTTCTGCAGAAATAATAGTCCTTTTAAATTGTAAAATCCAATACGCTTAGAAATGTTTTTGCGTTAAAAAAAGAATCAAATTAATCATTTTAAAAAGGAGACTGTAATTTGGTGTAAGTAATTAATTAAATAATAATCGTAGCATTTTTAACCTTTAGCGCATCAAAGAGGTGCTTTTTAATTAAATTTTTATTGCATTATTCGTGCATCAATTGAAATTCTAGTTTCTTAAAACGTAAGGTAATGTGTTTGATAATGCGTCATTGAATTAAATATCATTTTGCGTTAAAAAACTATCACTTTATTGATTTTTTTAACGGAAGGAAAGATTCTCAATGTGGACGATTATTAGGAAGATGAAACATTCTACAATTGACTAAGCACTCTGCAAGACCAGCACTCTATGAACATACTCGGTATGCTGTAATTACGCGCCAGACTGTATCGAGTGTCCAGTTATGATATTGACCCACTTAGGTAGATTGAGTTCGCTCGTAAAAGTGTTTATCTTGCTCGCATGCCCGTTGCGGCTCAAACCAGACCGCGGAAAACCGACGTTTAAAAAGCTGTCTCTGCTTAAGCGATGCCTCACACTCCCTAAGTGCACTTTCATTTTCACTTCGGCGCACTCTCGAATAAAATCAATCTCGTAGTTGTTTTGTTTCCAATTTTTTGCGTTTTTCGATTTTTGCATCGTTATAATCACAAAGTCGTCATTAAAAGTTAAGATATTTCTGCGGAGGTCTCTTTCTACGACGTCAAAAAATGATTGGAGTTTTTCCCTGGATAAGTGTTATACTAGTGCCTGTGCAAATATAATTCAAGTGCAGAGACCTTTTAATTAGCCACAAAATGTGGAAATTATCTAGAGACAAATTCATGAAGCATCTTTATCATGCAATATTGCTCTCGTTATTGCATCCATGATAATAAAATGAAATGGTAAACTTCCACACAATTGTATTTACAAAATACTTAATTTAATTCTCATGGATATAAAACATTTCCACCAGATATCGCCGGACACTGTGAATTATGTTCGTTATTGCATATCCTGCCCTGACTTTTTAACGATAAACATTTACGAGAAGTATTCATTTACATTTAAACGGTGTATTTCAACAATAAATTTTTCTCCATTTGCCATAGCTCATAGTGTAGTGGTAGAGGATATAATAATTGGGCAGCACTCAAGCGAACCAACCCATTTGAGTTTATAACCGCTTCGGCTACTTCATGCCTTTTCAATCTCAAATTACTCAGCTCAACATAAATGAAAAATGACAAATCGCCGTCTACAAATATAAATCTAAGCTCAGCAAACACCGGGCACAATAGGGTAGTTTCCTTCATCAAAGAAAACGAAAGGCATTGATTGCGATTCGTTACCCACCATTGCTGTATTCATAATATACAAATTATTTCGTTTTAGAAATACCGGTTTAGACGAATGGCAATGGTCCATTTTTATCCTCGCTTGAAAAAGGCCAGATTGGCGCCCACGCGATGCCACTCCGCGTGACGTCACAGGGACCTAGTTTCTATACGGGTAGATAGGAGTTATACATCGTCTGAGATTACCAATGCTTGCATGAGGCACAGAGCTCAGGGAAACATGTCTTAATAATCACTTATTAAAACTGGCTAAGGTCGGAATGTTTTCTTCGTTTGATAAGGTATTAATAATCCTTATTTAAGCCAAGCACTACCAGCTAGCAGGGTACTCAGCTACCCGCTAGCAGTCTGCGTCGTATCAGCGCTCAAGCCACCCTCAAGGTCACCTCACAGGGCGGCAGCGGGAACGAGAAATACGTCACACGGAGAGATTTCCCGGCATTCATACTTACCCGTCGCGTTTTCGCGCGCTTGAAAATTTTCACTTTTCATTTAATTGCGAAAAATAGATATCGTCATTTAAAAATCTAAAAGCGTGAAATACGTACTCCAGGAGTAATAATCTTTCGATTTAGGCAATAAAAAAATAATAGGAAACCACCCTTTTCTTCAGGGCCAGTTACCAGAACCATAGCCGTGCATAAGCCATATACAGAGTTTTTAGGGGTGATACATTTTTGGGGCCTGTACCCATCCTTCTTAGCAGTGATCTGTGGTTGTGCAGACCATAGTGCATAAGTGCGCAAGTTTCACAATTATGTTTTCCTATAAATTTATTATTGATTGTTCTTAAACACTGCAAATTGGAATTTTTTAATGAAAAATGAGGACGTTAAATATGCTAAATTTGAAAGAATCCTGAGATGATTGGGTTTAGTGGTGTAATAATCGAGCAGTAAATTAAAATAAAAATTGTCTCGGAATACGCGACTGATTTTTCCTGGTCCCAACAGTGTATTTTAATTTTTTAATAGTTCTGAATTTCATTTTCTATTAAAGGTGGTTAAAATTATTCCATTTCTGTCGTTTGTTAATCATTATCATCACTAGTTAATCTTAAGATTGTAGGTCCGAAGATTTTCGCGGCGTTGATTAGATGATCTTTCCATTCTATTCGGGTTTTTCACCGCGTTTGTTGTTTTTTAATGACAACGGTTTCGCTGGCATTACAGTCAGCGTCTTCAGGTCGAAGGTATGTGAAAAAAATTGGAAAATTTTTCCGCCTTTTATATGCATAAAATTTTCCGCCTTATATAGGCGGCGGCGGCTGCTGGTCCGCTGCTGCTCTCTCATTGGCCGGTTGTCCATCTCTCATTGTCGCTTCGCTTGAGAAAATAAGACGAAATAATAATAATAATAATAATTGTTGGTGGTCGGAGAATCCTCTTCCATGCAATATGCAGGCTGTAGCCTTAATCCCTGTTGAAATTTGCGGGCGTTTTCGCTATCTCAATAGCTTCTCTGATCAGGCGAGGGAAGTATTTATTCTCTTTAGCTATTATCCTGGCGTCTTCAAAGAGGATGTTATGTCCAGGTTCACTCCAAGCATGGTCAGATATGGCTGAGCATGAAAACCAGCCAAACCAGCCGCCAAACCGAAACCAGCGAAATCGTTGTCATTAAAAAACAACAAACGCGGTGAAAAACCCGAATAGAATGGAAAGATCAATCTTAAGATTGGTTTGAAGCTGCTCTCCACTCAATTCTCCTATGAGCTCAACTTTTCACTCTTACCTATTTCTTCTCTTTAATATCCTGCTTTACCTATTCCATCTATATTTCATTCGAGGTCTTATTTTCCCGTTCTTGCCATCTACTTTTCCCACGATAATTGTCTTCATAAGTCCATCATGTCCCAAAATATGGCCTATAAGGTTATTCCGTCTTCTTATCAAGGTTTTACATAAATCCTCTCATCTCTCCTACTCTTCTTAAGGCTTCATCATTACTAACTCGGTCGATCCGTTTGATCCTCAATATTCATCTGTACCACAACATTTCGAAAGCCTCTACCCTTGATTTCTCGATTGCTGTCATTGTCCATGTCTCATTTCCAAAGAGAAACATGCTCTAAATGTTAGTTACGATATTTTTTTCTTTGTCTCTATGTTCCCTCTGTATGTAGATATTTGTCAGAAGTCAGATTTAAAAAAAAACTTAGTTAAAAAAATCATTTGTCAATTGTAAGTTTTAAAAAAATATCAATTTTTTAAATCATTTGTCGATACTCAGCTCAAAAATACAAATTATTAACGTTTGAACTACGTTAACTTAAGAGTAGAATTGAAGAGTAGAATTGATTGTTGGAATAAATCAATCCCTCCTTAGCTTCTTAAATCCTTCAGTCTCATTCCGCCAAAAAGAGATGGAATTTTCATTACTTCTACGCGAAATATACTAGCAGTGTTCCCTTGTGAAAATGTGGTTATGCACCTGTTCGATCCAATCCCTGACCCTCAAGGAGATTTCGTCTCGTTCCGAATGCATGAATCCTTTCGACTCTATTCCATCCCAATCACTAACTCTTGATGCATTTCCTAGCCAAGGTCGGCCATTTTTGGAGGGCTAAAGCAATTAAGCGGGGGCACTCCAGGCGACCAGGAAGTCGTAAATGCGCTCCCCTGAAATAGAAAATCTTGTGTAAGTGTTCTCAAAAAGCCAAGTGGGCGCGTGCTATTTCAGAATTGGTCATTGGAAGCGTAAATAGCCGATGGTTAGGGGCTTGTAGATCGTTTTTGGAGCCTACAAAAATATCGCATTCGAATGATATGTAAAGACGTGAGTTATTTGCTCTCATTGATTTCTAAGTCTTCCTTAATCATACCTTCGTAATTAATAATTTCACAGATTAAAATTTCAAATAATAAAAGGAAAAGGATAAAAAAGCAGAAAAAAATTCTTATGAATTTTATATAAGTGAATTCATATATAAATAATAAACGATTTTGATATCTCCTGATGAATACTATTTATGTATATTTCTCGAGTTTTCAACCAGGTTAATTCTTTTATATAAGCCGACGTTTCGAGAGACAACTTGTCTCCCATCTTCAAGGCCGTGTTACTCTATGGACGTCCAATTTCACACTGAACCGATTCGACCGTTTGCAAGGACAACAATACGGCTCAGGTGTCGTCCGATAGGCTGTACGTCTTTTGAAATTCTTCACGTTCTTCCCTACCATTCTACGACGGTATAACATCAAAACCATCCTTCTGCCACCACCTAAATTAAGGCACCACTTGGTGAGGGCGAAAGATCCGGTCGGCCTGAAGACACCGGGGGTTTATGGAATTCCTTGTGAATGTGGTAAAAAATATGTGGGGGAGACAGGCCGAACGATTGAGACGAGGCTAAAAGAACACCAAAGATTTTTCAGATTAGTGCAACCAGAAAAGCCAAACGTGGCGGAATACAGCATTAATGAAGACCATGCTATTAGATGGGGAGATACAAAAATCCTTTGCCACGCACAACGTTACTGTGACCATATAATTAATGAAGCAATACAGATGCGCCTCAATCCCAAAAATTTCAATAGGGACACCGGCTTTCATCTTGGCTATACATGGAGACCTGTAATCAGATGTATAAAAAACCTAAGGGAAGAACGTGAAGAATTTCAAAAGACGCATAGCCAATCGGACGACCCCTGAGACGTATTGTTGTCCTTGTAAACGGTCGAATCGGTTCAGTGTGAATTTGGACCTCCGTAGAGTAACACGGCCTTGAAGATGGCAGACAAGTCGTCTCTCGAAACGTCGGCTTATATAAAAGAATTAACCTTGCTGAGAACCCGATAAATATTCATCATATAAAAATAAATTTAAGAAAAATGAATATTTAGATAAGAAAATTCCAGTTTGGAACAAAAATATATATTTGAAAAATCAGAATAAATCATGAATAAAATAAATATAACATTTACAAATCATTGAATCAATCTACAATCTTTCTTTGTATTCAATTGCCTTTTGCTCGTGTCAAAATGTCATTTTTAAGTTTATTTTTCACACAAACAACGTTTTTGAACCTAGATTCTTTAGATGAATAGTCGCACATCCTTCCTTTCTAGCTACCAAGTTTGCTAATCATTCGAGCGATTGGACTGAAAATTAGTAAGCCGTAAAATTAGTAATTTTTCATCCCTGAAGAAGGGTACAGAAACTTTGATGGTTAATTTTTTATTTAGAAAAACTCGTATGATTGTCCAATCCTGTATCGTTTTACTATTTGGGAATTACTTGATTATACTTTTTGACAAAACGTCATTTTTTAACCTTCCGCTGTTGTCGTCAGCAAAAAAGTCCACAATGTCTTCCATGGCCTTCATTGTTTTGAAGTGCATGTATTGCAGGCAAATTTTCGCAAGTGGGGTGACGTCAATAGGGTTCTTTGCGAATTCTACTCCAAGTGGTAAATTTTGACCTCGGTCGCGGGACTAGGAGTGCGTGATAGCTTAAACAACTCGTTACTAGTGCCCAATCTGTCCAGACTTAGTCCCTTAGGCTTCCCAATCGTTCTATTTATGTTAAGGCATCCAGTTTATACTTTCAACGAGCGTTATTTGGGAAGAATTTTTCAAACTTATGATCGATTTTTTGTTCTCGCCTAAAGTTGAGAACATGTTTCATCGGATATTAATCAAAGATATGCATCAAGATAAAATAATTAAAGTCAACAAATTTTAATGTGTTTATGACAAGCGGTTACTTTTCTTGATCGGTAACTAGCAATATTTTTGGACGTGTTTTTATGAGCTCGGCGATTGTAGACTCGCACATCATTGCTGGTTCATGAATTTTTGTCAAAAAACATATTGTAACGACGCCCCAGCCTCATATTCGCCAGACATGGCTCCATGTGACTCTTTTCTATTTCCAAAAATAAAGAGAACCTTAACGAGACGCCCTTTTACAAACATATGATGTAAGAGGCAATCGCTGATATAGGCGAAGGATATCCCAAAACAAAAAAGAAATATCCCAGAGATCGAGTTTGAGAAGTATTTCAAGGATTGGAAGAAGCGCTGTCACAATTTCATAACATCTAATGGGGAATATGTTGATTACGGCAACATTAATCTAGGCGAATCAATAATTTTCTTTTTTTCAAAAAGTAAAATTCCCGTAATTTTCTGAACAAACCTTCCAAAAAAAAAAAGGCCGTCGCATAAGTTAAACTTTCCCCCGTCCGTTTTAGTTGCCCTAATAGGGTAGTTTCCTTCATGAAAGAAAACGAAAGGCATTGATTAATATTCGTTACCTAACATTATATAGAAATGACAGTTTAGAAGAATGTTAATGGTCAATTTTAACCTCATTTGAAAAAGGCCAGATTGGCGCCCATGCGATGCCACTCCACGTGCGTCACAGGGACCTAGTTTCTATGCGAGTAGATAGGAGTTTTGCATCGTCTGAGATTACTAATGCATGCATGAGGAACAGAGCTCAGGGAAACATCTCTTAATAATCACCTATTAAAATTGCCTAAGGTCGGAAAGTTTCCCTCGTTTGATAGAGTAGTAATAATCCTTATTTAAGCCAAGCGCTACCTGCTATCAGGGTACTCTGCTACCTGCTAGCAACCTGCATCGTATAGGCGCTCATAGCCTCGCACCAAGGTGGCCTCACACGGCGGCAGCTGGAACTAGAATGACGTCACACGGACTTTTCCCCGCATTCATCCTTAGCCGTCGCATTTTCGTGCGCTTGAAATTTTTCACTTTTCGTTTAATCGCGAAAAATAGATATCGTCATTTAAAAATCTAAAAGCGTGAGATACGTACTCCAGGAGTAATAATGTTTCGATTTAGGCAATAAAAAAATAAAAGAAAACCACCCTATTGTTGGTTGACTATGAGAATTTTTAGCAATGATGGGGCTTAATTTTTATTTTTTTAAATGCTTTGCTCCCTAGATTGCCGTGTCAAGGAAGACGGTATCAGAGTGTTTTATCGGTCGCTATCACCTTATCTCAAGGAACGGGGAGTGGTTTGCGTGACAACCTATCCGTTTTCTCTATCGAGGGTTCTCGCTGACAGAGAAAAAAAATGGGCTGCGAAAGACATCGGGTGTTCCCTTGGCAGCTGTTTTATTGCCGTATCGAATTTTACTTTGCCCTGACAGCCAACCCCAGGAGCCGTGACACCTCGCTGCCAACAGTTTAACCTTCAATCAAATATCGATCTTGACATCTTGGAGCAACAGATCAATTCATTCAGTTACATTTTCCGTTGTGCCGATTGAAAATGTGATCCTCCCGATTTCTGTAGGCCATAGGTGGTTCCAACGTGTAGATAAGGCATTTTCTTGCATATTCCCTTGAATAAAATTTCTATAGTACCCTTTCCTTAATATACGTACATAAAATAAGATTATTATGAGCACCCTCTTTCCAAGAACAGTTTGGAATACTTTAAGGCCTGCTTACACGGTACATTAATACGTACGGGTTAATATACTATAGGTATTTATATGTTTTCCTCAAGAGTATGTGAGTACGAACTTTCTTTACCTTACTATGAAGTGTGCGCACATGCATAAATATAAATTAATAAGTAATCTGCAATCTAATTTTTCATTTTAATGGTTCGGAATGACTCTGAAATGAGGTCATGGCATGGAAGTATTTTAAGGTCACGGTGATTTTGATAGGGTGTGTCAAGAACGACCCCCGGACCCCTCTTTGCCCTACGATGTTTTCCATACGTGTAGGAGGGGCCTCGTAATCTCCGATCACCCCTTTTTTCGAAATCCTGGCAACGCTCCTGCCAAGAGGTTATCATGAATTTGTTAGTTTTCCTTGGGTAGTGACGAGCATACGTTAAAGGTCTGGTTACACGATACATTAACACGCACGGATAAATGTATAAATGTATGAATGCGAGAATGAACGCCAAAATGCACCGTGTAACCACCCAACTTGTGCAAATGTATGCACAGAAAATAGAACCTGTTCTAATATGGTTCATGCATTCGTACATGTTCCGTTACGGTCCACAAAAATCATTCATGCAAACGGACATTATCTCGTACGTGTTAATGTATCGTGTAAACTAGCCTTTAAAAAGTAAAAAAATAAGCTTTGTATCACTCGAAGAATATCGCGTGGGTGGTTCATAGGAAATTAGTGTAAGGCGCCTGTTGGGTGAGTGTGCATTGGCACGCAATATTACTACATATCTAATCCTAAACAGCACCCACATTTCTCCGAGTGGTGGATAGCTTACTTTTTTGCTTTTTACGGTATTTTATACGGTTTTTGGAAAAGCGAGATATTTATTTAATTAATAATATGGGCTTTTTAGTATTGAATCATGTAATCGATTAATCCAGAGCTGTTAAAGAAATTTCCGCCAAACATTTATGACAAACGCCATCTATTAAGATTAATTGTAATTATTTTTCTATATGGAAAATCACGTAGGTAGTTAATGTTTGAAAACGGTCTTCGTCGACTTTCTGTCTACAAAATTTTCTAGAAAACTTCAGATTTACATCTTATATTTTCAGGAAGTAGCACTTCAAAAACGTAAGACTCTACTGTCCATATTGATCATGTTTTTCGATTGTAAAAATGTTGATTATAACAGCAATATAGATCTAGCTTAAAAAAAAGCAGTTCATCAAATCTTACCAGGGTTTCACTCGCTATTTACAAAGTGACTATGGGCGAGGTTAAGATGAGAAGGATAAAAAAAATAATTATATTGTAACTAGCAGCATGCGTGATCGGCTATTGTGAGACCCAGGTTCGAATACCGGCTGAGCCAAATCATTTTTTCCTGGCGAATTTCATCCTTGGTGTTTATTAAACCGTGCAAATAACCACGTGGTAAGTCACTTGTTTCATTCAATGCTTAAGTTCAGAAGTCCAGTGGTGTAACCATGGGGGGAATTAGGGGATAGATCCCTATTAATATCCTAAGCAGTAAGCCATTGAGATGAGTCATTTTTCAAAAATTTTCCGGGACCCCTCGTTGTCTGTGGGGAGGGGGGTCAACCCCTCCAGGTCCCTCTATCACATCCCCAAAGTATATTTCTAGATACGCCACTACAAATTTATCACCGTGGAATATAACTTTCTTCCAAATGTTTAAGTGTCACTTACCTGATTGTGTATTCCAACTGAGTGATGATCCATAAGTAGGCCGGTTGAGTGACGAAATTTATGACGCGCAAGTTGCACTTGGCCTTTGCATGCCACTATATGACCTTATCAGGGTTAAAATTGTACGTTTTCTGGTTTTCGTTTGAATACTACTATTGCGCTGTATTCTGTTTCCCGTACTTCTGTTTGCTTTTCACTTGTCCCATCGTAAGTTCACCGCGCGAATCTATTTCTCCCGTCCGCGACATCCTGAGGATACAAGTTATATCACAAGCTGACACTTGCTAGTGGGCCACAAGATATTTAGAATGCTGCTGAAGGGAGCTATAAAATGAAGGGTTTTTGTTGACTTATTCTCCACGAAAGTAGAACCTGCTTATTCGATCATAGGGAGAACACTGTGTATTTTAAGAGGCACGAGCAAGACCACCGGTAGTTTGGTCGGTTCTGTGCTCCGAGACGAAAGAAAAAACAAAAAACAAAAGCCTAAATTTCGTCTCTAATGCCTCCCCTTTTACTGGGAACTTTATTTATCTTGGTGGATTTTTTTTAAGCTTATATTTATGTATCGTGAAATTTCGCATTGGGTCCCTTTTTTATCAATAGCCGGCGTAATCGGAGAAAAATAACATTTTTATCGGTCTCTTGGACACGCCCATTATGTTTTAATTCAGGGGTTTGGGGTCAAATAAGAAAATCAACTGTAAAACATTATTCGATCGCTCTTAACGGTCTGCCTGTTTCGAATGGGTATAGTAAGCCTTGTGTCACAGCCGCTCAACTTGACTTAACTGTGTGTAATTATCATATAAGAGTTGAAAATTAAAAAAATCCTGTTTGTTTAAAAAAACTTAAAAATATAAATTTGAGATGGCGTCACTCGATTGCGATTTCTCAGTATCTGAATCAATGACCGGGTCGCGGAGTCCGTGGAGTGTAATGTGGTAAAACTGTTGAAGTTAATGAATGAATCAATCGCTAATTTAAATTAAAAGAAATAAGCAAAAGGGTTGTCAAGGGTTGAAAGTTGTTTATTTGTTGATTAGTTACAGGATGAGATGAATCAGTCAAAGAGACAACAAAGACGGGTATAATTTGAGATTAATAAGATCATTATGTACATTAATACTGTTTCTAATAGTTATTTATGGAGCAAAAGAAGAAAAATTCCGATGAAAACCTTACTGAAATGTAAAGAAAATGTAGTAAACTTTGTAATTCCCTATAAATCCAAAGGTTTTTACTTTTCATTATGTTAAGTCGAGTCCTTGAAGTCACGCCCAAGACAACGAACATACTGATACAGTTTGGAAGTGGTATTGCGCATATTTTATTCATTGGCATACTATTCGATGCGATTTATTTTTGTTAATGGACACTGCATAGTAATACATACTGAACATTCTGAACAAACCCTCCAAAAAAAAGGGCTGTCGTATAAGGTTAATTTTCCCCTGCACGTGTTAGTTGCCCTAATTGTCGGTTGAATACGAGAATTTTTAACAATGATGGGACTTAATTTTTAAAAAATGCTTTGCTCCTTAGATTGCCGGGTCAAGGAAGACGGTATCAGAGTGTTTTATCGGTCGCTATCAAGGAACGGGGAGTGGACGAAGATTTGAAGTGATGGCTTTCGCAGCTTTGAAGATATGCGTAGAAAATAGCTTTTTCTTGTCAATACGAGTAGACGTTTGTTTTTTTTTTTGTAATTACGTTTTCAGTGACGTTTTGAAGTGTACAAGTATGGAAATTTTTTTCAATGAAAACGTAGTGGCTCGTGTGTATTACTTTGACCTTCATCCGTGCTCGAAGATGGTGGTTTGAAGAATGGAGAAGATACGCGTTGTTGAAATTACAGAGGTGAAAGGTTGGAAATTGAATTAATCACTCGAAGGTGTCTGTGTTTTTGCCCATGACTGCGTCCTCCGTGCTTTACAGCACTCGTTATATGAAATCGAGTTTGATTAAAGAAAATAAGCAGCCGACGGCGTATCCGGGTAAATCATGATTAACTGCTTGATGTTTCGCAAACCTCCCTAGGCTTTATGCGGCGGACAATTTTTAGCTCACTTTCCTATCGTGCTTCGTATTTTTAATTCTCCGAAGTGTTAAAAAAAAACAAGATTATATTTCGAGGTAATTCAGTGCTTGTAGAAGAGAACACTTACGCGGTATTCTGTTCTCGTATATTATTAGGCCTTATTATTGAGTATGACGTGGATTTTATGTACAAAAAATTATGACGACGACGCGACGTCTGTGATGACTCCTGTGACTCAACACAATTTCTACCATATGTACGTATGCGTACACTGAGTGTTTCAGGAGGAATCTGCAACACTTCAGGAGGTGGTAGGGGAGACAATTTTAAGGATTTTTGTCCATAAATTCCTTAGTAACTGATCTATGGCAACGCAAACATTTTATTTTGAATGCACTTTGCAGTTACCATGAAAACGGTAATTCTTGGGCATCCGGCCTTTACAACATTTTATTTAATACTATTAATTAAAATAGCACATTTCCATCCAACTTCAATTATTTAATATCCTTAAAGAATATAGCTTTAATAAAATGTAGAAATGGCTGGATACCCAAGAAAACCGTTTTCGTGGTAACTTCAAAAAAATGTCCATAAAAAATGTTTGCGTTGCCATATCTAAAAAACTTAGGAGTTGCGACGCCATGTTAATGGACAAAAATGCTTAAACATTTCTCCCTTAACGCCTCCCGAAGTATTGCAGATTCCTCCTGAAACATCGTGTACAGTGCGCGTACACTTACGTACTTTGCGCGGCTCTAGCTGACCCTATAATCTGTAGAAGTGACTTATTTTAAGTACTGAGCCATCTTTTCCGATGCTTCTACGGTCCTTCTCTATCTCTCACGCATACTGACCACAGGAGAGGTAATGTTGAGTCTCCTCTGTGACGATAGGTCGCGCGCAATTAGCGCGTTCGTTTTTTGTTAATGAGAAACCGATGACTTAGCTCGTTGCGTCGTCGCTAGGAAAGTTACCGACTGGCGATTTTCTTTTATTTCTTGTCCTTGCATCCGTGCGCTCCTTGCACTTGTGACGCTAATCAATAAGGAAAATAGCCTGGACGTTGAGGTATATTGCCTGTCTCATTTAGACCACTGGGCTCATATGGTTTATAATTGAGCACATCAATCCTGAGGATACTACATGTGGAGCAGGGGTGCCGACTTACAAAAAATATTGGGGGGGCCCAAACCGGGGATCTTGCCCCGAGAAATTTTATAAGTAGTGAGGTTTAAGCTTTTTAAGCATTTTAGAAGAGTAATATGATCAACATTAGAACCCTGATAACTCGAATCTCGATATCTGGACAGTCCGAGGAAACTCGACTAGCCTGGCACATTTTTTCTTCACACCCATAATGAAATTTTGAGGGGGCTCGGGCCCCCTCAGGCCCCATGGAGTCGGCGCCACTGACATTGAGCATGTTTTTCCATGGAAGCTAGGCTCGTACGTTGTCAGCAGTAGAGAATTCAGGAGTGGACTCATTCGAAATGTGGTGCCACCGAGATGAAGATAAAATGGATCGACCGTGTAAGTAATGAGGAAGTGATAAGGAAAGTAAATGAGAAGAGAAGCCTTCTAAAAACTTAAAGAAGAAGACAACAGTCAGCAACAGTCCTTTGTTGAAAACTTATCCTTATGATAACATTTACGGTAAAAGATTGCTAAAGTATGTTGTACCTCATACCTTTAATTCTATGCCAAAGGCTTTATGTAATCTCAAATCTTTGGCCGACATTAAAAGAAAAGTGAAAGATTGGTTTATAAGTGATATTGTAAACTTGTAATTTCTTTATTTTAATCTGAAATGTACAAAATATATTACATTGTCATAGTTTTGTTTAAAAGCCCCTAAAGTTGAAGTTGAAACTTGTAATATAAATGCTATGCTCTCAATGTGCCACATGTTGTATTGAATAACTGTAACCTTAATTTTTTTTAATTATTAAAAAAAAGGAGGGACAAATTAGTTGGCAACATTTTCAGCTATGATCTCCTGATGAAACAACCGTAGAAGGACAGGTGGAAGGGAAGGACGGCAAGTGACGGCCCCGAATGAGTTACATAGGACAGGATATGAAGGATGCAAAAAAGTAGAAACACGAAAAGGGTAGCGGATAGGAGAGAGGAATAGAGAGCTTCGTCAGAACAATCTTAGGATTGTTGACTTATTATTATGATATATTTTCGACCATCCCCAACATTTTCCGGCATCTTAAATCGGAATATTTACCCTCATCATTTTCTTAGGTTTATAATTTTCACGTTTATGGCACAAGAAGAGAAGCCTTCTAAAAATTTAGAGAAGAAGAAAGGGACAAATTACTTGGCCAGATCATGAGGCTTGATGTCCTGATGAAAACAATCGTAGAAGGACAGGTGGAAGGGAAGAAGGGCAAGGGACGGCCCCGAATGAGTTACATAAGACAGGATATGAAGGATCTAAAAGAGTAGAAACACGTCGCAATGAAAAGGGTAGCGGATAGGAGAGAGGAATGGAGAGCTTCGTCAGAACAAGCTTAGTATGTAGATAAGGCCAGTTCTAATTTTTATGAAAATTTCATGGCAGTAGCTTCATTTTTAAACAATGTATACGTTAATCTCTATCATAACAGGCTCAACTTTGTGGAGGTTCATTCTAATAAATAAAAGCGAACAAGCTATGTATAAATCCACCAATTTATTTATGTGGTACTACTAGTTTCGACGCAGCGGCGTCATCATCAGGTACAAAGACTACAAAGAAACAAACATCCTTATATATCATGTGGTATTATATTTATTTATTTAATATACACGTTATAAAAAAATGAAAAATACGACGTATTGGGCGGATGTAATGAGTTCCCCTAAAGCCCATCATATATATTGACTTTAGAATAAAAACTAATATAAATTGGAGACAGGAAAGTTTTTTAAAGTAAAGTTTTAAAAATATATTCCAATCAAAACCTGTTTCTCTAATTCTTCTCGAGTCCTTGACTAAATGGCAAGAAAATTTCCTCTCGAAAGAAAATTGACTCATCGCATAGTTTCTACTCGATCAATTCTATCGATTTACTCATCGATCTTTTTTGTCACGGGAATGTGGGGCGTGCTGGTAAATCAAGTGAATTGAAGTTTCTCTATATTGGATGCTTGCGGAGAAAACGGAGCACAATCCCTCAGTCCTATCCATACTTGGGAAGTGAAACGTTGCATTTTTAAGTAAAATGCTCGCTAGACCCCACGGACTTTTATGACCACTTTTGCCAGTTCATAAAATTTTTGTTGAGTCCTATGACGCAACACCGTTTCTACCTCCGTTGTTAAGAAAAAAACGAAATAGCGTAAGCGCACGATGTGACCAAAATTAAGAGTGCTCCGATCGATTTGCAATTTGGTCTCTCGACGTATCTTGTAGTCTTGATACAATGAGTGACATTTTTGAAAAATCTTATTTTTGACCCCCAAATGACCTAAAAAGGTAGAGGCAGTTGGCGGCACTGCTATGGAAAGAAAATTTGTTGTTTCGGCAATTTTTCATAGCTTTTCAGGTGATTTTTAGTGGGGGTCGATTCTCTGACAATGTCGTATGTAAATTAATAATATACAAGGGCGTAACCAGGATGAAAACTAGGGGGGGGGGGCAAGCCATGGTTGTTCAAGTTGTAGGTAAGATTTAAGCATGGAAAAGGTGAGTGAAATCAGCATTTGAAGGAATCTGTAACAGCTCTTAATTAGTTTTTAAAATTATTTGCTTGAAAAAATATTATTTTCCTTAAAGACATTTGCGATATTTGCCTCTAGGGGGGGAAGCTGCCCCCCCTCCTGCCCCTCGCTGGGTACGCCCATGATTATATACCATGCCTGAAAATTGACTTCTAGGTAGTGAAGATGTTGGTTTAGTGAAAATTGGAATAATTGTAGACACTGGTGGTGAGCTAACCCAGTTGTAAATGCAAACGTTGCTAGATGGCAAACATTTACTATCCAGTTGAACCTATGTAGAAATTATTTTTTTAAATAAGTCAATTTTACTTGTTAGACTATCCTGTGATTTCATTTATATCCGTTAATCATAATTATTTTTTGAAAAACAAACACAAGAAATTTTCTCTTAATTAGTAATGGAAAATTGAGAAAGCATTCTTATCTGTTGTATCCTAGATGTATTGCTTCGTATTAAAGCCATCATTCGAAGTCACATCATTGCTATTCATTGAAGTGAAAATTACAATGAGATTCACTATCAATTCTGTGCGTTGTTTATTCGCGGCGGGAATGGTAATTTGTCATTGCCCATAAAAATGTTTTCGCATCGTTCATCTTGCTTTCCTGGAAGGAGAAAAAAAACAAGAATTCGTTTCCGGTTTCTAGCATAGCTCCTTATCTCCATATGCCTCTGAGGGGAAGTTTAGCGTCGTCTTCCCCTAGATAGCGCTGTTTCATCGAACTATCATGTGACTACCACTTTGTTTTTAAAGTCTGTAAGCATTTCCGGCTTCAAAATTTTTATTCTTTCGTTGCACCATGAGCTTTCGAGTTACTTTCCTGCGTTCTTGCTGACTAATCGCGACATTAATCTTTTTTCTATTGTCAGCTGTCTTCACACGCGCTCAGTTTTTTTTTAAATCCTTAAATCTCCATGCGCTATGCTTGGAATTCCCTGCTTTGTGAAGGCTCTCATTGTCATTTTTTTCTCGCGAGAAATTATATTTGTGTCAATTTTTATCTAATTACTCGGAGCGTGAGGTGGATTGTCATGGCAACACTGGTTGCCTGGAGAAGTATTTCTCAACCGATGAGAAGCGTGCCACTGATAACAATTTCAAATTTAATTGTTGGCTTATGAGCAGGAATTATGTTATTATTCCAATAGCGCAATCAGTGAGCATAGAAATTTTTCTTGTCAATGAATATTTAAAAAATTCCCCTTGAAACCGATTAATAAATCAATTGGATACAAACATTTGAAAGTATCCCACCTCAGGAATTCGTTTTGTGTAATGATGGGTAGATGTATAACCGCTGGCTTCAATAACCTATAAATGGGGATAAGAGTTTGGATAAAAGTCAAGTTAAAAAAATATTTTGAAGGAAAATCTTCTTTTGATGTTTGTATATTAATAAAATCCGAAGATATAAGCGTGGTGGAGTGGAATTTTTCCATTTTGAAATCAACACCTGCATTTTTCCACGACTATAAAAGTTCTTACGACTTAGGTTTCAATGTTACTGCATGATCTTAAAGGCTGAAGTGATGTGTTATGTAACTTGTTGATTTATTTGTACCTTGAGATAATGTGGTAACATTAATAATTGAGGCCGTAATAAATTTTATAATTGTGGAAAATTACAAGTATTCATTCCAATATTTCATATACTTATTGCAATATATTTCATTCAATTCCATTCGGCCTGCAATTAAGTGATTATGGTTTTCACTCCATAGTGCATAAATTGCAATTATATCGATTAAATACTTTGACTTGAATCCGTTTCTTTCAAAGTCATTAAATCCTTTAAAAATTATTCTTCTACTATCTAGTGAATTTAGCAAAAAATGAAACTTATATTTTGTTTTCATTTTAATGAAATTAATAGTCAATGCTCTTTTTCCAAAACGTCCGTAGTTTTTATGGCTTGGTTTCCATCGGCCTTTTTTCTGAAATCCGTCGGATATTTGTTTCGAAAATTAAGAATTTTGTTGTCAGGCAGTCAATGTAATGGTGCAGCAGATTTTTCAGATTTCTATACAAACGAAATGATGCTATTACTACTTATCGGTAATTCTTATTTTTTCTCGGATTCATACACTGAAGCTTTCCCATTACTTATGCCTTAAATCCTCGTATTGAAAAGGATTGTCTTCATCATCGTATACAATCCTTTTCAATAGGATAGTTTTAAGGCATCAGTAGCGGGAAACCTTCAGTGCACGAATCTGGGAAATGAGAATAACCGTTGAAGACTATCGTCGAGGGGCAAGTGGGTGGCAAGAACGGAAAAGGAAGACCTCGAACAAAATATATGGAACAGGTAAAGAAATATGTGATCGAGAAGAAATACGTTGGAGTGAAAAGTTTAGCTGATAGGAGAATTGAGTGGAGAGCTACGTCTAAACAATCTTAAGGCCGTTTTACACGGGGCACGTAGTAGGTACTATCGTTTTCAAAAGTATGTAGACACCCATGAGTCCCACTTAACTGATGGGGCTGGGTCGTGAAAACTTGTGAGGTTGGCACATGAAGCGTCCCTCCTGCCTCATGCATCCCCCACTCGTATGCCACCAAGAGCCGACGAGGACGGAGGTGGACGCGACCTAGCTACCGAGGCCGGAGTCAAACTGCAATAGCATGAGCCCAATCAGAATTAAGATTAGAGGATGGAATGTACTCGGTAACCCTCGTCCACAATCACGTTGAGCCGTCGGAGTGTTTTCTTTCGGGCTCCGTAAGATTAATTGGTTACAGATAAACGGTGAGTCCAAATATGTATCTAAAGATAGGAAAAACCTGCCACGGAGCCCGAAAGAAAACACTCCGACGCGACGGCTCAACGTGTTTGTGGACGAGGGTTACCCGAGTACATTCAATCCTCTAATCTTAATTCTGATCGGGCTCATGCTAATGCAGTTTGACTCCGGCTTCGGTAGCTAGGTCGTGTCCACCTCCGTCCTCGTCGGCTCTTGGTGGCACACAAGTGAGGGATGCAGGTCGCTTTATGTGCCAACCTCATAAGTTTTCACGACCCGGCCCCTTCAGTTAAGTGGGACTCCTAGGTGTGTACATACTTTTGAAAACGATAGAACTTGCACAATATGACGTGTGTGCGAAGGTGCAGTCAAGATTTTGTCGTGTAAAGCGATGAATGGCTGGAACACATGCGAGAATGCGTGGACGTGAGATGGCAAAATAGCCCCTGTTCTAATTTCGTTCATGCATTCTTGCAATTCCACGCCACGACATGAAATGCAACTGCCTTGATAAACGTGCGGTCAGCACATAGATGCCCCTGGGCGAGTGTCCTCAGCGAATATGTATCGCGGGCAATCGTCACACGGAAATAATTTCGGGGGGGCTGATACCCCTAAAGCAGCCCCCTCTAGCTCCGTGCCTAGTTGCTTAACAACGGAGTTAGAACGTGAACAGGTAAAGAGCAGCCAGGTAGGTGAAAAGCCGTTACGTGTTGCTAGTGTTACTGACCTCTTAGAACAACTCGGATGGGAATCAATGTCAGACCGTAGATTGAAAACTAGACTAAACCTTATATGTAAATACAAGAGCAGTTATTTTCTGACGAAGCTAGCCGTGTCTTACGAGCTTCAGCATTCTACGTTAGATCATGTCATAGAAAAAAATAATAGTGATAGACCGTTGAGCAGGTAGATTAAGAACGCCGATTTTTTCGGGATCGTTAAGAGATTATAAATACAGTCTTAATACTTAGAAATAGGTTAGTTGACTTTTAGTGTACCTTACTAACTAATGCATTCCTTAATGCATGTAAGGTTTCTGAATTTTCCTAGTGTTTCTATCGGCATGTTTTGCATGCTCTATCTTCATATGCGGTTGTCTTCTTAAGGAGTATATACTGTGGAACTTGATAATTTGAACATAAAGGGAACAATTAAATACTTCGAATTATCCAAAAATTCGAATTGAAGAAGTTCTTAATGAATAAGTAAAACAGTAAAATTAATATTTCCAACCGAAACTCTTTATTAAATTGACGCTCTTGAAATGTAATTACTTTGATTAGCGCCTATTAACAAGATTAAAGTAACCTTAAAACAGGAGTATTTATTTCAAAAATCTACGAAATAAAGTACATACTATAGCTTCTTTATTTTAAACTTAAAATTTCCTCAGCAACATCTGAACTGCCGTGCTCTACCAACTTAACTCGTAATCGTCTACGTTTACACAAGATATCATTGCTTAATACACTGCTATAGATTCATTATAACCAAAGAGATTAAAAAAATTGAATACGTACTTTATTGACTAACAGAATATTCATACCTTAATTTTACACACCAAAAATCCTATTATCCAAATAGAAATTTGAATTATCCACGGTTGTCATAGCATTGTTTGAATACACTATGCTTGGAACCAAGAGATATACTTGAATTAAAGAATATTTCGAATTAAAGAAGTTCGAATTATCCTGTTTCCACTGTAATATATTTTGTGTCGTATGTAGCGTACGTGACGCGTAGGTATGTTAGTGGAAGTTATTTTTAATCTTCAAGTGCATGTTGATGTCGGTTCACAACCTGCAAAACGCCTGCGTAGGTGTAATTCGTCGTCTCGGTCGTGACTTCGTGGAATCGACTTGAGATGATGAAATATAAAATACCTTGTAATTCCACTTAATTTACTAGATGATGACAATCCACTTCGAAATCTAGGTCGTAAAGTATTACATTTATGTGGAATTACAAAATATTTTATGTTTCATTACTTCTGTAGGTGGCTTGTAGCGTAATATGTAGATGTATACCTCAAGTTTGGTTGGGATAGGTCTCAAGGGAGGATCCGGGATTTTTTTCTGGGGGGGACAAGGGACTGATAGACAAACGATCTTCTTATACTTGAGATTAAAAGCAAGATACAACGTTTACTGTACTGAATTATTATCTTTATTTTAATATGAAAGTTAATAATATGAAATTAAATTATTGAGGCTCCGTGATACGCGAAACGAAACGAACGATATGATAATTGTATTAAAAATGTTGTCTATATGCTAAGCGTTTGGGGGAGGAGGGCACGTGCCCCCCTATCCCTCCCCCTAAAGCCGCCTATTATAGGTGAGGTTAAATCTCGTGAGGCGTGTGAAAATTCAGGGTATGTTTTGTTGTTGCGAGTTCAGTGGCTGCCGACATAGCGGTCAGCTGCGACGCGTAAAAACCTAGTTTTAGACTTCTTACTCTCATTCGAGTCCGATAACGCGTCGCAAGGCGGCGCATATGGAAATCTTATAGGTAACGTTCTTATGCGTTCGTCTGGCCTTGTGTCTGCCGATGTTACTTACACCTGACCCCAATTTTCACTTTCATTCCCTTCTAAGTATATCCATCTATCTCGCGGTTCGGGTGGGAGTTTTTCCGTAAGAATCGCGCCGGTGAAAGGCCGTTCTCACAGCCCACGGGGCAGGAATTGGTTCGCCCGCCCGGGGCCGGCTTGACCTTAACACCATTGTTGTGTCGGGCGTGGAACAACATCTCTGCGGCCTTGCCCCAAGGACTCGTGCGGAATTCTATGTTGTGCTTAAGCTGCAATATCAGCAGCAGCAGCAGGAATTTGGTTCGGGGGGGAGGGGGGGGGGGGGTCCAAAACCAGGGGGGAAATTTTTTGAAAAACCGGCCTCTAAGTAATGAGTTTTAAACTAATTTATCCCCTTTCATAATCGAAAAAACTTAATTTGTTAAAGAAACATTTAATAAATTCCTGATTTTTCAATATTTTGTTTTCTTTTATGAAGGAAAATAATTTTGTTTTTATATTCCGGGGGGGGGGCGGTCCGGGCCCCCCGGATACTCCCCTTGGCTACGCCACTTTTTTGAGATGGCTAAGTTTAGTTCTGAAAATGATGTGCATTAAGTGAAAATGCTACCATAATCATTAGTATTTCGCTGGTGATTTTCATCGGATTTTTCCCATCATTCGCGACACTTATATTAATGTATAAAGTCTGTGTCCTGAAAGCCACTTTACCGGTGGGGATATCCTTAAAAATGTACTTTATTACTGCAATTGTTACATTTCCGTTGGCTGTAATAAAACTAAATAATAAGTCCAGGTAAATGACTAGTTTACTCTCGTAAAATGTTATTTTCAGCTGTGCTGGTTGTAGAACGTAACCGTGGTGATTGATGATAATTTTTCCTGGGAAAAGATGTTTGAGTCATAACTTCGCGAACCTTACCAATGAATTAGGAAAAAAAGGTTTAAATTGTGCATTCCATAGTTTATTTTAATGTATTAACGAGTTACAGAATTTCACCAAATAGTATAAGCATTGACCCTTATGGGATTGTTAAATGTTTTGGTCAAAGTGGGCGTGGTTTGTCCTACCACAAGCACCTCCATTCCGGCCATACTTCGCTCCACGCTCGAAACCAGTGGTGCCCCCTCCAGATATTTACAACCTCCTTGGTTGGATTCTATACGGGAAGTAGTGTTGTTGTTCGCCATATTTATACGCTTTTTCTTAACTTGCTTGGTCTGTTTCGTCGATGGAATCACAAATATTACATAAGAGGATCCTCAAGTCGCCCGCTAAATGTGTTTTCACCGACCACACATTTAAATGGGTTTAGAAAAATCAGGACTCGCGTCGCTGACGGATAAATCGATCCACTTTTCACCGGGAAATAAGGCATAATTAGGGGTGTCAACCGAAATTTATACACATGGTGATGTAATCTATCTAATTCATAACTTTTCAATGATATTCCTCGCATTTCCAAACATTTTAATGCAAAATATTGAAAAAAAAGTGGATCGCATTGCGTTCATCACCGCGCCGCGGACATTTTTGAAAACCGATTAAAATGCGACCGATGTGGCAACAGAAATCAGCCTTCTATAGGATGGAATTGGCCCTCCTCCATGCAGTCCCCCTGGATGGAATCTTGCAATTGATTTTTTACCCACTTCCGATTGTCGGATCGGCTTGTTATTTTGCACACCCGCTCACTTTTGATGAAAATACAGTAGGTATTCAATAAGCAGACTTATGATTTTTTCCATTGTTCTCAGGTTCATAATATAAATTTCCATATGGAAATATATATTCAAGTTTTCTCAATAGATGGCTATGAGTATGAATTTTTGACAAAACTTTATGTAACAGCTCTGGCTTAATCGAGGACATGATTCACGACTAAAAATCAAGGTAGTGTTCTTTGCTCTAACCATCCTATAACTAACTTCGTATTGTCACTGCTGCCTCTTCAGTTGGCTGAAATTGAAGAATAAATTAGGTAGTAGTTTTATTTCATAATTGTTATATTTTGCTGCCAACTTTCTGGAAAAAAACCTAGGCAAAAATATCCTTTTTTATTCCCAATCTCTCAAATTACGCGAAAAATCGACAGAGAAAAAAATCATTCTCCTCCACCAGGATGCGGATGACTGCCGTAAAAATTATCACCGTCGCTAGTCCCGGTATGCTTAAAATAAAAAATAAAAAATCTCTCGAATTACCATTGTGCGCCACCAGTGATTGCGGTAGATCAGATAATATAAATACCAGTGGAACAGATAGATTGTAACTTTTTCCACGATCAATTAGAGACTATAACGGCAGCGTTAGGACTTGCAAATATGTTAGTTGATTTGTAATGCAGCCTATTAACTTATGTATTCCTTAATGCATGTTTATAAATTTTCTTAGTGTTTCTAATAACAAGTTTAGTGTGTTATAGCTTAATTGGCAGATTGCCTTAATGAGTAATCGGCAAGTTTTGCCTTTGAATGAATGTAGTATAATATGTTAGTATGCGTAACGTTTTTTGTACCGTGTGGTGTGCATGTGGGAATTTAATTGCATGCTGGTGATTGATCACCCCCTGCCAAACACCCTATAGGTGGCTCGCAGGGTATTATGTGGATGTAATTGCTCTGGGGTAGTGGCGGATCCAGAAAGGTTAAAGGGGCCAAATGCCCATATCTCCCTGGAGTGTCCAATTTACACAGGATAATATAGTAATTTTGTTCGGACTCAATTACTCAATTTCGCTATTGTCATGTAATTTGTGTGCGGAGTAATAAAATTATTTATCATTGTATTATTATTACTCCCACTAATGCAGGGATGTTATCCCCTAGCCACCCCACAATTATCCCCATCCTGGTTTCGCCACTGCTCTTGGGTGTAATTCTGCAAGTTAATCTTGGAAGGAAACGTCCATAGTTAAGTTTTCGCATAGCTGAAAGAGTTGAGTCGGCAACATAGTATGTCCGCTAGCAATTTCACTTTCTCCGTCACAAAGAACTTGTTTTTTTTCGACTCAGGTGTCTATGCATTCATAGCCGACGGAGAATGCAGCTCTCTAATGTTACTTACCAGCTTCCTACCCTCCACCGAACACTTGTGCGTCTCTTGTTCCCGGAACGAAGCTGTAGCTACTTCCATTTCAAGTGGACTTTCACCTTTCAGGCATCTCTCTCCTGGAGGGGAATTGCGAGACATATTTCGTCGGGAAAGTGTATTTCTAGATTGGTAACTCCGGGGAAAGTTATGTATGAACTATTACTGAAGTTTCCTCTACGTATTTGTATTACTGTACAGACCAATTATGGGGAAACTTTTTAAAGAGAGGGCCAAAAGGAAAGTTAAAATAATTCGGGTCACCATGGCTCACCGAGGAAATGAAAATGATTGATTTTACAAAATTAATGTTTTATTCAACTACTTATGTCCTGTTAATGGATTAAATATTACATAGGGGAATGCTTTTAAAGAAAAGAAAAGGAATTTCTCAATTGGCCGTATAATTCTCCCTGCTCGTCCACCTTGCAAGTCGAAAAAACTGCGTTGGTGTGCGGGAAGGGGGAGAAATTCCGCGCAGGGACCAAACACCAGCCTCTCAACCGGAAAGCCCAAAAAAAACACACACACACTCACACAATCACTCACACAAACATACACAACAAGATCCTTTGTGGGGGCTGTAGGGACCTCCGCTAAGGATTCTTGCTCCACAAAAAACCGGGAATCTTCACAGGATGGGCCTGTTAAAGACAGCCAGTGATCCGTAGAAACACTTGCACTCAATAAGCAATCACTCAAAGTTTCACTCACCTGTGGATGGTTTCAATGTTCCGGGAGAAAAAAGGTTTTGCTCCGAAAGAGCGTCGTCGGGGGGGGGGGGGGGTTCGGCAAGGGGACGAGGAAATGCTATTATTGTAATGGAAATGCTATTATTGAAACTGTGACTTACTTTCTAATAGTTTACTCTAAAAGCTATTTTTATTATAGCCCGTGTTCTTTTTTTAATCTTCAGGTTATGAATGACAAACATTTGAACTCCCGTTATCACCTTTACCTGTTGAAATATTTTTTTAAGCGTCAAAAAATTTGATAATAAACTTCGGCAAGATCAGATTCACCTGCGTTCACTTTCAATTACAATAAGTGGGATGATTACTAAGTTCTTCCTACTGTAGCGCTAAGTGACCTTGCACCTGAAGAGTTAGCATCTTTTAATGAAGTTTCAACAAACACGTGGAGAGGATAGTGTTGTACGCGTGAAGATTTAATTAGCGATGGTAAATTAGTCTTGGATAGATGAACGCTGAGATAATTTCTCAGCTAATTCTATCTTAATTTCTTGTTGGGTTCAATGACTCAATGGTTTCGTCAAAATAATTCCGACGACTCGAATTCTCAACTCCAGCTGACAGGCGCACGTTAGAGGACGTTTTAATATCGTCCGACTGGACTTATTTTGATTTTTTCGCGACTTATTACTTATGACTTTTCAGGTTATCAACTAAAACGCTGCGTTAAGTAGGTGAAGTTAGGCTGTGAACGAGGCATAACATTTGCATCCCCCTCTCTATGAGTGTTCTTTAATCTATGGTATTATTGCCGCTGTTGTGATGGAGTCAGGCGTGGATGTCTCCCGTGGCAACGTTTCTGATAAGCGAGCCTTCATCATTGTTGCATGCAGCTGCTCCTGGTCGACTGAGATAATTCTCCCTTACGTATCGTATTACTCTCGCACCCTCCTATCTCTCCTGCTGATGTACCAACGTTTTCCCTTGAATTGTATGGAGTATTTCCGAATGAATCCTACATGCGGAGAGCTGTTGTATCTCTATATGAATCGTTCAATGAGACATTGATTTCTCAAGGCAACAAGGTGATATAAATGAACCGTTTCCGTGAAAGTGAGTTATTTCAGTGAGGTACTTATTCCCAGGCTTCCAAAACAGTGCCCTTATTTGGGCAAATCAATGACGTCAGACAATAAAAGTTAACCCCCAGTTTAATATGCACAATGAATCACGAGTTCTCTGTCACCATGGGCACGAAATTCCTTCAAATGATTGTTGGTTTTTTGGGTCCTAGTACTAGGTTTTGCCCTAACTTTGCAGGGGTTTTGGGTGTTAAAGTCAAAATTTTACCCTTTCCTCTATCTTTTATCGCTATACCGAACTCCTTTTTTGTGTCATCCGACGAGTTTTTCCTCGAATTATTATTTTATACGCAGGAAGAATTATATAACTCATTCGTCTTTAATCATGTCATATTAAAATCACTTATTTTTATTGTCTTTAGTCGGTATTAAAACCACTCTTACTCGACCTAATTCAGAATTGACATTGACCACCAGGAAAACACTAAAATACCAACCTGAGGGGTTAGGAAAGTTATTTTAAAATATTTATAATTTACTGGCGCTGCCTCTTATTCATTTGTTTATGCTCACCTGTAGTAACATCGATTTTTATCAACCTTGAAAGTGTTATTTTATCAAGCATACTTTCGGGTTAAATGAAGCCTTTGTTCTCACTTAAGTGTAGTTAGGAAAGGCATTTATGAGTAAGAATTCTGACGAGTCAATTTTTTCGTTTATGATTTATTTTGTAACAGGTGTATTTCATTTTTGACGGATAACCTCATACAGCAGTGTTTCCATATTATAGTGGCCAGGTAATTATACATTAAATACCTCAAATTATATTTGCCATGCAATATATGAGATTTTATGCCATGGTAAATTAATTTATATTTTGATTTTTTTCCCATCGTTAACTGCAGTAGCTGCGGCGTTGTTTCTTTTCTCAATAGACCTTGGTGATGCGTTGATTGTGCAACTGTTGAAACAAACTCATTGAAATTTTAATTTCAGCTGACGCATTCGATCATAATTGAATAGGAAATCGAGATACAGAAATGCGGGCTGGATCGTAAATGTGGTTGTAGATTTCTTTGCCTTTCAAAGCGTGCCGCTGACATCTTATCTATTTAGTAGCTTTTTTCTTGTGACTGTCTATTTTTCGCTTAACTGGTGAATCGTGCCAAATGAAAAATACAAGATTCAGCAATTGATTATGCTATATACTGGGTTTTTCAGGAGAAATCTGCAATACTTCAGGAGGTGGTAGGGGAGACAATTTTATGCATTTTTTGCTATAAACATGTGGTCGCAACTCCTTAGTTACTTAGCTATGGCAGCGTAAACATGTTATTGAATGTACTTTGCAGGTACCATGGAAACGATTTTTCTTTTTTATCTAGCCTTTTCGTCACTTTATTTAATACTCTAAATTTGTAAGAACATTAAATAATTATGGTTGGGCAAAAATGTGCGATTTTAATTGTCCGCAACAATTAATCTTTGAGCTTATTTAAACGAGAGCTTTGAGCGAGTATCAACTATACGATTACGCAATATCATCCGTTTCAGATTGTTTCAGACCTACTTATTGCTATTTTATTTTACAGTCCGGTTCGAATTTTACTCTTCATAGTGTTGCTTGGAATATTTTAAGATCTTACTTTTAGGAACATATCCTTATGGAATTAAAAAATATTATTCGTAAATTTCGCTATTCAGTTAAACTTGTGTGTTCTTTGGTCTCCCTCTCTCTCATTAACTTCCCATAACCGTTGAATTGATTTTCTTAACTTTGTTGCTAATTATTTACACTTTTTTTCTCCTCGTATTTCCTCAGGTGCTGTTAAGATGCAGGGGACCAAGATGCTCTCCGGCATGACGGAACCTCCGTCCATTACGTTGGGGGACTTCGTCCTCCGCTTCGAGCTGGAGGACCTTGACGACGTGTACGCCGAGCGGGCGAGGAAGGAACTAAGGGAGACGCCCGACAGGGTCAAGGAAAGCCTTGTGGAACTCAGGGATCTCCTTAAGGGTAAGGGGTTTCCTAAACTCTTTCTGACACCTTCCGTGACTTAAAATTAAATATGCTGAGGATTGAGCAAAAATATTCTTCGGTTGTTGTCCCCCTGGTTACAAGAATTGTAAATAAGTTTGTTGATAGATAGCACGTAAATCTAGTTTATAAATTTGGTGCTTCAAAAGCGGTCTGTACAAGATAGTGGTAAGAACGGGGCAAATATGATCATTGACGTGGGAACTTTATATAATTTACGCTAATTTTTAAGTCTCTATCTAAAAAAAAAGATATTTTTGGCTTTTGTCCGGCATTTTCCGATTTCAGACCACTGTGAAAACTGTTGAAAAAATCGGGTCTGTATATTTATCAAGCTCTATTGAAATCAACAACAAAGAACAAGCCCATTCGGGCTCAATACATTGTACGGTTCTCCCATACCGCCTCTACGACATACTATCAGAAAACGAGACCCTACACACAGCGTTCGAGTGGTCGATTAGAGGCCCGCCGCCCTGTCGAAAGCCTTGAACGAGCGATATCTCGCCACCTGACCAACCCCAACATTCCAGTGGGGGCCGGCCACTCCTCCAGCCCACTGCCCTTAATACCACCTTAGCTTTCCGTATCAAAATGACATTTTTAAAATGTTTCCATTTTTTGCTGTTAACCCAGGCTTAGAAATAAACATACCAACGCAATTAGCGAAATGGGAGACGGTCAATTTAATCGATGGCGTTGACTGACTGATGATATTAAATTCTGTAGAGTAACGGAATTCATTTGTTGCGGACTAATTTTCTACCGGGACTGTAAATAGCGCAAATTATGTTTATTTATTATTTTTTAAATTTAATTGTGCATATTTTTATGGTCTGATATACCGTAGTATGTTGGCGTTCGCAAGATATGGCTAACTTCGTGGGAAAAGAAACTGTTCTTGAATTTACGCAATAGGTTTGGTATAATTTTCTCCCCACGGTCTGACAGAGATTCCCATCCAAGTTTTTCTTAGAGGTCAGTAACATTATCCAGAATATACAATTCCTTCGCTTCTTTACAAGGATACAAAAACTATTGAACTAATAAAAATTAAAGAATTTTAATAAAATTTGGAGGGGAGTTCATGGCTCCTGTAACCCTTCCCCCAATACCCTCCACTGGACTTGACCAGTACAATTTTAGACAAACCTATGGTACTCGAACCCGCGACCTCAGAATTAGCAGGCGAGGATTTCACCATTTGGGCTGACATACCAAAGAAAGATATTCAAAACATTATGCATTATCTACATTAATCTCTTAGTCCAACGTCGATCCTTGCTGTATACGTTGGATTGATTCCAACTTACTTTCTTGAAGCTTAAAAAAGCCTACGTCGCGTTTTCTTATGGAGCAGACACTTCCCACTGAGACTATTACGATCTCTCGGGACAACCTTGGGTTCTGGGATGGGAAATCATATACATTTTTTTTTAAACTTTCCCTCGCGTGGTATCCATCCTTTCACAATCCCACTCTTACGTATATTTTTTTCATCGTTTCACTTAATTACACGAGTATAGGCCATGCAATCCGGATGGAGAGCGAGTATAGACTGGATCACCGTGACCTGAAGAAAAGAGGGGACTTGAGTAGCCGACTGTAACCAATATTTTATTCCCCAGCTCGTCGTGTGGTTCCCGCCAGAACGAGAAAAGTAGAATGGCGCTGAAAGAACGATGCGTTGCGTAAATAACTCTCGTCTCCCGGGAGACGAAATTGGACGCCTAGACTGTCGCTTACCGCAGCCCGCGGCTTAGACCGTGCACGCGTTGCGAGGTGACTTCAATTGTTGCGTGCAAAGGCCAAGGGCAGCGCTAGTTATGTTCGAAGAGGAGAGTAAACTCTTGAGTGGAAAATGATATTTTTTCGTATCTCAATCCGGTCCCGGTATTGCGTAAAATTTGAGTCAATGTGACTGTGCATACTGGTAAGCGATGAAAAGAAATTCTATCCTCATTGTGTCATAATGATCGAGAGACTGACAAGATCGGTTTAAAAGCATCAAAGGTGTTGCGGTTGACCTCGGCGGTAACACGTGCTCGAAGGTGGATCGTGAATAATTTCACGCAAGATAGAAGAGGGTAAAAGGTTGCTCTGTTGAGCGAAATATGAAGTGTGGTGAAACACGAATGAACAAGCGGAAACTCTCTATTATATGCTAATTTTGTGTGGATATAGAGAACATGTTTGCTCGCTTTTACAAAGATATCAACAGGGCCGGGTTTTCCTTTAGACTTACTAGCTTAGGGAATCAAGATTAAGAGGGGCCAGATTAGTACCAGAGATTTCGTGGTCCTTCCGGGGTTCCTTCACCAGTGGCGGAGCGAGGGGTAGGGTTTTAGGGGATAATCCCCCCCCCCCCAGACCTGAGAGAAATTTCTTTTATGCAAATATTTTAATGTGACAAATTTTGAAATTAATATTAGCGGGATGGATTACTAACAAATAAAGAATCGAACTATTCACACAGCTGTAGAACTCACCATTTGGAACCATTTGTCTTAAAAATTTTCTGTGGGATGGCTCCCGCACCTACCGCTTAGCATCGCGGGTATCCTGTATCCCCCCAGATCCTTCAGTATTAGTTGCGCCTAACCCCCCCCCCCCTAGACTTAATTCCTAGCTGCGCCCCTGGTAAACACTCCGGGGTAAGGTGAGGTTGGGGGATTTTTGGAATTTTTGATGTTGAAAACGTGATTTTAGTTATCAAAAACGGTAATTCGTTACGGTTATCTATTAAAATTAAGTATTTAAAAAAAATGTATTGAGGCCATCTTACTCGTTTTGCTCAAGCAATCTTAGCCTAGCGCGCAGCATCCGAGTCTCTAGCGACCCCAGCCCATAATTCCTTTAACGTCCTTGTAGCCCCTTCTGTGCGCCCGTAGCGGTTTCTTTTTTTTGCAAATCGCGCAGCTTTCCTTTGCATTTTATTCAATTTACGAATTAAGTCTCTCTGGGCTAGAGTCCATATTCAAGGTGTGATGGGATCATTATTCACCGAAGACAGAAACGTGATAGATTTCCCAAAATATTGTTTTTTTTTTTGTGAATGAAGTCCTATCAATTACTGAAACATTAGTAGTGAGAATGAGATTGTGTAAACTGTGACGTACTCTCTAATTTTTTTCTTCCTAAAGAGCTATTTTTCTTATAGCCTCGCTATTCGTCAGATTAGGAATAATTACCCCTGCGAGCCGCATTGAACACTTGAGGGTGGTAACAGTTTTTGACTAATCGCGCAGCTTTCCTTTGTAATTTATTAAGTTTGCAAAGTCTCCCTGCGCCGGCTTTCATATGCTCACTGCATATTCAAGGAGTGGTCGGTCGCATAGGCGGATCAAGGGGGGGGGTACGAGGGCACCTGCCCCCCCCAGATCCTTAAAAAATATGCAAGATTTTTGTATACGGTTCATAATCATTGCGTTCGTTTTGTATTACGAGGTATCCTTGTGCCCCCCCCCCCCCCCCAGAGCAAAATCCTGGATACGGCCTTGCTTGTGCCCACCCCCGAAAGAAATCCTGGATCCGCCCCTAGTCGGTCGAGTGCAAAATAGCACCTCTGTCTTACTCTTCCATCCGAAAATCTTCCCACAATATGCTTTACAAACCTTAGCTTAGGCTTAATAATCCTTCAGGGCTCTGACAGGAATATTTCTTATGTGTGTTCCCCACGATAGGTTCGAATTAATCGTAACTCTCAGGCACAAAATTCTCCCAGATTTCTTGTTGGTGAGCATTCAATTGATTACAATAGAATAACATTCTCATTATAACGCGCTTGAGATCAGAGGCGCAGCTAGGAATTAAGGCTTGGGGGGTTTAGGTGCAACTAATACCGAGGTGTGTGTGGGTATGGTATACCCACCAGGATAAGCGGTAGGAGCGAGATTAATAAATTGCGGAATTTCAAGATAAATGGTTCAAAATGGCGAGTTTTACGGCTTTCTGAGGGATATTTTTTTAATCCTTAAACTATTCTTTTAGTAATATCAATCCAATTAAGTAAAAAGGATTAAACTTAAGCATTTCTCTGAGCTCAGGGTGGGGGGGGGAGTTAATTCCCAAAACTCCCGCCCTCGCTGCGCCACTGATTGAGATCACCCGAAGCCTGTTTGGCGTTTTTAGGAAGGACCTTGCCCCATCCATTTATATCTTCAATCATCACATACGGCTACAAAACAGGCGGTATGCCATTGTGATGATGAGTAGGTTTGCATTTATTTGGCTAGAACATGGAATTAAGAAAAAAAAATTAGTAGTTTTTTCTGTGACAAGCTCGAATGATTAGCATTATTTCCGAGGAAAATCTAGGTTGAATTTTCTTATCGACCTAAAAAATTTTCGTAACCTTGACTTTCACTTTTTTATGCTGCAAGTCAGAAGGATACTGTGAGGCTTATGAGAATTTCAAACGAAAATTGGTGAAACGATTATTTAGTTAAGTTGATCACCTTTGAAAATGAGATTTTTACACTTGTTCTTATTAATTGGTCAGAAATGCAGTTTTCAAGTTTTCCGTGCAATCTAGAGCAAAATCTTTTTACGTTCACCATTGAAACATTCCCTTAATGGATTGCATTATGGCAGACATTTTTCAACCGTATCACTATGAAAATAAGCACATTTTTTTCCAGAAAGATTTTATGCTTTGTTCCCACATAGTTAACAGTTGCGGTGAGTTACAATTGTAACTCATCCCTCCCACTCCCCCAGGCTCCCGGAAGCTCATCCCCTACCCTTTTGGTCCATACTAATTTGGGTATGGTGCAGAGGTTCCACATGCTATTATTTGGTGCTGAAGTCTTGGAGTTTCAAATCCTATCAATATATTACTTGTACTCTTCTTAAATGTCTGAAAATCATGTTTTTAGCTGAAAAATCTCACATAGAAAAAAATTCATAATAGCATATTTCCTTTACAAGCACTGATAATATAGATAAAAAATAGTCATGATCTTATATTCATACCGTCGAGTGACACTTTTCTTCAACCCATTTGATGTCCACTGAAGAAAAGTGTCACTGTATATACAAGTATGTACAAGTACTCTGTATAAACAAGACTGTGTAAATATGATAGTCTTGTTTGTATCAATTACATACATTTACTGTTAACTCTGGCAAAAAATTTTTTCCCATGAATTGGGGTGTCACTTTCACTCTTGTAAGAAATTAGACTTTCTCTTTTTGAATTCTGTATTGTTATTCGAAGGCTGTGCACATAAAGTAGGGTAGGTAACTAGGTAAAAAATCATTTTCTTTACTTTTCAATCAGAAAATAGTAATATGTATGGAGAATATTTCTATTCAATTACTGTACTTCAGTGCCGTGTAGTAAAGAAATTATCTCTATTTCAATTTTACCATTCTCCTTGCTTCTTCTTAAATCCTGTAAAAGATGCATGGTATTCTTATAAAAATGACAATATCTTCGAGGGTGAGCACTGGAAAATATTTGGATCATCATGTGCGTAGTGCAGGAATGATGTATGTCACTAAACTATAGAGAAAGTCAAATTTTTTCCCAGAGTATATTTGGCTCTACTCAATTTGTTGTTAAATTTTTGTCGGCCCACAATACATGTATTGTAAATCATGGTCCATTACTTAGCTGAGTATTGTATTTACAAATGATCTGAGAGCATTGATTGTTCTAACCCAAACAGCACACACAGTGGAATTCTGACTGTAATCCATGGAAATTCCGTGATGTAAATACAATGGATCCATGTGGAAAATTGTCATGGAATCTATGTGTAATTCATGGAAAATTGTCATGGAATCCATATGTAACCCATGGAAAATTTCCACTTGGAAATCCCTCGAAAAAATGTTATGGAATCCATGTATACTCAATTTATGAACTATTCCATATGAACTATAATTCAATTAACATACAAAATGTGACATAAGACATTTTATATTTCAATTGAATTGATGACTTAAGTCATATTTTATATTTTAATTGAATCCCAGTTTGAGAGAGAAGATGCATCTCCTTATAAATGTGTATTTTTCTTTTTCTCTACAGAGGAAAAAGACCTTTACATTCCAATTGAGAATGACTACTTCCTCATCCGTTTCCTGAGGCCATGCAAATTCTATCCTGAAAGTGCCTGTGATTTGGTAAGCATTATGATTATGAACGATTTAACCCTTAACCAGTGACGTGCAATTCTTGTTACACTACCAGTGACGTGCGGTCTGGGAGACCGCTATAACTCAAAAATTCATAAAATATTGCTACGCCATTGTTATTGTTTTATTTAATTTTTCTTTGAATGCTTAACTATTTTAAAACTTATATGTATTAAAATTTTTACCCTCCCAATACGAACCAATTTGTCATAAAAAATTGTGATTTGAAGCAGGATCAAAAATCTGATGCCAAAAACACTTGAGTTATAATTATTATATATTTATGTATCAATATTTCACCAGATTCAAAAAAGGCCTTAAATGTTAAAGTTGGAAGGCTAAGTAGTAAGTAGCCATGAAATTTATCCCGCTTATTCCTTTTCTTGATGCATTCTTAGTAAGTGACGTGCGGTCTCACAGACCGCCAGTGGCGGATGCAGAAAGCACTCAAGGGGGGTCGCAAAAGATATATTGAGTTGCCTATACTTTTATCATGATAAAAAATAATCAAGTCACAGGCAGAGTAAAATAAAATTTTAATTTAAGTAATTATACACATACAGTGAAACCTCTATTTTACACTTTTGAATGGACCACTTACAAAAAGTACAAAATTGAGGATATTGTAAAATAGAGTATCATTATTTAATGGCGGTATTGTTTGGGACCTGATAAAAATGGTGCAAAATCAGGGAAAATGTATAATGGGGGAATGTAAAATCGAGGTTTCACTGTATATAAGACAATGCCATCTTATGATATAAAAAAGTCACAATTGTGGTTCTGCAATGTTTGGCAATACGGCCGGACCCGCAAGGGAGGGGCGCGCGCCCCCCATCTCTATCCGCCACTGCAGACCGCAAATCGAGTTCAATTGCAAATTTACAGAAATTAATAAAAGGAACGTTAAATTTTAAGAGTGGGATGTCCTTGTTATGCAAAAGTATGAAGCTAACGAGAATTATAGATATTCTGAAATCTTAACTTTGAAAATATTCATAATTTTAGAAACGCAGCGGTCTCTCAGACCGCACGTCACCGGTTAAGGGTTAATAAGCTAATGAAATATTGATAAAATGTTGACAATTGTATTTCCGTTTGCTTTACATGCAAATGATCAATAAATTGAAATTCAGGGTATACTCAAATGTGAGTACACAGTAACCATTCATTTAAAGTGTGTTTGCAAAAATAATATTTTGTTTTTACTAAATTATTACATATTTAAATTTTTTTCTATCATTGATATTGTCTACCAATTATTTGATGCAGTCTCACTTGAACCCCTGGACTGAAAGGCTTTTAAATGCCTTTGTTTTTGTTTTTTTTTCATATATATTTTGGTCTAATTAAGATTATTCATTAACAAAATAATTATATTGATCATTACAGTAGATTTACGAAATGTTGCGGAAACGCAACAGTGGGAATCAATTGGTTAAAATTAAGTTCAACTGAAGTTGTCATATTCAATGCTGCTGCTTGGTTTAGGTGAATATAGAAGAGTGTATAATGATTGTAATTTTAATTCTTTGATGAAAGAATGTTTTTCCTTCTTTTCAGATAAAGCGCTACTACGCCTTCAAAATCAAGCATGAAAAAATATATAAAAACTTGAAGCCGTCCACGGAGAAGAACATTTTTGAAAACAATATCCTAACAGTTTTACCCAATAGGGATCAAATGGGACGTAGGATTCTAGTCTTGGAGCTGGGAAGTGAGTTAAATGCCCCTCTATATTTTTGAAATTCATCCTTATGATGTGTATGCTCTCAGGGTCAAAATAAAAAAAAATCTAAGGGATTTCTAATAGAGATAATGTCCATTATGGGAGGGGCCCATGAGTAGGAGTTACACTGTGTACCTTATCTCCCAAACATTTCGGGGTGATTTGGAGCTGCTGCCACCCAGTGCTTAATTTCCAAAATTTTAGGTACCAGAGTGAGTACCCACACTGACATAGGCAAATCTAGGGGAGGGCATGGGGGCACGTGCCCCCCCAGACCCTTAACACTAGAACTACCGATGGAGTCATTTTGACTCCTCGCGATTTCTTTGAAAAGCGTGTACTATTTTATTTTCTAGAATATTTTAATCGCTAAGCCTTATTTTGTGACAAAAATGAATAAAAGTCACGGAATTTCAGGTCAGAATCCGGAAAATTTTAGTCAGGATGGAGAAATAAAAATCGCGAGGAGGCAAAATGACTCCATCGGTAGTTCTAGTGTTAAAATATATGCAAGATTTTTAATACGATCCCATTATCTTTGCACTCGTTTTGAATTACGAGGTATCCTTGTGCCCCCCCCCCCCCCCCCATAAAGAAATCCTGGATCTGCCCCTGCCCACACATTTAATCCACATGTGATTCTAAAAATCTTCCAATTTTTTTGCTGCCCTCGGTGGCACCGGGGTAAAGTCCCTGACTGCTAACCTAGAGGTCGCGGGTTCGAATCCTGCCTGGGTGGATTGACCAGTTGACCACCATCCAAGGCATGGATGTTTGTGATTGTCAATCAAGTTAATTGTAAGAGAGGACAATGCTGTCCTAAATTCGCTTGAAAATAGAGACAAAATTATAATTATTATTAAATTTTTCAAAACTTTTTGCTAAAAAAATGAAAGGATATCATGTATCTTATTGCATATTGTATGTAACCGTACAAACATACCCAATTAAAAATATTAAATTGATGATTCCTCGAAAAATTTTACTAGCTGTAAAATGCCTAGTTAAGGAATCCAGTGTCAGATGATATGAAATTTGCCTCTGGATTATTCTTGCCATTTGATCATGATGTAAAATGTTTGTCGGATGAAAATCTTGGCTACATTTCTTTATATAGCATGTCCTTATTAGTTGACATTGTCACATGAAAACATATTTCCAAGGACTGGTGAATTTATTTTGTTACTGAGTATTTTAAATGAAAAAAAGGAATGGTCTTGGTTGCAAATAGGGTAGTTTCCTTCATCAAAGAAAATGAAAGGCATTGATAGCGATTTGTTACCCACCATTAGTGTATTCACAATGTACAAATTATTTGGTTTTAGAAATCCCAGTTTAGACAAATGTTAATGGTCAATTTTAACCTCATTTGAAAAATGCCAATTTGGCGCCCATGCAATGCCACTCCATGTGACGTCACAGGGACCTAGTTTCTATACGAGTAGATAGGAGTTTTACATCATCTGAGATTACCAATGCATGCATGAGTCACAGAGCTCAGGGAAACATCTCTTAATAATCACCTATTAAAATTGCCTAAGGTCGGGAAGTTTCCCTCGTTTGATAGGGTACTAATAATCCTTATTTAAGCCCAGCGCTACCTGCTAGCAGCCTGCATCGTAGCGGCGCTCATAGCTCCGCACCATGGTGGCCTCACACTGTGGCAGCGGGAACCAGAATGATGTCACACAGGCTTTTCCCAGCATTCATACTTAGCCATCGTGTTTTTGCGTGCTTGAAAATTTACACTTTTCATTTAGTTGCAAAAAATAGATACGGTCATTTAAAAATCTAAAAGGGTGAAATACGTACTCCAGGAGTGATAATCTTTTGATTTAGCTAATAAAAAAATAATAGGAAACCACCCTATTCAATTATTACGTATGCATGGACTAGATAAACTGTAGCATTAATACATTCAGTAATAGCATTTAGCCTTAGCTCCATCTCTATTCATGGATAGGTTTTCCAGTACATTCGATAATGATTTAGATTTTTGTGGAACTGGCCAATTTTATTCTAAATATCAATTATGTGAATGTGCAAGTTTATCCACTTACCGAGAGTACTTTAATATTTTTAAGAGTAGTGAGGTTTTATTAAGTATATGTTGCCACTCATGTCAGTTCATTTGAAGACTTCAATCATGCTTAAATATGCTTAATTAAATGTGCTCTGTTTGTTCACGGAAACTTACATGATTTTGTTTTCTTTTTTCCTTTTTAGAAAAATGGAAGCCAAGCAAGTGCACACTTGATGAAGTGTTCAAGGGCTGTGTGTTGTTTTTGGAGGCTGCTATGGTTGAACCAAAGTCCCAAGTGGGAGGTTGTGTCGTTATATTTGACATGGACAGCCTTTCACTCCAACAAGTGTGGCAGTTCACTCCACCATTTGCGAAACGAATTGTTGATTGGCTTCAGGTTGGTCTCAAAACATTTTCATCCAAATATTTCATGTGAATATTTTGAGTGAGTAATTTACATTGATTAATTTTAATTAAATTTTGATGCTACATACAACTTTCACCATTGTTTTGTTCCATTCTTTGTTGTTTAGACCTGCGGTACACTTTCATTACTAATAAATTGCACATATGACGTACAAACAATGCCATGAGCATGTTCTTGAATTATTATCTTATTAATGGTTGATACTGTTTGTACAAATTTGAGTTTATCAATTTCAAATTTTTCTTTAAATAGTACTGATACTCATTGGAAGTAAGTGACAAAAATATCAAATGCCACTATGTTGCATTTTCAGGCATTAAAGATTTAAGTTTGTAACTAACATGGAATTCAAATTAGAGGCTAGATGGAAGTACTTCTTCTCATAGAGCATACAAATAAATCAGGCCTCTGACATTGACGTATATTACATAATTATGTTTACTTTCTTTCATATCCTGTTTTTAAGGACTTGTTTTATTTGTAATTGTCTAATGAAGTCTCCTTTTTCAATTGCAGGATAGCATACCTATTCGAGTGAAAGGAATTCACATTGTAAACCAGCCAGGGATATTTAACATTGTGTTTCAACTTTTCAAGCCATTCTTGAGGGAGAAGCTGAAGAACAGAGTAAGACATTTATATTTTGAGTCTCTTGACCTTATTTCTTCAATAACTTGTCAATTGCTTTTGGAGATTTTGAATGAAGTTACTACATTTAGACTTGTATCATCTGTCTCCATGCAGATGAATTTAGTTTTTTTTTTGGAATGATTCTCTTTACTCCTTAAAGTATACCTCTTGCTAGGTTATTTTTCCCTGAAAAAGTCTTATGGACAGGGGTGGATTCAGCATCAAGTTTGGGGGTGGTCAGTGGCGGATGCAGGATAGGGACAAGGGAGGGGCTAATTAGGGTGTAACCTCCCAGCAGTAGTGGGGGTCTGAACAAAATTACCATTCTACCTAGTGTATATTAAAAAAGCCCCTCTCTGGAGATGACAGATTTACAAAAAGTACATAAAATAGGCCCTAAGTTTAGAGTAATGTGATTTGTATTTCAATTCGTTAAAGTAGGTTAATATGTTGGAAAATATAACTACAGTAAAACCTCTTTACATCGTAATGGAGGGGACCAAAATTTGGGCAATTTGATGCATGGAGGTTCACTATAGAGAGGTTTTAGTGATAGGCACCATTTTTTCATATCTTTGGAAATGAAAGGCACTACTGTCTTTTAAACCATTATATTTATGTGTTTAAACAAACATGCATGCATCAGTGAAAATATATTTGTTATTTACTAATTACAGAAAGCGAGTGCTATCGCATGATTTTTATTATGATTCGGGAGAAAATTATGTCATCTCTCTCAATTCAACAGTCACTTAAAATGATTAGGATAGTTGGATACATTTTTTCTCATTTTCTGTTAGGTATACTCTCATATCGAACAAAATGGCCACAACTAATGATTAACGTGAAAATTACAGCATATTAAAGGTATATAAGAAAAAAAAAGAGTGAAACATTCATTGCGGATAATGTCATTCGATGTAGGTAATCACGGCTGCATTAATGGTCTCTTGTTGTCTCGATACAATTTGCGGAGGTAGTTAGACCGTCTCGGGGGTATCTCCTTGGTATGATAAGTGGAGGTGTTACGATATAAAGAGGTTCACTACATAGAGGTTTGCCTATAAATTTACATGTAAATCAGACGGGACCGTAGGGGTGGTATGATGTATGGAGGTTTATGATGTAAAGAGGTTCACTACATAGAGGTTTTACTGTATGTACATAAATACTTTTGTACAAAGGTTTCCCAAAAAATTGCCATTTTTATCTTGTGTGTATTTTGATCCAATAGTGGAGGTGTAATAATGAACATTTTAAAGCATAAAATTACATTTATATTCTTACAACAGATGAAATTGAAAATTATTAGACATTTAAGGATATAAAAACAAATAAAAGTTTAGATAAAATTTGGGGGACGGTCAACACCACTGTGGACGGTTTCCCCCTTTGTGGTTACTGCAGGTTCTGTAGTCAGTACAGAAGTTTGAAAACTGGCACTATGGGACTATGTGATTGAAAAATCGAAAATTGAGTTTTTAATAATTAAAGAGCAAGGAAACTGGATCAAGCACTAATCTTTGATTTTCAACTTGGATCGATTTTTCAACTTCGATCTTGACCATTTCGTTTGATCTCAGCAGCATCACCAATGTTGTGTTAGCGTGATGTTAGCATCATCCATCCCGAGTGAAAGACTTATCTAAAGGGTGGTAAAGTTGGATTTTCACGCCCTCGATCATCGCGAAAGCATCGCAATGGGTTGATCTTTCTAAAAACTTAAGGTGAAGTAGAATGGTTCCAAGCGGTAATCCCAAAACTTTAATGTGCGTATATTTGTAATTTTTTCTACAAATATTTCAATGGTGTATTCTGATTAGATTTTTTGTTTTTTTTTTTCTACTACTCAAATGAGTATTTTGAGAGTTTATCGAATGAATAATAAACTGACTGACATTTTTCCATCACTGTATGAGACACGGGTGTACCCAGGATCATAACTAAGGGGGGGGGGTCAAGCCATGGTCTAGGGGGCGGCAAGCCAAGTTGTGACGTTTCAGTATGGAAAAGGTGAATAAAGCCAACATTTTAAGAAAATTATATCAGCGCTTTAATAGTTTATGAGATTATTTCCTTGAAAAAAAAAATTGTTTTATTTTAGTTACATATCTTATACTAATACATATCATTTTTCGTGGGTTTAAAGAAAATTTGTTGAATACTTTCGTTTTGTTTCAGTCCTGATTTTGCTTAAAGAATTTTGCGATTTTTGCTTCAAGGGGGGCAGCTGCCCGACACTGGGTATGCACATTGTATGAGACCAAATCTGTACGACAACCCTAGACTTTTGAGAAGATTTTACTGGGTTAAAAAGTCATGTCATTTGCAGGAATATATGCTGTATGTTTTCAATGCAACCTATAGTTATCTTCATTAAAGTAAATACTATTTAATAATAATTTTTTGCATATTTTATCATTTCAGATTATTTTCCATGGCTCAGACCGTGACTCCCTCCACCAGCATATTGATCCCAAATACCTCCTGGACTGCTACGGTGGCACATTAGAAGTTCCAAGAATTACTGGTCCAGAATGGTTGGAACTCCTGCTGAAATGTGATAAGGAGTATGATGGTAAGGCTGGTTTTAGCAATGTTGTTAGGATGAATATGAGGGGGGAACCTAAAAATATCCGGACACAATTTTTTAAAAAATTTTAAATTTAATTTTTTATGCTACAAATGCTAGTCACCTTTGAAGTACTCTCCATTTACACTGATACATTGGATAAAATTTTTTTTCCACTGTGTGAAACAACTTTGGACTCATTGTTTTCGATGCCTTGAAGGACTGCCTTCGATTCCGTTTTTACCTCCGTAATGTGATGAAAACATTTCCCTTTCATCGCCATTTTCATCCGGAGGAACAAAAGGAAATCACAAAGTAAGACATCTAGCGAGTAGGTTTGGTGAGAACGCAGTGTCATGCAATTGTTTATCAAAAACTCAAGTTGCAGTAAACAGCAACACGTGCCGCATTTTCATCAGGAGTCAGCAAACAGGGAATGAATTTCGCCGCGATTCATCTCATTTGCTAATCTTCAGCTTAAATTCACTGCAATGACCTCAAAGAAAGACCAGATTTTTCGAGTTGATTGTCTTCGATCGACATGTTGCCGCGTTTGAATTCCGAATACCACTCGTGCACTTCAGTTCTTTTTTACGGCATGTTCTTTATAAGGTGTGGACAAAAGATTAACCTTGTCTGACTAAATTTTACCAAGCAGAGAACATATTTTCAATGCTGCACGCTGTTCTCGAATATCAGCCATTTCAAAAATCGAAGAGATCAAAAAACTCTTCGAAAGTAAGCGGTCACAAGGGCTCGCTACAACCGTCTAAAGCCACGCCATTTCGCATACTGGCTCAGAAATGATGAAATAAAATCCATCTACTTGGAGAAGCCCAAAATATAAGGCCCTTATTAGACGATGTAGCCAGGTGATGTCGCCAGCGACAGTAGCTGGCGATGCACTGGCTACCAAATCTAGTAGCCAGTTATGTAGCCAGTTCAGTAGCCAGAATTTTCTCCGTTTTTTTCTCAGTTGCCAGCACTGTGTACTGACCGAGTGGCGGCATGATAGTGGCGACCTAGTGTAATAAGCTCCGTATACTACAATGCAGCGTTGCCAGTATGGGTAGCCAGTGGCGACCGGAGTGGCGACTGGGTTCAGTAGCCAGTCAGTCGCCAAAGTGTGGCTACGTCACTGGCTACCCTCGTGTAATAACATCCATAAGAATCAATGACCCATGACAAGCTGAGTAGCCAGTTTCCTTGCTGGCGACGTCACGTGGCTACCTCGTCTAATAAGGGCCTAATAGTTACGTGCACAGCGATTTCCCTCCAGTTATTTTTGGGTCCCCCCTCATTTAGGACCTCATTGGGAATTCATACATTCTGTGAGAATGTCCGCGTGCATCCTAAGTCCATTCTGAATTGTAATTCGTGTTAGATCACTTTACGTGATGGACAGTACCAATAGTTATAGGAAAGTAGGTGTGGCAGCAGCCCATGGAGATCTATTAAGGTTCGAGGACTGTCTTTCCTCCCGAACTTCTCAGCAGAGGAACCCTTCATGGAATAGCTTTAAAGAATAGGAATGCCCTCACAAACACCTCTAGTATGAGGTTTCTCTTAGCCTTATCACTATGTATATAATGCAATAATTATTATTATGGCCAGCACTGAAATGACTGAAACTGATCTACTGTATCATTGAAATCAAAATCTATATCTGCACACTACCCAGCTAGCCACCTCAATTAACGTGTGGCAGGAGGTGCTCGGACACAAGCCGTTAACAGATAAAAGGAAATGCTCTAACAGGGTTCCCAATCAACCTTGAAAACCTTAAAACCGTGAATAAGCCGTGAATTTCGTCATAAAACCTTAAAAATCTCTCAATCATGATTTTACGATTGTAGAAATACGATTGACAGATTAAAAGAAAAGTGGATATTTCGATCATATTGCAAGGTCAGTCATGCGCAGACATGGCCACCGATTCATCTGCACATTTTCGCATTCGCATTGCACATTTGAAGTGCAATAATTGGTCAGTGTGCCATGATGACACATTGATCTTAAGCCTGTACCAAACCCGGAGGACATGTAACCAAAGTGTTCATTAACACTTGCGAAAGTTCAGACACATCTTAACTTCCCTGGCACCCTGGTCTCTCTATTTTCATACTCACAACCTTTAGCTGGAGCTGAATTTTGCAAACAATACGTGACGCCAGGAGAGATAGCGCTCTGATTGCTGCATTTGCATGCAAGGTGTCTGTCGTGTTCGTTACATTTTTAGTTAACATGCGGCCGATGATTGTGACGTGATCAATATTTCTGTCTAAAATGATTTATCTACAAACTGTGAATTTGACGACATTTAAACCGGTAAAACCTGGAAAAAACCGTAAATTTTATAATATAGATTGAATGGGAATCCTGTCTAACGAAGTTCTGCGTAGCATTCATTAAAGTCCTTTATTTTTCAGAGGAAAAACAAATTCCCTTACATACCCGTTCGGCAAAATATCTCTCTTAATTCGTCGCTACTGTCAGATGTAGAGATATAATGAGGTTCTAAGTTGATCTCAAAGTCTATATTCCAATATTTTATTCTTGGAAATGAAGTCTTTGGTTTTTTATGTGCAATTTTAAGCAAAATTTTAGTGTTATTTTTAGCGGACTTTTGGAGTAGAAGTCAATAAATTGTGTTTATTACCTTTGTTATTCTCAATGCTATTAGGTAATCTGTTTAAAATTCTATAATGCTTTAAACAATGTTAGTTATTCTTATGCTAGTGTAAATTATTGAAAATTATAAACAATATTTAAGTTTATTTAAAATATATATATTAAGTTTACCATGGACTTGTTCCAAGAAATGGTTGGAGGGTCTAATCCAGCAGCTGGGGTTATAGTTAAGTTGGGTCCCAAATTGGAGGGACAATATTACTATCTCAACTCCTTTCCAAGAAAGAGCTCCATGTAGAGAACTGAAAAATGCTTTTTCTCATGCTACTTGTAGCACAGAATAGATTTTTCTTTTGTAAGTGCCATTAGGAAATGGTTTAATATAACTTCACTTGTTTAAGATGTGTTTTAGCATGAATAGCTCTGATTAAAAGTATTTTCTTTTCAGCTATCAACTCATATGGCTACAACAAGAATAAGTGATTTCGTTAGCTCACTAGTTTGTGCTGGAATGAGTGAATTGCTCAGAATTGCTTCTAAGCTGGAACCATGAAAAATAAATCTTCAGTGGTCAACCGTGTGATAAGAAGCTGCACAAAACATTGTGATGAAGGTCCAAGAGAGGAAAGATGGGACTTGACCTGAAATGATTTTGAAAGTGTCCTGAACTATTCCAGCAACTCCATCAAGATGATTTCGCACAATTTTTCCACTGTTTTTATACTCATGTAAGGAGAAAGAACATTTTTACTATAGTGACACATATTGTAGGTATTTTACTTGTACGAGAGGGTTTACAAACTATTTCTTGAGTGTCCTAAGGTAATTACAAGGGTGTGCTTAGCACATCCCATTATTTTATATGTATATCTACTGAAGTTTTGGAAATGAGATGGTACCAATTTTCTTACATTGGTAATTTATTCCATATTGACTGTTAAATTTATGTTTGTTGAGAATTTATGGAGAAATGTTGAATAAAATTGTTGAGATTGGTGAAATGAGAAGAATATACTTTTAAGAGACTCATGTGATCAGAATAATTGATGCCAGAGCTAGGCCATATGGGGAAGCATTTCTCAAAGTTAGCTCTGATGTTCATTGTTGAGAACAATCTTTCCTATCTTTGTTGAGAGAGACTCGAGAATGTCCACATGGTGTTAAACAAGAATATCCAACCATCAGTTATTTTACTATCTCTCAACGTAAAGAAACATTACCATTATTGAATAAAGAACCTTTCTACCATTCTTAATTAATGAATCACGCCGCCAACCTAAGGTTTCCTCTCAATATTGAACATAATTTACTCAGCACAAGTGCGAGAGGTTGAGATATCAAGTCTTTAGTATTATTCTGCACTGATAGGCACATACTGATGGAATGTATGGATGATCACTCGTTCAGCCTATTGTGGTTCTGCCAAACTGGCTCCTGGCTATTGGAAACAGGGTCATTTTTCGGTATTTTTTGTGTGTCATGTCGGTGCATACACACCTCGGTTAAGTTTCTGGTCCATTAAGGAAGTCTGGGTAAGCAGTCAGCTGATGGGAAATTGAAGGGTGCTTCTGTATTTCTGAGTGGAAATGACCACATGCAGAGAGCTATATTGGATGATCTTCAAATGAAATTGTGCAAATAACCAAGCCAGCCTCAGTGGCAACTGGGTATAGTCCTAACCTGCTACAGTAGACTCTCGTTAATACGAACAACGTTGTTACGAAGTTCTCGTTTTTACGAAGCAAATCGTTGGTCCCGACGAAAAGCCTATTCCAATCTATAGTAAAAGAAACTTTATTACGAAATTTTCGTTTTTACGAAATTACGAACCTCGGTCCCGGTCCCGGCGGTTACGAAAAGAACTTTATTACGACGTTCCTCGGTTAAGCGACGGCATTTAGTTGGATTGACACTACGCTACGTTATTGTTATTACGATACATTTTTCTCCTCGTGTAGTGTGATAAAGAGCGTAAATTATTGTTCTTCATTCAGTAGGATACAATCGGAATCCACGCAACATCATATAAGAAGCTTCATTCCAGAGGAACCATGTTGACCCACTCACTACCGTTTGTAAATTGGCCGTATTCCGGAAGATATCAATCCTCTATTGCGTCATGCAATGCCAAGGTGTTGGTGTTTCGCACGTGGATGTGCTTGATGCCGGACGGCCATCGCAATGGAAGACGACAAGGAACTGCCGGATGAATTCGGAGGGCAAGATCTAGGCTGTCGAAAATTGTTTTCTCCTTAGGATTAATCTCCAAGCAGATGAGTTCAAAGCCAACGAGAATTTTTTAAGATATTATTTTGTAAGGAATTTAGTCTTTAGTAGCAAACAAGTTCTAGAGAGCTCCATTAATGCATAATTTCATTTCAATGATAAGACGTCATTGTCATTTCATAACTATCATTAAGTCAATTTGATTTCAATTGAGCTATCCCCGATAGTTCTACAGCTTAATTACAGTCACGTATTATCTGGATTTTTTATGAATGACATTTTGTGATTGAGGAAGTGCCGATATTAATAACAGTCAGGGTCATCATAGGCTGATGGACTTCGTATCACTTGCAATCATAGGCGGGTCCAGGGGGGGGCACGGAGGCACGTGCCCCCCCCCCCCCAGACCCTTAAAAATATGCTAGATTTTAAATACGGTCACATTATCATTTCGTTCGTTTTTTATAACGAGGTATCCTTGTGCCCCCCCCCCCACCGAACAAAATCCTGGATACGGCCTTGCTTGTGCCTCTCCCAGAAAGAAATCCTGGATCCGCCCCTGCTTGCAATGCAAAACGTTTATATCTTTCTCACCTGAACTACAGAATGGACGGGTGCTTGATGATTGTGAAAATATATTGGACGTCTGTTTACATTTACTCGCGAGTTAAATTGTATCGAAAAGAGCGGAGCGAAATCGTGGTGTCGAAAATCCAGCGGCATAATTTTAAAAGACACTATTGAAATGTGCAGACAATATAAAAATGAGTTACATAAAAATCAAGCTTGACAATGAAATCCACGAATAAAATAGAATCTTTCTTCTCCTGGATAGAGATTCAAACCACATTGCTAGCACGTCATTTGATATGGCGTACCTGGCATTATGCAGCTCATCCTAAGGGGAGAGTTTTCAGCGAGCCGCCACTTTTGGGAGGCCACGGAAGGGCTCAAAAACACAATCGTGGAGAGGGGAAGGTGAAAAGACAAGCTTATCTCAGGGCCCCCAAATATCTCCGAGCGTTCCTGAGATGCAACGGGAGTGTTTAACATATAATCGATTATTTAGTGATTATATAATATATAATCGATTATTTAAGTGATTTATATTGTTTGAGTTGTTTTCAACGAATACGATGTTGTCGTCTTTTTTAGTGGCGAATATGTTTGAAGTCCAAAAAAGAGAATTTGGTATCCAGCCAAAATATCGTAAATAATATTTAAAATATGGATGGAATTCCATTATCCTCTTCGCGCATACTCTTGATTAAATAAGCTTAAAAATTTCTCAAGTTTTGTCAAAACTACGACGTAAAGGAAAATTAATACGAACACATGAAGAGATAATTTTATAATTGAGTGGAGATCTGCATTAAACCATTCTACTTTGGCCTGTTGATGATTATCATTCCTTGAGTGATTGGCGCTTCACAAATGTGAACCGTAGTCTCACTGATTTACTGATCAATCTAAAAACTCGTGGGATTGGCAATATTACGCTCAGTCGTCAGAACCATTGTACTGCAGCTATCATAGGCAGATTAAGAGGGGCCACTGGGGCATGACGCCCCCCATACGCTTAAACAATAGACAAGATTTTTAATACGGTTTTCAATTCGTTCATTTTTTGTGTATGTACGGAGCCTCAATCTAAGCCTTGAACGCAAGTCAAGAAGATATATTTGCTTTTATTTGGCCATTCGCTAGTCAGAGTTCGAAAAAATGCATCGCCTCAGTGAGAAAGGGGATCGGTAGAGCGGAGCTTGTCATTCTTCCTTTCATCTTTTCTTCCTCCCTTTCACCCATCACCACAAGCAAGAGACACTGGAGCCCCATACATCCTCTCCCACATCCTACCATCACTTTAGACCCTCCCCTTGCAACCTTCCCGTTTGGCGTCCCATACCCTAATACCTATCCCACCCTCCATCACTTGCAGACCCCCACCATCCCCCATTCGCAGTCCCCTTGCACCCTTGCTATGGACCAGAGAGTATGACAAGGGCAAGCCCTCATTCCCCAGAGCGTATGCGTTTTGGAACTGTTGCAGGTAGCACTAGGGGCTCACAATTCCATGGATCCGAGGCCCATTTGATTTTCTGCCGAGAAACAATCACGCACCGATTTTTTGGAGCGTGAGGCATGAAGAAGGGGGTGGGGAGAATGTAGGAGTAAATCAGTGACCTTGAAGCTCATATATCACAGAGAAATACGAATCAGAGAAGCGCAGGGTTACCAGAGAAGAGTAGAAACTGATACTTCTCCGATTACATTATAGCTTCCTTTACCCCTCCCTCTCTTAACCGATGATCTCAGACTTGCCACCTGCCTTCACACCCCCATAATATCAACTCATGGATGAATCAGCTATTGGCCTCTTGGGTGACTAAAGCTAAGGTACTATTCTCATTTAGAGTTTTACCACCGCGATCGTATAAGTATAGTAATCTGCTCGAAATTTATAAAAAAGAACGAGTCTAAACACGATCTAATTCTGACATTATTGAAGTGCGTTAATTTCATTTTATCGTGGTGAAATTTAATGGTACTCTCTGCTTGCACCTACCCTTGTCCCCACCCGCATTTTCTTGAAGGCTTCCCCCCGCTTCTGTCCCTCTTACGTACCACCGCCCATACTTCCCACTCATATCTTACCCCACCTAAAGTCCCAAGAACACCCACCCCTGCCTACCTTACCATCCCTCCTTCTATTAAGGCCTTTTATATCCTTTCCACTCCCCCTTCTTGACCTTCCTTCCACACCTAAAGAAAGAATACCCTTTTCATTCTTTACCTCCCCTACTAAGTTGCAATGTTTTCACGGACGCACTGAATTTCCCCTCTTCCCTTCCACCTGACGAAGATGCCACCGCCGCTACCCTTTAAAATAAAAACAATGTAAGTAAGGAAATCTTCCTTGACTAAAGCTATGCTCTTTATCCTCTACTCACGCAACTCTTTTTGTCCCTCGCTACATTGTGTTACTTTGACACTGCGAGAGTGAGCTACAAAGCAACTGCAGCCACATGGAAGTCGGCACTGCTCTGGAAAGTTAGGGGTCTGATGATAATCTAGGCAGTCTCAACTTCACGAGTGCGAAGGTGACATCGTCGGTTAACTGAGACCTCGAGACAGTGGTGAGAAAACTTCATTTGCAATTGTGACGACTTACGTGAATTGCACCGAAGATGAATAAATCGAAGAAATCGAGGAGGAGCATTTCGTTAGAAGAAAAGCTTAAGATGGTTAAAGAGGTAGAAGAGAAAAATATAAGCAAAACAGTAGTCGCTAAAAAGTTTGGAGTTTCTCTATCTACGCTCTCTACCATTCTCTCGAGTAGGGAAAGAATTCAAACGAAGGTGGCGGAGGGAATGGCGCTGAAGAGGAAGACTATGCGTGGTGCTAAATTTAGTGAAGTAGAAAATGAATTATATGCTTTTTTTTGTAAATGTCGGCAAGAAAATCTTCCCGTCAGTGGCCCTATTTTGATGGAGAAGGCAGAAACAATTTCATTGAAAAAAAATATCGAGGGTTTCAAAGCCTCCGCGGGTTGGTTGACGAAATTTAAATCTCGATTCAACATAACTTCTCTGAAGATATGTGGCGAAGAAGGAGCTGTCGATGGGGAGACTATAAGGGATTGGCACAATAAATTTGATGCCATCATCAATGAATACAGTCCCGATAATCGTTTCAATTTTGATGAGACAGGGCTCTTCTACTTCGCTCTCCCAGAAACAACTCTGGCGTTAAAAGGAGAGCGATGCCATGGTGGGAGAAAAAGTAAAATGCGAGTGACGGTAGGTCTGTGTGTGAATCAGACTGGGACAGAGAAGATCAAGCCAGTTTTTATCGGAAAGCACGAGAAGCCTCGATGCCTTAAAAATATTAGACAAGAAAGCCTTCCTGTTTTCTACGAGTTTAATAGAAGTAGTTGGATGACCAGGGAAATTTTTCACAAAACGGTAATTCGACTTCAAAGAAGAATGGCTGGAAAGAACAGAAATATTCTCCTCTTGCTGGACAATGCTAGCTCCCACACGAATCTGGATCAACTAGACCTACCAAACGCACGAATTATCTTCCTTCCACCTAATGCCACAAGTAAAGCCCAACCATTAGATAAGGGGATAATTCAAAACTTTAAAGTAATGTACAAGATGAGACTTGTGCAGTACTACATGCGCTGGATCGGTATGTACACTTTTTTACCCTTTCTAGTTACATATCTCTATAAATGTAAGTTCACCTTTTTGGGTAAAGTTAAAATCATGCTATATTCAACTTCTATGTGTAAAGAAATGGGGAAGACAATACAGGACATTCCAAAATGGACTATCCTGCATGCCATACACGCAGTAGGCGAGTCTTGGAAGGATGTTTCTACCCAAACAATTGTTAATTGCTGGAGAGCGGCAGGTTTTCCTTTGGCGGTAGCTACTTCCGACATTCCCGAGGTCAGTATGTAATAAGCTCACAACTGAGTTATTTCCAGTTTATGTCCGTGAATGCAAATTTTTATGAGCTTTTAAAATTTTTAGGGCGTGGAAGACTCGATCGCTCAGGAAAGGAGTTTAGGAAGTGAAATTGACGACTACATTATTCACTTCGGAGTTTGTTCGTCAACTACAGACTACCTTTCAATTGATGATGATGTTGAAGTGTGTGACGATGACGACGAAGAGATCGACGATGGAGATGACGCTGTGGCAGGGACTAGCCAAGGAAGCAGCGAGGACGAAAATGACGTGCCTGTTGTTCCGCCAAAAAGGAAGGACGTTATATTTGCGCTAAACACACTCAAAGCATTCCAAATGTGCAATAATGTTAATATTGATTTCGATTTTCACTTAACGAAAATCGAAGGTATGGTTAAAGAAGCGACGGAGAAGAACAAAGTTCAGACCCAAATAACGGGTTATTTTAAAACGGCGCCAAAATAGATTTGTTCTAATACATTTTTGTTTAACTTTAATAATAAATATTATTTATTCAGCTGTTGAATGTCTTATTTAGATGACATTTATCCCATCTATGATTTCCGATAGTAAAGTTACCGTTGAAGCTCACCAAATACTTTGATCGATTGAGCTGCATATCGGTTTTTCTCGGATGTATGTATCATTCGCCGTTTGATTACCTCGCGTTAACTTCCACTCAGATGCTATTTACTTACGTGTCCGTCTTTCCCCGACACGTCTACTTATGAACTACACTATATTCATCAATTGGAAATGACTACTACACGTTGGCATCATCCGAATTCTTCAGTTGATAAAATCAAGCGTGATTGTTTTTTTTATTTATTCGCGGGTAATTTAACGCGTATATCATACGCATTACTCAGAAGGTAGTCCGCTGTGCGACTATTAGTAGGGGATATTGAAGAATACGAGAAATTTTGGCAAGGTTTGTTTTTTTTTTTTGCGATGATTCCTAAAAGAAACTTTCTTACGAACTTCGTTATTACGAACCTCCTTTTTTTCAGTCCCGTGAACTTCGTAATAACGAGAGTCTACTGTAATCCAAAGGTCGTGGGTTTGTGTCCCACCTGGGTATGTTACCTCTATCCAGGGAATGGGTGTTCATGCTTGTAACAGTATGTTGTTACTGGCTGGAATCCTTAATGTAAACGCCATTATGACCTCTTTGCAGTGGCGTAGCAAGGGGGGAGGTCCGGGGGGTCCGAACCTCCCCTGAAATATAAAAACACAATCATTTTCCATCAAAAAAGAACACAAAATATCGAAAAATCATGATTTTGCTGAAAGTTCCTAAGGTAAATGAAGTTTTTTTTTTATTATGAAAAGTGTTAAGGCCTGGTTACACGGTGCATTAACCCGTACGGGTTAATGTCTATATGTATGAATGCGAGAATGAGCGGAAAAATTCACCGTGTAACCACCCCATATGTACAAATGCATGAACGTGTGAACGGAAAATAGAACCTGTTCTAATTTCGTTCATGCATTCGCAAAAGTTGAACTCATAACAGAGCCACCTGGTGGCAACAAAAACTAAATGCCTTGCATTACGAGAAAATGTGTGAAAACTTGTGCGAACGCATGTACCGTGTAACCACTCATTCATGCTCCTCGTTCACGCAAATGTCCATGGATTCAGACATGCAAACAGACACGCATTCATATATTAAACCGTATGGGTTAATGGACCGTGTAACCAGGCCTTTAGAATCAGTTTAAAACCCTCTACTTAGTACCCTGTTTTTAAAAAATTTGCCCCATAGTTATGGACCCCTTCCCCCGAACCAAATTCCTGGCTACTCCACTGCCTGTTTGGTATAGTATTGAAAAAAATGTTTACTAACCATTTACTGATCAGATCGATTGTTGACAAGTTAACTTTGTGGAAATTCATATTAATAAGATTCAAACAGCCACAGTAATTTTCCACACTTATTATTTGCTCGACTGGTTTCAACGTATGCATGTCATTATCAAGAGCTGTCTTAAAACGTTGCGTATGGATGGTGAGAATTCTCGTCATTTTTTTCCCGAACATTCCAGACGGATGACGAAGATTCTCGTCATTTAGGGGCATCAACCTAAACAATTTTAAAGCGTACAATACGTATTCGTTAGTATGCTTTCAGATGTTGTTCGTGATTAATAATGAATTGATGCATCATAATGTTTGATTGGGTAAAGTTATATCCTAAACATTAGCTTTTTAACCATGTATAAAGCAAAGGCATTACGCCCTAATAGGCACATATTTCCAAATCGGCATTCCTAGGAATTTAAATACCCCGGTACGCAACGTGTTAATAAAGAGCAGCTACTGTGGTATATATAGGTATTGGTGGGAGGTGTAGGTAGGGTAAATTTAGAATAGAAATAGGGGGGTTTAGGTTGGAAACTCATTCACGTGGCAAAGTTCTGATCAAGATCATTGGACAAGGTTTAGAGGGCGAAGGCACTCTGACCACAAGAAAAGGTGAGTTCATTCTCGGCACCACCTCATTAACCAGATTTTCTCCAAACAAATTAGAATTCATTGGCATTTCAAAATTGTCCTGTCACCTTTGTCAAATGCATGTAAAATTTAAATATGGTCACGGGCATATAAATTAACTGCTCAAGGTAACAACGATAGCATGATGGAAAAAAAGTGTTCATTTGACAGTAAGCCCTTATTGCAAACAGTTACTCAGGCACTGTAGGAGGTCACTTGTTTAACTTTGGCCCATGCTCAGCTAAATCATCTGATTTTGAGCCCTATGTTGGATATACACTATGAGCCCCTGAAACTAGGGAGAGAATTTTGAAATATGCTAAATAAAATAGAAAAGGAGATTTAAAAAAAATGCTGTGGCTGGAATCACTGAAATCATTTGATAGCAATTGTAACGGTCAACTTTCATCCGTCGTGTGCTTTCTGGATTGGATTTGAGAGAAGTATACTGGCATAAGAATCCTCAACCCCTCAATGATTATGATGAGATTCCTTCCAAAATCAACAATTCTCATCAACCTTCCAGCTACATGTGTTTCTTTCCTAGGATTCTTACTCTGGGCTCCTTAAGGTTTTTCGTAATGAAACAACTTGTACCACTCCTTTTTTCCATTGATTTTGGTCAAGCGTTGACATTTTGACACCTCCAGTGCACCTATGCTCAGCAATCGCCCACCGGATACTTAAATTTTGCTAAACCCTTTTACTGCCAGTACATTTCAGGTGGGATGTTCAAAGACTGCCAAGGCTATTTTTCGGAATTAGCAACATTTCAGATTTAAAAATTTTTCACCTAGGTACTTAATTTTATTAAATACTTCTATATTTTTTCCCAATCCTTAAGATATATTTATATCTTATAACCATAGATAGATTATGGGGGTTTACAGAAATTATAGCCGTTGAAAAGGCCACAATCATAAAAAAAGTAAAATAGGTAATTCAGGCTGATAAATCGGCCCCTGGCAGTTTTCGCTCAACCAGCGAGGGCCGATATATCGGCCCGGTAGCAGTAAAAGGGTTCAGACTGGGAATAATATTCTTTGGGATGATAATACACATAATCAGAATTATAGAACAACCAGAATTTTGTTTAAGGGAGGGCCAGTGTGGCATATGTTACGTTACCGCTATATACTTGAAAGCTTCAGTCAAATGCATCGATATTAATTCCATGCAGGTATTTCATTAAGTAAGCTATAATTTAATTTGCATAGTACTGAAAGTTACATTCATCGCTTGCTATTACTGAAATAGATATTGTTATAATGGCCTAGAGTTGACTTCCCCCTAGTGATGCATCATACAGGTAGTCGTTCCACTAGGAATAGGTTAGAATACTGCCCTTAGTCTCCATAGGCATTTGAACCAAAGTGTGCCTGATTTTTTTAAAAATTATAAATGTTATGGTTCTGGTGGCATTTACATACTAATATGTAATATTCAATTTCCAAGAAAATCGTTGTGCAATGTTCAATTGATTCATACACCCGCATTCAAATTATAGATATGTGTACTTAATGCATCCCCTGAAAGAAAATTGTGAGAATATTCTTTTTAAAATGTGTCTTTTCAAATTAAAACCATGATACATTCAACAGATATGTATTTTTTGTATGGCTAAAACAAGGTTCTAGAGTTCATGGTCAGAAGACAGGTTCCTCTCAGCTAGTCATCTCCTGAGTGGTTGTATTTCTGACAGTTGCCATTAGGGAAACATTTTGGGGAGAAGGCGGAAGTCCCCTCTCCCCTGTGGTTATATGACTAGGGGTGGGTTCAGCATCAAATTTTTGGGGGGTCATGACCTGGGACAGGGGAGTATCTAATACCTTTCTGGAGAAAAGGGCATTATCCCATGCACAATATTTTAAAATACCAATTTTTATTGCACTTTGGAGCCTAAAATTTCTTTATTCTCATCATCAGATGAAATTTTTAATAATTTTACACATTAAAGGATACAAAAACTATTAAATTAATAAAAATGAAACAGCTTTGGTAATACATATTTGGGGTGCCAACAATGAAGCAGATTTTCAACTTTCAATAAGAAACAATTTATTCATTTATTTTATACATAAACACATTTAATAAAAATATAATACATAAGTATTTGGGTGTGTACAAAAATATCACTTTGCCTTCTCTCCTGAGGTTTTGGAACTTTAAGATCATCATTTGACTTTGGTACCAGGCTTAAATCCATATGCCCCTCCAACTGAAAAAATAAGAAAAAACTTTTAGCTCTTAGATATCTTGTACTCAACTTATTTGGAGCTCATAATGGGATTGAATTGTGTATTTTATGTAGTGATGCCAAATTCAGCATCTATTTGAAAAAAATAGTTTCTTCCTACCATGCTGATATTTGGCAATATAATTTAAAATTACCTTTTTAAATCACATTTTCTTGCTTATAATATTTCTTGAATGACCTGATGCATAAATATGTCATAAAACCAAATATTTTTCTGGATGAATCAAGACGTATATTTAACTATGCGATCATTTCGATTACATTTTAAGGGTTGTGAAACTGTTTTGGATGCTATCCATATCATACTTACTCTCATACTCCTTCTCATAATGGGAGAAGAATTTGACCCATTCTTTGCCCTCAATGGAGGGCAACTTCATATTGCCCCCATACTGAACTGGTAGGCAATCTGCATCTATGTGTGCAAGGATTGACTTCCTGTCAGACCCATGCATGAAAAGCTGGAATATATAGGACAAATAACAATAAGTATTCAAGTAAAACACAGAAAATATTACTTTGAAAGTTAGATTGGAATTAACTGCTGTTTATTAATGGAGAATTAGGAACATTTAGGATCAGGAGAGAAAAAAAGGATTACAGTGAGTCCTCGTTTAACGTTGTTGATTCGTTCCTGAAAAAGTCGACGTTAAGCGAAACAACGTTAAACGATGCAGTGTTTCCCATAAGAAACAATGTAAAAAATTTAAATTGGTTCCTAGCCATGTTCCTAACAATCCATTTCTTCGTGAAGAATCCAGAATTTCCCGGGCGAGAATCCAAGGAGGCCAATTATCGGAGCCGTAACTTTAAGCAGACTTCGTGACCAATCGGGAGACACCTGAATCAGGCCAAAACGAAAAAAATCTGAATCTGACACTCGGAAGCACGAGGACGAAGGGCGAGTCAATTTTCGTGATGATATGAATTCTTTAACCCGGCGGAAATCGCGAGAATCATTCATTACCGATATATCACTTCAGCATGATAACGATTCATTCGAAACGAAACGAATTTTCATAACGAAAAGGTTGCGAAGAAGGCATTATTATATGAAATATAAAAACTAAAAAGAAAGTATTTTAATGGCGAAACATCGATATTTTCAGTAACAGAAGAAATTTTAACTGTAAAAATTCGACCTGCAAACCTAAAACTCGACCGATCTCTCCAGCAGTTGCACCTTCTTCAATTCTTTTAATAATACCAAGTTTTTATTCTAATATCGCCGTTTTTCTTCACGTCTGAAGAACCACCAGGATAGCCACTCTTCTTCGTGGACATTTTTTTCGGTTGGCATCAGAAAAATATACGGATAATGGGTAAATGAGGCGATAATTATTCGCTCAGATGCATAGTTAACATACGCTACCCACGCCAACCTTTTCTGTCGAACGAAAATTACCAATCGCATTAATATGGTAATATTTACTATACATCAGATGCGCTTGCGTTCTATTCGCCATTCATTTTTTTTTCGCCGCGCATAATTTGAACAACGTTATCGCGAAGCAATAACGACGTTAAATGATCAAGGGTTTCAATTTTTGGACAACGTTATCGTGAAACAACGTTAAACGGGACGACGTTAAACGAGGACACACTGTATATTAGAAAACTAAATTAAGCTCATGGCTCATTTAGGGGCTGTTTGAATAAAATAATGTCATGAATCAACCTGTGTGCTCGAGACACACGATATTAACTGTTTTTTTTTAATAATATATGATGACACATGTTAAAAATGGGATGAATGCATAAAATCTTGGGTCATAATCCTGTCATCGAAATACAAATGAGTGAAGATCATCAACACTAATCCTGGAGATGGCATCCACGTGGGATCCAGTAAAATGTGTATCATTGAGAATGTCATGCTCAAACGAAAAATCTTCTCTTTTTATTGTAATCTTACGTTTATCCCACCACGTATGGTACCAATCACAAAGTGACCTCAATAATACCAATATCTGTTTATCAAAATCCAATTTTCACGAATATACTTACCCTTTTCCTAAGCTTCTCCCTCATGAAAGGCTTGAAGAGTGCAAATATCATGTTGAAAACATAGGGTTGATTCACAATGTGGACTCCTTTCAGTCTTGTGGGAAGACAGTCCTGTAGATTAGAGAAGACATTATTATTTTTACACTCAAGAGTCTCTCCAAATTATGCATTGCCAGAATAGACCCATGCTCCTGAGTAGCATGAAGAGATAGACAAAGGTTTAAAAAGCATATCTCAGCCAAATTAATTCCTCATTTCAATTTGGATTTAAAACTTGATTGTCATAATAATTGTGCTTAGGTTGCACCATTCCTGGTTTACAGTTTCCATGTTATGACTAGTTCGTGAGTTTGAAAAAAAATTGTGCTTAGTTTACCCCCAGGCACCCCTGGTATTAGTTGCATCTAAACCCCCTCCTCCCAGCCTTAATTCCTATCTGCGCCCCTAATGCTACGCTCTACGAAAAATACAACTGAAATAACTCTCACGTTTGGGACTTGTAGCCCTAAATTTGCATGCACACTCTCTTTACCCCTTTTCAAAGATACAAAAGTAATTAAACTACCTAATAAACATTTTAAACATTTGATACATTTTTGGAGGGTTTGGGTCATCATTCCTGTAGCCCTCCCCTAAATCCGCCTCTGACAACACATCTCGGAGGCCGACTGCAGAATCCTCCAGAACATAGGCGGATCTAGGAAAGGGGGGGCACGGGGGCACGTGCCCCCCCAGACCCTTAAAAAATAGGCAAGATTTTTAATACGGTCCCGTTATCATCGCGTTCGTTTTGTATTACGGGGTATCCTTGTGCCCCCCCAGTAAGAAATCCTGGATCTGCCCCTATCGTTCGTGCAATTGGGTGTCCTTTCTCACCTGGACCCATTCGACCACCCTGGCGGCGAAGGTGGGCGTGAAGTGGTAGGCATGGGTGAGTCCGAGGCCGTCCATGTCGAGGATGGCCAGCGCCCCCGCCACCTGCGTCTTCGGCTCCCTCATGGCCGCCTCCAGCATCATCACGCACCCCTGGAAGATCTCGTCCAGCGAGCACTGCGACGGCTTCCATTTGCCTGCAACGTAAACAAAAGGCATTCAAATTTCATTCACCTGCGACATTCATGAAAGTGACCAGAAAGTAAACGTTTCGACCGTCATTTGCTGGAAAAACTCATTCTGCTGCACCTCTCTAGGCTTAGATTGCTGAAGTAATTGAAATAGATATCTTTAGGAGCGACAAGGAGAGCATCATATTAGTGTCCCACTATATTTCCCGGACCGACAAAAGCGATAAATTAAGAGAGATATTTTGCCGAACAGTGGCGTAACTATGGGGGGATGAGGGGGATAGATCCCCCCCCCCCCAAAGCCTCAGAGAAATAAAAATAATATTCAAAACTATTGTCTAGTTTTGACTTAAAGTAAATTTTAACGTAACCTTTTGATGAAACCCAAATTTTAAGTGATAAAATTATGTAAAACGCATTTGCAAGCATGTAATTTTTCCAAAATTTTCCTAAAAGGGGGAGTGGTGGGTGGAAGGTCACCCTTCCCCGTCCCTTACCATTCCCCCCAAAGCATATTCGTAATTACGCCACTGTTACCGAACATATATTTATGGGAAGTCGTCTTTCCTCCGTGCAATAAAAGACTTAAATAAATGCTTATCGTAATTTTGTTTGTGCATTTGCTTTCATGTATATGTAAACGGCTGGTATCCTAACACCCACTGCCACACGCCTTTTTTGGCGGCTTGCTGGTTAGTATGCATTTAGGTGTAGATTCGTTTAAAGGACGCACGCTCCCCCTCGATCGAGATTTTTTTCCTGGCGTATAACTTGAAAGATAGAAGATTGATTGAGTATAGTGATGGAAAAATGTCTGTCAAAATCGTTTTTTCGAACAATCGATTTTAAATCGAAATAATAAGCTCGACTTTAGAAGAAAATTAGAAATTCGAACCGAAAGATCGATTAATCGAAATAATCGACGGTCCTTTTTTTAAATGCAGTTAGTACATAAACATGTTTATTATACATTCAAAAAACACTCAAAATACACATTTAAGGTGCTTAAAAAAATCCCAAAAAATCTACTTTGAATACAGGCGTGCATTAATGTTAGTAAAAGTTTAAATATTCACGCACATTAAAGTTTTGTGATCATCGATTGGATCCATTCGGCTTAACTCAATTTATTGCAAAGATCAACTCAATTGTTTCCTTTTGAATTGGTATTATTCATGCGGATACTCTGGGAAACTTTCAATTTCTCCTCTCTTCAAATTGTGTTTCAGCTCCAAATATACAGTTAATTCTTACAAGCCGTAAACCTCACCGTTACATTTTTGTGATCATCGATTGCAGTGGCGCATCGAGGGGGGGTTTTTGGGGGATAAACCCCCAGAGCTCAGAGAAATTTTTAATTTTAATCCATTTTACTTAATTGGATTGAAATTATTAATAGAATAGTGTAAGTATTAATAAAATATCCTTCAGAAATCCGTAAAACTCACCATTTCGAACAAAATTCCGCAATTTATTAATCTCGAACCTACCGCTTATCCTGGAGGGTATTCCATACACCCATACACCCCGGTATTAGTTGCACCTAAACCCCCCCTGGCCCCCTAGATTGGAACTATTCGGCTTAACTCAATTTTTTACAAAGATAACTCCAATGTTTCCTTTTGAATTGGAATTATTCATGGGAATATTTCAATTCCTCCTCTTTTCTATTTGTGTTTCAGCTCCAAAGCTACAGTTAATTCTTAGATTTGTGGATCACAGTTAATGTGTCTCACCTCCAGACTCGACCAATAGCATCCGCCTTCCATGCTGATCTCTCTTCGGGAGAACTGTGAGGATGCTCTGTTGCAGAATATTCTTCGCACTCATCGGTGTCAGGCCCACGTATAATTTGGCATTTTTCAATTTGAAAGCGTAATACCTTCGGAGCTGTAGAAAAGAGACATGAAAATAAACATAGTATCAGGCAGGTTTAGCAGTACACTATAGCATACGTAATTTTTACTCACTTTTAAAATGAAACATGTATTCGAAAAAGTATTTTTATCACAGCAGACTTGAGGAGTATGCGATGTATATAATTTATCAATTGTGTTCCCAAACCCAGTAATCGGTAATGCTGGAGCCTTTGCGTTTATCAAACAGTAAAAGACATGAGTATTCATAGAAGTACACGTTTAGAAATGACCACATTGAAAATTCCACAAATATTGCACCGTAGATCTTTGATTTAACATTTCATGTGCCAATGAAAATTTTTTTATACAGTACGCCAGCAGAGTAAAAATAGCACTTAACACATTATTGATTTTTCTTTTTTTAAATTTGTACTCGATATATATTGCTGTATTTGCTTAATAAATAGCACAAAAGTGTAGAATCTCCGCAGAAAAAATTAGTTTCAATATGTACCATTTATCTGCGCTTTGAACTCGGTTACACACAAAGCGGTGTACTTTCAACGTATATTTTCATTAATTTGGGTTGAAAATAAACATCTCATCTTGTATATACTTATATTCTTAATAATTTTTATGTTTAGATCTTGGTTCTAACTTTTTGATGACTGTAATGTTTTTATGTTTAGAATTATAATTTTATTTATTATTTGAGTTCATAAATGACACTTCACATGGAAATTTGCTTATAGAGAAGACGGAAGTGTCGGCAACTTCGATGATTCAATCCATTCCTCTTACATAGGTGATCCAGATTCAACGGATAACGGAAATTACATGGTCAGAGGAATATTACAAGGTATGGTATTTGGAGGAGGCGACCGACAGCTGAGGTCATTTGCGCCATGAGGGTAGGGTATGGAAGGAAGGGTGGAGAGAAACCCGGCGTCGGCATTAGCCTGCTCTTAACGAAAGGCGCCAAGGGGACCACGGCTTAACGTCCCATCCGACGGACGGAGTGTTGTCCTTGAAATGTCCTCCACACAGCATTCAAGCAGGGATCGGGCAGTCTCTTGAAATTCTCTGCCACCGCCGGGATTTGAACCCGGGCCCGCCGGGTGGGAAGCCAACACTCTAACCACCACACCAACCCGATCCCCCGGAATATTACAAGTTTCTATAAAAAAAGGAAAGAACTTACCAGTGCCCTTGCACTCTCTGGGTAGTATTTACATGGTCGGAGGAACTGTACCAGGAATGAGTCATCTTCCAGAGGTATGTTGAGATCATTCTCATCTGGTGAGAAAAAGAAAGGAAAAAAGAGTTAATTTATTTCCATAATATCCACCGTGGTACAGATCATAGCATAGGAATAGTATGAGAATAGAATAGGAATCTGAGTCTACCGGTATTGCTACGTTTCTTGTGCCCACCTTAATGTATGAACTACATATTGTAGGAAAATTTTGAGAAAATTTACACATCCACAGTTAGACTCCTGCCCTTTTTTATCTTTTAGTTAAAAATTATTTTCCTCGATTTGTATTACCTTTGATTCAAATGAATCGCTAACAATTTTAACGAATGGCCATGCATTGCTTTTCATTTTCTGATGTCTAAATTATGGAACATTCCTAGACACGGTCCCAGGCGTTATTTTGTGGAATTGCAATGATAGCACTAGATGCTGAAACCCGGGTCGTGCTATTTAAAATAAAGTGTGGAATAAAACAAAGTTATTTTATTTTATAGACATGGATACTTCCAAAATTTGTCATTGACGGTGAGCACAGTCACCCTCGCGTTGAGATATTAAACAATTCGATGTTTAGTGTTTTTTTTCTATGCAGAAAATAGCAGTAAAGATTTCTCAGGTTTTACACCGTCATACATAAGGTCCTACATATCTCTTTCAGACGATTGCTACTCGTCCATCGTCCTCAGGGATTCAGGAATCCAATGATTTAGCAATCAAGTTGCATTGCACATCGTAACGTTGGAAGGAGATATGGAGTACCGTAACCGGTGTAAAACCCGATACATATTCACTGGCTATTCGATAATAATGCATTTTGCGGCCACAGAAGACCAACCAGATTTTTATTTTACAAATATATTGGTTAGACTATGATTCGGACTTTGTGGTACATTATCCAACGATTTTATCACTGAGTTTTTCTTTTTAATAGGAAAATTCTCAAAAATCGTTGGCATATTAATGGCTGATTCCGGGTTTCGCTAGTAAGTGGGCCCTTTCCGCTTCTACAGCGATAAAGTGTTTTACCCCGTCCCTTCCCTTCGAACCCTATCCCTACCCCAGAGGCGGCGACGTGCTCCTATCGCGGCGGCGCCTCTTTCCTTTTCCCTTCCTCTACTCCCCCTTCCCGGGTGATCGGGCGTATAAGTCTCTGACTTGGTTCCCGACCCCGGTGTGTTGTATCCCCTGAAGCCTCATTTCTTAATGGTACATACATACATTTTTCTTCAATGAAAACGTCGAGCTATAAAAGAGTGGTATCAAGATATATGTAATTTTGTACAATTTAAAAAACATTTTTCTTTCAACCGGCACGAAAGGTGCTTACTTGGCTGTATGTTACTTCTCGTTTCAATATTTTTATTTTATTTTCACTCATACCGGTTGTCGAAATGAACTTCCGTTGTTGATTTCGCAGCATGGGCGTATGAAATTTTCTAAAATGCACGCAAAATTTGTCAAAGTTTGGATTGAAGCTGCTGATCTCACACATCTTTGTGAGATGAAAGACAGGACCGGAAAAAGTCATGAAATACATGCGTACATAGTTATTCCCACCCTTTTCATGCGTTTCAGAAAGATCAACTTAAATATAGTCCCTTTTTCGTAATGTGCAAGTCGCTTGCTTGCTACAACGCTTTGTGTTGGCACTTATATAATGTGATTATTCAGCGGAGTTCTTCATTTTAAAAAAAAACTTAAAATATATTTGCTGAAAAAAATTCGTGTTTCGTGTAGTGCGTAATTGGCCGATATCAGTTATCGTTGCGAATACTACGGAGATACCATGTTTGCATTGGAAAGTTAAGTTGGCCATATTATAATCCTTATTTTAACCGAATGTGCTATGTATTTGAAGTGTTCGCTTGGTCTAACCCTATTTTTGTCAGCGTCATTCAACGATAGCTGTTCTACAACTTCAACTTCTATAAAATGTTTCAAAAGCCTCTCTCTGGACATTTATTCTTCAGGTGCGGCGCGGCGCGGCGCGGTGGAGCAGGTACATTAAAATTGCTCAAGCTTTTGAAAATTGAGGTTAGGAACAATTTAATGCTTGTCTGCCTCAGTCGCTGTCGGTAAACGACAAAAACTTGTACTTTCCGTAGTTAAAGAGGCATTGAGAAACCTCGCAGATGATAATATATTTTTAGTAATAACATACAGAAGCCTGAAGAGGTACATACTAGAATTGTCGCAGAACATGGACATTTGTCGCAAGGCCCGCTAATTCCATTCATTACGCTAGTGGGAGTTCATTTAATTGCAAGCTTGGGCGTTGCATTTAACTGATATTTCGACCAAATCGAGTCCCCATTTCGAAATTTCATGATGAATATTGCCTCGCTTTTTTGCGTGCATTTAATGGCGAAATGATATTGAAAGGTCTATTTTCAGCTGAGGAAGTTATTGGTTCATCTTTGTGGACGTAAATGGCTTTTGGCTGTGGAAAAATGGTGCCTCTATCCACCGGAACGTAAACATTTTATTTTCATAGTTATGATTCAGCTTTTAAAAAGGAATTACTACTAGTGTTTTATAATTTTTAAGATTATCCTGAGAGCTACGTTTTGAAGATTTTATGTTTACCTACAAATAAAAAAATTAATACATTTAATGTCGTGTTGTTGTTGACCACGTCCCTATACGCTGTCAGATAAAATGGGCACTTTTCTTAAATCTGGTGTTATTAAGCTTGTTTATAATATTTTTATAAATAAATTCACTGTTTTCATTATATATACCTTTTCATGTGGCAATGCCTTGTCTCCTTCCTACTAGCAACTGCAACCCTATCATTATTGAGAAGTTTCATTCTTGAAGTACTTTAGGGTAATGAGCGGGTTCGCATGATTGAAGACCCAGAAAGTTCTGTTTGGTTTTGGCAAAGCAAAAGTTAATAAACCGAAAGATGGTGTAAATCAAGCTACACAATTCTCTTGATAAATAATGAAATACTTTCAAAGTTCCAAAGCTGAAATTGTTACGGGCTAAGTTTTATTTTATTTGTATTAATATGCTGACTTTTTTGGAACACTAATGATTGTGATAAAATGTATTTTTTCCATTTATTCCTGTTTAATTTTGGCAATGACGAACTAAACATGGGGTATGTTGGAGGAATTTAAGCTTAACTATTTTATTTATTAATCCCGAAAGGTTTCCTAAGTTCCAATGTGTAGACTTCTCTTGAAGTCTCTATGATTTTGAGAACACGTACTTTCCTTATTGAGCTGATGAACAAAAATGACAATAATTTGAGCGTAGTTCATAAGCCAAATACTAGCTTTCATACTTTGCTCATCAGTGTACAAATTTCCTTGTCATTTGTTCTTTATTCCTACATTACTACCACCCCACCCATTCCCACCCATTCTTGACCTTAGCAGATGAGCATGATGTTGCCATCGAAGTTTTTTCCGCTACTGTAAGTTCAAAGTTTGTCATTAATCGGTGACCATAAGTTGAAAAAACAGCACATCGCTTATTTTATAGGCCTCTATGTTTTGTGCAAGTTTCTTTATACCGGCGAGAAAAAAACCTTTATGACTGAATCGTGACTCATTCTTGCTTACGCTTCGAAAATAATTTTTTCTTCCTCAGTGTCATCAAGTTCCTTCTTTATTTTTCAAATCATGAAGTAACATTTTCGCAGTTGTTTGGTTTGAGGAGGACGTGGTTGCCTAATGCCTACGAATTGAAGGTTCCTGGGTTGAATTCAAGGTGAAGCATTTTGAACGGCCCAAAAAATCCTCGCAGTGCGAAGTGGCTAGTAGAAAGAAACTATGACGACACCATAATACACCAATATGAGGATTCTACACGCCACTTAATTAGTTTTGGGTGAGCTCTACCCTGACCCATCCAAATCAACCTTCAGGTTGAGGCACTCACAATGAGTCTTTGCTTTTGTTTGAAACCAAAAGGATGTCTACCCCATACCCATTTACTAATCGAATCGTTCATACAAAAACCCTATATCCAACAATTTGTAAATTTTAGGGAAATTGAGAAAATATTTTCTAACTCATTTAATTTAGGGGCTTCCGCACTATAGGAATAATTTGATGCTCCGTCTATTTGGTGCTCAGTAGTTTATGCCCCAATAAATATATTACAAATTGTAGAGTCATAATGTACTAAAAACTGAAAATTCAAAAAAAATCGGCAATCTGTAACAGACGATTCAATTAAAAAAGTATAATACTCCGAAAAGATTATTGGATATGATCTCTTAGCTGCAATAAACCAATCTCAGGATTTTTGGTCGATGATGAAAGTGAAAATATAGGGAAAAGGAAATATGGCTCTTGGGGAAACGAAATTATTTAGATAACCATCGGAAAAAACAAACCTTGCTACAAATAAAAGTCCCATCTCCCTTTAAAAAAATCATACCTATATTTGTATCTTCCGATTATGAAAATAATTTCGCTATTGCTGGAGGCATGGTAGTCAGAGAGGAAGTGATAATTATTCTCGGAAACTTCCTTTAGTGTCATTAGCTCACTCTAAATGTTTTGTCCATCTTCCACTCAAGTGTTGGTGCTTGCAAAACATGGTGATTATGCAAATGAGTGCACTCAAAAGTTATCTTCCGAAAGTCACTTTTTGTGAAATACTCGACATCACATGTAATGAATGGAAAATTTTCCTGTGGACAACACCTGAACGGACACGTGCTTAAAAGTGTGGCAACCCATCGGGAAAAAGTCACGTCAAGAACATATTAGGTTAAAGTGAAGGACTGTGTTTCATATGCGAAACCTGTATTCTCATTGAGTTAATGAATAAAAGGCCAAAGGACAAGATACTAAAAGTTTAAGAGTGGCGGTAATGGCATCGATTATTCTTGAAATTGCATATCCATTCTTTGCTCGTACGTAATAACTTTATACTTCCAGCTTTGTTTTGAAACGTTTAATGGTACTAATCACCGATGCATATTTTATGATGGAAAAACTACCTTCTGATAACTGAGCTGATCTCCTCCTGAGGTCAGTATTCAAGTCATGGGTTTCCATAAAACACCGCTCGATAGTCTTTTAATGCTTTACACCATACGATTTTTTGCCCAAAAAAATCCAACAAATGAAATATGTCCTACTTAAGGTTTCATTCTGGGAATTGAGAAAATACCAGTGCACTAATATAAATGGGAAGAGTGAGATCTTCGTTAAGGAATATAATTAAACGAAAGGAAAAATAGACAAAGCATCAATTTGCTTAAAATCATCGTTCTACGGGTATTTTAATTCCTCCTTAAATATATTGTACAGTCTTTTTGTGTTTAATATAAGTTCTTTTTATGCGCGGTTTTCGGCACTAAATGTTGAAAATAATTAATGTTGTTTAAATGAGACATTGCAAAATTTCTCCTCTGAATTTATTTTACGCACGAACTTTTCGAATTATTTTACCACAGTTAATGCAAGTTTCTCTGGAGAATGCTGTATAGGACGACAAAATGCGTCTTGCGTTAAATGAAATAAATGAAAAAATTGCTATATCTCGATTAGAAAATTTCTTTAGGGGTTTGCTGGAAGTTGCGGAAAACAAGTGCCTAGGGCTGAAAATATTTTGCCCGAAAGTAAAAGTTATCAGGAATTATTTTTAATGTGACCTACAGAAAGACAACGATGATTTCTTACATTCGAAGGAACTTTATTCGTAAAATACGGGAATGAAGGGATAATAATAATAAGACAATGAAAATGAAGAAGTTAGAGATTGAAATTGGAGAAAACAAGAAAAATTTCGAGGAATTGACTTAATTGACTCTAGACGGTTAAGGTCCATGGAAAGGGTAAAAACGAAAGTATAACAGTGAAAGTCATCTTGCTATTTAGTGCCCTAATTTCACATAACGTCAAATGTACAAGATAATCGGAACATTAACCTGACGCGGGTTAGAAAAAACTTAAATCGGTGGTAACTCTCCTCTCGATGGCCAAGAAATCTAAATTTTTATATTTTAAATTTGAAATCATACCATATGTTATTATGTTATGCATAAAAGACATGTTAGTAACAGTCTACTTTTATCGAATGGCCAATTTTTGTCGCATTTTCACCAAATTTAAGATTTTCACAAATTTCACTTTTTAAACAATAATAGACATGAACCAAAGAGCTGCGACAAATATAAATAAATGGTGCATATTTACATTCTTATCTTAAGCCTGAATCACACGATCATTTTTTTTCGTCGCGAAAGTGATCACTATCGCGATCACTACGCAAAATGATCGTCGCCGGCAATTGTTTTTCGCGATCGCGATGAGTATTCCCATCGCTGTTTTTCATCACTCGTCCGGTCGCTTTTTCCATCGCTAAAACCGTCACTAAAACCCCAAAACAGCCAATCGGAACGCATTCCCCTATGGAGCGATTGCAGCGCAACGTTTGACAATTGTGGAAACGACATGAATAAACAAACACGCTATTTAATTTCGTGATGTGGGTCCTATGACAACGAGCTGTGATATTGGAAATGATGCGAAAAGCGACGGCGGGAGTGACCGTGTGATTCAGAAAAATGATCACAAGAGCGATTGCTTTTCGCGACGGGAAAAGTGATCTCGATAGTGATCACTTTCGCGACGAAAAAAAATGATCGTGTGATTCAGGCTTTAATAAGGGAATGGTTCATGTTATCCATCGGACTCCAAAACATACAACAACAAATGATTGATTCAATGAGCGGATTAGCGACATGAAAGAAATTATGGGTAAATGTGCACCTTCGGCTATCGTCGGATAAAAATAAACTACCTCGAGCAGAGAAAACGATTTTTCGAATAAAACACTTTGCAACGATGAGGAAATGCCATGCCCCTACCCAACCTCAAACCCCTGCCACCGCAGCATAATCCGACTGACACACAGCAAAATTTCGATATCCATTCGCTCGAATTACATATAATTTAAAATGACGAATTATTGTATAAAATAACATTATATCACTTACCTACTTGTTGATTCTATCATGTGTTTCATGTGCTATGTTTGCCATTGTAAACGATGTACCATTCCCACATTTAAGTACCTATGTGGTATGTTTACAATTAATTTAATTGTTTTCGCAGTCCTATCGTCCATATCTAGGATTGTTCAAAAATTTAAAGAAGTGAAAAATCCTAAATTTTGTGAAAATCGACAAAAATTGGCTACATGATAAAACTTGATTGTTTTCGAAATTATTTCAAGCATCTAATCACTATGGGTAAACTTATCTCGGGATTTCCACATGGTTAAAAACTCTATTCCCGCCAAAAATGTAGTTTTCAACCCGGATGGAATGCCGAGAGAAATTTACCCATACATTTCGCCGGGAAATCATCAAATCTTATTTATCTTATCCCTGTTTTTGCGAAATTTGAAGCTGCTGGTCGATAATTGAGCGTTTCATGTCTGATTTTGGAACCGGGTAATGTGAAACTTAATGGCTTAAATTTTCTTGATAACTACAAGGAGAAAAGATTGAGGATAAAGAGCACACTTCCAATTGCTTCATCTTGAGGTTTTCTCACTGACGCACGAAGCCACTCAACTGACCTTGTAAAAGTTCCCTGAGCTCCCGGATGCCTCGCTCAACGATCTCCGGTGACTCCCTGAGTTCTTTCCTGGCCACTTCTCTTAACTCGTGGCCAATATCATCTCCGCTCTCGAATTTCAGCTCGTACTGTCCCATGGGAAGGCAAGGGTTCGTGTTGATGTCCTCCATGTCCTGCGGAAACAAGTAAACGATTCAGGTAAACAAAAATGCTTTCCTTAACAAAAGTAGTCAACAAAATATTAAAATGGCTAGCAACCAATGTCAAAACAAATATAGCCCATTGATGTTGATTTTTATGAGCTAATGCTAAATATTCAGCGGTAAAAAGTCTTTATTTTGGTACAATTGCACTAATAGACCAAATTAACATCGGTAGTGATTTGTTTTAGACAATCAGCTCAATTAAACTGAACATAATCCGTAATCAATGACGACTGAACACCATGAAATAGCAACCTTTATATAATATATTTTAAAATATGTGGCAATAAAAATAGAATTTTTACATTGATTCCCACATTATAGCCTTACCTACATGAGCATAACTCGGTTTAATTAACATTATTATCCAATAATTTTTTTACAGCAGTAACAGAAGCGTACGATAAATTATGTGTAGTTCATAGACAAAATATTGCAGCATAAGTTCCTTTTATTTAGAGTGTTTGTAGCCATATCAAAGGCAATTTTCATTGAATGCATGATAAATAGGCGAAGAGAGTCAAAATATAGAGTAAAAAATCTAATGTTTATAGATAATAAGAAGAGTATAATTATGGAAAAAAGCGCATCGTTCGGCCTATTATCTGCAGATACGGATTCAAATGTGAAAGCAGGAATTTCCCACCATCCTCTCCATTGATACCTCGACAGAATGTTAAGCCTAAATCACACGATCATTTTCTTTCGTCGCGAAAAGTGATCACCAGAGCGATCGCTTTTCGCGACGGGAAAAGTGATCGCTCTAGTGATCATTTTTCTGAGTCACACGGTCCCTCCCGCCGTCGCCTTTTCGCATCACTTTCGATATCACAGCACGTTGTCATAGGACCCGCATAACGAAAATATATAGCGTGTTTGTTTATCTATGTCGTTCCCACGATTGCCAAACGTTGCGCTGCAATCGCTCCACGCGGGAATTCGTTCTGATTGGCTGATATTGGGTTTTAGTGACGGTTTTAGCGACGGAAAAAGCGACCGGACGAGTGATGAAAATGGTGATGGGAATCCTCATCGCGATCGTGAACGCGAAAAACAATTGCCGGCGACGATCATTAGCGAGCGATCACTAGGAAACTACGGATAAAATGATCGTGTGATTCAGGCTTTAGATTGGGAGCATATTATGCGAGGATTTTGCTGTATGACGTCATGATTCATTCATGTGCGTTCTGATAAGCTCATTTCGGCCGCCTTTTTAAGCCTCGAGACTTCAATTAAGCAATTGACCCATCTCAATTTTCTTAAGTGAGGTGCTCAGAATTTGAGATAAGTTTATAACCATCATACACGTTGCGTGAGGTATGCCCATGTTAATTACCCGGAAAATTAGCGTGAAATTGGTGTAATACGCAGGGTCGTAATTAATTGTTCAAGTATTTCACGCGCTTACTCACAGTTTTTTTGTGAATTTCAACCGTGAACAATTGAAGAAGATATATCGACTACTAATAGCCGCAAAGTAGTATCTAAAAAATCATTCCATTCGGGCGTATCTTGAAGTTCTAGTCCAGAAAATCGTATGAGTAAAAATTGACCCATATAATCGCATCTGGAATTTCGTCCATAAAATCTTATTTCAGAATATTATTTCACAAAAACTGTATCTCGAAAAATAAATCCAGATAGCCGTATCTCCATTTCCATTATTTTTTTTCAAAATCATATTTATTTCATGCAATAGTAACACTTTCGTGTCTTATCTCTTAAAATCCATTTTATCTGTTGCAAACCCCTGATATATTCGACAGGAATTGATATTTTTTTACATTATTTCCTGGATTTTGGTTTGAAACTAGTACTACTATATGATATATGGAAGTAGCGTTTCCTGAAAAATTGATGGACACCATTAATGTTACATTAATCCCTGGACAATATAAAAATGAGTAAAAATAGAGTTCACAACAGGGAAATTGAATTGGCCGTTATACGGCTTTGTGAACTGGTATTCTGACATAACGAACCAACTATACGGAAAACCACGAACCGAAATTTTAGCAAATGCTTGGAGAGATAGCTGGCCATTGAGGTCTGAAACACAAACCATGTAACCCCACGTAAATATCTACCGTCGTAAAGAGTAGAGAGAGCGACCAGCTCCTCACCGGAAACTTGAACAAAGGAAAATCGTTATCTCCTGCACCAATTTGGCGAAAGTTAAATAGTAAGAATGGGAACCCATTAAGTTACAACTTAGCTGGAGTGCTGATTAGGCCATCTAATTTCTACCCTGCAAGTCGCCTTGATGATCGTGTGGCGGAAAGTGCAAGGATAGATTACGTTAGCCCAGGGGTCTCCAATTTACTAGGCCACATTCCAAGTTCCAAATCGCCCCGCGGGCCGGATAGCAAATTTGCCGATGACTGAAGTATTCGATACTAACGTTTACTGAAGTATCCGGTGGCGTATTTCTTATTTACGAACATTTGAAGGCGACTTTGACGTGTTGTACAGCGCTGCAATGCTCCTAGCGGCGTCTCACAGTGTTAAACGAGCGAGAAACGCGCGTTACTTTAAACGAGAGCGCGGGCCGGATGAAAGCCCTCTGCGGGCCGGATCCGGCCCGCGGGCCGTATTTTGGAGACCCCTGCGTTAGCCTATAAGAGAATGCAATAAAAATTAACGCCTTTTGCCTGCCTGAGTTTGAGTTATTTAACTCGTCAATTGTTCGGGGAAAGATTAAAATCCTACCCTTTCGTCGAAGTATCAGGCGAACACCTGGCTTACCCCTTTATAACGAACGGAAAATCCTTACATTCCCATCACTGCACCTACTTAGATGTGTTATCCTTGCTAAAAATAACCCGGAGTACTTTCCAAAAAAATTGTTCTATTCACGATCACGCAACCGGAACGACTAATGACGTACGTCTGAGAGACGAACCCAACATACTCTGGCAAAAAGGACTACTATTGCCCTTATCCAAAACCTATAAAAAATTACCTCCCAATAACAAATTTCTTCCACCTGTGCCATTTAAGGATGCTCCGAAGAAGTATTTACTGAGCAACAATTACAATTATAGCTTGAGGGCTTTATGTTGGGTTCTAAGTGATATTTGTCCATTTGCTACTAATTTAAAAAAATTTCATGTATCTTTATATAACTATTTCATACATCATATAACATATGTAACTATTTCATATTTACTTAAAATATGCCACTGTTTCATCTTCTTTTTTGTAATTATTATTTTCTTTATCGATTACTTCTATTGTCACATCTGTATGTGATTTCTAGGGACAGTAAATATCTTTTCCGATCTTTCTGCCCCGGATCCCATATACATGCCGCGTATTCGAAGTGTGGCCAGACTTGTGCGAAGTAGCAGTAGCATTCCTTTTCCTTTTTTAACATCCGAGTGCTCATGCAATTAATTATGCTGAAATCTCTGCGTGGATGGTCTTTTATTTTGTTTCCTATAAAACATTCCGTGTAAGTGTAATCATTTGCTTCATTATTGCTCAAGTGTTTACGGTTGGCACGGAGGTAATATATCATGTCAAGCTTCATTATTTCCGCCTAGAAGCAGCCATGCCTATCACCCTTTGCAGTATTTCAATTATACATTCACTGAAAGCTAGTTACATATTTTTTTCTCGCATTCATGTGTGTTCTTTTAATGTCTGTCAATTATCTATTCTATTACATTAAAAATATACAATGTAGATAATCTTTCATCGTAAGTTAACTTCCAGTAATAAATATTCATCTATGCCACTTGCGGAAATTTTAGTGTTCTCATTAGTGCAGTGTTGTGTAGCAATATGAAATTCTACTCACAATTAGTGAACTGAATGTAATTCACCCTCGTACGTTACAAAATGTGTTCTGATAGAAGTATACCATCATGGATAAAAAGCTTGCAAACTTAACACTTCCGGTCGGACCTGAATGTTAACTCCCATTTATATAAGAAAAGTTTATTGCTATTGAATAAATGTGATGAGAAAAATCATCGCATTTATGTTTGAAATCTGTTCAATATAAGCTATTGGATTCTTAAGTATGATGAACAATATATCGGTGTTTTGGATACCCAATATGTGTTAACTAGCATTAATCAACATTTCTCGTATGCTTCAGTAAGTTTCGCTTAAATATTCTGTTCATAAATACAGATTCTTATATTTACCTGTAATTTCCAGAAAATATGGCGCGGACATTTTTTAATTCATATTTTCAGTTGAATAAGCCACTTATAATTGCACGTTTCAACATAGATGATATTCACATGTACTCTATCCCGACTTCCCGACTAAGTTAGACTAACTTCCTTAATAATCTGACGAGGAAATCAACGAAACTTTGGTTTTTTTGCTGTAAATATTGCACAGGCGGCAATTATATGTCATTCATATCTATGAAAGATAACAATTTAACCTCATCAATATCAATTTTACGCCTCCATCCATAAGGAACGTTAAAATTATAGTAATTTTGGATATTCTAGTTTGATAACACTATACATAATTAACATTTGGTGTCGAAAAAAAGAACTCAGTGTATCAAATTTTGATACTTCAGCTATAGATGTAAACATGATAACAATAAAATATCACCTACTAACGTACGTGCAAAAATAGCAACTGGCCTAGCTTTGGCCAGTTAATATTTTTCATATCAGCTTACCAAAGCAGTTTTCAGAAATTGAAGCCAAAATTATTTATTCTTTTTGGCTTGTATGTGGTATTTAAAACGGTGATAATTATTTCAGGTCAAAATGATATAACTATTTAAAATCACTTCGGAGATATAAAAAGTGTTACCATTTTCGATGAATTAAAGATATCCAGTGATATGATTTCGGCAAAAAATATATTGCTGGTGATATAATATTGAAAAATTGATACATTTCTGTAACCATTTCTAGAGATAATTATATCAAAAAAATATTAACATACTTCTTGAGAAGCGAAATTTGCTTTGGGAACGACATTAGGACCTGGAAATCCGGGACACAGTCGTAAAATAATATACGTATTTGCGTATGAGGTAATCCAGCTCAGCTGCACCCGATAAACTTTTTCCCACAAAGTACCTAATGGTGTATAGAAGAGAGTTCGCTTTTGCTGACACAAGTAGTGATTACTGTCCCGTAGAGCGGTAATTTCATTCCAAGGGTCGAAAGAGCAGGGCGAGCCGGAAACTCTTAAGACAATGGAGTCAGGAGGTGATATCGTGAGAAATTCTCAGTCACTGCCCTCTGCTGCGACATCGGACGCCATTTTGACCCTTGGGGGTACGTCAGTTAACCGAGTGCGCATGATCGGGTGCGCATTTGATCACATGGGGGAGTTTTTTTTTAACGTGACTCCTGTAAGATGAAATTGCTCTTTTTTCTGCTGAAGGACCACGGAGAAAGAAAAACCGCAAAGGCTGCAATCACTTCGCAAAGTATCCACCACGTTCAAAATAGTAAAATCATCGCACACTGAGTTTTCTATGAGAGAAAAACGTCAAATTGCGTCTAATCTTTCTAGGAAAATAAATTAATTTTCTTGAGAGGAAATTGCACTTAATTTTCTCAATGATCGACTCAAATCAAGGTCTTGTTGCACATTATGATTTTTGAGTTTTCTACGAGGAAAAAAACGTTAAATTGCGTCTAATCTGTGTAGGAACATGAATTAATTTTCTTGAGAGGAAATCGTATTTTCTTTTCTCAATAATCGACTCAAATCAAGTTCTTGTTGGATATTATTATTTAAATGAAGTTTTTCTTTCATAGATGACTGCATTGGATGTAATTATTCAGATTAAGGGTTTCTGAAACAGTTTAATTCTTTTGTAAAAGAATGAATGCTTTTCTGAGCTAAATCAGTCAACAATATCACCATTTTTATACATCTAAAGCCATTCGAAATCTTACTTTTATATTTGAGCTAAGTTAAACGACAGCTCTGAGCGAGTATCAACAATACAATTGCGTAATATCACCCATTTTTAGATTAATTGTTCCAAACAATTATAATTTCACATTTTAAGTCAACCTTAATTATTTAATGTCCTTTAAACATCCAGAGTATTTAATATATGTCGAAAAGGTTAGATACCCAAGAAAAATCGTTTTCATGATATCTGCAAAATGCACCCAAAATTTTTTCTGTTGCCATAGCTTATTGTTAGTAATAAATGAGTTGTGATTCCATTTTTATGGACAAAAAATGCTTAGAATTGTCTCACTTACCACCTACTGAAGCATTGCAGATTCCTCCTGAAATACCCTATATATTTTGAATAGCCAAGTACTTACTAAACAATATCGTGGCCTCTAAAATAATCCAACTCACGAATGTTACAATAGAAGTAACTCCAGTCAGCCACTGGACACGACGTCACTGACTGACTGCACATTGATATGGTTTTGGAAAATTCGCCAATCGGGTCGCTGCCTCATTCACATTACGATTGTTCCAGCGATTGTCCGAACTATCGTGCATTTTCACGACGATTGTTAAAACCTGTGCTGCCCTCTAGTGCTGACATCTAAAGTGAGCGGGAAATCGACGGTTAGCAAAGCTTTTGAGGTATGCAGGGACAAGATATTACTGTGTTCAACGTGTATTTACCGAATAATTTTTCTTCCTCCCATATTCTTCCTTCCTAGGACAAATCCATGAAAAAAATAGGGTGAAGAGAGCTTCACGAGCTTTTCGTCTTTCTATTGTCACTTCCGTTTCCGTTCTGCCAGCGCCAAACCATCGTAAAGTGGCAACGTTCGGAATTACGTGAACTATTGTCAGGACATGCATTCACACGGCTAGTTCGGCCAACTATCGTAAGGACGATCGCTCCGACGATCGTGATGTGAACGAGGCATGACGGCAGAGTGGTGGCAAATTATTGTATCGATTAAATTATCGATCGATTGAATCCGAATCGATTTGCTCGTAGTATCGAGTGCGCTCGCGATCCCATCGTCTCCGTTGACTAGCCGCTAGGGAGAGTTGGCGGCGTCGACGACCTTTTCCCCAACCGGCGCGGCGCGGCGGCCCACCTCATGCGGCTTAACAGGATTCTCGGGAGAACCTCCTACTCCGCTAACGGTGTCTCGCGGAACCAGAAGTGGTGTGAGTCAAGAGAAGGAAAAAAGAATGTCGGGAAAGGGAAGGAAGAGAATGAGGTAGGTTATCACTCCTGTCTGGAGAAATTGCAAACCACCTCCACCCACCAAAGACTGGTCCATTGGGTGAATTTCACTATCGACTTCTAATCTCAGGATACCGTATTCTCTAATGTATCAATGTTTCCATAGTAACGGCGTCAAACACTTCGGGTTTATTTCTTCGTAATATTTTATTCCTTAATGTAATTAAAATACACAGGACCGTAAATATAACGGGTATTATTTATCTCGGTGCATATTACTGTGGCGTGAGGTGTGGGATTTGACAAAGCTCCATCATATATGGCGTCCGAGGTCAATGTTTCTCTTTGTTTTACATTTACATCGATTGAAAAGTAAATGCCCCTTCGAATTTATTCTAAGTCCTTTATTGTTCGGGGGAACAACGAATTCCCCTACCTATCCGTTCGGCAAAATATCTCTTTTAATTTATAGTTTCTGTCGGATCTACAAACATAGTGAGGTTCTAGGATTGTGTTATGAGTGCCACATAATATTTATTCAAGTCCTTTACTGCTCGGGGGGAAAAAAGAATTCCCATTCCTGTACGTTCGGCAAAATATCCCATAGTGGGGTTCTAATACGATGTTCTCCGTGTCGCTATGATAGATATATATTCTCAATTGCTCAAGAAATCTAAGCCTTGCGCGTAGCCTCCGACTCCAGCGGCTCCCAGCATAAATCGTTTAACATCGGAGTAACGCTTTCTGTACGTCCGCAGCAGTTTTTGACGAACTTCCTTTGTATTTTACTCAGTGCGCGGATTAAGTCTTTCGGCAACGAATCCCATATTCTCGCTGCATATTCTAGGTGCGGTCGGATGGGTGCAAAATAGCACCTTTCTTTTACTTTCTCATCCGAATTTTATTATTATTCACGTAGATGTTAACAGGTGGCATCTTACGGCTTACACCTTCTGCCACTAGCCTTTCGAGGCGGCTATTACGGTATAATGCATATGAATATATAAAGAATTTAGTATTTACCTGGAATGACAGTCTTTCGGCAACGAATCCCATATTCTTGCTGCTTATTTAAGGTGTGGTCGGACAAGTCTTATCTCTTTAGCATAGCACATCTCTTTTACTGCCTCGTCCGGAAATCATCCCACAATACGCTCGACAAATCCTAGATTCTTCAGGGCTCTGCCAAAAATATTCCTTATATGTGTGCCCCACAATAAGTTCTTAACAGATACCAGATAGGGAATGGTAGCAGTACCACTGCATGAAATGTACCGCCATGTTTTGCTCATATAAGCTCGAGTCCCCACTCTTGGCACCAAAAATGACCTTTAATTTAATCCGATGATAGAGATGGCCTGATGAAAACAATAGTAGAAAGGCAAGTGGAAGGGAAGAAGGGCAAGGGACGGCCCCGAATGAGTTACATAGGACAGGTCATATAGGATTTAAAAGAGTTGAAATAAATCGCTATAAAAAGGTTAGCGGATAGGAGAGAGAAGTGGAGAGCTGCGTCAAACCAATCTTAGGATTGTTGGCTAATGATGATGATGATGATGATGATGATAGAATTCCGTCGTGAAAGTCGTAGTGATCTAATTTCCAGTCACTAATTTCGCGATAGACGGCAGCGTCGTCAGCGAATAAACGTATTTTACTGCTGATTCGGAAGCAATACTGTACCTGGATAACATCGATTACGAAAGAAATTTCCACCAAATTTCCCGGCTATTAACCGCGTCACTGAGAGTGATGTGTTTCAACCTCCTCTTCGGCCAATGGCGTCATTAAAAACGAAGGCGCGTCCATAGGGGAATTCCGAGTGCGAAATTTTCTCTCCGCTTACCGTTTCGTCTTTGTTCCTCCGGAAAGGAATAACCCCGACGAATTCTTCGCGTTAGTTTATTTTTTAATAAGGTCAGACGACTGAGACGTCTGGGTGCCGTGAGACCTATAGGCCGTTTTACACGGTACACGGAATTGCGCAGGTTAGAGCTGCAATAATTTATAAAATGGCGTGGAATTGCGCGAATGCATGAACGAAATTAGAACAGGGGCTATTTTGCCGTCTCGCATCCACGCATTCTCGCATGTGTTCTAGCAATTCACCGCTTTACACGACGCAATTTTGATTGCGCCTTCACACGTACGTCAGACTGCACAATTCCGAGTACCGTGTAAAACGGGCTTAATAGAGGGAAGTCACGTAATTTTATGGTGTCTGTAAAGTCGGGTAATGTTAGGGAAAATGACAGGAAGGACTGGAAAAATCATATTTTCTGTGAGAGGTGATTAGTGATCTTTATAATAACGATCTTACTCATCGATATGTCTTTGATATTTGAGTATCTTATTCCTAGAGTCCCATTTAAGTTGTGCTGCATACAAGGGCGGATCCAGGATTTTTTCTGGGGGGGGGGGGGTCTGACTGGCAGATGGTATTCTCATAATAGGGTGGTTTCCTATTATTTTTTTATTGCCTAAATCGAACGATTATTACTCCTGGAGTACGTATTTCACGCTTTTAGATTTTTAAATGACGATATCTATTTTTCGCGATTAAATGAAAAGTGAAAATTTTCAAGCGCGCGAAAACGCGACGCGTAAGTATGAATGCCGGGAAATCTCTCCGTGTGACGTATTTCTGGTTCCCGCTGCCGCCCTGTGAGGTGACCTTGAGGCGAGTTGAGCGCTGATACGACGCAGGCTGCTAGCGAGTAGCTGAGTACCCTGCTGGCTGGTAGCGCTTGGATTAAATAAGGATTATTAATACCTTATCAAATGAAGAAAACTTTCCGACCTTAGCCAGTTTTAATAAATGATTATTAAGACATGTTTCCCTGAGCTCTGCGCCTCATGCATGCATTGGTAACCTCAGACGATGTATAACTCCTATCTTCTCGTATAGAAACTAGGTCCCTGTGACGTCACGTGGAGTGGCATCGCATGGGCGCCAATCTGGCCCTTTTCAAATGAGGATGAAATTGACCCTTGCCATTCGTCTAAACCGGTATTTCTCAAACGAAATAATTTGTATATTATGAATACAGTAATGGTGGGTAATGAATCGCAATCAATGCCTTTCGTTTTCTTTGATGAAGGAAACTACCCTATTGGGATTAAAAACTGTGTGTAACAATTACTCTAAGAAATACACTCTTAATTTTAATACAAAAGTTGCTAATATGTAAACTTTTACAACTCTTATGTTAAAATATAAAATTTATTAATATTTGCGTTAGTAATCTCGTCTAGTTTTAATCGTCTGGGTAGGGCACGCGCCCCTGTGTAAATCCGCCTATGGCTACTAACTGTCAAAACGTCTTGCTTGGCTTTGAGATTATTCATTTACTTCACTCAATCATACCTTTATGTCCATAAATACAAATATTCCTTAAAATACATGGCATCAAGCTGTGGGAATAATTGGAAATACAGTCTACAAAAGTCTGGTAAAGGCAGGAAAATTTCACATTGGCATTTTAGTAGCCAGCTTGGCTATTTCGTGAAAAAAAGATCTACTAAAAGATACTTTTTTTTCTTTTTCCATAGGTTTTCTCATGATTTCTAGAGAGTCTTCCGTCGCTTTGGCTAGCCAAAAAACTGCCTATTTCCAAATCTTCTTTTTTGGCTCCCAGAAACTACCAGAGATAATTAAGCTTGTAAAGACGAATCACTCCTGCTCAACCGGTTGCATTATGAATTTTTCTTTACGTAGAACTCGTTCAAAACTTTCACTATAATGATGTCACCCTCAGGAATATGTAGGGTACACTCCTATCAGCATTAGACATTCTACTTCATTCCCCGCGAACATATTTTTCTTCTTCATTTTTCGATAAAACATCAAAATACTTCACGCGTGAAAATTCAATGCTACCTAAAACAATCAACCGAATTCCTTGATTTTAAAATGACAAAATTCCCGCACTTTTCTTTTCATTTGAATTTTTTTAATCTAAAGGGAGCATTTTGCGAACATTTTTCTTAATCTTCAAGGTGTATTAAGATATATGTTCTATTTAGAAGGTGAACCAAAGTCTCAATTACACTTGAAATTTCTAGTCTCTTATTTCGAGCTGAATTCTCAAGCTACCATCACGATAAAAAATATTTGCTCGGAAAAAAACTTTCAAATATATCGGCGATAATGTTAAATTTATTTTTACAGAAATCTTGTCATTGGCCTCTTCATTAATAAATCAATCAGGATCCCGTAGGACTGGTCGGAGTAAATGAAAAACAACTATTCTCAGCCAATGTTTTGGAATGTAATGTGTTTCATCCTCAGAGATACAGTGGAAAATATCTAGGGTAAATCAACTTAATAAACACTTTACAACACCCAAAAACGAAATAACACCAATTGCGGTTTTACCATTACCTTAGAATTCACTTAACGGTGCGTACTTTGTTAAAAATTCAAGCGAAATCTCCCAAAATCATTAAATTTGCAATTAAAAGTATTATAAAGTGGTTGTACCCTAAATATTCATCATTCGCAGCCATGAAGATAGAATATATTACATTTCGAAAAGTTGAATGAGAGGAATTGTTTTTCGTATACTCTGACCGATTCTCGCCACTTTGATTGATTTATCAGGTTATTTTAATTCAAATTCTGTAGCAATAATTGTTTTCCGGGGTCTAAGCAAGGATAGGAATGCATTTAGTAGTGTATACCTTTGATTTTTTCTTCCAGACATTTCAAACTCCTCCATAAACACTGGGCACCAAGGATTTGTTTATACACATAGTCATTGGTTGACGGTAGAACTTTTTAAAAATACACCTACTCTATAATACGATTTTCTCGTAATATTTTTTGCTTTATTTTTAAAATTCCACAACCGGTTTCAATTTCTTAAGAGTCAATCGCAAGCTGTGTATTCCATAAAAAAATAACCTGTGCTAGTTGAAAGCGTTGAGACCGGCTGTGGAAATTAAAAATGAATTCAAGGGGTACGTCACAAAGTGTTTCATCATCATATATTTGCTTATGTAACCATGAAACTCGTCTGTAAAGTCGATGAGGGCCCTGGTGCACTGTTTACTTTATTTGGCAGAACTTTCCATGTTCAGATGGAAGGTTTTGGGCGTTCGAAATCTCTTAAGAAGTATTTAAATTCACTTCGATTCTAAATTAATCTTGAATAATTCGCTTTTTTAACGGATCTATTTAATTTTTTATTTTGGTAATAGTCTTTTTAGTTTTAGCTTCAGTTATTTATATTATACTTAAACGGACACATTCTTTGACTTATGTGTATAAAAATTTTATTTTATTATCCTCATTTTGATCACTAATATGCTTTTCTTTTGTTCATGCGCGCCTTGTGAAGGGCAAAGATTATTGAAGAATATTTTTCCGATCGTATCATTAAAAATTACATTTTTTGATTACTAAGCTACATTTCCCGTAAAATATTTTTGATCAGAGATTCTCGCATTCTCAGCCGGTTGCGAAAGTCTATTATGATGGTGTTTTAATTAATTAGCAGAATTCCCGACTCAGGAAGACAAATCACACCCAAGGCACACTGAGATTTTATTATTATTCACGTAGATATTAATAGGTGGTATCCTACGGCTTACATCTTCTGCCACTCGCCTCTTGAGGCGGCTAGTTGGGTATAATGCATATGAATATATAAGGAATTCAGTATTTACCTGGAAGGACAGTAGCTTCGATCCTCCTGCGCCCATTTACTTTCAGTTTGTCGGAATCCAAATAAGCAATCCTCGATAGATGAAAACGGAGAAAATATCCTGGTTGTCTTCGATTTGACGGTAGGTCTTTGGAATCGGAATAGCAAGCTAGACAAAAATAAACGTAAGAAATATCCTGGCACTCAATGGATCATGTCTCCAATTTGACGCAAGGTGAAAGTCTTATCCACACAAAGTCGTCGATCGGCCTCACTGAGTGAAGTAGCTGGTAGATTCCGAGACTAGAATGTCGCTCACTTATTAAAAGCACGGGCCACGAGCCTGGGGAAGAAAAGCAAAAGCGACCATCCGCCTCCTACAGGCGGGATCGCGACCTTGACTTCCTCCTGTTTCCCCGGCAACCGTAACAATGGCAGAGCTTTAACAATACTAGCCGAGTGCTCGCTCTTCGTCTATCGCCATTTTGGTTCCTTTTCCTTCCCGTGTCGAATGATTCGACAAGCTTATCACGCACACGTCGGCACACTTAAGACTTGGCTACCTTCGTGGTACAGGTCCAAGAGTTGCGAGCCGAATAGGCAGATCAAGCCGGTTACGATAATGGAGCTAACCTTTGATAATATCATTTTTTTTGCTTCCTTTACCACATATTTTTTTATAAAATTTTAATCAAATCGGTGCAGATGGACGCAGAGATAACTTATATCCAGTTTCAGATTTTGGGCATTTCTGATGTAGTGTGATGTTCAGATGTTTGCTGATATCACGGTCACAACAGTTAAATATTCGGTCGAAGAGGCTCTGATACTTTACTGGGATGAATAAATTGCTCTCAGATAAAGTATTTACCTATTAACCCTCACCATTTATAATATCCTATTTTGCTTTCGGTACAAGTTAACGCTTAAATAAAAGATGCTGATTGAATTTCAATGAAGTCGTTAATAAAGGACGTATAGATGACCTATACAACGATTCATATCTTGGTGAATTCAGATGTGGAGTTTAGGATAACGGTATCCATGAGATTTGTTTGCTGATTTAACCTTAATTACAGTAAAATACCCTGTAGAAGCTGCGCGGGTACAAATATATCTTAGGTGTATAAATTGTTTTTAATAAATCTATTCCCTGGTCCTTTTTTTACTGAATTTTTACTGTATCATTCTGGTTACAATACATTAGAAATTTTTATTAAAGCTTTAATATTTATATCGTTTTGATGAAAATTTAACTTAATGTTCTCCGTACGCCATTATACATTATGGAAATAAATCTTCAGATTATAAACCGACTGATTTTTTTAGTTATTGGTAGATGAAAGCAGTAATTTAAATCACATAATGTTAATTGAGTACATGAAAATAGTTCTGACATCGGCTCTAATAGCAGGAAAAAACATTAAATTAAAAATATCAGGATTGAATAATCCGCTTTCTGTGTAACCATTTTGATTTTTAACATCGATGGGTTTCTTCTATGATGGTAGAACGTAACGTATGGGAAAGGTAATAATTTTGAATCACGGAATCACGACCCTACCACTTTGGCAGTGGTGCGTTCTTCGTAGTCAGATTGACGTCATCAAATTGTAGCGTTTCACCTTGGTTTCGTCGCAGGGAAAGATTATTAGGATTTCCTAATGGTGCACACGCCTAGGATAAAATATGAGGTGTGATGCGATAAATTTGAAATTGACTCTAATGACTGACGTTAAATTGAAATATTGTATCAAAATGTATAATTATCAAAAAGAAATAGCCAACAAACATTAAAATCAGCTTCTCTAAGCAAAATGGCCGCGTGAACTTCACTCCTGGATCACCTTTTAGGTACAACTCATAACACTTCTCCACCTAGATTTCTCCGGTATTTTAAAGTCGGAATCATATCAGCGCAGTATCTGGATCTGATAAATATCGTCCTTGGCTTTGATAATCGGTATTTATGATAACAAATTCTATTTACGAATACGGTCCCTCTGGGAATGAGATAAAAAGGATTACTCAGGATGAAACCTTAATCACTCTATCATTTCTAATGTAATCTGGGTACCAGAAAGTCTATGAGTGAGATAATAGTTTATTTAGAGCACTCTACTTAACTAAGTTCGGAAACTATTTTATGTGTGAGGCGATACACCAAAGGCTAGAGCCAATAGGCTGGTTTCCTATTATTTTTTAATGCCTAAATCGAAAGATTATTACTCCTGTAGTACGTATTTCACGCTTTTAGATTTTTAAATGACTATTTTTCGCGATTAAATGAAAAGTGACAATTTTCAAGCGCGCGAAAACGCGACGGGTAAGTATGAATGCCGGGAAAAACTCCGTGTGACGTATTTCTGGTTCCCGCTGCCGCAAGTGAGGTGACCTTGGGGCGAGGCTCTGAGCGCTGATACGACGCAGGATGCTAGCAGGTAGCGGAGTACCATGCTAGCTGGTAGCGCTTGGGTTAAATAAGGATTATTAATACCTTATCAAACGAAGGAAACTTTCCGACCATAGGCAGTTTTAATAGGTGATTATTGAGAGATGTTTCCCTGAGCTCTGTGCCTCATGCATGCATTGGTAATCTCAGACGATGTAAAACTCGTTTCTACTCGTATAGAAACTAGGTCCCTGTGACGTCACGTGGAGTGGCATCGCATGGGCGCCAATCTAGCCTTTTTCAAATGAGGATGAAATTGACCCTTGCCATTTGTCTAAATCGGTATTTGTAAAACCAAATAATTTGTTTATTATGCATATTTGTTTATGGTGGGTAATGAATCGCAATCAATGCCTTTCGTTTTCTTTGATGAAGGAAACTACCCTATTGTATGCGACTTGTGTTCCGAAAAGAACGAGAATTTTAGTTTTTTGAAAAACAAAATATTTATTTATTCGTCTACGTTAATGCTGTTGCCTTCAAAATAGTTCCCATTAGATATTATACACTTGGGCCAGCGATTTTTCCAATCCTCAATCTTGATCATAGGAATAGCCCTCATCTGTATCAGCTATTTCTTTTCATGCCATACATGCTAGTCAAACGGTCCTTAAGGATATCTTTATTTTTGTAGATAGGAAGAAGACACACACAGCCATTTCTAGCGAATATGGAGGCTGGGGCATCGTTATAGTATTGTTTTTGGCCGAAACTTCACGAAAAAACAAAGAATATGGGCCGAAAATCGCCGAGCTCATAAAAACTCGTCAAACCTTAGAGGCTACCACAGGCATAGTAAACAATTAATATAGCTGACATTTTTATCATACTTCGGGGGCATGAATGCCAACATTAAAAAAAACATTTGATAACCGGACTCTTCAGGATCGCGAAGACTTTAAAAATCCCAGTTATTTTGTAACACACCTAGTACCTTAAATAATTGCAATAATTCATTTGATATGGCGTGTAACAGAATTGAAAAGTTATGATTTTATATGGATCGCAACATTACGAACATTAATTTGGGTTATTTTTTTCAAGTTTAACTTATTTTTTGTGAAAATATTAGCTGATAGGAGAACTGAGTGGGGAGCTGCGTCAAACCAATCCTAGGATTGTTGACCAGTGATGATGATGATGATGATGAACCTTTTTTTCCGCGAAAAAAAAACACATCTACCCTTAGCGGCGTCACATACAAAGTAAACAATGAATACAGATGAAAATGTTACCATACTTCGGGGGCATGCATACCAACAAAATAAAAAAATTGACAATCGGGCTCTTCAAGATCGCGAAAATTTTTAAAAATCTCGTCATTCCCGAATTGTAGTATATCTAAGCCACACGCATATATTTCTGATTTTCAACCTTAAGTTTCCCATAATGATGCTGAATTTGAGGTTTGAATGTTGGCCTAGACTGGTAACAGATGGTTGCCGGTTACAGCGCAGTTACCTCGAACGTTCATGTGAGTAAGACCACACAGAGACCACATCTATTCGTCGAAGAGCCTCGGGAGATTGTTTCATAGTCTTGGCGCGTCTTCCGAAGATGCACGGAATTTGATCCGTCGATGGCACTGATTTGACCTCTGCGATGGGGGTTCACAGACGGTGGAGGGAACACGGACACCAGCCAATATAGTCACTCACAGAGTCCATTAAAAGGTTCTCCAGACAGTCTTCCGAAAGTCCTTATTTAAAGAATTACGTCACCCTTGAGCGTGACCAAGTCTGGCTACCTGTTAAGCCCACTAGAATTTATAGGGGGAGCGACAAATGGGCCAGTGCATGCTGCAGGGATTGCGATACCTCCACTGCATAAACGCCCAACAATCGCCCTCCGAATCAAATCCGCTCATCTAGTACTATAAGGGCTATCTAGATGAGCGGATTTGATTCGGTGGGCGATTGTTGAGCGTTTATCCAGTGGAGGTATCGATTGAAAAACCTCGGAAACCACGTGATGTACCACCACCCAGGCACGTAGCCACGTGGGCTTTAACCTAACTATTAAAACATACAACGCTCATGGATGTTATTATCACCTAGAGGATCAAAGTCGAACTTAATACGGGGCGCACTTTGCACAGTTACTACAGATTCCGTATTTGCAAGCCATAAAACTCAAAAGCTGTCTTTTCACTAATCGTCATCTTTGCTACTAGCGCTAAGTAACTGATGGCGGCAGAAATAATTTATGGGGGCCTGGGCAGTTGCGGATACAGAGAAAACTCAAGGGGGGGGGGGGCGCAAAAGATATTTTGATTCCTAGACCCATTGGCGGATACAGATGGGGGGCGGAGGAGGTGCGCCCCCCCCCCTTTTGCGGGGCCACCCGTATTGCCAAACATAGCAGAACCACAATTGTAACTTTTTTATATCATAAGATGGCATTGTCTTGAACATGTGTATCATCACTTTAATAAAAAATTTCTGAAGCTCCGCATGTGACTTGAATGTTTTTTATTACGATAAAAGTAAAGGTAGATCAAAATATCTTTTGCGACCCCCCTTGAGTTTTCTCTGTATCCGCCACTGCCTAGGCCCCCCGAAATTTTTTCATCCATTATTTCCGCAAATACGGAATCTGTAGTTACTGTACAACGTATGTTTCGTATTAAGGTCGAATTTGATCCTCTAGGTGTTAATAACAGCTGTGAAGATTGTATGATTCAATGGTTTCTTGTCCATTCGGACTATTTCCGACGTAACTTCTCGGTTTCATTTAGTTCTTCCTTAGTTTAGAGTGCCGTACTAAATACTGAGAATAATTGGATATCGCACTACTCATCGCCGCGCTACGGAGATTTTTTGTAGACCGATTACAATGCGTTGAAAGAGGCAACAAAAATCCAGCCTCAACATGACGGACTGGTTCATCTTCTGTGTAGTCCCATTGGACTCAGCTGTTTGGCCACTGTGCAGCGGCAACAGCCGTTCTGTTTACGTTTGCGACGAGGTTTCCACCACGTAAATATTTTTCTAGATACGTCTTCAATGCCGCGTCGTGGCATCGACCCCGAAATTCGCCTCCGATGTGGTATCTCCTTTGGCCTTGACCCATTCACGGGCACGCAAGCGTTCTTATCTGATGCGACGAAAGCAGGTGATTATAATCCACCGTCGCTATTAATTAAACATCACTTTGGGGTGTTTGTAAATAATAAATATAGAATTCACATAGCATTCAGAGTGATTTAACTTATTTTTGTGATCCGTGATTCAAAATCTGAAATATAATTATTATTTGAGTATTCAACCGGTCAAGGTAGGTTTGCATGGAATATTTTTCCGATCACCCAAGCCTTTCTTTCCTCATGAGTACCCTTATCACTTTACAGTAAGGTCCACCCCTTTTTTTCAATGTACCTTTCGAGGTTCAAATCGTTTCTCGTCATTAGAATGTACATCTTGATGACGAGGGTCTGGACGATAGCAAGTATTTATGGCGTTATACCGATCACGAGGGATGTTGTTTACCCCGGCGAAATAAAGGAACATATTTATTAATCCCGATGAAGAAGGAAAGATTCCCACTTCGAAACGTTGGCTATGATGGAACGACTCGTCCGTTTGAAAACTCGAGAAAATTACATTTAGGTAAATTACTGCTTATTCACTTGTGTCAATTTAGTCAATACGAATATATTGAACTATTTTTTAACTAAATAACTCAACTCAGGGCTATTGTTAAGGCTAATTGAGATGTTGTATGTATAAAAATTAAATTCTGGTGTTTAAATCCCTTAATTGTGAGTCTTGTCAACAAACTTGACCTCCATGACAACGCTTATGTGTATTATTTATTTTCTCAATTCAATTTAACATTGTCTAAATTAATTTATCTATGCAAAAGCATCAAAACTATTGCTTCACGGTCCTTATCATAAGATTTTATCCCTCTGCCTATGCGATAGGCCTTCCAGTAGTCCAGATTATCTAAACTTCACTGAAACTCGTAAATCGGGAGCACTGGAGTGAAAGGAATCTGCTCCGTTTTGAAAGAACTGGATGTTTTTTAATAGCAGTTACGGCTCCCTCTCATGCATCGCCACGAAACTAAGCAGAGAGGAACGAATCTTTCTGTTGCGTGAAATTTGAAAGCGCAATAATAATATGCGTGTCCATTTGCGCTAGGAGAAAGCAAGTGAGTGGTTAAGTTCGATGTATACCTACTCTTTCGGTGGGCTGCTTTTACGTTTATAGCCCAGACACCGAAGAAAAACTATCTTGCTTTGCGGACGCAATGTGTGCGAATATAACACGGGTCCTATTTTTTGTTTCGTTTGCGCAATCCTACCTGATTAAATGGCTGGAGTGTATATTTTCACCATGGATTCTCATTTTGACGTTATTGCTCTAAAATATATGAAAATGCTCAACTTTTATATTGATATTCGAGTTATCTTTGGAAAAATTACTATTCCAAATGTTGATTAGATTCACTATTCCGTTTTCCCCTAGGTTGCGAGCTTGTTGATACCCATCATGGAGTAAAATCTTAACTCAGGACAGTTTAAGTTAATTGAGATGTAGTGTGTATCAGCATCAACTTTTGTTGTTAAAATCCTTAAATCTTTCAGTATCTAGTCAGGAAGCTTATCTCCATGACAATTCTTATTAGTATTTTTTAATTAATTTAAGGTTTCTAAGTACTTCAGTAAGGCAACAGCACCAAAACTGTTACACCAAATGTTGTAGTGCCCGATCAACCGAGTGAGCATTGCAGAAGTCCTTAGTGGAATGGGAGAAAAGAGAAGTCTTCTAAAAACTCTTTATGTTACGCAATTTTTGAGTCGATTGTAGCCTCAAATGCTATTTATATATTTGTTTGCTTTTCATTCGTCATCAGAAGTGACCAAGCCTCAACTTCTTTTCTGCAAAAGTCACGTGACTAAGCAGGAAGTTGAAGTTTCGATGCATAGCATAATTCAGCCCCATGCAGCGTGAGATCTCGCTAGACCCGGAAACAACGCGGCCGGTCCGCCCGCGGGAATCGCACTTCTTTTGTCTTTTTTTTTCCTTACGCATCTTGTGGATGCCCTCACGATCCTTCCTCAATTTTTTTCTCCTGCCGTCATCCCGGAGCTCATCTCTTCAGAAGGGGGAATGTTCTGAAATCCAGCACGTTCTACGCCACTCACCAAGTCCAGCGTGACTGGCTCCGAGGGCACGGATAAACCGTGCCCGGCGAAGCGCAGGATCACATGGCTTGAAGGAGAACGTGATGCCGTGCTTGATTCATCCGCCTCGATATGCACTGTGCCATCTGTCTTTTGCACGAGAGCCTCCTCAACAATCAGGAGTAAACAAACCCGTCACCAGGCCAGGGGCGTGTCCAGGCATAACTTGAAGGGGTGGGATGATTTAGAACATCCAGGGGTCCGCACGCAAAGACACTTAGGTGAGATAAAAATAAAAGTATGGAGCATAATAATCTATATGCATGTGAGTATGGGCAAAAAAACTTAATAACAAAAATGGGCCAGGAAAATTATGATACCACAATTTTTTATTAAAAGACGACTAGTTTTATATTACTTTAACTTTATAAACGTACTATAGAACTTTTTATTGCGGCTATATCTTTAAAATCTCCACAAACCTGTGCAGCATCCAGTCTCTCATCGTGAGAAACTTCTAGAAAGATTAAGTCTGTGGAACAAATAGCACAAGCAAAGTGTTGCTTTTCTGATCATTAATGTTGTAGCCTTGCTACCTATGCTATCCATGTTATCTAAATTCCTGTGCTTCTCGTGTGGCTTGAAAAAAACATATGCATTCGAATGGTGCCGGTGTAAATTTGTCTTACGGCAAGAAAATTGAGTAAACTTCAATTATATATTGGATAAAACGATTTTGCTTAATTTTCATTAAATTGATGCTGATTTTAAACTAGTAGGACCTTAAACCTGTGGTAGGTGAGAGGAAGAAAAAATTATACAAAGAGGTTTGAAAAGCAAATAAATTTAATAAAATTGATATAATTTTAGAGTTTCATATCGCAATAAAATGATTTTTGCTTTAAATCGATTCCAAAAATGGCTGCCAAATTTATGGCTTGCATTCAACTCCCCATCCTTTCTCGCGAGGGATCGACAATGCCTCATCACTCATTCGGCTGTTAATTTCGTCCGCAATGAACTCCAACCTAATCGGTTTCCATTATCAAATGACTCAGTTTTTCTGGTCAGTTGCTGGTTATCTTATCTCAAGGATTACCCTCGTAGACTTCAGTTCATCAACGTCGCTAGGGGGTTTGGTAGACACAGGATGTGCAAATTGAAAATTAGTCATAAAGCACCCTTCTTTGTCGAAGAGGCGTAGAAAACAAATACAGAAGTCTCAGAGAGTGTGCTATAACTAGCATGTAATACATTGTAAATAGAAATTAATTCAGTTTTCTAATCGGGAAGGCTGAAATAGAACTGAAGAGGGTTTTTTTATATTATTTTTGAAGTAAAGGTTAGCAAATATTTCATCGAATGAATTATTAGAGTTCTATGATCACATTAAATGATACATATTGACGGAAAAGGGTGAATGAATGCTATTTTCTCAACGACTTTTCTTCTGATATAGCCGTCGAGAAATAATTCTTAGGATAAATGTTTGGGATACTTCTGTATACTCTTCTCATCTATCCAACTAACTAAAATTTTAATTTTTCCCATTGCCTAATGTTTTCCTTAAATCACAATCAATGTTTACTTCTCTCAAACAATGCCCTCTCACGACGACATTTTCAGTTCCTGTTTTTTCCTCATGTTTAACTGAGTACATTCATTTCCTTGTTTTGCATGGTCTTTTCTCACAGAAATGAAGTCATAATAGTGAGTCCAAGATATTATCTGTTTTAGTCTACCGCTAAACAAGGCTAGAACAGCCTGCCAAGTACTCGTGCTTGGTTGTTTTCTGTGTTTAGAATTTTTTCCGTGACGACAGCTTTTTCACTTTCGCAACAATAACTAGCCATGCGCAACAATCACTCAGGTTGCGGTGCAGCATACAGAGTATATATGCTGAAACTCATTCTCGTCTCTTTCCTATGTCTTTCCTTCTTGCTGAATTAATTAAATTTGTCGGCATTATCTGTTTGTTTATATTTTGTACATTGAATTTAAAAATTATTAATTGCAATTTTTGAATTTTGCAATTATAAAAATAAATTATTACAAAATAAAAAAAATAAAACAACAAGGCATAAAATGGAATAAAAAAGAAACATATTTGAAAAATTGTAATTAAAAAACATAAACAAAACAATTATATAATATAATGCCAAAAAAATAAAAATAAGTTTTTAGTTATAAGTTTCTGCTCACATAAACACCATACTACACGAAGTCATTGGTGCAAAAAATTATTCTGATATTCTGATTCGGCGGAACAATAGGGTGGTTTCCTATTATTTTTTTATTGCCTAAATCGAATGATTATTACTCCTGGAGTACGTATTTCACGCTTTTAGATTTTTAAATGACGATATCTATTTTTCGCGATTAAATGAAAAGTGAAAATTTTCAAGCGCGCGAAAACGCGACGGGTAAGTATGAATGCCGGGAAAAACTCCGTGTGACGTCGTTCTGGTTCCCGTTGCCGCAAGTGAGGCTTGAGCGCTGATACGACGTAGGATGCTAGCAGGTAGCAGAGTACCATGCTAGCTGGTAGCGCTTGGCTTAAATAAGGATTATTAATACCTTATCAAACGAAGGAAACTTTCCGACCATAGGCAGTTTTAATAGGTGATTATTAAGACATGTTTCCCTGAGCTCTGTGCCTCATGCATGCATTGGTAACCTCAGACGATGTAAAACTCCTAATTACTCGTATAGAATCTAGGTCCCTGTGACGTCACGTGGAGTGGCATCGCATGGGCGCCAATGTGGCCTTTTCAAATGAGGATAAAATTGACCATTGCCATTCGTCTAAACCGGTATTTCTAAAACCAAATAATTTGTATATTATGAATACACAAATGGTGGATAACGAATCGCAATCAATGCCTTTCGTTTTCTTCGATGAAGGAAACTACCCTATTAATGATTGATATCGTCGTATGTGAGCACTGCATGTTTCTCGGGCTTCCTCTCGGGTTAAAAAGAAATCGCCAGCCACTTGAGGCCATTCATGGATTGAGACGAGTTTCCTGCGCCGCGAATTACGAAAGTTCCACTTAATTTGATGCGGTGCCAATCCGCTCATTCGCGCGGTACGGCGAGTGGACACCATTCCTGACGAGAATAAACTCCTATTTCGCTATCGGTGAGAGGACTTTAAAGCGAGCTAGATCCATCGAAGACGCCAACTTTAAGGGTGAATGAGCAGACCGACCAGTTCCAAAATGCGAATAACACGATAATTATCGATAATCCAGGCAAATTAAATGCTACATATCGAACGATATTATCGCCAACTATCGAAAAAAGCTACTTAGAATACATGCGTGAATTATTAATGGTAAATAACATAAAAAAAACCCAGGCAGGGCAGAATCACAGTACACAAAATAAGATAAGAAACACTCACAGTAAGTACTAAATTTTCGGTGGCGTATTACCCACCTTCCTCAGAGTTAGGTTGTCTCTCCCTCTCCTGAGTCTGTGATTCTGCCCAACCTGGTTTTTATATATTATTTACCTCGTCGAGGAACATTTAGGTGTTTATTAATGGTAAAAATGTACAAATGCACGCAACGTCCAAATTCGGAAGTTGTGCTCCGAGAATACCTAGCAGTCACCTTACGATACCACGTTGACTAATCATTGACATTGTTGCGTATTTTCTGATTTCTCTTGTTATTTTGTTGGTATTAAAGCTATCATAACGTCATAAATTATATATATTATCCATTCACTTTTATGCATTATGCCTTTTAGTATCCATTCATATCTATAATTCCTCATGCATTCTGGAAGTGATTTATAGGTTTAAGGTGAACAATGTACTACACTTTGTATTATCCATCCTGCTATGAATTGTGTCTTTTATCTGAGTCTCGCATTCACGGTCAATAGGAACTCTTTTAGTAATCGCCGCGAGGGAGTATAATCGAACTAAAATATCAGAAAAGTACACGGTTTAAGAGATAGGACATGAACGAGAGTCAAAAATAATCTAAGGGCTAATAATTAAGACATCAGAATTAGTATAAATCTGCCGAGGCGGAATTGGTTAAGTTGAATTTCTTCACATGACGCCCTTAAACGAACATGAGAATCCCGAGATCAAATTTTAAAAAAATAAGCAAAATACGGTGGTGTTTTCCCTGCTTATGGTACTGACGAAGTCACCATGGGTTCTCCACCGGGTAGGTGAGATAGCCGACGTTTCGCCACGCAACTCTGGCATCATCCTCACGGGGTGTTGCAGCGGGTTGCCGGGATTATCTACCTGCACTTAGTTACCACCCTGGTCACTCCTTATCGGTTGATTTCCATCCTTTATTTTTCTATTTCTCTCTAATTTTCCGTAGAGCAGGGATCGAACATTGCTCAGAGTACATCCATCCAGAGGCCTATGCGGATGTCTCACTTACCTGGTGGAAAACCATTTATTTCATGAAAAGTTTTTACCCATCTTCTGGAGGCGCTGGCCAAAACGAAAGGCATAAAACGACCAAAAACCTGCATCCGGCATTTCAAACCTGAAGGTGCCTACCGCAACGCCGGCGAAACTGTCATCACGAAAATAAAATCGACGCGGAGGACAACCCAGAAATCTAGATTCCTATACTTTCGCTTAGAAGCTTTACTTCCTCATGATGTCGGAAAGGTTTTTCCATTAATCGTCGGCCTCTAACTTTCAGATATTTACGCGGTGGAATAACCGATGAGTATTCACCGGCAGCAAGAATAGTCTATTCTAGCATTCCGTGATTTGTGACGTCAAACTTGGTATTCGACATACGTAACAATGAAAATGGTTCTCCAGCTGCAAACAAAACCAAGGCGATGCCGAACGATTTGATCAAGTGAGTAATGAGGAAGTCCTTATTAAGAGTGGCAGCCATATCTTCTGAAATCCGAAAGAAAAAGACTGTAGTACATGATCGGCAATTGTAGAACACGTGGAAGGCAAGAAAGACAAAGAATGAGTTCTTCTTGTTGAAGTTAATGAATTAATAGATTGCTAATTTCAATTGAAAGAAATAAACAAAAGGGTTGTTAAGGGTTAAAAGTTGTTGATTAGTTACAGGATAAGATAAATCAGTCAAAAAGACAACAACGACGTGTATAACTTGCGATTAATAAGATAATTTTTTACATTAATACTGTGTCTAATAGTTATTTATGGAGAAAGAGAAGAATCAATTCCAATACTTCTTTATATAGAACCGTTGTGAAGAAGGATGTAAAAGAGAATAATTAACCAAATTGAAAATTTAAGCTGATGGCATAAGCAAATGGAGAGCTGCGTCAAACAAGTTTCATAATTTTTGATTGATTATGCTGAAGATGATGACGTCAGACATAGTGGTCGACTTGCATCTAGCAACAGGGTTAGTTTTTCAGCCTCATGAGTAAATACATAAAGAACGCCCTAAACGGTCTCAACTTCAGGACTACGGAATTATTATTGCATACTACTTTTGTAACAAATACTTATAAATAGAGTTCTAATAATTCTATTAATTAATCTAATTCTATTAATTCTAATGGGGAACATGCACGAAATTTGTTCATCATGCTAGTTAGTCTCATTGAAAAGGAAATTTTCTCACGAGTCCAAATATATAAGCCAAAACTCTCCTAGTACTCCGCAAACGTCAATAATTGGTAATTAAAAATGCTCGAATATCGCTTGAAGTCACGTGACCTGAAACGCCTTCTGACGTCATTGCACGGTACACCATTCACTTCGCTAAAGAGGGTTGAGTGGTAGAGCCTTGAATGCAAGATATCGTAGTAAAAATCTTCGTCGAGCTTTGTAGTAGTTCCTAAAAGGGCAAATTGACTTAAGAGGGATTTAAGAAAGCAAAATACCTCAGTTAACTTTAGCTCGATTTCCTTATGGCGGCTGATTTTTTTTTCGAGATTACCAAATCTCCCCAAACAATCCCCTTTATTTATTTCAACAATGCCTTGGCAACCCAAAATATTCAGTCTGCATTTTGTCGTTACAACAGCATTTATTTTCGCCAAATTTGCATTTGAGCCCTAGTAGATCGATTTTCTATCCACTTCTACAGTCTGTCATCAGTGGATTCCGTGCCGTGACGTCACGCTCCGATGACGTCGTGTTTTCAAGCAGCCGATGGAGATCAATTTTTAAAGACTCATAACTCAGCTGAAAAACATTATTCATACGCGAAATTTTCGGCGAGCACATTTGAGGTAGAGACCTTCTTATTCCAGTACTTAAAAAGAATTGTGCATGTTCCCCATTCTATTAATTAATTAATCTAATATTCTAATAATTTCCTTCTTCGTGGGTATTAAATTCAACGGAGAGAGAAATCCAGACACAATAAATAAAATGAAAACAAACGCCTGAAAAAAATCTTAGTCTGCCAATCAGAACCATCAGACTCATCACGTGATCTCGGGTTATAATTTTGGTTTTGCATAAGCCGCAGTATGCCCTTAGTCCATAATTACTCTGAGGTTGCATCATGGCCAAAATGTATAGTCTCCGAACCGGAAGAAGTTAATTTTTTGTTGAGTGCTCAATTTAAGTGGTAGGTTATTTCTCTGCAGAAACCAGCCTAAGTTGTGTAAACAACATATAAGTCTCAATTATTGCAACGCGACGATTAAAATTACGATTCCATCCAGTATTTTGAAACTTAGAAAATGGGTTTGATTCGGGAATGGCTCGCAGTTAAGACGCATTTAGCTCCCGACCCATTTTTTAGGTCAATTTCATTACAGTGTGTGCGCGGGAGTTTGTAGTTTATTCTGCAGAATAATGAGGCTTACATTCCACGCTTAAATTTTCTATAAACATCCCAAAACAGTGAAGGTAATTTTTCTTTAATTTCTAATTAAAATGCACCGCCAATTTCTTCCATAATCTGGCCTTTTCTTAGGCTTCCTTAAGGCGTCGAACGATTCATCGCCGTAACGAAGGACGAAAGTCTGTTGAGAAAGAGTGATGTTGAGTGTTAGAACACAGAGAAGAGCGAGTGAAACACTACGTGCCCAAGCACTCCAACGAGGTGTGGTATTGAGTAACTGTCCACACCCTCGCCTTCTGAAGAAATTAAACTCGGAACTAGAAGGTTATTATATCTGTCCACCAAGGTCGGAACCGAAGCGAAGTCTGACCTTCGTAGATAGGTCCACTACGATGCTAGACTTGAGGCCTGTATCAAGTAAAAGAGGTTAAGACGAGAAACGAAGTATACGAAGACATGAGTGCAGTAACCAGGTTACAATAAAAGGTGAAATTTATTGAAAAATGAGTGACTAATTCTGGTCCTTGCACTCGTAAAAGCAGAACTTCAGTTTTCATCAATGTCTGCTAAACTCATTCGCAACACATTGTTGAAAAATAACTACATCTGCTGGTAAATGGGAAAGATGTTTCATATTTTCGTGAAAATTCATTTTGGCTCAAATTTATCATTAGAATTTGGGTCTATTTGATGAAAATTAAAAAAAAACTCTGACTTCTGTAATTGATCGCCCGACTGCAATAAATGCTGTTTATCGAGCAGCGTTTTCTGGAAATATATTAAAATCAGCATTGTCACGCAGTTTTTTAATGGCGCAACATGTCAAAGTGAAGAAAATTGTTGTTTTCCGCTGGCCCATATAATTGATCTGGGAAATATATGATAAAATGTTACTTATGCCATAAAAACCATGATGAATACAAATTTTAGGCAAACGTCACCGCACTGATTTTTGGGCTTTCATCAAAATAATGCTGTCAAGTTGAAGAGAATTAACTATGTACACAAGTAATTACTAACTAATAATAAGGCGACGTTATTTGTAAAACGGAAATAATAAATTAGGAGATTAAAATGAAAGAATGGAATGCATGATAAAATGTATTAGCTTATGTGAACACCACCTTAAGTTGAATACAAAATTTCCTTGCTCCCTCTTCATGAGATCTGTTAATGACCAGGGTTAAATTTGATTGTCACATACGTTTCAAGCCTTCTTGCTACCTACATTTTGAAGCATAAATGAGCATATAGAGTATGATTGAAACCCGGAAATGTCGGAAACTACGAAATGTTTATTCCGGTGGAAGATTTCACAAGGACTTCATCGAAATAATGGAACCTTATTTCATTTTCTTGGTGATATTTGGAGAGGAGCGACTGTTTTCTCGATGGATACGTCAAGTGGGAATAAGATAGGTGACTCCTATGTATCAATTCTTTCAAAACAATCTATGATCCGTATAAAGCCGGAGTACTTCATCTGATTACGTACTTGCGTCACCTATACACACAGGCACGTGCTACTCCGTTGTCTAGAGAGAATAGAAAAACGTGGAATAGATATTTTATTTATTTGTGGTGAGATAAGGGTAGAGGGACACATGTACAACTTCTCAATAGATATGCTTGCCGAGATTATCTATACGGAATGAATTTTCAATTGAATGAACGATTCAAATAGTAATGGGCAGTTGACAATGGCGGAAAATATTTGAAAATAGAGATGCATTAGACCCTCGCTTTACGATATTAATTCTGTGGCTAACGTAAATGGCCATCGTCGTCTTCAATATCGTTGCCAAGGAGAGTTTGCTTGTTTATGTAACCAAGAAGATTCAGATGGTAGCGGGAAAATATGAAATATTGCAATAAATTATGTGCAGTAGAAAGTATGAGGCAGTTGTCAACGCCATAATAGAGAGAAAATTAGTGTTTCTTTAATTTTTTCTAATGGTTTTAGACGATTTTAGTGGTGTTCGATTCTATGAATTGTTATGGTATATCGTCTCGTTCTCCTCAAACGTACGACTGAGTCAATCAGTGGTGGGAAGTGGGTTTTATAGTATACTAGCAGGCCACCTGGCGTTGCTCATAAAGGATAGTATGCAGACAAGAGGGAAAGTCGGAACTTGGAATTCACGGTCAAATAGCAGGATTTATAGGTTTTGAGAGAGCCAAGAGGTGTGCCTATACTACAGGATGTTCAACCGCAGAATTTGTAAGATGTGACGCAGCAAACGGTAATGAGAAAAACGACGCAAAGGACGCGTCGGACGTTACGGAAAGTAAAACTAAGATATTTTGGAATATAAGATTCACCTATGTACAAACTTTGGTTGCAATCCGTGCAGCCATATGGAAACGTATAGCGGACAAACAAACAGACATCCTCTTTTATATGTATTAGGAGACAGATTGAGACAAGAAAAAATTGGAAACCATCCTATGATCGATTCTCAGAAAATAAATGATAAAATCTTACTCCATCTCGTAGCTCCTTGCTTTGACCTTTAAAGGACAACCTTGATTGTCTTTCATTACTTCCTGTAGAGAATTGAGTTTGTTTGACCTTGGGGATAAACGCAAAAACTTTTCCTTCCCATTTTCCAAGATTTTTTTAAAATCCATGTCGGATTTATTCCTTTTGGAGTCTATTAAAGGCGTTCATTTTGTCCTTCGACCTTGCTTTGATGCATCTATCAAGGAGAGGAAAACATGTAAAAAAGAAAGGAAATGATTTACCCGCGCCACAACCTTCAAGGATGCTTCGAATGCCTATTCCAGTATTGCGGTAGATCACATATAAATATTAGTGTACTGAAGAATACATATGAGCGGTGTCGGCCTTAATTGTCCCATAGAAAAATTGAGCGATATAGAGAAAGCTAATGCATTGGACTACCCTCAAGATTTGATTGATACACATTGGAACGAATTATAACGTTAGGTACCAACATCAATGCAGTTGGAGTATAAACTTGAATATACAATATGCCGACTGGCCCCTGTTTTCCTTGAAAAATACTTTTTTTTTATCCAACAACACAAAACTTAGTGATTGCTGCGTCCATTTTTATTGTCGCTAAGTGATTTCTAGAGTAAATATACTTTGTATGTTGCTACGTGACCAGAGTGATTGTTGCGTGTTGTTTTTTTATTGTTGCGAAAGTGAAAAATCTGTCGACCCAGCAAAAGACCCAAGCACAGAAAACGCACATATAGAGCGCTTAACAGGCTATTTTACGTTTCTATAGCAGTAGACTAAAATACATAACTTCCTGGACTCATTATTATGATTTCATGTCTATGAGAACACCGCGCAAAACGAGGAAATGGATGTATTGTCTACTCTGATAAACACGAGGAGGAAACAGAGATTGAAAATGTTGACGCAAGAGGGCAATGTTTGAGGGAAGTAAACAGTGAATGACATTTAAGGAAAAGATTGTCGAATGGGGAAATTCGAGGTTTTAGTTACTTCTAGAGATGCGAGGAGGATATTACCGCAATAAAATAACAGCAAAGTCGACGGTTTATGGGATAGAAAACGCATGAGTGTCAAAAAGAATCTAAGGGCTAATAATCAAGACAACAGAATGGGTATAAATCTGCCGAGGTGGAAATGGTTAAGTTGAATTTCTTCGTAAGACACCTTTAAAAATAAATATTGGTACATATGCGGCATCGATGAGACTAATTTTAAATGCTGAGTTTATCTTGAAGCTGGCAAGAGGAGAAAAACTGCTTTGTCACTTATTAATGAAGTATTAATGTGTCTTTTGTTCCAAATTAGAAGATTTTAATAATTTATACCTAGTTGCAAAAAAATCAGTTATCAGAAGTTTCAAAGTCTTAATATATATTGCACATTATAATTGTTTATGTTACGTGTCTTCTGGTTGCGGCGATAGGAATGACGGATATGTATATGCAAATAGAGTCTCCATCTGTATTGCGCGCATCCGAAGGTTTGATTATCGAAGAATAAATCGACTGTCACAACTCAATCAAATCGACGCTCTAAATTGATAAGTCTTGGCTAAATAATTATTAAACATTGAAAATTAATACATACTCATTCTACCTCCATTCCAGCTACAAAGCATTTTCGACGGCATAATATACTATTTACGATTTTTATGTCCTTCAATTACCAGCCATGCAGTAAGTACCCAACGTTCTGCTTGAGATTCCTCATCCTGAATAGATTATCTCCACAAGCAATGCCACCTGCTTCAGGTAAATTACAATCACAGCAAATGAATAATATGATAGCCTTGACCTACACATGATTAAAAGATACATAGAGATAATCTTTTAATGATTTGCACACCATCTATCCTTAGACCAGACACCGGAAATAGCGAAGAAGTTCACCTAGCAGAGATAGGTTCCATTCGTCCTTCTTGAGGTTACTGTCAGTATCCTTCGTGTGTACCTACGGTAAGGAATCAGTCAGTAGAAGTGGATGCAGTCACGGAGGGTGGTAAGTTATCGCTACTCAGTAATTGTTACTGAAATGTGCCAGTATAGGTTGCAATCGATATCGAAAAGTACTTGTGGGATTCATGTTATATAGCGCGCCGAAGGCGAGTTTCCGCTAAGCCGGTAAACCATGTTTATCACAACCAGCCCGATTACTAAACAAGTTTTCTCTTGCGCATTTCTTTGTGTTGTGGGTGTAATGTATTGTTTGCGATAGCAGAAACTTAAATTCTAAACAATTGAATAATTTTCATTTTTTGAAAATAAGTACATTGAAATGATTAAACTTTTGTACTCAAATGGAGTTAATTTGTAAGTTCTTGACCCAGTAAAATCGTTTGAATTTATATTTGTTTTTACGTGCTTAAGTGAATGTCCATGATGCGATACGATTTCTCGACAAAGTTTAATTTTCGAAATGATATTCGAGTGTTTGAGGCGAAGTGATATGTCGAAGATGACTATGTTTATTTGCTTTTTCTTTCAAGTAATGGGTTTAAGAAAGATTAATCAACAAGTCCACATATTCTTTTTTTAATTTAATTATTTAGTTTTCATAATTATTTTTTATTGCAAGAAGCAATGAGCTTTTTCTTTTCCTTTTCTTTTTTTCATTCCATTTTCATTTTTTAGTTTTTTTCCCTTTGTCGTCGACAATAAACAATGAGTACATTACGCAGAGGAAACATCATTCGCCTTAACCAGGATACGAACCCGGATCCCCCGATTTCCGGTCGAGTGCTTTAGGTAGTTACGCTACCAAGGCGTCATTCTTCCCTGAGGAAAGGCGAAAAGTGATTTTTTTCTCTGTGGATTTTCAGTAAAAATTGTGCATTGCGGGTGACTCCGTAAAGGTATCACTGTGGCTAGTCCCGGTATTCAAAAATGAGTACATTCATAAGATTTGCTGAAACTAGAAGAAGGAAAGATATTGGAAAAATTCATACAAGAGTTAACTGATGGGGCAGTATGTATGCAGTGGGAATCGTTGGGTCGTAGCTCCAGATGTCTTTAAGAAGTATATTTTTAGTTGCCCTGAGCCTGGGCTTAAAATTTTTCACCAAATGATTAATGAATTCATTCATGGATGGAATCTTGTGAGCACAGAAGACGTCATTCAATTTAGTGAGTTTGGGGAAAATAAGGAGGCGGAGGGATTTATTCAGGGAGGACTCAAGTTTTTTCTGATGGCTTTATTACGAGCGAAGATTTCGCAGCCGGAGAGAAGGAAAGGTTGTTTTGTAACTATGTAGGTACTCACTATTCCAACAACATACGAATACATACTGCCTTATCAAGTTACTCTTCTACGAGTCTCTCCCATATCTTTTCTCATTCTAGTTAATGAATTTATCAAATTTTGAATGAGATTAGCAATGGGGAACTTGCATGAATTTTTTTTATTTCATAGGCGGACAGAAAATTATTTTCTGAATACAACAAAGAAAACCGCATGTAAATGTTAGTTTTCGTTCGCGAGATATTTAATGATAAATATAACGAATTTTAAAGCGCGGGAAAAACTCCCTCACCCCCCAAGCCACTGCCGACGAAGCCTCGATGACGTCAAAGGTGCCTAAACATCACGCGAAGCTATTGTTGTGATTGTTTGTAATAGTTGCCAGCAGTTGTGAGAGCTTCGTTTGTTAGACGTGTTGATTATTTCATATTTAAAGATAAATATCCGACGATAGAGGCTTGGAAGCCCTCGTATTTTGCACTATTTACAATATTAATATCTGAGTAAGGGCATAAAATATAAAACTGGAGCAGTTAAACCAAAAATTTGATAATACCTAAATAACATCGTTGTAGGAGTCTGAGCCACGGCCATTGGAAGGGGGATACGTTAATTGTAAGTTGATGTTATCGACGGCATATCATTCATTTAAGTATGTAATTAGAACGATTTTGATGTTTACTGATGTCCGCTTAGCTTTTATATACAATAACTTCATCCGTTTATTCGTAGGTACCGGAGAATTCGTGGTTTAGGACTGTCTGTGCTTGTATTATGGGGTGAATTCCAGTCAATGCAACTTTTGCTCGCTGATTGGAGACATCTTGGAACATTTTTGTGCCAAAATAGTGTTATTTTCAACGTGACATCTCCCGTTAAGCTACTGCTAATAATCACAGTGCCAGTGGTTGTAATGCACAAAGTTTGACAAGGTTGAAAAATATCGGCCAAGAGTTATCAGTGTTCCATCGTGATTGAATTGTAAAAAGTGCTATTACGCTATCGATAAATGTCTAACAGTAGTGTAAAAATTGTCAGTGGCGTGCTAATCTCCGTTGTTCACCGTAGATATGACATTTCACGATCACGCTATTGAAATAAAAACTGTGTGTGAAGTTTGTTATTCCATTATTTCAACGAATAGTAGTGAGAAATGTCACTTGTGTGGGCTAATTTAAGGGTTTAAATCAGTGAATAAATAGTTGTATTCATCATAACGAGTTCTGTTATGGTAAGTTGTACGTGATGAATATAAGAATGTGATAGTGACATCCAGTTTTTGATAAGAGTATTTGCCTATTCCCCACTATATTTTTATGGTATATGCTAGAATATTGTTTATGGATTTACCTATATTATAGAAATAGGTTGTAGCTTGTGTGTGTGTTGGCAGCGGAACCGATTCGCGATCTCACATGTGGATTGTGTGCAGACTGTTTTGCTGTGAATTCGTACCGTAGGACGGATAGGACTACCTTCTCCGTTAATCCGGCGTTGCCAAATTCAACAGCACAGCTTACTCTAATGTCAACAGCACAGCTTACGATCATTATCCTCCAGTATTACAAGTTTCTTTTACAACTCGATTTGCCGCCGACGTATAGCAATAATTTGTCTCAACAAATTCCATGAGGGTCGTGGCATCAATTTTTGGTGTCCTAAAAAAAGGCTGGTGTCCTAACACCCCATGCCACACGCCTTTTAGGCGGCTTGCGGGGTATTATGTAGACGTAGATGAATTTCAGGTGTACTATTCGAACGAGTGGCAACGTTATCATCCATTTTTCTGATAACCAAAACAAACGAAGTGAAACGCATGTACTTCATCATCCCGATGCCGCATTATTAATATCCCAAGAAATAATCTAGGCACAAGAGCAATAGGAAAACTTGCCCAAGAATAACAGAACAAAATAAAATGACGATGAGCGGCTAAATACTCCCTCAAAACAAATTTTACACCATGCGCTCAGCGTATTTCCCTACTCCCTACGGTTGTTTAGGCACCTATGACGTCACGCCTGGCCTCGGCAACGCTCGGGTGTCTTCGCGCAGTGGTCGGCTCAGAGAAATTTTTCTCGATTTTAAATGCAATTTTTTTATTTCTTTTGATGTTGAATGGAGAAACTGAAGGTATTTTTGCGACCTAATGTATCCATTTGACTTATTCAAAATAGTTTTTAGAGCAATCTACGACCCATGCAAGTTCCTCATTGAAATATGTAAAAAAATAGTAATAAAAAATATAATGAAAAAAAGGAATGATGAGAAAAAAAATATATACAACACGATAAAACATTTCTACTTGCAATGTAAAAATAAAAAAATTGATTAAAATGAAAAAAGGATGAAATAACAGAAAAGTTGCAAAAAAATAATTATCTGTTTTCGATGTTTTTCTAATCAATGTTCTCATTGAAGCATATAAGTTTCAGCTATCATAAACAACATACTTCCCTCACAATACAAATAATTGGGCACCGAAATTATAATATCGAAAACTGGCTGGTTCAGGAGAACTTGGTCTACCGGTAGAGCGCAACGCCAATTAATGACTACACCTTGTGATGCGTGATTTAAAAAGTGTCATTAACAATAGTGTGCAATAGAATCTCAACGACATTCGAATCTCCCATTGCATTCGCACGATCTAGTAGCAGCTGTGAGCAATGTGGAGGAGGAGTTTTCGAAATGAAGAAACCATATCTTTCGCCGTGGGAGCGGTAGATTAAGAATATGAAGAGCGAGGATGTTTCCCAATTCGCCAATTGACGACGACGACGCCGCCTGTTCCGCAGAATTCGTTCAAGGCCAAACAATCGAAAGTGACAGTGCGCCCCAAGGTGAAATAAGACCCGCCTAGCGTACGTAATGACATAACTTTCTCTGCGTGTTGTATTGTGAATTGCTATGCCCTACTTAATGGACGTCATTTAAGGATAATTTGATGTTGTTCACTTTTCTTTCCTTCGGAATTCGTTTTCACAACATGTCTTTAATTATTGTACAATTAAATTTGACTTACGACGGCTTGAAAACAATAATATGTGTAGAAAAAGGAGATCTCTCCAGATTTTCTCCTAAACTTCTACAACTACATCTACATGCTACCTCGCAAGGCTCTTGAAAAGGCGTGTAGCGGAGGGGTGTAATGGCACCATACGTTTACTTTTAAAAAGCAAATACTCGAACGAAATTACAACTAGCATTTAAAATTACTTTACTGCTCTGGGGAAAATCGAATTCCCATACCTACCCGTAGGTACGGCAAAATATCTCTCTTAATATATCTATCTCTTCTGTCGGACCAGGAAATACAGTCGGGATCTAACGTTATCCGTGTCGCTCCTAAAGATATATATTTTCAATTGCTTAAGCAACGTAAGCCTAGCGCGCAGCCTCCGAGTCTCTATCGGTTCCTAGCCTTATTCGCTTAACATGTGTGCAACACTTTCTGTACGACAGTAAAACTTGTGTAACACTTATGCAAAAGCTGATGTAAAATAAGAGGAAAATTAATGGAAATGATATTTACGATGAAAAATTACAATACGAATGATCATTACGTCTGCAAACATAACAAGGCAGCACTGTAACTTTGATAACATCAGTGCAATCAATTTAATATTTGAGGACCTTACTGAATAAATCACTTAGAAATAGTTTTTCACACCAAAATTTCCGTATGTTTTATCTCACTCTTAGGATTCCCCACGAGTGCTGGAATATCTCTAAGAATTAAAGGAGGTGGGTTGAGAGGAACGATGTATGTCATTTTTCATGAAAAATTCAAAATGCACTTTTTGAAAATGTACTTCATCGACTGTCGCTCACAGAAATATAGACTTTATACGATTTCATAAATAGAAATTGCACATAAAAATCTGCTTTTTCCCCTGGATTTAAGGCCCTGCATGTGAAAATCGTGTGATTTTTTTTATTACTCTTAGGATACATATTCCAGCTTGGTATTAAAGCTGATGTGATGTTAAGTATAAAATAAGGACCGAGATAAAAATTAATTTCGGCTCGTCGCCGAGTGTTGGCTAGTGAATGCTGTAATTGGAGTCAAGATACCTGATACGTCATGACTGAACCTCAGCTTGAAATCATAAGCAATGAAATAAGTAATAAAACCATATGTAATGAAATAATACCTTGCATGCGTGCGCAATTGATGTCAGTGGCTCAGCGAGGAGGGGTTTTGGGGGATAAAGCCCCCCCCCAGAGCTCAGCGAAATTTTTAAGTTTATGCCATTTTACTTAATGTATTAGTTTTACTTATAGAATAGTGCTAGGATTAATCAAATATCTATCAATAACCGGTAAATCTAGTCATTTTGAACTATTAATCTTAAAATTTTCTGGAGGAGGGCCCCCGCAACTCCCACTTACCCTGGCGGGTACGCAATACCCCCACATCCCAAAGTATTAGTTGCGCCTAAAACCCCCCCTAGCCTTAATTCTTAGCTGCGTCCCTGATTGAAGTCACATCGTAATTGGTTTAGTGGAAATGGCGCTGCGGTCAGCGTAAATTGTTGAAAAAAAGCTTTCAATTAACAATACATGAAATATGCATACGTCCCGTGTCCAAAACGGCCTTAAAAATTCATTAACAGCCACAATGACCCGCGAAATCTTCGACGAATAAATACGAAGTCTGCTTGTTATATCAACGCGCGGAGCGGAGACGCTAAGAGTTATAATGGCTTCGAAACGTTCGATGATTCGGACTGCGGTTCTTTCACGGTGGAAGAAGCGACCCGAGCCTCTTCACAGATGAGGGAATCTTTTTCCTCCGTTTTCCGCCTTGCCTGGCACCCGTGCGAGCGTAACCATAGAAGCGATTTTCAGGAGGGGGAGGAAGAAGTCGTCAGGAAGAGAGGCGGGTTCAAGGACCTCGTCTCCGTGAGAGGAAAAATAAGTACATATGAAGATGCACACGTAATTATGTACACATGCATAGATTGGTGGAAGACTACCTACGTGTGTATATATACACGCGGCAGACATGGTCTCGCGCGGGGCTGTGCTTCGCTTCTAGACAACCAGCTGTCAAGGGAACGCTTCTACTATATTTTTTGTATCTTCCGTAATAATTTAGAGGCATTGTTAGTGCCACGTTTACCAGTGACGTCATGGAAAAATTAGCAGTGCCGGAACGAACTTTCCTTAACTTTATTTTTTTGATTAAAATTTTACTCAGTGTTCTTATATTATTAGTTATTATTTACATTTTATCACAATGTTTTTGTTTTTGTTGCGAATTAGAAATTTTGAGGCAACAAAATTGATAAAAAAGTTATTTGAATATTATGTCTTTTGCTAAGCAGTGCGGGAACGGCGTTCCATCACCGTGACACCACCGACATAAGCACTTTTTGAGACATTTTTGAAGAATTTCAGTGTCGATATCTGTTTGCACTATTCAGTGGACAATACATCATAAAATTTAATTATGTTTTTCTGAAGGGACACTTTTGGAATAGTCCACAGGAAGGAGACTACGTTACAGGTTACGAGGCTATCCCTATAAGCGGTCTTTTTTCAAAATTTTTATCTATTCTGTGAACTTCCTATCGTCATAATACCGATCGAAAAGCTGTACCTCGGCCAATAATTCAATTTTCGCTTCGTAAAATCGATTTTCATTAATTTTTTATATGGTATGAGCATTTTACGAAAACAAATTTCGTGTTTTATCACAATATTCCAATCATTTACTGAAGATGTATTTCGCAAATGATTTTATGAACGAAAATTCGGATACGATTATTTGGCTCAAATTTAACACATACGTACGATTTTAAAATTCAAGATGCGCCAGGATGGATAGATTTTTTAAGATACTACTTTGCGTCACTGACCTTGACCTCGCTGACCAATTTACCTTGACAATTTCAATGCGATAACTTGAGTTTTAAATAAATAACACGCCGTAAAAAGAGGAAAAACACTGCTGGTCGAGTAAGAGAGACTTTAACATCAAGTGAGATTTATTTTGTTATTCTCGCCTTGGAGTAATTAAATAATTGAGGGTATAAATTTAAAGTAATTATAGATCATTATTCATGAATAAACAACCTCTCGTTTCGTGCCATGGAAATAATGGTGAATATAAAATGTACGCACGCCAAAAAATGTTTAAAAACTATTTGAAAATTAATACTGCGATGGAAGTCAACACACTTTAGTTACTTGAAAATGGCGTTGCAGTTAAGCCGGAAAAATAAATAAGGTATTAATAAAAAAATAGTGCCCTAATTTTTAAGTAAAATAGAGTGAATTAATTTCAGGTAAAGTAAAACACTTGGCCTAGTCTCGTTTTTCAAGCCTCGACTATTGTGCTCCACAGTAATAAAATATTTCACCAATAACTTTTGTAAATTGTATTTGTTTTGAGTCGCGTGGTCTCCAACCTACCTCCTTAACGCCACGTCGAAAACTTACAACGGCGAGACGCGGCCGGTCTCTTGGTTTTTCCGATTCTGAACCCTTCGTGATGGTCCGGTTGAATCATTTCGTCCGACACCTGCTCATCTTCGGGGAAGTGTTTTCGATCGATATTTTACGAGCGATAAGGCGTCCATAGTTGCCGAATTTCCCTTCTTGCTTGGGAAACATTATTATTCCTCGTTTTTTGTCATGGTTTCATAATATTCTTTATGATTTTTGTTTATTTCATGTCTCGTGTAGTCAAAATATTCCTAGTTTTACTTTATAGACAGAGGTGTCATGGTGCCGGAACGCCGGTCCGGCTATTGTTGGCAAGCGACATAATAATCAAATGAACACTTTTATCAATTTTTTTGCCTCAAAATTTCAAATATATACATTCGAAACCAAAACAAAACATTTTGTAATAAAATTTAAATAATAATTTGTAATAAAAAACATGCAGAGTAATATTGCACTTCTAATAAAAAGTGAAGGAAAGTGCGTTCCGGAACTGCTTATTTTGCCATGACGTCACAGCTTATAGAAAAGATTTCTCTGGATTGCGGTGCCTATATATAGGTTCTTGTTATTCATTTTCATTCATCAAAATCTACATAATACCTCGCAAGCTACCTCAATAGGTGTGTGTTTGGGGTTGCTAGGACACCAGCCGTGAAAGGCCTTTTTACACGGGGCACGTACTTGCACAATCTGACGTGTTCAAGAAGACTCAATCAAAATTGCGTCGTGTAAAGCGGTGTATTGATAGAACACATGCTAGAATTCATGGACGTGAGATGGAAAAATAGCCGCTGTTCTAATTTCGTTTATGCATTCGCGCAATTCCACGCAATTTTAGAAATTGATGCAGTTCTAACTTGCGCAATTCCGTGCCCCGTGTCAAATGCCCTCGGCAAATAAAAAGGAAATGCTCGACTGAATTTCTGCCTAGCATTTGATTAATTCCTTTGTCATTTGGGGGAAAAAAGAATTCCCATAGCTATCTATTCGGCAATATGCCTCTCTTAATTTATCGGTTCTATTGGACCTGGAAATGTAGTGGGGCTCTAATATTATGTTCTCCGTGTCTCTCCTAAATATATCTATCCTCAATTTTTCAAGAAATCTAAGCCTAGCGCGCAGCTTCCGAGTCTCTAGAGGCTTCCAGCCTAATTCGTTTAACATCTGGGTAACGCTTGTTGTACGGCCGTAGCGGTTTTTGGCGAATCGCGCAGCTTTCTTTATATTACATGTATGTATATTGCTAACTTGGCGGATTAATTTTTTCTAAGCCGGATCCCATATGCTCGCTGCATATTCAAGTTGTGGTCGGACGAAAACAAAATATAACCTGTCCTTGACTTTTTCAACACCGCTTGTCAAATATGTCGAAGTAGGAATATTTGCCGAATATTCCTTCTTTATTGGGTATTACACATTACTTTTTGCCTCTTTAATTGTCGATTTTCGAATAAGTAATTTTCTTTGTGAGAGGATTTTAAAAGGTTAGGAATTTAATCAGCGGTTTTTGTTGTTATACTCCTAGATTTTTATTTTGCCTAATATCTTTTAATCTCTATACTTAGATATTTGGCCTGAGAAAGATCTTTCGAGCTTTATGCTACTAGCCGAATTATATGCCATGACCACATCGGAGAAATCACTGATATGCCTCCATTCAGTCGTAGAAAGTGCAAGGAAAACTCTAAAAATGGAATGAACCCAGGTGATGTTGGAAAATCTCACCTACTGCGGCGGGAAGAGGTGAGAAAATTTCCAATTTTACTTGAAAGGTAACGAAATGTATTTTATCGGTGAACGCAATCTAAAAGATAGGAAAATTGAAATACGGATCACTTGTCTTGGAATCCTTGAGAAAGTTATTTTGAGGAAGCACATTATATGGCTATGGTCGAATGTATGGAAATATTTTTCTTAGCTTTTTTTCGAATATTAAGGTGACGTTAGCGTAATCCGTATTTATATCGTTTGTAACCTCTTCCTTATCTCCGAATCAAAGTTTAGGAATCCTCTATCTTCAAATAACCACAGCTCAACATCCGTAAGATTATATGTTGGTAAGGCACTATACCTATGATCAATGGCGCAGCGAGGGGGGTTTTGGGGGATAAAACCCCCCCAGAACTCAGAGAAATTTTAAAATATAATCCATTTTACCTAATTGGATAAATATTACTTATAGAATAGTGTAAGAGTTAATAAAATATCCCTCAGAAAGTCGTGAAACTCACCATTTTGAACCACTCATCTTAATAATTTTCTGGGGGAGGGCACCCACACCTCCCGTATTCCATACCCCCCAGCTCCCCCAGTATTAGTTGCGCCTAAAAAATTCCTAGCTGCGCGCCTGCTTATGATCATACGTTGGTAAAGCAAAATCATTTCTCAATTTCAGGAAAATGGTATTTGATGTTGAAGTTAATATTATTTTTCTCGAAATATTTCTACTGCTAGTGCATTCGCTGTGTATTTTTTCTTGTTCAGAATGAGTAAATTTTATTGCTTACTTGCTGTATTCCTTATTATATTGTATCATTGTCATCATAATCAACAATCCTAAGATTGGTTTAACGCAGCTCTGCATTCCTCTCTCATATCCGCTAGCCTTTTCATAATGACGGATTTCTTCTCTTTTACATCCTTCATAACCTGTCCTATGTAACTCACTCGGCACGTCCCTTGCCCTTCTTCCCTTCCACCTGTCCTGCTACCAATGTTTTTTCATCGGGACATCATACCTCATAATGAGGCCAACTTAGTTGTCAAGTTGTCATTATACAGGGTGTTTCAAAAAGGATTTTACAACTTTGAAAATTCATATAAATTTTATTAAACAAGGTACAGAGCTGGTTTTGGTGTTATTTTAAAGGAAAAAACTTCAAGTTTTTTTACCTTAAACTAAAGATGTTCTATGTGGCTTCCGTTGGTTATTCTGCAGACATCCCACCGGTAGTCGATTTCTTCCCAGACTCTCACTAGCATTTCAGGTGTAACTTGCTCATCAGCAGCGTAAATTCTTGCTCTAAGTTCAGCTAGAGTGGCCGGCAAAGGAGGTACGTACACCATATCTTTTATGAAACCCCAGAAGAAAAAATCGAGTGGTGTCAGGTCTGGGGAACGGGGGGGGGGGGGGGGGGGGCATGCAATTGGCGCATTACAGCCAATCCATTGACCTGGGAAGCGGTCATTTAGAAAATCCCGGACGACAGTCAGATAGTGTGGTGGTGCGCCATCTTGCTTAAAGAAAACATTTCGTTCTCGGTCATCCTCATCAATCTTCAATCGATTCTTCAAAGTTGTAAAGTCCTTTTTGAAACACCCTGTATATCGTGACATTTTCTCAACAACTCAAAATGTCTACCATATAATCATCCTTTGTGGGACAGTACTTTTGACCCATTGCATTCAAATCTCTTAGGAGTGGCTATAACAATGCGATAACATGTGGGATTGCAGCGAGTGTATGACCCATTTGATTGCTACTGTCATATTTTTCCGGATTCATTGACCGGCTACTGCCCTGAGATCCATGATTCATTCAGTGCTGCTTTATGAAACCGCGGAAGTTTTGAATAAAATTGCGTATGCGGGGCATATAATCACGACCTACTTAACGATTGCGTATTATCACGAATGAATTGAAGATTTTGCGATGTGTTTCTAATGGGGTACCCGGAAGGAAGAATTATATTTGCTCTTAGTTTCTGGGTGACACATTTTCATGAGACCGATAACTTTCGCCTGGTGTAAGAAAACGAAGGTTTCCGCGGTTTCATTGCATGGTCTCTGCATTTTCTCGGGTTTTCTTCCGCGTCCATTGGCTTATGAACAACAGGGCCCGGCCACGTAATTAAATTTTTTCGAGACGAAAATTTTAGCAAAAGAGTGCCGATCTTCCCTATGCAAATCAGGGAAGCCACAGGAAATTAAAATAATACACTGTTGAATATCAACAGGGAGGACTGAGACCTCCCTCACAGCGCCTGTAAATTACTCATCCGAAAAACAGCCAATCGTAGCCAGCGAAAAATCACTGATTATGTGGAATAATTTTTTTAATAACTACTCGTTTTCTTTTTGTAAAAATGATAACATAAATTAAACTTCAATTTATATTTTATGAACAGGAATTGATTTGTTTTTCGAGATGTTAAATATTATATGTTGATTTAATTTCTCATATTTAATGTACGGTGCATGTTCTCGGAAATAAATTTTCCATTAAATGCTTTCTATTGGATGTCTTTATCGAACTTCTTACTTTTACTTCATATTGTTTTTTAATAAAAAAAAATAATTGATTAATGCCTATTGTAAATAGAGATTAAAATAAAGACCTATATTAATAAATCCAAGCGTGAGTAGCTGCATATAAGTTCACGATATCGATAATAAGTGATGCTCATATAATTAAGTTAATTCCAGCAAAGTCGATATTTAACGAAAATGTAGTTTCCGTCGTAATGCTCCAGTTACCAAGCTTTTGGAAAAGCATTACCTGATTTTATTCCCGGCGAACAATTGCAGTGAAGATTTCTTGGGTCTTACACCGGGTAAATATCTTCTTCCGACGTTTCGATGTACAATTCGCCCATCTTCCTAAGGGATTCAGAGACCAAGGAGATCTGGAGGACCTTACCCGGTGTGAGTCCCGAGAAATCTTCACTGCTATTGGAAAAGTCACAAACGTCGGTAGTCATGGAGATAAAATGCTTGGTTTATTTATTCGTTAGTGGGTAGCTAAGTCTATCCCTATTCTGAACCGGGGAAAGGGGAAATTTAACGTCTGCGCTACGTCGATAGGAGGCGTTGGTGGGGAATACCATGTGAGCATGCGTAAAACTGCCTCTGCGTATGAAACTTGTTATAAAACGAGGCAAAATGAGGATTACAACCTACTTCCCTCGCATCGAAATGAAAAGTCGCCACGCGGACGTGACGCCGAGGGATATAAAATGCGTCGAGAGCGTTTTTCTCCGCAGCAGAATGTTTTCCATAAGAGCACAGCTTCACTTCGAGCTAAAAGCTATCGTCCCGTTTAGCGATCGAGGAAAAAAAATACAACTGGGCCGATTCTTTGGAAACGTCGTCACGCACCGAGCTGAGCGCTTCCATCCTACTGTTCCGGTTACCATTGAAAAGTTATAAACATCGGGTACCATGGAGTTAAATTGTTTGGTTTGCTGATTCGTTAGTGGGTATCTAATGCTATCCTTGACCTCTGTAGTGGTTAATTGAATTGGCGTTAGCATAACGATGGCATGAAAATTGCCTACTTCTCTATCGAGGAAATTTAATCTAATTCCTCAAATAAAGATTTCGGAAGAAATTGTTAAAGAATTTGAAAAAAAAGTCGATTAGCAGTAACAGTTTGCCTATTTTTAGAAAGCATGGCTAAGCATTAGAATAATTGAAAGAAATATATACCCACTCACAAATTAATGAGAAGAAATGTTGATATTAAATTCTTACTCTTACTTTAACTATCAAGAACGCAATCCGGTTACTAATCTATTGGAAAACTTTTAAGATTTAACTTTAACTTTAACTTGGAGATAAAGTGTTTGGTTTATTGATGCTTGTTTGTTTGTTTATTGTACTCGCATACTTGTACACTTAGCCACAAAGAAGTGGCAATCAGCCTTCAGATGCTAAGGAAAAGGAAGAGTTTAACGTAATTTAAAACGCTCATCTGAAGCAATGTTATTACTCATATTTTATTAAATATACCATTTTTTGGGATTCCTGACATTCAAAACTGCATACGTAAATATGAAATCTAGAGTTCAGGGATAAAATTAGCTACCCACTTACGAATCAATAAACCAAACATCGTATCTCTATGACCACCGATGTTTATAACTTTTTCAATTGCTTGGCAACCGAAAAATTAAGAGGAAAGCAATTAAACAAGCGGATATACCATTTTTGGGAATTACCAGCATTTGAAATGGCATACGTGTTAAACATGGTAGAAGCAAGGGTACTGCTTTTGATACCACTTTTTCCGTGGTGATACAATAATCTGGCATGGGGAAACACTGCAGCTTATACAGCAACATTTTTCCATGTCGTGTCCTTGATAACTGTCGGTTAGTTATCTGCGGGACTGCACGATAAATCGGTCGTGCATGTATCTACCGCAGTTGCAGCGTCTGGCGTTATAAAGCGCAATGTGTGTCATCGAGGGAGGCTTACTGACCTCAAAACGACCGGTCAGCTCCGTAGAGCATTATGCTTTTTAAAAAAAGCTGACTATCAAAAAACGACGCATTTATTTACCGAATGGCCAATTAGATTGCTTGAGTATGCGATTAATATTTGCTAGAGGTGCGTTTTCTTTATTCTAATGAGTGACAGCTTTGTTTACCAAAACATCATGCAGGGTCGTTACGTGAAATATAAATGAGAAATGAACTGATTTCTCGAAGTTTTCAGCCTAGGTTTGAACGTTTTATTAATGTCTTATGTATGTTTTATTTTTGCTTATCTATGTCATAGATGCAGTCTTGTCATTGATTTATAACCCACTTCTTATTTGTCAAGTCGGCTTGAAATTTTCTTCGCTTGCTTCTAATAACAACAATTAAATTAGCAGACATTGGAAATTTTTTTCTATTATAATTTAATTATTTAACATAATCTCCGTATGGAAAAATAGATTTAAAATTTCTCAATAGATGCCGCTAATTATATTTTTTCGGCAGACATTTGTGTAACAGCTCTGAGTTTATTGATTTACATGATTCGCCACGAAAATTTATGCAATAAACATTACATTAAAAAATGTTAAAGCCGTCGCCGTTACTCATATGAGTATACGAAAAAATATTAAAATATGCCTACGAAAATATGAGCTGGCTCTAATTTTTCTTTCCATTACGTTTGTAAATGTAAATTCTCAACGGTTCTCCTTAATTTAACTTAAGGACGATGAAGGAATATGATAAAACTTAGAAAAAGGAATGAACATAATTTCAAATACAAGTATTATAAAATATATATTTGAAATATATCCGTAATTTGTATTTGGCATTCCAAACACACGACCTGAATGTATATTTTGTATTTCAAATACCGATTTTTGGTATTTTCCCATCCTAAAATAAAAAATAAATTTGTAGAATACTTTAAAAAGTAGCTGTTATAACACTTCCGCAACATTATGCTTCAGAGATTACTTCTTTTCCTTAAGAATCCTTTTCTTCATATTTCCAACCATTTAAAGCGTGCCAAGGAAGGTTACATATTCTTTTTAACATCTCTTAGTTTCCATACTGACGTATTTTGTATTTTAAAAGCTATTTAAAATAATATTTTGTAGTGTATTTTTCAAATACCCAAATCAAAGGTATTTTGTATTTTGCATTTGAAATACATTCGCAGCGTTAATTTGCGTTTCAAATACTCCTCGGCCAGTATTTTTCCCAGGCTTGCTTTGAAACAGCTTTGAATCTGATGAAAATCGTCATCAATGTGATTACTATTGCTTGCTCGATAAGTACCGTGAGGAAATATGGCCCTCGGGCTATTTTATAATCCAGGATAGCCTCTCTCACGGGGAAAATGAATCCGCTAACGTTTCCGCAACCAATGTCATCTCGACATCTGTGCCTTTCACTTTCCCGGAAGGATAAAATGTCTCTCATGATAATGATATGCATGACTATTAAAAAGCGCCCTTATGTTGCATAAGACCCTATTATTAGCTAATAAATAAAAAATAGATCCTCAAATTACATTCTACCTTGCTTTCCTTAAAGTCCTTTATTTTTTTTTTGGGGGGAAAACGAATTCCAACACCCATCCGTTCTATATCTCTTAATTTATCGTTTCTTTAAGGTGTTGAAATACTGGGTTATCATAAAAGTAATATGCGGTTTTGAACATGGATTGTTTAGAAAGCAGAAGTACTTATTTATGTATGTACTTATGTATGTATTTTATTTTTCGAATTCGTCGAATCAGGCAGAATCTTTTAGTGGCCTTAGTCTTTACTTCCGGATTGGTATTACCTATCCCTTAGATGCCCACTGAATTCACTTCGAACCCATAAAATACTTAATTTTTTAAATTCGATCGCGTTTGGCGTCGCATGATGGAATTCCTTCGCTATCTTCTAGAAACAATTCGTTATTTCACTTTAAAATGAGTAAAATTATTATTTTTGTGATTGACGATGAAATTAGAATTCTGATTAAAAAATTTGGAATTTTTACTTCACGCTTTGAATTGAAAACGGTCATTATCCTTATAGCTGTGAAATTATACACGAATTATAGAGAAATATTACATAATATTTGTTCCTGCGTTATTTTGGGTCACTCCGAGTTGTACGTCGTTTATGAAATTTGTTTTTTTTTTTAATTTCAAGTATTTTATTTCAAGTTTTTTTTCGCTTAAGAGTTGAAATCTAAGTTTCTTCTCTGGAGTAACAATTTTTATCTATTTTATCCTTTTCAAGTCCTTAACTCAGGATTATTGGGTTATTCATCATCTTATTTGAAATACCATTAATGTACCCATGTCACAAGAGCAGCATATCCACTCATATGACAGATTAAGCTGAAGACACTTTCATAAAGTCACTGTTTTACAAATTAAAATTGACTTGTTGAGCTGGCGGCCAAAGTAACCGGTTTAGATTAGCAAAAGAACTAGATAAAGCTTCGCTTATATGGACGTTGCTTATTATCATTCGTTCAACCATACTGTTACCATAGGAACAAATAATGCTCCCTCGCGGAATGCAAATGAGCATCGCGAACGCGTCTTCGCACGTGAATAAGAAAATCCTTTGAGCCGCAAGTCGCAATTCGAGAGAGAGTAAACATTGGCCGTTACCATGGAAACAAAGGAAGCATCCTCTAAATAACAGAAGCTACCTACTGGTCGTGCTGAGTTAGAGTGAGAGCGTATTTACCTACGCCGTGCGATGCATTTATGACGTATATACCCAAGCAAGAATCCCAACTATTGCCATAATCGTAAAAAGGTATTATTAACGCCCATCCAAGCTACTCTGAAACCAAATTAAAAGCTTGTTTGCAACGGAGTGAAAAAAACTATCCGCGTGGTTCAACCCGTGTTTGCGATTAATTCTTTATATTCTCAGTTTGGAGAAAGAAAAAGTTGGAGCAAAGAACTTTATGCAACACCGGCAATGTAGAATTCAAATAGCACAACTTGTAGGAACCTTAAATTTGTCCGACGAATTTTTTCTTTGGAAAAGAGTTTATTTCCCGATCGCCTATCTATGTTTTTGATGAAGGATGGAGATGAAATACGGTATTTTTAAATACACAGATGCATTTGAAACAATTATTATCCACTTAGAATAAATGATATAATAAGAAATCACAGTCCTTGCTATTCTCGTAGTTTTGAAGAAATTCCAAGGACGGAAATTTCGTGGTGTAAAATTCGCTTTGACGCTATACTTCAACGTAGTCCGATACAAGTCAAATTGGAATCTATAATCACATTAACCCCGATTTAAGCCTTTGCGTGATATTTTAATGCTTTACGGAGTAGTGTAATATATACCTTCCGACACCTTCCGACCTTCACACTTCCGACTAGTCTAATAGCGTTATTAGTTGAGACATTCGCGGTCCATGGTGATACGAACAACTTGTTTCTGGTATTTACGCGTGTTTCTAACACGAAAACACAGCGTTTACCATTCCTATTGGTAGCTTCTTCTCGTGGAATGGTTTTACCATGCGGCTCACAAAACGTTAGGTTTTTCCTATTGTTGTAAATCCATTTCCTCAAGCATGATTGATGGGTTGGCCACTAGGAGTTCTTGGCTCGGTGTTACCATGACCAATGATAATAAACAGTCAACAATGGACTTTGAACTTGAAATCGTAGGAGTGTTGACGTTCAACAAATGTCAGACATATTATAATTCAATGACCTAAAAGCACGCAGTTAGTAAAATAAAATCGTCATTCATAAGAAGCATAAAATAGAACGGACACTTGCTAACCTGGGATGAATGATGTTTGGTTCACGCTGTGTAAGAATTTACAGGGTTATCGTAAAAGAATGGTGCGGTGTCAGTAATTCATACGAACAAAGCACAGAAATTTCAAGATACTGTACTGGCGATTTTTTTAGGGGGTACATTTTTTTATAGACAAGAAATGCGCGACTTAAACCACAGGATTAAGGAAGCATAGACAACCATTAAGAAGAAATTTTAACTTATATTCGTGTAGAAGTTAGGTATCGTTTGGAAATTTGTCGAACGACTATTGGCGCACGAATTGAAATTTATTAATCACGTAAAAAAAGTGTTTGAGTCGAAAAATTCGAAGAATGCAAAAAAAACAAACTGTAAATAGTTCTGTTTTTATTTAAACCATGTTAAAACCACACCATGCTTTCATGATAAGACTGTATTAAGGAGTATTTTTTCCTACCTTATGTGTTTGATGCCGGCAAGCGTCAGGAAAAGATATATCCAAGAGAGTTGTCGAGTGCGCCAGTAGATCTTAGTGCACACGTTTTTCCTTCTTCCGTGGTTATAGTTGTCCCGATGGTCCGGCAGGCGGCACCGTTGACCCAAGAGAACGGAGGTGTAACACTTCTCCGAAGGTTGGTGGCCGACTGAACGTTTGCTGGCAGCGCACGGCCTCCTAAGGGGACCTCTGTTGCTCACGGTAACTGCCCCCTCCTTTCACGACAACCCAAGCAACTACCACTCCTTCCCCTACTTCCCATTCCACGACTCAATACGCGGCATATCCTGTTCCCCCTCCTCTACGCCTTCTCCGTCATCGCACGCTGCTACCGCCTCGTTGCGCGCTTACTCCATCTTGCTTTACCCCTCCCTGACGATCATGCCGTGACGTTTTGGCATTGCCTTTTCCAGTTACGGCAAGCAGTGAGTACTTATGAAATTCCTCTCGTAACCCATTACCTCCGACCGCGTCTTTTATTCTTCGCGCCTTCGTCGAAAAACGCGGAACCGGTTTTCGCGGATTGTTCAATCAGCACGGTGGGTTGAGGTAGGTCGTGGGCCAGGGGTGAGAATTAATATCTCTCTCATCATATTTATCCGATTCTTTGTCGAGTAAAACGTTTTATGTGTTATCATAACCATCCAATATGTCTTTTTTTCACTCCTCAATGTTTTTATAGCAATAAAACTTGAAGTCGGGAGGGGAGTCCACCAAGCATATACAGTTTTTTTAAAGGAGAAATTTGCAGCACCTCAGGAGGTGGAAGGGGAGCTTTATTTTCAAATATAACTTTTAAAATTTCGTAGTCAAGTTTTACGAAAATTTATTTTATGTATTCCAGCAAACATCATTATTCTATTATTAGTTTCACGGATGATATGGAAACTTAAGTCATATCATGTTCGTTATACAGCTAGAATTCCTCGGAAGGGGAGATAGTTGTAATTTGATGAGTAAGAGTTTATAAGTCAAATGATTTTTAAAGTCTATTTTAATGCTGAATAACCTTTCGGTAAGCATTATTCCTATTAAGATAAAAATGGTTTCAAAAATAATATTTAACATTCCTTTCCAATATATTTTTTAATCAAGTTAGATATTAGAAATTTTTAAAAATAAACGCACATTTTTTGCCAACGTATTGGTATATTTTCATCAGACATCAGGGCTTTTTTTGCGAATATATCATTTGTGATAAAAATTAATTTCAATTGAGACTTTTTTACGATAAAATCTTTATTATAAACATATTCACTCAGAAATCGCTTTATAGATTTGACATTATCAACATTGCTATAAACAAATCATCTATACGTTTACGGTGTCCGGATAAATATATTATATTATGAGTGAGTGATATATATGTCTCAAGAGCTCTAAGGGGAATGCTAAATCTATCTTACGGTAACTTCTCGTTTTCATACTGTGATTGACGCCTTTATAGAATGAATCCCGAACTTGTGGAGAATTGAATTGTTGAGGGTATTCAGTTGATGGGAGTGATTCATATAAATCCTCATTAAATACTAGTAATCACAATTTTCAATGCTCGTTGAAGTGATTGCCATAGGTTTCCACGTGTTGAATGCCATTAAGCAGTTGTTTATTGAAAAAATCATATTTTGTTATTTTTTCTAACAAATCATATTCATTGCAAAAAAAAGCTATCATGAAGGTATGACAATATGTCGAAACGTTGGCAAAAAATTTCATTTAACTCTGAAATACCTACACTCCAGATCTCTAATCAGCGTTAAAAACTGAGCTCAAGAGAATTAAAAAAATCAAGTTATACCTATAGTATATACAATTCAACAATTGCATGAAATAGGAGCAAAAAGTCGTTCACATTAGCTGCGCTTATATTTCTCTTATCAAATCTAACACATTTTATCATTTGCTGATGGAAAGTGCGATAGTACTTAATCAATGAGATCATCGATACAGGTTAAATATCTACGTTTAAGTACGTTAGCAATCTCATTTAATTGAGTATAAGTACGTTAGACAGTGGCGCCGACTCCATGGGGCCTGAGGGGGCCCGTGCCCCCTCAAAAATTCGTTATGGGTGTGAGGAAAAAATTTGTCAGGCTTGTTGATTTTCCCCGGAGTGTCCAGATATCGAGATTAGAGTTATCGGGGTTCTAATGTTGATCATATGACTATTCTAAAATGCTTAAAAATCTTAACACTCACTACTTATAAAATTTCCCGGGGGATGATCCCCGGTTTGTGCCCCCCCAATATTTTTCGTAAGTCGGCATCCCTGACGTTAGATGTCTCTTCCGCTGAAGGTAATTTGTCAATTGTCGTATAAGATGTTTTTTCATCATCAATTAAACGCGAAGTCATGGTAACTTGATTATTGGCGCTTTCGCAAACGCCTCTTAAGTTTCATGCCATTAAAATGGATGATAAAACATCTGTTGGTGCTTATGGTTGCAAATTATTTGTAAAGCACTTATTGACACCTTGCAGAGGGCATTCAATTGATGGAGCGTTTCTGATTAACCCTCATTTTATGTTGGTAATCATCCATTTTTAATGATTGTTGATGTTATTGCCATAGGTTCTCACGTGTTGAACTCCAATTACATTGTTTTTTTTCAAAACTTTCGATGTTTTTCCACGTGCGTTACACAAAAGGTGGACGATTGCATTTTACGGATAAGAAACACACTGGATAAGATTACATATGATTTTTTAAAGGAACGTAGTGCAATGGACTATGAGTTCGAAACTATATTACATACAACTAAAAAGATATCACACCATTCCGTCACAACAACATACCCAGCATTAAGAAATTTAATACAAAGTTTGTAAATCAGAAGTAACATAAAGAATTAGTAAAATCACGTTTGAAATATTCACGTATAAAAAATTAGCCACATGTTAATGTATTCTGAACCGGTGGAGTAACTAGGAATAAGCTTTGAATTTTTTATTCTCATCCACGCAAAATATGTCTAAATGGAGCCTAGTTCTCGAGATCCTTTCCAAAATGGCCAAATTTGCTATTTTTTAAATCTATTCTAGGGAGGAAGGGGTATCATCTTTCCGTTGTTTTTTTAATTCTGTGTTTCACTTCCATCTGCGATTTTTTTTTTAAGTTCTGATACTTTGAATTCGTCTCCGTTCCTTAAAGTTTTGCCACCTTGACCCAGACAGTATTTTTTACATGCCTAACTCAATTTTTTTCATCTGTTTCATCGATGGAATTTCGTAATTGATTTTAACTCACTTCACTTTGTAGGATCACCTTGAAATTTTGCACACTTTCTTGCCTCTGATGACCACAATCAGAATTTTTAAAAATATTGTTCCACTGTGCTCAATTAAATTTCCACATGGAAATGTATTTCTAAATTTTCTTAATAGATGGCGTTAGTTATAATTTTTCTGGCAGAAATTTCTTTAACAGCCCTGGTTTAATGGATCACATGATTAACCTCTAAAAATTCCACAAATTAACCACTAAATAAAAAGTAGGAAATAAAAAACGCAAAAAATTTTATTTCCATGAAAAAATATAAAATGAACTAAAAAGTTAAACAATAAGCTTTTCATCACTACTAGAATAGCGTGTGGGTGCTGATTAGATTTCGATATTAATATTGCGTCTCAATACTTTTTGATGACATGAGGTGCAAAATGTGAAATCTCTTTGATATGTTATCGTATCTCCATGTCAATTAATCTCCACTTACTTAGTGGGGGAAGAAACTTGAAATCTTCGATCCTCAATAAATGATTAATTTTTTTAATTGATTTTTTTGCTTCTGAAAACGCCGTAAGAAAACCGAAGGACCGATGAAAATTCCGATACCTCTTTTTGGCCCCTCTAATGACTCAATCATAGTTTGCGGCTACCCCGCTGAAAACTTCCCAGTAAGTAAAAGAAATAGCGTTACCAATGCATCGACGGAAGTAAACCACTGCGTGACACAACTTAGAATTTCTCCTTAGTTTACGTCGTGAAGGTGATTCGCTCCGTTTCTCTGTATTTCAAGAGCATTGCGCCTGCGCGCTAGCTTACGTTTTCCCTCGCTCAAATACGGTTATCGGTGACGCATTGTTGACGTCTCCGAAACGCTCCTTGCTTGTAAACTGAATGTTTCCTAGCAACCATGAGTGTTGATATTTACATATCGGCGTTCTTTTAGCGTTCGTTTTTGTCTTTGAACCCGTGAAATGAATCCTGATGACAGTTACAGGAGCTGTATGAAGGACAGATATCTAAATGATTAATCTATTTTTCCTCAATGTTTAACTAGTAACTGAGTACCAATTAAGTAGAAGAGCCATGAGTAGTAAACGAGGAAACAAGCTGTAAAGTGTGAATAAGCTGAATCTAATTTAAGATGTGTGTTTAAAATATGCCATTAAGTTCCATGCGTCTTAAATAATTTTTTTATGAAACCGAGTTATGACAAAGAAATTGTTTTGGTTACATTGTGGTTCACCGAATAGATTTTTTCTTCCCCATAATCACGTTTTAGCAATTTTAAAATTATTCGTACTATTACTTCCATAACAGTAGATTCAATCTTGAAATTTTTATTAACCCAGTGGGACATAATATTGGCGAGTATTTCGCGTTTTTTACGCGCAAATTGTTTCACTAGTTATGCTTGATGACTAGTTGTTTGCTTAGATTTGTTTCTTGGGAGACTATATGAAAACTATGTCGAAAAATATGTCATTATTACGGAGTACATATTTCTGCTTGTAGTATATAAATTACCTACCAATTTAGATGAGATTCTCAAAGTCAGCTGAAGAAGAATGTATGTGAATCCACAATATGTTCCCCACCCTGAATCTTGTACAGCGATTCTCATGCAATGTCGCCTACGACTCGAGAGAAATATTTTATATACGTCACAACTGATGGGATTACGACGCAATGGTGTACCCAGGATCAAAACTAGGGGGGTGGGGGGAGGGCAAGCATTGGTTTTTCAAGTTATAGGTAAGATTTAAGCATGGAAAAGGTGAATGAAACCAACATTTTAAGGAAACTGTGACAGCTCTTTATTAGTTTTTACAATTATTTGCTTGAAAAAATATTATGTTACTTAAAGAAATTTGCGATTTTTGCTCCAAGGGGGGGCAGCTGACCCCTCCTGCCCCTCGCTGGGTACGCTCATGTTCCGACGTTACTCGAGGGAGTTGAACATGTTTTTATTTTTAATCAAGTCATTGGTGAGTTTGCGATGAGAGTAAAATTACGCTGGAATTGTATTTATATTCATCCTCCTACTTGGATACTAAACAGTACACATTTTTGTTTCCAACTTGCCTGCTGAAAATCAAAATGTTGTCATCATCATCATTAGTCAGCAATCCTAAAGACCGTTTTACACGGGGCATGGAAATGCGCAGGTTAGAGCTGCATTAATTTCTAAAATGGCGTGGAATTGCGCGAATGCATTAACGAAGTTAGAACATAGGCTATTTTGCCATCTCACGTCCACGCATTCTCGCATGTGTTCTAGCAATTCACCGCTTTACACGACGCAATTTTGACTGCGCCTTCGTGCACACGTCAGATTGTGCAAATACATGCCCCGTGTAAAACGGCGGATTGGTTTGACGCAGCTATCCATTTCTCTCCTCTATTCGCTAAACTTTTCATAGTTATATATTTCTTCTCTTATGAATCCATTATAACCTGTCCTATGTAACTTACTCGGGGCCGTCCCTTGCCCTTCTTCCCTTCCATCGGCCCTTCTACGATAGTTTTCATCAGGCCATCATGTCTCATAATGTGGCCAACTCTGTTGTTCCGTTTCCTCCTTAAAAATTTAGAAGACATCTTTTTTCCCCCTCTCTTCTTAGCACTTCCTCATTACTTAAACGGTCTATCCATTTTATCTTCATCATTCTTCGGTAGCACCACATTTCAAACGCTTCCACACTTGACTTTTCTGCTCCTGTCAACGTCCAAGCCTCGCTCTCATAGTGAAACATGCTTCATAGGTAGCATCTATTGAATGGCGTATCTATGGCGTACCCAGCGAGGGGCAGGAGGGGTCAGCTTGGGGCGAAAATCGCAAATTTCTTTAAGGAACATAATATTTTTTCAAACAAATAATTGTAAAACTAATGAAGAGCTGTTACAGTTTCCTTAAAATGTTGGTTTCATTCACCTTTTCCATGCTTAAATCTTAACTATAACTCGAACAACCATGGCTTGCTCCCCCCCCCCTGATTCAGACACAAGATTCAGGGTGGGGAACATATTGTGGATTCACATCCATTCTCCTTCAGCTGATTATGAGATGCTCATCTAAATTGGTAGGTACTTTAAGCCGAAATATGTACTCCGTAATAATGATATATCACCATGTTTTTCTACTTAGTTTTGTTAATTAATTGTTCCTTATTGAATTTCTATGCTTCTCTTCTCAGCTGTTAGAAGATTCTTTTTTTCGTGGAAAGTCTTCTTCGCCTCTGCTATTCTCTGATCATTTTTTTTCTTGTTTCGTCCATCGTTGGTAATTCGGCTTCCCACGTAAGACAACTCTTTCATCTCTTCAAGTTTATTCTTTCCTTCGACCTTTTCCTACGAACGCCTCCACTCTCGACTTAACTGCTGCAGTAAACGTACAAGACTTGTTCCCATGGAGAAGCATGCTTCATATGTAGAACCTGATGAACTTACCTCTACGCTTGTATTCTCAGCTGTAAGAAGGTTCTTCTATTTGTAGAAAACACTCTTCACCTGAGCTATCCTTCTGACTATGTCTCTTGCGACGACCATTCGTTATCCATGATTAAAGCGCAAATGGTTATATCCACAATATTTTATTTATCACTTAACCGAGCATGGTTTCGACACTTGGTTTCATTTTCAAGGTTTCTTTTTTCACCTTGAAAGTGACACCAAGTTTCGAAACCATGGTCGGTTAAGTGATAAATAAAATAGTGTGGATATTACCATTTGTGCTTTAATCATTGATATAGCATTATTCCACACAAGGCCGTAGCCAGGGGGAGGATCAAGGGGGCTTGATCCCCCCCCGAAATGAAAAAAATTAAATAGATACTTTAAACTCGCTTGGTGCTCACACGACGATATTATATAGTGATGCATGGACATCTAGTAGTCCAATGCGACTTATGTCAATAATTATGTAAGCGAATTTGTAGGTTCAGTGTGTGTAGTTGTAGTGCAGTGTGTGAAATAATAGTGCTGTGAATTAGTAGAGAGGTGAGTGACTTATGAGCCTCCTGAGGGACCGCAGAATTGACATCGACACCGAGGAGTTAATTCATTTGGTCGCTGCAAAAAAAGCTAGAAGGCTAAATTCAATTTTATAATAATATTTTTATATTTTCCTTTAAGGGTTTATAATAAGTATGTATATTTAACCGTATACGCTATTTTATTTGTCTTATAAAAATAATTTTGTATTTGTCTACTATTCCATAAAAAAACCCCCCGAAAATATTTTCTGGATACGGCCTTGATTCCACAAAGTTAAGCCTGAAACGATTTTACACGACCATTCGTTGGTCATTCGGCTTGATAGGTAACAAAATGCATGAAATACATTCAATATGTCCTCGCAATCCCTTCCGATAGTTATCTATGTAAATATCCAATTCTGTCTTCGCATTTTGTCGCCCTTTTCTATTTTCTAATATCTCATTGGAGCATATCGATCACTTTCAACCAAGGTTTTAGGGTGTTTAGTAACGATGAAATTTTTTATCTCGATCTCAAAGTGATTGGATGAAATTAAAAGAATTCCTTTCGGTTACCTCCGTGAATTATTATTAGGAATTTCCAAACTTTCCAAAATTTCAAAATCTTTTACGCACGCAAGATTAAATTAACATATTCCATCAGCATTTTCACGGCTGGTTTCCGAGGCAATTTTGAGATAATTTTAGATCCAAACGCCAAGGTTTCCATAGGAGGCCATAGTAATTGTCATTGAATGGCTATTTTGCTGATTGGGAGCATTTGTTAAATTCTTAGTTATTTATGGCTTTACTATTCTTATTACTCGAGAGAGAATAAAAATATAGTTCAATGTGTTAAAACGGAACAATAATCCTTCTTTTTATTTACTGTAATCTAAACGCAACCAACAAAGAAACCTATTACACCTGATAACAAACTGGATGAACATGCTGGATATCCTGAAAAAGATTGAAATTCAACTTCCGAGAAGCAGGTGGTGTCTTTTATACTTATCCTGTAAGACACGTCCAGATCTCAGTCTTGCAATAAATTTTGAAATCGGATCAATGGAAAACCCACGGAAGAAGGACTATGTTAATATCAAGAGGACTCTTAGGTATTTAAAGGGAACATCTAATGCTGATATATCTTATGGTAGGGAAAAGAACTATGATGAACATTTTGTGTTAGTTGCGTATTGTGATTCTTTTTTTTTCAACGTAAATATCATTGTTTTAATTAAAATTTAAAAACTGCCCCAAGTTGGAAGACGTTTAAATAAGAAACCTCTTCCAACACAGATGATGTTGTGCATAAAATTCCTCACTTCGTTAAGATTTTACGAAAGGGTAATTTTAATGGAATATCTAGCCTAAATATATGTAACGTATAAAATCAACAGATTTAGGCGCTACTTGGTGGAACGATGAGATATTCATGGTGAAATAAAAACATAGTACTATTCCATAAACTTATATTTCTGCAGTCCAGACTCAAGTCAGTCAAGACTGCAGAAATATAAGTTTGTGGAATAGTACTGTGTTTTTATTTCACCATGAATATATGTAACGTAATTAGCAGCAATTCAATTTTTACCACATACAGGGTGTTTCAAGAGGAATCTACTTCAGGAGGTGGTAGGGAAGACAATGTAAAGAATTTTATGTCCATAAGCATGTGATCGCAACTCCTTAGTTACCGAGTCATGACAACTAAAACATTTTTTGGATGTACGAAGTCACCATGGAAACGGTTTTTCTTTATTGTCCAGCCTATTCAATATTTTATTTAGTATTCTTGATTTTTGAAGACACTGTGGACTAAGATGTGCGATTAAATTATTCTGAATCAATTAGTCTTTGAGCGTAATTAAACGAGAGGATTGTAGGAGTGTCGCAACAATACGACACGCAGCATCACCCATTTTAGGATTAAGAAATTTTTCAGACAGAATTCATGTACATATAAATCTTCCTTCCTGTCACTTATGAATGGTGGCAAAATGTTTTTCCCATGCCCGTGACAAAGCTCACCTTCCTATAGCTTTGTCCCTATTGTTTGCCGTGAAGAATCACTATTGATCGTTATTGTACTCTCAAGGTCATACATTCGAAAATGCACACCGTGCAAATCACACTAACATTCCCTAGCACATTTCTACGTGGAAGCACATATCTGTATTCTGTAGACTAACCCACTTCTGTTGTTAAACGTGGTTAAATGAGGAAGCCAAGACTAGGCCTCATTTCAAATTATGGGTCGCGTAAAAAAATTATAATAAAGCACACTGTATGGAGTCAACCTGTGGGGTAGCCAGGAGGGAGAGGGGGTTTGGGGGTCCGAAACCAGGGGGGAAAATAAAAAAAACAGGGTGGTACGTAGAAGGTTTTAAACTAATTTAAACACTTTTCATAATGGAAAAAACTTCATTCGTCATAGAAATCATTAGAAAATTTATGATTTTTCAATATTTTGTTTTCTTTTATGAAAAAAGTAATTGTATTTTTATATTTCGGGGGTGTTTGCACCCCCCGGACCTCCCCCTTCGCTACGCCATTGAAATCAACCACTAAAAGGCTTTCATACTCATTATCATGTGCTTTCAAATATGATAGTAAAATAAATGAATGTCTAACCGTTTCGAGTAAATTAATTTGGCCGTCATATGAAACCTTGATATTTGGGTGCAAGCTCACAATGAATATCTTATTCACAGCGAAAACTATTGCGAAAGACGATTTTTAAAAAATTCTGCAATAAAATGCATTTCTAGTCGTTTTTTTAAGAAAGGGGCATTTTTATAATAATGCTTTTTTTATTTCACATTTATTTATAAAGATAAAAGAGAGAGAGAGAGTAAAAAACATACGGTCTGTTCACCGTACAAAATATGTAATGCACATTACTCAATACGAAACGATACGAGTTGTGAAAAGATTAGCTGATAGGAGAATTGAGTGGAGAGCTGCGTCATACCAATCCTAGGATTGTTGACCAGTGATGATGATGATGACTCAATACGACAAATAAACCATTGCATTAATTCACAAGGAAAAATAAATACATCAGTCAGAGTAGATATTAACCAAATATAAATAATTTTAACCTTCTTAGCCATAGCAGGCTCATTAGAAGGTGATATCTACTTTCAAAGTAATGAAACACTCACTTTTCCGTATTCGCAATAAGCGGTATGAATATTTGGCCAAACAATCGTTCCTCCTCCTTCTAATATAACTAGGCCTCATTTCAAATTACACGTATCGGTCCTCCTCCTCCTAGCATACCTCCCAAGTTGTCAGTCCTCCTACAAATATTTCTTGTGTGTTTGTCCTTTGCAGTATCTTACGACTCAAATTTCGAACACTTCCTGATTAATTAGAGCGCTGAAATTTTCAGGATAGCTCAGAACTGTTTGGCAATGAAATACTCCTGCACTATGATCGAATCAGTGTCTCCAGTAATGTTCAGAAATAGAAATTAAATGTGGAGTTTCAAAAATGTCCACGTAAATTCGATAAAGGCGCTGCATCCATTATATTGGTGAAATGAAGTCTCTTTAGAACTCAAATGAATGAAAAACGTGCTACACAAGTAAGATTATATTCGCTTTTGCTAAGACACTTGTCTGATATACGCAAAATGAAAGATTAATTTTGCAATCTTACATGTGAACCGTGTTTTTAGTTTTTGGCATCTGAAATGTTCTCCTAAAACCTATGCTAACTTTCTCATCAATCATATTTGAAACTTTCAATAATTTAAGTTTAATTTTAGGCTGATATTTTCTTCTATTTAAAAAAAAGTTTTCATAAAAATGTTATTTTTATCATGATACTAGCTGACCCGGCGAACTTCGTACCGCCTAACAATCAATGAACTTACAGTTTACTTACACCATTTATAAATCAAGAGCGGCTGTATCGTTTTTAATCATGTTTAATTTATTATAATAAAATAAGGATACAAATTCAATAAAACTACGTAAATGAGTACCAAAATTGCTTGTCAGAAAGACATTTTCTTTATTGAATCTACATAGTGTGAATCGGAGCACGTTTACGCGGATTTTTTTCAACAAATTTTCTTACGTTTTAGCTTAAGAAATTTTGGGCATTGTGGTTTAATAAAGCAGTTCATGAAATAAAAATTATACGCATTCAGTTGTTGGCTATTTGCGTTATTAGCTGTAAAAAAATGTTTTTAGGTCCAAGTCTGTTGCATACACTTGGCCCATTCAGGGGGCAGGTTGACACGACCCCAGACCGACGCTTGACTGATGCTCAAAATCGTGCAAGAAAAGCCCCTTTGAAGCAGCATTCGCATTAAACGTACTGCATGCGTAAACGCACCACGGTGAGCCCTACACATTCGGGTTTAATGTCTTGCGTCAAGCACCTTCTGAGAAACAACAGTTTTTGTTTTGTTATCAGGCGCAAGATGAAGCGGATGAAGCTAAATAAATACACCTTACAGACCCGTGGTATTAGCTGCGCCCAATACCCCCTATCCTAGCTACGCACTTGAAGCGAAGGAAGAAATACAGAGGATGGTTTATCGACTCGTGAACATAGCACGCTAAATTGACCATGAGAAAATCATGGGTTTTCATTAGCACATGAGCACAAACAACACAAAAACTGAAAGAATGACCATGCGATTTTTTAATCGTTATCACGAATGCAACACGAATTTTAAATTGAATACGTTTAAGCATATGAGTTGAGATCATGGAATCTACGGAGTGAGGACTTCCTAATCTTTGAATTTTCCTTTGAGTAAAGTTGCGTGAATCACATTCATCACCAATTTTTTTAATGACCAAACACGTTCCGTTGGATAGTTATGGTTGGTTTAGGCTTCGAAAGATCATGAGCACAGAAACTACATTTTTCTGTAAATCGTGCCTTGGTAAGCCAGGTACGTCCAAGGACTTAAAATATTCAGATAGATATTTGGTGATTTCGTCTTCGTTTGTTACACATTTTAAAGATTCGAATCCATGCAGAGTACGAACTATTTGAATTTACCTCGTTTTAGTCATCCACATCTTCGTTCTTGCTCGCTAAATCAACCATCTTTGATTCTTTTGGTGATCAATCATATTCTGGAACTCTTTGTTGATGAGCTCACCTCTCGCTGAAACTAATTTGCAATCATTCCAAGAAAATGAGTTAAAACTACTCGATTCCTCGACAGTAATACGGACATTACCGTTTGTCAACAATTGCTTGGAGATTTGTTTACAAACACGGTAGTGGAGTGTCAACTCGAGCTGGGCCACGGCTGGGCTTACAAACAGCTCGAATTAAATTTAAAAAATGTAATTTCAATTTAATTAATATTTTGAATATATTTAGTAATTAAAATGTTATATTGTTACTAAATTCAGTCATTAAAGTGGTAAAAACAAAACAAATTATTTAATTTGTAGTTTTGACCGACTTATCAATTGTTGTGTTACTATAACTCCTAAAAGCATGTCCATAGGAAAGAGATGAATTTTTTTGTGAAATTATCCTTTTTTTAATGGCCTATATGTTAACCCCGCCTGAGACGAATCCAAAGAACCAAATCTCATTGAAATCGGTGCAGCCGTTCTCGAGTTATAAGTGTTCTAACTAACACGATTTTCGACTTTCTTTTATACGTATATATAGATTACTAGCTGACCCGGCGAACTTCGTACCGCCTAACAATCAATGACCTTACAGTTTACTTCCACCATTTATTAATCAAGAGCGGCTGTATCGTTTTTAATCATGTTTAATTTATTACAATAAAATAAGGATACAAATTCAATAAAACTACGTAAATGAGTACCAAAATTGCTTGTCAGAAAGACATTTTCTTTATTGAATCTACATAAGGTGGATCGGAGCACGTTTACGCGGATTTTTTTCAACAAATTTTCTTACGTTTTAGCTTAAGAAATTTTGGGCATTGTGGCTTAATAAAGCAGTTCATGAAATAAAAATTATACGCATTCATTATACGCATTGTCTATTTGCGTTATTAGCTGTAAAAAAATGTTTTTGGTCTGTTGCATACACTTGGTCCATTCAGGGGGGAGGTTGACACAACCCCAGACCGACGCTTGACTGATGCTCAAAATCGTGCAAGAAAAGCCCCTATGAGGCAGCATTTCCATTAAATGACTTAGGGCGCGCCAGTTTTAGTATCTCTGTTTGGAAAAAATGCACTGCGTAAACGTACTGCATGCGTAAACGCACCACGGTGAGCCCTACACATTCGGGTTTAATGTCTTGCGTCAAGCACCTTCTGATAAACAACAGTTTTTGTTTTGTTATCAGGCGCAAGATGAAGCGGATGAAGCTAAATAAATATAGTGAAGCAAAGCAGTGACGCAGCGAGGGGAGGTTTTGGGGGATAAACCCCCCCCAAGAGCTTAGAGAATTTATTTATGAAAGATTTTGTTATTAATATTGGGGGGACGGATGACTAACAAACAAAATATATTTATCTATTCACACAGCCGCACAACCCACTATTTTGAACCATTTATCTTAAAAAATGTCTGGTGGAAGTGCCCCCACACTTCCCGCTCACCTTAGCGAGTTTTCTATACCCTACAGACCCGTGCTATTAGCTGCGCCCAAACCCCCCATCCTAGCTACGCACTTGAAGTGAAGGAAGAAATACAGAGGATGGCTTATCGACTTGTGAACATAGCACGTTAAATTGACCATGAGAAAATCATGGGTTTTCATTAGCACATGAGCACAAACAACACAAAAACTGAAAGACTGACCATACGATTTTTTAATCGTTATCACGAATGCAACACGAATTGGAAATTGAATACCTTTAAGCTCAAAAGGACATATGAGTTGAGATCATGGAATCTACGGAATAAGGACTTCCTAACCTTTGAATTTTCCTTTGAGTAAAGTTGCGTGAATCATATTCATTACCAATTATTTTAATCACCAAGCACGTTCCGTTGGATAGTTATGGTTGGTTTAGGCTTCGAAAGATCATGAACACAGAAACTACATTTTTCTGTAAATCGTGCCTTGGTAAGCCAGGTACGTTCAAGTATTCAGATAGATAGTTGGTGATTTCGTCTTCGTTTGTTACACATTTAAAAGATTCGAATTCATGTAGAGTACGAACTTTTGAATTTACCTCGTTTTAGTCATCCACATCTTCGTTCTTGCTCGCTACTCGATTCCTCGACAGGAACACGGACATTACCGTTTGTCAACAATTGCTTGGAGATTTGTTTACAAACACGGTAGTGGAGTGTCAACTCGAGCTGGGCCACGGCTGGGCTTACAATTAGCTCGAATTAAATTTTTTAAATGCAATTTCAATTTAATTAATATTTTGAATATATTTAGAAATTAAAATGTTATATTGTTACTAAATTCAGTTATTAAAGTGGTAAAAACAAAACAAATTATTTAATTTGTAGTTTTGACCGACTTATCAATTGTTGTGTTACTATAACTCCTAAAAGCATGTCCATAGGAAAGAGATGAATTTTTTTTGTGAAATTATCCTTTTTTTAATAGCCTATATGTTAACCCCGCCTGAGACGAATCCAAAGAACCAAATCTCATTGAAATCGGTGCAGCCGTTCTCGAGTTATAAGTGTTCTAACTAACACGATTTTCGACTTTCTTTTATATATATAGATTATTGTTACAATCGCGGCGCGTGATGAAAGTTCACTATCCGTTTCGACAAAGTATGGTAGCTCTGTATTTATCAGTCTTATCACACGGCAGCCTGAAGGGAATTATGAGAATTCTGATAAGTGTCTTGTAACCGAATCATTTTCATATCGAGATAACGTTTTTTTATGAATCCGGCGGTAAAGCTTTCAAGTCTTTATCTCATTCCTTCGACTAATATTTCCTTCGCTACCCAAACTGCTCACGTGCTATCTTTCGCTCACCCGTTTCTATGGAGACTGAAAACTGTTTTAGCATGGAAAGCTGAATTTTCATAAATTCCATGCTTTTACGTTTCAAAAATTACTCCACACGGTCATCGTTTTTAAATCGTGCCTAAATTTGAAATTAAGCCATAGTTTTAGCAATTACTTTCCCTATTACGCGTGGCCATGATAAAAAATGAAACATCAATACTAATATCCTCATTTGAATATATAAGGACCAAGATAATAAACGCCATGAAGTTGGTGACGTTTCGACACTTTTAGGTCATTCTCAATGAATGCTCCAACGGATTGAGAAAGACGTTTTGACTTTGAGAAAGACCTTCAGAATGACCTAAAAGTAATTAGTTATTTATTTCTTTGCTTTTCTTGGTGGTATATTTTTTCGGCCATTTTCATTTTACCTTTTTTATTGCAAGTAGCAATTTCATTATTTAGAAAATATTTTTCTTTTCTCCATTTCATTATATTTTGCACATATAATTGCAACATTTAAAATCTGAAAACAATTGGCCTTTAAAAGAATGTAAGAAATAAAGACTAATAAAAGAGCAAATTTTTGTCGAATATCCGGGTTTATATATGAATGGCCAGGGCTCAAGCTGAATTTGATTGGTGGATGTCTCTAATGATTGGGTTCCATGATTAGGTGAGTTGGAACCTTTGGTCTCACAAGTGGGTTTTGTCAGTAATTTTTTTTCTTTCTGTCAGCCGAATCTCAATCGTTTATAGTGAATAGTGAAAGAAGTAGTGGAAGAAGTAGTTTATACATCGTTTAGATTTCATTTATTGAGGTATAATTTTACAGTGATTATTAAAGATACGACAAAATCGCACTTTCATTTTTATTTTATCGCACTTTCAATAACAGTTTATCGCGTCTATTTTTTTATTTTCATAATGTGGTAGATGACGATAAATATTGTGAAACACAGTTATATGACAAATTACAGAGTATTTTGAATAATTATAACAATTTAAGGAATAAGACATATAGTGGCGGAGGTGTAGCTTGCCCGCGCCCGCTTGTAGTTCGCGGCCACGTAGAGTCCCAGCCAACTATCAGCTGGCCAGTCGCTCACATGCTTTAACCGGTGAGTGTCGGCGGAGCATTTAAAGTGCGCTCGGCACAATATGTTCGAATTTTGCCGTAGAAAAGGCAAATTTGCGTAAAAATATCATTAAAGTTCAGTCATCGCATCTATGTCGCATTTATTTGCGCACATCGCATCTATATCGCATTCGTGATTTTCACGCATCTCTTGTGATTATCCATCTGATGTGAAGGTGATTGTTTTTTAACCATTGAGTGTTGCTATAACGCGTTTAAACCACGCAATATTAACATTATTTCCCATCTGACTCAGTCACGATTCATGGCCGTATTTACCTTATTTTGGACGTTTAAATATTACAAAATTATTCCGAAAGATTACTCAGAATTCATCTTTTAGTAGCCTTACATGGACTAGTTGCGCCACGACGTGGCAGGCTTCACTATTCACTATGAGCAATTGAAATGCGGCTAAATGGAAAAATTTTAGCGAAGATCAAGGGTTCCACCTGAACCGATCACAGAACTGGATTAGATGCATCCACCAATCACAACCGTCTTGATCCCTGTACAATCATATAATAACTCGGTTGTTCGATCACAGCATCAGGTTGCTCTGAGTAGGGATGGGCAAGTAAAAACAAAATGTATTGTATAAACAAAATGCATTGATAAATATCGTAGAAATATTTTAAACACATATCGATAGCTATTGAACAAAGAAATGCATATTTTCATATTTAGATAATGTAGCCAAAACGATTGTTTCTTCAAGTTTCACGAAAATATACTTAAAATGTTAGAGTGAAATTGTCAAAATTAAGGATATGTTATAGTAATAATTCTTATTTTATTTTTCAATCAACTTTAATCAATGAAAACAGTATTTTTCTCACTTTTGACATCAGAATAATTCTCTGTTTTACATCCTCTCCCGTTAATCTACTCCTACTGTCCGCTACCAACAAGTTAACTGCAGAAGCCACTTTTTCGGATGAAACAGATGAGGCTTGGATGAGAGGTGTTCATCACCCATGATTTCCCATGCAGTGGGTGACTCAACAGTTTGATCTGCAACGGATATTCCATCACCACCTCGTGCGATGCTTGCGTTGGACGAGTGCTTACGTCCATACGGACAACTTTTCCCTAAGTCAGTGCCCCTCGGGAATCTTATAAGGCCATGCTTCTCAGAGAGCATACAAGTCCTCCTGTTGTCAGAGTTGATCTTGGTTGGCGTAAACTTCAAGAAATCCAGGGTGAAGGTTACCTTAGACGTCATATACCTATATTTAAGCGAGTTCTTTTTTCTATTTACCGTAGGCGAAATATGGAATTTAAGGGATTGGATGGTTTTAAAATGGTTTAGAATTCCTTTTTGGAAATTAAGAAACTAATATTTGAGGTAGGCCTTGAACATTACAAATAAATTCCTGCTGTAAAATATATATCTCGGGAGGAAACTCAAACAATTAATCTCAAAATGTGTGAGATTTCTAAATCCCATTGTTGATACTCGCCCAAAGCTCTCGTTTAATTGAAAAGAATAATTCTCTCAGAAAATTATAATCGTACATTTTAGTACAACCTTAGTTATTCTTTGCCCTTGAAACTACTGAGCATTAAATAAAATGTCGGAAACGCTGAATTCCCAAGAAAAGCCGTTTTTATGGTAACTGCTAAGTGAATACAACAATTGTTTGCGTTGCCACAGCTTGGTAACCAAGGTGTTGCAACTCCATGTTTATTAGGAGAAAAATAATTAAAATTGTCTCCCTTACCACCTCCTGGAGTATTGATGATGCCTACTGCAACACTATATATAAATCGTTGGAAAACTGAGAAGCTCAATTATAGAATTTTCCGTCAGAAGAAAACGAGTACCAAGCTGATAAATTTTAGCGGAGAAGTAATCTATAAACCATTTTTTAAATGACGTACCACGTACAAACGGGGAGTGTGAGAAAAATAATTTTTTGTTGCCGATTTTTGTTCTCTTCCTCGAATTAAAATTAGGATTGAAGTTCTAAATGGCTGTGTCTGTATAATTTCAGGTGAGGCCACTAATATAGGAATTCGATATTCGACAACGATATAGGCGATCCTAAAATAATACCCTTTTAAAATACGCGAAGTTATTCCCTCGGGAGGAATATAAACAGTGAAAGGTGGCATCTCTTAATGTATTTACGCATTTGATTTATATTTATATTTGAATCTTCTTCTTACACACTTTTTCATCCGCCTCCCGCACCAGTTTCAATAGGCAGTTGCAAAGACTTTCATTTTGATTACCACCTTATGTATGCATTGTACGTGTTAAACATGATTGTTATTAATGAGATTATTTTATACTTGTTGTTTTTGCTATATTTACATTATTTAATTTGTTATTAAACTCAACGCAAAGGCGTAAGTGCTGTTTTTGGTGTTAGCTAAATAAATAGATAAATTTTATTAACTTCGTTTATTTTTATTTCATTGATGGAATCCTCTAATTGATTTTCAACCCACTTTACATTGTCAGATCGGCTTGAAATTTTGTACACTTGCTTACTGCTGATGACAATATAATATTCATAATTAGAAATTTGAATGTTTATTCCACTTTTGTCTAATCAATTAAATAAATTACCGTGTAGAGAAGCAGTTTTAAATTTTCTCAATAGATGGCGTTAGTTATAAATGTTTTGTTAAAAATTTCTCTAACAGCAATGGATTAATTCTTTTTGATTCGTCAAATAAAAAGTAGAACATGAAAATAAAATTAACAACTTAGAAAAACATTTCTCCAAAAAGAGTATAAAATTTAATGCAATAAAAAGTAAAAAAGTAAGCTTTTTATCAATTGGAGAATAAAGCTTGGGTGCTGACTAGTTTAGACATTAATATTTCGTGCAAGGAAGAAGAAGGAAAAGATTTCGAAGGAATTTAGCATAAGTATTATTACATCTCCCGCATTAACTCCGTTTGTTCTACGTTATAGATCAGCATGATGATTCACTTGATGCGTTTATGATTCACTTGGATGCTAAATTTTCAAAGTAGAGCATGTTTTACTTATAAGTAAGTGAACCACCATGACCCTGCCATATTGATAACGGAATGATGCATTTTCCGCACATTTTTGCAAACTTGCTTGCTTCTGGTGCCAATACAATATTTAGTGATCATACATTTGAAATTTTGTCCCGCTGCGCTCAAATTAGTTTTAAAAATTCCCATATGGTAATATAATTTTCAATTTTCTCCATATCTGGCGTTAGGTATAAATTTTGTTGGAGATATTCCTTCAATATATTCGCTAAAATTCAATCTTTGGTGGACCGCGTTTCCGAGGATATTTCTTCGGATATCATAACATTTTCATATTACCTTATTCTGTGTACCATTTCCCGAATCACGATTCCATGACTGGAATCGTTTAGAATCGCCCAAATTACGATGAAAGGGTTGTTTTGACGTCAAATCGCAACTATCCGGCTACAGCATGTCGCGGAATACGCATGTTTTGGGGTGAACGACCATCCGCTCGGATTACGGTTTGCGTAATCGTGTCGCCATAGTTACGCGCGCGAAACATTCTATTTACAAACAACTTTTCCCTCTCTCTGAAAGCTGGCTGTGACATGGAGAAATAAGTGCTCTAAACGGCCATAAATGACGGAATATTTCTCCCATAACGTTTAAACTATGCGAAATCAGTTAATTACTTCTATATATGAGCATTTCGTAACTCTATATTGATCAACTTGCTCTTGAGTAATTATCTATCCGATGCGGGAAGCTAAAAAAATGCCCTATGGCATCCATTCTCTGTGATATTATAGTTTGTCGTATGATTCTTCTTATCTTTGTCGTTAACCCACGGACATCCTTGAAAACCGATTAAAATGCGACCGAAGTGGCAACAGAAATCAGCCCTCTATTGCATGGAATAGGTTGGTTTCCTTTTATTTTTTTATTGCCTAAATCGAAAGATTAATACTCATGGAGTACGTATTTCACGCTTTTAGATTTTTAAATGACGATATCTATTTTTCGCGATTAAATGAAAAGTGAAAATTTTCAATCGCGCGAAAACGCGACGGGTAAGTATAAATTCTTGGAAAACTCCGTTTGACGTCGTTCTGGTTCCCGCTGTCGCAAGTGAGGTGACCTTGGGGTGAGGCTCTGAGCGCTGATACGACGCAGGATGCTATCAGGTAGCAGAGTACCATGCTAGCTGGTAGCGCTTGGCTTAAATAAGGATTATTAATACCTTATCAAACGAAGGAAACTTTCCGACCATAGGCAGTTTTAATAGGTGATTATTAAGAGACGTTTCCCTGAGCTCTGTGCCTCATGCATGCATTGGTAACCTCAGACGATGTAAAACTCCTATCTACTCGTATAGAAACTAGGTCCCTGTGACGTCACGTGGAGTGGCATCGCATGGGCGCCAATCTGGCCTTTTTCAAATGAGGATAAAATTGACCATTGCCATTCGTCTAAACCGGTATTTCTAAAACGAAATAATTTGTATATTATGAATACGGTAATGGTGGGTAAGGAATCGCAATCAATGCCTTTCGTTTTCTTTGATGAAGGAAACTACCCTATTCTAATGCAGAACTTATGAATTCTTTTTAGGATGCTATATATCATTCAAGTAATCGCTTTTCGGATTCTCTCTTATACATTGTACGCTAAAAAAGTTAATGCGATAAAAAAGTAGCGTTTTAAATAAGTTACGCGAGTTGGGATGGGAATCTTTAAAGGAGCATAGATCTAAGTATAGGCAAAATTAATTTATTGAATTCGAAGATTTTGTCAAACGACGTGAAACATACCCTTCGTTTACCGTCGTACCATGGTAGACGTAATCACGAGAATAAAATAAATAAATAGTCTGCAAAACAGAGAGATTTAAAATGTCATTCTTTCTTCGTACTTTTAACCTTCCGTCGGGCGCAATGGATCTGACAGGCACAGCACGAGTTTTTTTTTTCATTTCTCCGCACCACTAGGCAGCATAGACCATAGATCTTTTATACAGATCTATATGAAAGATCTATGGCATAGACCCTTGGCGCTTATAGTAGCTTTTTTGTTTTGACATGCTCTATGCAGCCTTTCACTTTTCGCATTTATGCCGACGGATCAGTGGCGGATTATTCATAATAATTAAGCAAAATAATAACACAACAAAGCGAAATAAAAGCAGTGTTAGATAAATAAGATAGAAACATTTTAAAAACACTAATCTTATAGAATTGACACACCAAAATGCATTGCATATAATCAGTGGCGTAACTATGGGGGGGGGGGTGAGGGGGATAGATCTCCCCCCCAAAGCCTCAGAGAAGTAAAAATAGTATTCAAAACTATTGTCTGGTTCGGACATATAGTAAATTTTAACGTAACCTTCTAATGAAACCCAAATTTTAAGTGCCAAAATTATGTAAAATATATTTTTCAGGCATGTGATTTTTACAAAATTTTCCCAAACGGTGGGTGGGTAGGGGGTGGGAGGTCACCCTTCCCCATCCACCTTCATCACCCCAAAGCATATTCCTAGTTACGCCATTAATAATAATAATAATCTTTATTCATCCACGGCGAGGATTGGCCCTCGCAGATGTTGTCAAGTTATCGTATACAACACATTTATAAAAACATTCAATACAACGAATACATTCAAAACATGTACATTGGATCAAAACATTAGAAACACATACATTACAAAGATTACATTTATAATAAAAGAGAATAAAAGTCCAGCTCAAAATATTCATGAATTGAGTACAGTGGATTATTGCACAGCCACTTTTCCAGCACATTTTTCAGTCTTGTGATGCTCACTGATCTGGCTTTGCTGGGTAATTTATTAAATAATTTTACTCCCAAATTGTCAGACTGGTTGTTGGTCTTAAACAGCCTACAGTAATTAATATTTAGGTTATTTTTAGCCCTGGTGTCATGAGAGTGGATGGTGGATCGTATGGGGTAGGTTTCTAAGTTATCTTTAATGTGCACAATGCTGCGAAACACAAAGAGGCTGTAAATGACAGGATATGAAAGTTTTTAAAAATTGGCCTGCAGTGGTCACGGGGCCCAGCACCACTCAGAATCCTCACTGCTATAATCCTCATTGCATATAATAATACTTAATAGCCTAAAGAGCACCTCAAATCGCACCTTGCTTGGTCAGTCCGGGGCCATATGACGATGTGTAAAGGGGTATATGCATAGCAAATAAGACATCATTTAAGCGTTCGTTTATTATACTGATGGTACTTTAAACTTTAAAATTGAATCCCACTGAGCCATGCCAAGAATTATTAATGTTTTTTCACATTTGTGCCTGTTAGGCATAATGCGCCTGAACTCAGCATTTTCAATATTGCACCAGTAAAAAAGGTTTAGGATATCAACGGTGTCTCAATTAATAGTATTAATGACGTCAGAATGACATCGTGCAGGTATTTTTTCATTGTTCTAACCTTGCATGGATATGCATTAGGAATTACATGGGAAGTTTAATCTTTGCATGAATATACACGTATATGTATTTTACGCAATATTTCTATGACCGTGCGGTGTGCATGTGGCGGTCCTCTTGCGTGCTGAATGTTGGTAATTGATCACCCCCTGCTTTACACCCGAGAGATGGCTCGCAGGATATAATGTAGATTTTGATACATAATGTATATGAAATTACGTAACGAGAGAGAAAATATGAGAGAATATAAAATTACCTATAGAGAGAGTATGAAATTACGTAACGTAAATTACTGTATCAAATCAGGTATCCTCTGCAACAATAATAGCTCACACGATAGGCGTGGGAATAGGGTGGTTTCCTATTTTTTATTGCCTAAATCGAAAGATTATCACTTCTGGAGTACGTATTTTACGCTTTTAGATTTTTAAACGGCGATATATATTTTTCGCGATTAAATGAAAAGTGAAAATTTTCAAGCGCGCGAAAACGCGACGGCCAAGTATGAATGCTGGGAAAAGAGTGTATGACGTTATTATGGTTCCGGCCGCCGCCGTGTGAGGTCACCTTGGTGCGAGGCTACGGGCGTCGCTACGATGCAGGCCGCTAGCAGGTAGGTGAGTACCCTGCTAGCAGGTAGCGCTTGGCTTACATAAGGACTGATAAGTATTATTAATGCCCTATCAAACGAAGGAACCTTTCCGACCTCAGGCAATTTTAATAGGTGATTATTAAGAGGTTTCCCTGAGCTCTGTGCCTCATGCATGCATTGGTAATCTCAGACGATGTATTGGTGAGTAACGAACCTCAAATAATGCCTTTCGTTTTCTTTGATGAAGGAAACTACCCACTTCACGCATTCATGGCAAAGTGGGGGGAATTTCCTTTTCCCGGGCCATCTCGTACCTCGGGTTCCTTTTTGGGGCATATCCGTCAGATTCACAAGGAAATTGAACTCGGGAACTTTCTAACAGTATCCAAGCGCTCTACCCGCTGGGCTACCACGATTCATTTTTTATTGAAAACTTCATTTTTTCTATTATCTATTAAAAAAAAACAAGTCAGAGGCTAAATTTTTCGTGCTCTCCCATCTTCGCCTACAATTTTAGTCTCAAGGGCTACTATCTCCCAAAACTTGGAATCTATTAAATGATTTTGATGGAATGTAGTTATATATTTGAGGTAATCATTACCACAATCTCTTACGAAAATAGCTGTGTCTGTTGTTTAGGTACTTGTGCCAGTATTATCAAATTTTCTGTTTAATTTCTTGATCCAAATAAGCCCTAGGTTCTAAGTTGAGTGAGGTGTCATGTATAAGATGAAAATCAAAAGAGTACCTTTTACTATTCATTAACTATATATGATCAATGGCATGGATAATTTGATAACATTATAGGTTCCCATCAAATTTCCTTTAATGCTACTTTTTATAGTTTTTATGCTTCATAATCTTTGGTGGTTCAGCATAACCTATGTTTCCAAGACAGCTTTTTCGGATGAGAATCCTAAATACTCTTGTTCTATTCGGCTTCATATGTGTACCTCTGTTTTTGAGTATCAAGAAGCCCGCACAATGGCGTTCGAGTAGGTTCTTTTGCTGCCAGTAGGTGGCAGCATGCTGTTCAGTCGGCAGAGACCTCACCGGCGTATTTCTGAACTAGGTCTAACCGGCTTCTGAAGTTGAATAACATTTTAGATCGCCGTGTCCGTGTGCCCGGGAGGGAGCAGAAGGAGCATCAGAGTTCACCTCGGATGGCGATGAAGAGGTGCGACTCGGTCAGACGGACTCATCACTCGCCGGTGAAGGTAGACGAGGCGATGAGGAAGTACCCGAAGAGAGCCGTGCCGTGTTCCTGATAGACGCCAGCCCGCGGCGTGTTGTGATCAGCCAAGAACCTTTTCAGCCGCGGTACGTTGTTTATCTTTGGTCGTCAAGGGAGCAGCATTGTCGGCGCGCGCGGCTTATGTTGTCCTCCTCACGCCTGTTTTTGAACTGAACTATTGGTGCAAACCGGTCGGTGACTCCGTGGGACGGACGGCTCTAGTGATTTGACCGTCGGAAGTTCGGGTTCAAGGATTCTCGTGTCGTGAGTCACCCAGTCTCTCGGATACAGTTTTTTTCGGCGGAAGGCGGCGATGGACACCGACCCCGGCATCGTGTGCTTCCAGCACTGCGGACCCAAAGTGTTCTGCTTCGGCCTGGGCAGCTCTTGTCCGGCCTGTGGGCAACCTCTGCGCCCTGACACGCACTTCATGCTGCTGCCCTTCAGGTAAAGGTCAAAGAGTTCTCGCAATAGTTATTGTAATGTTAGATCGAGGGCCCGTTGCAAAATATCGGTGTGATTACTGCGGCTACTTTGGTCTTGGATATCCTGGCACATTTTCCGATAAATTCGCTAGCCAGTGGTGTAATTTCAGTGCTAACTACTGTAAGGTATCTGTCGGGGATCCCCTGCCTACCTCCCCCGATATGTTTCTTAAGTTTTATGGTTAAATTGTCGAATTTTTATATGGTTCTCTGATTAGTTTCTGTAATAACAATTAAATTCCTTTTTTTACCGTGGAATTTCCGGTTAAATAATTTTGTTAAAGGCAATTCGGGGTTTCAACGTTTTGGCTTAAAAAGTAATTTTACCTATTTCATACAGAATTTTTCCTCTTCTAAATGTGGTTTTTGGAATTCTCCGTTTACCTTAAAATATGTTGTGTCAATCGTTTGCTGAAATAATGGAGCCTGTTGCCAAACACATGGGTAAAAAAATTAGGAATCAAATGCCACTCAGTGGTGCTCCCGAATAACGTTTTTGACAGCTGCTCCTCGTGGAAGTATCGCAACGAGACCCTGTATTGTTTTGTTAAAAAACGGTAGTGATCGCGTATTTAAGAAATAAAATTAACAGATTTCCAATACGTCAATTACTCATTAAAAGGCGGTTTAATGTGTTTTTCTGGTCAATAGTTAATGATCCATCTGCGATGTCAAAGTTTCTTAATCGCTTTAATTGTGGCTAGAAGATGCGCGTATTTTTTTCTGTGAAATTTGTGTTTATTCTGGAAGCGAAATAATTCCCTCGTTTCTCCCTCTTTTTACAAAATCTTCAGGCATGGCAATTTTCTCAAAATCTGTTAACATTAACTACTACCGCAATAGGGGCGGGGTTCACAGGAGTCATGATCCCCCAAAGTTTATCGAAAAAGTTAATTGTTTCTAGTTAAATAAATTTTATATTCTTGTAAAGGGAGTGTCCACGTAAATTCATGGTTCAAAATCCGAAACGTGAGAGAGGTTTGAGCTGTATTTATCCTAAAGTGTAGCGCTCTCTACAAATCGCACCTCTCTTCCCTACTCCCCGGACCGTGGGCATGACCCCACCGCCAAATTTGATGCTGAATCCGCCCCTGTGGCGCCAATACCCTAAAACTAAAATTTTCCGAAAAATTAGGCGTATTTCGAAAAAAAAACGACTACGGAGACCGATCGGTGATAACTACGGACGTTTCGATCAAAACAGATGATAAGGGTTTTCAGCACCTTGCGATCGACTTTGACAGCTTATTTTATGAAATTTATGGTCTTTTTGGGTGAATTGAAAACATATTACCAATGTAGGCAACCCACATACCACCGAAGCACCCTCCGGAGCTAATATCTGCATCCGTGCCTGGTAGTATCTATTACTGTTAAGCCTGTACCACACGATTATTTTTCCATCCCTTTCGAGGGACAGTTCCAACGATCGCTTTAACCCTTCCGTGACTTTCCATCTAGAAAACTTTCGCGAACGACTGTGTTGGGTATCTTAGGTACCCCATTTATAAATTATATATTGTATTTTAGTATTTCCTGTAATTCAACACCATGGCTCTTTCTTTTAATGATATTATTTCTTGTTATGTATAATTTATAGGTATATCGTTGGCTAAATTTAGGTTTTTACATTGATTCTGTGCGAAATGGCAGGAATCTTTCATATTTTGCTATTGTAACTGCACATTGACTAACATTCTATTGATAAAAAACAAGTAAAAACGGTGCCATCATATAGATTATTGGCGTTATTGAATTTAAAATATAATAAAATTTATTGAATTCAACTTTTATCCCTGCACTCTTAAAACAAACAAGTTTTTTTTCTTCCCCCCAACAGCTGTGCGGGGTAACTCAGTAACCCCAAAAATAAAAATTGAAGTTTTCAAAAACAACTTATATGTAAAAACAACTAATTCGTCGCTTAAATTACGGCATAGGGGTTGAGCTCATGTGACGGATTAAGCGATGGACTAAGGGATGGTGGTAATGAACGTGTGGTTCAGAAAATGATGGTTCGAACGATCACTCTTTTATTCTCTGCACACCTATCGCTTGAGCTATCATTCAGAGGGACGGAAAAAATAATGGTATAATTCAGGCCTTACTCCCTGAGCCATCTGCGTCCGACTTGATATTTGGCCTCGTCAACTTCCCCACTATCTCTTCTTCTTCCCCACAACTCCACTATCCAACTTTCCCTTTCCCGTTTTCTCTCAATCTGCGAGCAAAATCCTCAACCAACTTTTTTCGTCTCTTTTGATAATTTGTCCCGTCAATCTCATTCTTATGCATTTAATATCGCTGGTATTTGGTGGAGATGTTTTCTTTCCAATTTTTTTTCTTCTCCATAAATTAATCTAAAAATGAATTAGATTGCGCAATCCTATTGTTGATACTCGCTCAAAACTCTCGTTTAATTAAGCTCAGAGATTAATATTGTATCAAACAATTATAATCGCACATTTTCTTCCAACCTAAATTATTTAATGTCCTTAAAATAAATCCAGAGGGTAAAATAAAATGTCTATAAGTCTGGATACCTAAGAAAAACCGTTTTCATGGCAATTGCAAAGTGCATTCAAAGAAATGTTAGCGTTGCCATAGCTCAGTAACTAAGGAGTTGAAACTTTATGTTTATGGACAAAAAATGCTTAAAATCTACCCTTACCTCATCCTGAAGTATTAAAATTACTCCTGAGAGACCCTGTGTAGGTTAACATTCGTCTTGCTGTTTTTATCAAGCCATAGGGTACCATGGAAATATACGAAGGCCGTTTTTTTTTAGCTCTGACGGGCCATGAACAGAAGACGAAATGATTGATCAAAAATTATTTCATAAGTAAATATTTAGCTCACTTGTGGTGTCCTTTCGACATAATTGCCTCGGCGATTGGTCGTGCCTGTGGAAAAGCTTAACTTTACCTCTTTCATAGGATGTTGCCGCCAATGACTTCCAATGAATGTTGCCTTTGTCCTGAAGCTCATTGCCCGTTTGAAAACGCTTCCCTCCAAGCCACATCTTTATTACAGCGTAAAGATGGAAATCACGCGGCACTGTGTCGGTTTTGTACGGCGGGTGATCGAAAATGTCCCATTGAAATTGCTCTGGGAGCAGTTGGGCTGCATCAGCGCTGAGATGACGGGCGTTGTCATGGATCAGAACACTTCCAGAATTCAGCATATTATCTCTTCTTTTGTTTTGAATGGGAATGGACGTAATTTTTCACGCTGAACAGCTGCATTAACGTTAAAAATTTATTTCATCGGCATAAAGATCAAGAATAGTCAATGCTGAAGACATTCTGCGAGTTTTCTGGCTTTCTGAGTTTCTCCGCAGTGCACACTTGACGGGAGATCATTTGAGGTAGTGTAGTTAATGAGATTGCCACTCACCTTAAAGTAACAACTTACGGTCAGAAATGACTTGACCTGTCGCTTGTATGGTTTTGCTGGGCTATCGGAGTTTGAAAAAAAAACGGACCTCTCATATTGGTCAACAGGTTGTGCTAAGAAATATTATTTACCTTGGCCCGCTATTTTAAGAGCTGCTTTGATTGTAATCTTGGGCGTATACTTTTAAATTGCTGTTAAAATTTTTTGCTTTCAGGAAAATTATCGTATGCCAACTTCCATTGAAATATGATCCGATAATATATCTATTGGCATGCGTATCAAAACCTTTCATAGCCATTCACTACTTCCGAGTAATTCCTTTCACTCTTGGCAGATATATTTAATGGCGTAATCACTCCGTTCGGTTTCGTTTTAAGAATAATTAATATCATTATTGCGAAAATAATGTTTTGACTCAAGTAGTCTATCTCTGGGTTCCTATAGTTTCTGGTGCTAGTAGAAAAAGTTAATAATTGATTGTTTTTTTGTTTGTTGTATGCAGTTTGTTTACACGTTGCGAATAATTTGACGCTGCAGAAGATAATGTATCTATTTGTCTCCATTAGCCACCGAAAACAGCCCAGAGAGGCTTTTTACCATCGGGTGTTTCAAACAATATACGATGGACGGTCACATAAAGCAATGCCCATGATAGGGGCTAACTATCCTAGAGGGACACGAACCCACGACCTTCTGTTTTGGCAGATGGGGACATAATCTTACCGCTACCGAGGCCAGGAAAGCAAAATAGAGTAATAAATATGAAGGCCACCTAAATTTATTGAATAAGTGGAGTACATAATTTTTCATTCATCCGATGTGTGCGTAATATCTACCTTAGCTATGCTATAGCTTAGTGATATTGTTTTCACAGATTTTCAGAAATAGAATACAATTGCATTATTTATTATCCTTAAAATGACTGGTAGCATCTAAAAAGTGTTTATAATGGTCATATATTGAGGTACTTCGCTTTTATAATGTTTTGGTGGAAAAATACCATAAACGTAATAAAGGCTCCATAAGTAATATTTGACCGTATTTCGATTAATTTTGTTTGCTGTACATCATGGAAAAAATAATTACAATATCACTACAGACAGCAGTATTCACCCTTCATAATTTATTTACACTGATGGTTTTTACATGCGTGGCACGTGACACCCTTCACCACTAGTGGTTGTCCCAACGAGTTTCTATTGTCTCATTATTTCTCCGTTAAAATTCGTGCGGTAACTCCCAATTTACATTAGAGTCTGCCTACGTTTGTTTCAGGGAAATATTTTTCCCCTTAACGTGTTACAGTACTGTTATGTTATTGTTCTGACCAGTGGAGCAGCGAGGGGGGGGGGGTTGGGGGATAAAACCCCCCCCCAGAGCTCAGAGAGATTTTTAAGTTTAATCCATTTTACTTAATTGGATTGATATTACTAATAGAATAGTGTAAGGATTAATAAAATATCCCCCAGAAAGCCGTAAAACTCACCATTTTGAACCATTTATCTAAAAATTCCGCAATTTACCAACCTCGCACCTACCGCTTATCCTGGTGGGTATTTCATACCCCCCCACACACCCCGGTATTAGTTGCACCTTAACCCCCCCCCCAGCCTTAATTCCTAGCTGCGCCCCTGCTTCTGACGACTGAGTACTTTCCAAAGTGTCCCCATCATTCGATTTTCGAGGGTAGAGCACCTAGCATTCGACGTAAGAGTTCCGGGTTCATATCCCGGGTGAAGTCTTTATACACTTCGGAAATAAATACATATATCCTAGAACCCGGCCCACGGAAGGAACTGGCTTGCCTACCCAGAGTTTTTGGTATTCACATGCCCGTGGTCTGGTCAAGGTTGAGTTCTATCCTCCCCCATCCAAGCCAACTTTCTGGTTCCAGCATTGACTGACAATGAGACCGAGTTTTGAGTCGGCATCTTATATATTTGGTATGCACTTGTTGCTTAAATTATTTGCTCAACATGTGACATTGGTTTTTCCCCATTTTATTCGCAACCACGCGGGATTGTATGCATTAGCCTTCCGTGTATGAATAGCTCTCGGCTTAGCATTTGTCATCTGTTTCCGTGTGAGCAGTGTTTATTTTAGCAACAGTGAAGTCAATTGTTGACGTTGGCGTGTGTGCGCAATGAATTCGCTTCACGGGTCAGGAAGTTTGAAAATCAGTTTGCGTGCTTTTAATCGTGTCTGCAAGTCACGCTTCGGCAGGCGAGAGTGGCTTAGAGCTTGCCTCGACCACCAGTCACGTCAGAAATCAAGGGGTCGCACGTTTGAGCTAATTGAATGGGTTCGCTTGCCAATTTTTTCTTATTTACGACTCTTAACGGAGTTCATTCAGTCAGTACTTCAACTGGAAAATTCGTTTGGATCGGTAAAGGTAAATTTCTAAGGTAAGCCGTACACAGGTGACTATAGCATATTAAGAGGACGTATCGCTTCCGCTTAAGCGATTTTATTACGTAACTGTGCTCTAAAGCTTGAGCTAACGAGTAGAAATTTGGACGTTATGCCGAGTAGAGATCTTTTTAGAGAGTTATTTATTTATCTATGGAGTAGAAATCTTTATATGAGAGTAGATTTTAATTAATTAAAAATTTGAAAATTTAGCCTCTGTATTTCTTATGATGTAACTTTTTTACTTAGAGATGCCGAGAGACATTCATTAGTTTCTGCTCTAAATACTCGGAAAATCTCTAGTTTATAGCATGAGTTTGAAAATGCATTACGTCACAAAACGTGTAAAAACGCCGGTAAGTTATTCGGAATAATTTTCAGGACGATTTTTCGGCTACATATTTCTTGTTATTAGGTTAAGAAGTAAAAAAAACTGTCACAAGAAAACTTATATCTGTGAATTACGAAAAACGGCCGGTGAAAATCTTTTCAGACGACCTTTACTCTGCATTTCGTATTATTTTTTTGTGGTTAACGATTTACTAGTTTAGAATATGAACCTACCATTCCTTTTTCTGATTGCTCTGGAAATATCCCTTCTGTTTAATCCCGAGGTTCAAGCCCAATCCGTCCTTGAGCGTCGAGACCGAGTGGGAAGAATAATCGCATTCACTGGACTCAGATCACCGGACTGAGACTACAGCCATTCTCGTCCAAGCGTCGATTCGCATGGCTTGACCTTTGTGGACGCCCGCCGCTGTGCTAACAGGGCTCCGTTGCAAATCCTGCGAATCCATTCATCGCGAAAGGAAATGCTGGCGATCGTGCTTTTTCGATGTGACGCAACAATGCCCCAGCCGACTCGTGGGAGTTAACAGGTCCGCCCGCTATCCCTTTCCTAACCTGTCGACCCGCTTTTTTCACCTACGAACTGCGTACTGGCAGGCAGTGGCGCAGCGAAGGGGGGGGTTAAAACCCTCCCAGAGCTCAGAGAAATATTTAAATTTAATCCATTTTGCTTCATTGGATTGATATTACTGATAGAATAGTGTAAGGATTAATAAAATATCCCTCAGAAAGCCGTAAAACTCACCATTTTGAACCGTTTATCTTAAAATTCCGCATTTTATTAATCTCTCACCGACCGCTTATCCTGATGAGTATTTCATACCACCACACACCTCGGTGTTAGTTGCACCTAAACCCCCCCAGCCTTAATTCCTGGCTGCGCCCCTGCTGGCAGGTTCAGTTTTCCTTTAAAAATTCGTCATCATCTCTGGTTTACAATCCTAAGATTGGTTTGACGCGGCTCTCCACATAATTCTCCTATCTCTAATCTTTTCACACCTACGTATTTTTTCTCTTTTAAATCCCTTTATAACTGTTCCATAAATTTCATTTGATGTCTTTCTTTTCCGTTCTCGCAATCAATTTGTCCTTCGACCATGGTCTTTATCAGGTCATCATGTCTCAAGATGTGGCCTATAAGGTTGTTCCGTCTCACTCTCAAGGTTTTCACGAGGCTCCTCTTCTCTCTTACTCTTCTTAGGACTTCCGCATTACTTACTCGGTTGATCCATTTCTGTTGATCCATTTGAACCTCCTCATTCTTCTGTACCACCGCATTTCTAAGGAATCCATCCTTGATTTATCCGTTGTTGTCATTGTTCATGTCTCACTTCCGTAGTGGAAAATTCTCCAAATGTAGGTTCTGATAAATTGTTTGCTTACTTCTATGACTTTATGCTCGTATTTCATGCTTGAAAAGTCATAGGGTAATTTTTAAGTCGTGGTATTACGTATAGCGGGCGGAGATTTTTAGTCAAAGTGGCATTTATGTCATTTATTTTATTTTGACTTGCTTCGCTGACCCCGGTGGCGGTAGGGTAAAGTTCCCAACTATCAAACCGTCCTTTCCCGCTTGAGTAGTTGGCCCCTACCCAGGGCATTGATTTTTGTGGCCTTCCATCTTTTTCGTTAAAAAATTCCATGTAGAAAGCCTTTCTTCACGTTTCAGGGACAAAATGGAGATAAAGAGATAAATTATCTTCAATGCATACGCTATAGTAGGTATATGCAGACATTAGACCGGTCATAATTTGTATTTTTCCGTATAATTACTCAATGAAAACTTACGCTATCATCCTGAACCTTCCATATTTTAGGAATCAGAATTATTATTATCAGTAACCGTTCCAGTGGCGCAGCGAGGGGGGTTTTAGGGAATACAAGAGCTCCCCAGAGCTCAGATTTTTTTTTGTTTAATCCATTTCACTTAATTGAATCAGTATTACTTATAGAACAGTGTTAGCATTAATGAAATATCCCTCAGAAAGCCGTAAAAATCGCCATTTTGAACCAATATTCTTAATTTTTTTTCTGAACGAGGGCCCCCGCAACTCCTGCTTTCCGTGGCGGGTATGCAACACCATACACCCACAAGTTTTAGTTACGCCTAAAACCCCCCCAAGCCTTAATTCTTAGCTGCGCCCCTGATCCGTTATGCACCCCGTGGGCTCGGGTTCAAATCCCGGCAGTGACAGAGAATTTTCAGGGAATGATCCCTGCTTGAATGGTGTTTAGAGGACAATTCAAGCTCTGCACTCCGTCCGTCGAATGGGAAGTTAAGCCGTGGTCCCCTTGGCGCCTTTCGTTAAGAGGAGGCTAATGCCCGACGCCGGGTTTCTCTCTACTCTGCCTTCCACACCCTTCCTTCCCTCATGGCGCAAAAGAACCTCAGTTGTCGGTCGCTTCCTCCAAGTGCCATCATACTATCATATCGTTACATGTGGTAGGAATTATCAAAAATGAATTAGATGGTAGGTAAATTTTTGTCGATCAAATTTACGTATTTACATTAGCGACTGTTGCATTAATTTGTGAATTGTGTAATATTTTCAAAGATGAAATTTTTAAATGTCGCCAAATAATAGTAACACATATATTGTCCTGGGATAATATCCTCTATATTATCAAATACATTGTGCTGACTCAAAAATGACTGTTCTCGCCTGTATGAATGACCTTTCTTACCATTCTTCTTGCCCAAAATCTGCTCACGTGGCGGCCAACATTAAAAAAAAAACAGACGGTGATGCCTCATCGATTTATCTACGTCGGCTCCGCCCTAACCACCTCTCCTTGTATGGTAGTGTTGTATATTTTTTCGTGTTGTGTGGGTGGACGTGGTACAAATGAAATCAGGGCGTTTTCATTTAGCTATAACGATGTTGCAATGAAGGCGAAAGAACAAGGACCTCCTATCCGTATATCTTCACGGGAGTGAGGCAAAATATCACGAATATATTAAAATAGAGGATTATCCCATCAGCCCGTAGATGTGAAGTCACCCACCGCGAATTTAAATACAAATATCGCCATTCCCGTCGCTGGCATGCTAGGCGATCCGAATTTCACGGAAATGAATGAATATGCACGAAATTTATACTATCGATTGATGAATTCTTCTCGTGTTCTCAACCAGGTTAATTCTGTCGTATTCTGGCTTTTACGACAGAATTAACCTGACTGAGAACCCGAGGAGAATTCATCAATAGTATTGACCAGGAGAAATTAAAATCGTTTATTTTTATTTTATTTTATTCTCAAACCACCGAATACAGCTCTTATTGGCCATTTTACACCGGGGTGTTCAACAAATGTAACAAGTAAACGTACACAAACGACCATGCCCTGGACCGGGGAAACCTACCCAGGCGGGACTCGAACCCGCGACCTCTTGTTTGGCAGGCGAGACCGTTACCCCGCCGCCACCGAGGCCGGCATTATTATACTATTATACTTATATTATTATACTAGATCGATGTTATGCATGTATATTGCTCATTGCAAACGCATGCAAATTTGCTCACACTTGTTGGGGAGGTTCCGTCCGGTGAAACGAAACCAAAGTCAAAAGCAGTAACATTTCAATAGTTTCCTTCCCAGAAGCGAAATGTGGAAACGAAATGGATTTAAACCTGGGAAGCTGAACTAAGGGTCGAAACCAAATCGGAATCAAAACTACTTCGGGTCGACACTATACTAAAATCCTGGGAAGAAACGAAACGCAGATATTGTTTCGCAACAAAGGGATCACGTGCTTCACCTTCGAACAGTTACGTTTCGACCCACCTACCGAATACGAAGTATGACAGGTTGAATGAAGCTGAGTTTCCGCCTACCGCCATGAGATGCAGGGGGCACTAATATTTTTACCACTAAAGGCCGTATCACACTAGCGACTGCGGCCGGCGCTGCGGCTGCGACCGCGACTGCGACTAGCCCGTCGACCAATCAGAGCGAGGCAGTCGACGCTGCGACTGCGACTCCGAAGAATAGCCGACCGGCTATTCTTCTGAGCCGCAGTCGCAGCCAATCAGAGAGCTCCATTTCAATCTCGCGCGCTTGCGGCAGACGTGCTTGTTTGTTTTGGTTACCGTAGCGAGGGAAGTTCAAGAAGGTTATAAGATAACGCTGAGATAATTTCGGATTTTTAAAGTGAAGATGGAAGCCCAGTATATTGGATATTGCACCCGAGTACACAGGTGAATGAAAATGAAGTACGTTTTAACATATATTATAGGAACATTTTCAACAATTGCTGCTCTCTATCTATTCTTTGGGCTTTCGTAAACAAACAAGCCACAAGCAGAAACGTTCATACGTGCGCATGCGCGATCGTGGCGTCGGCCGCAATGTGTGATGGGGTGTAGTCGCAGCCGCAGTCGCGGTCGCAGCGGCGGTCGCAGTCGCTAGTGTGATACGGCCTTAACAGGAGAACAGTGAACGCAAACTGGTCATTCGATTTTTAAGCATAATGATTACCTCTCTACTCGCATGTCAAACGTAATGAGTCGAAACTATTCCCTCTTATTCCCCTCCACTCAACTTATGGGATCGAAACTTAACTATGAGCAGCGGAGTTTCGAAGAATTTAGTTTCGTTCCCGGGAGTAAAGTTTCGTCCCGGGTCGAAACTGAACTCATTGGTGATTTTAAAGGCCGTTTTACACGGTGCACGGAATTGCGCAGGTTAGAGCTGCATTAATTTCTAAAATGGCGTGGAATTGCGCGAATGCATGAACGAAATTAGGACAGGGGCTATTTTGCCGTCTCGCATCCACGCATTCTCGCATATGTTCTAGCAATTCACCGCTTTTACACGACGGAATTTTGATTGCGCCTTCACACGTACGTCAGACTGCGCAATTCCGTGTACCGTGTAAAACGGCCTTAATTACGTGCGGAAACGAAAATAAACCTAGGCCACGTATTTTCGTTTCCCTCCGGGTCGTAACGAAACATTTTCGTTTCGTTTCACTTGCCATCCCTGGTTCTATCCCCATTCCCTACACCCTTCTAATATAGTCCTGCGGCCTTTTTTGGTCTCGGACAGTACATGCCATTTTCGTTGAACCCCATGACGCAACATCGTATCTCCATCCGTGGTTGAAATAATAATTCACGAAATTTGGCCAAAATAAAAATTCTTCGATCGGTCTTTAAAACATTTTCTCAAGATATGTCGTGGTCTACATTCGAAAACTAGCGTTTTTGACAAAATCGATTTTTTGACCCCGCAAATGTCCCAAATATTGTAATAGATAGAAAATACAATTTTTCCTTGGGATTCAGACGGCTTTAGAGAGGGTAGATTCCATGATTTTTTGTCGTATCTCACTTCTTTTACCCCAAACATTTGTTTAATCGGTCAGTCTGTGGTCAGGAGTGGGTTTTATAGTGTGTAGATGAAGAACGATTTTTGCAGAAGAAATACATAAGTGTTAAGACATTATCCGATTGGAGAATTGAGTGGAGAGTGGTGACAAACCAATCTTAAGGCCGTTTTACACGGTACACGGAATTGCGCAATCTGACGTGCGTGCGAAGGCGCAATCAAAATTGCGTCGTGTAAAGCGGTGAATTGCTAGAACACATGCGAGAATGCGTGGATGCGAGACGGCAAAATAGCCCCTGTTCTAATATCGTTCATGAAATTCGCGCAATTCCACGCCATTTTAGAAATTAATGCAGCTCTAATCTGCGCATTTCCGAGCCCCGTGTAAAACGGCCTTTAGGATTGATGATCGTGAAGAAACTATCATCCGCAAACTTTAATTACTAGCCGCAGACCGAATTCGAAAGAGAGTGCTTTTATGATCCACCGTACTGAGTACTCAAGTGTCTATGCTCGAATGTGTACATACGGAACACCCCTATCTCTCCTTATACGTGCTTTGAACGGGCCGGGCTTGCGGTAGACACGTGTATGAAAAGCCTATTATTCTCCCGGTCTGTCTTCTTCTTTTCTTTAATGCGCGTTTTTTTTATACTTTTGGGTCCCGCTTTGTGTGAGAGCTCTAAAGAGGTTTGTCGTGAGAGAATTCTCCTGGCGGGTGAGGGAGCTTATGCGCTGGTCGTTTCTCGTCTTTTTTTTCATGCCATATCCGTGGGACTTCCGTGTTTGAATTTCTCATTCGCAGCCTCGCCAAAACTTCGACTGCATTGTTTTGTAGCATACAAAAAATAGAGTTGGAATATGTAGATGAGGGACTACTAGGTTTTATGATCAATCAATGCGTTGGTCTAAGAAAACGTACTTTAAAAAGTGTGTCAAATGTATGGAAATTTATTCGCCACATTTTGAATAAGGGCATGAAATGTGTAATTAATTCAATCCCTCATTTATTTTCTCCACTTCCTCGCAAAGTTTGATTGCGCTCAAAGCTCATTTTTTCCACTTCATTTGGATGACCTATTATCAGTCTTTCTTTTCGGTTGTCCAACCGGGTGGCCGTGATGTTTGACTTTAAAGCATAGTTCACATGTTAAATGAGGTTTTTACATGCTTATGAAAATGTGACTGTTTGAGAAAATTTGGCGAAAATCATCTTGTGAATGTTTATAAAAGTTCATCTAGTTGAACCTTATCAGTCTTGCTTTTCGGGTATTTGACATGTTTGCATGGATGTTGGACTTCAGAGCATATTTCACATCTTGAATGAGATTTTTTACATGATCATGAAATTTTCATTATTTGAGGAAATTTGTCAAAAAATCATGTATGAATGTATATTTAAGTTTTCGTGTGAAAGATGTTGTAGTATGATGAACAAAATTTTAGTTAGCTGGTTACATCTGGGAGTTTCTTTCTGACTCATTAACTTAAGCTTGCTTACTTCTGTTTTTATAGTAATGCAAAAATGGTTGCTTGAGATAAATTAAGCAACGGAAGGTATTTTCTTCTGCAACATGGCACGCACAAATACTCATTTCTTAGAAGCCGTTGCTGTCGATATCGATGTAGTGTTTGGTAGATCTGCCCTCATCACCGCGCAATGGATATTTTTGGAAGCCTATTAGAATGCGACTGAAGCGGCAACATAAATCAAGCTTCTTTGGGACCAAATGTGGTCTCATCTACTCATGTAGTCCCTTAGGAAAATCAATCGTATGCGATGATAAAGTGCGAAATCTTGAAGGTAAAACTAAGATCCAAATGAAAACCTGATTTATCATAGACCTCCTTATCACGTAAATCACCTTTGGTGGCTGCGTGCATTAAGGAAGCTGCATTGAAATAAGACGACCTTTTGCTGCCCTTCTAATAGGTAGGCATTGTGTAATTACGTTACACAGTGCATCTGTCTCCGTCACCATGGATATTTTTTCCCTTGCGTCGCCAAGGAGAATATCTTCCTTATTCGGGCGATGACTGTTTAAGTAATTCCGCCCTCACTCATTGTTGACGTAGGCGGTGACGCTTTTTTTCGAGCAGTCACGGTCTCTGTTGGCACAGTCGACGGCAGGTGTGAGAAAAGTTAAGACGTCACCTGGTGTCAGTTCTAATTATAGATAATAAGCGATTTTAGCGTCCCCAATTTTATCTGTGATGGCTCCTGAATTCTAATTCTATCTATATCTAAATGCTACCCCGCAAGCCGCCTTAAGAGGCGAGTGGAGGGGGGTGCTAGGACACCAGCAGTTTACATAAAAAAGTAAATGCTCAAACGGTATAAAGACTCGGATTTATTTAAGTCCTTAATTTTTCATGGGAAAAACGATGTCCAATACTTACTTTTCCGTTCGGCAAAATATCTCTAATAGGTTGTCGTTTCTGTCGGACGTGAAAATGTAGTGGGGTTCTTATATGTTGTTAACCGCGTCGTTCTTAAATACACTGTGTATTATGCAAGTGTCTTATTGTATATCTATTCTCAATTGCTCAATCAATTGCGCTTGGAGGGTGAATTGACATTTTTCCGATAACCGGCATATCTGTAGTCTATTTTCGAGTTATCGATGTGTAATTTGATGAAGTTTAAATGCAATCAAGGCCGGGTTCGAAAGCGTCAGTAATCACGTCCACTAGGGTGCCTCGTTTTACCACTTTTTTTTAGGAGCGAATCGTAATACCCGGCAAAAGTTGCGTATCCGGGGGGGTATTACAGATATGATTTTTTTTCAAAATCGTTTAATATCTTCTGTTCGCCATTTTGTCTTGAAATTTCGAAATTTTCAACGAAAAACGTTAAAAATGTAAATAATTTTAATTTGGTTTCAGCAAGCACTCATTTTTTCCAATAATGTATAACATTGGTCTTTCCTTGATATTTTAGACCAACTACGTCAGCTCTATTCTTTTTAATAATCGAGAAAATGACCTTTTATCGTGTCCCCGAAAGCAGTTTTTGTGGGTAGGCAACCCGCAACACGCATTGTCATTCTACGCTATGTATGCGATAAATGACGCGAAATAGAGATGTTTTTCAGTCAAAATCGTGTAAATGATGTCTGAAGTTGTCAAGGGTAGTCACTAGGGTGAGTGTATGCTCTTTTATGCCATCGCCGACTATATTGACCATATTTTCGTGTAAGAAGATATCACTGAAGTTTCTGTCAAGGTATGTGCCGTTTAGAAAAAAGCGTCTATTTTAGTAGTTACGTAAACCAGAGTACTTCAACTTATCTCACGCTACATGATGAAAACAATATGGCAAATTAAATCCTATAGAGTAAAACGGTATTTCAGAAAACATAGGAAGGCTTATAAAAGTCTTTTACTAAGGAGGCGACGAAACTATTTGATATAACCTTCTGCAAATGTGCCAACTTTCCCAATTGTGTCTGTCACAAGAAAAAAATGTTTCTATCCTAGAGTACCAGTTCCTAATGAAACAGCGAGGTCCAAGAATAATCCGAATTGGAACTGTTGACATCCCTACGTCAAAAAACGCGAGAAAGGGCTGAACGTAATCATATAAATGAGAGGCTTAAACTGAAATCATCTGAATCAACGGTTGTCGTATTTGAATGATTGTGAATACTTTGAGGATACTCAAGTTGATGAGGAAAACCATGACGAGTGGTGCGCTAAGGATGTGTCATTTACCAAACAAAGAGAAAGAAAGTCCATAGTTGAATTAGACTTGACTAACAATAAGACTGCCATAATTCACCAGAGATATAGCGTAAGTGGGGGGGGGGGGGGGGCTGCAGCACACATTACATCCACTGTACTTAACGCAGCTTTAAAAGCTGGAATTATAGTTCAAGACCAATATAGCGACATAACGTTAAGCAATATAGTTCTTGGGTATGATGGGACGAACACCAATGCGGGCTGGAAGGGTGGTTTCCTGCGAAAATTGGAAGAAATGTCGGGAAAACCTATGCACTGGGCTATTTCCCATCTGCTTTTCATTGAGTTGCCGTTTCAACCTCTCTCCGCCCACATTGACTGCGCTTGTTCCACCCCGTATTAATACACAGCTAACATACCTAGTTTCAAAACTTCCTGAATGTGAAAAGCTCCTAGTGGTGTCATTTCATCTCATAAGTTGTGACTTGCCAAACGACAGCCCAGAAGAAATCTGAAATCTTAATAAGGAACTGAAGTACTTAGTCAAGGTACCCCAAGCCATTGCGTCTGGAATATGTCCAGAAGGGCTAGTCACTATGATTCCTCGGAAACTAAATAAAGCCCGTTGGTCGACCACAGCTAACACAGTTCTTAGGCTATACATTTAGACTAAGAAAACTACCAATAAATTCTTCGAAATAGTAACATTTATATAAAAGGTCTACGTAGTGATGCAATGTAGGATCAGGACTCAATCTTCGTTCACCGATGATGATCGTCACGCCTGTGAGACCATTCATAGATATAGATACTTGCCAAGGAAGTACCAAGCAGTAGTTTATTCATCCATTTAAACAAAAGTGTTTCCCGCACTCCCAGAAAATATTCTTCTCGTAGTGATAAGTGATCGTCGACTGACTGTCCAACAGAAGGCACAAAATAAAATTCTTAGAGCTATAGATCACGAAGTAGGTAATTTAAACCATGGCATCAGATGCAAAAGTGTTCCCCATTTGAATTTTGAAGCCATGGATTATGGAGAAATGATTCATTGGGAAAGCACCGATGTTTCTACTATCGTGCTACCAGTTGTGAGGAATATATCAAATGAAGAAATCGTTGAAAAACTGTCACTTCCTGAAAACACTTCGCCAGAATAGTCATTCGCCGTATATCTCCACCACACAGTGGCAGTGGAACGGACAGTGAAGCTAGTCTCCGAAGCTGCTTCCCATGCATGCGGCAATAACGCCAAGGATGACGTTATCAGATCCACTTTGATTTCACGGCAAGTTCTGCCAAAATTTCAATCGAAATCTCAATTTTTCACAATATTTCCGGACGGTGACGATTCAGAACAAACAAACTGGTCTGCATAACGTTGGTTGGTTGGGTAGAGGAGGCGAAGGAGCCCAAGGTGCAGCCACCTCCATGTGATGGGCTCTGGGTCGCATGGCTAGATTCTCTGGATAGCTGAGCTAGGAGCTCTACATTTGCTAGATGATACTAAAATAAATCTCTTTTCTGAATGCAGGGGAGGTGAATTTGACCCTTGAGGGACATAAAACCGTCACAGTGAATCCCGAATGATAATTTCCATCTTCAGTGATATCTTCTTACACGAGAATATGGTCAATATAGTCGGCGATGGCATAAAAGAGCATACACTCACCCTAGTGACTACCCTTGACAACTTCAGACATCATTTACACGTTTTTGACTGAAAAACATCTCTATTTCGCGTCATTTATCGCATACATAGCGTAGAATGACAATGCGTGTTGCGGGTTGCCTACCCACAAAAACTGCTTTCGGGGACACGATAAAAGGTCATTTTCTCGATTATTAAAAGGAATAGAGCTGACGTAGTTGGTCTAAAATATCTAGGAAAGACCAATGTTATACACCATTGGAAAAAATGAGTGCTTGCTGAAACCAAATTAAAATTATTTACATTTTTAACGTTTTTCGTTGAAAATTTCGAAATTTCAAGGCAAAATGGCGAACAGAAGATATTAAACGATTTTGAAAAAAAATCATATCTGTAATACCCCCCCGGATACGCAACTTTTGCCGGGTATTACGATTCGCTCCTAAAAAAAAGTGGCAAAACGAGGCACCCTAACGTCCACTCGATGACGTAGGTCATCGCTTTCCTATGATAATTTACGAATTACCTCCAAATAGAAGTCATTATTTGGACTTCAGTTAAAGCTAAGTTGATAACAAGCGCTTTAGATGACGCCCTAAATCTAAATTTGTTTGAATGCATCGACGTCTCTTATGTTTTCAATGAGGTCCAATCAGGCCATCAAACCCCTAGGCATGGTCGATTACGTTGTTTCGTCTTCTTATTATGGTTTTCATGTGGCTTCCCATTATTTTCATATTGCTCACTCGGTCGATCAATTTGATTTTTATTCTTCTTCTGTATCACCACATTTCGATATTTGAGAGAAAACTATGTTTTTGAGGTTTTAAGTCCACATAGAATCCAATTTTGATTGGAAACAACAACACAATTGTTTCCCGCAATGCCTAATTAACTACTTATTTTGAATTTCACTTTAGCAACCTCAAGAAGTTGTGTAGGTTATTTCATACATGATTACTATGACTAAGGGTGATTTATGGTCGGCCCTTCGGTCAAAAAGTCTCCCATCCATTGGTTTTATCGTTTTTTTCGTGAATTTTTATGGTGAAAGTTGTGTAGAATGGCATTCTGAGAGTGATAACACAGGATTGAGTCGCGAGTGGAATCCATTGCTCACAGAAATATTTTTAAATATCTAAATAGAAATTTGTGTAGAATGACATTCTGTGAGTCATAACACAGGATTGGGTTATGAGTGGAATCCATTGCTCATTGCAATTTTTAAATGAAAAATTGAAATTGAAAGCTATTACTTATACCTAAGTTCTTACCTTAAAGCTCAGTCTTTTAATTGCCTTAATTTTATGCATGCGATTTTAATTTTTTACTTTTTATCCGCGGTGAGAGTTCTGCTAGTTGGAAAAAATTTTGATCTACCATAAGATGTGCATTTTCTTCACTTTTCCCATCAGACAACAGTGCTTACTTTATAGAGGTGTGTGTCACGCAACATTTAATCGTAGCTAGAGACTGAATTTTGAATAATTCGAGTAATCAGGAACTAACTGAACTGAAATAAAAAAAAACGAAAATAAAACCGGAAAAATAGGCTGCAACTTTCAAAGATGGTAACATCTGCCAACATATCCTGTCGTTCGGCCCGTCCTAAGGTTCCGTTGTTGATAGGCCCGCCATATTGTTTTATTATTCCCGTCGCCTTGGAGATGCCGTAGGGCGTGGGGCAACGGTGCACGTGGAGGAACCGAGATAAAAGCATTGTGGTTCGTCCGTTGCGGAGGCCAAATGGCCCAGCAGGTCGCCACTAGGAAGGGGTGGGATGGGCCCTTGGGAATGCAGTCACCCTCTGCCAGCAACGTCGTGGAAAAAATTCCGCGCTCTGATTCGCTCCGTGGGAAGCCATGCGCAGTGCCTCATCCTCCCTCCCCCCTGGTGACCACGCGGCGTGGTTGTCGTGTGCACGGGCCGATGTTAATATTTACTCGAGGCCTCGCACGCTCGTTGAAGTCTCCAGCCGTGACCGAAATTTTATGAAGGCCCTATATTCTGGCGATTTCATGCAGGGAAATCACTTGTCAAGAGGAAATCTTTTAGGAGACTAGTCAGAAGTTTACGTGAGTGTTAGTGTTATCAAGAATCTTTGACAATAGTAATTACATTTATTGACGTTTAACATCAAGCGATACATGATCAATGCCGTATAAAATATATCAAATTTAATGTATAAATGAAAGAATTTCTTATATTCATTAATTATGTATCTTTTTATAAATGGTCGTTAAAATTTTCGTCATGCTGAGTCCATTACGACTTCTCATCGGGTGCTAGTTTTTACAATATTCATATGCTGTTTTGAATTACCATTTTGATGTCCTTAATGAAATTTCTTACATTTATAATATTTTTATTTTATTGTATATTATACAGTTGATTTATCTGATAGTTTATTTAACTCATTCCTTTACTTTTATTTCACTTGATTTATATTTTATCTTTATATATTGTATCTATTTATTATATTGTATCTTTAGGTAATTGGTTCAACTTGCTTCGTATTTGAACAGACCTGTTTTTCTCCTTTATTCAGAATAAGCAAATACATAAAAAAATGTCTACGATTTACTTTGACTAATTTGTCTCCCGTAGTAGGTAACTCATTATTGTAATAGTTTAGTAATGCGCAAACATAGTGTTGCGCACATGGTAGTGTGTTTATCTCTCTATACGTAAATATGGTTGGTAACCTGAATAAAAATTCGAACTAGCTAATGTTTTCAGCATTCCTTTCAAGCTAAAATCATGGTAAAGGTTAAACATTATATTTATTTTTTAATCTATTTAGATTTGTTCTTTCTTGAGCATAAAAGTAAGTAATCATAGTTGGGTATCGTGAAGATAGTCATCGCTCATGGCACATAAGCATAATATATTGTTACTCGCTTTCGATCGTTGTGGAGGCTCTGCCCCCCAGACGACCCCGAACCAGGGAATGCCTCTGGCCTAAAAGCTTGTATAAATTAAACAGTCAGTCTTTGACCGGAAGTGAGTTTTATAATAAATAGATTCTTCTCAATCCAGCAGATCTGCCGTTATAACAACAGATCTTTGGAAGACTACTGGTAGCGGATAGCGATGATGTTGCGGAAATTAGCCTAGAAAAGAAAGCACTGAACCGATACAAAGGATACCGGCTTAGCAGCCCATGGAAACCGATCCTGGAACTGAGTAACAAAAATGGCAGTCAAGGGTGAAGTAACCACAACTGTCCTAAGTCATGATCCGGGCTTCAAGATGGTAGACTCACTACCGAGTGATTCGATACAAAAGGTTTTCGCAAAATCTACCTCTTTTAGCCGTAAAGTAGTATCTCAAAAAATCTTTCCATTCGGGTGTATATTGAATCTTATCCATAAAATGGTATGTCAGAATGCCAGTATATTCTCTAAATCCGTTTACACATTTTTTTCTGGCTTTTCATATCAATCACCATTGTAAGAGTCCTTTACAACACTAAACAAGCATCAGGGGTACCATTATGTACAATGCCCAGCAGAAGAAACTCACATTGATGATAGATGAAAATTTTTAATGCGTGGTAAGAATGTATAGAACCTTTCTGGCTTCCATAGAAAATATCTCAATGGTAATAAATATTTTGACTTTTCGTTAAACAATGAACACTAAGAGGTACGTAGGCGTAACAGCACACGTGATAAAAAATTACAAATGGTAATTTTCACAATTTTTTAAACACGATCTATTATTTGTTGTTTTATCATGGACACATCTCATTTCCACCAAGTCAAGCATGAAACGATTTTATGTGGATATAATAGTGCACTACTTAGAAAGCATCCTTCACTATGATCCAATATAATCACGAAAAGCATGTGGTTCTTATGAGGAAAGTTGAAATTTTTAGTGAGTATATTTGAAAAATTGTTACAAATTGTTTATCTATAGGTATTTATTTATGCCTTTTTAATGATGTAAACGTAATTGTTGACTTCCTAAGTTATTTTAACTATGTTTTCCTTTTTTCCTTTCCACTTGCAGAGTTCCTTACCCGTTCGCCCGAGCAACGCAGCATCCCTGTTCCATAGTCATTCGTCCCACGCACGGAGATTTCCTAAAGTGAGTACCTACCCTACTTCCGAAGGCAGTGGTTGGATCGTTCGTCAGCTAAATCACTTTCTCCAATCAAAGTAGTCTGACGTGATATCGGGCGTTGAAGTCACCGCAGACAGAGCGAGAGTGATGTAAAACCTGGGAAAGTGAAAGTACGGAATATCTTTTTCCCGTTAACTGTACCGGTGCGACTTGATTCTTACGAGATGGTGCTTTTCAATGTGTTTGACTTCTTAAAAGGAAGTTTTCTAGATGAAATTTCACTTACTCTCTTCCTGATACTCTGCCGATCCAATGCTGGCAATTTCCCTAGCGAAATCTATATTGCTGTGGGTTGCTTTATTGATGGAGAAAGTGCATTTACCTCTTCTATCTATCACATTTTATTTCTTGGTCCTTTCTGTGGTAAATAAGGTGAAATAATTTATACCAAGAAGCTATTTATAGCTATGAGAAAATTGTTGGTAATCTTTCTGACAATTAGGCTGTATTTGTTGTGCGTAACAAATTAAATATTATATTTGTAAATTAATGGAGTTAAAGTATAGAATATTATTCTTTGCATCCTAAATAATCCCTTAGCTATAAAATAAATCACTCCATGCTTATTACTGAAATTGCTTGTTAAATATGAAGTAAATTGTGGAATACAAAAAACAATTGAGCTCTACGGCCTCCATAGATCGGGTTTTGCAAAGGTTGCCTTTTGGCTAGTGTGTATGCGGCTGAGGTATTCCCTGTCTAGGAAGTAATATTCCCGTAAACTACCACAGGAGGGTTTTCTGGTTTTTGGTTTTTTTGTGGCCATTGGACACCATTTACGATGTTTTAAAGTAGACTTGATTCAAATATTCAAAAGTTTTTTTATTTCACTAGTATGTTTTCAAGATTTTTTTTCAATGTGACAGATTCACACAGCTCTACTGCTGGCTTCTTGAGCCCTACGAAGCAGGCAGCATAGCTGTATGAGAGTCACTCTTTTCAGAATTAAATAAAAAATACTTGCAGATTTGAAATAGAAATTCGAGATTTTAAAACACTGTCCTTACAAAATCTAAGAATAATGGAAATTATTTTGGATATTAAAATTAAATCGCCGTTGCAGCTTGAAAAAATAATCCCGAATATTCTATGAAAAATAAAATATCGATCTTAAGAAGCTTGAAATATTTGTGTTCGATCATATACAAAAAAAATCAAGGCTTTTCAGTGCTTTGACAAATTTGATTAAATTGGTAATCTTTGATTCTCGTAATTCGGCTTTTTGAAAGAAAAAGAAATGAAGACAATTCTAAAGAAAACCCGTTTTGCTTGTAACTGCAAAGTGCATCTAAAAAATGTTTGCGTTGCCATAGCTCAGTAACTAAGGAATTGCGACCCCATGTTTACGGGCAAAATCTTAAAATTGTCTCCTTTACCAGCTCCTGAAGTGTTGCTAATTCCTCTTGAAAGACCCTGTAGCTTTTATTGTTATCAATTGCATATCTATGCGGTTGGAGAAATGCATGTGGATAATGCGATGCTTTGGTTTTCATTTTCGTAATCACGAGGTTGAAATACGTTATAGCACCCACAGTTTTAAAGATTATTTTATAATTTTCAGTTTGTAGTGTTGTCGTCAATTCGTTTGCTAATTTTTTCCGTTCTCTCTCTTTATTTATGTCCCGACTAACCAGCGATTATTTCAACTCCAAAGACCTGCACATAGCGGTTACGTCATCGAGCGGTGTCGTTGTCGAATTCGATCGCTCCGGACTGCGTCAGCACCTGGACGGCGACGCGTGGAGACAGTGTATTGTCCTCAACGACGAGTCGGATGACCTGGAGATGATCAAGGAGCAGTGGGACGAAACGTTGATGAGGATATCCAAGCAGCCCTGCTGGTCCTCGGAAAGGTACATAAATATAAGTATTAACTTAAGTGATGGCCTTTGAAAAAACTCTCAGAACGAATCGGTTGGATGAAGATGCCTATGGTTTCCGGATGGGTGAGATTTTCCATGAAGGCCGATATTTCCAGATCGGATATCAAATCAAAAATTCGCAAGGTGGATTGAAATTATAAAAACTTGGAAAATATAAAATTAAAATTTTCAAGTGATGGTACTTGAAAAAAAAGGCTGAAATAAAAACTTGCAGTTATAGAATTGCAAGTGTTTGTTTCAATATGGAAAAATTCCGCTCCACCACGCTTGGATCTACGGATTTTATTTGAAAAGAAAAAAGATTGGTATTCCATGATTGGAATGCCAATTGCCTTACAAATTCGCTTTCGATTAGATTTTGGCGTGTAAAATAACATAATTTCGTTTGTGTAAATAGTATTCAGTCTTGTAGTAAAGTATTCAACATTCAGTAGCTGCTGACTCTATTGGAAGGTTTTTAATGTGATAAAAATGGAATTTTTGATTAATATAGGAGAGTGAATAAGGAAGACCAAAAGGCCACCAATAATAGACAGTTTCGCTAATCCGCCATCGCCGATCACGTGTGGGAAGGACCACTGCACAAAGTGGGTTTAAAAAATGGTAGACTCATCGCTATAGAGAAGCATTACTATCCCCTTGTATTGGTGAGGTTATTGAAATAGCAAAAGCGTGTAATTTTAACAGGGAGGACGGCTATTCGCTCTCCAACGCCTGGAAGAGACTCTTCTCCAAAGCGACCAACCATGTCTATATTAGGTTCGCGTTACAATATTTTGTTTAGCCTCTATGGGCTGCCGGATGGAAATTAGGCGGTGGACCTCGGGTTGAAGATCCTTGCTTTAAATGGAAGGAACAAGCATGCATGTTTACCCACACACTGTAAATCAAAAGCCTGAATCACACGATCATTTTAACCGTCATTTCCGAGTGATAACCACAGCGATCACTAGAGTGATCACTCGCAAATGATCGTCGCCGGCAATTGTTTTTCGCGATCACGATCGCGATGAGGGTTCCCATCACTTTTTTCATCACTGGTCTTGTCGCTTTTTCAGTCGCTGAAACCGTCATTAAATCCCCATATCAGCCAATCAGAACGCATTCCCGTATAGAGCGATTGCAGCGCAACGTTTGGCAATCGTGGGAACGACATAGGTAAACATAAACACGCTATATATATTTTCTTTATGCGGGTCCTATGACAACAACCTGTGATATCAGAAGTGACGCGAGAGGCGACGGTGGGAGGGACCGTGTTATTCAGAAAAATGATCACTCGAGCGATCACTTTTCCAGTCGCGAAAAGCGACCGCTCTAGTGATCACTTTTCGCGACGTGAGAAAATGTTCGTGTGATTCAGGCTTAACTTGCCTTTTTTCTGAGCAGCCATGCAAGAATACATTCCTGGAATAACAAGACAGGGCCAATTTATGTCCCAGGAAGTAAGAATGACCACTTTGGTCCTACGCTTTCTGAAAGCAAGACTGCTGCGCAATTACAGGCTATTCACTGTGTTGGTAGGTTCGCTCTAAACGTATTTGAAACGAGGTGATGGGACTTTACACTCGCCCGAGCGTAAACGGCGAAATCTCGGTAAACATGTTTTCCTGCTTTCCATTTTTTTTCAATTCGAGAACAAGGTCTTGTGCTTCCTGAATTTCGTTCCTCTTCCTCCCGACCATTACGTATCTATCGACCATCCTCCTACCCTCTTGGTTAAGATCATCAGGGGAACCGGGGCGTGGAAACATAAGGAAACAGAAGCCAGCGGAAACGTCTCGACAACGGTCTTGACCTAGCTATTAAGGCTTGCCCTTAACTTGGCGTACTGATGTAGTTGAAAATTGGCGCAAATTGGCTTAGCAAAGCTCGGGATGAATATATATATATTACCTTGAGTAAAAATTTCCCTGCATCAGGAACCGAACCACGAACCAAGTTTACATCGTTGCATCTTCGAAACCAATGCCACATGCTCGGAGACATGCTGTGGTAGAGTCGTATCGAAAAGGTAACTATCTATTTTTGATAAGAGTTATGAAATCAAAAAAAATATTAATAATGCCACAAGAAAATCTCATACGACATTAACATATTTCTTTAAATAAACATTTAAAAAACAATTTGTTTCATTGTCTTTATTTTAGATTAGTTAAGAGCAGTATTTGAGATACCTAAGATCGTACTCTGCAATCGCATTTTACACTGTTTCTTGCGGAAAAAAATTACGTGACAATTGCCAAGAACCCACTTCCCACCCCACGTGAGACTCCCAGAGCAACTTATGTCCTAATTGACATTTAGCCGCACCAACAATTTCCGTCCATATATTTCTGTCCGTTTCTTCCTGTTATGAAGCTCAAGCTTTCTCCAATTCAGATTTTAGTTGCTCACACCATCTCTTTCTTGGTCTTTCTCTCGGTCTAAGTCCTTCTGGGTTTGCCTTTAGAACCTCTTTCATCTTACCTCCGAGTAAAGACGAAGTGCTAGGAAGAGTGGGAGAGAAGTCTTTCAAAACCCCTAAGCAGAAGACTTAGTTGGCCACATCATGATGCATGATGGCCTGATAAAAACAAAGACAATCGTAGAAGGACAAGTGGAAGGTAAGAAGGGCAAGGGACGGCCCCGAAGTAGTTGCGTAGGACAGGTTACAAAGGATGTAAAAGTGAAGAAATATGTAGCTATGAAAAGGCTAGCGATAGGAGAGATGAATGGAGAGCTGCGTCAAACCAATCTTAGGATTGGTGACTTATGATGATGATGAATATTTATTTTAATTTTTTAACTCGCCAATAGATTCATCCCTAATTTTTACTTGGAAAGGTGATGATAGAGGTAACAACGGAGTAAGCCACAGTCGATTTAATTTTCACTCAATCAAGTTAGGGGTCCTGCTCATTTCCCTGGGTCACCTCGCACGTTTTGCATGTAGTATTTATTTTTATGTACCGTAAGATGGTTACTTAGGCTTCGTTCACTACTTGTAAGTACAAAAAATATTTTAAAATCAGTAAACTTGATGCTGAGTGATGTTAATTTTTTCCAATTATTTTTGTGATTCTAAATGCTACGTGAATTTCTGATGCAGCAATGATATAGAAATTCCATTGCGATCAAGGGCATACCCAGGATCATAACTAGGGGGGGGGAGCAAGCCATGGGATTTATGAGATTATTTCCACGAAAAAATAGTTTTATTTTCGTTACATACCTTATACTAATATATATCATTTTTCGTGGGTTTAAATAAAATTTGTTGAATACTTTCGTTTCAATTCAATACTGATTTTGGTTAAAGACTTTTGCGATTTTTGCTTCTGGGGGGGTAGCTACCCACCTGGGTACGCCCATGATTGTGATTGATTTTATTTTTATTTGGTCCAGTGATGCCACAACTTTGGTTGCTTTGTCCCATGCATGATATTTAGTAGCTATGATGCTTGTTTATACTGATAAGTCAATGTTACCCAAGGAGGAATTTTGCCCATCCCATTGCACTTCCATACTCTTTCCATATTTTGGAACCTTGAAAACTGTCGTAATCTCCTGTTAGTGCTGCCACCTAATGATAATAGTATTCACCATGACAAACTATAGATCCACTATGACAGACTATAGGTTGACTGAAAAAACTGTTTGAAAATATTAAATTTCTTTTTGGAGTGTGTGCCAAAGTTACCCGGATGGACTAAAGTACTCCATTTTACGGTAATTTATCTATCTTTATATGTAAAATAGGATGTCTGTTTGTCTCTTCGCTATGCATTTCCGTATGGCTGCACAAATTGCGACCACTCTTAGTACTTCGGTACATCTCATGCTCCCAAATCCTTTAGTGCGATAGCAAATAGTTTAGTACGATAAGATTGAAAAAATTATTTTGAAAATGCAGATAAACATTTAGCTTACTAACCTGTGTTATGAGGTAAAAAAGTCAAAGTTTCAACACTCACTGAGGGTATGGTTCTTTACGTTACGAGATATATTCTGGGAATTTGAGAAAAGAGTAAAAACAATTGAGCGGAATGGAGAATTTCCTCAGGTGGTCGGATTTTTTATTTTAATTTTTCTAAGAGAACTTGAATTTTTCGATTTTTTTCATTTTTTTACACTTCCTTTACAGTTACGATGAGAACAACTACAATTGCTATACCTTCGTGCTGGCGTTCCTGAGGAGTCTTGGCTCCGGTTCCTTGAGTCAGGCGGCTGCTGGTAATCGGACCTCTTTCTGCGAGAAGTTTATAGTCCCGAGGACCACGGCCGCCGGCAAATACGTATCCGTTTACCGGAGAGTTAGAAACATGGGCTACTACATTCAGAAGTGAAGCTGTGGACCTTAGATACACATGATTGTTAGTGTTTGGGTGTTTGTGTCTATTTTTTAAACTCAATAATGTGATAATTTATTTATTTAGCGTACAATTGTGTGCGTGTGAGAGAGATAATGTTTTGGATGATATTTTTTTATTAATTCCTTCAAGGAGTAGCAATTGTGAAAATGAGTATTTAAAGCTTGTTGTTCTAACCTTTTTAAAATAAAAATGTTGTTAAATGCTTGATACCTGATGGAGTGAACGATAAATATTTGGATAGAGTCCTCACCTGATCCTGTCACTTATATGAACACTATTGTATTGCCAGAGTTGTCGATAACCTACTGTTCCGGCCTGTTTATACTAGAAAGGGTGGAGAAAATTGTCATAAAATTTATCTCTGGATAGCTGATGCTAGTAAACACCAAAATTACGAATGACGTTTAGGTAGAATACGCGCCATTTTTAAACTGCAGAAACCTTGAGCCAAGCACTCCGATTGGTCGTGAGTTTGCCCTGTTGCCAGATGCTCTGGACAGCTCAAGACTTCGAATGGTTTTCCTGAGATCGCGATGTTTCCGAGGCATCCGGCAACAGGGCAAGCTCGCGGCGGCCAATCGGAACGCTTGGCTTAAAGTTTCTATACTCAAATAGTGCGTTTGCGACCTAAACATCATTAGTAATTTTGGTTCCTGTAGGCATCAGCCATCCAGGGTTAAAATGTCTTGACACATTTTTTTCTCCACCCTGTATACCAACTTCTACAAGTTCACGTGTCTAAAATTGAGTGATTCGGCATTGACGGGAAGCAACCTGTACATGTTAATGAACCAAACCAGAGCAGGTTCCATTTTCTGTTCAGGGCATTTCCATGAAAATGTCAAATTTGTCTCACAAATTAAAAGACTGGCTTTATTAGGCTGGAAATATTTTATCTTATTAATCAACAGCCAATTGATTGAATTTTATGAAATCAAGGTTTGAAATATTATTCAGAGCCTTATTAAAAGTTTTCAAACTATACTTCGATTCACAGAGTTTTGAGGATGTCTGAAATCATTACACTTTAGAGGCTGCCCGGACATTAATTCCGTCACATGTTAATTATGGGCATATTTAGAAGGTATTTCGATAATTGATTTTGTTTCTGTGTATGATCATGACCTTCATAGATGTATTTTGATCATGCACAGTTAGACGTTTTACAATTTTTTTGTAATTTACAATTTTATCGAAATATCCTATGATATAGCTTTCTCTAAAGGTACAAATGGAATTGCCCTTCATGCGTTCGAATGAACTGGACGGTGATTACCACGTGGATTCTTAGACTTGTCCTCTTGGTTAATTTTCAACGAATTCTGAGGTTACCGCTGATCGACAGCTTCAATGATTGGACTAGATAGCATGCGAAGCCTCGGATACCCCACCATCACCGAGAGCGACAAACATTTTATTCGTCCGGCGCCTGGGGCAGCGTCTCTGCAGCAAACAGACCGTGCAGCCTTAGCTCTCCTGACGTGCGCTTCCCAATACATTTCCGGGACACATTCGCTTATATGGAAGGGTTCGACCCTGGTCAATCTCGTCTCGGTTCGCTTCCTTGAATGATGAAGGTACGATTTCGAAAGTGACGTCACGCATCACTGGCGCTTAGGGAAAATGGAAGATGTGCTATCGGTTCATACTACGTATCGGGGCAGATTCCGAAAGTCACCTTCGATCATGTTAACAATAGATGCGTTGCAAGCGCAAAAGTTGCTAAATTAGCGCTTAGTAATCATTACAATCTCTGGTCTTACTTAGCGCACAATTTAATTCATAGCGACTAAACAAAAAAGCTTTAATCCGAGAAAATTTAATAAAAGTAGCCTACAGATGTCAACCACGGACATTAATGCAAATTCACATTTTCAGTTTTTTTTCCATTCTAAAGGGTACTTTTACTATAAATATTCACGTATTATGTACCTTTTTCGTATCGATTACTGTTCATACCACTCTTTACTTTTATCATTTCCTTATCTGTTTAACCTATTTATAATCAATTATTATTTCCCAGCTAAATTACAATCTCCATAATAAAAAATATTACTGTTTTTCGTTACGTACTTGGAGTTGTCACTGCCTCGTACCTTGCCATTCTCCTCCTGCCCTACCTTGTCATATATAGTCGTGTATAAAAAGTAAGGCTTCTTTAAATTGCACTTTTTTTCTGGGAATTCAATGCAAAAGATTTTAACATATTTCTTGAATTTTTCGTTTGGATGCAAAAACGACCCTCTTCCTCTTTATTGATAGCGACGGAGTTTATGGATATTAACATCCTATTCATTATTTGCTAGTGATTTTGATTCATAGTCATCATAGATCAACACTGGTCTTTTTTATTGTCAATTCTCAAGAATCTGCTAACCATATGTTTCATTAAATAAGCTATAATTAACGTCCGGAAAGTGCTGAAGTTTAAGGTCATCGAATGGTTTTTGCCAAAATCATTATAGCTTTGTCTCTGTAAGCGTTTGTTTCAGAAATCTACATGTGTTTTCGATTTTTTTTTTAAATTTGGCTCTAGCGGCAGTAATGTATATCATCCGATATTGAGTTGATTTCGGATCTGAGACCCTGATCTCAGTCCACAGCTTTTAATAGCATCAGAGAAAGCCCTCCTGTGCTCCTGATAAGTGCTCCTGGGCAGAAGCGTAGCCAGGAATTTCGGGGGAAGGGTCCAAAACCAGAGGGGAAAATTTTGGAAAAACGGAGTACTAAGTACAGGGTATTTAACTAGAAAAGTTTCTTGGGTTTTCCACCGGTTGATGTCGTCCATGTCTCCCGTCGGATGATCAGCAAGTCGCGGACCGAAACGCAGGGAGACATGGACGACATCAACCGGTGGAAACCCCGAGAAATTTTTCTGCAACTGATATGCCGGGAAAACCTAAGATCATACATAGGTATTTAACTAATTTTAACGCTTTTCATAATCTAAAAAACTTCAGTTTTCAAAGAAATTTTTTGTAAATTCATTTTGTTTTGTTCTATGAAGCAAAGTAACAGTGTTTTTATATTTCGGGGGGTCCGGACCCCTTCGCTACGCCATTGCTCCTGGGCTTCATGTCACCAAAGGGGCGGGAAGTCACTGCAAGGGAAAATTTTAGGCTGAAGCCCGCTAACTGAAGTCCTCACTACCCTTTGACTACGTGCTTGACTGTATTGTGTGCGTAAATTCCATTGCCTGGACACGGTGAATAAGGCACACAGTGCGGCGCCCTCCCAGGAAAGAGGCCATCAGATTAGAACCGATATAAACGCAGAAACGAGGCCGTTGGTGTTGTAAAACATGGAAAAAAACATCGTGGCGACACTGCTTCCTCTTCAGTAAGTTCAAAACTTGGCCAATTCAGTCACAACAGCCTTTCTGGAGTTTTTGGGAGATTGAAGTCAGCGTAAAATGTTACCTAGAGTAACCGCAAGAGATTTTTCAAAAAATGTTAATTTCTGATCGAATCCGTTAAAATTAGCAAAATACGTAAATTTTTGGAACTGAATTCAAAATGAAAATGAATGGACTTCAAGACTAATAAGAATTTCACCGCTTACATGTAATATTTATAGTAGCGTAAGTATAAACCCTATGTGGTGAAATGGTAACATAACAGGTATCAGCTCACGGAATAACTAATAAGGAAAAGGAAAATATGACTTATGCAATAGACTTTACTTTTGCAACGCCGAATATCTAATGAATTCGAAAAAGAATTTCTCATATCCGGATTTCTTGGATCTATTGGAATATTCTGGCTTCAAGTTTTTCGATAGCGTATTGGATCAAATAATTTATATTCGGAGAGTATTTGGTTTCGAAGAATAAAAATCAAATCCATGCGGGCCAATATTAGGCCGTTACTAAGCCTACCAAACGGTGTAAACTTCCCTCTTTCAGCAAGCAGGATGGAGCATTGGAGCAGATATGAATGAACAATAGTATTCCCGAACATCCATACAGATAACCAATTTATAGAATTTGAACAGGATTAAAACGCGGTAGATTTGCAAATTGCAATGGAAACAAGAGTGAAATATATTTGCTACTTTTTATCATGATTTTTCCAGAATTGATTTTGAATATCGATGATAATATGAAATTTTCAATCCCATCGCCGCTTGCTGTCTGTTCCGTTGAATATGCGTATAAAATCCAAATGAAGAACTGTCATGTTCTGTGTTTAGAAATGGAAATAACTTGGAAGGCCCAAGGGATAACGACACGTTAAGTATTTGTAATAATCGAGTGTCTAATGTTATTATAACCGAGTGAAGAGTGGCGGCCAGTTTTTGCGTTGAATATTTGCGGGAAATAAGGGATTATAGCTGAGAATCGCTAATCTCACAACAGAAAATCCTATTTTGAAGGATTATCATCAATATTCCCTGACGTATGCATGCTCTTTTTACTATAAGTGATACATTTACTCTCCTGATCGAATTACTAGTGAAAGTGTATTTTTATGTGTATCATAAATAAAATACACTTACTCAGGTGATTTTTTTTCTGTAGAATGCTGATATGCATAGGCGGATCTAGGGGAGGGGGGCACGGGGGCTCGTGCCCCCCCCCCCAGACCCTTAAAAATGAGCAAGATTTTCAATAAGGTCCCACTATCATTGCGTTCGTTTTGTATTACGAGGTATCTTTGTGCCCCCCTCCCCCCGGAACAAAATCCTGGATACGGCCTTGCTTGTGACCCCCCCCAGAATCCGCCCCTGCTGATATGATCATGAAAAAAACTGTATCACGTAAATTTTAACACTTACAAAAACATGCCTAACGCTCTTAGCAATGATGAAAGTGTAAATAACAAGCCGCAATTAATAAATAAATAATCTAGCTTTTTTTATGAAGCATGCGCCGAGAAAATTTAGCTACTCTTAAGGTAGGAGAATATTTCATTTAGAACAGCTTCCTTTCTACCAAGATTGGTTAGGTGTGGAGCCAAGGAGGTGGGCTACTGAGTCAATGGTCTTGACGTGAATATTGCATTAGAGGATCCTTAAGTAGGCCAATGAATGTGTTGTCGACGACTGCACAGTTGAATAAAATTTACAGAGGTCGGCGCTGACGGAAAAGTGGCGGAAATTAAGTTTGTGATAATTGGGCCATTAAACTAAATTTATATTTGCGATGATTTATCAAATTTATTACTTTCGAATGTTATTCCTTCCGAGAGCCAATAATATACTGTGATAATAAATGCATTGCTCTGAGATCATTGGCGCGGTACGGAATTTTTTAAAACCAATCACAAACTGCCGCAATTGGCAACATAAATCAAGCATCTGCCTTTTCGGCCTAGATTAGAATGGAATATAATTTTACTATTACGAAACGATTTCGTCCCTTATACATAATAGATAAATAATACGAGTTTGGAGTCAAGAAATTAATTTCATTTCACGATGACTGCAAGAATAGCAATATGTAATCCTTTCCTATTATACAATTCTTTTGGAATTCAATATGGAAGACTGCGAAAACAACACCATAAATACATATTTGTATTTTAGGTTTCGCACATAGTAACACACACAGTCAGGCGCGCAGCTAGGAATTAAGGATAGGGATGGTTTTAGGAGCAACTTTTGAGGGGTACGGGAGAATGGGATACGGGAGGTGCCCTCCCCCAGGAAATTTTTAGGATAAATGGCTGAAAATGGGGAGTTTGACGACTTTCTGAGTGATATTTTTTTTAATAATTACACTATTCTCTAAGTAATATTTATCCAATTAATTAAAATGGATTAAAGTTTAAATTTTCTCCGAGTTTTGGAGGGGGGTTTATCCCCCAAACCCCGTCCCCTCGCTGCGCCACTGCATACATTAATGCAAAATAAACGACGTATAATATAATCATCACTGTTAAAAATAATATAAGAATATTTACATTTAATGTACCTTGAGGTTACGGGGGAGACATAAGGTATGGATGAAGCGAGTACTGAGCGGGGAGGGGATTTTCAAAATAGTTATAGAGGGTAGAATGTTGGGTAAACGAGGGAGAGGAAGGAAGAAGAGTTTTAGATAGAATGAAAGGGAGTAGGCCATACTGTGAATTGAAGAGGGAAGAGGGTATATGAAGAAAGGGGAGATTTCCAAAATGCTTCTTAAGTATTCTATGAAAACCTACCTTAATCGGTGGAATTCTGAACAGTATTAATACTATATCTTGAGGTTAGTGGTTCCATATATCGCATTAGGTGGTACCATAGGAAGAATGACCATAGGCAGATGATCGACATGGGGGTACATAGAGTTATGAAGTCTCCTCCGATCTTGAGTTGAATTCTCCAGCTGTAATAGAGACGTTATCTTTTCGCGTGTGCAGCAAACGTTAGGCGTCCGGAAATTCCCTTTGCATTCCAGACTGGCATTTAAATAGCGGGCGAGAAACGAAATGACCCAGGTGACCGCTTGGCTTCGGTCTCCCTATCGCTGTGTTTGAGGTGTGCCGCCTTCGCTTCCCGGGAGAGTTGAGCTGGAATGCGGTCTTTCCTGTAATTTACTTCTCCTTGCGACCGGGGCACGCCATCGTAAAAAAAGAAATACCCGCGTTAACTCCCACGTCCGACCCAACGGTATGGCGAATTTACCTCCAAATAGTCCACTTCCATTTCCGTCTGCGAACGAAACTCATGGCGAGGGCTTATTCTTCAATTGATGTTTGCAGTCACGAATGTTACAAAAGAGGATCCTCAATTCGGCCTATAAATGTGTTGTCACCCATCGCGCATTTCAATGGGTTTTCAAAAGTCGCCACTCACGTCGCTGACGGAAAAATTGATCCGAGATTCACGGGGAAATAAAGTTTAATTAGGGGTAGCAACTGAAATTTATATTCTCAATGATGTGATCTATCGAATTGATAATTTTTCAAAGCTATTCCTTGCAATTACACACATATACTGCAAAATATTGGGAAAAAATGGATCGAAGTGCACTCATCACCGCGCCCCGGACATTTTTGAAAACCGATTAAAATGCGACCGAGGTGGCTACAGAAATCAGCCTTCAATGGAATGGAATTGGGCCTCCTCTATGCAGTCCCCTTGGTTGCAGGCAAGGGACCTGCATTCATGGATCTACATTTTTCCCAATAATATGCAGCATGTTTGTATTTGCGAGGAATGGCATTGGAAAGTTATAAATTTGATAGATCTCATCATCATTTTTTTAAATTTCAGTTAACACCCGATGATTATCCTTTATTTCTCCGTGAAAATAGCGACGCGAGTGGCGACTTTTGAAACCCATTTAAATGCGCGGTGAGTGACAAAACATTGAAAGGCCAACATGAGGATCCTCTTTTGTAGTATTCATGGTTGTAGGAACGAAGCCACGGAGGGGGCTCAGGGAGCTTCAATCCCCCCTCGATTTATTTTCCTTCGAGCCTGAATAATTCGATTTTTTTCCGTCCCTCATGAAAGTTAAACAGGGAGTAGACGATATGAATAGGGACACTTGACGGACACTTTTGGAACTCTACGTCCGCCACGCCACTGGTTCAGAAACACGTTAGATAGCAGAATAGAAAAAGAGGGAATAGTCTCGTGAATTAATATCAGCTGAGAAGAATAGACCAAAGTAACTCCAGGTATAGGTTTGCGGGGACCGAAACAGTGATCGCTTTCGTAATGTTTTCTTTATTTTTCGTTTACTATTTATTTAATATTGGTACTTGATTTATTTTATTTATTCAGGGTATAGTATTTGCATTCGCGAGGAATGAAATTAAAAAGTTATGAATTCGATATGATGAGCATGAATCACACGATCAATTTTTCGGTCCCTCCGAATGATAGCTCAAGCGATAGGTTTTCAGGGACCAAACAAATGATCGCTTGCCCCATCATTTTTGTGAATCACCCGGTCATTCCCACCACCTCTTTTTCCATCGATTATTCAGTCACTTTCCGTATTCACAACCCCTATTTTATTATAAGCCAAGCGTGGCGTTACAAGCCGTGCGTTCTGATTGGCTAAAGGACGGTGCCAGTTATGATTTAAGCGGCGGAAAGAAGGACTTGCCGAATGGGATTCCCATCCCTTTTAGCCATCGCGAAAAATGATCGCGAGAATCGGTCACTTTTCCGCCATCATTTGAGCGATTGCTGGAGGTGTCTCTTGTAAGAGATGGAAAAAATGATCGTTTGATTAAAGCTTTATCGCGACTGTCCGCGATAAATTCGCTCAAGAGACGATTATCCCGGGGATACCTATCCTCTGACCAAGATCCCTAAAATCTTGTTTTAGCCACAAAGCAAAATACACGTCTCTTTGATGCAACTTGCTTTAAATTTGAAAAGACGCATTTTTTTAAGGAATCACTTCAGAATTAGGGAATAGCTTAACTATATCTGTATTTAGATAATGAATGAATTGATCATTCGGATATTGCACGAATATTTATTTTTAAAACCATGAGCTAATTTCGTAAGAGGGCTTAAGTTTAAAAATTTTCTAGCAATCATGCGGATTTTCAGGAACAAATACCTATGGAGACGAAGCTTAAAAAACTACTGTGATTTCAGTAGTTGCTTCCGATGAATTTAACTTTTAGCATTATGATATACGAATATATTTATAAATATACGAAGTAAAAAGCTTACTTAACGAAATATACTATCAGAAAAATAGCGTAGGCAAAGAGAGCATTCCACCCAAAGAAAGATTCTACTTAAGCGGGAAATTTAAACATTAAAGTAAGGAAACAATTTATCTGAACTTACATTTGGAGCATGCTTCTCTACGGAAGTGAGGCGTGGAAAATGACGGAAAATGAGAAATCAAGGGTAGAGGTCTTCGAAATACGGTGTACGAGAATAATTATGAGGAGCAAATGGATCGACCGAGATACTAATGAGGAAGTCCTTAGAAGAGTAGGAAAAAAGTCTCAGGAAAACTTCATAAGAAGACGGAACACCCTTATAGGGCATATCTTGAGACTTAGTGGCCTGATAAGACAATCGTCGAGGGTCAAGCAGATGGCAATAACGGAAAAGGAGGACGTCGAACAAAATGTATGGAACAGGTAAAGAAGGATGTGAAAGAGAATAAATATGTAGGTGTGAAAAGATTAGCTGATAGGAGAATTAAGTGGAGAGCTGCGTCGAAGTAATCTTAGGATCGTTGACCAGTGATGATAATGGAGAACTATGCGTGCGATTCCACAGAAATTTACTAGTGTATGCAACCCACACAGCAGTGGCGCAGCGAGGGGGGGTGTTGGGGGATAAAACCCCCCCCAGAGCTCAGAGAAATTTTTAAGTTAAATCCATTTTACTTAATTGCATTAATATTACTTATAGGATATTCTTAGGATTTATAAAATATCCTTCAGAAAGCTGCAAAACTCACTATTTATCCTAAAAATTTTCTGGGGAGGGCCCCCGCACCATCGATTACCCTGGCAGGTATGCCATACCCCACACACCCCAGTATTAGTTGCGCCTAAAACCCCTCCCAGCCTTAATTCCTATAGCTGCGTCCCTGCCACACACCACCCTAGCCCCCCCCCCCCCTTCGGTGAAAACAAATTTTTGGGCTATTGAGTTATTTGGGGTAAATTATCGCTGACATTTATATTTTATGGATGTGGCCGAGAACAATTCAATCCTTCGAGGGTTTGAAATATGTACTTAAAATACCTCTCTAATCCATGGGCGGATTCATTATCAACTTTTGGAGAGGGGGATCCTGACCCAAGTCTGGGAAGTGTGGAATACCCCGCGGGAGGGAGGGACGTTCTCCTGAATCAATTTTTTAAAAACCCATTTTATACGCATTTTGGAGCCTAAATTCATTTATATTCTTTTTTTATTCTAGCAACAGATGATATTGAAGAAGATATTTAAGAAGTTTAACAATGGAGAAGAAATAAATGACCAACTTGAAGTTTTAAATAATTAAATAATGAAAATTTTTGATAGGGGGGTAATTCTGGTAATTCCTCCTCCTACTCCCCAAAAATCGCCGCTACTCTACTTGTCCAATTTAACTATCCCTACAAACGCAATCCCCCGAAGGACAGCTTACTTTTAAACGAGCAGTAAATATCAAACCACAATTACTTGACCTGTCTCAAATTTCCAAACTAATTACTCCATTTTACAGACTCTTTGGTAGTATGTATTTGATAGAATATTCATCTGTATCACAAGAAATATGTGATTATGTGCAGTTTACCGTAACAATATAAAGTAGCAATGAGGTAAAACGAGTTTTAACTTGAATAGTGTACCATCTGCATCAAAGGACGGGAAAAGCATCATTATTTCGAAATGGATAGATGGCAGAAAAATTTAATCCGTGAACTAAATAGAATAATAAGGAAAGCGGGATTCGTTATAAATACGAATCTACGACCAACCCAAGAGCGTTATACAGTGTTCACCAGTGGTGCTATGGTGCCGACGAACGCAACGGAGCGCCATTCCGGCACTGGTTAACATATGACATAATAGTCCAATAACATTATTATCAATTTCGTTGCCTCAAAATTTCTAACAAAGCATTTCTCAAAACAAAAAAATTGGTAACAAAATGTTTTAAAAACCTTGTAATAAAAACACAGAGTAATATTTTACTTATATAAAAGTTAAGAAAAATGCATTCCAGCACTGCTAATTTTACCCTGACGTCACCTGTGTTCACGAGAATTAGGCTAAGAGCCGCTAGAGACATCGAGGCCACGTTCTAGGCTAAGATTTATCGAGCAATTAAGAACTGTTATCTTTCAGAGCGACACGGAAAGCATCATCTTAGAACTGAGTTATATTTCACTGTCCGCGAATCCTACTACTAAGTTTTTTCAACATTTCAAAAATCTCGTCTCTTCTGAATGTAACCAATGCCTCTTGGTTTGAATTGGAAGAAAATCAATATTTTAAGGGTTCTCCTTAGAATTTTCTAGTAAGGGATGCCTTATGGATACCTTTAATAGAAATATGGGGATATTTGTTCATCTCACAATGTGCGAAGAATTTTTTGGACTCCAATGGTAGTCTCAAGGAAATGCAAGAACACAATGTTGTCAATAAATCCTTATTCACTTCATGTGAATGGATACCAACAAATAAACAGCTTTTCCTCCAAGGACGAGTACATTAGTTTATAACATGTCAATTTCCATAATACATATAAGCTTTTAAGGTATCTTAATTTGAAGAGAATAACGATTAATCAAGATATATTTTTGCTTCAAAATTTTTTAATTTCAAATTCAACAAAAACGACCATTTCATGGTTTCTTTGTACATCAGTGATGTTTTTAAAACAGTGTATAGATACAAATATAAAATACAATATAAAGGTACAATTTGATACATTCAAAGTTTCAAAAAGTGAATGTGCCAAGCAGACTGTGGAATTCATGAATGGACTGCCAATAAATACGCATGTATTTTAGAGGAATGTGAGTCATGCGATTATCATCAGACTTAAGTTTTGAGATTATAAAAGGTTTCACCTTAGTCAAAAAGTTATAAAAGGATTCAAAATTCACGGCATATAGCAACAAGGAACATGATGAGTTAGTTACTGGGGTTTTCATGAGAGCATAACTCCCTATAGATGCATTATATGCACTTTAAAATTGGCAGTAATCTAATTCAGGTACCTTTGTGTTGATAGGACATATCATTTCTCTTGAGGCACTAAGGTTAACAATGCATAATTTTAATTGCAACTTGCTTGTCAACCCTAGATAACCAAAAGGAAATCAAAATTGCTTCAGAGCTGCAATAAATCTTTGAGTGGAAGACTTAATCAGTACTATAGCTAACTTCAGGATTCCTCTGCAAAAAAAATCTCAGTCAAATCGTTTAGTTGAAAGAGAAAGGTTTCTCTAACACTTTAGCTGCTTCCTGTTGATGAACTGAGCCAATACCAACAGCAGGAGCTGCTAATGGACCACGGCCTGCATATCTCAGCTGAAATACCAAGAAAAAAGTCATTTAAAAAAATGAACCCGAGGGCAAAGGAAGAAAACAAAATTTAAAGGGCTGAGTATGTGAAAATTTTAAATAAATAATAACAAGCATATATGTACCTATTTCTCTGATAATGGCGTAGCGAAAAAACTGGTTACCAACAATAAAAAAATGTCAAAACCCCGGTTTTGACATTTTTTTAATTGTAGGTAACCAGTTAATGACAAAAACGTCACAAATATAAAATACCTGGTGAACTCTTCAAAAGTTATTATGTCCAATGAAGTATTATTTTTCTAAAGCTTAGAAAAGAATAATGAATATCATTTAATATCAGCCACTTCCAGAAAAAGATGAGATGCATGAAAAACCATACTGATGTTCTCATTCTAGTATATACTTTGCATTTGAGCATAAAAAAAGGTTTCATGGCCCAAATTAGCTCTGATTCCACAAAGACTTCATGTTCACACTTTAACTGAACAACACAAAACTGGAAACAGATGTGCATTAAAGACTAACCAAATGTTCAACTTTGATCAGCTGTAGATTCTAGACACTTAAGTCAGGATAACAGCATAAAACAATCTGATTTATCAATTGATAAAATATTTTACTTATTACTAAATTTACTACAGGGAAGTACACAGACAAAATATTTCCAGATTCATGCTTGCCCAATTTCAACATACTGACGTAGAAGTTACATATGTATGTACTAAAAATCAGTCCTAGATTAGAGCAAAAGATTCAACCTTTTGCTGACTCACTGTGAGTCCACATTCTACAAAAAAGAAGACGACTTTCCCCAAATATAAACAAATAGAACTGAAGCTATTTTAATAGCAACTGAGGGATTATTTTATTGATTGAAATTTAAGCATTGAAATTCCCAAGTGAATGAATATTTTTAAGAGTACATTATACACAGAGCAATTTAATTGAATCATATATTTTAAATCATCACTAACATGCCCATCAAATATTATTTCCACTTACCTTGCAGCCAATGAGGTTTTCAAACCTTGGACGAACGTAAGTCCATGCTCCCATGTTTTGATGCTCCTCCTGACTCCAAATGAAAACTGTAATAAATGACGCACAGTAATTAGTATGTATCATGATGGATGCACAGAAAAAGTAAAGATGATGCCGTTTATCTTACCCTTAGCTTTTCTGTATTTTGTGACTTCTTGCAAGAGTTCATGAGTGGGAAATGGAGACAGTGATTCTAGTCGGATAATGGCCATGTCTTTAACACCCATTTCTTCACGTTGCTTGGCAAGGGAGTAATACATCTTTCCACAGACAAATACCACCCTTCTCACTGTTTCAGGGTTGGCTACATGATCCCCTGCGAATGAAGACGTAACAATGCCATTACACTGCCCCTGAATGGTTGTAACAACAATGATACAGATACAATAGAAAGGTCATTTAATTTCTTCACTGCAATCATCAGCATGTAAAACATTCAACACCCTCAACTTTAAATTTATGATAACAGTTAATCAAGATTATGTATGTAGTAATAAATTTAAAAAAATTATTTTGCAGAAAACAGTTATGCACCACAAATCCGGCACAGTCAGGATTTGGGGTATGTCAGATTTGGGACTTCGCCCGATCTAGCCCGATCGAACACAACTTATTAAATTTGTTGTAGGTACTTCTAATTTTTATGGTGTATTAACATAACCTTCAGGAACACTATGTCACTTCTCAACATAATCTCCATCCTTTTCAATTTGTATATTATGAATGCACTACTGGTGGGTAACGAATCGCAATCAACATCTTTTGTTTTCTTTGATGAAGCAAACTACCCCATTGTGGTGTCAGGAAATTTGTGTGCATTAGTTTTAGAGTGCCCTCGTGCATATCCACATTCTTCATTGGAATAAATATGATATATGTAAAAACACTAAGCACCTTAAAAATAGGCATCAATAGCATGCACAGTGGAAGCGGACATGAAAAATGAATTTATTCCAACAAAAGATCAAACTGTTTAGAGAAGGTTTTCAGTATACAAAGACCATTTTATGGGATCACAGAGAGATAACTTACCAATGACAGAGTGGAATGTAGTTTGTGGCCCCATTTCCTTTAAGGAAGATGTTGCTGCTGGAAGACGCAGAAGTATTTTAGGAGAAGCTATGATCAGTGGTTTCCTGTAATTCCGGATCATCTGATGAAATAAACACAAAGAATATGATAAACTCTAACATGAAGAAGAGCATCTGTTTTCAAGGATGAGATCAATCACTGAAGTTTGAATCACACGATCATTTTTTTCGTCCCTTTTTGTGCTTAGTGATCACTTTTTGGGACCAGAAGGATCACTCGAAGCATCACTTTTTTTAATCACACGGTCATTGTTTCAATCACTCCTTCTGTCACTTTTCGACATTCTCACGGGTTCGGCATTCTCTTAGTCGTTCATGTTTACCTATATTTTTCCAACGATTATTATCAAACATTGTGCTACAATCGCTCTATATGGCCATAGGTTCTGATTGGCTGATATGTGGTTTCAGTGATGGTTTAAGCGATGTGCCGAGTAATGAAATAAGAGATGGGAATCCTTGTCACTAGAGCCATTGGGAAAAACAATTGTGCAAGGCCATCATTTCTGAGTGATCACTAGAGTGAGCATTCGAAAGTAACGAAAAAAAAAATGATCATGTGATTCAGGCTTTAGTGATTCAACCAATGAAAAACAACCTTTGGATTGAATCACTGATGAGTGAGAGCTCAGTTCCCCCTTTACATACAGTAGCCCAATGTTCTACCAACCAGGTCACCATTCCACCCAAGGATGATTGATAAGGATACCTAAGGCCTCATGATATCCACTCACATACCATTGCTATTTCAAATGTTGGTGCCCTATATGAATTCATACATCCAGAAAAAAATAGAAGGCCCTAACCCTTTCGCAGATAAGTCAATGATGTCACACACTCCAGCCAAATAGGCATGGCTGAGACAAGGGTGGGACAGCGTTTTTAAAAAAGTTATTTAATTTTTCTAATTAAATTATTTAACAATAATTATTAATTCACAAATTCTTAAACAACAATATTAATGAAACTCCTGAATAACAAACATACTGCATGTAATTTCAAACACATCATGTAAAAAAATAGCTTACGGATTTATTATATTTTAGTTATATTATATTATGGAAAAAGGGAGGGTAGGGCAGCAAACTGATCTTCGCCTACCTGAAAAAACCCCTGGTTCCGACCCTGCAAATGGGTCATAGCTTCTCCTCCCTCAAAAGGATCGGCTTTCCATGGTTCCATCTTGTTTACACTCTAGTAAGCAATGCCTTCCCTTTAAGGAGCAATTTACCCAGAACTTTAACATTTTTATTTTTATTTTAACAGTATAGGAGACTGATAAATATATGGAGAATACTTTTTTCCATTAACTTATCTATCCCTTATATCCACCTAATTCTTTTAATGAATAGCGATTTTTGGGTCTGAGTCAATGACCTAATTGGAACTGCCCATGGTATTGAACACATTGTGTAGATATTGCTTGCTGAACAATAGACAGTGGCACTGATACCAGAAAATTTTCATTTGGCTTGATTTATAAGCACAGAAAAGACCGCTTATAGTGCACCCCACTAAATTGCAGTCAGATGTACCGTGGTTCTCACCATGTCCTCCTAACTCATAACAGTATGATTTTGATTGCTACTTGTGGGACATTTTTTGGCAAAATTCATCCTATTAATTGCCGCACCATAAAAAATATCAGACTGCTTTATCAAATCCCATTACAATAGATCGCAGACATTACCTTGAACGATATACATAATAACATTTTCAATATGTTATATGCAAAACAAATTGGCACTAAAATTTAGCTTTAGAGGCTGTTTTATTTCTTTCCCAAAGGAAAATAGGTTGCCCATAACATAGGTACAAACTCCATCCCCCAAGACCTGTTTTAGAACCTGATTTTAGAGCACTTGGTGTAAGTGGACGTGAAGATATCCATTCGGAAAAATTTCGGAGCAGGTAGTAAGAATTATTCCCTATTTTTTCACTGCTTTCAGCATGTGGTAGCTTTTAGAGATTCACCTGCAAGGCTCACTTAACACGTTCCGTGCTGATGACGTAGCGTCTACGTCATGGCAGCCACTACCCAGTGACTGATGACGTAGATGCTACGTCATGCTTCCCTTTTGCGTTATATTCCGCCCTGAGCGCCAGCCACCGCTGTTAGGGTATGGGAGAGGGTCAGTCACCACTCTTCGCCTGTTTGCCGTGCGGAAAGCTCCGAAAAAATTTTTTTTTCGATTTTTTCTGTGTTTTTCTATTTTACCCGGTTTTGTTCTGCAAGGACGTCTTTGGGGGTGGCTTTTTACAATGTATTTCTTTATTACTTTCATTTTATAATGCAGAAAACAGTTATATATTCTCACAATTGTTCTTATACCTTAAAAAAAAACTTTTACAAATATTCAAAGCGAAATAATGAAAAAATACTTTTGCATTTGACGAGGATAGGTAATTACTTTATTACAAGGTATTTTATCTTTCTTTATGACTTTTAACGCAATGATTAGATTGTGTTTGTTTAATTGGTTTTTATAAGAAGGAATACAATTATTTTTCCCTAGTTGTTTTTCTCATTTTTAACGTCAATTAACGCTATCGTGGTAAATTGCTTAGCTGGTTGCCTAATTTCGGACATACTCCAGGTATGTGTATTTTTATCCTCACGATAATAATAAATGCTTCCGTTCTTATACTTTTAAAGTTTCCGAGTGAATTTTACTTTCTATGATTTCATCATGGCAAAATTTGTTGCTATCCCTTTATTTGCTGCTATGCATGAAATAATAAGTATATTTGCATAAATTTTACAATAACTTCAGTAAAGTCCTGGTTCCATATTGCAATTTATTTTTACTATATACATTTCATGCACAATAGCTAGACTTCCCATCCTTATGTTCACTAGAATTTGAATTAGAGACTCCTTACTTGATTTTTTCCATAATATCCGAAATACTTAAAACCATTCTATTTGGCATCCTCCCCAACAAAAAAATGCCTAAGAGAACAATTTCCACTAACCCATTCGCATGCCGCCGAACTCGGAGAAACTGATCCGGCCCGAGGATATATACATCCGAGGATATAAAATGGGCAAACATGTCCTGAAGGAAATTTACTAAATAAGAATATTTAACTATAGAAGAATTTCCCCACTTTTTGGCCTTATTTTTCGTGCTAGAATTATCCAAATCTCCCGTATCTCCAATAATTGAAAAGCTTGATCTTCATATGACTTGCATTGCTTCAGGAGAGAGAAGTCGCTTGATGAATTCATGTCAATTCTCCAAGCCCTTCAAATCAACAAGAACCTATCTACGTTCTCTGACTCTAACACTCCTCTGGCCCACCGATTATTCAAAATTATCTCCATATAGACGCATTCAAGGAATCAATGGAAAATGTAGTGACCCGCTCACGTGACCTAAGTTTGGAAGATTCTATGGTTCCATGTAGAGCTAGGCTGGGATATAGTGAATATGTGAGGGGAAAGCGCTACTGGTACGCAATAAAGTTGTATATGTTGACGAAAGCAAAGGGTTTGGCGCTGCAGGTCCTCCAACTCAGAAGTGTCTGGAAAAGGGCATTCGGAGAGGATGGTAAATAAATAATGGAGGATCATTTAGACTGAGGCTAATCCTTTTATATTGATAACTTTTATAACAGCGTAGCCAGTTCTAGATTTCATCCAAATGGGAAACCTAAATTGACGGGGACACTGAGGAGAGGCAAGAAAGTTATTCCTCTTTTGGTGCTCTGCTACAAAATAAAGAAAGGTGAGGTGGTGGAGGCCTTTCATGAGGATAAAATTGGTATCCTAAGGTGGACGGATGAGAGGGAAGTGCGGATGATCATCGCTGAATTGAGTGCAAAAAATGAACGAATCTACGAAAAAACGAGGGTGCACGCTGAGAAAGCCACATGCGGCGGTTGAACATAGCAATTACAATTGTGGCCTCTATCATTGGAATCAAATGGTGTCTGACTTTCCCATTGAAAGAAAATTCATCAAATGGTACTAAAAATTGGGTATCCACCCACTGAAATCACTGTTGCTGAAACATAATTTTTATTCAAAGAAAATTTTTGTAAAATTCCTCTCATCGACTTTCTAATTCCAGTTATAGAATCCCTTATGATCTGAATCTGTACCTTCGATCCATTTGAGGAGATAAGTCATCCTAGCCTGTCTCAACCAAAACCAAGGGCTTATTAGGACATTTCCCTGATTATATGAAAAACACGATAGACAGAAAAGACGAAAACAGAAGAGATGTAGGCAGTGCTTCAAGAAGAATGTCCACCAGGATACATCATATTATAGCCCCACCTGCCCATCTGATCCTCGATTGTGTGTTGACTGTTTCCAGAAGTATCACAAGAATTTGTGATGCAGAAAATTATTTGCCCAGCGAAAAAAAATTATTTTTAATGTTTACCTTTTATATTTTCTGTTTCAATATTTATTTAAAAAGATATTATTTTATGCGAAGTATTTAGTAACTGAAAAATTATTCTAAAAATACTGGTCAATTTTTGATTTGTAAAACAATATGTTTCATTGCAGCAATTCTTTGTTTATACAAATTTTCCCTTTCATTTATAAACCAATGTATATCATTATTAAATCTTATCCAGAGGATATCATATCGTTCATAATAATTTTTCCACCAAAGGGAGCAACACTTTTGCTGGAAATATTGGTTATACTCGCAATATTTTCTTTTGAGCAATAGAACATTTAAAATCGTATTTGAATGTATCATTTCCAGATTATAAAAATAATGTTTGCTGCATTACTATTTCCATTAGTTTTTTCCAGAAAGTGATAAAGTTTGAACGGTTTTTCGCTACAGTACTGACAAAGAGCAAAGAAATGTGGGAAACATGTAGGTGTGTTGCGGGAAGGTATCAAAAGTTTGACAGGATACTTTGAAAATTTAAATTTCAAATTTTTAACAAATGAAGGGTTATTTTTAAAAAAAAAGTGCGAACACATATATCAGGCATCACAAATCATAAGATCACGTCGTTAAAATAATAATAAAAAATACAAATTTTTGCCTAAAAGTCAGCCACAGGGTATTTTCTTCAAAAAACGGTCAGCACGGAATGTGTTAAGTACAAAACTCCACATATGAAAGGCGCTAATTCAATCTAATTATGTTCCCAAAATTGACCGCATTACGTCAAAATTTACATAAGTGACGAAGCACTTGTATTTAGAAACTAAGTAAAAAAACGCAACAGGGTGCATTGTGAAATAAAGTTTACTCACTCCGAGGATGTAAACTGTAAAATGAAGCAATCTTTACTTAACAATTTGAGATTATTGAAATTTATGCAGATCATAACAAAAAAATGGAACTTATACGGGGCTTGCTACTATTGCAGCAAACTCATAATTGTTGGCACTTATTTCCCCACTTTCTCAGTTGCGAAGTTATCCTTCAATCTCAATACCTGTCTACGTAGAAGATGGAAGTACTGAGCTGGAGTTGTAGGGTTGACAATCTGCAAGTTAACATCTTCCCCATCAGGAGCATTCTCTGACGAATCGCTCAGCTGGAGAAATCTCTCGAGGCGGCATGAGCTGTGCTCTGGACCAGCTCCGTCATAACCGTGAGGCAGCATCATCACTAGACCACTCTCCAGAAGCCACTTGGCTGAAAAAGGTACAGTTTGATGAGTTTCTGGCATTGGAAAATGTAAATGCATTCAAATATTTTAGCTTGCTGACTGTCATGAAGTTTCAGTGCTGTATTTCCTGACACATAAGACGCAGTATGAACTTCTAGATTTTATGAAAAAAACAAATCATGAGAAAAAGGAAAATTCTCAGCCCCGCTATTGCCACAGACCAAACGGAGTTCTGCCAACTGCCATGCTGAGAGGCATCTACATACATCACATAAAGCCCACTTCCGAACACTCACTGACTGACTCACTCACACAAACGTTTGGCATGAACGAGATGAGCTCTAAAAACTACCATCAAAACAGTCTGAAATCCAAAGAAAAATAGTTGAAACACTAAATTTTCAATGTTTAAGGATGCTTTCCCTTTTTAGTCAAAAATGCAAGGTTTTCCAACTACAACTGCTAAAAGAAAACACAGAAGCCCATATGGATCTTAATGTTATTAACGATAGTAGAAAAATAATGGATGAACACAATAGTGGCATAAGGTAACACACAACTATGAAGGTTGAAAAAATGAAAAACTCCAAATGAATCAAAGTTACTCACTCTCGCCAGAGGAGACCATGGTATCAATCTGTATTTGGGCTCCGTTGAAGAAATCTCCGAACTGGGCCTCCCATATTGCCAAAATATTAGGGTTGGTGATGCTTATGCCATATTCATAAGCCAGAACTGCTTCCTCGGAAAGAATACTGTTGCATACCTTAAGGGCAGAAATAATACCAATTCAAGACTGAATTTATCACATAAATGGCCACAAACAAATAATGGATATGAAGAAAATAACTGCTGGGACCAATAGTATGAATTAGAAGAATATGATGTCAAAATTGATAGAAAATAGCAAACCTAAAGATATGCACTTAAAATGTAGCAATAAAACCATATTCCATGCATTGTTTATTTTTCAATTAAGTAAATGCAGTTCACCAAAGATTATTTTCTTTACACATAAGAGGCAACTACAGGTATGTGATGCTCATAGTCTATCACAATTTCTACGCACTTGATCACAAAAATACTCTTTAAGATTTTGACAATTTCATTTGTTTCATGAGGCATAAGATTTCTGGACCAGGAACTCATGAAACCTGACAGAATATAAGGAAAAAGTATATCTCAACGAAAGAGGCAGCTTTATTTCAAGAATTCACTCAGTCAAATAGATAAAATACATTTACTTTAGCACATTAAAAAAAACCTTCACAAAAAATATTACCTCAAGGCAAGCTTTCTGCTCTGGCATCAAATTGTTGAGTGGAATAAAGATTTCATTCGTCTTCTGATCAATAAGCATTGCATGACGATGCGAAAATGTACCCCGGCCAACATCTTGCCCACTTATTCTCACCCCATAATCTGAAAACCAAGAGCAAGGATAAGTTCATGAATCAACTTACAATGAAGGAACGGAGCGGAGTATATCGCCTAAATTGCGCCGACTGTGACGCGATTTACATCGGCCAAACAGGGAGGAGTTTTTCCATCCAGGCAGCCGAGCATCAGATGTGTCATAGACAGGGGAAGGATCACTCCCAATTTGCAAAACACCTTAATGACATGGGGCACATTAGTGACTTCATCCCGACCATTCTGCATTTTGAGAAGAAAGGACGGAGATTAGACGCTTTAGAAGAATTGGAAATTTTAAGCCACAGGGACTCATACCTTGTTAACGACCACCTTTACCCTTCTTGCTCCCCCCTCCTCCACTTTCCCCCTTACTCATCCACCCCTCCACCCACCCCACCTACAGTGACGCCAAACCCAGCTCCAACCCCAACCCTTACCTCCCCCTAACCAACGACTCCTGCTATATATATACTGTCAATTTACCTAAATCTTCACCTTGATAATGTTACTCTGTAACGAAACCATGGTCGGTGCTAATAAAATATTATGTGGAAATAGCAAATTTCTTGATCCTTGTATTCGTGCAACTTACAATGGTTTCCTTTCCAGAAACTCCTAATCTCTGATTGGGTCTAAAGGATTACAGCTAACTCCCAATTATTTGGCTCTGTATTATCCGTCTTGCAGATTATGTGCGAGTTTCACAGTCCTTTGACATTTTCCATGATCTTTTTAAAAATTAGAATTGGGTGCAAGAGCACCAAGATTATTGCATTTTGATGGAAGTCTACACCAGGATTATTACCGTATATGTCTTAATATAGTCCCCCCTTTTTTTCCACAAATGCCGATGGTAAAATTTAAGGGGGGGACTTTATTCAAACGCATTTTTATAACTTTTCCCGAAACTGGTGCCTCAAAATTAGGGGGGGGGGACTATATTCAGAGAAATACGGTATTTCCATTAGGAATTTCTTCTTAAAAAAAGAATTACATATTTTATTTCCTTGTTGACAAGGAATGTTTCAAGTTTACTAGGACGTCTGCTTTAACATTACTGAGACAATGAGCGGCAGGAAAATACTCTTGATTTTTTTAGAAGATTCCTCAATGGTAAACCAATCATAAATTAAGAAAAATATTATCTACAATTTTTAAATGTATTTTTCATACTGCAAACTCACAATCATTGCCATGGCCTTGCATGCGGTTGAATACATCCAAAGGGAACTGGATATTTGGTCGCACTCGGGTATTTTTACACTGCTAATAAACAAGAGTCTACTGTAATATATTGATTGATTTACGTAAATTGTGAACATTATCGCAAATTTAAGTGCAAGTTTGGATTACCCATGTTTTCCTCTCCCCATCTCTAGCCCGAATAATAAGGGAGTTGGCTGTATTCTTGGGAGTAAAATAACTTAAAGAATATATGTACCTTGATACAATAATGATCCAAAAGCCATTGCCTCAGCTGTGGCCCAATCGACATTTTCTCCCTTGTTTATCTTCTCAAGTCTTGATTTGACATGAGTCTTCAACAAATGAGGGTGAATATTCTGTGTGGAGTAAGAAAGACCGGATATATAAATAAACATTCTTTGCAAGAGAAAGAAAAATTAATTTGCAAAAAATGGCCATAGAATTCATAGATGTGCCCAAAAATTTTATAGATCACATTCCAAACATACAATATAAATTACATGCTCATGAAACTCACAAAATCTTCAGGGAATTCCACTGATTTGGCTGCAACATATCTGAGCAAGTCTGGATTCACGCCAGTGTCCCACTTGGTTACATGAGCAGGGGCCTGGACATCTCCCTTCCATTGTTTTTTGTAGTGTTGCTGTTATACAATAAAAACAAAAAACATACACGAATCAAAATAAAAATCATAATGCAATCCTTAGATAATTTCAATACAGATTGATTATACTAAATAATAATAGAAGGAAAAGTGACGGTTTTGTGTATATTTTGGACTCAATGCTGTCCATTATAATGCATAGGCTAAGTCCACTATTTCAACAAGTTCTGGAATGCAATCGGAATTCAAATTACAGTTCAAAGTTGCTTTTAATGTTTTTTAGACATATTTTAGCATATTTGGAGAATACCATAGTTTCATCCACACGTAATGCAATTCAAAATACTCAAAAGGACCTTGAATTCCACTTCTGGCCACAGTTCTGTTTAGAAGGATGATTTAACATACAAAATTTCACTCTGGGAAGCATTATTTGAATGAAGAATATAACTTTCTCATGATATTTAGGAATAAATCACAAAGTAGCTTCCATTGTACATACATAACTTTGAAAAGAGTCTCAACCTTTTAAATATCTGCCATTATAATGCTCAATTGTTCTTAATGTAATGAAATATTTGTTAATAGAATAACTTTGTAGATTTCACTTAATTCGACACCACAGCTTTCATTGTGATGCAACGTCATCTGGTATTAATTCAGATGATGTTATACCACAACTAAACTGGTTGCGTGAAATAAACAATTTTTAAAATTCAATAGGAAACAATTTCACCATTCAATGACTTTAACTATTCATTATGAAATACTTGACTGGCTTTGTAACACTTTATGCCTAAAAATTTCTAATGAATATTTTTTTAATTCCACAGGGTTTCTCTGTTCTCCGAAATATTCCAAGTCTGCAAAAAATAAAATAGAAGCAATTTTTTTTTTGACTTTTTCAAGCTCACACTCACTGATGGTTTATAGTTGTCCACACTTTTGAGACAGTTATTCAGCCAAAGCGTGTGTTTTTGAATGGTCTCTGACACATCATCCTGGTTCATAATACCCTCCTTAACCATTTTTTCAGCATATAAGTCAGGAATACTCCTGAAAAAAAGGAACAGTAATTATGAATCGGCATAACAAAGAAACATGAAGAAGAAAGTAAAATCAAAATGGTAGTCATTATCTGACCTTCTAGATTGAATGATGTGGTAAACTAGAGGATTGGTGAAGGTAGGATCATCCAGCTCATTGTGTCCCCAACGACGAAAGCAATTCATGTCTATGAACACATCTTTCCGAAATTTTCTTTGGTAATCCACTGCAACACGAGTTGCCTTAACAACCAACTAGAAATAAATAATAGATGATATATTGGAAAGGTAAAATAGTGTGTAATATCACAAAAATGTCCGAATATAAGACATAATTTTATAAATTATGCACACTCTTCAAAATGTATGAATGGGGATCAATTTCCCACGTCAAATTACTATTGTATTGAGACTATAAAACATAAACATTAATGATGTTTGTTCACATATTTAACCTAAGCATATGAATATTATGAATTGGTTAACAAATATTCACAGCAAATATTTGTTTCCAATAATTGTGATGAGAGTGAGTAATTTGTGATGACATTACCCTTTGAATAAGACATACCTATTTTATTCTTTTATTCTAGTTGCATAAATACACAGAGTAGATATGGTCATACAAAGCCAATGACCATCAGTCTCTTTGATGGTTTAATTCATTTAGGAATAAAAATGAAACCTCAGCTTCGTGAGGAAAATTATGACCACTAACCCTGCTACTCAAGGGACTCAATATAAACAGCAAGGTTTTCCTATAACTACACATGATGAAGGTGATGATTTTGGGGTTCAAATTACCCTTATTGCTATGGAAGTACGTATAAATTAATTACACGAACCTTCTCACTCATGCCAAGACACATTAGTAAACATTTGGCAGGCACTGATACCATGATTTTTTATCCCTGACTAAGAAAACTCTAACCTTTTGCATACTAGAGAACATGTATATGTTAAAATATGTGCCCAGAGCATCAGGAAAAATCTTTCTAAATTAATAAAGCTCCAGTTCGCAAGAATCAATGAGCAAGGGAGAGAAGCAATCGTTAATTGACAATGACAACACTTCGTCAAACTTTGGGAAATGATACAATCACCATAATATGTTTTTCTCCTTACCTCGGGATCATCACCATTCACGTGAATGACAGGGGCTCCAATCATCTTGGCCAGATCCGAACAATACTCAGAGGATCTACCCCTATCACCAGGAGTTGTGAAACCAAGTTGATTGTTGACTATGAGGTGCACTGATCCACCAACCTCAAAATTAGGAACACCACTCAGTGCCAATGTCTCTTGATTCACTCCCTGCCCAGCAAAGGCAGCGTCTCCATGGACCTGGAAGTAAAAGACAGCAGGGAAATTGTGGGTGAGTCGTCATCCATTATCTTCAATCACTCTGGAGCAATAGATTTGTCAGCCCCAGTTACGACAGGGTAAAGTCCTCTCCTCCTGGGATTGTGGGTTCATGTTCTCAGGGGTGCAGCCAAGAATTAAGGCTAGAGGGGGTTTCAGGCGCAACAAATACTTTGGGGTGTGGGGTATTGCATACCCACCAGGGTAATCAGGAGTTGCTGGGGCCCTCCTCCAGAAAATTTTAAGATTAATGGTTCAAAATGGCGAGTTTTACCGCTTTATGAGAGATATTTGATTAATCCCAACAATATTCTATAAGTAATACTAATCCATTAAGTAAAATGTATTAAACTTAAAAATTTCTTTGGGCTCTGGGGGGGTTTTATCCCCCAAAACCCCCCCCTCGCTGCGCCATTGCATGTCCTGCCTGAGTAGGTTTTTCAACACTCAGGACGGGAGTGTTTGCAAAATTATAATGGTCTAGTCCCTGGAAAATCTTATAAATATGCCTATACTGCTAATGTTATCTATACATGAAAATATTGCAAGGAAAATGATTAAGTGATTATTATTATAATCATCATGATGAAATTCCACCGACATGAGCCAGCAACAGTTGAATCACTACCGCATGAAATTGAAAAAAAAAAAAAAAAAAAAATAGATCGCATTCAAATAATGCTCTAATTACTAAGATTTATTTCAGCTTATGTTCACTCTGGAATTAGATAAGAGTTTATATGAACATAATTTCAATTTTTCTGCAATTACACACTACTATTTTAAAATTCCCTTACTTGAACATTGAGAACTTTGTCACTCCATCTAGCTTTTGGGTCATTGGAATAGGCACCATCTTTAAGCAACTGCTGACGAGCTCTTGTCTTACCCATAGACACCGGATTCACACTCTGTAAGAAAGAGAACAAAGGTGAACTTTGAGTGTTGATATCACATTGTACTTGCAAGTATACCTTTTCATGAGAAACCTGAATCAGAAACTCCACTACAGTAAAATATATAAGCAAAAATATACACAGATCTAAAAGCCTTTTTACATTAGATGTGATTGAAACATCAAGATATAACTTAGCAGTGATAAGTGACTGTAATGATTTAACATTATCAGTGTCTGTGATTGATATACTCACCACATAGTTCATTTGAAGTTCATATAAGATAACAATTCGATGTCTAGACACGGAAAAGTTTAGCCAAATTCATGTTTTCATTCTTAAAGAGCAAATACATAATCACAGAGTTTGAAAAAAAACATGAGATCAAAAAAGATCTAATGTGTAGAGATTCTACCATGATACTCTCAAGGCTTTTAAACCACAAGCAAGCATCACTCGACTGAATATAAGCCACTTGCAACTCATAGAAAAACATTCCATTCCACCATGGTAGGTTGTGCCATCTGAATATGTACATAGTAGCCCAAGAGGTACATGCTGCAAAACATTTGAAAACTATGTCCAAAAGAGATACATAGCTGGTTTTAAACTTATCACAGCCACAGGATCTGTACAGAATATGTCAGTACAACCACAAGCAAGCTTCCCATTGATAAAGCCACCATCGTATTATTGATGATTTTGGGAGAGGGAAAGAAAAATTTCCTCTAAAGTCACCAAACCTTAATGGAACTGCCATAACAATCGAAAAGATAGAGAATAACTTTTAAATCGAAACTTGAAGCACGTACGTGGTGGAAGGGCTCCATATTTATAATGAAAGACACTTTGTTTCTTCCACAAGTTTATAAAAATTTATATTTTATGACCGGTTTCGGCTATTACACTATTATCAAATACTTATTTATATATTACAAGTATTTGATAATGGTGTAGTAGCCAAAAGCGGTCATAAAATATAAATTTTTATAAACTTGTGGAAGAAACAGAGTGTCTTTCATTATTAGAATAACTTTTAGTCACTGCATGGATATTCATGATTTTTCAAGTCTTCCATTAATTTCTTTGACACCAACAAGGCATGAGTGCAAGAACCAAATAAGTATTAGGGGGTAACATTAACTTCCAACCTCTCGTGGGGAACACATATAAGGAATATTTGCGGCATAGCCCAGAAGAAATAATGATTTGTCAAGTATATTTTGGGTAGATTTTCGATAAGAAAGTAAAAGAAAGGTGCTATTTTGCATCGTCCGACTACATCTTGCATATGCAGAGAGCACATGGGATTGAGTGCAGAAAGCCTTAATTCATGAACTGAATGCAATGCAAAGGAAGGCTGCACAGTTTGTCAAAAACTGCTACGAGCGCACAGACAGCGTTACCCAGATGTTAAGTGAATTAGGCTGAGCACAACTGGAGACTGCAATTATTGATGGATTTGCTAATAATTAAAGGACTGACTAAATATCGATTAAGGCCTCATTGTTGCCCTTTTGTCTTCCTACTATCTTCACTTTACATTCCCCTTCACCTCCTTTTATACCTCTGTTAAAAGCTCTTGGTACGTGCTGGAGGAAGTTATGTTCATCAGATAGTTTTTTTCTGAGATAAATACATGTAAGGACCAACGACTTTGCATGCTGCATTCTTTCATGCGAATTAGTGTTTTTGTACAGATGTATTTTGCTGTCAGTTAGAACTTTTTTTGACTAAAATAACCGAGTTTTTTTACATGATTGAAGTTTCCTGCTCATGTGGTACACATAAAAAGCTTAAACTACCAATTTATTTTGCTTTCTGTGTATGTACCTACTACAATTGTATAAACCATCACTTAAGATAAATTTCCATTGAATTAGTATTCATGATAGAAAGCACCAAATTTTACTTCTTTACATATGGGCAAAAATCTATTTTCGAAAGAATTAATTTAAATTTTATTAATCCTACTGAGACAGCATGAACATACATAGTGAGTTCCATTGGACATTGAAAACGTTTCTAATTCAAGCTAATCTCATAATGAAAAGTAGAATACATATGACAATGAATATGCATATTGCTAAAGGAACAACTTTTGTTTTCTATTTTTGTATTTTCCACCTTCCTTCCAAACAATCCCAAATATGATTATTAGAATGTGTTACAAAGTTATGGAGCAAAAACATATGCGATGGTAACTTAGCATCACATGCCATATATATCTGTGGTAGAATTCAGACTTAGATGCAGGTTAATCATTATATGACTAAATATAAATATAAAAATTTAAAACAAGCAAAGCAAAAGTTAAGATGGTCAGGCTATATCAGATCCAAAAAGGATAAGGATGCATTGTTAAAAAGGCAAAGGTGATCAATCAGTGTGATGAACCCAAGAGGAAAGCAACGATTTGAAAGTACCACGTGTTATGCAAATCAAGTGCTGCATGCAAGTACCTCGTCACCAAGAATATTAATACCTCTTACCTCCAGATGAGATGGACAAGTCAACATGGTCACATGAAGAAACCTTCCATCAAAATTCAGATCAACTGAGGAAGCTGCGAAATGTAAAGTGACACAGAATGGAAGAACTGCTGCAAAAACGGACCACTATGTCCACAACAGCATTAAGAAAAAAACCAAGAATGTATATGCTATAATCTGTTCACTTTATGCAGGCGGGTGAGCTTTCCTAATAACTTGGACACACTAGGAGGGCTTCGATGGGGAGGGGTAGTACAGAGAGGGAGAGAGAAAGAGAGAGAGCAGGAGCGAACTTAACATTGCCAAATGTACATAGCCACCCTAGTTAGTAACTGAAAATGTGTGAGTCATGGGTGGGCCACAGGCAGTGGCGCAGCAAGCTTTCGGGCGATTAAACCCCCCCCAGAGCTCAGAGAAACTTTAAAGTTTAATCCATTTTACTTAATGGATTTGTATTACTTATAGAATAGTGTTAGGATTAATAAAATATCCCTCAGAAAGCCGTAACACTCGCCATTTTGAACCATTAATCTTAAAATTTTTCTGGAGGAGGGGCCCCGCAACTCCCACTTACCCTGGAGGGTATGCAATACCCCACACCCCTAAGTATTAGTTTCGCCTAATACCCCCCTAGCCTTAATTCTTAGCTGCGCCCCTGGCCACAGGTATTATGGGCCTGGCACTGAGACAATATACCTAATCATTTATAAGATAATGAGGATAATCCCCTCACAGAAGCTGTGGATATTGTCAGCTAACACTGAATGCGATACTGCTGGTGAAAGGCATGAATTAAGACAAACAGCACACTCCCGATTATCCGGCTGTGGTATATCCGTGTTGCGGATTATCATGATTTTCACACTTGCTCAATATTTTTCGCGATCTTTATAAAAAAAATTAATCTGACGCAAAATCACTGGAATTTTTGCATTTGAATGCTAGCATACACAGGGCTTATTATTTCCATTGGAATCCCCATCGTAAAATGGAAGCGAACGTGTGCTAGCCACATTCACTCTGTGTTCCTGTTTTCCAAGCCTCGCAGTGTGCGATCACGGGTACACATCCTGCAGCAGTTGCAACCCGGGCATCTTGTGTGAGATGCGACAACGTGGCGTAGTGCCTGAAAGTGTTTTTTCCGACTTCGCGCAGTGGTTTTGAAGCATTCATGCAAACCACTTTTCTGAGCCCCTGATCACACAACCACGGATGCGTGGTTTTCGTAACCAGTTCTTATATGGAGCTATAATAATACAAGTAAAACATTGTTATCGCCGCTAAGAAGATCACGGTCTGGCAAAGAAAGCCCTCAATGAGTCCAGGAAGTACTCTAGAATAACATAACTGCATAAATAATAATATATTATTTGTTTTATGTAAATTATGAACATTACAAGACATTTAAGTGAAAGTTTGAGTTATCCATGTTTTCCGATTATTCATGCCGTCTCTCCCCATCATTACCCCGGGTAATTGGGAGTGTGTTGTACAAGGAGAACACTGGAGGTTTGGCAACACTGCTCCATAAGCAGATTCACAATTAAAATGACACAGGGTAACACAATGGAGGTCTGAGACTGAATTTCCTAGGCCTTGCCTGCTTAATGACAAAGGAAAAGTCAGGTGTCGAGAAACTTTCCCTCCCCTAATACCCACTTACCTTAGCCACACCAGCTCACCCACAAAGATAAAATGAACAGAGTCTAGAAAACCACAGAACCATTTCCATGCACAAGTACATAGATTGAAAAAATAAGGAAAAGCTCATAAAAAAATAATGGGCCTTTCTTTCAAAAGAGGCAATTAACCAGCAAATTACAGCTGGCATTGAAAAAAAATGTATAATGTAACATCTGAAACTGAAAATAGTTCAATAAAGGACCAAGATGAGACTTAACATCCTTGTACATTGTCTTTGATAATTAACACCATAGGATGTATTTTTGTTCATAAGAGAGCCCACAATACAAGTACCACAATACCCAAAGCCTGAATCACACGATCATTTTTTTCATCATTTTCGAGTGATCACTCGGAACTGGTCTTCGCCGGCAATTGTTTTTCGCGATCACTCCAATGGTGAGGATTCCCACCACCTTTATCATCACTTGTCTGGTCGCTTTTTCCATCACTGAAACATCACTTCAGCCAATCAGAATGCATGCCCGTATGGAACGATTGCAGTGCAACGTATGACAATTGTGGGAACAACATAGGTAAACATAAACACGCTATATATTTTCGTAATGCTGGTCCTATGACAACGAGCTGTGATATCGGAAATGATGCGAAAAGTGACGGCGGGAATTTCAGAAACATGATTGCTCGAGTGATCACTTTTCGTGACGAAAAAAATTATCGTGTGATTCAGGCTTAGGCAAAGACCATGCCAAAATTCAATGAATTGATTTGCCCCATAAATATATTTGTATTTCACAATTTAAAAACATTGAAATATTTGTTCCACAGCTGAAAAATCTTGCTACCCTTTCGTACTGATGGGCCTCCCCTGAGAAATTCCAAATTTCTGGACTTACATGAACTCCATTCACCAAAATCAACTGGTCATTAAAAATTTTCAGAAGAATTTTGGTACATGTACATCGAGTCTATGCCAATGCATTTGCCACTCAAGGAAGAAGATTAGATTTTGTTCAGAGGGCTCTGACTTCAGATCACAAGTCCCCACAGTGTCCAGTCACAGGATTTCCAATCTGCCCTCCATACTTTGATGCCTATGAAGTTGTTTTATTGATTAATTTACCTTGGGATCAAAACCCAAGTACATAGTTCAATTCCTGTTGGAATTATAGGCAGTTTTGACGTTGGACAACAATGTCACCCCAGCAATATAAATTTACTCTGAAATGAAACCTTGTATTTCACAGAGGACAACAACAACTAGAAAAAACATCTGAACACCAGGAATATACCAAAAATTATTTTTTAAAAGGGCAATTCACGACAAAAAAAATGGTTTCAGGCTTGACGTGGTGGAAATGTGATATATCCGTGATGAAATTTAAAACACCAATAGTAATGTCCACACTTCAATATACGACTCCGATACCGACAACGTTTTAAGAGTGTCGAAACCATGGTCTGTAGCGGAGTTGTATACGTAAGAGTGGAAATTACTATTGGTGTTTTATATTTTATCATGGATAATTTAGAACCAGATTGAAGCAGACATTTTTTTAAATTCCTTTGTACTCATTGTTGTTAGACCATATACCAAGTTAAAGGAGAACCCACATCCAGAAATCTTGGCAATCCCACCAATATAAACACAAGACAAAACTTACTTAAATGGCTGATGACATCTCCAGAACCTTTTGCACCCTCTGGGAACTCAGAATGCCCTTTTAACTTCCTAAACAAAGCCTCTGGAGGAAATTTGAGCATACCAGTCAATAGATTGAGACGACCACGATGAGGCATGCAGAAAATAATCTGCTCCACACCATCTGAGAAGGAATAAATTTAAAAGATAATGGAGTTCTTAACTTCATTAGCGGCCTAAATTTGAATAATGATAGTAATGAATCTGCTTCATCATTGACCTTTCACCACAGGTACTCACGGAGGGATTAAGAGCATACAGAAGGCCACTAAAATTCTTTTGAGACCTCATGGTGCAATATTTTACGGGAGGGGGACAAAAAGTAAAGCATTTACAAACTAAAAATGTAAGTAAAAATAGAAAATGAGAGGCATTTGCTACAAACAGTAGCTAGAATAGAAAATCACACCAAAAGTTTTGGGAGCATGATAGGTGAGTTATTGTCTTTTCGGGGATTCAGGCACCAGAGTTCATGGGAGGCTAGCCGTCAAGCCATAGGGGAGTGGATCCAACCGTAAATCCTCCAAAGTTCCTTAATTTCAGTGATCTTATGGGAACCATTGAGCAAATGTGGCTGGTCCCAATCCATATTAGGCAATATAGTATTGACACAAAGAAATGTTGATACACCTTACCCCCAGCCATTCAGAGCTTTGAACCATACGTTAAGTTTAATTGGTGAGTGTGTACTTAACTCCTTACTAAGCTATTAACATGTAAAGTTCACACTTTTAGGGCTAAGTGATCCATTCCTCCCTCAACGCCACCGATGAGAATCCTGCTGATTCTCAACCCATGCCTACTTCCCAAATAATACATCATTTTTGAAGTAGAGATACTATTGGAGGCTTCTCACAGATTTGAACTGAGGACTCTTCAGCTCCTGGCACATCATTATTCTCTCTCATCAACGATTGTATGTTTAAAAGCTCTAAAAGGTCAAGATAATAATGTAATGACCCATCCAACCGTAGATCCCCTAGTTTCTTAATTTCAGTGATCTTATGGGAACCATTGAGCAAATGTGGCTGGTCCCAGTCCACATTAGGCAATATAGTATTCACACAAAGAAATGTTGATGCAAGAGTCTCTGCTCTCTGTTAATACATGTAAGGTATAAAACCTTTTAGCGTGCATCCATGTACTAGCATGAATGACAGTGACACCTACTAGGATTTGACAGAATTTCCTAGATCTTGTACTGCAGCATCATTTATTACATGAAGAATAATAAGGGTCTTTAAAGAAGAAAATTGGATAAAAGAGTAAAATTAAGCTCATAAATAAGATTGAAACATTGGAAACTGGGACAATAAGCACATTCAAGGGTCACTCATCATGAAATAAGCATAAGGAACAACGGCTATGAGTTCGGATGTCTCACCTTTTGCTGCAAGTTTAAACGTTTCTGAAAAGAATCCCATCATGCTTTCAGCACCTTCGCCTCCATATCGTTTCACTGTCACGAATTTGGAGGCCAAGAAGTGATCAAACGCCTCACATCGCAAAAGATCTCCTGCTATCACTCTACGATCTTCAATCGATATAGTCTCACCAGACACTTCCCTCTCAATCCTCTCTGTAAACCATTCCCGTGCCTCTTCATCCTGAGCACGATAGAATGACGAAAAAATTAAAATAATGTAGATATATTACGCCGATATTCTTGTAAAGAACGCACCCGCAAAGTAGTTTTACTCGATTCCACATTTACCTGTAGGTAATTGAACTCACTACTGATGTTTCCTGCATATACTTTTTCCAGAAATTCAACAGCTTCACCAACAGTACCTTCTTGCTTGAAACCGTACAATATACCCGAGAAATTGCATAATTCATTTTCTCTGAGTCCATACCTAGTTACGTCTAATTCGGGGACTTGCCTGAAATAAAAAATAGGGTATTCTCAGGATGGTGAAAATTAATGACGAATTAGTATCTGTAAACCATTGGTTCCTAAATGTGTTAATTGGGTCGCCAAGTGAATGAGTGGACCTCAGTCAGAGAGAGCTGTTAAGTGCCAATAGATATCACAAACAAGGGAAGGTCACAGTGATTACATTTACTTCTTAACCATTATCATGCGCTTATCATGCAACCTCGAGTTGAACTCAAGCTGCATCAATCGGATGCTCTGTGACTTATGCAAAACCATACGACTCAACTAAACAGATTGCATCCAACGAATCCATGCGGTCTCAAGCAACCGCAGAAAACTCTCTGGCTTTTCATCCTCACCCTTGAGATTTACATATAAAGTTGCTACGTATAGGAATGAATAGAAAGCAATAAATGCGTACTTTACACCATAGTTGGACATACCTCGGCTTTCGAATAGAAATTGGGTTGATGTTAGCTTTTCTATGAGCATGATCTCTGTATGCTGTCACTAGCCTGTAAAAATTACTTTGAGCAATTCTTGCTTCCAAAGCATCCTTAGGAACTATAATTTAAAATAGACATTTACTAGTTAATATTGATAAAATGGATAAGCGACAGTAAAAAAATATCGAGGAACGTTAACGTACCTTGGTACTCTGTCGCTGGTTTTGGTTTATACCCGTAAACTCCATGTTCACTATGATATCTACGTTTGATGAGTTTACTAGTATTGATTCGATGATGACATGAGTAGCATTTTGATGATTTATAAGAAATTCCTGTAATCCACGGAATTGGTCGCAAAACGTTCATCAATTGTTGCAATCCATTGACGGCTGCTCGGTTGTTACTTCGCCAGCAACGATTCATTGCCAATTGCAACAGGTGGATGTTGATTTCTCGAGCAGTTCAGGAAGCTACACGAACTTTCTCAAACTCATCTGAGGAACTAAGAACTTCTGGACCCAGCTGATTTCTAATTTAACCTAATTGGTTCTCTGCGAGGAGAAAAAGGCGTTCAATGAACAATCGTCAAGGTCGGGGAACTTGCCAGCGCGAGATGAGAATGCAGCAATGCGCAAGAGGGAAATTTGAATTGGTGCTTCCAATTATCACTTCTACGGGTCCGTAAGGAGGAAAGAAAAAGTCATATATGAAGACCTCATATGCCAGGTGAGCCTTCTTAGTGTCTTTTGATGATTTTGAAGTATTAAACCAGGCATAAATATTTCACCCTCGTTCTTCTCGAATTTCCTCGATTTTTATCTTGTTGGAGGACTGACCGACCTTGAGGTTGATTTTCCGGTAAAATTTGGGGTGCCTGATTTTTCGGTAAAACTTTGGTAATAATGTTCGCATAAAATTCGTTTTATCTTCTTGTTTTTCGCTCATAAATATTAGCCGTCTCGAATTTTTATTTACAAGTTTATATCTATAACTCTTCAATAATAGGTAATTCTCTCTTTCTCTAACATGATAACATATTTATTTGTTTGTGTACATGTAATTCCCTTTTTAATTACTTGGAGTATTGGGCATTTGAGATCAATGTACGTGCATGGGCGTACCCAGTGAGGGGGCAGCTGCCACCCCCCAATCCCCCCAAAAGCAAAAATCGCTAATGTCTTTAAGAAAAATAATATTTTTTCAAGCAAATAATTTTAAAAGCTAATAAAGAGCTGTAACAGTTTCCTTAAAATATTGATTTATTTCACCTTTTCCATGCTTAAATCTTACCTACAACTTGATCAAGTTCGAACAATCATGGCTTCCCCCCCCCCCTAGTTTTGATCCTATGGGTATGCCCTTGTGTATGTGGTCTCCACAAAAACGGTCGGACATGATGTTTGCTTTATGCATTCAAGGCACAAATATGTTTGATATAATAAAAATAAAAATTATGTAATTTTTGTTTACATTATGTTAATATGTACAACACCTTGTATTTTTCCAACTTAAATTGTCTGGCACTGTGATCTGACCCATTTCAGTGATTTTGGTTGGCAGGTGGGACATGTGGAAAGTGGGATTGAATACTACAACCTCTACCTTTTTAATTTTTTCATATAAATCATAAAAATCATGATACATACAAAAATTGATGGAAATTGTACAGGGTGGTGCAAAAAAATTAGAAATTTTGAGTTTTTTTATAGAAACCCTGTAGATTGTACGGCAAACGGTAGAATTGCACTTTAATATTGAGGAAATGTAGAAATTAAGTTCTTTTTATTTTCAATATATTTCATGCTAGCTGATTAAGTAGTTACTGAGGCACAACACTTAATCAAACTTGGGTATTTTGACTTTTTGCAAAGATTGTACAAAGATATTTTCAAAGCAGACAGCAAGTATCGTAAACCCGGAGTGGTACTTGAAATGTTTTGACATATTTTTAAAAGGTCTTGCGTCATTATAATTCTTACAGTCATCTAATGACACATCAAATCATCCACTGTAATTGTAATTAGTAGGTATCGAATTGTGCTTTGGTAAGTGATACCAACTCAAACACAAAAATAATACCAAATCATATCAAGTAACACTTGGTTTACGGTTGCCTTAAATATTTAGTTGTTCTTGAAAATAAACTTTAATGGAAATTAAAGTTTACATTATTAAACCACTGTCAATAGGAGGTAATTGCATAGAAGAAATAATCATACAATTTTTATAAAAAAATATGATTTATTCTTCATTACTGCATTTTTCAATATTTGTATAGCAGGCATCAGGACCTTTATGTAAGTTATAAAATTTCAACTGCAGGCGTTTATCATGTGAGTGATACCTAAGCCTTTCTCTCAATTAGCTGGATATGCAGTTGCCACATAAATGCTTCCAGCATATTCATGTTGATAAGTTTGAATGGAAACATTGTTACCTCCCAGTTTTAGCCTACAGACTCCACCGGGTTTGGTGTAAAAGCAGATAGTATAGAGAGCCATTTCCAATTCAGGGCTAGCACCCATGAAAATGGATCCAATAGCTTTGTAATTCTGATTCCACTTGAAGGTAATCTTGAGAAAATATCCTCCTTGTAAATTGAGAAGAGCTGGGATTAGATTTAGAGCAGTATATTATGTATTCAATTCAGCAGTCGATGAGCAGAATTTAGGGGGGGGGGGTGCAGTGGGAGTCTGGCCCCCCAACTTAAATGGTAGGTACCTAATTTGTCCAAAAAAGTGCAAAACCTGTTCATTTAAGTGCAATGAAATCAAAAACATCAAAAGTTTAAATAAGTTAAAAACATCTTTGTGTTGTTAACAGGTAAATTATATTGGAGCAATAGGTGTGTATTTTGGGTTTTTAATATCTTTTGTCTATCTATCTATGTATATGTATAAAAAAAGGATGTATGTTTGTCTTTCTGGTATGCATTTCCATACTCCTGCATGGATTGCAGCCAAAGTGAGTGTGTAAGTGCATCTCAAGATTCTTAGAGTAAAGGTTGCCTCGTTCGCGACTCAGGCTCCCATTGGCTTGACGTCACTGTAGACCCAACTTCCAGCGCCATTTCAAATTCTAGCCTTTCCGCGGGCGTAACTGCTTACCGCAGTGAGTTCTTGAAGTTACCCTCTATCGAACACTATAAGCCGAATTTTAAATTGAATGCCGATTTATGAAAACAATAATGTTAAGATTTAAAAAAAGATAAATTCGTGTATTCAGAGGCTATAATGTCCTAATTAAGTGATGAAATGGGAAGGTGTGCGAGTTATTTCCCTGTCCACACTTCCTTCCTGTAACTCTCAAAACACTGTTTTCCTTGCTACTTCCACAATATAATTTAAACTTAGATTAATATGGCTGGGAGAAAAATACGCAAATTCAGCCTAAGAACCTTGGGTGCATCTCATGTTCCCAAGGCCCGTAGTGCTACTTCTGGTTGTATCCTACATGTCTTTTGCATCGTTTTCTCATTACAGTCTGTTAAGTCATGTCGTACAACTTCTGCCATTGTACATCCTACTGGGTAGATACACCTCTTGACACGCTATACATAACTCAAAGGATTCTACACTAAAATATTAATACTCTTGGTGCAAATCTTTTTGCTGGGGTATATGTTTGCATGAGGTTTTTTTGTAAAAGCACCATGGTGCTTCTTTGAAATACTCTCTCCCCATGCTTGAAATTGACTACTCCCCTGTGGCCACAAAGTTTCATATGAATTGTATGTATTTACTTCTCGTACCACTACCAGGCTATTATACTTCCTTAGTTTTAATCTAAATTTATTTTAAATATAAAATATCATGGGTGGGTATTTAAAATTAATTAACTTTACCTAACAGTGATATGGCCCTCCGAGCCCATCTCCTAACACGTTGCGTACCGATGGTGAGAATTCTCATCATTTTTTTCCCGAACATTCCTGACGGATGACGAAGATTCTCGTCATATAGGCGAGCCAACCGAAACAATTTTAAAGCGTACAATACGTATTCGTTAGGTTGTTTTCAGTTGTTATTCATTATTCATAATGAATAAATGCATCATAACGTTTGATTTGGTAAAGTTATATTCTGAACATTAGCATACCCCATTACGAAAAATATTATCTGTACATATTTGCCCAGGGAATGCAGGATCGCTTTTTTCTCTGATGATATATTTCATCATTAATACTTCAGATTTAATTGTTATATCTGGTGAATGTTAACACCCCCTCATAATATTGTTATTTTGAATGAAACCTCCTCATACATATTTACTTAAACTTGAAATTAGCAGTCTTGAGTGTAAAGGTATTAACACACGATAGACATGCTCCGGAACACTTCAGAAACCGTTTCCCTTTACTTTTCACATAGATATTTAGGAAATTATTTCTATACATTCACCAGGCCCAGTAAACATGGAAAACATCCACTAAGTGTCGTGTTCCTTTGAATTATTTTGATGGATGAAACACCTGATTACATAATTATTATCATTAAAGTATTCTACGAATTACGCTGAGTTTCAGTGCAGTACTTGAGAAACATTTTGGCAGTCTTCCCTTCCTTCATCTACTTCCCTCTTCTACAAGGGTTTCGCATGTTGACGATCCCAACGACCTTGCAATGAACACCCGCCCTTTGCGGATGGGTCCCGTTCTATGAGTTTCTGAGGTTCATTTTTTTTTACTCCATTTTTTTCAGTTTAGAGATAATTTGTAGGGTTTTCCACTTCCATTCCAACAGTGTTTTTTACGTGACACCATCACATGGACAATCATTCGTTTGGCTCATACCCCTCGACTTATCTGGTAAGGGTGACCCTACCAAGATTAATTCAGAATTAATCCCCCAGTGCAGCTCTAGGTGTCACTGGAACGTGCAAGCCTTTCAACCATGCCAAGGTGGTAGCCCAAGTGAAATGACAATATTCATCATGAAATTTTCTTTGGATGTTCAGAAAAACACTCACCGTTCCCTTAGCCTTTTCTTCAATGAAGCCAAGGTAATTTGCAGTACCCTGTTGCTCTTCCAAGTAGAAGCGCACCCAGTTGTGGAAACCACCAACCTCAGTGCCTTTCAGCTCTCCCACGAAAACATGCTCGAAACCACAAGAATTTGGTTCACTCGCCTTTTTTTGGTACATGCCGAACCAAACGTTGTAAAACTCCTCTTTGAATGTGTCCAGGTCACTTGACACATAACCTGGAAAGTAATTTCTCGCTTTTAATTGATGTGTGTGGTAATTTCAAACTTTTTATCAGAACCTATTGTGAAATTCTTGGAAATGGGGTTTAACCAAGATTTCTTGAAACTATATGCCATCATTTACTGGAGCTTATTTAACCCTTTCTTGCCAGTTCCTACAATTGGAAAACTCTTTCCAGGATAATAGTAGCATGAGAATATTTTTAACCTCTCTGCAGGGAGCTCTTTTTTGGGGTCGAGTTACCCTGGTATTTTCGTCCCTCAGATTTGGGACCCAGCTCAACAGGGTGCCCATCCCTTACCCCGGCCACTGGACTACACCCTCTAACTGTATTTCAACACGAATCCACAGTCAACTTATTGCTGACAAAAATATTTTACTCAGGGGTTACTTAGATTTCCATGGCTTCATGAGTGAATCTTACCCAAAAAGCTTTCTTGGATGTCATTTAAGTTGCAATGAAATTATTTAGAAGTGTGGAAATTTTAAGAAAGTCTTATTTTACATCATTATTGTATTTTAAGTGATATGAAAAATGTCAGATCATCTGATCTCTCCATATTTTGGGTTTTTGCTGCGTTGGATGTCAGAGGTTGATGATATTTCGCTGGGATTCCTCCAAGCATTTTCAGGTCGAAGTGCAGATATCGGCATTTGGCTGGGCTTATATAGCCCTCATTCTCTTGTTGCTGCACTGTGATAGGCCAGTGTCTGGAGCACTATCTTCCAAGCATTAGTTAGATGGTATCTTGTCTTCCCTGTTGAAGTTTCTTGGAGTTTGGTGATCTCAATTGACTCCTTTATCTGCCTGGAATAATATCTTTCCTTGGCAATGATTTTGGCTGCATCAAATTTTATGTTGTGTCTAGGTTTGCTCTTTTACTCTTAAAATTTTATGTCATGCCCAGGTGCAGTGAGAGAATGAGGGCAATTGAATGCAGCAAAAATGCCAAGTTTGGTAATTGGACTAGAAGACGCCTAGTGGAGTCCAGGAAAAACTGTTGTCAACCTCTGGTAACCAATACGGTGGAAACCCATGAGATAGAGAGATCCATTCAGAATAACATGGAAAACTACAAGCCAACCTCTCAGATATCTTTAGCAGCTTTTAAATCAGACTTGTATCTTAATTCCAATCTGGATTTGAATGAAAGTCAAGGCAAATTATTTTTCCTGTGTGTAAATTTAGATTGCGTCTCAAGAATTCAAATTAGGTATTAAATTAAACCTGTTTGAATTCTGAAACAGAAATATGAATGACTTCCAATTTGTGATGTGGTTATGTACTTTGCAAAACTGGGATGGGCTGACAGGTGATTGTTTGGAGATCATTTCTCTCATCAATATAACAGGGATAGACTAGAGCTATGCTATCAGGAGCCTTACTAATCAGGAGAAAAATGTCTTCTATTTTTTAAAAATTAAATCATTAACCCAATAGGTACTGTTGCAACAAATTAACTATGCAACGTTCATCTTGGATACTTATTCTCATTGTTTATGTATCATTTTGTTGGGTATATGGTGCAATTTTAAAAGCCTTTCTTAATTTTAGTTTGTAGCCCAAGAGTTGATGTACATTTTAATTTTTCAGTTGTAGTTTAAAGCATACCGGGACTAGCCACGGTGATAACTTATAAGGGAGTCACCCGCAATGCACAATCGTGCGAAAGATCCACAGAGAAAAAATCATCCGCCTTGACCAGGATTCGAACTCGGATCCCCCGATTTCTGGTCGAGTGCTTTAGCCAGTTAAGCTACCGAGGCGTCATTTTCAGTTGTCTTTGATAATTTTTTAGTAGAGTAGGAAAAAGCTTGGTAGATACCCGTTAACACTGTCACATTTCTTACCCTTCTTAGCCAAGAAATTATGCGTTTTTGCCATGATTGGAGTATCGAAAATGGCATCCAGAAAGCTGCTTTCCTCATATTCTTCCTGAGTGGTGATGTCCTCAGGATCTCTAACATCTGGATTATAATTGTCAAAGAGGGGCCTAAGTTTTTGTATAGTCGGTTTTTCCAAAGCCTTTGGGTTCACTGTGAGAAGCCTATAAATCAGGAAAAAAGAGCAGATGGCTCCATTATTCGGGTAATTCTTGGTCGAACAATTTATAGATCTGGGATCTCAAAGTCTTAGCATACTAACCTAAATGGAGCACTGTCCTGTTTGTTCCCCTGTTTCACCTGACCTTGTAGATTCACTGTGATCAAATCAGCACAATTGTTGATGTCATTTTTCAGAAGATCTTCTGAAAGGGCTTGTAGTTCTTGGTCACTTACTTTGGAGAACTCAGCTGTGCCTGTGAAAGCTAAAAAATGGAGGTATTTCAAATTTCAATTGATAAACATAATTGGAAATTTTATGAGATGTAATCCCCTACCCAGGCTTAACACGTTGGCAGCCATGGTGGGTTAGTAGATATTTCACATGAAGCCACCGGTGTTTTTTAATCTGTTACATATTATTGATTCATAACTAGTGGAAATATCATAACATAGAATGAATCTAAAATGAATTTCACTCTATTTTGAAGTAATTCAGCCATAGTGACCACTTCGGTCACGGCTCTGCATGAAACAAGTTATGTACTTTGTACACAGCCATGTGCACAGATGCAAAGTTAATTACACCAAGGATGAAGTTCCCCGTGAATAAAATATAGGCGTCAGAAGATGAAATAAGAGAACCTGATGCTTTTTGAAAGGGTTATTCGTAGAGGTTATTTCAAGAGGTTTTAGTTTTTTTGATTAGCAGAAATTCACTAATTAGATATTAGAACCACAGTAAATTTTTAGCTGCAAAATCTCACTTTTCATAGTAGTTTTTCATACGGAATTGCTATTTTTTTACCAATTTATATATAGTTTTTTTTTAGAGCCAGAATAACATCAAAATACATTTCCGAGCATGCAATTTCCTTAATATATACCGGGGGAGGATCCCCAATCCTCCGGTAATAAGGGTCCCAATATGAGCCCCTGCAGAGGGCCTCCAACCACCCCAGACAGTCCCTGGCAGCAGCGAACCCAAATATCTTCACAACCGCCAGCAAAACATTTTCTGGGAAGAAATGGGTCCACTCGGAGGGCAAAAAAAGGAATCCAAACGAATGATCTTCATCTGAAAATATTCGTGGAAAAAACTAAACTTAGGCCCAGGGTGGACTCCGCGAAATCTACCAATAAATATTTCTCATATGCAATACGCATTTCACGTATGAGTTGAAGGCGGCATGCCAGCAAGGATGAAATACTCCCAAGGATTAAATACTCCAGTGGTGACAGCTACTAGTACTGCAGTCGGCGTGAAAACGATATGCCGCTGTACTTTGCAAATTTATATCTAGGCTTGTGCGCATGCTAAAATAATGAATAGTACATCATTTTAAAGAAAATTTTATTCTTAATTCTGATTTATATTTGTTTTTAGAAAAATTCAAAAATGTAGACACACCAGTGCTATAATGCCTCCGCGAACCGTAAATTAACCGTTTTGTCAACTTAATGAACTTTGTAACTCAACCGAAGCTTCATGAAGTTGGCTACCAACTGTTCATGAAGTTGACAAAACGGCTAATTTTGCGGTGAGCGGAGTATTTATTGCGCTGGTGTCTCTACATTTTTTAATTTTTTTTTATAAAACAAAAAATACATTAGAATTATAAGAATAAAATTTTCTTTAAGATGACGTATTAGTTATTATTTTAACATGTGAACAAGCTCAGACATAATTTTGCAAAGTATAGAGGCATATCATCTAGACGCCGACAGTAGCTCCCCAGATCGAACCCGAAGTATTCCAATACATTTCCTCTAGCTTCTAGCGCACCCAATTCAATTTCAAATCACTACAGTTATTAGCCGGTGTGCAGCAGTGGACCATTGCAAAAAATGTTCATTTATAAATCCACTTATGCAGTTGGGAAAAGTGTCGCTTACCTCTTCAAAATTTATTGACCCCAAACGCGTTTAAAAAGTTCGTAAATATCTTTTTTGCCGATGCTGAAACAACGTGCTTCCTAATTTTTTTGCAATAGGTCGGTAGAAGTTAATGGAGTGCAAAAACACATGATTATTTTCATGAAATTGTAGAACACTGCAGTTTGCGTTTGAGTTTTACGGAGTTCACAAAAAACAGGGGTCAAGTTTTTTTGAAAATTTCATGTAAATGGCGTATTGTTGATCGTTTCTCGGACCAACCTTGTTAACACTGAGAGGAATCTTTGAGGTTCGCTTACAAAAATGCAACCGCATTCATTGAGGAATTTATGACTTTTACCTATCATCTAAATCAAGGAAAAAAAATTGATCTTACTTGTATGATACATGACGAGTATCGTCATGGATATTATCCAAACGGATATCTTTTCCAGCCCCATGGTTATGTACTTATCTCAGCTTCCCAGATGCTTTCCTTCTATTGTCGCCTTGATCTTCCGACCAACTTCTGTTGTATCTGGTTTCCAACTTCGTAGTGGCGATTCGACACCATCGGTTTCTCTTATTTATACCATCTATGTTTGCATCTTGTTATTGAAAATGTTATTTTTTGGTCAATTTTTTATCAGTCGCTGAACAGGAAGTTAACTTTAAAACTACGTATTTGGCAATCATCTGCTCGTCTCTTTCCTAAGGAGTCATCATTGCTCTTCAAGTGAAGTAAGGCAACCTTTTCTCAAGACCCCTTGCACCATCTAGAGCTTCCTCTCCATGATATGAATAGTATCAAATTCAACTCTTAAAGCGTTTAATTGTGAGTATTGAAATGCATTGATCGGTAAATATCTAGCTCAAATTCGTCTTCGCTCGTTTCGCTAGAGTTTTTTTTTTAAGTTTTCACGCGAGTGAAAATATTTTATTCCATAGACAACATATACAGATTTGCGTCTATTTTAGCTTCTAAATATTGCGATATTAAACAGAATATTGTATGAATTAATCTATCTATAAGTAAATATATCTATTTATTGTGTGCGTTATGCCTACGACAGTAGAGCCCAATTAAGTCATTATTGTTGAGCTGCCTTGCTTGCGTTATAGATAAGTTTTTTTGGCAAGATTTGAATCCAATCATCGTGTCAGTAATGTCAATCATCGAGTTGATAGAGCGTTGCCGTGAAAATTTAAACTATGTGCCAGAAGTCGACTCCGAAAACAGTAATCTTGCATTTTTTTAACGGGAAGTTCACTGCTAACTTAGATAGGTATCAATTCGTGAGTTGAAAGTTGCTTACAATTAACAGAATTGCGTACTCAAAATTGATTAGCTGAGTCGCCCACTTCGAGTTAGTAAACAAGGAAGTCGCTGGGCGCGGTCGGAACAGCTATGAAAAAGTGCAACGGCGCAACGTGCTCGTCTTGGAAACTTGATGAAATATTGACGTGAAGTATTCTTAAAATAAAAACTTGTTTATTCCAATGACTTTTACAACGATGAATCGGCCGTTTTTAGCTATTTCTGGTGAAATTTGATGTGCCTTACAATTTTCTAGTCTTCAACGTTTAAAAAAAAAATATTTTTCCCTTCACGTTTCGCTGCCCCGTGCCTTCATAAGATATTACTTAGAAGTATCTTCTTCCATGGCATTACGTGAATTCTAGATACCTACTATATCAAAAGGCCCAATATAGGATGCACTTGAACAATTAGAAATAATATCAGGCTCTAAAAATATCTCCGTATCCAACCACGGGCGTACCCAGGATCAAAACTAGGGGGCGGGGGGAGGAGAAGGCCGTCGGCGTTCAATTTGTAACATTTTATCACAGAAAATGTTAATGAAAGCAAAATTTAAAGATAATTATGACAGGGCTTAATTAGTTTATTAAATTATTTGCTTGAAAAATAATGATTTTTAGTTTAGTTCCATGTCTTTTTTCCTCACTGACAGACTATAAAAGCTGCCGATTACATGAATGGGCTGGAAAGGCTCTGAAAAAGGGTCATCAGGACGAAAAAAGACACCTAAGCTACCTGGCTACTCCATCTCAATAATGCGCCTTGCCACATCGCGCTATGAGTCCGCGTGTTCCTGGCCAAGCACCAGGTTCAAACACTGACCCTACCCTACTATAATCCTGAAGTCAACCCAGCAGCCTTCATTCTGTTCCCTCAGATTAAGGCAGCCTTGAAATTAACCCATTTTTGTCTATAGAAGAGATCCAATCACCCGTAAGGAAGACCTTGCGAAAGGTCCCCGAAGAAGCCTTCCAGGGTGCGTATCGGTCATGGCAGAGTCGCTGGAAATAATGTATACAGGGCCAAAGAATTTGAAGAATTTAGTGTTTGGGTCAATCCGTTCAATGAATTGATTTTTAAAAATAATTGCATCACTTTCAGAGCGCACCCTCTGTCAGCTACGTACCCTATTGCTCACGCTTAAATTATTTTACATGTAATATCCGCTATATTTAGGTTGCTGCTCCCTAAAGTTATATCACCCGTCATTCACATAGTTGGATTATAAACTGAATGCCTGAGTATTTTCTTGATTGGGCAGCTTCCTTCTAACATACTCCTTGTTGGCGGTCCTGTGTCTTTCAATTGTGTAACTACGGTGGACAGGCATCCTGCCAGATATTTGCTTCACGGGTGGTATGCGGGTTGACTACCCTGGTTATTTGTTGCCAATTCGCGTGCATAGGAAAACCATACATTTCGTTAAAAAAATTTGATTTCGTTTGCTTGATACCGAAATTAATGGGTAGTCGTCTTTGGTTTTCATCGAAAGGGTATAGTCTCCTCTTATTCTGCCAGCCCAGAGGCCTGGCAGTCTTCCAATCAAGTACCTGTGTATTTTATTCGCCGCATAAATGATGTTGATGTTACTCTCTGTGATTTTATTTCCTCATTCATGTTTGAATTTTCCTGTGTATTTATCGAAAAATTTTATCCTGTTGATCGTTAATCCGGAATGCTTCGGACCAGACGCATTCCGGACTAACGGTATTTCCGGTGGATAGATCAGTTACCTGGATGTAGGCAACACTGCAACATTGAAAATATCTTTTTCGGAACGTGCATTAGTGTCAGCGGAAATGATGCATTGTTGAGTAAAGGGTCAAGTTATGAGAAAAACCAACCATTATTCTCAAAACTGCATATCTCCTCGGATAGAGTTCAAGCAATGTTTTGGCGTGCACGATATATAAAATTCAACCCTATTCCGTATTCTCCTAATTAAGTCCGGAAAGTTCGAGGAATAGACATCGTACGTTGATGACGTGAATTCTGTTGCGAGAAATCACCACGTCTATTTATCCCAAGTCATGTGATGAAATATTTTGCGAAAAAAATGGGAAATTAGTTTACTAGCTCTCGCGGGATTGCCGTGAAGACTGTCAGAGTTTGAGACGGTTATATAGCGATATTTTCCCCATATTTTCTCGATATTTTCAATGATGAAACTTAAAAAAATAGAGATTTTGAAAAACTTGGGAAAACCTTCCACTGCTTAGATCATTCCATTGTTTAGATTTTCGGATAATCGATCATCTACTATACATGAAAACAATCATTGGCGGATTTTGGGGGGGGGGGGGTGGGCGGCACAGGGGCACATTTCCCCCAGATGCTGAAATAATTGACAAAATTTTTAATACGGCTATCATTACGTTCGCTTTGTTTTGTTCATTACGGAGTCTCAATTATTTGATTTCGTATTAACAACTTTGATATTAAAATTAAGACAATATTTCATACAGTAATTGTTATATCTTGTTTTTTAATTTCAATTATGACGAGATCGTTTGCCTGTCAGGACCTTGTGCCCCCCTAGAAAAAATCATAAATCCCCCCCTGAAAACAATTAAAAGTGAATCGGTGGCGTGGACATGAAATAGAGCAAAATAAAAAAACGGAATGTCAGAGGATAGGTGCTCCTGGGCTAGTATCTCTCCTACACCAATTTATGTTGGATAGTCGCTACTAGAGAAGAACTTTTGGGGCTGTGGGGAAACCTCCCACAGGAAGATCTGCTGATCTGTAAGGGAAGTAATTGACTACACTGCTATGAAATTGTAATTTGGTAAAAAATTTCTTGAAAAATCATTAGTTTTGTTAATTTACTTTGCCTGAAAAATTGTTTTATTGGATAATAAGTCATGTTGCTTTATGTTGGATAAAAATATTGTTTTTCTTAGATAAAAAATTTATAATGCATAAATATTGAGTTAAACTGATGCTTTTGCCCCTGTTATCAGTTTCGGATGGAGCATCAAATGTGGAGGGGGAGCCATGACTTGGGTCCGGAGAGTATGGAATACCCCCCTAGGAAAGAGGGTGTTCTACGGTGGAAAATTTTAAAAAAGGTATGCTCTATGATAAGTACAACTCAAACTTCTCTCACGTTTGAGACTTGTAGTCATGCATTTGCATATACACCAGTGGCGGCTGGTGGTAATTTATCTAGGGTGTGCATTAGAACAGATATAGGATGATTTAATTATATTATGTTAATCCTAATCCATGAGCATCATATTTCGTCGTAATAGAATACATAGCAAGCAAAACATATCACTGGTACACTCAACCCTTAAAATTGCATGAATAGAAATAATATTAGCATGTATGGAAATAATTATTCTCAACACACCTTTGCAAGTGACGGTAGTTGAAATTCATTCTCTTTTCCTTACACCCTATGAGGAAGTAGTGTAGAAAACGGCCATACAGATGGCTCTGTAGACGGACTAGGATTCTGGGCGCAGGTACTGTAGGTGGCGGCTACACCACTACATTACCTGCTAGTCAGTCACCAAATATATGCGCGTGCGCACTCGCATGGTTTTGAGTCTGCTCCCATCGCCCCTTTGAACAGCACATACCTCGTCCCGCCAGAGCACCCTCAAGCGATCGTACAGACCGAAAATGCTCCCGGCATGATGCCACGGGATCGCACACTTTTAGAGCGGTGAATTCGAAAAGGAGATAGCTGTAGCGTTCGGGGGCTCATGTTTCTTGCATATGCAGTACTTTTATCCTTCGCGTTGCAAAGGAATAGTTTTCTTCTATAATTTATTCCACTTTGGGTGTGCACTTGCTAACATGCGTATACGCACGCGCCGCCACTGATATACACTCATTTTCTCTTTTTCAAGGATACAAAAACTATTAACTGATAAAAATTAAAAATTGTCAATAAAATTTGGGGGGTAGTGACCCCCCAAAATCGGCCACTGCCTCTTATGCTAAGGTATTTGGAGTAGGTGACTGTAAGCTGAGGTCATTTGCACCATGAGGGAAGGGTAAAGAAGATAGGGTGGAGGGAAACGCAGCATTAGCATTAAACTACCTTTAGCGACAGGCACCAAATTTATCATGGCATAACGTTCCAACCGATGGATGGGAAGTTGCAATTGAAATGTTCTCTACACAGCACTCGGGCAGGGGTCAAGCAACTTGTGGAAAAAATCTCTAACTCCATCGGGACTTGAACCTGGGGCCGAAAAGTGTGAAGCCTTAACTCTCTAGCTACCACTCCAACTTTATTCCTTTTTTGGTACAAATTAAATCATAATGAATTTTCCGAATATTGTTACAGGCCATTTCAGATTCTGGTCTAAATGAAATGCTGCAAAATATCCCGAGGTATGCCCATACTTTATGACTTAACTTTCTTTCATCTCGAAGTTTTACAATTTGTGAAATATTGGTAAAGAAAGTTGAAATAGGAGGTTTATTAAAATACTTTCTCAGGATGCCATTTCACTCAGTCATGCCAGTGATGCATTTTTCCACCTGTTTTACATTCATCAGAAGACAACGGAAATCTGACTGTGGTTCCCAGCTATAGGGACATTGCACCCTTGATCAAGTGGAAATTAGGACCTACTGGCTCTGCATACTTACTTCCTTTAACTATGGTTAACTTAGGGTTTTATTATGAACACTAGTTTATGTTAAAAAAATTTTGGAAAGAAATCCTTTTTGCGTTGTAAGTGATGATCTGATGATACTCTGATCAAAGTGGTTTTACCTACCATATTTTTGTTATGGTCAAGTTGTGAAAGTTAAAACAGAGGGGCCATTTATTTGAAAATCCAAAGGAATTATCTCCAATGCTGCTAAAACCTCATATTAAAAAATATAATCCACTCTTAATACCCTGAACACCATACTCCTCAGGGAAATAAATAGTTGGCTTGGTTTTTCATTGCCGTTTTGACTACTTATTGTTAGGCAAAAGTTTTTGGGAGTTTTACTGATAGGGGTGCACTTATTACTGTGTCTCCCCAAATATTTTGGGAGGTCTCAACATTTAAACCTTTTCCACCCCTGCTGGTCATAGCCTTGTCCTTTTAGTGGTAATTTCTGGTTCAATAATTGTATGGGCTTCCTTTTCTGTACATCATACCTTTTTACGTGTAAAGATTTAGATTGACACCTTTTAAGTTAATCTATGCATGTAATATATATTTTAGGATCAAAAATTATATTCTTCACATAGCATAATGAAGGATTTAAAAAACTCTAGGTGATGAGAGGAAAAATATATTTTAGCTATTTATTTTCAGTGTTTATTGCTACATTTATTAACGGTAACCAACATATTTTTATCTGAATCATTGCAAATGACAGTACTAATGAAATCATATGAAAGGATTATTTCTCAATTTTAATGAGTATTCTGTGAAAATAGATAAATTTTTCAATAGAGAAAATTGTTTTTCTATGGAAATCATATTTCTTAAATGATTTCAAAACATTTAATGGTTTTCTCATTGGAGTCCCTTGAGTGTCTCTTTTCAGTTCGCTGGATAGGCGGTTCCTATGTAAACCTTGCCATTGTATTCACGCTGATGTGTTTGAATTATAACTGGTAATCCATTCAGTTTTATCGGGCAGGTTCGATTAGGTCTGGCCAGGAAACAAACTGTGTATAATGCCATTTCAAATTCAGGGCTTGTGCCAACAAAAATGGATCCGATTGGCTTGAAGTTTGAGTCCCACTTGAAGGTAAGCTTGATAATGCCTCCTCTCTGTGAATGAAAAAGAGCAAGTGATCAGTCATGTATTTTAAAAATAGGTGGCATTTAAATAATTAATCAATGGCTTGTAGTTATAATGCTTCCGACGGATCACTTTCTCTTGTAATACTTACATCCAAATCCCATAAAACTCACTTCCGACCACTGGCTGACTAATTCATACAAATTTTTGGGGTGAACTAGATGCAATATGACAAAATGTCATAGAATCAACCCCATCTAAAGCATTCGAAACCCTAGGCAGGGATGGCAAGTGAAACATAACGAAAATGTTGCGTTTCAACCCGGAGGGAAACGAAAATACGAGGCCTAGGTATAGTTTTGTTCCTGCACAAAATTAAAATCACCAAGGAGTTTAGTTTCAACCCCAGACAAAACTTTACTCCCAGGAGCGAAATGAAATTAGTCGAAACTCCGCTGCTCATATTTAAGTTTTGATCCCAGAAGTTGAGTCGAGGGGGGAAAGAGGGAATAGTTTCGACCCATTTCATGATAGAATGTAGAGAGGTTGAATATCGAGTTTATAAATCGAATGGTCTGTTTGTGTTCACCATTCTCCTGTTAGTGGTAATAATATGAGTGCCCCATGCATCTAATGGCGGTAGGCCAAACCTCTACTTCATTCAGCCATTCTTTGTACTCGGTGCGTGGGTCGAAACTAAACCGTTCGAAGGTGAAGCACGTGGTCCCTTTGCTGCGAAACATTATCTGCATTTCATTTCGTCCCAAATTTTAACCCATCAATGCCCACGGGTGCCATATGGCACCCAATGTAGTGCCTAGCCAATACTCCTGCAATGCATTTGATATGTGAATTTTAGCATACATATCGGTGCACATACTCATAGGCGGATCCAGGGGGGGGGGGGGCACGGGGGCACGTGCCCCCCCCCAGACTCTTTAAAATATGCTAGATTTTTAATACGGTCCCATTATCTTTTCGTTCGTTTTGTATGACGAGGTATCCTCGTGCCCCCCCCCTGAACAAAATCCTGGATACGGCCTTGCTTGTGCCCCTCCCAGAAAGAAATCCTGGATCCGCCCCTGCACATACTTAGTAGAAGGTTTCCTCTATTATTCAGTCAGTTTGGATTGTGTTCATTGTGTTGAGCTCATATGTATCATATTTTATAAAAGTGAAATATTTGTGAATTTAAAAAAATTTTGTGTGCTGACGGGTTAAATTTAGTTTCGACCGGAAGTAGTTTTGACTCTGATTTTGTTTCGACCCTGAGTTTAGCTCCCCGGCTTTAAATCCATTTTGTTTCATTTCTACATTTTACTCCCGGGAATGAGACTATTGAAATTTTAGTGGTTTTGACTCTCGTTTAGTTTCTATTGCCATCCCTGACCCTAGGATAAATTGCCAAAACACTAAATTATACACCTATCACAGCATTGCCAACTGTCTCTATGCCTCTACTTTTTGATAGCATTCACTCACTCACTCACAATCAGTGATTCAACCCAAAGGTTGGTTAATTCAGGTGAGGGTGGAGCTCACCTTGGACTAGACCACAGGTGTGTGAACCTCACACATTCAGGGTAGTGGGCCAATTCCTTTCCCAGGGCTACCTTGATCTCTGAAGGTTTTGATTTGGGGTGTCCAAAGGCTTCACCGAGGATTTGAACCGGTGACCCCTCGATCAGAAGCCAAGCTCTCTTCCCACTATGCTACTATGCTCCCCAAAAAATTTAATCAGTACTGTCCACCTTTGATTATGATGATCCATTATTTTAATAAAACTACTTTGATTTAGTGCAATGAATTTAAAAAAAATTAAGAATTTCAAACTAAAGGGCTTTATCATGATACATGGTGAAATTAAGCTACTAAATTTTGAAATACAAATTTATATCTATGTACTCACTCTGTTTGTTGCCTTATCTTCAATGAAGCCAAGGTAATTTGCCCTGTTCTGCTGCTCTTCATTGTAAAAACGAACCCAGTTGTGGAAACCACCAATGTCTCTCCCTTTCAATTCTCCGATGAAAACATGCTCGAAACCACTTGAGTTTGGCTTGCCCTTCCCTCTTGGATACATTTGGAACCAAATTTCGTACATGAATTCTTTGAAAGACCTGAGATCATATGACACGTAACCTGGAAGATAATACGTACATACTCCTTACCAATGATTGGTGTAGTCTCTTCTAGAAATGAAATTAATGGCAGACATAAATTGTAGAAAGGAAAATTCTCAAATGGCCGTTGTTTATATTTTTGACATTTCACAAACAGTGTATATTGTATGTTCTTTGTATTGTAAACGTTTGTCTACCATTTTTTAATATGCTTGCATTGACGTTATTGAGGGGTTAGGTGGAAGAGGGGACTTTTTAGTCTCAACCTCGCCCTAATAAAGGCATTTTATTATTATTATTATTATATATATGACCATTTGAGTTCATATTTTCCTTTCTACGGTTCCGAGGCTGTAGAAGCTCAACCCCCATTTTTGCATTCAGACATAAATTTGTCAAGAAATTCTCACTACTGTTGTGTAGAATTTAAGTTTTCCCCGGCATATGCTCTGCAGGAATAGTTCTCGGTTTTCCCTCCGGATGTGGATTTGGGTGACAGGTCCCAACGTTTCGATGACCAAGTCCGCCATCGTCTTCAGGGGTTGAACTCATCAACCCCTGAAGACGGCGGACTTAGTCATCAAAACTTTGGGACCTGTGACCCAAATCTATACCAGGCGGGAAACCCAAGAACTATTCCTACTGTTGTGTATTTAATTGCATTCAATTTTGTTTCATAAGCTTTTTGGGCTGGCAATAAAACTTCATTGGCCACCGAAATCATGCAATAGTTGGCTTATCCCTCTCCACCGCCATGCCAGGAGTAAGTCCTAAGCAATTACCGATGCTGATCTCTGCCGCCATCACTCAAATGCCTCAAAGCTATATTTCTATTTAACTGACCAAAAAAATCCCTCTACTGTGGTTTGCGTATGTTTCCACTTCCATGTCAAAATGAGTCAAGCACATTATGGTAACTTAGACACTTCATGGAATTTGAACATCATTGTAACTGAGTTTCAAAAACTCGATAATACCAAATAAATTTATTTAAATACCCCAAGTTTTCATGTCGGAACATCATTATCAAATACAAACACTGATAAATCACTCAGGTGACCAAACAAAATGTATATTTTTCATCAGGGTGTTTGCATTTGATGATTATATGCTACATAAATACTCTGTTTGGATGTCAATCTATTTGCTATAATTACGCCCAAATTAAATTTAGCTTGGATAAGGGAAGATATTATTGACTATGCAACCAAGTTGTATTGTAGTAGCATATGGAAGTGGAATTTTTATTCGAGAAAAGAAGTATCACATCTTTTATTTCAGACGAAGGAAACACTCAAGCAACAGTACCGGCCTGAAATAGTTTTGCATCTCAGTTTTATACTCATAAATGCACACATTTATGGATTAATAATGATTTTCCTAGAATATTCAAGTTCTTCAAATTAACTTATGTGGAATAACCATGTTACATATATGATATTGTAGCGGTACGGTCCGGTGCCGGCCCGACGCGTCAGATTAAAACATCGTGGCTGGGGTTACGTCTGCGCGCACGCTCACATTTTTGGCATTTTTGAACAGAGTTCGGCATAAAATCTGTGTGAAGGGTTTATTTTTTTTTGTTTTAAATGTAGAATATATTTTTTATGTATGTGAATTGAAGTGGAATAGTGTGGAAGTGGATTTCCGGGAGAGGCGACGTTGTGGTTCTCTCCCGGAACGTATTTGAAAACCCGCCTCTCGGTTGGGAAAAAGTGGTGTGCATCGGAGGTGGTTATGGGAAAGAAAAAGGTTATATAAGGGAGAGACGAGAGGTTTCGCTCTCTCTCTCTCTCCTACACTCTGTCACGAAAGAAGTCGAATCGTGAGTGTGCAGTGATAAGCGGTGGCAGCAAGGCTACGGCAAGTGGAGGTGGCATGCACGTGGACAGCTGGCAAGGCGTGGACATCTAAAAAAGGACGTAAGCTTGGAATTTCCCAAAGTCCTAAAAGGTCCTTTGAATCCAGATTGTTCCCCCCTCCGAAAATCTCTAGTGAACTCTCCATAAAAAGGCCCTAGTGAATTCGCTGTTGACTGGTCTTAGTCACGGCCCTGCAAGACTTAAGTGCTAGCGTGGAGGAGCTTGAGCAAAATTTGTGAATGTTAGGAGTTACTTGGCGTTTCATTGAGCCCTAATTCAAGACGGGTGGCCATTTGAACTGACTAACGCATAATTTAATAATTGCCTTGCACGTAATTTTTGTGAGTCTGACTTCACACTATTCACGTTGTTCATTAGCCAAGGAGCATTGATGTATTTTGTTATTGGGAAGGATCATCATCTTTGAATAATATTCATTGATAGAGTGAGATTGTGATTTTGAAGGAGAAGACAGATGTTCAAATTTCATGTTGGAGGTGACGCCGATGTATTTTGGAAAGGGATTTATCATTTGTGTTTGGGGAATATTTTGGTTTCTGTGTAAACTTTTGAATCAATGTTATTTCATTTATTAAAATCAGTTGTGAAAGGGATTTCATTGAATTTACTATTTTTTGCTATTGCCACAAGTGCCTTCAATCCTTTTGTAAGTGAGTGCGCGTGCAGGCACGTTCAATTGGGGGACTTGATTTGGAGCCCTGAAACGGTAAGTTTTATATTTTGGGGAAGTGGAGAATTAACTATCACATGTTCGGGGAGATATCGGATGGGAGGCGAGCGGGCGGCTCTCGCGGTTCAAACCGTTACAATATGTAGCAGTGACGTCATGGAAAAATTAGCAGTGCCGGAACACACTTTCCTTAATCTTTCTTTAGAAGTGAAATATTACTGTGTGTTTTTATATTACAAGTAATTAATTACATTTTATTACAAATTTTTTGTTTCAGTACCGAATGTATATATGTATTAGAAATTATGAGGCAACAAAATTGATAAAAGCGTTATTTGACAATTTGATTTGATTATGTCTTTTGTTTACCAGTGCCGGAACGGCATTCCGGCGTGTTCCGGCACCATGACACCACTGATATGTAGATATATTTCTTGGCCAGCTTAATCGTATGAATAGCACTACTCACTCCCAGTAAAATTGCACAGCTATTATACCACGTACAGTAGTTTAACTAGTTTTTTTTTTTTTTTTATAAGTACAGTGGAATCTTTCATCTGGATTTATGCTTACGTTTATCGGATATAAATGTCTCGGTCGCCGCACCACTCCTATTCCTGTGTAACTGTTTGCAATAGGTATATTGGCTATTATTTGCTCCACCTCTGGTAAAGCGACAGTTCGCTATAGCGAGTGTTTATTTGAGCACCGTGGGGTCTCGTTTTATCGAGGTTGCACTGTAAATACTAATTGATTATTTGAATAGATGTTGATAAAACTTAAGTGATGCCACTTTTGGATGACTTTTTTCTTACCTTTTGTGGCTAGGAAATTGCGTGTTATTTCCATGATGGGAGTTTTTAGAATGGCATCCAGGAATCTGTCCACTTCATATTGTTCAATTGGAGTAACTTCTTCAGGCTCTTTTACATCTGGATCGAAATTGTCGAAGAGGAGCTGGAGCAATCCAATTGTTTGTTTTTCCCAGGCTTTTGGATTTACTGTCAGCAGCCTGTAATGATATGTGATAACCCACATGCAATGCATCAACTTTGAAATTAGCCCTACAACAGCATAGATAATCTGAAATATTGCACCATGCTAGTGCTAAGAAATCATTTCTTATTTGATGTCTTTTTCTATTTTCCCCAAATTTGCCCGGCTTTATAAATGGTACTGGTATTTGGAGGTGACCAACTGCTTTCCAGTAAACCTATGACATTGCAACAACATCCTGGTGCAACCTTCTGAATGTCCTCCCAAAACTTTGCTGCAATGTCTTGAAAGTATAATATCAATGGGTACTGGGACATATTGACAAAATAATGCAACATGAAGTACCTAATAGTTCAAAATAATGATTGACTTTGATTATGATTTTAATAACAATGAGTGAAAAGTACTGTGTCTGGAAGTACCTTCTCTATTCAAGGGCGTACCCAGGATCAAAAGTAGAGGGGGGCCATGGGTGTCGAAGCTGTAACAAAGCAAAGGTTAAGGAAACCAAAATTTCAAGAAAATTATAACAGCACTTTATTAGTTTTAAAAATTATTTGCTTGAAAAATTTTTATTTCAAACAAATGTTTTACACTAATATCACTTTCATTTAGAAATAAATTTACTTTTGCTCTGATGGGGGAGGGGAGGGGCAGCCTCCCCCTGCTGCCCCCCACTGAAAATGCCCACGACTCTTTTGCTTTAGGGGACCAAGAAATATGTTTTACTAAGCCATCTGAAATAGAAAATTATCCAAGGAGGTAAAGGACTCTTAAATAGCTGCAGTATCTGAAGTGCTTTGCTTGAATTCAATGGGTCTTGGCTGAGTCCTTATTAAGAGGAATGCTTTTTCTTTTGAAGAATTTCAAATCATATAAATGGATGATTTTGAGATAGATGAGCTCATGGCACTCACCTGGATGGAGCAGCATCGTCCTTGTTCCCCTGTCGCACTTGACTCTGTAAATTCACTGTTATTAAATCAGCTACATTGTTGATGTCATTTTTCAGGAGGTCTTCTGAGAGGATTTGTAACTCTTTGTCACTTATTGAAGCAGTGGAGGTAGCTGTATTACTGAAAGCTATAGAAGAAGAGATAATGATTTAATAGAAAATTTGACACCATGGAAGCATTTATGCATGTTGAAAGAAAATAAATTATCCATACTCTTTGCTGGGAAAGAAGGGTCAGGGGTTTTTTGGGAAGTTAGAGGGATTACAGTGGGTTGGTACATAAGTATTTTAACTGAAAAATAATAAAATAAACAATTGCGCAAGATCACTCACTCACCTAGCAGATTTGCCGATTGGAACAAATTCTACATAGGTCTCAATCACACACACTTGGGTTTAGGAAGCTGGATCCGGTGTTTCTCCTACCAAGCAGGACTCCTCAAATGAGAATGTAGACCAGCTTCGTGAACTGGAGTGTGTGTGATTGAGACCTACATGGAATTTGTTCCCATTAGCAAATCTGCTAGGTGAGTGAGTGAGCTGGAGCGATTGTTTGTTTTATTGTGTTTCAGTTTAAATTGTTGCGTTTCACCCCACTGTCATCCTTCTAACTTCCCACACACCTTCCTACCTTTTTTGCCCACCAAGGAGTACGACCTTGGGGAATTTATTTTCTTTCAACTGTTAAATGACCGTAGATCGTTCAATGAAGCATAGCATTTATACCTACACACAGGATATCATTTTTAACTACACGTGTATCCACCTGTCTGCATTTGTTGCCCATACTCATGTTCAGGCCCACCTGTGAGACATATATACCCATCTGAGACTGACTGCCCCAACTAACTACCCTCTAGCTTCATATTGATGACTTCGCATGCCCACACTATGAGGGAAGGGATCACTCACGAGGAGGCCTCAAGAAAAAGTATGAACCTAATAGGTTGCTTGTGCTTCTCATGTTTTGCATAGTGAAAAAAGTATGTAGTGTTTTTCCCGAAAGATGATGGTCATTCAGTTGTGGCATCATCATTCTTTGAAGACAAGGAATGTGAGGTACTGGAAATGTCGGACACAATGAAATCTCTCACACCGTCGAGAGCATATTATCCACAAACATCCATTCCCTATATAGAGGCAACCTACCTGGCCGGACTAGATTCTCCAATGCTCAGTTTTGTAGGTAAGGACTTTACCCCACTGCAGTGGCGGATTCATATGGGGGGCACGTGCCAACCCCTTGCGGTGCCACCCGCATTGCCTAACTTAGCAGAACCACAATTGGGTGGTTTCCTATTTTTTTATTACCTAAATCAAAAGATTATTATTCCGGGGAAAACCCGTGTGACGTCATTCTGGTTCTGGCTGCCTCTGTGTGAGGCTGCCTTGGTGCAAGGCTATGAGCCATCACTACAATACAGGCTGCTAGCTGGTAGCAGAGCAACCTACTAGCAGGTAGCACTAGGCTTAAATTAGGATTATTAATACCCTATCAAACGAAGGTAACTTTCCCACCGTATGCAATTTTAATAAGTGATTATTAAGAGATGTTTCCCTGAGCTCTGTGCCTTATGCATGCATTGGTAATCTCAGACAACGTAAATCTCCTGACTACTTGTATAGCATCTAGGCTCCTGTGATGTCACGTTTAATGGCATTGCATGGGCACCAATCTGGCCTTTTTCAAATGAGGTTAACATTGACCATTAACATTCTTCTAAACTGGGATTTCTGAAACCAAATAATTTGTATATTATGAGTACTATAATGGAGGATAACAAATCGCAATCAATGCCTTTTGTTTTCTTTGATGAAGGGCACTATCTTATTGCAACTTTTTTATATCATATGATGGCATTGTCTTGTATATGTATATTATCAGTTTTATTAAAACTGCCTTAAACTTTGCTTGTGACTTAATTATTTGTCATTACAACAAAAGTGAAGGTAGCTCAAGATATCTTTACCACCCCCCCCCCCCCCCTTTGAGTTTTTTCTGTATCCCCTTCTGCCCCATTGCCACCAAATAAATCTTAATTAGTTGATACCTTTAAACCAAGGGCAGATGCAGGATTTTTTCTGGGGGGGGGCACAAGGGTCTGATAGGCAAATGGTCTTCTCATTTTTGAGATTAAAAACAACACACAACAATTACTGTGTGAAATATTCTCTTTATTTTAATATCAAATCAATTTATTAGTATGAAATGAAATGAATTAGGCTACGTAGTACACAAAACTTAACGAGCGTAATAATAGCCATATTGAAAATCATGTACATTTGTTTAGGGCCTGGGGGGGGGGGGGTGGGGTGGGCACATGCCCACCCCCCAAATCCGCCTATGCTTTTAACTATGAAAAAAGTCAAAAATTTTTCTTTCATGAGGTAAATTCAACCAATTCAGGAATTATAGAGTGGAAGTTCAACGCATAGAAATATAAGTTAGTAGGTTTTTTCCATATTAAGTACCTTTTATTTCAATATGTCAAACTTTCATTGTATGATGCCAGAATCGGTTGAATTCATTCGGAATGCTAGCATAGCATATAAGGCCAAACTCCACCTGGATTTGTCAGTGAAATTCCGTGAAGGTATTTGTGGAAAAGTCCAACTACCCTCCATTTCAATACATACTTACTTGGGGTGTAAATGATGAATATTGTCATGGACAATAACTGGAGGATAGTTTTTCTCAGGGCCATAGTAGCCACAGTTCCTTCAGCCTCCCAATGTCCTTTTTTTGGTCTGCAGCTTCTTGGCCTTTGGACTGTGCTCTGCTGTGTCTGGGCTCTCTCATGGGAGTGGATTTTTGAGCTGTGAGGTTCCTTTTACATATGTATTCTGGGAGTGAAACTGGTCTTGTCAAGTTTCAATTTTGAAACAGCCGCTGAAGGGCAGGAAGAGGAAGTGGGAGTGAGGGACGTATTTGGTAATCCTCTACCTCCCCTCTCCCTACACCAAGGTGTGGTTTTCATTAGTTTGCAATTAAGATAAGAAAATCCTCACAAGGATACACCCTGTTTGTTTTTCATCCTCTATATCGGCCCATTCATATCTAACATACAAGTGGCAATGTATAGACCAACGATGCTATTAATTATAAAAATTGCTATGAATATTTTGGGTACTAACTTCACTGACTCATTTTCAACTGTGTGGTATTCCATTTTTATGTTTCTTGGTGGAATTACCATTACTTATATGTACTACTTTTTTTTTAATTAAAGGGACCAGAGTTTCAATAAATAATCATTGTCATCAGGCATAAATTATTAATTATAAATTATGTATTAACAATAATTTACTCCTGATGATGATGATTATTTATTGAAACCTGGGTCACTTTATTTAAAAAGATAAGCAGCATAAGTGGGGGCATGCCAGGCATGTTGGCTGGTCGGCAATCGCCGAAGGCCCCAAGCTTAGGGGGCCCCCCCGCAATGCTTGCTTCTATCGTAAAGCGTATATGAAAGGCGTAATAAAAAAAGACTCGGATTACTTGAAAAAAAGTTTTTTTTGCAATTATAAAATTCTAAGTTTTCATTCATTTTCCTTTTTTATACATAATTAGTGCAAAATGAACATTAGAAAAAATAATAAAATAAAGGTGCCAGAAGAATTAGGAGAAACTGATCCTTTTTTGAAAGAGTTATTCGTTAAGCTTAATTTTAGAGTTTTTGTATAGATATATATTATTAAAATTTTATGAGCTGTGAAATGCTCATTTTTTTACATTTTCTTCGGACTAAATTGCTGTTTTCATTAACTTTTATCTAGTTTCTAACAGCTAGAATAGTGTCATTTCTGAACATGCAACTTCATAAAATTTTCCATCTTACTGTCTGCATTTGATAGTAAATTTCCAATTGTTCTGCATTACTTATTATGAATGGGCATATGTATTGTCATTTTTGATTAGGTAAAGTTACATTTTAAACATTAGATTTTTAACCATGTTTAAGGCAAAGGCAGTTCACCCAAATTGGCACATATTTTCAACCTCTACACCTGTACCAAGATACGCCTTTCCTCTAAATTTAAATAACCCAGTATGTATCTTATTAAATTTGGCTCTTATTTTCAGTGCATACTTTAATTGTCTGGCTAGTTTCAGGCATGACCTCATGGAGATAGGTCTTCCTCTTGAATGATAGGTACTTCTGTATGATCTGACACTTATTACACCAGCAAATGTTATGAATGAAATTTTCTTGGTCTCGCCATTGGGTAAGAAATTTGAACTCAGCCAATGTTCAGGCTCCAACTCATCACCAATTCTCAAGGTCCATTCTCAGCCTTGCAGATTAAGATTAAAATTCTTGCAAATTCTCAAGGCCCATCCCCAAGGCTGAGAACAATTGAGAATGGACAATGAGTCAGAATCCAAAATGTCTACTTAACTCACATTCCTTACCTGGTGGTAAGATCAAGAGAATTCCATTTGTGTTACACATATTAGGTTTTTCTGTCATATGTCGGTAATTCAGGGCTTCAATAATCCATCCCAATTGAGGGAAGAGTCCAAAACTGGGCCCTTGATGTATACTGATAATCCATTCTTGATCACTTAATGTGTAATTTTTATTTTTGCTTCAATATTTCACATTGTATGCATATTTTTTTCCATTCCATTGAGAAGCATATAAGTAGTTATTTTGGGGTAGAGAGGGGACTTTTAAAGTTTTTGGAATATCCTGATTTAGACTAAATCTCTTGCTATTTTTTTTCCGTACATTTTTCACCGCTCTTGTAAAATAGGCATTTGAGAAGTATGGCTTTTGTTTATGTGCCAGTTCATCAATTACCTTGAGATAATTTTTCCTGAAAGATAAATAAGGATGAAGATTGGTGTACTATCAATATAAAAATTTAATGGTCAATTATGAATTTTCAAGTTCGCTCTTAAAACAGTATTTTTGTGACAGGCATTGTACAAAATAATCATTTAGGTAAAACTCATGTTATAAACATTGATAAATATAATTCATAGAGTAAATGTTATGTACATTAGTCAAGAGGCTTCCTTAACAAAGGTTTACAAATAAATTACAATGAACAAGCCAATACATATCACATTTATTTAAGTCACATATGAAATATTAAAATGTAAAAAAATGCAGCAGCACAGGTTTGAGCATAGATTCCAATGAAAAATCACTGGTTAATTGGAAGTTTTAGGCTGAACCTAGTTTGTAAATTATTGTCTTCAAGTCACTTTTCACAAATGCACTGTTTATCTCATCATATATCTGGATAGGCACTGCCAATGTAATTTTTTCCTCTGTACCGGAATGTGAAGGTCTTGATGTATATTCTCTGGTTAGCTAACTTTATCGGGCAGCGAGCATTAGGCCTCGTGAAGAAGCAGACAGTGTAGAGAGCCATCTCCAATTCTGGGCTTGTACCGATGAACATTGTCCCAACAGGCTTGTACGTATGGCTCCACTTCAGAGGCAGTTTGAGAATATACCCTTTCTGAAAATGATAGGCACTTTTAGTAACATGAATGTGGCCATTCATACCATTGTTTTAGAATATTTATTTAAATCCCATTCCATTCTTCAAGTGTTCCATTCTTACCAGCAGGGGCGCCGACTTATAAAATATATTGGGGGGGCCCATATCGGAGGTCTTGCCCCGGGGAGAGGTTAAATTCAAAGTTTGTCGCAGCCCCGAAACACTATCATGATTCACACCATTTGTTTTCAGTTAACCTGCTTACTACCGAATGTATTTGTTTTAACACCTTGTTGAATTTATTTTAAAAGGTAACTATCGTCAAGCATGGGAAATAAAAAATACCAATATATTTTTGTGATTTCACAAAGCATAATATAACTAAATTATTTTCTTGAATTATTGAGGGGGCTCCGCCCCCCCAAACGAATCTTTGAGGGGGCCTGGGCCCCCTCAGGCCCCATGGAGTCGGCGCCACTGCTTACCAGAGCATTGAATAGAAAGGACTAGAGTTTGAGAAATATATTGAAATGGAAGCAAAAAGATTGAAATATGTACTAGTGATATGTAAGAAATTTAAAAAAATGAATGGATAAAACATGATGTATTACTGACATTATATTAGCAAGGAAATAGTTGCCCCACAAATAATAAATGGAAGCGTAATGGGGTGTTTGAAGGGAAAGAGCTCGTAGCTTCGTAAAGTGTTAATTTACTTACAGTTTTCGTCCTGAAAACCAAAACTAGGGCTTTATTAAAAATAAGCTTGATTGCATGCTTATGCTAACCGTTTAATAATAGGATGTACTTTTCTACTTTTATAATATTGTAAATATCATTTTAAATTAATGTAATTAAGAAATGTTAGAAGTGCAGAAGCTCCTGGCCTAATTGGTCAATATTTTTTTTATTGTGTAAACTGGTGAAACAAAATCTATCATTGAAGAGCAACCTTAAAGCAGTGGCCTGCCTTGTAGTCCTGTCCCCATGGGCAAGAACCGGTAGAACCGAAAACTAAAGAACAGAACCAATCCATCCCTCATTCAAATACAGTAGATTCCGCTTAATGGGTCCACCGGTTACTTGGGGCAGCCGCTTAATTGGGGCAGATCTTGAACAACAGAACCCAATAGAGGAATATTCCAGAGTATTCTCCGCTTAATTGGGACAGCATGCCGCTTTAATGGGACATGAGTCGGCAACATAGACTCGTGACGAAATTATTTTTTTTTGTTTTCAGAATACTATTTTTTTTATATTTTCATCCTTTGATTTACTCTTATTTTTCCCAAATGTTCCTATTCTTGCCCTATTTTGAATGCTCTTGTTGTTCTACTATCTGAAAGAGGATAGGACTTTTCTTTAAAAAGAGTTAGTAAAAGACATTCATTCAGTATCGCCCGAGGCTGTGAAAAATGTTTTTAACTAAATTGTTTTAATTCTTAAAAATGATAATAAATTAACTAAAACTGCTGATTAATTAATCAAATTAATAGTTTAATAAACTTATGTTGCATTATAAACATTCTTTAGTCTTCTTTCCATCATTTCAACGTTTGTTTATGCCCATACACAGGATAGTTCGCCTAATTGGGGCAGCCGCTTAATTGGGGCAAAGTGCACAAGTCCCGATATGTCCCAATTAACCGGAATCTACTGTATTGAAGTTCAGTTTTATAGTTTAGGTGTACCTATATGGTTTTAAATTACTTACCCCTCCCAAATCCACTCTGCGCACATAGCCCAGGTAATCTGCATGGTTTTGCGCCTCCTGATTGTTGAAGAATATCCAGTTGTGCAATCCAGATATCTCTCCCTTCTTAAGCTCGCCGAGGAAGATGTGCTCCATGGCACTAGAGCCCAGCTTCCCTCCGCCCCTTGAGTACATGCCGAACCATAATTCTCTCATCATGTCCTTGAAGGACTTCTGATCCCTCCTCACGTAGCCTTAAAGAAATAGGTACATGCATTGTCATTTGCTGTTAGCATTAGCACCGTAACTTAATTAAACACATAGCAGATGAGACTGATTAGATCACTAGACAATGAATTAAACTCGATTGGCTTTGTGTTTTCATTAGTCATTGATTTAAGTATACCGGGACTACAGTCCAGCTGCCGAGAGTTGTCCGATGACAGTTAGAAGGGGTAGGAGGCAAGGTTGCCAGGTATGGAAAGGAAACACCCATGTTGCTTGTAAACAAAAGGGTTCCGTGAGGAAAGGAGCCGGAAGGGATGACATTAGTGAAGGACCCAAAGGAAGAATCCATACGGGCCATGGAAGAATCCCTTGTTTTGTGGTTCGAAGAAAGGGCTTATTTTGGTGGTTCAGGCTTTTTTCGTCGGTTATTAATGCATGTGACAACATTGTATGACTAGGCGATGGTGTGAGGTGCGTTTGGAGGACAGCGATTGGCTGCAAACTGTGCTGGCGTAGGGTTCTTCACCCCTCCTTTTTATCTGTCATCGGACAACTCTCGCCGGCCGGACTGTAGCCACGGTGATAACTTTACATTGTCACCTACAATGCTCATATTGTGAGAAAATACCACAGAGAAAAAAATCATTCACAGTGACAGGGGTTCAAACCAGCATTCCCCAATTTCCAGTGGAGTTTCCTCAGAGGGGAATGACACCTTGGTAGCTTAACACGTTTCACACGGATGACCAGAATTCCCTTAATTTTTTCCTGAGGATTTCGGATGGATGACGGAGATTCTCGTCATTTAGGCGCGTCAAATTACACAATTTTAAAGCATACTATAGGCAGATGCAGGGGGGATCCACAATTTCTTACTGGGGGGGCACAAGCAAGGCCATATCCAGGATTTTGTTCTGGGGGGGCACAAGTATATGTACCTCGTAATGCAAAATGAATGCAATGATAATGGGACCGTATTAAAAATCTTGCCTATTTTTTAAGGGTGTGAGGGGGGTACTTGCCGCCGTGCCCCCCCCCCCCCCCCACCAGTTCCGCCTATGGGTAATTGGTAGTTCGTTTTCATTTTTGTTTGTTACTTATTATGAATGAAAGCATCATAATGTTTCAATAGTTAAAATAATTTTTTTACATTAGCCACATATCTCAACATATCATATCATGTCTTTAACATATATCTCAAGACCTCTATCAAGGTGCATTACTCCTCTACATTTCAACACCCCGGTACGCAACATGTTAACTGGCTAAAGCGTTCAACTGGAAATTGGGGGATCCAGGTTAGAATCCCGGTCAAAGCAAATGATTTTTTCTCTGTGGAATTTTGTATTTTAGCATATCAAAGGTCATATGGCTCGTGTTACCAATTTCAGTAATTTAACTGTCTTCATAGGCGCCGACTCCATGGGGCTTGAGGGGACCCGAGCCCCCTCAAAAATTTGTTATGGGTGTGAGAAAAAAATGTGTCAGGCTTGTCGATTTTCCCCGGAGTGTCCAGATATCGAGATTAAAGTTATCAGGGTTCTAATGTTGATCATATAACTCTTCTAAAATGCTTAAAAAACTTAAAACTCAATGCTTTTAAAATTTCCCGGGGCACGATCTCTGGTTCGGGCCCCCCCAATATTTTTTCTAAGTCGGCGCCCCTGACTGTCTTTGAAGCTCTGTATCAACAATTACTTTGTACCCAGTCACATGCATAGATGCAGATTGGTAAACAGAAATTGGTTAGCATTACCTTTGTCTGCCAGGAAGCGGTGTGTTCTTGACATCACTGGTGTGTCTATGATGGCATCTAGCAAATTATTCTCCTCAGCCCTTTCCCCTGCAGTCACATGCTCAGTGACACCTGCATCCGCCACGTAGTTGTTGTAGAGCAGTTGAAGCTTGGATATAGTGGCGATTTGATATGCCCTTGAATCCACCGTGAGCAAGCTGTAGGAATTGATGAATGAATAACATTTTAATAATACTCTGGTTTTCTCCATAAGAGCACATACAAACACACACAACAATTTCTGCTCAAATAACAGAAATAAAAATACACTTGGCATAATTCAACTTGCAACAAAAAGTAAAAGAAATTTAAAAAATACACCAAAGCAAAAATACCCCAAGTAAACTATGAGAACATACAGAAACAAACAAGAGGAGGAGAAAAATCAGAAAAAAAACTTTCAAATAACTAATCACAACATAAAAATAAATATAATTAAATGCTTTTATTTGAAAATGGAGAGAAAATTTGATGAAATGTGAAAATTGGATAGGAATTGAAATGAACATAAGCTCATTTCTTTCCAGGAAAGCGATACATAGATGAATTTGTGCAATTATCAAAATGAACTGGAAAGAATACAGATTACTAACTGATTTGGTGCGTGATCTTCCCGGGTCCCAGATGCGGCCCTCCCTTGCGTATGGATGGTCACATACTTGGCTGCATTGTGGACATCATGCCGGAGAAGGGTTTCGGTGAAGGATCCCAATTCATCGTCGGAGGTGGGGGCGATATTGACGGCTGCATCACTCCAATCTGTAGATGATTAGGATCAACACCAAATCATTAGCTGACTGGCAAGTTGATCATATCCTTCATCGGATGAAGGTAGGTGAGAGATGAAAATTAAATCACTAAGTCTGAGTCCTAGCCCTTTTGCTGCGATGATAGGTATTTGTTGTCATGGGCTGCTAATTTATCTTTTAGCATGATGACTAGCATTCTCTATGTCGTCATGGGTCTAAAATTCATCTCTGCAAAAGTTTTAAGCATCTTGACCTACTACTTGCTGTGAGCAGGATCTTCCAAAGACAATCCAGGAACTATGGCAATTTGTAATAATAATAATAATAATGCTTGTCACATGACACTCACAATTGTTGTGGCTTAAAAAACAGAAAGTTAGTGACTCGTCACAACTGGGACTTGTTTGTCTCTTACCCAACATCCAACCTTAAGAACTCTAAGAATATATTTTAGGGTTCATTTTTGCAAATGTTTAAGATAAGAATGAACCTCGGGTAAATCTCTAAATCCCTTCTCCCCACCTCGACATCCCTGGTGAGAAACAATGCTGATTGTTGCCTAGTACATACCTATTTAAGAATGGGCTCTTATTGCGAAAGATGCCATGGAGTGACACTGGTTGGACTATTATTTAATGAGCTGCATCTCTGCTATTCAAAGTATCAAGTTACAATTTAGAACATAGAGGCTTAAAGTCAGGGAAAATTATTGTAGAGGAAAATACATATATGAGTTATATGCTTGTGCTTTTACGTTCTGAAAATATATCACTCGCAAAATTTATGTTCAGCCACCTTTTCTCATTGCTGAAACTCAAATTTGTAGGTGCAAAATTTCACAGCAGGTGCAGCAAAAATGTAATATTATTTGCTCATGACCATGATGGAGTGTTAGCAGAGTTGCTTCTGTCAAAGTTGTTACGATGGTTAAGTGAATACTGCAGTCAAGTGGAATCTATACCTACCTTCTACCCTGGAAAGTCAAATTAAGCACACAATAGAATTTTCCTGATAAAGCTTCTACCTTTTGCATCATATCAGTTACTTAAGTAATTATCATTCATGATTGCAATTTCTCATCGATGATTTCTAATGAGTCCTCTTTAATGAATTATTGTTTTGTTCAAATAAACTGGTTTAACTGGCTTAACCTCATTTATTGACATCATGCAACAGCATCACTCCTTGTGAGGAGAATATTTCAGTATAGAGCAGTGTCAGATATATTGGGATCTTTGGGCACTATGGCCCCACCGAAACCTAATGCTGGAAATAATTAAATTTTTGTAGGGTACCACTTTGTAAAGGTATTTATTATATATTTTCTGGCAAATTTACCTACTATAAAAAATTAAATCACTTTGTTATTGAATAACTTGCCTAAAACTGCCATTTTTAAGTCTAAAAATGTAAATTTTTTTGGGAAACCTCTTGATCCCACTGTGGCTAGGGGAGCCCAGACTCCCTCGTTTGTCCTCCCCTTTGTACAAACCAAGACCCTGTGATAGAGGTAGGTACTCACCAATATCATGGTCTGACATTTTCCTGAATTAGATAAAAGTTCTGCAGCACTGAGAAATGAAGGATATTTCAGGTCTGACTTTTAGCAAGATTACCAGGATGAAAACTTTTGACTCATACATACATCTTCCAGGTGTGATTCAAATCTGATCTTACATTGGTTGAGGTGATAACACTGCTTTGCTAACTCTTTATCTCTCAAGTTCTGTTTAACTGGCTTCAATTTTGATAAGATTGGATTACTCATTTGCTAATCAGGATTAATTTTCTTTCTGCACTGAATTGTTGAGGCCTTAACCTCGTAGAATTCCATTTTAAGTTAGGAAAGATGACAAAGTTTACTTTCCGAAACTTAACTTTTAATCGCCAGCCAGTTTCAATACAATGCATCACTAAGTCTTGAAAATGATACAGATAATATGTATATCGAAACTAATCAACAATTAAAAGCAGTGGCGTAGCTAGGAATGTGCTTTGGGGGGGCATGATTGTCCTAGAGGGCAACTCCCCCCCACACCCCCCCAAGCAATCGGGGTCCGAGAAAATTTTTGAAAAATGACATGCCTGGAAATGCATTTTACATTATTTTGGTACTTAAAATTCAACTTTAAGTAGATGCATTTATAATAAATCAAAACTAGGAAATAGTTTTATGATATTTTTTTTCTCTGGTATCTATTCCCCTCATCCCCCTCATAGTTACGCCACTGATTAAAAGTACACTCACAGCAGTAGTGGAGGTTCAAGAGTTTGTGACTATTTTAAGGCTTGTTACAACACTTGAAGGGTTTCTCATTATTAAGTTTCCAAATAATCATGTTCATAAAATAAAAATTTATGTAAATTTTTATTAATTTGAGTTTTCGAGGCATCCTCTCCAATATATTCGACAACTGAACAAAATTACCATTTTATCTAGTGTGAATTGGATATCCCTGGGGGGGGGGCATAGCTCCCTCTAACCCCTCTCTGGACCTGCCAATGACTCTCTTTTCTATCTTACAAGGATATGAAAAAAATTGAAAATTTTAGATAAAATAGGGGGTTTCGTAACCCCTGTGCTCCCCCCCCTCCCGCCTATATTCATCGCTGCGTTTCGGGTCATTCGTGTTCCCCCCACTCATCCCCGTGTTTTTCATCTTTGTTATTATGTCTGGACGCTCTCTCGCATGACGACATGTTTTGGGCGAGCCAGCTCAAAATCTGACCTTGGCCTCTCTCTCGGCCCCGATGCCAATCCGACAACGCAAATTTTCACGGACTCATGGATCTCGCGAAAATGAGGAAAAAAAGGAAACGGCGAAATAGCTATCATCCGCATTATGCCCCATCAAAACGACGCCCTTTCCTTCTCGAACTTTCACATGGACCGAAAAGATTCGCATCTGGTTCTCGCTAGAACTTTGTGCCGCCTGCAGAATACGATGACGTAGGCGACGGGAGACAGTTTTTTTTGGAGCGCAGGCCTCAGCGCGGATGGTCTCCAATGCAGTCGAGCATAAAGGTCCTGACGGTGGCACCCCTAAAGTCTGTTCACACGATCATTTCCCCCCCCCCCCCCGTTCCTCAGAATGATAACTCAAGTGATAGGTTTTCAGGGACCTAAAAAGTGATCGCTCGAGCCATAATTTTCTGAATCATACGGTCATTCTCAACGTCCCTTTTTCCATCGCTTATTCCATCACTTTCCATTTTTAAAACTGTCATTCAATTAAAAGCAAAGCGTGGCGTTACAATCGCTGTTAGCGGCCGTGCGTTCAGTTTGACCAAATTACGGAGCCAGCGATGGTTACAGCGACGGAAAAAGGGACGTGCCGAGTGACGGGAACAGGGATGGAATTTCCATCCTATAAGCCATCCCTCGAAAATGATCGCGCGAAACAGTCATTTTTTTTCCGCCATCATTGAAGCGATCGCTGGAGCTATCCCTCGAAAGGGATGGAAAAAAGATCGTGTGAACAGGCTTAATGGCGCCTTCCGTGATACACACGCTCAGAAGAAATTTAGCTCAGTGGCTCCTATTCTCTGGCCAAAAATCCTACAACCTTGTTTTAGCCAAAATAAAAAAAAACATCTGTCAAATACAAATATCGTATTTAACATAAAGTGTGTAAATTTTAGAGTTAACTTTCTTAAGACTCGAAAATTCACTTTTTAAACGCAAAAACGCATTATTTATGGAAAGGATTCAAAATTTTCTATCAGTGGATGGATTATTTATTTATTTTATTTATTTCCATACCTCCGAACACAGCACTAATCGGCCTTCGCATCGGAGGGACGTGTCGAGTGATGGGAAAAGGGATGGGATTGTATGGACATGTAACAATCAAACGTGCACAAACATGACAAAGGTAAATTTCCCAGGCGAGACTCGTGCCCGCGACCTTTTAGTTTGGCAGGCGAGGACTTTATCCCGCCGCCACAGAGGCCGGCAAACATAGCGTGGCGATTAACCATATCATTAATTCGAAAATGTGTGAATTATCAATGGGATATTGAACAAAGATTTTTAAAAATCGGATTCTATGAGCGATCGGTAAATATCTAAGGAGCGGCAAGCGGCGGTAACTACTTTCATCCTAGCATTAGGTGAAAAATTAATGAAAAACAGTGACATTTTAAACAAATCATAAAGTTAAAAAAATAACAGTGGACTCTAACAATAATTCATTCTTAATCAATTAATAGAGTAGTTCTATAAATCAAGATCTTTAAATATTCCGAGTTATTAATAGTATATCATAGCTTGGAGAACAAACATTGAACTTATTCGTAAAAATCGCGCACTCAAGATTTCGTAGATATTTATCAATTTTCGGCGAGCTATAAAAATTAAACAAATTATTTTGGAAAAAAACTAATTTCAGTTTTAGATGCCCAGGACATTCGAAAATGATGGTGTACGAGTTCCGGTGCGAAATGAAAAAGTCGATATTTTGATTTTTGGCCAGTTTTTTTCGATTTCAGCCCACTGTGCGTCGGTGCCTATATTTGCCCTAAACCCCTATCCGTTACTCGATTATTTTATTTTTACCGACCGAATAGTGCCATTCTGTAACTCATTTTTAACAACGTTTTTCGTTTAAATCATCGGTTAAACGCTTAGAGTAAGGACTAGTTGAGGGCGGGAGACGTTACTACTTTGATCCTACCTACCTCGATCGTCTCAATGGTAATGTGGTATTGAGCGGTAGTGTCATGGTGTCGGAACCTGGTTAACAAAAGACATAATAGTCAAATAACAATTGTATCAATTTCGGCGTCTCTAATTTACTAATGTATACATTCGTAACCAAAACAAAACATTTTGTCATCAAATGTAAATAATAACTTGTAATAAATAGAACACACAGAGTAATATTTCACTTCTAAAAAAATTAAGGAAAGTGCGTTCCGTCACTGCTAATTTTGCCATGACGTCACTGGCATTGAGTCACGTGACTTTCATTCAATTTTTAAATTATTTCCTTCTTTAATACACTCTTTTCTCTCGGGAAGAGAAATTCTCCCTTTCTTCTCCCCCGGAATCCGCCCTTTCATGGGTTAACGGTAACTTGCGTACGCATGGAAAACTTCTCACCCACGTCGGCCGAGCAGTAGTGGGTTTCATGAACGGGACTTGTACAGCGCTAAGCCCAGTAGCGGATACAGAAAAAAAATCAAGGGGAAGGGGCGCAAAAGATATCTTGAGTTGCCTTTAATTTTATCGTAATAATAAATAATCAGGTCACATGGAAAGTTTAAGAAAGTTTTGTTTAAACTCATAATACACTTATACCCTATTGGAAATATTCAATTCCGTTCAGGGGCGCCGACTTACATAAAATATTGGGGTGCCCAAAACCAGGGACGTTGCCCCGGGAAATATTTTTAAGTAGTGAGTTTTAAGTTTTTTAAGCATTTTAAAAGAGTCATATGATCAACATTAGAGCCCTGATAACTGGAATCTCGATATCTGGACAGTCAGGGGAAAGTCAGCAAGCCTGACACATTTTTTCCTCACACCCATAACGAATTTTCGAGGGGGCTCGGGCCCCCTCAAGCCCCATGGAGTCAGCGCCACTGATTCCGTTCAATTGAAAAGTGGAAATTCAATTGAATATGAGTAAATCAATTGAATTTCCATGTATGCAATTGAAATTTATCACTTTTCAACGGAACAGAATTGAATGTTTCCAATAGGGTACTAGACAATTCCATCTTGTGTTATAAAAAAGTTAAAATTGTGGTTCTGCATTGTTTGGCAATACGGGCGGCCCCGCTACGGGGCTTCCCCATATGTATCCGCCACTGGCTAAGCCCCAATACCGCACAGTGGCCTGTGGAGAGCTTTTTTTGGACAAAAATCTATTGCCCCATGCATAGAGGCATATCGATGGCTAACTTCTAACAACACGTATCTCAAATTCGGCCTGCTTGAGACAGGTATCTTCAACCAAGTGTAATAACATTAAAAAATAAAATACAAGCAAAGAACAACTCTTCATTTGCAAATGAACGCTTCTTTTTCAGTTTTATGAACTTTTGGTTTTTAATCTTAGTGGGCAAGTAAAAGAAATTAACCATTTTTTTGCTCTCCTGAAAAGTTGCTATTTTTGAGATACGTGTTGTTAGAACTTAGCCATCGATATGTGGGATTTTTATTACTTTACTGTGTCTCGTTCTGTTCTATTTCTTATATCTAATGCGGATAATGGCACAATTGCATTGTGGCGGCCGAATACTTTGGTTTTATCTCAAGAGTGCTCTCTGATTCATAACTAAAGAGCTAAAGATGTGATTACACATAGTCGATAATGTTCATCTAGTGGCTAATTGCATCCTCCTGTATCACATAATGGAGAATCGTGCCATCGAGAGGGATATGCCAAGAAATGTCGTTACGGTAGCTAGGCGATAGGTTAACACATTGGTAATAAATCATAAAATGGCAGTTAAAGGCAGATAATTCTTTCAAGATAGCGTCAGGAATTGAGTTTTCCTTATAATATATCATATGAGTACCAGGTGGTAGGCTGCGGTTGTTTCAATATCTTTAAAACTTTGTGATAAAAAATAAATTTGTCCAATAACGTTATGATCATTGTCCAAAGAGGCAATGGCGGCCGGCTGCCATAATAAATCAGGTAAATGGATCATTGAAAAGTATAGTTGCTCATTACAGTGGCGGATCGAGGGGGTGTTTTGGGGGATAAACCCCCCCCCCCCCAGAGCTCAGAGAAATTTTTGAATTAAATCTATTTTACTTAATAGGATCAATATTGCTTTTATAATAGCGTGAGGATTAAAGAAACATCCCTCAGAAGGTCGTAAAACTCAACATTTTGAACCATTTATCTTATTTTTTTTCTGGCGGAGGGCTCTCGCCTCTCCCTCTTACCCTGGGGGGTATACCACACCCCCACAGTATTAGTTGCACCTGAAACCCCCATTATCATTAATTCCTACCTGCGCCCCTGGCTCATTACAACCTTAAAGCGTCTTCAAAATGGTAAAATAGCAGTGTAATTTCAAAGTTATATACCGCTTAAAAACGAGAGAATTTTCACACAAGCAACTTCCGCTAAAAGTCATACTTTAAAAGAAATGGCCGGACAAGGAAGCCAAAATGTTTAATTTACAATAAAATGATGCTTTAGGTTCACTAAGATATTGTTTTCGAACAGTTTTGCACGCAATCGAAAAGTCCAATTTTGTCCTCGTAAAATGGCATCTCATACCAATGTGCACCGCGATATGAACGCATCGTAAAGGGATTGATAAAAAAATCCGTGTGAAATAGGTCATGACACAAGTGGCGGCGCACATTGAACTGTCAACTGCAAAGCCACGAGACCTCTGTGCGAGTAACTTGAAACGCTGTTGGATTGCCAAGGGGACCTCGGGATGGGTTATTGACATTCGCGCCACTTATAACGCAGGGAGCAACCGCTAATGAGAAAAGTAGTCTAGTCTGTCGGTTGACGTAAGCGGGATGGGTTCGAATGTAATTCGAGAATCGAGGCTAAAGACACCTCCAAACAAACAGCATCCTCTCCACGCGCCCTTGTCCGGTTCGGCCTCCCAACGACTTGTACGTTACCTAACTTGTTCGCAAAGTTTGAATCTCACTATCAATTTTTACGAACCCCAGAATGATAGCTAAAGCGTAGTGATGGAAAAATCGATTTCGATTAAAATCTAAAATAAGTTTTAATATTCAAAGATCGAGAAAATCGATACTGAGCCATGATTTTCAAGTTTCGATCCAAACTCGAATTTTCAACTTCGATCTTGACAAAAGGGTAGTTTCCTATTTTTGTATTGCCTAAATCGGATGATTATTACTCATGGAGTACGTATGTCACTCTTTTAGATTTTTAAATGACGATGTATATTTTTCGCGATTAAATGAGAAGTGAGCATTTTCAAGCAAGCGAAAACACGACGGCTAAGTAGGAATGCTGGGAAAAGTCCGTGTGACAGCATTCTGGTTCCAGCTGCCGCCATGTGAGGCCACCTTGGTGCAAGGCTATGAACGCCAATACGATGCAGGCTGCTAGCAGGTAGCTCTTGGCTTAAATAAGGATTAATAATACCCTATCAAACGAAGTAAACTTTCCGACCTGAGGTAATTTTAATAGGTGATTATTAAGACATGTTTCCGTGAGATTTGTGCCTCATACATGTATTGGTAATCTCAGACGATGTAAAACTCCTATCTACTCGTATAGAAACTAGGTCCCTGTGACGTCACGTGGAGTGGCATCGCATGGGCACCAATCTGGACTTTTCAAATGCGGTTAAAATTGACCTTTGCTATTCATCTAAACTGGGATTTCTAAAACCAAATAATTTGTATATTATGATAACACTAATGATGGGTAACGAATCGCATTAATGCCTTTCGTTTTCTTTGATGAAGGAAACTACCCTATTAGCCTCAGCCTTCTCCTTTTCCTGATATCTTCCACCGTTCCCTCGAAAGCTACCGTCAGAATGCCATTAACTATCATCACATGTCCCTGTCAGTTACTCTTACTTTTATTTATTTTAGCCATCAATGTTCTTTCCGCATCTACCCTTCTCAACACTTTCTCATTCCTTACTCGATCCGTCCACCGTATTCCCTCCATCTTCCTCCAAACCCACATCTCAAACGCCCCAATCCTGTCCCTGTCTCTCTTCCCCATCGTCCATGTCTCAGATCCATACATAAACACATCCACACATAAAACTTCACCAATATCTTCCTCAATTATAAGTCCAGTCCCTTGTTACACAAAACTTTTTCTTTTTCTTATAAACTTCTCTCGCCGTTCATATCGTTCTTTTTATTTCTTATATACTTTTCCAGTCCTCTGTTATCAAAGTTCCCAATTAGCTGTAGTTTCTCACATTCTCTATTTCACCTTCTTTTGTATATCACACTAATGATGTGTTTTATCATCTCTCATGAAGTTTACAAACTTAAAAATGGGAGGTGAAAGGCCCTCATAAGCGGAACAGCATTAGGACTCTTTTCATTGAAATACGGCCCTGATAGGAGTGAAACAAAATGAGCGGGGTTCACCAAGGCGGATGCGAGTGCATCTCTAAGGCCAATGCTATGTAATTGTACTAGTAGATCATGGATGACACTTGCTGACGTCATCAGGTAGATGTAGAGTATGCCGCAATAAGGTATGGTATTTGGAGGAAGCGACCGACAGCTTAGGTCAATTGCGCCATGAGGGAAGGGTATGGAAGGAAGGGTGGAGAGAAACCCGGCGTCGGCGTTAGCCTGCTTCTAACGAAAGGCGTTTATAGGATAACGGCTTTGCGTCCCATCCGATGGACGGAGTGTTGCGCTTGAAATGTCCTCCACACAACATTCAAGCAGGGATCCGGTAGTCTCTGAAAATTCTCTGCCACTGCCGGGATTTGAACCCGAGCCCACGGGGTGGGAAGCCAACGCTCTAGCCATCACACCAACCGGATTGCCGTGCCGCAGTAAGATTTTTGCTATCTTAAGTATTATTTTTTACTCTAATGTAATCATGATTAAGTTTATCCGTTTTCGTTTAAATGCATTCATTAACTTTTTTGCATAATATTAAAAGTGGGATTTTAGTCGTTGAAAAATTAGAATATACCAAAAAGATATAACTTGTAATTTAGTGTTTAAGTATGTTGTCACGTACCAAAGCTGCATCAAAAAAACGTATTTATAATGTTTTAAACGATTTAAATTAAATTAAACATAATAAAAACATTCATCTATAGTTTTACCATCATTTTTCACTGCGTGCCCGGTGGGTCGTTTTCGATCTGGGCAGGAGAGCTATGGGATTTTCAAGTATTTTTTTTTAGTTTCCTGTCACCATTCCATAAAATTTAATGAAATATTCACCAGCATATATGAAAAAATTCTGCATACAAAAGATTATTTTTCGAGCGGTTTCGCCAAATTTCCGCTTTAAGTATGGGATCTACTTTTTCTTTTATCTCTTGATGATTTTATTATCTCTCAGTGAGTTAAGCAGAGGACAAGGCCGTGGTCGGCGGAAGAGGTGGGGGTCTAGGATTTTAACTTCCCCCCAGAAACTTTCGGAAAACACGATATTAACATAAGAACTCTCGAACTCTCCTAATACCTCACTAAACGCCCATAAATCACACCTCCCCTATTTGTGGAAGTGATTCAACTTCAGCATCGCTAATTGGGTCTTGTTACCTGTTTACTGCGAAGTGCGTTTGAGCTTACTAAATCCGTTGGAGAGAATGGAGGAGAACAAACTGACTTCATAGCGTTTGACGACATGGAGGAGGCATTTGATAACGTAGAATGGAATTCAATGTTTAGAATTATTAAAGAAGTTGGAGTGCTCTAAAATGATCGTGGAATCGTGCACAGTTTTTATAAAAACCAAGTAGCTGTGTCAAAATGTGGACCCAACTAAGCAGAATCAAGAGTAGTAAAAGGAAAGGGACAAGGATGATTACTGTCTCCCGTGATGTTTTTTATGCTTAGACCGACAAGTATCGGTGAAATCAAGGAAAAGGCTTAGGGTGGTAATATCCACGGAAGAGTAATTACTTTGCTGCGATTTGCTGACGACTTAGTGGTCAAAGACGAGACAGAATGATTTGAAGAAGACTTTGACAAATTTGGGGATTAAAATGGCCGGATATAAACTGAAAATCAAAGAAAACAAGACTAAGATATTAGTATACAGCAAAAAAGAGGAGGCTAGGACAAATATTTAACGAAGAAAATAAAAAAATTGAAGAGGAGAAAGAATTTTCTTACCGAAGAAGCCAAATTACATACGATGGACGAAGAAAGAAAAAAAAATAGTCAGTAGGAGAGCGCAGGCGAAGAGGATTTTCTACAAAAAGAAGAATCTTCTGTCAGCTGAGAGTGGAAACATGGAGGTAACGAACCAATTTATCAGGTGGTGCAAATATGGATGTAAAATGTAGTTGCCCTTCAAGAGTTACTATGTGCGGTGATGAAAAGTAGCAATAATATCTATTTTAGGGAAATTATGGATGGTTGTACCGCTGGAGTATATTTTTACGCCAAAAACTGAGAATACCGCCGTAAAGCGGAAATTTTTGCCTACAGTTTCCATTTTTGAACTCTGGAACATATTTTTTTTCGATAAACAGTGAATTGAACGCAAAAAGTGAGAGAAAACTACGTGTGAAGTGTTCACAAAATGCTAACTAGTAGTTAATGTCCGTTACCCGCACCATCAATCAAAAACGAAAATGAAACCTTAATAGATTAGGCTGATAAAATTAGCTATTTACCTTAGCTATTGGCGTCAGATAATAACCTAGTACCTATTTTTTAATACTTTAAATATTAATTTGTGTAGTGACATCAGAATATATATGTTAACGAATTTTAAATCCTAACGTGCAAGGGCGTACCCAGGATCATAACTAGGGGGGGCAAGCCACGGTCTACAATAATAACGGGGGGGGGGGGGGAAGCCATGAGATTATTTCCTTGAAAAAATAGTTTTATTTTAGTTACATATCTTATACTAATATATATAATTTTTCGTGGGTTTAAAGAAAACTTGTTGAATACTTTCGTTTCAATTTAGTACTGATTTTACTTAAAGACTTTTACGATTTTTGCTGCTAGGGGGCAGCTGCCCCCCCCCCCCCTGCCCCTCGCTGGGTACGCCCATGCTAACGTGTCTGTGAAATTCTGCCGTGCAATTTGGAGTCGGATATCTAAATCTATCAGTCACAGTGTAAAGTGCACGATTAAAAACCTTATTAGCTCATGTTAGGAGTTCATCAACTTTTTATGCCATCCTAACCCTACAATTGGAGCTGAAAGTAATGAATGGTGTGATTATTACGGAGGCTTCCGCGGTGAGTTGAATGGTGATAGTTTTCCGGGTTTACACCTCGTTGATTCATGTTTTTGTGGACGACAGTTTCGGGCGCGTTCCAGCGCGTTTCGGGCGCGTTTGGACCCGAATACGGGAGCTGGAACGCGCCCGAAACTGTCGTCCGCAAAAACATGAATCAACGCGGTATAAACCCGGAAAACTATCACCAATGAATGATGTGTTTCGATAAATTTTGGATTTAATTTTTTAATTCGGTAGTAAATATATACAAAAGATCTTGGCCCGGCTTGCCCATAGCTACATTCATGTGGTGAAATCTCCAGTGGGATAACTACAAACAGACACAGCACAACAGTCGACTGCATTGTTAACCCTTATCAGCTGTGATTTTTTTCGGTTTACGTGACCGACGCGAAGCGGTTCGATTACGTCACTACCCTTCAATGTCAAGACGGGCCAGAGGCCACGCCCCCTCGCACACAACCAACGATGAATTTTATCGCCATTCGTGGCTTTTCGTAGTTTTTTTTCACATGAGAACTGGATTTTGGGCGTAAAGTCCGTTGAAAGACTTCGTTTCAAAATTTTGAAGAAGTAATGTTTCTCTAAAATCTCTAATAAATTAAATGTAGCGGGGTTTCATTGTTGGAGGGTGGTGTGTATTGGTAGGAGTTGCTTTTCATCCATTTTCGCCCATCTTAGCCAAATGGCTACATCCTACCATTCTGGGCTTATGAGGCTCTTGAAGAAAACTCACGCTCCATTTTCCTGTCTAATTGTCACAAATATGTTGTTGAGGTTTGCAATAACTTAATCCTAGTTTTCATTTATTTTTTGAGCCGATTGCTATAAGCCCACTGGCATAAAGAGACGGTTGCGTAAAGGCCGTTTTACACGGTACACGGAATTACGCAGGTTAGAGCTGCATTAATTTCTAAAATGGCGTGGAATTGCGCGAATGCATGAACGAAATTAGAACAGGGGCTATTTTGCCGTATCGCATCCACGCATTCTCGCATGTGTTCTAGCAGTTCGCCGCTTTACACGACGCAATTTTGAATGCGCCTTCGCACGTACGTCAGATTGCGCAATTCCGTGTACCGTGTAAAACGGCCTTAACGGACATTCAATATGGACGCCTAATGTCTGTATATTACATGCATGTATCATAAAAGTAAACTCGGAATGGTGTTGTTTAGATTATTTTAACGTTCCTTCAACTAAAAATATGCTTTCCCTGAAGATTAATTCTCTTAATCAAGATCACTTGCAGAAATTGGACAAAATTTTATTCTGACCTCGTTACCACCCAGTGTGGCTACGGGTCATTCTGAAGAAACCAGTCGAGATATCACCAAAATATTTCACTGGATTATTGAAGACGACCATGGGAGAGTACCGTATCTAAATATCTCCATAATCGCAAACAGAAAGTTTTCTGGGCGGTAATGGGTTAAATTGCCGCATCACCACCACTAGACCGGTCCTTTTTCGTGGCGTATTTCTTGTTTAAAACTGACGAATCATCTTCAAATTCTTAGGGCACAAAAAGGAGATCTTTCTCAAAGGAGATTGCCGCTTGAGCATCGATAAATAAGAGAGATCATTCCACAAAAATATGTTTTCTACAAAAAATATTATGTTTGCTTGTTGATTAGATCTGACGTCACAGGTAACGTAACACATGATAAGAAATAGGTGAAATAAACTGAACCTCTCTATAAGTTATACTACCGGCGGAATTCAGCATAGAGAAAAAATATATTATGTTTTCTGATGCGTATTAATTCGATAATTAAGTTGAAATAATTAATTGAGGCTTATTGGAGAGATTTCAAGTAAAGTTGATAGACGTTGAAGAATTTGAAGCGCAAAATTCGAAGGGCGTTGTTAGAGCACAAATTCTGAATTGAAATGACAGAAATAAATATTCATTCTTATCTACACGGTGTTTCAGAAGGATTCTGCTATGCTTCAGGAGGTGGTAGGGGAGAGAATTGTAAGCATTGTTGTATATAAACATGGGGTAGCAACTCCTTAGTTACAGAGCTATGGCAACGCAAACATTTTTTTGGATGCCATTTGCAGTTACAATGAAAAAGGTTTTTTTTTTTTAGGTATGCAGCCTTTGAGTTTAATTAACCGAGAGCTTTGAGTGAGTATCAGTAGTGCGATTGCCAATCACACGCATTTTAAAATAAATCATTTCAGACAATTATAATCGCACATTTTCGTCCAACCTTAATTTTTTTAATCCCCTTAAAAATTCAGAATATTAAATAAAATGTCGTAAAGGCTGTATACCCAAGAAAAACTGTTTTCATGGTAACCATCCAAAAAATGTTTTCGATGCCATAGGTCAGTAACTAAGTAGCAGCGACCCCATGTTTATGGACAAAAAATGCTTAAAATCGTCTCCAATACCGCCTCCTGAAGCACTCTTTATTTATTTTCCATGTATGTTTAGAGGTGGCTAGACCTCACGGATTAGAAAGAGTGTTGTTCGACAAAAATTTCGACCTCGGCATCCCAGTGAAAACGTACGTATTGCTCGCTGAAAATTTACGCTATTATCTCAGTAGTTTCAGGGTCTATAATAGAGGAGAATTTTCAATATTTTCCCGTAATTTAAATAAGAATTTTTTTCTTCGGCATTTTATGTATGGAGGAAATTACGTATTTGAGAAATGGATGGTTATTGACAATGGTCTGCTTTCTAAGCTCTGAAAATTTCATCATGACCAACAGTTTTAAACAAGTAAAATTTACGGTTTCATTGGACTGCGGAGGCCGACATTTTTGCAGAACGGAATTCTTAAAATTCTGTGATTCAGGCCACCTCCTGCACATCCATGGGATAAAAACTTTGGAGAATTTCTTGAATATTTCTTATCGTCAGTTCAATTCAAGATTTGTATTATTACAACGCCCTTCGAATTTTGCGCTGAAAATTCTTCGATGCCTACGGACTTTTCCCGCAATCTCTTTGTATGGTCTTAATTTGTTATTTCAATTTTCGAATTAATGTGGATGGGATATTGTTCAGTAATTTTTCCTTACGCTGAATTCTGCTGGTAGTAGAGATGTTCAGGTTCATTTAACCTTACGCCTTCTTTAACGTTAAGTTATCAATCTAAACTACAAGCAAAAAATCTAAAATAATATTGCCGTATAAAATATAATTTTTTATATGAAAAACAGTTTAATTAAAAAAATAATAAAAATGTACGGCCCCTTAAATCAATGAAAATTTCAAAAATGTTTAATGTAACAGTTACAATGAGTTTTAGAAGAACTTTTCATGTATCTTAAACGCTTTTAATGTTATAAAATAAATTCTGGCTGGTCAAAAGATATAATCTAATAAAGCGAGGTAAAATACTTATTATGGTGGAAATTTCTCAGATTGTTTTCACGACATGCCTCATTGTGTTTACCTTTCATTAAATCAAAATGAATCATGGCATTGAAAGAAATATCCGTCGACTGCAATAGGAAGCTCCGGAAATTCATATGACGAAACAATACCGTATTAATCAGGTAAAAGAACGTGTTGTGACAATAGCAACATTGGATAGTCGCTCAGTGACTCACGAAGACGCCGGAATGAATTACGCGGCGGGAGAAAAAACAAGTGAGGTGTGTTGTCCGAAGGGCAAACACCAAAGGTGTTCACGAAATTATGTTTTCTTTGAAAAATTTCCAACGTGGCACGCTTTTTTTAGGGTTATTTTTGCAAACGTGAAGGCTGAAATCATGCTTCTGAAATCTGACGTATCGTATGCCATTTGCTGCACCGTCAAGAGTTCGTAAGGGTCATAGTTCGCGGCAGATTTAATCTTGTCGGCAAGACAATTATGGGGAAATGTAAAACGGTATTCATTAAATTTAAGAACATTAAATCGTGAGGGAATAGATTTGTTTTCAAGGATTTCTACAACGTTACTCTAAAGGAAAATTGGTAATGTAACAATTTCTTATTAAAGATAGTTTGCTCTTTAAAGACATTTTGCTTCTACTGATTACTGTCGCGCAGGAACTGAATATGCGTATTATTTCCTTTCTAGTTGATGTGAAACTCATGGTTTCCTCTTTAATACTTGAACCAACGACCTGAGATGGGGAGTCATTTTAGGATCCTTTAAATGCTAGCAGATCGCCATCGTGTATTCCTTGCCTTCAAATCCTGCCTCGTTCTCAACATCCTCGACATAGTCTTCTGGGCTTTGAAAATGCGGCAACACTGTAACAGAGGGACACAACAAGGCCTCAGGTTATTTCTTTCCGTACCTCACACCGTGCGCGTCCAATTTGCGAAGGTGTTCAGAGCCATTGGGTTTATTTTTAAAAATTGAGAGAATGCCCATTCTATCCCTCCCCTATTTCAATATACAGAGTGAATAATCGCCTTTTAGTGGACAGCAGGATATCCTAAAGGGGCACGTCTTATTATTAGCATTGTTGAGAGTTTCTTCTCATCGCCTTGACGACGACAGTTACATGTTTCATGAAGACTCACGAGAGATAACAGCCAAGATGACCGCTGCGGTCGCCAACCATTTCGCTGATGTCGTTTCCGTAGCCATTGGTGTCCTAACGGTTGAACCCAGCCGCTAGAAGTGGTGTTTTCTGGTTGTTTTGGAATAGTCCTATTGTTTTGCTGTATCCTTTACGACGCCGTCGGTGTGAACACGACGGTTGTTTGGCTTGGTTTCACGTCACAACTGTCGCTAGCGTCCTTGACAATAATTCACGTATTCCTGATGGCTTTGGTGTGGATATTCCTTACATTTCGTCGCTGTACGGGTCGAGTTCTCACGACGCCTTCGGTCTTCCAACTGGTTGGGTGTCCTCCGGCGTGAGGTTATCCTATGGTCTGTCCGCCCCACTCTCCCAACCTTCCCGCCTACCCTTTCCACCCAACGTAATAATTCACTCTCGCTTCTCACCAGCCGTCTCTCTCCCCTCCTTCGCCTTCTCACTTCCCCTCATCTGCCCTACTCCTCCCAGTCCCTTCTTCAGAATGCCTCTACCAGACCGACACAAGGGGAAAAAGTGAACGCCCAGCACACTTCAACTGTTTTTTTGTTCCTTCATTTCTGGAAAAAAATCTTCTCATCTCCTCTCATGGGCGTACCCAGAGATGGGCAGGGGGGCAGCTGCCCCCTCTAGAAGCAAAAACCGCAAAATCGTAAGCCTCTAAGCAAAATCATAAGTCTTTAAGCAAAATCAGTACTTAATTGGAACGAAAGTATTCAACAAAGTTTCTTTAAACCCACGAAAAATGATATGTATTAGTAGAAGATAGGTAACTAAAATAAAACTATTTTTTCAAGGTAAATATCTCATAAACTAATAAAGCGCTATTACAGTTTTCTTAAAATGTTGGTTTCATTCACCTTTTACATGCTAAAATGTCTCAACTTGGCTTGCCCCCCTCCTGACCATGGCTTGCCCTCCCCTAGTTATGATCCTGGGTACGCCCTTGTCTCCTCTGTGGGTATTGGCATACCAAACATTTTATACATAAGTATGGTTACGGTTGCTATTGAGAAGTGGTTATTGATAAGTTATTAAATTAGTTTTGATTGATTCTATTGATATAAAGAAAGTGTGTCAAAGAAAGAAGAATGTATGTTTAGTTAAAGAGAAAAGCCTCTCACAGTATTTATCGATTTCATCTTACTCCTTTTCGTCATCGTCTTTTCATTCTTCGTAGGTACCTTGTCCTTTTTTATTTATTTAATAAATTTAAATTCACCCAACATAAAAATACTATAAATGGGTTACCTATTTTCACAATTTATCTCAAATTTCAATCTTAATTTAAAAAGAACTCAATACACTTATAGTGCATTTAATTACTAGAGCAGACAAGGCCGGCTAAATGACACATCAAAATTTCTATATCAATTTATAACGTCGCTAGCATCGACGATATCTGTCCCCGAAACATTTCCTTTGACAAGTTTATATTTAATACTGGAAAGTGTGCTGAATCAGATACATATTCTATTATTAGGAGCATTCATACAATGATTTGCATTCACAATAATGCCTATATACTGGACCCACACAAGAGGAATAAAGTGAACGCCCAGAAGACTTCGCCTGTTTTTTTTTGTTCTTCCAAAAATTTTTTTCTCATCTCCTCCTTGTCATCATCATCATCTTTTCTTTCTTCTTCCCCCGTTCTTCGTCGCCTTCCATCCCACGTGAAATCTTTTCTGACGAAGGGCCGGCTCATTTTTTAAATGCAAGGGGGAATGTATTTTTTTCTCATTTTTACGAAATCCCTTATCGATTCGCGATCGAACCGCATCTGGCGAGGAGTGTTTGTTCGTCTTTCTTTACCTTCTCTTATTTTTTTTGTTTGGAATGGATGAGTCAGCTTCCTGTGCCTGGAGAGACGCCTATAGTCGACATATGCGTGAGGAGGTATTCGCTGGTGACAAGAAAGAAATACTTCACTTTAGTGGCGTAAATATTAATATGCTTTGGGGGGGATGGGGGAGGCTGGGGGAGCAACCCCCCTGGTAACGGGAGTCCGGGAAAATTTTTGAAAAATGAAATGCCTGGAAATATATTTTACATCATTTTGGCATTTAAAATATTCCTCTAAGCAGATGCAGTTATTATACGTCAAAAATAGACAATAGTTTTAAATATTTTTTTTCTCTGAGGTTTTGGGGGGATATATCTCCTCATCCCCCCCATAATTACGCCACTGTTTCACTTACCGTCGTACTAAAATAGGAGAATTCACTAGAGGAAGATGAAGGAAATAAAATGTAGAACAGAGAGATTTAAGATTACGTTATTTCCTAGGGCTACCAGGTATAGTAAAAAATTTGGCGATAATGCAATTGATTGCTGCGCTCGTTAGGTAGACCAATTGAATGTTTTTTCTCTTTTCTCGTTTGGTTTTGTTGGTCCTTGTTTTCAACATTTAACAAGTGTCATGCCGCTGCATGGACATTTTTCAACTTCATAATTTGTATTTTTTTTGCATGGTTGCGGTGAGCTTGCATGGAACAATACATGATCTTTGAGAGGTCACACCGCCTGCTGGCATGAGTTTTGGTCCATTTTTTCAACCATGTCTTTTTTCTTAGTCGACGTGAAACGTATCCTTCGTTTGCCGTCGTTCTAAGGTAGGCGTTATTGCGAGATGAAAATAAAGAAAATAGACGGCAGGACTGAGTGATTTAAAATGTCATTCTTTCCTCGTACTATCAAGGAAAACAAAGGTGTATCGATGAATATTTTTACTAAAAATTATACCTTGCTGAGCGAGATGCTCTGGACCAGAATCTTCGAGAGCGCTTTCCTTAGACTCTCAATCTTCTATACTCCCATTAATTCTTCCTTTCATGAGAGCCTCCTCTGTCACGCTATTTTTTTACCTATATCATTACTTCTGCGTCCGCTTACCTCTAATGTGCTGAGTTTTCGACATTGTCTGCCCTCTTTTTCCCAAGCTGTAAAGCGATTCCTTTCCTTACAGTGCACTTATTTCTCCATTCTTATCCAATTCTCCCTTACGTTGCATTTATGTTCCTTCCATACCGTTACCCGGCGTAGTATATCGTTTAATTTCTCTTTTCATAGCTTTGTGTCTTCATTTCTTCGATTTATTATTTCCTGCGTTTTCCCTTATTGTCCCTTCCATGATTAAAACTTTTCTTCATCAGTTAGCTCTATACGTTATTATTTGACTTCTACTCTGCCTTTACTATTCCGGTGCTATTATTTCTTTTATTCTTTCTTCATGGTGTCTATTGCTGGTGCTGTCTAGGGGTTAGGTGGAAGAGGGGACTTTCCAGTCTCAACCTCGCCCGAATAAAGGCATTTTATTATTATTATTATTTTCCTTCTCTTCCTTATACTCATCGTATTCTAACAGTTTCTGGTGTTACCTCGAAATATATGATATGCTCGCTTTCTTTCTCCCAAACCTGAATTGAAAACGATATTATTATAAATATTAAACAACATTGGAAAATTATTCTACTATAGTAAATTCGGCCCACCTTGACATTGAGCGGTAGTGATGTAATCGAACCGCGTCGCGTCGGTCACGTGGCCCGAAAACAAATCACAGCTGATAAGGCTTAACAGTGGACCCGACTGTTGAGCTACATATGTCTGTCTGAAGTTCTTTTGATGGAATTTTACCACGTGAACGCAGCTAAGGGCAAACATAGACCGGTTCTTTTGTATGTACTACCGCATCAAAAAAGCCAATCCAAAATTCAACGGAACACGTCATTCATTAATTTCAGCTCCAATTGTGACGTTCGGATGACAAAAGAAGTTTATGAACTCCTAAAATAAACTACTAAGGTCTTTAAGCGTGCAATTCATGCTATTACTGATAGATTTAATGCTCTGAATATAACTAAATAATTATTATAAATAATAAAGCGTATAACGGATACAAAAAAGACCTTTGAAGTAGTTAGCCATGAAATATATCCCTGAAACAGGCGTGAGCTATGAAAAAAATATCCCATACCCCCAGGTGAATCTAATGCTCAAAAGCTTCTAGACTACGTGGCATCATTGCGTACGAGTTTAGGATGAAAACGATAATTATAACATACTCATGTCTGTTTGCAAGTTCCACAAGGGTCCAATCTAGGTCAAAATTAATGTCTACACGTACAAATGTTGATTTTAAAGGTGAAAATTATTTATGTATCCATCAGGTGTGCCTCGATATGAAATAGCTGGGTGGTTTAAGATTATTTATAAATTTTTCGTGTGATTTCGCGGTTTTACGTGAACAATGAGAGACTCATGTGAATATTTCCGTGTTTTACCTGAGTACGTTTGTATATGGTATTGGCAGTGCTTAATTTATAAAATTTTAGGTACCGGAAAGCATACCTACACTTAATCCAAACGATTTAAAAATATAAACTCCCTCCCCATAAAAATTATGATTTAAAAAAAAACTTGTAATAAAAGTTACAATGAGGAATTATGATATACCAATTATAAAAAAAAGAATACATTTTTTGACACGACCCTATTTTCGCTGAGAGGTACCGGAACGCCGCGCCGCGCCGTTTCAGCAGGAATTTAACACTGGGTATTGGAAACCATGGTTCATTGTTGACGGGGTGGAAACAGCAATATTATACATCGATGGCTAAGTTCTAACAACACGTATCTCAAAAATAGCAACTTTTCAGGTGAGCAAAAAACAGTTTTATTTTCTTTACTTGTCGCCTGAAATTAAAAACCAAAAGTACATAAAACTAAAAAAGAAGCATTCATTTGTAAACAAACAGTTCTTTTTTGCCTTTATTTTATTTTTTAACAATATTACACTTTGTTAAAGATACCCGTCACAAACCGGCCGAATTTAAGATACGTGTTGTTAGAAATTAGCCATCGATATGCCTTGCGAAAAGTGAAGTATGCAAGATGAGCGTAACAGAATATGACCTCTGATCGCATGTGACGGTGTGGGTCCAGAGGCTAGGAGCGATCTATCTGCCGATTGAGTTACGGAACTGGCGCAGTTGGCGACTGCAGTTATCGTCAGAAACTGGGTCACTTTCTTGCGTTATAGTGTTATGATGCCCGATGTAACCCATATTGTGTATCGTGCCACGGTGTTGTGAAATTATTTACATGTAAGAGCAATCAGCCGCATAAATATCGTGTTTCCCATCACTTCATTTGTAAACAGATCCTCTTTTGTTTAGAAGCATGAAAAAACAAACATTGCTGCCGCAACAACACGCCGAGGTTGGTATTCCTGACTCACCGATGGTGCTCACCATAGTTAAAGCGGTTAATAGATAAACAATCGATGATGGACCTAACTTTCAGCCGCGTTGGACATGTGCTTCTTTTATTAAATGGAACACATAGCTCACAATATTCCATTCGCGATGAAAAGTCGAGAATGTAAATATTTGGAGAATACTTGTGCATTTTTCCGATTATATAAGGTGTCGGCGATTTGGCCCTCGGAGCTCTAAAAATGGAATACCGATACCACCTCCCCAAGTGTAGCCAAGAAATTGCGCCATTGCGAAATCTGGCCATCTTGGGAAGGACCTTTGGAAGTGTGCTCCTTTTAAATATACGATGTGTGATCAGAAAATAAGGGGACATTTAGTTAAGAAAGAATGTATTTATTTACATGTTTGCATTAATGTTGTCGCTTATAAAATAGTCACAATTTCACGGCCATTTCGAAACCATTTCTTTCAGAATGTCCACGTTTTAATTGGTTGTTGATGTGCTGGGGCGTCCGTCGTCTTCGACGTCTTCACAGCCATCTTGGAAACGCTTGCACCACTCGCAAATTCTTGTTTTACTCATAGAAGACTCACCGAAGGTCTTTTTTTCAACATAACACATGCCTTGTGTATACTTTATTACATTATACACTAATTTAATAATCCATTTCTCTAACAAACGCAAATCGCAGAGCTCATGAAAACGCGTCTAACCTTAGCGGCTGCCGCAGACAAAGTAAACAATAAATGCAGCTGAACATTTTATCATACAAACCCAGGGGCATGTTATGTACGTGTTAAAAAATTGACAATCGGACTTTCCAAACTCGCGAGACAAATGAAATAAAGTTCCCGCTATTTTCTGAACACAACCTCGCATGGGATGTCACGCAATTTTGAACATTTCACGAGTATCTAATCTCAATAAATTAGTTTACTAACTCATAGCATTTAAAATCCTCTCTATTCCAGATTTTTTCACTCCAGGCACCGTATCGAGTAAGCAAGCTAGATATGTGAGCTAACGCCTCGAATTATCAGCTCTGGTGATTTTAAGCAGCCAACGACGATGACTCAGTACGTCTAATTAGAGCCTCCCGTTTCTTTGCTGGGTAATTTTTCCGGATTCCGTTGCCTTGACCGCGCTAATTCGATGTTTGCTGTTAGTTTCACAGGGAAAACCTGAAGTCTTTTATCGCCTTACAAAGTGTTTATGAAAAAATACACGAAGCTCAATGACGTAAAATCGTCCGTAGAGAGAAATCATCAGAACTTTTTTTTGGTCATGTATTCACTCAATTTTTTTTTCTGGAGGGGGAAATTTACTTCTTGCCGGGGTTCCTGGTAGATATGCTACATTATCAACGGAACGTGGGTTTTGGAGGATCTAACCCGGAAAATTATGGGCCTGGATATGGAGCGCGCTCGTAAAAAAACAAGGTGAAACCTATTAGCACTGTATTTTGAATTGTTGAAAAAATTACATCAGAAAACCTTGAAGAAGTATTCCGTCGTTTTGCTTTCTCACTCATTACATCCGTTTTGTCCAGCGATACTTCTCTGAATTATCATGTGACTAAACTACTATCGGGCATAAATAAACAAAATTAAAAATATTAGTCAATGCTAGATAATTTGAGAATACCGGGACTAGCTACAGTGATATCTTTACGGAGTCACCCGCAATGCATGAAAAATCCTGGTCAAGGCGAATATGTGGATTTTTCACACAATGCTAGATAATACCATTAAAACTTAGCATGCCGGCCTAAAAACCGCTGATCATTCCCTGTATGCCGGCCGTTTTTGCTTCTTTTCAAAATTCCATTACAAAATAACCACTCAACGTATGATGATTGAAAACATTACAATTCTGCATGTTTATGCTATCTATCGGCTTCGAATGGAAGTAACCATACCAGGGAATGAACAGAGGCACATAGATTAAGTCTAGTGACGGAATAACTCATTTCAGTTACGGATACAGAAAAAACACGGGGGAAGGTGAGCAAAAGATATTTTGAGCTACCTACACTTTTATCGTAATGAAAAATAATCAAGGTACATGCAAACTTAAGGGTGAGAATTGTCTCACCATTTCGACAGTTGACGTGATTGACGCGATAAGTGTTACCTAAGATTACGTTAGTTACTATTGGATAATACTGGATTAGATACTATTTTTGATTAAGATTTTTTATAGTATTAATTCTTCAATTTGACCCAAATCCAGGCCATAACCTCTTCGTGTTTGCATTGCATTTCCGCAGTCGCCTGCTGGGGTTCTAATTATTTTGAGGTTTACCGAATTATTTTTTAAAATAAAACTGTCGGAGGCTCAGACGATGTTCTACACACTGAGAAAGTTCTGGAGCGGCATTTTTGGATCTAAAAATAAATTACTTATTTTTCTTGATTTCTTTGATACCAGTAGCTTATTCTATCATTTCAACGCGCATGCATGTCCGGAAATGGATTTTGACGCTATTTTGGCTCATTAAAGCTAGATAAAAGTTAATAAAAATAGCAATTTATTCAGAAAAAAATACTGTAAAAAGTGAGAATTTGTCAGTTTATATAATTAAATAATAAATCTAAAAAAAACTCTACAATGAGCTTTTCGAATATCCCTTTCAAATAAGAATCATGTTCTCTTCATTCTTCCAACTATTTTTTTTTATTTATTTTTATATGACCTTTTTACACTGAGTATGTTGTATAATAAAGCAAATTAATGAAAACTTAGAATTTTAAAATAGCAAAAAATCTCTGGAGCTCAAGTAATCTGATTCTTAATTAATTACACTTTTCAAAAACGCTTCACGGTGGACGCGAGCGTTGTAGGGGCCCCATAAGCTCGGGGCCCTCGGCGATCGCCGACCAACCGACCTGGCCAGTCCGCCCCTGCGTTAAACGCGTATCAATATTCACGCCAATATGGCCATAATAGTGTTCTAATGTCACGCTAGAGAACGCCACTGTATTTCGATGATTTTACGTTGCATGAGCATTCGTGTGATTTGTACGCTTGAATCAATGGTGGAGCAACTTCTTACGTCCACGCTAAAGAAATTTCAACTGAGTTATCGGAAAACCATTGTTATACAGCCAAATGGGTTGTTTTGCAAAGATCTTCTTGTGTTGACCTCGAGGAGTAAACAAAACTGACTTCTGATTGGGCATTGGCGGCGAGAATATAGAACCTGTTCTTATTAGGGTAGTTTCCTTCATCAAAGAAAACGGAAGGCATTGATTGCGATTCGTTACCCACCATTAGTGTATTCATAATATAAAAATTATTTGGTTTTAGAAATACCGGTTTAGACGAATGGCAAGGGTCAATTTTATTCTCATTTGAAAAAGGCCAGATTGGCGCCCATGCGATGCCACTCCACGTGACGTCACAGGGACCTAGTTTCTATACGAGTAGATAGGAGTTTTACATCGTCTGAGATTACCAATGCATGCATGAGGCACGGAGCTCAGGGAAACATCTCTTAATAATCGCGTATTAAAATTGCCTAAGGTCGGAAAGTTTCCTTCGTATGGCAGGGTATTAATAATCCTAATTTAAGCCAAGCGCTACCAGCTAGCAGGGTACTAGGCTACCTGCTAGCATCCTGCGTCGTATCAGCCCTCAAAGCCTCGCCCCAAGGTCACCTTACTTGCGGCAGCGGGAACCAGAACGACGTCACACGGAGATTTCCCGGCATTCATACTTAGCCGTCGCGTTTTCGCGCGCTTGGAAATTTTCACTTTTCATTTAATCGCGAAAAATAGATATCGTAATTTAAAAATCTAAAAGCGTGAAATACGTACTCCATAGGAGTAATAATCTTTCGATTTAGGAAATAAAAAAATAATAGGAAACCACCCTATTCCAAATCGGGCGAGAAATTGTGTTCAATATTGTGAAAAGGATATTGGACTAGAAATTGGTGTGTGTCAGTTGGACCACGATCCAATATCCAAGGGATTGGAAAATAAATTGGGAAGTGTCATTCGGGCTTTAGGGTGAGCTATAGGGCAATGCGTCAATAACCGTAAAAGGCTGCTATAAACTGCGGTTAAGAATGACAAAACTATTAGTAAATTAGCCGTAGGTTCATAGATTTTATTGCCCTTACTGTGAAGGTCTAATTTCACTTCTTATTTCTTAGAATATTTCAATTTTCAGTGAGATATTGTTTTTGTGTGACTACTTGACAAAGCATAAGCACAAGCATATGTCACTGGAGTTAATATACATTGATAATTTTTAGATTACATAAATCCCATTAAGAGGAAAGCGAACTTATAAAAAAATAAGCCTTCGTCCAGACGATGTAAAAACCGGATGGTTCCATATTATTCGTCGTGAAAAGGTTTCGTTTTTTTTGAATCCTAGTTAGTTTGTTTTATTTTTCTCTAAAAATCCGAACAGCTTCAAAAACTAGTTGCTAAAAGAAGTCGGTAACTGTAGATTATGGAGACACAATTATTAGCTCTAGTTTGTGTACTTGATAATTAAATCCTACAGCGATAGTCAGGTAGTTTGTGGAGACCAAGGAGGTTGTGAAATAATTGGAGGCGCTGTTTCCGAGTTTTTGGCGTGATCAAAGTTCCGCCATCTTGGTTTGACCATGTTTGGACTCAGTCTCCGACTGATATTTTGAGGTGGCTAAGTTTTGTTCTAAAAATGAACCAAATAAAGTGAAAAATGTAATAATATAATCATCAATAATGTATAAACATAATCATAAGTATTTCGCCGGTGATTGTCATAGGATTTTTCTCATCATTCGCGATACTTCTATTAATGTATAAACTCTGTGTCTGTGAGCCATTTTAATGGTGGGGAAATCCTTGAAAATATACTTCATTACTGTAATTGCTAGGGTATCCGTTGACTATAATAAAATTAAATACCCGTGTAAGTGCAGGGAAATGACTATTTTACACTCATAAATTTTATTTTCAGCTGAGCTGGTTCTAGAGCGTTTTCGTAGTGATTGATAACAATTTTTCCCTGGGAAAAGATGTGTGAGGCATAACTTCGCGAAGCCTACCAATGAAGTAAGAAAAAAATGTTTACATTGTGCGTTCCATAGTTTATTTTAATGTGTTAACGAGTTATGACCAAAAATTTCACCAAATAGTTAGCATTGACCCTAATGGGATTGTCAGTGTTTTGGTTAAAGTGGGCGTGGCTTTCCTACCCAAGCACCCCCATTCCGGCCACACTTCTCTCCACGCTCGAAACCGGTGGTGCCTTCTCCAGATATTTACAACCTCCTTGGTGGAGACACACCTACCTGTTATTGGCCCGGGTGAATCCGTCCGATATTCCATCTTCTGGAAATGATATAATGTTCTTACATGATGGTTCTCTCATGTGCTTTTTCTCTGGACTGCGGCTCGGCCAAAGCGAGTTGAAAGTCGTCTAACCACATCCGCTGGCCTTTTTATCAGAGCCAACATTATTTTTATTTCTACTCTCGTTCTCTGGAATTATTTTTTCGTGACTGATGAAAACTGCTTGTTATGAAATTCATTGCGGCCCAAATTCAGGCCACATCCTCTTCGCGATTGCATTGCATTTCCGCGGTCGCTTGATGGGCACCTAATTATTTTTACGTTCACGGAATTATTTTTTATTGGTAAAAGTGCCGGAGACTTGAAATTTTAAAATATCTTGCTGAGAAAATTCTCGACCTGAATTTTTGGATTTAGACTACCAACTCATTATTTTATTTTCTTCCATGGCGAGTTTTTGATATGGTAGTGGAATAAGAGACTGACATATGAGAACATTTGCACCATGATGAAAAAATAATAGGAATGAATGGTTTCTCGATTTCCTAAAATTTACAGATTTTTGTTTATGAGGTTTCTGTATTAGACCATTCAATTAAAGAATGAAACATAAGTATCTGATTTTTTTACCGCTGACTTATCACTTTTAGAGCCGTTAAAATTTGTTTGTATTTCGATAGTAATGTGTAGTATATTTCGATACTATACACCGTATATGTCTGAATATAGTCCCCCCTTTTTCCAATAATGCCCGTGATAAAACTTAAGGGGGGGACTATATTCAAACTCATTTTAAAATTTTTTTCCCGAAACTCAAGCCTCAAAATTAGGGGGGGGGGACTATATTCAGAGGGGGACTATATTAGGAGGAATACGGTACTGAAAGAGAATGGCTTAATTTAAAAAAAATGCGTTTAGTTATTCACGATATGGAAAAATTCCATTCCGTCACGTTTAGTTCTTCTGATTTTTTTAAACATATATTTTTCGTTTTCGAAATATGTATGGTCGATTGTCGGTTAGGGGCGGGAATAGGATTATGTTATTTAAGCGCCAGTGTTGCATTGTGTAGAGTGGGTCGGTTAGGAGCACCGCTTCCGCCCCAGCAGGCTGCACTCAAGAGATTAGGTAAGAGCTGAAGGGAAAGACAGATAGATGGGTGCCTTGCAACCCGCGGATATATACAATCAGTTCATGCAACCCTTTGAAAGCCTTTTTCTATTCCTTAATATCCGACTTTTTACTTGCTCTCAGTCTTTCAGGACAGAAAATGGCGAGGTCATAGTGGTAGACTCGCTTCCGCTAGCTGGGGTAGCTCCTTCGCAATTGTTGCTCAGCTACCAATCGGAGCGCTCAGCGTTACAATGCCCTTTCGAGTGAGGTCTTCCCAAGGAGGCTGTAAATATCTGGAGGGGGCACCACTACTTTCGAGCGTGGAGCGAAGTGTGGCCGGAATGGAGATGTTTGGGTAGGACAAACCACGCCCACTTATTGTTAGACTAAAACATTGGCAATCCCATTAGGGTCAATGCCAACAATTTGGCGAAATTTTTGGTTATAAATCGTTAATACATTAAAATAAATAACGGAACGCGCAATGTAAACCTTTTTTTCTTACTTCATTGGTAGGCTTCGCCACGTTATGCCTCACATATCTTTTCGCAGGGAAAAATTGTTATCAATCACTTCGATTCAGTGGCGGATGCAGAAAACACTCAAGAGGGGGGGGGGGGGCGCAAAAGATATATTGAGTTGCCTTTACTTTATCGTGTTAAAAAATAATCAAGTCACAGGCAGAGTAAAATAAAATTTTCATTAAAGTAATTATATACATGTATAAGACAATGCCATCTTGTGATATAAAAAAGTCACAATTGTGGTTCTGCAATGTTTGGCAATACGGCCGGACCCGCAAGGGAGGAGCGCGCCCCCCGCGCCCCCCATCTGTATCCGCCACTGCTTCGATTACGTTCTAGAACCAGCTCAGCTGAAAATAAAATATACGAGTGTAGAATAGTCATTTCTCTGCACTTATACGGGTATTTAATTTTATTATAGTCAAGGGACATCCTAGCAATCACAGTAATGAAGTATATTTTAAAGGGTATCCCCACCAGTACAGTGGCTAACAGACACACAGTTTATACATTAATAGAAGCATCGCGAATGATGAGAAAAATCCTATGAAAATCGCCCGCGAAATACTAATGATTATGGTAGCATTTTTCTCTTAATTTAGTTCATTTTCAGAACAAAGCTTAGCCACCTCAAAATATCAGTCGGAGACTGAGTCCAAAAATTGTCAAACTAAGATGGCGGAAATTTTACCACGACAAAAACCCGGAAACAGCACCTCCATATATTTACAACTTCCTTACAACAACAACAGTATTCGCTTTCGCTAGCCTTTTCTTGTCAACCTACCAGTTCTTAAAATTTTTGTTGCCGTTTTTTTCCCTAAGGATCGTTTATTTTCTCTATGATATCTAACGTACATAAATTGAATTCTAGGAATACCAGACGGTTCTTGGTTTCCAGGCTTTCTGGCGTACAATGTGTGGAGTAATAGCTACCCATAATGGCTTCAGTGCCTTAACAAGCTTCTCCGCGATGTTCAAATTCCTCATTACTATCAATTGTTTGACCCTCAAATTCCCCGATAGATGCATAGTGGCAGTTGCCAACACTGTAATAGAGAGAAAATTCAGGTTTCGACGATTTTTATAAGATTACAGACGATTGTAGAGGGGGTTGATTCCATTACTTTTTTCGTATCTAGCCTCGTGCGCCCTAAGCATTTGTATGAATCAGTCAATCAGACAATCTTCGGAAGTGAGATTGTAGTGTTTAGAGTTGTTGACAATCGGTAAACTGCTATTTTTATTTAGTTATCGAGTGCCATAAATGAATTGTGTTACGCCCTAACCTCAACTAATACTAAATTTAGTGCGGCCTTCGTTTGCAATCTTCCTAGAGTCTTTATAATATTGTTTAAATTTTGGTGGCTTTAATATGAAAAATCACGGTATTGAATAAGAGCTCGCTCTGTCCGTTTCGGACTCATACGTTATCGATCATGACTCAATACTCACGTCGTTATTAATGCACAGATGCACAAAAGTCAATTACTTGATACTCTTAAACCGGGATCCTACTCTGATCGTCCTGATTTGATGAATTGACATTTGATTATGACATACCTACGTGTCAAATCCCTATTCGTTAATAAATATTAAATTTAAAGAGCGAGTTTTCTTATACTATTATATGTTTGGAGGCCAGAATTTGACCATAAAAAACTGACTCATTGACCCGGTGGAAGTACATGGAAAAGGCTACTTGGAGTTTCAGGATGGGGAACAAATGGCAATCAATGAAAATATTTGAAATTATAATCTTAACTCTTAAAGGATTGCAGTGAATGATACCTTCAGAGCCTGCTGGAAGTTATTTTAATCTTTATAAGGAGGAATTAGCTCACAATCAGTAAATAATAGCTGAATGACATTACGTTCACCTTTTATTTCTGTGTTTTGATAATTTAAAAAATTCTTATTGGATTTTGTAAACTATATATTTTATTTTAATAGCCTCATTTTAAAGGAAAGTAAGATTTACACAATAGAATGTCATTTCTACTCTCTTGTGTGATTTCTCTGATTTATGGTATTTCGTTTGATAAAATTAGAGTGCTTGACTCTCAGTTTTTGTCATATTTAATTTCTTCCATTGTTTTTCAAATTTGGGTTAGCTGTATTTTAACGCAAGGCAGTCAATGCTTATCGTTTTTATCCGACAATATCCTGTATTTGTTTTTATATTTAACATAAAATGCATCATTTCCTACCACGATGAATTTGGTTGTCGTACTTACCAAGGAGTATACTTCTCTCTGTCCCATCCTGGTCAGGTCGATCATTTTCGTTTCAGAACAATGTTGCAAACGTATAGAATACCGCAATGGCCTGGAATTTTTTCCCAATCATGCAACTGCCTGGGTTAAGCCTGAATCACGAGATAATTTTTTCCCCGTCCTTGAGAATGATAGCTCAAGTGATAGGTTTTCTGGAATCAAAAGAGTGATCGCTCGAGCCATCATTTTCTAAATCACATCGGCATTCCTACCGTCCCTTTTACCATCGCTCATTCCGTCACTTTGCGTAATAAAAACTGGCATTCAATTAAAAGCCGAGTGTGGCGTTGCAATTGCTGTAAGCGGCCGTGCGTTCTGATTGGCTGAAGGACTGTGCCAACGACGGAAAAAGGTACGTGCTGAGTTATGGAAAAAGGGATAGGATTTGCATTCCTCGAGCCATCGTGGAAAATTATCGCGTGAAACAGTCATTTTTTCCTCCATCAATGGAGCTATCGCTGGAGCTGTCCCTCGAAAGGGATGGAAAAAATTATCTTTAAATTCGGGCTTTAGTTATTCAAAACATGGAAATCGCTTAATATGGCGACTTCTCAGCATTAGTTTTATGGTGGTTAGTGGAACACTTAAAACGATTTAGGCGGTAAACTGCCCGTTGTCAATCACAAATTGGTAATGCTAGGTTTCAGTTACACAAAACAGATTTTCACCATGTACATTCCATGATTTTTTTAACTGTAGTACAAATATTATTACTGGAAAAATGAATGAATGTAAATAACACAGTCATCGGTGTCGAAATTATCTTAATTCGACATTTTGTAAAAGTAATGAAAATAATGTATTCTTTTTTTTTCAAGTAAATGTCGATCACCGAATAACTTCACACGTTCCAATATTCTGTCTGTGTTCCTTCTGGATTTTTTTTCCAGATATGAGTGCAAAATAATAAAAAAAGAAAAATAGTCGTTTCATGAGGACGGATCACAGCACGTTTAAAAAGAAAACAATAGCCGAACGTAAGATGCGTTAGTGATCACGGAAGAGGATATAAGCGTTGCGAATTCACAGGTATATGATATGTGATAATAATATCCTTGTGATTCACTCAGTTCTCTCGAAGCACTCACACATAAATCTACATGACCGCATCACCATGAATGGGAACTCTTGGTAATGAGGTTCCCTTATTCATAGCTCTTCTTTCTTTTCTTATTCCCACTAGGCAGTTCATGTTTAGATTGTTGGAGCCGTGGAGACATTTTACTCAGACATCTGTACAATGGTAAAGACAATTTTCGACACACGGGATCAGCTGAATAAGTATTTATAACACTGAGAAGGATCTCATTGGTAAGAATTAGGAATGGTGAACGATTTTTTTCTAATTAAAATGAGTAAAATTTCCAAAGCGAGGCGAATAATTTATTAAGCAGGTAACGGCTTAATTATCATAAAGTGATCAATAAGATCATTTATTTTTGCTTTCCTTTTGAAAATTTTTTAACCAGAAGCAATACTCGAGTGTAAATGACAGAATGCACAAGTTTTTTACCTCACTAATGAACATGGTGTTGTCATTTCATTTTAGGGAGTTTAGTGCCTTTATTTCATGATATTAACTGCAAAACCTGAAATGTAGGTTATTAAGCTTCCTCGTAGACGACTCTCAATTTATGGCAGTGAATATACTGAGCTCATTAGAATGGAATAAGGAACATCAGCAAATTCTTGGCACAGTCAATTTTCCCATAGTGAGATTAATCGTGAATTTCGTATGTGAAATTAGGAAATTCTGATATTACCGCTGTCTTGCTTGAAATTTTTTAACTGCCACAAAGAAGCCGTGAGAGTTCAATGATTAAATTATTCAAATATTATCATTTCCCGCTCGTTAAAATATTGTGCTCTGCTCTGAGGTCCGACCTTCAAAGCGTGGCCAGACTCGCAGTTTTGTTTTTACTCGCGGATAGGCTGTCGTCATTCCATCGTATTGAGTTCTGTAGTGTGAATGGGCGGTTGGCGAAATAGACAGTGAGATCCCGTCATGGGAATCTTCGCTTTTCCAACCTGAAAGACGACTCTCACGGTCACGCCCATTAACCGAATCAATGATCGTGATATCTTCTCACCGTGGTACCCGTCAACGAGCGTGAATTTGAGGATGACTATCTTGATGACTCTTTTTTTCCACGTTATTTCACTATACTTTCCAACGGCCGTAGCAATTCTTTTAACATTTATTTTTTTCATCAAGGTGAGAGCAGTGGAACCGTTCGTGACCATGAATTTGATGGTTTTCGCATCCCCATTTTCAGTCCGTTGATTATTTTCGTGAGAAGACAAAAAGAACGAGCTGAAATATGTAAGTTAACCTTCCCCTTGGCCATTAAGCGATTTTTTTGGTTAAGTAAGGCCTACTACCGTGAGAAGAGGAGTTTTTTTATAAATATATATATTCCCTAGTGACCCAAACAGACGTACTTATTTTCGCTTGTGATTCTTCTTGGGATATCACTTCAATGACCGGAATTACTACAGGAAAAGTCGATTTACTCTTGCATAGCCGAATATTTCTCCCTTTTCTTCCTGTTATTAAGAACTTCCAGTAAGAACTAATACTTTGTTATGGCTTGAAAAATAAATTGTGTATGTGTTGAGATTTAATATAGAGATAGAGAGATAGGTGTTGAGGATAAGATTTGTAGTGCTTACTAATTCGAATGTTCCACCGTTTGAATGCTCCATTCGTTACTTTGTGATAGATAGATCTGCTGTCGGTTACATGACTATGATAACATCCACTTCATTGCCGGTCAATGCCACATCTTAATAATCCTGTATATCACGTTTATCATTCTTATGATGGTAAATGTGTTTGTATAAACACTATTTACAGGTATACTTGGTATTTTAAAAACAGCAATGAGAGACTCGCTCCATCACGGAACTCTCCTCATCATTTTTAAAATTGTTACGAGAGTCGGTATTCAATTTTTCTAACCACTTCAAAGAATTTATCTTATGGGATTGAAGAACTTCTACTGAGGACAGCATACTGGAAGGTATTCATGCGCGTGCGAAAACGCCCATGCACTGCCGCGCGCTTTTAATTGTGACACAACGTGATTCATGGACGCTTGGAGACTGAACGCTTCCAAGATTTGGCAAGTGAGACAGGGAGGGCAATGCGGAGCAGTGAAATTGATTAAGGGTGATTGAAGACTTATGAGACGGTATTCCTGATGGTGGACTGGTTCAAGAGCATTCACATCTTATCATTCTGAATGTACGGTTGTTATTTTACACGCTTACTCATCAAGATTAAAGGCCGTTTTACACGGGGTATGTACTTGTACAATCTGACGTGTGTACGAAGGCGCAGTCAAAATTGCGTCATGTAAAGCGGTGAATTGCTAGAAAACATGCGAGAATGCGTGGACGTGAGATGGCAAAATAGCCCCTGCTCTAATTTCGTTCATGCATTCGCGCAATTCCACGCCATTTTAGAAACATTAATGCAGCTCTAACCTGCGCAATTCCGTGCCCCGTGTAAAACGGCCTTTATACGGATTACTTTTGAAGGGCAAAGGGGCTGGGCAACCCGCAAAAATTCCGTCAGTTTCGCCCATGAGACTAGTTCATATATTAGAGCTCTTGTCCCTCTTTCTGAATCGTCTCACTTATGATTGACTGGTTCAAGAGCAATTACAACTTATCATTGTGAATATACCGATTACTTTAAAATAGTTAGGGGACTGGAACACCCGCTTCAATTCCTACAGCACCGCCCCTGAGTCTAGTTCATATATTCGAGCTGTATTCCCACTCTCAGAGTAGTCTTCCTAATCGTTCATCACATTTTCTTGGATAGATCACACCCAAAGAATATCACAGCCTTGATCACAGATATCTCTCTCAGAGTCTTTAGCTCATTTGATTCGAGTCCGTTATCGCGTTCACTTGAGGATGAGCGGGAAGAAGACGGCCGCCCAGATGATGAAAGCGACGCTCAGTCCGGCGAAGATGTAGCCGCGACTTCGGTCCCAGCCGAGCAGAATGATCTTCTGCTTCTTGCAGGTCCCGCCGCCTTCCTCCGCGGCGCTCCCGTCGTCCACCTGTGGCTGAGCGCCGTCCTCGATCCCCGTGTGCCATACACCCTGCAGTAAAGAGACGAATCATGTCGTTAAAACAGTGAATGAAAATTGAACTTTTATTTTTCCACATAATTATTTAATCAATCACATTATGTGAAAATTTATGTATTTATGTGGAAAAATGAAGTTCCATTTTCATTCATTACATGAGTAAATTCCACAAAGTGACGCCTCAAACCATCAACTTCGTTAAACAAGCATAAAGTCCCGGTTACACGATAAATTAACAGGTACGAGTTAATGTCTAAATGTATGCTCGCGCACCTAGAAACGAAACGAATCATGTCGTTTAACAAACATAAAGTCCCGGTCACACGATTCATTTACACGTACCTACGCGTTAATGTCTAAATGTATGATCGCGTGAATGACAAAAATGCACCGCGTAACCACCCAGCTTACACAGGGGACCACACATCGACATTCCTTTGGGAGATTGGTCTGATAAATGAATTACATGTCTTTTTTCTGATGATTTGAGAAAACTCTCCTATATTTTATGTAGTTAATTACCCTGACGATCGCAGAAATGGACATTCCGTATAGTATTATTTAGAAAAAACATTTAAAAAATAAATATGCGAATGTGTGAACGAAAACGAAAATGCACCGTGTAACCACCCAACTTGTGCGAATACATGTACAGAAAATAGAAACTGTTCTAATTTGGAATGGAAATTTAAGCTCGGAAATAGATTTTTACGCTATTCTGGCTCTTGAAAACCAGATAAAAGTAAATGAAAAAATAGCAATTTCGTAAGAAAAAGTACTACGAAAAGTGTGAATTTCACAGCTTATAAAATTTAAGAATGCATTATTATTTAGTGAACTTCTTCCTTGAAATTGCACAGAAATAAAAAAATACTTCCATAATAACCTTTTCGAATGACCCATTCAAAAAAGCATTCGGTTTTATTGTGCCCTTTATTTTTTCATTAATTTGTATAATCTTTTTTCATTTAATATGCTGTAAATAAAGCAACTAATGTAAGCGTAGAGTTTTATAATGTCATAAAAACTTTGGCTCAAGCAATCTTAATCTTTTTTCAATGCACCTCTCATGTAAGCTTCAAGGGAAGCTTGATGGGATCCTTATGGGGCCCCGTAAGCTCGGGGCCCTCGGCAATTGCCGATCAGACCGCCCCTGCATGCAAAGCAGTTAATCACTCGTACGTGTTAATGTACGGTGTAACTAGGCCTTAGATAAGGTTCCGCTGTAACCCTGCGGTCCAAAGCGAATTCTGATTTACACATTTTATTCACTGTCTAACGGATTGTGTACCGATGGCGAGAATTCTAGTCATTTTTTTTGGTATGGCACCCGCTGAAAATACTAAGCACAGCTTTATTTGTCCCCCCAGAAATCAGAGAAAATTTAAAATAAAAAATAATCTATTCTAATTAATTGTATTAATATAACTTATAGAATATTGTTAGGATTAATAAAATGTCCCTCAGAAAGTCGTAAAACTCACCATTTTTAACCATTTATCTTAAAAAACTTTCTGAGGGAGGGCACCTGCACATCCCGTATTCAATACCCCCCAGTATTAGTTTCTCCTTAAACCCCCCTAGCCATAATTCCTCGCCGCGCGCCTGATTGAGTCCGTCTTGAAGTTTTCAGGATCCATAGAGAATATTTAACAAGTTCACAAGCTTGAAAAATTCACCTCTGAACCTTTTCAGATTTGAATTTTATATTGTGTGTTTGAGATACAAGCTAATTTCAACATGGCTACAGTCCATACACCCTTGAAATTCCAAGATGATGGAATTCATTTTTAACGAATTCATCAAAGAAGAAGTGGCCAAATATTTTCGATTTGGTTTCAGGGACATTGGAATGCCAACTAACTTTAAAGAAATTTATACCTCCGAAACTGGATATTCGGTTGATACGGCAATCACCTTAGGGAGGAGAACAGGCGTAGGCCTTCCTAGGGTCCGGCTGTTAACCTAGCACCCCCTTAGATGGTTATCAAGTATATAAAAAAGTAGTTTACAAGATGATAGTCCTCTAACTTTGATGGGAATGAGGCTATTCTTGTCTTCAAATACACCTGAAACGATTACTCGCTCTACTCAATTACTATGGCTGAGAGAAACGCTGAATTTCCATTTTTTCATTAATATTATTAATTATTTATTCGTCCTACTCTACTAAAATTTAATATTTGAATAATATGTTTCACCAATAAGCTGCAACATCAAGTACATTTACATGACAGAATTCATGGTAGTTTTTGTTGCATTATTGTGTGAACTATGTTTTATGTTTTTATGAATAAATTATTTTGAAAATATCGAGTATAAAATTTATACAAAACAATTGAAAATTATTAAAAATTAATGTAAAATTTAAAGGATTTTTTCGAATCACAAATTGCTTAAAGGCCTGGTTACACGGTACATTAGAATGTACAAGAATCTGTACATTTTTCTGAATGGTTTTCTGAACAGATTCCTGTACATTCTCATGGACAAGATCCACGAGTAGGTGGTTACACGGTACATTTTTTCGTACATTTTTAAATGCGCAACAAAATATTTCAACTTCAAATATAAACCAATGGGGAACATGCAAACTTTGTTAAAAGTACTAGAATAATAAGATCCTTACCTCAAATGTACTTGCCGAAAATTTCGCGGATGAATAATGTTTTATAGCTGAGATGTGAGTCTTTAAAAATAATCTTCATCGACTGTTTGAAAACACGTGACGGAGCGTGCGCGCGTTACATCACGGCCTGGAATCCACTGATGACAGACTGAGGAAGTGGTTAGAAAAACTGTCTATGTAGGGACTCAAACGCAAATTTGGCGAATATAATTGCTGCTTTAACGTCAAACTTCGGATTGTGAATATATTGGGTTGCCAAGGCGTTGTTGAAATAAATAAAGGGGATTGTTTGGTAGGCTTTGGAAAGATTAAATAAAAATAAGTTGATTGCAGATTATGATCTACGTAACACACCTTCATCATTTGCTTAATGCAGTAAGTATATTGCAGCATGGACCTTCAATAGAAAAACGTGTGAAAACCATATAAATCGTGTATCCCATAAAACCATATAAAGTGCCCCGACGTCTAGTACCTCTATTTACTTGCCGGAAAAGTTTTTTGCTTGTGTTCGAAGGGACAAAAATAAGAGGAATAAGTGGTTGATGATCCACAGAATGGAGTCAAATACATTATCTATATTGTCAACGGGATATCCTCAACGTAAGTACACTCTTAAATCAGGGTTACCGCAGGATTTTATCAAGTTACTTATTTCACTTTGTAAACAACTCTATAAATGTACCTATCATTCTACCCATTGTAGGATCAAATTATAAGGAAAGTGGCTGTTTACGAGAATAAATACCGATTACGATTAAACCACGGTGAAAAATAAGGAATGTAATGAGCGGCCGGCCTCTCGTCACAAGGAGCCCCTAACAAGGAATATTCACGAAGTGTCTTTCGCCGATATCGTTAAAATTTTGTTGGATAGTAGTGTTCCATTATAAAAGCACATTTTCAAAATTTCTCGTGCCCTTAAGCCTTGTGATATAATAAACAGGACATAATAAAGGCAGTTGAATTTTAGACTTGAAAGCGAGTGTGTCGTGATTTCTCTCCATCCTTCTCCTGTGAATCGGCGCACGCTACAGGAATATACTAGAAATATGAGGCTTTTGGCAAGGTAAATTCAATATTTATTACTGCGATGCCCATAACGTTCGCTGCATGTCAACGCAACACCTAAAATTTTGACTCGTTTTGCAGTCGGTCTCGATTCAAAAACAGGAACTTGAGTAAATACAGCGTAAATAGTACTTGAAACTTATTTCTTTGCCGATCACATGCTTCTTTATTACCTTTTAACGATCATTTGGATCTAAATCTTGGACAATTCTCGCGGTTCATACATTCAGCGCCTTTCCATCTGATCCTTCCTTTTACCCATCCCCTTTTCTTGTGTTCCATTATTTCGCTACCCATATCCAATCAGTGAGATATCCAAGTCCAGCAAGATCATATCAAATCCAAATAACTATCGGGGCCGTACGTAAACAAAGAAGTCGCCTATACAAGCCAGATGAAATGAATGTGTCGTTTTCGTAGTCTGCCACCAGGTGACTCTGAGTTCAAATTGTATGATTGTCTGAATGAAATTAGAGCAGGCGTTCAGAAATTCATACATTCTTACATTTTGCGTGGTTACACGGTGCATTTTCGCGTTCATTCTGAGATTCAGACATTCTCACATTTTCTTGTACATTCTCATGTACCGTGTAACCAGGCCTTAAGAAAAGTAGAAAAAACATTCATTAGCGAATGACATGTCTGGATCAAGGTTAGGATATCACAGGAAAGGTAAGCATTAGGCGTTTACTTTCAATTTTGGTTTCATGTTAATGTAGTAATTCAGAAGGGTTGTTGAAATACGTGTTCGTTGCAGAGGTTCGTGTTGGGAAATGAAGAAAATCTTCCAGTTCTAATCTATTCAAGAGAATCTGTTTCTAGTCCTTTGCATACTTTGCGTAAAATGTCTGGGACAAAATCACTCGCATGTTCGGCGTCAATGAGAGGTTTCGCAGTCCACTTTATTCTGAGGAAGCTTACATGCAGGCCAATTCGTTAGCGGCTAACTCTCCATTTCTCGGCTACCAGCTTGCTCTAACTCTCTTTTGGACGTATATTTTCTAACATTGTTGGGATATAAAATATCTGTGGTGTCCTTTTGTATCCATAGTTTTAAGGCAAAATCAAATGTTTAGACTTGTATGTATAGAGAATCGTGTAGTAATCGACAAGTATAGTTGGTAGAAAATTTGTACAAAATTTTCAATGATATTGGTAGCTGTAATCCAGCTTTAAAACATAAGATTTCGTTTGAATATTTGAGGAGTAAACCTCCTCGCCTTGTTTGCAATTAACAAAAGGCGATCGACGCATTTATTCGTCGGAAAAAAGTGACAGAAACATTTAAGCGAAGAAAGACAGAATTAAAGCTGAGTTTAGCCTATTTTACTGCAACTTACCCAGAATTAAGGGACAAGCATATTTGAAAACGTGAAATAGATTCTGAAAGCCATTCTGAAAACCGAATTCTTACCTCTCAAAAATCAGTAAGAAAAAAATTTCTTACTCATTTGAATTGTGTAAAGAATGGGAAAGTCTTTTAATGCGATACAATCATGATAAGTGAGCCTTTTCTTGAGTATGCTATTGGATCACGGCAGTCATAAAGGTTGTTGCGAGGCGGATGTCATCTTGGGGCAAAAAATAGCTCCTCATTCTGAACAAACCAGCCACAGGTGGGTAGATAATGCATCTTGTCGCTCACCGCCGCTTTGATACGGTGGGGAAAATAAGACGTGGCTAATTCTCTATGGAAAAAATTCCCTCTTGCAACGATTCAACCAGACGAGATTGATGGCTAGCATTGAAAAGAATGCTCTTGCCGCAGAATCAATTTTAAAATTAAGGAAATGTGGAAAACTACGTATCTGAGTGAATTCAATATCCATCAATACGGTACTCAATCATCCATATCCATCAATACTATGTCGTACGGTAGTGTAATTGTAACAATCTGAAGCAGTGGCACAGCAAGGGAGGGGTTTTGGGGGATAAACCCCCCCCCAGAGCTCAGAGAAATTTTGAAGTTTAATCCATTTTACTTAATGTATTAGTATTACTTATAGAATAGTGTTAGGATTAATAAAATATATCTCATAAAGCGGTTAAACTAGTCATTTTTGAACCATTAATCTTAAAATTTTCTGGAGGAGGGCCCCCGCAACTCCCACTTACCCTGGCGTGTATGCAATACCCCCACACCCGTAAGTATTAGTTAGCAACAGAGAAGTCAAGAGGGGAAGCATTCGTAATGTTATGCTAGAGAAGTATGAAGATGACTGAAATGGATCGACAGAGTAAGTGGCGAGAAACTTCTTCTCGGGTGTTACACCGGGTCATGGGTTAGTGCCTTTAAAATGGGAAACGTTTTTACTGAAAAATTTTCCAAAATCTTCAAGGCTGAGGTTAGATCCTAAACACAGATTATGAGGTTGCTTTTTCAATATTTTCCTGCCGCTCAATTGTGGAAATGTAGCTTCAGTGTATTCTCAGATATAAACATTTTTATGTTTGAGATACAGCCGATGTTACATAAGGAGCTAGGCTTGGAGATTGGCAGCACCGGAGAGTCAAGAGTGGAGGGATTGGGAAATTGGTGCAAACGAAGAGAGAAGAAGATAAAAATATATTGACCGAACAATTGGTGCGGAAAAAGAGTGGAATAAAAACGAATTATTCTAAAAACCAAAAATTTTGAAAGAAATAACACAATCGGCTACATCATGAGGTGTGATGGCGTGATGAAGACAAATCTTTCAAAACCAAGTGGGTAGGAAAAAAAGGCAAAGAATGGTATGCATAAAGAGTTGCTTCGGGTGTTAGCGAGAGCGTGCTTTAACAATTTTACTGGCGAATGGAGAAGCCTTTCGCGAGTTACGGATGACGATATTACAGGCCGGTCGTGACGCTGCTGCGATCGAACGAAATGGTCAAGATCGAAGTTGAAAAATCGAGTTTGGATCGAAACTCGAAGATAATGAGATCGAAACTCGATCTTGATTTCCTCGATATTTGACCTTCAAAACTCGATTTTCGATTTAAATTGATATTGATTTTTTTCATCACAAAATGGGTGATGGAGGTGTTTACATCGTGTTGAAAAAAAATTGTTATAAAAAATAGATGATCGTGCTTGAAAAAGAAACAACAATGAACGTTTCATAATCATCTGGATGTTTGAATATCTTTATCGCTTTTGGAACACATGTATTTTACCAATTGGAGATTAAAAAATCTAGGATTTCGTGGAAACAAATGATAGGTAAATGGTGGCGTGAAATAGATAATTTGTCGCCTTTTTAGCCAGTTTAGAGAATAGAGTGGAGTTAAAGTGTCTTGCTAACAATTTTTTTCTGCCATTGGAGGCAACTGTTGATTAGTCGTTTTTCTTTCGCTGTATCGCAATTTCCGTAGATCTCGCTATCTCGATGAGACTCCTCCGCAAATATAATTCGGTGAATTTTTGAGTGGGAAAATTGATAACTGTGGAGTGCCTCGAAGATGGTGGTTTTTCCATCTTTCTTCTTCATATCTCAACTACTTTGAAACTTGTTCGCACCGGTTTGAATCGGATTGTCTCCCGGGCCCGTTGATACCTTTGAATGGAAAGCGGGCAAGGCTTGAGAATGTTGGAAAGAAGACTTCCGCGGAGTGGTGTCGATGATCGGCTGCTTTCAGGTTCTCTGCCGCGGCTGTTCATCGCAGGCGACGACATGTTTCGCAAATGCTGCTGTTTGCTTCTTCAGGTCCGAAGTGTAGGAAGCAGTTGGTGATTTCCTTATATACCTTTCCTTCAGCCGGGGGCCGGTTCGTTTTGGTGCGCTTTCTTGTTTTTGCTGAAAACTCGTTTCCAACAGCTGGGCAGTGTGTAGCCATCTTCTCTGTTGAAATTATTTGGGTTTTTATTATTTCGATGGCTTCTCTGATGAGTCTCGGGTAATAGCGTCTTTCTTTTGTGATCAATCATGCTTCTTCCACATTTACATTGTGTTTCGGTCCGCTCCATGCGTGTTCGGCGATGGCTGAGGTACGAAACTGCCTGTTTTTAATGGCTTTCCGGTGCTCTTGAAGGCGGTATCTAAGAGCTCTAGACGTTTGCCCGATGTTTGCCTGGCCGCAATCACTCTTCATCTCGTATACTCCTTCTTGGATGCTTTCGGGCAGTTTGTCTGTGGTATTGCTAAGTAAATCTGCTGTCTTGGTGACGGAGGCATATCTGGTCACCAAGTCGTGTCTCCTGAGTATTCTCGCGATTTTTTCCGTGGCTCCACCCTCGTAAAGCCACATACGGGGAATAAAACACACGCGGGAGAGAACCTGAAAGCAGCCGATGATCTATGCTTGAGAATGTTTGATAACTGCTTCAGAAGGGAAAGGAATTTTAAACTTCTATATCACTTATTGATGAAATTCCTGGTACATCAAAAGAGGAATTATCACTAGGCAAGAACACATTCATTATGTGTTGGAACAGAACTAATTTGGACACGGAAGTAGACTCATTTATATGGAGTCTGTGTTTGGAAATTCACGATATTCTTAGTAAATACACCTTGCTAGACTGGGAGACTTTGCGCTTGAGTTTGATTGCTTGAGCAATTAAGAAAATATATTTTTTGGAGCCACACGGAAAACATCATCAGGATACCGCTATATTTCGGATCCGACAGAAAAATTAAATTAAATTTTAAGACTTAAGAATTTAAATTTAAATTAAAAGACATTTTCCGAACGGATAGGTATGGGAATTCCTTTTTCCCCCGAACAATGAAGGGCTTTCATAAATGCCTGGCGTGATTTTGTCATCGCATTTCCTCCTCATTTCTGAACGGTTCATGTAAGAAATCCATCTAGATTGAAATACAAAGTTTTTTTTACACAAAGTGTTGATAATTATTCCTTATATTCTTGCATTTATCCTTTTTCCAGCTTTTTGACCGATCTTGGCGCTATTTTTAGGTAACTAACGTGATAAGACTTCCATTACATCATTCAATGGGCAAATACTCATGGAGCAGGTGACGTATCAACGTTTTGTTTTTATCGTACAATTCTCGTGATTTTATAAGTACAATTCCACTTTTTAGTCAGAATTACTTATATCTATATATGTTCATAATACGTCACCTGCTCCATAGATCTCGCCTGAACTGATCTGACTCTCATCCCTTTTGCTTGTCATTCAACGATTGTTTCTTCACTCTATCGCGATTCATGACATTACATAATAAGTAGTCTTGTTTTCCGCGCAAGATTTTCAAAATACTCCTCGTTCACTCTTATATCTTCTGCTAGACTTCCACTTTACTCACACGCTCTATCCAATTGGTGTTAATTATCCATCTATCTAATAATTAACCCGTCAGTTCCCATGCTCGCCCCCAAGCAAGCTACCTCACTGCCTTCTATTCACAGGCGTACTGAAGGCTTCCCTGTCGCCAAAGCAACATGATATTCCATTATGCGACTTTGAAAGAGACTAAAAAATGTGACAAAAATATTCCGTGTCTCTAAGTTTACATTGTTGTATGTAATGTGTTTACAGAACTGTGTCACCTATAGGTGACGTCGGGCGTTGCTGGGTTAGGTAAAATATCTGAATTTGAAATAGGCCTATCGATGTAAAAGTCAACGTGTTTCTCAAATTTCACTTCTCGCTAAGGTAGCACTCTCTTCACGACTCGTTGTGTACAATCGGTTGTTTGGACCTTAGGGTTGTGGTGAGTGGAGGTCGATGATGGATCTATGAGTGGAGGACTGGGTTAGGGGCCTTCGGTGGGGTCGGGGGTGGCGGCCCTAGGGTGACATGATTTAGTGCGAGGGCTGCACTCTCAGAGACAGAGACAAGGGCAGTGTTCGGCGTGACATCAACCGAGAAGCATCTATTCTGTGCTGTGAACCATTGCTATTTGTTAATACAGTCCACTAAGTATCTTTACGCGTTCTTCATTTCTATAAAGTTACCACCCTTGGACAAGTCGGTTTGAAGACGCGCACTAAGTATCGAACATCGGTTATTCTCCAAATTTTCTATCCTTGCGAGAGAAATAAGATTTGGTGCTTTCCCGGCGAATCATGTGGGTAAACTTCTCTCGGGATCCCCACCGGGTTAAAAACTCCATTTCTGCCGACGTTTAGAGCTCCGACACTGGATCTCATCCTCAGGGCTGCTGATTGTCGCCTTACTTGTTTTTTTTTGGTTGCTATGTCACAATGTAGGTGATGGCATGATGAAGACAATTGTCGAGGGCAAGTAGATGGCAATAATGGAAAAGGAAGACCTCGAATAAAATATATGGAGCAGTTTAAAGATGGACGTGAAAGAGAAGAAATACGTAGGTGCGAAAAGATTAGCTGATAGGAGAATTGAGTGGAGATCTGAGTCAAACCGATCTGAGTATTGTTGACCGATGATGAGGATGATGTCAGTGGCGCAGCGAGGGGGTGTTTTGGGGGTTTCCGACTCAAAAATTCACCGAATTATATTTGCGGAGGAGTCTCATCGAGATAGCGAGATCTACGGAAATTGCGATACAGCGAAAGAAAAACGACTAATCAACAGTTGCCTCCAATGGCAGAAAAAAATCGTTAGCAAGACACTTTAACTCCACTCTATTCTCTAAACTGGCTAAAAAGGCGACAAATTATCTATCTCACGCCACTATTTACCTATCATTTGTTTCCGCGAAATCCTAGATTTTTTATCTCCAATTGGTAAAATACATGTGTTCCAAAAGCGATAAAGATATTCAAACATCCAGATGATTATGAAACGTTCATTGTTGTTTCTTTTTCAAGCACGATCATCTATTTTTTATAACAATTTTTTTCAACACGATGTAAACACCTCCATCACCCATTTTGTGATGAAAAAAAATCAATATAAATTTAAATCGAGTTTTGAAGGTCAAATATCGAGGAAATCAAGATCGAGTTTCGATCTCATTATCTTCGAGTTTCGATCCAAACTCGATTTTTCAACTTCGATATTGACCGTTTCGTTCGATCGCAGCAGCGTCACGACCGGTTTGTAATATCGTCATCCGTAACTCGCGACAGACTTCTCCCTTCGCCAGTAAAAATGTTCAAGCACGCTCTCGTTAATACCCGAAGCAACTCTCAACATATACCATTCTTTGCCTTTTTTGCTACCCACTTGGTCTTGAAATATTGTCTTCATCACGCCATCACACCTCATGATGTAATCGATTGAGTTATTTCGTTCAAAATTTTGGGTTTTTAGAGTAATTCTTTTTTATCCCACTCTTCTTCCGCACCACTCGTTCGGTCAATATATTTTTATCTTCTTCTCTCTTCGTTTGTACCAATTTCCCAGTGCCTCCACTCTTGACTCTCCGCTGCTGCCAACCTCCAAGCCTAGCTCTTTAAGTACCATCGGCTGTATCTCAAACATAAAAATGTTTTTATCTGAGAATACACTAAGGATACATTTTCAAAATTGAGCTGCAGGAAAATGCTGAAAAAGCAACCTCATCATCAGTGTTTAGGATCTAACCTCAGCCTTGAAGATGTTGGAAAATTGTTCAATAAAAACGTTTCCCATTTTAAAGGCACTACCCCATGACTCGGTGTGACACCCGAGAAGAAGAGTCTCGCCACTTACTCTGTCGATCCATTTCAGTGTGGCACAGTGGTGTAACTAGGAATATGCTTTGGGGGAATGATAGAGCTTGGGGGGTAACTCCTCCCCCCCAGGCAACGAGAGGTCCGGGGAGATTTTTGAAAAATGACATGCTTGGAAATACATTTTACATCATTAATAAATGATCTTTAATCTTGATCAAATTCAGAATTAAATCTCAAAACTAGACCATAGTTTTAAATAATTTTTTTTATTTCTCTGAGGATTTGGGGGGGGATAAACCCCCTCACCCCCCCCGCATAGTTACGCCACTGGTGTGGCAGATAGTATACTTATGGGGAAGGGGTATGATCGGGAAGGATGGTATATTTGGGGGTCTTGTGCTTGTCAGTAGGGTTCAGGGAGTATTGCTAGAAATTTATAATCGAGCTGTTGTTAGTAGCGGCCAGAGATTTTTCAAACTGTATTAATTGTGCCTTTAGTCCAGTCAGGATAGGAGTGATTTTCAGATCTTTTCTGGTGTCTTTGTAACTGATATACCACGGGGCCCCAGCGATTTTCCGGATCAGCTGCAGATCATCAGTTCTGATGACCCTGCAGTGCAGTGATAGTTGCTGCAGTGTTGACTCCTTTGATACAAAGATTTAAGTGGAAAAGTGCAAAGTATCACTACTTTATATCTTACAAGGATCCTTTATCAGTCTTCAACATTCATTTCATCTCGAATACGTATATTCCGAAGGAAAAAGCGGATGATGCTGCACTGCAGTGAAACATATTATCTCCCTTGAAATATTTGGAATAAAAATGTATATGGAACAGTTAGGAATGCGCGAGTAGTTCTTTTCGATCTCGAGTCGAGTTTGGTCATTTCTGGATCTGGCATATATGATAATATATATGCCACAGCTTATTCTCATTTTCAAATCCCTTTGTGAATTTTCTTTTCTGAATACTTAGCTTGATGTAAAAAGCAAAAGATAATGAGGGACGTTGATAGTAATTGTGTCAGTATTAGGAGATGAATGAACATTAACGTGTCTTGAAAAGTTCCATGAGCAATATTGAAATGAATTAACCTCTGGTAATATGTGGTCAATTTATATATTATACATATGTAACCAAACTGATAGACACAGCCTTGAGTATAAGTATTTGCACCACTGTTATAATGTTTCAAGATAGAGCTTCCTGTCGGCAGATTTCTGAACTTACTGGCCTCGACTGCTCTGTAACCGAAGCTACTCGACTCCAAATTCGTAATGCCACTCGAATCACTCGAGTCGAGTACCAATTACTCGACTCGAATATTTGAGTACTCGCACATCCCTAGGAACAGTGCAAAGTTTCATTACTTCATATCTAACCATGAATTTCTACAATGTATCAGCCTCCACTATTCATTTCATCTTCAACACGTATACTCTGAGGGAAAACGCGAAGCCACCTCCACTGTGTTTGGCTGAGGCTAAGTTGCCACGAAGAGAAAAGCTTAGCTGGGGGAAATCTGACGGGGGAGGGGAATCCTTTCATTGTGTTCGGCGTTAAATCCTCCTTGTCATCAGATAAGGCCAGCAGGATTTTCCTTTGCTTCTTTGAAGATGCGATTCCAAGCGAAAAGCCCACCGTACACTCATAACGCATAGCTCGTGGCAAGCACATACACGTGTGTATCCACCTCGTTAATAAACGCAGATACGGGAAATCTATAACAGATAGTGCAGCGATGTGAAAAAAATTCTTGAATGCTTATGCTAAATATTTTCGAATCGAGATAACAACACGAGCACACGGCGTTACCCCTTTACACTGGCTGATATTCTCTCGTAGTACATAAAGGCTATATAAGGTTATAGATTATACTTCAAATAACAAATAGCTGCGATGAAGGAACTGACAATGTGCATTTTAGTAATCCATTACAGTTTGATACACCAAATAAATTCTAACAATGTGACATCATCCAGAGGCGCAGCCAGGAATTAAGGCTGGGAGAGGATTAGTTGCATCTAATAGCAGTGTGGGGGTATGGAATACCCACCAGGATAAACGGTAGGTGCGATATTAATTAATTGCGGAATTTTAAATAAACGGTTCAAATTGTGAGTTTTACGGCTTTCTGAGGGATATTTTACTAATCCTTACACTATTATCTTAGTAATATCAATCCAATTAAGTAAAATCGATGAAACTTAAATATTTGTTTGAGCTCTGGGGGGGGGGGGGGGGGCACACTCAGCCTTCGAAACTTTGGGACCAATTTCCAAAACCACACCCGGTAGGAAACCCGAAAAGGGTATCGGGTAGGTGTGGCGACTAGAGTGTTGGCTTCCCACCCTTTCGGTACGGGTTCAAACCCGGCGGTGGTAGAGAATTTTCAGAGACTATCCGATCCCTGCTTGAATGTTGTGTGGAGGACGTTTCAAGTGCAACACTCCGTCCGTCGGATAGGAGGTTAAGCCGTGGTCCCCTTGGCGCATTTCGTTAAGAGCAGGCTAATGCCGACGCCGGGTTGCTCTCCACCCTCCCTTACCTACCCTTCCCTCACGGCGCAAATGACCTCAGCGGTCGGTCGCCTCCTCTAATACTATACCACATCGAAACCCGAAAAATATTCCTTCCCATATATATACCTACCCAGAGAATTCTTGGTATTTGTGAACGTCGTTTGCTTTTTGAAACCCCCCAATCTGAAACGCCTAATCCGTCCTGTTTTCGAGGGTAATGCAGATGAATAAATTGCAAGACTTGTTCAGATTTTATTGGATACCGTTTGCATATTTTTTTTCAGGCTCCTCAGTGAGATGGAGACACCTGACATCGGAATGGGAGGCAGCGACTACAGAGTTATCAGGCGGATGCACCGAAGCTTGCAGGGTCCAGCATGTTTAAAATAGCAGCGTCTACTGCTCCGAAAAACCGTTGCTTGTTTATCACTTGGATCTCGTAAGTCACCTACTTTTTTCCCCACGATCCTTTCCTCGCTCTGCGAATAACTCGTAAGTAATACTCGCTACGAGGGTCAATCAGTGAAAGAGACTGTACGTGCACTGAAGATTATCGAAATATTTCAAGATTCAAAGCGTTACTTGCATGCGTGTTAAATATCTGATAAAGTCAGGAAGATGGGAAGCATTTTGAGAAAGATGTTTAAAAACTGAAATTTATTCATTTAAGTAAGGTCTAAGGGCATTTACTCGTAGATAGATAAACTCGCGGAGCGCTTAAATTAATTGGTTGGTTGAATGTAAGTTAGACTTGAGCTCACCCCGAAATAAACCATGATCATTACAGATATACGGATCTCTAACATTTAGGCGTAGAAATGGAGTTCCATTTGCATTTCCTTTGAGCACCCTTTGGCAAAAATTTTCCATCCGCTAAGTAAGAATTTTCGTGTGGGTGAACATTTTTATGGCCCCAAAATTGTAATTTTAAGATTCAGTCTGCCTTTGCTAAGCATAGGTACATCATGAACAAGGTGTGTTAAAAAAATAAGGAGAATTTTAGTTTTTTGTAAAAATGTTGCATTTCTTCGTTTACATTAATGTTGTCGCATTCAAAATAGTTCCCATTTGATATTATGCACTTTGTGCCGACGCTTCTTCCAATCCTCGAAACACTTCTCAAAATAAATCTTTGGGATAGCCATTAGTTCTATCAGTGATTTTTTTAAATATCATCTATGCTTGTTAAACGACGACCCTTCAAGGTTCTCCTGATTTTGGGAAATAGGGGAGATTCACGCGAAGCCTTGTATGGCGTATATGTAGGCCGGAGCATCGTCATAGTATTGTTTTGTGGCAAAAATTTACGAACAAGCATTGTAGTTTAAGCCGAAAATCCCCGAGCTCATAAGAACACGTCTAACCTTGTCGGCTGCAATAGACAAATTAAAGAATGAATACACCTGAAACTTTGATAATACTTCAGGGACATGTATAATAATGTAAAAAAATTAACAATCGAAATTTCCAAAATCGCGAGAAATACAAAAAAAAATGTTTCCCCTTATTTTCTGAACACACTTCTCGTATATGTTGGCAATTAGATTTTCAAATTATTTTTTTCGCCTGATGTTATCTGCGTAAATGTTGTCATGTTAAAGTCATTCACTGAAACCCAAAATCGTGATTAATGAAATATTTCTATTGATGGAAGGGAAAGTTACAGCGGAAACAAATATACCGCCCCTAGCCTCAAAGTAGTGCCCCGAAATATCATTCAATTCAGACGTGCCTTCAATTTCTTATCCAGAAAATTGTATGTTTATAATTTGAGCTACATAATACTGTTTGAAATTTCGTCCATAGAAATCATTAGCTAAACTTATCTTTGGTAAAATGTTATAATATTGAAACAGAACACGAAAATATTTTTCATACATGTATTCATTTAAAAAATTAATGAAAATTGAGTTCAAATAAAGAAAATGGAATATCGGCCGACATACGCCCTTGTAAACTGGTATTTTGACGCACGATTGTATGGCCAAAATTTCAGATTTTGCTCATGTTTTACGTTTTCTAGTCAATGATTTCAAGATACGCCAGAATGGAATCATTATTTTGGCATACTACTTTGTGGCCAAGAGCGATCACAATCTTTCTCATTCAGTCAATCTCTAGATTAGAATGAAATATTGCATATGTTGCCGCCCACTTTTTTATGGATAACTGACGTTTTTAGAGTTGTGATTCATTTAATTGCTCAGAATGGAACCTTTCAGTGCGGGAAAGAGTTGCTTATAGAAGTGTAAACAATAATGATCCTCGCGAGATCCAATTGGTGGACCATACTTTTAAGACCCACGGCACGAATACATGAACGTAAGACTCACCTTTTTCGCGTCGTTCGTCAGATCTGTCGTAGAAACCGTCGCCGAGTCCATATTTTCCGTTCAGATTCCGTCCTCTGGGCCACACACAATCTGCGCGAAGTACGGTGGTGCCCTGTTCCGTCTCACTCGTAGAACCGCGATGGTCTCGCAGAAAGCACTCGCGAGGGAAGCGGGGAGGAGCCGGTGTATATCACAGCCGGATCCACTGACATGCCTCCCCCTCTTTTACGGTGTCATCTTCTTGCCGTGCTGCTGGTTTGCCGGCAGGTGGGAGAGAGGGGTGGTGGATAACTCCCCCTCACTATCAGGTATCGCTGGAACGAGTAGTCTGTCGCTGTCCTTCAATTGATAGCATGAAAAAAAAACGCCGGGACGATGCACTCTCTGAGATGTTAATTTTGAAAGGCATTGTTCAGATTAGGGTAGTTTCCTTCATCAAAGAAAACGAAAGGTATTGATTGCGATTCGTTACCCACAATTAGTGTATTGATTATATACAAATTATTTCGTTTTAGAAATCCCAGTTTAGAGGAATGTTAATGGTCAATTTTAACCTCATTCGAAAAAGGTCAGATTGGCGCCCATGCGATGCCACTCCACGTGACGTCACAGGATAGTAGATGCTATTCGAGTAGTCAGGAGCTTTACATCGTCTGAGATTACCAATGCATGTATGAGGCACAGAGCTCAGGGAAACATGTCTTAATAATCACTTATTAAAATTGCCTAAGGTCGGAAAGTTTCCTTCGTTTGATAGGGTATTAATAATCCTTATTTAAGCGAAGCGCTACCTGCTAGCAGGGTACTCAGCTCTGCATCACGTCACTACACCGCGGTAATACTCTGTTTTCCTTAGCTGTAGGTTTTCCAGGAAGTCAAAAAGGGAGTGGGTTGGTATTAGTAATTTGCAAGTTACTAGCAATTTACCGCCAAAGCACAAAATACTTAGTACTCGTGGAAAATGGTCAGTAAATATTTATTTAGTATTATCTTAGAACTCCACCATAGTAAGCCTGAAAAAACTCACGTGATTAGGGTTGGTCAAGGAAAAGTTTTAAGGAAAGAAACTATTGAGACCCTGCAATCGTTCTCCGCAGGAGATCAGTAATGGAGGCAGTGATAATTGTTCATATACGTCTGTTAATAACTGGTGACTGCTGAATTCGCTCACCCTGAAAACATACGCAAACTGCTGCCGATCTGACCACATCAGCAAATGTTTTATTTTTGTTGCAACTAGGCGATGAAGATTGAAAACACTTTGAACTCCAATTCAGAAATTAGCGAACCGTAATACCATGAAATAGGGCCAGTGATAAGGAAGATGATAGCTACAGTTAGCTAAAATTTTTATTACCAGTGACCTTGGGAATGAAAAATATGGAAGTTTTCCTGTGCAGAAAAAATCAGCGTGTAGTAAAATCGATAGCTAATCTGATTGGCATTGTTGAGGTCTAAAAGAAATATTTTTGTAAATAGTACCCTATACAGATTTAGTTTCTTTCTAATAATTTTTACCTATTTTTAGTATGTTTGTGTTTGTGGATGTTGTTCAGGCTGAGCTAAATGATTAATTTCTTCAAGAAACACAGGCTTGACAGAACTCTAGTCGATAAAAAGGAATAAATTCGTTTTGTTTGAATGTTTTCGTAGTAATTATAATTTTCATTTTAGCTCATTATCATTTTTTCGCCACGCGGAACTATTGTTCAATAAGTTGACCTTTCATTTCTCATAATGAGAAAGTCGCAGATTCATGTTTTCAGACATGCATTTAGATATACTTGACTGTCCTCTTAACGTCCTTTGAAGAAAGAACGAAAATATTAGCTGTTGAATATTGGCTTTGCACCGCAGAAATACAGGAAAATGAGGGGATATGAAAATGAAGTATTTTCCGCAAAAATATTTTATTAATGCGTTATCTAAAATTGTTTCTTTATACACACGGGCTGAAATGAAGAATTATAGGATTTATGGTTCCACAACGCTGATTTGCTAGTGTGTGAAGAAAACTACTCTCATCTAATGCACTTTTCACTCACCGGCTTGCTGCAGAATTAGGATTTTACAATCGAACATCTAGCATTTTCAAGTGTTCAACTTTCACACGAACATCACCAACACAGCACTTATTCAGAACTTCTTAAGATAAATTCCTACCTTATTTCTATGGAATGTAACGATGCGATTAACAACTGTATTAAATCCTCTCCGTCACTGGTGTTTAAATCTCGTAGCTGAATCACCTCTATAGCTGAGTTCGTTGCCACTGTCACTGACCAACGCACATCTGCAAATTGGATCTCGATGGAGAATGAAATAACAGACACAGGTCTTCGCAATGTCGGAAGATGGCTGCGGCTCGCTTCGCGACAGCTTTCGAAACGAAAAGTCACGACGAAGAATACCAGTCAAGATTTTCCTTGAAGGCACACGTAATGATAACTGAAAACATATTTACGTTTGGGGAGTGCGAATTAAAATTGCATAGGCTTTCAGACTGGGATTTCTGTACATAGATGAGTCAAGATTCAGTCCGTAATATCGTGAGGAGTATGGTCAGGCTTTTGTGAACCTCCAATGACCGTGTGCACTAACACTTAGAGGGGCAAAGACCAGTCGATGATTGTCTTACAGGACCACAGGATGACTTGTGAAATATATTTTCTCGTGAAGGGTACGAGTATTTGAGGATTTATTTTTTCCTCGATCGAGCATCCTGCCTTTTACCAATCCAAGTTCTGGTTCCCTTAATATTAAGACGAAAGTTCAATCAAGAATTGACTCGCTGATGATCCCGTACATTCCCTATGATTCCATTCACGATGATACCTAAGAATGCAAAGCATATTTACAAACTGAAGGTGCTTATATACATTTCAATGAATATATTACCCAGCCCGCATCCCGTTTCGTTCTCTTCGTCACAATAACCTAAGTTCAATGCTGATTCAGCTCTCGAATGATCATGGAGATCAATAGGACTGATAATCGATCCAGAATCACTTGAAGGCACACAGAATGACGAATCAAACACATGTTTGCTTGTGGATGTTGGGAGTACATTGTTATTGGTACCTAAGCCGAGTTTTTTTTGTCCCTGTTGCAATGATAACTAAAAATACATCTACACTTACGGAGTGCGAATAAATTTTGCATAGGCTTTTAGAATGGGTTTTCTGCTAATTGATGTCCCTTACATCGCAAGGACGTAAGTTACGGCTTAGTCCTGGGATCATTGTAGCGTTTTTCTTCATCACAAAGACGAAACTTCTGGCAAGAGTCAGCTCACCACGATGACCATCCGTAGAACGGAGGATCAACTGAGAATTTCTCCAAAGACACACACTGAGTGATACTCATATTTACACTTGGAGGGCGTCAATTCGTAGTTTATTGGCATTTGCATAGAGTTTTTGTGCCCAAAACGTAGCCCAGGTATCTGCTCCCTTTAAACACAAGGAAGTATGCTCAGGCCAGGTTCAGTTCGCTGATGATAGTGTAGATGACCATCCAGAGAACCAAGGCGACCACGATGATGGCAAGGTAGATGGTCTTGTGCTGATGCCATGGACTTTCTTGCGCCACGATTGGCATTGGTCCGCCGGGTGACTTCTCCCGATAGCCCATGTTGGTGCCTTCCTCGTGAGGGGGGCAGTGGCAGTTGGGTCCCCCGTTTGTCTGGGTCATCTGCGGAGGCCCTGGCGGATCGCCCATGCCCATATTGACTGCGACCGCGCCGCCACCACCGGCCCTGTTCGAGCTCCTGCCACCCCTGGCCGCTCCCCCACCGCTGCCGTTAACCACCTCCCGATTGGGAAGACCTCTGGCGGCCAACAGGACTGCTTCTCCCCCATCGAAAGCGGTGTTATCCATCTGGGGAGAGAAAAAAACATGATAATAGTAATAACAATAATAAACGATTTTTGTCGTGGACCCTCAAGTCCTAAAGAATTTACAGAAACAAAAATTTGGTTTGCTATAAATTTAAAAAACTGCAATAAATAATAATAATTTCGAAGAACTTTAACATAGACATTAGATTCAACAGAAAATAAATAGCACTTACCATATTACAACAACAACTTACTCTCAGTGCATAACTAGAGCTGAAAGAAGTAAATAGTGTATATCTGGAGCAGAATGGAATTTGAGAAAAATAAAGTGGGGAAAGTTCACGAAATATAAAAGATGCATAGTGGCAAACGATGAGTGAAAACTAACGACAACAAAGAATTAAGGTGCATAGTAACAAACAACATGTCTGTTTACCATTTACAGGAATCTCCAGGTTTACGTTAATACAGAAGGAATAGGTAGATCATACATAATAAAAATAGCACAAAATCAAACGCGACTGAATTTAGGATACATTCTGCTTATGACCTATGCTTGAGATATGTATATGTAGTTGAATATTTTTTTTTAAATAGCCACAGATTGACATTATTTAAAATCTTCCAGGTGTGCATTCCAATAAGTTCCTCTTTATATTGTAGCTATGTAGGACTTCTTATACATTTCAGTTTTGTCTTGGGGAATCTTAGGTCAATATGCTGGGAGCGTGTTATGCGACGTAAAAGTACGTACGCATTCTTTTTAAAAGTAAAGGTATTGAGAATATACTGATGAGAGCACGATTTGAATGTTTTAGGACTAGTTTTACCTACCAGGATAGTCTACTTAACTCAGATAATTTTACCGAAAAACCGAGATAATACAACAATCGCGTTCAACAAGTTACATTAACTTGGTCAGATTACTGAGTAAATAATTTAAACTGATTTTTGAAAACTTGGATAACAAGGAATATTACCCTATTTGGAGAAACTGGCACTTCAAGGCAGAGGTTTTAACGATCGATCAGCTGGATAAAGTATTATAAGCCCCCTCTTCAAGTTTTGTATATACCCATCTGCATGGAAATTGTCATTTTAATTAACTTTTAGATTTATAGAATATGGAGTTATATAGAGGTTGCTTCAGTGTGAGAACGGTCCAGGGTGTCGCAACTGGAGTGATAGGGAGATATAAACGGCCATGTATTAGTTCGAAGGGTCGGTCAGTATTTCGCCGGCCAGACGTCCACCCAAGCTGTGATGGTATTTAAATGTGCAATCAAGGATTTTGCTTAATGGGCCACCTGTACACTGACCAAAGCATGAAGATGCGCTCGAACTGTTCCCGTGGGAATCTCGGGCTAAAATCTCTTCCCACGCTACTGACTGCGGAGTCTTAGACCAAGAGAGCCGTTTAGGAACGCCAGAAATCCAGTACTCGGGGAAAAAATCTCCTCGGTATAGCCGGCGGTTCTGATGCCATCTAGAGCTTTTGAGCATCTTCCATTGCGAACGCTTTAGTTTCTACTATTATGTGCCAGAGCCCTATCTTCGAGAATTTGGCCTAGCCTTTCGGGTCGAAGTCCAATCTAAGTTGCGTTCTGTCATTCAGGACGCAAAAATAGGGCTAAAGGAGGTTCTTTTGAGAAACAACACTGCATCATTTTCAAGGAAGATTCAGAATGTGCTCTAGCAACTATCCTTCATCGGCATATAAAAAAAAGTAATCAGATACTCTCTAGTATAATTTCATAGAGATAACACTATCTCGTTGGTTGGAGGTGTTACCTGGCTCTAGTTCGATAGTGTCATATGTGATCGCTGTATACGAGTTTCAAGGAAACTCGAAACCAAGATAACTTAAAATTTAGTGCTTTCAGAAACGGTCGTTGTTTACAGGAGACAAGGTGACTATTTGAATATTGAAACAAACGAAAAAGGTTTTCATATTAAAACAATATATCCTTGGTGGCGGGACCCGTTCCCAGGGTCATCGCTTGGCTAACGCATTCGGCTACATCTGTGAGAATTGGTTGCATAAACCCCCCGTCGCAAACACTGAAGATAAGAGTAGCCTCGATAGCTCGGTGGTCTGAGCATCTGCCCGGAAAGCAGAAGGTCCGTAGTTTGATTCCCGGTCAATGTAAAATTTTTCCCTGTGTTTTCGGCCATCATTCCCAATCCACACCGCCGCAGAGTTATCGTCATGAGTTTATCTTCCTGTCTTTTTGTTTCAATTTCTATCTGTACTCTTGTTTGAATAATCGCCTATGGCGACGAGTGAATGTGATGTACATATATTTGGGATGAGTCGATTCCACTTTTTTCTATTCCAATTCCTATTCTACCAAATCGATTCCCGATTCTCGATTCCGATTGCATCGATTCTTATTCATAGTAACAGGTGGGATATTGATTTTTCAGTAGCGTTTCTGTTAGGAAATTTTAAGAATTGAATGGCATGTAATAACAAAGATAATTAAGTGACACTAAAAGTATACTTATAAAAGATAGCGAATTAGTATCTTAGTTGTATATCCTCACATTTAATAAAATATTAAACCATTACACTGTTTGAGACAAAAATTGTTAACTTAATAATCTAAAGTCCACAATGGCTCAGGTGTGTGCCGGCCTTTATGCTCCAAGTTTATGGTCTATTTTCCAAATATTTTTTTTCCTGGAATCGATGTAATCGGAATCGACTTTAGGAGATCGATTCTCGATTCCTATTTCATACACGAGAATCGGTGGAATCGGATAGCGACATTTGGAATCGCCTCATCCCTAATATATATCTACCGGGAAAGGTGAAAATTTTCCCATATGTTTTCGCCTATCATTACGTTTCATAGGAAAAAAAACTTTTTTCAAAACTATGTTGCGACGATGCCTATGATTCATTGAGTTTTTTTCAGGCAATGCCAAGGGAAAATATGTCCGCAAATGAATCTACTTATTTGTCTCTCACAATGAAACTGAAGTGAGATATATAGGTTGCAATGTATCAGCCTCTATCGGAGGTCTAGCATATGCGGTGATCGAATTTCTCTACGCCACTGCCATGTCAGCGTCATGTGCCGGTGTTCCTATATCTCATTGTCAGTTTCATCTTTTATTTGCATTTATGTATGTAAATCCGCCAAAGCGACCTATGCAATTATGTGCATGTAAAGAAAATAATAGCTGCACGTTGAAAGTGATTATTATACCGTAAACTTTTAGCCATATAGTTATTAAGCAAATATCATGAAATTAAACCACTAAAAATAGAAATAATATTACTGATAAAACTGGATTAAGACGAAGAAAATTATGACCACGAGTGCGAATGGATTTTCCATAATGAACTGAGTGTTGACAATTTTATGGTCGATGGTAAAATAAACAATCTGATTTCATTGATGAATTATTTTTGTCTCCGAAGACCATTCCTTTGATTTTTGCCGTTTTTTTCCCCAATCTGTCAACGAATTATCTTTTTCGTATCCAAGCGAGCTTTATCAGCCAGCCTTGTGCATATCTTTCGATTTCTTCGTGTGCCCCGCACGTAGAAACTTCTTGCTTGTTGATTTTGTCTTGGGTAATTTCGGGAGGCAATGTTGCTGATTCACGCCGATGCGATGGATCACATATCAAGTCTTTTAAAGATTATTCCTTCAAAGCTTCCGGCAAAGTTACATTAAAGTTCGTTGACTGCTTTAAAACTTCAGTTATCGCACTAACGCGGAAGAAAATGGACTATTTCGACATTCCATTCGATATTTGTTCAACATCGCGTCTTACTGTTTGCGATATCAGACTCTTTCTTCGAATGCAAAAATTTTCATGAATTGAAGGCAAATATTTCTGAAAATATATTTACTTTTTCGCCTCTCGCTATGAAACTGGAATCCATTTACTGTTAACCTATTATAACCCAATGTTGCTTCTAAGTACCATTAAAAAGGTATACATTTTCAGCTTCGTTCAGGAAAGATTTAAACTAAGTGTTCCTTTGTGTTGTGAAGTATGATGACGAAATATATAGCCGCCGCAATAACAGGGTGGTTTCCAATATTTTTTTATTGCCTAAATAGAAGGACTATTACTCCCAAAGTACGTATTTAACGCTTATAAATTTTTAAATGACGATATATAAATTTCGCGATTAAATGAGAAGTGAAAATTTTCAAGCGCGTGAAAACGCGACGGCTAAGTATGAATGCTGGGAAAAGCCTGTGTGACATATTTCTGGTTTCGGCTGCCGCCGTGTGTGGCCACCATGGTGCGGAGCTATGAGCGCCGCTTCGACGCAGGCTGCTAGCAGGTAGAAGAGTACCCTGCTAGCAGGTAGCGATTGGCTTAAATAAGGATTCTTACTACCCTATCAAATGAAGCAGTTAAGAACTTTCCGGCCTCAGGCAATTTTAATAGGTGATTATTAAGAGATATTTCTCTGATCTTTGTGCCTCATGCATGCATTGGTAATCTTAGGCGATGTAAAGCTCCTGACTACTCGTATAGCATCTAGGTCCCTGTGACGTCACGTGGAGTGGTATCACATGGCCGCCAATCTGGCCTTTTTCAAATGCGGTTAAAATTGACCATTGCCATTCGTCTAAACCGGTATTTCTAAAACCAAATTATTTGTATATTATGAATACGCTAATGGTGGGTAAGGAATCGCAATTAATGCATTCGTTTTCTTTGATGAAGGAAACTACCCTATTATGGTTGATTAAAGTTATTTAATTTTAAATATAATAATTTAATATTTTAATATTTAAAAAAACGAGAAGCCTGATAATTTAATTTATTCTAGAAGCAGCTCTGGTTTAGACAAGGTTAAAACCACCTGCGACCACTGACTGACTGACCGATTCATACAAATTTTTGAGGTGAAAGAGACGAGATACGGCCAAAATTCATTGAATCGACCCCCCCTACAATCGTCTGAGACCCTGGAAAAAATTGTGGAAACGAAATATTTTCTTCATATTACGGTGCTTAAAAATTACAAAAAGTCAATGGTGTTGAGGAATTTGAAAATCGCGGAGAAGCTTGTTCATGACACAAAAGTCACTGTGGCAGCCATTGGTCCACGCCTCGTGACAGTCAGTTAGCCTGGAAGCGAAGAACTGTTTGTGATTCCTAGGATTCAATTTAGGCGCGTTAGATATCATGAAAAAAAACGATCTTTAACTCTTTAACGTCCAACGGACATATGTCCCAATTTTTAAAATTCTTTCAAAATTAAACGAGAAGGTTTAGGATTGTAAGAATTGCTTCTAATTAAGAATAGGCTACCGGCTAAGTTTTATATTCTTTTTCTGATATACTGTATATATTATAGTTTCCACATCGTTAAGAACTTTCAGTTGAAATTCTGTTTACGAAGTGCAAATTTGATATTTTATAACAAAATCAATGAGAAAGTCAATTATATCAGGAGTGTCGGTTTCTCCTTTACTCGTACCTAGCCTGTGGAGTTAGCACGGATAAATCCGTATTTGTGATTTAATTTAAAAAAGATTGTGTTTATATGTCATGGAACACATATGTCCCTATGGACTATAAGGGCGCGAGAATTGGTACATAATCCTAAAAACGTAATTTGTTGTGCATTCTAATGGCTGCAATCTTTATGGACCCGAAAGGTTTAAGGGACAAACGGCAGACAAGAGTTGTAAGAACTGAAAAAGTGACTACCCAGACGGCACAGAATCCTCCGTATCTAATTCGTATGCAGATAGTATCCATTGACTACCGCTCCGTCGCTTTTTGTTAATGGATACTATCTGCATACGTATTAGATACGGAGGATTCTGTGCCGTCTGGGTAGGGAATGTAAGGGGGGGGGGATTGCGAGCCCCCCAAAAAGCGTTAGATAGATAGGTACCTGGTATTACCCTCTGCCGTAGATCCCTAGGTTATGATGAAGGAATTTCGATAAAGATAGGCCATCACGGGTGTCCTTGTTGTAAACAAATTTACCTTAACCTGAAGGATAATTCGTCAGTTACAAATAAGAATAATGTGGAATTTTTAGTATTTTAAATTATGCTATTTCAGGTTCACCTAGCGAGCTCTCCTGCATCAATAAACCCTGAATGTATCACAGGCATCGTTGTAACATAGCTTTGAAAAATCACTGGTTTTATTTATATGAAACGTAATTAATAGCGGTGGTAATTGCGAGCCTGATTCCGTTGTTTCCTTAATGGTCAGGAAAGCGAAACAACTCTGGCAACCCCGATATTGGGATTCATCAATATAATTATCTCGCTGACGGGACAGCTGGTGGTATATTGCACTTGGGTCCTATGGTCCGTCGACTTCAAGGTTGCCAAATAAGATTTCCGGTTATCTCTTTAGTGGATCTCGTCTCGTCCTTGTGATCGTGAAGATGTCCACTATCTTGGTTTGTGTCATCGCCGGAAAAGATGTCTAAAAGGAGTTATCTCTTAAAGAACGTTGAACTTTGAGAGATATTTCTGTTTTTGATGCGATGATATTAACTGCAATTTTCTTTTCTCTGAATTTTCTTGCGATTATTCCTGGTACGAAGTACGTGCCTTTGCTGGAAAATATTTTCGGAAACATGGATCGGTAACATATGGGACCTCTTACCCGTTATCCGTCCACAAAATTCACAATGAAATTGATGGCGAAAGGAACCACATTCACATAATTGTTTTTTTTTAACATTGACATCCACGCCCCTGTTTTGGTGCGTTCACTTCGCTATTAGGTTCCTTTTCTGTAGATTTCCATCTTTTGTATTTGATTTGACAGGTAATGCGTTTAATTTACGAGAAAAAATGAAAACATGAATTCTTGTTGCTCTACTAATTTATTTCCACGGTTCAGGGCCGTAGCAAGGATTATTGGTCTGGGGGAGGCGTACCCAAACTATGACCAGCGGGTCACATTCGGCCCGATAGAAAAGTCTTACACTTCTTGTGTGTATACTTAAAATTCTTACGATTGGCTCACCTAATCTGGAGCGAAATTTTTAAGTCTAAACGACAGTATCATTCTTTACACTAATTTGGATGCACAAAACTCAAGGTAGGAATCTATTTAGTTTACCCCAATTTTTTCCTACAAGGTATTTTTTAATTTTTCCATGTTTGCACTCTAATTTTTGAGGGAATTAAATTATTGACACTGATTTGTTCTTTTTAAATATAAAATCAACAGATTTAGGCGTTACTTGGTGGAACGATGAGATATTCATGGTTAAATAAAAACACAGTACTATTCCACAACCTTATAGTTAGTCTTGATAATGACGTTGTAACGTTGAAACTAGTAGACTGCAAAAATATAAGGTTGTGGAATAGTACTGTGTTTTTATTTAACCATGAATATCTTTTTAAATATTTTTTATTCCTTCGGCCCGCATAAATGTGGGAAATGTATGATGTGGCCCTCACATGGAAAAGTTTGAAGACCCCTGGTCTGGGTTGAGGGACAGGTTGTCAGGTCGGGCAACAGGTATACGTTAGTGGGTGAGGGTGTAATGAATACAATTTCAAAATGCTTGCAGGTCAATTTGCCCAGGTAAGGCGGAAATTCTCCCAGGTCGAGTGCTGCTGCTGGATAAGATCTATCAAAAAAGTTATCTCTCAAAGAAAGTTGAATTTCAATTGCAGAAAGATATATCTGTTATTGATGTGGTGATATGAAATGCAATTTTCTTATCTCCGAATTTCCTGCGATCGTTCCTGGTCCGAATTAGATGCCTATGCATGACAATGCTGATGGAAACATGGATCGATAACGTAAGGTAATACCATTTAATTGTTATCCATCTACAAAATAAGTAGTGGAATTGATAAGGAAAGTTATCACATTTGAATACAAATTTGTTTGAAAAAATTTGACGTTTACGTCTCTGTTTTGGTGCGTTCACACAATACGTTAACTTACGCGAAAAATGAAAACTTAGATACGAACTTCACTAATTCATTATGGTCGTTCAAAAATCATACTTAATTTTAATAATACATATTGGCCTTATCCGTACCTCCTTGTAGATTGAAAGAGACCCAGTTTTTTTGTCCTTGAAAATGCATACTTATATTATCACTTGTACAGAAAATGTTTTTTCAAGGTTCTGCTTATTAATTAGTTTATCTTTTTATTAAAACGATTTTTCTTGTACGGCTATAACGCCAATTTAAAGTGAAAATTTTAACTAAATATAAAATGGCACAAAATTCAATAACAATATAAAAACCAAAAAAAAAACAAGTGAGAGTGGAAATCCATCAATAAGCTCACAAATGGGACAAAAAATGAACGCTAAAATTGCTGAATGATAAGTTTAAAGGTTCAATGGAGGGAGTGAATGAATTTAGAAAGGAGTACAGGCGATATAAAGGCGATCGCTTGGTTAGGGAGATAATGGAAATAATTTGAGAGAGTAGGGAAAGCGAGCGGGTGGAAAATCATTTTCCAACATTTTTAAGCACCTCTAACCTTTGGCCTACACCTGCCTATTTTACAACATTTTAAGTCCCTCTAAACGTAGGCGGGGATACACTCATGCTGCTTTTATCTATTGAAGCTCAGGAAATATTTTCGTTCTTATTCAGCCCGTCAACTTTAATTTTCACTGGATTCCCACCAAGTTACGTTCATCGAATAACCTTTGCTGCGTGTAAATTTATATTTCGCCTGGAGGAATAATAAAATCGTCATGGGGACGCGGAAGAATTTCTTCCTGGAGCGAAAGGATTGGTCGCCACATGACAAGCATTTAGGCGGGAGTTTCACTTTCTCTGTTCCTTCGTAAGCAGGTCGGAGAAAGCGAAATGTGAGAGGCAAGCCGATTTTTTTTCGCCGCACGGTCGGACATTACCATTCCTTCGCCTCATTGTAACATAACTGGTGGTGAAGCAGTGATCACCACTTACGACCATGCATGTATCGCTTAGAGTTACCGAAGTGACGTGGACAACTGTTGCAGGAGTGGTTACTTTGGTCTCCTGGACCAATATAAAATCTGCGTTATTATTACTTATGAAAGGACAGTTTTCTCACTTGATATAATATACAATGTCTCAAAACAATTGTCTCTAATATTATTCAGTTAAAAGTTTAAAAAAATATAAAAACAGGTCATTTTCATCACGGACGTAAGGTGGTTGAATTTTTTTTTATTTCCGTATTACCGAAAACAGTACAAATTGGCCTTTTATATAGGTTTTTATATCACAGTTATATATGCACGAACAATCTAACCCCGGATTGGGGTAAACTATCCAAGCGGGACTCGAACCCACGACCTCTTTTTCGGCAATCGAGGACAGAGCATCGTGGCTGGCAATAACCCTGTGACCTCGCGATAAAACGTGTTGATTCCCAGTGGAGAAAGTTTGTGCAGAATTATGTTTGAAGTACTTTAAAGTATGTGCAGAGTTGCATTAATTAAGATTGAATGTGCTTAGAACGTTCATAGAACGTACAGGGGTCGTTCCTCGCTGCACTAACTTTGAACATGTATGAGGTGAACATTCTAAGCATATTCACTGAACTAAGTAAGAGAACTACGGCAAAGATAATTGATTTAGCACATTATTTGACTGAATTCCGCGGGTTTTACGATCCAAGGTGCAGGTGGGGTGCGAAAAACGTCTCCCAATTCACATAATAAATTAAATAATTTTGCCAAAATTCTTCTGAATCGTAAAAAAACCACCTCACTGAGGTTTTGGGGAACTAACTAAAAACATTTTTTAAATTATCTTTCAGATAATGCTCATTTCTCCTTTTGGCATGACATTATACAAGGGATAAAGGGGTGACACACTTGCCTTTGGGTCCGAAAGTGGCTCTATGAGTGCAACTACTTACACGAATTAAAATGTGAGCTCTTGCAGCCGAGAAGATATATGACTTAATTGAAGGTTCTGAGGAGTATGGCCTGCAGCCTGTTACTCATCGTCTGCATTATGAGAGAGATGTAATTGCCGGTCTGAGAAACCGGGAGTTTCCTACATAGGGTTTGAAAAATTCAAGCTGCAAAGTACTCAGTTTTGCATCACGGGCATCACTCGCCATTTAAGTGATTCGCGGAATTGCTGTGAAGAAGAGAGATGTATATTGGCTCCGACTGGGATTTGCTGCCAGATTTGAATTGCAGATTGCGTCAACTTGTTTCAGTTTGATGAAAAGAGGTCTCTTCCATCGATATAACGGGTGTTTCAAAATGAACATCGGGGTTTTAACACTTTTTAAATACAGTGGAACTTGGTTAAAACGGCATCGGCTGTAACGTCAACTCGGGTTTAACGTCACATTTTATACAGACCAGCCAAAATTGAACATTATATGTTGTACGAAAACCCGTTTATATCGTCAACAAATGTTGCGACGCTCGGGTATAGCGTCAAAAATTTTGCGATTCTTAGGTTGCAAAAGTGGTAGTGTGATTGTATCATGTCCCAAAGTTCATAGAAACCATATGTAGAAGTGAATATCATTTTTTTATTATACATATTCCAATGTACGAGTAGATTTCAATAAACAGTGTTGTATATAGCAGAACATTTGCGTCTTTACTTTGTCCTTTCACTCAGATTAGAGGCTGCTTTTTTTAATAACGTCACTCAGATATAACGTTAAAAATCTTCTGGTCCCTTTGATGACGTTATAACCAAGTTCCACTGTATTTATTTCACAACAAATTACAGACATAAATCATATATTGAATTAAAGAGCAACTCAGTTTTACATAAAAAGCCCACCATTGATTAATGTGAGCGCCATTCTTCACACGGCAAGGCGATATGCGAATTCTTCTCAAACGTTTATTTGAACCTCTCGAGGTTGCAACAGCTGCTTCAATCCTGTTTTCTAATTTGGAAAGGTCAGCTGGTAGTGGATGAACGGATGTTTATACAGTAGATTCCGTTTAATGGGTCCATCGGTTACTTGGGGCAGCCGCTCAATTGGGGCAGATCTTGAAGAGCAAAACCCAATAGAGGAATATCCCAGAGTATTCTCCGCTTAATTCGGACAGCATGCCGCTTTATTGGGCCATGAGTCGGCGACATAGACTCTAAACTCGCGACGAAATTAAAATTTTTTGTTTTCAGAATACTATTTTTTTTAATTTTCCTCCTTCGATTTTATTTTTCACAAATTGTCCTATTCTTGCCCTATTTTGAAAGCTCTTGTTGTTATACTATCCGTAAGAGGATAGGACTTTTATTTAATAGGACTTAATAAAAGACATTCATTCAGCGTCGCCCGAGGCTGTGAAAAATATTTTTATCAAAAATGTTATAGTCCTTAAAAATGATAATAAATTAACAAAAATCGCTGATTTATTAATCAAATTAATAGTTTAATAAACTTATGTTGCATTATAAACATTCTTTAGTCTTCTTTCTAGCATTTCAAAGTTTTTTATGTCCATGTACAAGAGAGTTCGCCTAATTGGGGCAGCCGCTTAATTGGTGCAAAGTGCAAAAGTCCCGATATGTCCCAATTAACCGGAATCTACTGTATTACCTGAAGGATCACAACAGAACTTAATACGGAACGCACGTTCCACAGTAACTACAGATTGCGTCTTTGCAAATTGTGAAATACAAAAAACTTTCTTTTCACTAATCGCCATCTTAGTTACTAGCGCTTTATAACGGATGGCGGTGGAAACATTTTTTTCATGTTAATTGTTGCCAACAAATAAAACTGTTTGAGTTGCTCTTTCATTTGATACATGAGGGGTCGAGAAGCCAAGGGGTACAGGTGATTTTTTGCTCAACAGAGTTAGGTAAAGTTAATTGTTAGAAGAAATGCACAACAATTTGGTTGCCAAGGGATACGAGTGAGTCTCTGTTCTGTGCTGACATCGAGTGGAAAATCGAACGAACTACTAAATATCTAATTGATTCCGTTTGTTTTCTGTGCCTAATTCCTATACCTAACACTGTGTAGAAAAAAGAAATCACTCGTAACACCTTGGCTCTCACCCACTCATATCATTTATAGCTGTAAGTTAAGTGTAATAAATATTGTAAATCATAGGTTTTAGTTCGCGTCGAGAGGGAAATGTTTGCCGTGCTACGAGTAGCATAGGAATATGTATTTTAAGCCTCCCTGTACGGAGCTCTTTTTTGGGGAGGAGTTGCCCTCGTATACACGTCCCTCTGATTTGGGATTCAACTCAACGGCATCCGGCCATTAACCCGTCCACTGGACTAAACCTTGTGACCCTATCTTAGCACTAGTCCACGGTCAACTTCTTGCGCTACCAGTGTTTTTTAAACCAAATATTGCTTTTGATTTTCAATAATTAACACTTCAATAAGACTAACTTACATCCTCTAAATATTGTAGAATTTTAAACGGATTTATCGCGTTCATAATAGCAAAGTTATTGAACACAAGGTACTCCGCTATTCATTTTGAAAACCCGGCGTAAGAGGTTTCTTTAATCGATAAATAAAATATTTCATTAATTGATACATAAAAGGTTTCGTTAACATTAATATCCAATTTGAATCAAAATTTCATGATTTATCACAGTGCGTTGTGCAATTCAACATAATATCCCCCCAAAACCAAGCTCTAGTTAAGGCTCTTTTCACTAGCAACGTAGAGACTAAAGGAGGATCAATTTTCAGTCGCACGCTCAGTCTTGGCGACTCGTTACCAGGGTGGTTGAAATTGTTGGAAAGAGATAGATTAGATTATTTTGGGAAAATATCCTGTTCTGCTGTAAAGGCAAGACCGCCGAGTTCTCCCGATAAAGTGCTTCCGGAGCTGGAGAAGGTCAGTGACGGCCTGGAAAGAACACAGTTGATGGAGATGGAAATACATGTAGGGTTTATGCATGCCAGAGGAACACCACTCTGTAACTGATTGGGTTACATAGATGTCGCACCGTTAATTTAGTCAAAAAATAGGTTTTTCTGCATTAGAGGTAAAAAATCGTATTTTTCACCGACATTCAACTTCACAGAGGACTACTTTTTAACTGATTGGGCTAAATAAATGACGTACCGTTAATTTTGTCAAAATGATAGATATTTCCGTTTTAGAGACAAAAATTCTTATTTTCACCGGTTTTCACTTGGCAGAGGAGCACTACTCTATAAGTGAATGGATTAAATAGATTTAGTATCGTTATTTTTGTCATAAGATAGAATTTTTCCAAGGTTATCAAGCACCGCAATGCAGTAGATGTATAGACCATTCGGAATGAAAATCGATCAGAATTATTCCGAAAAGTGCCAAGCAAACATTAACCCCTTAGTGAAGCCTTCGGATCCCATATGAAAAATCCTGGGAGTACAAATTTACAACGGGAAAGGAACTGACCCTTCCTACCCTGAATGTGTGATTTAACTCGCTTGGGGCTTACTCCGGGGTGAGATCAACCCTTTCGGAATGAAAACCGATGGGAATAATACTGAAGAGTTAAGCAAACCCCGCGTGGTATTTGAAATCGCAATCATTCGGCCAAGTGTCCCGACGCTGTACCAAGTTGGCCACCGTGCCAGGGATGCCGACTTACAAAAAATATTGGGGGGCCCCAAACCGGGGATCTTGCCCCAGGAAATTTCATAAGTAGTGAGTTTTTAGTTTTTTAAGCATTTAGAAGAGTCATATGACCAACATTAGATTCCTGATAACTCGAATCTCGATATCTGGACACTGGGGAAAATCGGCAAGCCTGATACATTTTTTCCTCTCACCCATAACGAATTTTTGAGGGGGCTGGGACCTCCTCAGGCCCCATGGAGTCGGCGCCACTGCACCGCACCCTCTGTTTACGCATTATTTACTCGATTTTGCTCGCTAGGGGGGCTGTGCCGCCCTCCTAGACCCCCCTGCGGCCTTTTCATCCCTCTCTATGACGCAACACCGTTTCTCCCTACCTTGCTAAGATAATAATTCACGAAATAGTGTAATTGTATGGTTTGGCCAAAATTAAAAAATTAAAAGTACTCCGATCGGGTTTCTGACGATTTTAGAGGGTTTCGATTCTTTGGCTTTTTATCGTATCTCGTCTCGTTCACTCCATACATTTGTATGAGGAGATTACAAGGAGATTATCCCTGAACATTATGTAGTCCGACCCAAAGTTTGCCTACCACGAGGGAGGAGACCCCATTTGAAGTGAAAATCACGAAGCGCCTTTGTCGCTTGAACTCAATTGTTGGAGATGTTGGAGATCCTTGCACTCACATTTTATCCTCTTAATAGCGGTTGGCGAGGGCGCTCATTTGGACGTCCCACGTTGAAAAGTGACGATCTCGTCTGCCACCGATGTGCGTGAGCTTAAATCGTAGCGCTATGCAAATGAATTGGAGCGTCGCAATTGTTGCTGAGCTTCCAATTGGAGCGCTCAGCGTCACAATGTCTGTTTGAGTGAGGTCTTCCCCTGTACGCGCGGTTTTGGTCCTTATTCATGTTACAGTATTGCCTAAGATTTTTCGAGTGATTATATTATAATACGAACAAATTTTCTGTTGACTTCAATTTTAGGGCTACTTAAAGGTAAAATGCTGACTTCAAAACTGTTGTTAATTTTTTCCCCCACGTCAAGTGTTTTCACTATTCCTTGTGTGATTGTGACCACTCTCTGCTAGATTGAGCGTCGATCACACGAGGCATCAATGCTCTCCAATTGGCTGACATTAACCTTATGCGACTATTGACGGGTGACTGACGCCCTAGGAGGCCAGGACAGGTGCATTGTTGTCTAGTTACGCCGGAGTAATTTTAGTGAGACTCAGGCACTTAGTCCAAAATTTTCTTCGTGGGGAGCTACAATGCTGAGCGAGTTGAATCTCTGGTATTTTTTTGTCCACTCACAGGCATCGGTAAACCACTCATTCGTCGGTAATATCAATCTGTATGGGCAGTATATAAGGTAAGATTTCCAAAAAGAATTTATATAAAATAAAAAAATTTACTTATTACCAGAATGGTAATTCAAACCGCTATCTGAGCTTTTGTGCATTATATAAAAAATCAAGTATTAAGTTTCTACTTTAAACAAACAGCCCTATACACCAACAACGATACACTTGCGTAGTTTTTAATAGTTTACTGTAAACTGGCTGGTTAGGGTCATCAAGTGAAACATTAAATTCATTCAAATGCGAATTTCGTATGAAATATGTTACAAAAAGAGGGTACCCTGTTGCTTAAACATTTTCCATTATAGACAAAAACTGAGGTTATTTTCTTATGCAGAGACCAAAACTTAGTCAAAAATAAGTCTCAGATCCAAGACAACAAATTGGTCGTTCCCTGGTGTAATATTATACGATGGACGGTGTTTTTCGAATGTGTAGTAATCAGAGATGTAAAACATAGCGAAATTTCGTTCCACGAACCGCTCCGGAAGTGTTCGTTGATCGTGTGAGAAGACTTATCTGAATGAAAAATAACATGGACAAAACATGTAATTTAGAATTAAAATATGGGAAAGACATCGATGCGGCTAGAAAAAAATTCAACTCAATTATGTGCGGCATTTTGGTGTTAGTTCTGAAGAAGATAGATAGATGGGATGGGGTATGTTTTAATTTTTTTATAAACGCTCCAGAGCCGTTAAGCTAATTTTTCGTAAAGTTCTTTTCTTAATTTTTCGGTAATCTATAAAGCATAAAACCCACTTCCGACCACTCACTGACTCACTCTCTCACTCACTCATAAAAATGTCAGGCGTGAACGAGACGAGAATCGTCGAAAAGTAAAAATGCCTCCCTCTAAAATTGTCGAAACACTAAATTTTCTTCTTGCTATCCATCGATTCTTTTAAAATCATACATGAGGTTTAGTTTAAAAAATGGCCACCCAAATCCGATGGCGTCGGTGCAATCCTTTAAAGGAAGGAGAATGATAGAAAATGATAGCAAAAATATTTTTTGAGTGAGCAAATGAGAGTTCCTTTTGTAAACCAGCCTTCACAGTCGCGAAATTACGTCGTTTTTATGTTTCCGAATGCTTCTTTTTTGGCGATTGGGACTGGCAAGCCAGTAACTGGGTGACCGGTTGTTTCGCTGCGTGTTTTCCGTAAGTGAGACGTGGTCGGTCGCCTCAAACAGTTGAAGGGTTTTCCCCGCACGTGCGAACATTTCCTTCCGTGCCCAGACTACGAATTCGCTGACGCGACGAGCATGCGCAAACCAGACCGTTTGTCGTATGCACGCACTCAAAGATATAAAGGGAATTTCGGGAGGAATCTGCATTACTTCAAGAGGTGGTAGGGGAGAAAATTGTATGCAACTGTCGTCCATAAACATGGTGTCGCTGTCGAAACTCCTTAGTATTTGTAGCCTTTAGTGCGATTATAATTGTCTGAAGCAATTAATATTTGAGCTTAATTAAACTGTGGTTTGAGCCAGTATCAACAATGCCATTGCGCAATCTCACCTATTTCGAGATATAATGAATCAGACATTGATAATTGCACATTTTCGTCCAGAATTAATATACCTCAATACCCTAAAAATTCAGAGAATTAAAGGAAATGTCGAAAAGGTCCAAGTCCCAAGAAAAACAGTTTAATGGTATTTGCAAAGTGTATCCAAAACATGGCTCATTAAAGAAGGAGTTGCGACCCCATGTTTATGGGCTGAAAATGCTTAAAATTGTCTCCCTATCACCTCCAGAAGTATTGTAAATTCCTACTGAAACACCCAGTATACGTCCTGTCAAAGGCGTAAAAACATTATCTCGATGTTCGGCTGGTTCAGAATTTGGAATACGATGTGTTTTCGGAAAATAACCGGAAGTTAAGTTTTTTTTTTGAAAAAATTCATTTATTCATCCACATTAATTGAATCGCCTTCAAAAAAGTCCTCATTAGATGCTATGCGCTTGTGCATGCGATTCTTCCTATCCTCGAACACTTCAAAATTCTATCTTTGGGATAGCCTTTAGATCTTTAGCTTTCACTCAGTAGGTTTTCGCAGGTTTTTCACGCCCCCCTTTTTGTGTGGGCGTTTTCCTGCAGTGGGTTTTTTCGCTGAAGGACCCTTATCCTCATGTTTTTTTCCCACAAACAGAAATCTTTTTTCCACAAAATTTTCACATGCAGTTGTTCATATTTTTGACATTTCACAAATATTGTATATTGTATAATCTTTGTATTGTAAATGTTTGTCTACTATTTTTTAATATGTTCGCATTGACGCTATCGAGGGGTTAGGTGGAAGAGGGGACTTCTTAGTCTCAACCTCAGCCGAGTAAAGGCATTTTATTATTATTATTAGATCTGGCTGACATTTCTTTTAATGTCATCTATGCTTGTAAAACGACGCCTTTTAAAGGTTTCCTTTGGGAATGGGAAAAAGTCATACTGAGCCATGCCTGGCGAATATGGAGGCTGTGGAATCATTAGAGAATCGTTTTTGGGCATACGTTAGTGGACGAGGGCGAAAAATATATTGTGAACTATTTCAAGCAATGCGTCCATCCACGTCTGAAATTCCGCTGCCGCGTTTTCGTCCGGGGTCACTGAGCGGACTTTTGGGCAGAGAATAGCGTTACGTTACGCAATTCGCACTGAGCAAAGTGAAGGGCGATAAGCATGTTAAATATTCCGACCAAGGAGATTATTCCGCATTCACGAATTTTGGCTGAAATAGTGTATCTGAGGAATCACATTATATGGCAGCCGCGTTCAAGCCGGTAAAATAAGTTCGTCCCAACCAGCCAGTTAACAATATAATAATTTTGGACCGCATATATTTGCGTGGTTTGAGTAGTATGTTGTTTGTGTCAGCAAAAATTTGTGGTTTAATATTGAGAACATCGATAAGAAACATGTTTTTTCGTATAAAAATTAATTGCCGAAAAAGTATAGTTTTGCAATTTTCTTTTATATTTACTTTTTTCATTTTAATTTAATTATATTTCTTTTTTCATCTCTAGTAGCAATTTCCATAATTTTGTATACTTTTTTCTTCTTTTCTTTTTTGGATATCATTCATCAAACGATAAACTTTATGTGAAAATTGAATACTAATGAATAAGAAGAAGAATAGACATAGTAAATACTTTAAGAAGAGTGACTTGATGAGGCAGAATTTATGTTGTTGGATTTGTTGGATCATAATTCCAAATGACGATAAGTAAAGTGTTATTTGTTGCCCCGAAGGCTGAGCATAAAATTATTAATTAACTGGTTGCCTTCACGGAGTTTATGGCCGGAAAGGGTATTGAGAATATAGGTGAATTTTGAAAGGTTCAGGAGAAAAGCGTGCGCGAGATGTTTAAATAAAATATATGGCTGTGCGTGGTATGTTGTTTTAAAAAGTCTCCATGAAAATTTAAATATAATTTATCTAATTACATTTTATTTTAAATTTAATTTTGCATTGTTTTCGCTTCGTAAATATTAATGCTTGAACTCTCATCTTTTGCTTCGTCCCATCGTAACTTTCACGTACTGTATTCACCAGCTTAGTCATAGTTAGACAAATGTGCGGCTGTATCTCGGCATAAAAAATGTATACCTCAGAATATGGTGGAGGTTACATTTTCTAGAGGTCTTGGGAAAGAATCATTCGCAAAATTGAGCCAAAATAGGAGTCCTCGACGTTGTTTGGTAGAGACACCGATAGGCCAGACTCTGAGGATAGCACCTATATTTAGAGGGCCATTACCATCAGTCGGCACTTTAGCGCGGTCAAAATAGACATTGACCCTCGCATAAATTCCCAACAAGCTACAAATTAACAGGACCTGAAATAACTGGAGCTGTCCAATAATTTTGGGAAAGCTCAACAATACAGTCATGCATATTACGGAGAATACAGCCCTAGCTAACTTTCCAACGGCTTTTTCTCAGGAATGGTAAATCTTAGAGAAAAAGTACCATGAAAATTTGGTAGATAATTTTCTGATTTGCAATTTTTGTCCGAACGTTTTTTTTAATCGTAAAATTAACCGTTTGGCTAAAAAATGCAATGGTTTATTTTTGCATTTTTTGGCCATTTGCCCACCCCGATTTAAAGGCCGAATATTGCTCTTTTCGGACGTGTGGAAATAAATAAATACATCTTAAAAATAAAAAAAATCGATGCAGCTAACCTGTAAGGTATGGGGAGAACTGCAATCCAGTGCTACGAAACCTTCCGGTAGAGGTTCCGGTAGGTATTTCTCTTCTTGAGCTTTATTAATAGTATTAATACTGATGAATAATAATCATGTCTTCTCGAACGATATATCTGTGAAAGTGGCCCTTCTTCTTCTCCGTAAAATCGTGTACTCAAATTGGTGCTGCAAGGGTCGTTGAGTACAAACCTCCCAGGACTTGTCGCTCCATTTCCGCTCCACATGTGGTGAGGGGATATCTGTTCCAGGAGGAAATGACTTTGGGGATATTGATATGCATTCGAGGTCGTTATGACTTCCGCGCAGCTCAAAAACATATCTGCCTTTGTCTTATTCTTCATGGGTCAGCACATATTTTTCACGTGCAATTCGGCGATAAGTGTTATCGTTAAGGGAATGGAAGTGGTACGAAAAGACGTGAAAGAGGGCTATTTCTTAACGTAAGGGGTGAGTGCAGATTATATGCGTGCACAAATTTTGTCCAGTCCGAGGTGATTTTCTTTCTGTATGTGTGCTCTTCTGTTTTATCTCATGCTCGCTGAAGGTACGTATGTCGTTAAATAAGTCTTTAGAAAAAGTTATAAAAGGAAATTATATCGCGTCAATTTTTAATACATTTAATTATAATCTCTTTTCGACTCTATAAACTTTTGTAAGCATTTTTCCAAGTATTTTAAGCCGTCTTAAAAGCAGAATTTCGGAATATCCTCAGAATTGGCATTAGCTTGGGGATGATCTCCTCCTATGACGTAAACCTTTGCCAGTCAAGACATATCTTCCAGTTTTGAAATAAAAAAAAGTAACTGGAGGCCAAATCTGGTGAATATGGGTGAATTTTGTAATAATTGAAACTTTAATTTAAATTTATCTTTAAAAGTGTACAACTTATTACTTGATTCATGTCTGAAAGCAAAAAATAATATCGTAATTATGAAAAATATTCTGTCTTGGTTGTTCAGAAAGCAAAGTATGGAGGATTTTTTTCTATGATATAATACCATGTAATACATGTACGTACTTACTTCCATTCAAATGCTGTGCCTAAATGTTTATATGTCAGTATGGCCCTATATAATGATGGTAGCCAAAAAACAGGTTGTCCTTAATGGCTACCTAAAGTTACTCTGTTTTATGTAATTAACTCTATTTTGTACTTATATTTTTTTGGAGTAATAAAAAATTATGATTATTAATTCCGTAATTTTGGCTATTGCAACTGACTAAGTGTGCATTGCTCGTTGAAGGAAGAACATTTTCTGTTTCAAATAAGGACGCTATTCTTGATTTCTGCCATCAACCGGTCCAATAACGATGAATAATACTCACCTGTTATCCTTTTTCCCTTTTCCAAGGAATCGGTGTAGATTGATTCCGCGTATATTCAAAAATATCTTTGCCATGACGTGAGCGACCCATTTAACCATTTTCGTCTGCTTTGGAGCCCGTTCATATTCGAAATTCAATTGTTTTACCCGTTTTTGTCTCTGTAGTCTAGTAATTAATCCATATTACATCAAAATTTATATGTCGACGCGGAAAATCCTCAGGATGGCGAAGGAAAGCCGCCAAACCAGCATCTGAGTTTACCACACCATTGCGTTTATTCTCCATTGTGAGCAAACGCGGCAGAGATCCTGCCGAGATTTTTTCATACCCAAATTTTCGTGAAAAATTAAAGCAATTTTACACTGCGATAGTCCTGTGGTCCTACCTATATCTTGCTCTTTGATTCGTCTATCATTTAAAACCATATTGTGAATGTTTTCAATCATTTCGGCGGTTTCCATCTCCACAGGGCATCCGGAAAAATTTTAATTTTAAATGCATTAACCCAATTGTAAGTAATGGCAAACACAAAAGCAGATGTGCCATCAACTTTATGCAACTCAAATTTGATTTCCCTCTGTGTCAACCCTTAAAAACAAGTGTTTGATCACCTCACGAAACTCCCTTTTATCTATTTTTAAACAAATGAAAGTTGATCACTACAATCGGTAACAACAATGAAGCTTTGGAATGGAATTAGCTGAAACTGTAACAGCTGACAATTCACGAATGCTGCTTTCTAGTTAACATCAATTATTTACACTAAAAGAGCTATTTCTCGGAGATTCTAAGGACTTATTGAACGTCCCTCGCACCATGGAAATTCCCTCAGATGCTTATTGTGGTATTATGTAGCTATTATGTGGTTACAGTGGGCGAAAATGGATTAGTATTTCATGTTCTGAAAACTTCTTTCGAAATGGATGATTTAATTATTCTATATAATTTCAGCACCTGTATTATTTAAATGGTTATTGTCTGTGGGCAAGTAAAAGCACGAAATGAAGAATTCAATTTTTTCAATTAATTTTTCCTCTCATGGCTGGACGATATTCTTAGAACTCAGGATTATAAGCCTGACCCGCATTTATAAGGATGATGAAATACTATTTGCGAATTCCACCACTCTGCGGCTACTTGATAATGGTGAGATAAACTATCAAGAATTTAAAAAAATAGGTTACTTTGCACCAATTGGCAAAGAATAGAAGAATTGATATCTCTGTTGGGACGGCGATTCGATAGGTAGACTATTTTTTTTGAACCTCGGCTAGATATTTAAACAGGTTATGCTTAAAAAAATAGGCCATTTATTTACGACTTAAATAGCTATCTCATCTAAACGACAGTCATCTTGTTTTCTATAATTTTTTATACGGAGGCCAAAGTTATTTTTGAAAGGTGATTGAAAGTACAGAGATGTGTAAGTTTTTTTGAATTATTGCGCTTAAGTAAATTTTTTAAATTAAGCAATATTTTACTAATCCCTAATTTAATTATGTGGCATTTAAGTAGCAAGATTTCTCAAACACGGAAATAAGAACTTTATATAGGTAAGTTCGCTGTATCTTTATTGCGAGATCCTATCTCATACATCATTGAATAGCGGTATAGCAAATATGTAAAAGTCACCATAAAACAGTGAATAAAATTTTATGATTGTTTATAAATGTATTAATTTTGTTCCATGGAGGTTTTTAATCGATATTTATAATCTTAGAAAAGATCGTGTATTCGACAAATTACTTACGATATCACTCACGCAAACGCATTTCACACATTCACTTTTAACTTTATTTAGGTGTTCATGTATTCTGTATAAGTTTGAGTGAATACAAAATAATTTTCTTTCGTTGAGAGTCCTTAAAATTTCGTGTTTTCTGGTAGAAAAACGTAAAAATCCCCGGTAATACACTCGTTGTTTGTAGTTGGCAATCCTATTATGGGCCGAGTAGTAAGAATGTAGTGATGAATTTTTTATTACGTGAAAGCATGTAAAGCGATATTTATTATCTCAGAAAATTTCCCGTATTAAAAAAATTACTTAACAGATATCACTTGCGCAAGCCCTTTTTACACATTTACTTTTAATTTTATTCAGGTGTCTACAAATTCTGTTTTAGTTTGAATGAATACAGAATGCTTTACTTATTTGTTTAGAGTTGGCAACCCTATTACTTAAGGGTCAAGCAGGTAGAAAGTAACGGTGAATTTTGTTACATGGGAAAACTTAAAACGATATTTACTATCTTAGAAAAGTTTCTGCTTTTGTAAAGTTACTAACGATATCACATGCGTAGGCACAAATCTACTTTTAATTTTATTAATGTGTACATATACTCTGTATGAGTTTGAATGAGCATTGAATGATTTACCATTCGCAGTGCAGAAAGGATTATCGGGTTCTCCATCGGGTAATTTGCCGAATTGTCTCCCGACGTTTCGAACAACGATTTGTTCTTCATCCTCGGGGGATCTTCTGAAGTCGTTCTTCGAAACGTCGAGAGGCATGCCCCGCCAACTACCCGGTAGAGAGCCCGAAGATTATTTCTGCACCTGACACGCCGGGAAAATCCAAGATCTTACCAATTACCATTCGTTTAAAACTCTTAAAATTTCAATACACCAACGGAAGAAGTTCGCCATGAAAAACATTTGACTTAGCCAGGATTCGAACCCGGATCTCCCGATTGCCGGTCAGGTGTGTTAGCTAGTTACGTCACCAAGCCATTTTCTCAAAGTGAATTTCGCGAACGAGAGAAAATAGTATGGTGGTGTAACTGGCTAGCACACCTGACCGGCAATCGGGAGATCCGGGTTCGAATCCTGGCTAAGTCAAATATTTTTTTCATTGCGAGCTTCATCCGTTGGTGTATTTAACTTTGCACCCGTGCGCGTGACTGCGTACGAAGTCATTTGTTTCTGCAGTGCTCTTAAAATTTCGTTTTTTGTTCTGGTGAAAATTCGTCGTTCTTGTTGTTTGGTGTTGGCAACCCTATTATGTGTCGAGCAGTAAGCAGCACTTCTGTGACTTGAAGATCGCTTACCTGACCGCCACGCCGTATAAGACATTCGGATATTGCAAAAGGAGGGCGGAAGTGTTTTCGAGTCGCGGAGGCCGAAGGTGTTGTGCCTCAGCCAACGGGAGACATCCGTTTCCTCCCTCCACTGCTTCTCCGTATTCCGAGTTGGAAGCATTTTGGACTGCTTTTCCGTTCACTGGTCATGTTTCAAGTCCTCCTCGTAATCCATGCACGTCGTCGACGACCCATCTATCAGCTGAGACAGCTTCGATCCGTTCACGTTCCCGCACACGCGTTGGGCCAAGGCTTTCGTAACCCCACGATCGTGAATTGAGTCGGGTACTGCGACGGAATGTGGGTTCCACGTTGTTTTTCGGTCCATAATAACTAAGTGGAGCAAGAAATTATGTATAGCATAGTGGTGATATAAGTAAATGGAAGCAGTGGCGCAGCAGTACAAAACCCCTCCCAGAGCTCAGAGAAATTTTTAAGTTTTATCCATTTTACTTATTTGGATCAGTATTACTTATAGAATAGTGTTAGGATTTATCAAATGTCCATCAGAAGGCCGTAAAACGCGCCATTTCGAACCATTATTCTTCTAATTTTTCTGGAGGAGGGCCCCCGCAACTCCTGCTTACCCTGATGGGTATGAAATACCCCGTAAGTATTAGTTGCGCCTAAACCCCCCCCCCCCCTGGGCTTAATTCCTAGCTGCGCCCCTGAATGGAAGGGGTAGGTTACACTGGGTTAGAGTAAAACTAACTAATAGATTAGGTGACTGGTAGCATGGCCTACTTATGTAAAACTTATGCATGTTTCTGAATTTTGTTATTATTTCTAACAGCGTATGGTGGTATAATTTCTTAGTATGCGTGACGTTTTTTGGACCGTGTGGTGTGCATGTGGGAGTCCAATTGCATGCTGCATGCTGGTGATTGATCACCCCCTGCCAAACACCCTAGAGGTGGCTCGCAGGGTATTTTGTAGATGTAGATGTAGCCGTATTGTTGCCGTAAGTTGCATTATGAGTACTCTCACACAATGCCAAACACTCTCGAGGTAAACAACTCACACAATGTATGCGAAATATTAATTGAATCCGAGTCCCATAAGTGGTAGTAGATAATTATACCAAATAGCTGTCTAACTCAAAGAATCCATTAAGCTCGGCTTGCTGAGTTGAATTTGATGCCAATAAAAGCTCTATCTTAGCGGCAACCATGATGGTAACCAGAGGTCTAAAAAATAATTGAAGTATTTTAATTCATTAGGGTGTAAGTCGATACCTTCATTGCACAAACGCTCAACAAACGCCCACCGAAACAGATCCGTTCATCTAGTATCCCTAGTAGTACTGGTATTTGATTCGGTGTGCGATTGTAGAGCGTTTGTGCAGTGGAGGTATCGAAGTGAATTTCACTTTTTTTAGTTAGCATCTTCATCTGTTTGTTATATAGAGCTTTACACTGGAGTTAGTCCCTATGCTGTTTGATGAGGACTCTAGCAACGGTCTCATTCTTTAGTTACTGAGATATGGCAACTCACACATTTTTTTATATACCTTGATACACCTTGACGTTACCATGAAAATGGTTTTTCTTGGGTATCCACACTTTTCGACATTTTATTTGGTACTCTGGATTTTTAAGGTCATTAAAATAATTAAGATTGGATGAAAATGTGAGATTATAATAGTCTGAAACAGTTAATTTTGAGCTCAATGAAGTAATCAACCTTGGTCTTCCGTATGAAGTCAAGCTTTTCGGGAGAGATATCTAGCATAGTGGAAAAATACACAACGATATCGTACTTTCTACTTATTTTAATTTCAAAACTCTACAACATGTTTCGACTGCCTCGTAATAATAATCAGTTTGCATGATTACTAATGATTATTATGCATTTTATCAGGTTTTTAAATAAAAAAAACGCATTCCAACTGAGTGGGTTGGAAGCCAAGGGGTACAAGTGATCTTTTTCTCAACAGAGTTAGGTAAAGTTAATTGTTAGAATAAATACACAAAAACCTGGTTGCCAAGGGAAACGACTGAGTCTTTGTTCTGTGCTGACATCGAATGGAAAATAAAATGCACTACTAAGTATCTAATTGATCTCGTTTGTTTTCTATACCTAATTCCTGTGCTTAACTCTGTATAGAAAAGAAAAATCACTTGTACCCCTTGCCTTCCAACCCACTCAATTCATATCTAATATACCTGCTGATGACTGTGAGCCAATTGAAACACATTTTGTATAGCTTTGGAATTAAAATAAGTAGAGAGTACGATATCTTTGAGTGTTTTTTCTTCTTTTGGTCTTCGTTGTTTAGAAATTCAAACATTCTGTATATTTGGGCGCCCCAAGACATTTTTGAAAATTTTCTCTGTCCCTCGAGTGCCTACTTCCGAAAAAGCGACGGATAATATTACCTCTGTGCTACCAATGCTATCTGGAAAGGAAGCTAAAATTTCTGGTCTTCTCGAACGCGAAAACAGTCGGTGGTCTGGTGAGTGTAATCAAATTTGGCAGAAAAATGATAAGGAGTTTTCGTGAGAACCAACTTGTTTGAACTATCTATTTCCGAGAATGTCTTTCCTTCGGATAACTTTTTCGCCATATGAACCGGAATTGGAACGGTGCGGTTACGAAGAAAGGACAACAAAGAAATGCATTAATGCCTTCATCTCCCAAAATCAAAGCTAGGCTGAAGGGCATAAACAACAGTGTACAGACATTTGGGACTACGACCCAAGTATCCCAAAAATACTGGATGTTTAAGGAGGAATTTGCAATACTTCAGGAGGTAATAGGGGAGACAATTGTTGTCCATTAGCATGTGGTCGCAAGTTCTTTGTTACTGAGCCATGGCAACGAAACATATTTAGGATGCAATTTGCAGTTACCATGACTTTTTATTGTACCTAGCCTTACCGGCTGAAGAATCCTTTATTGTAACTTTCGTGATTATTTGTTTCGCAAAGATAATTTTGGCGATCGAAATTCAAACATAATGTGAGTTTAAACTTCATTTATTGATGGCTAACTTGTGAACTGAGGTTCCCAAGTAACTATGAAACACAAAACACATTCATATACTTACGTAATTTTGAGATTAAGTTATCTCTATATCTTTTTCATATTTGTAATGTTTTCTATGTAATGTATTTTCTGTTAATTTCCAAGGCTATTTTTATCTGTAATCCTCAATTATAGCAGGGAACATCAATCACAATTAAATTTGCGTTTAAAACTCATGGGTATTTTCAACGCCTTTTTCTTCTCGGAATTAGGAGGTATCATCGGTTGATTAATGTGCCCCGATGTTTATATACAGTGCGATGAAATTAAAAATATTGCTTTTCATTGCGTAGCATATGATGCTCGGGAATGATGTCAACTGAACTGTACAGAGGGCTCTGATGATTAGAAATCACTCACGCCATCTGTTAAAGCGACTCCTTATTTCAACGGAGATAGTGGAACTAGTCTTTTTACCAGGAGATATGTGAGCACCTTCAAGAGAGTCATGAGTGAAAACGGTTTACCCGTGAACAGAACATCTCCTTCACTATAAGACGCAAAAAAGTGCGCTTCTCTCGCCACGCTTTCCGATCGTCACCTGAGTGTGAGTTGAAGTGCGATCTTGCACGCAGTAGGTACGTTGCGTGGAAAATATTGCTCCGAACTCCATAACTTATGTAGTCATGAGGACGTTGCTCTTGACTAGTGATGGAAATATTTCTTTCGAAATCGATTTTTCGAGATATTGATTCTTAATCGAAATGGGAAGCTGGACTATTCAGCTCAAATCGAAATCGGAACCAATATACCGATTTATCGAAAACATCGACAATTCTTATGCCCAAACAGTTTGTACAAAAATGTTTTTATTCATTCTTGAAACACTGAAATACACTATACTATTACTATTAAAGTACTCCACCGATTAAGGCAGGTTTCCATGGAGTGCTTAAGAAGAATTCCGGGAGCCTCCCCTTTCATCATGCACTTCCCTCTTCAGTGCACAATAAGACCTATTACCTTTCATTCTATCTAAAAATCCTATTCTTTTCCTTTCTCTTCCTCCTTTACCTAGCTATCTTCCTTCTAACACTGTTGTCAACATCCCCTCCCCGCTAAGTACTCGCTCCATCCGTAAATTCTGAGTAGACAAAAATCTACTTAGAATACATGATTGGATTTTTAGTAATAAAAATTTTAAAATGCACGTAACTTCAAATTTGAGAATCACCACTTAGAACCATTCGGATATGATTAAGATTTTTAAGAAGGATGAAGTGATTGAGACGATTTCTTGACGACCGAATCTTTTGAATTAATCCGGCTTTAGATACAAATCTTTCACATGGGAAGGAAGACGTTGTCTTAGGTCGGTAGTTACGTTGCCTTGATGAAACGAAATGGTTAAGATCGGGGTTAAAAAATCGAGTTTGGATCTAACCTCGAAGATCATGGCTCGATCTCGATTTCAACGATATTTCACCACTAAGCCCCGATTTTCAATTTTAATCGAAATTGATTTTTTCATTACTACCCTGGACCACGAATTTTAAAAGCCTCATGAGTCACGCAGCGCATGTTCTACCAGGAATAACTGGCCGAAAACCGAGTCATGAATGGGCTCATTAATTTGAAATATAAACACTTTATCATCAGTGGTCAAGGTTGATGTGAGGATAGGTCTACAAGTAAGTAAATGGGCTCCTTCAAAATTGTTAATTTAAAGTTTGAAATATAAAGAGACGCTTATTATTTCTGTTTCTCCTTCCTTTACCTACTTCTCGAACTAATCTCGGTGAAAAATCTACGGCCTTACCCTTTCGGAGGTAAGATGATGACGTCATGAGATCATGCCGGGCGGGTAACCTACTCTTCTCCTCGCAACGGTTTCGCATGGTCCTTATATATTATTTATTTATCTCCATTCCGCCAGAAACAACACGCATTGGCCTTTTATATCTGGATTTGTTGAACATTTCAACGATGGCACATGCACGAACAACCATGCCCTGGATTAGGAAAACTTACCCAGGCGGGACTTGAACCCGCGACCTCTTGTTTGACTGGCAAGGGCTTACCCCGCCGCCACCGAGGCCGTCAATTTTATATATTTATCTCAATTATCCCCAAACATTGCTCCTTCCTAGCAGCACTGGGCTTGTTATCCAAAATATTAGGTTATAAGCTTGATTTATGTTAATGCTGTCTATGGTTCATGCCACCTTACCATTATGCTCTTCAGTTTTAAATTTTTTATTTATTTTTATTTATTCCTGTACCACGGAAAACAACGCCATTGGCCTTTTGGATCATCTTTTTAAACTTAAAATCAAGCGCATACCAACTTCCCTGCCCTGGACAGGGGCCGCCTACCCATGCGGGACTCGACCCCGCGACCTTTTGTATAGCAGGCGAGGACTTATTCCCGCCACAGGTTCGTTGTCATTAATCCTGTTGGGAGAGATTCATTCCCTGAACGAATTTATGAACAAGAACTATAATGACGTCACCAACTCATTTTAATTGGGTGGCAACTGTCGCGTTTTTTTCAATTTTAATCACTAGAGAGAATGACTGAATGAGGTAATTTTTCATTGCAACGTATCTCCGTGGGATATATAGAATTATTTATTGAATTAAGATTCCGGAGCTGTTCAACCGACACCATTCAGTATAATAGGCGAAACTATTCTTAGTTTAAAATTGCGGGAGGGAGGAGATTTGACTCGCACTGTCAGTAAAAATGGCGATTTCTCCATTTACTAATCAACCTTTTCATTTTTCAAACTTCCTCGCGCGGAGTTTCTCCGAAGAGGACTTCATGCGTGTCGAAGGCAGATAATTCACGCGTCGGCACAGTTTCCCGAAAGGAACGTGATCTTTGCGAGGGAATTTCTCTCTCCCGCTATCCGTTATTTCTTGAATACCTTTCCATCACGCACGTCAGAGATTTGGAAAACATGCATTTTTGTCCCAAGCAGCTTAGACTGAACTGTCATTTCCAAATTTTCGTCACCTCTGCGCCGTGAGCGTGGTTACAATCGTACTTACTTCTACATCTACATATGAGGGCCATCTTATTTCAAACTGCGATAGCTCAGCAAAAATACCATACAAGCGACAGGCGGGCACCGCAGGGATGCATCTACATAATACCCCGCAAGCCGCCTAAAAGGTGTGTGGCAGAGGATGTTAGGACATCAGCCGTTTACAAATAAAAAGGAAGTGCTCTAAGGAAATTACGACTAGCATTTATTGAAATCCTTTATGATTCGTGGGAAAACGAATTCCCATATCTGTCCGTTCGGCAAAATATCTCTCTTAATTTTTGGCTTCTGTCGGACCTGGAAATATAGTGGGGCTTTAATATTATGTTCTCCGTGTCGGTCTTAAAGATATCCATTTTATCCATCCCTAGAAGCAAAGTTAAATTTAGTTCAAAACGAATGTTTTGAAAAATTTTTCTTTAAATCCAAGAAAAGTGATATTAGTAAAAAACATGTAATTGATATAATTTTTTGGGCAAATAATTAAAAAAATAATGCAGCGCTGTTATAATTTTTTTGAAATTTTGGTTTCCTTGAACTTTTCTGTATTACAACCTGAACGACTAGGTTTTGCCCTCCTCTAGTTTTGATCCCGGGTACTCCCTTGTTAGTAGCAATCTCATTAGCTACACTAACTCAATTGATTCTCCCTCCAAGTGTGCGCAGCGGAGAGAGAGCCAGAAAACTCGCCGAATGGCTTCAGCATAGACATGTCTTGAATTTAATGCCGATAAAAGAGAATTTGTTAATGAACTGTGGCCAGAGTGTGAAACAGTGTGAAGCATTACGTCTATTCCCTTTTCAAAACAAAAGAGGAGACATGCTGGCTTCAGGAAGTGTTCTCATCCATGACAACGACCGTCATCTCAGTAATGATGCAGCCCAACTGCTCCTTCAGCAATTTCAATGGGACATTTTCGATCATCCACCGTGTAATGTCCAAATAGTGCAGTGTGACTGGCATATGTACTCTGAAACGAGCGATGAACTTCAGGACAAAGGCAACATTCATTGAAATTCATAGGCGGCAAGATTCTGCGTAGAAAGCCAGATAGTATAGTAAGTAGTACATTCTAGTTGGTAATCATTAAGTTTCTTTAATCCAATATTTAATTTCACCAGCTCAACAAACTTTGCTTAAAGATCATTGGAGGATATATAAAGACCTTTTGTCCAAAACATGAATCACACGTTCCGTTAGAAGGACAGCTCCAATGATCGCTCCAATGATAAGGGAAAGGAAAGACCGTTTCACGCGATCATTTTCCACATATGCGCAAGGGAAATAAATCTCATCCCTTTTTACATCACTCGGCAAGTCCCTTTTTTCGGTCGCTGAAACAACCGCTGGCACTGCCCTTAAGCCAATCAGAACGCAGGGCCGCTAACAGCGATTGCAACGCCGCCCTTGGCTTTTTATTGAATGACTGTTATAAATACGGAAAGTGACGGAAAAAGCGATGGAAAGAGGGACGGTGGAAATGACCGTGTGATACAGAAAATGATGGGTCTAGCGATCACTCTTCTGGTCCCTGGAAACCCATCGCTGGAGCTATCATTCTGAGGGATGGCAAAAATGATCGTGTGATTAAGGCTGAAGCAGACGCATTGGCGATGAGAGTTACTGCATGCCAACAAGGAGCCGCGGAAATTGGCGAAACTCCACCCCTTTTCCAGGGAAAAAGACGACCTTAATTAGCCCTAGGTTTGAGCTTTCTGAAAACAATGCAGAGAAAGGTTAATGAACTAATTATCGTTATTGCAGCCTTAAACGCAACCTAACCCTTTGTCTTACATCATAATTAGCCAGTGCCTCCTTTAAGAATGCATAATTTTTCCTTTCCCTGATACGCAAGTAATCAGCTTTCGATTTGACCTCGTTACCCGGCCTCCAAGACGTCTATTATCCTTCGTGGCCTTCGATAGGCTTCTTATAACACACAACATTCACTTTCGCAGTCTGATCCAATCGAACGGTTGTGATGGAAATCAGCTGAGCTTGCTTGTGTTTCCGCGATCACTTCACTCAAAAAAATGGAATGGTCGCTAGCCACCGCGTACGGGAGCAGTTAAAAACGAGCTGAACATCTTTCGGCACCTCAATACATGACTCCCATGTAGTTTAATTGGGGAAATGAGATTAATTCGTTTGAAATAAAAGTGCATATTGATGTGCTAAAATTTGGTTTGGGGTCCAATAAGTTTTAATTACATTATCCTTAATCGGAAATAAAATTCACTAACTCATTATTAACTTTGTGGTATTCCATTATAAGTTTTCTTGGATATTTCACTATTACTTAAACCACTCCTTTTTTTACATAGCGCGACTCGGGTTCCGATGAATTATCATCATCTTCAAGCGCAAATTACGATCTATTTATCTTATTATTGTTACCTAGTTACCTGATGACAAACGGACGCCATAATAGGGGAAAAGGATGGGTAGAGATATTCATTCATCAGAGTACTGTCCTGACTTTCAATAATTTTTAAAATTTCTAACTGCTCTCTAGAGTCCAATTCACAGTTGTCATTGCATTAAAATATTCATTTGAAAATCGCTCCTATGGCAGTTGCATATTAAGTGTTTATCAAAATTACTTTTTTTCACCTTTGTAATTTTTGTAAGCACTTAAATGTTCTTTCTTCCTTACTTCAAAGCTTCTTCCTGTCTGCCCCATGCAGACACCATTGCAATAGGTAGCTGCATTTCAATGAATAAACTCCTCATCTATCCAATTGGTCTATCTGATCCTTACATTTAAAAATCAGTCTGCTCAGAGTAGCATAAGGTTTAAAAGCCATGAGGAATTTGTCCTTAGGTAAATGATGAGCCATTTTCAGAGAAAGTGCATAGAGGTACGTCACTGTGCACCACTGTTTCTTTTTATCCTCGTCCGCCGAAAACGTTTGGTCGATAGCCAATCTTTTCTGTATTTTAAATATCAGTCTATTAAATTTTGGGAATAACCGTTGGCTGAAGCAATTTGTTTAATTTCAATTGATGTCCCGAAAGGTGCTTAGCCCGTTTCTAACTGCTCCCGTACGCGGTGGCTAGCAACATAGAAGTGGTAGTGATTAGTAGCAGTGAAATATCCAAGAAAACGTTTAATCGGAAAGGATGAGTATCAAAGGTATTTCGCACATTGGAAAAAACGCTTGAACCAATTTATCAGTGTTAATGGAGAGTGCATCGACGGTGACTATCATTTGTAACACAAAAAATAAATTTTGAATTTTTTAAAAATTTCGTCCGGTTTTTTTTCGGTGCCCCCTCGTATTTGTGACGATTCCCGTAATAGAAATATCTTTGTATTTCATTTCGATCTTGGGTTTTCATTACTGCTCAGTCACATGGAGTGCTATTGTAGGAATATAATTTCTCTATAGGAGGAGAATCGCACTAGCCAGAGAAACGCATCTAAATAAAATTCAATCTACTGAAAACAAGATAATCCGGAGAAATGCGGAGGCCTCGTGGTTCATTAGGAATAAGGATATCAGGATGGATTTAAATAAAACACCAATCCTCATTGATTTAAAGTCCCAGTTATACAAATACGAAAAATCTGTGGAAAAAACGACTTGCTGTTAAATCTTTGGAATTACCCCCCTGCACTCAAAAAAAGGATTGGATGTGGCATCCAATTTTTATTGGGTAAGTGAAAGTTGGATGCAGTATCCACTGCAAAAGACACGGCAGCCAACGCGATTGGGTGTACTATCCAACTAAATTGGACGCTCGCAACTTGGTTGTAGGGTCCACGTGTTGGTCCCAACACCAATCTTGAAGAGATCGCTCATCCAACAGTTAGATCCCACAGCCAACTCGGTGGTGAATATTGCTTCTACGCCAGAGCCATCTAGCGATAAAATGCCATACAGTTCTCAAGTGCACATGTTTAGCGTGCTTGAAGGTAAGTAAATGGTTTTTCTGTTTGCTCTAGCATTTGTGAAAATATAGCCATCCATTGGCATAATACTTTTTTTATATTCTTAGAACACTTCTTCTTAGAACAAGAAGACGAGAAGATATGGATAATCAAACTAGGGATTTTCTTGATACTTTGGACCTGACCAGTCTCGCGGGAAAATTTACTGGTAAGCTTGCTAATTGTACTTCCGTTACTATGCGCAACTCTTATTATATTTCGCCGTTAAAGGTTTTATCTTGTTATTTGATGTTATCCTCAGGTTGGATTTTGTGTTTTTACCCTTGTTTTCTCGAAAATAATTCCGGTCAATTTTCAACGACTGCCGTATAAATTATGGTTTTTGTTACTAAATGAATGAATACATTTTAGCTTGCATTTAGTACATGTGTAGCACTATTACTAAATGATACATTGGAATTCTCAATTAATCCATTAAGGAAAATTTTCAAGCAGTTTTCCACAAATTCAATATCCACTAAATGTGTGTCAACTCGAGGATCATCACCAGAAGCCAGACTCTCATGAAAGATGTGATATCATGTGACTCAAAAAAGGCTATAATGAGATAAAAATTTGTGAAAAAGTACTTGATAGTTATCATTTGGATATGGATTTCATTATCAATGATAATTTCATGCAAACTATAGCCTGAGTATCACTACGCAAGGTGAAATGCAGACACTTGTATACTAATTATTCAAGGCCTGTACTCTAAATGCATACAATATCATGCGTATGAGCTGCAATTCAGAACTGTGTATCACGAAATTTAGAACTCAGGTCGATATAGACCTTTTCTGCCCGTATTTGAAGCTGTGTAACATATCACAGAATTTTATCTATAATTTTTCTCCTGATATACTAACTCTTGATGTTTACACGTGCAAAAAATGGATGCTGATTTATCTAATGCATTAATGGCTTATGCTAAGAGTAGGAAGTTGCTGTCTTTTCATGTATAACCTAGGCAACTAACTGTAAAAGAGGAACCAATAAACGAAACACGTATTTAATGGTGTAGAGATTTTAAGTATGGTCAATAAGACTATTTAGCAAGAGTATTACCTTTCTTTGATCATCATTCATTCATTCAACAGCATTCTTTCTTTGATCTCAGAAATAATTAAAAATGGAATCTTAAATAAGCTCTTTTTCCAGCATGAGTATTTTTAATGGCATAGTTATTTCTTTTTGCAGATGAATACATTGACTATACAAACCTAATGATGTTGACGAGAGAGGACGTTGAATGTCAAGTGCCTCCCATAGGGCCTTCAGAAAAAGTAAATGAAAGGTGATAAAATACTTCATGTTCGGAAGCACGAAGGTAGTATCATTTTAAAAGGATATAGACTATCATTTATTATTTGAATTGACCTTAATGTATTTATGAATTTTGTGACTATTGAAAATCTTTCATCTCTTGAAAATCATTTGATATATGTACGTGACTATATATCATCAAAAATCTATTGTGAGTGTGTAAGGCAACTGATTTTTTCTGCCCCTTACCAAGATTTGCCACATGTCAAATTTGAATATGCTCGCGATACAGTGATGGCTACAGTATAAATTATGTTTTCTAAGAAATTTTGAGGGACTACGATGTTTGCGTACACATACGTCTTCATTTATGTTTAGCCTCTAACAAGTGTCCTTAGCAAAATATGCGTTACACGTGATCATACGTTGCCTCCAGTATTACATTAATTAGATGTATTTAAAATATCTTGGGTAATTTTATGTGATAGACATCGGAAAATTAGTGAAACCTCCAGCTCTAATGTTTATAGCATTCTAATCATTATTCAAAATTTATACCATGGAATTTGGACTACCACTTATTAAATTTGTACTTACATTTTGCAGAATTTTCATCTTCCTGATATCTATTCCCGATATTTGGCTGTTGAACTGTGTATATGTCGAAACAGGGGTTGGAATGACCGGGTTTTTGGGAAGTTGTTATATATTATGTTATTCACTTCTCCCTGAAGTTATAGGAGGTAAATATTCCACTTAAGAAAGAAAAGGACTCTTTTGAATTACATTAACTAGAGGTGACATAAAATAGGGAGTCTAAAAATGCAAACAAATATAACAGGCTACCTGAGAACAGAATGGGCACAACTTTTGCCTATTAAACCACACTTTCAAAGAAAACGAAAAGGAACACACACAACTTCAAACCATTTGATTGTACAAGAAGCACTGAAAAACTTCATCTTCGACACTTGAATCCAAAGTACGCACAGTTAATTCCTTGAAAATCGAGTGTGAACTCATTTCACTCCGTTCTTCTCGAGAATCTTGCCGTTACTAGAAGGAGGATTCAAGAGAGATAGTCCACTAATGCCATGGTCCGCTAAGACTGATTCAGCTGAGGGACGAAATTGAGGTAAAAAAAATGCATCTAAGTAAACAAGAGACATCACGGTCCATCTCCTTGAGAGCCTAATATTAATGTGTGGTAAACTCACGAGACACTAATGGGTCTCATAGGTCCCATGCGGATATAAATGACCACGCCTGGAGCAATCACGTCTTAAGTAGTCACGCCTTCGTCATAGTTGCCATGATGAAAAAGAAAATAAATTCCGGATATTAAAAGTAGAAAACATTTAGCCACAGATGGAAGCAGTTAGAATACCCGCTCTCATATTAGCTCTTCGAAGCCACTTAAATCATGCCCAAGTGGAAATGTAAGATAAAAGTCCCTTTGCCGTTAGGGGGAGTGCGTGGAGAATAATGTAGATTTTTTTAAGTTGATGAACATGAAATTAGTAAAAGGACGGCTAGAAGGTGAGGGGCACTTATACTTCTATGTCTCGCCACTAAACACCTCATTATTAGGAAATATCTTTTTAGCCCTCCTTTCTCATTGTACAAATAGAAAAAATACAAAAACTCTAAGGTCTTTAACATCCTTGTGGAAGGCATAAATTGTATGCTTAGGTATGGAAATGCCTATGCATACAATTTGCTGCTGATGCAGAGGTTGGCAAGCAGAGAATTCTTTTTTCTCTCTTTGGAATTCTCGAAGATAATTTGGGGTTAAATGACTTATTGGACTTTGTTACTACAGTTTAAAGCCAATTATTTCTGTCATTGATGTAAAAGTCAAAAGCAAGTCACACATATTTGCAGGAGAGGAAGGAAAGTGTACGGAATATTGATAGCTATGATAATGAAGATGTCTTGGCAGGATTGATAAATCTGGCATTGTAGAATGTTCTGTTTGGAAAAATGTGGAAAATTTTCTTGAGTACTTTTGGCATATGTATGTTTTTTTAAAATTTCTTTATAAAAAGTTTCTTCCATTTTTTAATAAAGGCGTATATTAAAATATCATTGTTATCTTTTATTATATAACCTACATACAATATTTAACTGGTGTCACTAGTAATAATAATTATAATATCCGCTAAAATATTACCCATTCATCAAACGCTACGGCAACAATTTCGCAAAGCTGCGGCATCCAATATAGATGGGCATAAGACGCAACGACGCTGGCTGTGGTATCCAACGATTTGGTTGTCACAGCCATCTCTTACCCAGCCATTTAAAATGGCTGCCTCATCCAACTAATTGGATGGCGCCCCAGCATCCATTTAAATTGGGTGTGGGATCCAACTCTTGGATACCACAACCAATTTTTTCTTTCAGTGTGTGCATACCGACTAGCACAAAACTCCAAAATACACCCTCCTCCCCTTAACATATCCCTTCCCCCTAAAATATCTTTCTGCCACACTGTGACTAATCCATGAATAACGAAAATTGAAATAAAAAATTCAGAATCTCACTATTGACAGCCAATCGGCTGGGAAAAGTGACAAAAGAATGAGGAAATTTCGGCGTGGCGTGGCGGAATCGCTCTAGCCAAGGGAGCCGTTATTTGCTGGTAAAATCTCTTCGAAGGTCGTCGTGTGATAGTGTAGTGGAGAGAGGCACTTAGCACCGCGGAAACGTCGTACGCTGATCAGTGAGAATGAGGATAGGATGCAGGCGTTCAAGATGTGGGCATGAAGGAAAACATCTTCGATTCTGACCACGGCTTTCGAGGATTTCATATTTTGGTACATAATTTGCTACAAATCAGGCAAAAAGAACTTTCGAATGTGAGTAGAAAATTATGAAGGCGAATAAGCTGTGGCTTCCCGTTCCTAACCGAGTTTTCCGTAGTAAAGGAAGTTGGTAGTGGTCTATTTCAAGTCCCCTAAGACCACCTTGAAGTATATCTCTGCAGTTCATGGACCGAATGGATTGAATCACAGCGATTTTTGATTCAGCGACGAATGGATTTAGACTCGGATATTAGGTTAAATCAACAGAATTGTTATTGGTCATACTTTCGTTCATTGCGAACGATTTAAAGGCCAGAATTATTGCCATGAACCAAACGAAATGAACTGAATCAAAGAACCGTAATTTCTACCGTTGTTCAAAGGCTATTTTGGTTTTTATTTTGAAACGTGAACCTAGTGATCCCCGTATTTAGCCATAACTCGATATCATCTTACTCTGAGACTCCGCAGATCTTATCTCTTTGATTCAACTGAAATGGAATGTTTGTCTTTCTTGTCAGCGAAGTGTCGTCACTGTTGATGTTGAGGCTAGATGAATATCTAGCGATTGTTGGGTTAGGACCTTGGTGACGCAACGCAAACAAAATGTATTTATTTGTCGAAAGGTTACGAATATTTATATCCTTTTCTTTTCGTATGCCTGTCAACGATGTCGATTTTAGCCAATTGCCATGGGCGTAGCCAGTGGGGAGAGGTCCGGGGGATTCGCCCCCCCCCCCCGAAATGTAAAAACACAATTATTTACCTTCATAAAAGAAAACAAAATATTTGATAAATCATGAATTTTCTAAATATTTCTTAAACAAATGAAATTGTTTGCGATTATGAAAAGTGTTAAAATTAGTTAAAAACCCTCTTCTTGGTAGCCTGTTATTAAAAATCCCCCCTGGTTTTGGACCCCCCCGAACGAAATTTCTTGCTGCATCACTGCCAATTGCACATACTCCTCACTTTAGGAGAACTTTAGGAATATTATTGAAAGTTTTATTTTATTTAGCGACCAATTTTATGTTTGAATAGTACTTTGTTGTGTTTTTATATGAAGTCAAGAGAGACGAACGTAACAAAATGAAGTGTTGAGTTGACTGAGAGAATAAATTATGAAAGTAGACAGTAATGAAGTGTTAATTAATTGAAATAACGACAGGAATGTGAACTATTTACCAGAAATCCACGTTGGACCAATGAGGGAAAATATTCCATTCATAGCTTAATGCTTTGGTTCATTGCTGATGTTTGTCAATAATGTTTGTATTTCTCCCATGCATTTAAACGTTATTTTTCTATACATATGTTGTTCACTGGCACTAAGGTATATTTTTTATTATTTATAACCTCTTCTTTAAGAAAAATTATATTTAGATCCGTCGTTTACCATATTATTATGATGAATTGCTTTTTTAAATCTTTAATCATCAAAACATTCAATTGGCTCCTTTGAGCTGCTTGTTGGGATCAATACATTTTTTATATCTATATTTTGCAGTAAGTAAAAAATTATTGTGTTACTCTGCGTCCACAAATAATGCTTGATGTTTTATCGACGAAAGCTTTTAGTATCGTGTTTTGGATTATTTCTGGTGAACGATCAGATGATCTGTTAGTAATCTATCAATCAAGCAGGGGTGCGGCTATGATTTAAGGTTAGGGGGGGAGGTTTTAAGCGCAACTAATACTGGGGGTTGGGGGCATGTAGTATCTACCAGGGTAAGCAGGAGGTGCGGGGTTCCTCCCCCAGAACATTTTTAAGATAAATGGTTCAAAATCGTGAGTTTGACGGCTTTCTGATGGATATTTTATTAATACTTACACTATTCTATGAGTAATATTAATCCAATTAAGTGAAATGGATTAAACTTAACAATTTCTCTGAGCTCTGGTGGGGGAGGTTTAACCCCGAAAACCCCCCCTCGCTGCGCCACTGCAATCAAGTACAGCCAAGTTGAACACAGAGATCAGGAATTCAGTATGTTTACCTATATTGCAGGACAGTGAATCATGTAGTGTCTACTGGCTGGAGAAAAATTGTGTCTCGACATTTTAATCTTGGATATCTGATGCCAGTATGAACCAAAATTTCTAATGATATTTAGGACGAAAACGCACCATTTTTGGACGACTCGAGTCTTCGCATGCTTTTCCTGCCGAAGATCGCAATGTATCCAAGGTATGTACGCAACAGGACAAACTCGCGGCCAATCGGAGCGCTTGGCTCAAAGTTCCTGTTGTTTAAAAATGGTGCGTTTTCGACCTACTTAATTTCCCACTTACAATTAGTAACCAATTTTAAGTCTAGGCTGAAGGGCACTAAAACACTTTACTTCTCACACAGAAGCAGCCAGACGTCACACGGGCTTTTCCCAGCATTCATAATTAGCCGTCGCGTTTTCACGCGCTTGAAAATTTTCACTTTTCATTTAATCGCGAAAAATAGATATCGTCATTTAAAAATCGAAAAGCGTGAAATTTGTACTCCAGGAGTAATAATCTTTCGATTTTGGCAATAAAAAAATAAAAGGAAACCACCCTTTTCTTCAAGCGCCTTTGGCGAATCAGATAGTATGCTGCTGGCTAACCTAAACATCATCAGTAATTTTAGTTCCTACTGGCATCAGCTATTCAGGGTTAAAATATCGTGAAAAATATTTCTCCACCCTGCATTGTTAATAACGTTTCATACTCTCTACATACTGTACAAACCCTCAATTAGCTCTTTTTATGTCGCCTGATTGTCGTTGATGTGTTGTGATTGAAGCTCATGCTCGAGTAACCTGAAACTATTTTTCGTCATTAACTTCTCACTGGTAAGGACGGAAAAAATAAAAGTGATGTTTTCGAAAGCTTTTCGTCACGGGCGTTGGCACGTAAACCTTTGAGTTCGGTTGGAACATCCAATTTACTTGTCGTGATGAGAATTAGCATTGGTATTTTTTTTAATGCTAATAGTTTCTCGTGGAAGCTTGGTCAGCCTTCTTACGAAATATTGTTTTTTAAATATATACTCTGCATTCTAATGGATTTAAGAGTTTTATTCAACCCTACCCTACCTTCTCGGAAATACTTGAAAATTTGAGCGTGTTAGTAAAGAAACTCATGCGTGAATTATTATAGGAGACATCAGCACAGCATTAAGTCGTGTACTCGATCAAAGTTAGGCATTCATGGTGAGAGAGGCGTGGTTTATATGTGTGAAAGGCGGGAGTGCACAAAGTTTGTACAGAAAATGGCGGGAACTAATTTTTTAAATTTCTCGCGAGTTTGGAGAGTCCGATTGACAATTTTTAAAAATTATTTTGCCATACATGGCCCTGAAGTGCGATAAAATTGTCAGCCGTAATCATTGTTTGCTGTTTATATGCCACCCACTAAGGTTGGAAGTGTTTTTTTGAGCTCGGCGATTTTCGGCTTGCACGTCGCAAGTGCGTGAAATTTTGGCCAAAACAATACCGTAACGATGTCCCAGCCTCCATATTCGCCAGGCATGGCTTTATTTTGCGACCTTTTCTGTTTCCAAAAATAACGAGAACCTCAAAAGGCCGTCTTTTTGAAATAATAGATGGCATTAAAAGCGAATCGCTGAAACAGCGAAAGGATATCTCAAATATCGAGTTTTGGAAGTGTTTTGAGGATTGGGAGAAGCGTAGCAAAAAGTGCATAATATTCTAATGGGGACTATTTTAAAGGCAACAACATTAATGCAGATGAATAAATAATTTTTTTTGGTCAAAAAACTAAAATTCCCATATTTTATAAGCCCACCTGTTAGAGGGAGCGTCGACGTTGAATTGAAATCGATGAGGCACGCAAATTATTAGGGTTTGGTTAGCCAGTATTCGAAAGATTCACGCAGGAATGTTAATTATTAATTTTTATCTCATGAAGACTACAGTAATGCGGTTTCGTATGGGATCAAAGGCAAGGAATTTTAGGCCCAGAATGAGATGAGGTTGTCACAAGCTGAAGCAGGCGAGGCAATTCAACTATTTGGACAGCACATGGGGGCACAACTTTTATTTTTTAAATTTCACACTTGTAAGAAAATGGCTGAATAGGGAAAATTGTTTGTTTCATCGTTACTAATCCTTCCGTACCATCTAACGAATTCTTTTAATGCATTGCGATGAATGGCCTGAGGATATGAGTACGCGATCCATTCGAGTTCAAAGATTCCTCATTTTTACGGAGGGCCATAAGGCGATCCTTATCTAACCAGACTGCACAAAGATATCCATTGGGTATACAATGAATATCCATGTTAAATATCCGTGATTACTATCGGATATCACAACAAGTTTTATGTATATCCAGTACTTATCTAAATTCCCTTTTCTAGACCACCATGGATATATACGAGATATCCAGTGGAAATCCGATGGATATCCATCGAGAATCCAGAGGAAATGCAGTAGACATTGGATATCAGGTGGACATTCACTGGATATACAGTGAATATCCAGAGGATTTCCACAATACTTATTCACGGGATATCCAGCCATGGATATCCAATTTTTAAACATAAAAAATCTCCAATGAATATGGATATGTGGTGAACATTATGGATATCCATTAGACATCCAATGGATATTTTGAACTGTGTGGGAAGGCTTTAAAAAATTTTGGTTACAGCGGGAAATTTCTGCAATTTCGGACGAAAACTCGTTTTACTCTAAGAGTCATTATGAAAATAAAATCCCGATACTTTTGAGTTATTAACAAATGAATGATTTCGTTGGAGTCATAACAGGTAATTATCATGTAAATGGGGCTACGGTCGGTAGCTAAATTAGCTGGAGGAAAAAACATTAAATTTAAATTGAAAGTCATACCAGTTATTTAAAAATGAATGGCGGGGTATAATGCCCTCTAATTATTATTCAACTGAACTTACAGATATAAATTATGCATCAAATGAAGGAGCAACTCCGACAGTTTTACATGTTTGTGTTCAATGTGAGCTGCATTCGTTAGCATTACCACATGATCTTTCCGAATTAAGAAACAGGATTGAGGCAGTTGCTGCTATAATTACTCGTGAGAAACTAATCTACGTTTGGGAAGAACTCGCATTTCGTCTTGGCGTGTGCCTTGTGACGGATGGACTCACTGAATAATTGTAGGGTTTTATCTAATAACTATTTAAGTTGCTCTTTAATTTCATGTATGCTTTATAGCTGCAAGTTTGGTGTAGTAAATATTAGACAGCGTTAAAATCCCGCTATTCACTTTGAAATACCCCTTATCAAAATTGTCAGTGGCGTAGCCAGGAATTTCGCTCGGGGGGCGGGGTCCAAAACCATGGGGAAATTTTGTTAAAAATAGGGTACTAATTGTAAGTAACTAATTTTAACACTTTTCACAATCGAAAAAACTTAATTTGTCAAAAAAATTGTAAATTCATGATTTTTCAATATTTTGTTTTCTTTTAGGAAGGAAAATGAGGGTGTTTTTATATTTCGGGGGGGGGGGGGGGGGGAGGGGGTTCCGGTCCACCCGAAAACCCCCGCCCCCGGCTACGCCAGCGAACATTTTGATCCCTTACTTTGCTTTTTGCCATCGAGATATGTCGCCCAAATGTCAAATCCTTTTATTCAAACAACTTAGGTGAAAAAAAATATTTTTGTATCGTGCGAACCTACCTCCTTGAAGACGTTCTCCTCTCTTATAGACAAGCTAAAGATTATTGTGACACGCGTGTGTCGTCTCGTGTAAAAGATCAGATATAACCGCGTGTTTATCTCGTTGCCTTGGTGAGAGGGGGAGGCGAATGGTGTATCAGAGGCTTGGAGTAGCCTTTTACGCTGACAATGCGACAAGAAAAAAAAGTCGACGCGCGACCGGCGTAGAAATTGGTGGCCCATCATAACTCACCCTGTCTCGGGTCATCTTGAGATGGCAGGAAGGTCAGAGGCTGATGAGGTTTGGTTCTGTGGGCTTCGTGGTCACCAATACTTTCAATTCCGGGTCCAATCCTCGCACTAAAGCACTCAGCACTTAATGATAACTGTTATGAGTGAACTATCTCTTCTGAGCTCTTGTACACAACCTAGCAGAGAGAGAAGGGGCACTACCACTTCGTACCACTGCAAACGTCCGGAAAATGGAGACTGGCTTGTGGAGTCGCTCAAGTTCTTGGTTTGCCAGTGGAAAAAGGCCTCCGCTACTCCCCCTCCCCTCTCTCCGTAATCGCTCTCTTTACCTCCCCTACTTCCCTTTCTCTCTTCCCTCCCCTCCCTGCCCAACAATCTCTTCCTCGACCACTTGCCACGAGTTGCCGCCGCGACAATCGTACGTGATACGTAGTGGAAAGAGCGCGCGGGCGGGAACACACTGCTCCTGCATTGTTGCGTAGTCATAAGGCCGTTTTACACGGGGCACGTACTTGCACAATCTGACGTGAGTACGAAGGCGCAGTCAAAATTGCGTCGTGTAAGTGGAGAATTGCTAGAATACATGCGAGAATGCGTGAATGTGAGATGGCAAAATAGCCCGTTCTAATTTGGTTCATGCATTCGCGCAATTCCACGCCATTTTAGAAATTAATGCAGTTCTAACCTGCGCAATTCCGTGCACCGTGTAAAACAGCCTACAGAGTTGTACTAAAATGTACTCAATTGCAATGAAAGCATAGGAAAAGGAATCTAATTTGTACTTAAGTCGTACTGTGAGCGGAGATTTCTGCGGTCCGGAATTGTTAACATCGAGAAGAGAATTACGTTAAGCCTTAATCACACTATCATTTGAGTCGTCCATCTTAGGGATCACTCGAGCGATTGCTTTTCAGGACCGGAAAAGTGATCGCTCGAATGATCATTTTTATGAATCACCGGTCCCTCCCGCCGTCGCTTTTCGCATTATTTACACAGCTTGTTGTCATAGGCCCACACCACGAAAATACATCGTGTTTATGTTTACCTATGTCGTTCCCACGATTGTCGAACGTTGCGCTGCAATCGCTCCATACGGGCATGCGTTGTGATATGCTGATATGGAGTTTTAGTGACGGTTTCAGTGACGGAAAAAAGCGACCAGTTGGGTGACGAAAAAAGTGATGGGAATCCTCATCATTAGAGTGATCGCGAGAAACAATTGCCGGCGACGATCATTTGCGAGTGATTGCTATCGCTGGAGTGATCACTCGGAAATGTTGAAAAAAATGACCGTGTGATTCAGACTTTAGCAAAGGAGTCGTTCGTGAACAGGAAGGAGCTTATGAGTGGATCGTTATGTAAGAGTTTAAAGAAATGGTCAGTGTAATTTCTCCTACGTAAGCATTTGAGTTAGTGTCAATAGAGTTTTTACTGGGCTACAATACAATACTTGTAATTCATTTTATTTTTTTAGCCACTCTTTTATTTAGTTATTCACAAAAATACCAAAATTATGCGGTTCTGTAAAGCATGGCGTGCTAGAAATGTGAGACTCAAGATAAAATTAGGCGGGAAAAAACTTGAGCAGGTAACAATTCATCTATTTGGGCATCATATTAGATGGAAACGGATACAACAGTAAGGATATCAGGAAGAGAATTGAATTTGCACAGGAGGCGTTCGTGAACAGAAAGGTGCTTGTGACGGGATCGTCATGTAAGATGTTAAAGAAAAGGTAATTGAAAAGTCTCATCTGGAGTTAGTGAAGGCTATTCGAGTTCTCCACCGGGTAATCTCCTTCATGGCTGCCGACAAGTCACTCAGCCCTGAAGATGGAGTCCAAAATCAGGGGGAAAATATTTTAAATACAGGGTCATAAGTAGAGGTTTTTAAACCAATTTTAGCATGGTTAATAATCGAAAAAACTTCATTTGTCAAATAAATCTATCGTAAATTCACGATTTTAAATGTTTTTTATGAAGGAAAATAATTGTGTTTTTATATTTCGGTGGGGGGGTCCGGACCCCCTGGCTACGCCACTGACAAAGGAGACAGAGGGTATGGATGGAGCGAGTATTAAGCGGGTTGGGGATGTTGAAAACAGTGTTAGAGCGAAGAATGTTGGGTAAACAATGGGGAGGAAGGAAGATAATAGGATTTTTAGGTAGAATGAAATAAAGTAGGCCGAAATTGAAAATTTTAGCAAATCGTCTTATCCGGCTAGCGAGGGCGTGTCTGATGAAGGCTAGGATGAGTGTTACGCGTCTGGTGGGGAGACATCCCATGCCACACACTCTGGTAGTGGCTTGCACGCTACTTCGTGAATGAAGAGGTAGTTATTTCCCTCGTGCAATAATTTTGCCAATGAAGTATAACGAATTTGCAGGCCTCTGTGGCGGCGGGGTAACGTCCTCGTCCGCCAAACAAGTGGTCGCGGGTTCGAGTCCCGCCTGGGTAGGTTTCCCCTGTCCAGGGCATGGTTGTTCGTGTACGTGTACTTGTTAAAGTTGTTGAATACCCCGATGTAAAACGGCCAATATGAGCTGTATTCGGTGGTTTGAAAATAAATAAATAAAAATAAACGAATAGGTATAATTGCCTGACTTCACAGAGCTCGGTCATGATATTATATGTTGTCTCTGATCGTCTACGCCTCTTAAATAGCAGCAGTTGCATCCCGTGCATGCCAAGGTTACGATTGTTGCGTGGCGCGATCAGCTTGATGCTGACTGAGCCGAAATGGTGCTGACGCCGTATGTAATTGAAAGAGATTAGAAAAGTCAGGCTTATCCCGTACGACCGACTGATTCCTTCCTATCATCGAGACTAGGAATTAATTTTTAATGAAAATCCCATGAAAACTAATGGAATCATATTTTATAGAGATTTTTGTGCATATTATCTACATATGCATGTATCGTAGATGTAGTTGCGAGGTACCGTGCAAGCCACCACCACGGTGTAGGACACGGGGTGATTCCGCGCCAATCATGCACCACTCATCCCAGCCTTAATCAGACGCACGCTTGCATGCCGGGCATAGACCAAGCTCATAATAATGAGTGGCTATCTTTACCTCCTTCTAGTCAAAGGTTTCTATCAAATTATGGTTCAATTCATTACATAATTAAAAGTAAAACAATAATAAGAATAACAATAATAAAATGAAAAGAATAACAATAACAAAATAAAAAGAATAACAATAATAAAAATGAAAAGAATTGGAAATAGAAAAAATATAATATACAACAAATTGTTGATGATTCCTCGAATTAAAAAATGTTTAAAAAGATAAAAAAATACTAATTACCGGAATAGTAACTCAAAAAATAATAGAAAATATTCAATAAAAAGAAAAAAGTTTTGGCTACTGTTCTGAATTTTTGTTGTAATGTGTAAAAAAATTCTAGTTTTAAGTTTCTATTTCACACACACAAGACTTTACACCAACAGCGATACACATTCGCTACCTTTTAAATTATTTATTTTAAACTAACTAGTTGGGGTGAGCCAAGGATCATCGACACAGCACGATATTCGCGGCTTCGGCGCGGTTATCTAATGAAACTAGAGGAAGTAAAAGCCAAAATTGTGCTTCATGACAATCTTTCAGTTACTTTGACATCAGGGGAGTGTGGTAGCGAAGTGGTTTGAGCGCTTGCTGGCTGACCTTGCTGTTTCAAATTCGGGTTGAAGTCTTCTGGCACCCCAAAACAAATATTCTCTTTAAGTGCTAGGTGACCCAGGAAAAGGAGCAGCCCTCCCATTCTGAATGCGTGACATTCACTCGTCTGTAGCTTAGTCTGGGATGATCTCTACCCTCACCTATCCATACCAACCAATCGGATCGAATCTCCGATTTTGAGTGAGTTTGAGATTTATGTCCGGGAATTTTTTTGAAAAATGACATGCCTGGAAATAAAAAAATTATTTATAACATTTTTTAAAATTTATTTTTAAATTTTCCACATTTGTTTCATAGAATTTTATTATATATTCCTAAAACTCAGTTCATAATATCCCATCGTATGAATTTTGATGCAAATCGGACAAGTCTCTGGTATTTTGCCGACTTTCTCCGAATTTGTCCCCACTGTGCGTCGGTCGTAATAGAGAAACTCTCCAGGTGGAAATCCCGAGTAATCGTCCACGAAGAACACTCACACGGATATGCAGGCTTAACTCACTCATCTAGAAGATATTCCAAGGGAACAAATTTCCGCGTAGGTCTCTGGTCCTCACACACTCAGGTTTACGAAGTTTAAATTTCCTCCAGTTACCCTATAGCTCTAATAAAATAGGCAAAAAATAAATATAGAAGTCTTTTGTTTTCGTTGCTCACGCCTAGAACCGGCCCGGTTCATTTCAGTCTATTTTCGCCCATTTGTCATTCACAATGAAGGGACTGCGATGCGTTTGTCTGTTATCGGGAGCGGCGTCTGTGGAACACGAAGTGAGACATCCGTTTCCGAGTCGCGTGGCTCCTTTTAGATGAATAGTACTGCGCCGGAGTTATCTTAACAAGCAAGAAAGGGGATAAACTCCGGCCCATTCATTTTCCTTCTTATTATTTTTTCAAAATGTATCACTATTACTCGAAATAAGGGGAATACCCATCCTCATTGAGGAAGAGGAATCACAGCTATGTACACGATGAATTTTGTCTTTGAGTTGGGTTACAGACAGGGTTGGCAAGAGAAACTAAACAAAACTCAAAACCCGTAAAATTTCAATAGTTTCGCTCCCGGGAGCGAAACGAAATGGATTTTGACCCGGGGAGTTAAACTCAGGGTCGAAACGAAATCGGAGTGAAAACTAATTCGGGCCGAAACTAAAGTAAAACTATGGGACAAAACGAAACGCAGATTATGTTTCGCACCGAAGGACCACGTGCTTCACCTTCGAACGATTTAGTTTTGAGTTTCGACCCACATGCCGTGTACGAAATATGGTTGAATGAAGTAGAGGTTTGGCCTGACGCCTGAGATGCATGAGTCACTCATATTTTTACCACTAATAGGAGAACGGTTCAAACAGATCATTCGATTTTTGAGCTCAATGCCTGAACCTCTTCACACGTATGTCAAACGTAATGGGTCGAAACTATACTATTTTATCCCCCTCCACTTAACTTTTGAGATCGCAACTTAACGATGAGCAGCGGAGTTTTGTTTAATTTAGTTTCATTTCCGGGAGTTAAGTTTCGTCCCAGGTCGAAGCTAAACTGCTTGGTTATTTAAATTTCGTGCGGGAACGAAACTAAACCTAAGCCTCGTATTATCGTTTCCCTCCGGGTCGAAACGAAACATTTTCGTTTCGATTCACTTGCCATCCTAAGTATGAGCTTATTGGGTCTGCACCCATTTAGTTTTCGGTTGAAGTTCTTTTTATAGATTATTCCCAGTGATGTAACTATTAAATTTATATTTAAATATCCAATTGTTAATCCCTTGAAGCCGCTGGCTACGCTGATTCACTCAATTTAAAAAAAATAGCTAGAACCTTTCCAATTGTTTTAACTCCTACTAAACGATTCGCATTTTTAGTCGCGACGCAAGTCCGTTGAAAGCTTTCCCTACAAACGATGTTCACCCCAACCAGCCAGTTAACAATACAACAATTATTGGGCGCATCTGTATGTGTTGTGTAATTGTGTTTTGTTTGTGTTGGCAGAAACTTAAGAATTATCAATTTGAAAACGAATCTGAACGACAATTTTTATGGCAATATAGGAAAGTATTAAACATACCAAATATTTGTTTTTTGCTTTTTGAAGCCAACAGACCATATATATTTTTTCGATTACTGTTAATGTTTTTCATTGCAAGTTGCAGTTTTTATGATGTTGTGGTTATATATTATTTTATTTCTTTTTTCATTAACTTGTGTTTTTACACATAATATTGCAACAATAAACATTTTCATTATTCGACCATTTAAACAGTAGAAGAAAAAAATGCATTGAAAAAACTCGAAGAAGACTAACTTGCTGAGACAGTGTGTACGTGGTTGGAATTGATGAGTCTTATTCTAAATTTCTGTAGGTAAAGTGTTATTGATTACTCGTGTCTGGTGCTAACTAATTTAGATATGAAACGATTTAATCTTGGGAACAACTTTCATTTATTTATAGCATTCCGATTTCAATAGCAGCATTAATTCGTTCATAATAGTTAGCGTGGAATGACAGTCTAACCACGCTTTATTTTGTGGAGTGACTTTTTTTTATGGAACACCGTATATCAGCTTTCCACTATTTTTGTATGCTTGTATCTCCTGCCCGCATCCTCTTCCGAAATCAACTCGTCCCGAAAACACTCGGTGGCGGTAGATAGCAGCTAGAGACAGTCGTTAAAGCACCTGGTCGTCCATACCTCGAAATATGAGTATGTAACTATTGTACCTATCATATGTCTTTCCATAGCTCTTTTTGAAACGCCCTGCAGCATCTCTACGAATACCTCCACATTAATTACGATATTTTTTTTAATATCAGAAAAATAAAAGATCGCCTGGTGTCCTAACACCCCCGCCACACGCCTTTTCAAGTTTCTTGCAGGGTAGCATGTAGACGTATATATTTTTTTAGGGAATATTTTTTTTGCCTATAAACTTTTACACGGGCTGATGCCCGTGCTTAAACAGATTACACGTCTGTAGATAAATACCGATTCAAAATACGATGAAATTCACTTTGCGATCTTACCTCCGTGACGTATTCATTGTTGTCGGATCGTTTCCAGGTAATCTCATCTCAACCTCCGCGAGACCTTTAGCTGCGATGGCGTATTGTGAAACTGTTGGTGCGACCCCTAGTGGCTGTGACGAAAGGTTGCACTGCACAATACCAAGAGGTATGTCGAAGCCGTTGCTCGTGTGTGGTGTTCGTATAAGTGTTCTAACCGTTTACAACAGTTGTCATTAGGCTGTGGTTCTTTTGGGATACATTACGAAACTATATCCCAGTTTTATTTTCTTATATGGTTGTTTTACTAGTCTGATCGAGGAATTCAGTAAATATAAAATTACCCAATAGATGGAAGGTATAACGAACGTTATACCAGAACGACGTTTATATTATGGCATTAATTTTAACATTGGTCGTGTACTAAAACGATGGACTTTCTCAGACAAATATTGCTGCTAGAATTTGCATATAACAGCGGATTTTCAAATACAAATTCCCAGAGAATGAATTATGGAAAGATTTTTCTTGGCTGAAGCGGAAAGTGAAGGAAATTGGTACACATATACGAAGCCGACGCTCCTGTGTGGTGTTTGAATGATTGTTCAAACCGTTCATAGCTGTTTTTATTGAAATAAAATATAAATGAATTATGCTTATTACTCATCATTAATTACAGGCAAAGACATATACAAAATACAAGGAGCTTAAGGTAACCAAGAAGGATCAGTGTTTAGGTTACCATAATTATATAACAATCTTCCATGCATAGATTTATAAAAATTGGAAAAAAAGGGCATGTGCCAACATTAACAACAATGATATCTTTGGCTGAATATATTAATATTATTCAAGGAATATTTTTTCTTGTCTATCATAATTTACATGGGCCGATGCTCTCTTTAAACTGATTATTCGTCTATAAATAAACATTGGGCTATGATTCTTCCAAAAAACAAAAATATATATATATTTCCCAGTTATATTTTCAGTTGTTTGTTTTTCTCGTACGAGTTCGATCCATGAACGCCGTAGGCGAATATTTCTATGAGGAAATGAGAAGGCATAACTTGCTGAAACAAAACTTAACTACCTCCTTTCCCAAACTATTCCTTTCTCCTGCTATTTCAGTATTGGTCGACCGTACCCATTAAGGTCGACGAGATATGGCCGATTTCGCTGGATGGATACCGCTGCATTCCACTTCCTCTGCACCGCCCGGGGACAAGGTCCATTTATACATATTAAGTTCGTTGCGTGTCAGTCTGTCTGCATTTTGCGCAGTCAAACTTTAGGGCCTATCTGAGTCGTACCAAGTGGTACAGGTATGGGGTTTGGTGCTTTTGAGAATCTTTGCACGCACATTTAAGACTTGCTCTCAGCGCCGCAGTGAGACATTGCGTTAAGTTGAGGGCAAAAAATGCGCAAAAACGTACCAAAAACATTCTGCCCACAAAACAGGAGACAAAAAATGGCAAGCCACAATTTATTCCTGTTTATTTACTGCAGTGGTTCTCCTTAGCAAAATTATAGCATACAGCAACAGGCAAGGGCGTAACCAGGAACAAATGCTACAAACCAGGATACAATTCTACATGTAACATTTGTAACTAACACTCAGATTTGTAACTTTTTCGTAAAACATCTTATATGTAAATTTTTATAGGTGCAACATGTTACTCAATGTGAAGGATCTAAGGTTTTCCCGGCGAATAGACTGGAGGAAGAGTTCTCGGGTTTCGAAACGTCGGTGCAGAAAAACCCTTGGACCCGGCTGGAAACCCGAGAACTCTTCCTCCATGTTCATCATCATCATCAGTCAACAATCCTAAGATTGGTTTGACGCAGCTCTCCATTTCTCTCTCCTATCCGCTAATCTCTTCATAGCTACATATTTATTCTCTTTTACATCCCTTATAACCTGTCCTGTATAACTCATTCGGGGCCGTCCCTTGCCCTTTTTCCCTTCCACTTGTCCTTCAACGATTGTCTTCATCAGACCATCGTGCCACAAAATGTGGCCAACTAAGTGGTCCCTTCTTCTGCTTAATGTTTTTAGGAGGCTTCTCTTTTCTCCTACTCTCCTTAGCACTTCATGGCTACTCACACGGTCAATCCATTTTATCTTCATCATTCTTCGGTAGCACCACATTTCGAATGCTTCCACTCTTGACTTCTCTGCTGCTGTCAACGTCCAAGCCTCGCTTCCATAGAGAAACATACTCCATATGTAGCATCTGATGAATGTTTCCTTACTTCTATCCTCCATGTTACTCAGTGTTAACGCACTTTAAGTAAGCACAGTGTTAACGGCACGGACAACGAGCTGCAGGCAGTAGAGATCAGAATAGAGAATTTGCAGATAGCAGAGGCGGCTACCTACTATGACGGGGGTATTGAAAAATTGCTATCATGCCACGTTAAATATCTTAGTCGTGTCGCACGGGAAATAGAAGGGTTCAATGAGCAGGAAGCAGTTGGTGTTACTTTTGGCAGTTTTAATATGACAATAATCATAAGTACAGAGAAATCACAAATATTATAAGGACACAGTTTTGGGGCACACTCACAATGCAAGCCCAGAAGGCTGGGTCTATCAGGTCGAGTCGGCCGTCGGTCTGCGCTGGGCAGCGGTGGCACAGGCGAGCCGATCCGGGATGAGGAGACACTTAGGAGAGCTCAGGTCGGCCGTCGGTCTGCGCTGGGCAGCGGTGACACAGGCGAACCGATCCGGTTGACTCTAAGGCCCGGAACGAGTGGGGGGTGAGCGAGGGACTCACAGGGTTTATATACCCCTCCAGACGGTGGGTCGGCCGTCGCCGATGCAACATACTATGTCCCTCGCAACAGTATATGCGGTATATGCTTTCCGCAACATTTTATCCTACGCCGCCCTCAGACGGCGCAGCGGATCGGGTGACGCCGACGCGGCAACAATGTCCTCGCGACAGTCGGAAAGGCGATTATGAAGAAAATTAGCTGAATGGTGTGGATAAATGTTGCAAAAATACATTTAAAAGTTTCTCTGTGGTTTTAATTTCATGACCGATGGGACATCGAAAAAAAAAATATCCTTCATATTTCACTCATAGGTCTGGATGTTATGAACCTTAAAGTCCAACAAAATATACACTGCCTGTTATAACAGCTCTTCCTTGGGTATATCCTGTCTTTCCTTCTTCTAGTGTTCATGTTTTTGCGTTTTGAATTAATTGTTGGAATATGCCCAGCCATAAAAAAGAATATGTAAACAAAATAATTAAAAGAAAAGGCAAAAATAAATCAATATGATAAAAAATTTCTGCTTGCAATGAAAAAAGATAAACTAATTTAAGGAAAAGAAAAAAAGGGACAAAATATCATAAAATCTCTAAAAACGTGATAAAGTTTAATCTCTCTGATAATAATGTGAACACACCAACAGTCTCAATTTATCTCTCGATGCCTCAATGACATTACAAACAGCAAACTTCACACACAACGAACAAAGATGAGAAAAAAAATTAAAGGTACTGTTAAATAGCTTATTGGGGTGAACTTGGTTCACCGATGCGGCTGTAACGTGCATGCGGCGCTTAAAATGATGTGACTCTCAAGTCAAATTGTGTTGTCAACGGGCTTAAGGCTGACAGGCTGAAAGATAGGCTTTTTTGTATGAAAAACAAGGCCAAGAGACTTCGTTAATGTCCTTGTAATGAAGTTTGAACGAGACTCGTGCAGATATATTTGTTTGGAGGAAGTCATTAGTTCCCCATTGTGGAGATTTTCTCTCTGTTCGGGACTGCGACGGACGGCCATAAGCCAATTGGGATTTCCCTTTCGTATCGTAGTTTTTCATGCGCACCGCTATGCCATTGCGCACGACTGCGGTAATCTCTCGGTGAAAATAAAGTGTTGCGTTGCATAATAGAAGTTATCACTCTTGCTCCCATCTCAACGAAGGCATCAGTGGATGCTTTCAGCATTTGTGACCTCCACCGATGTAATGCCAATAAAATTTCGCCTTTTATATTTTCATTGTCTCGGGCGTGACGTCAGGGAATCGACATAACACAATGAAAAGTGAAAAAAAACCTTTGTAATCCCACATGAGCTTATTGAAGAACGACCTATGTTTCGGTGTGGGGCGTCATTATCTGGTGCATTTGAATGTAAGAGGTCTTCCATTTAAATGTATCAGATGATGACGTACCACGTCTAAACCTAGGTCTTTCTTAAATAAATTCATGTGGAATTAAAAAGTATTTTTACTTTTCATCATGATTACATTTTCATACGAAAGACAATATCCGCTTCGTGGAGCTTAGAAAAGTTACCATTACCTTCAAGTATCTTACTCTGCGGAACAATTCTTAGAAAACATTTTATTTCGTAATCCCAACACAGAATATTAAACAAAAATTTGTCACATACGCGGAGGCTTTTCAGTCTCATATGAGCATTCTATAAATTTACAAGTGAATATCCATCCATATTGCGCAAATATACCAGTATTCAGCGAACCAATTTTTAAGTAATACAATCAAGATTAATTAGTTCATTTGTTTTCCAGCCAGAATTTTAAGTTTTGCCACAGATAAGAATTTTTTTTTCTAAAATAAAATGCTTTATAAAATAGGGTAGTTTCCTTCATCGAAGAAAACGAAAGGCATTGATTGCGATTCGTTACCCACCATTAGTGTAATCATAATATACAAATTATTTGGTTTTAGAAATCCCGGTTTAGACGAATGTTAATGGTCAATTTTAATCTCATTTGAAAAAGGCCAGATTGGCGCGATGACACTCCACGTTTCGTCACAGGGACCTAGTTTCTCTACCATTAGATAAGAGTTTTACATCGTCTGAGATTACCAATGCATGCATGAGGCACAGAGCACAGGGAAACATGTCTTATTGATCACCTATCAAAACTGGCTAAGGTCGGAAAGTTTTCTTCGTTTGATATGGTATTAATAATCCTTATTTAAGCCAAGCGCTACCTGCTAGCAGGGTACTCCGCTACCTGCGAGAAGCCTGCGTCGTATCAGCGATCAAAGCCTCGCCCCAAGGTCACCTAACACGGCGACAGCGGGAACCAGAATGACGTCACACGGGGTTTTCCCTGCATTCATATTTAGCCGTCGCGTTCTCGCGCGCTTGAAAATTTTCACTTTTCATTTAATCGCGAAAAATATATACCGTCATTAAAAAATCTACAAGCGTGAAAAACGTACTCAAGGAGCAATAATCTTTCGATTTAGCCAATAAAAAAATATAGGGAACCACCATATTGTAGAAAATTGTATTACAGTTTAACGACTTGCGGAAATTTGAAGAATGATACAGCTTGGATCGCATTTCACTCATTTCGAGACACTTTCAACATGGGCAAGGGAGGGAAAAGTCGTATAGAAACTGTGGCGGCACTTTGGAAAGTGTAAGTTTTCCACGGTTCATTATGCAAGCTTGACGCAATGGCTTTTGAGCTGGTTCGGTTTAGTGCTCCCCAATCCTCCCCTTTGAGACTTTCGAGTTGGATCGAATGAAAAGCGTAAGACGCGAAAATTGTCGATCTGTGGAGACTCGGAATGCCTCTTGCTGTCGTCCAATAGCGTCGACAAACAGACCGTAACGATTCAATGAAAGGAGAGAGAGAACAATGAGAAAGTTTCTTTGATGTCGTGTTGTCTTATCGTTCAGTGACTCCATTTTTCCCACAGGTATGGAGACAGATAAGGAAATAAGGGAGAATTTCTCCTCTTTCGATAAAATTGGTTCATTTGTCAACAAGTTAGTATCGCAGAATCGCGAAATGAACCGCCGCAAGTTCCCAGTTAGAGATTCAAGAAACTGATTTCGTACGTTCACGATGCAAATATGTGCGGTGTGTCTCAGATTAAAAAAAATATTTGCTTTATTTTTATTATTTTATGGTCTGTGTTGATTAAGTCGTTGGCCAACGGTCGCGCAGGGTGCTTTTTTTTTAGGGTTTGTCCTCATTTTCTCTTGTTGGAGTGATATTTGGAGGAGGCGACCGACTGGCAAGCGAATAAAGCTGAGGTCATTTGCGCCATAGGGGAGGGTACGGAAGGAAGGGTGGAGAGAAACCCGGCGTCGGCATTAGCCTGCTCTTAACGAAAGGCGCCAAGGGGACCACGGCTTAACGTCCCATCCGACGGACGGAGTGTTGCGCTTGAAATGTCCTCCACATAACACTCAAGCAGGGATAGGGCAGTCTCTGAAAATTCTCTGCCACCGCCGGGATTTGAACCTGAGCCGACGGAGTGGGAAGCCAACGCTCTAACCTCCACACCACCGATCCCCTTATTTCTCTAGATTTTACATATAGAGTCATCCCTTGATCTTCACTACGCTGATTGGTCTCTTTAGCAAAATTTCACCCTCTCTATTGTTGTATGTTATTATCTTTTCCGCGCACCTAAAGATCGAAGTAATTTTCAGTGTTACGCTGTTGCAATGCACTTCTTGGCTGACCGAGTTTGTTTGACCTTTTCCGGTGTTGGAGACGTCGGGTGGCACCATTGTTTAGATTATATCTTCGTCTCGAGGGTATTGTGATGACACGTGAAATACGTACTCCAAGAGTAATAATCTTTCAATTCAGGTCATAAAAAAATAGGAAACCACACTATTGCATTGTGTTAACGCGGTGAATTGCTAAAACCATGCGAGAGAATGCATGGACATGAAATGGAAAAGAGCCTTTTTTGTAATTTCTTTCGTGTATTCGCGCAATTGCACACCATGTTGCAGTTATAAACCGCTCAATTACGTGCTCCGAGCAAAACGGCGCGGCGTTAAGGAATGCACTAATACACTTAGAGTGATAAAGGAAAGCGTTCACCCCATGTGATCGTTCATCCTCGTATCGGGAGCCGTTTGCTGCTCTAACGCTCACTAATCGTCCAGTGCTGAAGAAAAGCTTTTGTTTTCGAAACCGAGTTCGAATTTCATCGCTCTACTGACCACAGTCAGTGTGTGAGGGAGAAGTGGTAGCGGGAATTGTCGGCCTCGGTGGCGGCGGGGTAATGTCGCCTAGCTTGCCGAACAAGAGGTCGCGGGTTCGAGTCCCGCCTGGGTAGGTTTCCCCTGTCCAGGGCATGGTTGTTCTTGTAAAGTTAATTTAATACCCCGATGTAAAATGGCCAATATGAGCTGTATTAGTTGGTTTGAGAACAAAATAAAATAAATATTTTTCTCCTTAAGAATTCGGTCGATCAAAAGTCGCTCTCTTTCTTCAACATAGACATCTGAGTTTCAGGAAGAATCGATACCTCCACTGCACAAACGCTCTGCACAAGCTTTAGAAATTAATATTTGCTCACCTATCAGGTTCTTTCGTACTCAATTTAAATAAACCTATTCATTTTCCACGCTCATTTCACGGAGTGATGAAAAGCTAATTTTTTTACTTTTTTGTGCATATAATACCGGTTTTAGAAAAAGCGTCTTGTTTATCTACTCATATAATATTTTTATTATATACCGATATATCCACTGCACAAACGCTCAACAATCGCCCTCCGAATCAAATCTGCTGATCTAGTAGCCCAACAATACGAATCCGCTCAGCTGGCAGTGTCCGGAGTATAAACGCTCACCTCCAAGCTTGGAGAATAGGAGATGAATGTTTATGCTCCGGACACCGTCAGCTGAGCGCATTCGTGTTGTTGGGGGATTTCGTGTTGTTTGGGGATTGGGGGATGGGTGGATTTGATTCGTTGGGCGATTTTTGAGCATTTTTGAAGTGGAGGTAACGGAATGTGCAATACTTCAGGTGGTATTAGGGTAGAAAATTTTTAATAATTTTTTTGTCCGTAAGCATCGAGTTGAAACTCCTTAGTTACTGAGCTATGCCAACGCAAACATTTCTTCGGTTGTGCTTTACAGTTACCATAAAAAAAGGTTTTTCGTGGCTCTCCGGGCTTTTCGACATTTTATTTAATACCCTGAATTTTAAGGATATTGAATAATTAAGGTTGGACGAAAATGCGCGATTATAATTGTCCGAAATTATTCATCTTTGAGCTTAACTAACTCATTTCCCCCCAGAAAACTTTCTGCTTGCGGTTGTGAAGATATTTAGGGACGTTGGTCCCATGGCCGTCTTTAGTAATCCGGTGAAATATTTTGATGTTAAATGTATTTGTTTCTTCAGAATGATCCGTAGCCATATAGCTCCAATGAGATGTATGGAGTCCAGAATGTAATTTTGTTCAATTTCTCGAGTGACCTTGATAGAAAAGAACAAATATTGAGAATCAGCATATTTTAAAATGGAGGGAAATTCAATATATAATGTCATATATATATATATATCATATGATTTACAGAAAGAAGGCGTCCATATTGAATTTCCGTTTAGCACCCATTTCTTTCCGTCAGTGACCATATTTCGACCGGCCTCAAAAGATAAAATAATAAATGGATTGAGTACTAACAAGCTTCAACAACATATTTGTGACAAATGAAATCACCTGGCTTGGTGGAACAATGAGATAATTATTCATGGTGAAGCAAAAAAACCAGTACTGTTCCACAAACTTTCGATGGCGATGGCGTCATTATCAAGAAAAGTCTGTCTTGATAATGACGACAGACTTTTCTTGATAGACTTTTCTTGATAATGACGCTATAGCCGTCAAAACTAGTCGATAGCAAATAAAATTTTGTGGAACAGTAATGAGGTTTTGCTCCACCATGAATATTTGTTACAGTTCGACAGCAAAAGGGAGAGCGAGTTTTCATAAGGAGCCACATATGCTTAGACTGGTCGAATGTAGACATAAAGGCGTCGGTGGGCGGAAATGGGTTGAGAAGAGGGCTTTGAGCGAATATCAACAATACGATTGCGCAATCTCACCCATTTTTGGATTTTTTTCTGGCAATTGTAGTCGCATATTCTCGTGAAACCTCAATTATTTAATGTTCTTAAAAATCCAGAGTATTAAATTAAATTTCGAAAGGACTGGATACCCAAGAGAAACCGTTTCCATGGTAACTCCAAGATACATTTTTTAAAATGTATGTGTAGCTACAGCTCAGTAACTAAGGAGTTTTGTCCCTTTTTTATGGACAAAAAATGTTTATAATTGTCTCCACCACCACCTCCTGAAGTACTGCAGATTCATCGTGAAACATCATCACACATCTCTGTGTAAGTGAAAATATCCCTGCATCTGATGATGACTGCGAGCCAGATGAAAAACTTGCTGTGGAGTTTTGAAGTTAAAATAAGTAGACGGTACGATATCGTTTGTATCTTTTCGCTATTTTGTTCTACGATGCGTCTCCCGTAAAATTTGACCTCGAACAAAGAAGAAAAAAGTCACAAAAACCTAACAATCAAACGACTGTGGAGGGAGAGGAGGGAGCTACGTAAAAATTAATTGCCTATTTCAAACTTGAAGATTAGTGGAAAGCGCTCTCGTTTCTTTTTTTCCTGGGCTGGTCTTCGGGCAGTTCCATTGTCCTGAGGAAAGCGTGAAAGTTGGATCCAGTGGGCGTCATCGCGGCCACTTGCTCCATTTCACTCGACCACCTGCCCAAGCTGAATTTGAAATTAGGGTTGCGTCCGACATTTCTCTGGGTGTTTTTGAACTCCATTGGGCGCAATGCAACTACAGTGAGCCCGGCTTGAACGAGCCAATGAACGGGTTGAAATGAAGTGGTCGCTTAATGTTCTATTATTCTTTCCTTCTTCCAGATTTAACGATATCAAGTGTCGAATAACTTTATTCTTTGATGGAACGCGTCCAAACAAAAAAAATGTAAAATAAAAAAAGGAAAGATAGCAAAAATTACAAAAAAATGATAAAAAATTACTACTTGCAATGGAATTGATAATAAAATAATTTAAAAAGCCTAAATAATACCAAATTTGCTACAAAAAAATATAATTTATTTGTTATCAATGTTGTCTCATCAATGTTCTCAATTTTGTACATAAATATCTTCTATTACAAAGAACATACCACCCGCATAGCACAAAAAAATACGCTCCATAATTATTGTAATGTCAACTGGCTGGTCGTGGGGAACATGGTTTACCGGTACAGCTGCAACGCGCCTGTGGTGCGTCGAATAATGAGAATTCCAGTTAACAATCCAAATGACAGATGCAGGTTTTCAGGAATCGGCAATAACCAAATGACCCATTAATTTATTTTATCCCTGAAAATGGCATGATTATCTGACTAGATTTTCAAAAGTTTAATTTCACGTATGGGCCTTTGCTATAGATATGAATGAAGGAACACTGGTTGTAGGTCACGGAGGGACGGCTACATTTTTTTTCAAATTGGAGTTTTTTAGAAATTAGTAAGTCCAAAAATAAAATAACAAATTTAATTTTTATTTAACAAATTTTATTTTTTACATTTTAGTGCATTATTTTCTGTTTTAGTAAGAAGGGTGTTTTTAATCTTTTTTTTCTTTTATTTTAAGTGGCTTTTCATGGAGGATTTGAAAACAGTGGCATTAGAGATGTCCAGTGGAAGCATATTTTGAGGCCAGGGAATTACGCAAGGAGAGTATTAGGTAGAAAGGAAGCATTGAGAAATGGAAAGATGGAATCGGGGGTTATGGATAAGACAGTTATTACGTAAGGGGCGAGGAGGAACATTCAAGCGAATTAGAGAGAGAATTTCATCGTTCCATTAAGTTCCACTTGAGTTTTTATGTAGGAACGTCAAATCTGATTGGGAACGGCCCACAGTGGACTGAAATCGAAAAAAGTTGGCCGAAACCTCAAAATAGTTTTTTGAGTATGGATGATGAAACTGTGCACAGTTGTCGTCAGTGAATTAGTGCATGTTTATATGCATACCATTTTGCACAAGTTGCTATTTTTAACAAAAAAACATGGCCTTATAGTTGAACAAATTTCGCGAAAATTTCCCGCATTGAAGTTTTTCGAAGCACCATAAAAATAATGGTACCCTTTTCGTGGTAATGCATAGATAACAAAAAATGTTTTCTATTATTATAATTCTCATCAATTTTCACGAATTTTTTTGTTCCTTTTTTGACCAACTCATTCAGTTTCCAAGTGGCGTAGCCAGGAATTTGGTGGGGGGTCCAAAACCAGGGAGGGGGTAATTAAAAAAAAAAACCGGCTACTGAGTCAATGGGTTTTTAATTAATTTTAACACTTTTCACAATCGAAAAAACTTCATTTGTTAAAGAAATATTTGGTAAATTCATGATTTTTCAATATTTTGTTTTCTTTTATGAAGGAAATACGATTAAAATATGAAGGAATTACGTTTTTTGTGTTTTTAAATTTCGGGGAGGGTGTCCGGACCCCCTGGACCCCCCTCTGGCTACGCCACTGCAGTTACCGTTCCTTCGTTCGGTCCTTCAGTTTTCGTTTCGATCTCAAATTCGTTTGCTGGGAGACACCGCACGCTTTCGCCGGAGCTGTGGGTACTCTCAAATACGCTAAACTTGATGTAAATTTCGGCCTTCAAAGCCTCCACACCTTCCGTCGCTCATGAGGTGGTCCTCGAGAGCTCGCCGCCGCAAGAATGCGCACTCGTTGGTTCTCTGTCCCTTTCGCCTTACTCCTCGAAGAAGACGACCTCGAGATCCAGGAAAACGCGGCGACTCGTGACTATCCAAATATTCGCTCTCACTACTTGATTCTGCGAATCATTTTCAACATTCACGCCTCCTAACATGCATTCACCGGAAATTCGTTTTCAACCTCTTGCAAGAGGGGAAAACCACTTCGAGACGATCGACTTTTTAGTGCATTTTATATTATTTTATTATAAATATTTTTTTGTTCCCTTAACACATACGCTTAACGATTGACGATAACGATAATGTAACGATTTTTGGGATTGAAAGAGTGTAAGACCTTGGTGAATGCGCCGAGAAAAGCCACTAATTATGTGTTGTGGAAATAGAATGAGATAGAAATACACGCTTAAAATTATAAAATGTGCTAAATAGTAAAAAATGAGCTTTCTATCATTCGGGAAATAAAGCTTGGGTGCTAATTTCGTTCACTAGAAATGAGCGTAAACCAAATTCCGCCCAGAAAACTTTCTCCATGTGATTGTGAAGGCATTTTTCAATTTTAAACATTTATTATGAATCCTTAATCGTTAAACAATTCAAATTTTAAGTTTAAAGTATCTTTTTTTAAATTTAAGCTCAGTTTGTATAACATAAAGGAAAGTAGGAACATATTAATTTATTTGAAAAAAAAATCATTAAATAATGCAGTGCCATCCCCTGATATACATTGCCCATTTAGGCTAAAAAGTTAATCAACATTGACTCCATTGTGAGCATGAGGTGGAATTGAATTGTTTTCTGCATGTATATAAAAAAGATATGTAAACAAAAATTATTAATCACTGACAAGATAGTGATGTGCTCGTTGCCGTGTTGAAATTGGTGAAGCATTGACTTAGTTCAGGAAAACTTCAGAAAATGGCAGTAGTTTACTATACCTTTTTAACAAGTGTTTCTTCGGAGAAACACCGCCTGAAGTGCTAAGAAATTCGTGGAGATCACTTATGCTAGCCTGGTTGGATGGTGCATCGCACGAGATACGTTGGCCGATAAAGGGTTAAAGTATTCTACCGATTAAGGCAGGTTTGCACGGAGCTTCACGAAGCATTTCGGCAACATTTAACATTTATAAATTTACTATCGTAAACTAATTGATCCTTTAGAAATTGATGAATGAAGCAACCGAACTAATACATTAAAATAATCAACAAAGAAATAATCATCATCATCATCATCATCATTGGTCAACAATCCTAGGATTGGTTTGACGCAGCTCTCCACTCTATTCTCCTATCAGCTAATCTTTTCACACCTACGTATTTCTTCTCTTTCACATCTCTCTTTACTTGTTCCATATATTTTGTTCGAGGTCTTCCTTTTCCATTCTTGCCTTCCACTTGTCCTTCGACGATTGTATTCATCAGGCCATCTTGTCTCAAGATGTGGCCTATAAGGTTGTTCCGTCTTATAATTAAGGTTTTCATGAGGCTTCTCTTTTACAATAGATTATAATTCAAAAGATGTAACAATCAATGCCTCATTTCATTTCAACATGTAGGAATTATCGTACCTAAAACTTTTATTTTAAAAATTTCGATGCATTAACATGTTCTAACATCATCAGGCAGTGAATTCCATCCGCGGGAAATTGACACTATTTATTTATTTATTTAAGTAAATTTCACATACAGCCGTGACGCCAATTTACAGTGAAACTTTTAACAATGACATACATGAATTAGACACAATACAATAACAATATAAAAACAAACAAAGAATTAACCAGTAGGGAAGTATAACATTCAATTAGCAGACATATGGGTCAAAGCTTGTGCGGTGAATTTTTTGCGTGACAGGTAAAAAGGATCTATGGAAGGAGGGAGCGAATTTAGAAGGGAGGAGAGGCGATATAAAGGTGAGCGCTTGGTCAGGGAGATTCTGGGAATCGGTAGGTGGAGTAGGGAGAGCGAGCGGGTGGAACGAGTCGGTATTCTAAAATTCAACTGAGAGAGGAGTTCAGGGCAGTCAAAAGTCGAGTTCAATATGTTGTGTAGAAAGTTGAAGTCCGTTTTAAGTCTGAGATTCTGCAGATTAGACAAGGAAAGAGAAGACAATACAGCATCAGAGGACATATTGCGTAAGTGAGGGATTCTATGCCTAACTATTTTGGCAAAGAAGTGGGGGATGCAATCGAGGGATTTTAGGTTAGTCGGGGCTGACATGGACCAAATTGGGGAGCAATACAAAACTATGGGAAGGACAATCGTTGAGAAATAGGAGTGGAGTGCAATGGGATCCTTAATTTCCGTGAAGCGGTAAAGAAGGCCTAACAGAGACATGGCTTTCTTTTTTTACAGTCTGAATGTGGTCGGAGTAGTTTAATTTGGGGTCGGTTATAACGCCCAAATCTTTCATCGTCGTAACTCTGGTCAAGGGAGATGAATTTATGGTGTAGTTGAAAGTGATGGGCTGTGTTTTAACGCAATAGTCATGATGCTGCATTTTTTAGGGTTGAGCTTTAATTTCCAAGTGTGACACCACAGGGAAGCTTTATTTAGGGCAATTTGGAGATCTCTGCAGTCAGAGGTGTTTTTTATCTCCTTGTAGATCTTGCAATCGTCCGCATATAAAAGAGTTTGTGTTTTGGAGGACAGAAGGTGGGACGGAAGATCATTAATATATACATTGAAAAGATAAGGTCCTAGGACACTGCCCTGAGGAACTCCTGACGTCACAGGAGACCAAGAAGAAGATCCACCAGTGAGTATTACACGCTGGGTTCTGTGGGAAAGAAAGCTTGTGAGAAGGCTAAGGAACTTACCATGTATGCCAAATTGCTGGTTTAGTTTATGAAGGAGGAGTTGATGATGGAGTGTGTTGAAAGCTTTGGAGAAGTCAAGGAGGATGGTATCAAGTTGACGAGAGTTGTCTATTGCAGTGACGGCGTGGTGCTGGAAGACAGCAAGATTTGTTAGGCATGATCTCCCAGGGAGGAAACCATGCTGCTGGGGGGATAAAAAGGGAGAGGTGAAGTAGAAAATCCTATTGAGAATTATGCGCTCACAGACGGAAGGAAGTATTGGAAGCAAAGATATATGAACTATGTATGATACATCTCTGTACGATGGTGTGGGATCAATATTTCAGAAGGATGAGTTCTTGTAGAAAGTTGTTGTACATTTATTTTAAAGACAAATTGAACATTGAATGAATTGAATATTGAACAAGTAAGGCGGTCATCCAGGAGTAAGAATTTTATATGCCGTCATTAGGGTAAAATAGACTCGTTTTTCACGTGCTTTTATAACGTGGGTTAATTTTAAATGGGTGGGTCAATGTTAAGGGCTCGTTGCTCCTATGTTGTCTTTAGTAATCCAGTGAAAAATATAGGTGGTACAATAAATTGTTTCTTCAGGATGACCCGTAGCCGTATTGCTGCACTGGAAGATAACGAGGTCAGGATCTAATGTTGTTCAATTTCACCAAGTGACCTTTATTGAAATAATGAATCTTTAGGGAAAGCTTACTTTTAGATGAAGAAATTTTAAAATAATCTATGCAATGCCATTTCCTGTTTACATTTGATACTTTCGTGTAATTTAGTGACAGTACCCGTCCATGTTGAATTTCCATGTCTGAATCGTCTTTTCCGTCTGAGAGGCTATTTCGACCGGCTTCTAAAATAAACTGATAAGTGCATAAATAACCGAGTCAAAATAAACATTGACCCTTGCATAAATTCTCAACACGCTGAAAATTTACAGGAACTTTAGGAATATTGCAACTCAATTTTAACCCACTTCCCATTAAGATTTCAACCTGAAAATTTCATGATAACTCAAAACCAGGTGACATTGCAAGATTCTATAACTTTTAATATGATTTTAACTGTATCTCGATTTTTACTCAAAATTAAAAATAGAAATAGGCACTCAAAAATTATAATAAAATGGGTACTCAAAATTTATAATAAAATAGTAAGAAAATATGTAAAATATTTTTTGAAAATGGCCACCAAAATCTTATATTGGACTGCAATCATTAAAATGGAATGAGGACTCTAGAAAATTACAAAAAAGTGAAAGGAACGAGAATGCTATAAAATTATAGCAACCTATTTGTTGGCATCAAAGTTTATTGAAAAACTGATTGAAATAAAAATTTAAGTGACAGAAAGAAGTAAGTAGAAGGTGGCAACAAATGAATTTATGCAAAAAGTAATGGAAAAAAGAAGGAAAAGATAAGAATTAATATTAGAATATAAAATTAATTATAAAACTAAAAGACTTTCCGGAGGAAAGTTTAATAAGTTATAATCGTTCGCATTGATGGGACGCATGATTTGGGAATCATTTCCAGCAGCTACAAAATCTGAGATTCGAAAGCCGTCAAAGCATTTCCTTTAAAAAAAGTAAATGAAATCTTCCAAAGTCATCCAGGAGAAAAACGGGAGATTCTGTAAGCACTAAATACAGCGTAGTGCACGCCTTGAAAATCAGTGCGGCAAAATGGCGAAATGAAATGGGATCGCTTTCAGTTGTGCTCGGTTCGAACGGCTCATAAACTTTCTCTGAGAATTAAATGTCATTTTTCCTACGATCAGATACGCCGTGACGAGCGGCTCATGCAGCAATAAATCGTTCATGTGACGGATCAGAAAGTGAGTGCATTTCACTCGTTTGCTTCAGCACTCAACTAATTTTTGCTAAATTAAGCATTAATTTGTGGTACGAGGTGGCTATAATTTTGATAACAAGGGAAATGCATTATGTGTAGTTTCACTGGAAAGCAAAGAAATCACATTAAGTGAAATAGAGCGACTTGTATTTTAATCCCTTGTCATTTTTGTTGAGATAAATGGATAAATGTTTTTATTTTCATTATCTTCTCTAAAAATATATTTTGATTTTATCTTCACATTAATTTCCAATCGGAGAATATTCTAACCAGAAATATAAGCCTGTGAAAAGATTTCTGCTTGAGGAGGCATATTTCCATGCCACAGAAGGCTGACTTCTGTTGCCCATTCGGTCGCATTTTAATCGATTTTCAAAAATGTCCGCGGCGCGGTGATGAGTGCAATGCGATCCATTTTTTTCCATCATTGACGGACCGGTGGAAGGGAAGAAGGGCAAGGGACGGCCTCGAATGAATTACACAAGACTGGTTGTAAAGGATGTAAAAGAGAAGAAATACGTCACCATGTAAAGGGTAGCGCACAGGAGAGATGCATTTAACTAATCTTAGGATTGTTGACTAATGATGATTGCCAGGTAAGTGAAAGGTCGTTACGATACTCTTGTTAGTGTAACTGACCTCTTAGATAAACTCGGATGGGAATCTATCTCAGACCTTAGATTGACAAATAGACTACAACTTTTAGATAAATTCAAAATTGTTGTCTTTTCTAACGAAGTTGACCATATCTTACGAACGCCAACATGCTACGGAAGATCAGATCATATAAATAAAATAAGAGAGGTAGACTGTAGAACAGACAGATTCAGAATGATGATCCATAAGAGATTATAACAGCAGCGTTAGAACTCTACTGCAACCACTTTGGAATAGGGTGGTTTCCTATTATTTTTTTATTGCCTTAATCGAAAGATGATTACTCCTGGAGTACGTATTTCACGCCTTTAGATTTTTAAATGACAATATCTATTTTTCGCGATTAAATGAAAAGTGAAAAATTTCAAGCGCGCGAAAACGCGACGCTCAAGTATGAATGCCGGGAAATATCTCCGTACGTCGTATTTCTGGTTCCCCCTCCCGCCCGGTGAGGTGACTTTGAGGCGAGGCTTAGCGCTGATACGTCGCAGGCTGCCAGCGGGTAGCTGAGTACCTTGCTGAATTGTAGCGCTTGGCTTAAAAAAGGTTTATTAATACCTTATCAAACGAAGAAAACTTTCCGACCTTAGCCAGTTTTAGTAGGTGATTATTAAGACATGTTTCCCTGAGCTCTGTGCCTCATGCATGCATTGGTAACCTCAGACGATGTATAACTCCTATCCTCTCGTGTAGAAACTAGGTCCCTGTGACGTCACGTGGAGTGGAATCGCATGGGCGCCAATCTGGCCTTTTTCAAATGAGGATAAAATTTAACCCTTGCCATTCGTCTAAACCGGTATTTCAAAAACCAAATAATTTGTGTATTATGAATACACTAATGGTGGGTAACGAATCGCAATCAATGCCTTTCGTTTTCTTTGATGAAGGAAACTACCCTATTACAACGACAATCCACACTTTAAACACTCCAGATAAAAAAACGCAATTACTCGACCAACGCAATAAATCAATAAACACAGTCACATAGAAAAATAACGCCATACAGAAAATACAAGCCACACTTCGATTATCACCAACGGCTGAACATCGCTTCAATAACCGAAAGGTTACCATACATAGCGTAGCGTAGCGTTTCGTTGCCAAATATGACAGCTATAATTTCCATAGTTGTCCAAGGGCTTCTAAGTCTTCGGTTATAATCGTCTAGTCAATATTTGCTTATGATCGTTGAAAAGGTATGATTGGAAAATTTTAGGGGCTGTGTATGCGCGGCATACAAAACTTAGTGCAACGTTAGTAGGTGCATAAAGGATATTTTGCATTGGGGATCACCCGGTATTCACGAGGTGTGTTCAGAAAAAAAAACCTTCACAGGATAATCGCTGCGAAGGCGCAAACATCGTGCTGTACCGGTGAGCCTTGGATCACCCTAACCAGTCAATTTACAATAAACGATTTACAAAAATAGCGCATGTGTATCTTTGTTGGTGTAAAGTGTTGTATGTCTGAAACTTAACTAACTAGAAACTTAAAACTAGAATTATTTTACATGTTACAATAGAAATTCAGAACAGTAGACAATTAAAATAAATGCCTTTTTAATTTTTATTGAATTTTTTATGATTATCATTTTTTAAATTACCATTCTGGTAATAAGGAGTTTTTATTATTTTTTTATTTTTTAAAACATTTTTATTATTGTAATTCAAAGAATTAACAACGGAAACTTGAGCTCTCAAGTTTCTCGCGAGTTTGGAGAGTACGATTGCAGAAATTTCTTTTTTATGTTGCTATAAATGCCTCTGAGGTATGATAAAATTTTCAGCTGTATTAATTAATAAGGTTAGACATGTGCCAAGCTCTAAACAAGGGGTCTTCGACCATTTTTAATGCAAGGACCAAAAATCGATTTCACATCGTCCGGAGGGTTACAATGCTCCACGTCACTTTACCACCACATCAATAAAATTTAAAAAACAACATATGATTTAATGTGCAATGATATGTATTGGTTAAAAAATTCAATCAATTAATGCGATTTTTTACATTGTTAATTTTTGACGAGTGTGTCGATATTCGTGGTAAATATCCTTTGTTCTTGTATTTTTAAATGTATTTTCATGTTGTGACATTAGTTTCCATGATAACATAATTTCAAAAAAATATGATCTTAGTAACCATTGGTTCGTGATACAGTTTTTTCTTTAGCCTCTAGCAAGAAATGAGCCAGCGGGCCGAATGCAGCTCGTGAGCCGTTTGTTGAAGACCATTGCTCTAAACCGTGCCAAAACTCTTCTAAGGAAAAAATCATTTGCTTATACCGGGATCCGAAGCGATAACAAGCTTGGTAGCAGCAATGATGGGTCATCTGGCTCGACTTCGGGGGATTCGGGTTCGGACACCGGTCAAGGCAAATTAATTTTCCTCTTTGAAATTTTTACACTGGAAATATTGCAATTAAGAGCTTGATAAAAGGGTAGTGTTGCAGATAGTGGTTGCGTTGGAGGGCTATTGTTTATGTAACCATTTGACGTGTCCCTCAAACCGGAATTGGCCGTGAACAGACCGAGTTGAGCAATATTTGAGATTTATGAAACGGTATCATATCATAGAGAACGACATTCGTTAGCAGAATAAAAGGAATGTGAAAGAAGTGAATTTTATCGTTCCAGGACAGAGTTACGTAGATAATATTTTTAAAATACATTTTTTCATGAAAATTGTTGTCATATTTTTAAAAATACATTTTAAAATGTAATAACAAAGGATAAAAGTCACGAATAGCAAAATGTAGACAATTCGAGTGACAATTGTTTTTCATTGCGTGTGGGCCAAAAGTTCGGCCCAATCGCAATAATTAATTAAATTAATGTAATTTTGCTAACGCGAGGCTTAACATTTACGATGATAATTTGAACAGTGCCAAAGTTTTTATACATTTATTTTAGATATTCAATCATCTACTTGTTGGCATGGACATTAAGGATGAATATAACATAATTTATAGAGATCTAATATTATTATTGTCGAATAAATGAATCCCGGTTTTCACAGAAAAAGTAACGATGTCTAAGAAATGATTAATTAAAAATTAAAGAAGAACGCCGTTATCCTTACGGCTATAAACAGTGCTGTAGAAGAGGAATCTGTCGTTCTTCTTTCTCTTCCAACGATTTGCGCCGCGCGATACGCACGAGTGTTCGGGATGAGCCGTGATCATGCACAGCACGGAGGAAGTACGCCAACAGAGCTTCTATGGTGACCCAATAGCCGGTCCTTCAAGGTCACACGGATTAAGAGCTTAAGCCATCTTTGTGCGGCAATCACGTTGTGGGTGCATCACTTCCTTTCACTTCTCTCGTAATGTAGTCCTCCGGCGCATGCGCAGTAAAGATTCCACGCGTATGGATTATGAATATATAGGATTGCTGAGAACGCGAGTGTGGACCTCAGTGTAAACAAGGAAGTTTTTTCTTGGTATTCCGAACCTTATCGATACCTCCACTGCACAAACGCTTAACGATCACCCACCGAATCAAATCCGCTCATCTAGGAGACCAACAATACGAATCCGCTCAGCTGGCAGTAGCCGGAGCATAAACGCTCACCTACAATTCTCCAAGCTTCCAGCTCCAGGCTTGGAGAATTGGTGGTGAGCGTTTATGGTCCGGCTACTGCCAGCTGAGCGGATTCGTATTGTTGGGCTACTAGATGAGCGGATTTGATTCTGTGGGCGATTGTTGAGCGTTTATACCGTTGAGGTATCAGTATGGGCAATGACAATTAGCAATAAAGATTCAGGAAGTAAGAAATCGGCGATTTCTCAAATGGTTCCTATTAATCCTAAATTCGTGACACCGATGAAAAAACTCTACTGTCAACAGGGTAGATAAGAAAAAGTGTAATACATTGGTTTCCTTAAACGACTTAAATTTATAAACCAGCGTCACAGTAAATTATGAGTTGTAGCAATGAATGGCAGCTAAAAGTCATTATACATTAATATGAACGCATAAAATATGTTACTTATGATGTTATGATAGCCTAATACCAACAGAATATCAAGATACATCAGAAAATAGCCAACAATGTCAAGGATAATGACAATATCCGAACTTATGAATTATGAAGGCATAGGATCACTGGGAACACGAGTGTATACCTCGGTGTAAAAATTATCAAGAGGGAAAAACGACGAAATTGCATGAAATGGCAAAATCTGAGAGATCACGTGATGTGTCCGATGATTCTGATTGGCTGAGTCCATCGCTTGTTTTTTTACGCATTGGTGTCATTGATTGAAAACTTTACATTTATTTTACTTAATTCTCACGCTGGGAGATTATCGGAAATTTGGTAAAAGCCATCTCGAAGTAGTTCTTTTTCTAATCTTAGTAATATCTCATAATAATACCGAAGTTTCTGTTTTCGGTGTTGGCCTAGGCTGTTGGTTACTGCGCATACACCTTGAGATATTATTTAGTTGTTCAATTTTCTACTGATTGGAATACACTCTAAGGATAAATTAATGTATTTTGGTGACGCTAAGCTTAACATTTCCGATTATAATATGAACAGTGCCAAATTTTTATACATTTATTTTAGATATTTAATTATCTACTTGTTGGCGTGAACATTAAGGATGAATACATCATAATTTATAGAGCTCTAAAATTATCACTGTCGGAAAAATAAATCTCGAATTTCACAGAAAAAGTAACGATGTCTAAGAAATGATTGTTTAACAATAAAAGAACAACGCAGTTATCCTTTCGGCTATAAACAGTGCTATAAAAGAGGAATTACTACCGAAATTGAGTGATCCTAATAATTCCCATCCCAATGACGCATTGAAATATCGGAATTGTACATACCTTTCCTATCGCTACGCCGCCAATACGGTGTAAATAACGCCGGTTTCGGTTATTTAACCTTACTAAGAAAATGGTTATTGACTTCCGGACCGCCATAATTCCTTAATTTTATCTCCGACGACTCATCTTTCCTACCTAACTGCTAAACGTGGCCCACATACAATGATTAATGAAAATTCGCACATATTTCACTATGTGCTCCCATTGCCGAGGTTTACACGATTGCAGGATCACCAGGACTTATTTTTTAATGGAGTTATTGTAATTGTATCCTTGGTTGGGAATCTCCACTTTTGTCGAAGGATTGAAATCAATATAGATGTGTGGCATTGAAAGAAAAACTCTGGATGTGTAGATGATTACAAATGTCATTTTATAACTTTATATGATTGAAAATCAACCAACAATTTTTAAATATTTAAATTTTCATATTTAGAGATAACTATATAAGAGTTTTTCATATAAGAGTTGAGAGATAACTAATCTCAAAGTCGTGAAATAAATTTGCATTGGCTTATGCTTTTCGTGATACAATTTATTCCTTTTCTTGCACTAAAGTAATTATTTTGCAGTTTCGACGAAGAGATTAATTAAATTCGTCCTGTATTTACCTTTTAATCTACCGTGAAAATCTTTCTTCAAAACTCAACAAATTTACTTCACCGAACTCGTATCTGCGATTGGGTGGAAACTTCTGAGCAGGACACAACTTCATTTTAAATATATTCTATTTTATCTGCTGACAAAATTTGTTAAATGAAACTCAGAATAAAAAATTTATAAACCTTGGCAGGGTAATTTGATCGGGTTGCTTAGCAGCGAAACGGATGAAGTAATAGGCAAATTGTATTGTGGAATTTTTTTACTTCATTTATCATTGTAGCATAGGTTTCCGTTTAGTATCGGCGCGCCAACCGCGAAGACATGATGCAGAAGTCAGAGTTGCTCTGATTTGGCCTTCTTTGGCATGTCATACAGCGACACATATTCCATTTAGCATTTTTTCCCCGAGAAAAAAAGTAAGACAAGTGCTTCCTTTCCATTCTCTGTTTCCTCGCATTCTACTCCAAGTCTCTCAAAAGATCTAGTTTTCCCATAGCGCGATTTGTTTCCGGTATTAAGATTGATCATTACCATAAGGGTGAACAATTTTATTTATTACACCACCAAAAACGGCAACAAGGCTTTTAAATTGGCTGTTTACGTAAATAAATAATAGCTAAAAGATAACACAATAAATAAAAACTAAAAGCAAACAAAATTTTTGAACATAAGAAAGGGCATTATGGATTAGACAGCGGTGAATTGTTCAGGTAGCATTTTAAGGAGGATTTATGAATAGTGGCAGAGATAAGGGGTCTAGGGAAGGGATTTTCGAAGCCATTAGCTGACGTATTTAAACTCAAGTCACTGTGAAAATGTTGAATATGTCAAGATATATTTTTCAGCATAAATCTCTATCAGTTCTGTTCCATTGAAACCTTTTAAACTGTGAGACTTCTTAATCCTTCGATCTTTTCACGCAATGCCTTCTTATTTGTTATTTATTTCTCTGTTCAAAGAAAAATATCGCGCGGCTAATGTAATAAATAATGTTGATTTTGATGAATTTACCTCTGCATTGGTACAATTCAATGAATCGATAGCGGGAAGAATAAATGCGTTATTCTTTTATTTTTGATCGATCATTTCTTCTATATGGCTGTTTTTATGTGCATTCCGAACTTAATTATTCCGAATATGGTTATATTAGAGCTTCACAAAATATTTTGTGGCATTGGTCAAATTATTATCGTGAATATCAAGCTTACAATTACCAAAATTATGTCAATTTATGCTTAGTGTCTATTTAAATAAGTAGGTATTTGATAAATTCAAATAAATAAAATTGACTTTCTACTAACGTCCAATAATTCTTTCGGTGAAACGTTTGAATACCCTTGGCAAAGTTTGCATGCATTACTGCAGAAGTGTTGTTTTTCGTAAAACATTTTCCTCCCAAAGTATCAAATAATATTTTATTTTCACGCAAAAATCGTCTGGAATAAGCCTGTGGAAGTACGGGAATTCAATTTTGCACCTAAAGTGAATGCCAAATCACATCGATCGGAGATATTTAAATCTTCCGTAACGCGCCGTTCTATTTTACCATGATAGATTTTCATCGGCGACTGTAGAAAACATTGGGGAAGTCCAGACCTTGGCTTTCAAACTTGATGGGCGTTTCTGCGCTGCTCTTTTGTTCCCTGAAGTTTTATTGTTGAGAAGAATCCCTTGGGGAGGTAAAAAAAAAGCACAAGCATCTCTCCGTCAAACTTAAAATATTGCAATAGGTACTCTGGATTTACGCACGGTACGAATTCACGCATATTACAAGTCAGTCGGAGACCGATTCTGGAGGACAATTTACCGTCAAAAGGTGATCTTAGGTTTTTAAATTTTTTAAGCTTCACTTAATAGCTTTTAAGTGAAATGAAGTCACTCTGTCGTATTGAGTAGCTAACTGCGTCTGCAAGCTGTGTCTTAGGATAAGGTAAAAGTTTAAGTTCGTACTTACGAACTCGTGATTAAAATGTTTGTTTTATTTTTTATGGAAGTATAATTCCTTCTCCGTATTTTACTAGTATCGGTAAGCTCGTTGAAGCCCATCGTTTTAACATATACCTCCGCCATCGTCTTTATTGTCTTACAGAACATAAAGGTGATATAGCTTAAGAAACGGTGCTCAGTGGGTCACATCGATAAAAAAAAAGCTGGCCAAAAGTAATAACTGTAATAAAATCCATTTCACGAGAAACTTATAGTCCATTGTGAAGGTGTTTTGGGCAGATATACGCGACTTTATCATTATTGTTCTCGGAAATCGTATCCTTTTTTTACTTATTGTTAGTTCCAATTGGTGCCCGGTTTTAGATACACAGGGTTGTTAAATTTTGAATCGTAAGTTATCGTAAACATTTCCTTCTGAACATTTTTATTTATGCTTTTTTCTATAACACAGTGCAAATAACTCCGTTTAGCCTGGTGTCGATAGAAATTATTATTACCGTTGAACCTATAATTTCATGAAAATATATCACAATTTAAAATATAATTATATTAATGATAATAATATGGAACAATTACTATGGAAAAATGTTTATCTCTATTAATTCAATGAAAACGTTACACCTTCGATTTATCTAATTTCTTTAAATTTTGTGGATAAAACCCTCTTCTGCATGTTAAAAAAAATAGAAAAACTTTTTTTAACTAAAGGCGAAACGCTAGGCTCCCGTCTGTAGGTCTATAATCTTTAGTTTATCTTTCGGTTTAGTCAATTAGAGTATCGTGAAAAAATGTACTTGTTATCTTCCGGGCTTGGAACTAATTTGGAAAACATTTTGCTTAAAAAACAACCATTATCTACTTGCTACCCAATCGAGTTCCAAACCCCGTGGATAGCGAATAATTAAATTCAAACTTTAATCGGTCAAACCTCAAGGTAAACTGAATAAATTACATTGCGAACAGGAAACGTTACGAATACTTGGTCTTTGGTTGGATTGGGCGAAAGTGGGAAAAAAAGTATTAAATCATATACAGTCCAAAATCTAATCTAACAAGGGGAATGTCGCAAAACTGGGTCTCAGATTTCAATCAAACTTTTAAGTGTTGTAGTCCACCGAGAGCTGTCCACTAGGGTGTTGCTTATTTTTTATTTTTTCTCGGATTTTTGATTTCTACCCCTTAAAATATGCTATGGGGTGCAGAATGGATATCCTAAAAATTTCAGCTAAATTGTTTAACATTTAGAGGTCGCTCAAAGAGCATAAATGCAATAACATTAAATTTTCCCAATTTTTTTGAAGTAACATCAGTTTCAGGGGTAACGCACGATTTTATGGCCCTATAGGGCCTAAATTCGCTCCATTTTTACGTCCGCTCAACAGTTTTCCAGGAATACAATACTTTACCGCGAGCTACAGCCGCGCGTCACACCCCTGACGGCGAGCTGGTCGCTCGCGGGCCGCATTCACCGTCAACTGATCACGGCATTACGCCCCCCTCGCTCCTTCCCTAGCGAAAGTCGGCGGAAGGGAGGAGGAGTCGTATACTATGCTGGCGTTTTTCATACCGAGTGTTTGCTGTAGTTTATCCTTTAAATGAACTACATCACTGGTCTTCGAACCTAACATATGAAAAATTCGTGGACAGTGTCCACGAATCACCCACTGTATGGGGTTATATAGCCAATAGTTTAAACAAAAAACGCAGTTAAACATATACAGGCTAATTATACTTCCTTATAAATAAGTTAAGATAAACTAGGATCGGTACCCCGGTGGTTTCGGCATTCGACTCCTACCCGGAGGTCCTAAGTTCGTATCGTGGGTGCGGCACATCTGTTTCATAGTTTGTTTCTACCTTTCATTTTTACAAAAACCTGCTGTTCATAATTATTTCCATGATTTTCAATGAAATTTTGATTTTTCTGCGTGCATTTTTTTTCTGCAATTTTCTGCGGTAGCGGCAGATGATTTCCCATTTTTTTTTCACGCGAACACCTAGTTTCATTTACGTTATTTTTGTGTCGCAAAACGTTGGTATGCCGGCTGATGTAGATTCACTCGGTGAAGTACAGGTACTGTTTACGCACTATACTTTAGCGAAAATATTTCTAGGATATAATTCCTGATAAATATTAGTTAAATTATAAACAAAATCGAAAACTGCTTCGCACAAAGCAAAAAATAGATACAGAATGAATTAATGAGGTTTTACGTAGAGCGAACTCACTAGTAGAAAAGTGAAAACCTATTATATTATATTGTACAAGTTACAAGTTGGCTATTTGCCAGGTGGTAACACTTTATACAAAATAAAAAGAAAAACAAAAATATTGCAAATGAGAAATACATTACCAAAATTAAAGAAGATAGTGAATATTTAAAATTCAATGATATTAATTTTCCAATATAAATCCTCTACACCTCTTCTTGAAAATCCTTAGGTTGTTAGGGTAGGGCTTAAACAGTTCTACAGGGAGTCTATTCCATTCCGTAATCGTCCTGTTGAGGTACGAGAATTTCTTTACGTTCGTCTTTTGCGGCCGGCATTTCATCTTGTATTGGTGATCGTGCCTACCAATATAGCTGGGGTATTCAATCTTCTTCCGTAGTTCCCCCCATGCCTTTTCCCCATTCAGTGTGCGGAAGAGTGCGCAAAGCCTATTTAATTTTCTTCTCCGTTCTAGTGTGTCCCATCCCAATACTTTCAGCATTTTACCGACACTTTCGGTCTTTTTGTGTTTCCCCATGACGACGAAAAAGAAATTGTGGTGATTTTTCAAAAGTAATTTTTTAAAACAATTTCGGTCGTAACCTCGAGTGGTCGTAATAAGGTCTCTCAACACGACTTCAATAGAATGAGTAGACACGTATAAATTTTAGCACCATAACTTAGGCAAATCTACAACGTTGTGAGTCGCGGACTACATGCTATTATTTTATAACCAGAACAAGTACTCACGTTTCTGAGATCCTTCACTTGATTTCTTCTTTCACTGGACCTGAAGAAGCCGACAATCAGTATCCTCGTCTGCGACAATTCACTACAATAGGTTGCCGATTTATAGAACGCTCCGTTTCCTTGGCTCGTCACTGGGTCACCACCACGACGCGCTCAAAAGCGGGAACACTTCGAACGATTCACTTGTCACAACCACACTCGAGAACGCCCACTCGGTAACTACGTAACAATCGCTAGCGTTACGGCTCGTCGCGTCCTTCGAGTGATGGACCAGCTGGTTGGCGTTCAGCACTCGCGATCTTCGCCTCCTCGGATGTGTTTTGTCTCTCACGATTGCCCGCCAGTGATTCGTCCGCCTAGACCGTCTGTCGCTCCGGCAGTCGGGGTCGCTTCTGTCCGCCGCGGCCGTCGACAAAGGCGCTCCGAGTGCTTTTACCGGTTCTCTTGGTTGGTGTTGCGACTGAGGGGGGCGGTAGAGTCTGCCGCCTCGGTGAAAGGACATGGCGGTGAGGTGGGGGAGGAGGGATCGGTGGAGGGGGAAGGAAGCTTGTGCTGTCGTAAATTAAGACTATGCTATTTGCTGCAGCACCAAATGGCAAAATGAGAGAGATCACGTGATGGGTCCGATGATTCTAATTGGCTGAGTTCTAATCGCTCGTTTTTTTTACGTATTGGTTGCATCGATTGAAAACTTATATTCATTCTATTTTATTCTCACGAAGAAAAATTATCGGAAATTTGATGAAAACCATTTTTAAGTAGTTCTTTATCTATTTTTTTCAATATCTCATGATAATAACTAAGTTTTGTTTTTCTGTGTTGGCCTAGGCTGTTGGTTATTGCGCAGCTAACTTGAGCGATTATTTACTTATTCCAAATGTGTATGATGAACCAGGGGCGCTGCTAGGAATTAAGGCTAGTGGGGGGGGGGGGGGGGGGGGGCTTAGGTGCAACTAATTCCGGGGTGTGTGTGGCTATGGAATACCCACCAGGATAAGCGGTAGGTGCGAGATTAATAAATTGCGGAATTTTAAGATAAATGGTTCAAAATTGTCATTTTTACGGCATTTTGAGGGATGTTTTATTAACCCTTACGAATACGGCTCTTGTACCTGTAAATTTGTCGTGCCCCTGCAGTGACGTTGCCAGGGGGGACTTGGACGGTCCGGACCCCCCCCCCCCCCTTAAATATAAAAACACAATTATTTTCCTTCATAAAAGAAAAAATATATTGAAAAATAATGAATTTACTTAGTATTTCTTTAACAAATGAAGTTTTTTCGATTATGAGAAGTAAAATTACTTTAAAACCCTCTACGTAGAATGCTGTTTAAAAATAATTTCCCCCCCGGTTTTGGACCCCCCTAACGAAATTCCTGGATACGCCACTGGCCCCCTGGTTCTTCCGCAACACGTATATATACACGAAAACCTCGAGAACAAAACACTGACACAATGCCTAAATTACATTGCGAAATCATTCGAACATTCATTAAACAAAACACTCTACTGCAATCGTTCTGGAGTCACAATGACAACTCACATTTCAAATACAACAGATCCAAAAATGCAAATACACATCCCACACACAATTATTACCCAAAGAATAGTCACTTAAAACAATAACGCCACACCTCACTTAAAAGCCAAACTCCAGTTACCAACAACGGCTGAACTTCGCGACAATAACTGATAAAACAGTTGCCAAATATAGCGTAGCGCAGCCTTTCATCACTACACATTGTGTTATTCATTGTTTTCATGTCATAAAAGTAACAGAAGCAGGCGTTATGTAGTGGAATGACTTTCTAAGTTTTTAAAAAATAACACGAAGATGGCAATATTCCACAGGTTTATTTTCCGTACAACGCGTTTCGACCGTTAGGTCATTATCAAGTACAATAATGAATGGTTGGTTTTGGGGTTGTTTGGTTTTCATGTCACTTCAAATTTCAAAGAATTATTACAAAACAGGCACACGAGCCGTATTTGTAGCGTTTGTTTTTCATTTCCTTCGCTGATGATTTCGTTATTTTACCAGCCAATAGGGCCTGATTCAAGAGAGAACTGCTTGAATGGTATTCACTCACCTATCACTGTTCTTCCCCTTCCTACCATATTTCCTTCTTTTTGTGAAAATAATCTATGAAGGGTTACTGAGCTACCCTGAGCTACCCTTGAATGATTTTTCTCGGTACTCAAATCTACTGCGACAATTAACCATTTGCTAATCGTATCCAGTGGCGTAACTAGGAATATGCTTTGGGGGATGAAGAGGCCTAGGGGGTGATCCACCCCTCAAGGCAACGGGGGTTCCGGGAAAATTTTTGAAAAAGACATGCCTGGAATAACATGTTACATCAATTTGGTACTTCAAATTTAACTTTAAGTAGATGCAGTTATTATGCGTCAAAACTAGACAATAATTTTAACTAATTTTGTTATTTCTCTTAGGCTTTGGGGGAGGGGGAATATATCCCCTCATCCCCCGCCTTAGTTACGCCACTGATCTTATGCAAGTCACATGACTCAGAAACATTTCCTTAACAATGAGACGCGAGAGGTATGCTGGGACCAATGTAGTATCTCGGAGTGCATCAATCTCGATAATGTTGACATGTGTCCGTTTACGTAATGACTTTTATTCAAATATCTACCATGACATTTTGTGACGTCATCATGAACTTCATGAAACGTGTAGAAACGTATAAATTGTCGCATCATTCCTTAGTCTAATCTACGAGAGCGCTCAATTTAGGTTGGGCATCTACATAATGCCCTGCGAGCCACCTCTGTAGTGTTTAGCAGGGGGTGATCAATCACCAACATGCATCATACAAGAAGGTGCACAACACATACACACATACCTCACGGTCATAAAAATATTACCCATCATAAAAAAATATACATTCACAATTCATGCTAAGTAAAATTGCCAACGGTAAGTGAATCCTAAAGCAAATCTATGCAATGTTTGAACAATGGAAAAATAATAACATACATTGAGTTGTCCCAGCGAGTGGCGCCGTTAGTTTTAATTAATCGAGGCACCGGTGCTATCCTTAATAGGATGAGGAGAGAATGACATTTTATATATCTCTGTTTTGCAGCCTTTTTCCTTCTTTTGCTTCTAGTGATCACGTTTACTATAGTACGAAATATATGTTTTTCGTCGTCCGCTACAAATCTTTTCAAATTATCCATCAATTTGATACCGATATTCCCTGGAAAGTTGCCGATTAAATGGTGTGGGTCTACAAATGAACAACAACACTACTTCTCGTATGGTTTCGGCACTGTGGCGATTCTCGATGCGTGTTTGTTCTTGTTTATTATCGTGGCCATTGTTGCGTGTCAAAGGATGAAGCCATCGTCTTCGGCGCGCTCGCATTCAAAAAACCCGTTCGTGATAATTTCACTGGAAAAACGAGGTAAATGTATTTTCCTGAACAATTTCAAAGTAGGTGCAATCACGTCATCGTCTTTTTATCTTCAACACATGCGGAAATTTCATCTATATATCTGATTCTTACTAATAATTTTCGGAAAATTACTGCATATCAAGATTTTTTACTCGTACATTTAATTCATGTTCTATTTTAGAACGAAAATTTTCTGGGAAAAGTAAAATAGAGGCTTGGGAGATAAGAATATTCTCCGTCTCAACTAAGTTCCTCCTACGGCCGTCCTGAAGACCTACTGCGAGTGGAAGAACTCACGAGAGAAAAGAGGGAGGTCAATATGCCATTGGAAGACTTTCACTTCCCCCATAGCTCTCAACCCACTCCTTATAACTTTTTTCTCTCCTTTTTCATCTTCGAATCGGCGCGGCGATGCGCTAAGTTTTCCCTTTCTGATTCGCCCGTGGGCTCTATCTCAGTAACGAAAGGTTTAACGGTTTCGACAACTGAACAGAAAACAAAGGAATGGTGGTCGCTATGCAATCCTGAATCGTTCGGGCGCTCTACGCATAGCAGACTCCCATGTATTGTACGCTTTTTCTTGCTTCGTCTGTTTGTCTATTTGATCGTTGGAATTTTGAACTTGATTTTTAACCCACCTCCCACGGTCGGATCGGCTCGAAACTTTGCATACTTGCTGGCTTCTGATAACAATACAATATTCAACAATCATAGATTTCAATTTTTTTTCCATTGTGCTCTAATTTATTAACTACATTTCCTAATGGAATTATAGTTTTAAAATTTCCTTAGTAGATGGCGTCTGTTATATAATGTTTTTTGCTTTAAGCTTTTTAAAAGCTTTTTTAATCACTTACTTGATTCACCACTAAAAAGAAGAAAAAAGTAAATTAAAAAAGATAAAAAAACATGCTTTTTCCAAAGTTTTAGATAGTAATATTGAGTGTCAATCCTTGATGACCAATCAGGCTGGGGCTCATGATGGGGCCCTCCTTATCGGGGGATTTGATGGTCCTCCCCTGGACAATTTTAGGAAATTGCATGCCCGGATAAGGAATTTGACGCTATTAAGGCTCCTAAAAACTAGTTAAATATCATTAAAAAAATTGAAATTTCGTGATTAAAAAACTGTAATAGTGAGAATTTCACACCCAATAAAATTCAAATATTTAAAGTGGTTCCATGATCTTCATAATGAATTTTTACCTTGAAACTGCATTGAAATGTGAATAAAAAAACCTGGAAAAAGCCTTTTCAAATTACCCTTTCATTTAATCATCGGGTTCTCTTTATTCTTCAGACAATTTAATTTTATTTTTATATAATTGTTTAACACTTAGTATGTTGTAAATAAAGCCACAAATGGCAACGTAGAATTTTAAAAAATTGCAAAAGACTTAGATTCGAGTAATCTGAGTCATTTTTATTACGCTTTTCATATACTCTTCACGATAGACGCAGGCGTTGTTGGGGCCCCATGAGCTCGGGCCCCTCGGCGATTGACGACCAGCTGACTTGACCAGACCGTCACTGGAACCAATACTGTCCTAACAACGTATATAATGTTTGCGTTATGGAATAAATTAGCAATGAATACTAGTGGTGTTAATGAAATATAAAAACTAACTTGTAATAAAAATATACGCTGAGTAATATTTCACTTCTATAAAAGTTAAGGAAAGTGCGTTCCGGCACTGATAATTTTGCCATGACGTCACTGATGAGTTCATAAAATAAAAATGGCGAACAACAATGCTACGTCGCTTAAGGTTTCGATACAGTGACGATTCTCGATGTGTGTTTGTTCTGTTTTTCGTTCGTGGTCATTGTCGCGTGTCAAAGAATATGCCGATCGTCTTCCGCGCCTTCGCATGAAATCCGTTTGCGGAAATTTTACCGAGAAAAAAGGCTCATGTATTTTCCTCGAAAATTTCAAAGCATTGCGCCTTTAAAATTACTTTTTCTCTGTAACCCTGGGTTATCTATGCTATCTTTATGCGGAAATTGCATCTATGACTTTCAATTTTCAATAGCCTTTAATGACCAATCTTTATTATGCGTAGAAGTAACGTTGACTGGATGTAAATGGTATTTTCACAAAAAAGTGATTCACATTACGCCATCATGCTAGAGTCATAAAATGAAAGTTTAGTACCCCAGCATTCTTATTCTTGTGCTAAAGCTGTGATGAGGGCCTCGTGCGTTATTTTAATAAATATAGCGCTCTATTCTACTTGACTAACATTAGATATTGTACGTTTTAAAATAAAATTCTCAATTTCCAGCAACTTTCCACATTGAGAGCTTGACTATATCTTGCTGTTTCTACGCACGAAAATCCATTTCGAGGAAAAAGAAGCATATTTTGAGTAAAGGATCTGGTTTTTCGAGGCCGGTGAAAAAGTTCCTGAATACCTTTGAGATTAGAACGTAGTAATGGTTAGCAAAATGTTCTAAATGTTGCGATACTAAAATCTTCTTTTGAACTGACGACTTTTTTGCTTTTTGACTTTGAAAGTTCAACCGATTTAAAGTTTCATGAAAATGGGGAATGATTAAATTTTGCCTTACCGACTCAGGGATGCCCACGCCATTCAATCTTTTTGGCTCACCGCTTCTCCCAAACTTTTATGGGTTAAAGTTAACCTCCGTTAAAGATTTACGCAAAAAGAATCTTTGAATTCGATATTTTCTCAAAATCTACCTCGCCTTTCTTAGCCACTTCGTCTTTTCGTGGAACTATTAGGCAATGCAATAGTGGTATTTCAATTTATTTCATAAATTTTACGTTGACTTTATAGTGCGTACCTCTTTTTGTCCGTTACAACGATTTTTTTATAATAAAATATTTATATTCTCGCTAAAAATTATAAAAACGGAATATAAAATTAATAAACACGTCTAATTAAGTTCCAGACAGTAAATACATATGATTTGTAAAATAAATCTCAAATAAAATTTGTCATACTCACGCATTAAGAGAAAGAAATAAAATTTTTAGCATAAAATACAGGGAAAATGAATGGAATTGGCTTACCTTCAGATAAAAGAAAAAATTTCTCCCGATCCTCCCAGGATAGGTTGCTTGAACGGTGTTCACAAATGCGCTGCTAGATCCCTGCTGAGCAACTTAGATGCGAAAAATGTCATAATAGAACTGAACCGAGCTCTTACAGAGGGCCGAAACCCTCGGGGTACGCATGACGAGAAATCACGTGATATCACGTCATCAGCACCAGGAGATAGCGCACCATGACGTGATATCACGTCATGCCGCACTCAAGGTGTTAAATAATTTGTTTTAGTGCTTTTATTTTGAAATGAAAATCACACTTAGGCACCCCATTTCTTCATCGAGGACGTAGTCTCGCATGATTGGAGCTAAAATACTTCATGTTATGCGTTTATTGTAATTTTATTTGCGAAATAGCAATAATTTCATTCCAATCGTTGAACTCTACTCACCAATTGCGATGATTTTGGAAAGAAGAAGCGTTTGATGGTTTTTGTTCCTGTTGATATCTTTTCATTGGTTAACTAGTGTGACAGGTTCTGGATAAATGTATCAACAGATGTGCAGATACTCCAGCATTGTTGCTAAATTGACAATTTATTGGTAAATACTTTTTGCTTCAAGCTCAAATCCTTTTGCGCATGTCTCAGGCATATCAAAGAGGCACCTTACATTATGTGGACTTTTCTCACCACTTAGGACTTACACCTTTGAGGGGTAGATGCATAGCATGGGAAAATATCAAGTCTTTATTATGAATATATAAAAATTCCATGGAGGAAAGACTAATTTTGATGATTGTATCAAAATAAAACCTATTTTATCAAGATATTGCATCGAGAACTATAGTGCAAAATGGGCAAATTTTTCGAATCTAATTTTTTACCCTTCGTCTTATCATCAATGTGAATCAAATTAAACTACCACGACAACTTTTTCTCAAATTAAGATTAAATGGAAATTACTGGAGTAGGAAAAAACTTTTCTTTCCTGAACTTGCGTCAAAGGCGTGATAGGATACTTGTTCTTAGCGTGTTGACTGACCGCTATTCTGCAAAATAAGCCTCGATACAAATGTATGCGTAGGCATAATTTCTGCATCTGCTGTTATTTTAGAGCTCAAAACAGTGTGCTAAAGCTTTCCGAAGCATGAATTTAAAGATACCAGAAGAACCTTCCTTCCATTGCTCGGATATTTTACATTCCCCGTAAGGTGTTCTGATTTTAATGAGCCAGAAGTTGTAGCCACAGTCTTTATAATCTGAACAAAGGGCCAGAGTATTTATAATCTGACATCCAAACCTCAATAATTATATGGAATATGTCGCCAGTATCATATAATTTCACACCAAAATGTAGTCTTACAATGGAATTTTTAGTCACTGTTTGGTAAAATTTCATTTCTTATCGTATGAGTATTTTTCCAATAATTTGAATCGGCGGAAACGGAGTATGTCACAATGTGTAGGTGATGAGGAAAACCGTCTATGTCTGGTAAATCAATATTTTTTATGATAAATCAAATTGATATAAATAATTAATTAATTCGTCGAGCTGTACTCACCAAAGACGATGGTTTTGGAAAAAAAGAAGCTTCTGAAACTGTCGTCATATTTGAATTGGTGAAATAGTGTGACAGACTCAGATTACGTTTATCTACAGATGTGCAGGAACTTCACCAAGGTCGCTTAAATTATAGGCTTATCGGTAAATTCTCATAGCTTCTTGCTCAAATCCTTTTGCTCGTGTCTTTTAGATTATGTTTTGTAAATAAATATTTTTCTAAAATGGTTATTCTAATTATAAAATGTGTATCAACTTTTTAGAATATGACATATCTACAGATGATGGTAAATTAAAAAAATAAATGAAAAATCGTAATAGGAATGTGAAGACAGCCCCTCAGTTTTTCTAACTTCTGTCTCTGGTGGGGTGATAGCAGTTTTATGAACTCTTCTTAATTTTCTTTCGAGAAACTGTGCTTCTCAATTGTTCTTCGAAGAGAATAGGTTGCCACATAAAACGCCATCACGACCCAGCCAGAAAAGAAACACTTGTGACTTGAATGGGGAAACGGTTCATCCATGGATTCCCGATGACGCATTCTAAAGCTTATAGCCCTCATCGAATGGAGGAAATGAATAATTCAAGAAAAAATGATCGTAATTTCACAGAACGCCATCTGTTGCACAGCTCTCTCCGGATGGAGTGAATTTTCTAGTTGAAGCACTTCAGGTTAACACTTTAAATCGCTGAAAATTTCTGTTCACGTAGCATTTATGCCGTACCTTGATTTTCCAAGTTTATTTTTTTTTAGAATTACCGTGTAGTAGTTTGATGATCAGCGCCTGTAGTAAATGAAGGCCCTAGAAGCGAAGGGACGCAAGAACAATTTTTCATAATTGTGGAGATAAATGCAGTTGGTAGGGTATACAATATTTCAGTAGCAAATGGATACAAGTGAATCACTGAAGCAATATATTTTTACTTATAAGTGATCCACTTGTATTCCTTTGCCACAGCAATATTGTGTATCCCACCAACCATTACCTGCATTTATCTCAAAAGTATAAAAATTGCACTTATATCCCTTGGGTTCTATGGTCCTTAAATGTTATCTTCAGGTGTTTTAGAAATACTCATTGCATATATCATGGGATACGAGCTGTGTTCAGAAAATAACGGGAATTTTTCAATTTCGCTGGTTTGGTAAGTCCGATTGTATATCATTTTAATTATGCTGGCCTACATGCCCCTGAATTATGATAAAAGTTTAATTTGTATTCGCTGTTTATTTAATCCGTGGTAGCCGTTAAGGTTAGACGTGTTTCTATGAGTTTGGCGATTCGTTTGTTAAAAGGAATTGATCACAGAAAAGAATAATCAGAAAATAAACCGTAAAAAAGTGTGCAACGTATTAAAAAAGGCCTATGGTGAGTGTACTATCTGTAAAACAAGATTTTTGAGTTGCATAAGCGTTTTCAAGATGACTGCGAAGACGTTGAAGAAAACGAACACTCCAGCACATCAAAAACCGATGGAAACATGGTAAAAGTGAAATAAATGGTTATGAATATTTATTCTAATGAATATCTTTCGGGGACTATTTTGAAGAAAACAACATTAATGTTAACAAATGAATACATATTTTTAAAAATGTTAAATTACTGTCATTTTCTTGACACATTTCGTACGCTTACGTATGTCCTCAAATAGCGTTGAAGATATAAATATGCAGAAGGTTCTTTCTATACTCATTATCATACATTGCTATCAAAGGCTGGGCTTATGCGGTGTTTAAATGGTTATATCTAAGAGTTAATATGCAAATTCTTGTCTCATAAAAAAATCATCGTGTACCCACGTCAGACGTTCAATTGCAATTTTTTTAAAGTGGTAATTCTGAAGCGTAATGCAACAGGTGCTTAAAACCGCTTGAAAAAATGGGTCCTGTCGTGAAGTCCCACTACCCTATTAAAAGTGTTAGTAGTATTTGATAATGGTGTAATAGCCGAAACCAGTAATAAATATAAATTTTTATAAACTTGTGGAAGGAACAAAGCATCTTTCATTATTAATATGGAACCCTTCCACCACGTACGTGCTTCAAGTTTCGATTTAATCCCACTACCCTATTAAATATCAATAAATGGCTTTCATGGTGCTACGTGTACAAAGAGCTTTGTAGCTTTGTACACGTAGACCTTTGAGCTAGGTGCGACAATACATGCGCTGGAGTTAAGCTCTCGCTAAACGTAAGCCAACATTTATTATAGACTTAGTTAGGCAGCAAAGACTATAATCATGGAACGCATGCAAACCGTAGGAACTTCTTACATGTGGACCGGTGAGTAGTGTTGACAACATAACCAGGAATTTAACTGCTAAACCACTGAGTTACATTCACCGGCTGATTTAAATCTGATTATTTCTAGTGTAATGTATGATCAAGGTAAAACTGAATTTTAATGTCAACATTCTCCAATCTACTTCGGTAATTTAGTGATCACCATGCAGTATACAACCATAAAACAGGCATTTCAAGATAAAAAGATATTCAACCTCTTTTTTGAAGCTTGATGAAAGGATTGTTTTCATACATATAGATCTTTGTCACTCGCATCTCTTGGAAAAAAAACATAGCGTCTTCACTAGTAAAGACATATTCGCCTGTAGTTAATTGATTCTGTTATACTGGGTGTTTCGCGAGGAAACTGCAGTCAGTGGAGTAGCCTGGAATTTTGTTCGGTGGGGTCCAAAACCAGGGGGGAAAATTAAAAAAAAACAGGGTACCAAGTAATGTGTTTCAAACTATTTTTTAGCACTTTTCATAATCGGAAAAAATTCATTTGTTAAATGAATATTTAGTAAATTCATAATTGTTCAATATTTTGTTTTCTTTTATGAAGTAAAATAAATGTGTCTCTATATTTCGGGGGCATTTAGACCCTCCGGACCTCCTTGGCTACGCCACTGACTGTTGTACTTCAGTAGGTGGTAGGGAAAAAAATTAATCACTTTTTTGTCCATGAACATGGGGTTACAACTCCGTAGTTGCTGAGCCTTGGTAGTGCACACTTTTTTTGGATGCACTTGCGGTTACCATGAAAACGGTTTTTCTTGGATACTTATCCAGCCTTTTCGACGTTTCATTTAATAAACTAGATTTAAAGGACATTTAATCATTAAGATTGGACGAAAACGTGCGATTTCAACTGTCTGAAATAATATTAAAATGGGTGAGATTGCGCAATTGTTTTTGTTGATACTATTGAAGGCATAAACGACACCCCCCCCTGGTCCCACCCACTCCAAAGCATATTCCTAGTTACGCCACTGTGAAATACCTTGTAGAAATGGAGGTTGGATCACATAAGACCATCGTGTTTATTATCACAAGCCTCTCGGATGACTGCTTCACAAAATAGTTTTTAATCTTTCCAAAGTTTTGCCGTAAAAAAACTCATTCAAACTAAAATGGCCTGCGGCTCTTTCCCCATGAGAATTCTGCTGTTTACGGGCACGCCCTTGCATTGTTGCTGGAGTTCGTCGAGTGATGTCACCGGAAGACAATTGCCTGCACGTGAGCCGCATTCCCATGAGGTGCGGCGATTCCAACTCTGATCAAGAGACCGCTGCCCGTTCGCAGCCTTAATAGACGTGGTTTGTCAACTCGAGAGGACTTAACGACTTGCTCAGATGGGCGTTTTAGTTTGCTGGAGGTTTTTCTTTAAATATCTTACCTATTTGAGTGAAATGTCGTGAAAGCATCTTCATCATCATCATCAATAGTCAGCAATCTTACGATTCACATTCACATTCGTAAAATGGGTTTTGTTAAAAGAATATTAGGAGAGTGCGATGACAAAATGAGAGAAATTACCTGATTCTCCCTCGTTAAACCGTATTTAGAATACGCTGCCAGTAATTGGGACCCCATTGAAATAGGTTTAGTAATAACGGAGTCAGAACGCGTGCTAAGAAGAGCTGCCAGATATGTGAAAAGTCGTTACGATAGTCTAGTTAGTGTAACTGAGCTCTTAGATAAACTGGGATGGGAATCTCTGTCAGACCGTAGATTGAAAAATAGACTATACCTTTCAGATAAATTCAAGAGCATTGTATTTTCTGATGAAGTTAGCCTTATCTTACAAACACCAACATACTACGGTAGATCAGATCATAACTACCACATGCTGTTAAAAATAATAATGAAATTCAGAAACATGCATAAAGTTATACATAAGTTAGTAGGCTACACTACAAGTCATCTAATCTATTTGTAAGTTCTAACGCTGCCATAACAATCTCTTATTGATCGTGGAAAAAAAGGCATTCTGAATCTGTCTCTATCTACAATGGATACGAACTCCTTGGGCGGGCTCGCGGGGTTACTCTCCTGGGCCGAGGTCTGAAGCGTTAGCTTATCACCTCTGCACCGCAGAAGGGGGAGGACTGGAAGGAGCAAGGAAGGAGGCGCCGCCGCGATAGGAGCCCGACGACGCCTCCAAGGAAAGGACGGGGAAGGAAGGACGGGACGAGGAATCCTGCACCGTCACAAAGGCGGGCAGGTCCTACTATTAGCAAAACCAAGCAATACGCAATTAATATACTACCAATTTTAGTAGATTTTCCTATGAGGAAGAAAAATCTATCGATCAAATCGGTAGATTGTCTCTATCTACAGTCTAACTCTCTTCTTTCATTTAAATAGCGTAAATAAATTTCTCTCACTTTGTCGTCGCACATTCCTAATATTCTTTTAACATAGCCCATTTTACGATTAGCTTGGATTGTTATTACCCGAATATGTTTATTCCACGATAGATCATATTTGAGTCTAACTCCTAGATATTTCACGGATTCAACTGTCTATAATTGGGGCAGGTTTGAAATAAACCTCAAAAATCTTAAGACTGGTTTGACGCTGCTCTCCAATCAGTTCTCCTACCATCTAATCTTTTCACACCTAATTATTTCATCTCTTTGACATCCTTCTTTACCTGTTTCATATATTTTGTTCTAGGCCGTTCTTTCATGCTCTTGCCATCTACTTATCCCTTGACGATTGTCTTCTTAGAGAGCGTCTTATTTTGTAATATTAGCATATATAAAGTGGGAAACTAATTGATTGATTGTGTGATTGACACAAATTAGTAGCCCAAACTGTGATAGGTGTGGGTATATGGAATATTGGACGTAAAAGTAAAAAAAAATTCATCGGGAGGAAAAATCTGAAAAGTTGAAAAAATCGATTAGTTTTCGAGATATATCGACTTGAATTAACATGGGAGCCTTATGGGACTACAACTTTATCGCTTTTATTTTGTACTTTTAAACGCCCGAGGAACATGATATTCAATGGACATGGACTAGATTTTTTGGTCGATTTTTTGGTGTGGTTGCCATAGCGAAGAATTGATATTTAGTATTTTTTATTACTGTTTGAATGCTCTCAATGCTTTTCTTATGGGAAAACTTTGGGAATTTTTTTGACCAACTTGCAATAATTGCACGACAAATTCCTTTGCCAAAAAGTTAGATAATTCTTTGGTTAATTTTTTGGCTATCTTGGAATCTTCGTACGTCGAAACAATTCCGAGGAATAAACGATTTCGATTTTCCATTGTAGAGGTGGTCGAATTTTCAATCTTGGATTTCGGCGTTGAGACATGTGCCATATAAAAATTTGGAATCTCCAAGAAAAACCGTTAGAGGGTTCTCCGAACCCTCACGTTTGAGCTCACTTTCGCCGTAACCCTCTTGGTTAATTAATAATTAAATACCGAAAAATGTCCTGCAAGCGAAAAATCATTGTCGCCATTTTTTTGTGGAGCATACAATCTTGAATATCTTAGCAACCGTTTAAGCTAGAGAAATGAAATTTTCAGAGTAATACTTTTATCACAATGGTCAACTTTTGCATTGATGACCATTTCGCTCGATCGATTCATGTGCGAGTTATATCGATACCAATCTCCTTGGTTACGCTTAAATCGCTAATAACATTTTTCATAATCAAGGCATGATTGTGAAAGTCATAAATAATACTACTGTTAATGTCTTTTCTTCGACAAAAGTTAAATCAAGCGAATCGAGCGATTACAGTCGAAGTTATGATCGATAAAAGGTTGCATTCGATTGAGCCATTTTTCAGACCTATTTACATAGTTACGGGGATAAAAATTATAAAAATATGTAAGGGAAGAAATGAATTATGCGTACACATAAATTATTTAGATGAGTATTGTTTCCTAACGAAGATATATCAATATGAATTTATATCTTTTTGTATTAGGTCCCCATAAGAAATACACGCATCGCCCTATATACGTCACCAATATAAGAACATAGGCGAAATTTTGAAAGCGGGGATAGTAGAGAAGAGAGGGATAAGGGTATGGCCATCGAATGGAGGGGTTATCAATAGGATGCGAATTTTTCAATACAGGTGGCAGTATAGTCGAATGTACGATTCGATTTTTAAAGCAAATACGGAAATTGGCATAAAATGATAAGTGTATACGTTGGACCAATGAAATTTAGTGAATTGGTACATCATGGTATTCCTCACAATGCGCAATGGAAACATGTTTTGTATATAGTCTCACGCTCGATATATATCGAATCTACTTTTTCTTAAAATATATCAAATTGCTATAGCATATAGGATTTTACATCTAAGGACATAGTAGACAAGGAAATACATAGTAGATACTCATATCCCAGAAATTAAACCAAAAACATTGCGAATTTCAAAGTACAGATGTCAGTATGATCGAAAAGTCGATTCGATTATTATAGCAAATACGTTAATTGGCATAACTTCAATTGTGTTTCCGTTGGACCAATGAAATTTGGTGAATGGGTACATCTTTGTATTCCTCACCATGCCCAATGGAAATTTGTTTTGTATGTAGTCTCACGCTCGATATATATCGAATATAATTTTTATTAAAATATATCGAATTGCTATAACACATAGGATTTTACATCCAAGGACATATTTGACCAGGAATTATATAGTAGATACCCATAGACTGTAAGGTAAACCAAAAGCAATGCGGATTTTAAAGTACAGATGTCAGTATGATCGAAGAATCGATTCGATTATTCTAGCAAATACGTTAATTGGCATAACTTCAATAGTGTTTCCGTTTGACCAATGAAATATGTTGAATGGGTACATCTTTTTATTCCTCACAATGTCCAATGAAAATATGTTTTGCATGTAGTCTCACATTCGATATATATCGAATCTGCTTTTTCACAATTTATATCGAATAGCTATAACATATAGGATTTTACACCCATGGGTATTCTTGACCAGGAATTATATAGTAGATGACCATAGACTGGATATTAAAAAAATGTCATTGCGGATTTTACATTACAGATGTCAGTATAATCGAAAGATCGAATCGATTATTGTAGCAAATACGCAAATTGGCATAACTGGATAAGTAAATACGTTGGACCAATGAAAATTGGTGAATGGGTACATCTTAATATTCCTCACATTGCCCAATGGAAATATATTTTGCATGTAGTCTCACATTCGATACATATCGAATCTGCTTTTTCACAAATTATATCGAATAGCTATGACATTTAGGATTTTACACCCATGGGCATTCTTGACCAGGAATTATATAGTAGATGACCATAGACTGGAAAAATAAAAAATGTCATTGCGGATTTTACATTACAGATGTCAGTATAATCGAAAGATCGAATCGATTATTGTAGCAAATACGCAAATTGGCATAACTGGATTAGTATACACGTTGGACCAATGAAAATTGGTGAATGGGTACATCTTGGTATTCCTCACATTGCCCAATGGAAATATGTTTTGCATGTAGTCTCACATTCGATACATATCGAATCTGCTTTTTCACAAATTATATCGAATAGCTATAACATTTAGGATTTTACACCCACGGGCATTGTTGACCAGCAATTATATAGAAGATGACCATAGCGTGGAAATAAAATCAATATCGTTGCGGTTTTTACAGTGCAGATGTCAGTATAATCGAAAGATCGATTCGATAGTTATAGCAAATGCTGAAATTAGCATATTTTGATTAGTATATACGTTGCACCAATGACATTTTGTGAATGGGTACATCTTGGGATTCCTCACAATGCCCAATTGAAATATTGTTTGCGTTTAGTCTCACGTTCGATATATATCGAATCTACTTTTTCTTAAAATATGTCGAATTTCTATAACATATAGGATTTTACATCCAAGGACATAGTTGACCAGGAAATATAGAGAAGATTTCTATTAACTGGAATTAAAATCTACGGCATTGCGGATATTACAGTGCAGATTGCAGTTTTATCGAAAGATCGATTCGATAATTGTAGCAAATACGCGAATTGGCATAACATGATTAGTATTTACGTTGGACCAATGAAACTTGGTGAATGGGTACATCTTGGTCTTCCTCACAATGCCCAATGGAAATATGCTTTGCGTGTAATCTCACGATCTATATATATTGAATATGCTTTTTCTTAAAATATATCAAATCGTTATTACATACAGGATTTTCTACCCACGTGCATAGTTGACCAGGAATTTTAGGGTTGATGATCGTAGACTGGAACAGGATTGCGAATTTTCAATACACGTGTTAGTATACTTGATAATTCGATACGATAATGATAGCAAATATGCCAAAGCTATTTTTTTCAAATTGGAATATCTTGAGAATAACCATTTTTTAGTAACAAAGAAATTTGGGGAATCGTTACAATTTAGTATTTTACACACTGCACTATGGACATATGTTTTGCGAGTGGTAAATCTTTATATATTTATCTAAGGAATCTGCGTTTCATTTTCAATTATCGCTTATCACAACGCTTTTGGACTTTAAGAGTTGAAAAATAACCACAAAATCATCACTGTCTTGAAATTTTAAAAACCTTATTCCAATTATGTCTCAGTTCTAAACTTACCCTATTCAAATAAAGAACTATCCGTCAAATGAAATCATAATGAAAATAACAAATAATTTTAAAAGTAAACAATTAGGTTCCTTTCCCATTAAAAAAAACGGCAGGGAAATTTGTGAATATTTGAAACACTTATGGACCCATTACTCGACAACACGTGACACAACAATGTTCCCACCCTCCTAATTACCCGCTTGAAGAATTCAAGCACCCAATCGACTCGTTAAGCTAATATATAATGGCAAATTGGTTAACCACTGACTGACTCATCAAAATTCACTGCCCAAACTGTGATAGGTGTGGGTATTTGGCTTATTGGACGCAAAAGTAAAAAAAAATTCATCGGGAGAAAAAATCTGAAAACTCGAAAAAGTCGATTAGTTTTCGAGATATATCGACTTGAATTAACATGGGAGCCTTATGGGACTAAAACATTTTCGCTTTTATTTTGTACTTTGAAAATCTTGAGGAACATGATAATCAATGGACATAAAGTAGATTTTTTGGTCGATTTTTTGGTACGGTTGTCATGGCGACCAATTGATATTTAGTATTTTTTATTATTTTTTGAACGTTTTCTATGCTTTTCTTATGGAAAAAGTTTAGGATTTTTTTTGACCAACTTGCAATAATCGTACGACAAATTCCTTGACTTATTTGGTGGAGGATTTTTTGGTTGATATTTTGGCTATCTTGAAATTTTCATATGTCGAAACAATTCCGAGGAATAAACGATTTCGATTTTACATTGTCGTGAAGGGCGAATTTTCAAACTCGGATTTCAGCCTTGAGACATGTGCCATATGAAAATTTGGACTCTTCTGGAAAAACCGTTAGAGGGTACTTCGTACCCTCACGTTTAAGCTTACTTTCGCCGTAACCCTCTTGGTTAATTCATAATTAAATTCCGAAAAATGTCCTGCAAGCGAAAAATCATTGTCGCCATTTTTTTGTGAAGCATACAATCTTGAATATCTTAGCAACCATTTCAACTAGATGAATGAAATTTTCAGGGTAATAGCATCATTAAAATAGTCAACATTTGCAATGATTGCCATTCCGCTCGATCGATTCACGTGCGAGTTATATCGATACCAATCTCCTTGGATACGCTTCAATCGCTAATAACTTTTTTGTTAATCAAGATTTGAACATGAAAGTCATACAAAATACAACTGATAATGTCACTCATCCGACAAAAGTTAAATCAAGCGGATCGATTGATAAGACTCGAAGTTATGATCGATACAAGGTTGTATTCGACTGAGCCTTTTTTTGGGCTTATTTACATAGTTACGGGGATAAAAATTTTAACAATATGTAAAGAAAAGAATGAATTATGCGCACACATAAATTATTTAGATGAGTTATGTTTCCTTATGAAGATACATCGATATGAATTTATACCTTTTTGTATCAGGCCCCCGTAAGAAATACACGCATCCCGTCTATCTACGTCACCAATATAAGAACATAGGCTAAATTTTGAAAGCGGGGATAGTAGAGAAGGCAGGGATAACGCAGTGACCATAGAATGGAAGGGATATCAATAGGATTGCGGATGTTACTGTACAGATGTCACTATTGTCTAAAGTACGATTCGATAACTATAGCAAATACGCAAATTGGCATAACTTAATAAGTGTATACGTTAGACCAATGAAACTTAGTGAACGGGTACATCTTGGTATTCCTAACAATGCTCAATGGTAATATGTTTTGTATAAAGTCTCACGTTCGATATATATCGAATCTACTTTTTCTTAAAATATATCGTATTGCTATAACATGTAAGATTTAACATCCAAGGACATAGTTAACCAGGGATTAAAAAGTAGATACCAATAGACTGGATTTTAAACCAATAGCATTGCGGTATTTGCGGTACAGATGTCAGTATGATCGAAAAATCGATTCAATTATTATAGCAAATACACAAATTGGTATAACTTGAAAAGTATACCCGTTGGACCAATGAAATTTGGCGAAGGTGCACATCTTGGTATTCCTCACAATGTCCAATAGAAATATGTTTTTTATGTAGTCTAACGTGCGATATATATCGAATATGCTTTCTCTTCAAATATATCGAACTGCTATAACAAATAGGATTTTACATCTAGGGGCATAGTTGACCAGGTATTATATAGAAGATTCCCATAGACTTTAAGTTAAACCAATAGCATTTCGGATTTTACAGTACAGATGTCAGTATGATCGAAAAATCGATTCGATTATTATAGCAAATATACAAATTGGTATAACATGAAAAGTATACCCGTTGGACAAATGAAATTTGGCGAAGGTGCACATCTTGGTATTCCTCACAATGTCCAATAGAAATATGTTTTGTATGTAGTCTAACGTGCGATATATATCGAATATGCTTTTTCTTCAAATATATCGAACTGCTATAACAAATAGGATTTTACATCCAAGGGCATAGTTGACCAGTTATTATATAGTAGATACCCATAGACTTTAAGTTAAACCAATAGCATTTCGGAATTTACAGTACAGATGTCAGTATGATCGAAAAATCTATTCGATTATTATAGCAAATATACAAATTAGTATAACTCGAAAAGTATACCCGTTGGACCAATGAAATTTGGCGAAGGTGCACATCTTGGTATTCCTCACAATGCCCAATAGAAATATGTTTTGTATGTAGTCTAACGTGCGATATATATCGAATATGCTTTCTCTTCAAATATATCGAACTGCTATAACAAATTGCATTTTACATCTAAGGGCATAGTTGACCAGGTATTATATAGTAGATACCCATAGACTTTAAGTTAAACCAATAGCATTTCGGATTTTACAGTATAGTTGTCAGTATGATCGAAAAATCGATTCGATTATTATAGCAAATACGTAAATTGGCATAACTTCAAGACTATATCCGCTTGACCAATGAAATTTGATGAATGGGTACATCTTGGTATTCCTCACAATGCCCAATGGAAATATGTTTTGTATGTAGTCTCACGTTCGATATATATCGAATCTACTTTTTCCTAAAAGATATCGAATTGCCATAACATATAGTATTTTACATCCAAGGACATAGTTGACCAGGAATCATATAGAAAATACCCGCAGACTGGAAGTTAAACCAATAGCATTGCGGATTTTAAAGTACAGATGTCAGTATAATCGAAAGATCGATACGATAATTATAGCAAATACGCAAATTGGCATAACTTGATTGCTATATAAGTTGGACCAAAGAAATTTTGGGAATTGGTCTATCATGATATTTCTCACAATGACAAATAGAAATATGTTTTGTATATGGTCTCACATGCGATATATATCGAATCTTCATTTTCCAAATTATATCGATTTGCCTTAACATTTAGGATTTTACATCCACAGGCATTGTTGACCAGGAATTATAGAGTAGATGACTATTGACTGGAATTAAAATATACAGCATTGCGGATTTTACAGTGCAGATGGCAGTTAAATCGAAAGATCGAATCGATTATTATAGCAAATATGCAAATTGGCATAACTTGAAAAATATATGCGTTGGACCATTGAAATTTGGTGAATAGGTACACATTGGTACTCCTCACAATGCCCAATGGGAAGATTTTTTGTATGTAGTCTCTCATTCGATATATATCGAATATACTTTTTCTTAAAATATATGGAATTGTTATAACACATCGGAATTTACATCAATGGGCAAAGTTGACATGGAATTATATGGTAAATGGCCATGGACCGGAATTAAAATCAAAAGCTTTGCGAATTTTACATTACAGATGCAGTGTAATCGAATGATCGAATCGATTATTATAGAAAATACGCAAATTGGCATAACTTGATTCGTATATCCTTTGGACCAATGAAATTTGGTGAATATGTACAGCCTGGTATTCTTCACAAAGCCCAAGGGAAATATGTTTTGCATGTAGTGTCTCATTAGATATATATCGATTCAGCGTTTTCTGAAAATATATCGAATTGCTATAACATGCAGGATTTTGCATCCGCGGTCGTATTTGACCATGAAATATAGGGTAGATGACCTAACGGGAAGATAAATCAATAGGATTGCGAATTTATATTTTCGCATGTGAGTATACTTGACAATTCGTTATGATTATGGTAGCAAATTACTAATTTCCGTATCTTTATTACAATTGATGTTAGACCGAAGAAATTTTATGAATATGTTTATTAAAGCATTGTTCATGCTGCACCTATGAAATATATTCGCTTTTAATTCTCCCATTCGACACATATCGAATCTACGTTTTTGTAAAATATATCGAACTGCTATCAACGGGGACAGTTGAACATTCTTCAATTCTTTCTCCAATTCAAGTTTCATAACCGTATTAATATATTTATTGTAATCATTGCGTTTTGTTCTTATAAACCTTCCTTAGATATAAAAAAATGACAGCATTGAGAGACATACATCGTCAGAGAAATCGGAACATTACTTCATTATTCGAGACATATTTATTCGGATAATCATTTCATTAGTCTCTGTTCGTTTATTTTCTAATACTTATGTATTTAATTTCATTAAGTCTGCTGTATTCAAACGTTAAAAATAAAAAATGGAGGTGATACAATCCTAGGGTAAGGGATAAAATAAGAAAAATCGGCTACATTTCATAAGTTCATCTATCGAACACTTTATATTTTTCTACATTGCGTAAATCATTCATATCAAAACGGTTTCCCGAAGCATTGATCACCGTGGTTACTAAGAAGGTCTTAAGTATTGTTGACAGTGAATGAGCGTATTGCCCGCATATTTCAATCATTCAAAACGATATTTGGGGTGTTTCTTTCACTTTTTGAACCACTTATGGGCACATGACTCGGAAACACGTGACAGAACTATGTTCCCACCCCCCTAATTACCCGCTTGATGAATTCAAGCGCCCAATATACTCGTCATAGTATATATTGGGAAAATGGCATAAAGTGTAGCGTGGTAGCCCTATGGATAGAGCGCTTGGCTAGTGACGGAAAATGAAAAAAAAAACTGGGTGAAGCCATTGTACACCTCCTATTCATATCTTCAAAGTACGCAGTGGCTCAGAGAAAGAAACTAACCTCCTACCCTAAATTCAGACTTAATCCGGGTTGAGCTTCACTCTTGCCTCTTTTTCCAAGCCAACATTGGGATTAAGCACTGAGTGAGTACGTAGAGAGAAAAAAATTTAATCATTATTTACATCGATTTGCATTTTCTTTATAAGGAGTAATCTTATATATAATCGCATAAGTCGGCATATACTTTAATTGTATCGAAAAAATTTCTTCAAATAAATAGGAAGTCAAATCTATTTTAAAGATGCAAAAATGTTATATTAATTTTTTTGTAGCCTTAATCACAGCGAGTTCATTGAGTTCCATTTTCCAAGTATATTTTATTTATTTAACATGGATGTATTAATTCACAATCCTAGAAGTAAAACTATTACTTTAGACTTTTATGTTTCATTTTCGGTTTACTTTAGCTGAATTATTCTATTGCTGTCCAAGTATTAAGAATACGAAAGCTCTATTTTATATTGGTAAATACTTTTTCCTCCCCTTTTTAAAAATTTAACATTATCCTCTAGTATCTAACAAAAATGTTAATGAATTTGGATAAATATTGTAATCATGATGGTAGTTAATTCTATCGATGTTTTTGCTTTTGCAAAAATGATTCCTGCCTAACTCATTTAATAGCTTAAGAAAACCCATCACCTCAAGATGTTGAGATTTATTTTTTTCGCGGTTGGCTGTCTGATAAATTATTCCTTTTCCATAGATAGACGTGAGGGAATGTTTATACTCAAAGAATTCTGAGGCCGGACGAAGATTATTCAGTCACCTACGTCGGTCTCCAAGGACGCACGTTCAGAAATGTTTATTTTGTGTCTCTATGGAGTGCAGATTGCTTCCGACGATCACCTGCCTTTTGTCGAGTCGACTTATGCTGTGGTGGTGGTGAGTATAAAAATAGTGCCCCATTCTACTCGACTAACATTTGTACTGTAAATTTTAAAATAATATTTTCAATAGGGTAGTTTCCTTCATCAAAGAAAACGAAAGGCATTGGTTGCGATTCGTTACTCACAGTTGGTGTATTCATAATATACAAATTATTTGGGATTAGAAATCCCAGTTTAGACAAATGCTAATGGTCAATTTTATCCTCATTTGAAAAAGGCCAGATTGGCGCCCATGCGATTCCACTCCACGTGACGTCACAGGGACCTAGGTTCTATACGAGTAGATAGGAGTTTTACATCGTCTGAGATTACCAATACATGCATGAGGCACAGAGCTCAGGGAAACATCTCTTAATAACCACCTATTAAAATTGCCTAGGGTTGGAAAGTTTCCTTCGTTTGATAGGGTATTTAAGGCAAGCGTTACCTGCTGGTAGGGTACTCTACTACCTCGTTGCGGCGTTCATAGCCTCGCACCAAGGTGGCCTCACACGACGGCAGCGGGAACCAGAATGACGTCACACGGGCTTTTCCCAGCATTCATACTTAGCCGTCGCGTTTTCGCGCGCTTGAAAATTTTCACTTTTTATTTAATCACGAAAAATAGATATCGTCATTGAAAAATCTAAGACCGTGAAATGCGTACTCCACTAGTTTATCTTTCGATTTAGGCAATAAAAAAATAATAGGAAACCACACTTTTTCCTGCAACTTTCCACATTGAGAGCTTGACTATATCTTGCTGGTTTTACGTATGAAAATCCATTTAGAGGAAAAGGAAGAATTTTCTTCTCCAACGCATAACTCCATTTTACAATACTGATTAACTGAAGAAATCACAAAGACGACTAAAATAATAAGCAAAAACTAAAGCTACAAGGAGTGATTACTTGACAAAAAATAAGTCTACAATATTCCAGTGACTCTATCCAAGACAAAAAGAGTGCATTTTGGTCAATTTGCATTTACAATACTGTCCACTAATTTTCTCTAAAGTTGATTTTTTATTAGTTTTTGATACTTCTTTTAGCGCGAGAACATCCTCAGTGAAAGGGTGGCTGGGGATTGGCGGCTTCAGACGGGGCAGATGGCGGGCGTTCGTTTGAACCGATTTAGCCGAAGTTGATTGATGGTAGGGGTCTCACAATGGGACAAGGAAGAAGCGCTCAATGGAATTATCTGACCCGGTCAATGAGGCTCTTTCGCGCCAGAAGATGTTCGCGGACGGCGTGGTCAGTACCACTGAATACGTGATGCCGTTCACGACATCCTTCCTAAGATCATTTCGTCTCTTTATCCTCGCGGCCAAATAGGATTCTTTTATTCCAGCAGACGAATTTCCCAGCTCTTCGCACTGAAAACATTTTACGAATCTGCTTAATGACCATTAAGTTAACATAATTTTTATAATTTCATATTGCGTCTTGGTCAATGAAAATATCACTCAAGTTATTTTGCCAGCGTTTCAATAATGTTGTTTTCCTCATAGCGTGATTGTTTTCTACATAATAGTATACCAATGAAGTTCCAAGTTATGGGGACGACAGATACAGTTTTCGAAACTTAGGAAAAATTCGTTTTATTTTCAATCTAATCATCAGTGGGTAGTGGCGTCTCAGATCTTCTCCATCCGTCTTAAAACAAAGCGGTCAGAGGTCGGTTGCTTAAAAACAGGGAAAGTTCCAAGTACGGCCAGTGGCGGCTCGTGAGTCAAATTCTCGGGTCAAACGCACACTTCACCGGGAGGTCAAATATGTTTTGAATATTTTGTGTATTTTAGTGAGTCTTTAAGGCTATCTAGGCATTAAATTTGTTTTATTTAAAATAATATAATTTAAATATTTATAATAATAATATTTAAACCAAAACGATGTATTCTGCAACACTGCAGTACCAAGTAGACGCCAGATTATAACGCCGCCAGCCGTAGCGGCGATGTCATCTCACTAAATACGTCGCTCTGCGCATGCTCGGGCGGCGTCCCAAGACTTCCATAAGGCACAAGCTTAGTCGCGTCATAGCACCAGCAGCCCCCACCATTGCCACTCTTCATATAATAGCATAGCGTTGGATTGGGACGTTTTGGCCAGCGCCCCGCGGCTGCAAATGCGAACTTATCGCGCTATTTTTGCGTGTTTTTCCTACATTTCCGATGTATGCGATTGAAAAAAACACTTTGGTTAATTAGATGTATAATTATAATCGAATGGGTATTTATTTTGTTTTTCCTTTTTCAAATCTGTCGGAGGGGCGGCGTCCGAGAGTCCTTATGGGCAAGCCGCCACTGAATACGGCATTCTTGTGTAACTCATAGATTAAGCTTAGATTAGACGGGCGTCTTACAGTCAGAATAATTAAATGGGGAGGAAGGATTTTTTAAGATTATTTTATCTCGCAGTACTAGGCCTCTCGCGCCGACTGTCTATAGCGGTCGAGCATTTCCATTAGCAATGGTCGGATGTATTCGGGTCAATCTCCAAAAAACGTACATTTCCTACTGGCAAAATTTAAAGAAAAATACACTTTGCTTATATAAGAACCAAAATTGCGTTGTTATAGTTTGTCAACCATGCAATATAATGACTTAAGTGACAGATATCGTTAGTAATATTTACACTGTTTTTTTTTTATTTTTACTTTTGTGGTGTCTACGGACATGATATATATGCCCACGGGCAGAGCAGAAGAGGAATATTGTGTTTACTCACGAGAAAAAATCTTTTTAATTTGTCATTGCACATTCTGTAACTAGTCATAGTGTATCATCATGTCCGTTACCATCCGTCATGTCCATGGACTGCAGAGTTCACGAACATGATGCCCACGGACATGAAGTCCACGGCACTGGCGCAGCGAGGGGGGGATTTGGGGGATAAAACCCCCAGAGCTCAGAGAAATTTTAAGTTTAATTCATATTACTTAATTGGATGGATATTACTAATAGAATAGTGTAAGGATTAATAAAATATCCCTAAGAAAGCCTTAAAACTCACCATTTTGAACCATTTATCTTAAAATTCCGCTATTTATTAAGGTCGCACCTACCGCTTATCCTGGGGGGTATTCCGTATCCCCACGCACCCCGGTATTAGTTGCACCATAAACCCCCCAGGCTTAATTTCTAGCTGCGCCCCTGGTCCACGGACATGATGTTCTCGGACGTGACGATTTCCTCTAAATTAAGTTATAGTTGGAACTGACAATAAGTTAGGACACTGTCCTTACTACATTGAACTTGCATCTTATAGCTGTACAAGACATCCCAATTGTAATCAGTAAAAGATTTTACTTTTACTTTTTTAACTTGTCCACGGACATGACAGATGATCTTGGCTCTTTCAAAAAATTGAACTAAAATTTTTCTTCCAGCGCTAAAACATCCACTTAACCAAGTATAAACTCAAACAACCAATATAACTGATGATATCCTTCTCTAAACACTGGTTGTTTAGGGCTGCCACCTTCTCCTATGAATAATTCCTCCTCTTTCTTGTGTGTCCACGTACATTGCTATTTTGGGTAGGACAAATGTTTTTTTTTATTTTATAATAAATTTTATGAAATAAAATCAACCCAAAAAGACTATTTTGGAATGTTTATATTGTTTTGACTAGTTTAATAATATATTTTACAATACATTATTTAGTAAAGGTTATTAATACAATGTAAACACCTCTTCAAAAATCTATGTGAATGTCCATGGAGATGACGAACTATAGTCTGTGGACATTAAATTTGGGGAATATAATTTTTTTTCTTTTACTAATTTGTCACTAAAATTAGTAAAAGTGTGCATAAAATAATGCGCCAGTTTAGTATTAATTTAAAAGTTTAGGTTTCTTTATGGCAGCCTATGGACATGTCGTACGATTATGGGAGAATGACCCATTCATGCCCTGTGTAATCGATATGACCCAGCTTAGCGAGACCTTGGTGCCACCCCACGGCAATTGGGCCCGACCCTCCCAACTATTCATGACCCTCCTCACAGCAGTAATCCGGGGTGAAGTGATTGTTAAGTGTCAATGATTTTTTGCATATTCCAATTTTTTTGTATTTGAAGTGAATTCTTTGTTTGGTTCTGTGCGTAAGGAATTTTTAAACAAAATTTTAGAGTTATTAACATCGAGCCTATGGAGTAAAAGTCTTTGTACCTTGCGTTTACTAACTTTGTTATTATCAGCACTAGAAATCCATTTACAGTTCAATAATCGTTTAAAGAATGTTAGGTAATAATGTAATATAAGTGCAAATTATTGAAAATCACGTAGGATATTCATTTTAGAAAATCACATCTAATTCGATCAGTTGACCGTGGAATCGTGCTGAAAAAGGGTCTATTTCAGTGCTCATGGCAATGCCCGGGCGCCTAATTGAGTTGGGCCCCAAATCGGTGAGACACGAATAAGGGCCTGTGCATATTCGCCCCAAAAAAAGAGCTTCGCACAGAGAGGTTTAAAATATTCTCATACTACCTCGTAGCACGGAAAACACTGTACTGTCGCAGGCTCTGGTAGGAAAGGGCTAGGAATACTTCTCGACCAGCATAACAAAACTATACAGGCCAAATAACATCCAAATAATTAACAAAGCAGGAATAGAAGAAATAAAAACGAGGCTATTTCCACATGGTATTTTATTGTGACCGATCATGGTTTCGTTACAGCGTAACACTATCAAGGTGAGGAGTTACAGGTAAGTTGACCAGTAAATATAGCAAAGGAAGGGGGGGGGTGGGAATTTTCGGGTGCCCTTGGTTAAGGGGAGGTTGGGTTTGGTTCGATGCTAGATTAGGCGTCACTGTGGGCCCTTTCTTTGCAATATATATACTGGTCAACTTACCTGTAACTCCCCACCTTGATAATGTTACGCTCTAACGAAACCATGGTCGGTCACAATAAAATACCATGTGGAAATGGCCAAGTTTTTATTTGAGCTATTCCTACGATAAAGGATTTCCAAAAAGTTACGCGCGCTACTATTAATTAAATGACAATGGATACGAACGTTTGACGGGGTTGATGACCACGGATTACGAAATGGAATGTTGCGGAAATTTCACTTTTAGTGCGCTGCGCCGAATCGCGGAAATGAGCGAAATGCCAAACACGACCACGAGTGAGGGAATGCAATGGAAGGAGGTCGTCGAACTTGCTGTTCCGGATTTTCACATTACATTTCATAATTCGGGTCCATTATGAACGGGTTGCACGAGAATTGGCACGTGGAAACTGTTCCCCAGGGAAGTGTTATGCGATTCAAAACTGTTCCACCGTTACGATTGTCAATATAGGTCTACCTATCGACTTTTTGTGGAATGCCAATTCGTTATAAATTAAATAAAGGGATGAATACACAGCAATGGATGCCGGTGTGGAGCCAAAGTTTTTTCATAATAATTCCTAAGTTATAACATAATTATAATTCACTTTCTTACTTATTTACCTTAATATTTTGCGAATAATCAACTCATTGAATTAAATTAACTAAAGAGTTGATACACAGGAATAGTAGCAGGTTGATGAGCCAGATGTTTTTATAATAATTCTTCGGCTTTAACAATGGTTGACTGGTATTGTAACTTACTAACTTTAATACATGTTTCATGTTTCCTAGTATTTCCGAGAGCATGCTCATAAATCCGAGGCCCATAAAAATCCGAGGAATAGCTGGAAAGCGGTGACAGCCTTTGCATGAGTTCGTGATTCATTTTTGAAAGAGTTGAGACGGTCAAGTTTTAGTCGCAATAGGGTAGTTTCCTTCATCAAAGAAAACGAAAGGCATTAATTGCGATTCGTTACCCACCATTAGTATATTCATAATTTACAAATTATTTGGTTTTAGACATCCCAGTTTAGAGGAATGTTAATGGTCAATTTTAACCGCATTTGAAAAAGGCCAGATTGGCGGCCATGCGATACCACTCCACGTGACGTCACAGGGACCTAGATGCTATACGAGTAGTCAGGAGTTTTACATCGCCTGACATTACCAATGCATGCATGAGGCACTGAGCTCAGGGAAACATCTCTTAATAATCACCTATCAAAATTGCCCAAGGTCGGAAAGTTTCCTTCGTTTGATAGGGTATTAATAATCCCAATTTAAGCCAAGCGCTACCTACTTGCAGGGTACTCTGCTACCTGCTAGCATCCTGCGTCGTATCAGCGCTCAAAGCCTCGCCCCAAGGTCACCTCAATTGCGGCAGCGGGAACCAGAATGACGTCACACGGGGCTTTCCCAGCATTCATACTTACCCATCACGTTTTCGCGTGCCTGAAAATTTTCACCTTTCATTTAATCGCGAAAAATAGATATCGTCATTTAAAAATCTAAAAGCGTGAAATACGTACTCCATGAGTAATAATCTTTCGAATTAGGCAATAAAAAAATAATAGGAAACCACCCTATTAGCTGGATAAGTAAGCGATGGATCAAAAAACGGAAAAATGTGAGACTCTTAAATTTTTCCTCTTCCACAATCGACAGTAAAGAAAATCTACGAGCAAGCCTATTCTATTTCTTTATTTCGACTTTCCTCCCTTTGAATCGTTTTCTTTTTTCGTCGACGACGGCTAATTCAAAGCTCCATTGATCTGCCAGCGTCCAATTCCTAATGTTGGCGGAAGATTTACGCGGCTCTTTCGATCCTTCAAACGCCGCAGCACTTGGGATGGGAAGTTCTGATTTGATCCCTCCCCATCCAAATCCCTCACTCGGATTTCGGCATCGGATTCGATCAGGTTGTCGCCGTCACGGTAATTGCCTCCTAACAACCCGTTTCCCGTCGCCCTGGTTACGAGTTGCGCAACACGATGCTCAGTCGGAAAGCGCCCGCTGCACTTTCGATCATGTTAACAAAATACACCCGTTTGCAAGGGAAAAGTATTGCTCCCAATATCAAAACCTTTTCATGAGGAGCTTTACGTGAATCACTTACGTTACGTGTCTCATGGGTGCAGTGGATACGTAGCAACCCCAAACAACTGATGTAAAGAATAAATTATGACGGGAAGCTTTTCTTCATTTTTATAAATATTATTCTTCTTCTATCAGAAACCCTATCGTATTCCAATACCATCAACCCAACATAATTTAACAACTTTATCAACAACAACTCATCAATATCAGCCGTAATCGTTGTCAGTATGGAAAATTGGTCCATTTTATTCCCATCATTATTCGATGGTATTACTTTTGGAATGCTTTCACTCTTGACTTACCTGCTGCTGCCAGCGTCCTAGCCCATATGGATAAATGCTCAATAATCAATTTCATAATGGTTTCCTTACTTCTATGCATGTATTCTGAGCTGTAAGAAGATTCTTAATTTGTAGAAAGCCCTCTTCGTGTGTTCTATTTTACTGAATATTTCTTTCTACATTCGTCCATCGCTGGTAATTTGGCTCCCAAGTTAAGAAAATTCTTTAACCTCTTCAAGCTTTTGTTTTTCTAGCCTAAAGTTTGTCCAATCCTCCTCCTTTTTGCTGCATAATGATATCTTAGTTTTCCTTTAGCATATTTTCAGCTGATACCTGGCCAATGTCCTGTCCTTTCCATATTTTTCTTCTTCAAATTAGCAATAAAAGACACTTTGTTACTTACACAATTTATTTAAAAATTCCGACCGCTTTCGGCTGTTACACTATTACCAAGTACATAAAATGATGATTTTAATACAAAAGATTAAACAATTTTAGAAAAGGATTTTATATACTTGATAAAGGTGTAATAGCCAAAACCGATCGGAATTTTTAAATATGTATTGTGGAAGTAACAAAGTGTCTTTTATTGCTTCTATGGATCCCTTCCAACACGTACAAGCTTCAAGTTCCGATTTAATCTCCTTCGAATCATTCTCTGTTGTGGCCTGACTGCTTACTTCTAAAGCTCTATTCTTTCTTTGATTTCGTATTTTATATATTTTTTTTAAATTTTCAATTTTAAATCGTAGGTTTCTCATCAGCTACAACTCCCAGAGAAAAATATGTATTTATTTTCTTCCTAGAGTATTTTAGCTAGTTTAATTTGGTATTTTTGCTCAATGAAAAGTGAAGAAAATTTTGTAATTCCACATTTATATTTACTGTAAGACCTAGGCTTCGACGTGGCACGTGATCGTCTAGTACAGATGAATAGTAGACAGAGAATAATGACAGAATTCGAAAAATATGACAGAGTAAGAAGATTATAACAGAATAGAATAAGGAGACAAAGAATTTATACTCTGCCTCGAATGCATTTTCATCAAGTGATGACGTACCGCGTTAAACCTAGGTCGCACATTGCATTGGTGTCGTCGGCCTCGGTGGCGGTGGGTTATAGCCCTCGCCTGCCTAATTGAAGGTCTTGGGTTCAAATCCCGCTTGGGTAGCTGGTTCCTTTTTCAGGGCATGGGTGTTTTATGACGTCCTTTGTTAATCCTCCTTTGTAAATGCATGTCTATGGGGAAGCTTAAAATAAAGAATTAAGTGAATAATTATGTGGAGCTACAAAGTTCTCTTCTCTTTTCATTATGTCAAGTGGTTTCCATAAAGTCGCGCCTGAAACAACTAATTGTATTTTTTGCTGTTTAGAGAGGGAAAATCAATACATACATGTAAAGGTAACATTTTTTCATTTTTGGGATAATTCTACAGACGGTTTGTAGAATAGGGTGGTTTCCTATTATTTTTTATTGTCTAAATCGAAAGATTATTACTCCTGGAGTACGTATTTCACGCTTTTAGATTTTTAAATGACGAGATCTACTTTTCTCGATTAAACGAAAAGTGAAAATTTTCAAATGCGCGAAAACGCGACGGCTAAGTATGAATGCTCGGAAAACTCCGTGTGACGTCGTTCTGGTTCCCGCTGCCGCAAGTGAGGTGACCTTGGGGCGAGCCTTTGAGCGCTGATACGACGCAGGATTCCAGCAGGTCGCTGAGTACCCTGCTAGCTGGTAGAGCTTGGCTTAAATAAGGATTATTAATACCTTATCAAACGAAGAAAACTTTCCGACCTTAGGCAATTTTAATAGGTGATTATTAAGACATGTTTCCCTGAGCTCTGTGCCTCATACATGCATTGGTAATCTCAGACGATGTAAAACTCCTCGTAAATCTACTCGTATAGAAACTAGGTCCCTGTGACGTCACGTGGAGTGGCATCGCATGGGCGCCAATCTGGCCTTTTTCAAATGAGATTAAAATTGACCATTAACTTCGTCTGAAGTGGGATTTCTAAGACCAAATAATTTGTATATTATGAATACACTTATGGTGGGTAACGAATCGCAATCAATGCCTTTCGTTTTCTTTGATGAAGGAAACTACCCTATTATCCCGAAAAATGAAAAAATGTTACCTATATATGTATTGCTTTTATCTCCCCCCCCCCATCATTCATCCCCTCTCATGGGTATTTGATGGGGGTCGACCTTAACACTGTCGAAATGTTCCCGACAGTGCGATTGTTCCCCTTTATTCAGCAATTTTCAACGTTCGACGACTGGACTTGGCATGGCAAACACGGCGCTACGTTTTAAAAATCGCTCCTCTTTTCTGATAGTCGGTGGGGGCTTTCAGGTCATAAAGACGTTTTCCACATTGTCACGCGTTATATACGTGGCTTTGACCTCGCTATTTGAGCCAAAGTCATCATTAAACTACTCCACCTGTAAGGAAAGGTTTACATGGCCGCGGTTTGCGGATAACTGAGGTCATATCTCACATTATCTCTTTAGTTATCTATACATCTTATATATCCTCTTCAGAGGCGTAGCCAGGAATTTCGTTCGGAGGGGGGGATCCAAAACCAGGGGGAAAAATTTTTTAAAAACAGGGTACCAAGTAATGGGTTTTCAACCAATTTTAACACTTTTCATAATCAAAAACACTTCATTTGTTAAAAAAATATTTTGTAAATTCATGATTTTTCAATATTTGTTTTCTTTTATGAAGGAAAATAACTGTGCTTATATTTTTCGGGGGAAGGGGGGGTCCGGACCCCCCGAACCCCTCCCTGGCTACGCCACTGATCCTATACATCTTATATTTGTATATTGTTCAATTCGCCGCAGTTTATCTGCATCATCACGGTCGAATTCGGGCGAAATTGATTGTGTAAGTTATAAAATGCTACTTTACAATTCTTTTTGTTCCAAATTACTGCACATTTTTCGTGCATACCTCCAAAGTTTACTTTTAGTTTATCTGACATTACTTTTAGAAATATTAAAAAAAAATAACCATTTTTACCACAAGATCGTGATGACCGCTATGTCAACGAATCTCCGCATAAATCTGTGAGGACGTGGTTACCAATTGTGCTTTCAGATGTCGCACTGGCCCGAATGAATCGACTCATTTGGTGAGGTCACTTTCCGATGGTGCTGTCATCTATAGTAAGATCTTAAAATTACTAAGAAGTTCACTGGAAGTTTGGGCGCTTTCGATCAAATCCTTTTGGATACACCTTTACAGCCTGAATTAAATCTTTTTTTTCCCATCCCTTTCGAGGAACAGCTTCAGGGATCGCTCCAATGATGGCGGAAAAAAGACTGTTTATCGCGATCATTTTCCGTGATGGCTTCAGGAATGTAAATTCCTCATTCAAAATGTGATTTAAAAAATGATGGGTCAAACGATCTTTTCCTTGTTCCCTGAAAACCTATTGCAGGAGCTGTCATTCCGAGGAAAGAAAAAAATGATAAAGTTATTCAGGCTTTATTACGATATGGCCACGCAAGTCGCCTCAAAAGGCGTGTGATATTTGGTAATTAGTCCTGGAAATATTTGTCTTAACGAAAATATTGCTAAATGCGATGGTGGTTGGCGTAACATGGTGAAACTCCTTCATGATGCACAAAGGTTAAGAAAACACTTAGCTGTTTCACAAAATAAAATATATTGCGACCGGTTTCGATACAGCGTAGAGATACCAGATGGCCTAGACGCCAGATGATGATACGCTGTATCGAAACCAGTCGCAATATATTTTATTTTGTGAAAATATTGTTGTCTAAAAGTTTTGCACGTTTGAAAACAATGTTATGTCGTTCAGCCATGATTGCCAAAATTTTGACGTCTGATACATTTATCTTTAAACACTATATGATAATTTAATAGAGTTATCTTGGACATACAATAAAATTAAATAGCAATGAGGCTTTTTAAAAATCGTTCGGGACGCATGTGTTTTAAAATGCAGGATAACATTTTTGCGTTGGAGTATTATTGTAGAGATAATATTTCTGAGGTTAATTTATGCAGCAAGCTGATGATGAAAAATAACTTAAGGATTGTTTCCAAATTATCTCGGGGTCTTGTAAAAACGTATTTATCGTCATAATGGCTATGTTGATGAATATATTGTCGCCTTAATGATTGAAGTTTAGTCCATTTGAAAACAGTGGTATTCTATTCATCTCCTCTTTATGAGTTTATCGTAGCTGTGAGAAGTCTACTTTTCCGCATAATTTATATTTTATAATTTGACGATTTAATTCGAAGCACTTACCAGGAGTGTCTTCAAATAAATTTCGATCTATATTTTCCGTTGAGTTTGGAATGATTTTGCGAGAGGAAGCATTTTTTAACTTACCTTATAATATTATATCCATTTCCTTCTTTTCATATGCTAATCTCCTACCCTGATTTGGGGGGCCTAATACAGATTCTGGGCACGCCGGTCTCTAGGCTCTGCAAGGCCACATTCGTTAATTGCACGATCATTTTTATCCATTCCATCACTTCCGAGGAACAGCTCCAGCTATCACTCCAATGATGGGGGAGAAATGACCGTTTCACACGACCATTTTCCGCGATGGCTCCAGGGATGGGATTTCCATCCCTTTTTCCATCACTCGGCACGTCCCTTTTTCCGTCGATAAGGCCATCGCTGGCACCGTCCCTCAGTCGTTCAAAACGCACGACTGCTAAAAGCTATTGTAACGCAACGCTTGGCCTTTAATTGAATGACATTTGTAAGTACGGAAAGTGATGGATAGAGCGATGGAAAAAGGGACGGTGCGGGAATGACCGTGTGATTCATAAAATGATGGCTCGAGCGATCTCTCTTTTTGTCCCTGAAAAGCTATCGCTGGAGCTATCATTCTGAGGGACGGATAAAATGCTCGTGTGTTTCAGGCTTAATTTTCATCATGTTCAGTTTCTTTCAGCAATGAGGATTGCATTAAATCTCAATCCATATCAGTCCATCTCCTCATCACATTTATTGCATGATGTCGGCGTTCTCAAATCAGGACAAGCTGTAATGTACGTTCGAAAATTCGGGTTTTGTGTAATAATAAAAGTGAAGGTCTTACATATTTCGTTTGCATAATGCTGAGAGTATAAAATCCTTCGTGCAGTACTGGCAGATATAATGTAATGTTACCCCAAGGTGTGTTCAGAAAGTGACGGGAGTTTTTTTAACCCGCGGATTTTTGAGGGTCCTATTGTCAATTTTTTTATTACCTATGTTGGTATACGTGGTCTGAAGTATGATAAAATTTCCAGATGTATTCATTGCTTACTCTGTCTTTGGCAGCCATTGAGGTTAGACGAGTTTTAATGAGCCGTGGCAATTTCCGGATTACACTTCATTGTTTCTTCATAAATTTTTGGCTAAAACAACCATGTCTCCTCACCAGATTTATTGCTGTCAGTCGTTTCTGACGGGTTTCTCACGTCAGCACGTGCAGGAACATGCTAGGGATGAATCGAATACATTCGTCGATTCTTGATTTCATCGATTCTCGGGCACGGAATCGGAATCGACTTTAGGCGATCGATTCCTCGAAGATAAATATTTTGAAGATAGACTAAGCTTGGGGCATGAAGGCCGCCTCTCACCTCAGCCATTAGCCACTGTACGTTATAAAGTTCACAATTTATGTCTGAAATAGTTAAAATGTTCATTATTTTATTAAAGCTGAGGATGTATTAGTATTATACTAATTCGCTATTTTAATACATATGCCTTTTGGGCCACTTTATTGTCTTGATTATTTTATTCCATTCAATTCTTAAATTTTCAAAGCTATAATGTTACCTAAAAACCAATATCCCACCTGTTAGTATGTATAAGAATCGATGGAATCGGAATCGAGAGATCCAGAATCGATTGGAAAGAATCGAAATTGGAATCGGAATCGAAAAAAATGGAATCGACTCATTCATAGAATATAATTTCGAAAATTCGGGTTTTGTGGAAAATAAAAGTCAAAGTCTTTAAGGAAATTTCCTTGTGTAATTAAAAAGCGTATGATGTGGCGATTTGATTGCTTGTTAATTGTTTGCGATGGTCTCGTTGATGAAGTTGAGGAAAGCGGACACCCTGGTGTAGACTGCCGGGTGGTTGGGGGATGAGCAGGGCACGGGACCCCAGGACACCAGACCCACCAAGGTCGGCTTTCCGTCATCTTCGATCTGCACCAAGGGGCCACCGGAATCACCCTAATGGAAGAGGAATGGACGATGTTCATCTGCTCAAGTTCACGGATAATCTCTTTTAAGTATCAGAATGTCTTTTTTTTTCCATGATCAATAAGAGTGATCACGATCGACGGCAGCGTTAGAACTCCCAAGTAGATGAGATGACTTGTAGTGTAGCATACTAACTTATGTAATACTTAATGCATGTTTCAGAATTTTATTATTATTTCTAACAGCATATCGATAGCTAAGTTGTAATAACACATGTCTCAAAAATAGCAACGTTTTGGTAGAGCAAAAAAAAAACGTTTTCTTACTTGTACCTACACTAAAATTAAAAACCAAAACTTCATAAAATGGAAAAAGTAGCACTCATTTAAAAACAAAGAGTTTTTTTCTGCTTGTCTTTTATTTTTTTAAATGTTATTACACTTTGTTTATGACACCTGTCTCAAACAGGCAGAATTTGAGAAACGTATTGTTATAACTTAGCCATCGATGTGGTAGTATAATTTGTTAGTATGCTTCACGTATTTTTGGACCGTGTGGTGTGCATGTGGGAGCCCAATTGCATGCTGATGATTGATCACCCCCTGCCAAACACCCTAGAGGTGGCTCGAAGGGTATTTTGTCGGTGAAGATGTAGAAGTATTAAAACTGTCAATTAATTTTCATGTCCCTATGAAAGGAAATTATGAAGAGTTTAAGTTGAGAGTTCTCGATTTTATTTTTGTGATACGGTTGGCTCATAGAGCTCGATTAAAATAAGGGCCGTGTTAAGCCCTTTCTGAACAAGTGCTGTTTTAATGCAAGATCGAATTCTAAGAGACGTAATTAAAAATAGTGTGCATTTTCAGCACCATTTGGAAAAGGTATGAACTACAAGTCATTTAATGCTGAGAAGTAAAATAAGAATCATCCGTGATAGTTTTGATGACGAATCTTCAAGTTTGATTTATCCCAGAAATAAATTATGCGCATTTACCGTGATGAATGCAACGAAATAAGGATGCATTCATATCTCTTCTTGAAATAGTAAACATTGAAATTATTGAAAAAAAATAGGAAGGCATGGTATTTGGAGGAGGCGACTGACAGCTTAGGTCATTTGCGCCATGAGGGAAGGGTGTGGAAGGAAGAGTGGAGAGAAACCTGGCGTAGGCATTAGCCTGCTCTTAACGAAATGCGCCAAGGGGACCACGGCTTAACGTCCCATCCGACGGACGGAGTGTTACGCGTGAAATGTCCTCCACACAGCATTAAAGCAAGGATCGTCTAGTCTCTGAAAATTCTCTGCCACCGCCGGGATTTAAAACCGAGCCCGCCGGGTGGGAAGCAAACACTCTAGCCACCACACCGACTCGAACCCCCGCGAAAAAAGGTATCTTATTAGTCCGCGGTCAATTGTGTTGGGACACGGGATTGTAAGTTAAAGAATTGTATATATTGGATAGCCATGGATACAACTGCGGGGTATGCTGGCTACCGGATGAGTGAGCGAGAGCACGTATCCCAGGAACAGTACCAACAGTACATTAGTGCACTCCAGGCCACCTAGTGAAAGACCCGGGTTAGGCGCTCATTATGAACCTAGCAAAATGAATAATATGCGACGATGGGAATGGTGGTGGGGAAGCTGGAAAAATAGTTCCCAGGACTTGTGCAGGGTAAAACTTTATGCAAAAATTGCATTCAGTTCAAAGGTTCATTCACCTGGCAGGGGGTCTGCGTGCCGTCAGGAGGTCCAGTGCAGAGGTTGGTGTCTCTGAGCGGTGAGTCTGAGCCCCAATCGGCGAGGCACGTTTCGTAGTCCATCAAGGGAAGGTCCACGGTCTGCAGTTTGGAGGGCAGCTGCGGGTTCAGACCGGCTGAGTCGTGGCCGTTCCTGCTACCCCAACCGGAGAGGGTGACGGTGCCTTCGTAGAAGAGAGAAACGAGGTGGAATGATCAATCAATTAATTAGAATGAATTAAGAAGAAGTAATCTACGATCATAGGTTTAATGAGAAATCATAAAATTCATGAAAACGCTTATGAACTTTAAGAGAGAAGGTGAATATTTACCGCACAGTGCGCGGAAGAGAATGGGATGGTTTCCTATTTTTTTATTGCCTAAATCAATAGATTATTACTCCTGGAATACGTATTTCACGCTCTTAGATTTTTAAATTACGATATCTATTTTTCGCGATTATTTGAAAAGTGAAAATTTTCAAGCGCGCGAAAACACAACGGCTAAGAATGAATGCTGGGAAAAGTACGTGTGACGTCATTATGGCTCCAGCTGCCGCTGTGTGAGGCTACCTTAGTGCGAGGCTATGAGCGCCGCTACGATGCAGGCTGTTAGCAAGTAGCAGAGTACTTTGAGAGCAGGTAGCGCTTGGCTTAAATAAGGATTATTAATACCCTATTAAACGAAGGAAAATTTCCGACCTTGGGCAATTTTAATAGGTGATTATTAAGACATGTTTCCCTGAGCTCTGTGCCTAATGCATGCATTGGTAATCTCAGACGATGTAAAACTCCTGACTACTCGTATAGCATCTGGGCCCCTGTGACGTCACGTGGAGTGGCATCGCATGGGCGCAAATCTGGCCTTTTTCAAATGAGATTAAAATTGACCATTAACATTCGTCTAAACTGGGATTACTAAAAACAATTTGTGTATTATAATAACAACAAAAGTGATTAACGAATCGCAATCAATGCCTTTCGTTTTCTTTTATGAAGGAAACTACCTCATTATCGCACGAAAAAAAAGACAATGATCTCTCATTAGAGGAAACGAACAAAGACATATCACCGAACAGATTTAAAAAAAAGGCGGTAGAGGAAGTAAGGGAGACTTCGTTGATTTCCACTGATTCATTTCGTCCGTACGACATGTTTTGAACCATAGAGGTCATTATCGAGTTCAACAAATTTGAATGGTAGGCAAACATATCCACTCTCTCCCCCATCCCCTTCCAGGAGTATATATGTTTGCTTACCATTCAAATTTGTTGTGATAATGACCTCTATAGCTCGAAACATGTCGTACGGACGAAATAAATCAGTGGAAATCAACGTAGTAACGAATTTTATTTATTACATTTACTCAGTGGAACAATACTCTTCTGATCTTATGTTAATTAAATGAATTGTCTTTAGTTGAAACTACATTTTCACTTACACCAAAGCAGTGTCTATTGCAACTCCGCGTTAAAGAAACTAACAATATACAGGGTATTTCCGGGGGAATCTTCAATACTTAAGGAGGTGGTAGGGGAGACATTTTAGAACATTTTCCCCATAAACATGTCGCAACTCCTTAGTTACTGAAGTATGGCAACGCAAACAATTTTTTTGGATGCACTCTGCAGTTACTATGAAAACGGTATCCAGCCTTTTAGACATTTAATTTAATACTTTGAAATTTTTAGGACATTTAATAATTAAGGTTGGACGAAAATGTGCTATTGAAATTGCCTGAAACAATAAATATTTGAGCTTAATTAAACGAGGGCTTTCAGTGATTATCAACAATGCGATTGCCCAATCTCAATCATTTTGAGATAAATTGTGGTGGTCATTAAATGTGGCTTGGTGTTGTAACTTGTACACTACCAAGTGTGCGACTGCGTGCGCAGTTACTAGTTCCATGCTTTGTATTTATAAATTGACTTTATTAAAATCCTAATACTTCTCCTACATTGATGGTATTAAATTTAACGGAAATAAAATTTCCAATCGAGGCAGGATACATCAAAACAAGGGGTAGCATTATAGCCAGCCAATCAGACCCATCCAGTGATACTGGATTCTACCATTTTTTATCTCGGATGCATAGGCTGAAGCCGAAAATAATTCTTTAGTATTCTGAATTAACTGTGAGGCCCAAGGGCGGAGAACGCGATCTGGCAGAGCATAATAATTTTTAAGGCGAGATCAATGGATCAAAGCTGTAATGAGACCATAATGAAGATATCATTTGGCGACAGCTTTTTGTTTCCAACGAGGCTAGCAAATTTATCTTGGTCACTTAAGTTTTAATAAATTAACTTTTATTGCCTGTTGTTCTATTTCTTGACTAGAAACTTACGAATTAATATATACTCTATTTTTCTATGCGCAAAAATGGAGTAATTATTCATTCATGCGTGCTTAGAAGTCATGAAAAACAAGTTCCATGCAAGTCATAGTCCTTATTAATGTAAATTTTTCATTTTTTTACATCGAGGTGTTTGAGGTAATAATTAGGTGATTTTTACATCTTATTTTTACCTAATTTATATTATATTTATTTTCTTCTAGACATCTTGGTTATATAGAAATGTGAAATCTTTTTAATTTATAAAAAATATTTTGCGATGTTTCAGAAATTCATGTTGAAAGCTTTTTATGTGAAAAGATGGGAGGTATAATAAATAAAAAGTGGTGAAGTATTAAAAATAAATTTTACACTGAAAAGAATATGATATTCTTTAAACTGTTGCAATTTTTAATCTTAATTTCCGTTCAGGTGATCCGTATCAACTTACCTGTTGGGATGGCATTAGGTGCGGGCAATCTGATTGGCTGGGCAAATTCTCCCAGCTTCAAAGGCTTAGAAAGCTTCAGCAGGGCAATGTCGTTGAAGTTAACACCACTGAAAGTGAAAAACTTGGTAAGTGGCTGTTTAAGTCTCTAATGACCCAGATTTTAAGCGTATTCGTTGCGTCCTAAACCATGACGTTTCTAAAAAACATAACATTTAATACCACGTAAAATAATACCATTTTCCAGTGGCGCCGACTCTATGGGGCCTGAGGGGGCCTGAGCCCCCTCAAAAATTCGTTATGGGTGTGAAGAAAAAATGTGTCAGGCTTGCCGATTTTCCGGGGAGTGTCCAGATATCGAGATTCGAGTTATCAGGGTTCTAATTTTGATCTTATGACTCCTCTAAAATGCTTATAAAACTTATAACTCACTACTTATAAAATTTTCCGGGGCAAGATCCCCGGTTTGGGGCCCCCCAATATTTTTTGCAAGTCGGCGTCCCTGCCATTTTCCAATTCCTAGGATACAGTTGCTTGTTGACGAAGGTCTGTTCTATACACCCTGAAAATTTTAAAATGATATTCTTTGCTTTAATCAAGTAACACGATCCATCCCATTGGTTCGCGACAGCGCGATCAAATAAAAATTTGTTTTTAAAAAATTTTAGTCAATTCTGAAATTAGTTAATAAGAAAACTTGTTTCGTATTTTTTTAAACAATTAACCACAATTGTAGCTGGAACTGGCTTATGATCCATTTTATTTATACATAATGTGTATATCTTTGTATTAACTAAAGTACAAGCCATAAATCATGGTTGTAAAAACTAAAAACTAGTGTAAATCGCATTCTTCTAATCGAAAAACGTTCTGGGAATATGTAGTTTGAGATGAAGGTACAATCATAGAGAAATTTTCGTTGAAACCTGAAAAACACCCTGGGTCAAAATTGGTTGAAATGAGGTGGAATGTCCATAATATTTTCTCTTATCACTCATTCATTCACTTAGTGGTTTAATCCGAAGGTTGGTTTAGATAGGTGAGGGTAGCGCTCATCCAGAACAAAGTCGCAGGCGTGTGAATTTCAAAAGTTTAGGCTAGGGGGTCCACTTAGTTCCTTTCTCTGGGCCACCTCTCACTTAGAGGATTTTGTGTGGTGGTTTCAGGAGGCATCACCAGGATATGAACCCGAGACCCCTAGGTGAGCACCCAAACTCTCTAACCACTAGGCTTAGCTACCCCGTTTTCGCTTATAAAAAAACGTTTTTCAACTGAGACGAAGTTCTTCGAGATTAGATAGTAAAATTTGTGTCTCGGTCATATAAAATGACACTCCATATTGTATCCGTTGCCAAGTTTTTCTTGTTCGTGTGCTATGATGGAAAAATAGCTTTCGATTAAAATTGAAAATCGAGTTATAAATGCCAAAGGTGGAGGAAATCGAGATGGAGCCATGATCTTCGAGTTTCGATCTTAACTCGATTATTCAAATTCTATCTTGACCTTTTCGTTTGATCTCGGCAGCGTCACTACTGGCACGTTAGAAGGTCATCCGTCCCAATTGTAAGACATTTTTCTAACCCCGGTGAAATTGGAAGGCACAAGAAACCATCGCGATCAGTGGATATTTATTGAAACTTTAGCAGTACTGAACGGTTGCAAGTGGTTATATTCCAAAAGTTTAACGTGCGTGCATTTGTGAATTTTTATTACTAATTCACGCATGTATTCTAACAAGAGGAGTGTCACAAAAGTGGGTATCTGATTCCAATCAAACATTGTAGAAACGAAAAGATTTCCACGCAGAAAAACAAAATTTTCAGTGGAAATCATGGAAATAATGATGAATAGCAGGCTCCTGTAGAATGAAAAGCAAAAACAAATCATGAAATTGATTGTTTGAGGCGTAACTTGGTGAAAGCGATTCATTATTAAAAGTAAAAAGAAGAATTTTGTGCTTTCACATTAATATTTATTCACACGTTTACATTTACCTAATTCACACATTGACGCACTCAAGTGGTAAATGTGTGAATAAATATTTATATGAAAGCACAAAGTTCTTCTTCTTAATTTTAATAACAAATTATGAAAAAAAGTGTTCATTCCGGAAATCGATCCTGTGACTTCCGGTTTAGAATTGAACACCGTAACCACCGGGCTACTTTTCATTCAAAATTAACAATAGTTTCTAAGGGAATATTTTAGGCCTGTAAATGTTTAACCGCGTTTCTTGTTAAAACAATTAGTTATATAATCCCATGTGGGGGAGGGTGATTGGTGGAAAGATCCCTATTGAATTCTACACTGCAAAGTTTGATTGAAATCAGAGACCTAGCTTTGTGACACTCCATTTGTAAGTAGATTTTTTTTGGGATTTTTTTCTGCATCTCAAATGTGAATTTTGATTGTTTTTCGAAGCTAAATAAACATTTTTTTGTACAACCTTTATTTTTTGATAAGAGTCATCGATTTTATCTACCGATCGATACCATGGTTCAAATTACGATTTTTGTAGAAAAGTCTAGCTTTTCATTTCGATTAAAAATAGATAGCTCGACAAATCTATTTTAGCAGACATTTTTCCACCACTATTCGTTTGGAAGTTTTCAGTCATCAGCTTTTTCATCTTAATATGAGCCAATGAACCAATTTCTCTCCTTGTTTGTTTGAATACGTGGACTTACCCGCCATACTGTGGGTGAGTTATCCTCTTGTCTACCTTGATGACCTGCTCGCTGCCTTCGTTTGTGTCGAAGTCAAAGTCTCCTGCATCAACCTGAAGAAGGAGAAATGAATCATTGTTAGATGAAATTAATTTCATATCTTAACAGAGCGATTATTTTCAGTTTTAACAGTATAGTGTAACCATATTATGGCGTCAGCCTTGGTCGTTGTTCCGGACCAGCGTTGTATGGGGGATCGAGTATTATTAATGTTATTATGTGCTGTATACAGCGTTGTATATATGCGCGTATGAACGTAAGCAGAGTATTTTGGAGTTCATCTCTATGATGAGTCAACAACCGCATGATTGGTTTAACGCAAATCTCCATTGAAGACTAAACATTCCAACGTGCTTTTGATTTGCTTCATCGATGTGAATCCTAAAGTTTTTCCGTCATTATGAAATTCTATTTTGCTATTGCTTTTAGTTGAAAGATCCTTTTGATGTTCCGAATGATGTCATAAACATTGATTAAGTTAAAGTGTAACATGAGCAATTGTTGTTAATATAGCAATTTGCAATATGCTGTGGAAGCAACATGCCAGGTTGCATAGGTTGCCATGATATTTTTTATTTATGTTTTTTTTAAACAGTTTGTTTAGCTGATTGTTTTTATGAAAAAAGATTAGTTTGTGGTGGATATAAAAAGTGTATGGTGTTTTGTGTTTCTCTGCGAATTAAACTGTTCAAAATCTGGACTAAAGGACTCTATAAGAATATATATTTTATCAATTGTTAGGGAGGGATAGGGAATGAGTCTGCTTATGTTTGCATATATGCATTCTTATGTTGAAGTTAGGTGGTGTTACAGCATTGCTTGTGTAAGAAAGAAAAGAAAGTAATGTAGTAAAAAGGTCTTTTTAGTGAAGAATGGTGTAATGGTCGTGTATATCGTTCAATTGGTTGACGCTCAAAGTGAATAAGTTAATTTTGTTCATCAAAATGCAGAACGCCCAGATAGTGTGCGGCGAAACGCGAGCATGTTAATATTAATTAAAGAGGACTTTCGAAAATTTATTATGCCTACTGATAATTTATAGTTTATTTCTTAAATAGCTCCATTTTTAGTGCTAATCATATGGTATCCTTAATGAAAAACTAAAAATATTATACTTTGTATTTAATAATAATAGTAATATTTTCCGCCTTAGCAAAGTATGAACTACAAAATATTTACAATAAATGGAAACAGTACGCAGGAATATAGATTCCCCGTAGGTTAATCTAAATTGGGATTACAATAATACGTTAGCTTAAAACAACGACTGGAGCAGATTTTTTCATAATATTATAGCAAACAATTACATATTAAATACAAATCAAATTAAATAAATCCTATTAATTATACATACATAGTGTATGTTGTACAAGAGTGTAATGAAGAAAAATTAAGATTTATAAATTAAAACAGTGCAAATACAAAATAAATAATGAATTCAAAGAGGAAATGGAAAAAATGAGAAAAAAATCGTGAGAATTTGTTTTTTTTAATTTTAATTAATAAGCAATTATTATAGCAATAATTAATAAGCAATTTTGTTTTTCTTTAAAAAAAGAAATATAATAAATCGAAAAACCTCACCCATGTACGAGGTAGGGGTTCGGCAAACTGTAATGTATACTTTTTTGGGGAAGTACTAGGGTAAAGAGTCAAAGTTAGCTAAGCATTTGCTTACGTAATGCTTATTTTTCCCTAAGTAGTTGCCGTCTGTGAATACTTACATAAAATTTACCCAATTTCGGGGTTTCGGTGACGCAGTGTCCAGCGGTCAGAATCCAGTTCTCATTGATGATTGACCCTCCACACATGTGCTGCTTGACCAGGCCCAAGAGAGACCATTTCATGGAAATTTGGTAAGGGAATTGGCCTGTGAAATAAGGAAATCGCATCGGTGTGAAGCTTTGAATATATTTTTTCTTCATTTAGATCGGTTTAGTTCAATTTCCACGAGAGTTACCAATGCTTCTTCTCTCTTTCTCAAGATTATCTTTAGTCATTTTTTCTTTTAAAAGGCTTTATTATCGATTTCTAACTTGAATCGATTTTCTATATTTAAGAAAATAGTTCTAAAATGGTGATATCGTACGAATTTTCATTTTGTTGTAAAATTGGTCGGTGTACGTGTAAATTTAGGACCGGATTTCCCTATAGACTAACTAGGTTCCTGGTCCTTTACTAGAATATAAGTATATTCTGGGCCAAATTTGAGGCTCGTCGTCGTCGCTTTGCTCAAGAAACAAGTACTGACGCTAATTTGCCTCGCTGATGCAAAGTAGTTCAACTTACCTCTCTTTGCGTCATGGCCTCCAATTACTCTTGCTCCATAATTGTTTCCCGGGAAGGCGTCTGAAAAGAGTAACGAATACATATTTAAAAAGTTCATAAACATTAACAAGTTTCATTTTCACCAATTGGAATCAATTTAATTTGGGCGTAGAAATATATTCTATAAATATTTGAAGGCACGAATAAATATTTGATCTGCTGCGGACAATGAGTCTCCTCTCCGATTGTTATATTTTTATCTTCATTTTCATCATTTTTTATAATTGATACAGTTTTATTTATAGTTATGTGTTGTTAACGTATAGTCTTGTGATTATTAATGCATTACTGTTTTTGTATATTCTCATTTATCGTTTAATTTGTTTCAGTCTCGAGTTCATTGTTTCATTCTCCTTGAACAGTATTAAAAGTCATCAATATTTTTATTTGATTGTTGTTTTGAATTAGTAGTTTAATTTATTAATATTGTTGCTATAATTTTTACGTTAGTTGTTAGAATGAATGTCTATTTTTCTGTTTCATTGTTATTTTTTGACTTGTGTATTAGTCACAGTCTGCCTACGGTTTTTTTGTTAGCCATCTAATTTCAGTGTACTGTTGTGTAAAGTGGTGTTTGCCGTGAGAATAGGTATGTGAATGCAATCATGATCCTTTATTGTGCTTCTTAAATACATTTATTGACCTAGTGGACTTAAAAGTAGAAATTATGCCCCGCGAGTAGTGAAATAACAGCATTTACGATGGCCGATTTTACTTCTGCTGAGGGTATTTCTAAATTAATACAACCACCAGATTATGCCGGAAGCAACTCTCTTCTTCTGCAGGAGTAATATTTATTAATATTATTATTATATTTGTTAAGATTACCTTAAAGGCTATTTTCGTGAATTTGAAGCGGATCAATTAAGTATTAAAATGAAAGGTGTACAGTGAAAGGTGTACACTGTGCACCTTTCATTTTAACACACTGTGCAGTCATTGTTTAAGAATTAGTAGTCTTCTCAAAATATTTTTCTTCCGACTAAGATAAAATTTCTACGGTTGTAATTCCAGTTTCTTTTCTTTATTAAATCTTTCCAAGGAAAGTGGTTATTATGGTTAAAAAGTGAAATTATTCTTCGTAAAATGCATGAAATACATGCCTGATAAATTCGCAGTGACTTACTTTGAAATAACGCTGTAGAATAAATGATCGTCGTGTATTTTGTAGGCACAGACACACAGCGCAGTCAAACTAATACAACAATTAAATAAAAAACGTTAAAAAAGTAACTAATTAGATTAGATAATAATTCACTGAGATCGATACTATATTCAAATCGCTCCAAAACTGACTTTATAACTCATATTGTATAAAATTATGATTAAAGATAACGAGCACTCAATAATTTTTCGTTCAATATTTCGTCTTCAAATTCATTTCACTTTGAAATCTAAGAAACTAACGGCTACTGCGTGAGTACCATAGCAGTAGTCATCCAGTCTTATCGAGCAGTTATCCAGTTATCGTCTGCAGATTTGTTCATCATTTATCTCGTGTTTAGACATAATATTTCTGAAATAGCAGTAATTTTGTCAAGATGTGCGGAAAAATGTGTTGATAACAAGCGATTCTGCGCGGAGAGAGAATTCTATAAGCAGTCCTTAGATTTTTCGCTTGTATCTGCTTGAATATTTTCTGTGCAAAACTTAAATTGGTATTTCATATTTTGCATGTTCAGAAGCCAAATGAAACGAAAATGAAAAGACCCTAATTATTAACCGCGGGTGATTCAAACGACCTTGCGACAGGTGATTACACAGGGATATCATAAAAGTATGGTGCGGTTTCAGTAATTCATCGGAAGATTGTAGGAATAGGGTGGCATAGATTTTTGCTTGTGTGCCTTGAGGAGGGCATTTCAAGTGCAACACTCCGTCCGTCGGATGGGACGTTAAGCCTTGGTCCCCTTGACGCATTTCGCTAGGAGTAGGGTTTCTCCCTAGTCTAAGCGACTTAGGGCGTATAAATTGAAATTTATTGATTATGTAAAAAAACTGTTCGAGGTAACAAATTCGAAAAATGAAAGATCATAAACTGTAAGTAGTTCTGTTTTCATTTGCACTATGTTCAAAACTGCACTATTCTTTTGTGATAAACCTGTATCAGTTATTTACATCTTATCTTATTACGCCGTAATTTTCTCCGTAATTATCATAATTTTCTCATCTTTATACTTGAAAATTTGAGACACAAAAGCGAAAACGCAAGAGACGAAAATCTACATTTCCGTTAGATTACATAATGTCTGTAAAAATAATCATTTCAGTTACACTTCATGCTCAATAGCTGAATGAGATGACAGCGCTAGCGTTGTTAATTTCACTTTAAAATGTAAGAAACTAACTAACTGTTGTTGCGTGGACACCAGGCATATCTAGCCTAAAAATTAATGAGTTCAGAGAATTTTCGTTAAAAATTGATTAAAAATTAACCAAATATATATATATTAAAATCGCAAAAGTCTTTAGAATGTGGTTTTTTACTCCCTTCGTTCTACTCGAGGTAGTGCACTGCCAGGCAGTGACGCTGCGAGGAGGGGAATCCGGGGGATAAACCCCCCCCCCCCCCCACAGCTCAGAGAAATTTTTAAGTTTAATCCATTTTACTTAATTGGATTGATATTACTAATAGAATGGTGGAAGGGTTAATAAAATATCCCTCAAAATGCCGTAAAAAATCACCATTTTGAACCATTTATCTTAAAATTCCGCAATGTATTAACCTCGCAACTGCCGATTATCCTGTTGGGTATTCCATATCCCCACACACCCCGGTATTAGTTGCACTTAAACCCCCTCCAGCCTTAATTCCTAGCTGCGCCCCTGCTGCCAGGTACATTATCAATGCCTGCTACAGTTTATCTCTAGGATAGCTTTACGTGTACTAGGTAAAATAGCCCAGGCGAAGAGAGCATTCCACCAAAAGAGAGACCTGCTTACAGCGGGAAACTTAAATATGGATGTAAAGAAACAATTTATAAGAACCTACATCTGGAGTATGCTCCTATACGGAAGTGAGGCATGGACAATGACCGCAGCGGAGAAAGCAAGGATAGAGGCCTTTGAAATGTGGTGCTACAGAAGAATGATGAAAATCAAATGGATCGACCGAGTTAGTAACGAGGAAGTCCTAAGAAGGGTAGGAGAGAAGAGAAGCCTCATGAAAACCTTAATAAGAAGACGGAACAACCTTATAGGCCACATCTTGAGACATGATGGCCTGATGAAGACAATCGTCGAAGGACAGGTGGAAGGCAAGAATGGAAAAGGAAGACCTCGAACAAAATATATGGAACAAGTAAAGAGAGATGTGAAAGAGAAGAAATACGTAGGAGTGAAAAGATTAGCTGATAGGAGAACTGAGTGGAGAGCTGCGTCAAACCAATCCTAGGATTGTTGACCAGTGATGATGATGCTACAGTTTATCTCTAGGATAGCTTTACGTGTACTAGGTAAAATAGGCTCTTCGTATTGAATCACTCCTTGCCACACACCCTTGTAATGGCTTGCACTTGCATCGTACGGTACCACGCAGATGTATATGTAATTAATAGATAGAAAATGAACACTATCTGATGGCACGGAAAAGGAAATTCCCAAATGAGTCTTTTGTTTGGATTTTTTTAATCGATGGAATTTGTAATCGTCCCTCGAATCCTTCCCAAGCCTTTGATCCCCTCTCAATCATTATTATTTTGTTTTCATTGTATATTGTTATGTAGCTCGTTCTTGAAACACCATATTTTCGTCATCGTCATCCAAGGTCCTATTTTTTAACGTCGGGGACACTGATAAGAAGCTTTGTTTCAAAAGTGACATAATATATCCAACTATCTATGCGATAATGAAGTATTCTTATCCCAAGGTCTAAATCATGCTTGTAATCAGAGTGATGGATCAGATAAAATCTATTTTGTATTGTCTCTGTTAATAATGAAATCGTGCGATATTGGTGCAAGTGAAGCAAAAAAACTATGCTACATATATATATGTTGCCGAGTAGGAGAAATCTTTCTGCGGAACCTAAGGAAAATAAGCTTTTAATCGCTCGTCAAAATGGCGACTCGTGGTATCTATAAAACGAACTCAAGGGTTTTGTACATGGGTGCTTTTCTGACAGACAAATGTATGTGGTGATAGTAGTACGGCGCATTTTTTCAGCAAATTCTTATTAGCTTTATCAATTTTTCAGCGACTACCCAAAAATCAAGGAGGTTGTAAATAGCTGGAGGGGGCTCCACTGATTGAAGTTTGGCCGGAATGGGGGTGCTTGGGTAGGACAAGCCACGCCCACTTTGACCAAAACATTGACAATCCCATAAGGGTCAATGATTTCTATTTGGATAAATTTTTGGTCATAACTCGTTAAAACATTAAAATAACTTATGTAACACACAATGTAATCCTTTTTTTCTTACTTCATTGGTAGGCTTCGTGATTTTATCAGTCAATCATCTTTTCCCAGGGAAAAATTATTATCAATCACGACGGTTACGTTCTACAAACAGCTCAGCTGAAAATAAAATTTTATGAGAGTAAAATAGTCATTTACCTGCTGTTATACAGGTATTGAATTTTATAATAGCCAACGGAAATTAACAATTACAGTAATAAAGTATATTTTCAAGGCTATCCCCACCAGTAAAGTGGCTAACAGACACAGAGTCTATACATTAATAGAAGTATCGCGAATGATGGGAAAAATCCGATGACGGTCACCGTCGAAATACTAATGATTATGGTAGCATTTTTCACTTCATGTAGTTCATTTTCAGAACAAAACTTAAAAAATATCAGTCGGAGACCAGGTCCGAAAATTGTCAAAGTAAGATGGCGGAACTTTGACCACGCCAGAAGCGCCTCCAGATATTCACAACCTCTGCTATGCCAATGTCTCAAGAACTGATCCATTTTTATCTTCATCAGTCTTTCGGTACTACCACATTTTGAATGCTTCTACTCTAGACTTCTCCGCACCTGTCAACGTCCAATCCTCACTCCAATAGAGAAACCTGCTCCATATATAGCATCTGATGAATTGTCTCCTCATTTCTTTCCTTATACTCTCTGCTGTAAGCAGTGGCGGATGCATATGGGGGTCTCAGGGGGCGCGCGCCCCCCATTCAGTGGCTCCGACTCCATGGGGCCTGAGGGGGCCCGAGCCCCCCCAAAAATCGTTACAGATGTGAGGAAAAAATGTGTAAGGCTTGTCAATTTTCCCCGAAGTGTTCAGATATCGAGATTCGAGTAATCAGGGTTCTCATGTTGGTCATATGACTCTTCTAAAATGCTTAAAAACTGAAAATTCACTACTTAATAAATTTACCGGGGCAAGGTCCCCGGTTTGGGCCCCCCCAATATTTTTTGTAAGTCGGCACCCTTGCCCCCATTGCGGGGCCGCCCGCATTGCCGAACATTGCAGAACCACGATAGTAACTTTTAATATCATAGGCATTTTATTTTGTATGAGTTTAATCAGTCTATAAAACTTTCGTAAACTTTGCATGTGACTTGATTATTTTTTTATTACGATAAAAGTAAAAGAAGTTCATGATATCTTTTACGACCCCACCAATGAGTTTTTTCTGTATCCACCACTGGCTGTAAGTTAATTCTTCTTTTTGCAAAAAAAAACCTCTTCGGCTGCGCTGGTCTACTCACAATAGATTTATCTTTTACTAGCAGTGCACCCGGCGTTGTTTGGTGAGGACAGTACACAGAGAAGTGGGAAATTTGGGACTTTGAACTCATGATCACATGACAGGATTTTTGTATTTTCTCTTTGAACGTGTGAAGAGGTGTGTCTACCCGGTAGGATGCCGAACCATAAAAGTTGTATGACGTGATGTGAAAAACGGCAATGAGAAAACAATGCAAAGGACACGTTGGACGAAACCGAAAGTAACACCATAGTATTTTGTAGCGTAAGATGCACATGTGTACTGAATTTGGTTGCAATCTGTGCAGCCGTATGGAAATGCATTGCGGACAGACAAACAGACATCCTCCGTTTTATTTATGTATTATAGATTTATATCTGACCTTCTACGAAAAGCCTTTACGTCCCACTTTATGACCACTGTATAACATGCTTGGGAAGGTAATCAGGGTAATATTTCATTTCGCATTTATCGTATTACTACTTTTTCACGATTTCCCGGAGGTCATGTTTCGCCTTACTATCCTCATCGTGCCAGTTGCATGTACCTTTCATTGTTTGGATACTTACTTCTGAAGTAGGTGACGATGGGTGATTTAAAATCACGCTGTCCTACATTACCGAGGTTGCTTTATCAGACTTACACGCATAATTGCGGGCGCCTGAGGGCACTACTTCAAGTGTTAGCGCAAAGCTTATCCACGCCAGCGTCGCTGCTACGCGGAAGGTGAGATTCCAAAAATAAACCGAGGTTTACGCTAGAGCGTACCACTTTTATTAATTTTTCAACAGCGATTTGAATGTTTTTAGGGTAAACTGAAAGTTAGGTTTCCCGTGACAACAGGACTTTCATGAAATTGGGCCATTGGGCCTACTAGGTGATTGCCTTCCGGTTATACGATTACGACCTCAATAAGCAAATCGTCCACTTTTGATTAAATGAAAAACCACTAGTATTTTCTATAATGCATTCATGCAACGGTTTAAGAGATATTGCAATTTTGTAAAATTTGAATTTTTACGATAGAGTCATCGCAAGAGATACCGTACTCTCGGATACGAGGAAGATAAACATTAGCCCATTTTGAAGATGAATTGATAAAATAATTAATGGATGATCTCATAAAATTTAAAGAATTAAAATAAAATTTAAAGAATTAAAATAATATTTATAGATACCAAATGCACTAAAATTTTCAAGTCGATTTTTGATTAGGTAGCCACCCCCCTTTTCCTCGTTTTTTATGTGTTATAGATACAACCCACCTATAAAAGTGGGAAGAAAAATTGACAAGCGTTATTTCATCACTTTATTGGTTTGACTAGGTTCTCGCGGCAACAGCTTGAGTTTTGAGGAAGGTGGTTGGCATCTACCTGCTATTCTATTTACTTTAAAAAGTTCTCTGGATTTCAACTAAATAAGTAGTTCAATTTTTTCCCCGAGAATACGGAGAAAGTTACTTTTATGTATAGACTTAAAATCAGATCAAAGTTTTACCTCATAAATCACACCTTCAACCACTGTGCCAACTAGAACTTTTTCAAACTGGTAACAAGGTACCAGTAGGTACAAAAGCCAGAGTTTTCTGAACTATTGTTGTATTTCGATACCAAATTTTGAAGGAACAGAGCCTTTTTTTTACCATTCACGATTTGCAAAATGTTCTATCCTGCGTCCTAAATACTCGAAAATACCCATGCGAAATTATTGGCCTGAATGTATCTGAAAAATATTTGTATTTAGGCAACAATTTTCTAAATAACAGTGTCTTTTAGGCCACGCAATATCTGCAAATGTTCTGTATTACTAAACGAATTTATATAGCATGTATTATAAGATACCTCATAAAAATGTGTACATACATATTATTCACTACGTAATACTATAGAAATCTCATATACAATGACATTTGAATATAATAAGATATATATCACTAAGGGAAGTCCGGTAGAGATGCCCCACCTAAGGAAATGTCTTCATATCTATGACTATGGTTGTAGTAAGAATGTAGGACTTCACGATATAATACAACATTTATTGATTATTAACAATATACCAGCAAATTTTGATTAAAAAATATTAACCCCAAAATATTTAAACTTTTCCATAAATATGCATTTTGCCATCTCTCAAAACTGTCCGGGTGAGACGCCCCACCTCCTCGGGAGAGATGCCCCATGCAGCTCTAGCTGAATGCAATCAGAATTAAAACTGTTTTATGATAACACATTCAAATTAACGTAAACTTATGGTAGTAATATAACATTTAAACACATTTTGAATCAATGTTTGTAAAATTATTGTTCAGAATTGCATGATTCCAATGAAAATATTCTTTAAATATTGCACTGAAACTCGTATGAACTAATGAACGGCAACAAAAGAAATAATATTTTATAGGAGCTTTTTACCTAATTTACAATTGTTTAAACATTGCTCGTCTTTTTTTCCTCGATCAGTTTGGTTCCACGCTTGTTTGCAGAGATTTCCGTAAATTGTGCATGATTCGTGCAGCCAATAATCGCAATCGAACATTTGATCAAGTTTACTGTTAATTATATACTGTTAATTATTGTGGTAAAATAGTTATCCTCACATTCCAAAAATGTCCTGGTCATCGTCAATGATCAGTTTTTCCTTATTCTTTTCCGAATTTGCTATTTTGGAAACGTTTTATTTTTTACTCCTCGTACTTATCTTTCCTTATTTTACATATTCGCCGAACGTCAGTACTTTCGCTGTATGTTTCAATTTTCTCGAATTTATTTCGAAGGTGGGAATGGTGATATTTGATTAAACGATTTTTTAGGCGCCATTTTTGAATTCTGATGATCTTTTGACGACTTAAAAGTTGCTTAAAGGCCTCTCTGGATTTTTTTCTCTGGAGCCTAGTTCAATGCCTGGTGTTCCAGGCATTGAACTAGGGTCATGTACTCCGGACAGTCGCTAAGAGCTTTGGGTTTCTATCGCTATTATTCCATAACTTATGTTGAATAATGTTAAGGTATTGTTGATGGGTCCATAGGAAATATGTCAATCTCCCTGAAACCAGAACTTGGTGGGAGTCCATTCAGACTCTGTAAATTCCTTTTCCGGCCTTTGAAAATTAATGCCGGAGGAAGAACTTGGTCTTCAGCGTTGCAGCACGAAATCACAGTGCTGTTTTTTCCTCTCTCCGTAGATGTCAGAATCTGAACATCTTTAGCACCTTTTGTGGATAAAATCTTCCCTAGGACGTTATTTAGCCGACAACCACACTCGTTCATTTTGTAGACTTCGGCCGGCCTGGTAACGAAATCATTCTCCTGAAATAATTTTGAGAGTATTTTAGAAAAGTAAGTAACGCTTTCTCTATTTATACCTTCACCTCTACCAGCTGACAACCCTTAAGACTGCCAAGCACTATTTTTTCTTAAAAATGAATTAAGCCAGTCATAACCCGACACCTTCAGTTCTGCATTGAAGGACTCGTTTTTCAGCAAACTGATAGGCTATTGATATCCTAGTGTCTCAATCAGGAGCAAACCCAGATTTTTCCAGGCGTTGATTATGACTGACAAGTCGATTTTCCTGCTGCATGCCAAATGGACCCAAAGAAATTTTTGCTTGCATTACCCTCTTCCTGCATCGGTGAAGAGTCCAAGAGGGGACTAGAAGTACCTCGCAGCCTCACTTATTCCGCTATCACCTGCTCTCAGTCTCATGAAAGGTTGTTTAAATTGCTCTTCGGCATGATCTAAAGTGAAATTTTTTTTAAACAATCGATTGAATCACTCAAGTGAATAGTGAGCGATGATTGACATCACCTAAACGAACGACTTAGTCAGTCACTAATGGAGATGGGATTTATATATTACGCTGGTAAGGAGGAGGCAGTGCTGAGAAGAGAGATGTGCCTGCTGCAACAAGTGATTTCCTTTAGAAGATGATGATGAATCTGTTGCGAATGGTTCTATCATTATTTATTTTGTAGCCTAGGTGGCCTTTCTGATTTTTTTATGCTTTAAGCAATAAGTCATGGGCTAAGGTTGTAAGGGGTATAGCATAAAAAGCTCTAATAAACTGATTCGATAATATTGGAGATAGTCTCCATACCCATATCCACAAATTAGACTGTATCAAAGCAATTAAAAAATTAGGAGGCACTTTTCATTTTAGCATTCTTCCATTGACGTACTTACTAATTACTTCTAACCAGTGGCGGATCCAGGATAAGGGCAAGGGGAGCTAAGTGTGGTTAAAAATTCTAGCAGTAGTGGGGGTCGGAAAATTACCATTCTATCTAGTGTATATTGGATACCCAAGGGGGGGGGGCATGCCCCCCCCCCACATATTTATTAAAGTCATCCCCCCCCGCAGATTCCCCCGATACATCAGCCACTGCTTCTATCGTATTGGTTATAATTGCTTGAAAACAATACAGGTAGGGCATCTATACCTTAAGGTAGCACTGGGGCATCTCTCCCGAGGAGTGGTGGGGCGTCTCTCCTTTCAGTACGGGAGAGTTGCCCTTACAGCCAGCGGGCCAACACATGGTCTAAGATGACTTGTCACTGCTTTTGGACATTTGATAAACATGCTGCTACAAGTTTTCACCCCTTAATTCAAAGTATTCAAACATTTTAACTGATGCCGACCATAACCATTATGCTCTACCTTATAAGAGAGCGGAAAATTCGGAGTCTCACTTGAAATGATGTTCTAAAGTAGCGTAAAAAATAACGAATCTCCGCGAAACTTTTGAGGCTTGATATTAGCTGTCAAACTAATTAACGGACACCACCAGCAGAGCAATCTGATGTTTATTTTTAAAACTACCACAATCGGGGCATCTCTCCCGGTGGGGCATCTCACCCGGACTTACCTTATAAGCTTTTTAAATAGTAAGTCATCCAACACTTTTACACAAACATTTGGCTTTATATTTGATTTGCATAAGATGTGATATCTTGCATTGTTAGAGGTTAGGTGTTCCACATCTGCCTAGCCGGTTAGACGTGTTAATAGATTCAAAATTAGACCACGAGTTTAATTCCCTGATTAATCTCAATATTGTATCGTAAATCACGGGCAACGAAGAGTCCAGAGAGACGCTCACAGTTTATACAACCCTTACGAATATTAAATGCAAGCATAAATTAAATCTATGAGTATTTTCGACAAAAGGAATATTCACTGCATATGACATCCAAGAATTATCGTGGTCGGTCATTAACATTTGCCTACCCAATATATAAGAAGTGAATCTAGGAAATCTATGCTAAACGCGCTCTATTTTAACTTAGCACTCTCCGTTATTAGAATGACCCGAAAAATATATGAATTTAGACCACATTGTTTGGGGGAACAGTGTCTTTTAAGACCGCACGTGACCTGAAAAAAGTATTGTCCTGTGTTCCAATATTCTCGGAACTACCGCGGAGAACTCATGGAAAAGCGATATGGTAAATATTTTCGAGTAGGGCAGTGTCTTACCTGCGGAGGACGCAGCCAGGGCCGCGACAACAATGAGTTGGAAGATCATCTTGGGCAGATGTGCTCGCGTGGCCGACCGCATAAGCCTTTTATAGAGTACTTTTATCTGTGTCACGTGTCAGCTTGACTATTCGCATGTGGATGAAGGTGTGGGTGAAGTAAGTGCTCTGGCATGCATGCGATGATCGGTTCTGATTCGGCAAGCTTATCGCTCTTCCTTGCCCGGGGAAAAAAATGGAGCAGGGAAGGTGAGAAAAAGATAGTTCCCCTTAATTGTTATAGAGATGTTTGGCGATAACGTTTTGCGAAACTCTGCGGCTATCTGTTGACATGTGGGAGGAAAAACAACTGCGGCAGGCGACAATGATGTGGGCGTGTCCGTTGGTGTTTGTGCGTTTTGGAGGACTTGCCAATTGAGGTCGTCAATCATTATTCTCGGTACAACCGATAACACTTGAATTACGGACGTTTGGAATTATGATCCAACAATTCCAAAAACATAGACACCGCCTCGATAAGTACTCTCCTGTTAATATTGAAATAAATACTTGAAAATTTCTACGATTATGGAATTTATTACAGTCTACTTTTCAATGTCATTACATCATCTTCAAGATACAAATGGTGTGTATTGCATTCAGTCAAAACAATAAACTGTACTTAATATTGTATATCATTGTATTTTATATTGATCTCATGTTTTCTTTCATAGTCCTGATGATAGTTTAAAATAAACAGAAACGTTGGCTGAAGCGTTTTTGCATCACATACATTTGACCTATACTCCGAGAACTATTTTACCATGAATTAAACGAGGTCAAGATAAGAAGAAAAAAATTAAAAATATATGTTAATGGAGGATATTCGGCACTTCTCACTCACTTTGAAATACAGTGAAACCTGTATTAAGCGGAATCTCTCGGGCCCTTCACTTTTTTCCGGATAAGACAGTATTCCGCTTAACTCAGGGTCGGACAATTCAAAAAAGACCGCGAAAGTCATATCACGTCTATTGCATGCGTTGCCTAAAAGGTTGGTTTGACTCAATTTCTACACGTAGACGAAATTTTATTGAAATAATAAAAGAACAGCATCGCATTATTTTTAAATTGTTTATTTGAAGTAACCAGTCATTTTTGTGTCTTTCCTTTTTTCCTGTGGAATACAATTTTCTACGTTGCCAATGGCCCCATGCAAGATGTTATCCAAATCAGTGTTACCTTCGATGAGACTGCATTCTTCGAATTCTTTTAATGAGACCAACATTTCTACATGCGATTTTTTATTTTCTTCACGTATTAATGTCACTTCTTTGTTTTTGGAATTTTTTTTGCCATTCCGCTTAACCATAAACACATGCCCGGGAATCGATTCCGTTTCCGCGTTTGACAGTTTCCGTTTAACAGGGGGCACCGATGCACGTAAAAACCCCATTATGACCACCAGGACCAACAAAATTTTCCGGATAATACAGGTTTCCGCTTAACTCAGGTTCCGCTAAAGGCAGGTTTCACTGTACATAGTTTCTCTTTTATTGTCATGCTAGCGTTACGAGTATAATCCGAAGGATACAGTGTGATGGAGTGATAATCGTGAAACATTTCGGGTATTTATTTCAATATGGAAATACTCAACTCCATCGATCGTGGAAGGTTACTCGGGAATTCCACCGGGTCAGGTTCTCCCACTCCATCTCGGCCGATGTACGAGTTGTCAGTCATAAGGGCATGTCAGGGAATATCTCGACCCAGTGGCGTAACTATGGGGGGATGAGGAGTTAGATCCCCCCCCCCAAAAGCCTCGGACAAATTGATTGTCTGAGGCGTAACTTGGTGAAAGCGATTCATTATTAAAATTAAAAAGAAGAACGCTGTGCTTTCACATTAATATTTATTCACACATTTACGACCACCACCTGATGATGATGTCTAACGTTGAAACCATGGTCGTAAATGTTGAATAAATATTAATGTGAAAGCACAAAGTTCTTCTTTTTAATTTTAACTCAGACAAATAAAAAAACAATTTAAAACTATTGTCTAGTTTTGACATATAATAACAGCATCTGCTTAAAGTTAAATATTAAGCGCCAAAATGAGGTAAAATGTGTTTCAGGCATGCCATTTTGAAAAACTTTTCCCGGTATCCCTGTTGCTCACTCCAGGCCATCCCATCCCCCCCAAAAGCATATGCCTAATTACACCACTGTCTCGACCAATCACGTAACTCTTGCCCCGGTGGATACCGCATTCTTGCGAATATAAGGGGGACGATTTCCAAGATTCGACATGCCCTGAGGACGATGGGCAACTCGTAGATCGAAACGTCGCGACGTCGGCCGAGATTGAGTTTGAGAACCTGACCCGTTGGAATTCCCGAATAACCTTCCACGATTCTAAACGCCGGGAAAGCCTGCGATCATTGTCTACTGCATCAAGCTTACATCTTTGGATTTTAGTCGTGGCGTTAGAATGGCAGTACAAAAGACACTATATCTCAAAATAAGTGTGAAGTGACTAATAGCATAGACGGATTTAGGGTGGGAGGGTACGGGGGCACGTGCCCTCCCCCCAGACGCTTAAAAACTTGACTAGATTTTTAATATAAGTATTAATAAATGTTATTTTTCAATACAAAATATGCTAAAATTAAGAGGTTATTTCGTAGAGTAACACTTTTACACAAACATTTGGCTTTATATTTGATTTGCATAAGATGTGATATCTTGTATTGTTAGAGGTTAGGTGTTCCACATCTGCCTAGCCGGTTAGACGTGTTAATAGATTCAAAATTAGACCACGAGTTTAATTCCCTGATTAATCTCAATATTGTATCGTAAATCACGGGCAACGAAGAGTCCAGAGAGACGCTCACAGTTTATACAACCCTTACGAATATTAAATGCAAGCATAAATTAAATCTATGAGTATTTTCGACAAAATGAATATTCACTGCATATGTCATCCAAGAATTATCGTGGTCGGTCATTAACATTTGCCTACCCAATATATAAGAAGTGAATCTAGGAAATCTATGCTAAACGCGCTCTATTTTAACTTAGCACTCTCCGTTATTAGAATGACCCGAAAAATATATGAATTTAGACCACATTGTTTGGGGGAACAGTGTCTTTTAAGACCGCACGTGACCTGAAAAAGTATTGTCCTGTGTTCCAATATTCTCGGAACTACCGCGGAGAACTCATGGAAAAGCGATATGGTAAAATTTTTCGAGTAGGGCAGTGTCTTACCTGCGGAGGACGCAGCCAGGGCCGCGACAACAATGAGTTGGAAGATCATCTTGGGCAGATGTGCTCGCGTGGCCGACCGCATAAGCCTTTTATAGAGTACTTTTATCTGTGTCACGTGTCAGCTTGACTATTCGCATGTGGATGAAGGTGTGGGTGAAGTAAGTGCTCTGGCATGCATGCGATGATCGGTTCTGATTCGGCAAGCTTATCGCTCTTCCTTGCCCGGGGAAAAAAATGGAGCAGGGAAGGTGAGAAAAAGATAGTTCCCCTTAATTGTTATAGAGATGTTTGGCGATAACGTTTTGCGAAACTCTGCGGCTATCTGTTGACATGTGGGAGGAAAAACAACTGCGGCAGGCGACAATGATGTGGGCGTGTCCGTTGGTGTTTGTGCGTTTTGGAGGACTTGCCAATTGAGGTCGTCAATCATTATTCTCGGTACAACCAATAACACTTGAATTACGGACGTTTGGAATTATGATCCAACAATTCCAAAAACATAGACACCGCCTCGATAAGTACTCCCCTGTTAAAATTGAAATAAATACTTGAAAATTTCTACGATTATGGAATTTATTACAGTCTACTTTTCAATGTCATTACATCATCTTCAAGATACAAATGGTGTGTATTGCATTCAGTCAAAACAATAAACTGTACTTAATATTGTATATCATTGTATTTTATATTGATCTCATGTTTTCTTTCATAGTCCTGATGATAGTTTAAAATAAACAGAAACGTTGGCTGAAGCGTTTTTGCATCACATACATTTGACCTATACTCCGAGAACTATTTTACCATGAATTAAACGAGGTCAAGATAAGAAGAAAAAAATGAAAAATATATGTTAATGGAGGATATTCGGCACTTCTCACTCACTTTGAAATACATACATAGTTTCTCTTTTATTGTCATGCTAGCGTTACGAGTATAATCCGAAGGATTCAGTGTGATGGAGTGATAATCGTGAAACATTTCGGGTATTTATTTCAATATGGAAATACTCAACTCCATCGATCGTGGAAGGTTACTCGGGAATTCCACCGGGTCAGGTTCTCCCACTCCATCTCGGCCGATGTACGAGTTGTCAGTCATAAGGGCATGTCAGGGAATATCTCGACCCAGTGGCGTAACTATGGGGGGATGAGGAGTTAGATCCCCCCCCCCAAAAGCCTCGGACAAATTGATTGTCTGAGGCGTAACTTGGTGAAAGCGATTCATTATTAAAATTAAAAAGAAGAACGCTGTGCTTTCACATTAATATTTATTCACACATTTACGACCACCACCTGATGATGATGTCTAACGTTGAAACCATGGTCGTAAATGTTGAATAAATATTAATGTGAAAGCACAAAGTTCTTCTTTTTAATTTTAACTCAGACAAATAAAAAAACAATTTAAAACTATTGTCTAGTTTTGACATATAATAACAGCATCTGCTTAAAGTTAAATATTAAGCGCCAAAATGAGGTAAAATGTGTTTCAGGCATGCCATTTTGAAAAACTTTTCCCGGTATCCCTGTTGCTCACTCCAGGCCATCCCATCCCCCCCAAAAGCATATGCCTAATTACACCACTGTCTCGACCAATCACGTAACTCTTGCCCCGGTGGATACCGCATTCTTGCGAATATAAGGGGGACGATTTCCAAGATTCGACATGCCCTGAGGACGATGGGCAACTCGTAGATCGAAACGTCGCGACGTCGGCCGAGATTGAGTTTGAGAACCTGACCCGTTGGAATTCCCGAATAACCTTCCACGATTCTAAACGCCGGGAAAGCCTGCGATCATTGTCTACTGCATCAAGCTTAAATCTTTGGATTTTAGTCGTGGCGTTAGAATGGCAGTACAAAAGACACTATATCTGAAAATAAGTGTGAAGTGACTAATAGCATAGACGGATTTAGGGTGGGAGGGTACGGGGGCACGTGCCCTCCCCCCAGACGCTTAAAAACTTGACTAGATTTTTAATATAAGTATTAATAAATGTTATTTTTCAATACAAAATATGCTAAAATTAAGAGGTTATTTCGTAGAGTAATTATTGCATGTAGTTTTTTTATCTCAAAGATGAGAATACCGTTTGCCTATCAGACCCTGGTGCCCCCCAGAAAAAAATCCTGGTTCCGCCCTTGCCTAATAGCCTCCATCAATATTCTTTTTAAATGAAGCAATGCACAACATTTGTACCTTGAAGATGGTGTAGTAACATTGAAACCTAAGTCGTAATAAATTTTATTGTCGTGGAAATTTTCAAGTATTTATTGCAATGTGGAAACATTCCACTACATCACACTTGAATCTTCTTCGTATTTTATTCTTCTATAATTCTTTCTTAATTCTTTTCTTCTTATAGCGTTTTTAAATCGTTTGATGAATTATATCAGCGCCAAATTTCGGTGGTAATACGCCGTTACAGCGATCAGGCACCTCTGAGGGACAAGTGGGTACCGTAAGGTTCGAATGAACGACCTGAATGTATCTTGCATTTTGTATTTCAAGTACCGATTTTAGTATTTCCCATTCTAAAATGAAAAGTACATTTGTAAAATACTTTTGAACTAGCTATGATAACACTTCTGTAACATTATTCTTTAGAGATTACTTACTTCGCTAGAATCTTTTTCTTCGTGCTGGCAATTATCCATAACGTGTTAAGGCAATTTATATTTTTTTAAGATCTCATAGTTTCCATACAAATGTATTTGGTATTTTAAAAGGTTTTTAATCCTTTAAAACCCGAACTAATTGAACAACTGATTTTAATTATTTTTGTGCATATCCTTTTAATTTTACAACTAATAAAGAGGTATTATGAAAGAAAACCCGAACAAAAACTTTTAAATGCGTTTTAAAGCATGTTCCCAAATGCTAACACGCCACAAAATTTTTGTTATTACTTGAAAAATAAATGTATACTTGACCAAAAAGTCTAACAACGTAATATATATTGATCTTTTGAATAAATGAGCATTTGCTACGGGAGAGCGATTGTAGGGAAAAATATCGAATAATCCGCATGCTCTGTACGGAGGTGATGAAAATGACCAATTTTGAAAAGGTGTAATTAACGACCAACGAGTATAAAAGTCGTGCGATTCACTTTAAACAATACTTCCATTCTTTATTTACATTAAAAAAGCTGTAAAATTAATCCAGATACGAAATATAATTTTCATGAATTTTTATAAATCTGATCCCAAATGGAAACTTTGAACTGTAAACGGTTGAAATACTATTTTGTAGTTTGTTTTTCAAATACCCAAAGCAGAGGTATTTTGCTTTTAAAATACATTTAAACGGTATTTTGTATTTAAAATACTCTTAGGCCTGTATTCTGCCCAGCCCTGGATACACCTAATGTTTTTACTCACCTCTTTTCAAGAAAATATGGGGAAAGTCCCTTTCCCGCAACTAGAATAATATGCCTCAATAAAGGATCGTAAAACTTTTATCGGTGTTCTTATTAGTGGTCGATGGAGGAAGAAGAGTCAGGAGGAGAAGCGAGGCACGATGGATCACGGAAAAGTATACGATTCTGAAGCAATTGCCTTGCGAGCTAAGATTAGGTAGATAGAATAGAAGTAATGAACGTATTAGTAATGAAGAAGGAGGACATTCTAAGAGGAGAGAATTGTAAAGCTTTGATTACTCAGAATCATGCTTTCGCGTTGAATCGTAAAGTAATTGTGCCTCGGTCGATTGTACAGTAATAAATTCATTAATAGTGATTAGACTCCAAGCACGTCTATAAAATGCAGTTATCTCTTCCCATAGGGGTGACTTCAAAGCATTGGCATTGACGATTGGATTGACGCAGACGCTAAAAGGTGCCCGGGTAAACTATGCTCATCCCAACCAGCCATTTAAGGATACAACAATGATTGGGCGCATTTGTGTATGCTGTGTGTGTAGTGTTTTGTTTTGGTCAGCAGAAATTTTAAAAATAAACAATTTGAACATGAATCAGAACAAAATTTTTGTGATAACCCCTATGAAGAAATTGTATAAACCTGTATAAAATTTTTATACATTCTTATGCAATTGCTATGACAATTTATAAGAATGTATACAAATTTTATACAGGTTTATACAATTTTTTCATAGGGGAATGTCTGTATGTTAGTAGTGATAATGAATAAAAATTTCATTTTTTTCTGTTTTCAGTCAGTTTTGAGATAACGGGTAAAAAGTTTTTTCAAATCTAGAAATTAGGTGTCGACTTGTCTTGTCTATTCACCAGATTTTAGAACTATATAAATCAATAGCGCTAGCTGCATTTCGTGTGATCTATCCGCTTCCATGAGTCGTGCAGATAGCCATGTCGGAATTTTTGACTCTTCTGGAAAGTCATGGCATTACTTACCTATCTTGCAAAACGTGAAGTTGATGTGGATAAAACGATTAATGTAGCAACGTACGTGAGTGGTGGCTTTGTCTATTTTGTTGCCGCACGGCGTCAATGAAATGAAATGCTGCTTATAATGTTTGAATTTTGAGAACGATGTTTTATTTTTTTCCAATTATTAATATCAATTTAAATAAATTAAAAGAATTTTAAGTTCTTGAAGACACGCTTTACTATGCATTCTTACAGGGGCGGATCCAGGATTTCTTTCTGGGAGGGGCACAAGCAAGGCCGTATCCATGATTTTGTTCAGGGGGGGGTACAAGGATACCTCGTTATACAAAACGAACGAAATGATAATGGGACCGTATTAAAAATCTAGCATATTTTTAAGGGTTGGGGGGGGGGGGGCACGTGCCCCCGTGCCCCCCCCCCTGGATCCGCCTATGCATTCTTATATATTTCGGGGCTTATTAAGATTTGTTATCATGGTTGCGTGATTTTAAAAGTAGCGGCAAAAACTTTCCTTCGGAATGCATTATGGGATAGTATTGGTGATATTTATATTTTTGTTCTTTACTTGGGGATAACTTATTAGGATGGAGTAAAATTTTAATTATGGATAGTTTTATGCAAAATACATTCTTTATGGAATATAATATGAATAAATAGAAATATTCCAAGTACTTTCATGCACCACCGATCTCTATCGTGGCGCCAGTAGTTTTCGCGGCTTTCGTATTCAGTTGTTTTGGTGAAGATTCTTTGGAGTTGTTACTAGCGATTGCGTTGAATCGGGGTTTTCGTGTGATTGATGAGAGTAAAGAATAGTGCGTGAGAAGTATCTGCTGCCCAGTTTCATATAGAAGCGTAAGTATTGTAATTTTATTGAGTTTACCATTCAAGAAATCGCTTTTTGGATAGGATGAACATGATGGTTTAGCGTTACCTCATGTCACCATGGCCTGTACCTCTTAATTAGAATTGATGTGGAAATCCGTCATTTCTTTGATGTATTGTAGTAGTTTTGTGTGAAGGATTGCACGAAATTCATTTTAGTTACTTGTTTGTAAGTTTATCCGAGATCTAACTCGAATTCAATTACAACTTCTCGTGCTGCGCAGTCAGCAGTTAATAGTGATATCTGCTTATCAAATCGCTTGTCGTCCCTGTTTGTGCGATCTGGCTTATTTTGATATTACCTTCTTTTCGCAGCAACATGAGTGGCTTTGGGCAGAATCCCGCTGGATCTTCTGCGTTCAGCTTTCCTTCCCTGAATCAGCCAAACACCACAGCACCAGGGGGTAAGATTTCCTCACTAAAGAATATTCCATGATTCTCTCAATTTTTTGATGAATTTCTCATACTGAAACATTTGTTAGGTTAACCCAAGTCTAACAATAAGCGTCGATTTTCTCTCATCCAAATGTGAGAATTTTCGTTGTAAGAACATTTTTACTCCCGTTAATTATGTTGATCTGGTAAATTATTTTGTAGCAGCGGCTCCACCATTTTCCTTTGGAACTCAAAAAACAGCTGGATCTACTGCTCCATTGGGCGCAACCCCTACGTTTGGAGCAAGTCCATCTCTCGGGGTTAAGACTGGCATTAGTTTGACCACGTCTACCCCATCGGGAATGCCGACTCTAGGTGCTCAGCAGCCTGGAACGTTGTTCGGTTCTTCGTGGTCCGGAGGAATGTTCTCCGCGGGAAGCAATGCACCAGCCAACACTTCCGCGGCAGCTTTGCCTCCGCTAGCTCCAGCAGCTACGTCCACTGCGACTACAGGCCAATTTTCGTTTGGTGCTCCAAGTGAGTATTTATATGTGTGGGTTTAATTTAACCCATTGTAACCCAATGTTGCTTCTGAAGCAACAGGGCCATTTCATCTCAAATCAGGCAGATAGTGCAAAATCATGTGAGATGACATCACCGATTTCTCTGAAATTTATATACAGGGGCGCCGACTTATAAAAAAATATTGGGGGGGCCATATCAGAGGTCTAGCCCCGGGAAGAGGTTAAATTCAAAGTGTGTCGCAGCACCGAAACACTACCATGATTCACACCACTTGATTCAGTTAACGTGCTTAACCTTATAATTATTTGTTTCAACACACATTGTTGAATTTATTTTAAAAGGTAACTATCGTCAAACATAGGAAATAAAAATAACAAATATATTTATGTGATTTCACAAAGCATAATATATATATATAATTATTTTCTTGAATTATTGAGGGGGCTCCGCCCCCCCAAACGAATCTTTGAGGGGGCTCGGGCGCCCTCAGGCCCCATGGAGTCGGCGCCACTGGTTATATATATATGAAAGCAGTATCCTTATGATGAATAATGATCACTTTATCTCAGCTCAGAACTGAACCGTTATAAAGTAACCACCCTTCGAATATTGCAGAGTCAGGCCTCAAGAGTAGAAAATGAAAAATCACATAAATGCTGATTACTAAGGAACCATGGCCCGTAAAGCATCATTTATATGTTCAATATCTTGCTTTGATTCACCGCGACTTTCACACAAAATGAATTCCTGGAAACCAGTACGAAAGTCGAACCATTGAGCTCCATACCAATTAGGGGTTATGTTCCAATAGAGCAAAAAGTACATACTAAAGCCTTATTTTATACTCAGATTTTATTTTTATTAACTAATGCTTAATAATAAGTTATAAAATTCCTCACATTAATTAATTTCTTTTAAAGATATGCAGAATTGTAAGTAAAAGTTAAAAGAAACAAGAATTCCACAGGATACTGAGTGAAACTTCCTCTCAGTGCTTACCTTGGCATTCCACTTATAATATTCAATATAAATGATAAGACTTATGTAGAAGCATAACAATATGCAATTTTTTAACATTCACTCTTGATACCTAATAATTCTTACATCAAAATTCCTCGGCTGTAGACATTTCGTCACAGCATATTTCGTTTTTCCTTGAAGGTGTACATGTCGTACATGAATTAAACAGCACTTTAACGAAAAAAACAATTAGAAAGAAGCTCTTATATTTATTAATTTGATTGTAAGCTGTTTGATGGTGTCTCGTCAACTTTTTTGTAAAATCTCTCCAATGAAGGCTTGACTACAGCTTTCTTCTTCTCTTTATGAAGGAGCCTAAAGTAGGCAGTATCTCTCTTAAAAAAAATCACCTCGATTTATGTTGTCAATGTCTGTGATTCCTGTATTGTTCGTATAGGGTGCCATATGAAACAGTTGAATGTTGGGACGTGCAATAAGCATCACGGTGATTTCAAAAAATTACAGACAAACATTCAAAAGTGTGAATTGTGCTAAAATCCATTGTACGAACGTCAAAGACCACCTCTGTATGATCATACATGGTCTAAACTGACCTAGAAACTGACTTAAGTGGTTGGAGTGCTGCACCTTCCCGCAGACTTTATTCTTCTGCAAACCATCCTATAATGAGGGTGCATCTAATATGCCATCAAATGCAGTAATTCTCATTCGTGCCATCTTCTGTTTCAGCTGCCACTCCTGCAACCCAAGGCCAGACCCTATTTGGGTCCACTGCCGTGTCAAGCACCTCTGGGACACCTGGTTTCTCGATGCCAACAACATCTCTTCCCCCGGCCACAATGCAAGCACCTCCCACTGCGCCACCAGCTACTGCAGCAGCATCGAATCCTACTCTCAATTTCAATTTCGGCAGTGCCGCTCCCAACACCACTGCACCTCCACCTGCATCCCTTGGTCTGAGCGTTCCATCCTTCGGTGCTCCGGCTGCACCCAAACCTCAGGCTGCTCCCGCATCGACAGCACCAACGTTGGGGTCATCGACAACGTTTTCGGCCTCGACACCCTTGGCGTCAACCACCTTGAAGTTCTCTGTGGCGTCCTCGACAGCTCCTGCCCCCACGCCCTCAACTCTCGCAATGCCTGCCAAGACAGCGACCGCAACCGTGGGCATGGCAATGTTCTCCGGACCTACCACGACTGCTGCCGTCACCAGTGCACCACCTCCAAGTGCAGTGTCTTCAGCGCCTGCGTCAGCACCCTTGGCGACGTCCTTGCTGTCCACTCCTGCAGCGGCCCCTGCCAAGAGTGTACCAGTGGCAACAACTGCAACTACCGGTGGAAGGTCAGTTCACAAATTTATTCTACTGATGAAAAATAAATAACCTTGTAAGGCTCACTAATGTAGTTAAACCTTTCCACTTCAATTTATTTTCTGAATATTTTCAGGGTTCCCACTCAACTATGAAAACTTTAAAACCTCGAATAAGCGGTGAATTTCGTATATACCGTGAAAAAACGTAGAAAAAGCCGTGAATTTCATCGTAAAACCTTAAAAATCTCTCAAACTTGATTTTAGAACTACGATTGCAAGAGCAAAAGTTAAATGTCGGTCGTGTTTCAAGGTCAGTCATGCGCAGACACTGTCCACGCATTTATCTGCACATGTACATATATTCGAAGCGCAGTAATAGGGTGGTTTCCTATTATTTTTTTATTGCTTTAATCGAAAGATTATTACTCCTGGAGTACGTATTTCACGCTTTTAGATTTTTAAATGACAACATCTATTTTTCGCGATTAAATGAAAAGTGAAAATTTTCAAGCGCGCGAAAACGCGACGCTTAAGTATGAATGCCGGGAAATATCTCCGTACGTCGTATTTCTGGTTCCCCCTCCCACCTTGTGAGGTGACCTTGAGGCGAGGCTTAGCGCTGATACGTCGCAGGATGCTTGCGGATAGCTGAGTACCTTGCTGGATGGTAGCGCTTGGCTTAAAAAAGGTTTATTAATACCTTATCAAACGAAGAAAACTTTCCGAACTTAGCCAGTTTTAATAGGTGATTATTAAGACATGTTTCCCTGAGCTCTGTGCCTCATGCATGCATTGGTAACCTCAGACAATGTATAACTCCTATCCTCTCGTGTAGAAACTAGGTCCCTGTGACGTCATGCGGAGTGGAATCGCATGGGCGCCAATCTGGCCTTTTTCAAATGAGGATAAAATTTGACCCTTGCCATTCGTCTAAACCGGTATTTCAAAAACCAAATAATTTTTGTATTATGAATACACTAATGGTGCGTAACGAATCGCAATCAATGCCTTCCGTTTTCTTTGATGAAGGAAACTACCCTATTATTGATCCGTGTGCCATGATGATACATTGACCTTAAGCCTGTACCAAAACCGGAAGACTGGTAACCAAAGCGTTCATTAACCCTGGCGAATACTCAGACAATTCTTAATTTCCCTGGCACCCTGATCCCTCCATGTTCCCGTTCACAACCTTTAGCGGGAGCTGAATTTTGCTAACTATAGGTGATGCCAGGAGAGATAGCACTTTCATTGTTGCGTTAGCATTCACGGAATCTGTTGGGTTTGTTAAATTATTAGTTAACGTGTGGCTGATGATCGTTGGGCGATCAATATCCTCTGCTTAAAATTGTTTGTCTAAAAACCGTGAATTTGACGACATCTAAACCGTGAAAACCTGGAAAAAGCCATGAATTTTATATTTTAGTTTGAGTGGGAACCATGATTGTGCTCCTATCCTCTATTAATTTTTTCAGTGGTTATGAAACTTAGGAGCTACAGTTGTCGTTGCACAGAGTTCATGTAGAGCCAAATGCATTATTTCGGAGAAAGGGTTTAAAAAGCACAACCCAGGTTTTATCATGTAGTTACATCTTGAGGTGGATAAATCTTGCATGCATCTCCTTTTATATCTAGTCGAGTGCGACAGTAAGGACATCTAACTGTTGGGGAGGACTGGGATGAGATGGGAGTTAAGGAATAGAGGGGGAAGAAGTGGGCTTAGCCTGGGTGGAGAGATAATCCAGTGTTGATGGGTCTTCAACCAGTGAGAAAGTGAGGGGCTAGTGAGGGTTGGAGTGCAGGAGGAGAAAGGAAGGATTAGTGGGAGTATGAGGCACTTTTTAAAACATAGAAGTGAACTTTATAAAGTACGTTGAAACTGACTTATAATGATCGTTCTATTTTGTTATGAATGGGATTCGTTATATCCGTAATAACACCTTCCTTGCTGCAACTTTTTAGATAAATTCACCCATTGCGCCAAAGTGATATTCATTTTCCTCTCACTTTACTTCTTGGAATGTTTCCATTTGAGTTTTAGTGTGCACTTGGCTATGAGCGTTGGTCACGTCATATACTCGGCATTGAAGTAGATGTGACCAAAGCCGTACTATGAGAGGCAGTAGAACTTTGTGGTAATGGCCACAAGTAATGACAACTAATGATAAGGTGAGGAATGGTTAAGTACAAAAGATGGCCTTAATTTCTATTTAGAATAGGAAATTATTCCCCAAGGGACCAAGAAATAGTTTGTATGTAAGAGCAGAGATTTCTTATCATCCGAACTCGTTACATGCGGGGAAATTAACATCGGCGATAATTGGAAAGTCCAAGGGATGGGAAACTCACCTTGTTATAAGGGAGATTTCGTGGCATGCATGATCAAGTGTTATAAGCGAGTTTTACTGAATATTCTCTTCTTTTCTGTAATGGAAAGGTTTCACACAGTTTAAACTGAAGCTATCAGCTATATCCTGTTGATATTGGTGTTTGCTCTATCACATTGGCCATGTAGAGCACTGAACAGGGTTCATACCAGTTAAATAGAGGGCAATTAAGGAGATAAAAACATCAGTAATCTGGAAGTCATAGAAGTGTCTAGGAAATAAGATTTTGGCCAGGGAAACACTCCAGTGGTGCAGGAAAATATGAAAATTGTGGTTGGTTGAGCTGAGCATTGCTGTGATTGAGTGTTGAGGTGGGCATTTTGATGCTGTCTGAACTGGGATGCGTAGGGTAGCACTGACTTTGAACTGCAATTAAATGCATCCATAACCGTGGGTCTTGGATGGTAGACTTCATATCCACATTATTGGCAACCTTCTTACTATGTGAAATGTCTTGAGACACAACAAACAACCTAGGAAACTAAATTTTACTAAAAATGGATGTGATATTATGGTTTAAAAAAATATCGATTAAGTTCTCGTTTGCGACCTACTTTGATGAATTATGAAGGTTATGTTGTCCACTGCGTTCATTGATTGGAGTTGTGCTAATGGTGCACATCAGCCAGCAAAGCAGGATAATTTCATCAAAAAGTTTTCCACCACTAGCAAGCAAAATTATAATGCTATGACTTTTGGGGACAAGGTGAGAACTGCTGTGTATCCAAAGCCTCACTTTAATGGGGAGCATTGTACGCTGTTTGCTGACATACTATGACCTTATAATAAAATAATACTTTGCTAAATTGCCACTTGACTTCTTATCACATTATCCTTTTGCTGCATTTTTCCATAAAATTCCTAAGTATGCCTGCGTATCGATTGATCAAAAGTCAGGGAAATTTACAACATTGAGATTGGAAATCAGGGATAAGTCAGCGACTTTGTAAAAGGAAAGTTTATGTGAACCCTGCTCTAGCTTTCCTAAGTGGCAGAAATTGTGGTCTTGCTTAGACATTTTATTTAGTCTAAGGATTAGTAACTGCCTCCGTAATTTCCTACAAAAATTTGATGGTGCCTGGAGTACGTATTTAATGCCTTTTCATTGTAAGTGGTGATGTTTCTTAGTTTGTAAAAAAGAAATTTTCAGCCGTACAATAAATACAACACTTATTTTGGTATGGAGGGTAGTCCTACATTATGGGTAGTCACCCCTACACACTGCTGGATGGTGTCACTAATGCCTGATGGTAACAAAATATGTTATCAAGTGAAAGCTCTACTGTCAGGAGTAATTTTCAGCTGAAGACCATTTTGATGGCATTGAAATTTATATCAAAGCTTATTTATATACAAGAATCCTGCTCTGCATCATGAGTACAGTTTTATTTTTGGTGCGACAAAGTGTAAGTATTTAATCGTATGCCAGTCTTCAAAGATTGTATTTTATTGATTGTGCCCAATTTATGATTTTTGCAGAGAATATGAAGCCTACTTCATCATTTTGTTTTTACTTTCTTTCATAAAGCTAGCATATGTTTATGGTTTGCCATCCCTCTCAACAAAAGCCTTTTAGTTTCGTAAAAATAGGTAGAGTCTGTACAAGGCTTGCCACAGTGTTAGTGAAAATAAAAGAAAAAAATACTCCTATAAGGAATGCAGTTGGTTGTCAACTTGACAGTCCATCACAATAGGTCTGTGGTGGTCTTGCATAATTGCAAGTAATTTGTATAGTAGTGCACTTTAACGATTTCTTAAGATCAATGCGATGGTGGTTGGCGTAACATGGTGAAACTCCTTCATGATGCACAAAGGTTAAGAAAATACTTAGCTGTTTCACAAAATAAAATATGTTGCGACCGGTTTCGATACAGCGTATCATCAGATGATGATACGCTGTATCGAAACCGGTCGCAATATATTTTATTTTGTGAAACAGCTAAGTATTTTCTTAACCTTTGTGCATCATCTCTTAAGATCCCCAAGGTGGATGTAAAATTAATTTATTGGCGGAAAAAAGAGTTTTAAATTAAATTCATGCTCTGATATACTGAAATCATCTAGCTTTTGCAGTGAGGAATGTGGCTGGATGTGCAACAGCAGTTGCTTCAATTTTCATAAAGAAAGATCGCTATGATTGCAACTCTGAGAAACATGCTTACAATTAATTCAAAGACATCAGGAATGTGACTACGTAGGTTTCCGTGGTGTTCAGGTTCCAATTTCTCCATGTTTCCGGTGCAGGAATGTGTTGCAGAGGTATTTTCATCAAAATTAGAGGATCTAATAATTTAGTACATACATATTCAAACCAACAACAGGACCTGAAGGAGAGAACATGCTCATTTTTGTTGTCCATAGAAGGAAGCCAGAAGATGCTTGCTTCATTTAAAATATTTATTCAGCTAAGAAAGGTTTGTGTTTTCATGTATCCAGATTTGTTGAAATGGATGGGCAACTATTTAGCCAGCATTCAGAAAATGTTTTTCTCTGTTCAAAGGTAATAAGATGGACCATAAATGAATGTGATAGTAATTGAATGGCTTAAAACAACATTTTGAGGACGTTATCATATGTTGTATGCGTCGCAAGGTTTCCGGGTTGACCTCCGCGTCGATTCATCTTCAAGACGACAGTTTCGCTGGCGTTGCAGCTAGCGTCTTCAGGTACGAAGTATCGGATGCAGGTTTTTGCTCGTCTTATATAGGCCTTGGTTTGGGCTAGGTGCATTCTGATTGGTCCGTGGGTAAGAGTCTCTTCCATGTGTTTGAGAGCGAATAGCTGTCCTCCCTGTTGAAAGTGGATGTTTTCGCGATTTCTATTGGCTCTCGTATGAGTTGTGGAAAGTAATGTTTTTCTCTAGCGATGATTCTTGCGCTTTCGAAGTCCACATTGTGTGTTGGTCCTTCCCATACGTGCTCGGCGATGGCGGATAACCAAAACTGTCTATTTTTGGTGGCCCTTAGGTGTTCTTGCATTCTGATTTTCATGGCTCTTGATGTTTGGCCGATGTATGACTCTCCGCAAGAGCACTTAACTTTGTATATTCCGCTTTGGGTATTCATGGGCACGTGATCCTTGGCCTTGCATAGGAGGTTGGATGTCTTCGTGACACAGTTAAAACGTGTCACTATACAGTAAAACCTCTATGTAGTGAACCTCTTTACATCATAAACCTCCATACATCATACCATCCCTACGGTCCCGTCAGATTTACATGTAAATTTATAGGTAAACCTCTTTGTAGTGAACCTCTTTATATCGTGAAACCTCCACTTATCATACCAAGGAGATACCCCCGAGACGGCCTAACTACCTCTTCAAATCAAACTGAGACAACTAGACACCATTAATGCAGCTGCGATTATGTACATGGAATGGCATTTTCAGTGATAAATATTTCACCCTTATTATTTTTTTCTTATATACCTTTAATATGCTGTAATTTTCACGTTAATCATTAGTTGTGGCCATTTTGTTCCATATGAGAGCATACCTAACAGTAAATAAGAACAAAGGTATCTAACTATCCTAATTATTTTAAATGACTGTTGAATTAAGAGAGATCTCATAGTTTTCTCTCAAATCGTAGTAAAAATCATGTGATTGCACACGCTTTCTGGAATTATTATGTATATAGGTAATAAATATATGTTCACTAATCCATGCATGTTTGTTTAAACACATACATATAATGGTTTTATAGACAGTAGTGCCTTTCATTTCTGAATGATATGAAAAAATGGTGCCTATCACTAAAACCTCTCTATAGTGAACCTCCATACATCATAATGCCCAAATTTTGGTCCCCGCTGTGACGATATAAAGAGGTTTTACTGTATTATGTTTCCCCAGAGTTCTTGCTATTTTTTCAGAGAAAGTTTATTGCGCACAGTTTAAAAACCCAGATATTTGATTGAAAGAAGGGACCTTTAATGATTATAATAGTGATTGAGTGGCAAACATTTTGAAGACGTTTTCTCATGAAGTTTGTGGTGCAGAGTTTGAAAACCCAAAAATTTTATGAAAGAAGGGGTCTGAAACTTATAAAACTATTTGAAATGTTGAGGAAAGTGTTCTTTCTTTTTCATCACCATGTTAACAGTGTGACAACAGCAGCTGCCGCGCCACCCACTGCTGCCCCTGCAACGTCTGAGGAGGATGTCATGACTTACAGCAAACTTCAGGAGAACATTAACAAGTGGGCCATGGAGTTGGAGAAACTTGAGAAGATTTTCTTACACCAGGCGACTGAGATGAATGGATGGGATCGGGTGATTGTCGAGAATTCGGATAAGGTGAGTGAAAATATATAGGCTGTAGTGTGTAACTAATATGTATATTTATGCATTAGTGCTGCCATCCTTTACTGCTCCTTATTTACAAGTTAGGTACAGATCGCAATGAGTAAAACCTCTTTATACCGACAGTGGCATAATACAGTGGAACCCCGATTTATCATTCCCGCATTCATCGTTTTCCCGCATTCATCGTTCGCCGCTCCTGGTCCCGAATTAAGTTCCATAAAGACAATGTAATTTTTTCCCGCATCTATCGTTCCCCGAAGTATCGTTTTCCCGCATTTATCGTTTGACGATCGCGGTCCCGTCGTATAATTTTCCCGCATCTATCGTTTGACGAAAATGAGACGAAGTGTTTACAACGTGTTGTTTACGGCTAATAACGACAGACACAAAGTTTGATTCTTCCCCAGGAGATTGAAATACGATAGGGAGAAGCTGAGTGCCGTGGGATAGTTACATTATCGCATTTCCCAAGATCCGGTATCCCCCTCCATTCAGCACTCGCCTCTCCCCGTCTGAAGCTTTCCTCTTCTCCGAAATAAAAAAAGGTCCCAGCTCGAGCAGGGATCGTATTACGAAGACCTTAGCTTGGAAAGAAAATATCAAGTTACTTGAGAACAAAAGAAACCTTTTTCACGCTTCCCCCTTTCTCGACCACTGACTTTTTTTTAGCTGACTCACTAAAAAGATCCCCACCTCTGGAGGTCAACAGCTGCATGAATCACCGATTAGCTCAAAAGGTGTGTAGAAATGAATTTCGGCAATTGGTATTATACTTTTATTATATTGAGATATTAGTGATGTACACGTAATTCAGTAAAGATTGATACCAAACATGACGTATTTCTAACGTTATTTAAGCATTTTAAGCAAGGAAAGAGTTGGAATAATACGATGGTGATTTCTGGCGAATAACGATATCCTCGCAGCTGATAGAGAGCTTCACGGCAGTTGATGCGATTTTTTTCGAAAACAGGGCGTCTGGTTACAATTTACAAGTTATGCTACAAGTTTCACTTGTCTGAGTTGCTAACGAAGCGATGTCTTCTCTGGATATTTTGTTTCTCTCGACTAGCAATCTGAATTCATCTGCTCATCTAGGGCTACGCTACTTATTGTTAGAAATGAGTGGGTAAGTTGCCTTCTCTATAGGATAAAAAATTTCATCGTGCAGTCATATGGTCATGCTTCACCCTCTGCAGTAAGTTCTGCCTACGCCGTACGCGATAGCATTAGTGCCAAACTTCACCTCGCACGAGTGGTTCCGTACTTTCCGGGGTGGGTTGACTTAAAACTAGCGAGTGTTTTCCGCGTGGGTTCAATGGAGTCCGGTTTCATTTTTATTAGTTTTATTCTTATTCTTGGCCTTCTTGATCCATTTCATAACCAATCACTGCGACGGCGAAATCAGTTGTTTGAGGCATAACACGAACATTTCTCTAGTAAATACGTGTACTTGAAATGGCATTTGATGGATAAGAATTTTTACATCAGACAGAATTGCATAATAGCCGTGAAAATTCCGAGTGTAATAATATTCCTGTAATCAGCTGAAATCTCGTTTGAATCCATTAATGAATGTCATAATTTGCAAAAATCCAGCTGATCCTGGGACATAGGCAACCCGGACAACCATTCCCGCATTCATCGTTCTTTTCATCCATCCCCCTGAAAAACGACAGATCGAGGTTCCACTGTAATAATTTTGGTGTGTTGATGTGTGGAGGTTCCTTTACAGAGGTTTCAGTTGCATGCCTGTATTTACCAACCATTTAGAAATGAAATGCACTTTTTCATCACTATTGATAGGTGCTTATGCCACCATTGGTGTTTTTCATCACTCATGATTTATTGGTTCATGTCAGGTAGAACTATCATTATAATGAATCCAAAATGATTTACTCTATTTTGATGTAATTCTGCAATGATGACCGCTTTCGAGGCGGTCCTTGCCAAAACAAACTTTCCTGGTAACCAAACTCTCAGGGGGGGTTTAGTGTTCCAGTTTTCCAAGCACGATCGTGCTCAGTGATCATGGATCCGTGTCCGACAGCAGTTGCCTCCTGGCCAACTAGTGTGGCCACCGGTCAACTTGTTTAAAATGTATTTTTCTTTCATATTTCATGTTACAGCTTCACATGTTAAATTCCAAGATTGAGAAGGTTCGCAAGGAGCAGAGGCACCTTGACCTGGAGTTGGACTACATTCTGTCGCAGCAGAATGAGCTGGATCACATGTTGAAAGGCCTGGAAAAGGAGTGGGGATCTGTGCCGCCATCCGACCCAGAGCGGCAGCACACGTAAGTCATCCATTAAGGGCTTTCCTGACCACTAATCTTTTCTCAGCCAATCTATGTCATTTTAAAGAAAGGTTTGCGGGAAGATAAAAGGAAGTAGCGTATTTGACTGCCAATAAGACCTGCCGGCATATAAGACACTTTGATTTCTGTATGGCATGCAGTAAGGAAAAGTCTGCGCGAAGTTGCGGCTCTCTAACAGCTTTAGTTAGTTCCTTTTAGATCTTATAAGATAGTATAAATTGAAGCGAGGTATTGAACGAGCTTGGTATGGGACATTTCTTGATACAATCAAGCTCGTTTGATATTAACAATGAAAACACTTTGTTACTTCCACAAAATGCACAGTTTCTATTTATTACCGGTTTCGGCTATTACACCATTTTCAAATACAGGTATTTAAAATGGTGTAATAGCCGAAACCGGTAATAAATAGAAACTGTGTATTTTGTGGAAGTAACAAAGTGTTTTCATTGTTAATATGGAACCCTTCCACCACGTAAATGCTTCAAGTTTTGATTTAATCTCGTTTGATATCTCGATCCCAACTTCTTCGATATTGCAGGAGCAAGCAAAAGGATAGTAATATATGATAAAATAAATGAATGATAAATAGTATTACATAATAGTGTTGAGCTTAATTATAATAATGACCACTACAAAATTCTTCAATTGTATAATAAATAGATGTTAGTAAATGTAATGGAGTCCGTATTGAACACTAACCCATTCAAACCTTCTCAAAAAAGATGCAAGTATGGTTGGAAGGAAATTACTTTGCTTTTCTACAAAACACACACTTTATTGCCGACTAGTTTCGGTTACACTGTACCATCTTCAGTCTTGAAAATGGTACAGTGTAACCGAAACTAGTCGGCAATAAAGTGTGTGTTTTGTAGAAAAGCAAAGTAATTTCCTTCCAACCATATAATGGAATTCTACAAAGTAAAGGCCTCAACAATTCAGTGTAAAGATGCAAGTGATTTTTTGAGCTGTTATTCTTGAAAAAAGTCTTACATGCTGTCAAACACCGTACAGCCGGATCCGTATTTAATGTTTTTCCGCATTTAGTGTTTATTTTTTGGGGTCCTGATGTATTCCATATCCAAGCAAATTAAAAATTATCCTTATTTAGTGTTTCTGCATTTTTCCGCATTTAAGGTCGTTAAAATTTTTTCCCTGTAAGATGTTTTTGAGCGATTTAATGTTCTTTCATTGTGGTTTATTCAAATGATTATCGAATTCTTTGAATTTCTGCTCAACAACAAGAAAATTCTCATGAAATTTTAGCTTGTGTCAATTGAATCCATCAGGGAAAGCTTATTCATCAGCATTCTTCTGCAAATGTAGCATAGGGACCTTCAACTTGCAAGCTGGGTTATTTGTCTTCACGTAATATTTCGCTCCCCTCCTTATTCAAACTCTTTTATTTACATCAAATTCAATCTACAGGCATCCCCCGAGTTACGTATGTCTCGACTTACGTAAATCCGTACTTACGTAAGTGATAACCATATTTCAAATGATTACGTTAATTTTCGAATGCGAGCGCGAAGAAGTAGATTTTCGCTTGTACAACCTATGGTAGAAAAAAAATTGATTAGTTATCGAGTTTTTTACGTGCTAAAAATAACAAAGTGACCTATTTTTGTCATTCCTCGAAGGAATTTTCATTAATTTCTGTAGAAAAATCGCTTAAAAATCCCAAGTCAGCAATCAATTGAAAATTTGCAGTTCTAGCGATGGATGTGGTTGCGCTCATTCCCGTACGATACAACTTGTTATACAGCATGCACACCCGAACTCCGACTTTCAACTATTTAAAAATTGTATCCTTTAGTTTGGACATTTCCATCTGTGGAATTAAAAGAAAATGAAGTTCAAGCAGAAATTTTTATTGCGGAAAAGAATTGTTTAGTACCCACGTAACGGCATTGAAATTTTGAGTGTTGGCAATGAACGCCGCGAAAAAGTTAAGGAAAAGTTGACACACGATATTAATTGCGTAATTTTTTACATGTTTCTGGCGGAAAATTTTATAAAGCTGCATTTTCTCGTTATCTCATATTGTGTGCAACTGTAAATGAATATTGCGTCATTTAAAGCTTTTCCCCACTAACTTTGGTGCACGTTAATGACGGAGTTGGCTGAATAAAAGCTCACTTTTAATTAGCTTCGTGCTTTGGAAATACTCTTCGATGTTCGATGTTTCCAGCGCAGTAAATATTCAAATGATGATATTTTCACATTGTTTTATTGAGATATGAGATAATGAAAGTATGCTTCCGTGCGTGAAAGATTGAGTGTATGTGCGTGTGAATGTATCTAAGAATATAGTAATTTACTGGTATTTTTTTGTGTGTTATTTGCTCGTAATCCTAGACTCTCCTCCTACGTGTATTAACTGTGACAGTGAAACCACCAGATTCATCGGTCAACGTAATACATAAAAGGCAGAAGATATAATGATTAAAGGTAGGTAGACAATGCATTCTTTGGGCCCTTAGATCGCAGTATAACATAATGAATCAATTTAAGTATTCAGTTTAGTAATGTAGCGTTGAGATACCATACTTTCCCGAATCCACGCAATCAGTCAACTCTGGGAATAATATGACGCATTTTGATTGGCAATGCTCGAGATGCAACTGTCAGACTATATTAATGTTTACCGATTTTGTATCTAATAACGTAAGAATACGCGGTAGAGTTCATGAATATCGAAATGAATTGAATGCAACTTCACCGAGAATTTACCGCGCATTTCTCTGCTGAGAATTTCACCGCGCCGATCGAAATCTCTGAAGCACTAACGCAAAGGTTCGACTTACGTAAATTTCGACTTACGCAGAGTCTGCCGGAACGCATCTCTTACGTAACTCGGGGGATGCCTGTATTGGAGTTAAGTCATCCCTAAATAACCTATAATGACCTTATCTTTTGCTTCTTGTACTTGACTTTGATGATTTTGTGAAGACTGATGACACGAGTTGCTCTCTGAGGGCCACTAATGTGATGGTTTTCTGGGAATGTTTTTCATTGATGGCTTACACATCTTTTAACTTTCAACTCTACTGTCTATGGGAAGTCCTTTGTTAGTATGTATAATATTTATTCAGTCCACTAATTTCACTTCAAATGAGGAGCCCCAAATTTTGTGCGCATTCACCCATAGATTCTTTCTGTAATCCATTCCAATGTCAGTTTCAATGGATGAACCGAAAAAGAACTGAGGAAGTGTTTCCCCTGACATGGTTTTGGGTGAGAGCATTCTTTCTCTATGGAAGATATTACATTGTATTTAGGTATCCCGGAATCCATTTGAAGATATGCGAATAGCTATTATCGATGTTGATTCAAGGATCTGCTACTATTTTATGTCAAAAGAGAATGGCAATCAAAGTTTTGAAAACTGTATCACAGCCTATTGTTCTAAATAAATTGCTCATGCTGGAAAAAAATCTCTGTATAATCATGGTAAAATCGATGAACATGAAAAAATATGAAATTTCTGCTGGAATTCCTTGGTGGTTGACTTGATCATCGTAACTCTGACGAAATTGCCAAACTCCAGTGGCAGTGATATTTTTCAAATTCACTCCAGTTCTGTTGAAGATGAAACCTTTTCACTGCGCGGAGTTAAGCTTATGGTTGATGAGAATACAAGTATGGTAATATGCTCACCTTATTGTACATCAGGGACTGATGTCAAAAAATAGGTTTGCCACAGTATATTTCCTGGAAGTTGCGAATGAATATTCGTGTCTTTATGCATGCCTTAATGATAAAACTTATCTAAGCATAGGAAAATGCTGACTGGTGCTATACTTTTGTGGCATTTTGACTAAAACTGATGTACAGTGAAACCTGTGTTTTTAATGAGACACCTCTGTACAATAAAGGAACTATATGGGTCTAGATTATCCTCTTAGAGCCACAAGCATTTTTACCCCCTTTACAGCAAAGTTCTTTACTACTATTATATCTGCGAAAAAATATATAAATGGCCTATGTACAGTATAAGCACGTGTAAGAGGCACACCTTTTTTCCCAGAAATTGCAGCCTAAAATGGGGGTGCATCTCTTATACAAAGTTCTTATCTTCCCCCTCCCCTTCACCAGTCGCAAGTCCTAGTGTAACTTCGTGGCCTCGGTTTTCAGGGTGAGTCAGTCATCTGATACCCTAGGTCACAAACAAGCGGTAGGCAGGGGAGTTTCTTAGTGACGTATTTTTAAAATGCTCCTGTTCGCTTTTCTTAACTTGTAAGCATTGCGCCGTCACGTCGGTACCTCAGAGGTGAACATGGAAAAATCGCATGGGGTTTTTTGCTCCGGAGGGAGCGCTAAATTTACTGCCACGAGTGGGCATCCCATGGCATTTATATTGCAAATAGTAATGGCATGTCAAATGTAGAGAAACACATAGTTTTGAGTTGTCTGGTATCAACATCTGTCTTGCCGAGTAATTTCCATTATGCTGAGGACCCGATTTTTCAAAAATCATCTTCAGACGCTATTATGAGGATTATTGCAACTGAAACTTATATTGGTGTCAAAACCTGCTAATTAAAAAAGTCAAACGAGTGTGTACATTGTTGGACTGAATTGTGGATAGAAGGAATCTGAAATGCTTATACGTGAAGAGTGCTGAATGAGAGGTCGAGGAAGGAAAGAGCTTGCTCCCTCCATCTTTCAAGCAACAAGGCTACGAGGGAAGGAGCAAGGGAAGATGTTGAAGTTTCCAGTCCGCCTCGTCTTGTTTGAATGCGCTCGTGTTATGCTTGTTTCTTCCGAAATGGTGCTGTTTGGACTAAATTGAATAAGGCCTCGGGTACGATACGAGCGGCGGGCGGCAAGCGGCAACCTGAGCGGCACTTGAGCGGCAGCGGTGGCTACAATACGAGCGGCAATTTTCTAACCGCTCAGGTTTCTCACCTTTTCTAACTTCAGTCTTCCTTTGTTTGGCCGTATTCTCACTACTTTGATGTTTCTCTGCTTACAATTTCAACTACACTGAAGGATGAATCTACTGAGCGGCAGTGGAAAAGTAATCGGTCTGGACTTGGAACCATGAGCGGAGCGGAGCGGCGCCGCTCACTTTCGCTCGCCGCTCAAACATATCGTACCCACCCTCAATAGATTTACACGCAACTAAATGAGGCCCAATATCAGCCCGATACAGGGACGCCGACTTATAAAAAATATTGGGGGGGCCCAAACCGGGGATCATGCCCCGGGAAATTTTATAAGTAGTGAGTTTTAAGTTTTTTGAGCATTTTAGAAGAGTCATATGATAAACATTAGAGCCCTGACAATTTGAATACCGATATCTGGACACTCCGAAGAAAATCGGCAAGCCTGACACATTTTTTCCTCTCACCCATAACGAACTTTTGAGGGGGCTCGGGCCCCCTCAGGCCCCACGGAGTCGGCGCCACTGGCCCGATATCAGGCCGAGCGGCGCCGCTCACGCCGCCCGCCGCTCACCGCTCGTATCGTACCCGGGGCCTAATACTAGCCTTATTGTGACTATAAATCTTTGGGTCAATAAATTGGAACTTTAAAAACTTAAATGCTGTCAGATAAGCGTCGCGTTAGGTCTCATTCATTTTTGAACCTCATATGTGTCATACAATCATACAATTGCTTACAATATCTTTGAGCTCAGTAGGTGACTCACCTAGCATTTGGCTTCCAGAAACTGGGGGAATTGAACCTGGTAGACTGAAAAAAGTTATTTGATGAGACGTGGTAGGGATGAAACACGTTTCCATTGTTCCCGTGTATTTTGATATTTTCCTTTGAGGCATGTGATTTATGGTCTGCGAGGTCTTAGAAAGGAAAAAAAGGCAGAGGCATGGGCTGATAGAGGGCCGAGTGTGGTTCTGTGAAATCTATGACGTGGTTAATATCCTACGGCGCTGAAATCCCCGCGATTGTTGTTAAATCACTTGGGAAGGTCCATGCTATGTGCCTGTCGTGTTTTGCCTTAAAATTTTCCACAAATGCAATTCTATTGCAATACTCCTACAAGAGCTTTTAAACAATATTGTTGGTGAGCAGGACAAGCATCGTAGAGCAACAGCGTATGCGAAGAGAGGATGGGAACTCTTTCTACTCCCTCTTATGGGATGTTGCATTCAGTAAACCATTGATTTAAAATTTCGGTTTCAGATTCAATTTCTTCGATGAATTTGGTTCCGGAGTACAAGGTTAAGGGCATTATCAGTGGAAATTTGGATCCAAGGTATCTGATCTGACCACCCCTAGTAAGCATCATAAGGTTAAGACTACAAGTGAATACCTACTTATCTCCGAGTGCCATACATATTGTATTAATTTAGCTGAAAAAATGCCACATAAATTTTTAGTATTGGAAGAGGAAATTTTGATAACTGTCAAAAGTCAAAGCATACATCTGCAACACCGCAGAATAGGATAATATAATGCCGCAAATTTTTTTCTTTAGCTTCATTGCTCAAAATAGGGGTCATCTCTTACACATGCTTATACAGTATGATGATGTCTCACGTCTTAAGAACTAAATTCAATCAACATTATTCTATATTCTATATAATGGGCTCACATAGTACATAAGTATGCGCTCTACATATGGGCTCATAATGTGCTTTGATGTCATGGTAGCAAAATTACACTATCTTGTACTCACAATCTTAAAGTTAATGCTAAAAGTAAAAAGAAACGCAAAATTCTAAATGTAGAGCTCATTGGCTATTTTTTTAAAAAGTTGATTGTGACAGACTTGAAATAATATGTAGCATCGTATTTTTCCATTTTTCGATTCCTTACCTTTTTGAGTTTGTCATGGTGAAAAATCGATGGTTTCTACTCTTCAACAGATGAGTTAATGAATTTAGAGTGAGTTACAGCTTCTCAGCTACTCCTCAGCCTTAAGAAAGGACCTCACATGGCTCAATATCATTTAGGCACTTGTGATGGAGTCCTTTCCTCAAATAAAGGCTCAAATTTTAAAGAGCTATAGTGAAATCACCAACTCATTGACAGTGAGCGACAATTTAAAAAAAATTGCAATATAAAGAAAGAATGGCTGAGTGAGGAAGGTTTTTATTTTGTAGAAATTGATCTCTCTCTCTCCCAACTACCAAATTTGTTTGATTATATGGGATTTCAGGTCTGTGTTGATCACCCGATTATTACATAGTGTACACGCTGTATGTAATAATCTTTGAGTATGAAAAAAATGTTATTCTCTGTGTGTTTTTCCAATCCTGGATGCATATGTATGGGAACTTCACCTACTTCTGGTCTAGGCTCAAGGATGCGTTAGAGGAGAGGCTCAGATGCTGTGTTGTTGTTCAAAGAGCTGAATAATACCATGCATTTTGTAACATTTTTGTTTGTTATCTTGTCCGGATCGAATCTTGAAATCTGATTTTCACCCACTTTCCGATTAGCTGTCATGCTGAAATTTTCAGGATATCTCAGAACCAGATGACTATGCATTATTCTAACACTTTTATTATGATTTTAACCGTATCTTGACTGTTATTCAGAATTTAAAATTAAGTATGGAGATTAGTTTAAAAAATGGCCGCTAATATCAAATGGTGGCACTGTGATCATTATAAGGTACAAGAATGATAGAGAGTCATGGCAACAAATTTATTTACGTCAAAGGTCATTGATAAATTTATGGAGCAAAAATTTGTTTGTATTCTTTTAAGTGCACAATAAAAATGTTGCTTTTTAAATAAATTTATTTTTATTATGTATTATTACTGTTGCATTCATGGCCCAATCTCTCAAAAAAATGGGCCCGTTGGATGGTTAAGGAGAAATTTGTACTTCTTAAAATTTAATTTTCTATCATAGCCCTAAGTTTGAGTGTAATCTGGGAGTGACACTTGGATGCCTTCTCTTTTGAGATGTAAAAGAAAATGTTTAGGACCAATGCTCTGAAGTAGTTTTTATCTTTAATTACTCCCATGCTATTTTAATTTACGTGATCCTTGTCTCATGTTTTTTATATTTTTCTTTCTAGATATAAGATAGCTGAAAGCCTAGACTACAAATTGAAGCTTATGTCGGAGGATCTGAAAGAAGTCGTTGATCATATGAATGCAATGAATTATCCTCCAAATGATGAATTCAATCCAGTAAGTATTTGATCCCTTAATGCCTAGTGATCAATGTTTGGTATGTACTGATTTGTACTACTACAAGCCACTTCCTCACCCTACAGTCTTTTTTAATGTGGATGTTAGGAAACATTTTGGTATGCTTATGAGGTAGATTATTATGTTATAGAGATAGCACTCTGGGGGTGGGGGGGTGGATGGCATTATGGGAGATCATATGTCGTAAATATTCATAGTTGTGTCAAAACAAACCAAATTTCAGTCATATGATGCTTCATTTTTACAATTTACCTCAGGATAGAGTTGTTTCTGTCCAGGAATAGCCTATTTTTGAGTTCTTAAATGGAGACATACTGAGAGTGATATTCAGGATCTGAATCGACCCTTTCGGAGGCCCCACCTCCAATATTTTTTCTTTTATGGCAACTACAGTAGACTCTCCTTAATACGAACAACGGTATTACGAAGTTCTCGTTATTACGTCGCACGCCCAGATAGATCAGTTCGTAATATCGTGAGCTAGACCACGATTGTGATGCAGTGTTGCATTTTGTAGGATAACCGTACTTCTCAATGCAATTTCATACAGACCGGCCGGCGAGATTCGCCCGATGATGGCACAACAGGAGGGGCGGATAACCCTATGCCTGCACGGTTTACAGCCAATTGCTGTCCTCCAAACGCTCCCTCGTCTTGTCTCTCAACGTTGTCAACTGCATAAGGTGCACCAAAATATGACTGATCCACAAAAAAATCCTTTCTTCGAATCACCAAAACAAGTGATTCTTCCTCTGGGTCCTTCATGCGCTGCGTCGCTTTCGCATCCTTTCTTAGCGGAACCCTTTGTAGGCGTTTCCCTTTTTTAGCTGGCAACTTCGCCACCTACCCCGACATAGACCTTTCTATGTGTCATCGGATAACTCTCGGCGGCCGTACTGTAGTCTTATCAACTTAGGAACAAGGTCTTGGAACGCATCCAGTTCGTATATCGGACTTGCTATATTCGGGAAGATATAAACCCTCGATTGCATCGTACTGCAGTCTTCTGTTGAGAAACTGGAACGAATTTTCCTGTTTAAACATATTTCCGCGTAATTTCATCGCGTTCATTAATTTCTGTTTTTTTTCTATGATTCCTGAAAGAAACGTTGATATGAAATTTGTTATTACGAACCTCCGGTCTTCCGGTCCCCAGAACTTTGTAATAACGAGAGTCTACTGTACCTATGATTCATCTGCTGAGAATACCTGTAGCTAAGTGATTATCATGGCCATTTTCATTGCAATTGTAACTTTGGTTTCTGTTAAATGCTTTCTCTGCCTCTTTTACCCTTTCCATGGATGAATTAATTTTTGAGATAGGGGTAGAAATGGGTTGATAGAGGAGAGCAGGAATGGTTGATGGTACTGACTAGGGAAATGACAGACAGTGATACAGTGAGTCCTCGTTTAACGTCACTTACCGTTCCTGAAAAATGTGACGATAAACGAAATGACGTTAATTGAAGCACAATATCCCATAAGAAACAATGTAAAAAGTGAATATCGGCTCCTAGACCTCACTATTCCTACGCGAAAAAATTTTAGCGTATCATATTTGGGCCATTTCTTACGATGGGAATGCCAAACTATGGCATAAACATGAGTCCCTGTCTTCATTGACGGCAATACCAGCAGCGACGTACATCCCTCTCCATTTTTGTATCTTCCCGCGTTTGTTTTTTCGGCTTCGCTATGGTGGTCACCTCGGCATCATCGCCTGGGCATCATCATCGCTGAAACATCGTCGCAGTTACAGGAACCAAGATTATTGAGAACACGGCGAAAAAGTGACGACAAATACTCCGAGTTCTACCCGGAAAAATTCCTAGAAATCACTTTTCAGGTTCCAGAAAACCGTTATGTCAAGTAAAATTTGCTAAAACTTTACTTGACATTTACGCACTTAACATTTGCGCACCTACCTAAGAATTCATTTTGCAGAAAATTTGCTATAAACGTAATCGAAATTGACAATGAACACACTGTTTTACACTTCGTTTAGACTGACTGTATTACCGCCCACAAAACGAACAACCTGCAACGCCCGCCGCTTCGCATTTTTTCTCGCGTGAAATTTCAAAGACCTGACCAGACCTGACGTTATCGCGAAGCAAAGGTGCGATAAACGAATGACGGTCTCAGAATTTTCGTGACGTTATCGCGAAATGACGTTAAACGGGGTGACGTAGAGCGAGGACTCACTGTATTTTTCAATGGGTAAACTCCTCTATAAATGTAGATGAACTTGATGATGTGGACTCTTCTTGGACTTGAAAGAAGTTGTGTTTGATGAAGTTCTCTGATTTATTTTTAAAGTTTTGCTTTCATTGTGACAGCATTTGATTTTTTGATCATGGCTGGAAGTACTTGTTTGTTGTAAGAAAAGTATTCATTATGCTCTAGTTAGTGCTGTACATCGCTCAATGTCAATAATATATTATTTTTACATTTTTATTTTCAATTTTTTTCTAAAACATAGAGTGAAAGTAATGCATAACTTACTTGAATCAATCAAGAAGTGTTTCTAACTGCTTTACTTAATATACAAAGTAGAATTTCTAACTTTGTACCGTGCATGCCACATTTCAGGGATGAATGGTGTTCCATGGTATAAGTTTTAATGAAACTTGATGGTTCAAACAGTGCTGTTATGATTAACACTCGCTTTTCATGGAATGAATCAAAAGTTTAAATCAGGGTGTGTGTATTTAAGATTCTGTGAATATGGCAATTTATGATTGGAAAAAAATACCATTTATGAGTACTGTCCCATCCATTTTGCTTTGATGATGATGGAGCTGTTTCAGTAGTTTTTCATGATAAATGATAATTTTCAATTTTTCCTTTGCAGGTGATGCAAATTGTCCGCATATTGAATGCCCACATGAATGTTTTGCTGATGGTTGAACGGAAGACAAATCTGGCCGAGTGCAAAGTGAAGGAAGTCAGTAAGCTGTTGGAGTTGTGTAAAAGAGACTATGATCGAGCGTGCCACCTTTACTTTGACTGATCTATCTCCATCCATTGGCCATTTGGTTATTGTGAGATTTTAGCCTTGTCTCTCATCCTCTCACGAATTAAGATGGATGTGGTAGGACACCCATATATTCTTTTTTTTAGTCTGTGATCAAGTTCTCGGAGACTGTGTGAGTGATGTGATAAGTTCCCTGTGCAAAGAGAGTTGACATTGTGTTTAGTTTATTTGTCGTTGTGTGGAACTTGAAAACGTTCATCGAGGGAGAGATGGCAGGTTTTGTGCCTGGAAATTGCAGCATTGAAATTGTCCCCAGTTTTTGGTTATTGAGGAGAACTTAGAAGTATATATATATTGGCACATACATCATTTGGGGAATAATTGCAAAACCTTGTTTTATGTGTAATTATTTTAGTTGAATACAACAGCTTCTCATTTATTCTAGTACATATCTACTTGGAATTTGTTTTAAGTTGATTTTAAATACCTGAAATTATGCTTCAGTTTTTTTTTATAATGAGATGGTTAAATGCTACAATATTTTTTCAGATCACAAAATTGTCCGTCAACTGGCTGTTTGAAACTTAAAAAGTAAATTAATTTTCGAACTGAAAATCAAAAATTAATTTTCCTTTTTCAATATTTGGCTTAGTTTCATACTGCTTTCTCATAAAATCTTGAAATGTCAATGGAAAATTTGTCTGAAAAATATTCCATCTGTGTCCATATTTTTCCCAAGAGACAAAATTTTAAGCGCCATTAATTTTTTATATAAATGTAGGCCCCTCTTACCATTAATATTTTTTATGGTTATCAAAGCAGGAACTATATTCAGAATTATTTTTTTATTTAGTAAAATGACTGCCCATGCACGGGTGCTGTATTAAGAAATGATTTTCTACTTGTTATTTAAAAAAAAATATTGTGTACCATTAAATCATTAATGGATGAAAAGTTCATATGGCCATCCCATATAGCTATGCCTGTATACACATTTCTTTTCCTGGCGGTATTGTAGTGATACAGTTTTTGAATTTTATAATTTAATGGAGAAGGACTCCTTTCTGTTGTGAGTTTTCTGGTTGTTACTTTTACAAGCAAGATATTGGGGTTCAGGTTAGATGTGTGTAATCAAACTGTGCATCAGGGATTTCCTTAAACCTCAAGGTAAGTATAATGCAAATTTTCAAGTTACAGGTGGTGATCTACATATTTAAATCGTGGCATTCTTTAATGTATGTTTAAAATAAATTAGTTACTAACGCTTGCCGGGGAAAATGAAGAATTTTGTTCCCCTGTTTCAGAAATTATTCGCTGAAAATAGTTTTTGTCTAGTACTACGTGGTTCTGTGCTTATATATTTATCTGAAAACATTCGTAGATTTACTTCTGTCCTTTTTGAAAATAATTTTTGAACATTCATTCCCAGATGGGGATTTTAAAGAATATCTTTGTGTAAATCATCTAGAATATGGATTATTTAACATGGTACTGTCCATCAGTGGTAGATACATTTTAGTAAAACTTCCTTGAGATTTTACCAGGGAAACTTCCATGGCTTAGAGACTTGCTAGCGGTTGAGGAAAGAACTCTCTGTGGCCACATCTGTGAGAAAGTGGGAAGGCCTAATGTTTCCTGTTGCATTTCACGAATATTTATGAAGATCTCCAACTGCCTCTGAGACTAAATGTCAACAAACTGATGTGGCTAACGGCATGACTACCAAGTAGTCCATAGCAGGATAGCATTCGCTCTTGGGAAAACCCTAATGTAGGCCCTTATACCCAGTGCCACTCCATGCTTCTTTTAAAGGGGTTTTTTTGTCAATGCTGGTTAGAAATGCGAATACCAGGTGAACTGTCAAGGTTGGTCTCCTGGTTAATGGGGTTTATTGGAACATGAACTCCCATGGCATGAATGGAGGAAGTTAAGGATTTCAGTTTGCCTGCACGGCTCAACCTAGGCTATCAAGCTATTTGGTCTTATATTTCCATGAAAGTACTATCTCTGTGCTGTGCAAATATTTAGCATTACTGATTTAGGCTCTACTTAATGGGAGGGGCAACGCACCTTTCTAACCTTTATTTTGTTCTTACTGGTTGGGAGTCTTTCTCAGTGTTTTCCTATTCTATGTGGAAGATTATTTGCTATTGGGATCAATTATGTGCTGATTATGCTTGTTGTTTTTTTTTAAATGTGATTTATTTTGCTAAATGCATGAGGTGAAAGAGATGCCAGTAATTTCCAAAGAATTATGATATTGAAAAAACTAAGAGTTTATGGCTCATCACTGCCGAAATCTTCTATGGGCCAAACTTACCATTCCTTCTACTATCCAAAAACTGAAACTAATGCAATGACTTGGGGTACGACTTGATATCAGGTGATATAAGCGCCCCTGGAGGGATGTCTTTTCAAAGTATTGTTCACCCCTGCAGAGAGGGGGATTAAGAATACTCTCGCAGTATCCCTGCTTGTCGTAAAAGCCGACTAAAAGGGTGAGTTAGGGATATTGACATTAGCTGGCTGCAGCCAAAATAGCAAGCAGGATTTCACGTTTTAAAGACTGCTTATAGATTGAAACTTTGATGGCTCGATGAGAGCGACATTGAGTGAAAATTTTATGTTTAAAATGTGTACAAGGTTTGATTAACCCGTTATAGGGCAGAACTATATTTGTTTAAAAAAATCTTTTTTTGGGTTATTCATGTTAATAATGCCGAATGCTATGAGGTTTGCTACTTTGTTTACTCGAAAAAAAATATTTTAGCAAGAAAATGAGGTGGTTGATATTTCAACCAGCGACCACTTAGGGCCAAACCTTTACCCATAATTCTATACTACTCTTTATAGGTCGCTGGTCGCTTATTCGATCGCATAATTTTCCAAGCCTCAAATGAAATTTAATAATAGGTTTTTGAATTATTTTAATAATTTTGCATATCCCCAGAATCATAATGTAAACCCTCAGAACCGTGAATCATGGTGAACGTTTAAATTTTACACTTAAACAACATTAAAAATACACATTGAAGGCAAATTAAAAACATTACATTTGAAATTCATTACACACTGCTAAGAAAATTCAGGACAGCTTAAAAACTGCATTTTTAAATGAACACATGAACTTAAGAAAGGAAACAAATAATATACAATAGCTTCATTTATTTTTTGTGTGGAATGGATAAAAACATTCCAGGCACAACGCCACATCGCACTTTTTGTATGTGATCGAAGAACTTTTTGGGTCTTGAGCTGTACTACAATTAGCACATCTTCAGCTTGACCCCTTGATTGGCATGTGATCCCCAACATATTGGAATCGCACAACGTTTTCTAAGGATATTGCCCTTGCAGCCTCATTTTTCCTTGACTTTCCTGTATGTATTGGAGATGGTCCACTCTTAAGTCTGCTGGAAAAGTTCCTTATCATTTCATTCGTGCGCTTAGAGCGAAACTCCAAATGACTGAGAAGATTGTTTTTGGGACAAGTTTGTGAACATGAAACTTTATAAATAATGTAGCTGTTTACGATGGCAGCGTCCATATAATAATAAAATAACTTCATCCACCATCTGCGGCTTTTCCACGAAATGCTGTATGATGTGAGGAGTTGGTCAAATATGTCAACTCCCCCCATGTGAGCATTATAGTCCGCAATGACTTCAGGGCACAATATTGTTTCCCTTGATCCAGATTTTTGAATTCTCTTCACTGGTACCGTTTTTCCAGGGTGGTGAAAACTGCTAACCATGCAAACAGGCTTAGACCCCCTATCTCTCCATTTCATAACAGAGACGTCACCGCACTGCGCAAAGTCCATGTCCTTCTCTTTCCTTAGCTCTTTGTCTGTTTTCTAATTTGAGGGAAACCCATTTCCTATTTTGGCGAATGGTGCCACAAGAAAACATGTCTTTTTCCAAAAGTTTTTCCTCCAAATTTATTGTCGAAAAAAAGTTGTCGAAGAAAACCACGAAGCCTTTTTCCATCCATGGAGTGACAGAATCCAGCACAACCCTTTCACACAATGAATATATGTTTGGGTTGTTATTGGGAACCCTTTTCCTTCCTGTGTATACATCAAAACCCAATGCATAGCCAGTAGTGCTATCACATATTGCCCAAACCTTGAAACCACACTTCATGGGCTTCATTGGCATATACTGCTTCAGCTATGACCGGCCCTTAAATTTAAACATACTCTCGTCAACAGCAAGCCACCCTGATGGATTGTATAGCTCTTTGAATTTGAGATTGAGATGCTGTATTAAAGGATCAATTTTATAAAGTCAAGAAAAACTCTCTTCGCTTCGCTTGGCTTGCTATCAAATTGTTGGCCAAATGCAGATGGCGTAAAATTCTCAAAAATCACTTCAAAGTCATTACATCTCTTACGCGTTCCACTTTGAAATTGCAGTCATAGGACCAGTACAACCTCGGGTTTGGTAATTTGTGAAAAACCATGATGATGAGAATTCCAAAAAACGCAAGGACCTCCTCGTGGCTTAGAACCAGTTTGCAATTGCTTTGCTCTGCATACCTGTTTGACTCATTCACTATGAGCTCAAGAAGGAGATTGTCAAAAAATAAACGGAAAATCTCAAGTGGGCTAGATATATTCACATTTACTGATGGGCCGCGGTAAGGTTCTGAGAAAGTTTATCTCTTAGAAATTATCCAGGATTATTAAAAATTAAAGAACTGAGAATGTCTAATTAACTTGGTGTTTCATGAATGCTAATCATTGCAGGACAAACATAAAGTGAAAGTGTTGGTATATATTTTATAACTTAGAGGCAGACTGGGTCAGATGTTTCAAAATTTTCTGTATTTAAGATCAAACATTATCCAGCAGCTCCTAATACTTCGAAAAATCCCTGTTGGTTGTTGGATTTTTGAGATCTTCGTCAGTCATCTAATCCTGTACAGATCCTGAGTTCATTTCTGTCGATAAAGAAATTGCCATTATTTTATTAAAATTTATTGCATTATGTGAAGCAGAGTAGAATCTTGGGCTCCCATCACCGTCGCTCAGAAGTTGGACCAAAACATGGCTGTTTCAACATTTTTGGCCTGTTCACTTCTGTTGTGTCTGTAGGTTCAAGGAAAAAGCCAACATCTAAGAAAAAAGTTTTAATACAACACCATCACTGTGAACTACATAGTTGCTCTTGGTGCACGTCTGTACACAGCTGTTTCCACAGAGTAAGGAGCATCCTTTTTCACCAACTATCCCAAAGACCCAAAAAACAAAACACTCATGATATTCCCCATCATAGCAGACAGGGCAACACCAAGGCGGCATTACTAAAACAACAGAAGTAATAGGTGCCTAAAAATACCTTACAATTTCTACCCTAATTTTTAAGTGACTTATTATCGGAGCACTCTTTGGCCCCAACTTTTTCCAGATGAGGTCCTAGGGTGATAATGACAGAATCATACTGAGGATTAGCATCAGAAGTGATGGATGCTAAGTCAAGTAGAACATTCTGTCTCCCAATTATATCTTTCTTGCTGTCCTCCCCTTTTTGGCTTGCCAATACTGATTGCTGGAGGGACCCTAGAACTGATATTGCAGCCTCCAGCAGCTGCTCATAGGGTTCCCTTACTGGGGAGTCTTAGGTGCGTAATGGTCGCTCTAATCTTCCATGTGATGATATGCCTGATGGCATTTCCTCAAATAAATCATCTGAGAGGAAGTTCGCCCATTCCTCCTCCTCATGGGTGACACAAGGTCCCTGTAAATGGAGATGTCATAATGATGTTATTTATTATTATTAAATAATTTGTTACAAGCTTTTGAGTATGACTTCACATTAACTTCAGACCTCTCACATCTTGTCTTACCTAGCGTTTTTGTTGTTGTAGCACTACGAATCCGCCCTCGCAGTCTGTTATTCTCAGCCTCTAGCACTTCAATCCTTCTCCTTGCTTCGTCCAGCTCCGTAGTCAGCCTCGCGATTTGAAATTTCTGCTCGATGGTGAGCTGTCTCTCCCTCTCGACTCCTAACTTCCAGCAACTCCATCCATCTTTAACGTATTCTTCCAAGTTTGATCAAGAGCAGTTAAAGTGGAACCAGCAACTAAACACTCCACATTGCACTCCATTCCTTAGGTGTTTGTGACAAAGGGAACATTTAACCCCGACCGTAACTTCCGACTTCCCAGACTTCGTCATTTCAAGGCAAATTTCCCTTCCCCACGAGCAACGGCCAAACACGTCTGACCTCACGACGGCCCGGAGAAGACTTTTATTTGCTCCCGGGTCCATGGGCGGCAGAGCTCAGCTTTACAACAGCGATTCTCAGAAATATCCACGAACACTTCACATAGAACACACAAATGGCAATGGTTTTTTTTATGAACTATTGATACTTTCACTTCACTGCTCAGCTGGATGATCACTCGCTACTGGCGTTGAGTAACATAGCACGAAGCTTTTCATTATTTCCGCGAGGCATGCATACTTTGAGCAGTATGACCGATGATGATACTCCAAAGGTGAAGGCAAAAGCTTGAAAGGGATATTTGAAAGCTTGATGCTAGGCTTGTACTTTCATTTAACGGATTGAATTATTCACTGCACCTTTTGTAAGCTCAGTACTCTTACCTAACTAAACTACTGTGTGACGCTAACCAAACTACTGCGTCACTAAAACTTCGCGTAACATAATTTTCAAACATTTGTGAATGAAACAACATGGGCTGAGATTAAGCCTTGAAATAGCTTATACTTGCCTTATTTGAAATGTAGTACATAAAATAGATGCCTCCCTCCAGTGAACTGACAATGAGCATTAATTTATTCTTATATTTTATGATGCCTTCCTCTCTGACTTCATGTGCACAGGTCTCAAATACCTCATGACCACTTGTGGCTGTCTTTGTAATGGGAGGGAGTGCAAATAAGCTCCATAATGGGGGTACATTGAGTTATCCAAGTCACAATAGTCTGTGGTAGTTCATGAGTCCGGCTGTGCATGGTGCAGGTATGGGATGATGATTTCCCCAAAGGACATAGATCACTGGGGTAATTTTGGTAGAAGCACAGCATGGTGTTTTTTCTTGGAAATGTTAATGGCACACAGGTGGAGAGGCACTTGTAATTTTAAGGTTGTCATTGTAGGAGTTCACTGATGGGGATGGAAAAGAAAGGGGAGTGAGAGGGGAGCACTTGTTCGTTAGCAAGGGGGTGTTATTCTTTAAATGTTGGATTATCTCCAACATTTCTTGGGCATCGAGTCTCCTCCTATTTCCTTTAGGCCTTGAAAACTCCCGATAGCACTTTTTTATGTGTTCAGAAACAGTGACAACATCTTAAGATGAATAAATAAGGTCACCTTTGCCCTTAAAGAAAATCAATGAACACCTCCTCTGTTCGAAAACTAGAGCCCCTTTGCAAGGCTTTTATTATTGGACTCTCCACAGATTCTGCTATATATTCCACAGTCTTCTGAGCGTACAGCATCAGGAATCTATTTGAAGGGATGTAGTTACGGTCAAAAGTTTTAAATTATATACAGCAGCTATGTTTGCACCCAAAACCATGGTGATGTTGCTGGATGCACAATTGAATGTACTAGCTGAAACATTCGCAGCTCTTTTAGACAGTTTTCCTAGTGCTGTTTAGGGTCTCTAAGGGTTATTTCGTGCAAAATAACTACGCCCTAAGTAACAATGAACAATGTATCATTTTTTTGCGTCACGAATACAATTGAATCGGTGAATCGCGATGGCCGCAGATTCAGTCACGGTCTCGCGATACGGCTGGCAGGTCTCACTCACTGCCACCCCTAAAAATGTCACCAAATTGTTAGCTTCACTTGTCAATATTTGATTAAGAATGGAATGAAAGGCTTTAGTAAAATCAAAAAATAAACCTGCAATACAAATTTTCTAGTATAACCCTCCCATGCTTTATTTTTGGAGCTCAGCATACAGAATGTGTTCAGAAATTTCTTACAAGCATTTCCCTCACTCTTTCTGCTTCTGCTACTCGCTCCCCTTGTACTACCCCATTGTTATACTCAATTCTTTCATTAACATCGGGCTGTACATCACCAACATCCACTCTATCAATTATATTGTGGTGTATACTCGTATTATGAAGCACTGCACATGCCACAATTATTGCTGACACCACAGGGGGCTGATAATGCTGCACTCTATGGCGTAGCAGACACCTAAAAGTGTTCTTCAGGACACCAAATAATCTCTCCACACAGTTTCTGGTTTGGGAGTGTGCACGAGTATATCGTGCCTCTGAAGTTCCCTGAGCTGCATCTAAAATGGGAGCCATCAGCCAAGGCTCAAGGGGATACCCACTGTCACCTGAAAACAAGAATAAAGCATTTATGTTATATATTTGATTGTTACTCTGCAGTAACCAACACCATCTTCTTGAGAAAAGAAGTGAGGACTCACCCAAAAGCCACGGATATTTGTTCCCATTCTCCCAAAGTCCTACCATTTCCTGCATAGTGGCAGATTGCCTCCAAATTAAACTGTCATGAACAGTTCCAGGGAACCTAGTATTTAGGCTTAAAATTACCAGATCATAAGAGCACGCCTGAAAAACATTAAATAGTACTAGTATGGGAGAGAAAGGCCAAAAAGGAGTTTGCTAGTGAAAGAGTGGTAAATACCTAGTATAAAACATCACCATGATGGCATTTAGAGTCATAACCATATTCCAAGAATACCAGAAAATCGGACACATCAGTTGAATTTTATGTACACATCCATGCTTTACATAGAAAGTAGTACCACAAATAAGTCCAGTTTTATGTCCCAATGAATTCAGGATGAAATAGTGACATTCTGGATTAACTACACAATGAACATGGAAGATGGTATAGCAAAAAATACCCTCCCAATTTACACCATCTTTCTTTTTCTCAAAAGTTTCAAATTCTGATGTAATCTTCTCAGGTTTGGCACCAGTTAGGGCTATATTAGGCAAACGTTCCTCGTCATTGGGAAGCTGTTGCACAACAGACTCGAGGCAAGATTCACAAATGGCGAACATTGTGCATAAAGCAGCCTCGCGAATAAATTTTAGAGCTCCAATAATGGCCCTTAGCTCATCTGATGGAGGTGTTGCAACCGAAGGGATATTCTGAAGCTTCAACTCTAAATTCGCTTTGCGACGTTTATATGTCGCTTTCATCCGCTCAAACTCTGACCTGATTGGAGATGTCCCCGTGATATTTCGGTCATCATCTTGGAGTGTTTTCCCCATGAGAAATTTCTGCACTTGTCTACGCTTGCCTTTCTTTTCCGCTTCCTCTTACCTAGCTGCAAAATACAAATTACGGGGATCATACACAATAACAGGAGTGCATATAATAAAGCATTAACAGTGTTTAGTCTAACGTGGTGATAACGTCATTTGAGTGACCACTCAATTATTGACGCTGTATCTGAGTGACACTATAAAAGGGTTATTTAACTGATTAATCAAAAACGCAGAAAAAATGGGAAGTTACGATTTTTTATGAAATACATACTTGAATGAGATTATTGGTGAAAATACTACTAAATTTATGAGTAATTTTACTGTGCTATTTAAATTTTATCTAAAAGGTCATAAAAGTGTTTTATGCAAGAAATGCAGTAGTGTTTCAGTGAAGGCACAGTACGGTATGTTAAAAAATTCAAACTAACAGGCACTTTAATGAAGTCCTACAGCTGAAAGAAATCTGTAATTTTCTTTTCGGGAGTCCTTTGTTGTTGCTAGGAGCTGGATTTGGTTATGAAAGAGGTTTTGAAATGAAAAATGTTTTGATACGTTCCCGGCGATTTATGTGGGTAAACTGTTCTCGGGATTCCCACCGGGTTAATTCTTTCATAACGGCCAACGTTTCAAGCTCCGTCTCGGCGCTCATCATCAGGGCTTAATGTGGGCCGACACGACTGCTCCCGCAGGTCCACCGGTCACATACCCCCCCCCCCCCCCAACGCTGAGATGGCGAGGTATAGCAGATAGTTTTTTGCAGCCTCTATTACTTGGGAAAGGGTAATGGGGTCAAGGAGGATGATGAATCACGCACTGGTGGTCTTCATCGCTTCGTCCCCAAGAATACCATTTGACTTCACCGCATAGGTACGTGAGAAGGGAAGGGGTATAGGCGGGATTGCAGCACACGGGAGATATGGTGAATGTCTGGGACTCCAGGAACTGCCTGTTCAACACACTGGTGGACCCCGCCGCGTGATTGGAGTTGGGTTAGACTTAGACTTCTTAGACTTCAGACTTACATATCTGTTTGAGAAAAACACTGACTTAGTCGCTCAAGTAGTTTCTAAATAAGAAGACTTACCACCAATTTACTTCTAGCTGACGTAATTTTAGGGGCCTTTAACCGTTATGAATAAAATTTAAACACACAACCTAAGTAATGAAGGAAAACTTGAATAAATGAGTTTCGGGATTGCTCATTGGCGGCTTCTAGATATTCAGAATTACTGTATCCGCACTTGCGTTACACTCGTTCTCGCAATTAACACTGTCTACATTTATGTTTTCGAAAATATTTTTTATGTCACTGTCATCAACGTGCTCAAGGGGTAATTTTTTGGCGACCAGAATGAACTTTCAAGCTTAGAATCCAATTCGGGCCCAATCATAGTGTCACTGCTCAAATCCTTTCCCCTTGATTGATTTACGAAATGAAAATCCGTAGCGTTTTTTTTTTGGGCGTTGGCATCACCGTTCGCACAAGAGACTCGGTGCTTTTTTTACGGCTGAATTCTATAACCCACGGAGGCTGCTCTTCAGAATCGGAGTCCGATTCCAGATCGGGCAATGGGTGATCTGAAGAATATGAAAATTCCTTTTGGGACTATTTTATTTTGCATATGCGGTGTAAGACATAGACTAGACATAAACTAGACAAGACATAGACTATGGTGGCATGATGATACATTTACCTTAAGCCCAAAGCATGTTAAAGAATTAAAACTGAATATGGAAAATGAATCAAGTGAAAGTCAACGCACCATTTTATCGGATAATTTCCGTTAATATAACGCACACAACTGCTACATTTTTATGTCACTCACTTGAACCAAGTATTTTACCATCTCTTAATAACATTTCCTTTTTAATGAAATGTTCTCCATTGCGAGCCCTAAGTATGGAACATATTTCCTCTACTAGGGTGTTTACGTTCAGTTTTTGGAATACTTTCGATGTCGTCAGGAATGAAAGGGGATCGGTTCACTATTTCACAGGGAATATTATTTAATATTTCCCCGTTTTCCTTCTCTCTCTCTAATGTATTAAATACGGAATCCATATTCAAAACTGCAATTTTTGACGCGCATGTAGACCATTCATTTCGTTCATTCCAACGAAGTCGAACACATTCATCGATATTGAAAAGTCCGTTCCATGATGTTCTTGCAAGATACACGCCCGATTTTTCGTCACAGAGATCAGGTGCTTCAAGTACTTTCGACTTAGTCCCGAAAACAGTCCTGAATTTCTAAACATACCTTCCAAAGGCGATTTTATGAGGGATCGCAACTCCAGAAACGTGGGATCCAACTTCACTTTCACACTTAAGTAAGTCACACCATTCACTGTAATTCAATTTGACACAGAGGCCACCAAGTTTTCCAATCGTAATAAATGGAAAGCAGTCTTCTGCTAAATCCACACCGATTGTCACTCTCTTGGTATCACTTCAATTTGCTTTGTACGAACACTCGAGAAGACCAAGACGTTAGAAGAAGAGGTTATCATTAGAAGAGTTTATCGTGATTCCTCCAACTTTGCAGACATATTTCTAATCTTTTTTTTACTATCGAAGACCCACGATAGGCGTAATTTTTGGGACCGCCAGAAACAAACTAATATAGCCACCATCCGCCAATGGTGATATCTCGTCCGTCATCTCGCCAAGGCAATCGCCGACTGGAGGTTCCCATTGGCATGGGCGCGTTGTGAATACTACGCTGTGTGAAAGTAGGGAACACGTTCCTCTAGCTTTTCGACATAGCTATATAGTTCCAGTCGCCCATGAGCTGTGGTATAGTAAGCTGTGAATATGCTGCTGCTTGGAGATGGGGAGCCTATACAGCTCGTCGCCCTTTTTTTAAAACGGTACTTTTCGTTAGGTCTTCCCTCTGACCAAACTTGCCCCAGAGGCTGTTCAACATCAATTTTGCAAGAAATCTCAAAGCCGGGTTGAGACAGCGTCACGATCAGGCTGTATGCCTTTTCTTACCCTGACGGACTCGATGTATGTCTTCGTCTGGCTCAGAGGGACACCATTCCGGCCAGCCGCCTTCTTATTGTTTTATTGACCTCATGAGAAACCCTGTGGAAGTCATTTAATTATACCAGACCATGAATTTAGATTTTTCTTCTTTGCGCATGTGGAAAGTACCATATGTTTCAGGGGCAAGCATTGGCCCGACGTAATTAATAATGCAGGACACACCTGCCCTGTGCCCCGCACGGGGGAAGAGGGTGATCTCTTCCTTTGGGGAGCCACGCCGCGAATGGTTAAGGCATATTAGGTTTATTTATTAAAGATCCCAAGTGCCTCTCATTTTCTTATGCAAATATCACGCTGGAATCCCTCTGGAATGTCCCAGCCAGAACGCAAAGCATGTGGCCAAATTCCACACGAGGTGCACCTGTACACCTGTTCCATAGTTCATCTTGGCCAACGTCCTCACAGACGAAGCACTTGTCTTTGTCGGTTTCCATGTCATCGAACTCATTATCATCACACAAATTGACGTCACTCAACTCTTCTTCTGATGTATCTTGCAAATCCTTGAAGAGATTTTTCTTAGCGTTTTTACGACTTCCATTGTAGTTTTCCTTTACCTTTAGGAACATTTTTCCATAGTTCTTTATTAGCACTTGCAGATTCACCTGTGAATTTCACATGAAAACACGCCCTTTTCTTGAAGCGGTCGAACCAGACTTCGCTAGCCTAAAATTGGGGTGTATCAGCATCTGCTTCTCTCAATTGTTGCTTCCAATCTTCATACAGACTGCGAGCCTTTGCTTGAATAACTGCAAGACTAAGGGGAACATTTTTTTATGTCGATCTTCAATCCAAATTGTCAGCGATTTTTCCATATCTATCGCTACACCTCGCCGCCTGCTAACAATGGTCGACGAAATGCCCCCAGCATTTCTTACATGGTCTCTAATTTTGTCTTTCTCCTTAACAATCGAGTACACTGTAGAACGGCTTATTTGCAGAGAACGTCCGATGGCAGCAAATGATTCCCCACTTTCGGCGCGTGTAATAATTTTCAACTTTTGCTTGGTAGAGTTAAGTTTATGCGACCTTCGCTTATTTCCACTAATGTCTACCACCTCAGTCTTACGTTTTTCACTCATTTTTATCTCTACAACTGAAGAAATTGGGCAGTTTAAAAAACGCAATGTAACCAACAAAAGCCTGGAATGATGGACGGATAACAGAATACAACTTTGACAATCACAACATGATGAAAGATAAAGGAATTGAAGTATGAAATGTTTAAATCTGGAAAATGAAAGTAGCTACTAAATAAAATTTAAGTTTGAAATACATACATGCAATTTTTATTTAAGATTCCAGAGGGGATTTGAAATAATAACAGTACACTTTTTTCAGCTTTCCTAAGAAAATCATTATCTTCAAAGTAAATAATATCATTTACATTATCCACTAAAATATCATCGAAAAGAGCTTTGTATTCATTACATATTTCATGTTTTTCGCCTCTTTGATTTCCCTTCCTCTGTTCTTTGATATGCTTGCTTCAGCCATACCCCAATAGCTCGCTCAACAGTAATGTTATCCGTGGATGGTCCGTTGCTAGTATTCAGTTTTTCTTTTTGAGCTGCTGGAAAAGGCAATTAAATTTTTTTGTTATAGCAAATATTTTGTTGTTGTTATACAAGCTGAAAAAATGAGGTGCTTACCTTAGCCTTTGAGGCTATTTAGTTTTCTCCAAGTGTATTGTAACCATGTAAAAAAAGAAAAACATATTGGGTAAATATGTCTTAATAAATGACCTTTTCTCACTTAAGATAACAGTAATTATGTCAGGACATGCAGATCTAATCCCGGTCTTGGGTTCCACTCACGGCTTTCTCTTACTGCTCCCTCGAACATTGAAAAGAACTGTAAGTTTATGCGATATTATCGATTTCATCATGCACCTCAGAGCGATAGCTGGAGGCGGATCTATGTCCTTCTTCATTTTTGCAATCTTACCAGTGTGGCATAGTCTTATTGATGCATATTGATAGATGACTTTTTATCAGCATGTTCCTGTGGTTATCAGTGGGGGTGTTGTCGTAAATATGGTCACGCAACCCAGGGAACAAATTTCCCCCTCTTTCCCAAACCTCGACTAGAGAATCCCTCTCCAAATACCGCAGGTTATTGTTTTGAGTTATTCTGTTACAGGCCTGGTACCTACGGTACACATTCTCCACCACCTTGCATATTGCCACTACACTTTTTGAGGGGATCTTCAGTCCACCCCTATTCTTCACTAGCAGCAGCCTACTCACTTCGCCACTGCTCTCCGTCACCAGTGCATTTAAGCACTCCTCGCATTTTATCTTTTTTTCTAGCTTCCTCATCACAAAACCGGCAACATATCCAACTACGTCACCCACATATGGTGACACCGCCTTCGTGTGAGCAAGCATGGAGTAATTGTACTCCTCTATGTGAGCTGAAGTTAACACTTCATGAGAGGTGGTTTCCCACTCAGGGAAATTAGGTTGAGGGATGTGAGGGTTGTTTGAGGGAATGTTACTTGATATGGTCAACACACTGGTTTTGGCTTAGCGGATACAATTGCCATTTTGTGTTAGGGAGAGGTCTTTATGTAGGAGAATTTTCTTGTACGCCGCTGAGAACTGATTTACAGTTGGGTTATTATTGAAGCCACCCTTGCTTCTTATCATGCTGGAAAAAGTTTCCACATGATCTTGGCTCAGCTTGTAAGTCATAAGGAACTTCAGCTTCCCTGAACCAACAAGATCTTGTGACAATCCCGTTACACAGGAACTTGCCACAAGAAAGCCAATAAATCCCGTCCTCCTTTTACTGTCTATCACTCTAACACCATCACATTTTTTTAGAGTGGAAATGTAACCTCTGGCGTGACAGAGGAAATCCATGCGGTCACTGAAGTTGTTCTCCTTGATGGGTGCCTTATATCCACCGGAAAGCAAGTTCCTACTGTTCAGGATATCGAAGAAGTCGTTGAACTTTTCAATAAATTCAACAGTAGCCTCACAGCCATGGAATCGGGGGTGCTTTAGTTCACAGCCGAGGTATTTAATGGCACTTGCAACACTGCGGCTGAGGGTCTGAGTAGCCAACCTCACCTTCATCTTCTCCCGGTACCACTCAATGTGCTGCTTCCTCAACTTTGTGCCTGCATGAAGCCCTTGCTCTCCCTGAAACTTTCCCAGCTCCTCTATGAGCTGCCACTTTATATGCCTCCCTTCACCATCAACCAATACCCTTTCAGTGGCAAGGGCATTCCTCACCAACTTCAGCATGTGGCACGGATCAAGAAGGGTGTACACTTTTTTGCCACCATGCATAAAAAATGGAGCCATGTTATCTGGACACAGGTTGTCTCCCAATGATGACACCATACCTATGTTGGAACTGAGACCATCAAAAGTAATGCACCTCTCTTACACTCCAGTCGCAGCAATGAAGTCCAGCGCCTGCCGGACTAAATTGGCCCTCTCAATGGAATGAAGGCCATTGATGAAAAAGTACCCGATGGGAACTTTCCATAGGCCATTGTTGGCAGTCAGCATGAAGGTTAAGGCTTCCTTGGCAACAGGCAGATTATCATCGTCCAAGCCTGTGCCAAAATCCACATGCCCCGCAAACTTTGATCCACCCCACTCGATGTGTTGCCTGATGGCCATCTCATCCACTGAGAGAGCACAGTAGATGGGGGTCTGCTGTTCTTTGCCTCTCTCAGCTAATGCCTTCAGGGTAGGCAAAACTTCTTCAGAAAACCCCACTGATGTCTTAAGGGAGGAGCACCACTTTCTCAAAGTAGAAGGGTGGGGGAGCGCTGAATTGAAGGACTTTCGAACATAATTATATGCTTGGGGGGAGTAAAAATGAAGGGTTAGGGCAAATGCCCATAAATCAGGTGAATACGCTGTCTTCCCTTGCCCATTCTCACTCCTCTTCAGAAGTTCCGCCGCAGGTCCAGGAAGAGACATCTGATGAAATATAGGAGAAGGTAACCATTACCATAACTCAAGGACAACATTAGTAATAATAACGATACTATTGGACAAGATAATGACATGCTTATGTTCATATGCACAGATCAAAATGGCAAATCAATCTTTGGCTTCACATAACCGTGATCCAACAGACATGGAAACCACCTAGTAACCACTGAAAGAGGATAATTTGAATCACAATAACGATACTCGTTATGCAAAATGAATAATTTACATTAAAATCTGTATGTTCACATGGATTGCATAAGTAAGTGATAAACAAGTTCTTTGCCTTACCCCCAAAATATCTCCAGCACCATCACTAATTAACGAGTTCTTCTTCAACTCAGCCAAGACTTCCTCCAATGATGCCACCTGTCTTTTCAGCCTACTTGCTTGATTGTGCAACTGCCTCATCTGCTTCCTTTTTCGTTCGGACTTCTGTTGAGCAAGGAGAAGAACTTTGCGAGCTTTTGTTCGGGAGTTCATATTCTCCTCCGTAAAATCTCCCACATACCTTAGGGAAAAGAGATAACATGTTCAGGTTAAGTCAATTTTCCAAGGAATAAAGTTGAAAGAATTTGGCCATTCATTGAGCTACACAAATCATAAACTGTTCATAAAACAAGTACCTGTACTTTTTTGAAGGCTTGAGAGGGGTGGTCGGTTGTGAATCTTCATTTTGGGGGAAAGAAGCAACTTCTGAGACCACCACTGGAGGCACAGGATCACAAGAGTGGGGGACACCGGAAATAGTAATCAGTTAAGACAAAAAAATGAAACGAATTAAAAGTAATAACATCATAATCACTAACACAGACAACGTTTTGTTTATTCCCATGTGGTCTCCCCAATATAACACAACCATGGAAATATGAGATAATTATTGAGTAAAGCATGAGTCGTAATGGTACCTCTTTTCACCACTTCATGGCAAACCCTTGCTGCATTTCCATTAATCCAATACAGTTTTCGAAGGACAAGGCAAATCTCAGATCAAACCTTAGAAAAAACAACTCCACATTTATCTTAACTGATTTTTTTTGAGCTCAGAAGCATTTGCCTGTTGGCGGGATCACCTTCAGAAACCACCTTAATACCAGGTTATTTCAGTTCAACTCAACCGAGGTTATGCCCACGATCTCAAGATTTAAAATTATTACTTTTTCCTTGTCAGTTTCAACCTTAGTTGGGAAATATGAAAGACCCAATGCTAGTATTTTCCAAGATCTAAGTATTTGAATACAATGAGGCACATAAAGAAATTCTGCCTAGCAGGTAAATTATTCAAAACAACCATATTTGTGCCCTGCAAAAACTATGCTATTAATTGAATGAAGTAGCAGTATAATTGTGGTACCTCTCTTCACTTCCACCCATTTCATTGCAAAAGCCTTGTCACTTTATTTCAATACCAATCCAATTGTCTTAGGACTAAGTGAATCTCCGAAATATGGCACCGCATTCAGGAACACTCACATCACTGACTTAATTTGAATAAGAAAGAAGTCTTCCAAATAAAATTTTGATAGCTAAACAACATGAAGTAATGATATGTAAGTAACACCTCTTAATAACACAGTTAGTGCTTTATGCCAAATACTTATCTCACAATATGTTTACTGTAATTAGTCAAAGTTTCACATGCTTTAGGAAGTCTATATGATTATGCAGTCTTTCTTTTTGGCAAATAATTGTAAATGTTTTTTGTACAACTATAAGAGTGAAGTTCCACAAAATGCCGTAAGTTTTGGTATCAAAATACTGGCAACAGATTATGGTACAATTCTAAAATCATCTGTGCACAGAAGGATACTCCTCTTTATGAAAAGCAATTATTTTTAAAGACTTAAGAACGATTAAATACAAGTTATTATAGTATGATAATGGGTACATGCTTTCCAGTGAAGTTTCACAAAATGCCCTAAGTTTTGGTATCAAAATACTGACAACAGATTAGGGTACCTACAATTCTAAAATCATCTGTGCACAAGAGGATACTCTTTATCAAAAGCAATTATTTTTAAATACTTATGAACGATTACATACAAGTTATTATAGTATGATAATGGGAACATGCTTTCCATTAAGTTCTATCTGGGTGAGTTTTTGGGTTCAAAATAGCTCTCACTCGTGCAAATAAATGAAGACCGAACGATTGAACGACAGATATTAATTTCATTCGGATAACAGAACCTCTCACCGTAAAACAGAAATCTCTATCACCAAAAATGTTTCCTTTCAGCAGTATGCATACTTTTTCAATGATTAACAGTTTCACTTCAGAGCATCAACTACTCGGGGGTAGAAAGAAATTTTCAACTAAGACACCGAAACAGCAAATTTACCGAGGAGCCATAAAAAAAATACAGACCATCCTTAGATTATTGACGAGTGATAACAATTTGATAATGGCATGAACATTGGCATGATATAGCTAATCACTTTTCCCCATAACTCGCAGCTAGAGCTTAAATATATTCTATATATTAAATATATTAAAGAAAACATCAATATAAGTGCCACTTAATTGAAAACGCAGGCTCATCATTCTCCTCGCTGCATTTCCTTTTCAAGGGGGATTTCCTTTTCTTCTTCTTGGACAACAAATGATCCGGAAAATCAAATAACGTAGGCAAAGCAGTGACATTAAGCCAGAGCCCACCGAATTTCTCCCTGTCGAAGGAGTCCTCCGTAAAGTGCTTGGAGTATATCTTGGTGTGCTTACTGGGGACGAAGTTCTCTCTCCTCACGTTTCTCACCCATTCCTTCCGTCGCTCCTCATAAGCTGGGAATCTAAAGATAGCGGAAAATATACACAGCAAATATGTATGGACAAATACGCAAAAAATCATACCATTGGATTTCCCGACTACGTGAATATGTTTTTAGACAGAAAGAACTTACCGCATTTCATCGTTCAGCGAGTGCGCATTTTTATAACGAGCCATAAACTATATTCACTAATTACAAAGTATGTAATTTTTAACGATGGTGGAATCAATTTCAAAATCAGCAACCAAGGATATGGACAGAAGCACACACGTTTACTATTAACCACGTGGTCTTATCACCAACATAGCTAAACATTATGCTTCCAACATATTTCAAGCAGGGTAATTAAAGCGGATAGAAATACAGAACATGGCACAAATAAAACAGAAATACTTACGAGTGGAAAGTAACTTTTCACGTACGATTCCGTACACTTCCATGCGCAGCAATACATAACCATCTTGCCGGTATATTTGATGGTAATTTACACAATAAATAGGCAATGTATCGGCCCAAAGATTCTTCTGCGATAAAAACAATATCTCTTCTTAAACGTGAGGGCACTAGAATCTTCTTCATAAAAATATATATGCCGAATTTACTGCAAAATAGCATACCTCGCAAAAAGATCCCATGTATTCAAATAGGAGATTCCAGCAAAAAGTACCGATGACACGTGACCTACCCCCACCACGGCTCTTTCAATGTTGTCCGCATGCGCAGAAACAAAAAAAACCCTCTCCCCTATCCTTACTCTGAGGTACAGACAACACGCGAAGGCGGCCATTTTGTGGCCTAGAGCAGACAGCTTCCATTGTAATAAGGTTGCACCTACGTTACATCCTTATACAAAGGTTTCCCTAAAAATGGGACGGTAGCTTTACCCTTTCATACAGTAATTTCCATTTATAAGTAAAAATTACCCACTAACCCTGTGGATGGACTGATTTTCCGCATATGAACACTCCTAATGCCATGGCCCATTGACCGGTCAGATTTGTTCAATTTCCTTGTCACTGACTTTGAATGAAAAAGAATTCTTAGCATAAAAAATTTCTTAATAAATAACAACTTTAAGTCATGACATTGTGTAACTATGTGCACGTCACTTACACAGAATTACACATGTCGTCCACCACATTTACCCCCTGTTGCAAGAGGATACTCTTCTTCCCTTGGAAGGCCTTTTCAGCCTCATTTGTCAAGTCCCAACACCACTTACTACTCAGCACCAAGGACCCCACGTGCTGTGCTTTGGTATTGAGTCTTTTCCAGACTCGGGATTGTCACTCCCATCCCCACACAGAACTCCCTATTAACGCAGCTTATTATTTTCAATATCTGCCTCACAATAAAAACACAAAGGTAATAAAGTGAATTGGTCTCCTCGTCACTCAGCTCCAATTCAGGGATTTCTACCTTTGTGTCGTCATCTTTACCTCCCAACCCATGACCCACCATATCTACGAGGATATTGCCCTCATCTGCTTCACAATTACTCCTTGGGGGAATGATCATAAACTGCCATATGCTTATGTTTTTTAATTGCAATCTTGAATGCTACTGGGGATGGAATGGGGATCTTCACTCTTACAGTGGTGAAAAGATTTTCCAGAGAATCCTGGCAGTATCGGGAAGTGAGAATGTAATTAAAACACTTTCTCTTCAAAAGATCATTTTGGAGGTCCAAAATTGAAGCTGTGGTCAATTTAACACCTGTTTGAACGGGCTTCCACTCCCCATCTCCTACTTTAACTAAAAAAAATCTAAGTATTTGAGAGTTTGAATCGAACTCTCATAGACATCGATTCTATTTTTTCTCAGAGCCTTAATTGGATTCCTGGAGCACATTAACAAGAACCTCTTGTCAGTGCACTCAAAAAACCAAGCAGTAGTCAAATAGCTCTGGTTCCAATTATAATTTTTAACACAAAACGTAATTCCAGCTGCTACGTCCCTACTCAATAGTTCACACGCAGTCTTACCCCCATCTTCTGGAAGTGTTTCACAAAAATGTGCTTCTCAGGCAGCTTGGGAACTAATTTAAGATCCTTGTCCCCTTGCAACTGGGCAAGTTTCTTCCCTGGTTCCAAAAACACCCTCCCATCACTTGAGCCATTTTCCTTCACAGCATCGTCTGACAACGCGTAATATTTTTAATAAAATTTAGTTATGCTTACTCTTTGTACGAAGACACCATATGCAGTGGCTCTCTTTCTACATAAGTTTTGGTCAGGACTGTTTTCCCCGAAAACAGTCCTGACCAAATGACTGATGCCTACGTAAAAAGAAAGAAGTGGTAATTTACTAGTGTTTCCTCAAATTTAAATTTAATAATTTTTATTAAAATACACAACGCAAGAGTACAAAGTTAATTTTTGATGCTGTACTTTGATCTAAATACACGAAATTCATAAAGTAAGCAAATTCTTACTTAAATAATGTAATCCCCATTTTGGCGTTCAATACTATTGCTCGACTTTTGTAAAATAGAAAGTACCAATATAATTCCCACTCGTATAACTGACACTGCACTATTTTCACGCGGAAACAATTTAGTCTTAACTCCACGGCGGTTAGCAGGAAACTGCAGGTGGTTAGCAGGAAATATAATTTAAAGCATGTGCCAATTCAATGAATAGTTTCCAGAAAAAGAAAATAATTCCATTTTAGTAGTGTTGGTCGAAGTGAAATATATACTGCCATTATTCACAAGAAGAAAAGAAAATACAAGAAATAAAAACCTCAAAGAAAATAACTTACGGAGAAGCCAAGAAAGAATTCAGAGCTCTGAACCCTGTTTTCTCTGGAAAATCCTATAGCCAGGTGACGGCCAAAAAATATGTGGACGCTGCCGTGCAGACACACACGCCCTCTGTATGCGCGCCATGCAAAGGCGTGTTCCTGCCCGCCAAGCCTAAGAACTTAACAAGTATCAGCATCACGAAGGATGAAGCTAAGGCCACTGCGGAGAGTGACTCTTCGGGCGAAAACTCGCCTTCATCGAAGAAGGCCAAAACACTTGCGAAACACTCTGGAGAAGCCATGTTGAATTTCGTAGCGGTACCACGCGCAGCAAAATTAATCCCGTTTGCAAAAAACACTAATTATTAAATAAAACCACAACTTCTCACAGGGCGAAATAAGATAATAATCTTGAAGATGATAGCACGTATTTGTAGAACAACCACAAGGTATTATAACTCTCACAGGAAAAAAGCTGACAGAAAATGTTAATCACGTCCATCAACTGTGGGAATCCAGGCAGTTATAATGAGAACACGTGTCTCAACAGGTCAGCGTAAAAGGGTTCACACGACCGTTACCACGGCTTTCAAATGCCTGGCCCCCACGCGCGCAACGAATTCTGGTCCCTCTCTGCTAATGCAGCTGTCCTCTTCTCACCCTCCTCCTCAATATCAATCCCGCTATTTCCCCTCCCATCGCGTCAACGCGTGTCAGCGCGGGAAAGCCAGGTCCCTTCTCCCCCACTCCTACCATCGACTCTCCCTCCCTCCTCCCGCTTGTCCCCCCTCTCGCCCGCTGCCCAATAAGCCACATCCATTTCTCCCCCACTCCACCGCCCGCCGGAGAGAGGAACACTCTCTCTCCCCTTCCACATTCTCCCGTCCACATTCTCCCGTCTTTGGACGGACCACCTGCAGGCAATGCAAACTCAAATACCGAACCCCGAGTTGAGGAGATCTTAAAACAATATCGCCACCATGCGTTGGTCGTTGGCAACAGTGTGAGAAAATTATTTCGACGGAATACAGCCGGCCCGTGTGCGAACCACAAAATAAGTCTTTAATACATGGTATTAATATTTGTATCGAATGCAACACCAACCTATATATTTTCTTTTCTTCATGAAATCCGTTTAAGAGATAAGCGATAGTCATTAGCACTTCTTATTGTAACATATTCACCAGTCATTGTACGTGATTATGTACAATAATATTAGCACAGATCATTTAAAGAACATGGCATTTTATCCACTATCTAATGGAATATTTACTGTTGAAGCACGGACGCGAGGTTACGGTTCCAGCGCCTCACGCCGTCTGCTGCGGCCCAACGCGCATGCGCGGGATCCTTGAGGCGCCCTCTCTCGCCGCTCCGGCCTCCTTTCTCGTCCGCGCACTGACACTCTCGCTCTCTTACTACAACCTCAACGGAGTGCGGACCTGATCCAACTGCATCAGCCGAGCACTATCAACGAGCGCAGCCTGCCTCATCCAGAATATTTTTAGTTGTGTATCTTTGTCCTTATTTCAATTTTCAATACACAATTAGCAAAGATAAGCCAGGAAATTTTAATTTACTCCTGCAATAACCATTTACCTTGGGAAACAATATATATACGATTGGTTTTAATTTGTCGGAAATGGTAAGGAAAACGCTCCGTACCTATCATAATAGAAGGAGAGACTAATACGTTATGAGCCCCGCACGGGGGGAAGAGAGTAATCTCTTCCTTTGGGGAGTCGCGCCCCCACGGACCCGAGCCCACCGGGGAGACAACCTCGTCATAAACCCTTCGTACGCTAGGATAGCGTCCAGACAGCATGTGACTCTGCTGTGCTGAGTAGCCGAAACATCTGGCGTCCAGATTCACCCACGTGTTTGCCGTGCGTAGAGACCCGTACAAGGGGGAGAAGGGGATCCTGGTGGGTGAGTTCTCCGGCACCCAGCTGGGCGTCGGAAACCCGGTATGGGCCGGAGTTCAACACCCCACTTCGGCCCTGGATTCCCCGAAAAACGGGCGGCCGAGAAGAGCCCAGCTCGGTCAATCGGCTCCTGGCGGCTGGGGAGCTTGGCGGCTCCTTCCGAGCGTACGCCAGGACGGGTTAGTGCTGGAGATATGGGGATCTCCGGAGGGCGGCCGAAGGTGCGCGGGTTCGGAGGGCCCCCGCGCTGGAGGTTCTAACCCAAAAGAGATCCCCTATCAAAGGTTCCTATATCCCTCGGGTAGCCCTGGCGACCACACCGGATCTCGGTGTGGCGTCCCGAATGTGTGGCTCCGTGGTGGGTGGGGAGCCCAGGGGATGAATTTCTTTTTTGAGTCCATGGACAACAACTTTCTTCCTCCAACGAAAAGATCCCGTCCGGAAGTGGGCGGGGGAGAAAGTAAGTCTACCGCATGTCGGAAATTCCTTGTTATGAGATGTGCTAATGATGGTGAGACCCTGACAAAGGTATCTCCCTTTCTAATAAGACGAGTTCTGTCGGCAGCGATACCCGGTGACTTAGAATTAAGGGATGGATCACTGTTAATTAAAACCAGCAACGAAACACAAAGCGAAAAGTTATTGAAAATGACAAAATTTAACGAAATACCGGTTAAGGTCCAGGTGCACCAAACACTCAATACATGTCGGGGAGTCATTTCGCATTACGACCTACTCTACGTCTCTGAAGATGAGATAAAGAGTGAGATGGCGTCTCAGGGTGTAATAGACTGCCGCCGTCTAAAGACAAAGAGGAACGGTGAGCTGACCAACAGCACGTCCGTCATCCTCACTTTCTGTCGTGACAAACTTCCTGACAAGGTCTATGTGGGATACGAATCTGTTTCCGTAAGGCCATTCATTCCTAGCCCCATGCGGTGTTTTCAATGCCAGCGTTTCGGCCACATCGCTACCAGATGTGAGGGCAAGGCCACCTGCCCGCGCTGTGGCAAAGATAAACACGAAGGTGACGCGTGCACCTCTGCACCAACCTGTGTGAATTGCGAGGGATCACATCCGGTTTATTCTCGAGATTGCCCCAAGATGAGAGAAGAGAAAAAAATAATGGAGATAAAGACCGTGGAAAAGCTGCCATATCAAGAAGCACGAAAGAAATACAGAACACTCATCGCGCCTAAGTTCTCCCGTTCGTATGCTGCCGTAGTAGATAGTGAAAAAAATAACAATACAGACACGCAAGAGAAAAATAAGGAAGAACATACTATTAAGAATGCAAAGCAAGCCAAGCCGGATAAGGCTACCAAGCCGGCAACGAAGAAGGGCACACCGCCGGAAAAAAACGATGCTAGTCAGGGCTCTTCAAAGAAGAACCCAACCACAACACCCACCGTGGCCACGCAAAGCAGGCGTGGAAAATCTCAGTCCCCGGGTCCATCTGGTTCGCCTACGCGTAGCCAACCAGAGTCTATGGAAGAAGACGAATATATTTCCGAGTCAGAAATCATCCGGGCGAAGGCTAAGGAGAGAAGACGCATTAAGCGTTGACTCTCCCTCTGGCAGTTTTAAATTAATTTTTCTATTTATTTATTTATTTAATTTTTATCATTTTTAATGGCTTTTATCATACAGTGGAACTGTAACGGTTTTTATCGGCATAAGGAGGAGCTAGACATTTTAATCAGAGATTTTAACCCGGCCTGTATATGTTTGCAGGAAACACATTTTAAGGACACGGACAAGGGATATTTAAAACATTTTAACGCTTTTAGATTGGACGATACCAGCGGCCAACGAGCCCATGGTGGAGTGGCGGTTTTTGTTCGGGAGGCACTTTACACCTCCAGAATAAATCTTAACATACCGTTCCAAGCGGTAGCGGTGACGGTGCACGCTCCCGAGGCGATAACGGTGTGCAACGTTTACCTGCCGGAGGGTGCACCCGTCACACGTTTTAATCTAGAATCCCTTGTTCACCAGCTACCTCAGCCTTTTATTTTACTCGGAGATTTTAATGCTCACGATCGGCTATGGGGAAGCACCCCGGGACAGTGCAACCGCAGGGGACGTATTTTATCAAGTTTTATTAGTGATTTTAACCTATTTTTACTCAATAACGGCGAGAAAACCCGTTTTAACTCTTATAGCGGCGATTCTTCCTCCATTGACTTGGGTATTGTATCGACTAGTGTGGCCAATAAACTCAAACTCTCTGTGCATAAGGATATTAGTGGGAGCGATCACTTTCCCCTTTTAATCGAAAGGGAGCAAAATGTAAACCCCGATTTTATTAGACCAGGCTGTTGGATTGTCCGGAAAGCTGATTGGCATCTTTTTTACTCAAATTTTAACTACGTGTGGGATAAAAACAACGACTGTGTAACAAACGTAAATCTTTTGACATCAAGCATCATTCAAGCCGCCGAAATTAGCATACCACGATCTCGAAGCATCCTTCCAAGAAATGCTGTGCCATGGTGGAATGAAACCTGCGCAGAAGCCATTAAAAACGTAAGAAAGCTCTCACAAATTTTCAACAAGTATCCTACAGCAAATAATCTCTCCGCTTTTCGGCGACTAAGAGCGGAAGCGCGTCAGGTAATAAAGGACGCAAAGAGGATTTCTTGGATGAATTTTGTCTCCGGTGTCAACCACAGGACTCCACTTGCACAGGTATGGCGTAAGGTGAGGAGCATATCGGGTAGCAGCCAGCATCTAGGTATATCCTTCCTAGAAGTCGAAGGAAAGGTTATCACTTCTCCAGCTGCGATAGGGAACGTATTCGCCCAATTACTCGCCAAAGTGAGCAGCGACGAATGCTATGAACCTTCTTTTGCGATCCTCAAGAAAAGGCTCGAGAACGTCCCTATATCCTTTATGGAGCCTAAAACAACCGCAGACTACAATATGCCATTTACCATTTGGGAGCTGAAATCTGCCATCCATGACTCCCACGACACGTCCCCAGGACCCGACGAGATCCACAATGCCTTCCTCCGAAATCTATCGGAATCGGCGTTGCTGGAAATCCTTGAAACTTTTAATCAGCTCTGGGCCAATGGGGATTTTCCTCCGTCCTGGCGGGAGTCCGTCATTGTTCCCATCCCAAAACATGGAAAAGACCGAGCTGATCCGAATTCTTACCGGCCGATTTCTCTCACCAGCTGCCTGTGCAAGTTAATGGAGCGAATGGTAAATCGACGTCTCATTTGGTGGCTGGAGCGTCGAAAACTCCTCTCTAGGATACAATGCGGATTCATACGGAACCGTTCCACAATGGACCACTTGGTTAGAATTGAAAATTTCATCCAAGAAGCCTTCCTTCTCCGCCAACACGTAGTCGGTGTATTTTTCGACTTACAGAAAGCTTACGACCGGGTCTGGCGACGTAAGATTCTACGCGTATTACGCGAGTGGGGTTTTAGAGGCTGTTTGCCCATTTTTATACAAAAGTTTTTAACCAACCGTGTTTTTAAAGTAAGGACGGGACAGTTGTTGTCAAATTTTTACCCTCTTGACAACGGAGTTACCCAAGGCTCCGTTCTGAGCGTGACGTTGTTCGCTATTGCGATCAACGACATAGCTCACTGCATCAAGGAGCCAGTGTTAGGGTCACTGTTTGTGGATGATCTCGCGATTTTCTGCAGATCATCTAGGGTCGTGAATGCATCGCGTATGGCGCAACTCACCATCAATAAACTTCACAAATGGACCCAAAATAACGGCTTCCTTTTCTCTTTGGAGAAAACAAAGTGCGTTCACTTTTCTCGCACTCGGGGCGTCCATGTAAATCCCACGTTACACCTAGGTGGTAGAAACCTCCCATTTGTGGAATCAGTCCGTTTTCTGGGGATGACCCTCGACCACAAACTCAACTGGAAGGAGCACATTAATTCTGTCAAGGTAAACTGTTTGAAGTCTTTGAACATTTTAAAGTTTTTAAGCCACGCATCTTGGGGAGCAGACCGCACCACCTTAATTTTACTTTACCGCACACTGGTGCGGTCGAAATTAGACTACGGCTCATTCGTGTATGCGTCCGCTCGCGAGACGTATTTGAAAGCACTTAATTCAGTGCACAACGCAGGTCTGCGACTATGCACGGGCGTTTAGGACCAGCCCGATTCCCAGTATATATACCGACGCAGGCGAGCCTCCTCTAGGCTACCGAAGGACCTGGCTTCTTTGTAGCTACGTTTCCAAAATTTTAGCAATGACGAGTCACCCATGTTATAGTTTACTTTTTAAACCCCGTTTTATTAATGTTTTTAACCGAAGGACTAAAGCAACCAGACCAGTAAGCGTTCGTTTTAACGATTTTATTCGCGGATGCGAATTCACGCTACCTGAAGTGTATCCTGTTTCATTCTCGGAACACCCCCCTTGGATCACTCCCACTCCGGTGGTGAATATTCTCTCACGATCTCGAGCGAAGTCTTCCACAATTCCCTCGGAGTACCAGCGTTTGTTTGCCATGTACCGATGGAATCACCCCAACCTTACCCCCGTTTACACTGACGGTTCGAAAGATAACTCTGCTTGTGCATGTGCAGTGTTCTCCCCTATCCACGGGAACAGAGCAAACCTTCACCCGATGTGCAGTGTGTACACGGCGGAGCTTTATGCCATAAGGACAGCTCTAGAAGCCCTAGGTGACCACGGCGGCTCCTTTGTCATATGCACTGACTCCAGGAGCTCGCTACAAGCCATCTCTGGCTTCTCACCCGTGCACCCGATCTTGCAAGAAATACACTCTCTCCTGTTGACCCTTTCGAGAAAGGGTTTGAATATCCATTTTCTGTGGGTACCGGGACATGAGGGGATAGCCGGGAATGAGATAGCAGACGCTATGGCCAAGGAAGCTCTGAATAACGAAGTTCTTGTCTCAACGCTGGTTCCCCACGAGGACTTACGAGCATCTCTAAGAAACGTGGTATTTGGAAAATGGAGGGAGTCATGGAGGATTCTAAATAATAACAAGCTCCGTGGCATCAAGGACATGGTAGCAGCGTGGCCCTCCTCAGCTCGTAGTAATCGGAGAGAGGAAGTAGTACTTACACGATTGAGGATAGGGCACAGCCCCCTGACCCATGCGTATCTCTTTACTGAAGAGAAGGAACCTCCCCAATGTGGGGATTGTAAATGTCCATTAAGTATTAGACACATCATGCTAGATTGTGTTAAGTACCGCGAAGCGCGAAGACGAAATAATCTAGGGGGAGACCTAAAAACCCTTTTAGGAGACCACCCTACCAACTTAATCTGTACATTTCGGTTTCTCAGAGAAATAAACATTTTTAATAAGTCTAATTATGTACACTTTCAACGAAGACATCAGATGCAGTAGATTACTTTATACATAACTTTTGTAATTAAATAGCACAGTAGTGGTGCAAAATGACCTTGCCGTCGACGCACCCTAAATCCAAATACTACTACTACTACTGTATGATTACGAACATAATTCACCGTCCAATGAACTAATTTTGTATGCATATTCTTAAAAAACATAAAGAACTTACTTCCTTGAGCTTCTTAGCCTCATTTTTTGCCTTCCGTGTGGCAGCAGCTGGATGAAAACCTTTTTCATATGCTGTGTAAGCACTAAGCTTATAGGAAGGGCCAGGTTCGTAGAAGGCAGAATGAGATGACAAGTCTGGTTCCACACGTTTAATTCAGAGCACAGTTACAAACTCCCCCTTCGAGATTCCGCGTAAGACTCCCCGTGTCTATTCCCTCCAAGAGGCTTCCTTCCGTGTCGCGTCCGTCCCGTGACCCTCTCGGCGTCCTCCTATTGGCTGGAAAAGGCCGCAAGATCATGCACATCATACGCCTTCCCACGCCAAGGTACTGCAACGTGTTACGGCATAAAGTGTTGGAGGAATACGCGGAGACCAATTCCCACGCGAGAGCAAGTTGTTAATCGGAGTAGGGTGTCAGTCATGCACGAGGATGGATCCTACGCAAGAGGTTGCAACGTGTTATGAGTTTCAGATACTGGACCCATCACTCGAACGTGACTCTGCGATTCTTCCCTTACCCCAATTGCGAAAACCGATCTGACACAAGACGGCAAGCGACACCCTTACATCTCATTTCCCCCCAAAAGTGAATCGCTGAATAACACGGAAGATTTTTTTATATTCAGCGATTCATCCAAATGAATTCAGCCCACAAAATTTAGATACATATAACTATTACAATATAAGAATTAAAAAGTTCATGTTCCATTGAAAATTTCAACAAAAAAAAAACACTTCAAGTTCATATTTGCATTAAACACTATGGTAATAATCACTCTTTCTGCAGAACCGATATATGATAGAAATAGATAGGTAGACCAATAAACACACCCAATATTCCATCCACAAAATTCAGCCCACAAATTGAGATACATATAACTATTAAAATACTACCCACAAAATGTACTGTCCATAAAATACATAGTTACGCAAATTATAAAGTTTATGCAGCAAACACCCTCTAAAATTGACTACTAATGATATAAGAATTAAAAAGTTCATGTTCCTATTGAAAATTCCAACTGACAAAAATACACATTTCAGTTCATTTTTGCACTAAGCACTATGGTAACAATTTCTCTTCCTGCAGAGCCCATATATGATAGAAATAGATAGAATAAAAAGAGACCCCAGGCTAACTTCCCACTTGCTCTACTGGCCCTGCACCCACCTCCTCTCCGGGAGCTTCCAAGCTCGATAGCGTGACGCGCACATTCTTCGCATCGACTAAGTCCACCAATGTCTCCATCTCCTCCTTGACATGTTGGTATTCCCTATTCATCCTTTCTAACGCTAAAATATATCCCCGACCATAGCTTTGCCTAACTTCCTCTCCCATCCTACCTCTTACTTCATCGAAAATGATTCTAATCCTTTTATATTCCTCTTTTATGGAACTCAGATCAAAATTTATAACTACCATCCATGAATGTTCAGTTAACACTACATCCCGCTGTCTTTCAAACAATATTCCACTATTCAACGGCATCACCTCTTGGCCCCTAATAGGGTCCAAACCACAACACAATAAACACACCAGCCAACCCAAAATGTTTAGGGGTCCACCATATCCTCTTCTTCCTCCTCCCATCTTGTCAGCGCCTCCCGCGGGCGTAGATAATAGCGGCGAGAGGGTGCGGGAGGGGGGATCACGTAGGGCGGTGATTCGCGACGTCCTCTTCTGGGTCGTAATCTGTGAAGATAACGACGGGGAAGGGGAGGGGGGTCAGTGGGGACGACTCCTTCCGCCTCCAATGGGGGAGCGGTGTCGTCTTGATGAGGGGCAGGGGGCGGAGGGGATTGAGGACCACAGGGGGGGGCGGGCACCTCTTCTCCCTCTATGGCCACGACTTCCCCTCTCTCCGCGCCGCCTTCTCCTCCTGCGCCTTGCGTCACCAGCTGATCCCCTCGGTTCTCCACCCACTCGTCCTCCCAGTGAAGGGGGGTGTTTACAGCTGATGTCGGCTCTCGCGAAGAAATGTCACCTGGAAGAAATTTTCGTGGCCGTCCACGGGGTCTATCAGCAATATTCCCTGTAATAGGAGGGGGAATAGGGCCATGATAAGGCTTAACACGACTTGTGTGCACAATAAGGGTTCGAAATGGAAGTTCCAACAGTATATTGCACTTCGAAGTTACCTTCAACACGCGATACGGGCCCTTCCACGGTCTATGAAACTTTTTTACTTGCCCCACTTTCAAACAAGGATCACTTAAGAACACGTAGTCGCCTTCCTTATACTCCCTCACCTTGCCCCTTCCCTTCACTGTTTCCCTCCTTTTCTTTACCGCTAAGCGATCATTTCGGGCGCATTGTTTCCACATTCCCTTCAACCTCTCTCGTAGACCTGTTACACTAGGGTGTTCCTTCCCTGGGCTACTTGCCCCTAAACAATTGAAAGGTGATGCCATCTGTTGTCCAAACACCAACTCATGCGGGGTGAACCCCGTGGTCCTGTGGTTTGAGGTGTTATACGAGCAAACGGCAAACTCGAGATGCCTCCCCCAGTCATCGTTTCGTACGTTCACGTAATGGCTAAGGATCTTTGCGATTGTCCGATGCACTCTCTCAACTCGGCCATTGCACTCTGGGTGGAACGGGGATGTCCTTAGCTGTTTTACATTCAGTAGCCTACAAATCTGTCGGAACAGATCAGACATAAAGTTAGTCCCCTGATCCGTAAGCAATAATTCCGGCACCCCAAATTTTAAAATCCATTGTTTTTTATGTTTTGGCAAATTTTGTGAATCAGTCTTTGAAGCATTGCACAAATTTGAGTAGGATTTCGTTGCACTAATCCTGTGGTTTCTGCCTCTTTGCTCAATACATCTAAAAAAGCTTTCAAAGGGTGCTTAGTTACCTTTCCTGAAAATACTGGGACACTCGAAACTTGTGTACTATTCCCCGCCAAGAAATCAGTTTGGTTACCGGCTACCATTTTTGAGAATAACCTCAATTTTGGAAACCTGAACTTTACTTCTTTTTTGTTTTTCATGGAATCTCCAAGTTGGCTACGTGTCTTCCAATTTTGTAATGTGGTAATCTGCCTAGAGATGCTTAAATCAGTCAAATGTGTGCCAAATACACAGTGGAAGGCAACTTGTGCAGCCTCCATGTCATCCCCATTGAAATTTATGGAGTATTCATGTGCACAACACTCCCTATAAATTTTAAACAAACCAATGTTTGAAAAATCAACAGAGTCTATTTTAGCATCAACAAAGCCATTGGCATTGAGAACGTAATCACAAAACATTGCTGCAGGAATAAAACCTCTTCTAGCATGTATTTCTGATGTCAAGAGCAACAAATCTGCTAATAAGGTGTAAATCATCCTTGTGTCTGCAACAGACTGATGTTTTATAACGCTCATAATATCACTAATATTAAGAACCAGTTTGAAGTCTCTTAGTACAGCAGATTCCCATTTCCTGTTATATTTGTTAGAGGATTTCTTGTACATTATTAGTGATGTCATTGCTCCTAGACTCTGAGCAATTGCTGACCTCTTCTCTGGTGGGTAAGTAATACCCTCACACAGAACTCTGTGTCTTGGCAGAATACCAAAGGAAGCAAGTGGTGTTGCCTTTGTTACATCCTTGGTGGTTAATGTCAAAGAATCTGTCCCTAGCCTTATTTCATTCCTTCTCATGTTGAAGCCTAACATCATCACCATGATAGGGTTTGCTGTGCCTATCCATCCATCATTTCCACCCTTAATTGTGTAATCGAAGTTGTTTCCTAAATGCTGCTTTAACAGCCTCTTTGATGTCTGCCATTGATGCATTGTATTCCTTGTTTTGATAAATGATGGTAGGGGACTTTTCCTTAATTTTCTCGGCAAAAGTGTTGCCAGGATTGTTGATGTCCTGTCTTAATGAGTCATGGGCTGTCCATACAATATTAATAATTTGGCAACTGATTGTTAGATTTCTCATGGGATAAGCCAATCCTAGCTTTGTTAACACGGCATGGTAAGCTTCAAGAATAGCTTTGATGACTCTGTTCCTTTGATCTTTGTTTAGTTCAAATCTAGGTCTTTTGGGGTCAGGCAAATCCGTGTTTTCATCATCTGGATCCACCAATTGCCTTTTCCGGCTCTCAACTGGAAGATCGAGCACTGTTTCCATTTGGGTTGAATCACTTGCCATTGTTGTCGCGGTAAACACTTTGATTCGAAAGAAGCTGTTATTACTTGTCCGCTCAGCTTCCCGCACGCGCACGGCTGCGGATATAGCAGCGTCGAAAGTCTCTGGCATGGAGAGGCGCGTGTGCTCCCCCACCCTACCAGGAAGGCCATTTAGGAAGGCGTCTAAAGCTCTCTCATCAGCCTCCGCACGACGAGCTGCCGCTGCGGCGGAATCATCCTCTTCCTTCCATGTATGACTATTTATTTCGCGGATACGATCCGCGAACTCCTCTATCTGCTCCGCCGGGCCCATTTGTATCATCATCATCATGAGATCTGGCGCTATGTCCTCTCACCCTGATCAATCTCGAACGACTGCCCATCCCAGGCTTCGTCCCCCCTATATACCCAGCCGGCAGCCCGTGAATGAGCCGCCGACTTGGCATAGGGAGGTAGGACGGTCCGGGAAGGACAGTCGGCCGGATTCAGGGCGGTAGGAACATAGCACCAGGTCACTACACGCGACTTATCCTTTATTATTTTCAGATACAAACGTCTTACATAGTTGCTCTTAAAAGCTAAGCCCTTTCCTTTTATTAATGTATACATCACCGCCATGTTATCTGTATGTACAATCACATTTGTCCCAATAGGGGTAATACTCAATATATGGCAGGCCGCCATTACCGCCGCCACGCACTCCGCGCGGTAAATTGCCGTCTCCCTGGGGAGTACCCAGATCTCACAAACATCCATTTCTGGCGCCACCCAAGCCACCTGCCAGGGTGTCGCGTCACTGTACACATCCACCATCACATTATAGTTTACAAAGTACCGGGGTTCGTGAAACACAAACTCATCCCATAACTGATTCCACCACCTTAGGAAGCGTTGGGCCGCATCCTTTATTAAGAATAATGGGAGGTTCAATACATACACCACCCACGACAAAAAGCCCAGTGCCTTGGGCATATCTCGCTTCCTTAAGCGAGTAATCACTGATATAATGTCTCCCTGTAGAATCTCCTATTCTTCACCCCCTGGTACCTCTCCAACAGCACCTTCTTTGCTTCGGGGTAGGTCAAGGCATCCCCCGCTCTTGCCTTCGCCCTCAGGAGATCCGCGGCCCCACCGCGCGCGCGAAGTGTGACCGCGCTTAGCCTGTCTTCATCATCCCACCCTCCCAGCCTTCCCACCTGTTCTACTTGCGAGAGGAACGCTTCAATGTTTTCACCCGTGGCTCCCGAAAAACTGTCGATTGCCGATAACATCGAGTAGGACTTCCTCGAGTTTTCCCCTGTCCCAGCCACATCAGTTGTACGGGCTCTATAACTGGCGTTTTCTTCTTTGAGGGCCCGTAGCTGCGCACAAAGCTCATCCACGGCCTGTTGGAGCTCCATTTCTCGACCCGATAGACTAACACGATTCGACATTTCACTCACCTTTTCACGTCTGGTACTACTGCCCTTCGGGTGATCCCACTTCTGACACCAAATGTAAGCACTAAGCTTATAGGAAGGGCCAGGTTCGTAGAAGGCAGAATGAGATGACAAGTCTGGTTCCACACGTTTAATTCAGAGCACAGTTACAAACTCCCCCTTCGAGATTCCGCGTAAGACTCCCCGTGTCTATTCCCTCCAAGAGGCTTCCTTCCGTGTCGCGTCCGTCCCGTGACCCTCTCGGCGTCCTCCTATTGGCTGGAAAAGGCCGCAAGATCATGCACATCATACGCCTTCCCACGCCAAGATACTGCAACGTGTTACGGCATAAAGTGTTGGAGGAATACGCGGAGACCAATTCCCACGCGAGAGCAAGTTGTTAATCGGAGTAGGGTGTCAGAGTCATGCACGAGGATGGATCCCACGCAAGATGTTGCAACGTGTTATGAGTTTCAGATACTGGACCCATCACTCGAACGTGACTCTGCGATTCTTCCATTACCCTAAGAGCGAAAACCGAGCTGACACAAGACGGCAAGCGACACCCTTACAGCTGACAAATTTTTACTCGGAATTGCAAACGGATGCAATCTCCGAAACGGTCGTAGGAGCTCCGCTTGCAAATCCCGTTTAAAATCTTCGATTGGAGAAGTGTTCCGAACACACATAGCAAGAAACGGGATTCCACGAAATGTCCCTCTTGCATTTAATGATCCACTCCTTTCTTATTCTAGGATCCTTCGGAAAACTATTCAAGATAAACAGATTAATAATAAGAATAATGCCTCAAGTAATATAATCACAACAACGCAATGATGTACATACCTATAGAAGGATATTTGAAGTCCGCTCTTCTTAGCTTTGTAAGAGCTATTACCACAAGTAGCCACCGTACTAAGCATTCTTTATGATGTTTTACCTCGCAAAAAGAGTAGTAATGGGCAATATTAGCTATGGAGCGCAATATTCGTTGCTGAAGAAACTGAATTCCCATGCGGCGTATCCGTTGAATATGGCTGGTGTCTGCCGTGACGTCACCGGACTTCGGTGAGAGAACTGAGACCACCTCTCCTTTACCACCTTGGTCTGGAATGTGGCTAAGAAATAGAGCAAGATTATCTCTGGTACTCCGGTACATTTTCGCCTGCTAATTGGACAAACAGATTGAATCGGTGCCACTCAGCAATTGCTCACCGGGTCTGGATTGAAATACATAGTTAGTGTTCCCGTTAATTCCGCCTAGCTACACTTCGTACACACACTTTGTATTTTGTAGAACTTGGTATGGTCCTCGTCTAGTCTTTTGTTCTGTTAACAGTAACTTCCAAAGCAGTTCTGCTCCAATCAAGATGTTGATATTTTGTGGTACATTAAAACTTGGATCACCCCCGCACGGGGGGAAGAGGGTGATCTCTTCCTTTGGGGAGCCGCGCCCCCACGGGGGGAAGAGGGTGATCTCTTCCTTTGGGGTGCCGCGCCCCCACGGGGGGAAGAGGGTGATCTCTTCCTTTGGGGAGCCGCGCCCCCACGGACCCGAGCCCACCGAGGAGACCAGCTCGTGAAAAAACCCCGTCGCTCGCTCGGATAGTGTCCAGACAGCATGTGACTCTGCTGTTCTGATTAGCCGTAACATCTGGCGTCCAGAATCACCCACGTGTTTGCCGTGCGTAGAGACCCGTACAAGGGGGAGAAGGGGATCCTGGTGGGTGAGTTCTCCGGCACCCAGCTGGGCGTCGGAAACCCGGTATGGGCCGGAGTTCAATACCCCACTTCGGCCCTGGATTCCCCGAAAAACGGGCGGCCGAGAAGAGCCCAGCTCGGTCAATCGGCTCCTGGCGGCTGGGGAGCTTGGCGGCTCCTTCCGAGCGTACGCCAGGACGGGTTAGTGCTGGAGATATGGGGGTCTTCGTAGGGCGGCCGAAGGCGTGTGGGTTCGGAGGGCCCCCGCGCTGGAGGTTCTAACCCGAAAGAGGCCTCCTATCGAAGGTTCCTATATCCCTTGGGTAGCCCTGGCGACCACACCGGATCTCGGTGTGGCGTCCCGAATGTGTGGCTCCGTGGTGGGTGGGGAGCCCAGGGGTCGAATTTTGTACGAGCGTATGGATAATAACTTCTTACCTCCAACAAAAAGATCCCGTCCGGAAACGAATGGGGGAGAAATGAGAAACAATAAATTTCTTATAATGAAATGTGAGAAGGAAGGGGAAACACTAAAAAAAGTGTCCCCTTTCTTAATTCGTAAAGTCCTCTCTGCTACGGTCCCAGGTGATATAAAATCGGCCAAAAAGTTACGGGATGGATCCCTTTTGATCGAAACGGCAAACCAGGCGCAAAGTGAGAAGGTTCTCAACATGAAACTGATGCACGACATCCCAGTGGCAGTGTAGGTTTACCGAACCCTGAACACTTGTCGGGGAGTTATAAGCCATTTCGACCTACTACATGTGGACGTTGACGAAATCAAACAAGAGATGGCATCCCAGGGAGTGTGCGACGCTCGTCGGCTGAAAACGAAACGGAATGGAGAAATAGTAAACACCACCTCTGTAGTGCTTACATTTACGTGTGACCGGCTCCCTGACTAAGTGTTCATAGGGTATGAATCAGTGCCCGTGCGACCATTCATACCAGCCTCGATGCGCTGTTTCTAGTGCCAAAAATTCGGCCACATCGCACCGCGATGTGAGGGCAAGGCCACCTGCCCGCGCTGCGGCAAGGACAAGCACGATGGGGACAAATGTGCTGAAGCGGCCTGCTGCGTGAATTGCGAGGGTACGCACGCAGCTTATTCTCGCGATTGCCCGAAAATGAAAGAGGAACGGAAGATTATGGAAATTAAAACTGTGGATAAAATATCTTACCTAGAGGCAAGGAAAAAGTTCAAAGCCCTTAGTGCCCCCTCTTTCTCGCGTTCCTTTGCCGCAATCGCCTCCGCTCCAGTTAAGAAGTGCACCATTTCTACACAGACGGAACCTGAAAAGCAGATAGATGTATTAAAAAAACAAATGCGAGTAACAGTAGCAACAATAAAAAAACGCCCCTAACACCTCCGTAGTGTCTCCCAAAAATACAGCAAAGAAAACCACCAGAAAACCATACCAGCGAGAGAAAACTCCCTCTCCTGGTCCCTCCGGCAAAGGTATGGAACCGATGCAGGAGGACATAGACGAAGGTCTCTGTATTTCGGACACAGAGATCGAAAAAGTCAGGAATAAGGGAAGGAAAAGTCGCTTGAAGCGATGATTCCACAGATTTCCGGGCTAATGCTGCTCCAAGTTTCAATATTTACATCATTTTTTTTCTGTTTTTATCTTTCACCCTTTTTAAACCTTTTTATGACTTTTATATTACAATGGAATTGTAATGGATTTTATCGGCATAAGGAGGAGCTGGCTGTTTTAATAATTGATTTTAACCCTTTATGTATATGTCTACAAGAAACACATTTTAAACCGACAGACAAGGGAATTTTAAAGGGATATAGTGTGACTAGGTTGGATGACTTGAGTGGGCGAAGAGCCCAAGGTGGTGTAGCAATAGCGGTCCGGGATACCCTACACACCTCCCGTGTGCGGCTAACCACCCCATTCCAGGCTGTGGCCGCCACCGTCCATGCATCCATGGAGGTAACGCTGTGCAACGTGTACCTCCCGGAAGATGCTCCGGTAAATGACAATAACCTTCAAGCCCTCATGCGTCAATTGCCGCGACCCTATATTTTATTGGGTGACTTTAACGCTCATGATCCTCTGTGGGGCGGCCCTTCTGCCCAACGCAACAGAAGGGGACGGATTTTAAGCAGCTTTTTCCGAGATTTTAACCTCTTTTTATTGAACAATGGCGAGAGGACACGCTTTAACTCCTTTAACGGAGAATATTCCTCCATTGATTTGTGCTTATGCACGAGCAGCATTTTTACAAGACTGAAACTGTCTGTCCATACGGATCTCTGTGGTAGTGACCACTTCCCGATTTTTAATCAAATCTGACGAAATTAACAATACGATTTTTATCCGCGAGGGCAACTGGATTGTCCACAAGGCCGACTGGTCTGTTTTTAAAAATTCTTTTAATTTCACGTACGATGCTCTTCGGGGCGGAACAAAGAACGTTGAGGTGCTAACCGCTAGCATAGTGGACGCAGCGAAACGTAGTGTCCCCTTATCTAAGGGCGCAATCCGTCGACCAGCGGTACCATGGTGGAATGAGGAATGCGCCGAAGCTATTAAGAAACGGAAACGTGCCCTCCGTATTTTTAATAAGTTTCCAACTGTCTCTAATCTTGCCTCATTTCGACGACTCAGAGCAAAGGCTCGACTAATTATAAAGGAGTCAAAGAAGGCCTCCTGGATAAATTATGTATACTCCATCAACAACAGGACTCCACTAACTCAGGTCTGGAACAAGGTGAGGGCTATATCGGGAGCACGGCATGTTCACGGCATTTCGTGCCTTGTATTTCAAGGTTGACATTTCACACACCGAAGGAGATATGCGACGTTCTCGGGGAAGCGTTTGCCAAGACCAGCAGCGACGAGAACTACTCAGCAACCTTCCTGTCTATTAGGGAACGTTCCCCACACTTGAACTTCACCGAATCGCACGCAGCAGCCGGATACAATGATCTTTTTTCCTTATGGGAACTGAAGTCCGCCATAGCGGATTCCAAAGACACCGCGCCAAGAGTGGACGGTGTCTTAAACATATTTCTTCGGAATATAACGGAGACCGTGTTGATGGATATTCTCCATACCCTCAATCAAATTTGGGTTGAGGGAAGCTTCCCTACAGCGTGGCGGGAATCCGTAGTTGTCCCTATCCCCAAACAAGGAAAGGATAAAACAGACCCAAATAATTATAGGCCAATATCCTTGACCAGTTGTCTATGCAAGACCATGGAAAGGATGGTGAACCGTCGGCTCGTTTGGTGGTTGGAGCGTCGGAACCTTCTTTCCCAATATCCAGTGCGGTTTCAGGCGAGGTAGATCCACCACAGACCACCTCGTGAGAACCGAAAATTTTATCCAGGAGGCTTTCCTTCTGGGCCAGCATGTCATAGCCGTGTTCTTCGATCTAGAGAAGGCGTATGACCGAGTCTGGCGCCAGAAGATTCTGAATACGTTACACGAGTGGGGCCTAAGAGGAAATCTCCCAATTTTTATCAAAAAGTTTTTAGCAGACCGTGTTTTTAAAGTAGAAATAGGTAATCATTTATCCGGACCTTTTACACAACATAATGGGGTACCACAAGGCTCTGTACTCAGCGTCACACTCTTCGCCATTGCGATAAATGACGTTACAGAATGCGTCAGAACACCAGTGATGGGCTCCTTATTCGTGGACGACTTGGCCATTTTCTGTCGATCATCCACAATTGCCAGTGCCGCACGGGTCATCCAGCTGACCCTTAACAGACTTGGGGAATGGTCGAATAGAAGTGGATTTCGTTTTTCCGTTGAAAAAACGAAATGTGTCCACTTCCATCGTAAGCGGGCACAAGTTCTTCCACCAGAACTTCGCCTGAGCGGCCGAATTCTACCTTATACGGATTCAGCCCGCTTTCTGGGTTTGATTTTTGACCGCCGCCTTAATTGGCGTGAGCACATTGAGTTTTTAAAAAACAAATGTTTGAAAGTTTTAAATATCCTGCGATATCTATGTAATTACTCGTGGGGTGCCGATCGCTCCACGATGCTTTTATTGTATAGAGCATTGGTGCGCTCTAAATTAGACGATGGATGTTTTATCTACTCCTCTGCCCGTGAAAGCTATTTGAGACCTTTGAACACGGTTTACAATGCGGGGCTTCGATTGGCAACTGGAGCTTTCAGGACTTCTCCGGTCTTGAGTGTTTACTCAGATTCTGGGGAGCCCCCGTTGACTGCACGCCGAAACATCCTTATGTGCAACTATGTTGCTAAAATTCTAACAATGAGAGGGCACCCTAGTTTTAATATCATTTTTAACCCACGCTTTATAAATATTTTTAACGGGCGGCCTAGGGCAACTAGACCCCTAAGTATTACTTTTAATAATATTATCCTGGACAGTGAGTTTATACTCCCAGAAGTGTACCCCATTGGGAATTTGGAAAATGCACCTTGGCAGGTACCTTTTCCACAAGTCAGCTTTGTCCTCCACAAAAATCAAAAATCTTTGACAACTGCCGCGGAATACCAGCATAGCTTCAAGGAAGTAATGCACCGCCACCCCGACTTCATTCCTGTTTACACGGACGGATCGAAGTCGGAGCGTGCGTGCGGGTGTGCAGTGATCTCGTCTCACCATGGAACCCTCAAGGCCAAGCTCAGTCCGCTGTGTAGCGGCTATACGGCAGAACTGTTCGCCATAAAGATGGCTCTGGATGGTATTAAGTGTAGCAACGCGTCCTTTATGGTCTGCAGCGACTCCATGAGCGCCCTGCAGTCCATTTCCAGTTTTTCTCCCAGTCACCCAATCGTCCAGGAAATTCAAAATAGACTACTTTCCCTTGCTCGGAAAAAAGTGAAAATCCGTTTTCTGTGGGTTCCTGGACATGTGGGTATTGCTGGAAATGAGAAGGCCGACTCGGCCGCGAAGGCAGCCAGCGAGGACGACGTTGCTGATTCTGTGCTGGTACCATATGAAGATTTGAAGGCGACCACAAAAAAGATTGAAAAGTGGAAAGAGACTTGGCGCTCTCTTACCGGAAATAAACTGCGCGCAATCAAGCCGGTAATTTCAGCGTGGCCCACGTCTGTCAGGAGGAACCGCAGGGAGGAGGTCGCAATCGCACGATTGAGAATTGGGCACTGCGCTCTGACCCACTCGTACCTCTTCACCGAAGAGAGAATTCCACCCCTATGTGATGTTTGCGACTCTCCCATTACTGTGAGACATCTCCTGACTGAATGTGAGAAATACCGCTCTGTGCGCCATCGGCTGAACATCGGAGGAGACCTAGGGCACATTCTAGGAGACGACCCTGATAGTGTCAGCCGAGTGATAAAGTTTTTAATAGAGACCGGGCTAATTAACAGTGTTTAAATTCCAAACTTTTCATAATTTGACAACCCCTTTTATTTCAAAACTTTTATGAATGTTTAAATGTTTTTTTAATGCATCTTTTAAATGTTTGTTTTTATAGATTGTCTGTGGTGCAAATGACCTTAGTTGTCGAGGCACCCTAAACACAAATACTACTACTACTAACTTGGATCAGCTAATTGAATGTTTCTAGGTAAACCTGGATTCTTGCAGGAGATACGCGTTGTCGGTAAATTGCCTGTAATTATAGGGAGTACAGCACAATTCAATTTAGCACTGAAATTAGTAGTGCTTTATTTCATTTCTATGTCCACACTTTGAGTTGTTGCTGACGTGAACTCATTGAATCCTTGTTGTGGAATATGGTTCCTTTTCCTTAGTTGCTCACAAAAGTTGTGCTCAATGCGCAATCTTAAAATGCGTTTGTGAGCCACTGTCAAGTAAAGCTCGACAATTGACCCACCGTCCACTTATCTCCGACGTGGATGACGGCTTTGCTCAGTTACCTTCGACATTGGTTTTCTTCTAAGTGTGTGATAAGTGAACTGAGGCTATACTGACTTACGGGTTTCTTGATCTTGACTGTTCTTTTCTGTTCTGAATTGACTCGTGGCACTAAGTTGCAAGCACAAAGAAGTGTAGGTAGTGTTTGAGGAGAGAAAGAAGTAGGTTTTATGGGGTTAGGAGGACGGAAGTGTACTTGAGGTGAAGATGAGAAAGGTAGGTTTTTCAAAGGATAAGAATTTACTTCAGAAGAGGAGAAGAGGGGTTTGGAGAGAGATGATACAATGGAAGCCTGAGATAGTAAGGGTTTTCCAGAGAAAGAAACTCGAAAAAGAGTTATTCGCCTTGAAAAGAGGAGGAAAGGCAGAATCACTAAAAGCCACAGGACTTGATATAGGAAGAGAAGGATTGGGAGACATCTTTCTGATAGGGGACTGCACTTAGCTAAAATAATGAATAGCATTACCTAATAAACATTTTATTCCTACCGGGGACAAATATAGACCATCCTTGGAGAGGAGCTTGTAGAAGAGATCCACTGCTGCCATCTCAAACTTTTTCCAGTTGTCAATGAATTACATATTGTGACTGTTTAGAGCAATAAAATAGGATTGTTATGGTAAGTAGAAAATTATATCAAAAATTTCAAAGCGTTAATTTCAAAGATGTCAGTTACCGAGAAGCAAATGCTGCCAAGAGCTGATATAACTTGAAAATCTTATTATTCAGGCTCTTTACCCGGCTACAGTCCCATTCAGAATATGATTTCCACTTGTTTGAGCCACGCAACAATACACTAGATATATAAATCCGGACATACGGATATCCTTCTTTGATCTTATTAATTAATTCTCCAAGAGATCCCCATTTTGGCGTTCAATTCTATTTCTCGACTATTGTAAAGTGGAGAGTAACAATACAATTTAACGCATGTGCCAATTCAATTAACAGTTTCCAGAAAAAGAAAATAAATCCATTTTAGGAGTGTTGGTAGAAGTGAAATATATACTGCCATTATTCACAAGCAAAGCCATGGAACTTGGATTGCTCTTCAGTTCTTCCTGAAGCTGAAATAACTCATTTCTACTGGCTAATGGAAGCTTGAATGTATATGACAAATTCGCCTCCTCTTGTTGGAGACTTCCATGCAAACTGGATTGCCTCGTAGCTGAGGTAGTATTTTCAAGCTTCATTTCAATATTATTGACTTTCTCTTCAAGAGCATCTCGCATAGTAGTCAGCATATATGCAAGAATTTGAAGCCATTAAAGAAAGGTCGGGAATGTGGCCTTGAATAAGAGCAAGATTATATCTGGTACTCCGGTACATTTTCGCCAGCTAATTGGACACTGGTTAAATCGGTGCCTCTCAGATATCACTCACCTGTCTGGGTTGAAATGCTTAGTAAGTTTTCCCGTTATTTCCGCATAGCTACACCTAACTGGTTTCTTCGGGACGCACAAATTTCTCACCAAACTATAGGCATCCTTACCTATGGAGGACAGCGGGATGGCACGCTTTTTACTGCGTTGTGCTTCCTCACTTCCCAGGTCCTACACAACGAAGTATTCTTCGAGTCTTTCTCCATAAGACTGCCAGTCATTGACCCACAGTACAAACTTCTCCATAAACTGCTGTATCCTCGTCGCCTTTTAATGACTACACGACATTCAGGTTCAGGCGCCACTGTTGGGCTACGCCACGGCCGTCTTTAAACAGGCTGGAGTGACCGATGTGGCAACGTCGCGCGCCCGTAATCTAGAGGCCTGCGGGATTGCTCTCACCTGCGACCAAGTCTATTGTTTAGGCGTAGAATATCGGCAAAAGAAATCGCTTTGCGGCAAGGAAATCCACTAAAAACTGCTTTTACTTACCATGGGATAATCGTGCATCCATTGCTGATTGTGAAGCAGGAGCAGACAGAAATTATACAAATTAGTTATGTATAAAACAGATGATTTTATTGAAATATATAGTCACCGGGGGTTAGAGGGGACAATTGTGCATAAATCTGCTCAGGCATGTGCCTATGCCGACGACAAAGTTCTAATGGCACGGAATATGGATTCTCTGAAAGAAATATTCAAAATATGAGAACAGAAGAGTAAGAATATAGGGCTCAGAATCAATGAGAGAAAAACGAAATACATGAAAATGTCGACCACGGAAGACAGAAGATGGACTCAAAACGTTATATTTGGGCAGTACAACTTTGAAAATGTGAAATATTTCTGCTAACTCGCTACTTATTTAAACTGTAAGAACTCAATGACAGAAGAGATCAACGAGAGGATAATGGCTGGAAATAGGGCTTACTTTGCTAATATTAAGCTCCTGAAGTCAACTCTTCTATCTAAGGAGACGAAATTCAAGATCTATAAGACACTTATCAGACCGGTCGTGACATATGGAGCAGAAACGTGGAGCATCTCCGCTGGAAACGAGCAAGCTCTGCGGATATTTGAACGGAAGATTTTGCGAAAGATATATGGTCCCGTGACAAATGGGGTAACTTGGAGGATAAGAACAAACAAGGAAATAGAAAATATTATCCGAGGCGAAGACAGTTCGCTCTGAGAAGATGGCTTGGTGGTGCAACTGACCGGCAATCGGGAGATCCGGGTTCGAATCCCGGCTAAGTCGAATATTTTTTCATGGCGAACTTCATCCTTTGGTGTATTTTACATAGTGAGATTTGTGAAGACCCAACGGCTAGCTTGGCTAGGTAATGTAAAAAGAATGAGTGAAGAAAGGATGCCTTAGAAGATTCTACGTGGAAATATGGATGGAAAGAGAAAAAGAGGAAGACCGAGGAAAAGATGGATGCAGGATGTGGAAGAAGACAAAGGCTATGAGGATTGTCAGATGGTGGGAGAAAGTGCAGAACTCGGGAGAAAGGACAGGCGTCTTGACGGAGGCCAAAGCCCATACCGGGCTGTGGTGCCGAGGAAGTAGTAAGTAGTGACGGCAAAATAGCCCCTGTTCTAACGAAAATAGAACATGGGCTATTTTGCCGTCTCTACTTACTACTTCCTCGGCACCACAGCCCGGTATGGGCTTTGGCCTCCGTCAAGACGTCTGTCCATTCTCTCCAGTTCTGCACTTTCTCCCACCATCTGACGAAAATAGAACATGGGCTATTTTGCCGTCTCGCGTCCACGCATTCTCGCATGTGTTCTAGCAATTCACCGCTTTACACGACGCAATTTTGATTGCGCCTTCGCACGAATGTCAGATTGCGTCTTCGCACGTATGTCAGATTGCGCAATTCCGTGTGCCGTGTAAAGTCTTTGAAATAGGCATCTTCACTACCCTCATTTGAAATACATGAACATGCACATATATCAATGGTTTAGTGCTGCAATGCCTTCCTGACAGCATACCCACAAACGTAATTGAGACCCGAATATTCCTAGGCAGTGATTAATATTGGTGTGCTCATAATTTCCAGGAGGTCGAACTGATTGAGTATGAGCTCATCATCTTCCAACGCTTCAACTTACAAATAAATAACTTACCTTCGACTACAGCTAATGTGATAGGTTAAAAAATGAATCTTCTAACGTCATCTCCTGCAAAAATAGGGTTTAGAGAAAGAAAATTAACTTCAAACGAGTCATGTCGAGTATCTTATTCACCACGAGTCCACTGTTGTAGAATGATAAACAAATAATAAACAGGCCTCCTCCGCGTTGTTGCCAAATATCATCCCTCCGGCCTGTTTAAAGACGGCCGTGGCTACGCTGTTTGGGCCACGCAACAATACACTAGATATATATATATATATATATATATATATATATATATATATATATATATATATAAAATCTTGATGAAAGCGCACTAAGCGATAATATAAATATGTGGCCGATCGAGGCGAACGAACAAAAATTGTACTACTAAAACATAGACACACGTAAAAAAAGGGACACTCACAAATAAACGTTCAGACGTTTCAGCGGATTGATCCGCTATCCTCAATGCTGAAGGTGAACTGCTGCAGGCAGGGTAAGTTCCTCCAGTCGCCCTCCTTGGTGAGGTAGTGGGGGTGGAAGAAGGGGAAGGGGAGAGGGGGGGAAAGGGAGGGTAGGGTTTGTTTTGGCTTTTAGTGGGCGATGTTTAGCCCGGGCGTTTCAAACGCCTTTTCAACCCAGATGTGGGCCATCTCCCTCGTCCTCACCTCGATGATAGTTGCCCTCTCTGGCAAAACTTCAATGAAGGTTAGGGCAAAACATTGGTCGAAGGTACTGTTGTGTGAGGAAGTGTGAATGGGGATGGGTTCATGAAAGGGGGGAGTTTTGCAGGAGTGCCTGTGGTTATTCATACGGATGGATATGGGTGTGGTACATTCTCCTATGTAGTACGCGGGGCAAAATTACAAAATAGCCTGTATACAACGTTGAAGGAAGTGCAAGACGGTGTGGAGGAGGATCTATTGATGACAGGTGAAGTGGTGGGGCGTAGCAGAGGGCAGCATTTGCAACGGGGGCGGTTGCATGGAGTCAGGGAGGAAGGTGGGGGCAGAGCGTGCCGTAGGAGGGGGCGGGTGGATTTTAAAATATTACCTAAGTTAGGTGCTCTTCTGTAGGCAATGGAGGGGCAGGATGGAAGAAGAGCAGCCGTGATTTTGTTTTTTCTGATGATAGGGTACAGATCTTTTAATATTTTTTTAATTTTTTGAGAGCCCGGGAAGAATGTGGTGGTGAGATTCAGTTTCCTGGTTTGTTCTTTTTTGGTGCGTGGGATGTACTGTTCGGAGGGAGAGAGTATTTTCTTTTTAAGCAGGGGTTCTGGATACTTTCGTTTGAGGAGAGCATGATGGAGGTTCTGTGTGGCTCTTTGAAGAGATGGTGAATTGTTGCAGATGCGATGGGCACGGACTGATAGGGAGTAGGGGATTGCGTGTTTGGTGTGAGGTGGATGGCAACTGGTGTAGTGCAAGTATTGTTCATGGTTGGTGGGTTTTTTGTGGATGGAGGTGCTGAAGGTATTGTTTTCAAGGCGGATGTTTATGTCAAGGAAGGTAAGGGAGGAAGCAGAAATTGATGAAGTGAAAGAAACGGATGAGGTGGAGTTGAGGGATGCAATGAAAGTGTCTAGCGAGTCACGCCCATGGGCCCATAGTAAAAAAATATCATCGATGAAGCGGACCCACAGGAGAGGCTTAAGGGTTTGGGAATTTAAATAAGAGTTTTCCAGGTGACCCATGTAGAGGTTTGCGTAGGCTGGGGCCATTCTGGTTCCCATCGGGACTCCTCGCTTCTGTAGGTAGATGGTGTCGTTGAAGTTGAAGGCGTTTTTGTTTAGAATCAGTTCAGCTAATTGGGTGATGAAGTTGGTGGAGGGAGAGTGAGGCTGAGGGCGTTGGGCAAGAAAGTAGTTGAGGGCATTGAGGCCTTCGTGGTGGGGAATGGAAGTATAAAGTGAAACGACGTCAATTGTCGCCATTAGGAGATTGGTACCGGTAGGGATAGGGGTTGAGTTAAGTATGCTTAGGAAATGATAGGAGTCTTTTATGAAAGATGGGAGGGTGGTGACAAGAGGTTGCAAGTAGTGATCTAGAAGGGCTGATATTCTTTCGGTTGGGGAATTGCGGCTAGACACAATGGGACGGCCAGGGTTATTGGGTTTGTGTATTTTGGGGAGAAGATAGAATTGTGGAGTGTTGAAATCGGCAGGTGATAGAAGATTAATATCGGAGGGGCTTAGTCCTTCTGCGGGGCCAAAATTTTTAAGAAAGGAGAAGATTTCTTTTTGAAATTTGGGATTGGGATCATTGGGGAGGGGAGAATAGGAAGTCGGGTCGTTCAGTTGCCTTAAACCTTCCGCCACATATTTCTCTTTGTCGAGAACGACTACCGTTGAGCCTTTATCCGCTGAGGTTATGATGATGTCTTTGTTGGCAGAGAGATTTCTTAAGGCCTGAAATTCCAGGCGTGTGAGATTTTTAGGTGGGGTGAGAGAATGGAGGAAATTGTGATCACTGATTCTGTCGAGAAAAAGTTTGATGAATATTTCTACGGGATGGTTTGCATGGAGTGGTTTAGGCTCTCGTACAGACGGTGGGGCGAATTGAGCCATAAACATCGCCCACTAAAAGCCAAAACAAACCCTACCCTCCCTTTCCCCCCCTCTCCCCTTCCCCTTCTTCCACCCCCACTACCTCACCAAGGAGGGCGACTGGAGGAACTTACCCTGCCTGCAGCAGTTCACCTTCAGCATTGAGGATAGCGGATCAATCCGCTGAAACGTCTGAACGTTTATTTGTGAGTGTCCCTTTTTTTACGTGTGTCTATGTTTTAGTAGTACAATTTTTGTTCGTTCGCCTCGATCGGCCACATATTTATATATATATATATATATATATATATATATATATATATATATATATATATATATATATATATATATATATATATATATATATATATATATATATATATTGTGACGAAAAGCCTCGTCACGGCGCATTCTGCGTCCATCTCTTCTCCCCGATTCATATTGGCGCGCGGCAACAGCGAGTGATGAGCGACCTTCTTTTCTTTTTCCTATGTTGTCTGCTAGAATTTAGCATGTCTTTTGTTTTGTAATGGGTATATAAGGCCCGGTATTGTGGGATGTGGGGTTGGATTCCTGAGAAAGCGGCAGTTGTTCCGCTAGAGAAGACGGAGGTCAGCTGTGACAGTGCCAAGGTGGGGCGACAAGACGGGGCTGCGGCAGACGAGGGCTACGGGAATTTCGGAGGTCGGGCAACGCGACCAGGGGAAGGGCGTGCGGAGAGAGAAGCGTGGAGTACAGCGAGACACGAGAAAAGTGTCCTTGCTTTTTCGTCAGGACATCACGACATCGTCCAAGGATTTGCGGGAGGTGGTTCCCCGCGATCGACGCATCGTGACCCGGCGGCCAGGATTCGGACCCGCCGTCTTTGACACTTAAGTACTCTAAACCCTCTCCCGGGACGGGGAAATAATCCCGATCCCTCCCCCGCTCCAGCCAGCCCACGCGCCCTGTACGAAGAAAGTCCCCCAGTGTGCACGTGTGTCATCCTAATACTCATGTGGCTTCTGACACAAACTCACGTCTCTCTTTCTCGGTATGAAGACCATTTTTTAATTGTATCACGATTCTCCCGTTCTCGTCATCCCTTCTGGTTGACGTCAGACTCATTTTTGATCGAACAGAACGTGGAGCATGTAACATTTGAAAGTAGAACGACGAACATTACTCATAATTGCCTTTGAAGTGCAGCAAGATTTCGAGTGCCCGTGTCTTAGCAATCTCTGAGAGTATACAGTGTTATTTTTGTCCATTTTTGTTCATTTACCCCAACAATCATCTCATCCCTCATTTATTAGATATAAGATTTCTCTTTCTTTTTGTGTATGGCATATTCCCTTCATCATTTTTATTTTTGCAAGTGTATCATTGATGTCTCGCCCAATTCAGCATCACTATTCCATCCCTCATTAGCGTTTAAGGACAGAAGTGTTCGTTTATTTTTCTTTAATAAATTTTTGTATGACAGTCATTCGCTGTGTACGAGGTCATTCATCCCCTTGCTGTGCCATTGTGTTTAATGCCGCGAGTTCCCATCTTGACCGCGAGCCCCAGAACCTACGAAAAATTAAGAACTCGGATAATAATCTCAGTTCGACGGTGCATGGCTCACGGGAGCGTTCCGTCACATCTGGCGCCCAACAACGCGGGGCCCGACCACGAGGGGACTCGCATTTAATTTTAATGTTCGTTTTTGATGCCACGAGGTTGGCACGTTTTGATCAAACGGCGTGTTGGGCGCGTACCGTCACATCTGGCGGCCAAGAACGCGCAGCTCGATCACGAGAAAACTTTCCATTTAATTTTAATGTTTGTTTTCGATGCCACTGTATTGGCACATTTTGATCATTCGGCGCTCGCGTCAGCTATTAGTGCATTTCACCCATATGAATGCGCGTGACCACGAGCCAACTCGTGATTATTATGTAATTGGGTTCAGGTTAGTCGACCATTTGTTAGTTATAGTGTCACGCCATTGGCAATCCATTCTCAAGTTTGAATCCGATTGTGTGTTTTTCTTGTACCATTGCGTTGTCGGTTTTCTTTTCTATTTTTTTTGGTGTTTGTGGCCGATGAATGGTGGTCTACGGGTCGTTGGGGTATCCCTTTGTTTTATTCCTGCTGTTTAAGGGGATTCAATTATGGATACGTCCGACGATAAGGCACCCGCGTTTACCGTGTATCGGGAGGTCGCGAACGAAGTAGACGACTCCGATGACAAGAGCGTGAATTCAGAAACCGACGATTTAACTGACACATTCCGGGGAATGCTGTTAGATACGCCGGGTTCTGGCATGAGTGGGCAACGTAAAACACAGCGTGAAGGTGACGAGGGGGGCGAAGCCAGCCGAACCGAATCGAGTCACGATTCTAATGATGATTATGTGTCTAATAAAACAATCTTATTGATGATACAAAAGATAAGCGCTCAGATTAACGCTCGTATTAACGCTAGTAACGAGAGCCTGAGCGCTCAGCTTAACGCTAATTATGAAGGCATACAGAGCATGCGCTCTGAGATGAGTACAAATAATGAAGCATTGCGTCAGGAAATTAATCATAATCTACGACAGGAAGTTAGGAGTTGTCATGATATTCTAATGCAGGAAGTTAATAGTTGTCATGATATTCTACGGCAGGAAAAGTCCGTAATTAAAGATAAACTAAACAATGGTGAAACTCATTGCCTAGAAAAGGTGAATGAGATCGCGAAAAATGATCGCGATGAATGTCTAAGGGTGGTTGATTCACAAGTTGAAAACCTAGAGGTGCGCACAGACGCTCTAGAACGCTCTTATAATGACATTGCAAATCTTAAAAAGCACGAGGAAAATGCCGTCGAAATAGACGAACGCAGGGTAAAATCGCTCGAAGCGGAATTTGAGGCATTGAAGGATAGCGGCACGCCAGTAGCAACGACGACGTTATCAAGTGAGTCATTGACGAAGCCCGTGTTCTCCGCTCGAGACGCCGATCACCCGATAGCGTTTTTAAAAGAAGTGGAAAATTGTCTCTCGATGATTACCGTTCCGGAAACGATGAAATCAAAAATGATTTTTACTGAAGATTCGGAAATCGGGAGGGATAATTTAATTTTGTTTGCCACCCGCCAGTTAAAAAAGGCTGGGCTCAAAAGAAAGCGTAATCAAAACAAGACCCATTCAAATTTTCATGTTGGAGATTTAGTTTTGTTAAGGACACCTAGAGTGTCTGATACCCAGCATGGGTTGTTTCATAAGTTTTTTCATTTGCTCTCGGGTCTATTTAGAATCTCAAGTTTAGTTTTAGTTTGTTGCTCGTTCATCTGGCTTATTCTTTCCGCGATATGCATGGATTCATCTCTTTCGTTTGGACACATCTTTTTCATTCACCCCTTAGGAAAGAGATGCATCCATGCAGGGGGGCGATGTGACGAAAAGCCTCGTCACGGCGCATTCTGCGTCCATCTCTTCTCCCCGATTCATATTGGCGCGCGGCAACAGCGAGTGATGAGCGACCTTCTTTTCTTTTTCCTATGTTGTCTGCTAGAATTTAGCATGTCTTTTGTTTTGTAATGGGTATATAAGGCCCGGTATTGTGGGATGTGGGGTTGGATTCCTGAGAAAGCGGCAGTTGTTCCGCTAGAGAAGACGGAGGTCAGCTGTGACAGTGCCAAGGTGGGGCGACAAGACGGGGCTGCGGCAGACGAGGGCTACGGGAATTTCGGAGGTCGGGCAACGCGACCAGGGGAAGGGCGTGCGGAGAGAGAAGCGTGGAGTACAGCGAGACACGAGAAAAGTGTCCTTGCTTTTTCGTCAGGACATCACGACATCGTCCAAGGATTTGCGGGAGGTGGTTCCCCGCGATCGACGCATCGTGACCCGGCGGCCAGGATTCGGACCCGCCGTCTTTGACACTTAAGTACTCTAAACCCTCTCCCGGGACGGGGAAATAATCCCGATCCCTCCCCCGCTCCAGCCAGCCCACGCGCCCTGTACGAAGAAAGTCCCCCAGTGTGCACGTGTGTCATCCTAATACTCATGTGGCTTCTGACACAAACTCACGTCTCTCTTTCTCGGTATGAAGACCATTTTTTAATTGTATCACGATTCTCCCGTTCTCGTCATCCCTTCTGGTTGACGTCAGACTCATTTTTGATCGAACAGAACGTGGAGCATGTAACATTTGAAAGTAGAACGACGAACATTACTCATAATTGCCTTTGAAGTGCAGCAAGATTTCGAGTGCCCGTGTCTTAGCAATCTCTGAGAGTATACAGTGTTATTTTTGTCCATTTTTGTTCATTTACCCCAACAATCATCTCATCCCTCATTTATTAGATATAAGATTTCTCTTTCTTTTTGTGTATGGCATATTCCCTTCATCATTTTTATTTTTGCAAGTGTATCATTGATGTCTCGCCCAATTCAGCATCACTATTCCATCCCTCATTAGCGTTTAAGGACAGAAGTGTTCGTTTATTTTTCTTTAATAAATTTTTGTATGACAGTCATTCGCTGTGTACGAGGTCATTCATCCCCTTGCTGTGCCATTGTGTTTAATGCCGCGAGTTCCCATCTTGACCGCGAGCCCCAGAACCTACGAAAAATTAAGAACTCGGATAATAATCTCAGTTCGACGGTGCATGGCTCACGGGAGCGTTCCGTCACAATATATATATCCGGACATACGGATTGCCTTCTTTGATCTTATTAATTAATTCTCCAAAATATCCAACCACTTCTTCTGGAGACTGACCTATATAAAAGCATGACATCACATTATCTTGTCTTGGATTTATAAACTGTGAAAAGTGAAATATGTATGCAATTTCAAGAATAGAGCAACTTACCACAAATAATGTTGTTAGTCCTTAAGTGGAGTACAACATCATGAAAAATTGACGTTTCCAAGATCATGGGCTCTGTCGCCTCATGCAACCCCATGCCAGACTTGGAAATAATGCTGATCTCAAATCCTCCGAAGAGGTCAGGGCGCTCATCAGCGTACTTCCACAGAGAAGCACCTATCACCGGCAACCCAGGGGCCATTTTTAATTGGACCTTCAGTCACGAGCCTGTTCCCCGCACGGGGGGAAGAGAGTAATCTCTTCCTTTGGGGAGCCGCGCCCCCACGGACCCGAGCCCACCGAGGAGACAAGCTCGTTAAAAAACCCCGTCGCTCGCTCGGATCTGAGTAGCCATAACACCTAGCACCCGTCCTCCAGGAATGGCTCTCCTAATGCCCTCGGTCCACATTAAATTTTCCTCACTATTGGAGTTGAAAAAACAGTTAAAAGAACAATCCGTAACACTTCCCCATGAAATTCTTCACATAGTAAAAGAAATGGAAAATCTACACCCAATGCAAATCAAGAGCTTACCGAACCTCGCTAGCACCCGCCGTCCAGGAATGGCTCTCCTAGTGCCCTTGGTCAACAACGAATTTTCCTCGCTATTGGGGTTGAAAAAACGGTTAAAAGAACTATCCGTAGCACTTTCCCATGAAATTCTTCACTTAGTAAAAGAAATGTAAAATCCACACCCAATGCAAATCAAGAGCTTACCGAACCTCCCTAGCACCCGCTGTCCAGGAATGGCTCTCCTACTGCCCTCGGTCAACAACGAATTTTCCTCACTTTTGGGTTTGGAAAAACGGTTAAAAGAACAATCCGTGCCTTTTCCCCATGAAATTCTTCACTTAGTAAAAGAAATGTAAAATCCACACCCAATGCAAATCAAGAGCTTACCGAACCTCCCTAGCACCCGCTGTCCAGGAATGGCTCTCCTACTGCCCTCGGTCAACAACGAATTTTCCTCACTTTTGGGTTTGGAAAAACGGTTAAAAGAACAATCCGTGCCTTTTCCCCATGAAATTCTTCACTTAGTAAAAGAAATGTAAAATCCACACCCAATGCAAATCAAGAGCTTACCGAACCTCCCTAGCACCCGCTGTCCAGGAATGGCTCTCCTACTGCCCTCCGTCAACAACGAATTTTCCTCACTTTTGGGTTTGGAAAAACGGTTAAATGAACAATCCGTGCCTTTTCCCCATGAAATTCTTCACATAGTAAAAGAAATGGAAAATCTACACCCAATGCAAATCAAGAGCTTACCGAACCGCGCTAGCACCCGCCGTCCAGGAATGGCTCTCCTACTGCCCTCGGTCAACAACGAATTTTCCTCACTTTTAGGTTTGGAAAAACGGTTAAAAGAACAATCCGTGCCTTTTCCCCATGAAATTCTTCACATAGTAAAAGAAATGGAAAATCTACACCCAATGCAAATCAAGAGCTTACCGAACCGCGCTAGCACCCGCCGTCCAGGAATGGCTCTCCTACTGCCCTCGGTCAACAACGAATTTTCCTCACTTTTGGGTTTGGAAAAACGGTTAAAAGTACAATCCGTGCCTTTTCCCCATGAAATTCTTCACTTAGTAAAAGAAATGGAAAATCCACGCCCAAATTAAATCAAGAGCTTACCTTATCTCGCAAGTACCCGGCCTCCGGGAATGGCTCTCCTAGTGCCCTCGGGCAACAACGAATTTTTCCACTATTGGGGTTGAAAAAACGGTTAAAAGAACAATCCGTAGCACTTCCCTATGAAATTTTTCACATAGTAAAAGAAATGGAAAATTCACACCCAATGCAAATCAAGAGCTTACCGAACAACGGCTAAAAATGGCTCTCGTAGTGCCCTCGCTCCAACACAAATTTTCCTCACTATTGGGTTTGGAAAACGGTTAAAAGAACAGTCAGGCTCCAAAGGCTGTACCACAGAAGAAATTTCTTTAGATATCCCGACGGCTGATTCTGGCCTTGTTCGCATCGACGTTTTGTTTCGTTCGTCCGTTGTTGGGGAGCGATGCCTTACGTCTTTCCGCATTCTGTTATAAAGATGTTTACACTCCCTCACTATATCGCAGCCAGATACTAAATCTGAAAAGGAGTATCATCTGAATCAATATAAATTTCAAAGTGGCTTCAGACAATGGCAAATGGATAGTATCATAATACCTTGAAGAGCCTTCTTGTCTCTCTTGAGTTCTGCGACTTCATCCTCCAATTCTTTTATTCGATGGTTAAGCCGCCTTATCTCCTCGCTATTTTCACTCCCCCCAAGCCACTATTCCTCCCGAGCAGAGGAGCTCTGACAAGTAGATGGATCACCCCCAGTGCACTGCTTTTTAGGCCGACTTCTCAACTGTAAACACATCATCATAGGAGGTTGACCAATCGGGTTATTGTACAAGAGAAAATGGAAACATCGCCAAATGTAGGAGACTTACCCACATAGCAGAAATGCGTCTCCGATACGTCTCGAATATCACGTTACGTCTCAGAGACATTTTGAGAGCTTCAGAGACATCCCTGAGATGTCATAATGTCAAAATATGGTGTATGAGATGTCTCATGAAACTTTATATTACGGTATGCTTCAAATGTAGGCAAAGAAATAATTAAATGCGACTTATACAGTTATGGCCTACTTTACTCGATCATTTTTAGTGACACATTTTTGATGGATGACCTTTTAACAATAAGAAACCCATATTAAATGTCTTGATTTTAATACACGCAACTGCAGAATTGTAACGAAAATATAGCGACATAGATGTAAGTATATAATAAATGGACTGCTAACCATGTTTCAAAATAACTAACTGGGATTCGCCTTTAGAATCCTTGCGAATCTCCTGTCCAATTCTGTAAGAATTACCGTGAATCCTTATGAGTCCTAAGGATTCTCGGTGGTTCTATGTGAATCCAAGTGAATATGTATGCGACTTAGCGAATCATGAGGATTCCTCAGGACTCCAATAATTCCATAAGGGTAGTTTCCACTTCGTTCTCAAAGTTTGTGTCTGTAATAAGTTTTCTAATGTCTGGTCCAACAAATATTTCTTCCTTTGCCTCTGATAAACCAAGAAGCTGTCCTCAAAGATATCTGAAGCACTTCCTTCTTTTAAAAATGCCTTAATAAATTGTTTTATCAGCCCCAACTTAATGTGAAGTGGTGCAAGTAACACCTTTTGTGGAACCATAAGGCTCTCAATATTTTCAACCCATACCTGTAACCTTTTTGTCAAGGAAGGGCCATGCTTTTTGTCTCTACTGTCCCATTTACACAGAAAGCAAGGGAACTTTGTATAGCCACTTGTTGACCAAGCAGCATTAAAATCACTTTTAAATCACTATATAGTGCCCATTTGTGGTCTGAAAGGCAGAGTTTGCTTACAACTAGTTCAAGGTTTTCGTAACATTCTTCTAAGTGAACCAAGTGTCCAACTGGTATGGAAGCATACATATTGGCATTGTATAGAAGTACTGCTCAATAAACCTACTAATCACCGCATTAACCGGCCAAATATTTGGGTCCGATGCATTTTCGTATTCATCCTCTTGGACGGAGATTTTAAAGGATGAGTACGGTCCCCTAGACATTAGTGCCATCACATCGATATCAAAATCGAATTTTGATTTCAAATACTTGTCTACATCGTCCTGTTTCGTCGACGGGTCCAAATTACAAACATGGGCATGTGCTTAAATGACACACGCCTCCAGCGGGCAGTCAGCTACAGCTTTGCCTCTCGAAATGGCTCTGCGTTTTTTTGCGAGGATAATACGTCTGAAACTCATCACAGTCTACTTGAGGCAACTTCAGCTCTCCAGAATTGGGAAGCGATGTCAAATTTGGGTGGGGGACAGCAATAAAGTTAGTATTCACATCCTTCAACTCCGAATCGTTCTCAGACTGTCGAACTTAAGGTGTCATAAGAAGTTTACTAAAGGGCACCGGTTTATCATCACCAACACTTCTCGAGGGCACAGGAGCCTTCTTCGTGGCATTAGCTTTAGCCGGAATACTTTGTTTGAGTTGGGATAGATTTTAATTCAGTTTTATAGGTCACCAATTCTTCCTTTAAAGACCGAATATCGGCCGCCATGCTGGAAACTTTGATCGTTGTACTTGAACAGTGGAGGGAGTCGTGGAGGACTTTGAATGACAATAAACTGCGAAGCATCAAACATACAACGTCAGCTTGGCATTCCTCTACCAGGATCAATCGAAGGGAGGAAGTAGTTATCACTCGTTTGAGGATAGGGCACTGCCCTCTGACTCATGGCTCTTTTTACCGAAGAGAAGGAAGCTCCTCAATGTGATGAGTGCAGATGCCCTTTAAGTATCCGACATATCTTGACAGAGTGCGACAAATACCGTGACGCGCGGACACGGTTCAATCTAGATGGGGACCTAGAATCTATTCTAGGAGACAACCCCACCAATTTAAGTAGTACAATTTTGTTTCTCAAGAAAATAGGTCTTTTTAATAAAATTTAAAAGTGCCCCTCTATTTTATGTAAACAAATTGCGTAGTAAAGATCCATTTATAATGCGTCTTGAATCAAACGATTGAGTAGTGTTGCAAAATGACCCTGCCGCCGACGCACCCTTTCGCTCAATTCTACTACTACTTTGATCGTCGAAGCACGACAGGAAAAAACTTCCAAAATATTTCGCGGCAGTCAAATAATGCATTCAATACTAAAGCATTCAATCCCGTGCAGTTACGGTGAAAGATATTCGGACATTGATTCCAAACAATGACCTTATCCTTAAAATTAACGAAATCATTGCACGAGGCACACACAGATCTATCATCAAAAGACGCCATCTTCAGCACAGCAGTTATCAGTGTAAAACATTTCTTGACAGAGTGTGATATATACCAGGTATGGCGAAATAGAATGGACCTTGTCATAGGATTAAAGGACATGCTCTATGACGACCCTGAGCAACCTAGCCAGGTAATTATTTTTTTGAAAGCAACTGGCCTCGTACACAAAGTTTATCATAACTTCACGTACTTTTTACATAGAATATGGTGTGGTGCAAAATGACCTCATATGTCGACGCACCCTTTAAACAAGATTTCTACTACTACTACTAGAAATACTTGTCTTAGGACCCTAAATATTTCAAAGTTTTTAACCCACTCCTCATGGGGCGCCGACCGCAGCACGATGCTTTTACTATATCGCGCACTTGTTCGGTCCAAGCTGGACTATGGGAGTTTCATTTACTCGTCTGGCCGCGAGTCAATTTTAAAGAACTTTGACGACGCTGCACAACACAGGACTGCGGCTCTCAACTGTTGCCATCCCGGTGCTCAGCATTTATGCCGATGTTGGAGAGCCGCCTTTGCAGAGCCGAAGAAACATCCTGATGTTGAACTACGCAGCATAAATCTTAGCCTTAAAGCAATCGCAGCTTCCCTATAAGAACGAGAGCCACTAAGCCACTATGTATACGATTGAAAGAGTTCATCGAAGCATCCGGAATACAACTCCCGGATGTAGCTCCAATCGTTTACTCCGACATCCCACCATGGATAATTCCATATCCCAAAATTTATTATGCTTTTAAAGGACTCCAGAAAGAATACTCCACTACCTCAGAGTATCAGTGTCATTTTAATGAATTCGTCAGTCGCCATAAGGGCAGTCGACTCGTGTATACAGACGGATCCAAGTCGGAAGTCGCCTGTGCCTGCGCAGTGTCCTCGGCATACCACGGCATCATGCAGACGAGACTCAGCCCGTTGTGTAGCATATACACAGCGGAGCTCATCGCCGTTAATATGGCGTTGGGGATGGTCGCCGACGATTGCAACCCTTCCACCATCATATGCACCGACTCAAAGAGCTCGCTACAATCTATCGCCACTATCTTCCCGACGCACCCTATTGTGCAAGACATTCAAATCGCCCTTAATAATATCTGTAAACGAGGACGCAAAGTGTCGTTCCTATGGTTTCCCGGGCACATGGGAATAACAGGAAATGAAATGGCAGATGCAGCTGCAAAGGCGGCGCTCACGCTGACGGCGCAGGCTACGGATGCTGTAACTTATCAAGACTTACAGACTGCCATGCGCAGAATAGTTCTACGGCAGTGGAGTGAGGTATGGACTAACGTAACGAATAACAAACTAAGAATGATCAAACCGGTTACGTCAATGTGGCCCTCTTCTGTTGGGAGGAATCGTAGGGAGGAAGTCATCATTACTAGACTGAGAATCGGTTATTGCGCCCTAACACATTCCTATCTCTTCACCGAAGAGAAGATCCCACCTCGATGTGGCAATTGTGGCTGTCCCCTGACTGTGAGACACCTCTTGACGGAGTGTGATGAGCATCAGCTTACGCGACACCGGACAAGCGTCAGGGGCAACCTAGAATGTGTTCTGGGCGATGACCCTGGCCGTCTATGCCGCGTCATAGAATTCGTTAAGAAAACTGGTCTTGTGAATTCGATTTGATTGGCTTGACGTTTACATCAATATTGTCAACAGTGGCGCACTAAACTGAAATTATAGTATATGCTTACGACCTAATTTGATTGTGCGTGGTGCTAATGACCTTAGCTGTCGACGCACCCGTAACCCCAAACCTACTACTACTGCAATCGCAGCTTCCCGCGACACGTCTCCATGGATGGATGAAATCCATAATGCCTTTCTTCGTAATCTTCCAAAGAGAGCTTTATTGGAAGTTCTTTTATGTTTTAATCAACTTTGGGCAGAGAGAAGTTTCCCACCGTCCTGGCGCGAATCTATAGTTGTTCCAATTTTAAAACAGGGCAAGGATAAATAAGATCCGAACAACTATCGTCCAATATCCCTCACCAGCTGTATGTGTAAGCTAACCCCAATGAAAATTTTGTATACAATTTCTATACAGGATGTATACAATGTACACATTTTGAATACAATTGTATACAGTTGTAAAGAATGTATAAAATGTGTAAATTGTATACAATGTATACAATTTTATACAGAATGTGTACAATGTGCACATTTTGTATGAATTTGTATAAAGCTGTATAAAATGTGTACATTGTATAAATTTTATACATTTAATGAAAATTTATGCATAGTTGTGTAGGCTGTATAAAATTTGTACATTTTATACATTTTTGTACCATGTAAAGGTATGTGTACATCAATGTGTATATATCAGGGTTTGGGTGTTAAAGCACCACAACTATGCTCAGTTTCTATTCTTTACACCGTAACACATTATTCTTATAGCGGTGTTAACATTGTTGATAATTATTTTTAAACTTAAGAAATTATTATAAACAATATAGAGTAACCCGTAAACCATTCTTTTGTTGTTGGTTAACCTAATTGAAGAAATTGTAAGATTTTGAAAATGTTTGTAAAATTGTTGCTAACTTTCTTTAAACATTAGTAATCGTTATAAGCACAATAGAGTAAGAGTGTATCATTCATTCCACGTTTTTCAACCGTATAAAATGTGGGAATTCTTCATTTTTATAAAAGTTGCTAAATTTGTTTAAATTTTCGTAATTGTTATAATCAACAAAAAGTAAGGGTATATTGTTCAGCCAACTCTTCTCAATCGTACAACATGCGGAAATTGTTAATATTTAAAAGTTGCTAACTTTGTTTAAACTTTAAATTTTTTAAATGAACAATGTAGAGTTATAAGTTGTTAATTTGTTGTTGTTTAACCCGTAAGGTATGTAGAAATCGTTAATGCTCGTAAATTTTATTAGCATTGTTGCTAACTTTTATTAAACTTAATTAAATGTTATAGACAATATAAAACTTCAAAATAGCGTTCATTTGTTGTTCTGAAACTGTAGAAGCGGTAAAAATGTCCAAAATTTTGTTTCGTTGAATAGTTTATAATTTCCTCTCGGAGTCCAAGCTGTATAAAAAACCATTAACTTTCTTGATAACAATGAAACTGGAAGCTTGGTATAAATTAAAGTGTTATTAAGTGGCAATGCTTACTTTGGAATAATTTTAGCTTCAGGAAATTAAAATATCAGCTAAGAGACATGTGAGTATGTAATAATTATTGCATTCAGGTTTGCACAATACCAATGCAGGTAAACCATATCCATTGATGAAAACTAACTGAATACAAATAGCAACTCTGAATGCAAAAATTATTCGAATTGGCATTCGAAGTGTTTCCTGCAAGTTTTGGTTTTAGCTCATTATTAATATGGGTTTTCTGTCGAATACAAGCACCTATAGTTTGGAATTGGTGATTATAGCATTTACAAATTTCCTCCACAATGACAATTATTAACTTTTTCGTTGAAACCATTATATTACGTACCTACTTATCTAAAAATAACGGATTAAAAATTAAATATTTCGAAACTTGCGCCATAACGACCGGCGGCCATTTTATATTCAAGGTCTACATTTTCACAATTTTTTTGGGAATTGTTAGGATCTTCTGAAAATATTTATAATTAATGTAATTTTCCAAATCTGTTTATTAGTTCATTTCATCAACAATAACAATAACAACCAAAATAAATATAACAATAGCAAGAACGAAAGAATTATTAAAACAACAGTATAATTACAACATTAAAATTAAATTTTAGTAAAATTCAAATCGAGGGGTCACAAATTTTCTCGTGTGTCATTTTCTTCGTCAGTCTCGTTCACAACTTTTTTCTTTTAGAGATTCGTAATATTCATGGAATTTTTTGGGAATAGCTTTTTTGCGGCATAGTTCTCGTAGATCCAATTTTTTTGCACGTGAAATTCCAACGTCTGACGAATAACATTTCTTCAAGTCATAGGCACTTATTCCCCTCTTTTTCCAATGACAATGGTTTCTTGCTTTTCCTGACTGAGACAGACCCTATAGCGAATTGACGTGCTACATCTTTTATCAAAAATAATTTCTTTTACTTCCGAAATAAGGAACTTCTTTCTCTCAATATTCTTGGTCCAGTTATAATTTTGTGCTAGATTCTTGAAATCTTTAATCATGTTTGATGTTACCCTAGTTAGCATATAAGGTTTGCCGTGCTGTTTTGCCGTCTGAATTATTTCCTCCCAGTAGCATGCAGAAAAAATATTTTTATTTCGAGCAATTGTCTCAATCAAGGCATGCATTGAGTCACCCTCGTTTTGGGTATGTCCCTTCTCGAGAAAACGGTGGGTGATTTTTATGCGGAATTTTTCTGCAACATACACGTACATACTGAATATGGTTTTGTTCCGATTTTGACCGGAGCAATTATCTGAGTAAAACCGGAAATCTCGAATGCCTTGAGTCACCTTCTTTGAGATAGTGTCAAAGACAAATAGTAGCGATTTCATTTGAACCCCTTAAAGCCTCATTCTCTGTCCATAAATAACAACAGCCTTCAAGCTTCGATATATCGAAGATTGAAAAGTTATACACGTTAAGCTTTCTTTTATAATAGAAAGCATTTGTATCCCCTTTTGGTGTCTGGAGAACTTTCTGTAAATCATAGCAACAAACCGCGATTTTACCCGACTTTAGCCCTTCCTCTCTATCTTTTTCTTTCAATTGACGGAGGTATTTTTTGTTCAGCTGATGTGTCGTATACTTATCCTTCAGGTGCTCTTTTTCAGCATCGGTCGAGGAGGTGAATTCGTTGCAAAAATCACATTGATCTTTCTTGGCCCTGAAAAAGCCGATATTAAAGCACGTGTTGAAAATATCCCGATATTGTCTCAAACTTGCGGTCTCTTTCTCGGTTTTTCGGCGCTCTTTCATCCAATCCAGGTATAATTTGTGTAACTGAGTTACACTGGTGATTCCTTCTGCAAAAAAAACTTTCTTGGATGTAGCTCTAGTATAGTGAGCCGGTTGTCTTGGAAGTGCATTTATATGGTCTTTAGCAGTCTGAATTTTTTCTTTGCTCACAGGTTTTTTAAAATTGTGGTGCCCTCATAGATCCATTATAGATTCTCTTGTGCGGTATTTAGTGAGGATAGTATTTACGGAAGTTTCACTGATGTCTAGTGTCGAGAGGAACATTTTCTTGCAGATTTTCAGAGATGCACAGCCATCGACTTCAAATGTGTATTCGCGATGAAATTTCTTGCGGGCATTGGGAGGGCACTGTAACGAGGTTTCTTGAACACGTTTAGATAAATATTTTAATTGTTCGGTATGATCTGCTAGACCGCAATACTTGTCAAAAATTGTCTGTCTCTGATCGTCCGTCACTTTTGTGTCACATTTGAAACGGCACGTCGCACAGTGGGCTGAAATCGAAAAAAGCTGGACAAAACCTCGAAAATGGTTTTTTTGAGTATGGAAGTTGAAACTTTGCACAGTTGTTGCCAACACATAAGTGCATTTTTTGACGCAAAATGTTTTTCATAGGCTAATTTTTATACAAAATACATAGCCTCAAATTTGAACAAATTTGGCGCAAATTGCCCGCTTTGAATTTTTTTCGAAATTCAGCATGTTTAAGCTAATGTCACACCTTTAGTAGTAATTCAATAGCAACAAAAATTTATAAAATTGTTAAACGATTCGTTAGCATTGATTACTATCAACTTTCACGACTTAGTTGTTGTATTTGTGACCAATACGATACAAAATGGCGGACCCTGTTTTTCGTCGAAATTTTGTGTTTATGTAGGATTTAAAAAAAAGGATCACCGAGTTACCTCGAGATATTTACACCACATATACAACAAAGTATATAGATTATGATAACCGGAAGTACAGCTGCGACCACCTGCGACGCCGAAATTAAGATCGATTTTTCGAACGTGCGGCACCGCCCGGAGCTGGCCACGGGGATTGCCGTACTCGACGGATGTTGGATAGTGAATCATTTTAAGCAAATTTATTGTATAAAAGCTATGATATATATTACTACATTCATTTTCCTTTTGTTGTAACCTGATTTCTTTACTGTCTTGTAATATTTATCGTCGATGCAGTACAAAATGGCGGACGCTAATTTCAGCAACATTTTTGCCCGTGTGTGGCTGTATAAAAAGGACACCGAGTTGCTCTCAGATATTTACATCGTAATTGCATCAAGCCTTTTAGAGTCTCCATCCACAGAAATAATCTGTGACCGTTCGCAACAAACAAAATAAAATCGATGTTTTTACTGTGCCGCGCAGTCCGCGGCTGCTCCCTGGGTGCATGGAATGTCGTGACGCAGCGTACATTATAAAGCGCTATGAATGCATAGCCTTTGCTGAGGATGTATTTAATGTTATTATTAACTGTATAGGCTTTTTGGCTTCTTTCTCAGTACTTCCATTTTAATAAAAGGTTATCAATGAATATCTAAATAACTGTTGAACTTACCCTATGTACATGTAATAGCATCACTCCGAGTCGGTTGAATAACTGTCGCTTTCACTTCCAGGCTGCAGGATTTCTGGGTCATCGTCATTTAGTAACAGTAAATTCCTCACTTCTATCGGCATTCTTTGGGATTTCTTCGTAATTTGGGGTGCGGCGTTGGATATTACTGGATCCGAGGTCAGGAGGAGCCGGCGAAATAAGTCATCGTTGGTAGATATTCTTGAGTGCTTCCTGCTAAATCTTTCTCGATATTTATGGCTATCCTTATTGCGTGCTTCAATTGCTTCTTCAGATAATTGCCCTAGAGGAAGAATCATCTCTGATGCTATACCTACTCCGTGTATTAGGACCTTATGAACGGTCGGTGGCACCATAGAACTCATAAACAAATATTCCTCCGACCTAGGCTCTTGTTGCCAAACTTGCTTATACTGTGAATGCCCAAAACTGCCGTCGAAACCATATTTACAAATCAGAGTGCACTTCAATTCACTTCTGGCATCAGGAACAGTTGCCACGCAAGCTAGAATCCGTGAGGCAGTGTGCGAGAGGAGACTTTGTAGATTGACTTCGCACGATATTTCTATAATCTCTATGCCATCCGGGTATGCAGCATTTTTAGCAAACCTCACTCTTTCTTAGTTCGGGTATAATTTATGACCATGGCTTTCAGCTATTTTCCGAAGACCCTTGTACTGGTTTTTTGTTAGTTGTATCGATATGATAACAGAAAGAGCCTCGTCATCTGACCCCGCACGGGGGGAAGAGGGTGATCTCTTCCTTTGGGGAGTCGCGCCCCCACGGACCCGAGCCCACCGGGGAGACAACCTCGTCAAAAAACCCTTCGTACGCTAGGATAGCGTCCAGACAGCATGTGACTCTGCTGTGCTGAGTAGCCGAAACATCTGGCGTCCAGATTCACCCACGTGTTTGCCGTGCGTGGAGACCCGTACAAGGGGGAGAAGGGGATCCTGGTGGGTGAGTTCTCCGGCTCCCAGCTGGGCGTCGGAAACCCGGTATGGGCCGGAGTTCAATACCCCACTTCGGCCCTGGATTCCCCGAAAAACGGGCGGCCGAGAAGAGCCCAGCTCGGTCAATCGGCTCCTGGCGGCTGGGGAGCTTGGCGGCTCCTTCCGAGCGTACGCCAGGACGGGTTAGTGCTGGAGATATGGGGGTCTCCGTAGGGCGGCCGAAGGCGTGTGGGTTCGGAGGGCCCCCGCGCTGGAGGTTCTAACCCAAAAGAGACCCCATATCGAAAGTTCCTATATCCCTTGGGTAGCCCTGGCGACCACACCGGATCTCGGTTGGCGTCCCCAATGTGTGGCTCCGTGGTGGGTGGGGAGCCCAGGGGATGAATTTTTCTTTACGCATTCATGGAGACAATCAATCTTCCTCCAACCAAAAGATCCCGTCCGGAAACGGACGGGGGAGTAAATATAGCTTCCGCTTGCCGCAGATTTCTTGTGATGAAATGTGTAAACGAAGGGGAGACCCTTACTAAGGTGTCACCTTTCTTAATACGCAGAGTCCTTTCAGCAACAGTGACGGGTGACCTAAAATCCGCCAAAAAATTAAGAGACGGAACGCTCCTAATACAGACAACAAACGAAGCACAAAGTGAAAAATTACTCGCATTAGAGAAATTTAATAATATCCCTGTCAAGGTCCAAGTGCACCGCACCCTTAACACTTGCCGGGGTGTAATCAGCAACTATGACCTCCTCTACGTGTCCGATGATGAAATTAAGACGGAGATGGCTCCACAAGGCGTAATAGACTGTCGCCGATTAAAAATTAAAAGGAACGGCGAGCTGATAAATAGCACATCCGTAATCCTAACATTCTCACGCGACACACTTCCCGAAAAGGTATATGTGGGCTACGAATCTGTGTCAGTCCGACCATTCATCCCAAGTCCTATGAGATGCTTCCAATGCCAGCGTTTCGGCCACATTGCTACAAGATGCCAGGGCAAGGCCACCTGCCCACGCTGTGGCAAAGATAAACATGACGGCGATTCCTGCACCTCAGATCCATCCTGCGTCAATTGCGAGGGTACACACCCAGTGTACGCCCGTGATTGTCCAAAAATGATGGAAGAGAAGAAAATCATGGAAATCAAGACTGTGGAGAAGTTACCCTATTTTGAAGCCCGCAAAAAATTCAAAACTTTAGTGGCGCCTACCTTTTCAAGATCGTACGCTGCAGTAGTAGACACCTCAGTTAATAATAATAAAAACAATGTAAGCCAAGGAAACAAAAAGAACGTGAAAGAGAGCAAAGCAACGGACAACAGCAACAACCAAGCCAAACCGGATAAGGCTACTAAACCGGTAACAAAGAACATTCCGACAGGAAAAAATGACGCCGTGTTGGATTCTTCGAAGAAGAACGCCAACTCAGGCACCACCGGGACCACGCAAAACAAGCGTGGGAAGTCCCAGTCCCCCGGTCCATCTGGTAAGGCTATACATAGCCTACCAGAATCCATGGATGAAGATGATATCTCGGAGTCAGAGATAAACCGGGCGAAGGCTAAGGAGAAGAGACGCTTTAAGCGCTAAGTCTCCCTCTAGCCTAGTGATCGAGTTTTAGTTTATTTATTTAACTTATTCCCTATTTTAATGGCTTTTATCATACAGTGGAACTGTAACGGTTTTTATCGGCATAAGGAGGAGCTAGACATTTTAATCAGAGATTTTAGCCCGTCCTGTATATGTTTACAGGAAACACATTTTAAGGACACGGACAAGGGATATTTAAAACATTTTAACGCTTTTAGATTGGACGATACCAGCGGCCAACGAGCCCATGGTGGAGTTTCGGTTTTTGTCCGGGAGGCTCTTTACACCTCCCGAATAAATCTTAACACACCGTTCCAAGCGGTAGCGGTGACGGTGCACGCTCCCGAGGCGAAAACGGTGTGCAACGTTTACCTGCCGGAGGGTGCACCCGTCACACGTTTTAATCTAGAATCCCTTGTTCACCAGCTACCTCAGCCTTTTATTTTACTCGGAGATTTTAATGCTCACGATCGGCTATGGGGAAGCACCCCGGGACAGTGCAACCGCAGGGGACGTATTTTATCAAGTTTTATTAGTGATTTAAACCAATTTTTACTCAATAACGGCGAGAAAACCCGTTTTAACTCTTATAGCGGCGATTCTTCCTCCATTGACTTGGGTATTGTATCGACTAGTTTGGTCAATAAACTCAAACTCTCTGTGCATAAGGATCTTAGTGGGAGCGATCACTTTCCCCTTTTACTCAAAAGGGAGCAAAATGTAAACCCCGATTTTATTAGACCAGGCTGTTGGATTGTCCGGAAAGCTGATTGGCATCTTTTTAACTCAAATTTTAACTACGTGTGGGATAAAAACAACGACTGTGTAACAAACGTAAATCTTTTGACATCCAGCATCATTCAAGCCGCCGAAATTAGCATACCACGATCTCGAAGCATCCTTCCAAGAAATGCTGTGCCATGGTGGAATGAAACCTGCGCAGAAGCCATTAAAAAACGTAAGAAAGCTCTCCGAATTTTCAACAAGTATCCTACAGCAAATAATCTCTCCGCTTTTCGGCGACTAAGAGCGGAAGCGCGTCAGGTAATAAAGGATGCAAAGAGGATTTCTTGGATGAATTTTGTCTCCTGTGTCAACCACAGGACTCCACTTGCACAGGTATGGCGTAAGGTGAGGAGCATATCGGGTAGCAGCCAGCATCTAGGTATATCCTTCCTAGAAGTCGAAGGAAAGGTTATCACTTCTCCAGCTGCGATAGGGAACGTATTCGCCCAATTACTCGCCAAAGTGAGCAGCGACGAATGCTATGAACCTTCTTTTGCGATCCTCAAGAAAAGGCTCGAGAACGTCCCTATATCCTTTATGGAGCCTAAAACAACCGCAGACTACAATATGCCATTTACCATTTGGGAGCTGAAATCTGCCATCCATGACTCCCACGACACGTCCCCAGGACCCGACGAGATCCACAATGCCTTCCTCCGAAATCTATCGGAATCGGCGTTGCTGGAAATCCTTGAAACTTTTAATCAGCTCTGGGCCAATGGGGATTTTCCTCCGTCCTGGCGGGAGTCCGTCATTGTTCCCATCCCAAAACATGGAAAAGACCGAGCTGATCCGAATTCTTACCGGCCGATTTCTCTCACCAGCTGCCTGTGCAAGTTAATGGAGCGAATGGTAAATCGACGTCTCATTTGGTGGCTGGAGCGTCGAAAACTCCTCTCTAGGATACAATGCGGATTCATACGGAACCGTTCCACAATGGACCACTTGGTTAGAATTGAAAATTTCATCCAAGAAGCCTTCCTTCTCCGCCAACACGTAGTTGGTGTATTTTTCGACTTAGAGAAGGCTTACGACCGGGTCTGGCGACGTAAGATTCTACGCGTATTACGCGAGTGGGGTTTTAGAGGCTGTTTGCCCATTTTTATACAAAAATTTTTAACCAACCGTGTTTTTAAAGTAAGGACGGGACAGTTGTTGTCAAATTTTTACCCTCTTGACAACGGAGTTCCCCAAGGCTCCGTTCTGAGCGTGACGTTGTTCGCTATTGCGATCAACGACATAGCTCACTGCATCAAGGAGCCAGTGTTAGGGTCACTGTTTGTGGATGACCTCGCGATTTTCTGCAGATCATCTAGGGTCGTGAATGCATCGCGTATGGCGCAACTCACCATCAATAAACTTCACAAATGGACCCAAAATAACGGCTTCCTTTTCTCTTTGGAGAAAACAAAGTGCGTTCACTTTTCTCGCACTCGGGGCGTCCATGTAAACCCCACGTTACACCTAGGTGGTAGAAACCTCCCATTTGTGGAATCAGTCCGTTTTCTGGGGATGACCCTCGACCACAAACTCAACTGGAAGGAGCACATTAATTCTGTCAAGGTAAACTGTTTGAAGTCTTTGAACATTTTAAAGTTTTTAAGCCACGCATCTTGGGGAGCAGACCGCACCACCTTAATTTTACTTTACCGCACACTGGTGCGGTCGAAACTAGACTACGGCTCATTCGTGTATGCGTCCGCTCGCGAGACGTATTTGAAAGCACTTAATTCAGTGCACAACGCAGGTCTGCGACTATGCACTGGGGCGTTTAGGACCAGCCCGATTCCCAGTATATATACCGACGCAGGCGAGCCTCCTCCAGGCTACCGAAGGACCTGGCTTCTTTGTAGCTACGTTTCCAAAATTTTATAAATGACGAGTCACCCATGTTATAGTTTACTTTTTAAACCCCGTTTTATTAATGTTTTTAACCGAAGGACTAAAGCAACCAGACCAGTAAGCGTTCGTTTTAACGATTTTATTCGCGGATGCGAATTCACGCTACCTGAAGTGTATCCTGTTTCATTCTCGGAACACCCCCCTTGGATCACTCCCACTCCGGTGGTGAATATTCTCTCACGATCTCGACCGAAGTCTTCCACAACTCCCTCGGAGTACCAGCGTTTGTTTGCCATGTTCCGATGGAATCACCCCAACCTTACCCCCGTTTACACTGACGGTTCGAAAGATAACTCTGCTTGTGCATGTGCAGTGTTCTCCCCTATCCACGGGAACATCAGAGCAAAGCTTCACCCGATGTGCAGTGTGTACACGGCGGAGCTTTATGCCATAAGGACAGCTCTAGAAGCCCTAGGTGACCACGGCGGCTCCTTTGTCACATGCACTGACTCCAGGAGCTCGCTACAAGCCATCTCTGGCTTCTCACCCGTGCACCCGATGGTGCAAGAAATACACTCTCTCCTGCTGACCCTTTCGAGAAAGGGTTTGAATATCCATTTTCTGTGGGTACCGGGACATGAGGGGATAGCCGGGAATGAGATAGCAGACGCTATGGCCAAGGAAGCTCTGAATAACGAAGTTCTTGTCTCAACGCTGGTTCCCCACGAGGACTTACGAGCATCTCTAAGAAACGTGGTATTTGGAAAATGGAGGGAGTCATGGAGGATTCTAAATAATAACAAGCTCCGTGGCATCAAGGACATGGTAGCAGCGTGGCCCTCCTCAGCTCGTAGTAATCGGAGAGAGGAAGTAGTACTTACACGATTGAGGATAGGGCACAGCCCCCTGACCCATGCGTATCTCTTTACTGAAGAGAAGGAACCTCCCCAATGTGGGGATTGTAAATGTCCATTAAGTATTAGACACATCATGCTAGATTGTGTTAAGTACCGCGAAGCGCGAAGACGAAATAATCTAGGGGGAGACCTAAAAACCCTTTTAGGAGACCACCCTACCAACTTAATCTGTACATTTCGGTTTCTCAGAGAAATAAACATTTTTAATAAAGTCTAATTATGTACACTTTCAACGAAGACATCAGATGCAGTAGATTACTTTATACATAACTTTTGTAATTAAATAGCACAGTAGTGGTGCAAAATGACCTTGCCGTCGACGCACCCTAAATCCAAATACTACTAATAGTAATAATTATGTTGGAATAAAACATATCCACAGCAAAGACTTCATAGCGCTTTATGATGTACGCTGCGTCTCGACATACAATGAGCCCAGGAACAGCCGCGGACTGCGCGGCACGGTAAAAACATCGATTTTATTTTGTTTGTTGCGAACGGTCACAGATTATTTCTGTGGATGGAGACTCTAAAAGGTTTGATGCAATTACGATGTAAATATCTGAGAGCAACTCGGTGTCCTTTTTATACAGCCACCAGAAAAACCAGAACTAACCAGAAAAATGTAAATCTAGCTTTGCAGAACGAGGAACGTATGACATGATAAAGTCAGGTAATATGACATGTAATGGTAATGTCATGCTACGATAAATACCCTAATAAACGTATCTGTCGGTCCAAAAAGGTAACAAAACTTTACAAAAGGTACTTCCCCACACTCTTGTTGGCAAGCATGCATTTTAACCTATTTGAAACAATATTAAGTCATTTACACCTGAATGACAGCTCAATAGATGATGGAAGTGACCGTCTATTGAAAATTAGGCCATTTTTGACGAAGAAATGCATAGGACGGGGCATGTTGGCCCGGGTGGCCAACGTGCCCCGTCGTCGCTGGGCCAACCTGCCCCATCGCCATTTTTACATTAAATTCTATTCGTTACAAAACTCACTGAAGCAATTTAGATTGTATGCCACACAGGAGTTATCCTTAAACTATGAGCTTTAATTATAGTACTCAACTATTGGGCCCAAATTGATCAAAACTTAATAACACACATTTAACCTGGGAGTAGAATTTTACTGAAACACGCGAAAATACAATTAATCGCTACAACTTGTAAAAAACTGCTCCGCCAGTCTTAATGGTGTTGTGCAGAAAGGGGAAGTGTGCTACCAACCTTCTGATAGATTCCTAGCACGATTTAGTGTCTATTGTATGAATTAACTCGACTGGGCCATCCTGCCCCTATGGCCAACGTGCCCCGGTCTCCCCTATGATCTTTTTCCATTTGTCTTCACACTAAGCTCCGCGACGAGCTCTTGCTCTTCACTTTTTTCGGAACATGTACTTGAACCAGAATAATCTGAACACTCTGAATCACTCACCTCAGTTTCTGTAAATTCATAGATTCTACTGTTTCTTGGAAGACTACTTTCCGGGCTGTCTGGGTTCCTGGGAGCGCTTATAATAGGACCTGTGTATGAACAAATTCCACTGACGTCGTTCTCCAAGCTCCTGGATCCGTCAAAATTGGTCCAAATTTCACATCGGTCAACACCAACAAGTTCAGGATCGAGGGTTTCCATCGAGGATTGAAGGAGTTCACTAAATATTCCAAAATCACTTTCTTGTGTGGTCTCGTAAGCTTTTAAGAATAAAAGGTCGAAAGGTTGAAAAATCGCTAAATATTAGACAATTCTTGGGGTTCAGTTGTAATTTACTTACTGCTTGATAAATGCTCTCTATAATTATCCATGTTTAATCGGGTATTGAAAAAGATCAATTTTCACTGAACGTTGGACGGCAAAGACTGAGCTAATCTTACGAATTCTGGCTTACCCTTGGCTTACCAAATAATAGAAAATATTTGTTTATATTCAATATTTTATTATAGGGACGATATAATTTACAATTCAGAGAAGTATGATGGACATTTTAAGTCCAGGAAATGAAGCATTTTGGCTTGCAATTTTTTCAAACTGAATCGATTTTCTTGAAATTTTCACAATAAGTAGGGAATATACCAAGATTCAAAATCTATATCATGCCGTCGGGCGCTTTTTCCCTGGGGGTGGTTTCCACCCCATCTCGGGGGTGGAAAATGTGAATTATATTTTGACCACTGGAATCGATAGAAAAATAAATTCTAAGAATAAAATGTTCTTTTCATTTTTTTGCGTAAAATAAATATTTTTCGAGTTATTTGCGATTGAAATTAACAGTTTTTTGACGAAAAACTCAACGATTTTAATCGATTATAGGCAAATAACTTGAAAAGTATAAATTTTATTAGGAAATAGTTTGTTACAAAACTGTAGCTTGTAGAAAATTAAATAAAAATCTTATTTTATATTTCCTTTATGACCACTTCTGACCGAGCTACAACTTGTTGATGGTTATCTATTGTTTTTCATACGCTAAATTTGAAAGATTCAATACCAAATAGCGGGAAAAATGTAATTTTCGAGGAAAAATTATGTATTGTTTAAAAGTGTTTTTAAAAAACTTTATTATAAAGAGAAAAAATATTTTTATCATGAAATTTGAGCGAGTTATGATTAAAAATAAGATCAGTCCCTACTTTTTTGTACGAAAAAATCAGTGAAAACAACTCCTCTTATTACCACACTAGACAAAATTGATCAATGCCTTTCAGAATTTCTCTTTATTTAAGTATTGTTTATTGATCCTAGAAGTTTGTTTAATTTACAATCCTAAATTTTGAAAAAATTGGAGGAAAAAGTGAAAAGTCATTTTCTACAATTTCGTTAAAAATGCTCTTTTTTCAAAATAACTCCAAAAAAACTGGAGATATGAAACAAATGCTAGAGTAATACATTGAAGATTCTTTATTTTTAAATATTTTGGTGTGTTTTAATTTTCTATACAATAAATATTTGGTGAGATATTGATAATTAAAACCTCTATTTCCAAGGGAGCTCCACCTTATTTAAACCCTTAAATCCCTCCCATTTCAAAATTAAAGACTCGAAAAAAATTTAATTCACATGACCTCGTAGTCAGTAAAAACCCTACAAAATACTATTTAAATGTACTTTCTATCATAAAAAATAAAGGAGCTATATTTGAAATACCAATCAAATTTATTTTTGAAAAATTCGAAATCCACAATTCAGAGCATAACATTCCTCATAATCAGTATATACTTTGTGTACTTTACGTTCGAAGCTAACGATACACTCAAATTTGCTACAAAATAAACACACATACCCATAAGATGTATACATACATACACATATGTGAGTATGTGTGCTCTCGCTCACAGTGACCTGTGTGCATGCATGTGGTGGGAAGACTGGAAGCCATACAGTCTCCGTTTGATAGTGTTTCATGTAATGTCTACATAAATGTACATTTATTTTTTTATGTTACCATGACGAAGTTTGTTCTGTTTATCTTATTGCTATATCTTTTCTGTGCTGTGATTAAAATCACGAGAGAAAAAAGTGAATACATAATAAAAGGAGTAAGAAAGTGAATAAGAAGATACAATGTGATAAATAATTTATATTTTTATGGTAAATAATTTTTTTACATTAACCACCAATAAGGGTTGATTATTATGCGTTGAAACGCCTTAAAATTATTTTCCAAACAAAAAAAATAATTATACAAATAATTTAAACTAAATTTTACCCGTACTTAGCTTTAAAATATAATTTTTTAAGTTTTAGCTTTTAGGGGTAGTTTTCACCCCTAAAAAATAAAAGGCGCCCTTCGACATAATATAGATTTTGAAGTAGGAGGTATAATAGTCTAATCCCAAATTTTTGTGCAAATCGATTCAGTTTGAAAAAATTGCAAGGTTTTTCACTTTTATGACCTTCATTTCCCGGACTAAATGATAATAATTGCCACGGGCGTTCAAAGCTAGAATCACGGACACCTGTTTGCATAAGCAAACACCAGGCTGGGCTCTGTAAAAGCTGACAATTGTACATTTTAGAAATTCGCTTGTTTTTTAAGTAAGGGAAAAATCCAATTCTCGAAAAGAAAAAATAATTATTGCCGATATACTGCTATATGGAATGATTTTCCGAGATACGATTATGTGGACTGGTATTCTAAGATACGATTTTATGGACTGATATTTTGCGATACGATTTTATGGACGAAATTTCAGGTACGATTATATGGCTCAAATTTTAAAGATACGATTTTCTGGAGTGAAAATTTATGATACGACTATATGGAACGATTTTTCGAGATACTACTGTATGGCTAGGAGCGGTCGATATGCACCGACTCAAAGAGCTGGATGCAATCTATCTCCACTATTTTCCCGACGCACCCTATTTTGCAAGATATTCAAATCGCCATATGCAATATCTGTAAACGAGGACGCAAAGTGTCGTTCCTATGGGTTCCTGGGCAAATGGGAATAACAGGAAATGAAAAGGCAGATGCAGCTGCAAAGGCGGCACTCACGCTGCCGGCGCAGGCTTCAACTTTTGTAACCTATCAAGACTTACAGACTGCCATGCACAGAATAGTTCCACGGCAATAGAGTGAGGTATGGACGAACGTAACGAATAACAAACCGGTTATGTCAATGTAGCCCTCTTCTGTTGGGAGGAATCATAGGGAGGAATTCATAATTCCTAGACTGAGAATCGGTCATTGTGCCCTGACACATTCCTATCTCTTCACTGAAGAGAAGATCCCACCTCGATGTGGCTATTGTGGCTGCCCTCTGATTGTGAGACACCTCTTGAGGAAGTGTGATGAGTATCAGCTTACGCGAGACAGGACAGGCATCAGGGGCAACCTAGAATGTATTCTGGGCGATGACCCTGACCGCCTATGCCGCGCCATAGAATTCATTAAGAAAACTGGTCTGGTGAATTTGATTTGATAGGCTTGACGCGCTTGACGTTTACATCAATATTGTCAACAGTGCCGCACTAAACTGAAATTATTGTATGTGCTTATGTCGCTACCCCAAACCTACTACCAGAGCGGCGAAAGAGGCCCTATCTGATTTAAAACCTTCCACATTACTGGTTTCTGCCAAAGATCTGAAGGTAGCATGGAATAACGTCGTTCTAAATCAGTGGAAAGAACACTGGAATTCCCAAACAACGAACAAAATGTGTAGCGTGAAACCTGACGTGTCAGGGTGGGCCTCATTTGTCAGGGGTGTGTGGAGAGAGGAGGTTGTTATTACACGGTTGAGAATAGGACACTGCGCCTTGACTCACTCTTATCTATTCACGGAAGATAAAATCCCGCCTTATTGTCAGTGTAATGTATGTGACTCCGATATCAGTGTAAGACATTTCTTGAAAGAGTGTGATATATACCGGGTATGGCGAAATAGAATAGACCTTGTCGGAGGATTAAAGGAAATGCTCCGTGACGGCCCTGAGCAACTAAGCCAGGTAATAAATTTTTCAAAAGTAACCGTACATGCCTGCGCAGTTGCCGCACGGTGATATAGGCAATGCTGGAAATGTGACGTAAAGGTTCTTTTTATCCTTCTCTTGGATATGTCCCATAGCCGAAATGTATGCATGGAAAGGTGCAGGGAGACAGAACGAGAAGTCTTTTATGGCATCATACCAATTTTTCTTGACCAGCACGCTGCTACAAAGTAGTAGTCCAGCATTGATTTTGTCAAATCTTTTCGGATGGAAATGTTATCCTGACAGAGTTGCAGATAAGTTTCCTGTGATATCTCAATGGATCTAGCACATGATATGCTAAACGTCGTTTCCCTTTCAATTTCACTACCTGCCATATCAATACCAAAAATGGCATCGCTGAATAGCGGGTCGTTCTTGTTTGGGTTTGGTTCCTTGTTAAGGTGGGTGGAAGTTGGTCCAACCAGTGTCGCTTGTGGCTTTGGCCTGGAGGCCTGCGCCTTGGGTGCTGGTGTGTCGCCTTTCCCGTCTTTGGCCTTTGAATCATCCTTCTTTGCTTTCTGGCGCTCAGCGCGCTTTTTCTGCTTGAAGTCTGGATCGAAGTCCTTGGGGTCGCCCTTGTAATTAGGGTTGATGGCGTGGATCTGTTCCTTAGTGAGAACCATTTCGACTGAGATCTATGAGTATATCTGTAATTCTTAGAAAGTTAAAAAAAGTTTTATATAACTTCACCAACTTTTTAACATGAGATATGGTGTGGTGCAAAATGACCTCGGATGTTGACGCACCCTTAAAACAAAATTACTACTACAACTACTACTGCTACTACTAACACGTTAACTTGATTGCTTGCACTTTCGGAAACACCCTTTATGTACCAAACATTTTTGGACCCTTTTACTCCACCCTCATGCACTCAATATGGCCTTGAGATGAGAATATATCTATTCCCAAATGATATTCGCAAGTATTATGAAAGCAAACTTGCAGCTAAGGTTAAAGCCACCAATTGCGTTTCCTGGGTTGAGGGTAGTTGGTCAACCTCCAATAGGGTGGTTTCCTATTATTTTTTTATTGCCTAAATCGAAAGATTATTACTCCTGGAGTACGTATTTCACGCTTTTAGATTTTTAAATGACGATATCTGTTTTTCGTGATTAAATGAAAAGTGAAAAATTTCAAGCGCACGAAAACGCGACGCGTAAGTAGGAATGATGGGAAAAAGTCTGTGCGACGCATTTCTGGTTCCCCCTCCCGCCTTGTGAGGTGACCTTGATCGAGGCTCTGAGCGCTGATAGGATGCAGGATGCTAGCGGGTAGCTGAGTACCTTGCTGGCTGGTAGCGCTTGGCTTAAAAAAGGTTTATTAATATAAAATTCGAGGAATCAAGCGAGATGGAGTGGAATTGATTCATAATGAAACACTTACTTGCAATTTTCCACAAAAATAAAATTTTACTCCTTATCAAACGAAGAAAACTTTCCGACCTTAGCCAGTTTTAGTAGGTGATTATTAAGACATGTTTCCCTGAGCTCTGTGCCTCATGCATGCATTGGTATCCTCAGACGATGTATAACTCCTATCCTCTCGTGTAGAAACTAGGTCCCTGTGACGTCACGTGGAGTGGAATCGCATGGGCGCCAATCTGACCTTTTGCAAATGAGGATAAAATTTGACCCTTGCCCTCCGTCTAAACCGGTATTTCAAAAACCAAATAATTTGTGTATTATGAATACACTAATGGTGGGTAACGAATCGCAATCAATGCCTTTCGTTTTCTTTGATGAAGGAAACTACCCTATTATTGAGGTCTGCAGTGGTGGTGAGCTCATATTTTTATTTATTTATTGATTTTTTATCTTCATCACCCCAAAAGCAGCTCAATTAAGGCCTTTTACAGTGCGGAAATAACTTGTATCAATGATTATCATGCACAGCCATGCCCTGGGTAGAGACGTCAAACATGCAGCTGTGGACGAAAATTGATAGCATTCTGGAGGGGGGGGTTTATCCTTGGGTAACGTAGGCCATTTAAATGACACTGAAATCTGTAAAGAGGTTGTGCCCCGACAACAGGAACCTTCAGGAAATTATGCTTCTGAATACCCGGAGGAGAGGGCAGCAGCTCTTCTCCATGCAAGTGAAGGTGGAGACCACAAAGGTGAGTACGTACATCAACACTCACACCACTGTAGGGGGGCTATTCTGTATCTTGGGGGCGCTTTATTGCGCCGCCGCTATTTCCCTCTTTCAAATGGCATCGATTTTGATTCAGCAAATTGCATCGCGTTATATTACGCCGATTTTGGGGGCGTAATATATCGCCCCCGTGAAATCTGTAGTCGGTATGAAAATTAGTGTAGGGCAAATAATACAAGTCGAGTAACTCATTAAGTTATTTATAAATATCTAATTATTAGACATAATAATGATTAAAATATCTTTTTTTAAATTATTCCATCGTTATCTAGCGGTCAGCGAAAGCCAATTTTAGGTTTTATGATATTACTTGCAAATCCAAGATCTCCGAGAGCAAGATACAAATGACGGTCGAAAACAGTTCCGCGCATTGCAGACGACGAAAATTTCTTACAGTATTTATGATCCAGCTCATCAGCAGAGAATGGGATTTAACATTAAAATATCTCTACGACCTTCATAAATGCCCTTGCGAGCATTCTACAACACAGCACAGACAGCACCGCTGCAATTGACAATGCATACTAATATATATTAATACGTACGTACCGTGATTTCCAACGGAAGAAAGGGGCAAATAAACAGAATGATTGCTCGAAACAAGGAAACATTTAATGAATTATTCATCATAAAACTGCATACATTTCAACATCATTCCTCCGGCGGCATATCACAAATTTACACTGTACAGCAGTATATTTAGTCCGAGTCATATCAACGCTAAGTTGTTTGAAGTAACATGGAAATGGTATCAAAATGCAAACATGATAACACATCCATAATCATTGCTCGAGAAATTGGTATTAGAAACCGTAAAGTATGTCACACGAGTTCACAATCACAACACTCGCGATGATTATACCTTCCATGACATCCGCATAATCTAGAAAACAGCTGTTTTCCTCAACGAATGTATTTAAAATGGCCTAAAATGTGATTTCAAGTGACAAAAATGTTTTATAATTAAATAATTACCCTTGTGGACAACTGTGGATTAACTGTGGACATCGTAGAATTACGGCGAGCAATGAGGCAAACGATGTAAACAAGCCGTGGCTGAAGATGAACGTACTGGTAAAAATAATTTCGTCACCTCTAATCATAAGAGTATAATCATTATAGGCGTAGGTGAACGAATAGTGCGTAGCGGACGAAGTCCTCTTCAAGACAATTATACTTGTAAATTCCGATATATTAAGCTCAAAATTGGCGATATTTTTCCATCGGCGACTATAACCCTTGAATATAGACGCTTATTTACTTAGGCTAGAAAATATCCGATAGAAAAAGAGCAAAATCTCCAAACACTAGACACATCGTATTTTTAACTTCTTCCCGGGCTGCCGAGTATCCTGCTGCGTTTTCGGAGTGTCTCATTTGTTTATTGCAAAGAATCGAGAAATATGATTGGACGTGTACAAAACTCCGCCCCTGGTAGGGGCCGCTATCGGAATAACGCGAGCCAAATGCTGGCGTTATTGTCGATGCTATAAAGCGACCCCAAATTCCGCTTAGGGGCCACTATTTTGAGATAGTGAATCGGGGGGGGCGTAATATTGCGCCAGAAATAGCATCTTCGTCGTGATAGCGGAGCCGCTATCTGTTACAGAATAGGCCCCCTAGGGGCCTATTCTGGATAGGCGTTGCAAAAAATAGCATATGCTATTCTGCGGGTCATTATTGCAACGACCCCGTATTCTTAATGAAGCGTAGTAATAATTTTGTTCGGAATAGCAGCATGCTATTTCTTGCGCGAGCTATTTGGAAGCTCCGCCTCTTCCCGTATGAAAAACTTTCTGAACAGTTTGCGTAACCAATGAGGGAGAAGATATTTTATATAATTTTCTGTATTTTACGGAATATTGACTTGAAATTATAAATAATTGCTTTATTTACATTTAAAAATTATATTAAAATCTTGGATTTATATAATACTCTTTGAAAATCTCATTTAGGAAATCAGCTGTTTGTTGTGGCTGTGATAGATTTCACTATGGCTTCAGACAGGTGGGTTAGATTTTAATATGATTATGATAATAATGATTTATTGGGCATTAACATTGAATCAATACCTGTATCCGATCGGTTGTTATATTGTAGCGTGAGATATTTGCTTTGCGAAGTAATCATTGAAAGCCAAATATGTTTGACTATCTTCGTAATTGTGTTAGGCTTCAAAGTCTGTTAGTTTTCTATTGACAGTTTTGACTCCCGAAATTCCAGTGTTTTTTTTTGTGAGAAAATTTAAATCACGACGTTAGCGATGCATTCATGTGTCTCGATGTTTCAACCGCAGGAGTGGAAAGATGCTTAAAAAGCAAAGGGAGGTGATGGTGAATTATATGGTAGGCCATAGGAATGTGGCCGTTGGGACTTATGAAGGGGCCTTGGGCAAGGTGACGATGGAAAATAACTGGAGGGAGTTAAGGGACCTACTGAAGCTCCACGGTCCTGATAAAACTGAGGAGCAGTGGAAAAAGGTAATGCAAATGTTTTGATTTCTGATTTATGCTCACTGTCAATCATGTTCCAAACAACCATTTCATACTATTAAAACAGGCTTGGAGGGACCTTAAAGCAAAGACGAGGGCCAAAAATGCCCGCTTGAACTCGGAGAGGACGGCCACCGGGAATACGCCGGTCAGTATGAGTGAAAACTTTGCTTCTCTATTGCCTATGATTTAATTTTGTGTGAAGTTATTCTTACCCCTTGGTGATTGACAACATTTTTGATAAGCATTTGCCACCGTGTTTTATGCCTATAAATCTATATTTATTCTTGTCAGGGTCACACTCCACCACTGAACGAGGTGGAGAAGTTAATTCTCACAGTTATTGGAGTGGAGACGTCCACCCCAGCGGTGGAGCTGGGAATTCCACTACAAGTAAATTTTTCGGTTGACTTGTTGAACGTTATTTCAATAATCTTTTTGGAATTATAACCAATAATGACGATCTTCTAGGATAATGAGTGTGTTCAGGCGATAGTGGAAGAGGACCTTCCTCTGCAAACAGAGGTAATCGTTCTTGCTGTGAAGTATAATTTTGTATCATATATGAGAAAAGATGACTAATTTGTATCAGGCAACTACTACCACCAATTAGTATCACCTACTCGCCAATCTGTATATTCTGTTGTGAATGGTGTGTAGTCCATTAACTAATAAACTGAATTTTTGCCAAATAGATTATTGTCGGATCACCAATTGCTGTGGAGATTGAAGATACAGCATTGGAGTCCCCTGCTCCTACAAGAGGTGTGAAATTCTTGTGTGCTCTTTTAATTATGCTTTTGAATGCTTAGTATTCATAATAATCATTACTTTTATTCATCTGCAGGGCATGCTGCTGGTCGTTTCCAACTAAGTAAGTTGATAAGAAAGTTAAATTTTGGGTGAACTCCGTCCACTTTTGTTATCCATAATTTTTTTTCTCTACATTAGCTCCTCCATCTAGCAGCAAGCAGAAGTTGGAAGATGCTTACCACCGGCTCACTGAAGCCGAGGCTTGGCAAAGAGAATCCTTAGAGGTGAGAATATTGGTGTCTACTATTATGGTATTTACCTATTTTCAACCATGTCCTGTCTCATTGCAATTGGATTATTACACATTTATTCAAAATCCTAGGGTATTGCAAAAAATTTGCAATTTTTAAGGGAAAGACAAGAGGTCGCTGACGTGACCTCTTCCCAAAAGTTGGAAGTGGAAAGGCAGCGCCTTGAGGTGGAGAAGGAGAGGTTGGCGCTGGAAAGGGAGAGGTTGTCCCTGGAACGGGCAAACCAAGGGACCCTGCAAGAGATTCTGCGGGTTGTCGTGAGGGCTGTGGACCCTGATAATGCCAGGGTCATAGTTTGCCCTTTCAAGGAGGTCGGAGTAAGTTGCCTCAGCTTTTAGTCTTGTGATTGATTACCCTATTATTTGGTAATTTTTTATTATTTTATTTCAGGGATCACCTCCTTCATAATCACTCTTTTGCATGTTTTGTTTATATCTTTCCTATTTACTTAAGCATTGCAGTGAATGCTATTTTCTTATTTTGTTTTTATTACTCCCAGGGGATTTATAATTTTTGGGGTGCATAGGGTGTCCCAGAGGAATTACAGCCATTTCATTTGAATTTGGTTTTTGTCCTTTTGGTTCACCTCTCTCTCCCATGTATGCCTCCCCGTGGCGCACCCTGAGCAACTGTGGCAGTCCACAGGCTAAATACTTGAGAGAGCAGAAAGTAGCTTTGCTTATGGAATACCTCCTAATCTATGTTAAGTTCTTTTTGCGTTAGCATCTTGCCTGCTGATATTTCAGTCAACGATGGGGATAGTATTGCACCTACTGCAACAATTTAGATATACCTAATTTCTTCCGTTTCCAGGTCAACAGATTGTCATCCATATACAGAGTTTGAGGAGCATTTTATTATATTAGATTTACTCATTTTTATGACTGACCTGACAATTTAATCTTTCAGCAGATGAAATGCCTTTCTATTCAATCTTATTTGATGCGTAATGGCTGATGTTTTTATATCCTGGAGAAACATAGAATTTCTCTAGTGATTTCCATTTCTCTAGTAAACATGCAATAAGGAATTTGTTACCGCTATGATAGAGTGACTTAAAATTGTCTAGTGTTAATATTTTTAATTTCACTAATGCTGAAATGCTTACAAATATTTTCAACTAAGCATTAATACATTGCTCTCTCCTTGAGTGTATTTCTTCCAGATTACAAGCCTTCAATTTCCATCCAGGGGGTGAGAAAGCTTTTTATGCTGAAATGCCTTCCTCATGCATGGTACTGAATGTGCAATTGTAGATATTTATGTAATATTCTTGGGTCTTCCACGTGTATGTCATTTCTTTGTTACTTAAGATTTCTGAAATGAGAGACACACAGAGATTATATAGCGAATTGCAGGTGTGCCCCTTCATTCACTTGCAGATGCATTTTAGATTGTATCAAATTCATTATGTATACTTAGCTTCATGAAATAAACATGGTATCCAGAGGTTTGTATTGTCTCATTCCATTTCCTTTCCCAGTAGTCTATTCCAATCTTTGGAGGCAGTATCTCAAATAATGTTTCGTAAGGGATTGATCAGCAGGATATGGAATGGAAGAACATAATTATTTCATAAATGGTACAACATGGATACTACTATTCATCATTTGAAAATTGATATTATCTTAATTTGTTTTCATAACCTGTGAGGATTTCTTCTAAAATTCTTTTGAATCTCCTCATTTCAAGGAGCCAATCCAAAAACAGGTCAAAGAAGGTTAATTTTCACATAACCTTATTTCTGCATCAATTCATGTTCAGTACTTGAAGAGTAGCTCACTGGAGTCATCAGCCTTGAAAAGGGAAATGGGGGACTACCTTTAGTCTGGCTCACACCCTTTTATTAATAATGCCCGACAAAATTAGGAGGAATAAAAGACACGAAAAGGGTGGTGGAGCACTCAAGCCCTTCCACCACGTCAAGGTTGTAGTCCTCGGGAAGGGGATCCCCTGCAACAAAATGAAAATATTTTCTCTGATAGAATGCTTGTAAAATGGAGGAAGAGATTAAGGTGAAGGGTTAAATGACTGGCTATGCCTAACCAAAGGAGGAATTTAATATAGAGGAGGGAAAGAATTTGGGTGAATTGTAAAATGTTAGTGCAATTCAGCAGCTTACATCAATTACTCATGGCTTGATTTTACTCAGACCTACATATACTACAGAGCTACAGCTACAAATATCAATGCTCTGCATACCATAAATACAGTGAAACCTCGATATAACGACAGCCCACGGTGCACTAATAAACACTCGCTATAACGAATTGTCGCTTTACCGGAGGTGGAGCAAATAATAGCCAATATACCTGTTGCGAACAGATATACAGGAACAGGAGTGGTGCGGCGACAGATAAACATCTATCCGGTAAACGTAAGCATAAATCCAGACAAAAGGCGATGTTTTTTTGCATCACTAAATTTCCTTACTCAGATAACGACTAACTATTCAAACAATTTATAAGCACCGCACTGAATAAAAATCATGAAAAGCATTGTTTCGTCAATCATTATATTTATCGAACGACAGTTTACCACATAAATTTGATACTGAGCACTCCATTAACTTCATTTCTAACAGATCGCTAGCAATTACAGAGGTTAAGGAGTATTGATGAAAGTCTTCCGGCGGTGAAACCCTCGCTATGGCGAGAGCCAACACCGAAAGGGTCTCGTAAAAACGAATTTTTTAACACTCTCATTATAGAGTCAATTGACGGTGCATCGGCTATATCTCGTAATAGCGGGGGTGTCGCTATAGCCCGTACTCGCTTTAACGAGGTTCCACTGTATAGGGAAAAAATCACATGCAGGCTTATGCTGACAAATTGATGGTTGCCTCACCGGGAACCAGAAAGATCAACCTGGTGAAGAAGGAAATGGAGAGAGAGGTAAATGGTGGTTTCATCAAATTATATCCTTTCAGTGAAATACTATTCTTGTTGCATTCATACCCTTAGCGGAAATATCTTTGAATGATATCCCTTTGGTAGCCCCTGGCTACAGCTAATCTGTCTCCATCTTCTGGAGCATTGAGGGGAATTTCTACCTCAACTTCCACGTCAGGAAGAGGCATTCTATAAATGAAATGTGGAAAATGTAATTTCAACTGAGCCCTGTTTGTTATGTGTTTTCATGCAAAGTGGTGCATTACCTGTGCTTCAGCATTATATTATGCAAAATAGCACAAGCCGTAATTATATTGATAGCTTGGGGTGGTTGGTAGTGCAACACCCTATCCTTCCTCAAGCACCTCCATCTAGCTTTCAGGACACCAAACAGCCTTTCCACTATACATCTAGCCTTGCAGTGGGCCAAGGTGTACCTGTACTCTGGTGTGCCTTCCTCGGCATGAGGCAAAGGTGTCATCAGAAAAGGCTCCAATGCATAACCAGAGTCCCCTGACATGGTATAAAAAAATCTTAATAGTACACTGAAAGAATACTCGGCCTACAATTAATGAGAAGTAAAGTCAAGTTCTGTCATTTTTCATAAGGAACGTACCTAATAAAAAAAATTTCCCCATCCCATTATCATAGGCGTCTTTCATGATAGCCTTTGCCCTGGAGTGAGACCAAATAAATTGATCGTGTACCGACCCTGGGTAAGCGACCACATTCATGATGCGCATCTGATCATCACATGTCTGGAAAGGAATCGACTACATGAATTTAAAAAAAATTGATATTTGCAGGCCTAAGAGAGACGTGGACTCTGACATTCAGTGAAATCAAGCAAAGTTTCAGCAGTCAAGTATGGATACATTACCATCTGCACATTGAATGAATTGAAACCCTTGTGGTTTCTGTAACCTTCTGGATTGTTGATTGGTGTCACAATTGCTATGTGCGTGCAATCTATCGCGCCAATCACGCCAGGGAACCCTGCCATTGGCCGAAACCTTAAGATTAAAATTTATAAGTCAAAATAATGAATAATAAATAGATCCTTAAATATTAAAAAGGTTTTGATGGACTGCTACCGTTGCGCGATGGCTGATTTCTCCTGGTGTGTCCTTGGCATTTCTATGCAGTCACTCAGCTGGCGGGTAATTGCAGCGGTGACATTCCTCACGCATCTGCTTACGGAAGGCTGGCTGACATTCAAAACGAAGTCATTACCAACGGCCAGCTGGTAGCTCCCTTGAGCTAGGAAGCGCAGAGTAATTAGTACCTGCATATCGCAAAAAGGGATGAGAAAGGCAAGCGAAAGTGTCCGCAAACGAATAAGTTTTTAAGTAATTGAGTATTTACTCACCTGCAATTCAGGAGTTAGACCGAAAGACTTTTGCCGGTGCAAGTCGCCACGGAGCCGGTCAGCCACGAACCTTGCTACTTCCTTAGACGCGCGGAAGTATGAAATAAATTCATCCTCCCGCAACTCAAAGGGATTAGTCGCATCTTGCAATACCCTTCTTTCGATGCGAAGTCGACCTCGATTCTCTACTTCTTCGTACGCCATAAGAAATCGCCTTAAATTCAGGTACAGCGGTCCCGCCATTTTTCGTAGTAAACATTGAAAACAAATGACAGTGTGTGTGCGAACGTCCTTTCTGGGTTGCAATACCGAATAGCTCGGCCTCGGAGACCGCGTAATATTATAGCAAGCCTACCGGTTGCAATTCGCCGTTCAGAATAGTGAATTGCTACGGGCCTATGCTATTCTGAGAATTGCGTCTTCCGGTGTAGTAAAAACACGAATTGCAACCGTTCTGAATACCAAATAGCATAGGCGTTGCAATACGCTATATTATAGCAACATCTGTTGCAATATCGGAGAATAGCATAATGCTATTCCATCTAGAATAGCAGCCTAGGTATGGTATCATTTACACTATTATAATCCATTTTCGGGTGTACGTCTGCGTGCTTAATATTTGTCTCAACGTTTCATTCCACTTACTGGGAACGTCGTCAGGAGAATGAAAAGAAATTAGAGAGGCGATAGAAATTTCTAAACGACCTATGAATTTTAACAGGGATGATGGATATAATTTAAGCCATGTGTGGAAGAGATATATTTCGAAAATTTAATAACAATATTCCACTTTTCATCTTCCTATTTTATAGTAGATGTTTTAAAGAAGTTGGCTTTTATTTTATTTTTATTTACTTTTTTAAATACCTTGACAACAATGGACCAGTTTTTCCAACGGTACAATAGATGTTTATATTTTCATTCTCCTGATGACGTTCCCAGTAAGTGGAATGAAACGTTGAGACAAATATTAAACACACAGACTAACACCCGAAAATGGATTATAATAGTGCATCTCTTCGCTGCGAAAACCTTAAAACTAAAATATGGTATCATTTACTTAAATGGCTGTAGTGCTGCAATTTGAAAGGCTGAGGGAAACAGCACATTACTATGAAACATGAGGAGTCGTACCTACTTCAATATTTATGTTATGAATGAATTGAGTGGAGAACTGCATCAAACCCATCTTGAACTGGATGACTGTTGGTGAAAGGAAAGGACAAGTATGTCTCCTCAAGGATTATTTTCCTTGGGCTGAAAAAGAGTTATTGCTGCTGGCTAATGTAGGAGTTGGCCACTGAAAAGTTGTTTAAATTACATTGCTTTTATGGGAAATATTTGTTTTCTTATCTTTTTATATTTTTGCTTGAATGTGTTTTAATATGTTTTCTGTATTCTTATCTTTTTATATTTACCTTGAATGTGTTTTAAGGCTTTAGCAACTTGGTACATATGTGAGGCAACAGAAAGGCTAGGCTTAAATTGATTGCTAGTGGCACACACAAAAGGCTTTAGAATAACCATGGTTTCTGTGGGCGATATAATAATGGTAGGGAATGAGATGATATGACTTACTCAGAGATTAAACCGGAAGGTAGGTTTAAATAGGTTAGGTGGAGCTCTCCCTGGACTGAGTCTCAGGTTTGTTAATTTCACTCATTCAGGGTAGGGGGCCAGTTCCCAAAAAAAACTAGGTTGGCCTAGGGAAAGGGTATCCTAAGGTAGGGGTCTCCAAACTTTTCATTGCAAGGGCCACATTATATACTTCTCACATTTACGTGGGCCGAAGGAATAAAAAATCAGTGACATTAATTTAATTTCCTCAACAATAGGAGTATAAGCATGGAAAAATTTAAAAATATCTTGTTGGAAAAATTTTGGGTTAACCAAACAGAATCCTGCCTTTAGTTTTATGCAACCAAGTTAGTGTGACGAATGATACTGCCGGTTTGACTTCAAAATTTCATTGTAATCAGGTTCCAGATTAGATGAGCCAATTTTAAGAATTGATTTCCAATGATCATCAGACAAATTTGCTCGACAGTTACTAGATTTAACATGCTTCATTTTGGATAATGTTTGTACACATGTTCACACACAGTTAAGGTTTTTTTTTCGTGGGCTGGATGAAATTATGTGGGGCTGGCTGGATACGACCTGCGGTCAATAGTTTGGAGAATAATGTTTTTTTTTTAAAGGGATTTGAACCTGAGACCCTCCGGATGGTTGCCAAAAGCTCCACTTGGTATGGTTGCACATTCCCCTTGAGTTGATATCCCAGTTGAAATTCTTGGAAAGCAAAAGTGTAGCTTGTTAGAATTTTTTATAATCCCAGTGAGAATCCCAATACTTTAGAAAGGCTGGGTCCATGGATAGGGGGCAGAAATTGAAACCAAATTGGATGATTTTATTTTTTTATATTCAAGACACTTGGAAACTTTTAATAAAAAGTGAAATACAGTAGAATGTATTGATTGTAGGAAGTCACATATAGGAAGCATGGAATTCTGATGTATTTTTGTTTCAAAGTTTTTTTTTCCAAGTCGAGGGGCATCACTTTTAGGTTGAGTTTCAATTGTTTTTCACTTAAATTGTCTCTGGGTAATAACTATATTTGGACGATAGGTTTATTCTCCTTTGAGAACAGCTGAGTTTAGTAAAAAAAAGTGCCTAATTTTTGCAACACTCTGGGTAAATGAGTTTTTCACAGCTCCACACAATGTCACTTGAATCCTGAAGTCAGAGAATGTTGTAGGGCCTCTTCTTTTCTGTGGATTGGTCAGACACAGCTTTCAGGTACATCAGTGGAGAGAAGCTGCTTCTCAATATAACTTCCATTGAGTTCGTACGTGCCAAACGAAGCTGCCTGGTCACTTAATTTTCTTCTTGGAAGTGAATAAGTGGTTCTGTCTGGAGGTATGGTGGAGATAGCCTGTAAGTATTTAGAGTTACAATTTAGATTATGCATGGAAAATATACGGTAACTTCGTTTTTCCACATGTTATTTTAGTAAACTTCACTGCAACATAGATTTTGAAAAGGAATCGTCAGGTTCATTGAACATAGAATACATTGAATTTATATTCATTCTAACTTTGGAGAAGAAAGGAATTGAGTTTAGATATTGTAGAGGCAGGGTGGGGAGGGTTGAGGGACCCACCTACCCTGCCTCCTCAATGTCTAAACTCAACTCCTTCCTTCCCCATTCTACTTCCCCCAAGTTTGGGTGATTATAAATTCAATGTCTTCTAAGACCAATGTGCCTGATAATGAAGATCCTCATCAAAACCTGGGTAGCAGTGAAGTTTTTGTAATAAATTTGGAAAAACAAAGGTATCTTACTTATTAAATATTATATGAGGGGGTGAGAAGCCTTGGGGTACAAGTGATTTTTTTCCTAAAGGGGGTTAGGTACTGAAATTAAACTAGTAGTGAAAATGTTCAAGATATACTACATAGATATCACGTAGTGCATTTGATTTTTCACTCGATTTCAGCACAGAACCGAGACTCACTCATATCCATTGGCCGTCAAATATTTTATTTATTCTATCGATTTCTGCTCCTGTTTAGAAAAAAATCACTTGTAACCCTTGGCTTCTCACCCCTTTGTATATAGTATGGTAAATTTCACAGAGTTACGCAGAAGAAATGATAGAATGTGTAATTGAATCACTGGTGGAAATTATTAAAATTTGAGATGATACTGATAGTCTAAATTAGCATATGGCAAGGCCGTAGTCAGAAGAAAATGTAGGGAGGTGTATTCAAACATTAAAAATAACAAATATTATTCAATACATGCATAAATTTATTCAAATCCTACCTTTGTCTCAGCATAGTTTGCCATCACCCTGATAGTGTGCTACGGTAAGGTACATAATAATAATAATAATATATTTATTTGCCCAGTGATTGAGTTACAAGGTTTGTACACAATATAAGGCACGTCAAGAATAATAATAGTAGAAACTATTTACAAAGCGGACAGCATTCCAACACCAAACAAACAATAATTAACATTAAATCAAAGTAAACATTACAAGGGATCAGCTAAAAACTCATTGACATTGTAATACAGCTTATTAAGCAGAAGATCTTTCACTTGTCTTTTAAAAGATTTGTCATTCAGCGATTTAAAAGATAATGGTAGATGATTGTGTAGTAGAATTCCCATCCTTCTCAATCCATGTAAACATTTTGCGGTCCGGGCATAATCTACATGTAAGTCATTATGGCTTCTTGTGAAATGATGGTGAAAGTCTCGATTTTTAGAAAAAGATGACAGGTTTCTATGGATGTAGATAACAGCAGATAGAATATAGATACAAGGAATAGGGAGAATATTTAGTTTTCTAAAAATAGGTCGGCATGGGGCATTGTAGGGCTCTTTAGCCATTAGACGAACAGCTCTTTTTTGTATTTTAAAAATATTTGTTGCATGATGGGAAGTGCCCCAGAAAAGGATACTGAATAGTACATTGGAATAGAATTCCCCATAGTGCAAAGTAATGAGTACATTAGGTGAAACAGTATCTCTTATGAACCTAATTAAGTAGCAAGTAGAACTTAATTTACTCAACAAGTGATTAACATGTGTTTCCCAACTCAAGCCCGAATCGAGGTGAGTTCCGAGAAACTTTACATTGCTAACTTGGGGTATGACTGAGCCATTAACATCAATTGAAACGTTATTGCAGGGATTCCTTTTGTAACCAAAATGAACAACCTGAGACTTGCTGATGTTCAGGGTTAGTTGGTTCTGAGAGCACCATTCAGATAAGTGATTAGAAATAAGCTTACCATTGGAAATGGCGCGGTCAAGGTTACAGGCAGACACTGATATTTGTATCATCCGCATAAAGGACTGGTGTAGCTCCTTCTACTATAGCTAGCCTACTGGGGAGGTCATTGATATAAGCAACAAAAAGAATTGGGCCAAGGATAGATCCCTGGGGTACACCACAAGAAACCTTGTTCAATTCCGATCTGCATTTGTCACCATGATGGGACACTACTACAGACTGAAGCCTGTCCTGAAGATAAGATTTGACCCACTGGTTTGAAATTCCTCTCACGCCAAGGTGATTAAGTTTACATAATAGCAGATCATGGTTGACATTGTCAAATGCTTTACTGAAATCAAACATCAAACCAATTGTTGATAATTCTTTATCAAGGGAAGAAAGAATATTGTCGATTACATCAGCAGTGGCTGAGGTAGTAGATCTGTGCTGGCGATAGCCATGTTGACTACTGGATAAAAGGTTTGTTGATTCTAGAAATGTAATTAAACGTTTGTAAAATATCTTTTCAAACAACTTAGAGAACTGATTTTGAATGCTAATTGGGCGATAAGAATTAATATCCTGAGGATTTCCTTTTTTCTTGTAGAGAGGAATTACTTTGGAGATTTTAAGGGGACTTGGAAAAATTCCCAGATGCAAAGAATCATTAATCAAGTGGAGAAGAGGGACTTTGAAAGCATCAAAACATTCATTTAGAATCCAATTAGGAATTTCATCAAAGCCAGAGCTGTTTTTGGAACCAAGGTTGTGAAGAGAAAGTCTTAATTCAGTTTCAGTACAAGGTGATAAGAAGAGTGACTTTGTAGCAGGAGGAAAACTGAAGAAATTGTAATTATCAGACAGTTTTGGGTGGAGAGTGAGATTCGTGAAATGGTCATTAATGAAACAGGCCAAGGAATGAGAACTGGAGAAGGGAACGCCTGCTGGATCAACAATTTGAGATACTGAAAGGGTAGGGGAGCTGCCCTTGGATGAGTTAATAATCTTCCAGACTTCTTTGGATTTGTTACTGGCATTCATAATCCTTCTGTCATTAAAAGAATGCTTTGCAGCAATTAAAGCTTTGCGATAATAGGATTTTAATGATTTATACTCATTCAGAAGTGAGTCATCTTTTGATGCCCGGACAAGAAAGGCGTAATGTTTGAGGTTGGTAGATAGACTGCGGATTTCATCAGTGATCCACTCCTTCGGTTTTTGTTTTCTGCTGGTTTTCTTATAAAACGTGGGAAAGGCTACATTGTAGAAATATACAAACTTATCATAGAAATGAGAAAATCTGGTTTCAAAATCAGCATCAGTATAAACGAAAGACCAGTTCTCGGCTTCGAGCAGATTGAAAAAATGGGAAACATTAGTATTGTGGAAGGATCTTGATGGATACCGTATTGTAGAAGGTATACAGTTGCATGGAATTGTGGCTAGAACAGCAAAGTGATCGGAAATATCTGATTTAACAACTAGTGAGGTTATGTCACATGGTTCAAAATTAGAGGCAATATTATCTAATAGTGATTTAGAGTGACTGGTGATCCTAGTAGGTTCAAACACATGAAATACTAAATTAAAAGAGTTCAGGAGGTTAACTAAGTCACGTTGTTTGCTGCAGCTGAGCAACAGGTCACAATTAAAATCACCAGTAATCACAAGGCGTTGACTGTGATATGAGCAACAAATCATACTGAGTAGATGCTCAAGTTTGTCAAGAAAGAGTTCAAAGTCGCCGGTTGGAGACCGATATATTGAAACAATACACAGATTAGTACCACTCATTGTCAAATTCACACTAGCAAACTCAAAAGTTTTATCTTCAGCAAGATGTTTGAGGGGGTGCGAACAGCTTTTTGGATCGAGATAATCGCGCAGAAAGATTGCCACACCGCCGTTTTTGTACGTGTTGCGGCAATAGCTGTCACCAACATAGTAGCCCGGAATGGCAAAATTAGCTAACTCAAAAGTATTGAGCCAGTGTTCACACACACAAAATATTTCAGGCGAATGTCTGTCTATGAGGATTTCGAGTTTGTTTACTTTGTTTCTAATGCACTGAATGTTATGTTATGCACATAGGTGGATTTAGGGGGGAGAATGGGGGCACGTGCCCCCCCAGTTGCTTAAAATATAGAAATTTTTATTATAAGTATTCTTAAAATATAGACGTTATTGATTTTTGATACAATTATCATTGCATTCATTTTATTTTGTGTATTACGTAGCCTCAATCATTAATTTAAATATATAACTTTCACATCAAAATAAAGAGATTATTTTCTACAGTAATTGTTGTATTTTGTTTTTAATCTCAAATATGAGAAGACCTGAAATATAGTAAAGCATAGCATTAATGCTTGAGTTTATTTTAATCACAAGTATGGAATTGTAAAGCATGGCATTAATGCTATGCTTCACTATTCATACTCTTTAATAATCCTGTTATTAATTAATCGTTCAGAATTTGTGATTAATGTGGATCTCTCCATCCTCGGGGGTATCTCCATGTTGGTTGTTCAAGGAAGACAGTTTCACTGGGATTCCTGGGAAGCATTTCGACCGGAGAAGGACCATGGAGGGTCTCACTCGTCATCGGTAACCAAAAAATCCCCTTTAAAGTCGACACAGGCGCAGATGTCACTGTCATCGGTGCCGAATTATTTTAAACGCAGAAGGGAATACAAATCAAAAACACCACATCATTCCTCCGCGGCCCTAATCGAAGCAGATTGCAGGCCAAAGAAAAATTCCCGTCACTTCTACGTTGGAAGTATTGCGTGTACGAGGACGAGGTTTTCGTGGTGAATGGAGTTGAAGATGCGCTCTTGGGACGACCAGCTATATCATCCCTGGGAATTTTGACTTGGCTGCGAGAAATAACAGCTGGTCATCCGGAAGAAAACTACCAGGAACTTTTTCGTGGGCTGGGAAGAATGTCGAAACCTTACGTCATTCGCATCAATGATGAAGCCGTGCCCTATGCGGTATCTACGCCGAGAAGAGTGCCCTTGCCATTGAAAGATAAGATTGAGAAAGAAATTAAGAAAATGGTGGGGGAAGGAATAATAACTGCGGTAGAAGAGCCGACGGAGTGGTGCGCGCCCATGGTAGTACTGCCTAAAGCAGACGGAGGAGTTCAAATATGTGTAGACTTCATGAAATTAAATAAATGCATTCGAAGAGAACAGCACGAACTGCCAACCGTGAATGAATGTCTAACGCTGATGAAGGCTTCGGAAGCGAAAAATTTCACAAAATTGGACGCTTGCAGAGGATACTATCAAATACCACTAGAGAGAGAATACCGTCCGCTAGATACTTTCATTACCCCTTTTGGAAGGTATTGTTTTAACCGGATGCCGATGGGATTATCTTCGGCCGGAGAGCATTTTCAACGGCGAATGTCTGAAGCATTGACAGGTTTAAAGGGAGTAGTCAACGTTATGGATGACATACTCGTTTTTGCAGCGACGCAGCCGGAGCAGGACGTGAGATTGAACGCCGTCCTCCAGCGTCTAAGAGAAAATGGGATCACGGTGAATCGTGAGAAATGCCGATTTCGGGTCGCAGAGACAAAATTTTTAGGTCATGTCATATCGGCCGAGGATGGAATCAAGCCAGATCCTGAAAAAATTACGGCAATAGAAAAATTGCCGCAGCCCGAAACGGTAGCAGAAATACGACGATTTCTTGAAACCGTGCATTATCATCTGAAATTTCTCCCTCGCTTGGAGACATTACCCAACCCTTGAGAGAGCTGATGAGGGAAAAAGAGCCTTTGTCGTGGACTGCAACGCACACCAAAGCTTTCCAAGAAATCAAGCGAAGGTTAACTAGTGCCCCATCATTAGCCATGTACGAAACAAATCGACCGACAAGACTATTAGCCGACTCATCGTCATATGGATTGGGAGCTACACTAGAGCAGCAGCAGTCAGATGGTGATTGGGGAACGGTATGTTTTGCGTCGCGGACTTTGACAGATACCGAACGACGCTACGCCCAATTGGAAAAGGAAGTATTAGCGCTCACCTGGGCTTGCGAGAAATTAGCAAATTATTAAGTAGGAAAAAATTTCTTCTGTGTACGGATCATAAACCACTCGTGGCACTATTGGGAACGAAACCCCTTGGCGAATTGTCCGCCCGAGTGCAGCGTTTCCGTATGCGCTTCATGCGTTTTGACTATGAGGTAATTTATGTTCCGGGAAAAGAATTGTATACGTCATATGCTCTCTCACGATCACCAATCTCCAAAACTCCAAAAGAAGGCGATATTCTCACCGGTGAAGACGTGGAATTGTACGTCGAAGCTGTAAAAGCAGATTTACCAATGAGTGACAAACTCCTGAAGGAAGTTTTGAAAGCGCAACGAGAAGATGAAAGAACTCGACGAATAAGTATGTTAAAGAGGGCTGGCCATGGAAACAGAAACTGCTGTTGGAGGATACCAGCTTCTACCACGAACGAGCAAATCTTTCCCTCCTTGACGGTCTACTAGTCAGGGGGACAAGGGTTTACATCCCGGAATCATGGAGGAAGGAGATGTTGAACCGTATCCACGCAGGTCATCTAGGTATTTCAAAGTGCAGGAGGCGGATGCAGCAGTCAGTGCGGTGGCCAGGAGCATCTCATTAAATGCTGGAAATGATAAGCAAGTGCCCGGAATGCCTCGAACGTCGTCCATCGATAGTAGAGCCGTTGAGACCAACGGAGACAACGGCGCGGCCCTGGCAGATGGTGGGAATAGACATTTTCCACAGCCGAGGGCGTGAGTACTTAGTCATCGTCGACTATCTTTCAAAATACCCGTAAATATTTGGAAAATACGCGGGCAACGAATGTGATCGCGAAAATAAAATCCATATTCGCACGTCACGGAATCCCACAAGTTGCCTGATCGGACAATGGGCCACCGTTTGGAGGAAGAGAGTTCCGGGTTTACGAATGAATACGGATTTGATATCGTAACTAGCTGCCCATACTACCCGAAGAGTAATGGACTAGCGGAAGCAGCGGTGAAAACGGTAAAAAACATACTGGCGAAAGAAAGAGACCCATGGTTGGGGCTTCTTGCATACCGTGCTACACCCTTGGAGTCGGGGTATTCCCCTGCGGAACTGCTTATGGAGCGTAAGCTGAGAACAACTTTGCCATTTCATCCCAGGAAGTTTAATCCCAAATGGCCCAACCTTACGGCCGTACGGGATAAGGATACGGTCATCGTGGAGAGACAGAAGAGGAACTACGGACTACGACACCGGACAAAAGAACTACCCCTATTGCCTGCGGGAGCCACCGTTTGGGTGAGAGATCGTCGGGAGTATGGAACGGTTGCCGGAGTGTCGGGCCATCCCCGGTCCTATGTCATTGAGACGGATAGCGGAGTCATCAGGAGGAATCGGGTGGCGCTGACCTTCGCAGAACGGCAGCCGAGTATATCTGTTGATTACGAATCAATGTTCCCAGACCTCGAGACCACATCGGAGAGCTACAACCCACCGGAGACGGGACTAATCAGGACGAGATACGGACGACTTGTGCGTCTCCCACAGCGATATACCCCTTAGACCCGTTTCCCCTTCCCTGTTTTTATTTGTTTTTTTTTCAGAAGGAGAGATGTGGCGGGTTTGCGCGGGGGCCCCATTAACCACAACCCCGGAAAGGCAGCGGGCGCCGAGGACGCGGAACTGCGAGGGCGACATGTATAATAGGCCGTGTCTTGCGGCATATCGGGAGTTATTGCTGTAAAACCACCCAGCTGTAAAGTCGCTTGTGGGCTATAGAATAAAGAGGCCAAACCCGGAACGGAGCATTTAGTTATTTTACGGCAACAACACAATTTGCTAAGTCAATTCATCGTAGAAAAATGTCTAATTACTTGAAAATTTGAAGTTAGGCTAATTCTCTTTGATTATGGTGACGGAGAAGATAACTGTGAAATCAACAATGTTGGCTTGAAGGATTAGTCGAATGTATCAATTATTCTTGGTCAGCAACTTCAAAGTGGCCAAATTGGTGAGTTTGAAATGCTGAGAAAGTCAATTATGTTGTTTATCAATTATAATGAGTTGTCTGGTATGTATCTTGGTTGTAAGAAGTGAGGTACTTGGCATAAAATGTTACACCTACGTGTCTGACATTAGTCCACTTTATTTCAGAATTTATACACCTATACAGGGAACTGTTTGTCAGAGAGACCGTGAGAAGAGGAACTAAAAGCAGTCACTCCTATCATCTAATTACGCGGATATGTCGTGTAAGGTAAATTTCATGAATAATTTTTTATATCTCTTTGTATTGATGATTAAGTTGGTGTGCAATACGAATTGGCGAAGTACAAGGTATGTGCCTATACTAATGTTTGTTGACGACTCCGAAGTAAACGCAGATGTGACAATAAAAGTGGTTTAACATTATTCAGCTAGTAAAAGCTTCAAGTGGTGTTGTATCAAATCTTTTATTTTTGTAACAAATGCTCTAGTCACCCGGTTTCGGTATTTGTTATATTCCAGAGTTGGATTTTATCAGCGTTAGCCTGGAGAAGGTTTTTTTACTCACATCAAGCTCGGACATAAATTGTTGAGCGATTATACTTACATTAAGTGAATTTTAAATATTTTAAAGCACGATAGCTCGTGTTACTGCTTGTATTGATAATTTTATATGTTTAAATTGGATAAATTGTTCATTGGAATTAAATTTTACGCCAGCAATGCACGGTAAAAGTGAATTCGTCAAAGGAAATACGTGTATTGGTGGTTACTCATTGTCACCTTTTGGAACTTAATTTTAAGCCTCGCGCATGTTTCTGTGGCAAATATCTCTGAATTCAGCTATCGTAACGCGGAACATACGGAAGGAATTCCTATGTAGTAAAGCCTCAACCGTGGTACTTCCACATGCTTATTGCTTAGGTTAGTATTTTGAACCACAAGTTTGGTTGGCTTCTGAAAGATTCATGATGGTGATGAAGTTACTCTCAAAAGCTACTATAATGCTAGTACTGGTATTAAATACTAGTCTGTTGTAAAATCCTACCCTGTGTGTGAAAATTTTCGCAAGTTGTCAAATATTTTGAACACATAGCTGCAGCATGACCCACCCAATGGTGGGTCACATCTGACTTTGTCCATGCTGTGGTTAACCTTTTATTTTGCTGTTGTTGCCATTTATCAAAGTGAAAAGTTAAAAGAGTATTTAACTTGTTAATAAGGTAATTATTAAGTTAACTTGTGGTGTGCATATTCTTCTTATGGCGACTTTTGTGTTGCGACTGGAGTAATTGTTACTCACACATGAGTCATGCGACCTAAGATGACACTGCTACGGCAGTGCACGACTCACCAGTGGATCACATACTCACCTTAGTGGTTGGTGCTGCACGAAATGGTCGACTATCGGCAACTCAGCCCATCTCTTATGACTGTAGACAATGCCTTCCTAAGCTAAGTACATAAGCTTAAGAAGGCATTGCTATGGAGCAAACCTATCAGCATGCTATTATGTATGAAACTAATGCAATCAGGGTGTCACACCCCGTCTTTCAAAGTCTGTTTGAATTGTCTATACTTACAGTAAGCATGTGGGAAAAGGATCCATGTATCTCATGAAATTCAGAGTTTAGTCCTCCCAATTTTATGTAAAAGCTACAGTTTCCTAATTTTTTTTGCCCATATTTAACTAAAAATCATTTAGTAATCATAGCAATCGAGTATTTGTAATTTGAGGGAAAAGTATTCCAGTTGGCAGCAGGCACCTAGACCAGAAATTAGCTCCAGGGGAAGTATGCATAGGTGGTATGACCGTTGCCTACAATGATAATTTGTTTCAATTTCTACATATCAGGATTTATATAATTTATAAAAAGTGTTTACCAATAAATTTATTTCATTAATATGATATGAAATATAAATTATTTATGCTATTATTCCCAGCTCTATTTTTTAGTTAAATTAGGCATTTGTGAATATTTGATTAGACTTGAATTATTTACTATTCAGTTCTACATACTTGAATTATTCACTGGAGCATCATTCAAATGGCATTATAAAAACAGGAATTGGTCACTGTAGTATCTTTTACTCTGTTTACGCAAGGATGTGGTTTTGAGATAAATTATTTGTATCACATTGTAATTTAGAATCTGAGTTTTCCTCAGTGAATGACTTGAATGAATTTTCCTTGGGTTTCCAGCTTGGTTAGGAACTTGTTGTTGTATGTTGTATGCCGACATTTATCTTAGCGGAAGTCTCCCATCAAAATGTCCGTGTGCAACATGAAGGGTCTAACCTGTTTGGAAACCGGAGAAGAATTCATTCAAATTATGATTTGGTAATTCAGCTGAATAAATAAAATTTTCATTCATACCTGTAAATTCTCTTGCATTAGGTGCTCATTCATACAGTTGGTCGAGAATACTCCAGAAGAATGTACTATTTGATCCGTTGGCATCATGTTTGGTATGGAAAGTCCGTGGTCCTTTGGTATCCCTCCTCCATGTCTTATTGGGTAACTTATTTCGGGGCTACCAACACCTGCGATGAAATGGTAAAGACGCCATTGGGAAAGAGCTTAAAATTTAATTCTTTACAGATTAATTTGCTATATTTACTGAACCAGTGAATGAGTTTAAATGAGTTTTTATTCTGCTATTATGGCAGTGCCCATTGTTTAAATACAGTGGAACCTCGTTAAAGCGAGTACGGGCTATAGCGAGACCCCCGCTATTACGAGAGAGAGCCGATGCACCGTCAATTGATCCTATAATAAGCATCTTTAAAATTTCGTTTTTACGACGCCCTTTTGGTGTTGGCTCTCGCCATAGCGAGGGTTTCACCGCCGGAGAAACTTACACCAAGACTTCTTAATCTCTGTAATCGCTAGCGATCTCTTAGAAATGAAGTTAATGGAGTGCTTAGTCTCAAATTTATGTGGTAAACTGTCGTTCGATAAAGAAGTAGTTAATTTTGGTGAAAATATTGTGGCATTAGCATTCGTGAATGCTTGATCTTCTTTTGTTCCTCGGGCGGCAGAAAGCAGTTGTCAGCATACCCGTACGTCCATGAGTTGCATGAATAGAAAGCATTTGATGGAACACACCGTGGCCAAAAAAACACCAAACACGTCCAAGCGAGAAAATAAAAATAAAGGAGTAATATGAGGTATATTGGCTATTATTTGCACCACCTCCGGTAAAGCGACAATTCGCTATAGCGAGTGTTTATTGGTGCACCGTGGGGTGTCGTTTTATCGAGGTTCCACTGTAACATTTAAAAAAATTATTTTCTCTTTTTTGTGCCCCGCCAGTAACCCAACTGTTGTAATTTTGCTCTTGGGTATCCCATCCCTCTTTCCTATTTCCTTTCACTAGTTCATTTCAGCAATCATGACTGTGAGCCAAAGATAGTCCTACTCCTTAGCATCCTTGAAGCCTTCTATGAAAAGCAGTTGGTACTCAAAACAAATCATCTTATTTGAGGCCATATATACTAATGCAATTTGAGTTATGATGTCAGCACTAATTTTATGAATATTAACATGCTGGCTTAGCTGTAGGTTACATTTAAGAAATATAGTAAAGTCCTATCTGAAAATAATAGATAGTGGGTAACATTCATTCACGAATATGCAAGTGAAAATCATCTATACAATTTTTTGATACCATTTGTTGAAAATTTTACACATGTAGAAAAATAAAAAAAGAACTTTGTGCTTTCACATGATTTGAAATTTCATGAAAAAGAAACTGAAAGGGACATCGAGGAAACAGAAATTGAAAGAACTTTTTCATTTTTCATAATGAATCACTTTCACAACGTTATGCCTCAAAACATCAATTTTATACATATTGTTGAAAAAAATAATGACTGCTAATTTTCCCTAAGCCAAAACCCTGGTAGCACAATTACAAATGTCATCCAATTCAAAATTGCATCCCTGGTAGCACAGCGTGTAACAAATATCGTATTATTTTCTATAAAACAAACAAACATAAAAAAAATATGTTCATAAATTCTTTCCTTACAGAATTAGTGAAGGGCAGGGCTGTGGAAGGCAAATTTTATGTCAAAATTTCATCTATCCAAATGGTATCCCTCCTTTTTTTTTGTGATCTGTAAGCACCGCGGAGTAGAATTAATGGATATCTCAGATAATTTTAATTCTGTTTTCTGTTTCAAATAAACATAAGGCTTCTTTTGGCATGCATTTGACAAAATTGTAAAATTTTGAAATAAAGTTCACATACAGTCTGACATCCTATGTTGTACATCAGGGTCTCAGTGGTAACCCTTGGGCCCCAAAAGACAAATTCTCTTAAATAAGTGAAAGATAATATTTACATGAGCGTTTTCTTAATGATTCAAACTAAGCAGTTCAATGTGACTACGTAGGTTTCCGCGGTGTTCAGGTTCCAATTTCTCCATGTTTCCGGTGCAACCGTGTGGGTTTGTTGGTGATGACAACAGTTTCGCTGGCACTGCTGCCAGCGTCTTCATCATCAACTGTTGTCATCACCAACAAACCCACGCGGTTGCACCGGATGCATGGAGAAAATAAGCAGTTCAACCTACAATTTTAAGCAGTAGCATTTTCAATTCTTCTGATGTCTAAGTAGTCATGCCCAGTATTCTTGTCATCATGAAGCTAACAATCAATCAGCCTGTAAAAATTGTTCAAAATTTTCCTGCGACAAAGGGAAGTTAGGCACATCATCGCTATCAAGTTGTCTTCGTATAGTTACATGTATGTCATTGTAGATTATCATTAGTAAAGAAATTTTCTTTCTATAGTGATATTAACACAATATATGTATCTTTTGAAAGGGTCTGATTACTCTTTATATGCTATTTTGTAGCCCTAATATAAAAGTAAATGTTGTACACCTCTTAGCAATGAGCATTAACATTAGCAAGCAGGCATTATGAAACATTATCTAGATATTTTGATTTTGGCTTAATTAGCTTGTTAACCTTAGGGAGTTGGCGTGTAATTAAATCAGAGTAATCAGTTTAATCTTATCTTAAAACAAAATAAAGTATGGTAACATATATTCCACTCCAAACTTGTGGCATTTAGCCTAACTCAGGTAGAGCACTACTCAAGCTGGAAATATTACATTTGCACAGCTCTCTTTATGTTGATTAAAATTTTTGCAGTTGTACCATCTCATTTATTTTCTCTGCATATATATATATAAATGTTGCATGAATTTGAATGATTGATGATCATTATTTATAACTTAATGGTTATTGATGTTTATTATTATACGTATATATTGATTATTTGTAATCTAATGATTATTGGTTATTTAAATGAATAGATGATTATTCGAGGAAATAATCTTAAAACTGGCTAGTATTCAGTATGTCTTAAGGCCTGCTTACATGATACATTAGTTTGTACAAGTTGATGCCAAAATGTTTGACTGTGAGAATGAATACCAATATGCACTGTGTTACCATCCAACTTTTGTGAATGCATGAATAGAAAATAGAATCTGTTTTAATTTGATTCATACATTCTTACATGTCCCATTCTGGTCTACCTAAATTGTTCATGCCATCAGGCATTAATACGTTCTTGTTAATGTATCGTGTGAAAAGGCCTTTAAAATACTGTTACTTATATTACAGTTTGCTGCATCTTCATGAATGGCAAAGACACCATTGGGAAAGAACTTAAAATTTAATTCTTAACAGATTAATTTGCTATATTTACTGTACCAGTGAATAAGTTTAATTGAGTTTTTATTCTGCTATTATGGCAGTGCCCATTATTAATTAACATTTTTTTATATTATTTCCTCTTTTTTGCGCTCAATGCCCCCACCAGTAACCCAACTGTTGTAATTTTGCTCTTGGGTTTTCTATCCCTCTTTCCTATTTCCTTTCACTAGTTTATCTCAGCCATGATGACTGTGAGCCAAAGATAGTCCTACTCCTAAAATGCTAATTAGCATCCTTGATGCCTTCTATGAAAAGCAGTTGGTACTCAAAACCATCTTATTTGAGGCTATATGCACTAATGTAATTTGAGTCATGATGTAAGCGCTAATTTTATGAAGGTTAACATGCTGGAAAATTTATTTCACATTCCAGGAATGGTCTACTTGTACTGGATATTTTCTGGGTTGTTTCAACAACTTTACCTAGCCGATGCTCATCCACCAGTATGTCTGGCCTCTGCGTCTCTGCCAAGGTCCCTCCCGGGTGGGTCCCGGTCCAATCCTTGCCCCTCTCCTCTCCCTTGATCGCGTACGATACAACCAGTCGACCCTTGTTTACCTCCACCTTGGGCTGCTGCTGCTGCATCCCTGGCTGCTGGAGGCCAGCCTGCTGGAGATGCTGAGGGGACAGGCCTCCCGGCGGGTCTCCTGCCGACGGTGGAGGAGGTGTCTTGGCAAAGGGGCGGCACGGTGACCCTGAGTGCCTGTTGCGCCGATTCCGAGCGGCCATGGCTGCCACTAGGGTCATGGAGCAGAGGGCAAGAAGGGCTCCGAGGAGGAGGGCCAAGAGTGGCAGCGCCCCCATGGCATCCGCTCCAGCTGCGCTCACCGATTCTATTGGATCAAGGTATGCATAATTAGCATTGGCAGCTGGTGAGCATGTGCTGAATTGTTGCCAACAGATTACCATTTTTCATGGCCTATAATAGACAAACTAGTTTTTCAGGTTAGAGTTTTATGAAAAATTCTTGGAAAGGATGAAAAAAAAATGGTCGAAAGAATTTATTAAAAAAAATTACTTATTTCAAAGAAAACTCATATATAATGTTGGGAAATGAATCAGTATATAAAATGTTACTAATTATTCATCTATAATAGGGTAGTTTTCTTCATCAAAGAAAATGAAAGGCATTGATTGCGATTCATTACCCACCATTAGTGTATTCATTATATACAAATTATTTGGTTTTTGAAATCCCAGTTTAGACGAATGTTAATTGTCAATTTTAACCTCATTTGAAAAAGGCCACATTGGCACCCATGCAATGCCACTCCACGTGACGTCACAGGGGCACAGATGCTATACGAGTACTCAGTATTTTTTTTTACATCGTCTGAGATTACCAATGCATGCATGAGGCACAGAGCTCAGGGGAACATGTCTTAATAATCACCTATTAAAATTGCCTAAGGTCGGAAAGTTTCCTTTGTTTGATAGGGTATTTAATAATCCTTATTTAAGTCAAGTGCTACCTGCTAGAAGGGTACTCTATGCTACCATCATGCTGGACAGCAAGTAACCTGCATCATAGCGGCGTTCATAGCCTTGCACCCAGGTGGCCTCAAACAGCAGCAGCCAGACGTCACACAGGCTTTTCCCAGCATTCATACTTAGCCTTCGCGTTTTCGCGTGCTTGAAAATTTTCACTTTTCATTTAATCACGAAAAATAGATATCATCATTTAAAAATCTTAAAGCGTGAAGTATGAACTCCAGGAGTAATAATCTTTCAATTTAGGCAATAAAAAAATAATAGGAAACCACCCTATTTATGTAAAGAAAACCCTATTCTCTGGAAAGCAGCTTGCATTGGTTGAAGACGTAGTTATTCCTTCGGTCCATAAAAAGCTGGCTGAATATATAATAAGATTTTGTTATTTCTTAGCAAATGATATTGGTAAAATTTTCTTGGGTTTTCTACGAGGTGAGTTTGCTTGTGGGTGGACATTTCGATGGTTGCCTCTGCCATCGTGCATGAGGATGCCATAAGCAGATTAGTCAGCCATGGAAACGTCAGCCTACTACCTACTTATCTGGTGGAAAACCCGAGAAGATTTCACAAATATGTTATATGTTTATTTTCACTCATTCTTAAATGTTCCCATGGCAGTGGTTAGACTGTATATGCTAGACATGTACTCTTGTTTCATTAAGGTATACCACTTACTGTATGAAGGAAGTGGTGTAACCATATCTATTCTATCTTTTATAGGTCTTCCTGAATGTTTTTTAGTAACCTGGTGCATCATGTGTGTTATGCTAGAATTGGCGATGCTCAGTTGTGGGGATTGTTGGGTGTTGTTGGGATACAATGAATTGGGAGAACTAGGCCCAAGAGATGCAGCCTTGTTGCCGCCAAGGATACAGATTTAAGGTGAGATATGAGCTGATATTTGTGAGTAATTGCATGCCTGAAGCCGCAGTTGGTGGAGTGACCTCGAGATATGCAAGTTTACTCTTAGAATAAGAGAACAGCCTTGCTTCACTCTTACGCTAGTGCCTGCCAACCATGATTTTCTTTCTTTTAGCCTCACTTTTGCGGTCTGAGCCCTGTACAGATATTGAATGAGTAAGCTATTTCTCCAAGTTCAGTAGCTTTTCACAGTTCACTATGCCAAATCCTTCCTTCAAATCCATGAAGCAAATAAATCTTGGCCATAATTGTGGCTATTTTAGGCCCTCATTACTGCTGTAATTTCATGGGTTATCTCCCATTTTCCTGAATGTGAACTGATCACTAGACAAGTATTTGTCCACTATCACCTCTCCATCCATCTATCAATAATCTTCAGCACAACTTCTGCTTGTTATTGAATCAAACTAATGGGTATTCCCATTGATCTTGTGGCATAGCTTAAAGTGCCAACAAGTGCATATACCAGTTTAGATTAATAATAAAAAAATAAGCAATGTATTTATTGAAGCCACTTGTTTATACATATCAGACCTCTGATGCATTATTGCTGTGAGGTATTGCATAGCAGGGTCATAGCCAGGATTATTGGCTAGGGGGGAACAAACAGGTTGGCAGGCTGGGAGACAAGTATATGTTACGGTGGGGGGGCTTTAATGAATAAAATTGTAAAATGTTTGCAGTTCGGGTTTGTTTTTTAAATCAAGTCTTAAGATTTGGATCAGGGGTAGGAGTACTTGATAAAATTATAATTTTACGGTAACTTTTTAGAAAAATAATTCAATTTCAAGATGTCCCGGTCCAGCGTTGACCAACTGCCCCCACCCCTCCAGGCTACGGCCCTGTTCCATGCAGCCAAGACACAACAATGACTTGCTCCCAAAACCTAGTCTATTGCTCTATGAACCTATTTGCCCTATAAACCTATTCTTTGTCCCATAAACCTATTTGCCCTATAAGTCTATGCTTAATACTTAGATCAGTGCTAGGAGGGCTGCATAAAATTAAACTTTTAAAGTGAATTTTTGGAAAATAAGTCAATTCCAAGATGCCCATTTCGGGTGCCGCCCCCTGCCTACGGCCCTGTGGCATGCAGCCAAGATGCAACGGAATGATTTCCCCCTCCTTCCCCTGTAAGACGACCTGAATCCGCCCCTGATAGGAATGTAGTCTATGCACCCACCTGTCCTCTCCTCCGCGTCCCAGAGGTACACGTCTTCGAGGACGGTGGCCTTGGAGCGGCCCTTGGCGTTGACTGCGTAGAGCACCAGGCGAAGGGAGGCCCCGGGGGTGAGGTCTGTGAGCCGGAACAGTGGCACCTCGTGGGCCGTGCTGTTGAGCCTGAGGCGGGCGGTGCGAGCGTCGTAAGCCTCGAGCAGGAACGCCTGAGGCAGACCTCCGTCGAATCCTGCTGTGCACTCCACCTCGGTCCAGTCCGCGCTCCTGTTCCCCACTGTGCAGTTGCTCAGTGGGGAAGGGGGGCCTGTTAGGCGGAACGTTAAGAGTCAGTAGGGAGTTTGTGTTTATGCTATAATATCTAGATCAAAGAGAGGAGGCTAGGACAAACATTAACACCTACAGTGCTGACCTCTGTGCTGTAGATCTGCACTCTTATGCTGGCCATTTTCAATACTTTTGTGTAATTTCTTATCAACCGACCTTTGATGTGAGAAATACGATACCTTCACTGCAAAAACGTTCAACAATCACCGACCAAATCAAATCTGCTCATCTAGTAGCCCAACAACACCAATGCGCTCAGCGTGCAATAACCGAAACATAAACGCTCACCTACAATTCTCCAAGCTTCGGAGGTGAGTGTTTATGTTCTGGTTTCTGCAAGCTGAGCATATTCGTATTGTTGGGCTACTAGATGAGGGGATTTGATTTGGTGGGCGATTGTTGAGCGTTTGTGCTGTGGAGGTATGGAATAGGTGTTTGGTTTTATTTTAAAGAATGAATTTGGCTTTTAGTTTTTAATTTGTTTATTTATAGGTTTGTACCACTTTGTTAAAATATGACAAACTACGATTATTCAAAAGACGGATTGCAAAATATTATGCCCATTTCAAAAATGAAAGGATTTCGTGTGGCGTAACAGTACCCCCTTAGCATGCTAATCATATCAGATATCTAGTATTAGCATCAGCTTGGGTAACAAAAGCTTAAAGGGATGAAAGAATTTGGGTTACCTAGCAAGCCAAATTGCCTACGACGGACGAAGGAAGAAAGAAATATATAGTAGAATTGGGCAGAGGAAGAGGGCTTCCTCCAAAAAAAAAAGAATCTTTTTGCAGCTGAGAATACAGGCATAGAAGTAAGGAAACGATTCATCAGATGCTACATATGGTGCATGTTTCTCTAAGGGAACGATTAATGAGATGACGTCTATTATTTATTGAATTTTTTAAAAATAAAATTTATGTATAAAAAGCTATCCGTTTGTTCTCAGCAGCGTCACTACCGGCCTATGGTAACGTCACCTGTCCAATGCAGAAGTCTTTTCTCTAAGGCCGGTAAATTGAAAAGGCAAGCCCTTGATCATCAAGATAGCGTCTACATCATCTCGATCAGAGAAAACAATTTATCAAAAAATTTATTTATAAAATAAATCGATTCCTCGAAAAATCGATTCCTCAAAAAATCGATTTTGATTCGACATATTGCCAAGTCCATTTGCGCTCACCTGCGGGCACCACGTGGAAGAGGCAGGGCGTCACCTGTCGCCCGATGGAATTGGCGCCGGTGCACGAGAGGGTCCCGAAGTCGTGGTCGGTCCTCGGTGTGTAGGCCAGCGTGCTGGTGTTGCCGGCAGAGGCGTGCCTGCCGGCCGGCACCTCGAAGCCGTCGCCGGAGTTGCTGAACTGCCACGCGAACTGCACGTCGGCCGGATCGGCCGCCACCACGCACTGCACGCTCAGGTTCTCCTCCAGCGAGGCGCCCACCACCACCACCGAACCCCCGCCCGGAACCCCCCCTGTCCCCCCGCCCGCCCCCGCCGAACCCCCGTTACTGCTGGTCCCTAATGGGGGCGCCCACATGTCGGACGTCCCCACTCCGCTCGCGCACACTGGGGCGACTGCAACAAAAATAATTTGAAAAATCTCATTTAGGTATTGTCCTTACATTGAAGTATTGGCATAGCAGCTACAGGAGAATAGAACAAAGACCAGAAGAATTCCTAGATGAGGACCAATTAGGATTTAGGAAAAGCAAGGTTACAAGAGAAGCAATTTTGGCTCTCAGGCTCTAAAGTTGTGCAGTTTTTATAATAATCAAATAGTTATGATAAAAATGTGGACCCAACTCTGCTGTAAGCAAGAATAGGAAAAGGATTGAGACAAAGGTGTGCACTGTCCCCTTTAATTTTTAATGTTTACATCGAGAATGCCATCAATGAAATCAAGGATAAGGCTTTGAGTGTCAATTTCCACGGAGATAGATTTAGTATGCTGCGATTTGCTGACGACGTAGCAGTCATAGCCGATACAGAGAATGAGTGGAAGAAGAATTTGACAAATGTGGAAAGGGTAATGGCCAGATATCAGCTGAAAATCAAAAAAAGGAGACTAAGACATTATTATGCAGCAAAAAGGAGGCTAAGACATTATTATGCAGCAAAAAGGAGGCTAAGACATACATTAACCTAGGAAATCATAAGCTTGAAGAGGCGAAGAGTTTTGTTACCTAGGAATCCGAGTAACCAACGATGGACGAAGCAAGAAAGAATTCGTCAGTAGACTAGCGCAGGCGAAGAGGACTTCTACAAAAAGAAGAATCTACTTACAGCTGAAAATACAAGTATAGACGTAAGGAAACAATTCATCTCATGCTACGTATGGGTCATGTTTCTTTATGCGGGCGAGGCTTGGACATTGACAGCAGCAGAGAAGTCAAGAGTGGAAGCACTCAAAATGTGGTGCTACCGAAGAATAATGAAGATAAAATGGATCGGCGGAGTAAATAATGAGGGAGTGCTGAGAAGAGTGGGATAAAAGGGGAACCATATAAAAACCTCAAGGAGACTATGTGTTAGTTGGCCACATTATGAGACATGGTGGCCTGATGAAAATAATTTTGGAAGGGAAGAATGGCAAGGGATGGCCCCGAATGAGTTACACTGGACAGTCTCAAAGAATGTAGAGAACAAAGAGAAAAAAATATGTCTTTATGAAAAGGCTAGTGGTGAGGAGAGCGGAATAGAGAGCTGCATCAAGCCAATCTTAGGATTGTTGACTAATGTTGATGTTGAAGCAAACATGGAGATTTGCCAAGTTCCAAAAAATAAAGATGGGCTAAGAGTGCCTATGTAATACTTGAATGTGCCCAAAGAAGGACACAATGTGAAGAACATCAGGAGACTAAAGAATCAAGCTTAAGAAAGGTAGAATTAGTGGGCTGAAGTATACCAATCTCAAGATTGCAATATTCATGTATTGTCTTTGAAATCGTATGTGTAGGTTACCCGGACCCTGAAGGACATTTTAAGGCCGGCGTGAGAAGTAGATAATCTCGCATTCGCCATCAAGTACTCCGTAGGCAGCTCCGACGTACAACGTTGGGAGATGTTCTTTTTGCCATTTGGTGTAGGATTTTTAGAATATTAAATAGTTTCCAGAGTAAACAGTTGGAAGCAGTAGTTAGAGAATTTATTGGAAAGGGATTCTAGTCGGCTATATTACTCCCTATCCTCAATGCTACGCATCAAGCAATTAATTGCGCATTTAGAAGCATTAAAAACAATTTCTCAACTTCGGTGTATCTACGGTTGCATGAAGTCTTTCTCACCCGTGAAAGGGAAGGTAATTGGAGGAGGCGACCGACTGCTGAGGTCATTCGCGCCATGAGGGAAGGGTAGGCAAAGAAGAGTGGAGGGAAACCCGGCGTCGGCATTAGCCTACTCTTAACGAAAGGCGCAAAGGGGACCACGGCTTAACGTCGCATCCGACGGACGGAGTGTTGCGCTTGAAATGTCCTCCATACATCATTCAAACAGAGATCAGGCAGTCTTTGAAAATTGACTGCCTCCGCCGGGATTTGAACCCGAGCCCATCGGGTGGGTAGCCAACACTCCAACCCGATTCTCTCATTTAAGTCACCTGCAAGAAGTTGTGCAAATCTTCAACCGCGGAGGTTATATGCTGAAGCATAGTTGTGAGGAAATAAAGTGTGCGTCGCGATCGTACGTATTGTATATCGATTCGTTATTCGTATTATTAATGATGCCGTATAAGGCGATTAGAAAAGCAACTACAGCCGGTGAAGGCCGGCCGAATGCCTAATACCTCAGATTGTAGGAGACCTACTTTGATATTTAATCTTCGTGAAAATATCGTAAATGATAGGTTTATATATGAACACTACGCTGAAACAGTATGCAGGAAAAACATGCATGGAATAAGTTTTTCGCTGTTTTCAGGGACAGTTTAAAAAGTAACTCAGCAGTTCCCCTTTGCTGTAGTTAATTATTCCCCTGTCATATAGGAATTCGACAAAGTTAGGTACGAAGCATCGTATCTGTGTTATTGTATCATTCCTTACACGTCCTATGTAAGCGATAAAATAAGAGACATTTTGCCTAGCAGGTAGGAGTACGTATTGGTTTTTCCTGCGAAAAAATGGAGGAAATGATAAATTACAAGGTCGAACTCACAATAGCACGGCGCGCACCCGTGTTTTTTTAGTAGTCTCGTGCGGGTTACCTGCTGTTACCCTAATACATCACCGCATACACATATTGAGATGGCTTGCGGAATAGTATCCGAGGCGGGTAGAGAGGTGAACTGTTATCTACTTTTCCGATATGCATCTGCATACAACCCTGTAAGCCGCCTCAACAGGCGTGTGAAGGGAAATTTTAGGATTCCAGCCGTTAAAATAAAAACAAGAAAAGGAGTTGGGCAAACTGAGTCACACCTAGCATTTATTTGTCACTTTTTGTTCGGGGGGAAAACGAATTCCTATGCATACCTGCTCGGCAAAATATCTCTCTTGATTTATCGTATCTGTCACACCTAGTTGACACCATATTGAGGTTGTAAGATATGCTCCGTGTCTACCTGGAAGGTATCTGTAATTCCCGGAGTAATTTAAGCCTAGCACGTAGGCTACGAGTCTCTTTCGGCTTCCAGCCTAATTCCTCTGTTGCTCTTTGTAAAACTATGGCCCTCGGGCCACGTCCGGCCCAACACAATCTCATCCGGCCCGCCAAACAAATTCATGTGTGTTTACTTAAAATTCTCACAATTGGCTCATCTAGTCTGGAACCTGATTTCTATGAAATTTCGTAGTCAGAACGTCAGTATTATTCGTCATACTAATTTGGATACATAAAAATAATGGCAGGAATCTGTTTAGTTTACACTAATTTTTTCCAGTAAGATATTTTTTAATTTTTTCATGTTCATACTCTTACTTTTAGAGGAAATTATATTACTGGCTCTGATTTGTTTATTTTTTATTTATTTTTATTCCTTCGCCCAGCATAAATGTGGGAAATATATAATGTGGCCCTTACATTGAAAAGCTTGGAGACCCCTGGCATAGTGTAAAAGCGATTAAACTATTTCTGTTTGGTCGTTGCGAGGCAGAAACCACTCGCCGAAACCTTCGACCTGAACATGCTGGCAGGATAGCCAGCGGAACTTGTCCACGAACCAACAGACGTGTTGGAAAACCCGAACAAATGCAGACATTATCGAGAATACGTAAACATAAATGGGTTATTTCAACGCATTGACTGGATTGAGTTGGTATCATGAGGCTTTCGGAAATTGAAGCTGGTCGAACGAAATAAAAGAGGTTTATTACGGCTCAGCCCATACGTTTGTCTCGTAACATTTCTTTTCTTCCCCATCCCGAGTGTTCCCTTGTTCTGAACCACTTCTCTTAATACTCTGAGCGCGTCTTCCATTCCGTAAACCTTATTTTCTCCATCTTCCCCTGCATGCTCGCATTTTAAATGCCCCTCGATAGCTTCCCGTCCTCCTGTCTCTCAGACGAGATTTCGTTACCACAAAATTCTTCCTTCTTCTTGTCGTCTTCTCTCAATCTTTCGTTTTTATCTTTTTGTCGTGAGATAGTAAAACATGTTCACATGCTTGCACGATCCAAACTTTTGCCATGAATGTTCATAGAAACTCTATTTCTCTTGAAGGAATTCTACTTTACCCACTGCATGGTTTTCAGGAATATTTCTCGAGGTTCTCATCGGGTCAGTCACGTAGCCTAGGGGAGAGAGGGTTATCTTTAGGGCCTTCAGACCTCGCCACCAAATTTTTTCCATCGCGACGACTCCCTACGATGCATCCTCTGATGTTAACTTGCCCAGGATTCCTCTATTCCTCCCGTGACACTGAATTTTTCGATACATTTACCTGTTGTGAAGTCAGCCAATAGCCAACTACGAATTAAACTTTCACCGCTATGCACACGAGCTACACGGCTGTTTTAACGAAATGAATGATCTTCTTATGTGTGAGAATTGATAACGAAATTCTTGTGTATGCAACCCTCACTCATCCCAAGCAGCCCACCGAATCATATTTCTAGCTGCGTGCGTAATAGGGTAGCACCGATTTGGTGCTACTTGACTTTATTTCCGTCACTAATATTATTGATTCAATTTATTTCACAATGTATCTATTTGAATTTGTCCATAACATCTCTATCAACGACTGCTTTGCCAAATAAAAGTAACTGATACAGGCGAGAGGTTGTGGGATTATTTTTGAACGTAGGTTTTCGCAGCGAGAGGCATCGTTGCTAACGGCTTCCGGGTGCAGCTGCGTGCTGCGCTTTGTCGTGCAATCTTTCGCGACCGTTACAGGGCGCATCATCAGGCGATGAATGAAATTACGGAATTTGTTGTCAATTAATATACTCGTCCTACCTCCCCCATCCACCGGAGTAGTGGGGGAGGAGGGCGGAGCTGGCGTCAGCAGAGCTCTCACCCCTGTCCTTGAGCGGCGAGCGGACTCTTCTTCTTATCTAGCGCATAACCTTGTTGGTAACATATTCGCCGTTTTCTCCTTCGGAAAACCGTTTTCCACGTCTGGCTGAGTTTAACGCCGTCAACTCTGTTGAAATTTTGGGGGCGTTTTTCAATCTCAATAGCCTCCCGAATTAGTCGTCGATGATAGATGATTTCTCTTGGGCTAACACCTGCGTCTCGTCGATTAAAATTCGATGTCCATCTTCCGAGTAAGCATGCTCCGCTATCGCCGACTTCTCCGTGTCACGATGTAATATCGCTCGTTTGTGTTATTTAAAACGGGAAGTCACGGAGCGCCCTGTCTGCCCAACGTAAGATTTCCCGCATGAGCACGGGATTCTATAAACGCCTTCCACGTTGAGGGGATGTAGTTGGTCCTTAGCAGATGGAAACAAGTCGCTCATCTTCTTTAATGCTCTGTGCCGCGTCACGATGACTGCTTTTCTCAGCACACGGGAAATTCTCTCAGACGTTCCCGCGACGTATGGGATGGTGGCATAGGCCACTGGCTTGTTTTTCTCCCTTCTCTCCGCGCAGTCTTGTGGTGGGCGTTTATTCGGAATTTTTGTCTGGCGATGGATGAAGGCTTCCGAATATCCATTCTGTCTGAAGAAAGAAGAGGATCGCAGACACTGTGTATGTACTCACTCCTACCGTGTGCGTCGTTCAATTTTCCTGCCATCTTGACCGCGCCCATTTCTTCAATCTTCTTACCTCCCATTTCCTCCTGGTCATGAGGAACCCCTGACAGACTGGTAAGCAGGACCGGATTTAGATGAAAAGAGGCCCCAAACGGAGGTGCCATTAAACTTATGAAGCCTTTTCACCTACCACTTTTAAGTTGGTAAATTACATGACAGGTAATAAAATACGTCATTACTGAGGGTGTTTCAAGAGGAATGTGCAATACTCCAGGAGGTGGTAGGGGAGACAATTTTAAGCATTGTTTGTCCATTAGCATTGGTTTGCAAATCCTTAGTTTCTGAGACATGAAAACGCTAGCATTTTTTTGTGGAGGCACTTTCCAGTTACCATGAGAACTGTTTTTTGGGTATCCAGCCTTATCGACGTTTTATTAAGTACGCTGAATTTTTAAGAACATTAAATAATTAAGGTTGGACGAATATGTGCTATTTTAATTGACTGAAACAAGCGCATAATGGTTTAGAATGCGTAATCGTATTAATTAATCTGAAAGATTAATTGTTCCAGGCGATTATAATCGCACATTTTGGTCCAATCTGAATTATTTAATATCCTTAAAAAATCCAGAGTATTAAATAAAAGTCAAAAAGGCTTGATACCCAAAAAAAGGCCATTTTCTAGGAGGCTGAAGCCTAGTTTGCGTATGGGAAAATCCGGCCATGCTTGCAAGGGAAAGACTGTCTCTCTCCCCCATCTGCCTGTAGATGGAGCGCCCAGATTGAACAAATGAAGTGCGTGCGACGCAAACGGAGGCGCGTCGAGACCAGGCTGTAAAGGAGCGAGACGTGCCGGAACTTTCGACTACAAGTGTTGTTTTGTCGCTGGTGTCGTGCGTGGGAGTAAGTGGCGGAGAGGGGTGGATAAATGAACGGAACGAAAAAAACAAAGGAAGAAGACGGAGCGAATAGAGTTGGCTTTCGCCCCTATACTGTACGAAAGGAGGAGTATCCGTGGGAGCACAAACAGGCCCCCCCACCCTAGAAATTTCGTGTGTTTTATTTCCTAGTCAGGGTGGCGGCGGCGCCTAACAAATTGGATTACGGAAATTCCGTGACGGGGAAGGAATTGATTTCTCTTCTCTCAGCGGGTGACGCGTAAGTGAGGGGGATTGTCCCCGTTCATTTGTTTTTTTTATATATATAACGTTTTTTTTCTGTTTGTTGTTCATTTACTCGCTTCTTCATCCTCCTCCCCTCCGCGGGCGTATAAAAGTGGTTTTTCGGTTCCGATTCTAATGCACCCCGGTCGGCCACTTGATTGAACTGGATTTCCTGCAGTGTTTGTCTTGGTTTTGCGGAGTCGTGAAACAGGAAATAAAGGCGGGAGTATTTTGTTTGCCCACCCTTCCCGTGTTGAGTCGTTTTATTTTTCGGGAGGTGACCGAAAACTCGTTTCGTTTTACGGCCCCTAATGCTCTGCGTCGTATTTTTCATGCTAAATTCGATGATTCGTTCATCGTATTGATTTCTCTCCCGAAATTAAATCGCAAGGTGGATTTCCCTATGGGGAAAAATGAAGAAGAATAAAACTGCCCGAGTGACTTGTTGCAACGTTAATTCTAAAATGATTATATGCTGACGATTTGTGTTGTGCCGAGTGATGGAAAAATAGGGTAGTTTCCTTCGTCAAAGAAAACGAAAGGCATTGATTGCGATTCGTTACCCACCATTAGTGTATTCATAATATACAAATTATTTGGTTTTAGAAATCCTAGTTTAGACGAATGGCAATGGTCAATTTTAACCGCATTTGAAAAAGGCCAGATTGGCGCCCAAGCGATGCCACTCCACGTGACGTCACAGGGACCTAGTTTCTATTCGAGTAGATAGGAGTTGTACATCGTCTGAGATTACCAATGCATGCATGAGGCACAGAGCCCAGGGAAACATGTCTTAATAATCACCTATTGAAACTGGATAGGGTCGGAAAGTTTTCCTCGTTTGATAAGGTATTAATAATCCTTATTTAAGCCAAGCGCTATCAGCTAGCAGGGTACTCTGCTACCTGCTAGCATCCTGCGTCGCATCAGCGCTCAAAGTCTCGCCCAAACCCTACTTGCGGCAGCGGGAAGCAGACTGACGTCACATGGAGTTTTCCCAGCATTCACACTTAGCCGTCGCGTTTTCGCGCGCTTGAAAATTTTCACTTTTCATTTATTCGCGAAAAATAGATATCGTCATTTAAAAATCTAAAAGCGTGAAATACGTACTCCAGGAGTAATAATCTTTCGATTTAGGCAATAAAAAAATAATAGGAAACCACCCGATTGAGTTTTAATGTAAAATAATCGAGGCAATCGAGATAGAGCTATGATCATCGAGTTTCGATCCAAACTCTACAGAGCTAGTTTGCCCAACCTTCCCGTGTTGTGTTGTTTTATTTTCGGCAGTTGACTTGGAATTAATTGTTGCGGGCAAGTCTGGAAGGCAGTATTTACGATCTATAAGAACCATTCGGTAACTTAATTGTTTTGAGCATACGTTTATGCAAGAAAATGTCCATTGCGTAGCAAAATTAGAAATATTTCAATGCCCCGGCCAAGTCAATTGAAATTTTGACGTTGTTATCTCCATGTATACTTTTAGTTTTTAAATGGCCGTCATCAGGTTTTCTGAGAACCCATCGCGAAGTTTTTATGGCCATGATATAAATGAAAAAAAAAACATTGGCCATAAGCATAGCCGATACATCTGCCCTCAAAGCGAATTCGTAGGAAGATGTGGGCCAAATAGGGCGTTGAGTTCGTTCTGAAAATACCGTAAAATTGCATATCGTGTGGAAGGTAAGCGTGAGAATAACAGGGTCTCTTGGGAATTGAATTTGTGGATAATGTATTTTTTTCCGATTTTTCGATCCTAAATATGCTCATGTTCTGTCAGGTTAGGGCATCTTTGAGACTGAAAACTCGGTGGTGACTAAGCATGGTCTCCATTCATTCTAGAAAACCTCGAAGAAAAGAATTCTTCTTGAATTTTCTGAACCAAGAATAAATTTGTGTTGCTCATGAAATTCGGGTAAATGTCGGGAGTTAAAATATAATTTACATCCATTCTTAATATATAAATGCAGTTAAATGAAAGGGCAGGGATGTAGAAATAGGCTTTGAAACCCAGGAATTTATATTTTAAGGCTATTTACATGATACCGCGTGAGTCGTCTCACTAGGGATGTAGCGGAAGATGTGAGGGCATGAGGCGTTAACTTGTAAAAGAATATTAAAATCGGCGCCATTTGTAAGAGATTGGAGTGGCTTAGTCCGACCTAGTATTTGTTAAAATCCTTTGTTGCTCGGGGAATATCGCATTCCCATACTCAAACGCTGGCCTCGATGTCGGTGGGGTACAGTCTTCGCCTGCCACACTGAGGGTCGCGGGTTCGAGTCCCGTCTGTCTAGGTAATCCCTAACCATGGTTGTTTGTGGTTGTCCTACGTTAATTGTTGGTAATCTTCCGATGTAAAGGCCAAATAGTGCTGTTTCGGGGTTATGGAAATAAATAAATGAGCGACCCGAAAAATATCTCCCTTATCTTATCGTTTCTGTCTGAAATATGGTGTGGATCTCGGATAATACTCTGCGTGTCGCTCTGACAAATATTTTACTAATTTATCTTGCAACCTAAGCCTGGCATGTATCCTCTGAGTCTCGAGCAGCTCCCAGCCAAATTAGTGTTAATGTGTTACGCTTTCTCTTCGATCGTAATAGTTTTAGGCGAATCACGCCTCTTCCCCATTTATTTCATTTAGTTCACGGATAATTTATTTCTGGGTCGGGTATTAGATGCTTTCCGGGTTTTCGAAGTGCGACCTGGCGAGTGCGAAGTAGCACCTCTCGTTCACTCTCTCTTTCGAAGAACTTCCCGCAACATGCTTGACGAATCCAAGCTTCTCTGTCATAAGTACTGATCATCATTGCTCTCCACGATAAGCTTGAACTCGGTAGGACTCCCAGTTATTTTATTTCATCGAACGATACAGATTTGGAAATTGACTTTGGTGTTTATTAAGTATTTATCATAAAAGATGTTGACTGATTCTTAAAAAAATTGAAACCCGGGAATTATCCTTAAATGACAACCGTGATTTTTCGGTGAATTTGTGGTTAAATACCGTTAAAATTCGGGAACTTAAAACTATTCCATTTTTTGCTTGAGTTGACTCACTGTTTTATCCAGTCATCGGTAGAGTTGCTCTTACTTTTTTTTGGAGACAAATGTTCTGCTGGGTTATATTGTTAAAAACGCTATGAGATTGTATGGAAGGGGTTTTTCCAATGCAGTAATTTGTCAATTATTAAGTTATATTTTGCAAATAATACACATGTCAATGAATAAAACATAATTTCTTTGATTAATTAAAAGGTGGGGATAATTTTTAACCCTGTATATTTGCCTATATTTTTTGTACTGCTAGAAAGAGGAACATTTTTATTTCAAAGAAGTCAAAAGTGTTATTGCTTACGGTCAATCAAATATTACTGACATGACTGAAACACAATTACTAGTGCTATTTGGTGGATGCGCTTGAGTAGTATAAATAAAACTACCTTTTTTGAGTACTCGGAAGTGATTATGAAAGCTGTGATTGCAACCGTTAAATCTTTGTATCCATCCCTTTGTCCGATAATAAGCTGATGAAACTCATTTAACTATTCTCAATTGTCAATATCTGTAGCATATGTATGAAGTTTACGTGCTTAATAAAATGACCATGATTACTCGTACAGTAATACCATAACTGTTGAAATATCATCAATGTCGATTCCTCCGCTCATGAATGTCAGTAATTTTCTCTGACCGAAGTGGTTTTACTGCCTACTACGGTTTGAAGCTCAAATTATTCCGCCAGAGCAAGCATCTAATTGGAGCAATTTGTATTATTCGGTTGGTTTAATCTTTTGTGTTATCTGCGAAGCTTCGATTGGCTCCATTCCAAACTTAAATGGCTATTAATGAACACCATGCGCTCCTTTAATAGTATTCACCGATCGATACGACCATGCATTCTGCCCATTTTTTCAGTGATATTTTTGGAAATGTTTTGTTTCCTTCTATGCTATTTCCATCCTACTTTTCATTCCATACATAGATGCGCCCGTTAATTTGCTCAATCGGATTCGAAAAACAACATTATGCAATGAAGACGCAAGCAGTGGTAAATAACTATCGATAAATCATTCCATTTTTAATTACTTTATCGTATTTACGAGGGCTGTTTTTTTAAACCATCGATGGGTCATGAACACAAGACCAAGACGAATTAAAAATTGTTTAATTGATAATTAGTGAGCGCACTTGTGGTGTCCTTCCTACCTAATCGCCTCGGCGCTTGAGGAATTGGTCGTATATGTGGACAAGCTTTACTATACCTTCTTCATAGGATGTTCCCGCCAATGACTTCCAAAGAATGTTGCGTTTGTCCTGAAGCTCACCGCCCGTTTGAAAACGCTTCCCTTCTTGCCACATCTTCCTTTCTGCGTAAAGATGGAAGTCACTCGGCACTAGGTTGGCATTGCACGGCGGATGATTGAAGATATCCTATTGAAATTGCTCAAGTAACAGTCGGGCTGCAACATCGCTGAGATCACGGGTATTGTCATGGATCAGAACACTTCCTTTGATCAGCATGTCTTCTTTTGTTTTAAATGGGAATGGACGTAATGTTTCGCACTGTTTCACAATCTAGCCAAAGTATATTTTAAACATTCTCTTTTGCCAGCTTAATTTCACTGCCCGGCTAGCTCAGTCGGTAGAGCATGAGACTCTTAATCTCAGGGTCGTGGGTTCGAGCCCCACGTTGGGCGAAATATTTTTTCAATTGATAGGTATACCAAATTTTCCACTTTTTGCCGGCCTCGGTGGCGGCGGGGTAACGTTCTCGCCTGTCAAACAAGAGGGTCGCGGGTTCGAGTCCCGCCTGGGTAGGTTTCCCCGGTCCAGGGTATGGTCGTTTGTGTACGTTTACTTGTTACATTTGTTAAACACCCCGGTGTAAAATGGCCAGTAAGAGCTGTATCCGGTGGTTTGAGAATAAAATAAAATAAAAATAAATAAGGTCAAGACATGTCAATGCTTAAGCCGTTCGGCGAGTTTTCTAGTCGTCGCTCCGCAGTGCACTCTTGGAGAGAGAACCAATGGAGGCAGTGTAGTTAAAGAGATTGCTACTAAACTTAAACTAATAACTTACGGTCACAAATGACTTGAGCGTGTGGTACGGAGGATGCGCAGTTGGCCTATCCGCGCAGTGCCCGCCTGTCGCTAGTATAGTGTTTTTGCTGAGCGATCGGAGGTTGAAAAAAAAGCCGCCCTCGTATTTTATGCCATTCCGATTTTATAACATTGCTTTATGCCATTCCGATCCGCGATTTGAAGTACGCAAGTGCTGAAGACAAATGTAGCACTCTCTATTCATGACCGAGTTGCGATGATTTGTGGGAAACGATTAATATGCGACCCAAGTAGCTAAATAAATATAAAAAAACTGATTGAAACAAGAGGGTAGTTTCCTTCATCAAAGAAAACGAAAGGCATTGATTGCGATTCATTACCCACCATTACTGTATTCATAGTATACAAATTATTTCGTTTTAGAAATACCGGTTTAGACGAATGGCAATGGTCCATTTTTATCCTCATTTGAAAAGGGCCAGATTGGCGCCCATGCGATGCCACTCCACGTGACGTCACAGGGACCTAGTTTCTATCCTCATTTGAAAAGGGCCAGATTGGCGCCCAAGCGATGCCACTCCACGTGACGCCACAGGGACCTAGTTTCTATACGAGAAGATAGGAGTTATACATCGTGTGAGATTACCAATGCATGCATGAGGCGCAGAGCTCAGGGAAACATGTCTTAATAATCACTTGTTAAAACTCGTTAAGGTCGGAAAGATTTCTTCGTTTGATAAGGTATTAATAATCCTTATTTAAGCCAAGCTCTACCAGCCAGCAGGGTACTCAGCTACCCGGTAGCAGCCTGCGTCGTATCAGCGCTAAGCCTCGCCTCAAGGTCACCTCACAAAGCGGCAGCGGGAACCAGAAATACGTCACACGGAGAGATTTCCCGGCATTCATACTTACCCGTCGCGTTTTCGCGCGCTAGAAAATTTTCACTTTTCATTTAATTGCGAAAAATAGATATCGTCATTTAAAAATCTAAATGCGTCAAATACGTATTCCAGGAGTAATAATCTTTCGATTTAGGCAATAAAAAATAATAGGAAACCACCCTATTGACTTTGGTGTATATTAAATAGCTTGTATGGGACCTCCTTTTTTTGGGTCTCCTTGTCATAATATTACCTGCGACGATGTGCTCTACAATCTTGCCTATTATAGATGTTAAAGACGCATATTGTAGAACATGGCTGAAGCGATGCTCAAGTCTCGCGGAAGAATTTGTAACTCTCCTCGGGAAATGCTCCAGCAGTTTCCGATTCGGTTGTAATTGGGAGGTGGGGGCTGTACTGCCGTGGATTTGACTTTTCCATGTACTTCTTTTTATCTCCTCTCTTCTCTGCGCCACCAATACTTCAAGTGCCGCCCTCGCGAGTCTGAGGCCTTCCGAATCGGAGCTAACGAACCTTCGTAGACACGGTCCTTCTCATCGGCTCTTCTCCTTTTCTTTTTTCTGAGTTCACTCTTTGCCAATTAGATCGTGAGGAGAGTATCCTCTTCGGCATTCGAAGGTCCCTCTCACAACTCGAGTGGTGGGTCCACGATGAGGATTTTGATTCTTTTTTTTTCTTATTAGGTTCTAGAAAATTCAAGTGGAAATCGTATATTATACGATATCTCATGAAGGCTCACGAGATTGGCTGAAAATGTACTTCAATCGACTCGTTTCATCGTTGAAAACGCACCACGAGATAATTTATCGGGGAAGATGGTTCTTTTCAATGACAGTTTTCAATTATATAATTTCTCTCTCTTAATCAGTAATGTTTTTTTCATTTCAAGATTTTATTTTATGCACGAATTAGAAGTATGAGTGAAAGTTTGCCGTTGGCGATTATTACGTTGTTAAATGTGAGAAACTTGCTCGATTATTTTTTGAGAGCCTTATTGGGACATATTAAAGAGGTGCCTTCGTCACGAATGTTTGATTCCATACGCCTATCATCGAAGTGTCTTCCTCCATCCAAGTTACGGTGTAGTCTAGTTTAAATTTCGCTTCTGAGTTTATTTACTTGCGTATTTGAGTGGCTTAATTTTAAGTTCGGTACTCGAAAGTTCATGTCGCAATTCGAGTAACGGATGCGAAATGAGCGCGTGCCGTTAAAAAGTTAAAAAATATTAGATACAAAAAAATCCCAGCGGATATGTATTATACTCTCATGCTCAAGGCCTCCGATACTGGCTGAAAATGTGCTTCTCTTTGTCAAATCATACTTGAAAACACTGCACGGTATAGACGGGACGGGAAAATGAATCTCTTTATTGACAAGTTCAGTTACTTAATTTTTCTGTGTAAATTTTTAATGTTTACTTTATTTCGTATTTTTTTGGTAAATTTGCCTTCGACGATGAATACCTTGTTACCTAGCTGCCCAATTTCTTCAAAACCCCGGAATCGTTTGATTGACTTTCAATTTATGTTTGGTGGAAGGTGTACCCTTTGAAGTGCAGATATAATCGGCCCCGTGTAACCGAAAATATTCGTTAAATTATTTTCTACCAAAGCGAAATATATTACGATTATAAATTAAAATTTTTATTTAAACAATATTGTGTTTAGTGTACTGTGGAGACTAACTTAAAATTTGAGCATCATATTTCAAGAGTTGTCATTGCAATTAATTAAAAAAAAACTGAAAATGCCAAAAATCGGGCATGAGCTTTCTGGGAATGGAAACAAAAATTGCCAATATAGCGAATTGGTTGAGAACGAGCCCTTCATACTCAATGTGTGTTGCACTTTATCTGAATATAGTACCGAGAAGGTTAACTTTTTTATTTGGCGTGGATACGTTTTTTTCGCCAAATTGATTGATGTTGGCGATTTTAGCAGAAGCGAATGCAATTTTTACCCAACTGACCGGCATCTCATTTCATAGTGACCGGAAGTCACTAATATAGAATCTTAAATGTACGAAAAGAATAGTATATTGTTTCTTGTAATGAAATTTGAATTGATTGTACTACTACCATGAGTATATTATCTAATAGTAACGAGGTCATGGACTGATTGTATTGTGTTTTTGCGGGTGGATAGACTGTCCAAATGTGCTAATGAATCTTTTAAAAACCTATGGAGTCTCCACGATCCGTCGCGCTCTATTTATTCGGAAGAATTGCTTCCGAGAAGCCATATATTTCAGTAATATAATGTTTCCTATTCAAGATTCGTCTGTCCCGTGCACTCTCACTTATCGGTACCTGTCACAAGAAAAAAATGTAAACTTTGTCACAAGCAATACTTCTAATTTATTTGGATGCATCATATTTATTGACATTTTGTGAAAGTTGCGTAAGAGTGTGAAAGAAATACAAAAACTGCCTCTAGGGTGTCTCATTCGCAATCATTTTTAATATAGTAAAATTCTAGTCAACACGCATGAAATTTTTATAGTACTATTTTGCACTCTATAGAATTTAGTGTAAGAAACTTTTCTCGTTCACATTCTTTTATTTTTTGAAATTGTATAGCCCACTACATTCTCTTATCTATTTATTCCAATATATTTATGTCTCTTTGTCCCAAATTTAACTAATTTGGAAGATTATTAAATCCATGCATTTTTTCAACAATCTTTATACTTAAATGTAAGTGCCCTGTCCACTAAAATACTGTACGTGATTAAAACTCTGTAAGAGAGCAACTGGGTCGGAGGAAGAGCTGGCGTCCTCGCCACATCTGACCCAGAATAAAGTAAATCCAGTCAATCAAGTCCTGTATGGAAAGTGCATCTACATCTACGAGGTACCTTGCAAGCCACAATCAGGGTGTGTGGCACGGGGTGATTTCACACCAATCATTCAGCACTCATCCTAGCCTTAAACAGAAACGCGCTCGCTTTGCAGACACAGGCCCAGCACGCAGGGCAACGACACGCGGTCAGACCAGAAACTAAGAGTCTAATAAGGGAACGAACATGCTACCATGAAAATAAAACTACTAGTTAGCGATAGAAAAACGAAAAGTTAGCGTATTAAGTGATTCGTGCATGTATTTTTTTCCAGTCACTACGCAAGAGAATTTTATTGTATTCTTTTCGTAATATAGTAGGACTAGAACTTCTCTTATTCCTATTCTTTTAATTTTTGAAATTATACAGCCTACTATGTTGCCCATCAAGAAATGCATGCAGATGGCTAGTATGGACACGTATAGTAAGTTATTAACTTTACATGCAGTAGGATAAAACGAAGTAGCGTAAACATGACTGTGTATGTGCTTCTGGGAAACCAGATAAATCGATTCGATCGATATGTGTCGATAAAATCGATAGGTCTCTTGGATCCGATCATGGGATACAACTAGACCGATCCTTGCTAAGTGGTTTGAACTCACACTGAACCCTCAGGTGGACTTGGTCGCTGGTCGAGTCTCCTTCGGAGTTGGCGGCAGCGCACCGGTAATCCCCTGACTGTTGCCTTCTCACCCTCTGAAGAACCAGGCTGGACCCGCTGACGATCACACCGGCGCTCGTGTTCTGTGCCAGTTGGTGTCCCTGCAACGAGAAAGGAAGAAAAAACAGGGGTGAGTCCTATTATTTGAAAGTGAAAGATAATTGAGGGGGTGGGAAGCCAAGGGGTAGAAGTATTTGTTTTTCTAAACAGAGTTGGGTACAAAATTGATAGAAGAAATATACAAAAATTGGTTGCCAAGAGATTCGAGTGAGTATGTTATCTCCTGACATCGAGTGGAAAATCAAATACACTCCTAAGTATCTAGTTGATATAGTTTGTTTTCTGCATCTAATTTCTGTACCTAACTCTATTTAGAATAAAATCACTCTCATTCACGAATGTTATAGATCAGGGATACGAGGGAAACGTCAGGAAAAGGCCTAGCAAAATAAGGTAGTGAAATCTGGCCCCAAGCTGTTTAAAAACTGTAGTTGGGCGCATGAAAGTTTGACTGCACCCATGACATAAATAAAATGTTACGGATTTACACTGAGGTGATGTGAGGATTTACAAGCTATCACGAAAGCGGGAAGACGCCTCCAGGAATATGAGTGATTCGATCTGTGAATCACGACGTTAAAAAATTCTGGCAAGTTGAATCTGAGTTCTGTAAGAAATTGAGCTAATTACTTGTTGTTGGGAGTAAGACCGCTTCAAAGACTGCTGTAAGGTGGAGAAAAATATTCTTTTCCAACGATGAGGTCATTTACCCAGACCCGGAATTGCAATTTATTCCAATTCGGTGTATGGAAAGGAAACGTTAGTCACAGCGAAAAAGCAACCTTTATCATGCAGTCATTCTCTCATATAAGTTTAAATGAAAATAACGCGAAATTTTCCGCCCATTTTCCGTGAGCTGATGAAATGTTCGCATTTACCATTACCTCGATCAGGGTGATCCGCTCCTGTGAGGGAGGGTATATTTGACAATAGTGTAAGCATCAACGGACCTCGTGCGGCCGATGAGATAGTCGGAGGAGTGGTTGGGAAGCGGTGACCCTCACGGCATGAGTTCTTGACGACATCAACTTATTTGCGAAGGGACTAAGGCCAAGGCTAACGATAATTCGCCTGGAATAGCTCGAGAAGTTGGAGTCGGATCGAGGACGGAAAAAATGAGGCTTTTCTTATTAAAAAAATAAACAATAGTTGACGATCAAATAAATTCGTGAAGGAACCTTTTTATAGCCTTCATTGTGGTCACGTTACGCTTGGATTAATTTAAAGTAAAACTGTTTTTTTTCAATATAAATTTACTTAGCAATTCAAAATGAATTAAAAACACAAATTATGATCTTGAGAGGCTACTTAAACGATGGCGAATTCTAAACTTAATACACACAATCAGAATTGTGGCTAGCAATACAAGAATTCCCCATTCCTTCAATGCTGGTAGATCATTATCATTTTCGACTTCCCCAGTGCTTTTTCACGCAGAGAAAGGTTAGTTTTTCAGAGTAATGTATTTTTAAATTTTATTTTCATGCCCCGCCACTCCTAAGTTCTCCAAAAATTTAGAGGTTGTATATGACACTTACAATTAGATACTTTTTTTTTAAATTTCGACCTCGAAAATGCTAACAAGGGTCTCATTGTCTATTGTATCATGGGTCAAAGTAATCTTCCATTATTTTAGCATCCGGAATAAGGCTATTTTAAATCTACTGGAGAAATAAGAATTTTAATAGAAATTGTTGTTTTATTATTCGAGAGAAACTAAGATAACATTTTATTGCATTTGCCGTTTTTATCTGAGGTCATCTTTTTCTTTCTATGAACATGGGGGATAAATCTTTTTCGTTTTCGCTCGTTTGCCTGGTAGTGCTTATTTGTAGAAGGAAGGCAGTCCATCTCAATCAGAGAAGTTAAATTGTATGTATTTAATTTTATGGAGTGAAGGCCAAGTTACTTACGGCTCACTTTGTGTCTTTTAAATCGATGCTTCTCTTGCCTTGCGGCGTCGCATGCTATTTTAATCCCTAAGTTTTTAGGTTATAATTTCAAGTCGACAAGGGAGTGATTTGGAATTCGTGGTGAAAATTGTAGCTGCGGTTATTATTGCAGCTGTTTAATGGCACGAATCGCAATCAGGAAACAGCTGTCGGACTTATTCTAGGATTCGAGGAGATAACGGTGGAATGGCGCCTTTCAATCCGGAATATCCCCTAAGTGCACGTTGAGTGTGAAAATTCCTTGGAGGATAATTTTTTCTGGTAGTCGAACCCGAATCATCGGAAACAAAACTCCGCTATAAAGGTGCCTTGGTCAATCAAATTCTGAGAGGACCTTTCGCGAATCCGGGAGATCCTGGTCAAATAGCAGCTGTAAAAATTTCGCACTACATGCTGACCTGTTGTGAATTATCATTACATGCATGTAATTCTTTAGTATTGGTCGGTATTTATTTATGTGTGATAAAAATCGTAAGATATCAGAGTGAATAGACAGCAACTTATTGATGTCAGCATAACGCTGTCTGGCATCAATTTTAGCTTTCCAAACCGAGATGTGCACTATTTTACGTAGGATATAATTTTTAACGTATAGTACAAAAGCTATAAAATGGCATAGTTCTCAGCATTATTTATTTGTGGCTGAACATACTCATTGACATAAACTAAGTCCACAAACTGGTGATTCATTCTAATCTCATCAAAATCAACAATTGTCAGTCCTTAGATTGGTTGGATTCTCCTCTCCACTCAATTCTCCGATCGACTTATCTTTTAAAACCTACGTAATTCTTAAAAAGATCGCCTATTTTTGGAGATGATTAATTTAATACTACTACTATATCCTCCTTGATATCATATATCTTCATATTAATTGTCGTTGGAGATATAAATCTCCTGGATCAGGAGTCGAACGTCGGGCCTTTGTCTTTCGGGTAAAATTGTAATGGGAATTGTTAATGAAGTCTTCACGGGAAATCATCCGTGTCAGGATGGACATTGCTGTCAACGTTTCAATGGACTTCTCTGCCATCGTCTTCAGGGTGAATAGAGACGATGGCAGAGAAGGCCATGGAAACGTTGGCAGCAATGTCCATCCTGACCCGGCTCATTTCCCGTGAAGACTTCATCAAAAAGATTCGCCGGGAAAGCACCAAATCCTTCGTGTAGTGGGAATTGATTAGGGTAGTGGTCTGCACTGTGGTCCTATGAGCCTAAGATCCGTGGTTCTATTGGAATATTTTTTTATGGCAATCAATGTGAATTTTATCGCTGTTCGTGCGGCAGGCTTGAAGTTTTACCACATCATGTATCTTATCCCTCAAAAGAGCTTATATTTGGAATCCAATTATATTCTATGCGTGTGTTGTCACTTGTGCTGGCTGGGATATTAATCCGCTTTGTAGGCCCATAATTTCCTTTTCAAATTGGAATTCATTTTTTTTAACGAGAAATTTTTTTAACATAGTTGGACCAATACTGCGTATTAACCATGAAACTTCTTTTCTATCTTTTCATCTATCTTGTCACCGGTTCTGAGATTAGACTTGATTAAAATAAGAAATATTTTTGATAGGAACACCCAGTTGTATGTGAGTTTGCATTAGTTATTACCTCGCATCTTAGGCGTAAATATTTTTTATATATTTTGTTTAAAAGAAAAAGGTTAGTGAAGAGTTTGATCTGGGGTGTACCACTTCGCGGCGCGGAAACGTTGACACCTGGGAAGGAGGACGAGAGAAGACTGGAGGCGTTCGAGATGTGAGCGTGAAGAAGAATGGAGAAAGTTAAGTGGACGAAAAGGAGGAGGAATGACGAAGTGCTGGACATGGTGGGTGAGGAGAGGCAGCTTCTAGATGAGATACGGAGGTGATAGAAGGTATGAATGGAGCGAGTACTTTGCGGGGAGGGAATGCTGAAAACGTCGTTAGTGGGTAGAATGTCAGGTAACGAGGGAGAGGAAGGAATAGAATAGGATTTTTAGATAGAGTGAAAGGGAGTAGGCCTTACTGTGAATTGAAGAGGGATGCCCTTGAAGGAATAGGAGGCTGTCAGAATACTTCTTAAGTACTCCATGCTAACATACCTTAATGGTAGAATACTTTGATAATAATAATTGCTATTTATCCTTGCTTAGTTCTCTGCATTTCTCCAGGGTTTTCTTCCGCGTCAGCTTGTTTGTAGGCAATAGTTTCGCTGGCTATCCTGCCAGCGTCTTCAGGTCGAAGGTGTCAGCTGTTGGTTTCTGCCTCGCTTATATACTGTCGGCTGGATGAGAGCTGTTGTCTATAAACAAGCTGACGCGGAAGAAAACCCTGGAGAAATGCAGAGATCAAACCATCGCCGCAGAAACCTACGTTCTAACATCCTTGCTTAGGTTTAAATTAAATGAGAAACTTAAGAGTTTAATTCATCTCAGGGTATTCCCTTTACATTTTTCTACAATTTTGTTCTGGTTAGGCATATTATACAGCATTGCAAGAGTCCTGAACCCCGTCCACCTCAATTTATTTCCCGAATATCGTGCTCCTATCTTCTATTTATTTTTTCTGTGGTTCTTTTTTAATGGAGTGATAGGGAATGAAATGATATTTTTATTTTGTAATCAACGTAGAACAGTGAATTAAAAAGTGATCATTATTTTATATTATAAAGTATACCGTTAAATACATTGAGAGAACAGCTATCGCTACTCGTATAAAATCATTTCATTACTTCCAATGCATCATATTTCACGAAATATGAATAATTAATGTAGATTTTGGATGTTTTAACATTGATAACCTTTCAAAATATTTATATTGTTCTCCTAAATAGTGCTAAAATTATGAAAATCTGATGACGAAGTTCATTCGTCATTGTAAGATCCGGAAGCGGAAGTTCATACGAGCTAGACTCGTCATTTTAGTGAAATGAAGCATTCTGGGAACCTCCCCTTCCGTCATTCCCTCTTCTAATCACTGTAGCGCCTACTCCCTTACATTCTATCTAAATATCCTATTCTATCCCTTCCTCTCCCTCGTTACCTGGCATTCTACCCTATTACACCGTTTTCAACATTCCCTCCCCGGTAAGTATTCGCTCCATCCATACCTTCTGTCTCCTCCGTATCTCAACTAGTTGCTGCCTCTCCTCACTCACCATATCCATCACTTCGTTGTTACTCCTCTCCATCCACTTTATTTTCGCCATTCTATTCCACACCCACATCTCGAGCGCCTCCAACGTAAAAAGAAAATACCATACATGATTTTATATTACTGAGCTTTTTAACTGAATGGAAATCATGGAAAAGCCGAACAAATTTACAAATTGAAAATTTAAGGTTGGTATGAATCCAGCGACAATAAAGCGAGTTACTATTTTTTTTTCCAAAAACTGACACGATTAATTTGCTGGAGTTTTAAAGTTAATATCGGGCTAAAATGCCACTGCCTAAAAGGAGCGGAGTAATACTGTTCGCCGGCCACGCTGGGGAAGTTGTTTTAATTTTAAATTCGAGGTATCAAGAAAGCGGGATTATCTGGAGTTTACGATGCGCCTCTTCCTTGACGCTCTGTGGAATGAACACTTTCTAGAAAAGAGGAATATTATTCCCAAGCCATCTTCTAAAGTAACAAATAGTAGCGGGTGTAACTTGGTGGAAATCCTTAATCGTTGGAATTTAAGAAATAAAAAAATAGCGCATGGTCGATCGCACTAAAACACCGTGTGGAAATAGCCAAGTTTTTATTTATTCAATTCCTACGATCTTCTCAAGTATTTTGTCGGGAGTTAAGTACTCTAATCTAGTATCTAAGATATATTCAACGGTTTCCGGCGAGATGTTGCGGAACATATTGCAATGATAAATGAAAATGAAAGTTTTTGTGTATGTCCGCAGTATTTATTATCATTCGACGCGTTTCAGCGAATAACCTTCGCCGTCATCAGGTACAAATGCAGGTTTCAGTCAAGAAGTGAAACGCGTCGTACGATAAATACTGTGGACATACACAAAGTTTTTCATTTTCATTTATCGTAGTATCTAAGGTTATACTCAACATATGGGTCTCGATTGGATAACTGTCATTAAAAAAAGTATATTTCACCATTTTTTGTTGATTTCTAAGCATTGCCTGGAGAATTACTGTTGCGGATGCCTCTCGGAATAGCTTGCCTGGCGGGAGACACCTTAAAACCACGTTCTCTCTCTCTCTCTCTGACGCATTGCTGGCATTCCAGTTTACGGTCGATTTTATCTCCGCTAATCTCCAGAGAGAGGGACGTGCTCCAGCCGCCCATGCTTCGCGTTTACCGTGTGCCGTCGGTCTAGTGAGGGCGCGCGCGCAATTTGATCTTCGGGAGAGGAAAGTGGTTTTGTCCGGAAACGCGTTGACAGCGTCGCGTTGCCCGGATGTTCGAATGCGATAACGGGTGTAGGCCGTATTGGGAATTTGCGAACGCAGGCGGGAAGGCTGGGTGGGATATTGCGTGAGTTTTGGCAGGTGATGGGGTACCTATGTTCCTGCACCGTTATTGCGGATATCCGCAATAGATCCTGTGCTTGATCCGAGAGCTGATCGTAAAGATCAACGATTTCTTTTTTTACGTCGCGTATGAACTTAAATTATAGGGTGACAATGACTCAAAATATGTCCTTTTTACGTTTGTAGATGCATTTTCATTATTTCATAACGTTGAACGATGCACAGTATTCGAGTTCTGCAGCTAGATTCATCAGTTATGATCACCATGCAGATTAATAATGTATGATGTTAAACAGTTTCATATACATCGTTTAAAGTTTTTTGTAAATGCATATATTTGCTATTGGAATCATCATTTGTTAACAACCCTAAGATTGGTTTGACGCGGCTCAATTTTTTAATGCGTAAGTATTTCTTCTCTTTCTCCCCCTTCTTTACCTATTACATACATTATGTTCGAGTATCTCCTTTTCCGTTCTTCCTATCTTCTTATCCGTTGACGATTGTCTTCAGCAGGCCATCATGTCTCAAAATATGGTCTTTTTTTTTCCTTTTCTTGACCTTGTTTAATATACGATATAATATTTCCTGGAGTTTAGGTCTATTTTAAAACAAGTTTCAGCCAACGTTTCGATTTATTTTAAAATCATCATCAGGGCTATGTAAGAAAAAAGTATGAACAATATAAAATACAAATATTAAAACGATATACAATATTTATACATAAAAAAATGTTCTATCGGTTTTTATACAATAATGCAATAAAAAAAATATATATAGACAGCGTTGGCTGAAACTTGTTTTAAAATTGACCTAAACTCCAGAAAATATTATATCGTAAAATATGGTCTACGAGGTTGTTCCGTCTTCTTGTCTAGGTTTTCAAGAGGCTTTTCTTCCTCCTACTTTTCTAAGGACTTCCTCATTGCTAAGGCGGTCGATCCATTTGATCCTCATCTTATGTAGCACCGTATTTCCGAGGTCTCTACATTCATTTCTTCGCGGCAGTCATTGCCCATGCCTCACCTCCGTAGAGAAGCATACTCCTATAGCAAGTTTCTAATATTTTGTTCCCTTACTTCTGCATTTAAATTTTCCGCTGTTTGTAGATCTTTATTTTGGTGGAATGCTCTCTTATCCTTGGCCATTTTTCAGATAATTTCAATACTTGTATGTCAGCATTTAATGATTTTACTAGATTCTGCTGAAAAGTATTTTTTTGGCATGGCAACAAATTACTTGGATTTTTTTAAATTTGTGATTATATTTTTGTGACTTTATTTTGGTGGAATGCTCTCTTATCCTTGGCCATTTTTCAGATAATTTCAATACTTGTATGTCAGTATTTAATGATTTTACTAGATTCTGCTGAAAAGTATTTTTTTGGCATGGCAACAAATTACTTAGATTTTTTAAAATTTGTGATTATATTTTTTGTGACTTTATTTTGGTGGAATGCTCTCTTATCCTTGGCCATTTTTCAGATAATTTCAATACTTGTATGTCAGTATTTAATGATTTTACTAGATTCTGCTGAAAAGTATTTTTTTGGCATGGCAACAAATTACTTGGATTTTTTAAAATTTGTGATTATATTTTTTGTGACTTTATTTTGCTGGAATGCTCTCTTATCCTTGGCCATTTTTCAGATAATTTCAATACTTGTATGTCAGTATTTAATGATTTTACTAGATTCTGCTGAAAAGTATTTTTTTGGCATGGCAACAAATTACTTAGATTTTTTAAAATTTGTGATTATATTTTTTGCGTTTCTCTGTTTCTGCAGTTCTGCGTGAACATTCCCGGAAATTGGTCATTTTTCTTATCAATTACGGTATTTGTATATTATTCAGAATTATTTTTTCGCTATTTCCATGATTTTATCTACAAGTTGGCGATTTTCTCTGCATATCAGTGGCATCACGTGATCTCTGATTTTAACGCGTCAATCTTGTCCCATGCGCAACATACTGATATATACTCTTTTATTTATGTACAATGAGATGTTAAAGGGTTACTCAAAAATCTGCGGGTACAATGATTGTATGGTCGAATTTGAAAAGGATTGATTAGGACGAGACAAGTAATGAAAGTTTTTATTTCTGTTGCTATTACTGTTGCCGGTCGATACACCGGAATCATATCGGAATTTTTTTATCCTTTTGTTGTCGCAAAAAAATTGTCACCTCATTTTCTATGAATGCCACGTTTTATCCTGAAGTATCAACTTTAAAAAAATTGAGAATTGTTTAATATCATTTTTAAATTCGTGGTTTTGTATCATATGTTCTAAAATTTATTGTCCTATCACTTTAAATTTTATTAACCAATGGATTTTAGTTTTTAGCCCTGATATTGGCAGTAAATTTTCGGGAACTTTGGCTTCACTAAAAGTTTTAACTTCGTTCCTAGACCAAACCCCCATAAAGATACATAGTAATTATCCATGCTGATGGTTGATAAGACTATTTTGAGCGTCATTCTTATACTTACTCAGAAGTTTGTAATGTTCGAGAAACGCATGAACTTTTTGGAGACGAATTTTATGTTTGTCGTTAGTTTAGGAAGTCCTCCACGAGCTTCCCCGATCACAATAGCACCCCACTTGCGCACTCCGTCTTGTTCGCTCTTTTTTCGGTCTCGAGGAGTTTATAAGTGAGGGGAAGCGGTCCTCATCCGTCAAGCAATGCTCCCGCTGTCACAATTGGAAAAAGTTAAGCCCTCTCCATCCGTCGTCTTTTTTGAAGATCTTAGAGGTGGGTAAGAAGGAGAGAAAGGAAAGGCAGGTTTCGTTATTTTTGGGCCAATGGCGCCCAATCAAATGTGTCTCCTTTTCAAAAGAAGAAAATACACGGGTATTGATTTTTCCGTCTTTTTTTGTGTGTTCCCATGGCGCCTACGTCTTGACGCGCTTCCTGTGTTGGTACCTATTCTTCTTCTCCCCCTCTCTTTCATACGCAGTATATAAGGAGTTCCATTTCGTCGTGTCAAAGTTATCAAATATCCCTCTTTGTATGGAAGACTCCTAGGAAAAAAAAGAAGAGCAATCTTAATAAATTTCCGTCTCCTAGGTTTTTCTAGTTCAATACAGCTCTAATCTCGGGTATGGGTAGAGTTCTGTGGTTGAAGAAGTTAGTATTTGGGGAGACTTAACTTTCTTTCGAAATTCATCGTCGAGTTTTCAAAATTTTTGTTTTCGATTTTTCCCTATTGGCTAACAGTTAATATTTGATTTTTCCCTGAAAGTTTATGCTAGTGAAGTATATATTAAATAGTGAAGTATTACCCCTGATACTCTCGTAAATACGCTGACTACAATAACAAATATTACCCTAAATAGCGAACATTTTTCGAATGTAATGCTAGAGTAGCATGGCAGCTCGGTGGGTGGAGTGGTTGGCTACTGAAGGTCCGGGGTTCAAATCCCCGATGAAGCCCTCGGCCATTCCTACCCATGGGTCATCAAAGTCGTCGAGGTGGCATTGGGAAAGGAATCGGCCTCCCTACCGTGAATGTGTGTAAATTCGCGTGCTTTTGGCTTAGTATGGGGTGAGCTCTCTCCTCACCTATAGAAACAAATCTTCGGGTCGAAAAAAATCGATGTTTAACATGTTAAATTTAAGGAAATTCATCGTTGCACAACAGAATATAAGGATATTCATGCCAGGCTTGCCGCTCGTCAGTCAGATAAGCTCTTGAAAATTACGTAAGAAGTACGTTGAAACGGATCCAGGAAAATAATAAAAAAAGTGTGGCAAATTACCAGTGTTGTCTCTTCAGCTGTTTCGGGTTGAACACGACCAGTTCATAAAATTTAATTGGATAATAATGTGACGGATGTTATTTTTCGTATCTATTGGATGGCTCGTATCTATTTCTCTGTTATAAATCTCTGGTAGCCAATATTTATTTTTTAGGACCACCAACGAAGATCACGAAGAAGTTAAAACTTCTAAATTAAATCATACTCTGTTGGTTCTGTTTTATGGATGTTTAGGGTGAATTCATTTGCTGCGACTTGCCGAATAATGTTGGAATGGTTTTACCATGTCTTAAACAGTTTCAAAGCGAACGCATTTTTTATAAATGATGACGTACGAAAGAAGTTTTAAATCAATAAAAGAAACGAATTGAAGGGAAAAAAATTAATACGGGTGGATATATTTTTGAATACTCTTACGTGATTTGGTTCGGGTTACCGTGGGTAAGCCCGTTGGGATACTTTTCTAGTGCGGGAACCAAGTCAGAGACTTTATACGCTGCTCTTACAACGCTAAAGCCATTGCTAATACTTGTAATATTAGCTGGTTTAACTATTGTTTTCTTCGAACTTAATTATTTCGTATTAATCTAATATTTGCAGCTTACTTTTGCTTCAAAATATTTTATAAATTAGCCGAAATCAATGTCTTTGAAAGTTGTGGTCAATTGGTTTGCTTTTTATCTGGTTAGTTGACCTTTTCTGGTTCTGGTCATGCGGTAATCCATCAACTAAGATCCGTCGTAGTTTACATTGAAGTGATGAATGTTATGCATTGAAAAGGATTGCGGTTATTTATTTGCAAGATGTATAGCATGACATTTCTGTTGTCATGATACCGTCATTTATTGGTTGGTAAATGCTACGGAAAACATTTTTGGGCGAATTTTCTAGGACATAACTGTAGAAATAAATTGTGGCCTTTATTGCCCTAGTCACTGAATAATTTCAGTTGATATCAGTTATGATTTACGTCTATTGGAATCCAATTTGCCGCTCGAATTAAAAAAATATTATACATCAAATGCCAATATAATTCGTTTTGAATGTGTGATTCCGAAAGATTGTCCTAATAAGAGTAAAACATTTCCTGGTATTAATTTTTATTTCTACACTATGCGGTGAAATTTCATAAATTTGGGGGCACATGAGGTTATTTTATTTTGAAATTATTCGTTTCCGCTGGAAATATGTTCAGAATTCAATTATTTGAAAAATGTATTTGTTTTGGATTTCAATGTAGAAATAAATACATGTACATTGATTTACATAATGTGTACCATGGAAGATTGGAAAATGCCCTCAAATCTCATTAGTCATAGTATGTGTTCATTAGTTTATATTTTCATACCCCCGGAGTAATCTTTGATTTTGCTTGCGTTCTGAGTTTCAGTGTAATATTTTCGTTTGCGGGCTGCTCCTTTGATGTACCAACCTGTAATACGCATCGAGCTGTGTGCATTAAAATTAAGATGAGTGAGTCGTTTGACTTGGCCTTTGTCGTATCGCTTTATTCTCTTCACGATTGAACAATCATAAGTGATTCTCCTTCCTCGGACTCATTTTTCCGCGACTTAATATTTACTGTAGTATTTACGTTAAATGTATCATGACTTCAAGATAGATTATTTTTTAATCGTACGTTTCACACTGCGTTGTGTGACACTATGTTAATACTTATAAAACTTATTGCATGAAGAAAAGATAAGAGTGGAGCAGAATGTGGTCTACTCGCGGGAATAATTGAGAAAAGGGACTGGCTGATGATTTAATTGAACTTTTATATGAATATATATTTACTAAAAATTGAATTGTTTTTGACTTGTTTTTCTTAAATATTGAATTCGTCGACCACCGAATTATTTGGTCATCTATGTGTATTTTATTCATTTATTTTTTGGGGAATGGACCGCTCTGTAAAAATCGTTATTTCGATTGAGAAAATCCCCAAGTACTAGTGGCATCTGGTCGAGTGATGGGCAATGCATTTAGTTTTCTCCAATCAGTTTCGGTATAGATTACTCTGATTTTTCTATGGAGAATATGCTGAGTGTGTATTATTTTGGTCTCCGCGTGACAAAGTAATGGATGATACTCGATGGACATAACCTTATCCGTTTAAGCTGCGTCCGTGTTAGATAACGGAAATTTGGAGTAAGTAATTTCTACTTAAAAACCCTTAAAGATGGGAAAGAAATGCTTGGCATATGATATGCTGCGCATTATTTCCTTCTGCATCAAGTTTTATTTTACGTGCAAATACCTTTCTATTTCAATTGAGGAATTTGATTTTCATGGTGAAGTTTTCTCGGGTTGCGTAGAAAGCATTAGAGGATGGTAGCAAAATTCCAATTTTGCCGGCAACAGAGCAGATCATGGTAAATACGTTTCGTGTTCACACAACGTGACTGATATTCATTGAAAAGCCCCTGATCGTATTCCCGTGGACAATAATGCCATTAATAATTCCAAATATGTTAATAAAATGCCTCTGGAATATGTAATGGTTGTGAGAGTTACGTAAAATATATGGAACGTTTGTTATGTGATGAAGTTGGTAAATATCAAATTGTGTTTCGTTGGATTGAAGATTTGATTCCCTGGGGGGCTTCAACCGGATGCTTTGCTCGCCCCGACTGGAGACTGGTAGTTATTTTGTTTTGGAGAAAACTATCTGCAGCAGCTTATGACTGCATCACTTTCCCGTCTTCTTTTCGGTCCTCATACGAGTATAAATTTTGGTATCTTCCTCTCGCGCTCCCCGAGAATGTTATGAAATCGAGTGATCATCACAGTCGTTAAACGTGTCCCACTTTCCTTGACGATAACTCTGTCCGCCAATGTTCTTTGTTCACGCCTTGCTCACTCCATTCTTCATCTCTACCTCACCGTATTTCCGCAGCTCGAGTGGAATTGTGTACCTAGATGGATGGGAGATAAAAAAAAGAGATGTATCACTGCCGAAATTTTAAGGTACTCGCTTAAAAAAAAGTTCGAAATCGAAGGTGCGGAGATAAGAACCTTTCGGGCTGTCACTTCGAATCAAGCGTGAGGGTTCGTTTGTTTTGTAATCTCTGCGGTTTTACAAAAAAAAAAACAACGTATATTTGTTCCTGTTGGTGAACGACATGTTGGTGGACCAATGGTGATCACATGCTAAAGCCCTGCCGACGGACAAAAGCTTGGCTTTGAATAAACTCCGTGCAATCAGCTCTCCCAGGATCTCCGTTAACTTTCCCATCCATTAAGGCGAAATCAAACTGCGATGGAAAGCGAGACGTCGAATGTGCTCGCACTCTAAATAGAGCCTTAAGAGGAAACGTGACTCCTATTCGACCGGTCTTTTTTGGTGACGAATTTCTCGCTTTAAGCCATGCTATTATTTTGAAATTTACTGAGCACATAAAATATTCCCTGGTCTACATTTTCCGGTATTTAAAATTTTAAAATTTAAACACGGCAATTTCTCAGATGCAAATTTTTCTAGATTTGAAATACAGGAAAATGCTAACGAAGGTGTGCTGTATGTACCACGGATCACACCGAGGTTTTTCTCCAATTCTCCAATCTCCTAGCATTCTTTGTCCTTATTGTGCGGGGAAAAATTAATTTGTGTACCTATCCGTTCGGCAAAATACATTTCCTTTATTCACATCATTTTTACACAATCTTTAACACACTGCAAAAGCCTTCGCAAGGAGTAGCTCTGAAATATGCCTATTATTTGACGAATTCATCTCGGGTTCTCAGCCAGGTTAATTCTGTCGTATAAGCCGACGTTTCGAGAGACGACTTGTCTCCCATCTTCAAGGCCGTGTTACTCATTGAAAGTCCAATTCACGCTGAACCAATACGACCGTGTAGCGAGGACAACAATACTCTTCAGGTGTCGTCCGATTGGCTGAAGGTCTTTTGAAATTTAAACGGTCGTCGGTTTATACGACAGTATTAACCTGGTGTAGAACCCGATGAGAATTCGTCAGCAGTATTCACCAGGAAAAATTAAAATCGTTTATACCTATTATTTATTGCCTCAGCAATCTAAGTCTATTTCGTAGCCTCCGAGACTCTAACTGCTGCCAGCCCAATCCGTGTCGAAATCTGGGTAACGATTTTTGTTCGTTCGTTGCTATTTTGAGGGATCGCGCAGCTTCGTGTGCTATGTGTCGCACTGGGTGCGTAGCTGCCTTCCCTTTATCCCTTTGGAGGGCGACAATAGTTTCCCTATTCCCTTTTCTTATTCCGCCCCGGGAGGACAACTCTGGAGATACCGCTTTTCGGCCTCCCACATTGTCACTGTTCGTCGGTGCGTGGAATCTTGCCTGTTCAGCATCGATCTCTCTTGCTATGCTATCTCCTTCTCGGCGCACCTCCCGCTATAAAGTACCGCTCCAGAAAGATTCATTGTGAGTTCACCTGCTTCCGTTCCTTGAACTTGACTGAAATACTGCCTTATGCCGGGGCCGTAACCCTTGCTACTGCTAAACAGGGTTATCTCAAAGGAATGATACGGTTCCTAACATGGTTTAAATGAAAATACAGTTACTTTACAGTTTATGATTTTTATTTTTCGCACCCCTTTAATGGAAAAAATTAAGGAAAATTAAATACCGTAATAATAATTAATTAGATGCATCGTTGGCAAGGTCATGACCGTGGCATGCAGTGATGCTCCGTCATATCTTTCGTTGCTCTAAAATATCTAAAAATGATACTCGCATGTAATAGTAATAAAGATCGCAAAAGAATTTGTGCGGTTTTGAACGTGGTTTAATTGAGAGTAGAATATCTTACAGTTTATTTATTTATTTTTTGAATTTGTCGTCCCAAGCAATTTTTTTTGCATAATTAATAAACTTAAATATATGTGCCCTTAGTCGCCCGACAAGAGAGAAACCCGACGTTGACGTTAACCTACTGTTACAGATAGGCGCCAAAGTGACCACCGCTTAACGTCTCATCCGACGGACGGAGTACTGCACTTGAAGTGCTCTCTTCAAGGCATTGAAGCTGGGATCGGGCAACCTATGAGAAATCTATGCCACCCTGCCATTACTATCTTCCTATGAATTACTGAAAGCGCGCCAGTGTGTTATGATAACCCTATATTTTATTTTATAATAACAATCTCTAAAATTATAAACAAAATTTCTAAAAAAATTTGACTTGAGATCAAGAGAAACGTCAATTGCTCCTCTGGACAATTGCTAATGATAAAAAAAATTAATAAACGTTGTTCTTGTTTTTGCAGTGAGTTGCATGCAGTAGAAGATCTATGGAGGGGAAATAAGGGGGCTATCCAATCCCCCCCCCTTGAATATCCAATTTAGTACATTTGATAGAATGGTAATTTTTTTCGGACCCGGAATACTGCTGAGAGGTTACCTTCTACTTAGCCCCCCCCCTTGTCCCTATCCCGTATCCGCCACTGGTTGCATTCGAATAAGATTGTTTGTCTATGTACAATATGCAGTATATTTTGTAATTGTTGTCATTGGATTTTTGGAGATACCGAATGATTTTATCCCTCTTTAAAAAGACTTTTCTGCTCGCTGACTATCTTGTAAAATTCGTTGTCCTACCGATGTTTCGCCCACTGACGGCGTAGCATTGTTCTAATTTCTATGATTAACTAGATCAAACATTCAAGCGACGTGCGAGGTCATATCACAACACCTGATCGGGTCGACCCGGGTATCAAAGTTCTTCACTTTCGCTGGGGCACCGAATAAGATCTCCCCGACTCGAAAATTTCGACTTAGTTTTCATTCGTACGTTCTAAGCACCGTGATTCGTTATTGTTTACATTTTTTGCGATTCATTGCCTTGATGAAAGGTTCTTCTTGAACGAGTAAATAAGCTAGATCTCAGCCCATCTAGACGACCCATTCATGCACGTTCGAAAGAGATACTTGCATTTAATCACCTTAGACTCCGACTAATTTAAAGTTTTGATATCACAAACCATGATTTGTAACGAACTTGCTACGAATAATGGGCTCGTTTTACTGATTTTAATTTATTGCTAATTGTGATACAGTATGAATAAAATGGTATATTCTTCCATTTTTATTATGCTTCTTGAGTCATTCGCAACGAAAAATTGACACCTTCAACGTTATATCAGATAAGTTTATGACGTCGTAAGCTCATGCCGAGAGTGTGGCCCCTTCTCCGTTACTACTCGGCCGTGCGCTTGGTACTCACTTGTTTTTTTGTTGTTTGCGCTCCTGTGAGCGGTTCCTTTGCTCAATGAACGGTTATTCCTGAACGAGTAAAGGAAGTAGATCTCTAATGACGTCACCAACTCCTGAAAGTTGAGGGGCAGCTTTCGCGTTTCCTTACTTGCCACGGAAAGATTTCATTTTCGTTGTAACCTATCTTTCCCTTCCGTCTTCCGAATTCTTTTTAAAAGTAGAAATTTTGAATCTGAGTTAACGACCCCTTTCTTAAGAGAAAGCATTGCACGCTCGCCCATACAATTTTGGTGACGAGTTAGATGAGCTATCATTTGTAAATATTCAGTATGTATAGGATAGTCCTGTTGAATATTTTCGTGCATCTTCAACGTGAATTATCAATGATGATCCGATTAAAAGCTGCTCTCATCGTTGAATTTAGAATAAAAAGATTGATGAAACTTGAAAAAGACGATGGCCGAGGATAGAAAACAATATATTCCAAGATTTTGACTGAGAAAAGTTGCTTTTCATCTAGTCTAACCGACGTTCGCAATCCTGTTTGATTTATTATTGAACAGGTCGATAGCAAGAAAACTGTATTGAATATTTTACCTCATTATTTTTTTGACGTTTTATTTTTATGTTTGACATAAAAATAAATATGTTGGTAAGGTCAGCTCTGTATACCCTGAACATTTCAATATGTAAGCTTATGGTAGAAGTTTCAAAAAACTTACGCATCGCTAAACTACACGACATGGTACGACCAACCGTTCGGCGTTGTACGACCTTACGGGAGTAACATCGACCTCTTAAGAACTAGTTACTACAGGTGCGCAGCTAGGAATTAAGGCTGGGGGGGGGTGGTTAGGTGCAACTAATACCGGGGTATGTGGGGGTATGGAATGCCCACCAGGATAAGAGGTAAGTGCGATATTAATAAATTGCGGAATTTTAAGATAAATGGTTCAAAATGGTGAGTTTTACTGCTTTCTGAGGGATATTTTATTTATCCTTACACTATTATATTAGTAATATCAATCTAATTAAATAAAATGGATTAAACTTAAAATTTCTCTGAGCTCTGGGGGGGTTTATCCCCCAAACCCCCCCTCGCTGCGCCACTGAGTTACTCATCTATATTCCATAGTTTCATGACAATGAGCTTAATAGGTACAATATGTTTTCTTTTAGAATCATGTTATTAATTCTTGGCTCCGAATATAACACAATCCGGCGGTAAAATTCAAGTATCTGGAGGCTCTTTTTTTTAGGCCATAGAGAAAGGGATGTTCTCACTGGAAGATGCACCAATGTGACATTAAAAAAATCAAGAAAAAAGTTATCCAATTTCCTGCTCTATTTAATCACATCCATGCCATTTATTTTTTCTTAGTTTGTACTCCGAATGAAGTCGGTGATTGGAGGTGTAATTCAGGAAGGCCTTCTTTCCCCGAAAACTTTCTCGTAAAATCATTTAATTTCCTGAGGAAGCCTTTGCGCCCGGCATCGACGACGAGTTTGAGTGGCGATAGGCAACGCTTCGGAAACTGCCTAAAATCCCTCTCTCACTTTTATCGCTAACCTCTAATCATGAAAAAAAAACTCAATACCTTTATCTTTTTCTCAATCTGTTACTCTCGCCTTCTCTGGCACTCGAACATGATCAATAGCTACGATCCCTTAGACGGTAGCCTTTTTTGCATTGGGTGGTGTAATTGGATAGTTTCCTTCATCAAAGAAAACGAAAGGCATTGATTGCGATTCGTTACCAATCATAAGTGTATTCCTAATATACAAATTATTTGGTTTTAGAAATACGCGCCCATTCGATGCCACTCCACGTGACGTCACAGGGACCCAGATGCTATACGAGTAGTCAGGAGTTTTACATCGTCTGAGATTACCAATGCATGCATGAGGCACAGAGCTCAGGGAAACATGTCTCAATATCACCTATCAAAACTGCCCAAGGTCGAAAAGTTTCCTTCGTTTGATAAGGTATTAATAATCCTTATTTAAGCCAAGCGCTACCAGCTAGCAGGGTACTCTGGTACCTGCCAGCATCCTGCGTCGTATCAGCTCTCAAAGCCTCGCCCCAAGGTCACCTCAGTTGCGGCAGCGAGAACCAGAACGGCGTCACACGGAGTTTTTCCCGGCATTCATACTTACGTTTTCGCGCGCTTGAAAATTTTCACTTTTCATTTAATCGCGAAAAATAGATATCGTCATTTAAAAATCTAAAAGCGTGAAATACGTACTCCAGGAGTAATAATTTTCGATTTAGGCAATAAAAAAATAATAGCAAAGCACCCTATTCCCCCTGGGGCCGCATTGGTTTCCAAAAATGTTTTGCAAACTTTTTTATTAATGATCTCGTGATTTTTTAGCTTAGCTTTAGTAAGTGTTCTAACTTGCCCCTTGGTTTGAATATATTGATTCAATTGGACAAAATATGGAAATACTACGAAAAATTCTAATTATTGTCACCTCATGTCGTTTCAATCAAAAATTACTGCTTCTGTATTCCATATGCAATAAAGATAATTAGATGATAAAATAAAATCACATTATTGTGAATTGATAGGTACCTCTGTGAAGTATTCATGTTGGGCTATCTTCCTCTTGAATACCAAATCTGGCGCTCATTTTCAATCAAACACAAAATAAAATTATGATGTAGATTTGTTTGCATCAATTGATAGTGTATTCAATCGAAGTAGATTTATTAAACGAGGCTTTTGAAGGTCATAAAATACAGTTATCGATTTAAAATTCAATATATTTAATTTATATTACCTTTTTAACTACCTACCTATTTTTATATTACCTTCCTTCTAATGAAAATAATCTTTTCGTTGACTAGTATCTCTGATTCTAACTCCTTCCTGTCAAATTGTACTAACGAACTGCGAGCGCCCTGAATAGAATAAGATGCTATTTTTCATTAGTACTGCAAATGCAGTTTGAGTTTAATTTTTTCTAAACCATAAAATGATTCTGTACCTTCGTTTCGCTTTTAAACAGATTATAATGGTTTTATTAAAGCGGAGTCGATTTTCTCGGCTGTGTTTTTTCTATGGCTACGGCTGGAATTTAGGTCCTTTCCGTAAAAGAAGGCTTTAAACATCGTTTAACACCTAAAATAACTTGATGAAGCACCTTTTTTTGACTAACCAGAATTATTTTGGAAAAGGACGGTACCAAATTATAATTAAGGGCAAATAAGTTAAATTCCTCTGTTAAGCACGAGTCCCTCGCTGATGTCGTGAGGCTTGCTGCAGAACGCGAAGAAAAATGTAAACGAATTCTAATGATACCATTTACGAAGATACCTTTTCACATAATGTACGACACTATTAGCTAGCTTTCAAATTACCCTTCTTAAGGCAAAAATTACCTCCCAGAGCCAATATATTCGAGACATGAAACTTGTATCTAACTGAATTCCTCTCCATTCGTTATTGAATCCGCTCCGGGGACTCCCCCGAGATTCAAATCCATTGCGTAGCCTTCAGATACCTCGGATCAAATTCTCGAAGATCGAGGTTAAAAAAGTAAAGGAACTTATATGAACTACTAAGGCACACTGCTTCTTGAGATTAACAAAAAAAGCATATGTAAAGCTGACCGAAGATATGTATCATTAAATGCATATAGTACGCAAAGAATTATATTAGATCCTTTTTGTCATTTTCGAACGAATTTCACGGATGAATGGATTCGAATACAGAGCGTAACCTAGAACATACCCCACAGAAAATTTTCAAAGATCGTGGTTGAAAAAACTTAAATGAACTGGAAAGGCATTTACATGAATTGCTACTAAAGGCACTCCGCTTGTTTAGATTCATGAAAAAATGCGCAGTTAAAACTGACCGAAGGGGTGTATCATTTATTGAATCATATATTTAAGAATGATTTAAGACGCTTTTTTTTGCTATATTTTAACGAATTTCAAGGATAAGCAAATGATTGATTCAGTAAAAATGCTCGAAACTTGGGTGGAACATATGTAGGCGAGATATGGAGAAAAGTTTTTTTTTTTTCAGTTTGATTGCGAAATCGGTGTTGATATCATGGCATAACGTTCAGTTTAAGTACTTGCTAGAGATCGGGCTGGGGTATATTTTTTCATAATGAACTAGTCCTTACTTGCTAAAGTCATTCTGCATTTATTTTCTACCTAGGCCATTAGAGGTAACGTGGCTTCATTCATCACTAAGAGAGACAGAGAATGAGGCAAAAAGTCCCTGAATGTGGCTGGTGACGCCTTATTTCTAGAATTTTTATTTTTAATAGGGATTAATAGTGTTCGACCGCTCCTTTGTTCTCAGACAAATTTATAAAGTTTTAAGTGCTTCGTCGAAGGCAAACTTTCCCAAACAAGTTCGGATTTGTTGAGGAGGAAATTGAATGACGTGGATTTTTTTGGTCGGGTTCAATCACAAATCTCCATTTTATTTTCCGTTAGTCATTTGTGGACTCGTTGTGGCTTTTTTGTGGTGAACGTGCTAAAAAGTTGACCGACTCATTATCCCTTCAAACAACTTTTGAATATGAGCTGCCATCGTTTTGTGGAATTATGTGGACTGCCAGAATACTAGGGGTTATATTTGTAGCGAAATGGACGATATTTCTTGGAAACGCGCGTCTATCGATTTAAAGTAGCAGATATATATATGATAAGAATTTCATGTAATTAATGTTGTCAGGAAATTAAGATAAATCTTATTGTGTTTATTTTGTGACTCAAGTATCACCGTAGACTATGAGAGTCTAGGTTAATACTTTCTGTAAGTAAAAAACACTGAGTAGAAATTTGTGTTGGGTACATTTTTGGTCGTACTGACTAGGCATAGTTGTCAAATAGTACATCTACATCTATATAATACCCCGCAAGGCGTGTGGCAGGGGGTGTTAGGACACCAGCCGTTCTTACATAAAAAGGGAATGCTCTAAGGAAATAATGACTATCATTTATTGAAGTCCTTTATGGTTAGGGGTAAAAACGAATTCGCATATCTATCCGTTCGGCAAAACATCTCTCTTAATTTATCGCTTCTATCGGACCTAGAAATATAGTGGGGCTCTAATATTATGTTATCGGTGTCGCTCTTAAAGATATCCATTCTCAATCGTTCAAGCAATCTAAGCCCAGCGCGCAGCCTCAGAGTCTCCAGCGGCTCCCGGGCTAGTACTAGTAGGTAGCTTTGTTTTGATGGCTTCACTGTAATAATGTAAAATGCTGTTAGTGCTTGGATAGGGTACTAATAGGGCACCGTTATACCGACATCAATAGTGACACTATTTAGGACAAAAAGGACCATTTCACAGACGCATTTAAAACGCCCATGGATTTTTAGACGTGGCCGAAACTATTCAATGTCAATTTACCTAGACATGTAACTCAAAATTATGTCATGTCCTGTTGTGAAAATATAAGCAACCTGACGATAAAGGCCCAGGTTGATGTTCACACCAATAACCTCAAAGGTAAAGACTGTAATGGGTTGTATGTGTTCATACCCCTGCCACACGCCTTTGAGGCGGCTTGCGGGGCAGTATGTAGATGTACCCACATGATCGAAGCGTTTAACGCCGTCACCTGTGGGGAAGACTTAATTGTTCACACGGTGATAGCGCTAGTGTTCATGTCATGTTCTCTGCCAATTTGGACTGGTTGGTTTTCGTGCGGACATAGTGGACTTTATTTGGCACGAGTTTTTTACATCCCTGATCAAAGTTAAAACAATGGTAACTTTAAGAAAACATGTGGGTTATAACCTTCCGACAGTGGCTTTAGGTGCCAGCGCCCTCATCAAGGTAACGTTATAAAGCATAGTTCCTCAATCAAACAAGAGCCAGATATTTGATTCGAGGGATACTTGAGTATTAATTTTTTGGTTTATTTCAGCGACTCGGGAAATAATTAATTTCAATTAATAAGCAATAAATTCTACTTGAATGGTGCCGAAATTTATTTTAATTCTTGTCTTTTTCTGAAACGGCCGAAGTTAATACGACTTGGTTCCTTAGGCGTTAGTTTCCGAAATCTGTGTGATTTTTTCGAAAAAAAACTATAGGGTTAATTATTAACGATTTTAGTAGTTATTATTATCCAATTTTGGAAAAAGTGTTGATCTGAGATCCTGATCTCAGTCCACGGCTTTACCTTAAGAGAAACTCAACGAGGATAATTGCTCTAAGGGGCTAGTTGTCTCCTAAGGGGATTTATGGCGCACAGTCGGGAAAAAATTACGTTGGGGCTTAAGACCCCTGCAGCCTCCACCCCTCTGGATGAGTGCCTGTCCACAATATACGCCCAGGTTTGGACCGAAAGGAGGAAGTTACTAGAAAATAGGGAATGTGGAGGGGTAACACAAGGAAAAAGCTGTTTGTGATTTAGGTCAGGTAGTATGGCCAGGCGATTCTCAAACCGAGGGAGTACAAGATGTAGAGGTGATCTACCTTTGTATGCATATGTATTTTTTCACTTATTCATATTGAAAACCCTTGCATTTCCATCATCCAACTGTCTAATTCACCCCCGAAAAGAACATGAAGATGTCTAGTTTGCAATACAAGAGAGTGTATATAAAGGATAATTGCTACTTGCATTAAATAAAAAAAATAAAAGATAAAGAGATCACAAAATTCCTTAAAAAAAATAATAACAATAAAATAAAACATTATAAAAAAAGGATATAAAAAGTAAAAATTGGAAAAAAACTATTAAAATGAATAAAAATCACTTAAAAAATAAAAAATATATGTTCCCCATAATTAATAAAAAAAAAAGAATTAGTCTTATGAAAAATCTATTTTAGCCTTTAAGTTTCTGCTCTCATAAACAACACACTACATATACAACATATACAATGGCGCAAAATATCAATTATACTGTGAAGTGGCTGGTTAATTTGAGTTTGGCTCACCGGGACAGCATAATATACGCGCCTTCGGCGCAAAGAAATAATGAGACGCGAAGAGGTTCGCTATTGATTAGGAACTCAAGATGACCTTAAATTCATTATCATTTACATTTTACTGTAGGGCAACTCCCTTTGAGCACTTTTAATTATGAAAAAGACACTTCTCAATTTATAGTTACACATTTAACACATTAAATAACATTACATAATTAAACATTATTTACACAAGATCGATTGGATTATCAAGTTGTTGAACTGTATGCTCTCTCGACCACCGTATCAAATGCTCCTATTATGTTCATGGCCTCTATTTAGCTAAAAAATACACGATAAAACACAAAAATTTTGGATGCTGCAAACTTGAGTTGGGTTGTTAACATTGCAGGTTCTTAAGTGTAATGGTAGATTATCGATTGAAGCTGTTGGCAACTAATGGTGCACGAATTATTCATCTGAATAAAACAATGCCTAAGAGGGAGATTTTTTGCTCCCAAGGCCATAACTTGAATCATCAAATCCATGTGCGTAGCGAAATTCTGTGGCCTTTCATGTAAATAATTTCCTGCTGACTCTGATCGGAGCACTTTTAGTCCCATATCAGGGAAAACTAACGCCAAAACTCATCGGTGAGAAAGGCTTTCTCTCTCCAAAAGTTACGAGAATCGGAATCAAAATAAGCGAACGCGAGAGTCGAAAAGGTAACGATCATCATCACGGATTTTTAAAAAAAAAAGGAGCCAATGCATTGCCCAAAACACTCATCCATGTGTGTTTTTTTGTAAACTCAAGCGTATTGTTTCCCTGGATGGCCGTTAAAAGAAAAGTTTTACACACGAAGAGCGAGTAGTCTTTTCTATTACTTTTTGTTCGTCGACGTGCTGGTCCAAAAACAAAATTGCACACCGAGAAGACGAGTTTTTTTTTCAGTGAAAAAGCCCATGAATTTTTACGCCGTGGTTAGGGAATTTCGATACGCAATAAAAATGTGGCGTTAAAAAATACTTTCTCGTGCGCTCCACCTCCATGTTTGCGTGCCGCTTCATCTGAACGTACCTAACCTGGTGAATTTTTTTAAGGTTTCAAAGCAAGCATTGTAAATCGATCCTCGGATCTCTTTTATATGGAATCCAAGAACCACGCGAAAAATGAATGCACATTTATTTATCGAAGTTTTGTTATCACGTACGCCTCTATTTTTCGCTGCCGTGGGACTGAGTTCGACGGCCGTGCACCAATTTGGCTGAATCCTTTGGAAATCTTTAAAATTGCACCGCTTAATTACGTTTTATCATCGCAAACATCGAATATTGGTTGAGCATGTGTTAAATTCATTAAGTACATCAAAGAATAAATTTACGTAAGTCAAGTCAAACTTAACAATACTGTCATCACCTCATATGTTATTATTTCGTCGCTCTATCATAATAAATTATGTATGCTAGATGTGAAAGTGTTTTTTTTATATGCGGCTACCTCACTGTACGTGAAAATCCGAAAATAATCTCCAGAAAAAGGTAAAAAATATGTATGCGTCTGGCCTCAAGTGAAGGGGAGGTTTTAAACCTCGGGCAGTGCCAAAAATTTGGCTCCCCTATGAGTTTTGATGATATTGAAGGAAGCAGGAAGTAAATTTTCTTTCACTCATAGGTAGTTTATTTCATTACTGCCAATCAAATAGTTACCGTAGACAAAACACTTAAAACTCAGGTATCTCACTTATTTGCCAGGACAGTTGGTAAGAATTGCGTTTGGTAGTTATAGAAACCTAAGGTAGATGTCGGTCCCTTATTTTGTAAATTTGGTTACCCGTGTTCATGTTGTTTTTAGCCTTCGATAAAGTTTTACAATGATTGAAGTGCTTTAAGACTATGTAATTATCAGGAATACTTTTCGCAAATGCAATGAAAAATATTTTTTCCGTCATAGACGACTTCCATAGAGGTTTAAAAGCTATATAATAGCACACGGTATGTTTACTGAATTCATTTATTTTAAGTAAATACTAGTAGAAGATGTATTAGTTAATTCTTGCACCATTTTCACGTATTTAATGAGAGGCATGACTTCAACATGGGCATTTATAAGCTGATAACTCGAAGTAGTCTAATGCCAGGCCTGAGTTTTATTTTTATCGTAATTCATTAAACATGTATATTATTGTATTCGTTCTTTTGTTAAAACGGCGTATTCTAGCTGTAGGCAAATATTTTCGTAAGCTTAGGCAAGTGTTGCCATTAAAACCTTTATGTAAAGGCGGATTCGGTAAATTATGTCACGGAAATAATTTTTTTTGTGATCGTTGGTCGATAAGTCGAAATCTTATGAGAATGACGTTTTAATTCGTTTTCCGGGCTAGTCGCCTTTACGAAAATGTATTGCATAGGGCGTTTTTTGACAGCGCCGATAATCAGTTTAACATTAGGTCATGTCTACTTATTGACATATTACAATATCCTTCTTTACGAAAGTTACGAATTACCTCCAACGAAGCAGATATCTATCCGTCATCTCGGCTGTAATGACTTCGGTACTATGTTAAGAGTGCTATTGGCAATTCGATGCTCATGTTTTGATCATCGTTGACGGCCGCTAGATGTTTCCTTAGTGGTAGTTCGTAAATTGTCATATGACTTAGTTGGACTAAACTTGAAATTAAGTTAAGAACTTAATTTTTGGGTTAATAGGCCACGGATTTAGCTTATGAAAGTCACTCTTAGATAGGCTTGCGTAGGAATTGCGTGGATAGTGCGTGAGAAACACGTTTAGTTAATAATTTAAGTCACTCATATTAATGGAGGGAACGTTTGTTAGGAATTCGGATGCGAAAGAGGGTAGATGTGTTCGTATTGGTTTGGCCATGTAATAAACACAGCGATCTCAAAGCTTTCGGTGTCCCGTTTGAAATAAAAATAATGGAAAGCTGTGTGGTTTATTAATTAACTGGGTTGTATGTGATGCTACGCTCGGTAAAAGCTTTATTCCAGACAAAATCCCGTTGCTCATAACTCATATTTCTGATGCAGTGACGGTTCAAGTGGACGAGTCGATTGAATATTTTGCCTAGGTCAGTAGTCAACTTTTTAAAACTGTGGACGATTGCCATGGCCTCTTGAGAAGCCCGTATTAGATGATCGGCGGGAAATTATTGTAAATAAATAATTTATATTCTGATAGGGAGCGATTTTCTCCATTATCCTTTTCCTTATGCGCTTGAATTATCAGCTAATATTATTTTTAAGGGCCGGGGATTGTCGGCACCTGGCCCTCAGTTTACATTCTGTTGAATTGAAATGTGAACTAGCTGGTCCCAAATAAATTGTGATGTAAGCTTTTGGATGACACGCCTTTGCAAGGGCACACACGGATATTCCAATCTTATTAAAAGGTTTGCGTACATGAAGTGATACGTTTGGGATGCTATTTACTATGCTAGAACAGTTCAGCTACCATGGGATAGTGAACCTTTCGTAGCGACAAATAGCACGGTCGATTTTTGCGTTATCAAGTACAACATCACGGGGAGTAGTCCCAGTTCAAAGTCCGTCTACTTGCTCTTACTGATGACGCTTTCAACCTTAAAATGCTCGCTTCTAGATAAAATGACTTTCTTAATCGGTGAGCACTGTAATCAGAGGGTCTTACCTCATTTCATGTAATTCAGATTAATCAAGCGGTTATGTTTTGCATTTCCAGCATGCCGATATAGACTACGAGGGTCACTCCATAACTAATGCACCCATTTCCGGACAACCTTGCCTTTATTCTAAGCACTTCTAATGCTTACAGTGTATTATCGCGTCATTTAGCAGGTTTTTATGAAATTTTATGCATAGTTTTCCTTGATTCATTGAGGAAAGAGTATCCCGTGGAAAAACTATAAATTTTCAAAGGATGCCACTACATACTACTTAGACAACATACTTGATGACGCCACGACAAACCAACGGTTGTAAAGCCAAAAGCGTATTCAAGATGGATAGGTTTTTTTTGTTTGGCTTATTGTTAAACACAATTTCACATCCAGCATACTTGATTTGTTATGATAGAGTGACAAAATAATAATGACATATGATGTGATGACTATTGTTAAGTTTGACTTGACTGAAGCAAATTTATTCTCTAATGTAATAAATTAAACACCTGCTCAATGATGTGTTACATAAAATGCGTTGTTCGGTAAAACTCTGGCTTGGCGCGCTGAACAAAAAGAGGTGTTTTGTGCAGTACCTGCAGTCTACCACTGCGTCTACGATTTTCAACATTGGCGTGACCGTTCTCACCAGATACTCGTTGACCACTGAGTAACTGTACTACGATCGACGTAATCATCATCTCTATATATCCTCTTCAACCTTTCGTGAATGTTTCCGGCCGTTTCATCCTCAAAAAAGGAACTCGAATACTCGTTGCTTTTGACGGACTTCAAGTGCATCGGTCATCGTATAGAACTGCTGCTACCACGCCATCGGTATTGCGCTCAAATAAATTTTAATGGAAGCGGGAAGGATGCACATATGCACTCTATTAATTGGTGGTGCCTAGAATAACAATTGTGGTTTTAGGAAATTTGTGTGCATTAGTTTTGGAGTGGCCCTTATATTTAATATCCTTATAAATCCAGAATATTTAATTAAATGTAGTAAAGGCTGGATAGCCAAGAAAAATCGATTTCATAGTAACTTAAGCGTATCCAAAAATGTTTGCGTTGCCATAGCTTAGTAAGTATGGAGTTGAGACCCCATAATTATGGACAAAAATGCTAAAAACTGTCTCACCTATCACCTGTTAAAGTATTGCGAAATCCTGAAACACCCAGAAAATTCCTTGTTTGAATTAGCTAACGAAACTCAAATGTCTTTGAAATGTAAGACGATGCATATTATTCTTATATTTACATATTATGCATGCATTTGTTCATTTTTTTGGAGTGCCCCTCGTATGTTCTTTCATATTGTGTATTACGCGATAAATATATCGTGGACTATCCTCAACACCGTCCTTAATTGCATAAAGTTGTTGGCCCCTAAAGTTTATTTTTTCGTCCTTTTACTGAGGAAATTCAAACCCTGCGAAATTAATGAAGCCATGTGGAAACCCTCATCCCGGTGGTTTCGATAATTTGTTGAAACTCATCCCATTGAATTTCATATTTACCCAATTATTATTTCCCCTGACAAAGTTTGGGATTCCTGCGGGGAAAAAATGTACGGTGTTAGTTAATGAAAACACGCCATGAACCTGGTCGGGGTCCTATCTTTGACGCGGTGGTAAATGGAGTGGTGCTATGAATGAGAATTCAATCGTGGATGAATTTTATTCGCCACTTCAACGGTGCCATTATTGACGGTTACTTTGGTGGTATTTTGTTAAAAAAAATGTTTCTTCAGATAGGATGTGTCAACTACGTGCATAAATTTTTTGTTTGTATGTAAAGTTAAAGAGCTAAGAAGGCTCCAATAAGTTTTTTACGAGCAAAACAAAGTTTTGACTATCATGATTAATTTTCAGGCCCATGTAGAAGGGAAACAAGGGCGCCTTTTAATGGTAACAAGTTATTATAATCTGTATGTGTATACCTTACCACTATACCAAGGAATTAACTGGTACGGACTCGGTTTTATTTTAAATGCAATTTTATAGTACGTGCTGTTACATGTACATGTAGTTTTCTCGCTTCATAGCAATACAATCTCATGATTTTTTCACTGCTTTTAAACGGGTTAGGTTTGGTACCACCAGAGGCTCGGAGGCTACGGGCTAGAGTAAGATTGCTTGATTAATTCAGAATAGACATCTTCCAGAGCGAAGCGGAGAACATCATCAGAGAATCTCACTATGTCTATATCAGGTAGGAACAATCAATCGAGAGATATTTTGCCGAAAGGATAAGAGTAGGAATCACGAGTAATTGTTTTTTTTATTCGTACAATCGCTGAGAAAAATGGACAAGCAACAGTCTGGTACAGCGCGCTGTGGGCAACTAACAAATAAGTAAGTAAAAATTAAAGTAAAAATTGGTAGTAACCATATAAAAAGCAATGCAGCAACAAACAGTCAGCAAAAAAAACCTATCAGTCTTTAATATGCTATTGGCTTTACAACCGTTGGTTTGCCGTGGCGTCATCAAGTATGTTGTCTATGTAATATGTAGTGGCATTATGTAAGATTTTACACTTTCCCGGCGAACAACACGTAAAAAATCTTCTCGGGATACCGCGCGGGTAAGATTATATGAGAGCGTCGACGTTTCGGGTACCGACTCGCTACCCATTCTCACGGCTGCTGCAACGCCGGCGCTCTCATATAATCTTACCCGCGCGGTATCCCGAGAAGATTTTTTACATGTAGTGGCATTCTTTGACAATTTATAGTTTTTCCACGGGATCCCCTTTCTCAATGAATTAAGGAAAACTATGTAGAATTGTCCCTACAGAGAAATGTAAACAAAAACGGCATTATTTGCTTTATCATTGCACCTCAGTCTACGTTATTGAACCAGCACCCTAAGACTTTCAACGATTAGTTGACATTTTGAAGGCCAATTGGCAGCTTAGGACGGTCTGAAAATAATAGTGTTATGATTTTGGCATAGCTGCTGCCATAGCGATGATGATAAAATGTTAACGTTCGGGAGAAGATGACTAGATTTTCAATAGCAGGCGAAAAATTATACCCAAGTTTAGTTATAAACCAAATTGTCTCTATCTAATTGGAATTAAACTACATAGCAACAATCTCAAAGGCTATTCTCTTCTCTTCATGAAAAAAATACGTAAATATTTATTTTAATTTAATCCCCCATTGTTTTGACCCGGTGGGGAAAAACAGCCCTGCGAAGGGAATGAGAGATTTCAATGGATAATTTAAATATAGAGAGGAGTTTTTATTTCCAGGTTTTAATATCGTGGATTTCTGACATATTCATAAAATAGAAATTATTGGCAATTTTCCGCAATCCGCTTAATCGCGCAACCGGTTTAAATGTATTTTTTATTGTCTTCAGGCGATAATCCTCAAAATTCACTGAACGATTAAAGCTTTCGCGGACAATTTGTAACAGATAAACTTCTTTGTTTGGGTGAATAGCGAAATTGGCATCAAAGAGGAATTTTTCAGAAACAGGTTACGTTGCCACACATTAAAAGCACCACGGAGAAAATATCCCGAATTTTGAATAAATTTGCCGTGAATATTGCTTTTGCATCGTTGCTCAAAGTAAAGAGATTTCCTTTAAAAGCACGAAAAGCCGGGACAAATTAAAAGCTGAGACAGTACCAGGTCATACGGATAACTCGTAATAGTAGTCTTAACGGTGAAACGAGAAGAACCATTAATACCAGGATAGCAAAACATACAAATTATTATACTGATATATGTTGATCGATTCGCCATCGCTTGAGGACAGTAGTTTGACATGGAAAGTAAAAAAAATTAGCGGCAAAAAAAATTGAAAACACGTCAGGTCAGGGAGACAATTGAAATCCGACAATATCGGGAAAATTAAAACTGAGATGAGGGCTTGATGCTCAGGGAAGCATTCATAACGTTATTTTTAAAATGTAAACCCCTACTGTGCCGTCCCCGTAAACATAACAATTGGATAACCGTTACTCTCTGAAGAAGCCACTAGCACGACAGGAGAAACGTCAGTGAAAGCGATAAATAAAAATAAAATAAAAAAGATAAAAAACGCGCTTTTTCCGAAAATAGTATGAAATGCACGAAAAAGTAAAAACAAGCTGTTTCGTCACCCGGAGAATTAAGTGTTGAGAGTAATCAATGTCATTGATTAAATTTTCAATGAAATGAGTGCAGAAGAGGCTGATAGGTGAGTATGCAGATAGGTGGGTACGGATTGGCACGCCAGGTAAATATCTTTACCTAATCTGAATCCACACTAATTCTTCGAAAGATTAAAAGCTTATTTTTTTTACTTTTTAGTGCATCTAATTCTGTTTTTGGAAAAATCATGTTTTTAAAATCTTTTTTGTTTTATTTCCTGCTACTTTGTTGGTAAGTCGTGTAACAGATTAAACTATAGATGTTCAAGAAATATGTCAATAAATTTGTGCGGAAGAAATTGTGGAATTTTTCGTCTTCATGTAGTTATCACTTACGCAGATGGCATTTTTCGAATCTGCCGCAATAAAAAACGCCATCTATTGTGACATTTTAAAGCAATTTTTCTACAAGGAAATTAAGTTAATTAATTAGAGCTCTATGGTACAAATGTTCGAATCTCTGAACGCAAAATATTGTACTGTCATCGGAAGCAAGAAAGTGAGCCATTTTTTATGCCAATCCAACTATGGGAAGTGGGTTTAAAAATCATTTACATTCCATCGACGAAACAGACGAAACAAGTTAATAAAAAAACTTGTAAAAAATACGCGATATCCACCCAAAATAAGTAGAAGCTTATTTGTAAATCCTGAAGATAAAATAAAATTTATTGAAACCGGTCGTGAGAGTAAACTAACTGCGGAAAAATTTCAGTAATTTCTAACGTGTTGATCATTTTTAAAAGAGTGGGATTGCGAGGTGTAGATGAAGTGGTCACTTGCCTGGTGCCTCCATATAATCTTGTGCTCTCTGGGGTTGGCCCTCACTTGGCACTCGAAGTAAACGTCGTCGCCCTCCTTGATCTCGTTCGGGTTGAGTGAACTCCCCAGCTGAAGGCTCACCTGCGGCGGATCTGCATCGCAAATTGGAATATTCATGCAAGCCACGATTAGAGAGAGAGACAGAGAGGGATGGAGAGAGACAGAGAGATAAGGAGACAGAGTGGGTGGGAGACAAGTTAAGTGAGTCAGAGACATTGCAAACTCTACCTGCTTCTCTCATATAAAAGCAACATGTCCCGACTGACTGACTGACTGACTGATTCATGTCACTTATCAACCCACAGCCTAAAGTACTAAAGATACGTTCATGAAATTTTCAAATTACAATATTCGTGTCATATCTAGGCGTAACATGAAATTATTTTTGCGTTAAAAATTTTTTTGAGTCGTATGTACTCCCAATAATTTTAATGCAAACCTTATTCTCTCATATATAAAAGCAACATGTCCCGACTGACTGACTGATTCATGTCACTTATCAACCCACAGCCTAAAGTACTAAAGATACGTCCATGAAATTTTCAAATTACAATATTCGTGTCATATCTAGGCGTAACATGAAATTATTTTTGCGTTAAAAATTTTTCGAGTCGTATGCACTCCCAATAATTTTAATGCAAACCTTATTCTCTCATATATAAAAGCAACATGTCCCGACTGACTGACTGATTCATGTCACTTATCAACCCACAGCCTAAAGTACTAAAGATACGTCCATGAAATTTTCAAATTACAATATTCGTGTCATATCTAGGCGTAACATGAAATTATTTTTGCGTTAAAAATTTTCGAGTCGTATGTACTCCCAATAATTTAAATGCATACCTTATTCTTTTATGTATAAAAGCAACATGTTCCGACTGACTGACGGACTGATTCATGTTACTTATCAAACCACAGCCCAAACTACTAAAGATACGTCCATGAAATTTTCAAATTACAATATTCGTGTCATATCTAGGCGTAACATGAAATTATTTTTGCGTTAAAAATTTTTCGAGTCGTATGCACTCCCAATAATGTTAATGCAAACCTTATTCTCTCATATATGAAAGCAACATGTTCCGACTGATTGAATGACTGATTCTTCTCACTCATAAACCCATAGCCCACACTACTAAAGATACGGCCATGAAATTTTCAAATTACATGCCTTATGCAATTTTAAGGCTTTTTGAGAAAGGAGTTTTGCGTTTCAAAATTATTGAGTCGTATTTACTCCCAATAACGTTAAGTTATATGGGAGGCAAGAGGAAAACGTCTAATCAATTATCCGATAGTCGCAGCTACTCTACTCATTTCTGAGGTGTGAAAAGAATTGCTGATAAGGGAATTGAGTACTGAGCTGCGTCAAAAGGTTTGTCGATCAGTGATCATCAATGTTAAGTTTACGAACTCCATTAAAACAGCATTGAATTCCGTGCAGGCCTATTTTATTTTGCTTTTTTTAAAAGCTATTTGCACTCACGAGATGAGTTGAAAATTTGCGTGATTGGACGGAAAAAGGAACACGACTTAATTCTTGTTTTTAATCTTTCAATGCGATTCGTGTCCTGAATTATTCTATTTTTATGCCCAGCTTCATCCATTTTTCTCTATTTCAACATTAGACATCAGCCGTAGCAACAATGCGCAAATATGCATTCAAAAAATACAATAGTGAAACTGCTTTTACGTAAACCTCTTTGAGAGTAATCCACTGTTTACTTTATTGTGAAGCCATCTTTTAGTCGTCTGCACCCGTTGAAATTAACGGGTACCTTTAACTATCCCATTCTATAAAAAAATGTCGTGACTGTCTGACTCATTTATTCATCAATTCAAGCTCATACTATGAAAGATAAAAATATTAAGTTTTCAGGAAGTGACCACTGTGTGATGTGTAGGAAGAATTTAAGAGTAGTGGTATTTTTTACCCTAGAGCAGATTATATTCTCTATGTGTATAACAGAGAACTACCGGTGATTGCATCATGAAAATTTCGATGTATTATTTATGGATAGAAGCGCGAAATGATTTTACCTGGGGCACTATTTTTGAGTTTGCTATTTATCCAATTATATCCACCTCACATTAAAAAGTATAATACTTGAGATTCGATCATGCAAGTTTCCTCTAATATCCTTAATTAAATGCACAGAGTCATTGAAAAATGATCATTTGTGTAAAAAAATTCTTGGGGTTGTTTATACCCCATCATTAAAGTTAACGATGAGTACATTACTCACGCTCAGGTTACCGCTTATAACTGGGAGGTTGATTTTGATAGGTCAGGATAGAGCTCACTATGTAATTACTATCGATGGAACGTTATTGATTTCCATGTACTCGTTTCTTCCAATACGTTTGGATTTCTATTGCCATAGATACTCTGCAAAATAAGAGTTGAACACCAACTTTAGCGGTATTCAGGGGCGCCGACTTATAAAAAATATTGGGGGGGCCCATATCGGAGGTCTTGCCCCGGGAAGAGGCTAAATTCAAAGTGTGTCGCAGCACCGAAACAATATCATGATTCACACCACTTGATTCAGTTAACCTGCTTAACCTTATAATTATTTGTTTTAACACATTGTTGAATTTATTTTAAAAGGTAACTATCGTCAAACATGGGAAATAAAAATTACCAATATATTTTTGTGATTTCACAAAGCATAATATAACTTTATTATTTTCTTGAGTTATTGAGGGGGCTCGGGCCCCCTCAGGCCCCATGGAGTCGGCGCCACTGGCGGTATTTACCCGTAAGAATTTCAATGGATGCATTCCTCTAGAATAATGTAATTGAGGTAAGGCCGGTGGTTTGAATAAGGGAGATAATGGGAGAGAGTTTCCAACAGGGTCCTTCTCTGACACGGGCCGGTCGACTGGCCACTTTTCGACCGGAACTAATGAATATTGGTGGTGCATACGAAAACAGTTTGTATTTGTGTTCAAAAAACGGGGAAGTTGGGCCTTGGGGGATTGTTTGGAGTGAAGGGTTGTAATTTGCGTGCTTATTCCTATTTTTTAAAGGTAGTAAGCGGCGTCTAAGTGGTTCCTGAATTTGTTGGTCATTATTTTAAGTGTAAAAAACTGTTGATGAAACATTGCTTTGAAACTAAATTGTGACGAACACGTATAACCTAGGAAAACTTAAAATCCTAGGAATGAAGAAGTTGCAATGCAAAGGCTGGAAATATGAAAGTACATCTATTATCGTAATACATGTAAAATGCGATTGTGTTTCAAGTTCAAATATTACTTTTAAGCAGCCCGTTAATAGGGGATATATTAGAATGAAAAATATTTAAGCTTCTTTATAATTATTTTACACCGGAAGGCACTCGGTACTTAGAGCAGTTTTGCAACTGGCTCCAAATAGTCCTTGCGGTGGCGAACTTTCTCATTGATAGGTACCGCAGCCGGTCAGCCGTACCTTATTCGGGCAAAAATAATGGATATTGGTTGTGCATGCGGTAACAGTTATAAGGCGAGAAAGTAGGGCTTAAGGAAGGTTTATTTGAGAGACGGGTTATAGAGTTCGTTGGTCTCGGAAGAGTCATTGAATTTTAGAAAGCTCGTTAAAGTGCTCATTTATGACTTAAGATCATGAAAGTATTTATTCATAAGATTCAAGATTCCGGACTGGAAGGGGAATCGTGGTAATATTTTATATAAACTAAGTCAAGTGAAATTCGATTTTTACTGGGGAAAAAATTACATTTAACTTACCCAGGGTAAACGTGTGAGGTACTTACGTATTACTATAGTGGACGGCTATGTTTTTGACATTCACTCTATTTTATTACTTCAAAAAAGAGGAAAAAATAGGTATATGGGGAATTTTACATGTTGCCCAAGCCAATTTTTACGGTAACTAACTTTCCTGTAGCTTTGCGAAAGCACGGTGAACATAATTTGTCCATCAGGTGGTTTTACGGCAGCCTATGATTGGCTGTCCAATGTTGCCTGACTTCCAGACCACTTTTTGGCCGCAGCTAATGGATATTGGTGACGGGACCAGAAACTGTGTCCACGCGTGTTTTAAAAATCGTGGGGGTTGGGCCAAAGGAGCTTGTTATGAGTTCCGAGGTTTAATTAATGTGTTTTTTGAAGATGGAAAGCAACGTTGACTCTGCAATGCAGTCTGCATGTGTTGACCGAGGTGGTCCCTAACGGATTAGTGAATATTGGAAATCTCTGTTACCTACTGTCTTTGCTTGAAATATCTTTTTCTTTAAATAAATTTACCCTCGAGCAAATGGAAATTGCCTGTAACTTTAAGAAAGGAGATGCATTAAGGTGCAATATTGACGGAACTCATGTCGGTTGAAACCTTTTTCTCATCGTAAAACCTTATCATATTTATAGGTCAAAAATAGGGGATCAATTAAGAGAGGTATTTTTCCCGTTTGACAATTACAGAAATTCGTTTTTCTCGGAAAAATAAAGGACTCTAGTAATTGCTTTGTGGGACTCGTGAAGCGCATCTCCTACATAATTTTCTTTTACTTTTTCTTTGTTTTGTTTAAAGATGGTTTCCCCCCCCCCCCTCTACTCACGCCAATTGACTTGGCTTGTGGGGTGGTAAATAGATCTGAATACATCCTCATCGCCTATAGATCGAGTTTAATTGAACGTGAAGATTTTAAGTGGCTCAGTGGAAATAATAAATAATTTTTAATTTCAAGGCTATGTTACGTTTTTGTAAAATCTTTACTACTGCTTATAGTTAATTTAAAAAGACTACATAAATATAGTACCTTCTTGTGTGTCCTTAAAAAATATTTTGCGGTAACTAGGTGTTCTGTTGCTTTGTGATACCGTGGTGAATGTATTTGATTCAACAGAGAGCGGTTTCACGATAGCCCAAGCCCAACTGAGTACAGTCAGCCGACCGCTTCTCGGCCGGAACTAATGAATATTGGTGTCGCATACTGAATCAGTTTCGATCCCTGCTTTAAAAACAAGGAAGTTGGAGCATGGGAGGTTGATTTAAGTGACAGATTTTTTAATATTTTTTATTTTTTAAAGGTGGGAAGCAGCTTCGACTCCAGGGAAAAATTGTTTGCCTATTTTTACCGTCATTAGCAAGTTAATAAATTTCAGAAAATTCTCTTGTTGCTACCTTTTACATGATATTACCTTAGGGCGCAGATAAATAGCCTACATCAATAGGGATTTGGATACATAGAATAACAATGCAGATAGCTGCGTGAATATGCTAATTTACATTCACTTAAGTCTGATGCAATTCGAGATTAATTTAACTGCACGTTTCCTTTCAAAAATACCGTTGAAAATGGAATTTATTGCTACAACCACTGTTTCTATTTCAAATTTGATGTTTTTTTATAATTAATGGGAGTGGGAAAATTATGTTTAATCCTTAAGTTTTACAGAATACCCTAACAATACGGTTGTTGAATAGTTAATTTTGTGAATTTGAGATGTAACGGGGATTATGATTTACCGGGTGATTCAAAATTGTCCTAGTCTTGGTCGGTCAACTGACCACGTTTTGGTCGCCTTTTGGCCCTGATACAGTAAAGGGAAATGCTTATAACACGTTCATGACCGAAATAATGGCGGACCGACCGACCGAATGACCGAATGGCGGGCCGCATGACCGAAAAGGGTTCTTTTTTAGAATTTATTTTTTATGGACATATTTTAAAAATTGGTTAAGGGCGTTGAATTTAAAGAAGTAGTTACCGCTTTGAAAAGTCTCGAACAACTAATTGAATGCTATGAAACTCTTAAAAAGTGGTTTCTCTTGTCAATTTAATTCAGTTTGCAAGTTGTAATCGATTTTATAACCTTTGGAATGAAGACGCTTTAAATTGCCTTACAATTGAGACGAGCGGAAAACGTTAAATTTGATTCATAGTTCACGAAAATTATTTTCAATTCTTTTATAAGATTCTAGTTTTAAAGTAGCCCTTTTAGGATTTCAAGATTTTTCATTTTGAGACTTTATTTATTTTTGAATCTTAAATTATTTTCACTGGGTTAAAAGTTAAAGAAAAGGTTTTGGAATATTAAAATGAGACCTAAATAATAGTATGTACTAGTTCGCGGTCCATGTGAACTCTTCTTAGACTTAGGGTGCTATTCTGATTTCTTTTCGGCAGGAAACATCCTTAGGAAATGGAGTTGATTAATATTTTCTGGTTAATGATGTTAGCTTTCTTCGCCTAGTGGTGACTTGGCGGGGAAAAAACTTGTACTCCAATTAAAAATATTTTCGAGTTTATATTATCGGTAATTTTAATTGATATTTGTGGATTCCTCTGAAGTGATATCATTTTCACTTGTTATTGGAATGGCAATTCTATTTCATCGGCGCAAATCGTGGCAAGTGAACGTGTTCTACATTATATGGTTTCCAGACTTAAATCGACACAGTGGTAGTAGATATGCCATTAGAGTGAGTTTTTGTTTATTTTTAAATTCTTGTCGACGCTGTAGTCCCTCTAATGAAATAGTGCCAAAATCACTCGTAAATCGATGGTATTCGTTTGGAATTTAATATACTCATGTCCGATTCCAATTTGGAGTTGAATGCTTCACATAATAGTAAAATTCATGAAATTCCTTTGTCATTCCATGGATAAAGTAACATCACTTGGACAAGTTAATGACGCAGATATATGTTATCTCATTCATCATATTTTCACTTTTTTCAAGTTTCAATCAAATTTTCCTTCATACGTATATTTTTTTAAAATAATTGTTAGATATCTCTTTGGCAGTGCACTCAGTATATGTTTGACGTGAATGAAATTCCTCCAATACCTTTCCACAGCAATTGACGATTTGAACATTTTTTAAAATTCTGCTGTTTATATCGAAATTGAATTTGAAATTATGGCTATAGTTACTGTATTTGGGACGGGATCAGCTGTCTCGAGTTTTATATTATTTCATAAAATGATCGGGTGTACATAATGAATTGTGCAGTGGGGATAGAATTTTATCGATGAAAGGCTGACAAAACATCTGGTGATGTGGATTGTTTCGTTGTCAGTTAAATGAGTTCGACGTGAAACAAAGTAATATTGTTTCTTTCATAATTCAAACTTTATACTTCACGACCCCTTATTATATATATATTTTTTTTTTAATATCACATCTCGTGATATAAAAAAAATAATATATATATATATATTGTTTCTTTCCTTTCATTTCGAAGTGCATCTTCTCTCTCCCCTGTAGTTTAAGTTATCTTGCATAAAGTCTGGCAGCATTAATCACTTTGTCCTCTGAATCCAGCAAGACTCTCAGAGGAAGGAGACGTTTTTAGCGTTACAAGTTATTGAGGACCTGGCTCATATTCGGATGATCCCAGTTCGAAATCCGATTTAGGTAAATTATTTTTCCCCTGTGAAATTTAGAGCTTGCAGTGCACTTGTGGGTGACTCAGTAAAGGTTTGCCGCTGGCCTATGCGCGGTTATTCTTTGAATGATCCGTATAACACCTCGCGCATCACACATTAGTGGTGGCTTGTGGGGTAGAGTGTAGGTATTGATTCACCTGTCCTTCCTTGCGTATATTCAAATTACCCAAAACTTAACTAATGTAGGGGAGGGTGGTGAACATAGGGCATAGTGTACCTAGTAACACTTGAAACTATCGGAAAGTGCTGCGACCTAGGGGTTTTAAAGTAATCTATTACGCGAAAGAAGCACTAGAGTGTAGTATAGGTCAATTTGAGTTCATTCGGATTATGTTTACAAATAAGACTAGTTTGAAGTTTTTGACGCTGAAAGGTAAAACTTTTTGATTGCATATCGAAGTTCTTTTTACCAAAAACTAATCACTCCAACAGTGGCTATCGTAGCATAGGTGAAATCGACATATAATGGTGATGAGTATTAGCTACTTATTGGGTATTTTAGACATAATATTAAACAGTAAATTCAGCCGACATTGAAAAAGGCTACCTCTTGTACCAAGGAACACAAGCCCATGATGTACCTAACATACCCTACATGATGTACCTAACATGTACCCTGTGATGATGGAACATGTTACTGTGTTTGTGAATTTTGTAGTCACCCGTAATTTATGGTCTAATATTCTATAATTTCCTTTTTTATGTGAAATTAAGTATAGAATTGGACTTTAAAGAATGCTCTTAATTGAAGGAGGGTTTAACCTAAGTTTATTTTCACTTGGAAGGAGTTATATTTGAAAATTGAGTTTTTACCAAAGATATATTAATTTTCTTCATAATGCACGTTGATTGTCACTCATGAGATAATTCTGAGAAGATAATATAAGCAAGATATCGTTCTCTAGCCGCTGCTACAACTGTTTAATTCGACGTGGAATCCTTGCTTAAGCTTCTAAGATATCTCTAATCTTCAATTCGCTGTATCCAATCATCTAAGCCTGCTGCCTATTTGGAGTATTTGGCTTGCTCTAGAGCATAGGTTTCTCCAACAGGTGGTCCGTACGAGCTTCGATAGCAGTGCAGCACCGTAATAGGATTCCAACTCACCCATCGTTTAAAACGCCATGTATCATACTTAAATTGATTCTGAGGTTACCTTTAAATCTGAGTTAAGTATTAGCGGGAAAACTGTTGCGATTGGCACATTGTTCTTTTGAGCAGGCAGATAGGTTGTGCTTTCGGATTTTAATTATCTTCTAGTCAGACGTAAAGCAACGTATAAAGATTCAATTTCACAGCAAAACGCCTTACATAATATTTGAATGGCCTCTAAAATTTAAAATTTGAGATATTAGTGCCTGTGCGAGCTTCGTTGTGGGACTTTCATAAATTTTAGCGTCCCGCTACTGAGTTCTATCATTACTGCTGCAGCCACGAAATTTTCGGGATATACTTCTTATGTCTTGTATAGGCTCACTGAGAAAGGATTTTCCCTCGAAAAAGTATCGGGGTTGTATTTAGACCATTGCTGTTTACTTTATGGGTCCCCTACGAAAAGCATTGAATTCGGCGCATGCATAAATTATTTTAATTTTTTTGAGTTATTTACACTGAAGACATGTGTATCATTGTGCGGAAAAGGAATACTGAATTTAACCCTTTTGTTCAGCTTTTTAAATTACGTTTCGTTTTTTTGTGAGTTTTGTATTTTCGATCCAAAAGTATCCATTTAGTCCATATCATCAGTAGATTTTATACGTAGCAGCAAGGCGTAAATATGAATTCAAAACCTATGAAAGCAAAGCTACTTTTAACTAAATCATAGCTTTAATAATTATAATAGTAGCGATATATTGGTGTTCACCGCCCGCTGATATAACGGATTCATTTAGCTCATCTCCTATTTTTAAAGCAAGATGATCTGACTGATTCATTTATTCACTAACGCACAGCTTATGCTGTAACTGGCACAAATATGACATTTTCTGGAAGTATTTCAGTTGTACGATGTAAGTTCACTATTATTTACGCTATTTATATAATTAATAAATATATTGCCTTTACATATTTTTTACCATATGTACGAAAAATTTCTGAGCTTATATTTCTTGATTTTTTTTCCGGTTAAGGGACGTTTACGTAGAGGTTTACATTTTGATATTAACTGTCTTCACCATATTTCGCGTTCAGCAAAAATATAAAAAAACACGCTTTTTCAAAAACGGTATAGAGTGCACTCAAAAGTAAAACGCAAGCTTTTCATAGCTCGTTGAATTAATTGTGGGTACTTATTAGGTTTAGATATTATTATTGTTGCGTACCAATCCGTACTCACCTGTAAGGCTCTTCTACACTCAATTCATTATAGACTGAATCATCACCCACGCTTTATTCTAGCTAAACCTTATTTTTTATTTTTTAGTTCATTTCATACAATTTTTTCACGAAGCGTGGTTTTTATAATGTTCCTTTATTTTATTATTATTAATTAACTTCACTTACGTTTCCCCAGTCGTGCAGGAGGCTTCTTCAGAGTGAAACTGCTATTATTGTGACTATGGGACCGTTTCGATAGGAGTATAAATTTTGAATTTATATCTTCATGTTTCGCTGAGTATCAAGCTCTGACCTCGGATTGAACTATCCCGATATCTCCGTATTTCAGTTGCCTTCCTAACCGAATGAGCTTTAAAGTTTTTTTCTTTAGTGATTTCTTTATGTGTTCCTTGTCAAACTGATGTTCGTCAAACGTTGGCAGAGCGATCAATATATCTCAGTCTAATAGCTTGTGTATGCTTTCCTATCCTGGTTTAAATGGTTCTTCTCGTTTCACGGATATGACTGCAATTACGAGTTTTGCGTGTGGCCCGGTAAACTCTCTCAGTTTGTAATTTGCCCCGGCCTTCTATTGTGGTAAGGATATCTTTAATTTTGTGCACCGGTAGAAAAACAGTCTCCACGACACACATATTCAGAATTCGGGATATCTTCTCCATGGTAACTATTATACGTGGCAATATAACCATTTTATGGAAACATTTCTTAATACCAATGCAATGACTAACGTAATTCCATTAATTTTGTTTCATTCGTTCTACTTAGCTCTGAGGATGAACGAATGAAGGTGCGAAGTGTTGCAAAAAAAAGTTAAATGAGCAAGTGATGCTCTGATTGACCAAACATGCAGAACTCATTTCAATTCATTTATACAGCCTGTTTCTGGAGGATTCAACAATAATTCCGGAAATAGAAGGCAAAGAACTTTAAACATTTTTGTACGTAAACGTGGCGTCGCTACTCCGTAGTTACTGAGCTATGGCAACGCAAACATTTTTTGGATGCACTGTGTAGTTACGGTAAACGGTTTTTCTTGGATATCCATGCTTTTCGACATTTTATTTAACACTATGGATTTTTAAGGACATAAAGTAATTGAGGTTGGACGAAAATGCTGAATAAAATTGTCTGAAACAATTTATGTAAATACGTGTAGTATTGCGCAATCGTATTGTTGATACTCTCACAATGTTTTCGTTAAATTAAGCTCAAAGATTGTTTTATGCAATTATAAGAGCAAATTTTCTTCCAAGATTAATTATTTAATGCCCTTAAAAATCCATTGTGTTAAATAAAATGTCGAAAAGCATGGATATCCAAAACAAACTGTTTTCATTGTAACTGCAAAGTGCATCAAAAAATATTTTCGTTGCCATAGCTAAGCAACTAAGGAGTTACGACCCTATGTTTATCGATGACAAAAATGACATAAATCGTCTCCCCTACCACCTCCTGAAGTATTACAAATTCCTCATGAAACACCCTGTACATTAAAATAACTAAGACACACACTATTGAATGAAATCAACTGATTATGGCGTGACTTAGTGGAACGAAGATATATTTATGGTATAGCAAAAAAACACAGTACAGTTCCACCACCTTCATGGTGCTGTTGTATAGTTTCGACGGCCTTAGCGTCGTTCTGAAGACAAACTAGACTAAGTGTAATGTTTTGAAAATTTTTGATGTTGATCTCATGTTTGTCTTGAGAATGACGCAACCTATAGCCGCCGAAGCTAGTCAACAGCAGCATAAAGTTTCTGGAACTCTACTGTGTATTTCGTTCTACCATGAACACACACTATTGGTCACCCTATGCAAGATGGCCTTCGCACCGTGAATCATCGTGCTAGTAAAGGGGTATGGTTGGGGAGTTGGGAGGGTGTAAGAATGGATGTGGAGGGTTGGTTGGCAATGCGTGGATTGTTGGCAGTGATCTCCTTGCATCGCGGAAGCACTCACAGAGGACGTTCATTGTGAGGACGTCCTCCATCCCGGACGATTCGATGGACGGGTTCTGGGCGTGGCACTTGAGCTGCTGCTTGTCGTCTTCCGGTCCGGGGGTCAGCGATAATATGCTCAGGGCCACCGTGTCGTTTCCCGCCTCGTGCCACTGCAACAGAAAATGGGGCATGGGGTTTTAGTTTGCGTGGCTCTCTCCATTTTAGAGGGATGAAGATCATAAATGTTTACACCGAGGGATAAGAATAAAGGGAGCTCGTATTTAATGTGTTGTGGGTTGGTACTTGAGAGTATGCATCCTTTCTGCTCGACCGGTTTTTTTTGGTCACAATGTTCGTGTAAAACTTTCGCTATTATCTTAAAAAAGCTGTCTGGAATTCCCGTAAACCATTGTTAACGTATTCCTGTATTTGATATACTAAATTTTTAACTTGGCGATTCCTCCGAGGTATACTTTTTTATATTCGAGACACTTATGAATGTTGTCAAGTATCCACTTATTATTATTATTATAGCATTCTAATGGTTGAGATAGGTTTAAATGGAACATTTTTTAAAATCACCCTCCCTTTCCTGAACTTCCTTAGTTGAACTTTCCTCTGCAATTTCCTGTTGGTCCTTTTTCCTTTCAATCTATCTGCAAATCCAAATATCATTGTCCGCCTTTCTATGTCGTTGCACCCGAAAAAATACTCGGTCAAAATTTTCATATTTAAGAAATAGTAAAATGTCGACAAGGCGTTGTAAACATCGCAGAAAGCGTGGTTCTTTTCTCATTGAGTCTGCAAAGCTATGTTTGATTTCTCATGAATTTATGCAATTTACTTGAAATTTATGTAATTTTTTTAGTTAGTAATTATATTTTTAAATTTAATTATGTTACTTTTCCTGACATGAATATGTAAGATATATTAGTTGACTTAACTTTCTAAAATATTATTTTTTAATTTGTTTACAAATTTTATGGGTTTAAACTCTATGCCTTTATTTTCACACTTCCAGTAAGCTAATGTTATTATGCGTGCAATATGATTACTCAGCAATAATTATAACCGAAAACTTCGTAAAAAAGGAAGGTTCTGGTCAGCCCTTTAATACCGCGTAAACCACTGGTCCGTATTAGATCTTAATTGAGTTTTTACCTAATATTTGAGTATAAAAACTAATAATCAGTGTTTATGTGCATAATGATTCTTTCATTTAGGATGTTAGTATGATTTAGGGGTTTTGGCAGGGATTTCGGTGAAATTCGTCGCTGTTCATTGGCAGAATCTGACTCAATCAGAAGTTCGAGGAAGATTCATCGCAGTGTATTCTCCTTTTTATAGTAAAAAACTTGATCTGAGATGGTATCGATAATTTCGTCGTAGTGAACTGGAAGTCTCGAGTTGTGGAGTTAGAGTAGGTGTGTCAGTTGGTTAAATTAACGTGAGATTGAGATCTTAAAATTGCAGAAATGGCTGTGTTAGACGGTATCCTATCGTTTTATACTGCTACCGTTATTCTTTGAGCGGGAAAAAATGTTATTGGGAGAGAATCAGGGTTGACAGTTCTCCCCAACTCTTTCCCTGCGTTGACCGTTCGGATGGCTGTTTTTTTGGGTCGTCGTTTGCCCCTGTGTCACGTCCACCCGTCTCGCTCGTTCCTTTGGCCGGTGCATCGGGTGGACAGCGGCAATCCTCGATTGATTATCGTCACGTACGGGAGTAGATACGTGATTTTATGTGGAGCGGGCGTTCTGTTACGCAATTACGATGGAATCGTTCTGAGGCAATCGCTCTCCCATTGCCTAGCGTGCAAAAAACAGACTGTGCCACCACCAAATCCAAGCTCATCCCATGAATCCGTTGGATGCATACATTTTTTTTGCGAATAGTACCTCTCTTTTTGTCAAAATGCTCTATCCCATACTCGAACTTGGTTTAGGGTCGTTTGGTGTAGTTCACTGTTGGAAATGGGATTGGAGACAGCTCGTTTTAAAATTGTGCTCTGTAATGACTGTGATCGCTCTCTACGAAGGCATCAAAGTCGATTGTCCCTACTAAAAATAGAAATTCATTAGCGCACATATTAATCGGTATCAGTTTATATCAGATTAAAATATTAATACACGTATTAATGGGTATCAGTTTTTATCAAATTCGTAGATCTAACTAATGACGTAGGAAGCCAATAACGGTATCTTAATACGAGTAAAAGCGGAACATATTAGGTATTATACATCAATTTCCATCTCAGAGGAAATATGCTCATAAGCATGTGCATAAGCTCATAAGTATGTGGCCCATGTACTTCTGCGCTTGGGGCTTTAAGTGATATGGTAATGTATAAAATCATGTCATGCGTTGGGTTACATGTATCCTTTTTCTCCTTGTATCTACACTCAATGTTTAACGGGATAAAATTTTTAATAATCTATCATAAAAACTATATGAAACTAATTAAATATTAATTCACCTAATTCCGCTAATATTATGTAATAATTGTAATGTTAAAATATAAATTTAATTCTTTTGATCAAAAACCCGTACATGTTATTAGCAATGTCTATTCATTACGCCGTTCTATGAGTTTCTCGTTTTTCTTTTCTTGCAACTCTTCTATTGCCACGAGGATATTGTGTCTAACATTGGCGGCAATGAGTTTGGTCTTCACATCAAGTGTCGCATTGTTCTTTTATCCTTTCCTTCATTTTTTCAATGGATTATTTATTTCAAGTAATATTCTTTATTCTGTAGCATCACGTATTGTATTATGAAATTATAATTTTCTCTGTTAATGTTATTCTCCAGTCTTTGATGTCACGTATAAGAACTCTCCATGCGTTGGCTTCAATTAGGTACTCTTCCTTCATTGTTTGCTTGCTTACTTGTGGCGTGTGTGTTTGTTGTCTGGAAGAGTGCTGTGGCGCATATGCGCAGTATGTTTACCATGATTTTGCAGTAGCGGTCGAATCATTGTCTTCATGGTTTGCAGCTTATTCCTGTGTCATACTTTAAGTTTTTATGGTATTTCACTTGCAGTATATCTATTATGCTTATGCAATAGTGATCGAGTTATTGTCTCGGGGGGTTGTGGCTTATTCCTGCGTTTTTTTTTTTTTTTACTTTTTATGGCATCCAGTTCACTTAAAATGTCCAAAATCATGACTTATATTTCAAGTTTAAATATACTTCTATAAGCTAATCTTTGATGTTAATTTCGCCTTATGCAGTGAAAATTATTTAATCTGTGCTATTTGAATAAAATAGGGACCGCATTTTTTTGCTAGTAGCCTTCCGATGCATATTTTATTAGATGTGACCATGTTGAATGGGTAATATTTCCAATCGCCAGATTACTGTTAACAAGTGGGAGGTTATAAAAGTAAACATGCTGTGGAAACTAGTTGTACGCCAAGGATAGGGTAAGGAAACACGGAAACTTTCAATTGTTAGTTGCGTCTGTTTTAGGATATCTATTATACCCTAAAAATATTATCGAATGGAATGACAGCATATAGGAGTCCTGGGATTAGTAATGTTGATGTAGCAAAACTTTTTTATTAAAAGTTAGGTTATTTTTACCAGCGTAGCGAATCACAATAAATACTATATTACATAATAAATGTGGTTTGAATACAGATTGGAGCGTACGTAATTCATCAGTGAATGACTCAACGTAATTAAATAATATTTATAAATAATTATTTGTTATTACCGGAACATGCAAACGAAATAATTACGGGTCATTCCACTTCAATTCGGCAATCCTTTGTCCCTTGCAGGGAAGATCTTTGAAAAATAGTTTACAGTGTAGTTTAGCATGAAACGAATGTTGAAAAACTAAGTTTTTTACTGTTTCAAAGTCATTCCGAAGACGTAATTCATAGTCAATATTCTCACCTTGGTGCGCTTGATTTTCCTGCCGTCCTTAAACCAGGAGAATGTTGGTCGAGGCCTTGATCCCACAGCCTCGCAAGTCACCTGGTACTCATGGTCTGCTCTGAAGTGGGCCGGTTTGTTCAGGAGCCTCACGGAAAGGGGCCGAACTATGAACAAAAGAAACGGAAAAAAATCATTAGAGCCATCGATACAACGCCTATCGAGAAGGCATCACCTTTTTTCGAACGGTTGTATTTTATCAGTTTTTCGTAACCTATTACTCCTTTAAAACATGTATTATCATCATGAAATTTACAGGTTATTTGGAGCCGTGTCAACATGTATCCTCTTCTCAAGTGTAAAAATTTTAATGCGCAAAAAATACTGCGGTTAGAATTTCTAATTCGACGTAGAGACAAATGAGTAGAGGGTTGTATTCTTAAGAAATGGAACCGGTCGTGAGATTAAACAATTTGTGGTGAATTGCAAGTAATTGCGAGTTCTTGTCTTCAAGCCTTAAAACGCTCTTAAAATAGTAATTCTAGTCTTATAATCATAGAATAACGTTTTTATGGTTCACAGCTTTTTAATAACCGACCTGGAAATTTTAAATTCCAGTTCCTTCTATCATGTTTCACGATGTTTTTTTTGTATCATTCAAAATGATCTAATTCTACATTATACAATACGTATAAGGTTAATATAATGTTTTACGATTCTACGAATAACAGAATTTTGTGAAATAATGATTTAAAACCGCGTTCGTTGGTCGATTCGTGTTAAATTAGTTTAAAGGTATCCTTGAATTGGCTCAATACGCTATAATAGTACTTACTGATGTCATATTATATCATTAATTAATAAAACCTAATTTCAGCCCATTTTTTTCCTATCCAAGAAGTAAAACCTTTTTCTCACGTTGAGAACTTACTTCAGGCCTGAGTTTTCTGTGATTTATTGTCAGTTTTCTTTCTCATTTCCACTTCCTATCTATTTTATTAAATTACATACTACTTACTAAAACAATGAAAACATTTTATGTCTTAAGGTCAATGCGCATAAAGTTTTAACATAGCGAAGTATAAACCATGAAAAAGAATTCAAGTTTTTTTTACCCATTTTTACTATATAATGGGTTTTTTTTGTATCAAATTCGGCGAAGTTTAAAACTCCGTTTGCCTTTTCTTACGGAGGTATATGCATTTGTAATGTTTTGGTTTTTAATGAAACAGGAAAACATTATATATAGACATTTAAAAAATTGAAAAGTTTATTTTTTTAAATTATCTATTTTGTATTTAACGTGCCTGAAAACTGTATTACTTTTGTTCTCATGGGTTGTTTCCTAAACAATCATTATTTTTCTATTCATCTATCCATCTATCACGACCATATGCATCCTCGGGAACAGGTGGACGCAGGAAGGCGCGCGTTGCTAGCGAAGACTCGCGGGGGGTTCATTAATTCCTCGGGAGGGTGCGGCTGGCTTGAGGTGGTAGGTTGAATAGGTCGGTTAACCGTAGAACACGCGCGCGCCGCACATCGGGCTGAAACTGTACGTTTCCGCGCCCCGTGGGATTTGCCAGGCATCACGTCTCACGATTTGCAACTCGAATGCCGCTCGCGTCTGCATCCGAACCCTATTCCTCTTAAGCTTCTAATCAGTACCGTGAACCTCTGTTAACAATCGTAATCGTGACTCAACCCGCTTTACACCTCTCGACTTGTTTTGTGGTGGCGTTCCGTGAGAGAATATAGCCTCTGGAATTATTTAAAACTATTTTAAATTAATGCCACCTGGCGTTGCTTGGGAAGGATAGTATCCGGAGAAGTGAGAAACTTGGAATTCATGGCCACGTGGTAGGATTTTGCAGTAAAGGAACGAAGCAGGCATGGTTGTGGTCCCCTGCCCCACCCCCCTAATGTTTGTTGACTCGAAAATTGAAGTATGACGATGAGCGGAAGACGCTTGACAGCAATGGAAAAAAATAATTTCCATATACCGTTTACGGGATAAGCTTATACACCACTCGTTGTTTGTGTCTATACGTGCGGACACTGAAAACGTCTTGTGAACGCATGCCACTGCGAAAAGGTTTGCACAGAGTGTATAGCAAGTGTGGCATCCTTTGAGTTATATATTTTCCCTTCTAGCGTATTAAGTGGTGTGCCTAACCTGCAGGATGTCCAACCACAGAAGTTGCATGACGTGGCGTAACAAATGCCAATGAGAAAACGACGCAAAAGACGTGTCGAACGCAACCGGAAGTAGCACTACAAGGTTTCGGAGCATGAGATACAAATATGCACGAACTTTGGTTGCAATCCGTGCTGTATCTGCTGTATGGCTGTAAAGCTGTATGGAAACGCATTGTGGACTGGCAAACAGACACCCTCTTTTACATGCAAAATAGATGAAATGTACGCCTAATCTATGTTACGCACGTATTTTTATTTGGGCATTCTGCTCGCAATTAGGCTTGGTCGGCCATATTGGCCGGGCTGTGTAACGCGTGGGCGTACTCTAACGACGATTAATCCGTCCCTGAAAATGGGGAAACAATTATAGGGCTGCACTCCCTCGAACAATAATGCATTTAAAAAATGTCTGGCTGTAGCCAAATCATCCCACCTACCCACCTTAATTTATTTTACGATTGGCGCAAGGGAAGTACGGCTAAATTAGGCCGGACATAGATAAGATATGGTCATAGAAAGAGCTGATGGTGAAGTATGTAAGGCAAAATAATTACTTAGGTGTTAAAGATTGGACGAATGGAGAACTGAGTAAAGAGAATCGTCAAACCAATCTTAGGATTGATACATGTTGAATGAGTACGGATATTTATTACTAAATTGTCATTAGTTAACGTAGCGCGATATGTTATCTCAGCGTTTTGTATATTGCACAGTAAGCTCCATAACGTTCTAAGTTAAAGTAAGATCTTCCTGTCTTAGGCGCGGTATCTTGTCAGCTAAAGTACCAAGAAAAATAGTAACCTCTCACTCTCTCAGAGATCTTAACGTAAATATGGAACTTAATCGAATAATCTACATATTGAAGTTTATTGGGTACCGTGGGAAAAGTCTCTGCAAATGACTTTGATATGGTGAGAACGGAGGTAATGGTAGGGTACGTAGTACTCAAATAATTGTAAAGGCTGATCTCCCTCGAATAATGAAGAACTTACATATAATCAATAAATGTTTGGCCCCGGTAAATATCTCTACCAGCGCATTTATTTTATTTGTTTTAGTAAGGTATACGTTTAATTGTATGGCGTTGTCCTGAAGCAATATTATCTAACTTATTTTTTAACTATGTGGTATTCCATTATAAGGGTTCTTGGCTAGATAACTTTTACTTATACCAATACCTTTTTTTTGTATAAAGCGACCCAGAATTCGTTGAATAATCATCATCATACGTAAATTATTATGCATTTATCTTATTATTGTAACTAGAGTACTAACAGAGGGAGATATGATTTTTGAAACGGACGCCATAGTACGGGAAAAGGATGAGTTATCACCTCCCGCCACGCACCAGTTGAAGCGGTTTGAAGGGGGATATCGGGTGTTTCGAAATAGAAAGCGGAGTTTGAACGCGTTATAATATTTATAACTCGTAACTTACACCACTGTAAAGATACATCAGATGAAAGAGCTACTCCAACAATTTTGTTCGTTGGAAACGTTGCGCCAATGTTTCCACCATCATCCGTTAGAAAGCGCCACTATCAAAGATGGCGATTAGTGACTGGAAAGCTTTTTGTGTTGTTACAGTTTTGCAAAGAGGGAATCTGTGGTTATTGTGTAATATGCATTATGTATTAAGTTCGGTGGTGATCCTCCAGGTTATAATAATATCTGTGCCTCCGCTACCGGCTGACCTTTCAGAATTTAGAAGCAAAATGAAGTAGCTGTTGCAACAATTACTCGAGAGACTCTACGTTCTCTACGAGAGCGTAGTCTCTCGAGTTCTAGAGTCTACGTTCTCTACGAGAATCAACGTTTGGGAAGAACTCGAATATCGTCTTGACGTGTACCATGTGACGAATGGCACTCACATTGAACACTTTTAGGCTTTAATAAAAAACTGTTTTGAATTTCTCTTTCATTTGATGCATGACATATAGCTGTTAGTTTAGCGTTATAAGTATCAGAAAGCATTAAAACCCAGCTATTCATATCGGAACCTCCGGTACTTAGAAATGTGCAGTATCCTATGGTACGAAGCTATTTCGGCTACAAACCTTTCGGCTTCAAAGTTGGTTCGATTATTCCTACTTGTCCGGGTCAAACAAGGAGTTTTTGATAATCCCCGTGTGGAACATTAATTCAAGCTGTAGGCCATAATTGAATGACGAAAAGCGAGACCACTAGAGGAACGATTGCTTGAGTCTTCAAAAAAAAAAAGTCAAAGTCCTGGCGTCAGACTCAATATGGACTCTCCTTTTCGGAATATGACCCTAAGAGACGACATTTTTATCGGAAATATCACGGGTATAAGCACTTCCTGCGACGGCTAAGGGCCTTTTAGGGGTGGGGTTTGACTTCTTCCCTCTTCCTCCATCTCTTTTCATCCCCTGCTTTATGATTCGGAAAAGGTCGTTTTTACGAGATTGGCCATGGTGTCATATCGACGTATAAGGGGGTTGGATGAGAATTGCGAAGGAAAAGAAAGTAAAAAAAAATAAGAGGAGGAGTGGGTAAATAAAGATCCGTTGACGGAATCTTAGGAGGGGATGCAGCCGCAGTCTTGAGTTAAAAAAATATTTATTATTTTTTCTAGTTTTTTATGTGTATTCCAACAGATGGGATGGTGACGGGATGATGACGTAGGGTTTATTCGTGGGAAGTACAGATAGGTACTTAAAAAACGGCTGACTTTTACGGGCTGCGATTCTTTCGACGGATTATATGGTCCTGGGGCCTTACGTTGAGGAAAAGGTCCGACTCTTTTAAGCCCGTCCCATCCGTGTGAAAGGGGAGTAGGAGAGTAAAAAAAACTCGGGATCAGCGATGGTGGTCCAATCGAGATGTGCACATTAACGGATCATTTTTTAGTATATTTTTTTAAGAAGGCTTACGGTCTCTTCCGCAGACCACGTAATGGTTTGTGCCATTATCTTCACCTACTTTCACGTGACTACATTCCTATTACAATCACTGTAGGCCTACGACCTTTTTTGGTCCCTCTGCCAGTTCTTAGAATTTTTGCTTGCCATTTGTTCCTAAAGGATCGTTTTTTATGGTGATTATAACCTACTTTAACTGAATCGTAGAAATACCCAACAGTTCTTGGATTCCAACCTTTCTGACTGTTACACTGTGTGGTCTTAGATGTCACAGTGACTTTGTTGCCATTTCCATGTTTCTCCGCGATGTTCAAATTCCTCATTACCATCGATTTTTGACCCCCAAATGTCCCCAAAATGTAGAGGCATAGAGTCAGTTGGTAGCAATGTAATGGATGGAAAATTTAGTGTTGCGACAATTTTTAGTTGGGATTTCAGTCAATTTTAGAGGGGGTGGATGACTTCTTGTCGTATCTCTTCTCGTTTACTATAAAAATTGTCCCCAAAACGTAGAGGCATGAATACAGTTTGCAACACGTCAATAGATAGAACATTTAGTGTTTCGACAATTTCTTCTTGGGTTTCAGACAATTTTCGGGATAGACAATTTTTTTCTTATTCTACGAATTTTTGTTGTATCTCGTATCGTTCATCCCAAATATTTATATGAGTAAGTCAGTCAGTGGTCGGAAGTGGCTTTTATAGTATCATGAAAAAATATGACCTCAGTTATCGATTATATCGGCTCTATGTTGCCCTTGTAGGTAGTGCGCCGAGGTTACTGACCGAAGAGTCTCTTGAAAAATTGCTTACGGAATTAGGTGGCTCAGGAAAAGGAACTTGCTCCCATGCTCGTAATATTTGAAATTTAAGTCTTTGTTTAGTTTGCGGGGGAGATATATTGTTACGTATCCAAACCGACTTTAGGGTTTTAAGCACTTTGTGTGGGATCGATTAAATCAAACCTAATATGACTAAGGACCCTTATACCTTATGCTGCGAAAGAAGTCAAATTTTCCTACATTTGCATCAATATCCTTCCCCCCGAATGTGGAATACAACTTGAAGACGTGAATTTGTAATAATCTCTGTAATTTGGCATTCTTTAGGCAACTGCGATGCTGTTAAATTATAAGGAGCAGTAGTAAAGATGTTGAGAATCATAATATCTCTTAGTTTTTTCCAAAACAAATTAAATTCTCGAAATCACCTCCTACGGTGCTATCCAGTATTTTTTGCTGCAGAATTCCTCCTGAATCTATTTGTAGCAGCAATTATACGATTGTGAAAAATGATAATGTATCAATATGTCTATATAATACTTGCCTCGAAGTGATGCATAGTTTTGTTGGACGAAAAAGGTAAGGAAGCAATGGAAGAGAGATCATGTTCTTCATTTAGGAAGTCGATAGGAAGTAACTTTCTCTTTGATTAAACTTAACACAGATTTTTGCTAATCCTCTGGATAAAGACACTTCAAAAGCAAGCCAAACTTAAACGTATCACTGGCGATTTAAATCTAATGTATTTTTTAAATCTAACTCAAGGCTGGATGTGTATAAATAAATACCCGCTTCCGGCCTATAAATGGTCGCGGTAGTCATGCATTTTCGCTTATAATCGCTTCGGTTGTTTTGGCAAAGGCAATTGTTATTCTGGCAATACTGTCAGTGTCTTTACGTCGAAGATGCTGGCTCACAATTGTCGCCTTCATTATGTAAGGCCCTGTTACCGCCAGGTCTTGTAGCTGCTCTTCCATTGGTCCGCTAAAGTAATCTCCTCCAATGGTCGTCTAGATGCTATCCATCGATTCAATTTAAATTGTCAGTCTGGGAAGTATAAATAGAGTCTCTAATTTATCTGGAGCAAATTTGGGGTAAAATTGTGTAAAAAATCTTCGACTTGAAGATGATAATTGTAATGCCAGCGACACACTCTCTCCGCCTCAGAAACCTACGCGACTGTAACAGAAAATGAAGAATCATATCGCACGAGCCGCGGAAATCTCCGTTCACACAAAAGATCGAAGTTTTCATTTGACCGACGCGCCGAATACTTCATTCGGGACCCTTAAAAAAATATCCCCTTTGATACCGGGTCAGTCATCACAATTGTCACTAAGAGAAACTGAAGATCCGATTGATCAAGAGAACGAAACAGGGGTGGAAATTTAAAAGGAACCATTGTAACTCGCACAGGATGGTAGAAATTAGATGGAATGCGAGAGGATTGAATAAAAAATGGTAAAAAGAAAGGACGCGGAGACAATATAAAAGGATAAACCAGTGGATAGGGCCGGAAAGAAGCATAAGAGGTTCCTATGCCAACCCTCTTCGCCATCGGATACCTCACTTCATCTTCCTCCGGACCGAATCCTCTTGTCATCTTGGTAGCCGCGGAGGCATCATTGAGAGGACAAATCTGAGTGCGCCTAACGGTCATAAATAATGCCGGAATAAAAAAGGAAAGAGGAAGAAGGAGAAAAAGACTCCGGGATGGACCGAATTCGGCTTTGTGATGGAATAATCAAAAGGAAAAAAAATCAGTGGATCAGGAAGTAGGGTGTGTGGCCCTTAGACTATAATGATACCAGAGGAAGAAGTTCTCAAAGTAAAAAAAATTCTTCATTCGTTGCGTATGGTCCTCAAAGGCATCTCAAAATCTAATAGTCCGCTACCTTCGTGTGCCTAGAAGGTTTCCATGGACGCGGGCTACAATCATTCTCTCTCGACTGCGATCATCAATTCGGAAAAAATTGCGTGTTAGGTGAGGACCCTCGAGGGAGGATATCAAGGAACTCCTCGAAATAGAAAGAGATAACGGGGGCTATCTTGTATCAAAGTTTCGCATCACATGAGTAACTGTATAAGGAAAGGACATGATAAAATAAAGTCTTGAAAAAAAACGTCGTGAACCCTCAAAGTAAATCGGTAGGATTCATTTTTACTGCTCAATCAGATAATGCAATTCCGTAGACGTGGCGCTTACGTTTAGGTGGCTTGATTGCCTTAAAGAGGAGAAATATCTTTGGAATTTTAATTGTTCTCCTTGCTTTTCTTAAATTATAGAATATAGAACTTCCATCGGAGTAAGACCATCCAATATGGTAGGTTGAAGACATCATTTCAATCTTCAAGTGCGTGGCTTTGGATTACGCACTGTTGTCGGTATATTTCATTTTAGAATAGTAGTGCCACCACTCCGTTTGTCGAGGAACTTTTTTTTACCCACAGTACCTCGTTTTGAAGTTACAAATGTCGCTTTTACGTTTTTCTTCGACTGTCTAGAGTTCTGAAGTATAAAACGTATCCTTGCTGAGTGATAATTATTATCAGAATACATTTCCTCGTAGTAGGTAAGGACATAATGTATTTATTTATGCTATGAGCACTATTTGAGTTAATGTCACTGAATAGTATGTGTCTACTTATATTTCAAAGGCATTTGAGTTTTGTTTGGTGATTCAGACATGGAATATGCTGCGTGTTTCAGGATTCTGCAATATCTCATGAGGTGGTAGGGGAGGCAATTTTTAGCATATATTGTCCATAAAAATGGGTTCGCAACTCCTTACCTACTGAGCCTTGGCAACACAAACATTTTTTGGATGCGCTAAAGTTACTATGAAAACGATTTTTCTTGGCTATCCAGCCTTTTCGGCACTTAATTTAATATTCTGGATTTTTAAGGGCATTGAATAATTGAGGTTAGATTTTGGATAGAGTAATTTTGTGAAAGAATTAATTGATTAATTAATTTATTTATTTATGAGTTTAAATTAAACAAATGAGAAGAATGATGCTTTGAAAACGTGTCAACAATACGATTGAAATATACGACGCAAAATACAATCTCACCTATTTCGAGATTTTCCTCGGAGAAAAATGTGAGAAGTATTGCTGATTCCTCCTGAATATTCCTCTTCCCTGCATATTCCTTGTCTGAATGATCTAATAAAACTCATGAAGGTCTTCGAACTATGAGTAGATACATTTTTCTCTGTGAGTTCAACTAAAGAAGAAAATAGCTCCCATTTCAATCTCACGTTGCTGAGTGCTGTAGAGACATTAAGCGCAAGTCAGTCGGATGGAACGTTAAGCCATGGTCCCCTTGGCACCTATCGTTAAGAGAAGACATTTGCCGACGCAAGATTTTCGACACCTTTACTTCCTTACCATTCCCTAATCGTGCAGATGACCTAAGCTATCGGTCGCTTCCCCAAAATACCGTACCACGAGTAATGATGAATTATGATTGGACAAAGGAGGGACGCTTAATGTATCGTTTCTCTGGTCAATTAAAGGCGCAAATAAATATCGGAGGATAATAAGGCTTTTTAGGAGGCCATTGAGATAAAGCTTAGTAACAATAATTTTAATCGAAACACACGGTATTAATTTAGCAATTCGTGGAATTCCATTTCAAATAAAGTAAAAAAAATGATGGAATTCCTCCCTTTTACAACGTTTTTCTCAACTTTCGTGTCTGTCTGTTTGCTATCGTAGAATTTTGTGACTCAATTTTAACACACTTAGCGACTAGCTAGAACATTGAAACTTTATTTCTAGCTCAGATCTTGATGGCAATGATATTAATATGTTTTCTGTCATGATTCTGGCTAGATTTCAAAAAAGTATTTACATAATTAATTTTGTATGGGAAATTAAATCCACATTTTTCCACCGGTGGCGCTGCAATCACATTTCAGCGAATTTGTTGTGTGACATATTGAATGTTTTGCGACACATAACAGCATTTTTCAGAAAAAAATTGTAAAAAAGACATAATTTTATAAAACTTTAATGTAAAAATCAATAAAGTGAAATAAAAAGAAATAATACTAGTGGCCTGATTGTCGTAATTGCTTATATCTTAGTTACATCTTAACGTTTTTTGTACAGTCAAAACTATTCTTTGACCCTAATGACCATGGGCAAAACGTCTGTTGAAACTTTGGTTATATACAACGAATTTAACCGGTGGAAATCCCGAGAAGAGTTCACTCGATTCATTCCACGGGAAATAATTACTTTATCAGGGTATCCGGTGACCGGGAAAACCGAGAGAATCGGGAATTATGTGTGCATTTTTAGTATATGGAATTATGCATGAATTATTCACGAATTTCTTCTTCAACGTGGAATTTCAAAATATTTTATTTCAAATTCGTTATCACATAGAATTTTTCCAGTTCAACATCCATATTCTGTCCTAAAATGCGTTTATCGTAATTTTAAGTGCAATAGCTTAATAGAATTTTTACAGCTGCATCGAAACGTGGAATGTCAGACAAGACAACAGATGTCTAACAATGCCTAGCACTCTTAACTGTAGTAGGATTAAAAAACGCGAAGAATAGAATGCCAGGCGACGTCAACATCTATTTTTGAGGTCGAAGAAGCTTCCTAGCTTGCATCGAATAAATATAAATAAAGTTTTTAATTTAGGAACTTAAAATAATGCTTAAAATTCAGTATTATTTTAAAGTATTGCAGTATTTTTGGGTGTTTTAAAATTCTTATCTATCGCAGTGATCAATTAAAATTAATGTTATTTGAATGAATCAATTTTTTAAAAATTATTTACATTCGAAAAAATAAAATTCAGTGGATATACTGCTATGTCTCATTTATCTAATCTCAGTATTTTTAGTATGATTTTATGTATCAGTTAAATGAATGAATTTAAATAAAATTTATTAAAATTTAAAAAAATAAAATTCTGTGGAAATACTGCTATGTCTCATTTAACTAATGTCAGTCTTACGGGATTAGCATTTTTTCTCTATTCTATTCGTATATCTTAGTATTTCCACGGGTTTAATAAAAAATCTAGTGAAAATATTGCAATGTGTCATTTAACTAATATGAAGAACTTCCACCACATCGTGACGCATGCCATACAAGATATACGTAAGGTTGACCTGGAATTACGTAAAATTTCCCTGGAAAACCTTGAATTAATCATGAGTTTTTCTGCTTTGATTGGCTGGACACCCTGTTCAATATTACTTATAAGCGTCGCTTTAGTTACGTGAATGCTTGAAGTAAAAGGAAATATAAAAGACCTTTCCATCATCTTTTTCATCCAAGTGATTTATTTCTTCTTTGAATTTTAAGAAAAGCAGCCTTTGCACAGAGTGATATTGCTCTGAAACCATTGTAGGCGGTATAAAGAAAAATAATGAAATAAATGTGTTCTTTCGAAATAAATTTAAACATTCATGTGAATACTTGATTTTATCAGAGCAAGAAGAAAATGTCTCTATTGATTGGGTCACGCAAGGCGTTTTAAAAATAAATTCAAAGAGTTAGGTTGCCATAAAATACATGCTTATGCAAAATGTATGATCCTTTAGAGTCCTAATTTTTGCAATAGATGACAATCAACATGGATCTCAAGCGAGAGGAATAACGGTGCAATAATTACCCATTGTCTGACATCATCCGCACACAAATGATAACCTGACGATGGATAAAAATACGAGAGATAAAATCGACCTTCAACCCGATTTCACGATTCGTATAACCTATCTTCACGTGATATCATCCTCATCAGACTCAACGCTGTAGCAACATATTAATGAGAGATTGTTCAAACCTCACGAGATGACAGCCTAGCTTAAGTTTTGAAAAAGTCCTCTGCGCTTGCGTTACAATTTAAATGAGGAATAATTGCGTAAAAGAGCTCTTTTCGTCCATTCGAGTCATCAGTCCTTTCCTCGACCCACTTGAGAACCCTTTCTCTCCGTCCATGTCTCTTTCATTTGTGTGGTTCGCTCCTTTTTCCATCAAGCGGAACTTTCTCTCCTTGAAAGCTGAGAGAGAACTTCCTCCTGTTTTCCTGCTAGCCGCCGCGGTCCCTCTCTGTGTGCCTTAATTAGTTCCCTGTGTAAGCTGCTTCGGACGGACTCTGGTTCCCCTCGTCGTTGGGGTCCGGACTGGCGACTTCGTCCGTCCTTCCCAGAGAGTTCCAGGGGGCTAACCAGATGGCGTCATTAAGGCCACAGTGGCGCGGCTTGAATTTCAAACGGGGAACTAACTATCCGGTGTCGCAACTATTTTGGGGATTTGGCCGTCCAGGAAAGGGTTCGAATCACGGCATTGTCATTCTCGGAATCCATGATCACTCTAATTTGGAGAGGATGAATTATAAATGCATGAACTGCTATTCTATTTCGATATTATTGGTAAAAATAATTTCTGTGTATTTTTTTGGATTGAACGATAAACATTTTTATCTAAAACTTGTTTTTAAGATATATTTCATGCGAAACTTATGTCAAAAAAAAAAGTGTTTATGATCTTGGAGTATAGGTCATGATTTAAATTAAATACACAATTGGCCAACGTTTCTGAGATTTATTCTCCTTCCTCAGGGCTCTGTGATAGAAAATTTTCGTTACGAAAATTTTCTATCACAGAGCCCTGAGGAAGGAGAATAAATCTCAGAAACGTTGGCCAATTGTGTATTTAATTTAAATCATGACCTATACTCCAAGATCATAAACACTACATTGTTGTAATAATAAGGAAGGTCAGGAGAAGAAACTGTATTCATTGAAAAAAAATAAGACTATGTGAAGGGCACTACATTATGCAAATGAATGTATTTGATGTATGATCTTAGGTTTTCCCGGCGTATCAGTTGCAGAAAAGTTTCTCGGGTTTTCCACCGGTTGATGTCGTCCATGTCTCCCGACGTTTCGTTCCGCGACTTGCTGATCATCTTCATTCGGAAGATCCCCTGAAGATGATCAGCAAGTCGCGGATCGAAACGTCGGGAGACATGGACGACATCAACCGGTGGAAAACCCGAGAAACTTTTCTGCGAATGTATTTGATGTCAATATAAATCTTTGATTTAATTGGCAAAACGTCTTTTGTGATCCATCCAATTTGAAAAGTTTCTTCGTGCGTTAATGAAACAGAAATATTCACATTGGAGAAATTTATATCAAAACAACGTATACGTTTCATGCTTTTACTACTATACTACCTACAATGGTTTTAGAACTTCATATCAGTCTGTGCCAAGACTGCTTTGATTAAAATTCAAAGTCTAACTTAACCCTTAACCGGTGACGTGCGGTCTGAGAGACCGCTGCGTTTCTAAAATTATGATTATTTTCAAAATTAATATTTCAAAATATCTATAATTCTCGTTAGCTTCATATTTTTGCATAACAAGGACATCCCACACTTAAAAATTAATGTTCCTTTTATTAAATTTTGTAAATTTGAATTTAAATTCGATTAGCGGTCTGTGAGACCGTACGTCACTAGCATAAGAAAGCATCAAGAAAGGAATAAGCTGGATAAATTTCATAGCTGCTTACTACTTAGCCTTCCAACTTAAACATTTAAGGTTTTTTTTAATCTGGCGACATATTGATGCATAAATAGAATAATTATAACTCAAGGGTTTTGGGCATCAGTTTTTTGAGCCTGCTTCAAATCACAATTTTTAATGACAAATTGGTTCGTATTGGGAGTGTAAAAATTTTAACATAAGTTTAAGAATAGTTAAGCATTCAAACGAAAGTTAAACAAAACAATAACAATGGCGTTGCAACATTTTATGAATTTTTGAGTTATTGCGGTCTCCAATACCGCACGTCACTGGTAGTGCAACAAATATTTCACGTCACTGGTTTAAGGGTTAATAACGTGAACGTAACAATAGTTGATGGAAAGGTCATCTATATTTTGTTTTACTTCCATCAATAACTAAAATTCTCCTTCTCATGAATAGGATTAGGAGAGCTGCCATCAGAGGAGAATTACCAGCTGAGGAGAGCTACCAGCTAAACAAGAGAACTAACAGCATTGCGGCTGCAACGTATCTGGCTTTGTAATATTCTCATATTTTCAAAGGAAGCTACCGACATGGTACCACGGTGGAGAACTAACAGCATTGCGGCTGCAACGTATCTGGCTTTGTAATATTCTCATATTTTCAAAGGAAGCTACCGACATGGTACCACGGTGGATTTTTCATAGTAGTTTGGACAGAAGTGAGTCTTCTTCTTGGTAGGTAAATATCAATATATTTTTCAAAGAATTTACACCTTTCAGCTGCCGTGCTATTTACCTTCAACATGAATAAAATATTCGTGTATGTTTTATGTGACGAATATTCGTTGATTCTTTCTTCGGACGAGCAAAAATAACGCACTGACCCAATAGAACTTTCCCCTCTTTCTTCTTTATTTTTGAATAATTTCTTCCTGATATAAATGAAAAAACAGGGCGCTACATTCGAACCCTCCCTGCGTTGTATTTCCTTACCTTCAACTCGCTTCCACGATTCGGAAAACCTACATCACGTGACATCATCCTCGTCAGACTCAACGCTGTAGCAACGCATTAATGAGAGATTGTTCAATCCTCACGAGATGACAACGCTGTCGTCACGCTGGGCGTGGGCGTTATTCTTTTGTCTTTCGGCACGCTGCGCAGCGTATTACGGAAAGAGATTGTCGCCGGCAGGATTCAAGCTTGGTACTCTTGTGAGTGAGGAACAAAAAATACGAGATGAAACAATAACACGAGCGAATGGAAGGGATACCGACATCTCGCCACGGAGCCAGCGAGAGGGATAACGGTGCAATAATTACCCATTCCATGTGGAAGTATGCTCGTGCAGTCGTTTTGACATTATCCGCACAAGAATAATAACCTGACGATGGATAAAAATACGAGAGAGAAAATCGACCCGCGTCCGCTGTACGTATTCCAGAATATAAGCTAAAATTCTCACAGCTCATTCACTTTCCAGCACCAACGCATCCACCATTCATTGACGGGATCCTTCACAGCCCAACTCCTCCAAAACAATTGGGAAATGTAGAGATCTGGGGAAATTGTGTGAACACTCGGCTAAAAATAATAAGAAAGTGCGTTCAACGTTTTCCGAAAGATAATAGAGCGATTGTTCGAACACACCCAGTTCTTAATTCTTGCACATTACCGTGAATGTCGCCATACTTTCGCTGAAAAGCGAGTTTGTTTTTCCTCGAAGGTAAATGTTTTCGCACGGTCTTCGTTTTAAGTACCTTCAACTCACCTTGCGTCCACACTAGGGCAAGGTGTGAAGCAGGACAAGCATAGAAAAATAGGTGGGAACTTTCCGTTGTTTCCGAATCGAATTTTTGTGGAGAATATAATAAAAGGATTAACAAAACTATCATACCTATATGTGTTATTTATCATACTAGGGTAGTATGTCCTCGGTACCGTATTGTTCCACGTAATTACCTCGAATATTTTATTTACACAAAACTAGTTTGTACGTCATTGTCGCCAAAACTTACTAATAAATTAGTGAAGGAAAGAAATTATCTCAATTGCAATGTAGGTACTAGATAGAAGTTGTGCTTCGTAAACTTAGCTTAAATATTTAAATAAAATATTGTTGCACGTTTTCACAATTATTTAATCCTTACGATGCGTTTCGACTCTCACAGCCATCATATGGTATAAGACATGTAATGATGGCTCTGCGAGCCGATATGAGTCGTAAGCATTAAATAATCGTGGAAAACTTCAACTACCTTTGTTTAATACTCAAAAAGGTGCAAAGTGGACTGTGCTAGATTATATTGCCGCCGAATGGTACTTACGAAAATTCGGAGGCGTTAACGCCAAGGCGAGCTGGCTCGTGGTCTCGGAAGCAGGTTCTCCTCGATGTCCGAAGCACACGCGTTGCGTATTTACTTGCCAACAATTGACTTCAATTCAACAATTGAGAAGCTTACGGCGAACACACAACAAAAAACAAAAGAAAAACAAAATGCACCACTCGGCGGCAAATACGAAAAGGAAGTTTACCGAAAAACCTTGTTTTTCAATTAGTCTAACTTCCAATATTTCACGCCTGAATCGGTTGAACCTATAAGCCAAGTAAAGTAGATTTAAAAAAATACACTCTGAATATGCTGCATGTCATCTGTTTCATGACGTGGGTCTCAACGTACCTGTCCGAAAACACCCGCCTCAAGGTGGCCAACCGTAAGGTTCAATGCTATACTGCAATTTAACGTAGTAGTTGTATTTTATAACTACACTTTTTGCAAGTGAATATTCAAGATTAAATCATTATCAAGATAAGCTGCCAAAGGCACCTTCTTGCCTACCTCTTGTCACTAAATTCGATATTCAAAGTGATACGGGCATCAATTTTCGGTTGGCATGCCCGATGAGTCAAAGGTCGTGAGTTCAAGCCCTGCCTTGGGCGTGTTTTTTTCAAGCTCTGGTGGTAGTGCTTCCAGTAATCTCAATGGCAAGTCAAGGCTAGTCGCTATCGCAGAGCAAGCGAGCCTCGGGACCAGACGGCAGGGAAAAAAACTAGAACAGCGCTCGGGTCGGAATGGCTCTAGGCGATTTCAGCCCTTTTCTCGAATAGTTGAAGCATAGATCGATAAATGTTCACATCGGCTTCGTAGTTCACATTCTCAGCTAAATATCACTTCGCTTGATTAGAAAGGCTTCTATTTTTCTGCTCTTTCAACGAATGACCAAAAAAAAAGAATGCAGAAATGATGTGAAAACATGTACCATTTTCCGTTGTTGGAATTTTTTCAAGCGTTCTCATTTCATAGTTTGGTCATTAAGAGAGCTTTATACGGAGGGAAAAATGATACGTACCACGTTTATTCATTGTTTTTACTAGGCTCCTTCCATTATTTGTTAGAGTGAGCTCGCTCGTGGTTACGAGAGCATATATATCCATTTCCAAATTTAACATTGGAAGCAGTAGGCAGTAATATAAGCTTTAGTTTGGAGTATGTTGAATGACCATTGTTTTAGTCTTTTTATTTCGATTGGTCTGTTTATTTCACTGGTTAATTTCGAAACAGCTTAATAACGTGGTTTTCAGTAATGTATTGCATGAACGATGGTTGAAAAACCATGCTCACCCACGTGAACAGAAGTTTGCTAAAGAGAAGTTTATGCATGTTGTATTAATGTGGGAGTATCCTTGCGCATGTTGAAGGCTGGCTTTGGTACTTTTCTTCGTTTCAAAAAGTCAGAAAAACTATATGTTGGCCTAGGAAAATGTCAAGAACCTGTAGGTGTTTTAATATCTGTTTTCGGTGATCGGGGAAGGAATAGATGGATAAAATGGAATTAGATCTTATTGTGAAATGACTTGGAAAGTCCTAATAGGAAGGTGCGATATACGGGGGTAATATAAAAATGAGTTAGATTGCCCAATCGTATTGTAGTTTCTCTATCAAAGCTCTCTTTTAAATTAGCTGAAAAACAAATTGTTTCAGAAAATTATAATCGCAAAATGTCATTCAACATTAATTATTTAATGTCCTTAAATATCCAGAATATCAAATTATCTGTCGACAATGCCGGATACTCAAGAAGAACAGTTGTCATGGTACCTGCAAAGTGCATCCAAAAAATATTGCGTTGCCATAGCTCAGTAACTAAGGAGTTGCGACCCCATGTTTACCGGTAAAAAATGCTTAAAATTGTCTCCCTACCACCTCCTGAAGTTAAGCAGATTCTTCCTGAAACACCCTGTAGAAACCTACCTTAATCGGTGGAAGATTTCATGAACATGGTATCTTTTACCGACCTTGTTAAGCTTTCTATGAGAAATTATGAATATTAGAAGGTTATTGTCCGTTTTCAGAGCGTACACTTGTTCTTCATTTTCTGAAACCTTCCCTGGTGCATGAAGATAATTTTGAATATACCTTTCCATCTGGATAGGTATCCTGGCCACAGACCTATAATACTTTGCTTTCTTCTCTCTCTTACTATGCTTGTGTTCAATACTCCTTGGATTAATTCCGTTAAGTAGAAATAAGCGGTAGCGATAACCATTTTCGGCTAGCCTCATCTACTTACGTCTTTGTTGTTGCAAAATTTTGTTGTCCTCATATCGAGAGAGTTGTAAGCATATTTAATTGATGTTAAATTAGGTCGTGTTCTTGGTAAAGAGACGCGAAACTGAATATAGGTTTCATTTTGGCTTAGCGCTGGGCCTCCTCGTGGATTCCAGATAGGTTGAGGACTCAATTATTGTTAGGAATGATCACTGGCGAACATAGGATATGGAGTGGTCGCTCGTAATAAGCACACCTTTTTCTCTTCGTGTTTCGTTGTAAGCGGAATGTTTTTCCTTGAAAATGGTTTGAGGAATTAGCCGAATTATGTTTTAAATTAAATAATGTGTTATTATCGTGGAAGTCCATTTTCGCGTTTAAATATGAGGACGAATTTTCCCCTTGAGGTATTAATTTTATAATGCAAGGAATTTCTGCAAGTATCTCCGCATTATTTTCCAACTGGTTTGTAATGGTGAAATATATAATTACATTAATTAGTATCGAAGCATTTTTTTAATGGTGGATAACGGGGTTTGAGATCTTACAATTTCCAAATGTATAGTTTTCTTTCCAGTCGCGTATTTTTTTATAATTTCCTCGAAATTGCTTTCTTTAAGCAAGAATAAGGGAATGCAAATGATATGAATGGATGAAAACATTCTCAGATAATACCACGTATTTGTCTGCGTGAAAGAAATGCTTTCCTAATGGGGAATGGGTGGTGGCGGAATGAAAATTCTGACGAAATGGAACTCGAAAAAGCAAGGGTTTTCGGACCGGTCATATCAAGAGGAGCGATCAGAGGGACTTCGTGGCGAATAAGAGGAAGGGGAATGTGTTGAGTGTCCCCGTTTTGTGCCTTGTAATTGTTTGAATGGTGGAAAAGTCTAACGGAGGCCTTCAATCAGCTGCTTGAGTCAGTGTATCTATATAGTACTACCCCGCAAGCCGCCTCGATATGGCATCCTAATTCATTATTAAATGGTTAAGTTTTTATCGTTTTGCTTTTATTATTTTAAAGTTTTAGCATGTTTGTATTTTATATTGCTCGTTTTGCATTGTTGTTATGAAGTAATAACTGAGTTAAATGCAGGGGTGCCGACTTATAAAAATTTCTGGGGGGGGGGGCATAATGGGGGTCTGGCCCCGTAACATTTTATAAATAGATAAAGATAAAGATATTTATTTCACTGCCCCAAAATATTACAACATATGTCATACATTAACAGTGAAATTAGACACCCCTTAAGATGAGTCTTGATTAGGGGTTGCCATTACATACAAATAAGGCAATGCTCGGCAGTACATTTTATATTAACTTTTAAACAAAAGTGGCTCTTCTATGAGTCCTTCATAGAAACATTTGTCCATGTGCATGTATACAACCTTGAAAACATACAAAATACGATTAGAATACAGTAATAAGAAAATTAACATGAAATGAAATTATAATAAATTTTGTAACAAAATAAGTTTAAGCAATTAAACGAACAGATTATTTAATTGTCTGCGAGTTTTAATTTTTTAAGCATTTTCGAAGAGTAATATGATCAACATTAAAACCCTCAAAACTCGAATCTCGATAACTTGACACTCCGGGGAAAATCGAAAAGCCTCACACATCTTTTCCTCTCCCCGATTTCGAATTTTATGAGGGGGCTCGGGCCCCCTCAGGCCCCATGGAGACGGCGCCACTGATTAAATGCAATGTCTACTCTATTACAACCTGAATAACTGTTTATTTATTTTAAATATAATAACTCCATAGCAAGAATGCAAAACGGCCAATGTAAATTGAGTGGGTGAGAAGGCAAGGGTTACAAGTGATTTTGTTTTCTAAACAGAATTAGGTACAGAAATTAGGCAATGAAAAAAAACGAGATTAATTAGATATTTAGTAGTGCATTTGATTTTCCACTCGATGACGGCACAGAACAGAGACTCACTCGTATCCCTTGGCAACCAAGTTTTTGTGTATTTATTCTAACAAATATATTAACCTAACTCTATTGAGAAAAAAATCACTTTACCCCTTGGCTTCTCAACCCCTCACTGAAAAACTCGATAAAACTATGACACGACAAATGATAAAACCAAAACGATATAAAACTAAATCATATAATAATGGATGAGGACACCATACCAATACGTCTGTGGCGGGGGTGTTAGGACGCCAGACAAATAAAAGAGATATGCTCTTATGAAATTACGCCTAGCATTTATTAAAGTTCTTCATTGTTCGGGGGAAAAATAAATCCCATACCTATCCGTTCGGAAAAATATCTCTCCTAATTTATAGTTTCTGTCAAACCTAGAAATATAGTGGGATTCCAAAATTGTTTTCCGTGTCGCTCTTAAAGATATATTTTCTCAATTGTTCTAGCAGTCTAAATATTGCGCGCAGTTTCTTGCGTCTCCAAGACTAATTTTTTTAACGTCCGAGCGACGCTTTCTGTTCGTCTGTTGCAGTTATTAAAGAATCGCGCTGCTTCCTTTTTATTTTGTTCATTCCACTAAATCAGGGCTGATTCCGTCAAGAAAAACGTTTTTCTTGCGACCTATCAGAAATTCGCGTATTCATTTTACTACTGCATCCTGTATTCTGTAGGGGGGTTATTCCGTACTTCCGAATGAAAATGATCACATTCGGAGAGGTGTTGAATCTTCTAATGAATCGTTCATTCAATCATTCGATGCTTGATGTTACAACGATGACACGATGGAAATGAGCCGTTCGCATGGAAGTGAATCCTCAAGGTGAATCGTTACTCGCGCGCCGTTGGAAGCCACTCATTGAAATTTCGAACGCTGTACTATTTATATAAATCTGGGTGGTAATTCGACTCAGAGTTCAAACTCGGATATACAGAATAACCACCCTAATTCAAATATCTTACTGCCTTTAAGGAGACGTATACCTCCCACTTGACCAGCCCTTTAACGTGACGATATTCTTGTTAAAACACTAAGCTATAATCCTGTTCATTATCGGGTAGAGGGTTATCAGCGTTATGCTGTACCTATCTAATTAATTGAATTTGATCTTTTCCTTAGGTATGATTTTTAAATTGCTTCTTACATTTAGCTACTTATGCATCTTTTTTTTCTATATTTATGAGGTTTTTTTGGGAGATTTTTCAGTTGTAGTTAGGTTTTAATGTTTAAAAATACGGATACAGCTCGAGGACATGGGGGTATCATGTTATGAGAGAACTAATCAGGGGTAATTATGCCTTTGGGGTGTTCATGGTAAAAGAATATCGGGTATTTTGGTGTAGCGTAGGAGCTGAATAAAGCGGGTCCGTGTTGGAAGTTTTTGGAGCGAATATTTGAATGAAGGAGGCAAGGGAACACAGCAAACGAAAATAAAAGACAGCGTAAGGGTGAATGCCTTCATAATGACATGGGAAGGGGACACAATGGAATCCTTCCTTTCCATGGCAACTGTGTCAACAAGTGAGGCACTGTATGGCTGGGGAAAGAGCTCCTTGCTCCATGGAACAACCCTCATGAATGCGAATCGGATATCGATTTAAAGTGTTGAAAAAGATTTTAAAGGGCTCTGATGAAGAGTTCTTCAGAGAGGGAGTCGTAAAATGGGGAAAAATGAGTACAGTTTATTCCGTAGGCCCTGTTTGACACGACGCTTTATCAAGCATGTGGAAGAGTCTTTAAGAGAAAATGCTTTTTAGTCTTACAACTCAATTCTGATATCGATTTATTAGTAGAAACGTGGGAGTGCTAGGGTAGTGGTTATACTGCAGGTTTCCTCCCCCATAAGGTCATAGACCATCTTCATTGTATTTCACTTTGAGCGTCTGCATCTAAATATCGACCGCTCCTACGCGCAGCGAAGTATCTCAAAACATCATTCCATCCAGGCGTGTCTTGAATTTATATTCCAGAAAATCGTGTGTAAAATTAATCTGAAATCTGAAAATGTATCTGAAATTTCGTCAAAATTTTACACGCTCGATTTTCTGGACTGGAAATTCACGATGCGTCAGAATGGAATGGTTTTCTTGAGAACTATTTTGCGGCTAGGAGCGGTCGATATTATCGCTTTAATAATCCTGCTGCGGAAGGTGTTAGAAAGAAGCCATTAACATGTAAGACGATACAAAATCATGTAAGTTCGTGTCGAGAGAGATTTGGCTGCCTCCATTCCACCAAAAATTTAATGCAATCCAGTTTTATGTGGGGAAAAACGAATGCCTATAACGATCCGTTCGGCAAAAAATCTCTCTCATTTTTATCATTTCTGTTGGACCTGGAAATATTGTAAGTTTCTAAAATGTGGTCATTTTCTTCATTTAGAAATATGCCCTTTCTATATTGCTAAATCTTTGCGAGGCTAGCACGTGGCGTTTCAAGTTTGTAGTGTCTCCCGTAGTCCCTTGGTCTTGTTAAAGCTATGAAACGCTCTCTGTTTCTCGGAGCAGTAAATTTGAAATATTTTTGCTTAGGTGACAGTTTATCTGGTTCAATTTATACGCCTATCTTAATTATTATGCTGACATAATATAATCCAAGGCTCAGATTTATACATAATTTAGACACCCCTTTGATATCATGAATGCTATGTAATTTATTTATTCGTTATTATATTTTATTATTACTATCCACGTTATGAATGAGTATCGTATATATGTTAGATTAAATTTAATTCACATGAATTGCCATGGGAAAAATCCCCTGGACCGAACCATGAACCAATTACCTTTGGCTTTCCGGGCCATTGAGCGGATCACTACACTATCCAAGTTCCTCATTTCCCATGGCAATTGTGCCGAGGCTCATGGTTTTAGATTTTAGGCCCTTGCGGTCCACTTAAGATGGCTACTTGAGAGAGTACTGATTCCATGTAGCCACATCTGGTTGATAGCCTCAAACCGCCTTTGCTAAAGCCGCCTTTCTCGCAGCAGGATTTAAATATTACATACTTTAATTCGATTATTAAGTCATTTATTGACGCAATCGATGTTACTTTTTAGGGCTGCATTATTGAGTTTTTTAATTGATCGTTAAAAATGGCAAAATATGGGCAGGTTTTATTTTTTCATTGATTATGCACAAGGAGTTAAGGGCATAACTCGGTTGCGATGGCGTATGGCCTCTTCGTATCTTGAATGATACGTTGGTTACAATGGCCTTTTATCATTCTCTAAATATTTTTTGGGATCGCTAAAATCGCCTAACTTCTACTCGTACCGTTTCGCGAATTATATAGTTATGTAATCGATCTTTTGAAGTGACATAATAGTTCAACAGATTCAGGCTTCAATTGACGGAAGTTAGACATATTTAAATAAATAAAAGATTGTAGCACTTTTACACAAAATGCTTTACTGCGCACAAAGCGTTTCGGCTAACAGAGCCAACATCTGATGCAGGACTAGCTACCAGCTGTCAGTCTTGTACCCGATGATGGCTCTTTGAGCCAAAACGCGTTGTACGCTGTAAATTACTTTGTGGAAAAGTGCTACAATCTTTTATTTATTTAAATATGACATAATAGTGGTAGGTTTTTTCCATTTACTATACGTAAAGAATTTGGACATCAAGTGGCTGTAATGATGTCCCACGTTTACTTGGGTATAAAAAGAAATAAATTTTATGTTGGTTACACTATCCATTTCTCATTCCTTAAATATACTTCGGTACCGTTACAATAGCCAAACCCCTCCTTTCGCGCATACCAGAGAATTATGTAATTGATCACTTAATTTGTGATAATAGCGGTAGGTTTTATTTTTCCATCAACGAAAAGAATTTGGATACCTCCTGGCTGTGATGTTCAACGTCCTCATTACCGCACTAACAAGTGAATGATATGTTGGTAACACTGTCTTTTTCTCATTCCCTGACTATATTTCGACACCGTTACAATCGCTAAACCCTCTCTCATAACCTATCGTGCGTTAAACCCTTCCTTGGTTCGAAAGGAATTTATATCTTCGGTTTATTTATCAGCGTCGTGTAAATTTGTTTCGTAAAAGGGTCTTATGTGGCGACTAATACTTATGATACTGCCTCTCCCCGTATACTTTGCCCGTGGATATAGCGGGTCTTAAGCCCAAGGAAACGACGACCAAGGGGGTTCACGAGCTCCGTGAACGTTAATGTCACTTGTATTGGCCGAAAGGTTTTTTTTCTCCTCCTCGCTGTGACCCTTAAATCGAGCAGTGCGACCATGAGGCTGGAAATCCCCTTTCAAGAGGGGAGAGAAAGGGAGCAAAGGCTGTATTTCGCTCTCAGAAATATACACACAGGCGGCTTGCAAGCGACTGAAAGCGATCGCGGGGTTATTCGTGCCGGGTGCGAACGAAATGCTTCGAAAGGGCGATAAATGTTTCATTTCAAGTGGAGGAAGAAAATTGAATCCGAGTACTACGAAACCACCAGCATTATTGGCATAAATCGAGCTTCAGGATGAAATCAATGGCTTGCGAGTTCACTTGGTTGAATGGTGGCATGTTAAATTAAAAAAAATAAACTTTGATATATTCCACAATGTATTTATTTAAACGATCTACCGGTTTATTTTACTTATTTTTTTTCGTCTTTTTTCCTCTTTTTCTTTTATCACTTTCTTTTATCTCTTGATAATGACCTGGAGAGTGCAAAACCGGTCGAGTTTTTGAAATTAATGCTGTATACAATACAATAATTAATACTGTAGAACGTAAAAAAGTTTATTTATTTAATTTCAGGACTTATTAAATCAAATGTTGCTTTTACCTTTAACGTATGAAAACACGTCTTATTTTCGAACTCTATTATTTCGATCGACTTTAGTTTTAGCGCATAGTGTCTTGAAAGTGATATTATGTAAGAAGACTTTAGGTCAATCGAAATAAAAGATTGTGAGATTAAGGCTAAGTTGATGCATGTGTTAAATATTAGCAATTTCTGCAGAATAGCGCCTGAAATCGTATTCAGTTAAAATAACTCTTTCTGTTTATTAAAGTGGCGAAGTGAACCGGCGAGTTTTTCCTCCTTTTATGTCGGCTTGTCACCTCCATTGCTGTTATAGAGAAACTTCCAATATCCAATAAAACGATTCCATACTTTCATATCTCTATTTCTGCTGTACCGTTTACATTGTTTGGGAAACCATTTCGATATTTCATTCCGGACGTGATGGAAAAACTGAAGCGGGGTATTAAGCCTTTGCCAGCTTGAACTAGATGAAATTTTTGGAAACACAAAATCAAATTAAATTGATTACTCAATCAGCAACACCTGGAAACCGATTGTAAATAAATATCAGAAGTGAGGTAAAGTGCGTAACGCCGGAAGAGCCAATTAGGAACCAGCGTCACCAAGCGTCACAGAGCGGACCAATCCTGAGGCACCTGACCAATTACCTCGAAACGTATTCTAGATACAGAACATAATTTTACGAAAATATGATGCTTCGTTAGCACCATGGCATAGACAGCTGTGGAAAAGTCGGTTTACAAGAAACTCACCCGGAGGAAAACCCGAGAAGATTTCACTAGTATCATCAAATTTCTATGTTTTCTGGCGTCCAACAGTTTGTAGCGTGAGGTGTCTTATGCAAAATTCTACCTTTAAAAGGGTATTTTTTGCTGTTTTCGATAATTGAACATGAAATAAGCATGCTTTCGATCGGTTGCAGGTGCCTATAGTGACGGTTTGGGTATGCCGTAATTTTTTAAGTATTTTATGGATGTCGCTGGACCCGGTGGCAGCGGGGTGAAGTCTTGGCCTCCCAAACCGAAGGTCACGAGATCCAATCCCACGTGGCTTGGTTATCCCTCTAGGGCGTTTGCCCATGGGTGTTTTCGATCTCACTCGCCAAAAATGAATATCTATTGTTTTCTGGACGGTGTAAAAGATATTCTTACAGAAAATAATCTGCAAGGAATAAAATCCAATAATTTATAATCCAATAATAACAATAATAATAACCCGCCACAAAAAATGTTCCTATCATATCTTCCGACTGCGTGAACAACATTTGTTTTGAACGATACTATGGAATCAGCGACCTCTCAGGACATCTATAATCATAAATTATACGATTGGTGATCCATCCTTGTACGCCAAAGTCTTCTTTCAACGCCAAGTTGTTTACGAATATTACGCAAAGGTAATGCAAGTATTCTCTGTAAACAAAGTAATCCATCCTTAAAATATTTTATGTACGTGAAAATACTTCTGCCATCCACTATAAAGGGGTGAAAAACTTTCACTTGCCAATATGAAGCTTTCGCCGCCATGGAAAAAATAAACGCTGCTTCTTGCGTTGAAGAACTGCTTTGTAGTAACAATTTTACGATTGATGATCCATCCGTGTACTCCAAAGTCTTCTTACAACGCCATGAAACAAGTTGTTTACGACAATTACGCAAAAGTAATGCAAGTTTTCTCTGTAAACAAAGTAATCTATCTTTAAAATATTTTATTTACGTGAAACTACTACCGCCATCCGCTAAAACGAGGTGAAAAACTTTCACTTGCCAATATGAAGCTTCCGCCGCCATGGAAAAAATAAACGCTGCTTCTTGCGTTGAAGAACTGCTTTGTAGCCAAGAAAAACCCTGGAGAATGCTTTAGCCAAGATGCATGGATACATTTTAAATTGTATCCGGCTTTTATGGTAAATGGAGCAAGCGGAAACGATAGCGAGGCAAAGGGGTCAACGGTAGAGACAAGGAAATTTCTAGTGTATTTTTTTTTCTCCCGACGCTGCAAAGCGTTTCAAGTTGGCCTCCCTGTCTCCAATTCATAACCTCTGCCTACTTAACGCCTCAACCACGCACATAGGCCAAAGGAAGTAAATTTTTATTCCTCTCGCGACCGGATGAGATATTATCTCAGCGTCGTGAACTCGTTAGCACCGAAAAGAATTGTATTAAAAGGAAGAACAGGTCGTCTCTCTCTCTGTTTCTATCTTATTTTTTTATTTTCTCTTCTTCCTCGAATCTTTTAATTTTTTATTTCGGAAGACTTCATTCGGCCAGCATCTTAATAAGCTCGGGCGTGGAAGGGAAAAAAGGGAAGGAGCCCACTCCCTAATCAGAGGAAACCCATTAACTTTCCTTTAATCCTCTACGACGTATTTTCACATATTTTTTTAAGTCGCATAAATTGTGCTCAAACTTCCCTTTTTTATGGTCTCTTGGGTGGTGGGGTGGGTGGGGGTTTGGGATATAACGGGAAATCGCCTGGGGAAACAATGTATCCGACTCTGGAGGAAGTATTCTCGCTTTCTTTTCAGCTTTCTTTAAATTTCTTCCTCTTCCCCCCCACACACGTTCCCTCATCCCCCTATTCCCTCCCACATATTCTCATATCCCCAGCAAAGTCGGCCATTCTAGGTTTCTTTATGAAATGCGAGACCGGATACTCTCAGCCTGAGCTCTCAGGGTAAGGATTTTCTTAAAGGAGAGCTGCGTTAAATTAGCCTTTACTCTATCATGTAGGTCGAAGGAAGACTGTGAAATAACAATAGACAATTGTTTCTTCTTTAACCAGGGTCCTCATCAGTGGTCATGCGTCATTAAGAGTAGTTTGACGCAGCCCTAAAATGAAATGTATAGTCTGATAGTACTTTCACTCTTAAGCATCTCTTCACGTTATATTATAGCCTGACCCATGTGTTTAATGCTAGTTTTTCCTTTTCCGTTCTTGCCATCCAAGTGTTCCTCGGTGATAGCCTCAATTGCATCATTATGACTCATTATACGGCCGATTAAATAATTCTGCCCTCTTCTTAAGGTTTTCATAAAGCGTCTTATCTCTCCTACTCTTTTTAGTATCTTCGAATTGTTCTTTTAGTCGATCCACTTGTTTCTAACATTCTCCTCAAAATTTTGAATACCTCTACCCTCGATTTTTCAACAGTTATCGTCGTCGGCACCTCATGGAATAGGGTAGCATATTCTGAGTTCCAGTTTCATCCGGTTCATTATGTTTATCGAAGCTTTGACGCTTAGAATAGAACAATAAAATGTGCAAAATGTGCCTGGATTATTTGCTTGCTCCTCAGCACCAAAAATTGGGACAGCTAGAAAATATTTCTAGGACAATTCATGAATTATTTGATGTCATTTTATTTGTAGTATTAATTCTTTGTTCGTTTTCCAATGTTAATTGTTTAGACTGACTTCTATCACCAGAAAGTTTAATTGAACAATTTATTTTGCTTTATTTTATTATTGTAGTTATTCTTAAACGCTATAGTTTCAAAATGATTGTTTTTTTTATGCAAGGAATATCAGTGCATTCAATTTGAAATAACTGCCCGACAGATTTTTTTTATTTTTTATTGAGAGATTATCGTTTTTGCAAAGAAAGTGCGCGGAGGTAGGTATGCTGCAGCTGTGTATGAAAGTAATTAAATATTTGAATCATCGCGAACGAAAAAGGAATTAGGTTTTTATGGGTCCAGCTCATCGGTAATGAATTTTTTGTAGCATGCTATTGTGATAAGTGGTGAATTCTTGAACAGCCAACGGAATGAGAAATTCTTCTCCAGCTCCATGGCAAATATTGATTTTCACCTATCGTATCGCTTTTGTTTGCAGATGCGGGTGAATGAAGATGATAGTGAACCCAAATTGTGATTGAAAAATAACTAAATTTTCAATTTTCCGTCTATTTTAATTATCTCAGTGGTTTTTTGAGTAAACCATCGCCAGAATGAAGGATAAATATGTCAAGTTGTTGAAATATTAATTTTTCTGATATTTATTCGATGGTATTTATGGTATGACCAGATTATTTAATTGGAGTGGAATATTTAAGAAATAATTTTTCCTCCATCAATGGTGCCCGTGTCTTCTTTAGTCAAGATTCATGAATACTTTTTTCGGAGAATATTTTAAAGTGGTAAATCCAAAAATGAAGTGCATTTCGTTTTCATGAACATATAAAATTATAATCTTTTAATTGTTTCTAATCGATGAACGGTGACAAAAAATAGGCTCTTCGCGGTATATTGTATGCTATTTGCATTTTTAAACTCATAATTTTAAACAGATCGTTTTGTCGATTCTTCTTTAATCGTATGAAAAATATTGAAAAACGCTTTAATAAATATGCTTTATTTACATGAAATAGATATAGCGTTCGTTATGCCTAAAAATCATGGAAATAATAAAAATTATACTCTTTACATGTTTACCTTTTGAGTAATTAGTAAATGAATGCTATAGTTAAAGTGAAATAAAGCTAGTTACGCGAAAAAGGCGCTTAAGTAGCTACAAAAAGTTTTAACTAGAAAATTTATGGATTGAATTATCAGCGTTATCTGTTCCCTTAATTTGATTTTAATCCCGATAAACGTCGTCTGTGATGGAAAAACATTTTGTTTCAATAAAATTTCCTGTAAGTATTTGCTTTGAACTCTGTAGTCGCGAACCAGCCTCCTGAGAGATATAAGTAATTCCTCAACTTCGTCATCTTGGACAATGAGGCTACTAAATAACAGGAGGATGGACATGAAGGAAATGCCTAATTATATTTTTTCGGCCAATACTAGAGTAAGCGGTGATGGTTTGCTACCCTTTTGAGGAATACCACGTTAGAAAACTGGAGAAAGTTTTGAGAAAAAGAAAGAAAAGCATTGAGGTACGTATGAATAAGCTGAAGAGGACTAAAAGAGTTACATAAATGGTGCGTAGTCTTAGTATGGGGGGAGTCTACAGAACAGACGTTAAAGAAGTAGGATTTTTTGGTTATATAGAATACTCATGAAGAATAAAGCCAGAAGAGAAATCAAATAGTCATTCTTCTTTGGCAAAAATGAATGTATGTGCTAAGTGAAAGAAAGATGCCAAAGGCTAATGTCAAAAATGTCTCATTCCTAAAGAGGAATCAGTTACCAAAAGAGTTTTTTTAAACCGAAACCTTGTAGCATGCAGTTATTCAAAAACAAATCAAATGATAAATGCGTACATAGTTATTATTTAGCTGTAGTTCTTATGAAATTTTAACGGGAAATATTAATATCTTTCTATGGTTCATGATGTTCTTCAATTCACTGCGATGTAAACTAGCTCTGCCACCTAATCACAGTCGAACCGCACCGATCTGTACGTATAAATAATAAATAAACTCTGGCTGATGGTGAGCTGTTATATTTTTAATTAAATCTGTTATCGATGGATCGTTAGACACGGATTAATCTTCGTGTTTCTATCGGTCCACATAGCCATATGATACTACGTCTGCATTCGGCATCGTGGTGCCGGAGTGCTATATTTCTAAAACTTGGAGTGTTTCCCTACTCCAGCGATATTTAATAGGTCATCGATTCCGGGCCCCACTTCCCTCCGAAAATCGAAGTTTCTCGCTTTGGAGATGTGTGGTTATGATATGAAATGCGGAATTCTCGAGTAGACTTCCTTTTCATCGGAAAAACACGTTGCAGAGACCGCGAGGGATTTTTAATTTATGTCGACGATGCAATTCTCAACGACGGGCGGCCAGCGCAACATCCTCGCGACCTTCCTCCTTGCACACTCGGATGCAAGCCGCTGCAGAAGGCTGTTGTTCTTGACTTGAACAAAAAAATGTTCCGTAAACCTCATGAGTTCCTGCTGAAGAGAATGGTTTTCTATTGGCTCATCATTTTTCTTCTTGTTCACATACCAGCGTTGTAAAATTACTCTGATTCCCTTCTATAAAGCTCGTATATTCTTCAGTTGAATCATTCAAATTGTCTATGTGACTTGGAATTTCCTTTCTCACCTTTCCTTTAATTCCAACCTGCTTATTTTATCTTTAAATATTTTTTAATAGATTCTCCAATATTCTCCAGTACATCTTCGACCTGTTGAAAACAATGATTTTCTTTAACCTTGATGAATGCTTCAGCAGGTAGATGTAAAAGAAGGTGTAGGTACCTCTTATGGGCTTTACTTCTCGTTTTTCTATATACCTGGAATAAATATGGACTGACGCGGAATAAATCCCGAAAGAGCTACATCATCTTTCTTCATTTTCTTCATTGTACATTTTTACCATTTCATGCTCTTCCTAGTAATTTTTGCTTCGTTCCTGGCTACACTATCGTCATTGATATTTTGACTTCAAAACATTCTTTAGAACAATTAAAATAAACAGAATAATCTCTTGATATAGATGATAAATTTTGAGCGTATAAAATCAGGAGAGATCATTGGAAGAAATATATATACCATATTATTATCGCTTTGCATACCTGTTGGCTGCAGTAATTTCTCTTGGATGGAAAATTTTACCATTCTATAGTTTTCTCCAACCGATGATAATTACTTAATAATTTTACGAAGTAATGAAGTTCTCTCTTCCCTTAAACCAACTCAAACTAGCATATGGTAAGACTCTCGAGTTCTATTTTGTGTATTCAGTTTAAGGCCTTTTTTCTGTTTTGTTCGTCCACCGTTTTTTATGACGACCTAACGGTTGGTAACGTAAGGTATTATTTTCTATTGATTTAGTCTTTTATACATATTTTATTCTCTCAGAAGATTTGTTTCTCCTAAATCAACTGGTTCCACGGAAGGTATTTTCATTCATTACGAACAATGAATGCTGCGGGAAATATCTTCGAGACTGATGTAGAATCTGAGTTTTTCCCAGCGTATGCTCTGCAGGAATTTTTCTCGGGTTTCCCACCGGGTGTCGTATCGGGTTGTAGTTCCCAACGTTTCCATGACTAAGTCCGTCTTCGTCATCAGGAGTTAATGTTGAGCCAAGTTTTTTCTCCGAACTTGAACGGCCCTCATGAGTATAAATACCGGAGAAAAAACTTGGCTCAACATTAACCCCTGATGACGATGACGGACTTAGTCATGGAAACGCTGGGAACTACAACCCGATACGACACCCGGTGGGAAACCCGAGAAATATTCCTACACATCTTCGAGACTATTAACTTGAGACCACTATTAACTGGCTAAAACATCAAGAAGGTGTTCTCACAACTCTCTGTGTTCTCTCCAAATTGCTCTGTAGGCAGAGCTTCTTCATGTTGCCACGTAGTCCGCTGTTCGTGAAGTCTGTACTCGGAAGGGTCAACTTTCGCAAGGAAGCAATTTTTTGCCCGAGTTCGTGAGGGGATACTTCAGGAGCCCCAAGCGGTAATTAACCCGAGACCTTCACAATTAAGGTTGCAATGATGCCATCAGCACTTCTTCATCTTCTCTTACTTATTCTGGGTTGTCGTCAGGTAGAACAACGTTAGACTACTGTGTTGGGCAGGGTCGCGGTTTGAAATCAGTGACTCACCTTATTACAACGCTCTACAGGATTTCCTAAGTAAACGTTCTGAGGATAATTAGTGCAAAAGGGAAGAAAAATCAGTAATTAGCATGGTTATTGGAAATTCTGAGTGGAGATTTATAATAAAGGGTTGTAAGGGAGAATATTTTCTGTTGATGTATTCCCTAAATTTAATCTTCAAGTATCTTTTGATGACTTAGTTTACGAGAAATAACTTTGCTCTGCTAAATGCACGCTCTCCTCTTCTTAATGGAATGAACGTGCTACTGTAAAAATAAAAACTATGTACACCAATGATTTAAACAGGCATAAATCACTCAGACTTAAATTGCTCTATATGAATTAGGCGGATCGAGTTATTGGAAAACCCGATGAAAGTAGTATTATATGGCAGTATATCAAGTTGATTTAAATAAATTAACGAAATTCATTGCAAAATCATAAATGAATGAATACCTTAAATGACGTATTTTGGAGAAAGTTTGGTTATGGGGAAATGTAGGCATTAGCATTATATGGTATTTAGTTTTGAAGCATTATTGTATTAATAGAAATAAATGTTTTTTTCACCCATAACATATGCTGCTGGTTTTGCACGGATTTTTAATGTACTGGAATATTAGGAGACAACGTGGAGTGCATTTGGAATATATTTAAGTGGTTTAATGATGTTCAGACTGTATTGTTATGTTTTTCATTATAATTAGTTAATAATGGCTATAACCCGTCAGCGTATAGTAAAATTTCGGTATTCGATGCCTGGTCTTTAGTCAGTGAAGCTCTCTCAGAAACATTTTCTTCGAATCACCCAATCATTTTCCTTGATACACTTATTTTCTTGCTTCTACCTAACTCATAACCTTCTTCTGTCACTCTTAAATTTTAATAGCAATTAATATAGCCTAGGAGTATAGGGCAGGGCAATGAAATGCAAAAATGTCTGCAGACGTTTTGATATTTGTTCATTTATATTGTCTTCTAATTTCGATATTTTCTGTACATATTCATCAGGGATATGAATAACGGTTACAATTAATACATGAAGGCATGATCTATTTTTACAATGTTTTTTACAATAATAAAGTAAAATATTAAAAAAATGATATTTTATATAAATGAAAAAGAAAAGACAAGAATTTAACGCCTTATTTGCACTTTGTTTAACGATTTTTGCAAGGCTAATAAGATATCGTGTTTACCATCAATTTTATCGAAGCGTCGGCAAATATTATCCAATTAATTTTCCTGACCCCTACTGCAAGACTGAATGAATTACTATAAAAATGGTGGTGATGATAAAGAAATCGTTTATTAATTTTAGCATTTCTTCCTCCTTATTTATCTTGTACCTCACGTAATCGTACGTAACGTCTCCGAATGGAATTGACCCCCATGTTGCTGAGGTGGTTCTGTTTTTTTCCGATTAAGCTTGAATAAATATATGTCTCTAGGCATAAAGATTGCGGATATTACTCCCAAAGGGCTTGAACCTAGGCGTCGCGTCGTTCCTGTGTATGCGGCTGTAAATGTGTGGAAACTAGCCATAAAAATGCTGAACGTGACCGAAATTCCAAGCGCTTTCAACTAATACGTCATAACGTGTATTTACACTGAATTTTAATAGGAAATTTTCATCCCTATCTTCTTTTATGACATCAATTTTGGCTCTCTGTTTGTGCTGAGAAAAATTGACGCGCTAAAATTTAGTTGCTTAGTTGTTTTTGTTGCTAGGCTTTATTTAATTGTGTTATCCAAAGAGCTGAATCAGTTAAAAATCGTCCTAATGAGTTTAATTTGAGTAAAAAGCTTCCAGAAAGGTACTCTTTTGGGAAATTTGGCCCAATTAAGTTTATTTAAACTAAAGCTGGTATTAAAATCACGTGGTAGTAGCTTGTTCGAATGTATGGCATTTTCTTACTGTTTATATGCGAAGGATGTGTTTCTTTAGTGTTTTGTTTCCATAGCATCATCTAAACATACTCTTAAGTAACTGTTATTTTTCCGAGAGAAATCCCATTGTTTCAGCAATTTTTCGCAATTCCTTTTTAAAGGGTTTTGATCTTATTTTCATTGAAAATTTAGGTCTCTGGATTATGTCCTTGCAAATTGTCCATAAATGTAAGATCACTCTTCATCCTTCCAAGTGGTAGTATGATGAATCCTAATAGTGCCAGAATATATAGTGCCGCATGCTGTAGCCTTGTGAAATGTAATCTATTCAGATTAAATTAATTGGGGTTAAAAATTAAAGTTTTTTGGGATATTATGACGAACGTAATTTCTTGGATAAAATTAAGTCTGCTAAATTGTTTTAAAATTAAGTATTCTGAAGTCTCAAAGTTTATTTTCGAACCTTACGTGTTAAGTGGTTATTTATGAATATAAGAAAATTATGGCGATATAAGGTTAAAAATAGTTCGAAATTATAGTGTTATTTCGCTGGCTATGCATGCACATTAATTTTTGTGCGGGGAAGAAATAGAGAAGAACCGGAATAGGCTTAACGAATATTGTGGTTTAGAATCGACCGTAAAGTGGAAAGTTTTGTCTCTGAACCACCATTAATTCACCATTATATTTTATGGTTTTAGAGTAGGCGTCTTAGCCTTTGGGTATACACATTATAGATACAAAGTGATAAACTACTCATTCAAGTTTAATTTCCACCTGCTGCTGGTTTTATCTTGATTTTTATTCTACTGGGATATTACGAAGAGAAAACCTGGAGTACAATTGGTAGTGACTTTTTGTGATTTTATGATGTGCACAATGCACTGTTTAGTATTTCGTTGTAGTTGAATATCTTCAATGTTTTTTCGCGGATAGATAAATAATATTCAAAGTAATGTTTTTCTCACCAGTCAGCTCAAATTTTAGTAATTTTTTGAATCTTGGAATTTTTATTTGTTGTAAAATCTTTCCAGTTTACTTTCGGAAAAGACATAGGCTTATTACTGTGAGCTGGATGATATGAAGGATGGGTTGATATGAAAAGGGAAGCATTCCTTTCTGCTGCGTTAGTGTTGGTTGATGTTTGATATTTATTTTGAAATAAGGTTTTTTTTCAAGGAGCATTCTATTCAAATAAATGATAAATAGTTATAACAGGAAATATTTAAAGAAACTTAATGAAAAAATTATTATCTTTCTCATAAAGAGCTGGACACTGCTTCTCAGCTTCTTCTTTTCCGTGTACATAGTAGGACAGTAGTAGCGTTGGGAGAGGCGAGCGGGGAAGGGACACGAGCAGCCTGTCGCTCCTCTCTCCGCCGCGCTGCGTGGGCGTTGGAATATTTTTTTTTCACACACCACCGAAAACAGCACTGTTCGGCCTTTACATCGGGGTTGATAACATTTAGCAATCACAAACATCCATGCCCTGGATAATTTACCCAGGTGGGACTCGAACTCGCAACCTTCGGGTTGGCAGGCGAGGACTTTACCCCGCCGCCACCGAGGCCGGCCTTCGCAGGCATAATCTTATAATTGGCATTTTATGGCCAAATTGTGACAGCAACGTTGAAATGCACGAAATTATTGTTCTAGAGGGCAGTAACTTAACAATATCTATAGGGAATGACCATTAAATATTAAAATCGTCAATTATGACTCTCCCTCGCCAGAATAGTCACTGAGCGAAGGTCAGGTGATCACCTAGAGGTCTCAAATTGTTTTAGCTTTATCTTGGCCCAATTCCACAATTTTTCTTTAATTGGGCCAGGGTTCCTAGGGAAGAATCGATTTTTTCGTCCGCCTTGGTTAATTGTTCTAGCGTTGCTCTTTTTCGTTTACTTTTGTGATCCATCCTTTTTCCAATACAAGCCTTTATGTATGTTAAACGCTTACCCTTAACCATTAAAGTAGCGAGAAACTTTATATGAAAGATACAGTGGTCGGCGTGATGCGGTGGAAATCTATGATATTCAACTTATTAAAACAACTTGTCTGTTTCCACACTATTTTATTTTTACCGACCATGGTTTCGGCAGCTTGTGCCACCAGCAGCTTGTACCTTGACAATGGCACAATCTACCGAAACCATGGTCGGTAAAAATAAAATAGTGTGGAAACAGACAAGTTGTTTTAATAAGCTGAAGAACCTTTTTTGTCACTGATTCATGGAAAGTCATTTGAAATGTCATTTTGCATTTTATTCTTTTGGAGTTGCTAGGGAATGGCTAAAAATGTACATTATTCTCATCGCAACTTATTATTACCTTCCCTGATACGATTCTACTACCAATGAATCGCTATTTCGGGTTTGCTTTAGCGACCTCATTAGCGTTGCTGTTTTGATGCGCCTCTTACTTTCGTTTGTCAGAATATAATCGATAATCACCACGGTGTTTGGTATTTTTAGCACATATTTTTATCATTGTCGTCATGAGTTTACAATACTGGAATTGGTTTGACGCAGATCTCCATTCCTCTGTCCTATCCGCTACTCTTTTCATAGTGACCTAATTTGTCTCTTTTACGTCCTTTATAACCTGTCCCATATAACTAATTTGGGGCGTCCTTTGCCCTTTTTCCCTTCCAACATTCCTTCTATGATTGTTTTCATCAGGCCATCATGTCTCTTAGCATGGCCAACTAAGTTGTCGCGTCTTCTCTTTAAGGATTTTAGAAACCCTCTCTTTTCCCTCACTCTACTTAGTACTTCGTAATTACTTAATATTTTTATATGAATACATTTTCAGAAATATACCACAAATTATAATCCAGGTTGGGAAAGACAAAGTACCAAAGACACAATAAAAATGATACATTTTTTCGGTGATATTGAACACCTTCCTCAGTATTAGGAGCTAGACGCTCTTCTTCCTAACTATGAGGAAGGAGGTAGTGCTACCGAAAAGTTGTATCTTTTATATTGTGTCTTAAACACTGTGCTTTTACTAGCCTGGGTTGTATTTGTGGTCAATACCCCATCGAGGAGTATGAAGAATTATTTTTAAATATAAGTACCTATGTATTTTTTACGTAAATAAATCATTTAGGATGGAAATTACATGGTTTATTTGCACCGTTTGGTGGCAGTTCACTGGATACTGTGTACGATGTTCTCCGGCGACAAGAAGGGATACTCACGCAGTATGTCCAACCTGACGGATTTCTCCGCCGGCTGTGCCAGCTTGGTGTTGGAGGCCTGGCACCTCAAGATGGCGTCCAGATGACGCCTGCGGACGTCCTTCACCTCCAGGCGGTTGACGGACACCCCTCCGGGCGGACGACCGTCGTCCACTGCCACCCCATCCACAAGTGCGTCTCCGATGAACCACGACACCGTAGGTGGCGGCTTGCCTGCGAAGTGGAAGAAAGACAGGTGTGCAGTTAGTTATCGGTAGCAGAACATGTTTTAATGAAGTATGGTTCGCGAATTTACTTTGTGGAATTGTGACATAATGGAATCCAAAGTAAACTTTTTAATATCTCTCGCTGTATTTGCTAAACATTCAAACAGTTTTGACTTTTTCAGGTCATTATGGTGAGGTAACAGAACCTATTCTGATATCTGCCACCTGTTGATAATGACCATATAAGGTCAAAACCGGTAGAGTTATTGATATATAGTGTGCGGAATATGACAATGCTTGTTTATGATTCCATATTGAATTGCTGGGCTGTCAATTCGCCATCACCGAAAAAAGGTTTTCTTAAATATGGAAGGAAATATTCTGACATCCGTGAGGTGATTCTTGGAGAGTTTTTTCTAATCTTGCGCGATCAAAACTAATGCCATCTAATGTTTGCAGCCTGAAACTTTATAATTTTCAGGACCTCCTGATTTTAATGGAAATATTCTTGATGTTAGAATGTTTTCGGGAAGGATATAAAAATAATTTTGGAATGTCTCGGATTGAATCTTTCCTGCTGACTATCAGAAAATTTAGAGGCTTTTATTCCTGAGGGTAGGACTGCATTGAGGGTGGTTGACATGAAAAAGGCTGCATTGCATACTGTTACGGGATTCGGAGTTGAAATTTGATTTTTGGTCTTTATCTTGGAATAAAATTTTGTGAATGAGGAGCATTCTCTCCAATGAAATGCTTTATAACTGAGCATCAGAATATTTAAAGGCAGTTAAAAAAAACAATTATCTTTCAAAACAACTGCTCAAAGAAGAAGCCGTTTCATTTTTGGTGACAGTAAGGAAATTGGTGACCGTATTGGCTGCAACCTGTGCCCACAGTGCGTAAAGTAGCTTTTGGTGTGTGGAATTGAAGCTATAAACTGCTTTCCATGTGCTTTTGGAGCAAAGTTATTGCGACCTTGGTAGGCTAGTGGGTACTCACTGGCCTCAAATGCCTGGCGCATGCTTGGCGTGTATTTCAGCGTGAGGCGTAGACTACTGTAGTCATTTAGTCAATGGGGCAGCCCACAATTCACGAAGTACTGAGCTCCATGCATCATTCAAGCATCGTTATTAACATAGAAATGGAAGACTGCCTAATTATACTACGGTATGTGTCGTATAGAGTGGAATGTGTCTGATGATGGAATGGGAATATGCCTTGAATATGAATGATGATTAGCTAAAACTATTACTCTTGTGGTCCAGGTTTACGAATAAAGGGTGGGTAAAAGCATAGAAATGTATTGAATTTTAATTAATTTATCAACTCATCCAGTACTCATTGATTCATTACAAAGATTGTTTTTTATTTTATCTACGTCTACATAACACCCCACAAGCCGCATCATTAGGCGTGTGGCCATGGGTGTTGTGACATTAGTCGTTTACAACTAAAAAGGATATGCTCCAAGGAAATTTAGCCTAAAATTTATTACTGAAGTTCTTCATTGTTCGGGGAAAAAATGAATACCTATACCAATCCGTTTGTTAAAATATTTCTCTTAACATATCATATTTGTCAGACATGGAATTATAGTGAGGTTCTATTATCATGTTCCCGTGTCAATTTTAAAGATGTTTTTTCTCATCTTTTATCCTTTCCAAATATCATGGCGACTGGCCCAGTCGTGCAAGCTCAGAATGTATCGGACGACGTCGCGGCAGGAGGTGGGACCTGCGACACGAAGCGTTTGGGATAGGGAGAGAGAGGTGGGCGTTTTCAGTTTTTCTCAAAAGACTTTGTCAGGAATGTAAACGAAAGAATGTCTCAAAAGCCCTCTTCCCAATTGGAAGCGCAGGTAACTTTCTTACGAATTGTACACCATGAAGGTCTGAAAGCGACTGAAATTACCAAAGGCTAGGCTCCGCCTATCGCATTATGGTTGATTTTCAGGAAGTCACGCGCACTCCGCCCTCGCCCCCCCAAAAAAATTAGGCCTGCCTCTCAGTCACAAATATATTTGAAATGAACTCTACTACATCAATATGAATCCTAAAATCCTCTTCTCAATCACGTAAATAATTGAAGATGTACGAAATTTTGGGCCTCCCTTGTAGCCTCGATAATTCTCAATGAATAGCGCTGAAAAACAATTCGTTACTTCCACGATTTATTTAATAATTACTACCGTTTTCGGCTGTCACGCCATTATCAAGTACACAAATGCAAAATAATATGGTGGGGTCAGGTTTTTCTATGGTGGTTATTAGAGGGGGTTTTTGGAGTTGCGATTGGTAAAGTCGAGAGGGGAATAAGGATGGGGAAACAAAGTTTGTCATTCGGTTTGTGGGGGTGAGGGTTTTGGGAGGATGATGAGTAATATCTTGGGTATGGGTTAGGATACGTTATGTCGTTCACAAGGTTTCCTTATATAGTAATCTCACAAATTTCATAGGCATCCAGTCTCCTCTTTCCCCGGTAAAATGCAGTTGAAATAAATTTTGAAAGTATCGAAGTGTTTTTCATTGCTAATATGGAGCCCTTCCACCTCTTACAAGCTTCAAGTTTCGATTTTTTTACAGTTTGATTAATTGAAGAAAATGACACGCTGTAAATTTTACCCAATTCCCCAAGCCTGCAAGGGGATGTAGATAAGCTTGTGCATCCAATGCAATGTAGCCAAACACTCTTCTAAAATCGTATGGATTTAGCCTGCAGGACATTGCTAATTGCGAGGCAATGTTTTACTACCTTTTTTTATTCCAGTTTACAGCCTCAACGTGCGTCGAATTAGCGTTCTACGGTTGAACAAACTGCAGTGATACTCTTTAAAATGAAGTCCCTTCGGAATAAGGTTTATTACTCTTACACCGCACAGCCCGACGTTTAATCACAAAGGCCGCACTGAACCCAAGCGGAAAGCATCGCTTAATTAAGGGAGGGGGGAGGGGGCGATGTGATGGAAGCATGGAGGTTTTCTAATCATAAAATTGGTACCGTCATTACGTTAATGCTGCCGATGTGTACCCCCAGTAATTTCAACTCCACCCATTAATTCAATATTCTAAATTCCGCACATATGAGTGAAGCCCTCATGTTGTTCCGCGTGTGAATTAAATCGCCCCACTACTTCAAATGGATATGAAAAGTTCTCCACGTGGAACGCATTGGATTCGAATGCTTGCTCCAATATTCCGTATTGAGGTAACGGTCATACCGCTTGCCTATCCTCTTTTGTTGTCTAAATATTGCCCGACTTCTTTCTCTATCTCTGTCACCAGAGTTCGGTTAAAAATTGGAGGTTTATATTGCTCTCGTGTAGGGGAAGTTCCCATTCTTCACGAGAATTTTCAATTTATCAAATCGAAAGCTGTGTATGTGATGACCTTGCCGTAAATATCGCTTTAAAATTCGAAAAATATTAAAGGAATAGTGATGACGAAATAGGAATACCAAGTATCGTTGAAATGAGAAGATGAAAGAATATAAAATAGGTTAGCATTCTGAAATAACGGGAATCATAGTTCAAGTTTTTGATTGTTCCATTGATATGCGTCTCCTGTTGATATTCATGCCTGAATTAGGTCCTGCGTAACTTTATCCATGCCATACGGGTCAATTTATTCCATCAGATTTTATTTTTCTCATGGATAAAGCCCATAAGCCTTTTTAACTAAGTCAGCGCAGATATTTTTTTACTAGGCTATAGTGAAAGTTTGACTTTAATGTCTTATTGACAACTCACCAGAGTTTTTCAAATGAAAACTTGAAAAAAGGTGTCGTTGGTTCTTTGTTGCATGAGATTCGATATTGTTATGGTATTCTACAACTTTACATAAAAACACATCAAATTTATTGGAGACTATATCATATTGAAGTATTTTCGAGCGATTTTAATGCATGATGATTAGAACCATGAAGACAATGGAAACACTTGTTATGCGAAATTTCAATGAAATAACATTGGATTAATGAGAGCGCCATCTAATTGCATACAAAATATACCTGAGTGTAATCGATCTGTTGGTTTGTAGCCGTATAATTTTCTTGCCAGAACATGCTGTCGCTGATTCTTGCTGCCTTCACAAGACCTTTGCGTGCAATATGTGCATTATTGGAGTATCCTATAACAACATTTTTCCATTCGTCACCTTATAACTGTCGGAGAAGAATCTCTTTATCCCTACAATGGATCACGGAACATAAGTCTGACGACAATTTCTCGTTAGCTAATTTTGCGCTAACTCGCGATGCACTCAGCATGCTCGGTAGGAAGAATTGAAAATCTTATTTGTAAAAAAATATATCCCTGGATGCTCAACTTATGTTAGTGGAAAAAAGGAAGCTAAAATTTGTCCCTTCTAAAAAAACTAAGCTTTTAACATTGCATTCTGCGACTTTATTAGTAGCCACAGGCAAAATTTTGGAGAAAAAAATGAAAGTTTTCATTGTTTCCTAATGTATTTCAGAGTTTTATTTTGTCAATTTTAAATAAATAAATTGAGATTTTAGTTTTCAATAATAATAAAAATACCGAAATGTTTTAAATGACCCGCATTTTTGTCATTATATGCCCACATCATAAGGTTTTAGATAGCAAATATTAATGTCTATTTATTCTTGCAGTATCTTAAAGAATTATATGTTTGATATTTGGGAATGTCGGGAAATTTTTATTTTTCAGCTAAGAATTTACCCATTATCATTACTTCGTAACCTAGTTCCTTGACACGATCCTGCACTTCTGTATTTATCGTTAGGAACTTCTCGTACTTTATGGATAGATATTTTCACGATGCCTAATACCTTTTTGAAGTCGATTGACGACATTTTTTTTCGTAGCTGCCAAGTATTTCCAAGTATAATTTAAAAATGAGGAATTGAATACACTGGACGGCAAAAAACATTTTTTCTCGAGCTCCGATACCATTCCTGTTGATTCTTGTGTAAAATGACCTCTTGAGTCCGCATGTGACATCCGTTTTTCTCCATCACCCGCCATTTTCAGAGGATACCCCCCTCCAATTTTTAAAATATTTTTTCGATAATTTTGATGGCCGACGAGTATTATTTTCGCATTTATATTTCTTCTAAGGGTTTTGAGAGAGGAAAAGTTCTAAAATATGAACATTTATGCCGACGAGGTAGATTTGGGGGGATTAGTCTACGTAAATAGTAAACAAACGGTTTAAAAATTATTAATTTTTCCTTTTTTCGTAATTTTGTTAATTCATTTTCCGCATATTCCATATATCAGCTTTGCGTTTCCGACAATATTTATTTATGCAAAGGTATTTTTGACATTCACATATTTTTCACATGAATATCGCGATTGAGAGGTAAAAGTCCGATAAAATTGTTGCTAGAGCTACTGAAATAGTATTTAGCATTATTTAATCTTAGGAAAGGTGTACCTAATTAATGCATAGTAATTTGTGGAAACGGCGCTGCAATGAATTATATTATTAGTGCCCGTGATATTATTTTAGCATACGAATCATCATTAAAAATGTAGTTCTCGGTATTTTCAGCTAAAACATCATGGTACGTTGCGTTTTTTAATGGAGAATTAATTTTTTTCTCAGAATACCTTATCTAAAGGTCTCTTCTGCAGTTAATAAACTGGTGACCTTTTTCATCCTGCTATTATCTACTGCGTTGCGGTTTTTTATCGGTGTAAAAAGTTTTAATCAAATTATTTATTTTCAATTTATACGGTAAAAATTTGTAATCTAACCCCAAAAAATATCCTGTGAATAGGTCACCTGAAGCTGCAATCTAAGCATTGTTATCACAGAAGCAAATCTCTTTTGAAGTAATTACAACCCCTTTTCGTAAGTGCTATAGTAAAGTTGGGAGAACAACATAGGCTTGCGTTTTCTCAATTAGTGGTGAACAGTGACTCCAACAATTTAAAAATCCCGAGCATATAACTTGAATCCCTTTCCATATAGGAATGGGGAAATAAATGTATTTCTAGTTTGACTTCAATGAAATCCCAGGGGAAAGTTGATTTATAAATATAAATGCATCGGTGTTGGTATCAGTTGTGTACGAGGAAAAAAGTGCGTGTTATCAATTTCAAGGTTCAGCATAATATGTGCTCGTTTACCTCCACAGTACGTCGCTGCACCATATATCAGCACAAAACAGTGCCAAATGATAGGTATCTGTTGGGAAAGAATGCGTTAGCGAGCTAAAAAATGATGAAATGTGTAGCTTTCTGTGACAGCAGGCACTGTGTTACACAATACCGTAGCCCACCCTTTGCTAATGGACTTCCGTTAATTATGCTCGATGGACTCGTCACGCGCATCTTGCGTAGCAAAATATATTCACGTTCGCGTTGACCCGAGGTGAATGGAAAATATGTTCGAGTAAAGACGCGTGTGCGGCAGCTGGTGCGTGGTAGGTATATAGAATAGAGCGCTGCACGTGTTTGAAGAGGGTGAAACACCACCGTTCCGTGCCGTGTGTGGCCGCATCGTAGGCATCGCGAGTGGTCTGATATATGTCATAGCGCACGTGAATATCATACTTGTCCCACTCACTCACTCGCACTCGGAGAGTGTGCCTGCATTTCCCCCATGTTAATGCGGAGAAGCCGGTCGAGAGGTTAAATTATATCCTTTTCATTTAAAAATCCCCACGGTCGCGTTGGTAACCCAGGAGTTGAGGGAAAAAAATAAATAAACACCAGCTGGGAGGCCGAGTGATCTTGCGAATGTGCATAGGAAGTACTCGCGTGCAGCATTGAGTCTAATTGGTATTTTATACAAGAGCACCGTTCGGTTCGTCATCTACCTGTTCAATCAACACGTGTTCGAGCCTCATCCCACGCCCTGGAAAAGTTTCAAGACGTATGACCAAACCCCACACCCCGACCGTTCACAGTGCAGCAAAATTCCGTTCCATCCTTCCAAACACGCCACGCTTTTCAAAACTGCACCACCGTGTTCAATGCGTTGAATGAAAACACCTGGCGGTGTTTTATTCGTGCCTCTGTTTTCCTTCTCCGCTCGAGTTAATTTCACTGCGCCGTTAGCATAACACTCTTAATTATATTTATGAAAAAACGTCAGTTTTCCTCACTGAATCAAGAGAATAAATAAAAGCTTGCAAAAAGTAACGACCCGGTTTTATCGTCATCAGTGTCATAATAGAAGGTGCGAATGTATTCGTGTGCTTTTTTCACTGGCAGTTCCATATTCTAATAGGGCCTAATCTGCAGGCTTTAGTTCTGTAGTTACTCTTTTATTAATTCTGTTCTAATAGCTACTATGTCGGCTCCAGGTTCGTGGCTATTGTTTCATTAATCCCAGCTTGGTATTCCATTTGTTGCTGTTTGGCTACTGTAGCGGTATGATTATCTGTTCCTTACGGTATTTTTCAAAATTTCTCTTTTCTCATTTTAAAGTTTCAGTAATGGATTATAAAATTATCCTAGATTTTCGTGGTAATTTTTCCTCTTTTATGGATTATTTTCCAAATTGGTTTTAGCTATCGCTATTGAAACGTATTAGTATTTGTGATTATGTGAAATAGTTATCACTTTTCCATAGATTATTGTCATATTGTTTTGCATTTTTGTCATCGGTGGAAAATTCAACTCTCTAATTTTGTAATACAAATAAATTCTGCGATATCTCATCTGAATGTGTTAAATTCATCCCTAATTTTGGTGTAGAATTGAATTCCATACATTATTCTCGTCATTTTTCTTACGTTACTATCCAAATTGCCTACTCCTACTAATTATGTCTGTATAGGTAGGCTTTGCGTACAATACCATTGGATTAATTGCCAAGTTCAATGTTTTTGTTTATAGAGTGGGGTTATTCTTTAGTGAACGAAATAACTTGTGGATCCACCTGGTTATTCAAAACTCCAAGAACTCCGACCGAGAAAAAGAAACTCCGACGGTATAAACCGTAAAAAGAAGGAAACAATAATACCCCCAGATTAAGCGGATATATGTATAAGCGCTTGAAGGAAGGCCTGCAGTTCATTCCTGCTCTACGGACGATGAAAGAGTGTTCCATTGAAACATTATCCACAAATTTTCTTATTCGGCTAGAAACCTGCAGCTCGATTCTGTAAATGTCATACCTGTGCTTCGCGTGGTTCGAACCACAGTGGAGTTCTCACGCCTCTCACCGTGAAAGACGTTCAAGCGATCCTGTAAGCCTGTGTCGTGAGATGTTTGACGGATTGCGAACGATTACTTCAGTTTCTTATGTTGGTAGCTCTGCGGATGCGAGGAACGAATCAGAATCTCCGACACAAACCTACTTCAGCGGCCAACTGCAACTTCAGTTACCATAGAGAAACATATACAATGCCGTGGAATATTCACTCCCAAAGTAAATAATACTTCTTTACTCAATTTTGAGTGAGGTCTTTTCTTTTAAAAGTACCTATTAATGATAAGTTACGGTTGCTTAATTAGTTAATAGCTATAAACTGTATATTCCCTCTTTTATATGTTGTCAAGTGCTGCGTATCAAAGTCAGTTATCACGTAGCGGGCTCGTAATTGCACAATTAGCTCTAATTTCCTCATGATATGGAGCTAATGCTTACGCGGAATGAGAACAAGTGTTATTTTATTATTTAATAATGGTTCACTCTCGTATGTGTTTGAGCTGTTCTCATCATTTCAGTACATAATTTTAAATGCGCTGTGGTGCGTATACATGTCTGATTGTGCAAGCCCATGCCACTATTCACGATTTATACTGATGAAAATGTTTCTGGCGCGAATACGAGTAGATTATTAACAGTTTCTGCTAGAGGACGAGATGTTTACATGTCTTAGTATTTCTATTATGTCAACAGAAAAACGAATCATGTTGGTCGTGTTACTGAACGGCAGCAATAATGCATGGAAGAGATGGAATAGATGATCAATGTTTATCTTAACGTACTAAAGTATGCCCCGGCAAGCCATCTAAACGTCTACGAATTAATCGTGGTGTGAACTCAGTGATCCATCGCCAATCTCGCGTCTCGAAGGGATTGTTGATATCGCGTATCTGCCGTCGAAGTATGTGCATCTATTGCCTCCGTCGACATTGATGCTCATGCAAAAGTAGCGGAGGTATGTAAAGAGCCTCCATTCTCGTTAATAAAAACAAATCGAAGGCTTGAACTTACGAAATAAATATTAAATAAATCTGTTAACATTCAATACCGCACAATACTTTTACCGTTGGTTCTACTCCAAATTATTATGAACATTAAGTTGTGAGTATTTTACTTGTACATTCTAGAAGATGCACAATTATAAGATAATTGTCAAACCCTCAGCGCAAGGTTTAACTTCCCACTAACTTCAATCGCAATGAAGGCCAATCAATTTAAATACGACGCGAATGTAAATTTAACTTTACGCATTTCTTTTATTTGTTTTTAATACATATTACTTATGGGAAGTGACAATATGAAATAGCCACCATCGTAATTAATTAATAATGTGCTATTAATTATCAATCACAGCGTAAATTCATAATGAAAAATTAGAGCGCATTGCCGCGACGAAGCTACCACGGGCCCTCTTGGGCGTGAATACTTCCACGGACGCGGCTGTGAGAGTGACGTCACTATAAAGTTTCAGAATCGCTCCAGCGTCAAAGCCGTGAATACATTGACGAAATCTGCTTGTGACGGCCATATCACATTTACAGAATCGAGCTGCTGAGAATTATATATTAATGTAAAAATGTTATTTTTCCGCAGAGATTTTTTAATCTGGTCTTCGTTTCGATATATTTTCGCCTCGGGGAAAAATTACATGAAGCCGATACTATGGTCGTTTTTTGTGGCATGTAATTTGATAGTATTATTTTATTTTGGTCGAGATTTGGTTTTCGAACCTTCTCCACGATTCTTAGCAGATGACACTCTTCGTATGCTCTTTTCGCCAACTTTTTTTATTTCATGCTGGGTCATAAATGACGAGAAAAAGTTTAAGGAAGGTAAACAGTTCTAAATACAATGGAAGGCGGAGCTATCCCAGGAAAAGAGATGGGGACCTTTTTAGTTATCGAAAGTTTTCGAAGGATAAAAAGTGAAATATCTTTGGTTCCAATGATGTATCCTTCATTTTTGTACTTTGACGTTATTGCCGATGACATAAACTACGAAGACTTTCTGCGATTATATCTAAATTTGTTGAATTCATTTTTAATTTTGGTCTAGTTAAGAAGTACATGGATTGATTTTAATATATGTTTGAAGAAAAGTTTTAGTTTTTAGCTTAGAAGTTAATGCCTCATGATAAATATGTCGAACCTACTGTGCAGGAGAAAATGCAGTATGGTACTTGACGTATGAGTTGCGCGTGCACATATCCCTGTCAATCCGCCTGCATAGGGAAGGATATTTTCGCGAGGCTGGTTGACCTTGTATCATCAACATTCATTAATTTAAATATTTGTATCGCTGCCACTCTCAACAGCACTTCTCCATCTCTTTAAATATTTTTAGCGTATGAGAACTCATGTCAATGTCGCACGAAACCTGCCTCGTGTTCCCTATACTTGACCTCCCCAGGAAATACTTAAAAATATTCCTCAGCATCGTTCATCGATAGCGAACGTTTCCTTGCTGAATTAGATCCTATAAAATTTCCTGCTTTCATTTGCAGAGTTGGTTGTAACTTCATCTCAAAAGTCTTAAGTTGTTTTCTTTAATTAATCTCCGGTTCATTCAATCATAGTATTGCTATCGTATTGTAATCCCTGATGCTCTTATTCTTTGCGTACTTCTTATCTACTAGAAGTACCTTCACGAGTATCAACAGCAGCAGCCATAGCCAATAATAAGCTTAGAAACGGCTAATAGCTGTCGTTCAAAGTATTGTAAAACTAGGGCGGTAATCATCGGTCAAATAAAGCAGGATTCAGATAATAATCGGCCCAAATAACCTTTATCTATTGGAACACCAATTGGAATTAATTTTTGGAGTCACTGTTCACAACTACTTTAGAAAATGAAAGTCTATATTACTTTTATTTAGTATGTGTTTTTTCGTCCACCTTGCTATTAAGTATGTTTACAAAAGCCACCACTTATGCCGATGACAGGGGGAGCGAACCTAATTCCACGGAAATTTCACCAATTTAGGGCAGTGAATCAAACTTTATATCCGCGGTGATATAGTTCATCAAATTAAGAACATTTCGATGCTATACCTTGCAGTTGCGAATACTACTCCGCAAAATATTGGAAAATAAGGTTCGCTCGCTGTGGACATAATTGAAAACCGATTAATAAGCGACAGAAATGGCAACATATATATATCTGTGGAATGGAATAGACCTTCCCTTGTGCAATCCCAATAAGATGAGCACAACTCATTATCAAAAGAGATGGGTTTTTCACATGCTATGGACCCTTTTATTGCTTTTTCCTAGACGAATGTCTTCTGTGATAGTGACACGATAAAAAATTATATTTGCGAGAAGAAAGAATTTCTTCGCATTCGCGAGCCTACATCCTTAATTTTAGCCTGTGAGCCTACCTATAACTCTTATAGTGGGGAACTACGGACTTGGAATTGCACGGGGAGAAATATTTTTCTTACCAGTCAAGCCGTGCTTAATTCCCTCAAGAGCAATTTCGCTGCAGGAAACCCCGCCGCGATCAATCAATACGTCTCGGGGAAGGAACTTATAACCTTATAACCCCCCCCCCTCGCCTCACGTCTCCAACTAGGTGATTAAGGTGACACCAATTAAACCGCCGCTGACCGAATATCATGTTTTCTCGCGCCCGAAAATAAAACGAAATAAGCCGTAGGATAGATCTGAGCTTAAATCACCCGCGTAATACGAAGCCATAAAGCAGAGCGTTGGGAGGAAAAGGAGCGGAGAACGGAGTGTAAGGCCGTAAAGCGATGGTTACGCATCGGGCACTTTAGGCGAAGGGCCCGCGTAATGGATAAACCAGGCGCAATAATCCGCTCGACGACAGATCCTGGATATATCCTATCCCGATGGCAAAGCAGCCGGCAGACAGCAGCGCGGCCCCGAAAATTCATGGCGAGCGTTTCGTGCTGAAAGGTTTAGAGACGATGAGAGAGGGGGAGGAGGATTTGGGTGACAAACTAATTACCGGGACGGATTTTCAGGCGTGATTTTCATCGGATGCGCTCAAGTTTTGGTGTATACGGACATTGCGGTGTCGGTAAGGGGCGTACATCAGGGTGGCCCCAGGGGGCACCTACCTTAATGGGGAAAATAAAGAAGAAATAAATAATTTAATTTATCACCCGAAAGGGCATGGCCACCTCATGCAGTGATACTCTGTCATAAATATTATGGTTCTAAAGTATATAAATATTCTACGGGGTTGAAATTCTTCTCGGGATTCCCATCGTGTTAAATTATCCATATTAGCCAACGTGTCAAGCTCCGACTCGGGGCTCATCCTCAGGGCTGCTGAATGTCGTTTTATTTATTTAACCCGGTGGTAATCACGAGAAGAGTTTACCCACATTATTTGCCGGGAATGCATCAAATCATATTTCATAATACAGGGCTATCATAAAAGAATGGTGCGGTTTTGATCATGATTTTAAATGAAAATATAATCACTAACAGCCTGTTTTTTATCGTGGAATTTGTCGTCTCAAACATTTTTTATATAATTAAGAAATTTAAATATGTGCGCCATTCGTTACTCCACAAGAGAGAATCCCAACGTCGACATTTTCCCAGTAAAAGGCGCCTAGGAAACCGTGGATTAACGTCCCATTCGACGGACGGAGTGCTGCATTTGAAGTGCCCTCCCCAAGGCACTCGAGCAGGAATCATGCAGCCTCTGAAAAATTTCTGTTACCCTATCCTATAAATTACTGAAACCGCAACATTCTTTTTTGTAAACCTATACATATATGCGGTGTTCCTATTTGAAATGAGCTAACATTAACTTAATTTGATCATGTGCCTCCCTACTATATTGATCCATCATATAAGGTCATTACTTAGCTCTATTAGTCCAACCACTTGCAAGGGGTAAAGAAAGACAGATTAGATGGGTCTAAAGGCGCGATTGTCTCTCATCACCGAGGTTACGTTCTGCTTAGGGGCCCAACTAATATTAAGTCAGTGATGTTAGACCACTCAAGGGAACATTCTAAGGATAGGCTTGCCCCCCTTCTTTGAAATGAGGTTCTGGGAGACAGAAACGGTGAGTTAAAGTATTTATCAGCATATATAGGTTTTTATAGGAATACAATCATTTTACCTGAAGGGTAGCTCAAAACTGATGGTTATTTTGCGGGCCTGTCAGCGTTTAAAGAACAGTTTTTCGAGACTTGGATAAGAGATCAATGAGTGAGAAAAAGAGATGTCATATAAACAGGAACTTTGGCAAAAACAAAAGAACAAAGGATTATTTTATCGTAGTATATTATGGATTGTAAGAAATTTAATGTTAAGGCATAAGAGAGCTGTAGGTGCTCTGTCGATTAATAATAGTTCGGAGATAGAACTTGTCTCCTGTACAGCCTGATTCACCACCACTGGTCAACAATCCTAGGATTGGTTTGACGCAGCTCTCCACTCAGTTCTCCTATCAGCTAATCTTTTCACACCTACGTATTTCTTCTCTTTCACATCTCTCTTTACTTGTTCCATATATTTTGTTCGGGGTCTTCCTTTTCCATTCTTGCCTTCCACTTGTCCTTCGACGATTGTCTTCATCAGGCCATCATGTCTCAAGATGTGGCCTATAAGGTTATTCCGTCTTCTTATTAAGGTTTTCATGAGGCTTCTCTTCTCTCCTACCCATCTTAGGACTTCCTCGTTACTAACTCGGTCGATCCATTTGATTTTCATCATTCTTCTATAGCACCACATTTCAAAGGCCTCTATCCTTGCTTTCTCCGCTGCGGTCATTGTCCATGCCTCACTTCCGTATAGGAGCATACTCCAGATGTAGGTTCTTATAAATTGAACCTACATCTGGAACGTTTATTAAACTTTGTGCATCGAATTGCTGATAAAACTTAACTTGGAAGGGTTCCAAATGAAAAGCAAAGGTGATAATACTGCCTTTCCATTTGTCGATTTATAGTACGAGGGTCATTTTTTTTCAACCTCCGATTGGTCATGTACAGAAGACGAAGCGATTGATTAAAAATTATTTCATTGCTACTTATTGAGCCAGAAGCCAAGGGCCGATGCCAGAAGCAAAAGGGAAATAAGCAGTAGAATACAACAGGCAAAAATAGCTTTCAACAAGAAGAGAAAGATATACGTTTCAAAAAACATGAGTATCAAGATTAGGATGAATCTACTCAAAACTTTTGTATGGAGCATAATGCTTTATGGTAGTGAAACTTGGACGATAGGAGCAGCAGAGAAAAAAAGAATTGATGCTTTTGAACTATGGTGCTACCGTAGAATGTTAAAAGTTTCATGGGTAGACCGGGTAACGAATGAGGAGATACTGGAAAGACTGGGAGTGAAAGCAGACCTGTGGAGTAATCTAACAGCAAGGAGAAGTAAATGGGTTGGACATTTACTGAGACAAAATAATGGATTGGTAAAAACAGTTTTAGAGGGCACTGTGGAGGGGAAGAGCGGCAGAGGAAGGCCGAGGTTGAGCTATATCACCCAAGTAATGAAGGACATGGGCTGCAACAGCTACCTAGAGCTGAAGAGGCTGGCGGAGGACAGACAGAGATGGAGAGACTGCTGCAAACCAACCAAAGGGTTGATTACTTAGAAGAAAAGACTTATTGAGCACCCTTTTGATGCCCTTTCGGCATAATCACCACGGCGATTGAGGAATTGATCGTGCCTGTGGAAAAGCTTCACTCTATCTTATTCATAGGATGTCGCCACCACCCACACGGAAAATAATTATCTATAGATATCTATATATTGTCTATTTTCATCTATGAATAGATGTATATCTAATAGATGTCTATTAGACATCTATTAGATGTGCAGGTGACAAGGGGCGAATTTGTATACATCTCCGAAAGTGTGTTTTAAAACGCGATTCATGAGCTAAGGAAGCGATATAACATTTGATTTAGGGACAATTTTTTTGGTTCCTTACTGGAGTGATGGCGGACTTGAAACATTTTGCGACGCGTAGAACGATGCGTGGCGACTATGCCAACAGTATCTATATATTGTCTATTTTCATCTATGAATAGATGTATGATTCCATTGAATGGGCCTTAGTTTGGCTGTAATTAATTAATTTCCGAGTGGTATTTTTAACAATTGTTATAATATTTGAAAAAAGGTTAATCTCTACATCAGGATCAGTTGGTGTAGTGGTGAGCGCGTTTGGCTATAGAATGGGGAAGATAAGTTCAAAGCCATGCCGCGGTATTTTTTTTTAAGTTTTCATTTTGATCATACGGCGACAATTTTTTCACTAATGTTAATTGCATCAAGCATAGGCATGAGAATTTTTTTTATAGATATAGATAAGTATAAAACAGATAATTAAATATCTAATAGACAACTACAGTAGACATCTACCGTAGATATCTATTAGAACTGCTGCTATTTTGACAATAATATATCTAATAGATATCTATGATAGATGTCTATTACATAACTATTTATTTATCTGTAGATATCTACTAGATATCTAATAGATGTTTATTTTCTGTGTGGGCAATGACTTCCAATGAATTTGGCTTTTGTCCTGAAGCTCATCGCCTGTTTTCAAACGCTTCTCTGCTAGCGACATCTTCATTTCAGCGTAAAGATGGAAACCACACGGCCGCACTAGGTCGGTATTGCACGGCGGGTAATCGAAAATTTCCGGTTGAAATTGGTCAAGGAACAGTTGGGCTGTATGAGTGCTTAGATGACGAGAATCGTCATGGATCAGAACAATTCCAAAAGCCAGCATGTCTCTTCTTTTGTTTTGAATGGGAATGGGTGTAATGTTTCACACTGTTACACCCTCTTGCCTCAGTGAATTAAAAAAATCTCTTTTATCGGAGGAAAAATCGAGACATGTAAATGATAAAGCCATTAAGCGAGTTCTCTGGCTGTCTCTCCACGGTGCACACTTGGGAGGATTAACTGAGGCAGTGTGGTTAATGATATTGCTACTAACCTTAAACTAACAACTTACGGTCAGAAATGACTTGAGCGTGTGGTTTGGATGACGCGCAGTTGCCTTATCAGCGCAGTACCCGCCTGTCGGTTGTATGGTGTTTTTGCAGTGCGATCGGTGGTTCTTCTCCTCCTACATCTTCTCTTCCTCTCCGAAACTCGAAAATTTCAGTCATAGGTATTGCTTTTGAGAAATGGCCTCATTTTGAATTGAAGGCTTCCTGAAAACTTTTGCGATTTCAAGGTAAATAGAATCACTTCAAAATTTTTGAAAGACAAAACCATGTAGCTCCCCTCCTCGATAAGGCATATTGTATTCGATAAACCATCGTTAAATTCCCATCACTTTTGCTACTCCTGTTATTATCCTGCTCCCTGTAAATTACCTTTTGCACTGGAAATTTAAATAAAGAATTTTTATTCGCCAGGCCTTTGTGTTTTTTTGCTGGAGAATCCAATCTCTTTGTAGGTATATGGATCAAGGTTATTTGGGCCGATTGTTATCTGAATCCTGCTATGTTTGAGCGATGATTACTGCCCTAGTTTTATAATACTTTGAACGACGGCTATTAGCCGTCTCTATGCTTATTATTGGCCATGGCTGTTGTTGACCATTGTTTTATTCCTTTTAACTAGTAAGCATATCTTCATTTTGTGGGCTTACGATGCCCGTGTACGTTTGTTGAGTGAATAAGTATTAATTTTCAACTGCCAAATTCAATGTGATTTTTTTATAAGCTCTCTTTGAAGCTTCAGTATAAAATATAAAAATAATATGCGTGCAAAATAAATGCGCCTTATGGGCTTATTCTATAATAAAGAATTCTTTTTATATTTTTGGCGTTCTATTTCAAATTAGGGCGAATATTCTGCCAAAATTAATATGGAATAGAAAGTACCTTTTTCTAAGTTATAAACCATAAAATTATTGCCTGTAATCCTGGCTCTTTTTGTTCGAGCCATGCTAAGCCGTAAAACAATCAGATACATTAAAGTCGTAAGTGATAAAAAGTTTACTTGTTTACTCACCACCAATGGCATAGCAATCAAGAACGACATCCTCCCCTTCGGAGAGAGGTCCCAGGACAGCAGTTGTAATCTCTTCTTTCGATGGTTTGGTGATGCGGACGCCAGTTGGGGGAACTGTTGGATTTGGAAAGAGAAAAAACGAAAATTAACAACCAGAAAAATATATTTAATCACATACAAATATACTTAAAATCATCTCAACTTGGGAGTTGATGATGGGCTACTGATAAATAATGAGGTGAAAGTAATGAGGTCTGAGAAGGTCCACGGAATATCGCTCATTTGAACCCTAAAATGTTTATTGATACCTAAATTAATAGACTACCTAATTATGGCGAAATAATATATTTTTCAGAAATGATAGGTAACCTGATATAAATACTATACGGTCAATCATATTTCTTGGTTAAACTAATATCTGTATTTTAAAAGCATTTGCTTTATTAAGAACCATTATTTGCTTTGGTAGTGATGGCGTAAAAAATTAAAGGTGTGAGAAAGGATATTATGATGTGGCATTTAATTCTTGGTAAAACTTTCTGTATTTTTAAATCATTTGCATAAAAAACTATTATTTATATTAATAGTGGTTGTGAAAAAGATGTAATGGAGGAAAAACCTAATATTTGGCATTACCATATTAGGGCTCATTCCTGTAAATACCGTGGTATCCTGGCTTTTAATAGGGTTCAAAAATACATATCTTCTCTGTTATAGTAATTATTTACAAGGCTATAATATTGAAATTCAGTTATTGGTAGGACACGAAATATTGATGCGTAAAATCTTTGATTGTAAAATTCTTTTAATAAGCTGAATTTTATTTTTAGGATCCAAAATGTGTTAGAAGATCCTACGCGGGTAATCAATGCAATTGAAAAACTTAGGTCAGTACGATCAATGCTGAGGGGCATGACTTCTGACTCATGCATTTATAATGTTGAGCCGTCGAAGTTAAATGAATTAAAACTTTATCTAAATTTATATGAAACAATGTCCTAAGTTATAGAATAATGGTGGATATAAAATGAATAGACCGATTACATAATGAGGAAGTGCTAAGAAGAATGAGAGAATGTAGAAATCAAATAATTCTGGGAAGAATGCGGAACTACTTAGTTGACCACATTGCGAGACGTGATGACCTGATGGAGACATTAGGGTGGTTTACTATTATTTTTTTATTGCCTAAATCGAAAGATTATTACTCCTGGAGTACGTATTTCACGCTTCTAGATTTTTAAATGACGATATCTATTTTTCACGATTAAATGAAAAGTGAAAATTTTCAAGCGAGCGTAAACGCGACGGGTAAATATGAAAGCCGGGAAAACTCCCGTGTTACGTCGTTCTGGTTCCCGCTGCCGCAAGTGAGGTGACCTTGGGGCGGGGCTTTGAGAGCTGATACGACGCAGGATGCTAGCAGGTAGCAGAGTACCCTGCTAGCTGGTAGCGCTTGGCTTAAATAAGGATTATTAATAACTTATCAAACGAAGAAAACTTACCGACCTTAGCCAGTTGTAATAGGTGATTATTAAGACATGTTTCCCTGAGCCCTGTGCCTCATGCATGCATTGGTAATCTCAGACGACGTAAAACTCCTATCCACTCGTATAGAAACTAGGTCCCTGTGACGTCACGTGGAGTGGCATCGCATTGGCACCAATCTGGCCTTTTACAAATGAGGATAAAATTGACCATTGCCATTCGTCTAAACCGGTATTTCTAAAACCAAATCATTTGTATATTATGTATACACTAATGGCGGGTAACGAATCGCAATCAATGCCTTTCGTTTTCTTTGATGAAGGAAACTACCCTATTGTCGAAGGGCTGGTGGACGGGAAGGTGGGCAAGGAATGGCCCCAAATAAGTAACATATGGCAAGCTATTAATAATGTGAAAGAGAATAAATACGTTGCTATGAAAAGACTGTCAGATAGGAGAGCGGAATAGAGAGCTGCGCCAAAGCTATATGGGATTGTTGACTTATGATAATGTTAATTTTCTCTTTCCAATAACCCCTTCAGAATTAAAAGATAAAGATAAAGATATTTATTTCACTGCCCCAAAATATTACAACATATGTCATACATTAACAGTGAAATTAGACACCCCTTAAGATGAGTCTTGATTAGGGGTTGCCATTACATACAAATAAGGCAATGCTCGGCAGTACATATTATATTAACTTTTAAACAAAAGTGGCTCTTCTATGAGTCCTTCATAGAAACATTTGTCCATGTGCATGTATACAACCTTGAAAACATACAAAATACGATTAGAATACAGTAATAGGAAAATTAACATGAAATGAAATTATAATAAATTTTGTAACAAAATAAGTTTAAGCAATTAAACGAACAGATTATTTAATTGTCTCAAATAAAAATTCAATATTTAAATTATCTTCTGTATTTTTCCAATATATATTGCGTTCAATTATTTTTTTGCACGTGATTCTTTTGAGGCCACATGTATCAATAATATTCAATTTATTTCTGTGCTGAGATGTAGAAAGCAAATTTTTCATGGAAAAAATTCACTCCTGCGTTTTGTAGCACATAACATGACCATGTCATAGAGAAAGAGAGAGAAAGAATAAAAAAGGTGTGGAAAAATACTATTGCTGTTTCAATTATCCCTATGTCATAGACCATACGTTTTTTTATTTGCCAGTAACTGAACTTCGTTGGTTACAAAGTTATTTTGATACTCGATGGCAACGTTTATATTTACTTGTTTTTTTAATTTATGGAGTCTAGCATGAACGTTGGTTTAAACGCTTTGGGAACAGTGTTCCACCCATCCTAGAGAAGTAGTAGAACTCGCCGCGGGGCAATCAGCTTAGTAGCGATGTCCAAATTTTTTTGTATTGTTTTCGGAACGCCCTGGTTTCAGAGCTCGTTTGCTCAGCAATCGTGATAAGCCTTGACTTGTCATTCGGATTACGGGCACTCCGCCACCGAAGTTGACACAAAACACATGCTCTTGGCAGGGCGTGAACTTGTGACCTTTGCTTATCAGGGAATGTTCACCACCGAACTAACCCTGTGAAACAAATGTGAGACACTTTCTCCGTCGCTTAAATGCAAAGCCTTAAATATGAACAAACATGATCGAGGCCTGCAGCTGAAATTAACGCCTCTCAATATTTTTAAGCACGTCTAATTATTTTACTTGCCCTCCTGGGCATTCAGTAATGCAGCTCGCGTAAATTATAACTTTTATTACTAAGTACTTCAAGCCTTACTGTATGGAACGTTTTCACTGTGGAAAAAGGAATATACATACAAAATAGTAATAATAAAAAAAACTAAAATCAATATTTAGCAACGTAACTACGTCTTGGTACCTGAAAAGTACGTAAATACATCCGACCCGCCCATCTTACACCACTAGTGAAACCTTCACTGTATAATTGTTATTTCTTAACATTTAGTCCACCTGATTAATGTGATGTTTTTGCACGAATCTATGATTGTACGGATAAATCAGTGTGTGAGTAGAATCCATAATAGAAAATAGGTTTAAATTACCCTACGGTATTAAGTGTAACACAGGAAATAAATAGTGTTTTATTTAAATAAAGTACCCACTAACCGCACAAAACCTAATTTATACTAAAAACCTAATTTACTAGAGTTCAGCATTCTTTCGGGCTGCATCCGCGTCCGTTGTCGAAGAACCACAACAGTTTCGCCAGCTCTCCTGCTCTTCACCTGAGGACGCTGGCAGGAGAGCTGGCGAAACTGTTGTGGTTCTTCGACAACGGACGCGGATGCAGCCCGAAAGAATGCTGAACTCAAGTAATCACCGCGGAAACCTGCGTACGAACACCTAATTTACTAACTTAACTAAGGTAGTCCCAATGGGGCTGATAACCACCAAACTCGCCGGAACAGACGCTTAACATTAAAGTTAATGGAAGATAAATACTTAGGTCAGGACAATAATCATAATCAAAGGGTCGATTTGCATATACAGATAGGAATTTTTGAAAATCTTGGAGAAAAAAGGTGAAAACTGTCTCTATCGGAAATTGGGGATAGAAATTTACCTTTACCTAATTTAATTTTACTTAACCTAACTAAACAAAGGATACAATTTCTTGTTTATTAAAAACAAGTCTTTATCACTCTACAAGGATCCACGATGGATACAAAGGGAGCGGAGAACCTGTTAAGGGGTTTTCGTTTAGCCCTTACAGTGCCCGGGAGCGCTATCGCGCTCTTCCAGCAAGTTCACTCTTAGATACTTATTGTTCACTAAGCATTCAATAATCAATATTCATTTTACTATTAGATTAACTAGTTTCTTTAAAATATAAAATCAACTCAAATTACCAGAAATTCGTCAAGTAATACATTAAAAATGTTAAACCACATATAATAAGATTTCCTTAAGTTTTTGAATGTATACTTTTAGTTGTTTTTGAGGCCTTTTTTTCCTAACCTTCTGCAAAATCAGTAAAATGCCCGCCATTTTTAGCGTAGTGCCTAGAAAATCAGGCGACATTCAAAGCGTTAATGAATATGGATCTGTAGCTCAGTTGGTGTGTTATTATTACTAGTGTGCGTAATTTAATTACGGAGTGTTATTCGAATACTGCCAGCTGCAACATTGTGCACGGCTAAGGATAATGAGATTTAGACGTTATTGTATTCTTTTTCTGTAATGTGGTCATTGCTTTTTAAGTCTTCGCTAGAAACTTCCTTTCGCTAACTGGGACCACTGTGGAGTGGACCTTTTTTTCTTTGCGTCTTCCGCGATGACCTCATCATCCAAGGCTCCCTCTCTCCAATCTCATCTCATCTCTTCCGTACAATCAACACGAGCAGACAAAAATGGCGCCCGATTCTTGTATTCTCTTTCTTATTTCCGGCTACGTCCGCACTTCTTTATATCCCGAGTCCATTTCGTACCACTCTGGGAGCGAGAAAAGTGGTGGGGGAGGAGAAAAGGGGTTGAAAGAAGCGACCAGAAAGAAAGAAATGAGTTCCTTCGCCATTTATTTCCTCAACCGATAATTTGGATGCAAATGGGGCGATGTGCTTTGGGTAGGGGTCGGCGAGGAAGAAGATAGCGCGCTCACATGAGGAGTTGGGGAAATTGGAATGCTAGGAATACGTAGAGAGGCGCCAGAAGCCACGCTTACCGAGCGCTGTACGAGTTTTTAGCATTTTTTTTATTTTTAAGTGGAAATAATACTTCAGTGGGAGGACTTCATAGGTCGTATTGTCTTTTTGGTGACGCATTTCTCATTTAAACTTTACGCTATCATCTTGAATTTTTCAAGTTGTATCGATTTTATTGGGGAGCGTGTTAGCCTTGTGCAGAGTGGTCTCCAAATTTTTCAATGCAAGAGCCACATTATATATTTTCCACATTTATGCGTGCCGAAGGAATAAAAATTTAATATAAAGCAAATCAGTGCCAGTAAATAAATTTCCTCAAAATTTAGAGTGGAAACATTAAAATATATTGTTTTGGAAAAATTAATATCTTGCTGGAAAAAATCAGCGTAAACCAAATATACTCCTGTCTTTAGTTCCATGGGACCAAATTAGTGCCACGAATGATGCTGTCGTTTTGACTTCAAAATTTCATTGAAATGAGGCTCCAGATCATACGAGCCAATTGTAAGAATTCATTTCAAATGATCATCATACACCGGTGTGCAGCTCCCACTTTGAATAATTCAACGATCCCAGCCGTACGATAATTATTTTTCAAGGCCAACACACAGGGATATCCTTGGCGGGCCGGATGAAAATCTGTGGGTCCGGATGTGATCCGTGGGCCATAGTTTGGAGAACCCTGGCCTAGTGGTTATAGCGCTTGGCAGCAGAACAAATGGTCGCGGGTTCATATTCCGGATGAAGCCGTTGGGTACCCCACTCTTAAATCCTCGAAGTGGGAGGTGGTCCAGGGAATGAAACTAGTCCCCATACCCTTAATGTAATAATTCACAGCTTGCGGCTGAGTCCAGGGTGAGCTTCACCGTCGTATTTCCATATCAAAATATGGATTGTCTCGCTCAGTGATGAAGTATTCCTTGGTCAACATTTCCCTTTATCTAAGTATATAAATTTTACATATAAGAGAATACTGAAGTAATATTTTCAAATGGGAGATGTTGGAAATTGTTGGTAAGGCTGTACTCCTTAAGCCCTGAAAATTCCAAGATGTCAGCGTAAATGTTGAACAATTTATCCGCTACGCAAAAAATCCGGTTGAGCGAGTGAGATGCGTTATTGCGTTATTGCAAGCTTTTTTGAGCTCCTAATTGTTAGATAAAGTTTTAAAATATCATTACTAATGAACATGGTAATTGGTGTGGTAAAATATAATTTAAACTTATTTCTGTTAATTGGACAGGTGCTAATAGAAACTTTATGAATTATCTTCGCTTAAATTAAGAAATTGTAGCCACATACGATATTTATATTAATGCGTTTCAGTTTGTGATTGCATGGAATTCGTGCGTATTGAGTAGGTACTGTTATTTAATAATATACCTGGAAATGTGGTTCCAGTACTTACAAGTTCATTGGATACAGTAAATATGGTTAATCGTATGCTAGGTTTGTATTTATATGTAAGTCCATTATATTATGGTAGGTGCCCTTAGAATTTCAAAGATGAGGCTTGTCCCGTACCATCCTTAGATAACTTTCTCTCTTATTGCACTGATATCCTCAATTACAAAATGAAAATGGCTTTTATTAAGTAGTAAGGTGAATATTTTTGGAACATTCCACAGAAAATTCATTTCATTACAAACAACGTACGGATATGGTTGTAAAGCCAAATCATGAAAAAACAGATGTAAGTATAGGCCTACTAGAAATCAGTGGCGGATCCAGGATCTAGGCTATAGCCCCCCCCCCCATAGATCCGCCACTTCTAGAAATAATAGTTGATAGAAATATTCTCTAATATCTATCTAAACACTTCAAGAATATGGTTATAGAATCATGGTTTGGTAATTATGCTATAGTCTTGAACAAATTTGGACAAATTTTTGAATAAAAGAGAGTTCTAAAGACTAATAAAGAGGCGTATGGCATATACTACGGTATTATTTTTACAATGAAATATAATGTTCAAATTAGTTCAGAAATAATTAAGAGTTTGGGCATAACATCTTTATAAAATACCTATGTAGAACTTTACGGTTAATAGCTTCAGCTATCCTTTTGCCAAGGGGACAACGTGCTCCTTCTCTCTCAAAGCTTCCCTCAAATCTTCCTGAACGTGTAAATCGCTCCTTTCGTTCCCGTAATTGTCCTCGCTCCTTAAGTATTTAGCCTCCATTCCCTTTGATGCTGAGGGTCTATTCCTCTATTCCGGAGAGCTTTGAGGTTTGATCACGTGGTTTAAGGTAGCTGCGGAATGCGTTCTTCGGTCCCTTGGAACTTTAATCCCGCTTATTTTTTCAGTGCGCTGATGCATACCCTCACGCACTCGAACTACACTTCATTGGAAATAAAAAAATCGACTTTACTCAGAAATGAAATGAAAACATGCCGTGGGCACAGGACATTTTTATTTTATTAATTTTGTATAAACAGTTGACGTTTTCGATGTGAACGCTGGTAACATATGATTGTTCGATGGTGACTTCGGTACTATGGGTAATATTTGAAATTCGATGCTCATTTTTTAAAAATTCATCGTCGAGCGCAAGGAATCTCTTCCGTTGGCGGTAGTAATAGCCACAGATATATACAATAGATTGGCAGTGGGAGTGGGGGGGGGGTGAAGCCATGCCTTTCTGCTGGCGGCCATGTTGCTTTCACCGACCTATGCGTTTGCGTAAGTAGGGAACTGGGGGAAAATTACATTGTGAAAGATAATGGCGCATTGATTAAGGCTATGAACTATAGAAAACGTTGTCATTTTCGTTTAAGACGTATCCAATTAAAAAGAAAGGGACCGATCGTGACACTTACGTGGTAAATTAACCAATCTTTGAGCGGAACATAACCGTGACGAAGTTATGAAATTGGTAATATAAGCTGAGCTAAGATTAATACTAATTCGGTTCCTGCTCAATATTATGCAATTGTAATCCAAATGCATGAGTTATCTCGAAAAAAAATATTGTGTCCCAAATGTAGAAGGGGCGTAGCAGATGGGGAAAATGGTTAACTACGTCGTCTGCTAGTGTAGGAAAGGTAGCCTACAATCGTGAATACATGGTATTGTTCACCCTTAGATTTACCAGCGACATTGTCATACTATTCAAACAAAATAATTCGAAAATTCCAAAGGTTTGATGCTTCCACTTACTGTATTTTTGTTGTCAAAGAGTTGTTGCTCAGTTAGAGTTGTCAATTAGACGAAAAACGTAGAAGCAATGCTACCTAACCTTTCACTGCCATAAGTAATCGGGCCAAAAATATTACGTAATTAAATTTGATTCAACCTATTTAAACCCATTATGATCTAACTTTCTGAGCAAGGCATGCTGCTTGGTGCTGTAAAATGCTTTTCTGAGGTCGTAAATAGTCAATGCGATTGAATTCCTATCCTTAAGCATCAGAAATATAATTCACATTATTTTATATAGGCAGTGTTTTGGATTTCCCCTCACGATCACCCAATTGCGAACTTGAAAAGAAGCTATTGGCTTAAAAAACTCAACGATTTGATCCATTATCATCAATAATCAGTTTCATGTTGTTATAATATTCGAAGGGGAAGCAGACTATAATATAAATCTTACATCATGAGGGGGTACGTTTTTAATTAGAATTTCTATCTTACCGGGATAAGTGATTATAACAGACACCATGTTCTATATAGAAGCCACAAAATGATCAAATACCTGATAAGTACTACATGGAAAGGTTGAATTATAATGAATGTGACCGCGTCATTTCACCGCGAGCACATGCAAACCATTATTTAGGCGTTCAGTTTCTCGGAATTTCACTCAATAGATATTAAAAAAGTCAAAACTTATGCTTTTGAAAGAAATTCGTTAAGTTTCCAGATAGAGTTAAAGGTTCATAATACACGCTCTACATATCTAAATAAATAATAATACTACAACGGAAATAAAATTCCGATACAATGTAATGATGCAACAGCGGGAAGTACATGACATAATGGAAACTGGAGAAAGTCTTTTCTTGGTAAACACAGAAAACACAACTGAAAACATCATGATGATTCCGTCATCAAAACACAGACACCGAGACAGAGAATGCACATGTATTATTAATTACCGATCCTAGACATAAAAAGCTACTGCATTTGAAATGATATCGCTTTCAGAAACTCCGGTAAATATCCGCTTCCGTCACACACCTTTAGAATTTGTTTTCGAGAACAATTTGCAATTCAGCAAAAATAACGTGTCACAGTTTCATGATGCTATTTCTACAACTATGTGAATTTTGCCAACAATAAATTTAAAAAGGTAGAGCATAACCTGCACTCCACGTGATATAAATTTCGTGGCGATACGTACAAAAAAAGGCATTGGAAAATATTTTCATGCTCTGTGAGATGGAAGCGGAGACATTACTGAACGCAAACCATGTTTCCTTATATCTATTATTTACGCGTGTAGAGACACATTTTCGCCCCCAGGAAAATTTTCCCTCGTAGTATACTTAAATGTGCACCCCCACATAACGCAGTGGTTCACCATTCTTCTTTTAAAAGGCTCCAAAAGCAGGAAAAGTAGCCTCTCAAATACATGTGTGTTAATGGCACATGAGCAACGGTCGGTGAAAGCAAGATGGCTAGTTGCGCAAAATTCTTCTGCCGGCCGGCTATAGCGCCACCGTGAGGAAAGCATAGGCACTGCCAATCTATTGTATATATCTGTGGTAATAGCCATATGAGATCGTCGTCCTACGTCATCTGGTGAATTTAAAATCATGTTGAAAAGATTGTTGGAGCTTGAATCCAGGTATTCTTTATTTGATTCATTTTGTATAAACAATTGGCAATCGTAATGCAAGCGATGCAGCGAGATAATTGGTCAATGGTAACTAGGGGGTTTTTTGAAAGCGCCGATGATGAAGTTTCTTTATTTCAAGCTCACTCTATGACAAATGACTGCGATCTTATGTGACAATTTACGAACTACCTCCTACGAAGACGACTTTTTCAGGTCATCGCATGACTTCGGTACCGTGGTTACTACTGGGCATTCGATGTTCATTTTGTTAAATTAGTCTACGGCCGCTAGGTGTCTCTTCCTCTCTCAAAGCATCTCGAAAATTTCTGCCTGATCTTTCAAATCGGTCCTTTGGTGCTGATAAACGTCCTGGCACCTCTTAGTATTTAACCTCGACTCCCTTTAATCTTAAGGGTCTCTTCTGGTGGGGCTTTGCGTTGAGATCACCTGGTTTAAGTTAGCTGCGGAATGCGTTCTTCAGCCCCTGCGGAACTTCAATCCTGCTTGATGTTCTCAGTCCACTGATGCCTACACTCGCACACACTTCTACTCCTACTTCATTCCGGCTCGGAACGATGTAGGAGTAGGGACTGCCTCCCCACCCCCGCTTGCTTCTCTTCTCTCCCCGAATCTCACAGTTACCAAACGGAATCCAATCCCTGTGAAATCGAATTTTCGGTAATCCCTTTCAGCCCGTTCGCTCGGTGTTACACCTTGAGGTAACCCTCAGCCTCGGGTGATGTCAACGGAAGTGATTGTATCGTCTTAAGCTCCGGGTCAGGTAACTGCTTATCGGACATTGATTTTGGAAGACTCTTCATCTTTTGTGTTTCCTTTGAAGTGTGTGCGAAACCGAATATTCAGGTTGTTAAGGCTTTTACATTGGCTAATCTAATTTTCTGAACACGCTCGCGTGTACCGTTATTCTTTGCGAACAGAGCAAAATTTGTTCTGCCTGATATTTTTTTACCTTGTCGTCGATGTATTGCTTATAGAAAATGGAATAGTTTTTCAGGTATTCAGCCCTTAGAGAAATCTGAATGGGAAAGGTATTTATTTAATATCTCTCTCCCCAGTTAAGAACTTCATTTCTTCAGTCATCTGATTCCAGCAGTTTTTCTTGAGTTTAACAATAAGTACTTAAAAAAGAAAAAAAATGACATGGTTGCACTAAACTCAATGCTTCGTAAGTATTGTTAAAAAATCTATGCTTTTGGACTTATTGAAATTGAATACGATTTTTCAGCATTATTCACAGTTATGAAAATATATCTTAAGAGAAACATGTTTGGAAATTATATTTTTTGCTAAAAGGGTCCACTAATTTATTCCCCCTGGGTCCATGCACTATCTCTGAAACTAGAATAGATTAAGCTCACGAAGGAAAACTTTAAGAGTCTGCAAGTCATGAAGTCTTCATGTTTGAGAATTTATTCGTGACCTATCGTATATGTTTGTTACTACGGAGAAAGATATTTGGTACGGATTATTCGCATGCAGTTACATATAAGTAGGTCTTCTCCATTCGTTATGCCCGGCTGAATAATGACAGGGGAGCATTATCAGAATTTTGATTTGAAATAGCGTGAATTATAACGTACCATCACGCTATGGTCCTTGTTGATTAAATCAAAATTCTCCCCACTGTGCCTTTAAGGCCGGCTCATTCCGGAAGGGCAATAATTGTACACAAACCAAATTAAACCCAACGGCCGGAGGTCATTTGGGAAATTAAGAGTAGTCTATCAATCTCGGACGTAAGTCGTTAATTATGGCTCAAGTTCCTATATTTATTCTCGAATTTCATTACTTAAGGTCAATTAGCCATGATAAAGTCCGTAGTTATATGCAAGTCATGAGGAACACCTATATTTCCATACACGTGCGCGCCGTAAAAGATTCTGATTTATGCATGCATAGATTCAGAGGAAATACTTTTGGATTCTAGGTTCAGTATTGAATTCCTTTTCTCAATTTATGTTGGATGTTGCAACGATTTTTTTGCAATATAGCTGCGGTCGTTGTAATGTAACAATGTCCATACACGTGCGCACCATAAAAGATTCCGATTCATGCATGTCTTTTGGATTTAATGTGGACTATAGAATTCCTTTTCTAAACTTATGATGGGTTTTGTAGCTTTTTTTAGAATGTCACTGTGCTTCCCAGTGAGGTAGCCAAGAATTTAGTTTGTGGAGGGGAGTCTATAACCAAAGGAGGAAATTTTTTAAAAACAGGGTACTAATTAAAGGGCTTTAAAATAATTTTACCACTCTTCATAATGGAAAAAAGTTCATTTTTCAAAGAAATCTTTTGAAAATTCATGATTTTTCAAAAGTTTGTTTTCTTTTATGAAGCAAAGTAATCGTGTTTTTATATTTCGGAGGGGGGGGGCGGGGAGGAGGGTCCGGATCCCCCATCCTCTCGCTACGCCAGTGACTGCTAGCTGTGGTGAAACAATTTCCACTGGAACACAGTGAGGCGCAAACATGTAACCTGCATAGTAAAGGTCCTCTCTATTTTCATTTCCGTGCTTAAGTTTTACGTCAGGAAGTTTTTAAGAGTTTGTATTAAACGTTGGACTAAAATTCGCACCACGATACATGCCTGAACCGGAATTGAAAAGCAATGCGCAGCGCAACTGCTTAGGCAATTTTATTTAAAGTGGTGAATGGTCTTCCGACTCGCCCGACCCATGAAAATCTCTTGAAATCCAAATGAAAAAGTGGACGATCCGGATTAGCAGCAAGTGTTCCCATGTAGGGAAATTGATTTTTATATACGTTGAAAATTTTATACTGTCCGAAACGTTGTATCCCGTCTTGCTGTGTTGTATTTTGGTGATAAGCTCTATTGCAATCCTACGATAAATTTATTTGTCTGTAACAATATATGTGTTAGATAAGGTAAAAGAAAATAAATTCATGTTTGCCATCGTTTTAGAATTCAAAAATTTCTGCCATTCTTAAGGATAGAGCCAATTATCGATTTTCTCTGGAAATTTATTCTATGAATACAAGGAAAGAATATTATAATTTAACTGCAAATGTTGGTTTTCGCGTCTGTTGAAATTAGAAGTATCTCCATGCATGATCTAAGTCACGCAAGTTTATGCAAGACCATTGGCTGATTTATGTGTTATGCGTTCGATTTGAAGGCGAGTGATTTTTTTAAAGCTAAATTGTTTACTTTTACAATAAAAAATAGTTTGGCCTGTATTATAGAGAGGTAGCAGCATAGCGCATAATTCCAAGTTGACATAAAATCCCAAAATGTTAATGTCAAAGTAATTTTATTCAGTTTTCCTTCTTGTGTTGCATTGTTTGACAGATTATTGAATAATCTAATGACTATCGGGAAAAGGAAATTATAATCCGCATTTAATGTTGGTGAATTGAAAACCTATCCTTGTGCTCTGTATTGACTAATTTACTGTAGGGGGTTGTTTAGTTCAGTTTAACTAATCAACCCTGTATCAGTCCTCCTTCATTGACGTGGTATTGATCATTGCACATTGAGATTAATAATCACGTATTGAGATTGATGATCGAATGTAGTGGTAAATAAATCAAGAGTTCTTCTTGGTGCTAATGTAGTATTCCTCGATCAATCATTCCGAGTTAAGCTAAGCGAGTTGCTCAGTTAAAAACTTATTACGTTCTCCGCGGCCAAATGCTGAATATTTCAAAGATTTTACTTCAAAATTAGAGAACCTTCCTCCCGTATGCCCTGTAGATCATTTATTTAGGTATTTTCTCATTCTTTTTCTCAATATATTTCAACCCCTACAGAATGATAGAATCAGAGAGACATTACATGTAACGGATAGGTATAGAAATTCGTTTTCCTGAGCAGTCAAGGACATTATGAAATCTAGGTCAGATTCAGGCAGTGAAATCTGTAACAACGCACACTTTTTTATGCTCATACTCAAGCACGGGTTGACGGTTAGTTTCCGCTTAACCATCGAGGCAGCTTTCGGGATAGTATACATGTGTGGACTGCATAACGTGTTAATAATCTACTCATAAAATGAACCAACCTGACATCCTCTATTTGAGTACAAATCGAGTCCAGACACCTACGTCCACAACAATCGGGTAGAGAATGTGTTGTACAACCATAATATTGGTTTAAAATTTTCACCTGTCGTATTGTTTTGATAAGAAAATTTGAGGACATTTAAATTGATTCTAGCTAAAATCCTTTTCACTCACAGCCATAACAAAAAGAAATCCAACTAGCTATTCCACTTATTTCCAGTTAAAATAAGGAAAACACTTGCTACTCGAATGACATTAACGAGAAACAATAGAGAATTTGGAAATCATTTGACAGAAACCAATTTTAAAAACAACTAATATAAAAGTCAATTCCCTAAAAATTGATTCTATGGGAAGGCTCCGTGAATATTTTCTTGGCTCCGATTTAAAAAAAACCTTGGTAATTAATTGGTTATTAATGAGATATTGTGGAAATATTTAGAGGAAGTCAAATAAATTTAGGATTGAAGCATGGACTTTTAAAAAAATTAAGGGTGGCATGTAATCAGTAATCAGAGGTAATACAGGGAAACCAATTTCGCCATCAAGGCAAACATTTTGGCTTCAAAAATCTATCTTCGCCTCCGTTCAAAAATAAACAACATTCTTTTCAACTATGAAACTCAAAATCTGTTATCATTTCTATAAAGGTAATAGAATAGCATGGAATCTTGGTCAAGGAATCAATTTGAGTGTTCTATTTGAATGTATCATCCACTACAGGTGCAGTCCTTGAATATATCCAAACCCGCCCGCCGTCCAAAATAATTTGGAATACACCCCGAAAAATGGACGAGGTGGAGAGGTCCTTTTACCCTTAAGCGTTTGGTAACACTTTTATCTCTCGCCTGCGTTCATGTCATTGCGTGCTGAAATCCCCAGAAAAGCAATAAGTTTCCTCGCTTCCCGACACTCAGTTGTTATTCCACCCGCTAATTGTATGGATGGGAATAAATATCTGTTGGGGTTGAAGGGTTGAAAATTGGGATTTGGAGGAAGAAAACGAGTGTCTGGAAGCCAGAGATAGTGCGAGACGTGCCAATAAATATTTGCGTTCGGAGAGTTAAAAAAAAAATGTATATAAAAAGGATAACAGCGCGAAGTCAGAATGGTGGTGGAATAGGTTTTACGTAACTTACGTTACGTTCGCCCAAACATCCCAGGCCGCGCGTGGAAAAAATATCTCTCCCGCGATTGCGTCCCCCAGTTGCGGTGCCGAGTGGGAGGCTTATAACTATATCTTCCACGTTCCGCGTTGGTTTGGAGGAGGGAAGGAAGAGGAAACGGTGGCCACACGGTCGCATTTTTATGAAAATAAGGGGGAGAAGGAAAGAATCTCCGCGGCTGCATGCATAAGCGATTGGAAAAAGCGGAAGAAACTTGGGAGCACGGTCTAAATGGAGGGATTTGATTCCGCACATACAAGGGGACGCGAAATGAATTTTTTTTCCCCTTCACTCCAATTCTCTCTCGAACCATCTCTACCACGACTTCCGTCCAAGATTTCCCTGAAAAAAGGTAACTATACTGGGTTTTTCAGGAGGAACCTGCAGTACTGCAGGAGGTGGTCGGGGAGAGAATTGTAAGGATTTTTTTCCATAAACATGGTTTCGCAACTCCTTAGTTACTGAACTATGAACAAAGTTATCTATGCTTGAGTGTAAAGGCCTGTTTACACGGTACATTAACACATACGGGTTAATGTCTAAATGAATAAACGCAAGAATGAACGCCAAAATGCACCGTGTAACCACCAAAATTGTGCGAATGCATGCACAGAAAATAGATTCTGTTCTAATTTGGTTCATGCATTCGTGCATGTTCCGTTCCGGTCCACAAAAATCATTCATGCAAACAGACATAAACACGTGCGTGTTAATGTATCGTGTAAACAGGCCTTAAGATGCGGTTAGCAGAAAGATTACAAATCAATGTGGTATCCTGTAACAGTGTATATTATGTAGTATATTTATATTTTAATATAGTGTTTGCATTAGGAGGTATCTGCAAAAACTTCTAGAGATGGCACGGGAAACAATTTTAGGCGTATTATGTCCATAAGCATGATGTCGCAACTCCTTACTAACGTAGTTATGAAACCGCAAAATATTTTTTGGATGCACCAAGTAGCTACAATGAAAATGGTTTCTTGGGTATTCAGAATTATAGACGTTTCATTTAATATTCTTGATTTTTAAGGATATTAAATATTTAAGTTCAACAATTTTTAGCGTTATAAATTCATATAAAATGTATGAAAATATTCTTGTACTATTATTGAATGATATTTAATTGCATGCAGTATGTATTCATTATATGTTAATTTGAAATATTTTTTCTCGTTTTAGTCATAGATTTTCAACATATGTATAATTACCCCAGAAATGTTTGATGTTTTTTCGTACCTCGATAAATAAGGAACTTTTGAAAGTGTGGTAGTAATTTCGTAAATGAGAGCGTAAGGAGTGTTCCGAAATCAAATATCTCTAGTGATTTTGAAATTTGGAAATGTTAAAAATTCGTTGATGATGTTTTCATAAAACCTTTAAGGTACTAATCGCTGAATAATATTATTAGCATTTTATATTATTAGCATTTTATATTATTAGCATTTTATATTATTAGCATTTTATTCGCATATTTATAATATATTAACTGTGAAAAAATGCTAAATTGGCTCATTATAATAGAGAACTATTTCAAAAATGAGCACAAAATTAAATGTAATAATACTCTTTCTCTGGACAAACGCAACAGTCCTTTGTGAAAACTTATCTTTATAATTACATGTACCTTCGGTAAAAGGTTGCTGAAGTATGTATTATCATAGTTTTGTTTAAAATCCCCTAAAGTTGAAGTTGAAACTTTTAATATAAATGCTATGCTCTCAATGTGCCACATGTTGTATTGAATAACTGGAACCTTCTGACAAGCCATATGGCTTAGAAGGACCAAGTTTGTATATGCAAATAAAGGCAATTATTATTATTATTATTGAAAAAATCATAGGTTTAGGTTACGAAATTCAATGTCATTGCCCTAATGGATGACTCTGCTTCACTCAATGTTTAATTATTGACATAGATCATCATTATTTTTTCTGTTATTCTCCGTCGTCCCCGCCTGGACCCGGGCTCAAATCCCAATGGTTGCTGAAAATTTCTAGAGACTTTCTGCCCCTCCTTGGGCGCTGTGTGAAGGGTACTTCTAGTGCAACACTCCGTCTGTCGGATGGGACGTGAAGCCATGGCCCCCCTGGCGCCTTTCGTTAACATTAGGATAATGTCAAAACTGGGTATCTCTTTAAATTTTCTTTTCCTATCCTCTTCTGACCGTAGCTGTCGTTTGCTTTCTCCAAATGCCTACCTGCAACTCTGCTCCACCATTTGCATGGGAATTAGACTTTTTAAATCTCTTGTAAGGATTTTTTTTAAATTTCAAAGTTATTTCTTCTCTTGCTCATCAGTTGCTTACGTAAGAAATTGGCTCTTTTACTTCTAGCATCGGAGAAGGGAGGAAATTAAATAAATGAAAATACTCGAAACTTTTGCCTGGAATATCATTAAATATCGTATTTAATGTGCAAATAAGTATCAGAAAACTCATGATGCACAGCACAATATATATTTTTAAGTGAACATATGATCCTTTGAGCGCTTGAACGAAAATTTTTATTTCAAAACGAATAGTTTCCGGTAGGATAGCAATGAATATCACGTTTTTACAACCCCTGCAATGCTGCTGACGTAACTCTCGATGACTATCCGTTCGCCTAACAATGGGACGAAATTTTCTATCGCCGCGAATGGCCTCGGGCGAGGCAGCTAACAGCACCCAGGATAATTTCACGAGTTTGAATCTCCAGTGTCGAAGAGCAGCACTCCTAATTTAAAACCAGGACCGTTGTCAATTTTCCCAGCATGAAAATAAATGTGAAAGAGATCGGTACGCGTTTAACCATTTGTCCGGAAAGGATGAGTATAAGGTCCCCTTCGATGAGCCCCCAAGTAAGTGCAATGCGAAACTTTATATTTACGTGGGCTTCTCTTTTTTTTTTACTGATCCCCGATACCATATGCAGTGCTGGAAATGATGTAGCGGAACAATGGACAACGAATGAGAAGTGAAGGGTGAAAAAATGAAATAAAAAATGTAAAAATAATGATAAAAAAGAATATTATTATGTCCTCTACGCTCGAGAGAGTAGGACGAGCTGGGAATCAGAATAGAAAAAAGGTCGAAGGGAGAGGGAGAAAAAGGGTACAGCATGAGGGGGAGATCATGACGATGCAGTATGAATGGAAAGTTGCAAAATCGGCAAGGGGGTAGAGTGAGGTTATTGGGGGGGGGAGATGGTTATTTGGCGGGGCATGCAGAAGGGGGTAGGTTCATGGAAAGAGGAGATGGCCCCTTAATGGGAGATGGGGTGTCATTGTTCGTATCCGTCCAGAGTTCCGGCCCTATCTCCACGACCGTGACCCACATCAGCCGCGTCGCGATCCATCGGGGTCAAACGAATCAATGCAAAACGAGCGGAGGTCGTATGCATTCCCCCCCTCTAAATCAGGGAAAGGGATGTCTATGTACAGGTCTTCTTTGGTGAGGTTCGTATTGGGAGTATCTTCCCCCAAGGGCCGGAACTGCGGTGGTAAGGGCTGGACTGGGTGTGCGGGGTTGGGTGAAGGATTTGAAAAAGGGATTGCAAGGAATCATGACAGTTTGCGATTAGAGGTATCGCGATAGCTTTCCTGCCTAAGGGAATTTAAATTGCCTTTCCTTTGGAAAAAACCATGGGGTAGTGAAACTTGTAGGAGAAAGTTGTTCAAGCAGAGAATTGTGCTCTCGTTTGTATTGTTATTTCTGTTGTAATAATTACTTATTGTCCAATACTCCGATATTTTTCCTTTTCGCTACCAATATTGCACATGGTTTTGAATGAAGGTGAGGCGATGCATGTCTTTTTGAATGAATTTTTGCAATGTAACTATAGGAGATCTACGTAACTTATTTACAATTATAAATGAATTTGAGCGTTCTTAGTGCGTAAGAGGCAATAAACAACCCGCAGTAGTATTAATTTGGTTCGAGTTATCGTATATCCTCTCGTTTGATGAAGTTCAAGCAGGGAAATAATATTTTTTGAAACATAAAACATCAAAAACAACTTGGGTAATTTTTTTACCTTATTCTTAAAATTTTAAATTTAATTGGAAGTCGCTAAAATCATCTTGCTGGTAGGCCATCACTTCTACGTTAACTTGATTTCAAACTGATAATTAACTACTACCCTTTTCAGATTTTTTTTATTTGATTCATTTGAGCATGCAATTTTTCTTTATTGTGCAGTAAAATCATTCAACGTTTATTTTGTGCTTTACCTGCAACTGAATTTGTTGAGTAACTGTGAAATCAATTCATTATTAATTGAAGTATTTTTATGCATACTAGTAAAGAAGTAGTGAGGACATTTTTTTATTATTCCAGTAACTCATTGAAATTCTGTAAAATTTACTTCATGCACATATTTTTGTTTCGAACGGAATCAATGTAGCTTTTAAAAAAATATATTTTTGTTCGTCCTATGTTAAAATTAATTACATGTGCTTTTGAATGCTGTGACGTGTTTTCAGTTAATGCAATCGATAGTTTGCATCGACTATATTGAAAATTTCCAGCATAGGTGTCGCTCATCTGCACGAAGACCATTCAGTTGAATTCATTTTGTTATTTTCGCGAAGGCGCGCGCTGCATCAGCAAAAAAACAAATGCTCTCGCTGAATCCACCGTTACTAATAACCGCTGCTGGTGCTCTAACAGGAAAATTAATTGGCGACCAGTGTAGGATAAAAAAAGAATTTCATCGACAAAGATGGCTAAGGAAATTAGAAAGGCCACGTTCATGCGATAGACGCAGTAGAATAAGGGTTTATGCAATTAAAAAGATAAAATTTATGAAGTTAAAATATGGATAAAAAACATTTAAAGTCACTTGAAAAAATCCAAGGCACCATTCGGATTCGCCATTCGCGATTGGCTGCCATTGAGTAAATTGGAGATTGTGGATATTTTCAGAAAAGATGCGAATGCAAATATGTGTAGGTCACATACGTGTTAAAAAATGAATCGATGTGGAGGAATTGAGTGATTGGAGAACTTCAAAGAGTGGAAGTAGGTATAGAAAAAACTGAATCCGTTAAGTTCAAAAAATAAATTATGCTCTAAAAGTAGAACATTAAGGTGCAAGACTATCAGATGTTGATTAAGCTTTTAATTTGTATTGACTCGTGGAAATATTAGTTATAAATCACTATAGTTACAAATCACCACGTTTATAAGGAATTGATATATTCTTATATTAAATTGATATATTCTTACTTGGCATTAATCTTAGCTCTCTTTGTCATCTTGAATCTACACGTTAGGTTTGTATCTAATGAATGTCATTAATCGGGTCAGTAGCTTCAGTTAGCCTGCACATTTGTCTACATGCCCTTAATTGGAAACAAAAATATTGCGTGATATTAAACACCTTGAAACTACGCGCTATATTACAAGTAATCCGGCAAAATTTACAATATTTAATGAACAAAATTTTTATTGCCTGATTTATTCGTGCTGTGTTGATACGCACATAAAAATGTAGCTTCACCGGTAATGTTATTCACATGATAGGAACTAAAATCGTAAAGTATCATGTGTTTCGAAATGAATAGCAGAGTTTTAAGCCTTAAAAATATTCATTACACTAAACTTACCGCTATTAATGATGCATCCAATAAAAGAGAAACTCAAACAGATTTGTTTGTTGGCAGCTATGCGCATTTTCACCTAATTTTTCCACCACCATACGATTGGAAGGCGCTAGTAGCAAATATGGCGACTAGTGAACAGAAAGCTTATTGTGTTTTTCAGTTTCCAAAGGCTTTCTCTCTTTATCTAAGACAGTCTTTAGGTACTTTGCAACGTGCGCTCCGTATTAAGGCTGGTTGTGATCCTCCAGGTGGTGATAACATCCATGCATCTACTACCAGCTGTCTTTCCTGTATTATTACATAGGACTGAAGCAGCTGCTGCTACAATTACCTAAGAGACAATAATCGGAGTACTTGAAGAACTCCCACGTCGTCTAGACGTGTGCCGTGCAACGAATAGTACTCGAATTGTACTCTTGTAGGCATTTATGCAAAACTGTCTGAGTTGTTCTTTCATTTGATATAATATATTTGAATTATAGGTGTAATGTTAGTGTATTTAATAGTTCGAAGCGTTTAAACCCTCATATTCATTTTGAAACACCCGATATTTTGACTTTATGTTTTCCATGACATACATTTTATATGCTTTCGTTTAGGCACCACTTTGCTGATGTATAGATCAGTTCATAAGTGAAGTTTCAAGATGCACTATGTAGCCATGAAGGGAAACCATGTCGGATAACTTCACTTTGCCGGCGAAATTGGGTACCTCGTCTTTACACATCACGATTGAAATCTGCCGAAGAGTGACTGGCGGAATTAATAGTATTAACTGAAGGAAATTTATGTATAATTATATTTCCTGAATTAATGCGCATATAAAAATCTGACGTGCACTAAGCGTCAGGGAATTTAACGTTCACGTGATACACCAAAAATACGTTGGAGCTTCCGTTGCATTTGTTTAAAAATAGTTTTCTTTTTGAGAACGCAGATTCCCGCGGTGTGTGATGATATTCGTAATTTTTGGTTTCTACCGCATCGGTTGCTGTGTCGAAGGAAAAATATTTTCATCTTCGACCTAAAAACCCTTGCATTGGTGCCAGCGAAACTTTTGTCTTCGCCATAGCAACCGACGCGGTAGTAATAAAAAATGAAACATTCTATTCTTCCCTTTCTTTCGGCTCAGCTGCGTCTGTCCCTTACCTTGTTGAACGTTTTGCCCGTTTCAGCAGGTATATTTCTATCTAAGGGTACTGGATTAACAATAAGTGATGAGTTTATGTCTTTTCTATATCCATTTCGTTTCCAGCAAGGAAAAAGTGCTCCTCCATAATTGGTATTTAGTTATTGAGGAAGAATAATAAATTATGAACGATTTTGATTTTTTGGTAAAAATTTCAGCATGCTCATATTTTTGTCATTGAATTGGAGGCTTATCCCAAACTGATATAGGTTCAGTGAGGCACTGAGCTCCGGTTATGCCGTGTGGTCAAAAGTTCAGTCACAAGTTGTAGTACGTGGCCCTGAGGAGGAACTGAGTTTTCATTGGCTTCAGTTTGCCGGCGCAATACGGTACTTGCCTTAACTCAATAACGAAGATATCGTTCGATTCAGTAAAGCGATGGATGCGGTATGGCTCGAAGGAAGATTCTTCATCGGGGAGCGTTGCAGGCGAGGAATATCGCGGGAAAACTTTGTCCCCTGTGGCGTCGTCGACTCCGGCGTCAGGCTTCGACGCTTCCCGTTCTGGAGGGCGCAATCATGGAGCGGAAGTAGGCGCAGAGGTGGAGAGCGAGTTTAGCCTGCACTTGGTCGTGCGCTGCATCCTGCACGTTTTGCCTCGCCATCCCCAACTCGCCGTATCCCTAGTTACGCGTCACGGTTTTGTGTCCTTTGATCAACCATGCAGACTTTAGCATCAACTCGGAAACGTCTGAGAAAATAATTCTCCTAAAAAAGCCATTTAAACTATTTTAAAGTTCTTTAGATTGTAAGCAGCTGCGTTTAAATTCCAAAAATCAAAACATCTGAGGCAAAGATTTCGTGCTAATGCATCGTGCTTCGCAGAAAAGGTGATGATTCTCCATTTCATATACTTGTACCTGGGTGAAGTAAAATGCTGAAGAAAAGAAACACTCAGTTTTAAATTGATGTAACTATTTTTTTGGTCATATTATTTTGAAATATCTTTGTCGAAATTCTTACATTTTCTTTTTTGTTGTAACCCTATATTTTTTACGTATCAAAATTATGTGCTCATTTTATTATGTGACATTAAGATGGTTTATATTTAAACTAAACGAAATGTCGGAAAAAGTTACATTTCAATGTTAAGAACTAAACTTCAAGATTCAAATTTGATATGGAATCGAGAGTTGCATACGTTGTTTCGTGAGGTTCGGTCAGAACCCAAATTCTGCTCGTTCCAGGGTGTATATTTTCGGATCTGCTAGCAAGGGAACTTTCTCCGTCCAAGTCATTTTGCATTTGCAAAAACCTACACTACAAGTTTAAAATACAACATTTTTTCTTGGAATCCAATTTTTGTGAACTTTCCCGTTTAAAATACGTTAGAGTTGATCCATGTTCGGTGGGCCGGGACCGGATTCAGCCTAGCTTCAAGCTCTCTCGTGCCGGGGGAATAGCGACCAACATTCCATCGCTATGAGTTCAGTGTGTGAAGGTTTAATTTACTGGTTGCCATTCGTCGACTCATCATTATCGAGGATTCTACCCCTATTAGCAAACCTATGCCGCTGATCTTACGATAACACTAAGGGGTTGAGTGTGAGTTTTCTAGATAAACACGGAGAATATCCAAAGGAATGACACAGCAGTTTTGTGGAAACTTTATCTCAGGTGGTCACGCTCATTTCCTGATCCCAATCGTTTGTGTCCTGTGGGTAGGAACTTGATTGACCTGAAACACTTTGCATTACAGGTTTATTTAGATGTTTTTGAAAATACTCTTTTACGTTTGAATGTGTCGAAACTCTTATTTTTTGTTTTTTTTGTTGCCTTTATTTTTATGCATCAAAATTACATACTCATTTTTATTTCCAGCCCTTAAGATGGTTTACAAATTGAACGAAATGTCGGCAAAAATTGAATTTCGATTTGAAGACCTACACTCCAAGTTTAAAATATAACATGTTTTCTTTCAATCCAATTTAAAAAAAAACAACCAACAACCCTTAATAGTAAGCCCTTAGTAAACTTGGAGCGTAGGTCTTCAAATCGAAATGCAATTTTTGCCGAAATTTCGTTCAATTTATAAACCATCCTAAGGGCTGCAAGTAGAAATGAGTATATAATTTTGATACGTAAAAAATATAGGATTTCAAAAAAAAAAAACAAAAAGTGAGTGAGTGAATGTTGCTACATGAAGGCTACGTAACTCTTTCGGTACGATATTAGTAGTATTAAGATAAATTGTATTTTTATAACTGTTGAGGATTACGTCTGTGTAAGTTACAGGGTTTAGAAAAATTCCAATTAACCGTTTTAAGTTGCTTCATATCATCAATTGAATTCGTAGCATAATTTTGATGATATTGTTACAATTTGTTTTTACAAATTTTTCGGTAATATCAGTCTTGACTAATTAAAGAACCCCAGGATTACCCATGGTGATATCTGTACGGAGTCACCCGCAATCCACAAATTATGCGATAAATCCACAGAGGAAAAAACATTTGCCATGTCTAGGATTCGAACCCGGATGCCCAGATTTCCATTAGAGTGCATTAGCCAGTTAAGCTACCGAGGCGTCATTCTCCCCTGTGGATATTTGGGGACTATACCGGACATTTTCGCACAGTTTGTGCATTGCAGGTGACTCCGAAAAGTTATCACCGTGGGTAATCACGGTATACTCACATTAGTCAAGAGCGACCGCCTCTATGTGGTCAAAATTCGGGCTTTGTTCTCCAGCTGTGGCTCTTAGCTCACGATTTGGACTGCTTGTCGCACCATCATCAGCAGTCCATACCACCTTGCCCTGTATAGTCCCCAAATATCCACAGGGAAGAATGACGCCTCGGTACCCTAACTGGCTAGAGCACTCGACAGGAAATCGGGGGATCCGGGTTCGAATCCTGGTCAAGACGAGCGATTTTTTTCTCTGTGGATTTTTCGCACAGTCAGTCGTGACGTTTTATTTTAAAATTTTCTGCAATTATGATGACAAACTGAAAAGAGTTTCTACTACATATCGTTTGTGAATGTCAATTATTTGAGCCTTTGGTTCTTATGCGGGAATAACTATGGACTCACCTTTACTGACTGTGAAGGCTCCCCCACCATACAACTCAGGCCTGCAGCCTTTTTAGGTCACTCTCGTAGTTCCTAAAATGTTTTCTGCCATTTGTTCCGTAAGGGTCGTTTCTTTCGGTGATATCTAACCTACTTTAATGGAATTTTAAAAATCCTAAACAGTTCTTGCCTTCCAGGCTTTTTGACTATTACAAGGTGTAGACTAATGACTGCCACTATGTCTTCTAAGCCATTAGCAAATATTTCCGCGATGCTCAAATCCTTAGTTACCATTGGTTTTTAGCCCCGAATTTCCCCAAAAAATAGAGGCAAAGAGGTAGTTGGAAACTTTGTGAATAGAGTTTCATACGATTTTGAATGGGGTCGATTCTATTAACTTTTGTCGTATCTAGTCTCGTTTACCCCAAATATTTGTGTGTGTGAGTGAGTCAGTCAGTGAGTGGTCCTTAGTGGGTTTTATGGAATGTAGATACAACGTGTTCTTTTATTGTGAAGTCAGTTTGATCTTGCATACCAAACGTTTGCGTTCGGTGAATCGGTTTGGCCATCGGTGAATCATAACGACGTATTTTCCTTGTCGTTGGTAGGTTTGACCTTTTGACTACTAGAGTCACTATTCCCAGGATGGAATTGAATGTGCTATTCCTCACAAATGCAGTTATTTTTCCCATCTTGGCGGTGGAAATGGACCGATATCTTCCTACTCTAAGAATTCTTGGTGCAAGTTATTTTGAGAAATAGTGCTTGCTATCACAAGTCCTGTGTCATCCTTGAAACTAGTGGTGTTTTGATGTCTAAGTTTTCTTAAGTAGTTTTTTTTTCTAGTATTGTGACACATATTTTCAGGAAATCATCCCAGTTGCTGTTGTTAACCGCCAAACTATGCTGCTGAATTTTTAGCTTGTAGAAATCTCCGACTTGTGGCCGGAATTTGTAAACTTATGGCATTAATCTTCAATTCATCAGCCTATTTAATTTTATCAATAAAATGTGAAATAAATACGGAATCCTACTGAATGAAATAAAAATCATATTTTCAAATGATATCTAATGATATTCTTCTCGGCTATGTTCGAAGATGGACATATTATATCCCTTATTTTGCTTTAGGTAAGTTCCTCTTGTTCTGCGGGGATGATAGGAACTTTAAGGCAGTAGCACGCCGTTTAAATTATTCAAGTCCAGTCGACGGATGACTGCCTGATCTTCTCATGGCTGGCCACTTCTCCTCGGGGACGTGGGAAGTGGCTAGGCGTGTAAATAATTTCGGAGGCAGCTGATATAAATCTATTATTGGTATGGATTATTGCTCCTCTCGGTGGTCGGTGAAGAAAGTATTTGAGAGATACTAACTAATATTTTTAAAAAGAAATATTTTAGCATCTACAATAGAAAATTTGGTAGGATTAAATTGGTATTTCAGGACTACAGTAACATCATTTCAATTTTCATAGGTCAAAATATGTTCATAAATATGGCAAAAGATGGATGGCTGCTTGACATTCTCATGGTTGGCTTTCTCTCCTTCAGGACGTGCGAAGTTGATAGGCGTATAAAAAATTGAGGAGTCCACTAAAATCAATTTATTATTGGTTTAGATTATTTTTCCTCTCAGTGGTTGGTGAGTAAAGTATGTGATAGATGCATACTAATATTTTTCAAGAAGCATTTTTATAATCTACAAAAATCTAAAAATTTTGCAATAGAAATTTTGGTATTATGAAATTGTTATTTTCGTAAATACTTTAAAATTATTCAAATTTTTACAGCTCGAAATATCGAAAAAAAAAACGGATGAAAGCTTGATCTTCAGATGGCTGGCCTTCTCTCCTCTGGGGCGTGGGAAGTGGCCTGGCGCATAAATAATGTAGAAGACGGCTGAAATCAATTGATTTATTATTGTTCCTTTCGCTGGTTGGTGAGGAAAGGATGTGAAAGGTGCTAAATAATATTTTTTTAAGTATTTTAATATCTTTAATAAAATTCTGGTAGGGTAAAATTGGTATTTTCATTACTACAATAAAATTATTTCGATTTTATGGCTCGAAATAACTTATATGTACATATACATCGCAAAAGGCGGATAACTGCTTTATCTTCTCATGACTAGTCCTCGGGTACGTGGGAAGTGGCTATGCATATAAATAATTTAAGACGCGACCATAGTTATTAGTTCTAATTCGTGACTCCAAATATTTAGACCTCTATGTATTGATTTAAAGTCATGCTATACTTTATAATAATATAAATAATCATTTGCCTCTTTACAAAACTCACTGTGAAAGTATTAATCCCGATTTATTTCTTGTCGCAATTTCTTTGTGTAGGCAAGATCCGGAACTTTTCGCTGTCATTGGGAAATAAATGAGTATTAAGAGTCATAGTTGAAGTGAAATTTGCGAAACGGCATCGTTATGTCACTTTCAAGCTTTCGATGTAGGTTATAGTTCTTGAAGGAAACTATCCTGCAAAAAAATATGCATAGGTAGTGCATGCATCGTCAATTTGGCGTTGATTTCATCAGAGTTTCTCCCGCCGGAATACTTATTAACTAATGTTTATTACTTAATAGTAATTATTAAAGTACGAAGCCCCTAATTTGCGGATATTATTTTATTTTATTGTATCCCATAATTTATTCTCACTGCTTTGAATTGGCCTTAAGTCGCAGAAATGCTTATTTCGGCATGCTAAACGGGGGTAAATTTCTAAATTCCTGAATTTAATGATGGTGCTTTCATTTCAGTGATTGTATTAGTATTTTAGAATAAATCTACTTGATCCTGTGGGGAATGGAAATCATGCCCCTATCTGGCACAATTATACAGTTCTGTTAAGTCTCTTCCTAAGTGACTGCTCTGTAACGGTCGAAGCCATCTCAGCTGAACTTCATGCGTTACTTTGGTAACCACGGCTTGTTAGAACCGTGCTATGCCGAAGCGTGAGGCAGAAAATTGAACGTCGTAACGAGCATCCATGCTTTGGCTTTTTGATGCAAATGAGTTATGTCGCATTTAAATTCCATCGTTGTGTTTTCTCTGCGGCGCTGCATTGAACTCCATCCCTTCGCCATCCCATCAAGCACTAATTTTTGGTTTAGAGCATTTCTCTGGAATGAAAATCATTTAATGCATCTTTCCTAAGAGGGTTTTAGGTTGCCACTGATTTAGCAATGCATTGGGAAGATGATGAAAAGTATGGCCTTTCAACTTTTTTTTCTGCGTAATGTGAAGTAATAATGGGTTAGAACGTTTCATGTCCTTTAAATCGAAACAATAGAAATTTTCCTTGGGGGAGAATCTGTGTCACAAATTATGTAAGCGTAAAAATAAATCATTACTTAATTCATTATTACCTATATTTATCAAACTGTTGTGGTATTTTAAATCTTATGTTTTTGGACTTTCTTGTAGATGTTTTGAATATATTTCATACTGCATGAAAATTTCTCGATTCATAAAAGATTATTTCAAGCTTTACCAAGTTCGTATTTGTCAGTTTTAAGGAAAATATTAGTTTTTTCCTTTTGAGAGTTTCTTCTTCTCATTATCAATAATGGCATTGGTACAGCTACTTTGGTGGGAGAAGTACATTCAAGTTTGAACTTATGTTTCTAGGATATTATCATCTTTAAAGCCTTGTTTATTTTAATTTTTATGTTTTTTTTTTAAATTTTATGCGCTGTTATTTTTATGCCGTGCCGAAAATACTCAACATTACAAAATTATTACAGCGATTTAAGCATTTTTGTTTTCTTTAAGCTTTGTGTAATTTGTTTACCTTATTTGCATCGTGAAACTTCATCGAATTTCTATCAACTGAACGTAGATTGATGATGTAAAAGTGCTTCGTACATGTGAAGGATTCTAATGAAAAAAAATTCATTCTCGACCCAGGAATAATGATAAGATTAGTAATAATATTTCGCAAAATACAGGTGCATTGAATGTAGTAGAACTCATGCCGTTGCTATGCTTTAATGTGAAAGTATCTACCTTAACTTTCCTGGAATTTGTTAAATCGATATCAATCGGATTTAATATAGACCCTTTCGGAAAACACAAAAGTTTTGAGTTCACTTGAAGCTCGTGACAGCCATATCATATGGTAACTACGAACTCGGTACCTCAAGTAGAAGAGACGTCATGCAATCATAACCGCGATAAAAACATGGCAACAGTGCCGTATTCAATTAACCCACGTTTTCTGATCCTACTTTTATTGTCTTTGGGCAATAACCCGCAGTTTACGAGGGACAGTGGTCATAAATCTTTCCGACAACATTTGACAGTAATTGACAGTTTCTGTCCAGTTTGCTACATGATGCGCTTTTGGGCCGTGGATTTTACCACGTGATTATTGAAATTTTATTATTATTTAATTGGGAAAATTTTTTGGAAACTATGATTTGTATTAGCTTAGTTACCATTAAAAACATTTAAAAAAGGTATTAATATTATTAATTTTACATAAATTGTTACAAGTCGACCATGAAGTCGGGTGGTAACATAAAGTCGGGAAGTACATTAAGACAAAAATATAAAATGCAAAGTACCTACCAGCTTGTTTGATAGGTTACATCACACAAAAAATATACATAAACCAAAATACAAAACAAAAAAAAGGCTAAGTACAATAAAAATTTTAAAGAGCCCTAAAACAAATGTATTGTCTCCATGTACATAGCACCAAATCATCAAAAAACAATACATGTTTACATTTACATTGCCCTCAAAATCAATTTTTACACAATAATACAATATAGTATTGTATGCTAAAATTCTATACTTGTATTTTTTTGATAATTTACTGTTTTTTGACTGTTTTATTGTAAAATAACAATGTTGTCTCAATTTAATACGTCTATGTTTCAAAATTATAATCTCATTATTCTTTCCAGCCCTGATAAAGGTTTAAAAATAAACCGAAACATCGGCAAAAGTTGCATATCAATGTTAAGACCTAAACTTCAAGATTCAAATTTGATCTGGAATCGAGAGTTGCATGCGTTGTCGTGTACCTTGATGTTCGGTCAGAACCCAAATCCTTCGCGTTCCAGGGTGTAGATTTTCGGATCTGCTAGCAAGGGAACTTTCTCCGTCCAAGTCCACCCGTCTGTGCCATCCCATCATTTTTTTATGCGTCCTCTCATCTTTTGTATATTTTAAAGGCGCATCTGAAATGAGGCTCTCGCCTCGCCTCCAATTTTCGACGCATCGTTCCAGGGAAAGACAGGGAGTGGGGCGCTTTGGACGTCGAGAAAGGAAAAAATAAATGCAATTTCTAGGGCTATTTTTGAAGGGTCAAGGGTCGGCTCTTGGGATGAGATTTCTTTGGCATAGTGCGTTCACAATGAGTAACCAGTTGAAGAGGGAATAGCGTTGTGTTTACTGTTTAGTAAGTCATAATATGAACTGTGATTTTTTTGCGTGGAATAAACTGTCTTGAATTAATTCGAGTGTGTCGACAATGGGTCTTATTTATCGAAGAATTAATTTATGTTCTTTTTAATGCAATATTACTATCGATAATTAACTATTTTTGAGACTTTATTTTTTTGTCTGAATTATATGTGATTTGAGGATTTGTGCATGTGTTGAAATTGGATAACATTCCTTCATTATCGACCTTTTAAATGTGCTCACTGTGAAAAAACAGTATTTTCATCGTTAGTTTAGAATTGGGCGTATTTATTTTAAAATATATATTATAAATTTAAGAATTGAAAAATAAATTTTTAATATCGGGGTATCCGAGAGCTGTATTTCATTATAGCATTCAGTGATGCTTGAAGCGATCCAAGTAAAGCTGAAGTTTAGTAAACTTTTGAAATAAAGACAGACCATGTATGTCGCTGATGCAATTGCGAATACCAACTACTCTGCTTATAGGATAGGGAGACAAAATGGCAATCCGGAATCCCATTGTCGAAGTGCCCTTTCCTCAAGTTACTATAATTGAGAGATTCAAAGGCTCCTACGACTGATGGGCTGCTGCATTTTTCGATGCCCTAATAAGATATACCCTCCCTGTTGGCTTTATTAAGGGTTTGAAATTTCCCCAGTAAAATTATATGGCTCCTTCGATCTACCTAAAGCTCAAGGGAAGCGACTCTTTTATCACTGCTTCAGCGCCAACTCCGCCGGTTACGTCGTTAAATGAGAGCGCAATAGTTGTAAAAAAAAGTCAATTTCGTATTATTTATGAGCAGGGGAAGGGGTTTTAATACGATGGGAGAAGGGTTGTTCTAGTGGATCAAGGGCTGGAGTCTTGAGATGGAAATCCACCAGATGAGAAAGTTCGTAGCGCTTGAATGCAGGTTGTAAAGAAATATTTTTCTACGGAATGATACGTTCTTCTCTCTTAAGCTCTCTTAAGTGGCAAACCTTTGCGGAGAATATTGCCTATGCAAGAAAGATATTTCCTGTTGTCTAGTTCATTATAGGATTGCGCTTGGTATATTTGGTGGGCTTAGAATCATATTGGTGCAGTTAAAAAAAATCAAAGTTTTTCAATTATATAACTTTCGCTTTTGTCATTGTTTTTAGGATGATAATTATTATCTTCTTCGGTATCATTAACATGCATCAATAGATTCATTGGTTCTTCAGTGTTAGGTTTCATTATGCAGTGTTGTTCATCTTGCAATGGGTGTCATTATACACTGTGATTCAGTAATCAGGGTCATTTGCTTTGATGCACAATAGTTTAAGCCTTCTTAAGACTAACTTCACTATGATTCGTTAAGTTGTTGGAGCTGTGCTGAGGGCTCCCAACTATTGCTACTGCCTGCTGGTCCCAAGTGTAACTATACATCATTGTGTCGGTTGCCATGGATACGTCAAAATGAACAAAAATTGATTTACACCAATATGTGTCTCAGCCCTCCATTTCTTTTGAGAGCCCTCCATTTCTTTCAGAGACACTCTCGTAACTTCAGTCATATTTAGGTATTAATTTGAAATATTTGAGGGAACATTAGTCATTAGGTAACTTTACCTGCAAATAAATGCTGTTTTTAATAGGTTTTGAACCGTAACCGTTTGTTTATCACTTAGCACATTATCATGTATTTTTACTGGTTTTAGAATTGTTTTGTTTTACCATTGGTAGTGATAAATTAATTAATATTATATCCCGTTAAAAATTCTCATAATCATACTGGTGGGGTGCCGACAATGGAATTAGATTTGACGCGACAGAAGAGGGGTTAATCAAAATCAGGACTAACTGCAGGCCTAAGAGTGTAGTGATCAATTAAAGTTCGCTGCTTAAGATTTGAATTTAAATTTTCCAGTCATTCGATAATGGCTGGCTCAGCTTTGTGGAATATCAAGATATCAGTGGGAGTAAAGCAACCTAATAATTTTTCACGCATTGTTTATTTAACCCAACCGGTTACAATAATTGCTGTGTACTTGTCAGGGGTATTACTCGAAACACAACATTGAGTTGTACTCTTCAGAAAGGCATTGTAAGTATCGAAACTGTTTTGTCGAATAAACGTTGTGTGGATTAATACCAATTCAATAGTACTCCCTCTAACAAAATTTATTTTCCATTCGTATTTGAATTTTTCATACTTAAAACGTAACTGTATGTATGTAAATTGCCAGGTGTATTCGAGTCTACAAATAGAACGCGTTTAGTGCCAATAAGAGCAGAGGATTAGAGTCATCTTCATCGTTGGCAGCGCGAATTTACCCCTTATGTTTCCCTAGTGAGGAAATTTGAACTAGGTCTTTCATCGCTATGGCTGCCAATATGTGGATGGAACGTGAGACCTATTTTACGTGCCAAAACTTTCGTCGAAGTCAAACTTGGCGGTGTTCTGTAATCCCTAGTGATTTTCTCACGACTCTATCTCTTAGCGCGTACTTTATTGCTGGTAAAGCTTCATTGAAGCCAAATAAATTAATACGGTTCGCCGCCAAGTGGGTGGACGATTGTAACGATCTTATAGTTCAACACATTCACTTATTTCGCCTTTGTGTTGAGTTTGTTCCAATTAATTGTGCCTGCATATGTATTGATATGTATAATCAATGCATATGATTATTAAATGACCCCTTCTATGCCTGCTATGTTTCTTGACAATAATGTTTCCTTAAACTTTCATTCTGTTAGTCTAGGTCACGCGTCAGTTCCTGTGTGCTAATAAGTATATGCAGCTTTGTAGAATAGCTTTTATTAAAACGAATTTCTTCCTTAGCTGTGGATTACGTGCTAAACTCAATTCAACTCAAAACGGGTACATTTACGGATAAAACTGTCTTACAAAGTATCAAAATTCGTTTATAAATCTGAAATTTATTTTAAGTATCACGGCATTGAAGGAGTAAAATGCCTGTGTAAAAATATCTATTTAAAATCAATGTATATGATTGTTAAATGATCCCTTTCATGCCTGTTATGTTTCTTAATAATAATGTTTCGTTAAACTTTCAGTTTGACCGTTGTCCAGGTCACAAGCCAGTTGCTATATGCTAATGGTAGCATTGTAGAATCTTCTCCTTATATATAACATCGCATGTGTAACCACTCACTCACTCATGTATACTAATTCCCGACCACTTCCAGAAGAGCTGGAGAGCTGAAATTTGTTGCACCGGTGGAGAAAAAATATTCATCGGGAGGAAAATTCCTAAAACTCGAAAAAGTCGATTAGTTTTCGAGATATATCGACTTGAATTAACATGGGAGCCTTATGGGACTAAAACTTTTTCCCAATTATTGCGTATTTGTTAATGTTTCAGGGAGATGAGATTCCTGTGACGAAAACTAGATTTTTTGGTCAATTTTTTGATGTGATTGTTATTGCGATATTTTGATAAAAAGTATTTTTTATGATTTTTTGAAAATTTCCTATGCTTTTCTTACGGGCCTATCTTTGGAATTTTTTTTGACCAACTTGCAATAATCGTAGGACAAATTCCTTGAAACGCAAGATACTAGATTTTTTGCTTGATTTTTTGGCTATCTTGGAATATTCACAAGTCGAAAGAATTCCGAGGAATAAACGATTTTCGATTTTCCATTGTCGAGGAGACGAATATTAAATTTCGGATTTCGGCTTTGAGACTTCGGCATATGAAAATTTGGAATCTCCGTGAAAACCCTTAGAGGGTACTCCGTACCCTCACGCCCTACCCTGTTTTTCCGATAACCCTCTTGGTTAATTCATAATAAAATTCCGAAAAATATCCTGCACGTGAGAAAATCATTGTCGCCATTATTTTGTGAAGCACACGATCTTGAATAACTTGGCAACCGTTCAAGTTAGAGGAATGAAATTTTCAGGGTAATACTATTATCAAAAAAGACAACTTTTGAAATGATAACCATTCCACTCGATCGATTCATGTGAGAGTTATATCGATACCAATCTCCTTGGATACGCTTTATTCGCTAATAACGTTCTCGTTATTCGAAGTATGAATACGAAATTCAAATGTAATACTAAAGTTGACGTGCTTAATCTGCCAAAAGTTAAATCAAGCGGATCGATTAATTAGAGGCGAAGTTATAATCGATCCAAGGGTGCATTCGATATATGTCTTTTTCAGACTTGTTTACATAGTTACGGGGATAAAATTTTTAATTATTTGCTTAGACAGCAACGTACTATACGTACATGTAACATATTTTGATGAGTAATGATTCCTCATGAAGATATATCGAAATGAAATAATATCGATAGGTCTAATTTTCTCCTTTCTTATTGACCGTAGCTGTCCGAAAATTTTAGGATAGTACGTGATTGGTGATATAAGATTTCTGTTATCTTTTGGTCTCCGTGGCAACCATAGTTTTAACTTTATGGCGAAATATATTTTCAATGTAAAGTAAATGGGGATATATCAAAATCGTTTTATACAAGTTTCCTCACAAGCAAACGATCTTGAATAACTTGGCAACCGTTCAAGTAAGACAAACGAAACTTTCAGGGTAATACTAATATCAAAAAGGACAACTTTTGCAATGATAACCAATTCTCTCGATAGATTAATGTGTGAGTTATATTGATAACAATCTCCTTGGATACGCTTTCTTCGCTAATAACTATTTTGTTATTCAAGATATGAAATCGTAATTCAAATGCAATACCAAAGTTGACGTGCTTAATCTGCCAAAAGTTAAATCAGGCGGATCGAATAATTAGAAGCGAAGTTATAATCGATCCAAGGGTGCATTCGATACATGTCTTTTTCAGACTTGTTTACATAGTTACGGGGATAAAATTTTTAATTATTTGCTTAGACAGCAACGTACTATACGTACATGTAACATATTTTGATGAGTAATGATTCATAATGAAGATATATCGAAATGAAATAATATCGATATGCCTCATTTTCTCCTTTGTTATTGAATGTAGATGTCTGAAATTTTTAGGATAGTACGTGATTGGTGATATAAGATTTCTGTTATCTTTTGGTCTCCATGGCAACCATAGTTTCAACTTTATGCCGAAATATATTTTCAATGTAAAGTAAATGGGGATATATCAAAATCGTTTTATACAAATATCCTCACAAGCACACGATCTTGAATAACTTGGCAACCGTTCAAGTTAGACAAACGAAATTTTCAGGGTAATACTAATATCAAAAAGGACAACTTTTGCAATGATAACCAATTCTCTCGATAGATTAATGTGTGAGTTATATCGATACCAATCTCCTTGGATACGCTTTCTTCGCTAATAACTATTTTGTTATTCAAGATATGAAATCGTAATTCAAATGCAATACCAAAGTTGACGTGCTCAATCTGGCAAAAGTTAAATCAGGCGGATCGAATAATTAGAAGCGAAGTTATAATCGATCCAAGGGTGCATTCGATACATGTCTTTTTCAGACTTGTTTACATAGTTACGGGGATAAAATTTTTAATTATTTGCTTAGACAGCAACGTACTATACGTACATGTAACATATTTTGATGAGTAATGATTCATAATGAAGATATATCGAAATGAAATAATATCGATATGCCTCATTTTCTCCTTTGTTATTGAATGTAGATGTCTGAAATGTTTAGGATAGTACGTGATTGGTGATATAAGATTTCTGTTATCTTTTGGTCTCCGTGGAAAACCATAGTTTTAACTTTATGGCGAAATATATTTTCAATGTTAAGTAAATGGGGATATACCGATATCGTTTTATACAAGTTTCCTCTTTTGCGAGATTAATAAAAATATAAGGACATGATCCTTACCATAGAGGTCACATTTAGCAATGATGAACATCCCGCTCTACCCGTTTTCCAACAAGAAAAATCGAATCTAAAATGCTGGAATTCGATTTGTCGCTTACATATTTTTTTATTTAATTATGAAAGGGACTTAAACTCTTACCGGTAGATAAAGAAAGGTACAAAACAAGATAAAAGTTTCAATAAACTAAATCAGTCGTTATAGTTGACGTTATGTTCGATAAAATTGTGTACTGTAGAGATTCCTTTTGCAGACCTTTTACTATAGTTGCTGGGATAAGACTTTTAACGGTATGCTAGAAGGTAACTTACGATTCATACATATAAAATATTTTGCAGAAGTACATCCCCTTTTCAAGATATGTCGATATGAAATTATATCGATAAGTGTCATTTTCTCCTACCATATTAACCGTACCTACCCCATATTTTCGTCTTTTAGTACGGTATTTATATTAAGGCCATCTTCAGCCAACAGAAACAAAACTGGATGGTTTACTCACGCGATAAAAGATGTCACGTAAAATTGTTTCGTTGTAAAAAACACGGTTTTCCCATATTTAAGCCACGAACAGAGATACTTTGGTCTTATTTATTGTCATTGCGATTGCCAATCTAATTAGAAATTGAACCCGTATGTATTCATTTGGCACATCTGTCGGAATAATAGGGATTCGTGGCAGTAATACATCTCCTTGGAACATGCTATTTATATCTTAGTGTGATGGGAAAATATTTCAAACGGCATAAACAATATTGACGGTCGTCAAGGGAAAGGTAAGCGAAACACGCTAAACTTGAACCTTTTTTTGGATGTTTATTTCTAAATTCAGTGTAAATCAGGTATAAAACGAAATGGATCTGCAGCATTAAGAAGGTGCAATTCTTTTCCTTTCGAATGATATATGGCTTAACTTAATGTGACCATTTCCACTAATTTTAATGTGCAAATACAAATACGTCTGCAGGCATTAAAAATTTGATTTACATGTATTTCTTATGGAAATGACTCATGGCACATTCCAGGGACTCATGAGCCCAAGAAGCTCAATAAGAAACCAATCAACTCTTCTTAATCATAACTCCCGATCCCCGTTACGTAATATCAGGTGAAGGATAACGAAAATGATATTTCCTCATAACATGTTCTACGAAATGAAGTTAACAGTTTCTTACAGCGTCGTTGATTACTCAGAAAAAATTAAAATATTCCGATACTCAGAAAATTACGATTTACAAAGGATTAACACAACATTTCGTGAAACTATTCCTGACCAAGCGTTCGATTTTTACCATCGAGCGGGAGTGAAAGTGACTTTGTATCAACGATATAACTCTTCGCGGGGAGTTTAATTAACTTAATTCAAATAAAGTAGTTAAATAACACACTCATTTAAATGAAATGTGCACTCTATTGTCGTTCCGACCAGAATAACAGCCTATTTATGTCACCAAGTTATAGCCAACGTTTCGAATTATTTTAAATAATAATCAGGGCTATGAATAAGATTAATAGATACACAGCAGGTATTTCTCCCTTATATCTGTTTTATTTATTTAGGTTAGGGACTGAAACTCTAGTTGGTAGATAAAAATAAGGTACAAAACGAGATAAAAGTTAAAGAAAAGTAATGCAGCAGTTACAGTTGAAGTTTTAATCGAAAAAATTGTGCGTTTTATACATCGCTTCTGCAGACCTGTTACTGTATTTGCTGCGATAAGGCTTTTAATGGTATGATTGAAGGCAAGGTAGTATTCATACAAATTAAGTATTTAGCAGAACTACATCCTGTTATCAAGATGTATCGATATGAAGTTATATCAGTCGGTGACATTTTCTCCTACCATATAAACCGTACCTGACCGAAATTTTTGTCTATTAGTGCGATGAAATGTACGATATTTATAGTAATTCAATCTCTAGCCAACACAAATAAACTGGATGTTATACCGCACGCGATAAAACATGCCACGTAAAATTGTGTCTGCGTGAAAAACAAAGTTTTCCAATATCTAAGCCACAAACAGACATACTTTGGTCTTATTTATTGTCATTGCGATTGCCAATCTAATTAGAAATCGAACCCGTATGTATTCAATTGGCACATCTGTCGGAATAATAGGGATTCGTGGTAGTAATATATTTCCTTGGAACATGCCATTTATAATTTTGTGTGATAGAAAGATATTTCAAACGGCATAAACAATATTGACGGTCGTCAAGGGGACACTAAGCGAAACACGCTAAACTTGAACCTTTTTTGGATGTTTATTTCTAAATTCAGTGTAAATCAGGTATAAAACGAAATGGATCTGCAGCACAAAGAAGGTGCAATTCTTTTCCTTTCGAATGATATGTGGCTTAACTTAATGTGACCATTTCCACTAATTTTAATGTGCAAACACAAAAACGTCTGCAGGCATTAAAAATTTAATTTACATGTATTTCTTATGGAAATGACTCATGGCACATTCCAGGGACTCATGAGCCCAAGAAGCTCAATAAGAAACCAATCAACTCTTCTTAATCATAACTCCCGATCCCCATTACGTAATATCAGGTGAAGGATAACGAAAATGATATTTCCTCATAACATGTTCTACGAAATGAAGTTAACAGTTTCTTTCAACGTCGTTGATTACTCAGAAAAAATTAAAATATTCCGAAAATCACAGAAAATTACGATTTACAAAGGATTAACACAAGATTTCCCGAACTTATTCCTGGCTATATAGTTAAAACTCTTCAATAATATACAACTATGCATATGATTTTAGGAAAGGCAATCGTTTCAGAAATATTTCATTCGATATATCCGCGAAAAAATAAAAATGGTGGACACTACTCATTTGTTTCCCGGGAATGTCTTACTTTTTACTGTATTACTCTCAAAATATGAATGCCCTATGGGCATCCTCTCTTACATATGATAGTAAATAAATGTGACCATATATCTTCGAACCCCGGAAACACCAACAAAAATTAAATCATGCATATATGTCTCCTTTTCGGGTACTTTTCGTTACAATTACCCCAATTTTCCAACCCCTACCATGTCACGGAAATTATGTGGACGATTGGTGACCCCGTTTCCCCAATACACCCCGAAAAAAGTTGAATTTTTCATTTTGAAGTCTACTTTTTGGGTACTTTTCGTCACAATTTCACCGCTGATCCCTACCCCCACGAATCATCCCTACGGAGGTCACGTGAAATACTGGTGACCGCAAGCAGTACACCCATATAAACCCCAGGTATCCCCCTGAAACTCTCAAAAATGTAAAATGTGACATTAACTCTCCTTTTTGGGACTTTCTGGCCGACATTACGCCGCACTGCCCGTCCCGTCACAGCTCTAGATATGGAATATTTGCCAATAAAGGGCCACCGTAAACCATACGGGAAAAAAACCTGAAAACCCTCGATGACCTCCTGGAACCCCCTAGGAAATTTTAATTTTTTAAGGTCGCCTTTACGGGTAGTTTTCCTCACCATTCATCAGTGTTCCCTAAACCTACGAGTTATTAAAACCCCCGACAACCCCGTTAAACTTCCCAAAAAATAATTTTAGTAAAGGTCGCCTATTTGGGTATTTATCTTCAGAATTCCGCCACTGTTCCGGATCCCTACGACTATCGGCACGGAATTTATGAGATCGATTTATTACCACTGGTTGACCACAAATATGAAACCCCCGGTATTTTGTTGAAACCTCCCCTTAAAAATTAAAATTTCCAAATAGGTTTTTCTTTGATGGGTACTTGTCGCCGCCACTACGCCACATTGCCCTACCCTTTCCAATCATCGCAACAGAATTAATGTGGATTTTTGTTATCCGCACGTATAACACACATTAAAACCCCTACATTCCTCTGGAGCCCCTGTCGGAGGAGGAGACCCGTCTAACCACCGAGGAGGCGAAGCCGCCCCTCAACCATTACTAATAGATTTGACTTGACGAGGTCGGTCGTAGGGGAGAGTCGCTACCCGCGGTTGCGCCGCGGCTTCGCCGAATCTCGTTTCGAAATATGCAAAAGTAAAAACGTCTGCAGGTATTAAAAAGTAGCTTTATCTGCATTTCTTATGGAAACGACTCCAGACCCTTTCCAGGGCCTCATAGGCCCAAGAAGGTCAATGAGAAACCAGTGAACTCTTCTTTACTGGGTTCCATTTTGACGAATCTAGGCAAAAGAAAGATAAGGTCAAAAGCTATACTGTACAGGGAAAGATATGAATGCAAATATGTACTGCTATGAATGCCAGTGGCGCAGCGAGGGGGAGAGGTTATGTGGGATAGGTTCAAGGCTCTAAATAAGTTAAATATATTTTACTTACTTGGGTTAATATAACTTTCGGAATAGTGCTAGAATTAATAAAAATATCCCTCACAAAGCCGTAAAAATCACCATTTTGAGCCTTTTACCTTAATTTTTTTTCCGGCGGAAGGCCTCCGCACCTCCCGCTTACCCTGGTGGTAATGCAATATACCTCCAAACCCCCCAGTATTAGTTGTGCCTGAAACCCCTCCTAGCCTTATTTCGTAGCTGCGCCCCTGCCACCAATGATGCGGTTAATGAATATGGCGAATCTCGGCAGATGAAAGATCAGATCGACAGCTATAGTAAACAAGGAAAGATACGAATGCAAGCATGTACTATTTTCAATACATTCTCAAAATATATACTTAAGGGATCTTAGGGGAGTTTTAATAATTCAATTAAAATAAAAGAGTTGAATAACACACTGAATTCAATGCAATTTGCACTCTATTGTTGTTCCGTCCCGAATAACTGTTTATTTATTTTTATTTATTTATTTATTTATGCAACGCCTTACTTCATAGCAACAATGCAAAATGACCAATCTGGAAAGCGTAAGCGGTGGTGAAAGGTACCCTCCGTGCACTCATGCGTAGGAGTTAGGGAAGAGTGTTTGGGGTACAGGAATCCCGGAGACTGAACCGATTATCAATGGAGCCACAGGAAACGTATGGTGTTCTTTGTTGACGGTACCTGTACGCTCAGGCAAGCGATCGATTTCAACATGGAGTGGAAGTGAAAGCGACTTTGATGTAGCGATGTAACTTTTCGAGGTGAGTTTAAATAACTTAATTCAACTAAAGTAGGTAAATAACACACTGATTTCAATGCAATATGCACTCTTTTGTTTCAACCAGAATAACTGCCTATTTATTTCACGCATTATTACATAACAGAAAGCCTAAGCGACCAATTTCGACCACAATATTTCGCGCTGCGGCGATGAAAATGGTTTGAATTAAAATTATTATTGTTAATATTGTAGAAAAATAACCCTCCTGGTTGTCGCACCCATGTACTTTGCTTTACCTTCCTGGCACAATCTCTCGCGTAGCAGTGATGAATGTTGTTTTGAATGTAAATTTATGCGGAAAATGTTTGTGAAAAATCTTTAGTTAGTGGTTATGGGTGTCATCTAACCCTGATTTTCCTTAATGTTGCCCTCTCTCGCGTAACAGTAATGAACATGTTTTGGAATTTAAATTTTTATGGATAATAATAGTGAAAATACCTTGCGCAACTGGTTGTTACTAAAGTCTAACGCTGATTTGCGTTCGTGAAGCCATGCATCCCGTAAGAAATAAAAACATATTTTAGAATACCTATTTTTATTTATAATGTTAATGAAAATAACTTACATGCCTGGTGATAGTTTTTTTGTCTCGATAAGTCGCGTTCCTATTGCCATGTCTCGCATAACGTAGAAGAAAAAGTTTTAGAATTGCTAATTTTAAAGATGTTAGAAAACATTAAACTTACAGGTCTGGTGATATTTCTGTTTCACTTTATTCCGCGTTCCTATAGCCAAATAGTAGGCTGCATAATCAAATACATCTGTGGAAGTTAATCTGTCATGGAAATGGAATTGAAGTTATTACGGCCTATAAAATTATGCAATTAGACAGAAAATTAATTTACATAGCATCATTCAAACGCAGAATTTGTACTTTTTACAATACTTTGTGCTCCCTTCCTCGTACTTGTGACAGTAAGACGAAGTAAAGTAATACCTTATGCATTCCTAAAATGTTCTCCACTTAACATGAATAACGATTTCTTTCCGTCAACCTTTGTTCCAGTGAAAAGAATTAAACCATCTTTGAATTTTACTATTTTCCGAAAATACGCATGCTATTAATTTCATACTCCCGACCTTGGGATACTATACGGGTGGTTACAGTTTACTAGGAAAGTTAATGAATGTCTTCAGGCTCTCTTCAATTTACTTTACTCGTTTTTTAAGTAAGTCATTTCGAAAAGCTTTCGAATCGTACACATAACGGGAGAAAATGCAGTATTTCTCTATATTGTCATGTTTAGTCGCATTTTTGAGGTAAAAGAACACCAACATTTTCGGAATCACTGTACAGCTTTCATTAAATGAATAACTCTTATCACCTTCTATTTACGTATATTTGTATTTGGAATCTTGCGTTAAACCCGCATTTTAAATACAAACACTTAAGCCATACTTTACGTTCCAAGAACGGCAATTCCGTGTATGTACACTATGATCATTGTTTGGATAACTTACAATTTAACGTAACGCAGTATAATACTATCCAGACATAATTATAATTCACAAAATATTTCATTTCACGCATTTTGTACCGTCTACTACTATACGTCATTTCGGAGTGTGTTGGCGAAGCTGGCTGCGGCGGGCGCTTTACTTTCCCCTGGCCGGTAAAATTGGTCCATGGGACTTAGTGGATAGACGTACGAGGAACGGCGTTCCGAGGAGTTCACCGTCGATGGCGGTCGTGGCACATCCAAGGGTCCGCCTCCCTCCCCTCTGCACAAGCACTTTTCGGTCACATTACTTGTATGAAAATTCTTCAAACACCCACAAAATTAGACGGCGACGGCCGTTACGAGGACTAACAGAGGTGGGCGCGGGGGGCGTCAGTAACCCCCGGGCGGCGAAGCCACCCTTTACTAGAAACTGCGAAGGCATCCGGAAGAAGAGGCGGCGCACCGGTGGGGGCTTCTACCCCCCCTGGGCGGCGAAGCCGCTTCTTAACGAATAACGGCGAAACAGTTACGATGACTAATCGGGGTACACCCGGGGGGGGCACGCTCAACCCCCGGGTGTGGCGAAGCCCCCACTAAGTGAGGAACTGCGAACCTGTCCAGGGGAATGAGCGCGGCAGCCCCGGTTAGACTGCTTTAATCTCCGGGCGGCGTGGTGCCCACAATGAGGAATGCCGAAGCCGTCTAGAGGTCTAGGCAGCGCAGCTTTGGGGGATTCCTTACGAAGCGCAGCCGTGGTTAACGACTCTTCCCTCCGACTGACCGTGGCAGGGAACGGTGAAGCCGTTCGGGGAGGCGGCCGACCAAGCTGGCCGCGAAGTGGGTTCTTCAGGTTCGAGCCCTATATCCCCCGAGGACTTTGTGGACAGCGGTAGGAGAATGAGCGATAACGTTCCGAAGACTTTGCCGACGATGCCTGTGGTGAAGCAGCCAAGGGTCCGCTTCCCTACCCCCTGGCCGGCGAAGACGGTGCCTCTCAATTTTTGGTCATATTATTCGAATAGAAATTCTTCGGACAACCACCAACTAAGACGGCGAAGCCCAACAAGGGGATTCTATGTTAAAAATTGACGCCTAGCGTACGACCGATCTCTTACAAAGCTTGCAGTTACATGAAAGTATGCATTACAGTTCGGAATAAGTCAACTTAGCCGCGCCCCTCCCCCTTCCGCTCTGATCAGCGGGGATTTGGGAGCGGAGGATCAGGAAACGGCGAAGCCGTTACTAGGAGTTCGCTGGCGACGACGGACGTGGCGGGTGCTAACCCTACCCAATGGCCGGCGGATCCGGTACCTAGAACTATATGGACAAGATACAAGGAACGGCGATCCGTTCCAAGGAGTGTGCTGGAGAAGGTGGGTCGGTGTGCGCTATCCTTCCTCACTGGACGGCGAATACGGCCCCGAGGACTTTTTGCACAGAGATTCGAGGAATGACAAAGCCGTTCCGAAGAAATTGCCGGTGAAGCAGACCGTAGCGTTGTAGAGGGTGCGTTTTCCTTACCCACGCCCTTCTCTAACCCGGTAATTTTGGGAACTGAGCTTCCAAGTGGTGTTTCTGCGAAGCCGGCAGATAATCCGTTTGTGAATACCTTTTACGGAAAAAAAGAATACGTTCCATTGCCCTCGACTTATTTTCGTGGGTTGAATAATGAAAATGATTACTTACCATACATGCTGGCAATATCTTCAACCGGATGTTGGCAACAGATTGTTTTAATCTCCCTTTGCTACAGATATGTAAGTAGAACAATTCCAAAAATCACATAAATTTCGATAAATAAAAGATTCGGAAAACATTTATCGTACTTTCGGCCGACCGAGTCCTTACGACGGCGGCTCAAGCGGGAGCTAACGTTCCCCCTGGACGGAAAAGGGGTGTTTGAACTAAATGGAAAGAACTTCGACGAATCAAGAGGCCGTTGCGAAGATTGCGACGCCGAAACCGGCAGTGGCGTAGCAGAGGGTTGGCTCTCGTTCTTCATTCGCGGTGAGATTATTCGTAAAAAAAATTCACCAAACACACACAAAATTAGACGGCGAAGCCGGATCCGGGGGTTCTAAGGGGGCGGAGCCCCCTAGCGAGCTACAGCGAGTAGCTTTAAATAAAATGACTTGTTCCCTTGTTGTGGATTACGCACTAAACTTGATTTCCTCTCTTTAACACTCAAACGGTACCTTTGCTATTAAAAGTCTCTGATAAAGTATTAGAATTCGTTTATAAATGAGGATTTTTTTTCAAGCAAAGCGGCAATGAAGGAGTAAAAAGTTTGTGTAAATATATCTCCTGTATTCCTTACAGTTATTTTGTTATTCGATTTCTAAAACGGACAGTACGTCATGTCTGCGTCGACTGTAGTACGTGTTATTTCATTTTCTTCCATTCTTCTCATTCCCCAAAGGCCCTTGACCTTTGGTTCGTCCAATCTCATCGGGTGTAATCCCTTTCCCATATCGCGGCCTTTATCTTAAATCGAATAGATCAATCATTCCCGATGTTGCCTTTGATAGCGCATTTCATTTTTCTTCTTTTGACTCCCTCCCGTGATTCATTTCACCTTCTTATATGCTTTATCATCTTAGATGAACGGCAAAGTTATGGTTTGGGACCGACGTCGAGAAGTGGAGAAACCCATTGTACAGCATTCTTACCACTAACAAACACTGGAAAGAAAGAAAAGTTCTTTGCTTTTTAAATTAATGTTATCATTGTTTTGAAGTTCGAACATCATTTTATTCAAAATGAACGCATAGTTTAATAAAACAATCAATAGATGTATACATATAGAGCAAATACTTTCAGAATTTTACTTTTTGCGTTCAAAAATAAAAAAAATGGCGCGTAATTTAGTATTTAGTTATTTGCCATAAGCGTTAAAATCTTCACTTTTCTATTGATATGTATGCTGTGATTGGTTTTTTATCTTTTAATATTTCTTCCTTTTGAAAGTAAATTATAGGAAAATAAATATACGAAACGTTCGCCAGATAATTGATTTATTTTATGTGTACTTTAATTCCAATATAGCAACATCGGTTTGCCATGAATCCTCACTAGGTGATTTTTATCGGAATTCATTACCATTTTCTAAAATCGATCTAATTGATCAATCGAAACTGATCGAAGATAGCCTTGTCACTGGTTATATTAGATGTAGCATTGGCTAAAGGAATGGGTGAGATGAAAAAATATGTTGGTAACACAGTTAACCTCCATTTCTGAAGTTACGCTTCTTAAGGCTATTTTAAGCGTTACATGTATTTGTGCAAAGGAATGTACGTGAGGTTGTACATCCAAGCGTGAAATAAATTCTTTATCCGAGATCTAAGTATTGAAATTCGAGATGAGTGCCAATATACTATTTGTGAACCTTTTGAGGTCGAAATTGATCGAATTAAGCGATTGTTTTGTTTGCCGACGTGCGAAGCAAAACACGTTTTCGTAGTTAAAGTAGTTTACTCATAGAATTTAACAAAGTCAGCTGTGACTACGTTTTGAATATAACCTATTGCTTTGCTGTTGTTAATGCACACCGGTGCGAATATATTTTCAATATTTCGTAATATCGGGCAATGATCATTCGATAGTAGTCAGTCTTTAGTATTCATGATGTTTTCAAACTCAAGCATATTTAGAAAAAATAATTGAAAATGATGTCACGTTACCACCGTATTAAAACATTGAGAAAGCTAATTAAAGGAATAATGCTTCATCACAAGAGACTATAGCAGACTAGTACTTACTCTTATCGATTGCGAAACAGTTAGGTTCTAAACTTTTATTGAATGGGTCATATTAGTAAGGGCACTATTTTCAAAAATTTTCATTCTTACGCTGCTCACTTTCCATTTAATTGATCTGAATGCATTTTGTAACGCCGGCATACGACTCCTAATCTCATTCTTTAGGTGAAAGATGACGAGCTGACTGGCCATGGTGGACGGGCGGGAATCTTAGGGGGACCGTAGGCTCTGGGGAACCTAGCCCTGCGGGGCTCCAGAGCCTACAGCTTCGAGGAGTCTTGGCCTATTTCAGCACCTTCCTTTTTCCTTGGAACGTGCAAGTACGTGAACTGGAAAATTATGGAACACGCGAGACCCTGCAGTGGTTGCGGCCCGTCTTATCTTTTTTATTGTTATATAATTCGATGAAAGAATCCAGCAGAACACTTTAGTTTCGGTTCCGAACCCGGAGATGCATACTTTTGTGACGCCCATGTGCAACCCCGCGGAAGGAAATGAACTGTGGAAGTAACGAACCTAGGTCAATTAAATGAATTGAATAGAAAAAAAAAACAAAATATGAGTTTAAGCTGCTGCGTTTAATCTTACTTGTTTTCAAAGTTGATGTTTTCAAACTTTATGAACTTACTTTTAAACATATGATTTGCCCAGTTCCTGATATATAAACATCATAGTATATCTATGTCCAAAATGGCATAAAAAGTTTAAAAAAATGATACAAGCCCCCCATTTCTATTTTCGTTTTGCATTAGACTCACAGAGAGTATGAATTTTCATCAGTGCATTAATGCATTCCAAAGAAATTCTAGACTTATAAGGGTACCTAACACTTTTTTATAATCTAAAAACCTTCTTTACGGGAGCGATTAAATTGAAAATTTTGTGTGTCCCTTTCGGTTATTCGCATGTTTTTAATTAACGCGGTTCAAAAAGGCTTTTATTGAGGCTAAATGACTACGCTATCTGTAGGGCGTAATTCTCTTGAAACCCTCGACGATTTTATTTATGTCAGTGTTATGTTACGCTCACGCAAAGTGTGCATTTAGGTGTATAACAGGTTCCCATGGTTTGGCCCATTTCTTCCTTCGACCCAAACGACTTTCCCCGCCCATCTCCCACTTAAAGTAATGTTTCCTCCGATGGGATGAATGAATAGCCTTCACCGTTGCGGTTCTCGGTTTCCGGAGGAGAAAACGGGCGAAGGGAAATAATATTGACTGCTTAGGGGAGCAGGAGGAGAATAAGCGGAAGGAAAAGGTATAAGTTAGGAGGAGCTTGAGCAATGGCATTCGTGTGTACGTTTGGGTGACCGGAAAGGGGAATACCTAGGAAGGAACTGCTTGGTGAAACGGTGTACGTAAACTTATTGTAACTTTTTCATCAAATATATTTCAAATTTGCTATAATTTAAGGGGCCGTGGCCGTCTTTTTCATCTTCTTAATGTGGTATTTTATAAACATAGTTTTATATTGCCGTGACTAGGTGACTGGAGGCCGCTAACAAGCCGACTTTTATCGAATTTGAGCGTCTTTGATACTGCAGCCGAAATATTAAGGTCGGATATCAATTTTTAATTATTGTTTTGACGAATTAGAGCATAGAAAATACACAATATTTTAAATCCTTGCACATGACTGTTTTTGTTTCAACTTTTATACAAGATGATGAAACTACTAAAAATGTCCAAAATTTGGGAAAATACCCAGAACTGGAGTAAAGAATAGAATATAAAGGGACTAATATTAATACACGGTGAGTCTTGTTGAAACGCTTCGCCTATTAACTCGGATTTGAATTTTAATAAACTCATGTAAGATTTTACACATTCCCGGCGAACAGAATATTTAAACGTGTCTTGGGATTCCGCGCGGGTAAGATTTTCCAAGAGCGCCCTCGCATTTAATTAACTTGCATGGAAAATTCGGGAGATCACAAGAAAACCATATACACAATAACATAACCTTTCTTATTATTATCCTAGCACTAATAGTGTTATTGCAGGGAGTGTTTTGAGAAGGAATGACGCGATCAGCGGCGGGTGAAGGTAAAAAAAATGGGCATTTGAGAAGGAAGGAAAATTTTCACAGCCTAGACTGGGCAGGGAGGGTGAAGGGGTTGTTTGTAGAGGCGTTGGAGGATGTTGGACGGCGGACGGAGAGTCCAAACGGTCGGTACGTATAACTACTTTATTGCGGCGAAGCGGAGACCCCCATCACACATCCTCCGACGCTCGAATCGTCGTCATAAAATAAAAGTAAAAATAATGCCGAAACGGCGGTACAAAACGGGAGGGAGAAATGAAAAAAACGACGGCGATAAAAGTATAAAAAAGGATCCTGCTGATAATTTAGGAAGAGGGTAGGCGATCAAGGGCCGTCACTGAAGTAGAGGCGAAAGAACGCAGCCCTCTACAGGTTTTGATATCGCGTTTTTGATGCCAATTCTGCAACTTTAGAATGCGACTCACACATTGAACTGCATTTCATGTGAAAGATGTAAAAGCATACAGTGGTGGGAAAATGTCGGCGGATATCGATTTTTCGAGCAATCGGTTTTTAATCGAAATGAAAAGCTCGATTGTTCAACAAAAATCGAAATTCAAACCAGAAGATGGAGTTCGAATCGATTAATCGAAGAAATCTTATGTTTTTAAACAAAGTTGGAATTGTTTACTATCGAGAGCATTAATTCCTATCCCTCAAAAACTTCAGAGAAGATTATTATTTCACAGCAATCACATTATTGAATACTTAAGTTAAAAGTGATTAACTATGTTCATGAAATGTTTGCGTATAATCAAGTAATCAAATAGATTCCTCGATTGAATTACGCCACTAAAAGCAAGAGAGACTTCAATTCAAGTCCTCATATGTTTATTATTCGTTCGGAAACACACAAAATGCGCATTAGTGGAGTAGAAAAAATTACTCGGAATACATGCTTGGATTATTGGCAGTAGACATTTACAAATTCTCGCACATTAAAGTTTGGAATCATCACGGCTTAGAACCTTTCCGCTACACTACAACTTTCAAGGAAGATCAACTGATTGAGGTACTTTCTTGGTAATTGTGGGCTTGCAGTTATAATTTTAATTAAGGCGAGGGTACCAATTTTTACGCCTTTACAAAATAATCTTTCACATGGATGGATTACGAATTTATAGCCTGGTGGTGAAGCTGCTGAGATCAAGCCTAATAGTTATGGTCGAAGTTAGCAAATCGAATTTGGATCGAAACTAGAATATCATAGCTCGATCTCGATCTCCTAGATCTCTGACTATTAAGACTCGAATTTAGATTTTCGAAATCGATTCTTCCTGAAGATAGAGAAAATTAGTCTCATATTACAGCATAGAAATTCAGTATTAATTATATTAATTATTAGTCTTACTTCGTAATAAATGAGATTCTTCTTTAATTAAGACCTTGGATTTACCTGGACTTGTTTCAATGATCTCACTGTGAAGTATGGCACAAAAAAACTTCTGTTACGAAGTATAAAAAAGCGTACGTATAAAAAAGAAATCACCCTATGAATTGTAAAAGTATACCATTTTTATTTCGGCTGTTAGTGTAATGGTGCTAAATTTCCATATTTTTATCATTTGTTATGGTTAATTTAACAAATACTTTTAGAAATTCAGTTCCTTCAGTACTTTTTCAGAACTGTAAGTTAATTATAGACGTTTTCCGATAGACATATACGTTCCATACTGTTTGGGAGGTGTAACGGCATTTCTTGCACGAAATGCAGTCCAATATCTGCCGTGTATTCTGATCTCGGTCGTGCATAACACTTGGGTAGGTTCTGACGCTGGTTGCAAGCAGAGACGTGGAGACGGTTATATTGTTTTGCGACCTTCTCAGCGACGGCCCTTCAGCGATGCAAGAATCCTTTAATATCCACTTTAAGCGCTTAGTATAATCAGAATGTTTGTATTTCGATAGAATTTATTATCTATAATTATTTTCTTGAAGTGACTAATGCAAGCATTTTGAAGCTTGCATTGACAGTAGTTCATAACCCGAATAAAATATGGTGACGGTGCTGACGCTCCGGCAAAGAGCAGGAGATAGATGAGATGACTTTTTTCCATTTGCATGAGATGAGATTTAGATGAGATAATTTCCATTTGCAATTTGAATTAGTTTTACTTGATAACGTTTCCCCCTTAAAGAATGCCTCAGAACGGTGCTGTGAAGTTCGACAAGCTGCGATGTAGTCGAATTTAAAGATAATTCCTCGCGTAGGTGTTTTGTTTTGTGCATAGTGTGCAGAGTCATTGTAAGGCATTCACTATCCGTTCGAGGATATTTTTTGGAAATATTTATATACTAATCATTTTTAGTGAAAAGAGTAGTTTTTTCCTTATAATTTTGACAAACATAGTACTTCTTCAAGTGACCTAATATGCCACTTCAATATGCTGACGCACTCCACGGCGTCTTTGCCAAAATCGGTCTTAACCCAGTTAAGGGTTGTTTTTGGGTGGTTGTGAGTAACTTGTTTTGGTGAATACTCCTTAGAGTGTTCCCCATGTCTATCCATCCATTAAGGCAATTCGTGATTTTTTTCTGACCTAGTTCTTCTATCCTCAGGATGACACTCCAATAATTCACCTACTTTGTTCTCCCAGCGCGAGCAAACGCGTTGGTTGTCACGCATACCATTCCTTCGATTACGCGATATTCTCGAATTGACTCTCACGTAACGCAGTTTGTCACGTAATATGTGACAGTGCGATAAAATCGTCGCTGTAACAAAAGGGGAAACTCCATGCTTTTTGCCCTCGGGCAACTTATAAATGCTATTGACGTCAGTGCAAAAGGGGATCCCGTCGAAACTTTTTTAATATGCCCTAGAAAGTTTCCGTGTCCCTGAAAACTGACTCTTTGTAGGAGATTTGGAAAAATACAACCGATATATATATCTATATATATATCGGTTGCTATGGTTTTTTTATGATATATATATATATATATATATGCTATATATATATATATATATATAAATAGCATACCGGAAAGCAGAAGGTCCGTGGTTCGATTCCCGGTTCAGGTGAACTTTTTTCCATGTGTTTTCGGCCTTCATTCCATCTCCACGCCACAGTGTGTCATCGTCCTGCATTTATGTTTCTATCTCTTTGTTTCAATTTCTATTATATGTTATTATGATTATATATATATATATATATTCCTTTTTATGCTCCCAAGTTTTGTCACGAAACCGTAGCTTTCCTGTTTGGGTGCCCTTGGTTCACTTCTATACTACGTAAGACCTTTAAATTTCCGTACCGATCCTTTTGAGAACCCTCATCAGTGAACCCTCTTAATAACTGGAGCGAATTCAAGGAATACTCTCGAATTTCAGGATTGACCGTTGCCTATATGCAACGCCGGTGGGTGCGGTAATCAATTTGGCATCTGGTAATTTTCGAGCATCTTTGAATCGACCTACATCGAAATTTATCGGTAGGCTACATTTTACGCCGAAGGTGTGAACATTTTTATCTTCAGTCCTTATTTGTTAGGAGGTTATTTGATAAATATTAATTATAGCATGAATATTTTTGTTTTGTAAATAAGTCGTAGATAACGTATCCGCATATCCGAAAATCTTGCTCTAATATTGTTAACCGATTTTGCTCTTAAAAAATAAAATTTCATTTATCATGTCTTCGAATAAATTATATGTAACATAATAATCAATTAAATTTTATGGAAACCAAAGCAAGGATTAAATATCGGATCAATCAATAAACTTAGTATGCGTAATTTTTTTACACATGTGGGTACACGTGTGTTTTAAATATAATGACAACCATAATGACTAGAGCAGACCACGCCGCTGATCGTTGCGTTGACTTTGAAAAACATCATAACCCCATTGCGAACCCGTGAAACCTTTATTAAGTACATTATGAATTCCTTGATCGAAAAAGTTTGCTTGCGTTTCTAAATTATCTGAAACTCTGTTGAAAATTGCGAAGGTAAATACGTTGACATAAATATATCTCTAACTTTGCAGTGTCTATAATTAAATTTTCGCTGCATTGGCATCTTTTATAAATTATTTTTGGTTATTGATACCGTCTATTCCTGATAATTTGTGATTATTTTTTTTCGAATTGCCGAATCGTCAAAACTGAGCTCGTTGTACTGAATGAAAAGCTTCTTGAAAGCAAAATTCCTTCAATTACTTTTGCCTTTCATTCAGTCGATATACCTTGTTTCTTTTAATGACTTAAGTGAAATAAATGATACTGCTAGATGATGGAAACGGAAATTATTTCAATTTAGCGATGAATGCTTTTCCTCTGAGGAGAAAACTAAAAGGATAACCGATTAAACCTCAGTTAAATGTTTTTGAAAAAGAAGAAAAAAAGACTGGGGGCTATCCCATTTTGGATCTGTCCTAAAAGTTTTATTCATTAGTGAGAATTTAATCAACCAGGCTAGCTTACCCCTAAGGGCCTCTTCCTATTTTAATTTCGGTGAATTTAATTTGTGTTGTACCGGAAAGAGAAAAATTATCAATCTTCTGCGAATTGGAAACGGGATTAATAACTGACGGTTTGGAAAGCCTTTAGGCCGGGCTTTCTCAATTTTTTTCCTTCGCCTGTCAATTCGCAGTAATCAATTCCGAAGCTAAACCATTGCGTTCACTTGTGACGCAACGGTTTGGCGTGTTTGTCAAACGCTTTCCGCTTTATGGTCGGTGTTTAGAGAGGCCATAGTTAGCGAATCCGCGGTATTCAACGAAAAGCCCTCACTAGGCCATATGTGGTCCGCGGTCAGAGCCTGTTTCCACGGCGGAAAAGGTCAAAATATAACTTGGGTGGGCCGAAGTGTTCTTTTTCCGGCTTTAAGCATAAAAAACGGGGCTTAAATCATTGTATTCAGTTTGGGGAAAAGAGTAAAAACTACCAGGCCGAGGCTGAGTGCAACCGTTGCTCAATGGAATTCGCTCGTTCTTTGGTCGAATTCAGTGGTGCGAGTGGGTTTGCGAGTCAGTAAATCATGTTGTTTTTACTTTGGTGCCTCATTCTTTATTCTCCGGCCGGGAAAATTAATGTGCACCTCTGTCTGGGCTCTCAGCGCCACATTTTTCTTCGTTATACTTCACAGTAATTAGTGCCTAGGAAACTTAAAGTGTTTAGCTCGGCAGGAATTGATTTCTCCCGGCCAGTCTTCTTTCTTCCATTGTTATTCCCAGTCAGCAGTATAAGTCAAAGTATATATTATTGTCAGCAGTATAAGTCAAAGTATACGTTGCTGCCAGTGGCATTTTGGATCGAGAAACCCGTATGATTTCTTGGTTACATCCAAATATTTTTTGTTACTAATTCATCTCTTTTAGTTTTTTAACTTAAGTATTCAGTCATATTATTCCTGATAAATAATTATTCTCTCCAAAGTTAATGACAGGAATTGATGCTATTGAGGAATTAATAATTTTCCTTAGTTTTTCCTAACATTTTCATCCAGGGAATCAAAAGTTTCATGTTTTCCTTGTATAAATACTATACCGATGGATATAAACAAAGCAAGTTGTGACTGCTTTATGAATATAACCTACTGATTTGCTCTTGGTAATGCACAACGGTATGAATATTAGTAGATTATCGGGCAATGATTGTTTGCTATTTGTGCGTATTTAGTATTGGTGATTCTTTCGCTGTCAAGAATATTTGGCAAAAAAAATCATTTAAAATGACGTCGCGTTACCAACGTATGCAAAAGAAGGAGAATTTTGAATGCCAATTTGAAGAATAATGCTTCATCACAAGACACTACAGCTGGATATCGATAAATACGTGACTGACTTCCAGAGTTTGGTTCATAAGTTTGGTTTTAAAATTATATTAGATGGGTCTGTGCTTGTTTTAAATCGAGGAATCCCTATGATTTCTTTGGTACATCCAAAATATTTCTTATGATTTGTTAATTGCTGTAAATGTTTTTAGATTGAGTATTCAATCATATGTTATCTGATAGATAATAATCACATCCAAAGGCAATGAGGGATAGGAATTTAAACTCTCGATAGTTTTTCTTAGTTTTCTGTTAACATTTGAATCCAAGGAATTAAAAGTTTCTTATGCTCAGTAGTTATAAAAGTGCTGTGAAATTGTAATTCATGATAATACGTTTATAAGCTCAGTTTATGAACAATTACGCACGGAAACTGCTACAAAGTTGTTTCATTTCATTTTGAAATTTTACGTTGTCATGGTTATATTTTTTGTTCTGTTGTAACATTAGTGGCATAGGCTTAACTTGACAATTGTTTACATGGTTATAAATGTAAAATACGATTAACGGCTTTGTAGGCAATAGAGTATTTGCACGTTTTTGGTGAGGCCTGTTAAAAATATCAGTTTGGTTTAATTAAGTAAAATTCCAACTCCTACAGTCGTACGACCATGGGCGGATTTGTTATTAACAAATAAACATTCCAAAATCAATGTTGCGCTTAAAACACTCCGCCGCCATGCCAGACGGCTTGTGACGTCAATCCCCATACTCAACTGACTGCAGTTCCTCCGATCATCTGCGATTGATGGAAACCTTGTTTATTGTTGTTTACGAACACTGAGGTGAATCTGACGGAATAAACCATCTGTCCTACTATAAATTAGTGGTATATTTCGTACAATAATTCTTTAAGTTCGTAGCCATGAGCGAAGATAGATTAATGGCTTGTGGGACAAAATTCCGGAATGAATATTGTTCTGTTCCGATACGTGCCGAACCGAACAAGATTTTTGTGGATGTTCCCGATAAGCCTGAACTACGACGGAAATGGTTATTGGCAGCCCGGAGGGATCTTAAGTCGATGCCATTATTACACACAAAAGAGTTTATTATTCCATTCAGAAAGGAGAGACTAATGCGTAATACTGAAGCATATGTATGTTTGAGATGCAGTCATTCTTGTATACAAACGGCCGTGTGTTCATTGATGATATACATTGCATATTTTTTCACTTCGGATGCTTACTTTCATTATGTATGCTTGATGACTATGGAAAAACATAATTGGTAACGTCAGTATTTTAAGCATTTATACTCGAAAAGCAGATATAAACAATGTTGGAGTGGAAAAGGAAAATTTAAAGAATTTACAATGCAGTAAAGAATCGTAAAGAAAATAACGTTACGGTAAATGTATAAATGGTACAAATTTGATGCATTGCAAATACCTACATGCGAGCAATTAGTAACATATGTTTACTCCTAAAATGTTATAGTTGAGGAAACACAACAACCTGCCTCCCTACATTTAAATTTTCAAATATTGACACCATAAAAGTGCGGAAACATAGGGAAAAATAGTTTACTAGAGGTGTTAATGAATAAAAAACTATGCAAAATTACCCTTACTTGTACTTATTTATTGCTCATCATATCACAAATAGCACTACCACGCACACATTTCACGAGCTGTCTTTTTAATACTTATAATCAGTATATGCCGAATCAACTGTTTCAATGAAGAACTTGGCTCACAATAAATATAAAACACTATTATGTAACACTAATAAAGCATAATTATCGGTTTTTCAATCACTCTGCACACCACACTAAAAGAATTTGCACTCCTTGAAATTCGTAAGGATTCTTCACATCTCACTTCCCACACATCACTAACAACTTAGAATCAGTTTACGTTATTTCACGTTAACATTGCGAAGACAATTAAATGAATAGTCTGAAACAAATTACCTACTAAACCAGTTATTGTAACATCAAAAAACTTAGAATTTCACTATCACTCCTACCGTAACCAAAATACGACCAAAACAATAACGAACAAAAGCGCAACGAATATGCGTGAAATGTAAACACTGACTAAATCTCAAAATGAATTGGAAATAGCTTTAATACGTAATAAAATCAAACAGAACTTAGAAGCGAACAAACGAATGCAAATTAATACGCGTTCGATGTATCCCTAAAGCACAACTAGTCCAAATATGAAACATATCCCCTTCGCAATAGTCAGATACCTTTGATCGAAATGCATACGGTTGGTTGAACCAGCACGGAAGAAATAAATTCCTCGAAGATGTTACATTCACAACTCACTTCACTCTTTACTTCATCGTCTATATGCAATCGAGTTAGAGACTTAATTGTTGGATGAAACGCTTCACGAGTCTATTTTCTCCCAACTCGGGAGAAAATGAAGTTACAGACCTTACAAAAACGAAGATAGGCCCTAGGTATACACCGATTACGAAGGAGTCAACGTCTGTGAGGTTATTTGAAGAAGCCTTAACGAAACCAGGTTCCATTTTGCAAATTAACTTGCAGAAAAATGAAGAAATATCGCGTAAAATACGTGAAATATAAGTTATTCGTCAATGCTCGCGTCTGCTTGCAACTATAATATGGGAGATGACGTCACGTAACGAATAGCCAATTACAGGTCGTTTTACCCTCCAGAATTTCGATGCTAAAACAAAGGTTATTAAAACTTAAATAATAAATTAATAACAAAACACATGGAATTTTCATTAAACATATGAGAACTTCAAACATGTATGCACTAAATGGAAAGGGTTTCATGCTTATTCCTCACCCATGCAAACACTCTATTGCCGTGTCATATTAATTAATATTGATAAATTCTCTTTGAATCGACGTCTCTACCTTGCAATTAATATCCGTTTGAGAGTAATTATGACACATAAAAAGATCAACAAGGAAGTAATACAGGCCGTTGGCCTGGAATTAATCACCAATTATTTCGTCGGCATCTAGGCTAATTCCTCAGATAAACATGCGGCTATCTTCAGTTGCTGGGGGAATTTTGGAATCAATATTGACCCAATCAGTGATCACGTTCGAGTCTCCATTAATTGGATGAGCTTAGTGTACCCGTCTATTCTCATGAGAATCAATAGCTTTTTTTTGGTATGCGATTGCTGTCTCCCTGAGATACCTTGCTTGTAAACTATGATTTGAATTTCAACGTAATCATTTTTATTCTAACAAAATTCAACTATTCCATTATTTTAAGTAATTTTATGCTAGGTCGTTCTGTGCCACTGGTTAATTCCATTAGCAGTTATGAATGTTAAATAAGAATAGAAAATGGCGTAATAGAGAATTGTTTAATTATATATTTTATTTGACCAACCCTTATAATCTGCTGATGAATTTTATTTTACTTTGTTGCCTTTTTATCATATGAAATAGAATTTTTGTTTCTCCTTTACTGCCATAATCACTGATAATTTCATAAGCCCAAGCGATTGCTTGCTATGGAGATAAAGAGTAGGGTAAGTGGACCGTTTTGCTGAAGATCCGGTCCTGTGTTCAAATCCAGATGAAGCCTTAGAATGTCCCCAACTCTACGTCTTTATACTCGCGCTATGATGTCCCTTACCCTTAAGTAGAGCATTTCATCCTAATATAAGGTTGTATCTGTTAATTTTTCATGACGTGACATTTGCTTAAATACTAAGCTGTCAACTATAAGTTTTCAGTGTATAGAGAGTAGATCTTTGTCAAAATTTACCCGTGTGCTAAATACAAAACGGTTGTATCTAAAGGATAAAATTTTCGTGTTTGATATGGGGATTGTAGATAATGTTCTGCAACATAGACCCTTGAAAATTTTAATATGGTTGCATTTGTTTTAAACGAGTATATTTTCGTGAAAAATACCATTTTAGCGGGAGTGATTCGTTTTGTCAATGCCCCTTTGACTTAGCCTCTTGTGATATCTACCTTCAACCAACCAATAAGATGTATAGATCGTAGTAATGCCTGTGTGAACCTTTTGATAAGTGCACTGAATTGTTGAGGCCTTTACTTTGTAGAATTCCATATTTTTTGGAAGGAAATTACTTAGCTTTTCTACACAAAACTTTGTGTAGAAAAGCTAAGTAATTTCCTTCCAGCCATAAAACTTTTGATAAGTCTTAATTAGGCAGTCCAGTATCAAAGATATAGTTCCCTAATTAATTATCGTCAGTGGAAAATTTGGGTGCTGTTTAGTTTGTTGAAACTTTTTTATTGTTGCTCACTATTCGGAGACTACAGTTGCCATTAGCCGGCCTTTGGAATAAGCGTTTTTAGCTGTCATCTCATGAGGTACGTGTTTGAGTGCCATTAATGAACGCATTTTAGCAGTGTTAAATTAAATATTGTAGTTTCCAGAAAAGAGGCATTTACTGATCATAGGAATAGTTTCTGATATTTTTATTGAATTTTTTTCTCAGCTGTATCCTAGTCAACATGTACCTTTATCTCAAATTCCAGAATTTTTCTACAATGTTTTTTTCAGCGATAAAATTTTCGCTTTTGAGCTGCAGGAAAACGTTAAAAAGTTATAACCTATATACTCTGAATATTTAAAGATGATGACCTTATTTTCAACTGAGTTATTCATCTCGTAAGAAGGAAAAAATGAATACGGTTGAGACGGAGTGAGGCGTGCGCTTAATATCTGTCGCGGTACTTAAGCAATTACCTAATAGTATTAAAGATGCGAATTTGATTCCTTCTTAGAAGGTCCGGCTCCCAATTTCTTTCGCCGATGCTAGAATATTTTATGATGGCAAAAGTTGAGTAGATTTTAAGTAAAAACTTTCGGGTGCTCTCATTTGGAAAATTTTTAATATATTTTGCGTTTTATGCCGAAGCCTATTGTCCCGCCTGGAAGATCCGATTCCCAGTGGAAATTTCTGTAGCCAATTCTAGATCATTTTTGGTGTTAAAATTGAGTTGATGGTAAGTAATATATATTCGGTCATCAATTCGTTTATGATAAACTTCAACTAAAATACATCTTAAAGTTTAATTCATGTTCGAGGATATGGGGCAGATAATCTGCATGCTAGCCTTTGCAAACCCACCAGGAAATGGAGACCTTGGGTCTCAGATATTCCCGAGGACGCAAAATCCTACGTCGTCCTGCTTAAAAATGGACGACGGCTTGCACTGAAAAGGGATAACAGTTAGTTTCCTCTTTACCCGCCTAATTTCCGTGACGACGGAGCCACCTACCTCCTGCTTCTGTCGTGCATTATTGCAATTCTGAAGAGTTTTGAAAAAAAAAGGTCTGCTTCCTGGTTCATATTTGCGGCATTATATTTTTATTCATCATTTTGCAACAGTTTTCATTTTTAAAATACAGAATGCAGGCATAGTTGCCGTAGAGGTAGTCGAATTGGGTGAGGCGAGCGTTGGAGCGTGTTCGGCGGAGGTGGAAAGGATAAAAAAAATGAAGTCTATATAGCGATGAATATGCAGCAGCAACGCCGCCGCCGGTTAGCAGAACATCCAATAACCGCCGTCTCTTCCGCCAGGGGGCAGGTCGCTCGGTTTTTGGTTCACCGCCTTCCCCTCCCACCATAACCCGCTTTCCTATACCCCCTCTATCGTGTGCGCCCTTACGAATAAACTACAAACCTTCAGCCTTTTTAGGATTTTCAACCCGTGGTATTTTTTCTAGGCCGGGCCGATATATACCTCCGCTTGGAATCGGTGCTTCGGGCTGACACTTTCGGAACGTGATTCACTTGGGGATAACAAGAGGCCGATTTAATGAACCTTCTCGTATAAACCTCTTTTAGCTTAAGCGTATTTCGATCCTCATACATTTGTGCACTCGTGTCTGATAATGTGAAATACCGCGTACGGAATATAAATCGTTTAATTTTCCGTGTTTGAATTAAATGAATTTTTCCGGTTATTTTGGTGATGGGATGGTATCAAAAATAACCTCGTATAACATCCTATGAAAATTCTCCCTCCGGTGAAATTTATTATAGTTATGCAATGTGTTATAAAGTCGCTATGTTACCGTTTATACCTCCTTCTTTAAACCTCCTTCATACTTTAAGCGTATTTCGAATCTTGCAAAAGTGTGAAATGTGTTTGTTATTTCTGAAAATGTGAAATTATGCGTACGGAATATAAGCTGTTTAAATTTTCATGGCGTAGTTAAATGAATTTTCCGCTGATTTTGTTGATAGTATAGGATCCAAAATAACCTCCATAAATAACCTATGGAATGTTTTCATGCGGTGAGATATATTATAGGAAGGCAGTGTGTCATAAAGTGGCAATGGTATGTCGTCTTTGAGCTTTGGTGAAGTTTTCACAGCTATTGATGGCGGGAATGTCTTGGGGACTGATTGGAGAAATAAAGTCTTGTCCCCTGTAGTGTCTTTTAAATTTGAAACATTATTTGGAATGGTATTGTTTTCATTCATAAGAATGATAACATTTAAAATGATGCATATATTGTCATCTTTGTAAAATGGAAACAGATTTTATATTTTCTCTCTATTTCAAGGCTCATTTATTGTATTTATTTTTAATTTGTTTGATTTAGTTTAAGTTGTTGCATAGGTACATAAACCGTATTATTTAAGTTCTATCATTTTCAGGAAGCATTTGGAGCTATATGGCCTAGTAGGTGGAGGGATTGGGTGATGACGGAGATTCTCATGTTCCAATATCGGATGAAACCATCATACACCCGCAGTAATCATCGTAAGGCGCGATGTTGCCCACAGTAAAGAAGTGGCCTCACTACGCTATGATGCTTGATATGATGTGACTATGGTAAGTTAGAGGTGATCACTATCAATCACTAACCTTGGAGTTGATTCATTGGATGAGTGAGTGAGGGAATATATTTTTGGACTTGTCATGTAATTTTTAAATATTTTATTTATTTGTAAAGATTTCATCTATATATGTTTTATTTGTGTTTTTGTGACAATCACTGTCCATGGTTAAGACACTAATGAATGAATTGCCTACGGGGAATAACACGAAAGAATAGTTTATTTATTAATGCCAGGCTTAATACTGTTTTGCGTTTATTGCGACCCATGGACTTGTTATAACTTACTAGGAAAATGCAGATTTACGTGATTTGTGATCATAAATATTAGTTGGTCTCAAAAAAAATGCGTGCACCCCGGAGGAAGAATATTTATCTTGGATGTCCAATTTTTTTGAACTGAAACTGAATTTTCAACGATACATTTTTCTTAAGGATTACGATACGTTAACGTGGTAAGGGTTATTTCAAATGGAACTTGCTACAAAATTTTGTCCTGAGTGGGTGGGTTTACTAATGTATTTTTATTTTTACTACCCGATAACGCAGCGTTTGTTGAGCTACGTGAAAGTTTCTTTGGAATATCTGGTTGCGGATTAATGCCGATTATTTACTAAATGCCATCATCTGCTCAAAAATGTTTTTTGATGAGGTAATACTCTACCGTGGATTATCCCTTCAATTTCATTTTACGATATTCGAACCATGAATATAGTAGCATATATAACCATGATTACCGCTCTGGATGAATTTGGTTCATCGGTTTCGCGAACCTCCTTCACGCGAGGAAAAGCATTCGTTGGATGGATGGAACTCCTTAAGGTCTTTTCAAGAACGCTCATCCTTAACAAGAATATATCTTGTTAAGATATCTAAAGGGATTTAGCTTTACTGTACCTGAATTGGGATGCTTCATTCTCTCTTTGCTCATACGCGTGTACTCGGTTAGCTCATGTAAGGAGTTCTTGGGATTTTCTCGGTACCATGGCTCCATTTAGCTGTTAACTTTAATATTCTATGCATGAGATTTTACTCATCCCCTTCGTTATTCTATTTTAATATTCATTCGAACAATTTGTCTTTCCGTAAAAGGACGTAGGTACTAGCCCTCTATCGGTTATTGAAGTAGCTTAAAGAATACTATGGGGCGTAGTTAAAGAGTTGGATCGCGAAATAGTTGTTGATCCATTGGGAAGGCCTTTTCAGTGGTATTTCCTCGGTAAAAAATTTCTTACCCTTTCATTACTTTCTGAGAGCTCCATATTTGCTTGGTTGGGAATATCTTGAGGGAATAAGGGGGTTATAAGACAGATGAAGATTCATTGGATTGCTTTGGAGTGGGTGGTACTTTTCGTTTGTGCTGCTGGGATTCTCGTTAAGGTAAGCAGTGGAAGACATTCAAGATCTTATGATAAGTATGTACCTAGTGTCAATATAGATTCGAAAGCCAATTTATTTTCAGGCTGATGTCGAACGCATTTTGGTGCCTAGATAGGCTTTCAACTCGGCGCTTAAAATGGCGTAAAACGGAAAATGGAATTTATCTCTGCTGAACCGTAGTCATATTTGCCGCTTATGATCTACATACCTTTGTATTTTGAGTCCTGCCTCGAGTCCTTAGATATGGATTTCGCTGCATTTCCGGTGAATTCCATAACCAAACATGTCTAAAAAAGAATTCTCCTTTTCTTTGAAGTTGATGAATTTGATAGTCAACTCCGCTTAAAGTTAGACGCACCAGGTTAAATATAGCTTCCTCATTTTACGACAACTTCATTGACTATTGCTGATTTTATTGCCTGGCAATTGTTGTGTGAATGATTAATCTTTCCGTAGTAGGGACTACTGGCACTGTAACAATCTCATGCTCCGAATATAACATCGGAAAGGCAACATATGCACAGGGTATATACTACTTTATTTTTGGCAACTGCGATATTATTTGTTGCAATAGCTTTAAATTCTTAACTGGAAAGCTATCGGAAATTGAAACGAACGTAATGATTGTGAAATTGTAAAATAAAAACGAAAGTGAATAATATTACCTTAACTGATAATCACTGAACTAATTTTGTGTTTTAAGTTTTTTTATTACATTTTGTATTTTTCCGAGATGAGGATAAAATGTCCATCATTTCCAATAGGCCGAGAGACATACGCAAATATTTGACTGCAATTGATTTTTTTCGGATATTGATAACAAAGGATACCTTCTATTCTTTTATCTAGTAGTATGGCTGATTATAATTAAGCGCACAGGAGAAGAGAATTGCCATTTTTTAATAGTTTTAGCTGAGACTCACGTGATATTGACCTATCCTGGTGAACCCAATATTATGACTGAAGTCATTCCTGAGCCCATGGTATGTAACCGAGCCATAGCGTACATCGTATGTATTATTGACAGATCACCCGCGGTAAAAATTGGCAGAAGAAATCATTAAATAAAATGTTTTTTTTTTCGACACATCTGGGAGATTGGAGAATCATTAATGTGAGATTGAAAGCAATATCGAATGCAATCAACCTATAGTGGAAGAGGAGAGAACTCAGAAAAGCATGGCAATTTCTCTGCATTTTGTTATGATTAGCCAAGGCACCAGCTGAAAGCTTTCTTTAAAAAATATTGTAATGCCTTAGTGAAAGGTATCTGCCTGCATAATTAATCAAGGAATAAAAAGAGAGAGCCTATCGTGATTTCGCTGATTTTGAATCCTGGAGAAAAGGAGAAAATTCATGTTTAATGGATATTTAATGAAATAAAAATTCGCAGTATTAGGAGCTCGCGGTCTAAATTCTGGCTGAAATCATGCTCTTTAACTTGTGGTAGACATGATATCTTAATTATGTACAATGCAGTTACTATCACCCTAATCAATAATTTGATAATTGCTGTTGCTAGGAAACATGAATTTGGTAATTGCTGTTGCTAGGAAACATGAATTGGTCACATGACTCAGGCGGAATGTATGGCGTATCAGTTGCGCCAAAGAAAAATTTAGCGCGGAATACAAATTTGGGGGCATTTTGAAAATACATGCAATTTACCCGCGGTGGGAGAAATTGCTTTTATGTGGAAGAGACCATCAACATTTCGGTGTTATAGTAACTCGTGATATCACTACTGTAAACCGTTATACTGCATATATTCTTCCTTCCGATTCTAGGTACTTGTGCGCGGTACAAATACGTTTTGATCTTAATTTTTTTCTGAAATATTTAACAGTAAAGTTTCAAAAATACTCCTTTGCATATTATAGTGATGTAACATTTTTCACATCTGTTTCATTTCCGTATCGATAACTTCTTAAAATTCGTGTATACTGGCAATATAGTCCTCTCAATCAATTACAAGATGGGCAGTTTAGGGGTTGTGTAGAAGCCGCACGAGATAATTCCAAGAGAGAAAATCTATTAATGGCGTAACTATGTTATTATCTCATAACTAATCTACCTTTAAAAAATTATTTTTATTGTGGCCAGTGTAGTCATAATCCGTAGTTATTAGTTAACGGCAATAAAATTTTGAATCTAGCAGACCTAGAGAACATAATATGGAATCAGGCGCGTGTGAAGTTTCTCTTTGCCGAACGCTATAAAATTGAATTATGCATAGGTATTTCATACCTGTGAGTGTACTAGTATTCATTGGTTTTGTGAGGTACTTTATAGCATCTAAACGGATATTCATTCTTAAAACATAGGATATCGGTAGAAAAACAAGGCTCTCAAGGTGCAATATTTTTGTAAAACTACCGCTGCAAAATTACGTAAAATCAAATAATAGAAATGCATAACTTGGTGGAGAAGTATAATGTATAAAATGAGCTTCTAGAAGGAAGAATATAGTTACACCTTAAGATAGACATAAAAGAATGCCATGTTTACTCCATCACTCTCGGTGACGTAATTTTCATAAACTCTCCGCTTACCTTTGTTCAACAATCATTTGAAAATTTAATGCAAATATCGTATTCAGTACGATTAAGTACGTGTAGACATTGGTTCACTGGTGAGATTGATTTTATTTAAAATCTTTGCAATTATTTGTGACTCGGGAATCATCAATTTAATTGTTTCAGCTCTATTTCAACTTGATATCGCTAGTGGAATCGTTATTTTAATTTTTAGGAAAAATCTACCGTATATATCTTCCGTTTGCTTTACATTTTATAAAAAAGTCCGGTTGCTAAAGCTTTTTAATTTTTTTCAGGTGATAAAACTAAGCACTTGCCTGAGTAATCATATGCTGAACCGTATAAGCTTGTATCCAGTAGAAATGAATGACGAATTACCATTCGCCCGTAGACGCAGTGTCCGTTTGCGTAATGGAATAGTGAATCCAAACTTCCTCATATAAAAGCCTAATTGAGTTAATGCTTCATTGATTGCGAACAAATATCGTTCCCACAGCATGGGAATGCAATTCACGAATGTTTATCCAAAGGCGACCATTTGTGATCAAATTACATACTTAAGTGACCTCTCCCAGACCTATCGAGCACAGCTCATCGATTATATTACTCTTCCATTCCCGTCATAAATTAATTATATGATTGATATGGAACATTGTATAAACCATGATCAAATCCCAAGGCTTAGGTTTGTCTTAAATTTCGCCCTCGGTTTAAACTGTGGTCGAAATCAGGGCTGATTACAATTTTGGTGTGGCATTGAGCATTAAGTCCAGGCTAAATGTCCGGTAAATTACGCTGTGACCTATGGGTTAGTGGGTGAGAACAATTGGGTCAATCCTACGGGGCTTGGCTTAATCGCTCCTCAGGGACTTTAACCAGCGAGGCAATGAATGCCAGATTTTTTATTTTGTCTTGAATGTGGGACACTCGTGTGGATTATGCATGGGGCCAAATTATGGCGGTTATTTGCATATGTAATTACGGTATTTTGCTGATCTTCCCTATCGTTTGACCCCGTGAGTGCTTTGCGCAAAAAATTTAAAAGAAATTTTCATGCATTAGGGTTTGACTATATTGAATAAGCCTTAGAAAATCTTGTGGGGAGGTATATCGTATTAATTATTCATACGAGGTGCATTCAAGTTCTAAGGCCTCCGATTTATTTTCTCCGGACTGGAAAGAGCTAGAAACATGCGCATTGTTTTAAAATGAGGCCGCGTTCATTGTCAATATCGTAGTACTACAATCCCAAGATCGATAAACTGTAGTCATCCTCTTTCCTTCTCTCTTACTAGCTGCTCCAGTCTCCTCTTGCTGTTCTCTCTTATAAACTTCTGTACATGCTCCAATTACTTTGTATTTCAGGCTGCATTTCCCGGGTTTCACCGCGTCGTGGTTGTGTTGGAGACAACAGTTTCTCTTGCATTCCAGGTTCTTCAGGTCGAAGTGACTATCGGGATTCTCTGGCGATGACTTTTATTTCTTCCCAGTAGATGTCGTGTCCTGGTTCACACAGAGTATGCTCAGCCACAGCCGAAAGATGGCATTGTCTGGAAGACGCCTGCTGGAATGCAGGAGAAACTGCTGTCTCCAATACTACCGCGACGCGTTAGCCGGAAAATGCAACCTACATTACCAGCACACCGCGGAAACCTTCCCACCTACTTTGTCTTTCGTATGGACATTTCTCCTTAGTTTTTTCCCTCAATTATATTTCTTAACATATACTTAGACTCTCAGTGATTTTAACCCGTGGATTTGTTTGGATTGATGAGAGCGCAGCTCACCCCAGGCTAAGGTTAAGCCATAAGCATAGTACTTGTCACTCATGGCCAGGGTATCAGTGCATTAGAATCACCGATAGTCAACTTATAATATCGAGTAAAACATTGTTTCCAAGGCTTTAAGTGGTTCAGCATACCATGCAAAATCTGTATTTTTCTTCTACCGTTACACTCCATTTAGAATCCTAGACCTGGATGATTAAATAAAATGGAACTTAGTGCTCTATGTCGATTTTTTTAGGTAGGCCATCGATATTTACGCGCGTCAAGGGAAGGAATAGCTCCGTGCGCAGTCCTTAGATCGCTGTATTCGAAGTCTAGCCGTTGACCCGAAGTGTTGGCAATTTCAAAGCGACGCCATCCTGGTAATTACCCGCCCTGTGACGGAAGAAATTTTTTATCGCCACTCCAAATGCTTTCATTTGAGGGTCAATCCATGAAACGGAATATTGAGCGCGTAGGATCTCGGTCATCTGGTCTAGCCTTCAATTAGGCAAATATCGGCAGCGCAGCCGCTACTTCAACTCATGGTTTATGCGGCATTTTCGAATTTCAATTCGATACAAAGTTCATTTATAATTATTGCAATTATTAATTATTTTCCAGAAATTCGTTCCTTATTACTGCGCCGCATGCATAAATAACGTGTCACTTTGCGTAATACAGTGACGTAGAAATATCGATTAATTAATTACGATAACTTCTTCCGTCGCAATTATCCTACCTGGAAAGGTTTTTCCATCCTATTCTTATCCAAAAATTTGCTCAGAGAATAGCATGTGGTTTCGTAATATTTTAAATGGGAAGATATGTGCGTATTTCAGAAGGACTGTCCTTTTTTTGGATGGCCAATTAAGATATTAAATAATCAATTATTTGAGGTTTGAGAGATGCCAATCTCTTATTTCTTGTGAAAATTTGTTAGTTATCCTCCTCTATCATTTTCGTTTATATTCCGATTTAATTATTTTAGTCATCATTATTAAGTTCATAACGCGGATTTACACTACATATTAATAATATATAAATGAATTTGGAATCTCTTTCGATGTAATGTAAGCCAGGACTGGAGTGGAGGTTCGTATAACAGATTTTCCGTAAGCAGTAAATTCTTTTTCCAGAAACTTTCTACTATCGTTTCATTCATTGATGGAGCTATCCTCTTGTTTTATGTATGGTTGGTGGGCTCCCTAATTGTGAAATGATTATTTTTTAGTGGTTGCTCATGTACCTACCATAGTTATGTAAACATTACGTTACTCCCCATTCCTCAGATGGATACGTAACTGATGGATTGAGGTTCGGACACTAGGAGGTTGGTATAAAGTTGAATATTATTGGAGGCGCTGTTTCCGTTTCAAGCGCGTTTAGTAGTTTTTAGCCTGGTCAGAAGTCCGCCATCTTAGTTTAACAATTTTTGGACTTTCTCTGATTGATTTTTAGAGATAGATACGTTTTGTTCTGAAAATGCGCTACAATATTAGCGCTATATTGCTACACCAGTATATATAAGTTAAAATACTACGTACGATTAAAATCACTACTATTTAGCCAGTGATTGTCTTCGGAGTTTTCCCATCATTCGCGCTGCTTCTATTAATGTAAAAACTCTCTCTCCTGTTAGCCACTATATGGGTGGGTATATAGTTGAAAGTATACTTATGTGGTGTAATTGGTAGATTTCCATAGGCTGTAGTAATGTTAAATACCTCTTTAAGTTCAGGGAAGTGACTAGTTTACTCACGTAAAAATTTATTTTCGGCTGAGCTGGTCGTAGAACGTAACCTTGGTGATTGATAGTAATTTTTTCCTGGGAAATGATGTTTGAGACATAACTTCGCGAAGCCTACAATGAAGTAAGAAAAAAGGTTTACGGTGTGCGTTACATAGTTTTTTGTAATGTAGTAAACCAGTAATGACAAGAAATTTCACCAAATAGTAAGCATTGACCCTGATGGGATTGCCAATATTTTTGTCAAAGAAGGCGTGACTAATCCTACCCAAGCACCCCCATTCCTGCAATACTGCACTCCACGTTCGAAACCAGTGGTGCCGTCTCCAGCATCCCAACCTCCTTGTTCAAAAAGGAAATTGAACTTTTGTATACGTATCCTTAGTGTTATGTTGTACTGCAGACAAGTGAGTACTGCTAGGTAGTATATACCACGGGGCATACAAGAAACGTTACGACGAATGCCCCCTAAAAGTCAATGTCGAAAGAATTTCAAATAAAGTCAACAATATTCATGAATATGGCTTGTCAGTTTCCTAATGATTTAAGGTTGGAAGTCGTATGCATTTATTTTATTAGTGTAGCACTGGAATTTTAGCTAGTGAGTTCTTATTTTTCGATAAATATGGAGTGTAATGACTGCTCCACATTCTTCCCCACCTCTCGCCGACTTACGTTCGTCGCGGGGAATCGGGTTGGTGTGGTGGCTAGAGTGTTGGCTTCCCACCCCGTGGGCTCAGGTTCGAATATCGGCGGTGGTTGAGAATTTTCATGGGCTGCCCCGTACCTGCTTGAATGAAAGGTGGAGGACATTTCAAGCGTAAAGACCGTTTTACACGGTACACGGAATTGCGCAATCTGACGTACTTGCGAAGGCGCAATCATAATTGCGTCGCGTAAAGCGGTGAATTGCTAGAACACATGCGAGAATGCGTGGATGCGAGGCGGCAAAATAGCCCCTGTTCTAATTTCGCTCATGCATTCGCGCAATTCCACGCCATTTTAGAAATTACTGCAGCTTTAACCTGCGCAAATCCGTGCCCCGTGTAAAACGGCCTTAACACTCCGTCCGGCAGATGAGGCGTTAACCCGTGGTCCTCTTAGCGCCTTTAGTTAAGGATAGGCTAATGCCGACGCCGGGTTTCTCTACACCCTTCCTTACCTAACCTTTCCTCATGGCGCAAATGGCCTCAGCTGTCGGTCGCCTCTTCCAAATACCATACCAAACCACCGTTCGTTGCTCGCTGTTGCTGACTTACGATCTCACGGTAGGGCTGATCGACAGGTGAGACTCAAGGGGTGGGAATGTGCTAATGTTGGGTCAGCATACACGAGGCGGACGACAGTTGTACGGACGGGAGACGTGTGGATGGGGCATCAGGTGGGTTGGTAACGGGAATGAAGCACGGCATAGAGCGTGCATCTTCCATTCACTCATTAATTCATCTCCCCGTCCCCTTGATGCATCTTCGACGAACCTCCCGATCATCGATTGATGTATACAAGACAAACAGTTGTGGTGGGTCCATATATTGAAGATCACATTGTATTCTTTGGAAATTATTTTAACTTATTCATTTAATGTTAGAAAAAAATAACCGCTAGAATAAAACGCGTGATAGCGTTGAGGATTGCCTGGCGAAAACATTTTTAGTGTTGTATTTTTTATTAGGTTCAGTTGGATTTGTTTAAGCATAATTATCTCTCCATAAACGTTTTGCAGTCCTCCAATGCTAAGTTTATTCTGATCCAAGTTTTGTTGTTTCACTCCTCGTTAGAGTAAATGTCAAGCGTCCGAATTTTAGGACAATCCATATAATTTTTAAAATGTCATTAACTTTTGCTGTTTCTTACCAGGAGGTATATCTTTTGCTTGGAGAGACTATTTCGTTACGCTTGAGTAAATAGCGAATAAATAGCGGAAAATACCTTAGTGTTGGAGGAGTCGCGTAATTAGGAATAGTTCCTCCCTAATATAACCTTTTACTGAATAAAACTATGATTATTGAGTTTAAATCCGTGGATGAAGACCACGATTACCTTGAAGTTAATTCATATTTTCTAATTTTTTGCTAATTAAAGGTGATGCGTATTGACTTATTCATCAAACGCGGACAAGGCGCTTTTTAAAATTCTCATTAGTTACCTTACAAAGGGATAATTCCTTTTGCCACCGAAGTTTGATCAAATAAGTGAAAGAGAAATTAATGTTTTTGGAATTTGTTTTGACAAGCTATTTTGATTTCACTTTATGTTTCTCTTACAGTATAATTTCTCACGATGACTTGTATTGTGATGCTTACGAGATGAAAATGCCCAGGTAGCAAGTTAATTAATTGAGGTGTCTTGGAAGATCAATGGATATTGGTGCGGATTTGGAGACTTGAATATTTATTTCTGTCTCTTCCTTCAGTGGCTTATTTGCCATGCGTTTTTTAAATCAAACTTTCAATTATCTTGTCTCTTTGAAATTGAATGCGTAACGGAAAATATCGACCCTCACGTTTGATTTTCATCTAATTCAAGTCTTCCTCTTTTCCAATTGTTGGAAATGCTGAGGACTTGCCTCTTTGAATATGTAGAGAAGAATTTATTTCCCCATTTGATCCTTAGCAAACCATTTTTTCCATTATCGTATATTTGGACATTTTTTTATTATCACTGCAAAGAAGGCATTCACCCACAGGAAGGATATATAAGAGTTTAAAGGAAAGGATAGTGATGAGTCTGATCTGGAGAGTAGCGCTTTACGGCGCGGAAGTGTCTGTGTCCAAGTGTTCATTGGAAACTTAGGTTGGAGGGCGAGAAAAGACTGGAGGCGATCGAGATGTGGGTGTGGTAAGGAATGGAGAGGGTGATGTGGACGGAAAGGAGCAGGAATGACGAAGTGCTGCACGTGGTTGATGAGGGGAGGCAGGTTCTAAACGAGATACGGAGGAGACAGTAGGTATGGATGGAGCAAGTATTGAGCAAGAGAGAGAATGTTGAAATCGGTTTTTTAGGGCAGAATGTTGTGTAAACGAGGGAGAGGTTGGAACAGAATAAGATTTTTTTATAGAATGAAAGGAAGTAGGGGAGTAGGAACAGTGTTGGAGGGCAAACGGGAATTTTGGGTAAACAAGGGAGATGAAGGAAGAGAAAAGGCTTTTTTTTATTTGGAATGAATGAGTGTTGGCCTTATTGTGAATTCAAGTGAGATGTAAACGAAAGGATGGGAGACTGCCAGAATGTTCCTGAAATACTCCATGGAAATATACCCTAATCGGTTAAGTACTTCAATGATAACAACCTAAGTAACTTGTTAATAGGTCATTATATCTCCCCCCGTCCACTTTTCCTTCGATGATCATCTTCGTTTAGCAATCATTGCGCATCGCGAGGCCGATTAAGTTCCCTGTCTTCTTCATAGAGTTTTCAATAGACATTTTTTTTCTCCCTATCTTGTAATTTTGAACGTGTTACTTATTTGTCGATTCAACTATCTGCTGTTGTGGTAGTCCATGCCAAGCTACAGGAATAACAGTGCCCAGCGCCCAATTACTCTTAGCTTATAATTAAAGGTGTACTTAACAATTTTTTATGTAAAATGTCTCTTTTTGTTTGCTTATGCACTCACAATTTTTTCTTCCTTTCACTATTCAAGTGCTGCATAGTGCTACTTGATCTTGCGACCGTAATTAATTTTTTAAATCGTTGGTCATCAGTAGCTAACCACGAATAAATTGATGTCATGTTTTTTATATGGCATTAATGATGTTTATCTTTAATATTAGTTCTTTTTATGAGGCTCCTTGGTTTAGTTTGCATTTGATTACATGTAAAAGTACAACACACACTCTCAGTATTTTTATAAAAAAATATATGCTACATATACTCTTAAATATTAGAACGGAAAAGATGTTCATAGCCTCAAGGGGAAATGCAATCATTTTTGTATCTGTCTAAAACTTACAAAAACAAAAATGCCCATATTGTGTTGGCCAAATTGGTCATAAAATGCGGGTTCTTCAATTTTATTTTGTTGCATTAGTAAGTATTCAAATATAGAATTCTATACGGGATACCTTCAGTTGAAAGTGTGGTCACGATTATTGTCATAATGATTTCACTGTTAGTATAGGGCTAAGATTTTCTCTCCAATATAGACTTATTGAAAATGTTATAGTAGGTTTAAAGATTTTATAATAGTTTGAAGTAAATAGGTAACCTAATCCAAGGTAACTACTAACTACATACCCTAAACTATACTTACAATTTTCGATTGTAATTCTAATCAATTAAACTTTATTTGGAGTTACGAAATTTTTATGTGTGGCTATTCTTACTGTTACAACGCGTGTGAAAAGTCGGAAAACAAATAGCATTTTCATTAATAACTGTTTATTCGTACTTTTCCAGTGAACGTTTAACAAATAGCATTCTATTTGTGCACCAAGATTGTAAAAAGCGAGTGAGGCGTTTTAGCGGAGCACCTCAGGTGAGAAGGAAGTTAGCAAACAAGAGGATTAGTGCATGCTAAATATAGTGCAATTGAATGAGGCTATCGATGCGTTTTTCAAATGGTACCGTTCGGGAAAAAAAAGACGTACGCCGATCGGTGGGGGCGCCACCGCGGGGACGCACGGTGGAATCATGAACGACAGAGTTAGGCAATAAAGGGCCATTTTCGCTTTATTTACCCCGGGGAAGTGCAATGAATAAAAGAGGCGGAAGAGTGACGCGGTTCAACGTTGTTGCGGTGGACGATGCTCTTCTTTTTTTTTCACGCCCACCTTTCTCGCCGAATACGAGAGATGGTCCCATGCTCTTCTCACCCCGCGCGCGCGCGGTCGGGTGGCCGGAACAGACCGAGGTTTTTGAGTGCGCGGTAGGAGGAGGTGATTGAATGAAGTACTGGATTGAATGGGGCTTTTGGTGGGCTTTTGAATGGAATATATAGAGAAGGGTCCAAAATAGGGAGAACGGAAGGAAATAGGTGGGAGAAGGACGGAAAAAGGTTCGTGGGAACCGACCGAGACCGCCAAAAAAAGGATTTTTAATCGGAATCAATGGGGCGTGGTTAATTTAAATGGGAAGAGAATTATTAATCTTTTTATTTTCACCACCCCCTACTCTCTTTCCTGAATCCAAGAGGCGGACTTAGTAGTGATGGGGGGTCCGTTCGAAGTGAATTATTTCTAAATCGTTCATTTCCTCTTACCTTTTGGGGAAATCGCGACCGAAATCTTTTGTAATGATATTTTAAATGCATGAGGTTCCAAAATGTTGGGTTGCTAATGCATATATTTTTTTCTTGAATCGGGATTAATTATCATTATTATTTTAATTTTATTCACAAAAGATCTCCGGCAGTGAATTAATTTGTAGAAAGGTTAATGCATTGTTCATCAGTCATTTATTTTTGTCATGACTCATTTGGATGATGATAAGTCGTGATAACGTGTATATATTTAATTTTTTGATGGAAATTCGTTCTCGCTTTTGAAATTAATCATTAGATGGCGAGTTCATATCGATTGTTGGAGGGTGTTTTTTCGTATTTTTAGGATCATTTTAGATAAATATATCAAATGCTAGAATTTCATAGTTTCAAATAAAACTTTTCAAAGGATTATGGGTCTTTGAGCAAGTACTAATTTTACATAATACTTGGTAAAAATAATTTACTTCATTACATGCGAGAGAAAAATTAATTTTTTAGCTGTTATCTGTAGTGGCATTCATGTTAAAATACTCTTTATGGCAGTAATTGATCTCTACATTAGATGAATGAAAATGGTTTACAGAGTTCAGTGATTCGTTTTCACTGGTCTCCGTACCTACTGATGGATGGTTTCAAATATACACCCAGCAGTAAGAACTGATCATGTCATATGTTTTTTTTTCTACGCTTCCTCAACGTATGTGATAGTGTTTAATCACCCGAGCAACAAATTTCTGAATTAGAGCCGGTAATCCGCGGAAATTGCAGTTATAAAAAAGATTTAACTGGTGAATTTAAGGGGATTAAATATCCATCAGCTGTGTAAATGTTGTTGGAAGCATCTGGTTGATCAGAATAGGTTGATACCCTATATGAGCGAGGACTAATTCTATCGAGCATAATTACTGTAAGAAAAAAAAAGAGGAGAGAGAACTAGAAGGCAATAGGAAGGAGGCAACCTGATAGAACAAACGATGGAGGCATCGATCCCGTCCAAATTACCAGAAGTGGAAGCCTATGTGAAAAACTTGCAAGACACGTTTGACAAGCAGCTCCTTCAAATAAGCCAAACAGTGCAGAGGACAAGAGAAATTATAGCTAGTCGAAAGGCCGAAATAACAGAAGGTTTGGAGAATGCCAGAAAGACATTTTTCGAAGCAACGTGTACAAACATTAAGCTTGCTACCAGGCTGGAACTAGCTGAGGGTCAACCGCGTTATTATGAGGACTTTAAGAAAGTTGTTGAGGACAGTGTGCAAAAAATGGCAACGAAGCCCAGCTATACAAGTGTATCTACTAAACCCGTGTCAACAGCTGTGAAACTACCAAGAGGCAAAAAACAAAGTAATACTGTAAGAAATAGTGGTATATAGTAAAGTATGATCAAAATATTAATTTCTTGACTTAAAAGGTAGTATTAATTTTTTTGATTCCAATTTTTTTAACTGCCATGGGTGGGTGAGGCTAGCTAAGATTGGAGGAGTCAGGCATGACTTTTTCCCGCCTCTTTCCAAATGGGATTCTACGCTTCTCTCAGGTTTAGCTCTTGATCTTTGCGGAAGCTGTTGCTGTCTGGACGAATATTTATAGCTTCCTTACTAATTGTATCCCCGAGTCCGCGAATATTAAAAAAGAGGATCCTTAAGACTTCTAAATGTGCTATCGCCCACCGTGCATTTAAATGGGTTTACGAAAGTCGCCACTCACGTCGCTGAGAAAACAAAAACAAACCGAATTTCACCGGTAAATAAGGTACAATTAGGAATGTTAACCAAAATTTGTATCCACGATTATGTGATCAATGAAATTATTGATTTTCAATGTTATTTCTCGCAATTGCAAGCATTTTTATGCAAAATATTTGAAGAGAGTGGATCGCATTGCACTTATCACCGCGCCGCGGACATTTCTGAAAACCTGTTAAAATTCGACCGAAGTGGCAACAGAAATCACCCTTCTATGGGATGGAATTGGGCCTCTTCTATGCAGTACCCTTACCCAAATCCGTTGGAATGGCAAAGTCGTTTGGCTTGATCCGATCTTATGCGTGGCCAACGTCAATGGAATGATCAAATCCTACTTATTTCTTACCAAGTGATAAGCGCGAGCTTACTTGCTGCTGCTACCTAGTTTGAGGGATCGGGTAACACTCCACAAATATTCTCGACGCGAATAACATGCATACACAATCGTGAAATAGAAATCCCATGTGCTTGCTACGGCTTAACTCTGCCTCAAGTAGGATTGTGACTCGGCGCTGTTTATTTCCTGTGCACCTGCTATCAGACTCTGGGATCGGTTTCCATGCATTGCACCATTTTATTGTGCCGTCAGAATCCTCTACCTGGCGTATATTCGATGCCTTTGGGAGTTTCCCAGTGGAGGTTGAGTACTAATACCCGCTCGAGCTATAGTTACGTAAATTAGGTCAAGAATTATTTTGAGCCGCTCTGTCATTGTTAAGTACGATATTTGAATATGCATACAGAGAAGTACTTGGAGAATATTGAAATAAGCCTGCAATATGCTGAATTTTTCCTTCTATCACTCGCATTTTAGCAGCAATTTTCATCTTTGGGGACTGCTTATTTTATTTATCACTATATTATTTGAATGACTAACGATTTGTTATCGTGGTGTTAAAATTGTTTTAATGGGTACCGACTGGCCGGTATGGGTTTTTCCCGGTATTTTATTAAGCTATAGCTAAAAGCAGGGCCGGATTTACTGTAAGGCATAGTAGACACGTACCTAGAGGCGTCGCAGTCCAAGTGGCGCCTTCATGGGCGGCAGTTCATTCAGTTACAGCGGTACGTAATGTTTTAATTGTTGAAGTTACTCTTCTTTTTTGTTGTATGAATTGAGGCTAGTCATTATTTTTGGTAAGGGCATTCATAAAATGCTTTAGTATCATAAAAGTTAAACTGTTTCATATAGTTTTACTCCAAGCTGTTTTTCTTTAATTGTATTGTCTATGTTTTCCCCGCGTAAAAATTCAAGCATAAACTTATGCTATCAGCCATATATCTGTTTATTCCTTTTTTTCCGAACCGTACCTCATGCGAGTGGCTGTGCCTTATCATAGAAATCGGGGAGGGGGGGCTCAAGTGAGGAGGGGCGCTCAATGGAGAGGTGCCTAAAGCGTCACTTTGGGTAAATCCGGCCCTGGATGAAAAGGATATTAATTTAACATTAAATCATCTGAGAATCACCTTGCTTCGCGCCAAGCTAATGCCTCGTCTATTTATTCATTGCTTTAGGCGTGATGTGTCATTATGCCAGAATATTGAATGTGGAATTTAAAAGGTGGTGTATCCCTCTCAGGATAATATATGGCATTTAATTTTAAGTGAAGTATTTGACTGAATTATATTTTGTCGGTGATACACACTGATATCTGAAACTTGATTATGTGTGAAAATTTCAGGTGCGATGCACATCAAAGTGAGTTATACGTAAAGGTAGTGCTAAGTGTTGATGAGAAAGAGATGTTACGTTTTTTGAAAATTTCGTGGAATAAGCTTCGAAATTTCAAAAGAGGCCGTGGTTTTGTTAAAGCTTAAAGAGTTTGTTCGTGTCCTTAGCACTCTCTTAGATTTTTGTCTTACCGAATCTCGCAGTCCTGTGTGCTTGGTCTGTGTCCGGCAAAAAAGCGCGTGTCTGATTAAGGGTATGATAAGTGATGCATGCATGATGTGGAATCACTCGGTGCCACACACCCTGTTGGTTGATTGCACGGTACGTCGTAGATGTAGATCTTTTCGGATGCAACACTGCAGATCAGATGTTTGATGTAGAAAGTCATGGTTGATAAATCGGCAGTGATCTAATCTAATTTTAGCTATGTAATCCATGACCACTAAGTTAATGTGTCGGTTTTGGTGTCTCTTGAATGTTTTTTATAGTAAAAATATATAAAAACACAGATATGTCAGAGTCTTTCTCCATAGTTTTCATTGATTTTGAAATTCCTACGTAAGAATAATAATTTATGGGAATTTTTTAGAAAAATAATGTAAAAAAAATAAAACAAATCTCGAAGGTCACGAACAGGTAAACTTTGTAGATACGACTCTCGAATGAAGGAAAGAATGCGACAGATCCTGTTTGAGAAATAGTAACTTCAAGTGATGGATGTAATTAGTAGCCATTCATATTAACTTGGGGAATATTTGCTTTTCAGTTTTAATGTTACCGTCTAACAATCATTCAAATTCCTCTTCAAACTGACGTGTAGTAGGAGATTGAATCTCTCTTTCGCTACATCCCATACCATCCTATTTTCAACGCGCTTCGCGCCTTCAATATTCCTACCCAATGTCCGGGGATGTGCGGCGAAGAGGGGATCGGGCAGTAAATCTTTTCACGGCTGCACAAATTTCTAACATTCCGTGGACGTGAGGATGTGTTCCGGAACTTAGCATATGGACACTTTTATAGCGATCACCCACCCACGAGGTTTACGACCGGTCCACGGACGCGGGCGGGTTACGGAGCGAAGGGTAGAGGAGGGTATGTACCGCGATCCTGTGTGAGAATGCGCCCTTCGACCTACAACCGGTGTCTCCAGCCTAGTGTTCCCGTATCCTCGTGCTCGTCTTATTCTATCTTCGCGCAGTACGTGACCTGTTTGTTCACGGTACTTTACGCAGCATTCCTGCTTTTCCCGAGACGCCGACCACGCTCCGACATTAGGGTACATTTTGTGTTAATCCAGTCGGAGACGAGATTTTGTGGTACATTACGGTGGGCTAGGTGTCGTGGGAAGGAAGGAGGTGCAATAAAAGTTATTGCAATTCTTCACTTAAGCGATGAAAGTCTCTATTTATGCTCGAGTAATCTATTTTTAATCATATTTTAGAAGCGATTCTGTCCGCATGCTATTGTGTAACGTAGTTATGTGTGAGGTTTAACGCTAAATTTTTATATTCTGCTGAATTCTGTAAGCCCTAAAGCTCACGGTATTATTTTATTTGATACACATACGAAAAAAACGTGTATACTTGTTCATATGTTATTTGATGCCGACCTTATCCGTATAGTACACCATTATGAAGGAAAATCTATTGGACATCTACCCAAATGCATGCGATTATAATCAGGGAAAGGAGAAGTTATAAAACAACCATAATAACGTAAAATATATTTGGGAGAGTAATTTTGTTGGTCCATCCGTCAAGAAGGTAAACATTAGTACTGAGGAACGTGCACACCTACCATTCTCCTTTACTTCACTATACACTTCCATCTTTTCGGGACTCTCAGCCTTAAACTCCGTTCTAAAACTTCACCGTTTTGACGCACTTAAACTCCGGACTTAATCCACCCAAACATCCTTGTTCTTTATGCATATCTGTTTAATCGAATCATTCCTCTTTCTTCGCTTATGAATATACAGATAAGGCAAGGCAATTCAAAAAAATACTGTCGAAATAAATTTACTTAAAATGTATTTGAAAAAAATTTGTGAGCCTAAAGTTTTATTGTGACCTCTTGTTATGGCCCTAAATAAGAGAAATATGTTGTCCTAGTATAGCGAGTTTGAAAGTTTTGTAATCGAGCTGGTACATACCAATGAGATATTATACCGAAAGATAATAAAAATTAATTCTACACCTAGTAAGTGATTACTTATTATTCGTCAATATAGCCTCTCAGTGCCAATTGTGTCTGATTTCGCTGACAATTTTGCTTTAAGAACTTCATCACGAAGTGGTGTTAATTACAAGTTTTACCGGGTATCTTTTGTTCTTGTTAAGTGTCTGCTAATGAGGTAAATGAGCTATGGAGCTGGGCTTAACGCATCACCAATTTTGGTATTATTCAATACTGTGCCGCTTGTTATGATATTTGTGATGTAAATCCACATGAATATGTAACAGTCGTTTGCATATTCAAATCGGATCTTGATTTTGGAACATATTGTGTGAGTGTTCCAGTGTTATGGGAGTGAGCCATCGCATAGCTTCCTTTGCATAGTGACTATTTATTCTCAATCACCTACTAATACAAATTTACCTATCTACTACCAAGTGTGTTCTACCAATTTAGTACGTATGCTATTTTAAAATACGCTATAAAAACGAATGAATTAGTACATCTTTAACTTAATTGACCGCAGCTTACATAGGCTATCAACGTTTATAATTCGTGTCAGTAGCGTATGTAGATTATAACTCTGGGGGTGTGAGTCTAAAGTCAATGTAATTTTATGTTGAGCTATTTTAAATTTTTAGAGCATCCTATGATATTTTATTTTTTAATTATTGTTATTATTTAAGTATTTTAACGATTAAGGTAGACTTGAATGGAGTATTTAACATGCATTCTGGTTGTCTCCTCTCCCTTCATGGGCTCCTCTTCAATTCTCAATAAGGTTCAACAATCAACATCCTCTCCACGCTAAGTATTCTCTCCATCAATACCTTGTGTCTCCTCCGTATCTCACGTAAGAGCTGCTTCTCCTCATCCGTAATGCCCAGTACTTCGTCGTTTTTCCTTCATTTCGTCCAATTCACCATCTACATTCTTCTCCACACCCAGATATCGAACGCTTCCAGTCTCGGTGAAACGCTACGCTCAAGATCAAACCCCTTATTACCATTCCTTTATACACTTTCCTAACGATCCTCTCATAAACTCCTTCCTGTTGATGAAAGTTTCCTTTGCTAACGTAATTATCTCCGTTATGTATTTATAAAATAAAGGTGATGAATTAAATACGGAAAGTAAAATGGCACTAGTGGATTACTAGGATAATACCATAACTCCAAGTTGCGGGTAGTAGAGAGCTTAAACGCCTACTTTTTTCTCATTTCGGTGTGATGGTATACCTCAAATAGTAAGGTATCTTCGTCTGTTCTTTGAAAAATGCATTCAGGACCTGCTTCCTCTATTTTAATACGGTATTCCCCACGTGCATATTGTGGGCTTCATTTAAGTTTTCTTTACTCACTCCTCCTCATTATTACTCTAAAATCTAAGATTGGTTTGACGCAGCTCTCCATTCCTCTCTCCTATCCGCTCCCCTTTTCATAGCGACGTATTCCTTCTCTTTTACATCCCATATAACCTGTCCTATGTAACTCATTCGGGGCCGTCCCTTGTCCTTCTTCCCTTCCACTTGCCCTTCAACGAATGCCTTCATCAGGCCATCATGCCTCAAACTGTGGCCAACTAAATTGTCCCGTCTTCTGCTTAAGGTTTTTAGAAGAATTCTCTTTTTTCCACTCTTTTTAGCAATTTCTAGTTACTTACACGGTCCATACATTTTATTTTCATCATACTTCGACAGCACCACATTTCGAATGCTTCAAATCTTGACTTCTATGCTGCTGTCAACGTCCAAGCCTAGCTCCCAGAGGGAAACACACTCACTCCAAACGTTTAAACTAACGCAATAGGATATGCGTGAGGGAAGAATATGGTAAGGGTTGGAAAAGTGTACCTATTTGATGTTCCATATCACGATATTCTTACGATAAACTTCAACCATTTTGACGACATGATATCGAATTAATGATGGATATTTGAAATGAGGGTTTAGGTACTCACGGCCTGAGACTTTTCAGTTGCTCATAAATCCCGCTCAAACTGTTCATCTACATCTACATAATACCCCGCAAGCCGCCTAAAAGGCGTGTTTGCAGGGGCAGTTAGGACATCAGCCATTTCCAAATAAAAAGGAAGTGATCTAAGGAAATTACGACTAGCATGTATTGAAATCCGAGAAAAACGAACAGCTCTCGATCGGGAATAATCTTGATCAGTTGCGTCACCGAGTTTGACTCGGATGCGCGCGAATGTTTCGCTTGAACGCTCCCGTGCCATACCGTCGTAGCGTCGCAGGTGCTGACGCCATTCATGTGTTTCCTTATTATTCTAATGCATTGGGTGTGAATGACACGAATTCATCGATAAAATTTTAGCAAGCTGAAGACCCAAAGAATTTATTAAATGTTATTTTTCAGAACTGGATTAATTAGATCCGAGGAAATTAGATGCTGGATTACTGAACCGAATCAGAGGACGTGAGACTGCAATCCTAATTTACGCGAGTTGTGTAGTTAGCTAATTAGTAGTTAGTTTTCTCCCCTTATTTGGCGTGATCTATATGTTACGTTCGCTGATCGTGTTGTATTAGCGCAGCTTTATGCAGCAGCGTTGAGAATTCCACTTAATTTGTATCCTATCTGGAATGAAGCGCTCCCGGATTGGATTTAGCGGAGCAAGACACAGGCATAGGATAGCGTCTCGTCGTGAGCGTATGCGATGCGCAGGTTCAGCCTAGCGTACGGTTGAACTCTATTTACACGGAGGGTAGTGTAATTTGATTGCTATAAGATGTAATCCCATTAGAAATGGACATACTTCCCGCTGAATTGCTTTCCTTCGGAATACAGTGAATTTGTATTATTTTTGCTATTGTGATGCTAGAAATGTAATATTTCTCTTGTATGCAAAGCAGAACTTAAGTACGTTGTCGGTATAAATTTATATCAACTAATTTTTAATTGGTGTCATTCCAAACTAGTCGTGGCTACATTGAGTGAAAACTTCATACATTCAATTTTTTATATTTCGAATAATATATAACATTTAAACGGTAATAATATAATGTAATTACATTGGACGCTCTGGGGATGATTTCCACATGAATATCACTCAGCGGTAAATCAACGTGAAGTACAACGTATACAATATATTATTTTGTTATTGTTTGTGCTTGTTGTTTCCTGCCTATGCCTTTATTTTCTTTTTATTGGGGGCTTCCAGGGGAGTTAAGGTCTGAAATGAAATAGTGAGGTTATTTATCATTCGAAATTTACTAGTTTTTTTGGAATCTTAAAATATTTTTGGAAATGTTTACAGAAAAATAGAAATAATGAAAGAAAATAGTCCTATGTAAGTATTTTTATTCATTTTTCTGGTGAATGATCTTTATGATACACTCATTAAAAAAATAAATTATGATGATCTAAGCGTAGGTATATCGTAAACGTATCCATGCTATTCTTACGGCTAAATGTATGAATTTTAAATTATTTTCGAATTAATGTTTATTATGATAAATTCGTGAAAAAATTAAGAATGTTTAACGGTAGGTATATCGTAAACGTATTCATGCTATTCTGACGGCTCAAGAAATTCATTTTAATTGATTTTCGATTAGATGTTTTTGGTGAAAAAATAAGAAGATTTAGGCGTAGTTATAACGTAAGCGTATCCATGCTATTCTGACGGCTCAAAGTTCAAATACCTACTGCCTGCGTGATTCCAAACCGACTTTAGTTCCCTTGTGCCCTTCCGAACGACTGACTGCACAGGCCTGAGCAAACACGCCCAAGTGTACGTTTTAAAGACGTCAGGTGGCAATCTGGCGAGAGGACACTTAAACGAGCATTGGGGATTGGTCCAGGGAGTTGTCCGGAGTCTGTTTCCTGACCCCTTGTCCTGAGGGAAGACTTTGAGCTGGAAGGGTTTGCGTGCGTGAGCTTCGGAGGAGGTGAGGCCAGGATATTTGGGATTTGCTCTTAAACCCCGCTGTGTAACCCCTTAAAGAGAACCCCTAGGAGGTTGCGAGAACCCTCCTCAATATATATAAAAAAACAATCCGGGTGTGCTGACGCGTTTTCGTAATATCTACGCCCTCCTGCGTTGTTTCCTCCGTCTCTTTGCGGGGAGACCCTGTTCGAGTTTCCCGTCTATTTCAGGGTCGGGAGAAACTTCCAGCCGAGTAATGAGAAGGAAGCCCTTGTAGGGGTGTCCGGCTCGTATATTAGTTTTGTGTGTGCGTAGATTTTGTCCCACGGACCAGGGTGGGGGTCGGTTTGGTAGCCGAGTTGGGGTGAAGTGAGTTCAGGGAAAGGTGACCAGGCTTTGCCCTTGGGATATCGGTGACTTAGTCCTCTCTTGAACAAGTAAAAGGCAGGCGTCGGTGACAAAAATTCTGGACATCGAGTGCAGAGGGCTTCTATGAGGAAAATGAAAAAATATATCTGTAAAAAATGAAGGGCGTTAATAATAACTAGCGGTGAGGTGAAAGTTAAGAAACCTACCTGTAATTGGAGAATATAAGGATCCTAAACCTAAGGGATGAAATTGCAGTCCAAAAATTTTGGAGATAGGTGCAGATTCGTGGGGTACACACTATTTGTCTAAGGGATCCAAGTGAATCACTGAATCTGTATGCACATAGTTATCATCCCGTTGCCATAGCAATATTGTATACCCCACTAACGATTACCTGCACTTATATCAAAATTTATTAAATTGCTTTTATAATACTTAGCTTCTAGGGTCCTCATTTGTGGGTTGCGGTAAATTCGTGTCAATACTCAAAATTAAAAAATATTCTCGTGAAAATAAGAAATTTGAGCGGTTTCATGGAAGCTGACGTGTTATTTCCCTTGAGAAGGCTACGCTCGGTGACTTAATGTCCATTTCAAAGTATTGAATATCCGAGTTTAAAAGTGCATTATTACGTAACGGCTCATCGAATTATTATAATATTAAGTTAACAAAACTTTTATTACTTCCTAAAAAAGAAACATCAATCTTCAAAGATAATTTACTGACGATTTTTAAAATATCCAAGGGATGCCTTATGTAGCTTCTAAAAAAATATCTGTGGAGGGGCTACCATCCCAGAATTTAATAGCGCAAGGATGGGAAAAAGAGTGAAAAGGTTTTATGAGATGTTTATAAATAGATGTATTGATTAGCAAGTTGTGTTAAACTGCTTATATTTATAATATTTATCTGAACTGCGAATGATTTATTTAGCTTCGGCCACATAACTGATAAGAGTAAATGTGTGGTCCAATTTAGGAAACCTGTGGTACAATTTAGGAGACCAGTTCTCTAATTTGTACCACTTGCAGATATTTAAAAGTTAAGAAATATTTTGCCTTTAATGCTGTGACTTTGAACATTTTACTATCGAATTCTATGCATTACATTACACTGAACAAGGTAAATTAATATCAATCAGTGTGTAACTTATTATTTGAGCTACATAAAATCAAGTGTAAAAAGTGGTTCAATATAGGCATCTGTCCCCTGCTTAAAATATTATCTTCGCTACCCTGTGTAAGTAGCCATTCCGTTATCAGAATTACGGTGCAGCCAGCATCTGTAAGTAGCCTATTTTATTTTACGTTAAGTGTTTGGATTAAATATCTTGTTTATATAAAGTACGTGCATAAATGGAGACGAGAAAAAGGGCGTTTCTCGCATATGGATTAAATATCTTGTCTTTTTTTACAGTACGATTATAAATGGAGACAAAAAAGAGTACGTTTTTCGCTACTCTCTGCGCAATCGTAAAGTTTACGTCCTTCTGAAACCAAAACCTAAAATCCCGCATGCTTGTTATCAATAGCGGTGTTAAATCATAATTGTATAAATGCGGCGCAATTTTTATGGTCCTTATTTTATTTTACTCAATTTTTCGTAAATATTTCAAGGTAACTTTATCTCGGAAGAGAAAAGACTGGCAATCTCTAAAATTTCACCGTTGAATTCGCCATCGTTTCTGAGTAGAGGTGACAGTTTCGATTCATTTTGAGGATTCGATTCATGTGATTTGATTCTTCACGATGATTCGATTCTTCAAATCGTTCATAATGAACGAAATCATAAAAATTCGCGACTCTTTGGATTGACTTCCACATGCCCAGAGATCAACGGAACAACGTATACAAATGGGAGTTCACACTTTGGTCAACAACTGTAGTTAGCTTCTTCCGAAAGCAATATGTGTCTATGTCTTGTGTGGCGCAATGTTTGAATATCACTGCAGCAATCGGATTGCTATCATTTAATTTCACAGATTTATGGATTCATTGTTATTTATGAACAAGGTGAACGCTTTCGATCATTTTGAACGATTTCACCAAAGAATCATGATTCAACTCATTCAGCTCATCCCAATGAATCGTTCGGAATAAACGTGTCAATAATTAAAGACACAACTATATCTCTGAAAAATTTAGATCCAGAAAATTATTATTCGAATCTGTTAATACTCGTATCTATTTCATAGCTTTTGTTATGTAAATAAAGAATGGGAGTATTTTTAAAAGTGAATCGCATGACTTGTGCATACATTGGTCATTAATTATATCTTTTCCTAAATGGTTAGTATTTTGCGTGATATCATTATTCTAATAATATTGGATTTTTAAAATTTTTTTATTTAATTACGATTATTTTAAAATTTTCGCTGGGGAACTATCAGCCTGCAAGTAGGCGACAGCATAGTCGGCGTCCCATTCCCTTCAGTCGCATCGTGCTGAGCTGCCGTAGCCGTCTCAAAAACTTGCAGAAAACTAGCGTCGGCAAAAATATGGCTAGATAACTCGTTTGTGACGAAATTTAGAGCTTATTTGTGTCTCCAGGGGTTTCAATTATCTCAAAGCCCCAAACTTATTTATTTCCGGCTTTACGAGGATTCATAAATTGGGGTCGGAAGAGGAAGTTACATTTTTATCTCTCCTATCGCGAGTAATGAATAGGAAGTGACTGGTTTTATTGCTTCCCTTTTTTCATCATAATTTATCTAAACCATTATAATTCGATATTTGGACGTATTATGGCAGTAAAATTGGACTATATCTTGTTATCTTTTTAGTTCCTTCTAAGTGGTAATTTTTTGTACATGTAGGTATAAGATAACATGCAATCTAATTTTAGTTAATGTACTTTAATTTGTGCAGTGATAAAAATAGAAGTAAGGCATACCACTGAACAACTGTTGTTTTACTAGCACGTTCGAGGTCTTCTTAGATTAAGGAAATCAAGGACGGGGGGAGATTCTTATAAAGATATTTGTTGAATTTTAACTCAGAATCATTGCTTATCATTTCAGCGTCATAAAGAGAAAATGTTTTATTGTTAGTGAACATATTTGTTCGTTTTTGCTAGTGATTTTTGCCTCATATCGCGGATGGGGGACTTTTGAGGACTTGCATGGTGGTCCTTAACAAATTTGAATGCGTTTATGATGTCTGGTTAACACTAACTATAAGGGGATTCAGCCTTTAACTTTACCTGAAGGTATTTTTAAAGTTCAGGATAACTTCTGTATAAGGTCAGACGTTAAGCTAACCAGATCTTTCAGCCACCATCAGGTAAAGTGGAAGCCCGTATCTTCTTATGGTTAGCGATAACCAGACGTTATAAAACCGGCTGTTGGTGGCCAACAGTAGAATCTTCTATTGTAATATTCGTGGTTACGACATTTTAAGGTGTTGGGCATTCCACACACAGTAAAACATCCTCCCTTTGTAGGCTCCCTCTACTGCCACCCATGGGTTTCGGCAATCATGTGCCATGAATCGTGCTCGGTACTCACCGATGACGGTGAGGTTGACGATGGAGTTCCTGGTGGGCGAGTTGATGAAGTCCACGCGGCACCGGTAAGCGCCCTCGTCCTCTTCGATCACCGTGTCAAGGGTCAGCTGCGCCGGACGGGACACCGTAACGAAGTACGCCCGGGGACCGAAAGTATGCTCGTCTGACCACAGCTTCGCCTTGGAGAAGGCCCGACCGCGGACGTCGAAGCTAAAGATCACAGGGAGAGAGAGAGAGATGGTATTAGTCAAAGGGGGGACATGTAGTTCAGCTATTTGGGAATTAACATTTTGGCCGAGTTTTTAAAACAACTTTTATGGCTACACCTTAGCTAAAAAAGGATTTAGGCATTTAAAACTTCTGCCAATGAGGAACCCTGGGTCATGAGCTCCTTCGGTTAAAGTAGATTGAGGTGGGTAGCTCCATTGATATTTTCTCTTCTAAAATAATCATGGAAAATGAAAGAATCAACTTTATTAAGTTATAATATAATATCATTGATATTATATAATATCATTTGGCCGTTAACAATTCAGCCAATCGATGAAGGCTTTAGATGCTGGTTGGATAATGGCGAGGTGAGGTACCTGATTCACCACTTGCGAATCAAATATGGCCGCTTTGGTTTACATCAGAGGATTAGGTCAACAGCCATAAGTTTTCATTGATTCGTTGAGAATGCGAGAAGATATAATGTAATTTAATATCATGGTGATAGCATGAGAGGCTGCAACCCGGGTAGTGGTATTTAAAATAAAGTGTGGAATAGAACAAAATAATTTTATTTCATTCTATGTTAAACAACATATTTGAAAAAGAACGATCCGGGTTTCACTAACCCAGTTATGAAAACCAGGCCGTGCTTTTTCAAATATGTTATTGGATCTAACAAACTTAGTTCTTTCTCTTTCAGTAATGAAAAGGTATTACAGTGTTTAGCCTGAAATCATCAGTTATATCTGAGATGATAATTTTTGTTTCATATTCATAGGAAAACCTGTGGTCTAATGAAATAAAAACACGTTTAAATAAATTAATTTAAGATGTAAACCTAGAAAAAAAATCGTTTTTTGCTCCTTATTGAGTATCATTGATGCCCGATGTGCGAGGTTCATGGAAATATAGATGTGGTACTGCAAGTCAATTATGCGAAGAGAGTCTTGTTATGTTATTGCTATTCTGAATTATAAACTAAAAATTATATTCTCAGTGAAATAGTCCACATCTCACGAAGTATTTCTAATATTAATCTAACACCAAGTTTTATCGCTCATCGCTGTCATCGTCTCGCGGATTTGAAAGCTAAAATTGTCTTCATCATTTTCAAAGACATTCGTATTCATATTTTCTGTCATAAAATCTCTGAATGAATCACAATATATTATTTAAAGCATTGACCTACATACAGTCGTCCACAAAAGGTCAACATCTGTGATATTTGTTGATTTCTTCGTCACTTTAATGAATTTATCAGCTAAATGTTGACGCAATCTTCTCACATTCTCAATGAATCAATGAAAACTTATGTATGTTGACCTAATCCTCTGATGTATACCAAAACAGTCATATTTGATTCACAAGGGGTCAATCAGGTGCCTCACCCCACACTACCTAACCGGCATCTAAAGCCTTCATGGATTGGCTGAATTTTTAATGGCCAAATTACCTAATTCCCTTGTGCGACTCAAGTAGCTTTTTTTAATACCCATCATACTAAAACAGTATGAGTGTGCATATAAAATCAATATACTTCGGAATAGTTTCACCGATTACCAAGAACTTTTTTTAGATTTTGTACTTAGTTGCAACTGCCCCTCAGGACACCCAAAGTGTGTTAGCCTTCCCTGTTTGTTTATAATTACCTTAGGACTCATTTATCCTTTATAAAAATTCTCTCAATCAGGATATAGGAATGCAATATTTTATCAGAGGGCTGAATGAACGAACTTTGTTATTTATTTCAGAGATTTTTTTTCTCATCGAATTTTTTTAATGCCATACTTTTCACTAAAAAAATCTCACTTATGTATGTCATTTCAATTATAGCATGTTTACTTGTCAAACAGCTATAATAATTTGTAACCGTGTTTATTATTTGGAGAGTGAGTTTGGTTAGGAATGTTAACATATAGCAGGTGCTATGTATTGCGTCAAATGCTTGATATTTTTATCTTTTCATCTTGGATTTGATTTTTTCTCATATATTACATAGCAAAATGTACGCAGGCGAGAAATATCGTTCGGGTTTTGTTAGCTATCAATTAAGGTCGGAGTTTTAATCTACGCAATTGAATAATGATTATTCGATCAGCTCAAATTTGAAACAAGAAAGTATTAGGTACGGTGTAATAACGTGCATTAGATAAACAATTCTGTATTTTCATGAAAATTACTTTGGTGAATATCCAGCAATTTTCTGAATGCGTTAACAAAAACTTGAAATAAAGTGTTTTACTATGGGAAAAGTGGCTCTGAAAATGTGTTTGCTTTGCGAAAATGATAAGGAAAAGAATTAACTTCGGCGTTTTCTTCCAGGAAATAAATGTTTGTGCCGACTCTGGTGAAAGAGAGCACGTCAGACTCCCTTCATTTCCTTTGACGGTTGAAAATTAATCAAGGAACCGATATGAAAAAATGGTATTTTTCCATCCCTTGTCGTATTTTTCAATGAATCGCATGTTTATTTTTTTATCTAGTACACGAGGGCAATATGTAAGGTTTCATGTAGTGTTCGGCCATCAAGCAGTTTCGCGTATTTATTTGGAAGTAATTTAAAATTGCTGAATGCCTCGCTCGTTGCTCCAATTCCAACTTTTCTAGAATTTGTTGATTGAATGCTTTGGGATAGCAAAATGTTGAGCTTCATTCCTTTGATTGGGACACGCGTCTGTGGACTATTTATTTACATGCCTTGTTCGTGTATATTTTTGCTCCGTTCCTACGCTCTTGATAATAAGCATGGAAAGTTCACTTTGATGATAGCGGAAACCTTTTTTTTTAAATAGGAAAACCGGGACAGCTTATTTGATGAGGAATGTTTTTTTTTTGTACGCTGAGCAGTGAAACGAAAACGAGTCTTGGGTTCTTTGAGTAAAAACAAAAATGCTTGTCCTTTATTGACTTTTCGGTCCTCATAGTGTGAAAGCAATTTGAAATTGCGCTTATTTTTCTTAGGTGAATTTGTAATTACTGTTTAAGTTTATTTACTTTTACCTTTTTATTTAATATAACTATAATAGTAATCAGTATAAGACCTCCATCATAACAATACGTAGTTTGGAACACAAAGGTATTTTGAAAAAATCAGGAATATTATGTGGAGGTTTTTGTGATTCATATCCGAAAGCCTTGGAGTCCATGTTTTGCTCGTCTCTTTCCGGTTGTGATAAACGGCATGCTTGGGATAAGGCACCATATTTTTCTGTTCTGGATAGAGCTCTATTGTTTCTGGGAAAATAAATTTTTAGAATACTCTCCATAAATACTTTATCCCCTACCGGTATTGTTACCATGGAGAGTCGTCTACTCATCATAAAACGCATATTTATGTTGAACTTTGCGAAGAATGAAATATTTAATTGGCTTTATCGAAAACTCATTGTTTCTAAACGTTTCGAAAAGTTACCTCATTAGCTGATACCAATGTCAGCATCTTAGATAGAATTCAATAATTTGAATGCCGAGATTAAAGAGTAGACCAGTGGATTAGGAGAGAGTATTATATATGAGAATATGAGAAAATTGTCTGTGCAATGCTTTTCAGCCTCTGGATGGGAGCGAATCTACGTCCGACCAAGAGTGTTATGGGCCTTCTTAATGAAAAAAAAACGTCTTAAAAAACAGATTTGAGAATAATCTTTTGCGTGGAAAAAAATCGCAATGCATATTAAAAAAAATTTGGGATTGGAAAAAAATGTGTTTCGGTTATTAACCGGCTTGGTACAAACCGTGGTGCTATCTATCGAACCAATCTGTAGCCTTAGAAACTTTATTTTCTGCACGTAGTGCCGATTGATAATTTTATGGATCGTCCAGCTACAATTTAATATGAAATTATTTTTTCAAGGCCCAACTTTCTGGAATTTAGTCACAGACATGGCGAAAAATTAACTAACTATATTCCTTGGGTTAACATTTTGTTTCCGACTTAGATGTCGATTGTGAAACACCATAAAAAAACACTTAAAGTTATATACTTTTTTGCTTATACGCAATTGAAACCCAGATTTGAAATAAACATTTAACAAGTGGAATACAATTTTCGTCATTTCTCCATGTTCAGCTCTTGAGAGATTTACATTCAGCTTTTTCACTTTTGGCGTAACAACGTGGGATAAAGTTAAGTTTTCTTTTTATTGACGGTGTTGGGATATTTTGGAGGCCCACTGGAGTTCGGGTGGGGCAGAACTGAGCTGGTAATACGGGTCCCTTGCTTTGGCGGGCGGAAAATGCCGTGGGGATGCCCGGCAGGCAGCCATAGGGATGAGGAAGTCATTACTGGAGACTGGGCTCAGAGACGGTTGTGTGAAGGAGGAGTACACTAACCGCGGCGACGAAGGTACGTTGGGGTTAGCCACACCTATGTACTCTAACCTACAATACTACATAAAAAGGAATGCTGCTCATTTACCTCATTTGTACAGGGTATTTCAGGAAAAACTGCAATATTCAATGAGGTGTTAGGAGAGACATTAAGCATTTTTTGTCCATAAGCATGGGTCGCAAGTCCTTACTGAGAGATGGCAACGAATTTTTTATATACTTCATGTATTTATAATCTTCATCTAAAACTGACCAAGAATCTTAATAACATTAGTTTGAACTGCGGATGGATTTCGATCAAAAAAGTTCACAGTTTAATAGTTCTTCTAATTGTTTCAATTTCTTCTGACCGTTTATAATTTCTTCTAACGACATTGTGAAATTATTTTATCCATATGCAACACCGCCGTGGAACGTTCATTGATTGAAAAATGGAATATTCGGTTAAATTTTTGTATAACTCCAAGTGAGACCGGAGAATTCTGGAAAGAGATCAGAAACACATAATATAAAGTTGATGGCAGAAACGAAATATAAATATGTAGGGTGTTTCAGGTAAAATCTGCTATATTTCAGGAGGTTGTCGGGGAGTAAAGTTTAAGATTTTTTTTACATAAACCAGGGGTCGTAACTCCTTAGTTACTGAGCTATGCTTGCGGAAATATGTTTTTTGATGCACATTGCACATGTCATTTTCAAGGAAACCATTGGGACCGTATCTCCCTCCGTCGTAACCTTATGACGCGACCCCGCATCATCCATCTTTTCTGAGATAATAATTCACGAAATGGTGAATTTTCTCGGTTTGGTCAATATTTAAAGTGCTTCGATCGGTCTGAAAATTGGCGTCCAGACGTATGACGTCTTCTATATTCGAAAAATGAAACTGTGGAAAATTCGATTTTTATACCTCCAAATGCTCCAATGAAGTAGAGGCATTGAGGCAGTTGGAAATTCTGCCATAGTATAAAATCTAAACATTTGTGTTATGACAATTTTTCCTTGGGTTTCAGACGATTCATAGACTTGTCGTATCTTATGTCTCTTTTGCTCCAAACATTCGTGTGAATGAGTGAGTCAGTCAGTCAGTGGTCGGATGTGGGTTTTATAGTTAATAGATGCCCCACCATCTCAAGTTTTAGCACATTTAAGTGAAGTTATCTGATGGGAAATAATATAAAACGTGACTGGTCGAAAGGATATAATTTATCTCCTTAAACTAATGCTGCGGTATAAGCTCATTCACTGTTGTTAGAAATTGTATTCTGAATTTTGATGTCCTTTGGAGTGACGGAAATATGCGTGTTCATCGAAGAATTCTGTGAAAAGAGGTCATTAAGGTTTTTCACCCTCCGTGGATGTAACGTAATATTCATTGAACGAGAAATTTGGAAAAAAATATAAGAAACACAAATATTCCGCTATAAATTGGTGGAATTCTTACCAAAATAAGGGAAGAAGCGTTATGGTGTTGCTAATTTCAGTAATTGCCACTTAAGAGGTTCTTGAACTAGATATAAGTGCTTAAATAAATGAAAATCAATCTGAGCGAATCGCTTTCGGCTTTTATTTTCGCGGTGCTTGTAAACTTATTCGATTGCTCATTTCGAGATTGGGGTTAGTGGTTAATTACAATTATTTCATCAAAAAATGCCCAATTTTATCCCGATTTAAGTACTTTAATTTAAGCTTGATTTTACATTGATTTAGATTCCCCAACCGTTTTCAGAAACCACTTCGAATGAACATATCTCTGTCTAGTGCCATTATTGGCTTCGATCTCAACCTCTCATGGATTTAATTTCATTTGAGTTCTGATAAGCACCTCTTAGAGTTTCTGTCATTTATTGAATGAAACCCATATACAGCTGCATTTAAAGATATCGTTTTATGTGTCACCGATGGTTTTAAAACCATGTGATGACTTGGCAATTTTTTAAAAACAAATCACCGGAAGGGTTCATAATTGTTTTTTAATGATACAAAATTCTAAGCTTTAAATATTTAATGTCTTTTCCTCGTGGAAAGAACGTTCACGTCCAGTGTATGAGTATTTGAACAAAAGTTTTATGCAAAAAAACTCGTAAAAGTCAAATCTATCGGTTTAATAGCTTAATCTAAGCAATTCTTTTTTTCTGCCAGTGATGGTCAGTGTAAATACATTATTTGGTTGAATCAGTGATATTATATGCGTCTTTGTATATCCGTTCATAGTTGTTATATAAGCGATTCATTAACTTTTACCAAAGAGAAGTGTGCTTTGAAATATCCAACCAAATTTGACTAGAGCTTATGAATTTTGTATTTAGTCAAATATGCATATAATCTCTGAAGAAAGTAAAATGCAAAGTCAGGTGCTTTTTTGCTTTTAGAAGTACATGCCTCTTCCTGTTCTTTTATTTCGGTTTTAAATGCTTAAGTCGTCACGAATTACAGTGATTCTGGGGAGCAAGTTATCACCGAGTACTCATTACCGAGTATTTGCCTTTGTCAACATGAAATACGCCTTCCGAAATTGCGCTTGAAACTCATGAGAAAGGTAATTGCGCACCGTAACACATATGATAAACACTCATTTTCAGTGTCATATTGTCATCGTATCTCAGTAATGTCGCTTATGACAATTTTAAGCCCTACGTACGGCTGCAATGCCGTGGAATACGCAGTGCAAAGCTTAACTCGATGTCGGCGATTATTGAAGTTACAGTGATCCCGTGCAAAGTAAAGGTCTTTCTTACCGCTGCCACAGCATGATGACCGAATATAATTCACCAAGCTGTTACATGAATGTGACCTCAGGGTATTTGGAATGTTAATCAGATTTTGCACTCTTATATATTTGACACTGCTTAAGCTGGTTTAACGTTTATTTCTCTTTGGCTCTTGCTTAAATGGGTAGGAATAAGTGTTGTCATGGGTTATTAATTCATTAAGATATTTTTGATGAAAGAATTACACAATGTCTTTAAACCTCAAAAATAGAATTGTTTGATTAATACCAATAAAATTAGATGTTTCTATAATTCCACTGGATTTTATTTTAACACAGCGCGTTTCGTTGTTACAAACAACATTATTACCAGTGGAATTATTGCAATGTCTAATTTTACCAGTATTAAAGAATTTATACCATATTGTGCCTCACATTAGGTATACAAGATAGTTTTTAATTAAATTAAAGGCTGTAAAAAAACTGATGAATGAAATTTTATAACAGAGCGAAAACAGAAAGGAAAAATAATATGTGAAGCTAAAAAAAATGTAGGATAATTCCGAAAATGCCAAAGATTTAATTGAAGTTGGAAAAGCAATAATTACCTTGTCATTCGATGAACATAAGAATTTCTTATTTTGACGTATCGATTTTTGTTATTGAATTTCATCACCATCTCTCCCTGATATGCCTTTTCTCAATTTTTTCCTTCTCTCAAGCCGCATACACGTACCTCGGAAAAAGCCCACAATGACCTTTACATCGAGGGTGCCACAAATTTGTGACCACGCTGCTACCTAGGTCGGCTTTTTTTTCTAAAATTTCATTTGCCTGTAAGTTAATTAAGTCATTCCTTTTGATGTTAAGGAATGTAATTATTCTTTTGGTAAATTTATTATTTTTATCATGGATTAGATAAAATTCCGCCTCAAAAAGTTGACGTAAGGTAATCGTTAATTAAATTAAACCAGTCATTCATCATTCCTTGTATAAATTTAACGAAGGCCTAAACTTACATAATTAATTTATTTCGATCCTCAAAGTATCGAGAGATCTCTTTAGGAAAACATAAGCAAGATCGTTATGACAGGTAATTTTTTGTACTTGACTCCTTCAATAAATATATAAATATAATTTTTTTGTTGCCATTTTAACCGATTAATCTCATTTATGCGTGCTCAGCACTGTTGTTTGGTCCTTTCTTCAATGATTCTTATTTAATAACCTTCCATTCCTGTACTTGTGATGCGTTGCAAACGTGGTGAGCTAAATAATAGCTAAAACTCTGCATTTCTTCATTGGAATATCCCACTTTCCTTGGTCAAAGTTGATACCAAAATGTAACATTTCAGGTAAGGAGTCGAGGTTCAAATTCCGAGCAGGAACCAAAATGACCACCATTAGCTAAAGTTGAGGCTCACTAAAAAGTATTCATGTATTCCCTTATAATCGTTTATATTTAAACGATGCTTGCACGCGGTTTTTTAATGTTTTCTTTCTAATTAAAAATATTGCTTTAATTAATACCTTCAATAAATTCTGACCAAGCGGTTTAGGGAAAGAGAAAACTGTTTGCATTGGATATCAATAGAATAGACTGGAAATATTCAGCTGGAGATCGATATCATGAAATAAAGAAACGGTTAGTAGCCACTCTACAGTTTTCAGAGAACATTAGCTATGTTAGAAATTCATTTAGACGTTTTTATTCCATGTGAACGCTTGACGCGTATTAGGGGAATCGTAGTTCTTATCAGGGTCTAAATGATGATCGATATTAAAAAAAAAATTAAAAGGTTATTTTTTAAACTTATAGACGATTCAGTGGGGATTTGTTACCATTGGGTTTGGAGAGGACCTTTTTCATTCCTTTCTTAATACCTAGGTAATTAATAATTTTATATACCCTGGAAATGCTTAGATGATCGTGTAGGTTTTGCACAATTTGCACGTCAAGATATTAGATTGTTGTGTTGTGCCCTCTTAATTTATCAATTGGTTTACCAACTATGTGCATTGTAATAAAATATGAAAAAATGCGATATTTTGTTTTTCGCATTGCGTTTTCGGCCTTCGGAGTAGCGTGTAAATGTAGATTCCATGTCGTTTTTTCCTCACAAGTGTGTGATACTTCAAATGATGATTCAGATGATGACTTCAAATGATGATTCCATCACCTCCATGAACTAAATTGAGTGATTTGTTTGTGTGATTGAGAAATTATTGAGTGATTTGCAATTTTGAGTCCGGATGAATGATATCAATCTCTTACTGTTCTGATGATAACACAGTGTATTGATATCTTCGATGAATAAATAAATATAATTCGATAATTATGCCCATTTGGAGGAAAGACATGGACCATCGTTTGCTTGGCAGGCAACTTAGTTGGCCATATTTTAAGGCATGATGACCTGATGAAAACAATCGTAGAGGAACAGATTGTAACACTTGATTTTGAGTTGTTTTGGATTGGATGTGGGTGTGACGAATGATGGGAGGAGGACAATGCAGCGGACAATAATGAGCAGCAGAGGTGGAGTGGGGCGATTGTTGTTTACGGCGCGGGATGGAGTGAGTATGGGGAGTTCGATTGTAATAGGGCAATTCCATTTGTGACGGAATTACTTTTAGAGAAAACTATGTATGAGGATATTTCGATAAAATTTTAAAATTAAAAATAGAAATTGCAAAACTTATGTGCATGATTATAAAACATTTATGAAGGTGATTTTCATACACAGAATCAACATTAACTATCGAAATACCTTCAAAATATGCCAAAAATTAACATGTGACGGAATTACATCTAGGTCAACCTCCTAATCGTGTTGATTTATAACATCTTCAAAACTTTGTAAATCGAAGTGTAATTTGAAAACTTTTAACAAGGCTCTGAATAATGTTTTAAATAGTGATTTCACAAAATGCAATAACTTAGCCGTTGATTTATCGATATAAAATATTTCCAGCCTAAATTTTAATTTGAGAGAAAAAGTTGACATTTTCATGGAAATGCCCAATAATGGTGGCGTGCGGATGTGTTTTTGCTTCCGAGTTTGTTTATACAGTGTAAAAAAAATATTTGTAAGTGCAATGAAGAGTAAATAAAAAACGTTACAAGATGGAAGGGAAGAAGGGCAAGGGACGGCCCTGAATGAGTTACATAGGACAGGTTAAAAAGGATGTGAAAGAGAAAAAAAATATCACTATGAAAAGGCTAGTGGATAGGAGAGCGGAATTGAGAGATGCTTCAAACCACTCTTTGGATTGTTGACTGATGATGATGACGTGTCATGAAATACACCGATTCCATGTCATTTTGTCCTCAAAACTGTGTCACATGCACTATCGTATGATGATTCTGACACTGTAGTAGACCGCATTTGATTGCTCTGATTTGCAATAGGGTAGTTTCTTTCATCAAAGAAAACGAAAGGCATTCATTGCGTTTCGTTACCCACCATTAGTGTATTCATATAATACAAATTATTTGGTTTTACAAATCCCAGTTTAGACGAATGGCAATGGTCAATTTTAACTACATTTGAAAAAAGTCCAGATTGGCGCCCATGCGATGCCACTCCTCGTGACGTCACAGGGACCTAGTTTCCATAGGAGTAGATAGGAGTTTTACATCGTCTGAGGTTACCAATGCATTAATGAGGCACAGAGCTCAGGGAAATATGTCTTAATAATCACCTATTAAAACGACCTATCGTCGGAAAGTTTCCTGCGTTTGATAAGGTATTAATAATCCTTATTTAAGCCAAGCGCTGCCTGATAGCAGGGTACTCTGCTACCTGCTATCGCAGTGGCGCACATATTCTCGCCCCAAGGTCATCTCACTCGGGGGCAGCGGCAACCAGAATGACGTCACACGGGCTTTTCCCAGCATTCATACTTAGCCGACGCGTTTTCGCGCGCCTGAAAATTTTCACTTTTCATTTAATCGCGAAAAATAGATATCATCATTTAAAAATCTAAAGCGTTAAATGCGTACTCCAGGAGTAATTATCTTTCGATTTAGGCAATAAAAATATTATAGGAAACCAACCTATTTCAGATCTGAGTGAATGACTTCTTTCTTCTACCATTAGGATAATCTTTGGAGGAGGCGACCGACAGCCAATGTCATATGCGTCACAGGGGAGGGAGCGAAGGGTAGAGAGAAACCCGGCGTCGCTATTAGCCTACTCTGAACGAAAGGTACGAAGGGGAGCACTGCTTAACGTTCCATTCGTCGGGCGGAGTGCTGTACTTAAAGTACCCAACACGAAGAACACGAGAACGTTAGTCTCTCAAAATTCTTCATCACCGCCGAGATATTACCACAAATCCTGTGTGAGAATGTTTTTAACACGAACCCTGTGTGAGAATGTTTATATCACTTGAAGTGCCCCCCCTTACAGCACCCAAATAAAGTTCGGGCAGTCTCAGAAAAATCTCTGCCTTCGCCGGGATTTGAAACCGGGCGAAGCCACTAAACCAATCCGAAGCCTCATTTTAATGTTCTGGTGATAATGTTGTGTATTTATTTCCACGAAGAATTAATATAAATATCGGAGTTAAATATGCAAGAATTGCCATGAGAAAAAATTCCCCTGAACCGGGAATCGCCACTGCGCAGACCACTACGCTACGCCCGGAAAGCCAAAGGTCCGTGGTGCGATTCCCGGTCCAGGGGATTTTTTTCTCATGGCAATTCTTGTATATTTCATTGGAGTTAATTTTGGACCTTGAAGATCCTTAAACCATTTTTTTAACTTCTGGAATTTATACCCCTATTTTATAAAAAAAACGACTACTAACTAAAAAACTATGGAATTTAGTGTTCTCTAGCGGCCTCTAAATTTTAATAAATCGGATTTATTTATAATACCGGGTGTTTTAAAATAATTAGCAGGGTTTTGAACGCTTTAAAAGATTTATTACACTCAACTTACAGCTATAAATATAACAAAATGAAAGAGTAACTGATACGATTTTGTTTGTTGGAAATAATAACGGCGGGGTAACGTTCTCGCCTGTCAAACAAGAGGTCGCGGGATCGAGTCCCGCCTGGGTAGGCCTCCCCGGTCCAGGGCATGGTTGATTGTGTACGTTTACTTATTACATTTGTTGATTACCCCGGTATAAAATGACCAATAAGAGCTGTATCCGGTGGTTTGAGAATAAAATAAAATAATGCACGTGTCCATTCGGATGAAAGATATGGACCTTCGTTTGATTCGGAGAAAGCGAGATATTGTGAAAACGAGGATTCCGTTACTGTTTCGACGGGGAAGAGTAGATGTTTAATCGGCCCCGAGGATGACCGCCTCTTATCTTTCCTCTTTTGTGTACAAGCCGCGCGTGTTTGAGAGCTACTATCCACGTTGTGTGTGTGTGTGAGCAGAAATTCCCGTCCGGAGTAGCCGTCGCCCCGGTCCATTTGCCAAATGACGCTCAAATTGGGTTGGAGGGAAACCCTTCGCTTGACTAATTTGGGATTCGGGCGTTGCAGAGGGAGTTGGGGGGTACGATGAGGGGTGGTGGGGTATTAGGTATTAACTCCTCCCCTCCCTCCATACCATCCGTCGGAAGAAAGGGTCATTTCTCTTCTCTCCCGAAAACCCTTTCTCTAAACCTTTACCCTTTCCACCCGGGCTCATTTTCCATATTCAACTTCCTCCTCACGAGGTGCCCATAAATAACCGATAAAGTCGTGTTGCGCTGCTGCGAACATCGTCAAAGATAGGCAAAGAGACCGTATCGATGATTTCACTCACATCGCGAGTGCTTGGATGTAATCACTGCCAGGTCTTAGTCGCTTTGTTTCGAGCAAGTTTAACGACGAAAGTTACTTTTGAATTCACTCTTGGATCTTCAATGTATGAAATAGAACGTATTGATGATTTCACTCGCATCCTAAGTGCTTCGGATTGTATGTAATCACCGTTTTGCTATAGTCGTTTCGTTCGAGCAAGTTTATCGACGAAAGTTACCTTTGGACGTAGATTTGTATCGTCAAGTTACGCAGGACACCGTATCGACTATTTCACTTGCATCGTTACTGCGTCGGCTTGGATGTATTCACTGCTAAGCCTTATTAGCTTTCTTTCGGGCAAGTTTATCGACGAAGGTTACTTTTGAGTGTTCGTCGGATATCGTCGAAGGTTACTTTTGAATGGATCGCCAAGATACGAAAAAAGACCGGATCAATGATTTCACTCGAATCGAAAGTGCGTCATCTTGGATGTAATCACTGCTAAGACAAAGAAGCTCTCTTTCGAGCAAGTTTATCGACGAATGTTACTTTTTAGTGTAGTATTGGATCGTCAAGATATGGAAATGACCGTATCGATGATTTGAATCGCATCGCATGTGCTTGGATATATATTCGCTGCCAGGTCCTGGTCGCTTTATTTCGAACAAGTTTATCGACGAATGTTACTTTTGAATGTAGATATGTATCGTCATGATATGAGAAAGATCTGTATCGATGATTTTACACGTCGCATTAAATGTAATCACAGTTTGTTCTAAGTCGATTTCTTTCGAGCAAGATTATAGACTAATGTTACTTTTGAATGTAGGTATGTATCGTCATGATATCAAAAAGATCTGTATCCATGATTTCACATGCTACTGCGTCGCATTGAATGTAATAACTGCTTGTTCTAAGTCGATTTCTTTCGAGCAAGATTATCGACTAATGTTACTTTTGAATGTAGGTATGTATCGTCATGATATGAGAAAGATCTGTATCGATGATTTTACACGAATTGCTACTGCGTCGCATTGAATGTAATCACAGTTTGTTATAAGTCGATTTCTTTCGAACAAGTTTATCGACGAATGTTACTTTTGAATGTAGATATGTATCGTCATGATATGAGAAAGATCTGTATCGATGATTTTACACGAATTGCTACTGCGTCGCATTGAATGTAATCACAGTTTGTTATAAGTCGATTTCTTTTGAACAAGTTTATCGACGAATGTTACTTTTGAATGTAGGTATGTATCGTCATGATATGAAAAAGATCTGTATCCATGATTTCACATGCTACTGCGTCGCATTGAATGTAATAACTGCTTGTTCTAAGTCGATTTCTTTCGAGCAAGATTATCGACTAATGTTACTTTTGAATGTAGGTATGTATCGTCATGATATGAGAAAGATCTGTATCGATGATTTTACACGAATTGCTACTGCGTCGCATTGAATGTAATCAAAGTTTGTTATAAGTCGATTTCTTTCGAACAAGTTTATCGACGAATGTTACTTTTGAATGTAGATATGTATCGTCATGATATGAGAAAGATCTGTATCGATGATTTTACACGAATTGCTACTGCGTCGCATTGAATGTAATCACAGTTTGTTATAAGTCGATTTCTTTTGAACAAGTTTATCGACGAATGTTACTTTTGAATGTAGATATGTATCGTCATGATATGAGAAAGATCTGTATCGATGATTTTACACGAATTGCTACTGCGTCGCATTGAATGTAATCACAGTCTGTTCTAAGTCGATTTCTTTCGAACAAGTTTATCGACGAATGTTACTTTTGAATATAGATATGTATCGTCATCATATGAGAAAGATCTGTATCGTTGATTTCACACGAATCGCTATTGCGTCGAATTGGATGTAATCACTGCTTGAGTCCATTTCTTTCGAGCAAGATTATCGACTAATGTTACTTGTGAATTTATGTAATACAGTGTTTCACATTGATTGCCGCGAGGAGGAATTCCAATTGTCTGGGAATTGAGCCATGGACTAATTTTTTGCTTTCTGAGTCACTGCGCGGACCATTACGATATTTACTATCAAAGATTTCCATAGCAATTTTAAATGCAAAGGTCTGTGGTTCGATTCACGATTCAGTTTAATTTTTGCCCATGGCACTTAATGCGAATTTCGCCTCTGCTGATGCAGCTGAATTGAAATTTACGTCTTTATTATTATGAATTAGCAACTAATATTTATGCCGTGGCTGAGTTTTATCGTCTAGTACGTTTACAAATAATTAAGGTTTTGGAGATGGACTGTTAGAGATGTTGTTGGAATAATTATTTCAATTTTTGGGATATTTTTTCCTTTAAAACCGACTACAAAACATGAAATGCAGCATTTATAGATCTTATCCATTGATTACTGATTATCTAGAAAATTATTTGTATTTCTCATAATGGGGATGGAGAAATGGAATGCAATTAATTTCATTCGCGTAATTCGAATACAACTTCAACTGTCACTTTTTCTCTCTCTTCACGTACCTCTTGTTGGCCCAAATCAAATCTCTCCATACAAGAAACATTTTAAGTTGTTTATTATAAAGATCAGAAAGTCGAATGCCATATCACATGCATATTCCCTTTTTATCGTTTTCCTGCGTAGTTACATTTAGGAAATATTTATTCATTCCTATCATTTTTAATTTAGAGGGTAAACTTTCATTTGTTCATGCAGGAAAATTACTTCTTTATTTTCTATTTTTCAGTGCTTAACCATCCACTTCGTACCTTAATTTGCATTTTTCCTGCATCTTCCATGAGTTATAAATAAAAATCTATTTGTAACATAATTCAATGGTAAAGTTTTCATTTCTACGTACGGGATAATTTTTAGCATAGCACTTTCGATAGTATTAGTTTTATATCATAATGTTATTCAGAAATGTAATTTTATACACAAATTGCAGATTTTCTGTCACTTAAATTTTTTAATCGTTTTTTTTACTGAGTTACCCGAAGGAAGTATTTATTAATATCTATTTTTTTTAATTTTAGATGGTATCGTTTTCATTTCTTCGTGTAGGACAATTTTTGCATTGTTTTTAATCGTTAAGTATCTAAGCTATCGAATTTTATACTCACATTTGCAAATATTCCTGTCGCTCATCCTTTTACTTCACGTGTCTTTAGCGAGGTCCGAGTCAAATCTCTCGTTTTCGGGGAATTGCCCATGTTGCGTGGGATACTTCTCAGTGGCTCGCTAGTCCAGCCGAATCTGCTCTTAATCCTGCCGTCATGGATGTCGAGTGGGCGCCTGCAATGCTGCCAACGTTCTCTCGCGTGCGATCCACGAGTTCCATCCTTTTCCACTTGTATTATTTGTACAGTGAAGTGAGAGGATTTGGCAGTGCAATGCGAGGTATCCGGGAACTTAGGCAAACAATTAAAGCGAACACAATGGCGATAGGTGTGTACCTCGTTGCTGATACCGAGAAAAGAACTGAAAAGTGGACGCTGCAGGAAAAAATGGTCAGAGGTCCTGTAAAATCGGTTGCTTTTTTTGTTATCTGGTCCATGGGTTAGGTACGACTTAAGAGGTTAAATATCCGATAGTCTACGGTTAGACTAATACATTTTAATTTGTATTCAAACCTGGCGATTTATCGGATTGTCGCTAATGAAATAATGCGCCTAAGCTATGGTAACCATTCTCGTAAAGGTTTTCCATGATACCTTAACAGAGGAAATAAATAGGCTTTGAAGATTTACTTCCAAATTTGGCTGTGCCGTTTCGCTTTTACTAACTGCTTTTTGTTTTTCGTATAGGTATTACTGATCTTAAAAGCTGCTCTCAGCGAATATGTTTAAGTGAACACATAAACCGAAGATGAAAGCTATGTAGTAAGACATTTTTCTTTCTGAAAACACATTAAGTCAGCTTGACTATTAATTATGTACAGTGTAGCTAATTAATTTTAATTAACTTCCGAAAGTTTTTGCTGAAATATTTTTATTATCTATACTGAAAACTGAGTGGTAAATACCTCTATTTTTGAAGCTATTAATTTTTTGGTATCTATAAAGTACCTGTAACTTAGGTGACGTCGCTTACACGGGAGCAATAGTGTATACTTTTAAGCTTTATGCCCAAACATGGGCATCCTTCCTACTTGCGCAGTGTTTTTCCAAGCGATGGACTTCGGATGACCAATACATCGGCAAATGCCGACTTCTCATAACAAAATGTGTATTTTACATTCGAATTTGTACAATCTCACTCAGGGTTTGGTCACTATTTTTCTTCAATTTCCCGCGAGTTTGAAGAGTCCACCTGTGAGTTTTTTAAATTTATGTTGGTATTCATGCCCCTGAATTACTTTCCCTATCGTAGCCGCAAAGGTTAGCCTTGTTTTTATGAGCTCGGCGTTTTTCGGCTCACACCTCATGCCTTGGTCGTGAGGTTTTCCTATAAAACAATACTGTAACTGTTCACCAGTTCTGCGTTCGTCAGAAATTGCTCCGTGTAACTTTTTCCTATTTCCAAAAATAAAGAGAATCTGAAAGGTCTGACGTTTTGCAAGCATAGATTTCATCAAAATAAATTGCTGACAGAGCTTTCCCAAAAATCGAGTTTGAGAATTGTGTAGAGGATTGGAAGAAGCGCTTGCAACAGTGCGTAATATCGAAAGGGGACTATTTTGAAGGTGGCAACATTAATGTAGACGAATATTTTTTTCATAAAATTAAATTTATTAAGTTATTTTTTTAACACAACAGTGTAAATTATGCATAAAAACTTGAGTGTGACTTTAACGGGAAACAGAAATTTAATGTTTCATAATTTTTATTGTGACCTTGACCCATTTGATTAAGATGAGATATGATTTCCAGGGCGGTTTTCAGAGGGAAAATAATCGAATTATGAATTGTAGGAATTTTTTTGCAGTGGTTGGGTTACGCTTTTGTTCAACATGTGCGTGCTGCGTCATCCATTGATCCAATTTCTAATTTGGCGTTGAACGTAGCTTTCAGAGAACGGATGCCTCTTCCAATCGAGTCAAAAATTCTCTTTTATCGCGAGTGATACGTGCTGCCAGCAGCTGTAAACGTCTCCTACACTTCAAGCTACCTCTTCCTAAAGTATTCGTACGCTTCTATTGTCTTTAGTTATGGATGCCGCAGAAGCCCTACCGTGTATCGCTATTACTGGTTTATGTGCTTTCACTGAATTTTGATCAGAAATCAACCCATCTTACTCCAATAATAAATATCTTGTATGAACATAATTCGCAAAAACATCAAGCATTATAGAAGTGGTCAATAGTCAAAGTGACTACGACGTACAGCAATTCCATCTTGTAAAACCCATCACCTATAGTGGTTTTTTGCCTTCGGTAGGGTCAGTGAGTGTTTTCATCTACAATGAGAATATTATAATGCAGGTATATTTTAGTGTTATTTATTTACTATACCCCGAAAACAGCACTATATTGGCCTTTTCGGATTTTTTTCAACAAGTTATCCGTATAATAATAAATTTTTCCATTTTTCGTTAAGTTTACGTGATTTGCATTATCATAATTGTAATAGAGGTACTATTTTTTCTTTTTTATTGGTGTATAACATAATTTGTCTTTGCAATGTAAATTGCTAAACAAATACTGGATCATAAGTGGAAAAGGTTTCGAAAAATCGGTTAGACAAGATATATTTTTGGAATTCAAACGGAGAAAATAAGTTGATATGAATTATTTTTTCTTTGCTTTGAAAGTGTTCACCACTCGTAACTTGTCTTTAATATAGCAAATTTAAAGTAAGCGTCTAAACAATTTCGCATCACGATGATATTCAATTCAGCTTGGCGGTTCGTTTCCATCGGCAATCTAAAATTAAGCATGGAGTAATGAGGTCGAGGATATTATACAGGTGATTGGTTTCCCATATATTTCCTCATATGTAGATTCAGAACCATCCACTTAATTGCGAAACAAAGGTGTTTGCTTGGTGATCATATTTGGTCAGTTTCATCGGAAGGTTATACCAAGTTAAAATGCTGAGCTAAGTATATAATTTTTTTCGAGTGCCTTAAATAGTGCCCCGTAAGCATGGGTTATTTTGTAAAATGTTTTACAGCCATTTAGTTCACATGAATCTTGGTTGTTGTTTTCAAAATTTTCACTCATTGTCGGGTACTTTTGATTTAAGAATCAAAATCTGCTGTGAAAAACATATATATTCGATGTAATGGTGAGTAGCCAAATGTTTGAGTAACTTTGACATTACTCGAAATTTGGAAGTATCCTAGTTCATGGGATTGTGCTATTCGACGGGGTACAGGACAGGAATACACGATTTTACTTCAATAAATCTTTCTTAACCTGTGATAGACGCATCGATTTTAAATTAACCATATTTCAAATAAATATTTTCAAACGATGAAACACGTAAAGGTCAATTTCGGCTGGTTTTTCTGCGTACAGGTAGCATAATATAATCAGCTTCCTGTATCACCTTTAAATTTACTTCATGCCGTTTACCGGAACCAAAGGCATGAAACAAATATAGCTCACAGGATTTGATCATCGTTTAGTTGAAATTTTAGTAAATAACTTTAAAAGCTGGCCTTATTTTGGACCAAAAGAAAGCGCTGGGAACCAAGTAGGGAGTACCTTTGAAGTTAGAAAAGTGATAAAAAAAGCTACAGCTTTTTTCCATCAGATTAAATGTTCTAAATTATGTAATTTTGATCTAGATATAAAAACAAAGCATGGAAAACTCTATGAAAACAAATTTTTTATACACGCAGTCATGACAAGTGAGTTGATTGCTGGTTGTCGCAGTGACAGCAAGCGTAATGCGCTGTACGTTCTTACATGGTTGGGTAGGTTACCAAGGCCGAGAAGTACTTAAAAGAAGGATGCTACTGGTGAGCAAAATAATATGTACCGAATACTGAGTGATTCATCAAAACTTATCACCCAAACAATTATATTCGGGTAGTTGAAATTGTATGTTTAACTGGACAATTCACTTTCTACTTGTGTTACTTGCTAAATATTGCTGTTACTCGCCTTCGCTGGAAGTTCTGGACGCGGCGTTAATGGTCAATATCACGGCCGGATTACACACTAAAATAAGTTATTCCTGGAGGAGGGTTGCTTGGAAGTAAAATCGGAGTGAGTTTTGGACCTTCAAGGCTTAAAACCTATTTTTTTTTACTTTTAGAAACTTTAGCGTTTTTTATAAATAATTTTTTATTGAGTTACTGCTCTGGAGAGGCTAAATTTAAACAATCCGATTTCTTTATAATATTTATTTCACTCCGAATCGAATGTTTTAAGAGGCTGGATTCTAAAAGTCGAGAAAATTTTAAAATAAAATCGGAAACGTAATGCACATAAATTGTGCAGGTTCCAAATATGACCCCTTAAGTAATTTTCCACACATAATTATAGGCGTAGTTCTTCCATTCTGCTTTCGTGAACCTATCGCCTCGTGACACGTTTTCCATCGATCGGAAACCACTTCCCATTCTCCCTCCAGTCACTCGCATCTGCCGATGATTGATCATTTCTCGAAGGCTGATACCCTTAACCTATCGCCCGAATTATCGATAAGTTTCGGTAAGTCCCAGAATACCGTAGTCCCTTACCAGGCGATGATAAAATCCATCAATCTTTATCGATGAAAATTAACTTCTTTTCCTCCCAATTCCGTCCGTCCATTTAAAGTTTAAACTGATAGCTTTTCTTACCTGTACATGGGTTTTCCCGCTGACTCCCTGAACCAGAGCACCATGTAGACCCTGTCTGCCGGAGTCACAGGCTCAATGTCGCAGGGTAGAGCTACACTCCGGCCGACCACGGCTTCCACGCTGATCGTGCTCACTGCAGAGTAAAGAAAAACAAAAGCGTCAAACATGTTTTTTATATTGAAAACAGAATTTTTGGATGGAAAAAATAACTCTTCCTTTACTTCCATTAATACTTAGTTTAAAGTTGCGGGTAATTATCCACAAACATTCAATTTTACTTCACGACGGGTTTCAGTACATTTTGTATTATGTCCACCGTAAAATAAAAAGTCAAAAAATATAAAAAGGTATTAAAACCAGTAGAGAATTAAATTTTAAGTATTTGTGAAAAGCCGGTAACTTTTACTGCACTAAAATATTTGAATTCAATAATTTTAAGCCTGAAACAGCACTTGAAAGAAGTGTGAAGAGTTTTTTTCCGGGATCGCCATCGGAAATGAATCGCCGACAGGAACGGAATTTCTGCCAACGCTTCGATGTCCTACTCGACCATAGTCCTCGGACATCGTCCTCACTTATAGTCCTTAGGACGGTGAACATCGAAATGTTTTCAGATGAATGCAGTACCTTACCCGGTGAAGGTCCTAAGAACTCTTATCGTAGTCTATTCGCTGGGAAGCATCAAATCTTTCCTCTCGTTTGAAGCCTTCTATCTTTCCGCGTTTTTGAAACAATTTTTTAGGCAGATTTCACTGAAAAAGGGAGCCTAACATGAAGTATTCCTTCAATAATTGCACGAGACACTCTTCAATCATGATATTGATTATGGAGGACTTTTCTTTCTTTCTTCTTCTTAGACCATTCTCTCTAGTCCTTCTTGCTGCAGTTTTGTTTCAAAAGAAATTTCTGCTTTTCTCAACGAATGACTATCTTAACTCATTTTTAAATATAAGCAGCAGCCACCACCGTAGACATATGGCGACATCCTACCAATCTTGGCATATGAGGTTCTTGATGAAAGAACTACGCAGTATCTTGTTTTCTAATTGTTATAAATAACATGCTTGATGTTTTGTTAACCTAATCCGTCTATTAGTTTATTTTTGAAGTCGGAAAAAAAATTCCACTTACCTGAAAAGACGGGTGCAAATCGGAATTCCTGTATGAACGAGTACGGTCTGTGAATAAAGTGCAAGTGTTATAAAAGTAAAAATAGTTTGGCATCAAAAACGTGATTTTAACTTTCCATAATAAAAAACTATGCTTTCTCTGAAGATCCTCCCATAACAGCCCAAGTGGATCTTTTACGACGCAACACTCAAAGCACTGTAGGTGATGCAAAAAAGTAGATATTGCAGATACAATGTATTCTCTGATTGCCAGGTAATTTTTCCTACATGATGAAACCAGCTGCTGCTTATTCAGGAGCTTCAGTAAGTAATGGCATCCCCTCGTGCCAACATGGAAAGCAGACCCTAAAAATTCTTTGGGCGGCAATGGCTTAAATTCTTTTTATGCTGGTGGGAAATAGATCTCATAAGATTTTGACACGTTAACGATTGGAATAGCGTTGTTGCCGCCGGTAACCATGTGAAAACCGTTTACTGAACGCATCACCAAAATATTTTAAAAGGATAACTTATGACGAACATATGAGCAAAGCACCTAAATAACTTCAAAGTCGAAAGCAGATATTTTTATGGGCGGAAATGGGCTAAACATAATTTTCGGTTTTCATCGGCGTAATTTCTCTAAGTTAAATCAATTTATCGAGAAAAAGGCTTGAGAATTCATACCTCTGGCACATAATTGCATCAACGAAGATTCGGTAGATCATACCCTACCGATAAGATGTTTTGTGTACGCCACCAAGTCAATACTTCTGTTGCATTCACCGAAATCATAGTAGAAAAATATTAATTTTCGACGAGTCCACTTTGTGGAAATTGGTTGCCATAAGGTAGAAATAGCAGTAGTAAGCCATAGAGTAGGAGACATCTCGTGAAAATGACGTGTAAACGTTGAAACTGGTTGAATTAATAAATAAACGTAGAAAATTACTACGGCTGTTTCTTCTTAAGGCTGTAAAAGTTAGCATATGTCACCCGACGTAAAAATAATTACGATTTTAATGGGTGATGGTTATCATAAATATTGATTTATGAAATGAATGTTTGGAGATGAATTTATTTATGGAGTTAAATTTATTAAGGGTTTGATATCTGAATTGAAGTTCAGTGAAAAGGAATTCCTGGAATAAAGAACTATGTTCTTCGGTAATTTTCGGGACAGTAAAAGTGTGAGAAATGGCGTGTGGGAGAATTTAATAATGAAACCGAATAGCGAAGTATCAGTTGTTAGCTAACCTTTCACGGTATTGTATTAAAGTTTGGTTGAAGTTTGTTCCGAGGATTAGTAAAGCTATTATTAGAGTGAAAATTGACTCTTTTGGCACAGGCTTTAACGGTAAATCTCTAAGTACAGATAATCTGTTTTATCTTCGATAAATATTTCGGAGAGTGATTGAATTGCTGAATCCTAATGGGCTCAATTGCGTAACTTGAAATTCTTTGAAAATGCTTGTAATTTAATCTGTATAAAAATTTACCTTGCAATATCATTTTCCAACAACAAAAGGAATAAATACTGTGAAAATGGTGGTAGTCATGATATATTTTATTGAAAGCGGCTCTCTGCAATTTTTAAGTACAGCCAATTCTCATCAAGTATTCTCAAAAAACGAAGTAACGGTAATGAAATTTTCCTCCGCGTCCACTGAATTTGAATAGATTACCAAAATAAAAAAACAGTCATTATCAAGGCTTATCATGCACGCTAATGGGAGTTTTTTTTACCATCTTTGCGGCATCAAAATAAAAATTAAATAAAATAAAAAAAAACATAAAAATAGGAATCCTCATTGTTGCAGTTTGACTCGCTAATTTGCGCACTCTTTGGGATTCCATCTCCACTGCCGCTTCTCTCGTATTTAAGCGTAAGAGCATTTAAAATCGATTTTGAAGCGAATCCAAATCTCTTTAGGCGTAATAATGTTTGCCATGTTGTTCAATAGGAAAACCGTGACGTAAAACGCGGTGAAATTTAAAAATATCCCTCCGAACAAATAAAAGAGCTCTGTGAAGGCGTTTTTATAGCGGTTTGGAGCCGAAAACATATTTCATCGTGGCAGAGGGAACGTGAAAAGTGTGTTAATATTTGCCTTATTCGTTTTTCGGCTTGTAATCCGACCAGGTCGCGACAAAAATCTCCCTTGCTTTAACACGTGCCGTATCTTCTCGCGTTATCTTAATTTAACATCGGTGAGCGAAGCGTAAAAAAGTGGGAACGGAACTCTGTTGCAATGCAGCAACACGTGAGGACGATAAAAAGTAATTGGCTGAACATTTTAATGTACAAATCCTCATGATTAAAAAAAAGGGATCAGCTATGAAGCTGGCTAAAGAAACTAAATAAGGCGATTAAAAGTTTTTGGTTCCGAAGGTCATTTGGAAAATGGTAGCTGGTGTTTTGCCGGACATAAAATATTTTTATGACAGTGAGAAGTGTTCCTTTTAGCATTCAAGCAGCATCGAAATATGAAACAGATTATCACTAGGCTAAATTTATTCTTATTATGCGTTCGATGTTGAAAATTGTGTGTTTTAATTTGGTGATACCAATACTAATTGAATTGGATTCCTTCTCAATGATTTGTAGACTTAAGAATAGAATTTTGACTTGTATTTTATTTAATTAAAAACGTTTTAGCGTAAGTATTTACATGAAGACCAATGTAGAATTTGCTTGGCTTTAGCTAAGCAAACCAATTCCAATTACGTCACCTTAGTTCTTTAACCATAGCCATTATGTACCGAGTGAAACACTTTGTTTTTCTCACGTTGGTATCTAATGTGTTGCTCGGGGAATTCTTAGTGTTTTATTATCATCTAGCAGTTGTTATTTGTTTTTTTTTAAGGTTTTGGAGAGCACATTAACTAAATAATTTAATGAACTCTTACGATTTTAAAAACAAAATATACTTATATATTTCATCATAATTTGTCGCTTCAAAACTAAGCTTTTTATTTGGGAAAACGATTTGGTTTCTGAATAAAGTTTTCATGAAAAATACACAAATAAGAATCTTAGGGGTTAAACATTTTTTGGAAGCCATTGCGATTGTCAAAGGATAATTGGTGGCACCGAATGTAACTCCACTAAATTATCTAAAAAAAAGTTTTTTGTTTCCAGACTAACTAGTGATATTGATTTTTTTCTTTCCTGTGATTATTTGAATAGTACACCATGCGATAGTACAAGTGAAAAAACCTAACTTTCCTCTTATTCGTTACCAGTTCGATTCTATAATTAAGCTTCAAAGAAGCCAAGGCTTAGTTTTAGATTGTTATTTTAATAAAAATTGCAAATTTTTACAAAGCTTTTCATTAAAATGACAGAAAAAAACATATCCGTTGAAATAGACTGAATAAAACTCACAATCGGTATCGCAAGTGAAAGGATTCGCATTCGAAAAAGGATTATAAAGGTATGTCATAATAATTATCAGCGTTCCATTGCAAAACGTAAAATGGGCGCGCTTTGATAAAAGGTTTCGGAATTTTTGCGAATTATTACTTTCAAAAGCTCCAGAAATGATACTAGATACCAGTTCATCTATTTTCAGTAATCACCCTTCAAAGAGGCTGAGGATGATTGCTGTTCTATACGAAATTGAATTTTTTTCCTAAGTTATTTTTGAAACCGATTGGAAAAATATATTTCCGCCGGAATAGATTGGATGAACTTAGTATCGCAAGTGTGGTATTATAGCATAAAAAAGGCTTTAAAATTCTACCGAAATTCATCCAAGTTTGAATTTATACCGCATGGCGAGCTGAAATGCCATTATTGCAACTAGCTCAGTGCTGTACCTGACAGATAACAGCCTCATACAGAAGCATGATTCACGTTATTCGTTAATGTTGTTTGTTAACATCTAATTAACCGGAAAAAATGAAAACCATGACCAAAAACACCGGCAGATATGTCTGGGGACGTAGAAGAATAAAGCTATTATATTTATTAGGGTTCCACTGCAAAATATAAAATTGTCTAAATATATAATCTTCACTGAAAGGATTCGGAATTTTTGGGAAAACTTGCTTTCAAAAGCTTTGGAAATTATTTTCGATACCAGTTTATCTATTTTCAGTTATTATTCTTCAAAGAAACCATGGCTGAGTTTTAAATCGTTATTTTATTCAGAATTGATTTTTTAAAAGAGTCGTTATGAAACCAGTTGCAATTTTTTTCACCGAAATGTAATAGATAAGACGGAACTCAGTATTGCAAGTGTCGCATTACTGCGTTCAAAAAGGGTTATAAAGCCATGCTATAATAATAATCAGCGTTCCATTTCAAATTATAAAATGGTGGGCGCTTTTAACTTAAAAGATTTGGGATTTTTGGAAATACTTACTTACAAAAAGCTCCGGAAATGAAATTTGTATCGACTCAAACTGAGTTTCAACGGTTTCCACTTCCCTATCTCTCCCTGAGGGTGGGACAAATGCCCCTCGGAGTGGGGCAGTGAAGCCGAAGAGATGGGTAATGAAGGTTGAGAGCCGAGCGAAAGAAGAGTGAGGGATGGAAATAAGTCTGGAGGACGAAAAGGGAAGAGGATTCAGCGATTCTCGTTCCTCTCCAAGTTAATTTTATTGCGGGATAAATTGAAGCATACCTGCATGATTGGATGGAACCAAAAACCTCTTTTATTTTGCCGCAAAAGATGTTTCGACTGTGAGTGGCGCCATAGCTTAATATCTGAGGGGTATACCTACAGGATAAATATGACTAGAGTATACCAGAAGTACTTAATTTTGCACATGTACGCATAAAAAATCTCTATGCCTACACGTTTTCCCCCGTTTGATTTGTTGACGGCTATTAGGTGTTACTGGGAGATAGAATGTGAACTAGGAAGGCACCAATGGTAAGAACAAACGAAGAAAGGTGGCTAGGATATGTTGAAACTAGTAATCGCTCAATTTTGCGCATTTTCTCGTAAATAATCTTGATGCCATAACCCTTTTCCCCAGGAATCCGTTAACCCCGTCAAATTATAATTTATGCAATATCATTTATGAATATTCTGTTCTGGATAGTAATTTAAATGCAATTCAATTGTATTCTCGAAATTCTATGAAACTTTTTATCTGGATCGATCAATTACTCTAAATGCATGCCCCATCTTAGAGTGCATTTGCGAGTCACGACGCGCCGTAGGCTTTCTAGTACCCCCTTAGGATTTATCACGAGCTCACGTTTCCTTGGAATTCGAGGCTTTAAAGGCACAATTTCTCAAAATCTCTAGAGAGCAACACCGTATGGAAGGGTAATGGGAGGAAGGGCTCGTCTTGAGCGGAGTAGAAGGCGTGAGAGGAGGGGTGGTAGGTAATAAGGTAGTTTTTCGGGTGTCATAAATGGGCCAAATTTGTGCCACGTGCGTAATGGATGGTTCCCAATACCTGAGCCCATATTTCGCGCTGTTATGAGTGTGAGGTCTTTTCTGATGTTTCTGTCATTTTGAGTCCCGCGTGGGACCTCGATTTACCGTGACCTAAATAATTTTGGATGTAGGAAGGTATGTGATACGTATAATTCGGGCGTAGTTGCGAAATATATATCTTTTAGTCTTGAAAACATTACATTTCTGAAAACTTGAAATTCCGATACTTATTTCCTTATGACAGTAACAAATCATCTTGAATGATATTTTTTCTTATATTTTTCTAGTGAATTAGTTACCTTGATGTTTCATTGGAAAAGGGATTTTACTATCATCCTTTTATTTTCTATTCTGTTGCTTTGTTGTGTCAACTACATATTACTCTCTTGTGGTATTTGCGGTTAAGAAAGATTAAGAAAAAAAATGAATGCTCAGAGTGCGTATGGTGACATGTGAAGCATTTTCCCATCTTGTTGATGGTATATTTGAATATAAAATTGAATATGATTTCATTAATGATGAGAGAATTTCTGTCATTTGATAAAGCTGTGAAATTAAGAAGTTTTACATATAAAATACAGCATGAGTTAGCCAAATTGAAAGCTTATGGTGTTATAATTCTTCTAGGAAAATATATAAATAGTCCGCGAAGCCAATCTTGTAATTATGAAAACGGATTTTCTCCATGGAGAAATTACAAAAAGAAGATGATATATTGAAGATGAAAGAGAAGATGATAAAGAAGATGATGGGCTTTGTAAGGATGCGGTTTCATGTTTCTCGTGCTGTATTTTAAATTTAAAATTCTTTGAGTGAGGATGAGGAAAATTCTTTTGTCGCAACATATCTTTACCGTACAACTACCATTTTCAGTTCGCAAATTCAGGTATCGGGTCTGATTGAATTATTCTTTCTGATTGATCATTCACTGTACACTCATCATTCGCCATGTACTCCAATAATATTTAAAAATTTGCTCATGCTTTCTTTAGACTTTTAGCTGTTTCCGCTTTGGTGATTTGATCCCTCAAATAAAATTTTCATTTGGTAATTTCTCTCTAAGATAGATCTGAGGCTTCCCCGGCAATCATATTTGCCTTCGTGATGATGAACGCCAGCGGAGATGAAGAATGTAACCCGGTGGCAAACTCACACAGGATTTATTAACATATTTTTTCAACGTGGCAAATGTACAGGGAAACCAGGAAGTACTTCAATTCAGAAAATCACAAAATTAATCTGGAAATCGTATTGGCTGTAAAATTCATATTGCGATTTACGTTATTCTCACTCGCCTAGGTATATCTTTGCTCATCTCTTTCTAAAATTTCCATTTAAGTTTTACCCTTGCAGTGTTAACATTTGTTTTTATATCGTGGATTTTGAGAAATCAAGGTTGGAGACATTGGTAGTGTGGTGCTACAGAAGAAAGATGAAAATTGATGGGATCGACAGAGTGAGCAATGTATGAGTCCTAAGAAGAGTACGAGGGAAGAGAAGCCTTACGAAAATCTAAATTAGGATGGGGAACAACTTTATTTGCCAGAACTTTAGGAATGAAGGCATTCATCTTGAGACAAGAGGATAGCAAGAAAGGAAAAGAAAAAAACTCGAATAATAGATATGGAGCAGGCATAGAAGTATATAATAGAGAAGAAATGCGTTAGTGAGACGGGATTAGATGTTAGAAAAATTGAGTGAAGAGATGTGTCAAACTAATCTTAGGATTGTTGACCAGTGAAGATGGTCGTTAGTGTACGAAACTTGTTTTGATATTATGATTTTCCTTTTACCCCACTAAACAGCATATCGATGGCTAATTTCTAACAACACGTATCTCAAAAATAGCAACTTTTCAGGAGAGCTTCAAATTTTCACGCTGAAATTAAAAATCAAAAATTCATTAAACTGAAAAAAGAAGCATACATTTGCCAATAAAGAGTTGTGTTTTGCTTGAATTTTATTTTTAATGCTATTACACTTAGTTTAAGATACCTGTGTCAAACCGGCCAAATTTTGAGATACGTGTTGTTAGAACTTTGCCATAGAAATGCATTTCCCTTAAACTTAAAACATTTATTAAATACGTGTTATTAATCCGCCTTAAAAAATGCTGAAAGCATAGAAAAATCAGGAAAGCAAAAAAATTATCTTCGTTCTCCGCTCTCTTTTTCGTGCTTTTTTTCAACGGAGAAGAGGATAGAATCGACTTCGTACCTAGTTGTTAATTGTGATCCTCCCGAATGAAAATTTCGGTGCTTGTTGGACCGTGAGGTAGTTTTTCTTTTGGCCCGTTACGAGAAGGAAAAGAGTTGCTTCCTCGCTACCTCCCGCGGCGGTTAGGGTCCCACCGTTGGGATTTCGACCCATCGGAAGGGGTTTGGAGAGAGAACGCTTCGCTTCCGAAATTAAGGCTTGCTGCCATGGCGGCGTGGCTGAACGCGTTTGTAATTAGAACTTTTAGTTAAAAGCCTGGCGACGCACTAGGCTTGATTAAACATTACCTCCATCCTCTCCCATCGAAGGGGTTGGGGGTGCGAATTTAAATGCACGTGTCCCGAGAGCCGAGGAAGAGAGCCAATTACATAAGGCACACGTGACTTACATTATATCCTTCGTGGGCCCTCAATGTTCTCCCTGTAAATGCGAGCAGTTCACCGCCGCATTCATAAAAAAAGTGGCTCGTCTAACAAGGGGAATACACGACCTTCGCATCGCCGATCGAGCTCAAATTTTGTGATTCGGTTGTTTATGGGTACAAATGTAATATGCCGAAGCGAGACGACGCACTTCTCGCAAATTTCCGAGAAAAAAGCAATTAAAAATCGTAAAAAATGAAGGTACGCTATATAAACTGTTTTGAACGCGTATGTTAAACAATTGGGTGGCAGTCCTCTCACACACTATATCTTTTTATCGACTGGCCCTCGAGGAACTTATCCACCTCAACGTGAAACCAAACAATTTTTACCAACAAGTCCGTACATTAAAACAGACCATCTTCAAATTTGAAACCATCCGCTATGCCCCAAGCGAATGGCAAAAAGAAATAGATCCCGATATCTGGGGTCCTATTACAATTTCGGAACTAAAACGCAGTTTCGCATGCGACGGAAAACTTCCTTCAACAAATAATAAAAAAAATGTTTTACAGGAGGCCACGACTCACTACGCGTCTATCTTTTCCCAATACTCTCCGTGGAGAGAGAGCAACTGCCCCCCCCTCCCCCCTCTCCCCCACCTTTCAGCTGATGAGCACGACGCGCTAGTCGAGAACATAGGTGAAGACGAGCTTGATGCCGTGTTGCCATCCCTCCATAAAGGCAAGGCTCCGGGCTCGGATGGCCTGCCCTACGAACTGTACATCGCTTATTGGGATGTGCTGAAACCCATTCTTGTACGCGTATTCAATCGTATCTTAAGCAATGGCTCACTGACTCCAAGTCAACGAGCTGGAGTGATCTCCATCTTACCAAAGAAAAATAGACTTACAACATTTGATGATTTTCGGCCGATTGCACTTTTAAACTCAGATTATAAAATTTTCGCTCATGTTTTTAGAATGAGACTATTCAATGTTTCCCCAAAGGTTTTAGACAAATCCCAATATGCCGTTTCAAAATCCAAAAATATTCTTGATGCATCATTCCTAATCAGAAACATTATCCTCACCACCCCTCAGTCCCCAGACCCATTCTTCAGCATTTTAGCAATAGACTTCATTAAAGCCTTTGATCTCATACGCCCAGAATACATTTTTCAAATATTACATTCCATGAACTTCCCCACTAAATTCATAAAACATCTATCTATCCTCTACAAAGATACTAGCGCGTGCGTGAAGATCGGCGGAAGGATGTCGGACCCCTTTCCTGTCGCAAACTCCGTGCGGCAGGGGTGTCCGCTCTCGATGCTACTCTTTGCGTACGCGATGGATCCAGTCATCCGTGCCATGCGCGTAGCGGGCGTCGGCGTGAATCTTTACGGCATGCGCCACACCGGTGTGCTGTATGCCGACGATCTTACTCTTTTCATCAGCAATCCTCAACACTTAAAAACTGCACATGATATCATCAAAACATTTGAACCAGTAGGCCTACGGACAAATCAAAAAAAGTCACAGACTCTTCTAATTAAAGGTAATTCCCTGGACACCAACAATCCTTGGCGCATTGCCACCCCACCCGTAAAAATTCTGGGATTCTGGTGGGACAAAAATCCACATATATCAATAGACCGGAGCTGGGGGGAGGTTATCCGGCATATGCGTGGGATGACAGCAAGACACGCTTCGGCGTCCCTCCCGCTGACAGTGCGAGTCCGCATACTCGAGCAACTTGTGCTACCCAAGCTGTGGTTTGTGGCACATGTGTGGCCCCTTCCCCCCAAATACAATGCAGAAATAATAAAGATCACAAATAGCTTCATTTGGCACTGGAAACCGATCAAAATAGCCCGACCCGTCCTATATCTACCACCCCTTAAAGGTGGCTTAAAACTAACAAACACACAGATAAAATCCAACATAATATACACTAAATTACAGACCAAGACACTATTAGACGCCACACCTCAGGAAAAACAATTAACTATAGCCGCAATAGACACTCACAATCATGCACTCCAAAGGGCCGCCAAGGAAACCAAAACAATCATCAGCCTAATGAGGGAGGGAGAACAGTTCCAGCCTAAAAAGATATATCTGAGGGCCATAGAGGAAAGCGCTCCTCCGACCATCAAGGCCAGTACACAGTCCCTTAAAAACTGGGCATCTGGCTGGAATAAATGGGGAGCCAGGCAACTAAGTGCCTCTTATGAAATCCTTCATGGAATAACGGCTACGCTAGAGAGGAAGTTTCAAATAGGAATTGTTAAAGACCCGAACTGCCCGAAATGTAAACGGCCGGACGATTTAATCCACCACATTTTAGGGTGCACAGCAACATCTCCCCATTGGAAAAAAATCCAAAATATCTTCCAAATCTGGAACACTTTTGGTGGTGATGTCGTCCCGGACCAGCACTTACTTAGCCTAAATTTCCGCTTCTTCCCCTCCTTCAAGTCTAACATCATATCTTCCCTTGTTTCGAAATTTGTTGAACTGAGACTCTCAGGTGGTGCGGTGGGACCCGGTCTTATCGCATATGCCCGCAAAATGGACTTCACTGGAGCCCCACCGACCCTGCAGCCCTGGGTAATCAGAAAGCTGGAAGAGACGGCCGCTTAGAAGAAAAGGAAAAACAAGGGAAAATATATATATTTATAGAAAGAAATGTCACAAAATTCCCCCTTACTGTTTATCACTTCAATTTTACTTTATTTTTATTTATTTTTTGATTGTTTACAATAATATTTATTAAAGGTTACTCATTTCAATTCACTGCCAAAAGGGGGAATTACTGAAACATTGTAAGGAACAATATGTACCTGAGAACTACCTTGGAAAAAAAAACTGGAAATAAAATGATTTGAAACTAGTGGATACGGTGTCCGACTGTGAAGGTGAAGTTAGCGAGATCGATGCTCGCTCAGGGAACTTTTTTTGTGTTAATTTTTAAGAATTTTATTCCTTAAATTTTTAAAGTTCGTTTTCTTATCTTCGTTACTACTATGGAATATATTTTTAAAAGAGTTTTTTTTAAATATTTAAATCAGGAATGGATCAGCTTGGGATCAGGAACTGAGGATGAAGGGTGGATAGAAACCCGGCGTCGGTCGTCTCTTGACGCAATATCCCGATTTTCCTCCAATAGTATCGAGGAATTCTGTAAATGTTTTATAAATATTTTCACCTGCCTAAAAAAATAAACGTCGCATGGCTGGCACAATGGGGTACATTTTGGAGGTATCACTTTCAGAGTGCACGATGCCTCTCCCTTGTCATCCACAAAAATGTCATCGTAAATTGCGGGGTTCGTCTGCCCTCCCCAAGAATCTACTAAAAGTAGAAACTTCTCTCCGTTGACATGTGGTTTCATCACATTTTCTAAAAAGGTCTCATAAATATTTGTCGTCAGTTTTCCCGATTTTGAGCACGTTACAAACACATTTTTTAATCTTTCGGTCAAATGATCGACATTTCTTTTCACTGTTGGTCCAAATTTTCCACCAGGTTCTTGAAGGCACAAAAACACCTTGGGTAATAGCTTAGCTAGCCACATGACATTGTATGTTTCCGGGAAAATTATTGAACATGCATGGTCTGCTTCGAAGTTCGCTGGCACGAGACAATTTTTCGTAAATGTAAATGACGTGTGTTTTCCTTCAAAAATTATGGACAGTCGTTGCAGTTGTGGAAAAAACGCATTTTTTCTTGTTCGTGGTGCCGCAAATCACTTTGTTTTGCATGTCTTTAAGATGAGTTCCATCCTGAAAATTGCAAATAAAGGATTAACTGGAGTGGTGAGGTAGTGTACTGGCCTTCCACATCCCAATCTCGGTAAAGAATTAAGGGGCATTCCTAAATTCAATCCCTGCGTGTAATGTGGATTACACTAGTTGTGCAGTACACCGTCCGTCGGATGGGACGTTAAGCCGTGGTCCCATTGGCGCCTTTCGTTAAGAGCAGGCTAATGCCGACGCCGGGTTTCTATACACCCTTCATCCTCAGTTCCTGATCCCAAGCTGATCCATTCCCGATTTAAATATAAAAAAAAACTTTTAAAAATATATTCCATAGTAGTAACGAAGATAAGAAAACGAACTTTAAAAATTTAAGGAATAAAATTCTTAAAAATTAACACAAAAATAGTTCCCTGAGCGAGCATCGATCTCGCTACCTTCACCTCCACAGTCGGACACCGTATCCACTGGGCTGCCACCCAATTGTTTAACACATGCGTTCAAAACAGTTTATATAGCGTACCTTCATTTTTTACGATTTTTAATTGCTTTTTTCTCGGAAATTTGCGAGAAGTGCGTCGTCTCGCTTCGGCATATTACATTTGTACCCATAAACTACCGAATCGCAAAATTTGAGCTCGATCGGCGATGCGAAGGTCGTGTATTCCCCTTGTAAGTACATCCTCTCGCGTTGGTTATCCCTGGCGTTTGCGTATCTTTTCAGCGAGATGTGTTTTGATGGGATTTCCAATCAACTTTTGCGTTTGCAGGGGGTTAACAAGTGCGGAAGGGCAGTGATAGAAATCGATCTATGTTTGCAGTCGTCGTTTAGACCCTCGCGATCCCTTAACGATGCTTTTAGCGACGCAGTAATTGAACTTTCAGGTGATATTTCCCTCAACGGTGGATAGCTAGAGCAGGTTGTTTAACACCTTTTACCAAATGTTGCTCCTAAGCAACATCAAAAATGTGTAAATTTTCTGCTCTTTTTAGGAAATATCTAATCTACGCATTGTTTTGTGGTGTAAATTTTAATAATAAAATATTTAGCAGCCACGATAATTATGATTGAGTGCAAAATTTTTAAGTTTTCGAAATGAAAAATCTTGAAATTTGATTTCTCCCAGAAGTAACTCTGGGTTAGAAAGGGTGTAAATAGATGATATCTTTGGAGATGGGGTGCACGAAATCAACTTAAAGTTAGGTAAACTCCATTTGAATTTTTAGACACGCCACGATATTTCATATAAAAAAATTAACAGGGAAAGCACGCGTGCCCTTCGGGGTAACCTCTGTCCATCTCGCACATATACCCGGCATTTTTTTTCTTCTCAAATAGCTGATGGTAATAAATTGATAGTGTTAGGGGGCAGAATATGTGATATTTTTGTATTTTTTTAAATAAGGACGCTCTATGGTATTTTAAATCGAGTGCACATTATAAATATTATAAGTGGAGTCCGATGTAATTTCTCTCGTAATAAATTGATAGTATTATGGAGTATAATGTATGAAATTTTAGGTAGTTATTTCTAAATAAGGTCGCACAATGATATTCAATGAAAATTATAAATTTAATATTGATGGAACCAAAAGTTATACTCTCGCTTTGTATTTTTTCCTCACTTAAAATAGTCGGCATTCACATCTCAGTGAAATATATTTGAGTAATGTTGTTTGATAAAAATGACATCTGTGTCGCCCTGTAGTAATTTCCTTCACGAGCAATTGCTCCTGGAAAGTAACCTGGACCAGGTCCATCGCCACGTGCCGATTGTAGAAAAAATTAGATCGATTTTTATTCAGAGTGAGAAAGGTTGATAAAACTTAGTGAGATTAAGCGTAAAAAAGTTGGTTGGATAATGATTGAGAGTCTTAAAAATCAGCGAAGCAAATGAGATAGGGATAGGTTTTTATGGGAATTTGATTTCGGAAAATCGTAGGCTGAGGAGACCTTATTCTTTGAAATGGATGCTTAGGAATGGTACCTCAGTCTCTCCATTTAAAAAGAGATATTTTTGAGGGATAAGCCTTCTTCCTGCCGGTGTATTAAGAGGAGGGGGTTCCATTAGATAAAGACTAAGGAGATCTCTTTAGATTAAGGAAGTGGGAGCAAAGAAATTCCTGAGGAAATTGAGTGGAACAAGTTTTTTTTCGGAAGAATGATGTGAAAAAAGTTCAAACTTTTCAAAGTGATGCTGAATTGGAAAATACTCGAATTTGAAATACTGTTTTGATTGGTGACTGATACTATGATAATCTTTTCTACGTCATGCTGTCAACTAACTCATGCTTATAACTTATTTGCCTTCCCGTATTGCTAATATGCATGGCAGAAAAATATTTGTATCTTGATGTAAACTCTGTTGAAACTATAAACCTTCTGAAAATATCTATTACTCGAAGAGAAAACAAATAGCAAGGTTAGTTTTGTGGGAAGTTATCTCGCTAAAAAGGAAGTAACAATTGCTACAGAGAATTGAGTGAGAATGTTCATTGTTATGCCTGAGAGTTAAAATGCGATTCCACATCACATTTATAATAATCACATCGTATTTACTAACATCGTATTATGATCACTATCATTATTTTTCTCTCCTTGAACTAAGTAATGCTTCATATATAATCAAATTACATTATAGAAGCTGAAAAGTTATTTTTCACGGCGGCTAATATTTACTTGAAAGTGATTTAGACCAAATTGGAACATTAATTTTCTCGATTTTTGGAATAATAACTTTTTAAGGTCACATTGAAAGATTTTTTCAATGAAATTCGCTAATTACCCGCCAAATTAACAAACATAACGCGTTAATTGCCTAATTTATTGGAATTTGTGGCAATATAAATATACTGATCGTGTTTATCTGGGTGTATAACTTAATTTATCGGAAATTATTAATCGCATGCTCATTTTTTGAATTGAGCATATATCATTTCTCGCCGCCCATTTAATGATCCATTTTAGTGTGTTGTTATTTGCAGATTAATATGCTGCTCATTCATTTCACACCTCATATTTATATGTAATCTGTTTATAATTAGATATCTTATTATATAACCGATTTTCAAAGCACTTTTTTCATGACGAAAATTAGTCCTTTGGTGTATATAACCAATTGGTCTAGAATTTGTCTTTATTTTTTCACATCCTTCAGAGTGGAATTTTCTACACACATCCCGGCGCACATCTTTCATGACATTTTTTTCTTTCTTTTCCTTCCTAAAATCAGTTTACCTTTTGTTTTTTTTCTAGCTTTGACGTATGCCCTTTGACTATATTCCATTATTTGCTTCATTACTTGCTTCATAATTATCATCATTTTTAGTCAGCAATCCTAATATCGCAGCTCTTTACTCTTCTATCCGATCCACTTGCCTTTTTATGGCGACAGGAGTGCGACAAGGCTGTACATTGTCACCCGTAATTTTCAACGTTTACATTGAGAAAGCCATTAATGAAATCAAAGAAAAGGCATTGGGAGTGAATATTCATGGAGAAAAAATTAGCATGCTAAGATTTGCCGATGACATAGCCGTTATAGCAGAAACAGAGAAGGATTTGAAAAATATTCTGGTTAATATGGGTAGGGTAATGAATAGATATCAACTGAAAATAAGCACGAAGAAAACCAAGATCTTAGTATGCAGCAGAAGAGAAGAAGTCAAAACCAACATTAAAATAGGGAGGCAAAAACTGATAGAGGTGGATGAATTCTGTTATTTGGGAAGCAAGATAACTAGTGACGGGAGAAGCAAGAAAGAAATTATCAGTAGAAAGCCCAGGCGAAGAGAGCATTCCACCAAAAGAGAGACCTGCTTACAGCGGGAAACTTAAATGTGGAAGTAAAGAAACAATTTATAAGAACCTACATCTGGAGTATGCTCCTATACGGAAGTGAGGCATGGACAATGACCGCAGCGGAGAAAGCAAGGATAGAGGCCTTAGAAATGTGGTGCTACAGAAGAATGATGAAAATCAAATGGATCGACCGAGTTAGTAACGAGGAAGTCCTAAGAAGGGTAGGAGAGAAGAGAAGCCTCATGAAAACCTTAATAAGAAGACGGAACAACCTTATAGGCCACATCTTGAGACATGATGGCTTGATGAAGACAATCGTCGAAGGACAAGTGGAAGGCAAGAATGGAAAAGGAAGACCTCGAACAAAATATATGGAACAAGTAAAGAGAGATGTGAAAGAGAAGAGATACGTAGGAGTGAAAAGATTAGCTGATAGGAGAACTGAGTGGAGAGCTGTGTCAAACCAATCCTAGGATTGTTGACCAGTGATGATGATGATGATGATGATGATGTATTTCTTCTCTTTTACATCCTCTTTGAACTGTCCCATTCGGGGCTGTCCCTTACCCTTCTTCCCTACCACCTGTCCTACGATTATTTTCATCAGGCCATCATGCCTCATAATGTGACCAACGAAGTTTTCCCTTCTCCATTGTCCCTTGTGCCTTATCCAGTTTTGAAATAAAAAGCAATACCTATAATTTAAAATTGATTCGGATTTTTTTTTGTTACTTCACATGTATTGCCCTCTTCTTTTTTATTGCAAATTGATTTCCGCTGCAGAATTTTCCATGCTGAAATATTATTTTGGTTTAGATTGTCCTTGACTTAGATTTGGTCTCATTTCATTTCCATTGTTCCTCATTAATTCAAGTTCCTAAAAAGTTGAGACGATTCTGAAGCAATGGAATTTAATTAAGATAGGGAAGCAAACACTGGTGGAGGGGGATGAATTTTATTATTTGGGAAGCAAGATAGCAAGCGACGGGAGAAGCAGAAAAGAAGTTATCAGCAGAATAGACCAAGCGAAGGGAGCATTCCACCAAAAAAGAGACCTGCTAACACCGGGAAACTTAAATATGGAAGCAAACAATTTCTAAGAACCTACATTTGGAGTATGCTCTTATATGAAAAGGAGGCATGGAAAATGACAGCAGCGGAGAAAGTAAGGATAGGGGCCTTCGAAATGTGGTGCTACGGAAGAATGATGAGATGACATGGATCGACCGAGCAAGTGACGAGAAAGTCCTGAGAAGAGTAGGGAGAAGAGAAGACTCATGAAAGCCCTGTAAAGAAATCTTCAAATCTCAGTTGAGTAAAAGACCTACTAACAACATCTACAATTATCATTAATTAAATCAGATACACTGGTGGTTGCAATAATTTTGATAGCCTTAAAGTAAGAAACATGAGTTTAATTCGAGCGACTATCATAGTTTTTAAACTTCTAGTTCATGGTAAGGTAAAAATGCGGGAAGGTAATATGTATATCCAAGTCTCGGCATTGGCATGGATTGAGGGGGCCATAGGTGAAATTGTGAATTAATCAGAGAAAACTATTGATCTATAACGATCATGACGAGTACCCGCGTGAGTTTTAGCGAATAATTTCTTTGATTCCATTTCAAATTATTTTTTTGCAAGTAATATTTCGCTGAAACCAACGATTAACTATTAAATTACTCAAATATGTCTTCACCTCAGAATACGAACGGAAAAAATAAGTCCCAAAACCGGGATGGGTTAAGTATCAGATGCAAATGTTCTCACGGAAGAAATAAGTTGGAGGAAATCGATTGAATTCAAATTGGTGGGCGTTACTTGTCGAACCTGATTACGACGATGAACTCCCATGGTGTGAGAATCTGCTGATTCTCTGTTTTTCGTCGGCGTGAACCTCCGAGCCCGATTCTATTTTTCTTTTTTTTTGCGCACCGTATCTTTTCGTGGAAAAACTAGGGTAAAAAAACTCGCCATGTTCGTGCCGGGTTTAAGGTCTTCTCCCAGTACTCGAGATCACTGTTCTTTTTAACGAATTCAACCTCTTGCAGGGAGAAGACGTCTTTCAATTTTTCAGCCAGCTCTCCGCCTTCCTTATCTGCAAAGGCACAGAGGCGGCGCGGCGCAGACGAAAAGCCGAATCTCACGGGAGAGACCTCCGACCTCCGATTCGATTTTTTCCACTTTAATTCCTCTCAGGAACTTATCTTCATCGGAAGCACTAAAGAGAAAAGAGATGGTGGGATAGCAGGTGACAAAAAATGGCCGATGATGGATGCACGGAAATCGCATTTAAAGATTTTTTCTCTCTAGTATCGGTACGATCTTTTCTTTATGCAACAAGCTGCTCTCTGATGCATGTAGCCTAGCTTTAAATTAGTTTATAGGGTCTAATTTACCCTGATATGTTCTTCTAAGTAAGTTTTCGCAGAAAACATATATTTTCTTTTAGAAAATCTATAAATTTTGCAATCTTGCGTGCAAGTCAAATGATCTTCCGGAATAGCTGCTTGTCTTAGGAGCCTCAAGGTTTGCGGAATGAAATATCCGAATTACATTCCAAGCAAAGTATCAGTAGATACTTTTACGGAAAGTAATATTTTAAATATGCACGGAATATTTAATTTTGGTTCAGGAATATGATTCAATTTCCGAGCTAGGCAGGTGTTTCGACCAATTCGATTTTCATCACCAGGATTTACCTATACTGTTTACAGTTCAGAAATGAAATCGTAACGAAAAAAATTATATACTTTCCATTAAATGATTTTTACCGTCTTTCAATTCAACGGGATCTTTTGCAAATCTTAGTTCCAATAATTTAAAGATGGTATCATGAAACGGACAGAGTTAGCTCCGATGTTGACAAAATTTGCCGATGCATCAGATGCGGTCGCGAATTGAAAATTATTTATGAACCTTAACTCTTTCGGTCACAACATTTTGATTCATGAATGAAATAAATAAAACACTATGTACTTTAAATACATATATTATAATATATGCTCCTTTCTCAAACCAGATATCAAAGCAATTACTGGAATTTCTATGCTAGAACATGGTAAACCCCATTTCAGTTCATTAAAAATACTATCTAACTCTCTTGTATTCATATTTATTCAGTGTTCATCCTATGTGAAAGAAACTCCAGATGTATTCCAACTGAATACTTCCCTCCACTCATATTCGTCGCGTGAAAACAATAATTTCTACCTAAAAATGTTTAATTCGAGTTTCTGTAAAAATGGTCCACTCCTTGCTTGTGCAAAAATTTTAATCACCTACCACACACATTAAGAGAGGTTACTACGGTCTGTAAGTTTAAGAAACTAATCAAGACTTTCATTATTGATCAGGCTTTTTAAAGCACAGAAGAATAATTTGATTACAGTGGGAACTAATTTCTCATTCATTTAACAGTACATAATTTGTATTTCATTTTTTTGTAATATGTATTTTGTTTCTCTACTAACAAATTCTGATTTCTTCACGACCTCTGCGGAATAAGGAATATTATTGTTATTATCATTATTATATAAATCAATTGAAACATTTAGTGAAAATATTTTATATATTTCGGTAAGTAACTTCTGCCATTGAGGATTTGTAGGATATTAACGCTTCCTCTCCAGTTTCTCACGGAATATCTAGCTTTTAATCTCTAAAAGCCCTCATCTGATCAAGTTTTACTTTTATTTCATCTTGGATAACATCCCCATTCCCAACCGTCACCGTGTCTTAAAACCTGTTCGTCTTTATCTTCCGCTAAGCAGGCGAATCTTCTGGAAAGCGGATCCGATTTTCAGCCCTGAGCCATTTTTTTCCTATTTTAATTTCACGCGAGTTTTCTTTTTCTCCGCCGGGATAATGGTGGAAGGGGATGAGCCGATAACACGTCGTGGTAGACATGACTTTCCGATTACTTGAAGGCGACCCCCATCCCCTGTGAGGCAGCCAATCCGTAGCTACCGGGAAGAAAAAATTTTGAAGGATGATAGCATCATTCCAGCCTGAGCAAGCAGCCTTAGGAGGCATTATAATCCCATGCGCTGATCGATAGAGCTCTCTCCCTATTCCTATGTCTCACCCGTCGACCTATATTTTTGTTTGTTTTTAACAGATGATCCGAACCCTTTATCTTATCCCTATCTTCGATTGATAACCATGTCACCTTTTTATGGTACATCACTTCCTTGTCTTTTGTTCTTCTTTTCTTATTACCAGTGCTCTGAAGGATATCATTTTTTAAGGATAAAACACTGTTTGCGATTTAAATCACCAGTCCTTATCGACTCTTGCTAATTTTCGGGACTGACTGAAATACCGTATTTACCCGTAGAAGCCTAACCCGTACCTTTTATCCAGAAATGCCGATGAAAAAAAGAGGTTGCGCTGCTTACACGAATCCTCCAAATTTTAATGTAAGCCACGTACCATTTTCCCTCAAATTATTTCCGTTTATTTCTTCAGAGTTTACCATTGAAACTAGGAAACCTTCGCAGGAATTAAATTTCTAAAATTATTATTGCATTATTAATCATGGAAACGTAAATTTATCTATTTAGCAACGAATCAAGAGTTCTTATATTAGACGGCACCCAAAAAGCGCTAGGAATTTTTTTTCCTCACGAGTCGGCCCAAAAATGGGGTGCGCGGGGTGCATGGAGGTGTGGCTTACACGAGTAAATACGGTAGGCTGGTTCAGCTATCTATCTTCTTCCATCTATCTACATGTATATCTACTAATTCATTCATTCACACGGCGACTTAAGAGCAACCATACAAATAAATTGACAGGTAAGGAAATAAAGGGATATGAACATCATTTTTCCATTAAATGTTCCTATCCCTTTTTTCCTTACCTGTCAATTTATCTGGATGCTTGGGCTTAAGGCGCCGTGTGAATGAATGAAGTAGTGTATAAGCCATATTGGCTTATTTCACTTGGGCTCAGCGTGCCCCGAAACGCATGTTCCTGTCTCTTTCCTGCTATCGTGTGAGTGTGTATCTTTCCTTTCATCCTTGTGTCCTCGTCCACTCCTTCTGTTGGTGAGTGGTGAGCTGCCCCAGTGCCATCTATTGGTTACTCTTGTGGGTCATTGCCAAGGGAGTTTTCTTTGTATAAACCCCCGCCGAAATCATGGTCCTGGTAGCGCAACTGGTAGAGCACCTGGCCGGCAACCAGGAGGTTCTGGGTTCATGTCCCAGTCAGGCCGCATTTTTACCTTCTGATTTCTGGCTTTTTTCCATCTACCACAGCACCGTTGTCCACGTCCTTTTTCCATTATATGTTCTTATTCCTTTCTTTCCTTACCTGTCAATTTATTTGTGTATGTATATCTACATAGAGAGGATGTCTGTTTGTCTGTCCGCTATGGATTTTCAAACAGCTACACCAGTGGCGTAACAAGGAATATGCTTTAGGGGGGATGAGTGGACTTTGGGGGGTGGTATGAGGGAGGGTGAGTGGGGGCTACTCCCCTGGAAACGCGCAGTTTAGCCCTCATATGGATTCTCTGCGCCTTAGCGGCGCTCGTGGTTTTAAAAGTGGTGTAAAAATTTTCCATTCCAATGGATCATTCTGAAATTTTCAGTAGTCTATTTTTTCTGCCTTCTTCGTCTACGTATAAAATTTTGGTAGCATAGTGTCGATAGTTTACATTTTATTGGCCTCTAATGGAAAAAGTTACGTCGTTGGATTTTCGGCGCCGCTGCGGCGCTCAGTATTTCCTCGTCGCTACGTCATTGACTGCACTCCCAATGTTAATGTCAAATCATATATGTTTCGTATGAAATGCTATAATATATTTATTATCATGTTATTTATATTTTTAAACATTATAAACAAAATGAAATTGTTAAACAAAAGGAAAATTTTACCATACCTATTTTGCTTTCTATTACAGCTAAAAATCAAAATATTTGCCTCAATATGATGTTCATTGACAAAACTTCATCTTTTTACAAAATTATTCATAAAAACTTATGGCTAGTCAAAGTTGTTTTCTCATGGGCCGCCGACTTAGTTTTGCTTGGACCGAGAATTTCCTCATCGTTACGTCAGGGTCTGCACTTTCAACGCTAATGTCAAAGCAATAATGTTTCATATGAAATGCTATAATCTATTTTAATCCTATTATTTAATTTTTAACTTATAAACCAAGTGAAATTGTTTAACAAAAGGAAAATATTACAATACCAATTGTGCTTTCTCTTTTAGCTAAGAATCATTACGTTTGCTTCGTTATAATGTTCATTGACAAAACTTCATCTTTTTGCGAGAATTATTCATAGAAACTCATGGCTATTCAAAGTTGTTTTTCCATGGCTTCCGACTTAGTTTTGCTTGGGCACCTTCTCCGCTCCGCGTCCACGTTACTGCCGTGGTGATAGTCAGCTTTGGGTAAATACTAGAGTGACTCTGTTTAGAATTACTCCAAGCAGCAATTCTAAGAAAAATTTAACACAATGCATTATCCGAATTCGTAGAATAATGCTTCCTCACCGTTGTGTGAATATTTCTCGCTGAATGAGTAACTGTAACTTACCAAGAGATTCAGAAGTTTCACCGACTACCGTGAAGAACACATCGCACAGTTATTGTTATATGTCTTGTACTTTTCATTCGAAAAAAATCCCTTTGCGGCTACGATAGTCTATACAAAATTGCTGGCGTTTATATAGCTACTGATGACGTGACAGTTTACCATTGAGGTGAAATCAAGATAACTACCCAACTAATTTCGTGATAGAAAATAATTTCTCTTTCCTGACGATGAGTTTAGACTTTACATGGTAAAAATCGTTTCATTATGAATAGATGAAAAGACAATTTACCATGAGGTGAAAATTTGTAAACATATATCTCGTTTCTATGTGTACTGAAATGTACAGATGTTTTATGCATTGGGGGTGTTACTAACGTAAAGGGATGAGTGAGAAGGAGAAAGGAGAAGGAATGCCAGGAGGTTGTTTTGAGGTGAAGGGGCGGTAGTGTGTAGACTGCCAAGGATCGGGGAATACCCAGATCGTTAGGACAGGTAGGAGTAGAAAATCCTTATCGCAAAAAAGGTTGGGAGTGCAAGGAGGCAATTAGATACAAAAGCCTGCTTTTTCTTCATCCTTCTAACGCTGCATGAAGGACAGGGAACAAAAGCCTTGTCAAAACGCCCCGCGGTGGCCCTCCCTTCATTCCAAGAAGGTCCAGCTCGGTGGGTCATTAGGGTGGTGAGAAGTTCAATCAAGTTTTGTGGGAGGGGGTAAGAAGGTGGTGAATGACGAATAAGGGAGCTTAGTGGGAAAGTATGGAGAGTTTCAATGTTTGGGTCAGTGAAACGCTAAGAAAGGAAACGGAAAGAAAATGTAAGGGAAGTCCTTCCAAAGTGAGGGTATTTTTGTCACCCCAGAGCATATTATCATCAGTTTCTCACGCAGATTTGGACGAAAAAAGGCAGCTGCTCATTCTCCTCTACCACCAATAACACATACTTCTAAGAATTTATTTTTTTTGGACTTCCCACCAATCCAGGAGTAAAACCTAATCTTATGCACTCCCACGCAAAACATTTACCCGTCCATATCTAAGGAAACCTTTCGCTTGGGCTACACGTCCCCAGTGGGGGAATGGGGCTCCGTGGTAGGAAAAGAGTACCGACTCTTCTAGCTCCATCTCCAAAGAAGCGTTGAGTTCTTTGACACGCCGCTTATCATCCCATATTATTTATATTTCAAAAGCCATAAGACTTGATTTTTTTAATTTCAGGACATAAGCTCCCAGAATATTCGTAAGATTTGTCTTGATCGCCAGAATCTTGTAAAAATCACGAAAGTTACACTCGTCTCTTTACACTTAACCTACATCTGTTCCATTATTAACGTTTAATAACTTATCCTTCTATATACACTGCAAAGATATAACATATGGGTGGACGCATTGAAGCAAAATTATGTCATATGGGCAAAAACGAATTTTATTTGGTCATCATTTTTAGCATTTAGATACATAAAATTATAAACAATATAAACATTAAAAAGCGGAGTTTGCCGAGCTCTGCATATCAGAAAAATATTTCAAACAACAATTACTCACGAAATTAAAACTTTCACTCAAAAATAACATACAAAGGGAACTGAAATAAAGAGCATTACGGCAAGAAATGGAAAAGAATGCAGCGTTCAATTTTTTTTGTTATTACTTCAACAATAAGGGTTTAAATCTAGCAAAACACGGTAAGAAATAAAGATAATAGATGTATTTACCATTATCAATCAAAAAACTTGTAAATTCAGGCTAACTTTCAAAGATAATAGCAAAAAATGACGCGGCGCCGCTGCGGCGCCGAGAATCCAACGACGTAACTAATTTTGTAAATCCATATGAGGGTTAAGGAACAATTTGAAAATTAACATACCTGGGGATGCATTTTACTTCATTTTGGCACTTAAAATTTATCTTTAAGCAGATGAATTATTATATATTAAATGCATAAAATATTTTTAAACAATTTTTTGATTTCTCTGAGGCTTTTGGGGGGGATACATCTCCTCATCTCCCCCCATAGTTACGCCACTGAGCTGCACGGATTTCAACCAAAGTTAGTGCGTAGGTGCATCTCATGCTCCCAAAGCACGTGGTGCTACTTCTGGTTGTGTCTGAATCGTCCGTTGCGTCATTTTCTCATTACCGTTTGTTACGTCACATCATACAACTTCTTCGGTTGGATATCTTGATTGGCGGGTAGGCACATGCTGTTACATGTGTGTACCATTATCATGTCTTCTTTGTTCGTTTTCCCAAAAATACTGCCATTTGACATTGAATTTTAGGTTTCCCATTCTTCTCGGTACTATTCTTTCCGAGTACCGCCGGGTGGGTGGATAGTTAACATAAATTTGTTCTGTCGATTATAACCGGGTTCGAAAATTAAATACTAATTTTTTTCCGTTTGACGATCCATCGCCAATTTCTCCAGTCATTCGTAGTGGTAATTGGACGGCCGTAAACCCTTTAGCAGGTGAGTTGATCACGTCACGCTCTCCTTCCGGAGTTGAGTTCACTAATCCTTAGCGGCAAACCCCCATTCTTCGCGTCGGCTTCGCGTAGTTTTTTGTTGTTTGCACAGAACTGGGCATCTCTTCCCCTAAAATGAGCGGCTCTCCTTGAAACAATGAATGCTCGATTGGCGTCACCACTTATGGACAAATGGGTGGGAAAATTTCACGTTTTTTTTACATTCAACTTAATCGTGAATAGCTGAATGAGGTGGGTAAAATTAATATTTTATTGAATTTGGACCTTTTCCCTGGGCTACAACCTTGTCGCTGTGGAAAGGCTTGCGAGTTCCTATGGCCCCTAAAGCTGCACTGGCGGGATAAATTCCAAATTATTCCCGGTAGGGTAACCCATGCCAGATAGGTTGAAGGATAAGAACCAGACGGAAGTTAGTCCACGTGATTATGTCATGTTAAAAAAACTGTTGGAATAGAAGTGGGAAACCTACTGTTTTCTAAGTTGACCATGTGTTTTTAAGTGATGTATGTTCTCCGAGCTTTAATATGCTATATTCCCAGCTGCATGTAAATGTAAAAAATTTCAGCTACAGGGGTGGAGAAAAACTGAGTCACGCACTTTCAACTCTTGATGGATAAGTTAGTGAGAACCCAAATTACTAATGATTTTTTGGTCAAAAACGCGCAATTTTTAAACAACAGAAAATTTGAGCGAGGAGCTCTGATTGGGCGCGAGTTTGCCCTACTGCCGGATGCCTCGGTCGGATACATCGCGAACTTCGGCACGCAAAACATTGGAGGTCGTGAGTTGCTCGGAGCATCGCCAACAGGGCAATGTAGCGGCCATTCGTAGATCTTGGGTTAAAGTTTCTGTAATTTAAATAGTACTAAAGTGTAAAAATACCATTAAAAAAACACGTTTTATAAAAAAGAAGAATCGACGACTTTGGGCAACTTAAATTATTGAACATTTCAAATGTGCTTAATGCGAATTTTAAAATAAGTTTTAGATGAGCATTTCATATACCACGAAAAACGTGGTGCTCATGTAAAATTATAAATTTAACACTTGCTGGATTTATAACAGGCTTGTCTCTTTGTGAAATCGAATATAATTTCCAATTTACCCTAAATATAAAGGCCGTTTTACACGGGGCTCGTACTAGCGCAATCTGACGTACGTGCGAAGGCGCAGTCAAAATCGCGTCATGCAAAGCGGTGATTTTGCTAGAACACATGCGAGAATGCGTGGACGTGAGATGGCAAAATAGCCCGTTATAATTTCGTTCATGCATTTGAGCTATTCTTCGCCATTTTAGAAATTAATGCAGTTTTTACTTACTCAATTCCGTGCCCCGTATAAAACCACCTTAAGATAGTGTAATTTAAGGTTTGTTTGAGTATATTGTAGGTACTCGCAATAAAATATAATAATTGAGACAAAGTCACCCAAGCTGATGATATTATAATTGATATTATTGCGACGAATTCGGGATGATGGGTGAGTATGTCGCCTATGGTGAGATGGGTATATGACAGCGAGTCAACCCCTTCATGTCAACCCCTATTGTCTCTTGCACGCATATACAAACAAGGACCCCCACTCCTCCTTCGCCTCGGTTACGGCACTGAGATATCCCGTCTCAGGGCCAAGGGCTCCTGCATTGTTCTCATCACGGGGCGCGTCACCCTTTCTCCTTCTACCTCAACCCATTGTCGTGGTCTTGGGTTAGAGGTGTGGGTTTCCCCCCTTCAGCATCTTATGCCTGGTTGAAGCCTCTCGATACTGAACACATCACCAGCAATTAGCCATACGCATCGCATCGAGATTTTCATCTTCCAGTAATGAGTAATTTCGTTGGTATATGATTTTCATTGAAATTAAGCCTGCAGTGCACTTTGAGGGATTATATTAGGCAAGAAACGGTTTAAATTGGAAATAAATCAAATTCGTTTCTCGCTCAGCGTTGAATATATCTTTCGGAGGCCAGAATTATTGCAAGGTTAGGTTTAATAATTTTAAATAAGGATAATAAATTATATTTCTAGCATAATGAATGCGAAATGTAGAAATAAAGTATGATGGTACAATTAGATGATTAGGGAGGTCTATGCTTGAACCCCTTGGTCCCCCCCTGGCTGAAGTACAACCTTTGTATCGTCTACAATATTGTCCAAAAATGAGGCTGGATGTTATGATATGATCAGCTGGCGATCATTTGACGATTTAAATGTTGCAAAGGCTTTTGAACGATAAATATTAATGTTTCTATGTATTCATTTTTTTATGTTCATGGCCTGACAAATACGGCGCATTTTTGTTCAATACACTATGCATGTAATTAATTTACGTGAGGCAAATCTCACATGCTCATGTAATTGATCCATAGACACTCTCCTTTATGGGCTAATGTGCAGACCATTACGTTCAATGTCGTGTTAGTTTTGTGCATTTTATAAGCAGCATAGCGGAATTTATTTGATGAGGCGATGATAATTAAAAATAATAAAGGCTCTCTGTGTTTTTTGATACATACCGTCACCCCAAAGTCCTCTAATGCGAGCCGTCTGACATTTTTCAATTTAAAATACCTCCTGTTGCCTCGTATGTCCCAGGATAATTGGCATTGCATATCCCTGGGACATGGTCCTAGCTTAACCTCCCGTGAGGCGCAATATTGAAATTGCTGAGTTCAGGCGCAATGTGGCTGAGAAGCACAGATTTGAAAACACTTTGTTAACTCTTAGCATGGCTCAGTGGTACACCTTCAATGTTTGAAGCACCATTATTAGTGTAGTTGAACACTTAAATTTTGTCTTATGTGCTATGAATATACCCCTGTACACACCGTCATACGTCCCCGGACCGATCCAGCAAGGTGCGATTCATCGTGCTCTTTATGCTATTAAGTATTATTATTTGTAATATATTTTAGCGTGTGAGTCCTATAAAATCAGTGTTTTTTTATTTTGCTAACTTATTTAGCTAATAATGCTTATATTTAGCTTTACTATTCTGTTATTTTTTTAACTATGCTAAATTATCCGCCACTGATCTGTCGGCGTAAATGCGAAAAGCAAAAGACTGCATAAAACATGTAAAAAAAACAACTCTAAGCGCCAAAGTTCTGTGCCACCTAGTGGCACGGGGAAATAGAAAAATAAAACACTCGCGTTGTGCCTTTCAGAGCTATTGCGTCCGACGGAAGGTTAAATATGACTCGCATTTATACTAATTGCTAGCAGGCCACCCGGCGTTGCTTGGGAAGCATAGTAGCCGGAGAAGTGGGAAAATTAGACATCCCCCCCCCCCCCCAATGTATCCCCGGGTTAACTCAAAATTGAAGTAAGACGGTGAGTGGAAGACGCTAAATAGCAAACAATGGAAAAACTATTTCCGTATACTGCGCACGTGATCAGCTTATACCCCACTCCACAAAATTGATTGCTATGTGTGCGTAGGCCGAAAAGAACGTGTGTACGGATAACCAACAAAAAGGTTTTCACCAAGAGGATTAATAGAAGCCTTTGAGTTATGTTTTCACTTTGATCATGTCAAGAGGTGTGCCTACCTGGCAGGATGTCCATTCGCAGAAATAGTGCGATGAAACGTAACCAATGAGAAAACTACGCAAAGGACGCGTCGGACGAAACCAAAAGTAGCACTACGGGATATGGGAGCATGCGATGCACCAATGCACTAAGCTTGGTCACAACCCGTGCAGCCGTATGGAAACGCATAACGGATAGCCTAAGAGACATCCTCTTATATATAGATGGCTTTAATTATACTTCCCCATTTTAATGCCTAGAGTTCTTTGCATGACTATCTATGGCATGCTATTTGAGGGCTACATACCCGAGATATTTTGTAATCTCTATCTCTCTTGTTGTAGGATGAATTGTTCTCAAACGCGATTTTCACGGCTAATGTTATGCTCAGTTCATTTCAATTCGCGAATTTGACCTTCGAAAGAAAGAAGCGAGGGAAATTTGGATAGTTTAGAAATCTATTTGGGGTTCCCCTTCAGTCAACACCTTCAAACATTTATCATCAATTCCCCCGACTGTTATGTTTCTGTGGAAAAGATAAGCGTTCTCTAGAGATTCAATTTTCAATTGTGTTTGCTTACCTCGCGCAGCCATTGTTTTCCTCCTACGTATTTGCTTCCCATTCCCTTGGGGTGGGTTCAAAGACTTCCTGTTTTGTGAAATACGTGTGGCTGATTTCCCTTAAGGAAACGTGCCTCGGAGCGAATGCTTAAATATTTGGAGGAAAAGGGAAGCCAGTTTGCTCGCGTAGCACGTAATTGCCTTGTGTCAATCGATTGTAAGATCCAAGAGATTTCCACCAATATTGTAATCTATCCATTTAACCTCGCGGCTAATCTTAAAGCCTCTGAGTGCGTCCACCAGGTTGCGTAAGGTGGGTCGACCTCATGTAGCTGCGATATAAGCGAGTTTACTCTTCGAATAAGCTGTCTTCTTCTACTCCTCGAATAAAATAGAAAAATATTAAAAGTTGACTACAGGCAGCATCTGAAAAAGTTCTTGGCAAAATAATTGTCGTCAAGAAAAACCTTGGATCACGCAAGAAGTCTTACATCTCATTAAAGAAAGAAGAAATTAGAAGAATGCTAAAACAGAGGAAGGACATATTAGTTACAGGAGAATAAGAAAAGAGATTTGTCGCAAAGTGAAAAAGACTGGAGGAATGTGGATAAAGAATACTTTTGAAGACTTGCAGAACAATTTTATTCATGGTAAAGTCGCCTGTATAATTGTGAGGGACCACTCCAAAGAAAGGAGAGTGTGATGTAATCCTTTATGGGACAAATATGGAGAACTTATGATTGATAAGGGAGACTTGGTAATGAAGAGATGGGAAGAATATCGGGTAGAGTTGTATAGCAGCATCAGGCTAAGAACGAAAGCTATCAAAAATGAAGGGGAAGTCGATATATATTACATTAAATACCCCATTTTAGGGTCAGAATTTAATGCTGTAATAAGAGACCTGCGGATCAGTTTCTTGAACTGACGATTTTCCAGCAGAGCTAATCCAAACTCGAGGAGGGCAAACCTTGAATCGGCTTTACAAAATCATTAGTGAACTGTACTCGACATGTGAGATACCAAAGAAAATCGAGAAGGACCTCATAATACCCGATTCCCTATAAAAAAGAGCGGAGATCTGATGAAATATTTAGACCGTAAGCCTGAAAACACAAGCGTCCAAGATAGTGACAAGGATCACCTATTTAAGAATAGAAGAGTAAAAGAATACTTGATATAGGACTAATGCGGATTCAAAAAAAGCAAAGGCACAAGAGAAGCAATATTGGCCATTAGTTTAATAGCGAAGAGGAAGAGAAAAAAAAGCCCACATTCGTGGCGTTTGTGGAATTTGAGAAGGCATTTGGCAACGTGAACAGGAACTCAATGCTTAGAATGCTGAAAGGGATTGAATTCTTTAAAATGTCAGGAGAATCGTCCACAGATTATACAAAAACCACGTAGCGGTGATAAAATCAGGTCCCTGCTGTGAAGAAGCAAGAATTAAGGTAGGGATGGGACAAGATGTGCTTAGTCCTCGGTAATTATCTATATCCCAACTTCACCCGTCGATGGTGCTACATCAATTTTCTCCATAGAAAATCTCAGAAAATGGGATCGAGAGCTGAGGAAGGAAAGGGTGAGGATCTACTTTTTTATCGTTGGCGTCAACAAGTCTCCTGTACCCCTCGCCTATTTCAAGTGCCTTCGATTCGAAGACTAGTACAAAATTATTTAAGATATTTTACCCTGATTTGATTTTTAGCACGATTGGGATACTTCGTAATAGGAATTAGGTTTTTGCATGCAAACTTTAGTCGAAACTTCATTTATAGTATGGTAAACTACGCTAAAGCTTTGACGCTTTCTAAACCAGAGCTGCTTCTGGAAGATATGAAATGCCAAGATTTTTCTTTTTGAAAACTTGAAAATTTTTCCCTGAATCATAATTATCGTGGCAGATTTCTCATTACAATTCACATCACAAAATAATGCGTAGTTTTGTTATTTCATGAAAACAGCAGAAAATGTAGACATTTTTTGATGTAGCTTAGAAGTAACCATGGATTATAAATCGTTATTCAGCATCGTATTATAATATTAATAATCTAAAGCAGCTCCGTATACTGCTCCGTTATCAAATAAAATTTTCATATTTTTGTATTTCATACATTTTACATCATTGGTAGCTTGTCATAAAAAGTTATTCTGGCTTCTGATAAGAAGCCCAGAAATTTAATATTTTTAATCCGCTTTCATTCATAATATGAGTAATAGCTATGATCTTTTTGGCACATTTTCGAAATTTCAAAACAAATTTTTCATGGATTTTCCCATAGCTCTACAGGGTATTTCAGTAGGAATCTGCATTACTTTAGGAGGTGGTAGGGAAGGTAATTTCAAGCATATTTGGTCCGTAGACATGGAGCCGCAACTCTTTAGTTACGGAGCTATGGCAACGCAAAATTTTGGTGCACTTTTTAGTTGACATGAAAGCGGTTGTCCCTATGTATCCAGCCTTTCTTTTAATTACCACGTTTTATTATCGCCTTCTTGTTTGTCCTTCCGGGAAAAATCGTGCAACTCAAATGTCGACCGCTTCCTGATAAGATAGAGCGGTGAAATTTTCAGCATGGCTCAAAACTGGATGACAATTGAATGTTCTTATACTTTAACACGATTGGAAGAGTTCCTCGCGTAATATTTAGAAATAAAAATTAAATGTGGAGCTCTGTAAATGTCCTTTTAGAAATGGCTATGAACATTTCTAATATCGAAAACGAAAAACTTGGTGCGCGTGTGAGATTATAAAATTAAAAATTTCCGTTCAATAAACATCAGATTTGTCTCCCAGCGAAAGCAAACGTAATCTTACATGGGCACCACATTTTTATTTTTGATATCAGGAGTATTCAAATCATTCTTCTAAAACTTATGTTACTTTCTCATCAATCAAAACGTGGTTTTTATATAAATTTTATTTTTATGCTTCAATATTTCGACATTTTATTCAATAATTTCGATTTTAAGGACATAAAATTAATAAGGAAGGACGAAAATGTGCCATTATAATTGTATTAAACCAGTAATGCACGAATGGGTGAGATCCCGCAGTTGTATTTCTGATACTCGCTCAAAGCTCTCGTTCAATTAAGCTCAAAGGTTAAAGAAGACAAAAAATGGTTAAGAATGTCTCCCTTACCATCTCCTCAAGTATTGCACATTTCTCATGAAACACCCTTTTTAATGTCTTGCGCACAAAATTGGTACTTCTGCAGAAATGTTGGACCTTCGCTGACTGACGCTGCTTATTATGCTTAGCCATCTTTGAAATCTATCGCTCCAAATATTTGCCCAGCTACTGAGTCACACCATGTCACCTTGAATCACGATCCAGGTGACGTCTCTTGAGGTTACCATCTCTCTCCCTGGGAAATCTCGGGAAATGGCATCGGGGGCAGAGGGTGGGGAAGTTCTGCGTATCCTGTCGAGGGGGCGTCACGAAGTCTCTTGTCTCGCTCGCTATTTCCAATAGGGTAGTTTCCTTCATCAAAGAAAACGAAAGGCGTTGATTGCGATTCGTTACCCACCATTAATGTATTCATAATACATAAATTATTTGGTTTTTGAAATACCGGTTTAGACGAATGGCAAGGGTCAAATTTTATCCTCATTTGAAAAAGGCCAGATTGGCGCCCATGCGATGCCACTCCACGTGACGTCACAGGGACCTAGTTTCTACACGAGAGGATAGGAGTTATACATCGTCTGAGGTTACCAATGCATGCATGAGGCACAGAGCTCAGGGAAACATGTCTTAATAATCACCTATTAAAACTGGCTAAGGTCGGAAAGTTTTCTTCGTTTGATAAGGTACTAATAAACCTTTTTGAAGCCAAGCGCTACCAGCCAGCAAGGTACTCAGCTACCCGCTAGCATCCTACGTCCTATCAACGCTCAGAGCCTCGCCCAAGGTAAACTCACATGGCGGGAGGGGGAACCAGAAATGCGTCGCACGGACTTTTTCCCATCATTCCCACTTACGCGTCGCGTTTTCGCGCACTTGAAATTTTTCACTTTTCATTTAATCGCGAAAAATAGATATTGTCATTTAAAAATCTAAAAGCGTGATATACGTACTCCAGGAGTAGTAATCTTTCGATTTAAGCAATAAAAAAATAATAGGAAACCACCCTATTGTTGTCGATTTGAAGCTCAGCCCAAAAGAAATATTGGCATTAGATTCTCCTTTGTTCGTTTATGCATCTCCCGAAAAACTATTCCAATTTTTTGGCTCATTGCCGCCGCGTCGCAGTAACAATATTATTATTATGTATTATTAAACATATAGTTACAAGTCGACCATGTGGTCGGGAGGTAGCATCAGAACAAAACTATAAATAGTCCATAGTGCAAAATTATTTATGATAAATACAAAGATATCATGTTATCAGGTAGTATCATCAAACAGCACAAAGATAGACATAATCTAGAGTACAAAATATGAGGAAAAAATTGGCAAAAAATATAAAAAAAGGAAATTCCAAAAATATAAAGAGTTCGCGAAAGTACATAAAATACATAAAGGCCGACACCATTAAATTATTATAATAATTAATTTTTTAGCCTCGTCATTAAAATCCGACAATTAATTGGGAAGGGCTCCAATATTTCGTCGGGTGAAACATTCCAACCATCAATTCCCCGATGTAGGAAAACAAATTTAAAGTATTCGAATATATTTAGTAATCCAAGATGTCAATAATGTTTTAATCATTATTGTAATTATTTTAATCACCATGGTAATATTAGGTTGACGCAGCTCTCCCGTCAGATAACTTTTTCGTATTTATTTTTTTTTAATCCTTCACAACTTGCCCTAAATAATTGATAATTGCGTCCGATAAGAAGCGCAGTTGAAAGAAATTCAAGGTGTTTACCCTACTTTTCCTCCTTAGACGAAAGTATACCTATAATATTTTTGGCACAATGTCAATGGTTCCCAATAAATCAACCATAACCATTCCTAGCCTCAATAAGATTTGACGCACAAAATCGTTACTTCAGCTGAGATGCTGATCTTCGCTGGCTGGTACTTAAACGTTGCTGGATCATCTTTGAAATCATATTATTTGCCCATCTTCGGAATCGCACCACAACACCTTGAACCACTATCCTTGCTTTGTCCCGTGAGAGTACCTACTCTGTCATCTTCCTCCCTGACAAATCTCAGGTAATGGCATCGAAAGCCGGAGGGTGCGGAGTCTCTACGTACGTATTCTGTCACGGGGGCGTCACGAAATCTCTTGCCTCGCATTGGTGCCGAATAGAAGCACAGACGAAAACAATTTAGGATACTTGACTTGCCTTTGTGTAGATGACACCCGATTATGTATTCGACTTTTTTGGATTAATTATGAACGGGTCGCTATTTATCGTATGGTTAACTATTTTAAATCTCAATAATATTTCATAATTATACCTATAACAACATTAGTTTGACCAAGCTCTCTCATCAGGTAATTTTTTTGTATTCACTTATTTATTATTTTTTGAATCCTTCATAATTTGTCCTTAATAAGTGATTTTAGATAAGGAGTGAAGTCCAAAATTCAAGATTTTTACCCTGTTTTGCTTCGGTACGCGAGAAATACCTATAATATTTTTGGATTAATGACAATTTTATCACAATAAATCAACCATAATATCCCTAACTACATTGTGGTGTAATGATAAAAATCAGCACTATAACAGAGATGTTGACCTCCATGCATGATCATCTTTGGAATCTATCGCTCATAACATTTGCCGATCTATGGAATTTCAGTACGTCACCTTGAATCACTATCCTTGCTTTGTCCCGTGAGACTACTCTGTCATCTTCCTCCTTGACAAATCTCGGGAAATGGCATCGGGAGCCGAAGGGTGCGGAGTCTGTACGTACGTATTCTGTCGCGCGGGCGTCACGAAGTCTCTTGGCTCGTTCGCCTCAACAATGGGACCTCGTCATAACTCCAGTTTCTCGATGGAGACAAGGGCGTTGGTGGAAGGAGACGCGACGTCTCCCTCGCACTGGATACGGCTGCTATCGCCCCCTTCGCCCTTCACGGAACATGCGAATGCATAATGGGAATCGGATGGATTTTTTCGGTTCCTCCCAGCCTCTTTTCTCTCCCCCCCTTATTTCCGTTTTCATTTTCGCGTTCTCCCTTCTGTTTTCGGTTCGTTGAATCCTTATCTGGTCGCGTACAGGTCGTGCCTTGCCGAAGTATCTCTCCCTCGCGCACTTTCTTTCCCGCATACCCGTGGATTGGCTCATCTAACTGTTTAAAACGTGCGATGTTTCGTCCCTGGTCGCTCGATGATTTTTCCCTCAGCTCGTTTTTATATCATCATCACTGGCCAATAATCCTAAGATTGTTTAAGTATACCGGGACTAGCCACGGTGACAACTTCTACATTGTCACCTTCAATGCACAAATTGTGCGAAAAATCCACACAATAATCTTTTCGCCCTTTTTTGTTTTTTTTTCTTTCATATAATTTTTTTACCCGTTCCGTAAATTTTAATCGAAGTCTTTATATTCCGTTCTTACCATCCAATTTTCCTTCACCGATTGTTTCCATCAGGCCATCATGCCTCAGAATATGGCCAAGAAGTTCCGCCTTCTTATTAAGATTATGAGGTAGCGTATTTTCTTTCCTATTCTTCTTAGAATTTCTTCAACTCACAAAATGTCGATCTTTCTTTAATCACATGATAAAAAAACGAGCTCAATTGCGATATCTGAACAATTGGATGGTATAAACGGGATAGGAAGACCACAAATAAAATATGCGGAGTAGATAAAAAAGGATGAGAAGGAGAAGAAATAAGTAGGTGTGAAAAGATTAGCTGATAGAAGAATTGAGTGGAGCGCTGCGGCTAACTAATCTTAGGATTGTTAACCAGTGATGATGATGATGTGATACTGATGAAACTATTAAAAATGTGCTTCCATTGAAATTGTACGTATTCGATGTTGCTAAAAATCTATATTAGGTATCGCTAACATCCTCCTCTATAGGCTTCCGTCTGGAGGTTTAAGGACAGCAGCCGTTAACCTGCACGAAAATGAATTAAAGTTAAGTGCATGTTGTGTGACATTTGACTGCGACAAGGCAATATTTTTGTACTTTACCTTTTGTTCGGGAGATTCACGATAAACGGAATGTATTATCCGTTTGTCAAAATATTTTGCGTCGCACGAATGTGGAAACGGGAAAATAACATTTTTTCTCTTTTGTGGCCTCTCTGGTAAGGAATCAATAATTTCTGCATTTCGCATACTTTTTTCTATTGATACATTTAAATGCTTTTGCCTTTCTTTCTATGATTTCTCGGAATGTATTGCACTTCGTCGCGTTAAGATCGTTAGTGCCTGCGTAATACTCAGGGTAATATCTACGCATGAAATGCAGCTGTATGCCTCGTATTGTTAATGTACAAGGCAGCGAATTCCGCATTGTTTTATTTGATGTTAAAATTAAGCTGTGAATATTTTTTTGAAATTTTAAAGCAGCGGATATAGAATCCGTAGTCAATACATTTTGCCGTCTCGGTAGACCTAATTAATACTTCAGCATGGCAATAGGATGAAATAGCATAAAAATATGACCTCTATGCTTATTAATTCACCTTTGGAGATTTTATGCTTAGACTTGTTGTTAAAGAGTATTACACTTAAAATATAAACGAATTGTGTTAATTTAATTTCATGAAAGTCAGGGTTTATTTTATTTTTGACCGATATTTTGGAGGAGAGGATACGGGCAAAGAATAATAGTAGAATACCATCTATGAAAGGGGAAAATTTTAATTTTGACCGGCGGAAATGAATAGCGTCCAAGATGTAGTCGGCTCCTCGTACTCCGCGCATTTTACCTGTCTCGGTTGATAGGAATGTCCGTTTTTTTCACAGTGCCCAAAGCAGCCTTCACCGCACTGTCCTCATATTACCCCTAACCCAACTTTCCTGACCGCATGCGTCAGGTATACGTAGTCTTAGCTCTTCCTAAAAATAAAAAAAAAAAAACGAACCTCGATATTATACTGTTCATTTGCGGAATATAGACGTAGGGATTAGTGAACCTTTCAACCCTTTTTGACGGTCATAAAATGTGCGGAATATGCAGTACCCTCTTTGTTGCCCTAAGGGTAATAGAAGAAGCAGTCGTTTAATAAAAACTCTTTGCATGAATTTCATTTATTCTCTTTTGTAATGTGCAAAGGCTTTAAGGCATTTCTATATCCAGTGCTTCATGAATATTATATCAGCAAATATTCTGTCACATAGGAAATATACGAGTGGAAATTGATGTGTTTCATATTGATTGCATGTTTAATTATTTTACAATATTCCGATTGGGTTTCCACATGTCATTTACCCGGTAAAGGGGCTTACGCGTAAATGATACTTGAGACGCAAACTTTTTTCAAATGCTGAATCCCATTATGAATTCCCGAAAATTTCGAAACGTTCTATGATATACGTGCAACTGCAACGAAACGCATTGTTTGAGTAGCTATATTGAATATTGCTACGTGATTTTGTGCGTTTTCAGCGCCTGAGCTGTTTTGTTCCATCTTTTGTGGGATTGATATACTAACATATGATATTATTCTCTTTTCCCGTATATAACTATTTTTATTGAGTTTGGGAAGCAATGTAGACGAAGTATTAATTTTAATGCTTTTAACATGTATAATCATTTACTTTCGTTGAATGTTACTGCATCATGTATTCGGAGTAAACGCGTAGATATTTTTGGGTTTCAGTGATAAAAGTCGCCATCTAGAGATGAAGTTTTAGTACCTACGCTTTATTAATATAATACGCTTCTAAGATGAAGCATTTTTCGTGTCGAAAATAAAAACAGTAATGCAAATCTGTTCTTAATCTCAACTAATTCCAAAAAATGTCTCCTACAGGTTTAAACAAGCTAATGTATTTTCGTTATGCACACTTTTAATATACACATTGTGCACAAAATTTGGATCATATAGCATATTCACCTTGTCATTTGGCATAATCGTGATTGATGTCGATTGATATGAATCGCAAATTGAATTGAAAATGAACGACTGCCTACCAAAGAATTGATTCTTTCATAGTACTTAGGTTTTGGGTGTTAAAAACGTAAAAAAAACATAAGTTAGCGTTTAAATTAAAAGTAATATCTGTACTAGAATGAAAAAAATATATTTCCAGCTTTTTTTTCCTATCTGTGAATGTATTAGTCATATAACCATTCCATACTAATAAAATGCTAAGCTCTGTTAATAATATTTGTTACTTTTTATGAATTTATAAGGCAATATTTTATCTTTGATCTCATTCCAGCCTTTATATCAACTCACCAACCTGTCTGTTTGTTTGTCTGTTTGTCTGGTACAAATCTTGTAACTCAAATTTGACTCACTTCCTGTGAAGCAAAAACGCCGAAATTTTGCACACTTCTTCATTTCCGATGACAATACATGAAAATATAACTTTTTCTCTCCAACCCCCCTTTAATCACCCCCCAGTCAACCTATAGCCCCCCAAAACATGTTTTTGATCTAAGAAGTTCCAAATGGTCGATTTTCGTGTTTTGCGACCACAGTAAAAGTTATCCACTTTAGGCATATCCACATAGTAGGCATTTAAAAGCATAGGGGTGGCATTTTGAAACATAGGGGGCTTACCATTCACTGAAAATTTAATAAATATAGTGACTTTTTTAATACGTCACTTTTGGTTTTTCGGGGTCACTGAGTTTTTTTTGCTTTGTGTCATATATAAACGTTGCTCATCCCCTGTAATCTAAATATAAAGGCTGGTTTAAAAAAAAAAATTTTATAAGAGCTTATTCAATTGTTATCAACACGTCTTGTAATAGCTTCCATTCTTTGGAAAATCTTTTGAAGACGACATAGTGCACAGTGTTGAAACCAAGGTCAGAGCATTAAAATTTGTGGAACATACTATGTTAGTGTATCAGTGATTACATCTCATGCTACACAGTTTCACCAAATATCGCCACCACCTTAAGGTTGGTATTTGTCAAGTTACGAGGTGTGTTCAAAAAATATCGCGACTTTTGTGTTTTTTCAAAAATTATTTATTTATTCATGAATATCTATTTTGTCCCCTTCAAAGTAATCCCCATGAGATATTATACACTTGTGCCAACGGTTTTTCCAATCTTCGAAGCACTTCAAAAAATCATTTTTTTTTTTTCTTGTTCAGCTCCTCCTTCGATGCCGTCTTTATCTCGTCAATCGTAGCGTAACGTCGTCCTTTCATGGGTCTCTTCAGTTTAGGGAACAAGAAAAAGTCACAGGGGGGCAGATCTGGGGAATACGGTGGCTGCGGCATCATTAGTGTGTTGTTTTTGGCCAAAACGTCGCGCACAAGCAACGATGTGTGAGCAGGGGCGTTATCGTGGTGCAAAAGCCAATTTTTCTTCTTCCACAAATCCGGGCGTTTCTGGCGGATTGCTTCGCGCAAATTGCGCATAACTTGCAGGTAATATTCCTTATTGACCGTTCTACCCTGTGGCAAGAACTCATAGATATTCATGAATAAATAAATAATTTTTGAAAAAACACAAAAGTCGCGATATTTTTTGAACACACCTCGTATTGTACTTTCATGCACGATTTGATTATGCCGTACTTTCAGGTTCTTTATCAAGTTGCTCTAGTCATTATTAAATTCGGCAGTTTCTATTTTACCAATGACTTTCACTATCGAACGAATAGTTTTCATGGATATTGAATAGTCATTTTTGTATGGCTTTGATCTATATTCAAAAGGCCTCATGATTCGTCCTTTGTCAAGTTGTTTTCCTTTCATCGACGATTTTAATAATTATTAATTTTAATATAATATTTAATTATTAATTATTTTAATAATTATAATTTATAGCTCGAGGCCTCATATCGATTTCAATGAAGTAGTTATTATTAAATCTATTAAATCGTTACTTGCTTGGCGTGGTGGAAATGCGTAATATACATGATATAATCTAAAGTACAAATGGTAATTTCCACACGTTAATGCATAACTACACTACCGAACATGGTTTCGACATTCTACGCCATTTTTAAAGTATTTATACATTTTAAGATGCATTATTGAATTTATCAGGTTTTATTTTATTTTATCCATGACTCTTACTATTAGACGAATGGCTTTCATGGATATTGAAAAGTCATTGTTGTTTAACTTTGATCCATATTCGAAAGTAATACCATGCAATAAATTGCAATGTTTTGTTCCTTGACCCCATCATTTTGATCTTATCATGGTACATCTTTTGCCCAATTATTGTACTTTCATGGACGATTTCAACATCTACTATATTTCAATATGTACTCTGCGGCCCTTATTAACTTGCGATACATAATATTAGTAAAGTCATCAGTTTTTATTTCATTTTATCTACGACTCTCACTATCAGACGAATGGTTTTCATGGATAGTAATTTTTATATCCCTTTGATAAATTTTCATAAGGCTTCGTGATACATTTAGAGCATGTAAATTTATCTGTAGAAAAATAACCAAGTGCTATAGCATATAAGTAAGCCTTAATTTAGTTGAAAATTGAGAATTTACTTAAAACAGGGAGTTCTAAAATAAGATGAACAAAACTATGTGGATTATGTATTGTCAAGGTTTTGTATTTTATTGGACGATTTCAATATCTCATACTTCTAGGCCCTTTATTAAGTTACTGTAGTCCACCCATTAGTTTTCATTCCATCTATTGCTTTCACTATTAGACGAATGGTTTTCATGTGCATTGAATAGTCATTTTTATGTGTCTTTGATCTGTATTCAAAAGGCATATCATGCAAGAAATCGCAAGGTTTTGTTTCTTGCGATGGGACGTCGGCTTGGAGTGGAGTGGGAGGTTAAAATGGCAGTGTCAGACGTGAGACTAGGTACTTGTATTCCTCAGTGACCTTTACGTGTCGAGGATTCCTCCGACTTAGGATTGTCACTCGAATTTCCGCAGGTGGAAGAGTCCTCGTGCTGCTGCTTCTGCATTATTCATCGCGGTCTCGGGAAACGCCATCGACGTTGGAAGCAGAACGTGCCGGCCTCAATGAATTTTGGACGCATCTTTTGAATCTCTCTCTCTCGGACTTCAATTCTTGCAAAAAGAAAGCATCTCTCTGCCCCGCCCATCCACCCCAACACTCGGAACTATCTACTCTTGTGAAGAGAGTTCATTTGTGTCCCTCTTTCTTTCTCCTTCTGCTACAACTGCTTCAGCAACTTTTTAAAAGATCTCGAAGTATGAATCATTGAGGTCGTGCATGAAAGTACGATAACTTCTTTTACGTACGTAGTGAAAGTACGAATTTTATTTATTCATTTAAATAATTTTTCACACAGCCGTTGTGCCAATTCACAGTGATAATTTTAACAAAACATGAATTAGACCAAACACAATAACAATATAAAAACTAAAAAAAGAAGGAAAAAATGTAATCCAGAGCATATAATAACATAATAAATATAGATCACAGCCATGTAATAATCACTATTCAAAATACAATACAACCATTCTTCTGATGGTCAAAGTAATAGATTTAAAAAAAATGTCCACTGTAATGATAATTTGCATGACAACTTAATAAGGTCCTAAAAGTATAAGAAATCGAAATTATCCATGAAAGTACAACAACTTGACAAATGATGTGCCATGATGAGATCAAGATCCATGCACCATCATGAGATCAAGATGATAAGGTCAAGAAACAAAACTTTGTGATTTCATGCATGACATCCATTTTTATTATAGATCAAAGCTATAATAAATCACTATTCAATATCCATGAAAACCATTCGTTCAATGGTGAAAGTAGATAATAGATAAAATAAAAATTGATGAATTTTATAACGACTGCAGCGACTTGATAAAAGGTCTCGAAGTATGATACGGTAAGATCAAGATGATTACGTCAAGAAGCAAAACTGCATGACAGATATTTTTACCATAGATCAAAACTATTTAAAAATTATTATTCAGTATCCACGAAAATTATTCACCCATCCACCCCTATTCTCGGAACTATCTTCCTTTGTTAAGAGAGTTCATTTATGTCCCTGTTTGTTTATTCTTCTTCATCTTCAACTCGTTCCAGATTTCCTTCCTCCCTTCGATGTATCAGCAGATGCGTCCTTGAGCGAGGAAAGGGGGAGAGGGGACGCTGAAATGCTGGTCTTAATGCATCGAGATGCTGACGCGAGGAATGTGGCGAGAAGAATGCAGTTCCGATGTCCTTCCAGGGGTCCCTCTTGTACCCTCCATCCAAAGCTTTTCTCTCTGGTATGTGTCCTGCACTACTCCTTCTCAAAACCCCCCGTTTTTGAAGCGGTAAGCGTGATTTTTTAAAACCTCCTCCCCCTCGCTTACAACAGCACTGTCCGCTCTGTTCTTTATACTACTTTTTTTATCTTTCGGTCCCACGTTTTTATATTTTTTTGCCAGTTCTCATCCCGTGTTGGTTTCGAAAAATGTAAAAAGGAATAAAAAAATAAAATTCTTTTTCGGACCAGTCCCACGCCTTCCCGGTCCCAAAGAGTGGGACACACGAATACTTCGCGTCCATCCTCCTCGCCGCTGCATATCCGCCGTATGGATTGGATGGTGGTGGCTCGCTCACTCATTTCGGACGTCTCCTCCTCTACTCGTTTCTTGTTCTCGGTCATGTAGTGATTAGTGCCGTCGGGCCTGATGTCTGCCTTCTCTGTATGTGTGTGCGCACTTCCATATCTCACTCGAAGCAAGACCTTTGAAATGGGCCAGCGCATTCAGCCACAGATAGTCTTCAACCTAATGGATGGCAGTGGTGATGCATCCCGTGATGAATATCCTGCGGCCACAATGGGTGGATATGCCCCCATCGTACTCTCTTCCTGCACACAGCTCTGTTAATTGAACTACCCCTTCCCGCCCTTTTCTTCCCTCTTGAGTCACTCCCGTGATCCTCCTTATCGTGAGATGCGTGAAAAAGCGTTGTCATATTCTTCTGATGGATCTCTTAGAATGATAGCCGGAAAAGGTTTTTCATCTTGATGGTGTTTTCCTTTAGTACGTACTAAATAAATGGAGAGTTCTTTTCTTATTCTTGAGGGAGAACTACCATTCATTTGAGTGAGCCCGTCGACGATTTATTTTTTGCAAGGCGAATATATTGTCCTCATTTATTATTTCTTTATGATCTGATAAACATAAACTAAATGAAGAATGATCGCAGGCTTTCCCGGCGTATAGAATCGTGGAAGGTTACTCGGGAAATCCACCGGGTCAGGTTCTCCAACTCCATCTCGGCCGGCGCGTCGCGACGTTTCGATGTGTGAGTTGTTCTTCGTCATTATGCCGTGATGGCGAAGAATAACTCGTACATCGAAACGTCGGCCGAGATGGTGTTGGTGAACCTGACCCGGTGGAATTCCCGAGTAACCTTCCACGATAAACTAAATGATCACCGATAAATTTGCCGCATTGCACCAAATCCACCTCTGTGGCTGTTTCATCACGATTATCGGAGTCATTAATCTTCTATCATCTCTGTTCATTTTTGTTTCTTCATACAAGATTTCGTTATAATAAGGCTCCCACTCAGCTGTGAAAACCTTAAAACCGTGATCAAACCGTGAATTTCGTCTCCCGTGAAGAAAAACCTGTAGAAAGCCGTGAATTTCGTTATAAAACTTTAAAAATCTCTAAAATTTGATTGCAGAACTAAGATTGACAGATGAAAAGAAAAATCGATCTGTCGTTCATATTTCAAGGTCAGTCACGTGCAGATACTGTCCAGGAATTTATCTGTACACGTGTATTCGAAGCGCAATTATTGGTCCTTGTGCCAAACGACACAGTGACCTTAAGAGAGCCGCAACACCAAAGTAACCCAAGTGTTCATAACCCTGGCAAAAATTCAGATACTTCTTCACTTCCCTGCCACTCTGCTCCCTCCATATTCCCACTCACTACCTTTAGCCAGCCCTGCATTTTGCTAACGATAGGTGACGTCATAAGAGATATTATTGACGGGGTATTAGATACTTTCATTGCTGCGTTTGCTTTCACGGCGTATGTTGCGTTTGTTAAATTTTTTGTTTAAGTGCGCCAGGTGATTTTTACTAGATCAATATTTCTGTTTAAAATGGCTTATCAACAGGACCGTGAATTTGACGGCATTAAGGCCGTGAAAACCTGGAAAAACCGTGAATTTTATTTTTTAGTTATAGTGGGAATTCTGTAATGAATTCAGTTGACATTAAAAAAAAATTGACACATTTTTTTGATTAAACAAAAAGATAAAGAATGGCAGTAGCGTTACGACCGTTGAAGACGAGCTTCTGTTTCACTAGTGAGGCCGTAGAGCTCACCTTACCTGTGCTCTACTTTGTTATGTTTTAATCCATTATTTTCGAAATCTTAGCTCGCATCCCACTCACCTCCTTATGAGCTCTATGAATCGGTACTGCCCCATTTCCGAGTCCCTTTCGTAAGCATCCTCACGGTAAAATACGTGAAAAAGCCATTTCATATCCTTCTGATGTCGCTCTAAGAATGGTTAACGGTGGTTTCCTATTATTTTTTTATTGGCTAAATTGAAAGATTATTACTCCTGGAGTACGCTTTTTACGCTCTTAGATTTTGGAATGACGATATCTGTCTTTCGAGATTAAACGAAAAGTGAAAATTTTCAAGCGCGCGAAAACGCGATGTCTAAGTAGGAATGCTGGGAAAAGTCTGTGTGACGTATTTCTGGTTCCAGCTGTCGCCGTGTAAGGTGACCTTGGGGCGAGGCTTTGAGCGCTGATACGACGCAGGCTGCTATAAGGTAGCAGAGTACCCTGCTTGCAGGTAGCACTTGGCTTAAATAAGGATTATTTTTACCCTATCAAACGAAGGAAACTTTCCAAACTTAGGTAATTTTAATGAGTGATTATTAAGAGATGTTTCCCTGAGATCTGTGTCACATGCATGCATTGGTAATCTCAGACAATGTAAAACTCCTAACTATTCCTTTAGAAACTAGGTCCCAGTAACGTCATGTGGAGTGAAATCGCATGGGCGCCAATCTGGCCTTTTTCAAATGAGGTTAAAATTGACCATTGCCATTCGGCTTAATTGGGATTTCTAAAACCAAATAATTTTTATATTATGAATGCACTAACTTTGGGTAAGGAATCGCAATCAATGCATTTCGTTTTCTTTGATGAAGGAAACTACCTTATTGTGTCGGAATGGATTTTTCGTGGTATTAGTTTCTTTGAGTATATTCCGTTTCTTTTCTTTGTGGAATAGCTTCCATTGGATTCTGGGTAACGTTACCCAACGTCCTCTTTTACCCGGACAGTTCATCTTTTTTGATAGCGAAATCGGTGGCTATTCTTCAGATATCAACATTTCAGGGTTTCCACCCATTCCTAGTTGAATTTTCCAATTTCATACTGAAGTATCACGAATAACAGAAATATTGGATAAAATTTGGACATCAGAAGAGTGTTAATAGTTAAAAAATAAAAGTGAAGGCTGATTTGCATTCACCACTGTGGTAAGTATAGGAGAATGAAAGGGGAATGCGTAGACGAGGCTCCCATATCACATGCCTGATATATCATTCCATCCCATAAAGGACTGATTTCTGTTGCCACTTCGGTTGCATTTTAATTGGGCGTCTAAAATGTCCGCGGAGCGGTGATGACTGCAATGCGATCCACTTTTTCAAATATTTTGTACTATAATGCTTACCATTGCGAGGAATAGCATTGGAAAAAAAACGAATTTGATAGATCACATCACCATGTGTATGAATTTCGGTTACCCCTTTGGGAAAGGGAAAAAAATACCCCTAATTATACCTTATTTCCCCGTGAAACTCAGATCAATTTGTCCGTCAGCGACGCGGATGGCGACTTCTGTAAACCCATTTAAATGAGCGGTGGGTGACAACATTTTTAGAGGCCACCATTAGGATTCTCTTTAGTAACATTCGTGGGAAAATTTTATTAAATGTGTCATCTACTAGTCAAATATTCAAGTGTTTCTTTCTTACCTAAAGAAATTTGACAACACTTATTATGAGAGGATGTTATTTTATCCCCATTCTTGATGAATGATTCGAACTGATATGTATCAACTAAATGACCACCAACCACTTTGATCTATTATTATAAATTTGCATGGATGCTAAATCTCTATTGAGTTTCGTAAATTAATCATGGCGTCTAATTATAATAGCTGCAGAGTAACTGAAGTATTATCTGTCATCACTGCTCAGTTATGCTGTTGTGTACAAGAAATAATGATTCAAAATCTGATGCTTTCCCGTCGGCAGAATGGAGGGAGATCATCCGGCTGGAAGCCCGAATAGCCTTTTTTGAATAATGATTCAGTTTGCAACTTTTATTGGTATATTTTAAAACCGTCTTTGTGATTTAAACAATTATATCCGAAGATTACATGCCTCAAACTCTGTAATCTTTTAAGCTCAAAAGCTCTTTAATTTGAGCTAGTTCCTCACGAGTCATTCCCGTGACCCTTATTTCCAACGATGTAAAAAGGCAGCGTCGTAGAATAATGCTGTAGAATAATGTGATGCTCTCTTCTCTGAAGGGTCGTGGAAAAGGTGTTAGTTTCTTCCAGTAGTTAAGTATATAATGGAATAGTCAAACTCTTTTCTTTGCTATGAAGGGGATCGGTCGTGGATCAAAAATCTTTGAAGTAAAGGGAATATTTTTCCCTCATTATTTCCATGCATTGCCGTGAGATGATATATAAACTGGAATCATTTACTCTGATCTATTATATTAGCTCCACGTGGATGGTAAAATTTAATGTGTCCTCTGTAATTTAGTCATCTTACCATAATGTGGGACCCGTCGAAGAACTTATTTTTTTGTTACCGATGTTCATTTTTTGATCTTTCTGAAAAAATTTTCTTTTAATAACACCTATAGCTTATGGAGGGAGGACTATGGGGCACACTTTAGTTCTATTGTAATTTCATCAAAGTGTATATTAAATTCACTTGTCGCATAACGTCAGCTTTCTTACATAGCCTACCACCTCTTCATTCTCTTTCATGATACTGCTTTCTATCGTGAAATGCGTAAAAAGGTGGTTTCCCATTCTTCGGAGAAGTACTCAAGAATAGCTGGCCGGAATGACTTCGTGTTCGCGTCGTAATGTACTCGACGGCATATTTTTCTGTTTGTGGAGGAGTTGTATCATCATTTTTCTCGGTCAGATGAAGCTTTTCCTGCACTTCATTTGTTAATGTGTCTCGTACATTCGAAGCTTTTAGAAGACGTCGCGAACTTTTCCTTTCCTCCTTCTGCGTAAAAGAATCCGAAATTTGAATATAATAATTTTTAACCGATTCAGGCGTGATAAAGTGGAATTTCAACATATTGAAATGAAGAGTAGTCTCATTTTTCCACAATTTTTTAGTGCGTTGGACGTATTTCGGCTCACGGAGCACTAATCTTATACGTGATGAATGGCTCTGTGAGCCGAAACGTGTCGTATGCATAAAATAATTGGGTAAAAGTGCAACTACCTTTATTGTCAATATAATGATTTTAATTCATTATATAAATACTCACCAATTTCTCAGCCTTAATAAATGTTTCATCATTCATGAGAACAAATTTTTTTAATGAACATTTTTAAATTATAAAATGTATAACTCTTCAAGAGGAAAATTCCTTTCCATCCATTAGTAGTATTATGTACCCTCTTTCCTGCTTTTCGTTGTGCCTGCTAACGAAAACTACTGACGCCTCAATACTCCTCGTGCTGAAATTATCGGGCATTGAATTCAACCCTTTAAGGAATACTCTCTGATATCTATAAGAGGTTGATGTGGCGGAAATAGCTCCCAATTCACGTTTTTCTTACTGTGCAAAAGAAAAGGATCTTTCTTTGCTGGCCGTGCAAATTTGAATTATATTTTTTTATGGCTTTTCATCACCATATGGCATTATTCTCTTCATCTGAGTTAGGTGGAGGTGGACCGTTTTTTTCCGTATATTTTTTTCGCGAGACGCGAGCCATTGGGAGGATCCTTAAGCTGGTAGAAAGCAGGAAAGGAGGAAGTGAGTTGCATCGGGTAATTGAATCAGAAAGGGAGGTGGAGCGAGAAAGGGTGGGCGAGCGAGGGTGGGAAAAAGGAAGAATGCAAAATGCTGAAGGACGTCGCGCCACTTGAAGCGTATTGATTGAGGAGGAAATGCTTTTCCCAATCGAATTTCCCCATGTCTCTCTCCCTCTCTCTTTTTTTTCTCTCTCCCTCCATCTCCCCCTCCTTTCCTCGTTTGACTCACATTTACTCATTCCTTTGACTCCGGCGGACTTCTACGCCTTACGCCCCTACAGAAGCTCAACGTAGGGGTGCTGATATCATTTCGCAATCGCAAGAGAGAGAGAGGGAGAGAGAGAAAATACGGCAGTAAAATGGTCCTCCATTCTGACAGTGTGGATAGGAGATGGTATACCACTAGCATTCGTATGAAATCCGCATACTCATGGAAGGGGCAGTTTCTTTCCCTGGGGGTGGTGTTTGGACCGTTCTAGTTAGGTCCGACGATAGACACTTAAAAACTTAACAAATGGGATAAACCTTGCACACTCCAATGCAAAATTCCTAGAAGTGAGAGGAGGCTTAGAGAGATTGTATTCTTTTCTTCGTTCCGTTTTCCTAGCTTATGTTATGTCGTTCTCTTGGTGTTTTTACAATGACGGTAGCTAATGGTACCCTGTAATTAGACAAATGGCCATGTGAAATATAACTATTGTGATTCAGTTTTTGGTTGTTTAATATATCTATGTTATCCGAAGGCTGAAAAAACGAGTCCAAATAAGTTCACCACATTTCAGGTACATTTCGTGAGCATTAAGTCACTATTATATGATGCGAGACTGAAATGGTTAGTGGACAGAATTGTTTTTCAAAACACAAAACTATACTACACCACTCTTTGCAAACGATAGTTGAACGGCGCGTATGCTGGTTCATATCACGGTCAAGACAGTATCATGTCAATTCGTAAACGGCTATTTTATAACCGACATATCGTAACCGACTTGTCGTAAACCAACTATCGCGGCGGTGCCTCCTTCCTTTTTCCAACCTTGTCCTCCCCCTTCTGCGGTGCAGAGGTGATAAGCTGATAGCTTCTGACTTCGGCTCAGGAGAGCAACCTCGCGAGCCCGCCGTATCCTTTCTGTACCAGTTAGGTACTCGTGATAGATATTCGCTTGCAAAATTTTAGGTTGGATACTGTGTATTTTGTGCCATTCAAATTCCACTCTCTCGACATTCCGTATATCGATGCACAGGAAATATCGGCGAGATATCGAAATATCGAGACCGCGTCGTATCGAGCAGTCCTTTCTCCATCCGCGGAAGTAGCGGAGCACGGCTGGGTGATTTAAGAGAGGCCATTCTGGACGGAAGGTTACCGATTAATCAATCTCCGTTCAAAAAGAAGAAGACGAAAAAATATCGCAGAGGAAGAAAATGAAAAAGGTCAAACCGCTTTCGCCCCAGCCTCCTCTTTCCAACCCCTCCGCCTACCTTACAATCCCCACGTCACTCCGGCAACGGCGTTCAAACGTCAAAATAAGCCAATCGGAATTGGAGAGGCGGGCGAGGAAGGGAGGAGTATGAGGGAGGAGCCGATTGGGGAGGGAGGGTTTTGAATACATGAATTCCAACCCTTGTGCTGAGCGAAAGGGGTGGGATTAGCCTTCCTATCATTTTTTCCTGCTCTTTCACTTGTCCTTCATGTCTCTACAGTTGCGTAACTTGCGAAGGTCGCAGAGAACAGCTCCGAAAAAACTGGTGAATATTTTTACCTTTTATCTAATCGCATAAAGAAAATAGCGAATTTGCAGTTTCGTCAGATATTTTATCTCAATCAATGCGACATTTTCTCAGTCAGATAGGTACCTGGGCCTACCTTGTACAGCCATTGGTGGAAACGTATGCCTACTTAATTGGGCCAGAATTTCATCTGCTACACTGATGGCCGTCAGTCTTAATATGGCTAATGGTAGAAATATGCTTCATCGGGCCAGAACTCTTGTCTGCCGCACAGATGTTAACCTGTGTTAATTCCCTCATCGGCGTGCGATTAAGCTGACGGTCCATAAGAAAGCTCGGATGCTATACAATGATTTTTTATTTTTGTGCTAATATAATGTTTAAATATTAACTGCATTCGGGTATAAAAGTGGAGGTAGTCCTGGAATAGCATTTTACTTCAACTGTTTTTTTATTAAATATTGATTCTAGAGGCCTGACTCTTAAAGACATGAATTTTAGCCGTGGTGATGAGCAAAATGGGTAGGATTAGCCTTCCTACCATTTTTTCCAGCTCTTTCCCTCATCCTACATGTTGCAGTTGCATAACTTGCGGAGGTCGTTCCCATATACCATGGATGGCTTGTAAGAGAAAAAAACTGCAAAGATCTAACTTTTTTACCTTGAGTCCTATCGGGTAAAAATAACATTTTTGCAGTTTTGTTGGATGTTTTATCTCAATTAATGCGATATATTCTCCGTTCAATACAGCGGTAGTTACCTAGACTTCATGCGGCTAATGTTGTAAATATATGCCCGCTTCATCGGGCCAGAATTTCATCCCGTACACTGATGGTTGATAGTCTCAATTCTAGCATTGTCTTGCAATTAAACTGGTAGTCCATGCGGAGGCTGAGATGGTTAGAAATGAATTTTATTGTAGCACCAAAATAATGTTTGAATATTAAATATGTTCAGCTATAAAAATAAAGGCAATGCTGTATTTCTTTTTTTCATTAAATGTTTACTTCATGTAAAAATTAATTTGTTTAGGCCTTTTGATTACACGAATGCAAACCGTGGTGTTGAGTAAAAGGATTTGGATTGGTCTTCCAATTATTTTTTTCCTGCTCTACCTCTCATCCACCATGTCTCTACAGTTGCCTGCATGCGCAGGTCCCTCTCATAAGCCAGGGAAGACTTGTAGGAGAAAATAAACTACGAAAAAACTGGTGATTTTTCCCTTGTGTCTATTCACATAAAATGATGCATTCGTCCAAAAACTACGACGACTAATATATTTATTCATCACCTTCGATCTTACGGATAATTTTTTAGAGCAGGAGAGAAGTGAAGCCTTATTAAACATTGATAAGAAGACGGAACAACCTCATACACCATAACTTGTGACACGATGGCACGATGAAGACAATTTCTAGAGGACAAATTGATGGCGAGAACGGAAAAAATTAGCTTATCAGAGAATTTAGTGGAGTGCGGTTGCAAACCAATCTTAGGATTTTTGACCAGTGATGATGGAGACCACGCCCATTGTTAAATGTTGCAAATCTTTTGAGGTTGAGGAGCCTGTAATATTCAAGGATTGACGTTTTTTTTGTTAAAATGTCATGGAAGTAAAGAGTTTTATTTCAAGTTATTTGCTCTTTTACTTTGAGAACTTTCCTTTTTTTGCGTAAAATCCGTGACATATGTTATGATAACCCTTGCGAGTTATGTTTTAGTGGTGCTTTTGAGAGGGTCTGCCTCAGCTCTGTGAATTAAAAAGGTACTTAATTTTTGCCGAATGCGTCATCTATAAAAGTGTTAAATAAAAAAAAATAGAATGCATAAAATGAAGATCAGTTAATTAACATATATTACAACTTTTTAGCTTTCTGAAGCGTATTTTGATCCATTTTAATTAAATATTTTCCGCTGTCGCAGCTTTAATTAGTGGTATTCAATTTCGTAAATATTCATTCCTAAGTTTTTTTTTCAATTCAAATTAATTATATACTAATCCAATTGTTGGATAAAAGAATTTCACGGTTCTTGCTCCTTTCTGTGAAAATGGCACCAGTGGATAAAAATATCCCAGGTATGCCCTTTTTTTCTTCATGCGAGTCATTTTTAAACGACTCATTTCAAAGCGTTACAAATAGCATTACAACGCCTGTTTTCATTGATCGTATGACGCAGACATATTTGTCGGCAAACGAACGGAAAAAGGAAAACTTGAAGCCGTTTAGCATTAAAATTGTTAATTTATCCGGTGTTTAATTGGAAATATCTTAACTAATCGATTCGGAAAGTGTTTGAGCTTTCAATTATCTAATCGATTAAATGCGTTGCAATTGCGTAAATTATTGAATCGGAATCGTGTCTGAGAGTCAGCAAATAGTATAAAGTCACGCACCTCAATGAGCACGGCCCACACGGTAAATACTTGGAATGATGGCTGACATCCTGGATTTAAATAGCATTTTCAATAGATTTTTCAAAAGTTAAGTTCGTAATTTGAATAATTTGTTATGAAGCAAAAATTTCATTGATTACTTATTTTACGCTTAGGGCTAATGATTAATTGAAGGTGTAACATGCTGATCAATTTTGACATAAAATTATACGTCGTCAAATTTGACTCAAATAGGCTCATAACGATAAATTAATTTCATTAAATCAACTCCATTTTTCAGAAAGTTGATTGAGAAACAAGGCTAAATGTTAGGCAAAGATTTATATAGCAATGAAGAACAGAAACAGATAAGAGCGATACGGATATCGTCTTGATAAAACCTCACTATATTTTCCAGGCACGACAGATACGTTAAAATAAGAATGGTGATTCGCATAACGCATTGGCAAAGTAATTCGTTCTCCTCGTAACAATGAAGGAATTCAATAAATTCTAGATCATCCTGAATTCTGGCAGTGAAATCTCTTACTACGCGCACTTAAGGAGGAACCATCATTTCAAACATGCCCGAAAACCTCCCCTTATTTTGACATATGTTGTTGCTCATTATTTTTTCTATCGAATAGTGAAAAAATATTACTATGTCACCGGCCATTTAAGAAAGATTTATGGATTTGAAAATGACGGATTTCCACCTTGAAATACATTGTCTTTATGGGAGAATGATGACCTTCCCTTGTAAAACATTTTTTATCTCAAATTTGGCCCGAAATTTATCGTTGAAAAATTAGCACAGCATAGAATAGACATCGATGCTTAATATATGTATTTTTTTAGAAGGGGTTACCGATATGTTAGCGCCAGTATTTAAGTTTAAAGAACATACTTCCGGTTTTCTGCAGAGCGAGCAGCCATTATGCGGCGGAGGTAGTGGCAACGTTGCAAATATACGGAGGTTAAATATGAAGAGCGATATTGCACCTGTCGACCGCTGCATAAATCCAGTGAATTGGATTTTTCGGAGTCATTTTTATACGTATTCATTAAACGAATATTCAGTTCATCTCGAAACGTGCTATACACCGAAGTATGAAATTTATCAGTGCTGGTTGTTAAAGTAATTCCTATATGCGACTACATTTTATTGAACTTGCGAATAATCATGACCGGAATTCAATACATCCATTGAAATTGTCGGCGTATCGCTTCAAAAGCGAAAATGATAGAATATAATGAGACTTGCGATAGTTTATCTGTTCTTCTGAATACTACTTCAAATTTTTTTACGTTTATTTCGAAAAATATGCATCGTTTTCAACTTGTAGAAAATACTTATTTAAATAGAAGTTCTAAGCGCAAAGTAGAAAATCTAGCGCATTATGTATTTAATCATCAGTTTAATTGATATTAAATGTCTAGAATAAGGTGTACAGGTAAATGAATATACCACGAGACAAGCATATTGCCGTTGGGTACCGACTATGTAGTATTTGGAAATACAACTTCGCGAACGTACTAATTAATCGAATACTCACCCATGTAATTCTTCGAAAGTATAAAATAAAATAGACAAGAGTATTTCCTTTTTCACTGACCAAACAATTTACTTTGATACGTTTTCCAAAGGTCCAATTAGCATAATTTTAAAAAACAACAGTAAATACATTTACCTATTCTTGAAGTCATTGCAGGAGGATAAAAATTAGGATGCATTCCTGAACAATCGATGGCAGCTGACATAAGTGAGTCCGTAGAAGTTGCAATGCCAGCCTTCCAAATTTACTGAAACTTCGGCACTAGGAACAAGTATTATTTAATTATCCTGATACTAATGATTCGAATTACATTTGGGTTATAACTGACACATTAGTTTCTAATTTTCACTAATCAACTCCTTATTAATAGAATGGATGAGGCTATTGAATGGAAAATCTACAAAGAAATAAACATTAAAGAGCTTTGTGTCATAATTTTGTGCTTTATGTGCTTTATGTGCTTTAATCTTCATAAATCAAGACATAAACATTGATTATTTAAACAATGATGGACACTTTATGTTGGGAAATATTGCAAAAATTTCTTAAGAAATTAAAAATGCACGTAAACGATTCGGTATCCTTCAACAGATGCACTCGTTGAAATCGCTTCGATGGAATTGATGGATTCACTTTCGGCCACATTTCGTTTCCTCAAATAATCCAAGCTCTTACCTTTACCTTCAGACACAAATTTGCCTTTAAATCGGCATAAAGACGCCATCACTTCAGCCCAAAGGTATATTTAATAACTTAAGGCTAAGTAAAAGGGATAATAAAACGAGTAATATTGTCACAATGCAACGTAACTCTACGAGGTAACGTAAACAAACAAAGGTGCTCAACCGCTGTGAAACTACGATATGTTGGCAGCGTTGTCAAGTTGGTGGTCAGCAATTATAAATAAACCATTTTTCCAAATTAGGTTGAAATTAACAGAGCAAAAGGTCTCATTAGTTAAGTTCATTTTACTCATCACAAATGATGTAGTTATAAAGCTTTACTGTATTTCCAGAGAAAGTATTTAAATTCTTCCGATACCTAAGAGTCAATATAACAGCCATTCTTCATATCACTAGATTATTCCATTTTAAGTAAAATTCATGCATTGTACAGCTATTTTGATTGATTTAGCATTAATTTTAATTTTTATGAATGACTAATTTAGCGATTTTAACTCGTTGTTATCGAGTTTATCTAACTAATGAAAGCAGTATTTCGAAGCGCAGGTTCCTCCTTAATCTTGTTAATATTACCGCACTATTAAATATTGGATTCTTGCACCTCCTGCCTCACACTGTGGTCTAACTATTACCCCACATTAACGGAATAGTATGTAGATTAAACGCGAAAAGAAACGAAATTTTCAATTTTTTGGTAAACTATTCCACACTATGAGTCAATAAAATAATGATGTGGCCTATTTCTCCATGGTGAAAATTTTGTGGATAATTTCGTAATTTACGATAAGTAAGTAGCAAGAGGAACAAAATAATGAATTCGTAATTATTCCCAGGTCGGACAAAAACGATGAGAAAAGAGAGATATTTTGCCAAGCGTTTAGGTTTAAAATTTCACTTTTCCCCCGAATTATAAAATAAATTTAGTAAATGCATGATCGAACCTAGACAAATTTATTATTCAACACACATAATTTTTCAGTGTTCTGATCCTGGTTGAAAGCTGATATCCTCATACCTTCACCCATAAGCAAATTACTTTTTAGGTGTGAATCGCATGAAAATCGTATCGTATCGTAAGAAAAATCATTAATCCTAATTTTTGAGCAACAATTCCTCATTGCAAATCAATAAATTCATGATCTTGTTGTGCTGAATTGGCTGTAATACTCGTTAGCTATATCCCTTCCTTTAGTAAAAGTAAAGGTGGCTTTAACCTTCACTCTCCCCTCCCCCCAATACTTCAATCTATCCCATGTTCTTTCACGTCCTTTTGCCCCCATATATTTTCCATCCCTCTTCAGTCTACCATGCCAGAAGAAGACGTGCGGGGTACGTTCGTCAATTTTTTTTCTCCCAGCCTCCTATTTTTTCCATCATTCTCCAATTTTTTGCCTCGTCGCGCATTCCACCCCCCCCCAACATGCATGCGGGGGTCCCGCACCACCACCCCCTGCCATACCCCTTCCGCCCACCTCCCTCTTCGGATCATCCCGTCCTCCTCCCAACGAATTCCACCGACCAGGTTATTGTGTTAAGAAGAAGAGGACTTGGAAGGAATTTCGCGTAGGGGAAAGGAGGCTGCTCAATCGAACTCACTTTCTGTCCGTGAGGGCTTGCGGGGGTAAAGTTAAAGGCATGAGAATAGCAGACATAGTTAAAGAAGGCTTTAAAGGCTGAATTATAAGATTTTCTTTCTTATACAAGGGTCCAATTATGATTTTAACTATACTCTTCAATAAAGGGCAAAATAATAGCATGATCCATCACTGTCCACATCATTCATTGTCTATTAAATATAAACTTTTCTATCCTTGAATCAAGGTGAAAATTCAGCATGGCTTGTTTCATGTTTAACATCCTCGTAAATGGAGGAGATTGAACATGAAGGATTACAAAAAATTTTTCATTGATCATTGGTGTGATTATTTGAAAGCTTTCATCAATTTAAAATTTTTTATCCATTTGTGCCTACGTCAATGCAAGTGTCTGACAAGGAGTGTTGAACGAGCCATACAATGGAAACACAAATAAATGTTTCGAAAGTCGATTCAAAATTATTGCGACTTTAATAACTTAATTATTCTTTTATCTGTTAAGTATTTAATCACAAATGGGCTCTAAAGTATTGTATCGAATTCGATGTCATTCTAAATGATTACAAAAAGGGCATGATTCTAGATTGCACTTCAGTTTTCCCAGTGCTCTGATAGGGATATATCTCAGTCGGGAATTTCATGATGGAACAAACACCAAATGAGCCGACCATTCTCGTGTTACGCATATCGATTTTTTTAAACCCTTTCCTCTTATTTAATTCACATGGATGAGTTTTTCGTTCTTGCTTTTGAGCGCTTCATGATCCAATCGGCTTCAAAATTGAATTCAGGTCCCTTTTTGGTTAGTACTACTTCCTTCCATCTCAGCCGTGGGATGGATTTCATTACGTGCATCATTCAATAACAGCCATATGAGCTTTGCGGAGTCACAAATTACGAATCTCGGAACGATCAAATTTAATTCTTGTTCCTGCGGCATGTAGGAGGTTTATTGAAAATCGAACGTATGACCATGATTTCGGCGTTGTAAGTGTATAAAAGATACCTTGAAATTACCATATACAGTGAATAAGTGGCTCATCTATAGCTTTATTAATCTTTTGTGAATCGTCAATTTTTTACGTGAAAGCATGTATAATGCAGAAATGGTTTTGATTCGTGAATTAAATTCTCTTTTACATGGTACAAAACCACTAAACACATCTCTTGTTGTCTATCAAGGATGGCAAAGCTTGGAAATAAGTTAAATAAAAGGATATAAAAGGAAGCTATGGCGTGGTGGATGGATTTCATAACATCAATGAAGATACTTTTTGGTTTCACAATAAATTTTACATAGAACGAGCTGTTTTTGCTGTCAATCGATCTTCAGGTACTTTGAAAAACATGGATATTATTTCAACATTCCTGACGATGGCTTGACAGCTGAAACTGCGCGTTCTATGTTAAATAAACAGTGGAATTCACAAAATCTTTTCATTGATAATACCTAGTCATATACTCCGTCAAATCTCATGCCAGCATCAGAGGATTGTCTATATACTGTCTAATCTATCTTACGAAATTAATTTTATATAACTCACAGTCTGCATAGAAAATTTGAATTTTAAACAGTTATCCCAGTCTTCATTGAAAGGTTTATATGTTTATCTTATGTGTAGCTATGTCTGCAATGCTAAGACTATGGGAGAAACATTTTATAACAACCTAGTAAAAAATATGTATCGTTTTGAATTTTCACAATTTTAAAGTAGTTATTCGTTCCTACCGTGAATTACGTTATAGGTATTTCGAAATTTGCTGAGTTTTGGTGATAATCCACATTGAGGAACTATGAGAAGTTTTATTTTATGGTAATGCTGTGGAAAATTTTCTCCGTGATACTATTTGCTTTGCTTTCTTCTAACTTTTATTTTAGCATTTTTTTACTTTATGACTTTATTATGTAACTTGATTCAAGTTCAATAGTCAGCGCGAGGGATTACTGCAGCGACAGCAAACTCAATTTTCTATACCACGCGTGGAGGAGGCTGGGTAGCGAGGAAGAAAAAATGATGTAGGAGGGATATTTAGGCGATAGGAAAAAAATAAAAATCACTCACATTTTGTCCGCTTCGACTCCAACGCTAGCAGTTTGACCACTCGGCCGTTGGTATTAAGATTAATTTTAATTTCTTCCAACAACATGTTCCGTTCATCTCTTTCATTTTCGTTGCTACTAGCGATGAAATATGGTATTAAATGTAGCAGTAAACATATCAGTATTAAATATATATATTTAATTTTTTATATTACTCAAATTTTCACGTAAAAAAACGGTATAGATCTCCTACAGCCGTGTTTTTTCTTGCTTAAACTGTGCGTTACATCCCATATCAGTTTACTCTTGATTGGCTGTTTTTATAATATCACGATATATTTTTTTCACAGAAGGAAAGCTGATGTTTACGAATTCTTTCGTTTGAGGTCACTAGTTAAACAAAACAGTACTATGAATTGCTTGCGTAACTTTAACTGGAATTTGGGTAACAGTAACTTTTAAATATTCCTTAGGTAAAATTACGGTTGTAACATGGTCAAGTTAACTCCAATTAGACAATATAAAATTTTCTTCATGTATATAAGTTTGTACTAGGTAGTTCTCTGTATTAATGCCAAATGGGAATTATGAATTCGGTTAATCCCATGTGCTTACTTCAACAGAGAGATATGCATTATTCGTCCCTCTGAGACCTGAATCACATTATAGACGGGGAAAAAGTTATGAAAGAAAGAAAAAGAAAGAGTTTAAAATGATATTTTATTAAGATTTAAAATGCCGTTATTTGAAGGTATACTTAATTTTTTGTAATGATAAAAGTTTAGTTCAAAATTTGAATAGTTTTCATTTGGGGAACCAGCTGAAATGATTTTTTTCCAAGAAGTTTTTAAGTAGTTTTAATAACGTCTAGCCATATTATACAGGTATTTTACAATTCCTTCTACAAAGTAACTCGTGATAAAAGAAGTGGAAGTTGAATAAGTTGCATGCCGAAAGTAAAAGACTGGTAAACATGGGAAGCTGCAATACCGACTAGCCTCGAATTTATGGCCTCGAAAACAGCAAAAAAATACCCCTTGCCTTCAATGTAAAGCAGGTGGACTGAGATTGGCTAACATTTCTTTGAAAGCGCCAAAATAAATTAAAACCAGCGTGAGCAGCTTGCTTGCAGCAGTAGCTTGGTATATTCATTCAGGATACTTCCCTATCTTTCTCATTTTATATGAAATGAAGCCATATAGTCGACTATTATGAACCTCTGCAAAAAAAGAATGGTGTTCTCATTCCCTCCATATTTTATTTATATATATTTTTACGTGAGATTCAAAGCTCAGCATCTCTTATCTAATACCCGTGAACTCATGCAAGAAGGCTTTATATATCACTCATCCTAGTTTCTTTGAATACGTTTCTGAAACAGATGAGTCATGTCTAGCCCAATTCGAAGCATTCAAATGATTCTCTGTATTAGGCTTCGTGTAATAAATGCTTGCATCATTTTAATCACTTTCTACAGAGGGGTTTCAAAGACTCATACTGGTACTCTTTTAAAGTTGATAAAGCTTTTATATAGATATTTTTGAGCTGTAAATCATCCTAGAATTTAATGGTGTGTGATTCCTTCCGTGAAATAATATGATTTGTAATTGGTTAATTTACTGAAGTTATACCCTTATACCTCGTCTTTCACTACCCCCTTTTGGGAAAGGTGTACGAATACATTTGGAGTAAAGAAACTTTAAAGAATGCATTATAATGGTGGGTACCCTTATCAATCGAATTACCTGGAAAATAATGGAATACATTACCTCTGGTAAGTGCCGCAATAAGGATTCAAGCCAAAATTGAAAAATACCAATGAAAGCTGAATTTTATACCACACAGTGATGTATCTCGTCTTCTCGACGCTTCATAAACATCCATTAATGTAAAGATTATCAATTCGCCGCTAAGCTTTTTTTTAACTCCTCACTAAACTTCAATTACGGCTTATAGGTAACGCCCCTGGTTTTCTCTTGGAGGACATATGCCTCCCACTTGACTGGGTAGCGATTTTTAGCGATAGATTAATTGTAAAAAAATACCTTGCGGTATCATCTTAAACTTTGCGAAGTAAACTCAGTAAATCATTTTTAACATTTTCTAAGAATAAATATAATAATTCTAAAAATAAGAAATAAATACATCTGGAAACATGCTGAAGTGATTTTTCAAATGTGAGATTGGGGCTAATGTCATACGAAGTTCATTTGATGTACCCTGAAATTTTGAAAGTGTTAGCACGAGCTTTTAGCGAGAATTACGTCACAGAACAAGGGCAGGTTAGTTTAAGGTCTTCGGGCACGTAGCCGGGGTAGAGTAACGGGGGCCTCAGTTCCCCCGAAATATTTTCCCTGGTGGAGACTGATCACCATACATCCGCTTAGGGGAGAGTTACTCCAGGAGTAATTATGCACTATTGTCAAATATTAATAGCTGTGGACGATTATCAGTCTCTCAAATGCGAAGAACATAAACTATTGCTGCCTGAGCCATTTGGTTTAAACTGGCTTTATAGGTTCCAAATATCTGACGAATAACGGAAGCAAACGCCGATAGGGACCAAACCACAATAATTTCGTTCGTTCCAGTAAAAAAATACCAATGATGACCAAACCATTTCGATTAGTTAACCAAATTTGTTGCTTATTCGACGGATTGAAAATCCGAGGGGTGCGAGTGATTTTTAAAAACTAAGTTAGTTACCGTAATTTGGTAAACAAAACACGAGATCAACTGGATAGTGCATTTTATTATCCCGTCCATATCCACTCAAATCCATAATGCATTTGATTATCCACTAGAATTCAGCACAAAACAGAGACTCACTCGTATCCGTTGGCTACCAAGTGTTTGTATATCTCTTCTATCCACTAAACTTAGTATAGAAAAAAACCACTTTTACTCTTTGTCTTCTCACTCATTTCTCATTTTATATCTTATAATGGTTTTATAATGCGTGGGAATTGAAAAAAATTACCATTTAATATAGACAATCCACATATCACCCAATCCCTTCTCAAAAAAATTTCTCTGACTACTGATTTCTCCTCTTAATATTTAAGTCAGAATCGCCATTGCAGTCGGGTGCATTCATGAGCGTGCGCTAAAAGAATATGGAGTGGGAGAGAGAGAAGTTTGATATGAAGAATTTAAGCAAAAGAAGGCCAAGCAAGAAACAGGTGGGGCCAACGTCTGTGAGCACTTGCCCCAGGAGCACTTATCATCTGCCTTTCTCTAATGTATTAAAAGTTGTGGACGATTACCGGGTCTCATATCCAAAATTTGGAATTGGATATTAATAAACTGTTTCTGCCAGATCCATTTGGCTTAAAAAAGCTCTAAAGGTTCCATCTGGAAAATTATATGTCTGACTAATAATGGCAACAAACGCCGTCTGAGACCAAAAGATAATAATTGCGACTGTTTAAGTAAAATAACAAACGGTTGCTATAACTATGAGAATTTATTTAAACAAATTTTTTGCTTATTTAATAAATTTATGGCTTTCCAATGCGTGGAAACTGCAAAAAATTGTCATTCGGTATGGACTACTGACTTTACGAACGGATATACATATGGGAATTTTTCCTCCGAACCTTTACTTTACTCCGTGACTTTGATAAAGCTATTCCTTATTTTCATTATGATTAAAAACTTTTGGGCTATGTCGCCGCGTCAATTCTTGGGTGGCCCCCAAGTTTTTAATCATAATGACGAGCACCCGCGAAAGTTTTAACGAAGAGTATTCCTTATTTTGTTAGAACATTCGCTTCATGCATGTGTTAACGGCTGGTATCCTAACACCCCCTGTCACACACATTTTTAGGAGGCTATCGGGGTGGTATGTAGATGAAGATATCCCCAATCCTTTCTCGAAAAAAATTTCTGACTGGCAAACTCTTAATATTTACGTCGAAATCACCGTTGTAATCGGGTGCACTCATGAGCGGGCGCTTAAAGTGTGTGTAGTGGGGTAGGGAGAAGTGTGATATGAAGAAGGCAAGCAAAGGTAGGCTTGGCTAGGCTTGCATGGGCGTGTATGGGAGGAGGGGTGATATGTGCATGCATGTTTAAGCCGATGATGCAGGCGGGTGGTCGCCTGGGGTTGAAGCAGGAAACGGGGAGGGTCGCATGAAAGTCTTTGGGGGCAGGCAGCGTGCTGGTGTGTGCTTTTCAATGGTGTGTGTGTGTGTGTGTTTGGCGTTAGAAAGAATGGCTAGGACCGCGCGCCCTACTTTCAACGGCTCTCCTACCCCACTTCAACGGCGGCACCGCTTCATCGTACCTGCCTGACTTCCCCTGTGGCTGCGGGGCTCAGTTCCGGGTGCACGGGAAAAAGGGTTATTTTCCATATTTTTTCCGGTTATGCACGTACAAACTAAGGAGTGCGATGCATCGAGTTTTCGATGCGTTCTCGTATCGAATTTCGATTAATCGTGTGTTGATGTTGTAAGGACACCAGGACTTGAGCTTTTTCGTCGCGCAAGAAGTGTGATTAATCGAGTTTCCAATGATTTTGTTGATAGGAACGCGTAGTAATGTTCTCATTCATGTGTTAAGGCCTGTTCACAAGTTTGCGTGGTGCGTCAATCGCGAAATACTTTTTTTTAAGGATTAATAGTTTTTGTGTATCGCTATAGAAAAATCTGTCATCCCCGCTTCTGGTAAATGTTCAGAGAAATGTGAGCTTTTGTCGACTAAAGACTCTTTGGAACTATACCCTATTGAGTTATTTTGAACCAACATACATATAGTTTTGAGATTTTATACTCATGTCAAGTTAAAATCACGTAAAAAAGGCCTAGCAGTCGATAAATTAATCCTTTTCTGGTGTTGTATTATAGGATATCTCCCGGCTTTTCGTGACCTTTACTGATTTCTTACTCAAAGGTGATTAGGCTGTTTCTGGTGTTAGTTGAAATATATACTTTTCAATGGTGATAGACACATCCCACAGACTTGAAAAGTATATATTTCAATGTACAACGGAAGCACCCCAATCACCTTTGAAAATGCGAGCAGCGTGAAACGCCGGGAGATAACCTGTATCACACGGTGAGACCCGGAAAAGTTTTATTTTATCAACCTTGAACCACGGAGGCCTCAATGAAAAATTAAGGCCTAACGGTATCTGCAAGCTCGGTAGCTTCAGTGGTTGATGAACAATGAGTCTTAGGCTGGAATAGGGTAGTTTACTTCATCAAAGAAAAGGAAAGGCATTGATTGCGATTCGTTACCCACCATTACTGTATTCATAATATACAAATTATTTGGTTTTAGAAGTACCGGTTAAGACGAATGGCAATGGTCAATTTTATCCTCATTTGAAAAAGGCCAGATTGGCGCCCATGCGATGCCACTCCACGTGACGTTACAGGGACCTAGTTTCTACACGAGTAAATAGGAGTTTTACATCGTCTGAGATTACCAATGCATGCATGAGGCACAGAGCTCAGGGAAACATGTCTTAATAATCACTTATTAAAACTGGCTAAGGTCGGAAAGTGTTCTTCGTTTGATGAGGTATTAACAATCCTTATTTAAGCCAAGCGCTACCTGCTAGCAGGGTACTCTGCTACCTGCTAGCATCCTGCGTCGTGTCAGCGCTCAAAGCCTCGCCCCAAGGTCACCTCACTTGCGGCAGCGGGAACCAGAACGACGTCACACGGAGTTTTCCCGGCATTCATACCTAGCCGTCGCGTTTTCGCGGGCTTGACAATTTTCACTTTTCATTTTATCGCGAAAAACATATATCGTCATTTAAAAATCTAAATGCATGAAATACGTACTTCAGGAATAATAATATTTCGATTTAGGCAATAAAAAAATTATAGGAACCACCCTATTCCGGGTGACACTTTGGGACACCTCCAATTGAAATTCTCTATGTGCGAGGTGGCCCTGGATATAGTAACCAGCTTCCCTACTCTTTATGTGTGATATTCACTCGTCTATTGGTTAGTCTGGGATGACCTTTATTCTCTTATATCAAAACAAACCTTCGGGTTGGATCACTGACGGAGATGAGCAATTTATAATGGCTTAATGAGTGTCCAAAGGACGGGAATGACGTTAATTATGCTATTGATCGAAATTCCAACGCAACGTATAGCTTTGAATTATTTGAAGGCCACTGAAAATTTTCATGGAAACTTACTCATAATGTATTTGGTTTACTTTCCAACAAAATTGTGGTGGATCTTGAATAGGGGTTCTCGTTTGCCGTGCTATTGATTGGCCAGTTGTAAATAAATTGTAGCTATGGAAATTTTATCGTTCTCTTTCGTTATTTTATATTTTTGAGTATATACTTAATAGAGGTGTCGCAAATTATTTCGATATTAAAGTTAATGGCCTCCAACAATAATCGACAAAATATTTATCTTAAATTTTGTGGAGCCTAAGTGTTAAAAAGGAGCCTAAGTGGCCCTACTCAATTTTTTAAGAAACGTTTGAAACCACAGTAGCTATGGGTACTTGTTTACTCTTAGAACATTTCTTAGCTTTTAAGTGCTGCACTTTCTAAAATGGCCTTAGTTATCGATTAAATGATATCATTGAAACCTTAGGATACGTTTATTTATTTCACTTCTGATCCTCCAAGAGGCACCTAAACTGCACTTGAACCTTAAAGAGCGTCATTTATTTATTGCCAATATATTCTTTGTAGTTGAAATATAACTATGAAACTACCAACATGATATTAAACATTTTTAGTTTTAACGGTTCATATTTCACCATTTTTTATCATAATTACAATTCAGCCCTGAAGAATTCAGTATATTTTCCACTCATTGTTTTAGGATAAAAAAATGTATTTTCAATAATTTGACCGACCCTCAAGAAGCATAAAAACTGTACTTTATCATCAAACTAAAAACCGTCGATAAAAGACTTTTACATCACCTGTACTTCCTATGTACTTAGCTAATCCGTCGAGGCTCGGATTTAAATTCAGCGGGTTCATATTATATCCGAAATGTAATTGCAATCATTTGACCATCCCTCAATTAAGGTAAAAAATATACACTATATTTTGATATTAAACTGAAAGATTGACGAGAAAGGACCTTTACTTAACCTACAGTTCTTTTTCAACATTCGTCACTAATCCAATTATGTTAGGATGCAAATTAATTGAGTTCTTATATTTCCGAAATGTGTTTGGAATATTTGACCAACACTCAAGAGAGACATAATATGTACATTAATTTACATTGAACTAAAATTCTGACAAGAAAAAACCCTTACTTCACTTGCAGTTCATTTCCAATAGGTGGAAAAGGGAACTTAATATCTCAACCTCGCCCGAATAAAGACACCTATTTTTCTATTACTCTATCTAATTCCTTTGTGCGTCGATATTAGGAATTAAAATTCAGCTTGTATATCGTATATTCTTCGAAATGCATATGCAATTAGTCTAAATTTCAAGAAAGATAAAAAATGTATACATTACTTTATCATTAAACTAAAATATTGGCAAGAAACGATCCTTACTTCACCTTTAGTTTCTCTTTAACGTTCCTCTGTGCGTCGCAAATCCGTCGATGCTAGGATTCAAATTCAACGGTTTCATATATTCTCCACCATCCTCGCCAATCCAACCTAGTTTCCCCAGCGACCCCTCCCACATTTGTGCCCATAATACATTGGGGAGATTTTCCCAACAGTCATGTCGGGAGGGCTTGACTTCGAGTCTCGACGGTTTCATTTTTTTTACAATCTTATTGTTCCTCTACCTCCACGTCGAAGTTCAGTACAGCTCTCGCAGCCTGTTGGGATAGTCGGGGCAAGGCACACTAGGGTTGTTCCCTTCGGAATAGAGTCGGGAGGTAATACACAGGAGAGGAGATGGAGTACGTATGTTGTAAGGGCATTCTTTTCTCGGAGGTTGCAACTTCTGGGCTCGGCGGTAAATGGCGGGGGGTGCTCGAGCAGTGCATATATTCAGGGAAATTGGGTCTTATTGCGCGGCCTCTGTTCCTCGTTTGTTTTTCGCGGAAACCCTTGTCGTGGACTCGGGGCGCCCTGTCGATTCCTCCTTTGGACTACGTTCGAAGTCGCGCTGAGGTGGGCGTTTTTTGTGACTCATGGTGCATCGTGTATGGCAAGGCAGCATGTAGCAGGCAGATCTCCATGCGCGCATATCCGCTGAAGTAGGACGAAAATTGTCGTCTTTAACCTGTGTTTATTTTTCGCGATTCCTACCATTTCTGTGGAGCCAGCAATTTCTCCCACATTTCTTTTCCTGTATACAATTATCTTTCTAGCGAGAGCATTAAGGTTTTTAAATTTGTTCCGAAAATATTCTCTGAATATGCGGAGGTAACGTGAGCACGTTTCATCCTCTATAATCGTACGTTTTATATTAAAGTTGCACTTTTCTTTTTCACAAAAAATTAATTATTTAATGGAGCGCGTAACGATGTTAAATTTGTTTGTTCGTGACTTTCCGATCAAAATGAAATATCTTTTGCCCATTTCGATAAAAATATATTTTTACCACCATAAACCTAATCGTTCGACTTCAAAAAGAAATTGAGGGTAAGCAGAATGGGATTTATTAAATAATTATAGCAGTCGGTGAGTAATTTTTTGTGCCAAAGTTGCGTTTTCATTTAACTGGCGTGCTTTGTCTTCAGTTACAGCTTTCATTTGCTGATAAATCAAAAAGAATTGCGGTAACGCGCCAACAAGTTATTTTTAACCATTCAGTGGGCGCGCTGAATTTTTTTACGCGTTTGGGAGTGCGGGTAACACTGTTGGCCCAAATTCTTTTTTTTTCATTTCCTTAAGTTTTCAACGTTTTGTAAAATTTTTATGCAAACAATAAAACTTTTTATTGTTTATTGAACTTTTCCTCACTTGGTTACACCTCTATAATTAATAGTGGAAAAAAATGCACCCCTGCCCTCCTACCTTCGAAAGGATGCAAAAAAGCAGGCCTCTTGCAATGGTAAAGTAGCGTGAACGTGCCAAATATTGAAGAAAGATTTGATGCTTTCCCGGCGAATGATGCGAGTAAACTTCTCTCGGGTTTCCCACCGGGTTAAAGGCTTCATAATGGCCGACGTTCCGAGCTCCGACTCGGCGCTCATCATCAGGGCTACTGGATGCTGTGATGCGGGAATGGGCCTGCTTATATGCTGCCCTTCTCCGGTCAGGTTCCTCGGGATTTCAAAAAAACAGAGATACTTCGTCATGCCAAAAGTTTTTGGGACCGTCTCACCAAAGAGGCCATCGAAATTAAACTGGAGAGGAAGAACTTTAATCGCGATTCAGGGTATTCCCTTAGCAGCACTTGGAAACCCGTTCTGAAAAAACTGACCGAATACAGGGAAAGGACGATACGACGGACAGACCAATCCGGAGTCAACCCCACCAGGCGGGAAACCACCAGCCAATCCCGAGGAACCTGACCGGAGAAGGGCAGCATATAAGCAGGCCCATTCCCGCATCACAGCATCCAGTAGCCCTGATGATGAGCGCCGAGTCGGAGCTCGAAACGTCGGCCATTATGAAGCCTTTAACCCGGTGGGAAACCCGAGAGAAGTTTACTCACGTGCCAAATATTTTTTACGCGTCAAAGCAGACGAATATGATACAAAATTTTCTGCACAGCTATAAGTGATTTTGTCAGAAAAATGTTACACAGGCGCGTGGGTCACGTACGTGGTCCAGTCACGCCCGCTTCCATTCGAGCTATTTATTGCTAATCTTGTGCCGATTACTAACAAACATTTGTGTGAGGCTTTCGAGGATTAAATAATGTTCAGCTACTGAAAATCACATGTATATTATGCCATCATAAGAAAAATGGCACTCGAATGAAACCCATGAAGGTCAAACTCTTTTTACAGTTATTTTGCCTTTCGGCAAATCTACTATTGCCGAGATTTGAGATCAAACGACTCCGTTCCAAGTAATGGCTGATTTAAAATGGGTGATGTGTACATTTAAGTTTGGAGTAATAAATTCATTCATTCATTCATGTGACCCACCCGCGTTAATATAATTCTTATGGCTTAAAATCTTTTTTTTTCAATTTAATGACTTATCTCTTTGATCAGTTTGTTTCTCCGTTTGTTTAGTTATGCCGTGAGAGCTGTCTTTTTGCGTAAGATCTTGCCTGTTATGTACAATATGAGAGTTAATCTCGTTCTGTGCAGCCATTAAAAAAGCATCGATTGCGAACTAAACGCCGCCATAGTTTACTTTTTGTGAGTTCTGTATCTGTCATTTCGATTTCAGTGTCCAAGGTTTTCTATTTTGAATATATAATCGATCCTCTGTCCCTCTCTCCATTGGAAAGAGAGCCTCAGTAGAAATGGGGTTACCGGACTGTGAAGAAGGGTAAACAGTTATCTCATGTCACTGAGGCTTCAGGCATATTTGTGAAAAGCTTGGTGTGGCAACCTACCTTTTGCTTTATTTAGCACGCTCCTTTTCCATGGAGCAGGGAAAGTTCCTTTGTTTTCTGTGATAAAAACCGTTGCTGTAGTTGTTTTGCCTTTAGGCAAAGCTACTATTGCCGAACTCTGAGATCAAAGGGCTCAATTCCAAGTAATGACTGATTAGTAATCTAATAAGTTGAAAGGAGATATACTATTTGTAGTGTAGAAGGTCAGAACTTCCGTCGATTCATTCCATTTTATTTCCCTGCCGCCGGCTACGTAAGATACTTAGCGTTTAGCAATGTATTTCATGCGTACTTTCAAGGTGACTGCATAGAGGTGGCCGAATTCTGTATAATGTTTGTCATTGCGAGGAAAAGCGTTGAAAAGTAATGCATTTTATAGATAGGATCATCATGTGTATAAATGTCGGTTAATGACCCTAACTATACCCTATATCCTCGTGAAACTCGGATCTATTTGTCCGTCAGCGATACGAGTGGTGACTTTTGTAAACCCATTTTAATGCGCGTTGCTTGACAACAATTTCAATCAGAGGCCAACTTGAGAATCCTCTATAGTAATATTCGGGCGTACTGTAAGACACTGGTGTATTGGAAAGTAATTTTAAGCGTGATGCTTTGTTTTTGCATGTGGAAATGTAATTAATGATTCCTGGTATGAATTTTTTTTTCAAAATTAATGTAAGCCAAATACGTATGAAAGGTGACTTTATCTACTTTATCAATTTTTAAATTTGATCTTTAATATATATAATACTTAATCGATCTAGTGCGTAATTTTCGTAATGATGCTGGTGTTTTGAGAAGATATAAGCGTGACACTTGTTTTTTGCACATGCCAATGATCCCTTATTCAAAAATTTACCCGCGACTCATATGACTACAAATAATGACTTCATGTACTCCATTTTTCTTTAAATTTATCATCAAATTAAATGTGAATAAAGAACATAAAAAGGGCCTACCGCGCTCATAATTTTCGGTTTTTATTATTCAGGAATTCAAGTTATTATTGATTTTATGATTTTTTAATTTGCATGTACAAACGTATTCAGCATTTTATTTTAGTGTCAGGTAGTTTATCTCTGCCTAATTGTCTTTGGAAATTTTGTAAAGCTTTCTTTAACTGAGTTGGATGTAAAAGAGAAATCAGCCTTTGCGGTTTCACTTCCGTTAAACATTCTCTTCAGTGAAAAGTTATCACCTTATATTGATTTACCTAAAAAAATTTATAATTTAAATGACAATAAATAACTAAAAAAGAACTTCAAATGCTCATAACTTGCGCATTTTCTATTGCAAGTATTATAGTTATAATTGTTTTGTAATTTTTTCATGTATATACAACGCTCATAATTTTCGTATCTTATTATTCGGGTATTCGAGTTGCTATTGTTTTTATGTTTTTTATGAAAATGTATGCATATATTCACCGTTCTATTTTACTGTCAGGTAGTCTATATCTGACTATAAAATCCGAAGCTCCAGACGTGATTGAGTGGAAATTTTCCATGCTGAAATAAAAACTTGCAATTTTCCATGGTTATAAAGATAACCTTAAAGATGATGTAGTTACATCGAAACCTAGGTCGGAATACATTTTATTGTAGTGGAAAATTGCAAATGGTTCCTTCAATATTTCTTTCTAGTTTTCTTTCTTTCTTTCTAGAAAGCCTTGTCAAGTTCTCGTAAACTGATTTGGTTTTAAGGAGAAGTCACCCTTAGCGGCTTCACTTCCGTTAAACATCCTCTTCAGTGAAAAGTTATCACCTTAACTTGATTTACCTGTGAATTTTGACCCACGTCATGCTTTGTTTCATCCCTGGCATCCGTTTCCTTGGTTGTTTGTCTTGGAGCGTTGGAGGAGGAGGATTAGTCGGGAAGATGGCTGCGGTCTCAATTTCACACTCTATTACCTAATGAACCCTTCTAACTGTCAACTCACCCTGACCTCAGAGTCTCAAGCACTTGCCTTTCCCATCCATCAGCGACTTCTTATGCCTCCGATTCTATCAACCTCCTATCCCTCCAACTACTTAAAAACCAAGAGCTTAAGACCTCCGTACCCCTTCACCCGGAACCCCGGCTTAAAATCTTTCCCTCCCCGTCTCAAAATCGGGGAAAATCTTTTGGAATGTGTTGGCAATAAATCTTGATCATCAGAGCCGCTAATCTTTACGCCGTTATTTTGAAGTTTCGCCAATTTGCCTCCACCGTTTAATTTCATTATTCCAAGGCGACGAAGTGCCGTAATTGCTTCGCTCCTATAAAGAGGTCTAAAACGAGATTTTCTTTCCGAATGGGGGGTGGTGGTGTTCTCAAAGTTCTCAAAGACTTATACGGTCCAAGGTCGTTATCATCTTTCGCCACTGTCTCTCCGAAGTCTCTTGAGATCAGGTTTTCGCGCTAATCCACCTTACCGCGTAAATCCTCTTAAGCCTTAGTACAATTTGCGTGAGATAATGGGACTCAGATCTCATCAGACTAATCTTCGGGGTAGAGCGGGGTAAATTAAATGCCTTGCGATGGGAAGACTCGAAGCTACTGGAAAGGTCTAGGAAATTTCGGCGAGACTATGACTTTCTATTTGCTAATGGTGAGGAATATTTTCCTAAACGGCTACGAATGGATTTTGGGTCTTGTGTAAAGTGTGTGGATACCGTACGCATATCAGTTTTTCCAGGTCTGAATCAAATAATTGGTGACTAGTTTTTCTTGTTGATAGTGCTTATATTCTTTTTTTAACACAGTGTTGCATGAGCATGATCAATTATGTTGTTATTTCCTTAGTGCCGTGTGCTTGATATTAATTTGCTTGATCCTGCATTGGCCCCGTGTGCTTTTATTGCACCGTTGGTATGGTGGGGTGTGCAGCAGTGGCGTAGCCAGGGGGGGTCGGGAACCCCCTACGAAATATAAAAACTCAGTTATTTTCATTCATAAAAGAAAGCAAAATATTAAAAAGTCGCATAATCATACAAAGCATTTACTTAACAAATGAAGTTTTTTTGATTATGAAAAGTATTAAGAGTAGTTTTAAACCCTCTGCTTAGTACCCTGATTTTCAAAAATTTTCCCCCCTGATTTTAGACCCCCGCAAACAAAATCCTGGATACGCTACTGGCGTGTAGACACCTCAAGTGACTTTGCAGTCAGTGTTTGACCTCTCGGTGCTTGGACCTACGCTTCGGTTAGCTCTTCAGATACTAACCAATTCCAGCAATCAATAAATTTTGCAAATCTCAGAAATACATCGTAATTCCTTTGAGAATTCAAAGTACGAGTACAATAGAGGATTAATATAGGGATTAATAGAGGCCAATATCTCTTGCTCTATTTCAGTGCCTCTTTGTATTTATCGGGAGTACCTTCCATACACGGGAATCCTTATTCCTAAAAATGCCAGCCCCGGTGGCGGCGGGGTTAAGTCCTTGACTGCCAAACCGATGGTCGCTGATTCGAGTCCTCCTGGGCATAGGCGTTTTTAAATGTCTTGTCCAATTATATTAAAATGATCGTAATTGGGGGACCCTATGATCATTACGGACATTGTTATTATTATTATTTTTTATTTGTTCATGCACTTTCTCAACTGGTTATACCAGACAGTAATATTCCTATAATAGTAACCTATCCTTAGGGCAAATTAGGATTAGGCTCGGATGTTAAGGAAGAGAATTCACCCTATCCTACACTGTCCGATCATACCCGACCCAGGAATCTTCTCACGATCTGGCAGGTCTGTAGTAAAACAGCTTTTTGCCCGAGTTTAATCAGTTGTTTTTTAATTCCCAGGTCTTCGACTTCTTTTTTGAATCTTTTAGACAAGACTACCTCCGCAGGGATTATCAGTGGGTGAATGCTGACGTCTTTCAACTTCCAAATATTTATTATTATTATTTATCTCTTACGTTATGACGAAATAATGAAATTTGAGATCCGTAACTAGGATGTGTGGCTATGAGTTTCAGTTATTCTTAAACCTCCTTTTACGTGAGTAAACAGCAAGGACTTCACAGTGATGACTCCTGCGGAAAGATGAAATCTCGGCAATTTTTCTTTTTGGGGTCGTAAAAAAGAGTGCATTCGCAGTCATTCTGGCCTTGTACACGAATGCACATTTCCCTGCAAACGTCTCGATGAACAAATATCCCCCGTTTGTTTCATTTTTATTCATCGCGTTACCGGCGGACTGCCAGTTTGGCCCACGGAAATCATCACTGATTCCGTCTCTGAGGCTACCGACATACCCGACACCCATCATTGTTACAACACGATTGCGAACATTTTTTTTCGTAGAAAAGCATTCATTTCAGTGTACCCTGGCGAAAGGCGTTGGTTGCCCCACATTTTTACGGCGCTTGATGAATTAAAAAAGGGTGAAAAAAATGTAAAACAGGGGACGTCGTCGCCTCTTCCTTCCGGAAACACCCTTGAGAGGGCGTTGGTGTTGTCTTTTCTCCGTCTCTTTTCTTCTTCTTTTTTTTATATCTTCACGAACGAGTGACGTTTGCTCTCCTGTGACGTCCTCAGGCTCTAGTGAAAAGGATGGGTAAGCCGAGAAGTAGAGAGGACTCGCATTTATGCACCCGTTTCGTTACTCCTTACCACTAGGTTACTGCGTAGCACAAAGGATAAAAAATTGACCGACAGTTTTCCTGCGGATGTATTTACTCGAGTTTACTCATCGAAAGATCTTCGAAAAATGTAGTATGCAACTTCATATTCTACTATACATCTATTGGTCCTGAATTAATTCATCTCCGAAAATATAACTACGTCAGCATAATAGCATGTAATTGCCTCCATATAGTATAACATTAATTTTCACTTTTTCGTATTTGACTTTGAAAATTAAAAAAAATAATTTTTAAAGCAATTACATATGCGTGAATGTAGTCATTTCTGGCTTAATTTGGTGGAATAACTCAATTAAACTACAATATAATTGGAAAATTTCCAATTAAATTTATGTTCGTGGTAAACTCCCTGTTTTATAATTAATTAATGTATACATGATGTTGTGGATGTCATCTTTTCGCCTCTCTTCATAAATTGTTGAATATTTTTTGAAATTGCTAGAAAATGAAGTGTAGCCCTTTACGTTATGGAAAATGAGGGAGGGCGAAAAAATACTGTAGGCGTTGGAGATATTGTTATAAAATTGAATCGAATAGGTAAGATGGGGAATAGGAAGAAGAACTTGGACGTGATAAAAATGGTGAGTGATGAGGGGAAACTTATGGGGAAGATAGGGATGAGACTCAGGTTTTGAATTGAACGAGTATTACGGAGGAAGATGATGCTAAAAACAGTGTGCATACTATGAATCCATATACCATGAAACCTCTTCTAACCACTGACTGGCGTACTGACTGACTGATTCATACAAACATTTGGGGTGAACGAGACGAGAAAAGACAAAGTTTCATAGAACCCCTCTAAACTCGTCTGAAACAAGAAAAAATACCGAAAAACTAAGTTTTCTCTCTAAGTTACTAAGTTACAGTGTTGGGGTAAAAAAATCAATTTTTCAGAAATGGCATATTTAGAATCTAGACTACGTGATGCGTCAAGAAACAATTTTCAGACGTATCGATTCACTTTTAGTTTTGGCCAAATGGTGAAAATTAACTATTTCGTGAATTATTATCCCGACTACGACGACGAGGATTTGCGGAACAGGGTTCAGCAAAAATTATAACAAGGCAGAGTGACCGGAGAAGACCGCAGGCCCGCGAGTGAAGGTGAGTTTAACAATTGTGTGCTGAAATTATAAAAGTTCTTTATTCAAACCTAACGTTATCGGGAGAATGCTGTAAGCAAGTGCATCACTTTGGCTCGACCGGCCTTCTTCACGGCGCGGCGTATTGCTCGTGTTGAAACTTTCATCATCTTTAAGTGCAGAAATTAGAGCGTTGTAAAGTTTTTCCAGTTTCTCATGTATGAAAATTCTATCTCGCTATTTTCTCACACATACATTTGTGATAATGGTAATATAAGAGGCAAGTGTTGGGGAAGATCTACCCTATGAACCTTAAATGTTTCATCATAATAACGAAATATACAGAGTAAATTTTGGCTTACTGTGGTCGAATTCTAACATATCAGTAAATTAAAAATTTTCCATGAATAATATAACTTTCCTTCCATGACCAGCTTGAATACATTTTGAAACATACTGCACACGTAACCACTATAAAAAATTATTAAAACATGTTAAGGAAGGGAAAATAAAGTAAAATGGTGGAAATGAAAGAAATATGAAACATTGGTGGTTAGAGTTCGTGTATTAATGGTGACTAAGTAGGAAACCTTTGCGAGAAATGAAAAAATACCTCTTTGCAACTGGAAGAGCCCTCTAAGTTAATACATTTTCATTACTCTACCACTGGTATTGTGCTGGCTCCAATGCAAATGATAACGATTTAATTGTTAGGGGAATTAGTCTGAAAGGATGGAGCCTAGGATTCGTTCAAATTTAATGTCCTTCTCCACACGGCCTCGTCAGATTGTCTTCCGGTGAGTGGGTGGATTGTTAGTTGGGAGGTCGGGTTGGGCGAGTAGATACTCGTCCCACCGTGAGATTTGGGAGCGTCTGGCGCTCGTGAATTAAGCAAGAGCCGTTTACGCCGCGCGCTGAATTTCCGGCGCCGTGGTGCTTTTAATGTCAGGTCAGACCCCACTCCACGCTTCAAACCTCAACCTCTCGTGGGGTTGCCAAATATCTGCATTTAAGTGTTGCGTTGTCAGTAATGTTACCCAATAGCAAATATTGCGCCCTGTAATAATAATCCATTGTGTGCGCTATACGCCGGGAAATCTCGAATTGTCGAATTATTATTAAACCTTGAATTTTATATATTTTATTTTGATACAGGAAGGAGATTTGTGCTGAAATACGATACTCATTAATTATTCCAACAACAAAAACTATTACCAAATATATGATCATAAAAAATGATATATCAGAAATGTCAGAATGGGTTTTCGTATCATCTATTCATGGGGTTGCCCAATATATGCATTTAAGTGTTGCGATATTAGTAATGTTGCCCGACGACAAATATTACGCCTGGAAATAATAATACATAGTGTACTCTGTAGCACCCGTAAATATGAACGCTACCATGTACGAGATGTTATATATCTCATATGTTTTTTTCTTGGTCCGTGGAACTCTGGGATTTATTTATAGCTATTCTGTCCCTGTTTAGAGTTGATTATTGACGCGTTGTCAAGGAACCAAATTAAATCTGTTTTAACATGCCTACCATTGAACCGAGTTTTTTGACATTTTATATCGCTGTAATTATATAGCGTTTTAAGAGTTGATGGTAAATTACTCCCTTAGTAATTTTACTCGTACAGCTTGTTCTCTTAATTGTTATTCAATGCATACTTTTCAAACATGAATTCTTGAAGTAGGAGCTGGCCCACCCTGAATATATGTATTTTTTACACGCCTATGGCATAGTGGATTGGAATCTACTCTCACCTTTGCAAACCAAACTTAGGGTTGGTTCACTGAAGTGATTTATATAAACATTTTTTTCCGGTTAATATGAAAACCGGTGAATTTTTAAGCTCGTATATTGATACAACAGTGATATTAATGCTGAAATAGGATACATACGCCTAAATTCTTTCAGCTATTTTACCATCGGTTTTCCTGACACCCATTCGCTAAAACGTAACTGCAAACTTTTACTTGCTCATTATCTCCAATAATTTTGTTGCATAATTTTGCAGGCAGATGTCTATAAAAATAAATAGAAATCTATTCATATCTGTTTTCATTGTTAAAATTTGATTCCTATATCTAATACGAACAATATAAATATTGATACCGCTAATAGCGTTCGTGCTCGTTATGTTACGACATTTCATTTAGTAAGCAAGTAATGAAGTAGCAGAATCAGGCTAATACTTTAGTAAGAGGAGCAAGTTTAGAAAATATAAAATGCACGCCTATCAACATGAAAATAAAATTGTACTCACTGGAGTTTCAAATACCGATCCAGTTAAACAGTTGGTGTCGCTTAAGAACACCTGCTACCCTTAAATTACTCAATACGACGGCAAATTGCTGTTACCAAATGAAGAGGGGAGATGTAATTAAAATTAACTGATTACTGCTCAGCACTGTACTTAGGTAGGAATTTTAATTAATGCATAGGAAAATGCTATTTCCTATATTAATTTCCGTGGAACAATGAAGTTTGTTTCAAGTGGCTTTCACTAAAATGTTTCACGTAATAATGACAGTTGCTTTAGGCGTTCTGTTATGGAGTTCTAGCATATTAGTAAATTCAAAATTATTGGAAATTTTCCGCAAATGCTCTACACATCTACTAACACACACATTGCACACCTGACGAGAATAAAAACTGTATTGAAGCCGTTAGTGGAAATGAAATAAATGTGGAAAAAGTGGTTTAAGTTTTTATTTGCTGATTATTTCATAAGGTTTTAACAAGAGAACCGTTGTGAGAAATGAAACAATAATTCCCTTCAACAGGAAGCGTCCTCTAACTTAATATGTTTTGTTTTCTCTATCACTGGTAATGTTACGGCTCTATTGCAAATGACAAAGCAGCCTTCTCAAAAAAGAACTGATATTGATTAATGCCAACAAAGAGCATATTGATTTTTCATCTTTGATTTCTGTTGATTCTTCCGATTGTTGCGCATAATTAAACGAAAGCCTGTGTGGCATTGCGCATTCTCGCGGCCCGAGTTAATCTCCCATGTGAGGCTTCAAGATCTATTCACGTCCTATCAGGGCCGGAGGAAGCATTTGCCTTACTTTTTCCGCCCAGAAACCGCCGCCATCCTATCCCATAAGGGCTTCCCCCGTCACCTTTCCGCCTGGCGGTCCTGCCTGCCATTCATGCACAATTCAGCAGCCGTCGGAATCGGAAGGAGCCAGACGAAAACCCTCGTGGTTGCCGGAGAATGGAGCAGGAGGAGGCGGAGGGTTTTCGGGCGGACGGCGTGGGGGTAAGTCGTTGGAGGAGACGTCAGGGTAGCATTGAGGGATTTCGTCGGCCCCCTAAGGGATTTCCTCGTACTTCTCCGTTCCTCAAACCCTAGTCCTCTTACCATTCCTCGCCCTTTTGAGTATCTCTGCCTCCCTTTCTCTCCATCAGCCTCTGTCTGTCCCATAAGATTACGCCTCAGTCTAATCGAACGGGCTGATTTTCTGAAGAGTCAATTACTTCACTAACCTCTAATCAGGCGCACCTCACTATGTGACGTTATACCACCTGTCTACCTTAAAAGACCCGCCGTCAGAATGACGGATTAAGCTATTATATTTTATTGCTAACGTTATCGCGTGTTTTATACAGGAAATCACTACACTATATTTCCTCTTGCCGCTTTGAAGTTTTAGTTATGAATTTAATTTTCCTTATTATATTTTGAACGGAAATGAGCAGCATCTGCCATTCCGAATGGTGTGTGGTAAGGGAAGACCTGGGGAAGTAGGATCCACGTTATCGCTATTCATTTTACTCTAATATGATTCGAAAAAAATACTCAGTTGCCTTTGTAAATATACAAAAATGGTTTATTCAATAAAGTTATCGATTAATTTTAACACGAGCGAGGGAGCTTTAAAATAATTGCTATTTCTCAGAATTACGGATAAAAGTACTTCTAGATAGCCATACAACCCCGGCCCTTCTAGCGTAAAGGGATTTCTTTATACCTCTCCATTCCTCATCCCTCGTCCTCTTACTTTGAGTATCTTTGCATCCCTTTCTCTCCACTTCAGTCTCAATCTGTCCCATAAGAGTACGCATCACTCTTGCTCGGCCAGACTGAATTCCTCACAAATAAATGACTCGCATCTATGTGACGTGACTGCGCGACAGAGTTCTTGTTTTGCCCCTTTGCAATCGTTTGTATCTTTGCAAAATATAATTATTTTATTGTTTTCTTGTTAATGCAAATTTTTCATCCCAGAAAAATTTATCAATGACACCAACAATTCTATCATATAAACTATTTAAGCTAAGCATAGTTTCTCCTGTAGCTAATAGTACCAGGAATTGTAAAAGGGCCTATGTTAATCATATCTTGGGGTCATAGACTGCAAGAAAATTATTTTTAGAACAATTTGTTGAGACCTAGATATATTTTTAATATTAAGGACGCTGACTGTTGATAAATATTGAATATTATTATAATTAGTTTATTATCAATAATGTGTGCTCATGGTACTGTATAAGTGATGTCATGTGAAAATTTGAAGTGTCGAGAATGACTTTGCGTAGCTATGCCTATCATTTTACTTTTACTAGTTTTTGCCAATTTTTATTTTATAAATATAGTTTTTGCTTAAGAGAGAAATAATTGACCATAATGTAGCATAGTAATACGTTCAAAAATATTCATACGTTCAAAAATACGTTCAATATTATGAATAAGAATTGTTTTTTAAAAGCATTAGCTTAGTAAAATGCGTTGGGCTAATCTGGTCCAAAAGTTTTTCAAATGGCAAAAGCGTTTGAATAGCCTTGTTCTGTTCCATTTACAAACAAGTCAAATTGATTTTATTGAAGCAGATGGAGTTTGATTGATCATTTAATATTTGATATTATTGGATCATTTGTTGTAGAATTTTGACGGTTCAGTTTGACAGATTAGTTGCATAATTTGCAGCAGAATGAAGCAGAGAAAGCAATTCAATTACTTACAGGAATGGAAATCATAGCAATAAACTAAATCATTTTACCAACCGTACGATTAAAAAATGACAGGCATTAATGTAAGACCTACAAGAATAAAAGCAGTTTATAATTTCTGAAATGAATATGTTTGTTTAATGAGAATGCGTTAGAAATGGCTAAAAAAGCTTGACTGATGTGTAATTTTTATCGTAAATTCTTTGTCTTTTGCAATGCATCTTTATTTCTTTTTTTGCATCATAAGTAATAGATCATCGAAAATCGATGCAATTTATCGAAAAAATAGAAGCAAATATCTCTATTGCGGATAAAAACTAACAATTAAGAATCGATAGAGTTTAGCAAGTCTGTGCAAATATACCCGAATATATTTTTCTAATCAAGGTAAAAAAATGGCCGCTGTCGATAGTCACTCCAAACCTTTTAGTCTAGTTCCCAGTTTGGCTACAATTTTACTGCTGGATTTTATCAGGCGTCACTGGTAGTTCTACTTTCTTACGCTATTTCTTCCCGCCTTTAATTGCAAAAACTCCTGGCTTTTCACGATACCGTCTTTCTCGTGGCAAGGGGAGCTTCTAAGAGTTTTAAAGGTTCATGAAACTCCTACCGAAAGTTTTCTGCTGTTGATTTTATTTGTTCTACTTTCTCATTCTTCCTTGTATAGTGGTATTGATTCCTTGACGAACGAACTTCGTCAGCGTGTGATAGGATCTCTTCCACGCCATACCGTGCTTCAGACATGATCTCTGACGCTAGGTGTTAGCGCTGTGAGCTTTTCTTTACACAAGGGGCTTACTCGTAGTGAATAAAAAATTAAGTGAAAAAGTCTACCCGGAAATAATGTTTAAAGTACCTAATGCTGCAATTTAAAGTTATCCGTTATGCTCCACGCTTTATATTTTTGAGATTGACTTCAATGCATTCTCTAACCTGGCGGTAATACATCAATCATTGTTACGATTGAAGCCATGTTTGCCGAAGTGGCTCAAATATACCTGGCAGGAATTTGGGATGATCTGTTTTTAAAAAATTGGGGGCTGCTAATACAGCTGTTCTCACTTTTGTTATACGAAGATTTATTATATGGTGTCTAGGGGAAAGTTGGCCACAGTGGGAAAAAATCTCTCTATAATTTTTCATATTCTTTTCAATGTATATCATGCATTATAATCTTGCCAGCTGATAACTTCACTAGTTTCAACGATTTCCTCTCTGCTTACGATGACGTAATGTAAATCTGAAAGGCCCTAAAGTTGTTTTACAAGAATCCTTGCAAGCATCTCAATATGGCCTAATGGCGGACTACAATGAGACTTGGTAATTAGCACAAAAATAATACATTTTAATAGGTATTCATTGTAAATTCTACTTATAAAGGAAGCTTTTTTAAAAAGTAAACGTCTTTTACATTTTGAATATTAGTGATAAGGTTACAATATTTGTTTGTTGTTTACAACTCAATATTTATTTTTTATTTAATTATTGTAAAAATTATACTGTGACCATTTATTGTCTCTGTGCATCAAAATTTTGTGCTCGTTTTCATTCCAAGTCCTGATGTTGGTTTATATATCGTCGGCAAAATATCGGCAAAAATTGCATTTCAATTTAAAGACCTACATCCCAAAGTTCAAATTTTATATTAAATATATAGGTAAGAAAAAGGAAAAAACCCATAAATTGATTTGGAAAATAAATAAAAATAAAAAAAGGAGAATCAAGGCAGTCATGGCTTAGTAGCTTTCACGTTATTCGTAGTAAGTTGTACAAGCCTTGTAAAAGTGTAGTAAATGTGTGCTGTCTAAGGAATCTCGGTTTAATATATTTTTATCTACCGTTTTAGCTATCATTATGGTGCATGTCGCTTAAAGTGTGCTGGTTGGATTATCTTCAGAGAGTGAGGAGTGAGATTATCTTCATCTTCTTCGATAAAATATCATCTTGTTTTATGCTGACTGGATTTCTGGTCATTAATTGATAAAATTTTGTTGTGAATAGATAAATACCCTTAAATAATGCTTTATTGCGTAACTTACATCTATTATGTTATCATCTATTTAAGACGAGTCACAAGCTAACTCGCGTTTACCACGTATTGCCTTTGTATGCTACCTGTAAAGTCGTAACTACTGTGTATAAGCACTGATTATGTCAGTAGATATATTTTTAAAGTCGATTGCCATTGTAATTTCGTGAGTTGCTGAGTTATCAAATCAAATATAGTTGACTGCATAGCTCCAAGCTTGCTGGGAAATACACCCGGCCGAAGGGGTAGCTTGAATAATTTACATTCGGTCTTTAATGTGTTAAAAAAAATCCGTCCACGGAAACTAAGCATGAAATGGATGAATATTCTTTAATTTTTTAGGTGCAGAAAAAATTAAGCCTTTGAATTCAAAGGCTGTTATGCCCATTCATAATTATTTTTGCCCAGTTAAACAGTTATGGAATGGATTTGGAACCATTAAAAACACCACTCCAGAATAATTTTTATTCTAATCAGGATTTGAAATCAGAATGAGTGGTAATCCTTCAATTTCACTTGCATGTAGTTTATTTGTTTTCTTCCGTGTCACTCATCTTAGCTTGATATTACCTCCTCTTCGTCATCCAGAAGTACCTACTTCATTATTCCTAAAAAAATAATAGATTGTTCAGCCCTAAGGATATTTATATCCCAAAAGTAGGTTAAGTGAGCAAAAGAAGTGAAGATACTGGAAAAGAGGTTACTCGGGAGTTACGAGAGGATAGCTATCAAGTGGGCTTGAAAAGTAAACAAGTTCGCGTTGGAGTGGTGAATGAGGATGTTTATTTTTTTTTCTCGAAATCGGACGAAAAACAGCGTCAGCTGGGTACGACTTGGATAGTGGGGGACTTTATCCTGTGTGGAAAAATACAGCGCGCTGCAGCGAAGGAGAAAACATATTTCAATTCCATTCCTCCCGAGTATCCGAAGCATATTTATTTCCTCAATTTACTGTAATTCCAAGCTATTCTACGATTGAATATTCATGACTACAGGGGCGGATCCAGGCTTTTTTTCTGGGGGGCACAAGGGTCTGACAGGTCTTCTCATATTTGAGATTGAAAGAAAGACATCAATTGCTGTTGAATGCATTCTCTTTATTTTGTTATGAAAGTTATCAATATTAGATTAAATGAACGAGGCTCCGTAATGCACAATGTAAAACGAACGTAATGATAACCGCATTAAAATCTTGTCTATTTTTTTAGCGACTGGCGCGGGGGGGGGAGGGGGGAGGGAGGGCTTGTGCCCTGTAAACCCACCCCGTAAATCCGCCTATGTATGACTAAGTTTTACCCTCTATTTTTCTCACACGATAATGTATTCTCGTATATATTCCTTATTGGTTTATTCAGTTAAACCTTGCGGATATGTACTGTATATGCTGTTTATTTATTTTATCTACCTAAACAGGGGAGATGCTATAGATGAAATTACTGTTTGCATAGACACATGGTTTGCCGATGAAATAAAATTTGGCATTGGTTTTCATAATGGGGTTCATGATGGTATTAACCATTTGGGTTTTTATCATGGACCATGGTCGGTCGTTGTGTGTTAAATTAAATATTGTGGAAATTACCATTTGTGTTTTTACTATGGATATAACAATGTTCCACAAAATCAAGCCTGAAACGGTTTTATACGCACCTCCACTTCTTCTCAACCCGTTCGCATTCACGTGAAATGCACCTGAAAGGTTGAATCCTTCAAGGAATGAAGGTGTAGCAAATGATATTCCTCCACTTTATGTCCCTGACTCAAATTAACAAGCGGCAAAAATATTTTTTCTATCCCGTGCGCGAATCCGAAAGAAGTTGATTCCTTTTTTATTTCCTAGGTAAGTGCTACATCATACATATCGTAAATTACCTCTACTAGTGAAATCTTATGTATGATTTTACACTTTCCCGGCGAATAACTATAGAAAAATCTTCTCGGGATTGCGCGCGGGTTAGATTATTTAAGAGCGCCGACGTTTCGGGTACCGACTCGCTACCCATTCTCACGGCTACTGAATGCCGTGAGAATGGGTAGCGAGTCGGTACCCGAAACGTCGGCGCTCTTAAATAATCTAACCCGCGCGCAATCCCGAGAAGATTTTTCTATAGTGAAATCTTATCGAGCTTTTCGCCGGGTGAGTTTCTTTTAGGCCAACGTTTCAATGGCTGCCTCAGCCATCGAACGTTGGACTCAGGACGGAAGCCAGAGGACGATGGCATAAGCATCCATGGAAACGTCGGCGTACAAGCAGCTCACCCGGTGGAAAAGTCGAAAAGATTTCACCAGTATCATGCGTTGGGATGGAAAACAAAATCATACCACCATTACCTCCCAATCCGTTTGCATTCGCGTAAAAAAGCGCTAGCATGGGGTGGGTTTGACTGTTTCGAGGAATGAAGGCGTACAAAATGGTCCTCCTCCACCCGTTGTTTCTGATTCAAATCAACCAGCACTCCGTAGAAGAGAATTATGAAAACAAGGAAAGGGATCGAAAATGGGTCACTTCAGTTAGAGTGGGAGATATTTTATATTTTAATCAATTCACGCTTGACCGTTAGACATTTATTCAATATCCTTTAACAATCCGAGGTCTAATCTGAGGTCGTATAGTTACCATTAGGTAACAAAAGATCAAGTTATTTGCCACAGTTTTGCTTAGTTAATTTTCTCTACCTTTCAACGCTCTAGCAGAAGTTTATTTTGGTGTTCATATAGGTTTGGCAACCGTGGAAAATATTTTTGAATGCATATACTACCATGCTTTTTATAACGGAAAGCATTATTATAAAACTAATTTCATTGTGACTGTAAAATATTTATCACCGTCTGCAACCGTACGACCAAAACCAGATACTTATCAGGCAGCGCGGGCTAGAAATAGTAATTTATTCGACCCACTCATAAACCGTAAAGAAGTGTATTCATTTTAATCCCTGGGAAAATGTTAAATCATTCATGCCATACAACCTCCAAACCCAACTGCCTCCGCTACTTTCCAATACGTTCGCATTCTCATGAAATACATCAGAAAGGAGACCACTGCTTCAAGGAATGAAGGCGTACCAAATGATCCTCTACCACCATTTTGTCCCTAACTCAAATTAAGCAGCACTCCGCCGGCCAAAATTTGGAAAACAAAAGTGGGTGAGTGAGAAAGATCGAAAAAATCTAAAGATTTTCTCTCGGGGAAATTTTAAATAATACATATCGTAGACTACCTTCACAAGTGAAATATTCTCTGTGAGAAAGATTAAAAAAAAATCGAAAGATTTTCTCTCGGGTTTTCCCGCGGGTAAGAAAAAATAAGACATCCGATTTATGATCCGCGCGCAAACCCGAAAGAAAGTGGTTCGCTGTATTCGCCGGGAAAATTTTAAATCATACGTATCGTAAACTACCTCCACAAGTGAAATATTCTCTGGTTTTCAAACGGGTGAGTATGCTGTCGGCCGAATTTTCGATAGCTGCGTCTGCCGTCGTCCTTAGTGCCTCAGGGAAAATCAACTCACCGGGTGGAAAACCCTAGAAGATTACCCAGCGTAATACGTCGGGAAAGAATACAATTATACCTCCACTACTTGCCAACGCGTTCGCCCTCGCGCGAAATGCACTTGCAAGGGTTACTGCTTCATGGAATGGAGGCGTACCAAATGATCCTCCCCCACTCTTTGTGTCCCTGACTCAAATTAACCAGCACTCCGCCGACCAAATTTGGGAAACAAAAGGGGATGAGTGAGGAAGATCGAAAAAGAAAACCTCGCGGAACCTCGCCGCGTTGCCAATTTGCTCTCCGAAAGCATCCCTTTCCCTCATCTCATCTCATACACCACTTCTACTCACTCTCTTCTTCCCTCACACAATCGCGTGATAAATAATCCACGCCCGAAGGAGGATTCTCTGCACGCCGGAGGAAGGGTGGGGGAATGTGACGGAGAATGGGTCAGAGATGCGGGATGGTAACAACATGGGAGTAACGCCCGATGGAGGGAGCCGTTGGATCAATCAATCTCATCCCCGAGAACTCATCTTCCCGCCGCTGTTTCTCTTTAGGCCCGGGGTCCTTTGTGTGTGTCTGCGTGTGGGAGAAAATGGCTGACGCACCCTCGCCCTCTCCCTGCAAGTCGAAACAAAAACGCAACGCTCTCCGCTCACGTCCCGTGGCCTCCATTAAGGAGCCTCGACTACCACCTACCTCCCCCCCTCTCTCTTTCTACTTCTCTCTCCTCCTCTCTTATTATCAATCACCCCCACCATGGTTACTGCCCTTCTCACTCCACCATTTCTATCCTTTTTGTGCCACACAAGAAAGGTTTACTCCCTAATGGCTACCACGCGGAGTTGACCCCACGGATACAAATTCCGTTATAAAAAAATTAAAAAATTAGAAACTGAGGCCATAAGGACTCAAATTATTGTAAATGCCGTAATTTTACAAGTTATGTAAATATTTAAGCTTTTTGTTTATTTCTTAAAGCTAAATTCAAAGGTAGCAAATTATTGTAAATGCCGAATTTTTGAAGTGTTGTAAATATATAAGCTTTTTGTTTATTTCTTAAAACTAAATGCAAAGGTAGCAAATTATTATAAATGCCGTAATTTTTGAACTGCTGTAAATATGTAAGCTTTTTGCTTATTTCCTAAAACTAAATTCAAAGGTAGCAAATTATTGTAAATGCCGAAATTTTTGAACTGCTGTAAATACTAAAGCTTTTCGTTTATTTATTAAAACTAAATCTAAAGGTAGCGCTGCCCATTCATAAACTTATTGCGCATAAATATTGTTATCATATAAATTTTGCATCATTTATGAGTAAACACCTTTATATTATGAGTTTCAAATATATTAGTTTTATATTTATTTCTTCAAACCTAATTTAAGGTTTGTACTTCGCATTCTTTAAATTTTTTGCGTATAAAAACTGTTATCACATATATTTGGAATCATTAAAAAAATCGAGAATACCCATCTTCCGTAACCTTTCTATGTCACACAAGGAGAGTCAATGCCCATGAAAACTTACATATAAGGAGAAAACGAGTCTAGGGAGACGATAAAGAGAAGGCATCATTCGTTCAAACTTGATATTTGACTGCTTGAGGTTTATTTGAATTGAGTGTTTTTTTTTATTCTCGCTGCGCGGGGTGAGGTGAGAACGATCCATTTATTCTCAATACTTACAATATGCTGTAGCCAGCTTTCAACAGATTTTAAAATAACACTATTCTTTGACAGTATTCCGTCGAGTTCATTAAAGATTGGTGATGGGAAGAATGAATGCAGGTTGCAGGTGAAGGGTGGACAATTTGAATCAACAATATTAAAATTGTCATTTCCTTCCATGTTTTTTAGGAATATTTGGAATTCAAATTTTATACATTCGGCCGTCGGTTTTTTTCCGGGTTCTGTGCATTCTGTTTCGATTAGAAATACATAGCAATTATGTGTCTTATTTGCACTATTTATTCTATTCATTATATCTAGAAATTGTTCACTAACGTGTTGTGTCCTGAGAAAATGAAAATTGTGTGTAGTGCTTTCAAGAGAATAGCGACGAAAAACCTTTATAATATTTTATAATATTTAATTAATCATTTAAGCTTTTCCATATCCATTAAGTATCACACTGGTTAAATTATGTGCCCAACGAATCGGCTACCTTAACAATTACTGAATTCCTGTATCATGTACCACAAATTTTAAATTTTGCACTAATAAATTTAAATACGTGTAAATTATGCTTAAAAAGCGTTTGTTTACCGTATGTGATACCAAGCTTTTACGGGAGCTCAACTGTATAAGCTTGTTGGGAGATATTTCCGTGCGAGCGTTGCATTTATCGATTCTCAATTTTTATTTCCAATCCCGCGTTATTTTTTGGTAATAAATCTCATGTTCATTCCTATTTGAGATGCAAAGCGAGCCAATTATTTCATCACCCAGCATCCCATCGGTTTTCGCTTGTTTAATCCTGATTTTGTTTCGTCCGAATCTGGAAATAAACATTTGGAATGATCCCAGTATTAGGTAACCTCTTCGTTAAAAGCAACTCTCAAATTATCTTGTCAGAGGGTTTGACTGCCTTCGGTATCCATTTTTATCCATTCTGTGTAATTTAAACTCGTTAGAGTATACCTCCCTATTCGATAACCAGGAACTCGTGTCTCATTATGAGCAGTATTGGCAAGTAATCGAGTATAACTCATGCGATTACTTGTAACGATTAATTTTGCAGTAATTCGTAATTTTAACGATTAATTTTTACGAAATTTAATTTTTTGTTGTAATGTACTTCTATCGTTGTAATCGTTACTGCTCGTAATCGAAGGATATTTTTAATGATTGTACTGATTTACCTAGGTCTGCAGATAACTTCCAATCCATGAGTGCCATAATTTGCTTGTTTAGGTAAAGCCTCCCTTATGTTTTACCTGACTTATTATGGGTATAAAATGTGACACCGCTTGTGTTAATGCGTCAGTTATAATGATGCATCATTATATATCGCGAGTGAAACTGCAACTTTAGCAATTTCGATGACTCAAAATTTCACATTTTTACTGCACTATTCGATGGTAGCCAGGTGATCTCTAGGGTGGATCCTACTCCACTGCATACTCTCACTAGAAGTAATTGTTATTGTCTCTGTAATTTTAACTGATAACTCTATAAAATCTACTTCTAATTAATTCTTTTTTTACGCAGTAACTCTTTATTTCGTCCAGTGACAATTTCTCAATACTTTTACCAACTTTGATAATGGGATCCCTTAATTGTCAACATCCACCGTAATTCGATAAAAAAGAAATGTGGCAGTAGTCGTTATTGCCTAACTTTTTGTAGTAAAAAAATCGACATGTATTGTATGCTGCTAGGGTGCTTAGTATGCTTGAATACTGTTCATCGTAATGGATACGCTCTAAAGGATAATAGGCTATCTCATTAAAATACTTTCTGGGAATTTGTAGCATGCCATAAAAGGGAGGTGAGTGAAATGGCGATTGTACGTATTGATTACAGCCAGCATGTTTATTTTAAAATTTTCTTATTGATCTCCTAACTGATTTATTCTCGTACATAGGCATTTTTAGGGCATTTATTAAAATTTATTTACTTATGTAAACCAGCATGAATCATTTGATGTTCATAATAGAATTTTTCATGCTTATGAGGATATCACCGGTTCACCTCCATCTAAGAGAACTATGAAGACAAGTAAGAGGATCGACAATGGGTTACTTAAGGTATAGTTGGCGATATGTTTTAATTTAATCAAGTATCCGCACTCATGATTGACCGACATAAATTTCTAAAATATTCTTTAACAATCCGAAGTTTAATATGAGGTCACATAATCGTCATTGGCACCAAAACATCAAGTTATTTGCCACAGTTTTGTTTAGTTATTCGTCTCTATCTTTCGAAGTTTTTGCATATGTTTAGTTAGACTTTTTGTTTACATTTGAAAACCGTGAGAAAAGTTTTTGAATGCTCTAATTTTATTTCCAGAAGAATAATTATCAAAATACATACAAATGAATGTAAAAATTTAATGAAACATCGCTGAATATGTTCATTAAATATGCCAAATCTGAAATGATCACTCATCATGTCAAATTTGACGTGACTCGAAGAGGGCTGGTTTTTGTTGAATTGACATTAAATGGCTCTCACTTCAATAAATGAAGCAAAATTTAAAGTGCATTGGCTTCTTTTAGAGGAAGTTTTCATAAATGCAGCAGTAATCAAATGTAATGCAGAATGCCCTGCATAATCATCCTCCTACCAACATCAACTACCTCCACTATTTCTCTACCCGTTCACATTCACGCGAAATGCACCTGAAAGGGGGTGAGAGAAATGGTGAAGGTAGTTGATGTTGGTAGGAGGATTATTATGCAGGACATTCTGCATTACATTTGATTACTACTACATTTATGAAAACTTTCTCTAAAAGAAGCCAATGCACTTTAAATTTGGCAGCATTTATTGAAGTGAGAGCAATTTAATGCCAATTCAACAAAAACAAGCCCTCTTCGAGTCACGTCAAATTTGACATGATGAGTGATCATTTCAGATTTGGCATATTTAATGAACATAATCAGCGATGTTTTATTAAATTTTTTCATTCATTTGTATGTATTTTGATAATAATTTTTCTGGAAATAAAAGTAGAGCATTCAAAAACTTTTCCCACGGATTCTCCGGATAAGTGAGAAAAGGGCTACCTACCTTTCGACGCCTAGCTGGCATCGTATTCAGGGTGTATTGTAATACGACGTCGGCTACAGACGTTATAAGACTATCTATACGCCCTGAAGAAAATCACATGGCGTTTCGTCGAAGTGTTAACATCCACTGGTTCATTTACCTGTGGAAGAGAACAAAAAGTCTTCATCAGTATCATTCCTCAGAAAAAAATGAGATCATTCACCAAAATTTCTGTGCTAATCATTACAAGGGTGGATAAATTCAGTGCAGCCTTCCGAATTTAATTGATTTCATTTCATATTTTAAATTATTGAGTATGCTTTCTTGAGCACATATTTTTTTACCTGTATTTTTTCTTATACTTGGTTATGATTTTTACTCGCCCCGTTCTTCTGAAAATAATATTGTCCTAAATTATCGGGTAGTAAATTTCTGTGGTTTTCAATTCAATTCGACGAAACAGGTTCTGACTTTGTTGTAGCGTTACAAAGTTTGTTAACTTACTTTCTGGTCTTTACCTTAACAATAAGTATTAGTTAAAATTAAGTTTCGTAGCAACTGTTTTTTCATTTTTTTGGGATTTTTCCCTAGTTTTTTCTTCCATATATCGATCCTATACATGGCAACGTTGTTCAACGGCGTTCATGTGTGCACTAATATATAAAAGATAATTTTTGAAATGATGGGAGATCAATGGGAAATTCCTTGTTACCTGAATTTATGTAAAATTATATTGTAAAAATGATTGGTTGCCTTTTACATCTTTTGTCAGTGTAATTTATTATCTCATATATAATTTAAAACGTTAATTTTAGCTTTCTTTACTGGTTTTGCTTTCTTATGGGTGGAATCGAATTTTAAAATATAAAAAATAACTGTATAAATAAATTCATCTACTTGCTTCAGGCGGACTAGTTTATGGAAAAATCTTCTCCTAATTGGAATTGCCAACAAGAATAGTTGGCTACTAGTGAATATATTAATGCATGGCCCAGTTAAATATTTAATCAATATCATGGGAAGTGGGGTCTGTTTGAGTTCAGCCGATACTAGTCTTTGAAGCATTACTAATGAATGGTTAATTAAAAATCAATTATTCGATTAAAAGTTTAATTTATAAATGCTTTAAAGCAGAAATAAAACAAAAGCAATGATTTCATTTTCCCTGAATGTTTTAAATGCAGTTTAATCCAATAGTTACATTGGGAATATTTCCGGCTGTAATTTGTGCCAATAGTGTTATACTCGTATATTTACGATTGCTTAGGAATATGACGCGGATATTTATTGCAATTCCATTACATCTTTTTTTCTGCTGTTATAACGTTGAAATTTATAGTAGCTTTGGTAAATTAATCTGTATTTGCTTTGTATTAAGCTATTTAAATAGTTTTATACGCATCCGTAAGCAATGTAAAAGTGCATGTGCGTTTTTATCTAAAATACCTAATTTATATTCTAAGTTTACACTGCAATTAATTTTGAAGTTTTCTGTTAATTATTCATCGTAACTTGAAATCACCTTTTATAAAGAGTCGTTCATATTTTTATTTGAAAATTCGAATTCAATCTATTTTCGAAAAAAAAACAGTTTTTCTGTTCAAAACCGGTCGTGGTAGATTTTTTTGAAGGTCTCGCTTTTGGAATGCGATGGCGATAATTTAAGTAGCATAGGTGAAACCTTTCATTATAATTGCTAGGTTTTTTGCCGTGGTAGTTCAGTAATGCGATACATGTTTTATAAGTAGTCCCATCTACCTCATAAGTTGAGCTAATGATGTTCCTTTCCCGCGTATTTGCATTTTCTTATGTAAATTAAATTCTAAGTTTTCTTTAGCAATCGTAATTCGATTGATGCACACTGATTAGTATGCTTTATGTTAGAGTTCGTTGAACTTTACTTGATTCATAGAACCAATATGATATCTGTTGCTTTCGATTAAAACTATTTTTGCGATCAGCTATTGTCAACTCCTTGATTTGTACCTAATACATGATAATTATTTCTGTTGGTCTACTTTAGGTAAATTTTAACTTCAAAGTCATATTGAACCACTACTTCGTCATTTTCGTATTAAAATCTTTAATATCCAAGATACATTAATTGTTTAGTGAAAAAGTTTCGATCTCGTAATTAGCAGATGGGAAAATGTATTAGATTTAGTATTTTTTCATTCTTTATTGGTACTTTACTGGTGGAGTAAAAGCTAATAATTGGCTAGATTGGCAATTTAACCTTGTAAAAAAAACGGCTATTGGATTTAATCGGCAATCATCTACGAGGAGAATAATTGAAGACACTGGAAGCCAAGGAGTACAATTACAATTTTTTATAATTTAGGAGATAAGTGCAGGTAATGTTTGGTAGGTCAAAAAGTGTATTTGTGGCAAGGAGATACTGGTATATCACGCATAAGCAATTCTATGTAGATCCAGTGATTCACTTTTATTCCTTTGCCACAGCGATATTGTCTGCCCCATCAACAATTATGTGTACTTATCTCCAAAATTATACTAATTGTGCTCATACTACTTGGCTCCTAGGCTCCTCAATTGGTTTTAACCTGTTGAGGGCTGGGTGCAAGAGTGTTCATTCTATTCTTTAAAACCTGCCCTTCTCCCCTGAGAGGATTACTAAGTTAACCGTTAAAACGGTGTCAGAGATATAAATTTTTTAAACTTCAATTGGAATTTGGTTATTTATGGTTTTTTTGACTGAAATATTCACTTGCGCCAATTGGGCATTGCTATGTTTTCGGGTTTTCCTCCTCATCGATTCATCTTCGTGACGACAGTTTCGCCGGCATTAGAGCACGCGTCTTTAGGTTTGAAGAAGACTATTTATTGTTCTTTGGCACTTTTTTTTCGACAATGAAGAACTCAATTCTCTTAATTTAATGCCCCATTTGCTTCCTGTGGAGAGTTTATATGGGGCAGTATCCTGAGTAGAGTGGGTTGAGACAAACGTTCCCGTGGAATCTTTGGGTCTGAAGAAACTGTCGTCTCGAAGATGAATCGACGCGGTGAACAACACGGAAATCTGCGTCCACCGCACCCATCCGCGAAAGCCTCCATCAACATTTAAGCCAATTAGTTGCTCAGAGTCGCCAATTATTCATAAATATGATATGCATTCTCTTGTTCTTTTCGTTTGCATAACTTATGCTTTTTATCCGTGTATTAATATCGGGCAATTAGGGGGTAGCGCGAAGTCGCATCATCAATCGCGCATTGGTGTGATTTCGTCTGTTGTGACCGGTAACTTACGCTCTCCTTTGTGATCCATGGACACTTCCTCCGTTTACTCAGACTTGCTGAATGAAAATGACTAATTTTGATGGCAAGGTTGAACAATTCTTGAAGCATCGTCATTGCACGGCTGAATGGAGCCATAACGATTTGCCTCGTGGTGCCTTTGGAAACGCGAGTGAGAACTGACAGCCAATATTTCAGGTTAGTTTGTTATAACCCACTCTTCTCAGGAAGTTAACGAGCTCACTTTACGAAACGGAGAAGAGAGTTGGTGCACAAGAGGATTGGTAGTTCCGAGAACAGTCGTAAGGTCAACTTGGATTGATATAGGTGGCACATTTTGAAAATTAGACAAGCTTAATGAAACTTTTTGAAGTTGAAGCGAAGTATATGTCATTTTCATGAAAATTTCAAGATATACTCATCCAATTTCCCGTAATTGCCCATCCAATCTTCTGATTTCTACAAAGAAATACGCTGTCCTTTCGTATAATATGAGGAAATTACCTCTGTAAATGAGCATTTCATATAGGATCTCATGGCAGAACTATCTAAGCGTAGCAATAATTTTGATTAATGCTCTATTTTAACTATCATTTTAACGAAATAAATGATAAAATGATACTGTTTAAAATAGGTATTATGCTGAAATTTAAACGTAGATACGTTGGTAATACGCATCGGTACGGATTATGTTGGTGGCTTGACACCGTGTACGGTATCGTTAGATGCCAGTCTGATGCCAGCCCATGACCTCTCAACTCTGGCGTACTGTCACGTATTTTAAATAGAATGATGCCCAAAATTTTAATCTGAGGATAGTGCATAATTCAGGTGCAAATCTGTCGTGTGGGATGCTATCATTTTATCTTCCTAGTCACAATCTCATCCGAATTATTTTAGCTGATAAAACAGATTTCAAAGTTGGTTGATTTCCCATGAATTTAAATTAACAAAACGTGCTATGTCCTACACATGAAGGGAAAATGCGAAATTTCTTTGGTTATTTCGAGGGGAACAATATCATTTTTCCATGGTAATTGAATTCAGTGCTTATCTTTTCCTTATTTCAGTTTTTCACATACATAGTACATGTTGTGTGTTTATAAACCCGCAATACCCTAGCATACATTTAAAACCTTAACTTAAAACCAGCCAAACTAAAAGTTGCAACCAAAAAAACAGTAAAATATCCTCGCTCACCTATTTATCAATGGTTTCCGCGAAATGGCGTTACTGTTTAAATAGCCATCTATTATAATTGTATTATTTATTTATGTAACTTAGTGAATGAACTTCGAATGAAACTTTCATAAAAAATAACATATAATCATTATTAGCTTTATTTTTAGTAAATTTAATATTTATATGTAATAATCTACGAGAAGCAACTTTTACCGCTAATAAAATTTGATGAAGATTGTGATTGAGGATCGGCCTGAGGAAACCCAAGGGATGGCGATGATTGCCTGTTATATGTTACAGTGCCTTTAAAAATATTGGAAATCTGGGAGCCTAAGGCGTGGCTATACGTGGCTACCCATGCGGGTTGCCCGGAGACAGATAGGGGAACGTAACCAGGCCCTCTCAATCAACTAATGGTCCCATTGATTTCTTTCCCATCTAAATATATCGCATTCGCTTGGCTTCATTAAGTGGAGCGTAGGGAGGAAAATGAATACGATTTGTCACCGGCAATTTTTAGAAACGTGTCAGCTTGTCACCAGAGCCACATGAGACATCTATCACCGAAAAACCGATAATTAGGGGGTATTAAAATGTAACTCTTTGTCATTTGTGTTTGCCGTGTATTTTAATCATATTTAAGTGCGAGAGATTGTGGAATATGATGCTTAAATGTCGGAAGAGTTTCAATCTATTATAAGATGTGAATAAATCGCTTTCCAGGTTTATTTCGAATGCTTATTTCAGCTTTCACTCGAATGTAATCCTTTATTTCACCGAGTTTGTGGTTACACTGGATACGCTAGATTGCACCGCGCAAGTAATTTGATTTATGTGTTAAGAGGCCACTCATTAAACTACCATAAACTCCTGCTCCTTCATTACTGAGTATTTGGGTAGATTTGCATAATCATCACATTTGACGTAATTGGGTTAAAGGAAGTGAATTTATAAAGTATATAATTCAATTCATTCTTCATTTTAGAAAGACTTATTAACTTGTTTATTTGTTTAATTTGCCTCAAATGTTTTCTAGCTGTGATGTGCTTGTGTGGTCCTCACCTATCGGAGAGGTATCTGCTAAATTTTCTTTGAAAGGCTCAGTGACAATGTAAAGCTCTGAGTACGGTCAAAAATATTTTTACTTCGCAATAAATCCTCTTACTTCGAAAATAATTGATGTTCAATCAATGTGGCTTAATCCGGTTGGTCATCCGTCCTACCTCCGCTGCATAAATGTCTGACATCCAAATCTCACCTCGGGAAATTAATTCTGCCTTGTCATCATACAGTTTTTTTTCGGTCTTCTAGCCATGACGTATGGATTCAGGCCTCGGCTTAATTCCGGGTACGGGATAGCGTTGTGGTAAGACAGGAATGGAATGAGAAATGATGGAGGGATATAGGACATCCGAAAATTGCCTTTGTGATAGTTATGAAATCTCCACATGCCCGTCAGAGAATCTTAAGCATTACCTTGATTATGGTATTTATTTAATCATCACTTTTTCCATACGAAAATTTTTAAAAGTATATCTAAGAGTTTATTTTGATAATTTACCGTAAGTGAAGCCTACTCGTAATTATAGGGCCATGAGCGAATCAATTGAATGTCCCAAGAATATAGGCAAAAATGAACCTTGGGGTAGCCAATTTTGGCTAAATAGGGAAAAATATAATTTTTTTATTACAAAATAAAAAGCCAAATCCACATTTCAGTAAGAATTAACCCTTAACCAGTGACGTGCAATTTTTCTTACGCTACCAGTGACGTGCGTTCTGGGAGACCGTAATAAAACAAATATTCATAAAAAGTTGCAAAGTCATTTTTATTGCTTAGTTTAATGTTTCTTTGACTTCTCAACTATTATAAAACTTATATATAATATTATACATTCCCAATACAAACCAACTTTTTCAGTAAAAAATGTTAATTGAAACAGGATCAAAACACTGATACAAAAAACACTTGAGTTGTTATTATTATCGTCCTTTTAGTTAAGTATTTAATTATCCAGGTTATGCAACTAATAATGCTTCCTTACAAATTATTAACAATTATTATTCTTGAAAAAAGCACTAGGAATTTGTTTTTAAGAACTTTTTGAATTATTTCCACCATCATTACGTTTATTGGTTTTTCCAATTTAGTGACGTGAGGTCTCACAGACCGCTACTAAAATTCGGTTGGAAATTTTCAGAAATAAATAATAAGAATTAAATTATAAGAGGGCTAAGACCTTATTATACAAAATTATGATGCTCACGAGGATTATAGGTGTTTTGCAATAGCAATTTTGAAAATATTCATAATTTTAGAAACGCAGCGGTCTCTCAGACCGCACGTCACTGGTTAAGGGTTAAAAGGTGTAACAATGTTGTCAAATAGGAAATTCACAAAAATATCTTCCCAATAGACGCTCCATATTATTTAATGTGAACGGTGGAAATGTTCAAAATGTCTTATTTTAAATATATTGAATTAGTGTTGTAATTTGTCAAATAGGAAATTCACATAAATATCTTATCAATAGACGATCCATATTATTTAATGTGAACGGTGGAAATGTTCAAAATGTCTTATTTTAAATATATTGAATTAGTATTGTAATTTATAGGATTTCTTTTAAATATTTTGAATTTTATGAATATTTACGACTAGGTTAAATTTACTCGATTTTTGCGATTTGAAATTGTTTCTTATGTATTTATATTGTGTTGATAAAATCTTCCTCCACATGTTTAAATAAATTATACAGGTTTTATTTTATTTTTGGAGGAAACAAACTCTGCCAAGGAGTAACGTCGCCCCACGCCACGCTCTCCAATTAAATAATTCCAAGGTAGGATACTCGTACCTCCTAAAATATGTATTATTAAGCTCATTCTCTTTTCTCTTCATCTCAACACATTCTTGAGTTCTGTTAGCTGGTACCATTTGCTCCTTGCTCTCCGTGGAAATGACGTAGCACAGTGACCTAAAATCGTGTTATTTTCTCTACTGTATTGCAAGGTCAGAAGTTGAATCTCTGCGTATTTGTATCCTGAAGTAATACCCATGCCTTTAAGGTGGGCTCATGTTAGTTATTGGCCGTAATTTTATGAATTGCATTTTCATATGAAGTTGGTGGTGGGTGGATCAATTTTGTGGAAGTTATACATGCTAAGGTAAAATAAAGGCATTACCTCACGTAATAGTACGTGACCTTCACCTCTCAAACCACCAACCTTCACCCTACCTCCTTATCCACATTACCTGCTTCTCCTCCCCCACCTTGTAGTAAAAAATGAACTCTGGCTTTTTTTGGAGATGGCAGTTTCGCTTGAAAATGAAGTAGAACATGTCGAAACCGGTTGCAGAATATTAAAATAGGTGGGGGAAGTATAAAGTGCCTTCAATTTATTTGAGCTTGTATTTTATTTATTATATCGATATTGGTTATACTTTATGATAATTATAATCGCAATTTTATCTACATTAAGAAATATTGGATATCATTGCGGTTAAAAAGAAGTTCTTACGCTCCCAGGATATATTTGACATAGTACCTATTTTACGATGTCAACATAATATTTTATTAGGTACTGCAAAATTCTCGAAGTAAAGCCTTAGGAACAAATGATAAAATCGTGACAGCATCCCAAAATTGTATGTTAGCGGTAGGTGAGTATGTTAGATATTTAGCAATTAGTGTGTCACTTAATAATAAATAAATGTATTTAATTAGAAAATTTTAGTAATAAATTTGAGGTAGGTTCGCTTTTAAGAGAGATGGCCTAGTTTTTATCCGACGTTACTCAATCCTTTTTATAGATTAGACGAGTTCAATTTACATAAAACGAATCGTTTAAATTTGGTACCCTCTTGAATTAAAGTAAGCATTCTTTTTGAGACCCTTTCTCACCCAAGAACCTGAAATTCGTTTATCTCCTCCGCCGATCAACAGTGTCATGTTCCCAATGCAGGTGAGGACGAGCTGTTATTTGAACGCCGACGGCGGGAAATCCATTGGCATAAACCGTTTGACCCCAGAAGATCCCGAGTGGAAATATTTCACGAAGGAGAAGAGGAAGAAGTCTTCCAACGTTCACGCTGCAAATCCTAGCCAATTCAAAACCCCGCACTTCCAACCGTAAGAAAGCATTTCCGAAAAGGATTTCCCTTGACCTCCTAAACGTCCTCTTAAGAAAATCTCTATCCCAAACGTCTTTGAACGATAGAGGTGGAGAAAGTAATGGGACTTTCTCCGCTTTCCCGACCTGACCGCTCATTAATAGCGGCAATAATCAATCAAGGATTTTTTTTGCTCTGTCAACCCTCTCTCTTGTTCCTAGCGTTTTCGCCGTTCTCCGGATTTTGCCCCTCCTCTCTCTCTCTCTATCTCTCTCAAGACTTTCAAACTGTTCCCCTCACATTCATCTCCGGCACAGCCAATCTCATCCGCATACCTTCTGGGAGGCGAGCGCGTGTGGCTCGGATGGGGACGGTAGTCTGGATGATTTATCCGGGAAGCAGCGGCTGGCAGTTCCCGCAGACCAAAACCCTCCTTAGACCTCCCTCCTCCAAAATCCCTTTTCTTCATCTCTATCTCCGCGTTACCGCAGGCATTCCGCGGTAAGAACAGGTGAGGGGTGGTTACTCGAGTTGATTACAGTGATTTTGCTGAAGGATTTAATTCTAACTCCAAAGATAGTACCAAAAACGTGTGCTATTTAAAAAATTTAAGAACATTTTATCACAGTATGTTACCGCCGGTATTCTACGGTAAAACATCTGGGAGGACGATCGCAAACTTCGTTAGTGTGAAGCTAGTTAATGAATGAATTTTTACGCAATGCAATTCAGTACTTGAACGTGTAACAATTGTGTTACCGCAGGCAAAGCGCGCTAAGAACAGGTGAGGGGGAGGTTAGTCGAGCTTATTAAAGTGATTTTGTCGAAGCATCTATTCCTTACTCGAAAGAAATGAGCATAAAAATATAACTTTGCAAAGATTATATCTAAAAATTTATGATTTTATGAAAAATGGCCTTCTAAAGCATTTTAAGTAATGTCATTTGAGGGGTTGAGAAACCAAGGGCCACAAGTGATTTTTTAAATAGATTGGAACAAAAATTTGGTAAAGGAAACAAACTAGACCAACTAGATATTTAGTTTTGCAATTCAATTTCCACCTGATGTCAGCACGGAACAGAAAATCACTCGTATCCATTGGCCACCACGTTTTTGCATATTTCAACTATCAATTTCTGTTCCCAATTCTGTTTGGAAAAAATCACTTTTACCCCTTTGCTTCTCACCCCCTCGACTCGAGTATGGAATTCGAGTACGCGAGTAATTGGTGGTATGCAATGGTGGACTTAATGAATATGGCTAGCAAACTGTAATTGCTGAGAAGTTCCATGATAAAAAAACTGTAGTATTTGCTATGTTGGCAGGACAGGTAGAAGTTTTACGTAAATGGAAAGTTTGAAAGTTAAAGAAAATGCAAGTTTTGTACTTAATGACTGAAAATCTTATTTCGCAAAATATGCAATCATGTGAGCTACTTTGACTTAGATATTTTACAATGGTATAAAACAATGGATGAAGCTAGATTTTATGGAAACATTGAAAATGGTAAATAGCCTGAATGGACTTAGTCTAATCTAATCTTAGTCTAGCCTAATCATGCTTTATTCTGCTGAGACTCACTTTCACTAAAGTTAAGTGTCTCTATGACAAAAAAAAACTGTCCTTCACCCAAACCCCATTTTGATGTCCTTATGTTTACGTCATTGACCTTCATATTTTCATTTTTTCCCATCCCATGATCTTGGTGCCACTCACATTAACCTTCCTTTACCTTTGCTCTGGTATAAATACTTGTAAGAGTGTCTGTTTAATTGTGAATTAACTAAAAGTGTGGAAACATGGTCGGTTGTGGAGTTGTATATTTGTATGTGGAAATTATTATTGGCGTTTCATATTATATCATGGATCCAAATAAATTACCAAAACATGTGCATTTTCAAAATTTTCAGCACATATAGGTAAACGAATACGTTACCGTCGGCATTCCGCGGTAAAATCCGCTGAGAGGAGGATGGAAATGTTCATGAGTGACGCCAGTGAATGAATAAATTTCCTCTCAGTAGAATGACTTCCTACTCAATGCAAATAAGCACTTACTCAAAACTCTTTGTAAAGAAATAAATTTTAAATTTCGTAATGTTGAGTTTTCCCCAAATTCTGCTCTGAATTACACTTCCAACACCCTCAACTAAAATTCTAGCATGAGTACCGGGTGGCTTTGGGAAAAGCGATGCCCCTCCCATCACCTGAATGTCTAAATTTCACAGGTTTGTTGCTAAGGCCGAGGTGAGCTCTACCTTATCCTATCCCAGAAACCTATGGGTCGAATGACCATGTGAAAGAAAGGTGAAGTAAATTTAGGAGGTGCTGCCGTGAATGAACTCGAAACAAACCATTAAATGGTTCACTATGATAAATTATATTATTGCCAAAAGTAGCTATTATAGCGTAGAGAATTTTGACAAATAAAAATAATATTTACAGGCTAATGTACGTTTTCAATATTTTGGGGCGATGTAGGGTCGTTTTATGGAAATAAATGGAATTAATTCAACTAAAGCTTTAATTTTCTGTTAATTCAAAAGGTTCTGTTATGGTGTGCCTTTTTCGATTTATTTTTCATCGTGGTTTATGGAGTAAAACGAAATTTTTATTAATTTTTACGTCTCATCAAATTATTTTGTGAATAGAATTTTCCTGTGCATACTTGACCATCGGCATTAGAACTATGTTTCGATTTTTAATTTCAATATTTTGGGATTCCAATCATGGAATGCCAATGTATAAAATCGTTTCTGGCTTGTTTGGGTGGAAGTTAGATACATCCGAGATGAAAGAACACAAATGGTAATTTGTTACACTTTTTTAAGGTTTCAGTGTTGAAAATGACACAATGTTTGAAACCATGGTCGGTTGTTGAGTTTTGGAATTTAAAAGTGTGGCAATTGTCATTAGTGTTCTTTCATCATGGGAATGCCAATCGTTTCGTATTCTTTCTCAATAATAATTATTTCCTTTTCCTCAGCTGCTGTGTTATTTCGATGAAATTCCCTATAACTTCCCTGAGGGTCGTAGGGTATTCCAATTCATTCGGCTACGAGAAAGAAATGGGTGGCTTGAAAGAAAGTGGAGTCTTCCAATCGAAGTAAATGTCTAGGGAGTTGGGCGAAATATTGAATAGGATTCGTTGGTGGGCACCTAGTTTGGGAATTGGTTGGATATTGAGGGAAAATGTGATGAGTCAGCATTCTTTCCTCCCTGTTCCTTATACTTCCTTCCTATTCGTCTTTTTCCATCGCGCCCGATTGCTTGTCTGGCGGGATGACGGTGTCGAATTTTTCACCTGGATTTTCGGATGTTTTCTCTCGTGCCTTTATTTTATTTTAGCATGTATAACTCCCACAAAGTTAATTAACCCACGCAAACTTTACAAGATAGTACAATTCATAAAATTCCGGCCAACCGCTAGCACGAGCCCGCATTAAAGGCGTGGATATTAACTTAGGATACAAATACGGAGACATTCAACCTCTGACCTTCCAGCACATTAGAGAAAATGACATGGCATGGACTGCTTTCCAAAAGTACTTACATATCCTTAAAACAAAGTTGAATGAGATGAAAGCAATTACATGCTTTAATTAGAATACGATTTGTAAATACAGTGCGATAAAAATGGTACCGATAATTACAGGCTCACGTATAACTGAGAAGATCATTGACGCTCAAATCTGTAATACGCATAATTAATATTAGTCGTGTGGAATTCGCATTGAAATTTAGTTTAAAATGCCTATTTTTCATTCCGATTTTCGTCAGAAATGTTATAACAAGTGAAACGAAATTTGTATAAGATCTTTTCTCTGCCTGTTTAAGAAAGAAGCTTATAAAGGAGGAAGTTTAAAGGAGAATGTTATAAAATTTCAGTGCTAGGTTTTGCGTTGGATACTCGTTTGATCCTAGTTGAACTCGTTATGTTGTGCATGCGAATTACTGTAGCTAAATTATACGTTCAAACAAATTATTCTTTGAAATGTTGGGATTTTAAGTTTTCTTTCACTGATTGAAGTAAGATCTAAGGTGAATGGCAGTAGTCAATCGGAAATGATCGAGAACCTCTGAGTGTTCCTTAACTAGCCTATATTTTCGTTGGCAAGTAGGTACTAACATTTTTCCAGTCGTCCTGAAATTCTAAAGTCTGAAAATAAAAGTCCTTTAAACTTTAACTTCTTAGTTAGAGTTCTTAGATCAGGAAAATCATGCGGAAGATTCGTGTCAGGCAAATTTTCTTCTCTCTTAAGTAAATATTTTTTGAATGTCAGTTACTAAGGAGAGAACTAAATAAGTAGATCAGAACAAAGAAATTTTCTACACCTTCATATTGAAATATGTGGAGTAGGTGGAATTTTAAACATTATTCAAGGGATTAAATGGACCCCTCGGTATTACTTTCTTAAAATTTGCTAATATTATCATGCAAATGCTGAAGAAAAGAAGTTACGTCTTTCTATCGGTTATACATATTTGGACCTACGACTGCATTAGTGCGAGCTTCTGTAATGTTCATACTACCGTTTGACATGGTGGGTTTCTGGAATCAGTGTAGGAAATACAGCTATGTATTTAAGGAAAGTCATTGTACTTTAAGACAGAAATTTGTATTTTATTAGCTCTTGTCCGTAATATTATTGTCATGACGTTGTTGCAATTGTTATTCTCATGTTAAAATTATTTTTCATGAATATGCAGTGTAATTTGAGCTGTTTTCATAGATGAAGGATTTGATGCTTTCCCGGCGAATCTTGTTGATGAAGTCTTCTCGGGAAATCAGCCGGGTCAGGATGGACATTGCTGCCAGCGTTTCAATGGCCTTCTCTTGTTATCGTAGAACTTACCACGGTTATTCTCAAACCATAGAATAGCGGTGATGTATTAATTATCATTTCTTTGAATTTTTTTAATAGCCTAAGTGAATACACGGAGTACTTCTAGTTGGAGGCTTCCAGTATCAAAACCCGGGTGAAGTCTTTGGCTACTAAATTGTGAAAATCGGAGTGCTAGATGATGTAGGGGAAGGAAATGGCCTCCATCCGTGAATTTGTCACGAAAAATCGGAGAGGAAGGTAATGCGTAGGTGGCTTAGTTAGAAGGAAACGTTCCACATATTCGGGAGTCCAGGTTTGAATCCGCTCTATTAAATTGATTTACCCACAGTGCAAATTACGCTTTTTAAGATGATTCCTTAATGGTAAGCCGCTGGCAAGTCTGCAGCCATTTTCTAGCATAATCTACACAGGATCAATTTGACCTATAAAATAATAAGTCTATCCGGGTACTCAGAGAATAGGTCGTGTATGCGAATACCATAGAAGTTATCGCTCATGTTTCCAAGTAGGAATTCGGGTACTCGATTAACAATCGGGGGGGAGGTGGAGCTTGTAGCACACTCCTACCCAGCAACCGTCAAATGCCTCCCGTTCGCCAATTTCTCACGCACGAATCCTTCCCCTACATCTGCTTAAATTCGACGGCTTCATCTTGCCAGAGACCGCAGCAATCAAGCGAGATGGCAGAGTAGTGCGAGAGAAGGAGGAGGGCTGGGGAAGGATGGCGGGGGAGAAGAATGAAAAAGTTGAGACGGAGAGAAAGAAATAATGCCCACTCATCACGTTCCACTCCCCATTTCACGAGCGCAGTGCGCAATAGCGGCACACTACCTCCTTCCTCATGTTCCCTTCTTCCTACTTGGTCAATTTTTACGACCTAGGCACGCTCATTCCTTCTCTACGTTGTCTTATGCAGAGAACGATGCCACCTCCTTCAGTTTAAAATTGTGGAATGTCCCATGCAAGTAGCTCTATGTGTTGATTCGATATTGTAACGTTTTATTTTTATATTCTCTCCAATGATTTATAAATATTGTTATTGCACTGTATAAACAAACTCGGGAGCAAAAAGACACCCGCAGGCCACAACTATTACAATCCAACTCCCCATACTATCCATCCCGCGCCGTAAACAACAAGCCCCACTCTACCTCTGCTGCTCATTATTGCCCGCATCTTTGTCCTCCTCCCATCAATCGTCGCACCCACATCCAATTCAAAACAACTCAAAATTAAGTGTTACAATATAATATAACAGAAAAAAACTATCCGTTAAACAGCACAGTAAGAACAATAAAAAACAGGCCGAAATAATATGATTAGATTAAAAAGCCCACCAGATGCTTATTGTGCACAGCGGGATTTCGCTAGATAAGAATATAATCCTTACGATCTCGACGCGCCCCTCTCAACGCTGTCTTATGCAGAGCACGATGCTACCTCCTTCAGTTAAAATACGTAGTATATAGCACTAAAGTAGTTATCGATGTTGATGTAATATTTTAATATCTGTTATAGAAAATACTATTCGTGATACAATATAGCAACAATAATAATAACTTGGCCGATATTATCCGATCGGATAAAAAAGCTCGCCTAATGTGTATGGTGGACATAGAGATTTCGTTATAAAAGAATGTAGGCCTTACCACGGCGGAGAAAGAGCGGAAATATCGGTCGGCTCGGGCATCAAGGATAAAAGGGAGTATGAAGTCAGCCAAATTCTTACCGGTTATGGTAAAAATAAACGTAGTCACTCCAAAAGACCCAATCAATATAAATGCCATGAAAAATATCCGTAGGAAACATTTAATTTTAATGCGAGAAGCAGTCTGCGGCATTTTCTGGCCTTTTTTCTATTTTTGACAATTTTTGCACGTTTGTTTGTAAATTATAGGCAATATCTACGTAAATCAATGTAAACATTACCATATAATTTAATAAAAATTAATATTATTTTACCATAAGATACCTATATTCTAATGTAAATTAGTGGAAACTTTTGCGTCTCCGAATTTATCGAAGTAATCATGAATTCATTTAAAGGCAATATCTACCTTTATCAATATTAATATTAACTTCTAAATTAATTAACATTGATATTAATTTATCATAAGAATCCTATGTTGTTATTTAATTACTGCCAGCTTTTTCTCCTTCCTTATTTATCGCAGTAATCATGAATTCATTTAAAGACAATGCCTAATTTAATCCATATTTATATTACCTCCTATTTTAATTAATGTCAATTTATCATTAGATACTTATATACTTACGGCAATTACTGCATGCATTTTCGTCTTCCCTTCTTATAAAAGTAATCTATTCATTTAAAGGCAATATCCACTTTAATCAATATTAATGTTACCTTCTAATATAATTCACATTAATATTAATGTAATATAAGATACCTACATTATCATGTAAATTACTGCGTAAAACTTTTGCGTCTTCCATATTTATTAGAGTATCTTGAATTCATGTAAAGGCAATGTCTAATTTTGTCAATATTAATATTACCTTCTAATTTAATTAATATATGATTAGCCTTGGGTACTTATATTCTTACGGCAATTACTGCATGCTTTGCGTCTTCCGTATTTATCAAAGTAATCATGAATTCATTTAAAGACAATGTCTAATTTAATCAATATTAATATTACTTTCTAATTTAGTTAATCTGAATTTATCATGAGATACCTATTTTACCTATTTTACGGCATTAACTGCATGCTTCTGCGTTTGCCGCACTTATGTAAGTAACCATGTATTCAGTATTTGAGTATTCGTTTCTCTGCCTTGGTAATCGTTTGGGGACTCCAGTAACAATGAGAGATTACTTTTGGCGCAATGTTATTCTGGCTGGAGGTCCCTGCCGGGGATAAGACGGTAGGAACGGAATGAAACGCCTCCTCTCCGCTGCTCAAGTGGGGATGTGGGTAGGATTCAGATCTGGTGGGGAGGTTAAAACGGCAGACATGCAAATGACATCGTCTCAAAACGAGATGGAGGTCACGCGTTCCTCGAGATGATGTCTGCGGATTATATCGGAGGGTTTGAAGAGAGGAAGACCGCAAAGTGGGAATGTGAGGTGACGGAAGACGTGCGTTCCGGGAGATGAGCTGTCGAGGAAATGGCCGCCAATAATTTTGCTTGTTTGCAGTGTAACCGCTCGGAGGGGTTCGTGGCTTGTCAAAGTGAGAGAGCGGAGGTTGTAAACCTGCTTATACGCTACTTAATCACTTCTCGCCGGAAAAGGGAATGCTTTCCAGGTTTACTTCGAATTCTATCTTTGGTAATTCTACAATTATGATTTATTGGGCCCAGGATGTTGGCTACACTTAAACTTAAATTGCAAAATTTATATTCTGTACGTTAAGAAGACCAAAAGATGAAAAATTTATTCATTTCTCTCCTTTCTAGGGGCATGGTTTCGAGTCCCGCCTGTGCTGGCAATTCCTAACCAGGGCATGGTTTATTTTACTCGCACATTGATATTTGTTGTAATCTCGTGTGCTAAGGCCAAGTATAGCTGTTTTCGGGGTGATAAATGTAAACAAGTAAATTGTATTCAAGAAATTAATACTAATTATTTTCCAGAAATTTTTCTACAACTCTCAGATAACATTTTACCCTCTCTTTTATTTCGACTGTCCTAGGTTGCAGCACGTAGTAGAATTTCAAGGTTATCCCTATTTAATGTCATTTTTAAGGCATGGCACCTTGAAAATGGCATTATCTTAAAACTTAGGTCGGTCATAATATAAGAGGGTGGAAATAAGACTAAGCCATTTAATTATGTTAAATATTAACAATTTCCACAAAACTACGCCGTAAACTATCTTTTATGCAACTCTCTAAGTGGAAAGAAACATTAACATAGACTAAAAATATCTCGTATAACAGCGTATGTGACTTGCTCAAAAATGAGTATATAGAAGCAAGACTCCTCAAGCAAGACTATCGAAGAGCAAATGAAATTAGGTATCATAATCTGTTTGAACGTCACTGGATGTATGGGAAATATTTTAATCCAAGTAATTTACCAAAGCACCATTTCCTCATTTCAGACCACCAGCTCCATCTAGTACAGTGGAATCTCGGTGAGATTGCCATGGGAACTTAGTAACCTGGGTAGAGTAGTGGCCTGCGCAGTTTATGGGAAGGTCCGTGTTTCCATTCCTGATCCAGAGGATATTTTTCCCTCGGTAATTTTTATATATGTGGATGTTAGAACTGTAGTAGTCTCTTTAATGATTGAAAAATATGGAATAATTTACATCTACTTCAACACACTACCCCGAAAGCCGCCGTAATTACTAAACACCTGTGCAATTTGCTTAGTTGAATTTATTATTTGAGGTTGACTGAGTGGATGATGAGCTGATAAGGTAAAGAATACCCGGAAATAATTCCCTCTACTTCTCATGCGTTTGCGATACACTGGGGTTTTAGGAAAATTTTTCATAATAATGTTCCAGAAATCCTTTCATCATTTTATTTAGACTTCGTCTATTGAACAATCAATCCCTATTCAATTGTGTCACGAATAGAACCAGTGCCTTGAATGAAAAATTAATTTTACATTTAATGAATCTATCTTAAAAATGGCTGATCGATGCTTTTGATCGCAAGCCACCGGAATCAAAAAACGACATTGAAATTCGCGAATTTGATTGATGAAGTTTTCTCGGTCTTCACGCCAGATTACTGGATCAGTTATGCCAAATTTTCAGTGATTTATCCTCTGAAATTTTGGCATTAAAAGTTAATTACCTGTGGTAATGTATTAGAAAACTTCATAAATGCGATCCCCCGGATAGTATTAAATCATATGTTACTTTAGCATGATCTGTGTTTTATCGGCAAATGAACTGGATAAAGTTCTTTCGGATTTCCTACCGGATGAGGGGCTCATTCACGCGATTGAAAACCCAGTAGCACGTGTTACTTATTGGTTACATATTTCATTTAGTTTAATGTAATCATGTAGCTTTACGGACTTGCTAAATAATAATAATAATAATAATAATAATATAGAAGCAAGACTCCTCAAGCAAGACTATCGAAGAGCAAATGAAATTAGGTATCATAATCTGTTTGAACGTCACTGGATGTATGGGAAATATTTTAATCCAAGTAATTTACCAAAGCACCATTTTCTCATTTCAGACCACCAGCTCCATCTAGTACAATGGAGTCTCGGTGAGATTGCCATGGGAACTTAGTAACCTGGGTAGAGTAGTGCGCCTGCGCTGTTGTCATAATATAAGAGGGTGGAAATAAGACTAAGCCATTTCATTATGTTAAATATTAACAATTTCCACAAAATTACGCCGTAAACTTTATCTTTTATGCAACTCTCTAAGTGGAAAGAAGCATTAACATAGACTAAAAATATATAACAGCGTATGTGACTTGTGGCAAGGCCCGACGCTGGCAGACCTCCAAGTAAATCTTGTGGAATAAAGAATAATAATAATAGATACTAAGACCCCATATTATGTGTACCACCCTGAAACAGTGCTTGAAAACGGCGCATTTAAAATCTATTACGATCTGCCTATACAAACAGATAAAACTATAGTTAATAATAGACCAGATATAGTGTTGATTGACAAGAAATATAGAACTTGCTACATAGTTGATATTGCCGTGCCACTGTCGCATAACATCGAAAAGACAATTACAGGAAAAATTAACAAGTACCAAGAATTGGCAATAGAAATAAAAAGAATATGGAATATGGAACAGGTTTATATAGCTCCAATTGTCATCTCAGCTACCGGTATCATTCCAAAACATATACAAAATAGTTTCAAAATACTCAACCTCCATCCAAAAAGATACATCAAACTGCAAAAGGCTGTAATAATTTCAACCTGTCATATCACGAGAAAATTTCTCAACCCAATTCAACAGTAAATAGTTACCTTGGTGAGAACCCGTGCTCTTAACACTAAAGCTACTCAGTGAAAACTGAAGAAAATTAAAGAACATAATAATAATAATGATAAAATGTCTGATAAGTAATAATAATAATAATAATATTAAATTTCTTTTATTACTCCGAAAAAGGGACAGTGTAGGAACTTGATTGAATGCCTACTAGAGTGACTTTACGTAGCCACGGATAAGAACCTGTTTAATAACTACAATTACACGATTGACAAAATGATCATGCGCACGTAGAAACATTTTTAGACCCAGCATTTGAATTTAGAGTGCATGATATTTCATCAAAGGAATATATTCAGCCAAGCCAAGACTAGATCATTGAGTTATGAAGAACCCGTTTTATGGCTACAGAGTAGACCAGTTAAAGAGTATACGTAAAGAATTCGCTTCAAATTCTCTCACGCATAAATTATGGCTTCCATGGGTAAAAAGGTCATGCTCATATAGAAAATTGTGTGGGCACAATTTGAATTTACAGTACACACGCATGGTATTGCATTGAAGGAATATATCCTCCATACTTTGTCTTGTAAACTGCCAAGACCGTCATTTTTCATAACTGAGTTATGAAGAACCCGTTTTATGGCTACCGAGTACACCAGTTAAGAGTATACTTAAAGAATTCGCTTCTAATTCTCCCGCGCGTGAATCATGGCTATAATAGTTAGAAAAAGGTGATGCGGATATAGTAAATTTGTGGACACAATATTTAATTTTAGAGTATATATTTATAATGCATGTTAATACATTGAAGGAATATATCCACCATACTTTACTTTGTAAACTGCCAAGACTTTAAGTATATGTTTTATCATTGAGTTATGAAAAACCTGTTTTATGTTAACCAAGTAGACCAGATGAAGTGTATATACGTAAGAAAAATTTGTAGACACAACGTTTGAATTTACAGTACATATGTATAACGCATGTTATTGCATTGAAGGAATATATCCTCCATAGGTACTTGGTCTCGTAAACTGGAAAGACGGTATATTTTTCATAATTGAGTTATGAAGAACCCGTTTTATGGCTACCGAGTGGATCACTACACGTAAAGAATTCGCTTCTATTTCTCCTGCGCGTGTACGCCGGGATGAGCCTTCATATCCACGTACGTTCCCGACACGCCGACGGCATACTTTCCTCCCCTTTCGCAACCCCCGCAGATTCCCCACCCGACAAATCAGGTGCATTCACGCGGAAGTGCCTGGCAACGCGCCGCTGCTGGAGGAAAACACTTTGATCAGGCGCGCCTTTCTATTGGACGCATTCGCGAGCGGAACGAATTGAGGAATTTTGTCCGCGGGAGAGGAAGAGAAAATAAAAAAAAGGACTATCGACGTACTGGGCTGTAAAGGCAAAAATATGGCGGATGGGGATAAAAGGATGAGCGTGATGGAAAATAAAGGTATGGACGTGTCTGGCGCGTTGTTTCCCACGTGAATACGAAAGTGGACGATCAGCGGAAGTGAAAATGTATGCAGTTTGGTAATATTGAAATCTGACTCTAAAGGCCGTATCACACTAGCGACTGCGACCGCCGCTGCGACCGCGACTGCGGCTGCGACTGAACCCCATCACACATTGCGGCCGACGCCACGGTCGCGCATGCGCACGTATGAACGTTTCTGCTTGTGGCTTGTTTGTTTACGAAAGCCCAAAGAATGGATAGAGAGCAGCAATTGTTGAAATTGTTCCTAAAGGCCGTATCACACTAGCGACTGCGACCGCCGCTGCGACCGCGACTGCGGCTGCGGCTGCGACTACACCCCATCACACATTGCGGCCGACGCTACGATCGCGCATGCGCACGTATGAACGTTTCTGCTTGTGGCTTGTTTGTTTACGAAAGCCCAAAGAATAGATAGAGAGCAGCAATTGTTGAAAATGTTCCTAAAATATGTTAAAACGTACTTCATTTTCATTCACCTGTGTACTCGGGTGCAATATCCAATATACTGGGCTTCCATCTTCACTTTAAAAATCCGAAATTATCTCAGCGTTATCTTATAACCTTCTTGAACTTCCCTCGCTACGGTAACCAAAACAAACAAACACGTCTGCCGCCAGCGCGCGAGATTGAAATGGAGCTCTCTGATTGGCTGCGACTGCGACTGCGACTCTGAAGAATAGCCGGTCGGCTATTCTTCGGAGTCGCAGTCGCAGCGTCGACTGCCTCGCTCTGATTGGTCGACGGGCCAGTCGCAGCCGCGGTCGCAGCCGCAGCGCCGGCCGCAGTCGCTAGTGTGATACGGCCTTAAAATATGTTAAAACGTACCTCATTATTAGTCACCTGTGTACTCGGGTCCAATATCTAATATGCTGGGCTTCCATCTTCACTTTAAAAATCCGAAATTATCTCAGCGTTATCTTATAACCTTCTTGAACTTCCCTCGCTACGGTAACCAAAACAAACAAACACGTCTGCCGCAAGCGCGCGAGATTGAAATGGAGCTCTCTGATTGGCTGCGACTGCGACTGCGACTCAGAAGAATAGCCGGTCGGCTATTCTTCGGAGTCGCAGTCGCAGCGTCGACTGCCTCGCTCTGATTGGTCGACGGGCCAGTCGCAGTCGCGGTCGCAGCCGCAGCGCCGGCCGCAGTCGCTAGTGTGATACGGCCTTAAGAAGTTGCGTTTTTGGTGATTCTGCAGCCTCATTATCTGTAAAGTGTGAATTAACTGAAATTGTTGGAGCCTTGATTGACTGTTAAAGGATATTTTCTCTCAGGGATATGGTTGCAGCTATAAAAAAAAATCTTCCTGTCTCCACTTGAATTATGGTTGTTAGTTGTAGGTATTATCCACTATAAAATTCATTACTGTAAGTAGTTTATAGTGACCTTAGTGTACTTGAAAAGCGTTTGCAACGGCTTATTAACTTCTACGCAAAGATCATTTTTGACGTAGAGGTGAAAATAATGCGATAGTCAAGTAGTATAATATGTAGACGAGATAATATAGGCAATTTGACAATATCGCATGTGACTCGTATAAGATGCGTTTTTAGTGATTCTGTGGAATCATTTAATGTAAGTTTAATGAAACTGTTGATCTTTGGTTTAATGCTATAGGATATTTTCTGCCTGGAATATCTTGGCAAATATATTTTTTCATAAAAGAAAATCTTTCTGTTACCACTAGAATAATGCTTGCTAATTTTATTATCTCCAATATTATTGATTTCTGTGTATTAGTTTATAGTTAATTATTTAGAGTACTTAAAAAGTGTTTGCAATGGGTAGTTTTTTCCTATGCAAAGATCATTTTTGACTTACGTAGAGATGAATATATACCTAATTTGGTGAATACCATATAAGGTGATGTATAGACGTGTTAAGGTAGGCAATTTGGTAATATCCCATGTGACTCTTAGAAGACGCGTTTTAGTAATTTTGTAGAATCATTAAGAGTAGGTGCAAAGGAAATGAAATTGTTCGACCCCAGATTTGCTGATGGAGAATATTTTATATCAGTAATGAGTTGGAAACTACATTTGTTCAATCAAGAGTTGGGCATCTTTCTAATTATATCTTCAAATGGTTACTTCCAGTATTTCTTTAACAGGATGCTTTCAAAATTTTTGCCCATTCGCATAGCTGTAGTAATTGCTGACATCATTTGATGGGGTTTGCATGTTAAATGCATCAGTAAACGTGCTTAATGCTTGTTTTTCACGTGAATACCAAATAGGGCGGTGAGAAGGCCTGGGAATTTGGCAATTTTATATTGTCCCATGTGACTCTTATGAAACGCGTTCAGTGATTCAATAGCTTCATAAGGAGTATGTGGAAGGCAAATCCAAGCTCGTGCACTAATGTTTACCGTGATACTATTTTTTATTTGAAATAGTTCAAAATTTAATTACATTTTTTCAAACAAAAGTGGTAGACTATTTACACTCGGCCTCTATGCTGAGGTCAACCTTTAAATCTTTGAATTAAAACTTAGTAAATTTATTATCGCCCATACAGAACTAGTGGAGAATAATTACTTGAATATTTTAGTGAAGTTTATTTGGTACTTTTAAATCATTTCTGGCATTTACCATAAATTTTAAGTTTTTAATTTTAGTATACAGTATTAAATAAACCGCTATATACATCATATCCTGTTGTTGTCATTAAGGAATATTTAAGTTGAAATTTATAGATTTTCGGCGCAAGCTTTCCTGTAATTAGTATCTCGGAAAGTTTTTCTTCTTATGATAAATGTTAAAAGCTGGAGGGCTGAATATATTACAGCTAAGTTTACTTTAGCAAAATGACGGAAAGAAGACGGAATTTTGTGAAATATTTCGTAGAAAACTGTTTTCTCTACCTCAGGCTTTAAGAAGAATTTTATTTTCCTGTTCGCAATTCAGTGAAATAAATCCCTCGCGTACAATCCCAGTGTCCATTTAAAATGACAAACTTTTATTTAATGAATTAGGGATGAAAACTGATTATGCCGTTTGACCAACTTTAAAGCCGATTTTTCGATTTTGCATGGTCGTTTCCTTTTGAGAAATAGTACCATAATGTTGGTAATTGCTTCAAAATCTTAAAATAAAACCTTGTACATCTTATTTACCTTTAACCAGTTCACCTTCGGCACCGAAGATAGCCGGCCATCCCGTTGAAACGTCTGGCAGTTATTGTGTCTATTTTGTATTATGTGTTTCTTTGTTTTTCATAGCCAATTTTTTCCGATCTTTTCGATCGGTTATATATATACATTATCGCATAGCGCGCTTCTCTCGAAATTTCATTTACTTCTAAGGTTCACGACTTCCGCAAGCAATGATTTTTAACTTGAACAAGGTTTTGGTAATTTTTGTGAGAACATTTGTAACTCTTTAGTATCTTGTTTTTGGAAGCAGCCGTGTACTAGTGGCGTTGGAGCTTCACGAAGTTACCCACAGGGGAGCATAAAGTGCGATAAATTACAGAAGGGAAAAAATCAATCACTATCCTGAGTTCCTCACGAAATTTTTGCACGGCTTGTCATCTCTCTGATTTTTATGTTCTCATTGCATCTTTATCGGTTACCCCAGTAGTGTATTCCTGCTTTACGGTATAATCTTCTGAGAAATTGATCCTAGAAAAGTAGGTTCATTTTTTGACTAACAGAAGGTTCTGTTGCTTTCGTATTCTCTGTTTATTTTTTAAACGGTAACTTATTTTTTATACCTATACTTATAATTTTTTCATTTTTTTATTTGCCGGCGTTTGCCGTAATAATCTCATTAAAAATATTTGGTTGGCAATATTAGTGGCACGGCGATTTCTCGGATTATATTGTCTGTATCTAGGACTTTATTAAAAGATTTTTTTCATCCTGTCCCAAAATGATCATTCGAATAAACTCTGAAGTATAGTTATCATCTTTCTTGTCAAATTTCTCTCCATACCATCAACATTATTTTTGTTAAAATGCCTTTTATTAAGAGTAGAACATTTCCTGTATTTTCTATTTTTTGCTCTCATAGGTTTTACCTAGAGCATAATAAAAATATTCATTCATTCATACCAAAGATAAATTTTAGTAGCTAAATACTTCCATATTTAAAACCGCTAGGATGAATGGAGAGTGGAAATTGATAGGACATGAATTATTGCGAACCTTGTTAGCGTGACGTTGTATCTTCTAATTTCCTCCACGTTAGGGAGATTAACCCAACGTGCTCAAGGTGTTGTTCATCAAATGCTACTCTTAGACCGGCTGGAACAGGCACAACGGTGTGTGCAGCACCGTATAGTGTTTTTTTTCTCCTCCTCCACGGAGGTGGAAGTTCTCCGGGAAACGGTTTTTGAGAGGAGGGATGTCGTGGATTAATGCAGGCGCACAGAGAATGGGGTTGGAGGTGGAGGAGGAAGAGTAGGATGATGGAGTGCGGCCCGAGATGGAAATAAGGAGATGGATGAAGGAAGGAAACGGAAGGGAAGAAGCGGTAGAGGGGCTTCAGGGGGGGGAGGGTAGCCGGGACCCCCCCTGTCGTCTGGCGGGAGGGCAACGGCTGCGGTGGCGGCTTTTGAGAGTGGAGGGAACGCAGATTTCGGCACGTGTGGAGCAAATTGGATGCACCATCGAGGCAAACCCCCTGCTCACCTTCCTGGTCTTAATCCTGCCCTCCAACCTTACTTGGTTTCCTCTTCTCTCCAATTCTACCCTTCTATCCTCATAAGGCAAGACCTTATCCACAACTTACCTGGACTTAACTTTGGAGTTGAAAGCAGCTATAAAAAATGGAAAATGAAAATTTATATCGATGGTTCTTTTACCTTTAATCACCGACACGCAGTCAACTAACGCAGATCTCTGTCGATAAGCTGTTTGTGTAACAAAGTGTTGAATAAGATTCGATGTAGTATCTATGTATGGAAATCTTAAGCATTGTTCACAAATACTTAACTTGGCGTATATTTTGGAGCTAGAAGTTTCGTTCTTTCCTTCTTCTTCCCTAATTCCAGCTATTCTACTCTTCGAGCATCCTGAGGAAATGCCTTGGTCACAACTTTCCTTGACTTAACTCAGGGAATACTTAGAAGTGAAATCATCGAATGAAACGGCTAAAATTTAGTAATTAAATGACCTTTGGATCTGAAATCAGTTATGAAAAATGGAAAATTAAAAGTTATATTGATGGTTATTTTTCCTTAAACGACTGACGTTTTGCCAATTAACGTGCATCTAAGTATATATTGAAGTTGTTTGTCCTATTGAGAATTGATTATTATACGGGGAAAAATGTAGATAAGTATTGAAATAGTTAGCCTTTTTCACTACGAATTAACTTGGCGTACACTTTGCAGTTTAGAGTCCCGTTTGAAGCAAAACAACTATTTTTTCTTAAATAAGAAAAGAGGTGGTGAGAAGCCAAGGGGTAGAAGTGATTTTTTTCTCAACAGAGTTAGGTAAAGTTTATTGTTAGAATAAATACACAAATACTTGGTTGCCAAGGGATTCGAGCGAGTATCTATTCTGTGCCGACATCGAGTGGAAAATAAATTGCATTATCAAATATGTAATTGAGCTCTATAATAATACAGCATAATATATTATTGTATATTTATTATTGCCATAGTTAGTCAGTGTGATAATGAGTCACGTTACGACGAAGTTAGGTTGTTTTGAACGGAACTTCATTTGTAAAAACATGCCTAGACGCACGAGTTGTACTCCTGGTTTAAATTAATAATATTTACCCTAAGTCAAGCTGTTGTGAACGCAACTTATCCTTTCGCATCCATGCTTTGTATGCCCTTGAAAGAGCTTCTCAAGACTGCTCCAGGTTCTTTCATTTCCGTGTTTTGTCTGGCTTGTATAAATACGGAAAAGTTTTTTTTCTCTCGCAACTCCGCTTCTTATGCCCTTGAAAGAGGTTCTCTAGACAGCTGCATGTTTTTGTATTTCTCGTTTTTTTCACTTGCATACTACCCCGCAAGCTCCCTCTATTCGACGGATAATCTAGTTTATGTCTCAGCTTACTTTTATGTCCAGAAATCGACCTACAGTATGCAACCTGGTAGACATACTCGTTGGCTTTAAACTTAATGATAGCAAAGTCCGATATAAATTTTATTTTTTTGCGCATGTTTACATTACGATCAGACCAAGGAATTATTGTGAGCATATTGCTTCTCAAACGGAAAACGATTACACTAATTTCCGAAGTATTTTCTGTCAACCTGAATTCTACCGAAAGCTATAGCGAAAGAAAACTGGGCAAAAATATATATTTTTTATGCGAAAATATATTTTTTAGTTTACATCACCTTTTCGATTATCATGCTTCCATAAGTCCAGTGAGCGAATCATCTGTACTAGTTTCTTCCTCTTTACTGTTTGAAAATTATTTCATTTGTGGCATTAAGTAGATAATATGAAGATTACATATATCTTCTAGAAAGTGTGAGCTGGCGCACAAGTCTATGATATTGCTACATGCTTATTAAATATTGCGTTATGCTAATAAATCCCTTTTGTATACATTTAAGGTATACTCATACGAAGACTACTTTTAGTATTCTTTCCAGTTACACGTGTTTTTCATTGAGTTATGGCCAATCTAGCATTCATTAGTACGAATGATTGGGAGTTTACTCTTTACGAATCCGGAATGGGCATATACATTTCTATTTACTTCTTCTAATGACGCCTTCATCAATATAAGTGCTTATTTTTAATGAGAAACATCCTCAGGGAAGATATCATTCACTTTGATGAGGTCAGTGTGACGTCTTTCATGCTGGATTAAGGTTTTCAGAGAATTTATGCTAAAAATAGAAGTCTTTTCCAGAAACTCAGTAGTGGAAAGAGAACGCAAAAGGAAGCCATATTAATGATTCTTTTTCCGCAAAGAACCTTTGTGCAGCCAGTTGAATTGGATCACCATCTAAGTTAGAGCTATTTCTGTGACTTGGAATTAGATACCATACGGGAAAGTATGCAAATCAGGGAGGGCATAGGAATTCATCTAATCTAGCACCAACGGATACATCTAATTACGAATCAGCAGGAAGCGTTGAAAAAATAAACGTAGAGCAATTGTTTATGTCAGTAGATTCTTCTTCCTATCCTATAAAAGCAAATTAATAGCTTCGCGTTATGTCATATACCTTTATTGATAATCGTGGCATAATGGACTCTCTGTGTAGCTCTCTTTCTGAGAAAACTAGCTATTTTAAATATTACTTAATTGGCCGGCTTATCTCTCTTTGTTTCAGGAGATCAACTTACAAGGAAAGCATTTGGTCGGCGCCTCCTTAATTTTTCACAAATGGGCTTTCCTTGCATCGTCTGAATTTTTTAAATGGATAACTTATGTCCCTTTTTAATCCTTGTCAACGTTTGATTCCTTTTCTGATTCACTATCTCTCTTTTCAAGATTCAACCTTATTTTTCCTCTTTTGCACCACAGGCGTGCCCATATTTTTCGTTAAAATTTCATGGTGAAGGTAGAATGGGATATCTCTGTTCGTGGAAATGTTCTTGGAATGTTATACATCCATGTAGTAAACCGCAAGCCAACCCTTATGGCGCGTGGATGTAATAGGGCACCGCCCATTAACCTGTATGGGAAAACTAAGTTAATATCTGCGCGTTGTGAGGGGATTGATTGCCTGAGTTCGATCCATTATTTATTAAGTCCCTTATTATTCAAGGAAAAACGAAATCCCATACCTATCCTATCGGCAAATTATCCTTATTTAACCTTTCGTCAGGCGCAATATTGGAATTTCTGAGTTCAGGCACATTGTGCCTGACAGGCAGAAACATTAACTATTAGAATGACTCAGTAGTACACCTTTAAAGTTTAAAGTAATATTATTAAGGCAGTCGAACACTTGCTGTGTATATTCCCTTTTACAAACCGTCATACGGCCCCGGACTAATCCCGTAAGGCGCGATTTAACGTGCTCTTTAGGCTGTTAAGTATTATTACATGTAGTGTATTTAAGCATGATACTTCTATAAGATCAGTGTTTTTTATTTTTATAAATTATTTATCAAATATTTCTTTTATTTTGATGCATTATGCTATTATAAGTTTCCTGGATATCAGACAATTACTTATACCACATATTTTTTTTCAGTGCGCGACCCGGGTTTCAATGAATTATCATCATCTTCAGGCGCAAATTATGATTTGTTTATCAAATTATTGTTGCCTAGTTACTTGATGAATTTTAAAATGGATTAAATAAGTTAAAAACAAGGGGTATAAGTTATAGTCTGATATCCAGGAAACTTATAATGTAATACCACATAGTAAAGTTGGAGTTAGTGAATTTTATTCTGCTATTATTTTGTTTAACTATGCTGAATTATCAGCCACTGATCTGTCGGCATATATGCGAAAAGCAAAAGGCTGCATAGAGCATGTAAAAACAAACAGCTGCTATAAGCGTTAAGGGTCTATGCTACCTATTGGTACGGAGAAACAAAAAATAAACTCTCGCGCTGTGTTTGTCAGATCCATTGCGCCCGACGGAAGGTTAATGGTACTAGTAATTGGAAAATGTCAGTTGATTGCAATTGCAATTTTTCGAGTAATCGATTTTTAAAAGATATGCAAAGCTCGAGTTTTCAGTAAAAATCGAAATTTCAACCAAATGATCGTTTATTCGAACCCTTTAACGACTCTAATGCTGAAACGCACAGTCTTTAGTAAGTAGAAGAAAAAATATACTTGGGATGCATACTTGAATTATTAGTAGTAAAATTACAGGAGATCAACTTACAAGTAAAGTGCATATTACATCTATTGTACACCTACACCTTTTCCAAAGTATGTACAGGGATAAATCGCGCATAGTTATGTGTTTACCCCTGGAACCATTCAGCTTCATCAAATGAGTGATCGTTTTCCATACAAAAATGCATAGTGTATGTTACTTCTTGTGTGAATGTAAATGCTGTGACTGAAATAGTAAATATTATGTGTGCAGCATTAGATTCCAATAGTTTTTTTTGGAACGGCATATGCTTTGAAAATAACCTACTTTCCTGAATGTATTCAATTTCTTGACCCGGCGAAGGGACGATCTTTGTTTTAACCGTACCAAATACAGATATATCACACTGTAGTCTAAGTTGTACAAATGTCCATTAAACGAGTTAAAATATCAGCTTATCAATAACGCTACAGTAAGGAAAGATAATCGGCGTGTATGTAAAGGTAATGGTAAATGGTGGAGACCGTAGGAAATCTTGAGAAAACCAGGCCCAGGGTGTGAAAATTATCACCTTTAATGTCAAGAGGATATTTATAAATTTTTGGCATGCGTGACAGGCTTTCTAAATTGAGTGGGTTGGAAGCCAAGGTTAAAAAGTTAGAATAAATGCACTAAAATCTGGTTGCCAAGGGAAACGAGTGAGTCTCTGTTCTGTTCTGACATCCAGTGGAAAATCAAATTTCAACACTTCTAAACACTTAATTGATCTCGTTTGTTTTCTGTACCTTACTCTGCATAGAAAAGAGAAATCACTTGTACCACATGGCTTGCAACCCACTCAATTGTTGTTATAACGTGTTCTGCGTCATACGAGATGAAGGTATTATAACGTTTTTGCCAAATTACTTTGGCATAGTTGCGAACTACCAACTTGCAGAATTTAAATGACTAGTTAAAATGATTGCATTCAATTGTATTTTACATTTTTATTACTAATAGGCATGGTTTCATTGTAGAACTTAGCAGTCCAGTTACGTAAAAATTATCGCTATTAACCTCAAGAAGCGTAGAATCAAGTAGAAACGTAGTTTATTATTGGTGAGAACATGTTCTGTGGCATTGGAATTTAAGGTATTATCGCGTTTTTGCTTTTACCTAGTTACCTACTTCCAAGTGATTATTAAGTGGCTAAAGTTATTGCAAGATGCAGAAATATTTTTTCAATTTTCAAGACAGAAAGTAGTGCGGGTTTTCTTCAAGAGTTTTTTATGCTCAGGAAGGTAGGATGGTACCATAGGGCCACGGTGGGCGGAAATGAGTTAAATGAGTTTTCTAAGATCCTAAAGGAACTCGATGGCATTTTTTCTTTTTTATTATAAAAAGGCATGGGTTTATTGTAGAACTTATTCGGGAGGGTTAACGTCCTAACTGTAGGTCGTAATTTGCTCACGTCTCCCTGCTTAGAGCTGAATTAGTTAGGCCACCTGCCATTACAGTGAAACGCTTCAAGTAGCTCAAGGAAAAGTGCCTTGAGTTCCAGAGCTGCTGTTTCCTACTCTTTTCCACATCCTTTAATTTCCCTGTCTTTCCGTGTTCTCCCTATTTTATTGCAGCCCTTAAATCCTGTTTTTAAGGGCAACGTCACTTCATGGGACCGGCTGAGCTTGCTGTGATTAGACTCGATGCCTTCATCAGCATTAATCTTCCGGGGCCGGGAAAAAGGAGGGCACACAAAATTGTATGGGACGTATCTTTTGAAGATAATGCGTTCTTGACGCAACACTGGTGGCGGTATAGACTAAGGTTCTGGAAGCCTGCGCCCTCGTGCGGCTGGAAAAAGAGACTTTGTCATCCTCGATTCTAGTTCCTTAAAAATTCATTAGTTTGTGGTGAAAAATTTCTCGGATGGAATAAATATTCATAATTTTTACATAACTCCCTGCCGGATTAACACTCAAAATTTTTCTTAGATCGCTCCATAGAGTGATCAGTTTGGAGCTGCGGATTAGGTAGACATAATGGCATTTGCTGCCGTTGCTGCATTAGTTGAAAGGCTAAATTAATGAATAAAAAATGCGGTCACAATTTTTGAGCAAAAGTTTAGGAATTTTTATTATTAAGAATAGACATTGGTGTGACGAGAACCAGTAGATTATGAAATAATGATTACGAAAGATTATGCAATTAAGCCCTCTAATTTGGCTATTTCCTCATATTATATTTTATTTTACTATGAAATTCATTGACAATAATGTACCTTAGTCGTTAATTTCAATTATTATTACGTGTAAGAGGAAAAATATACGTTTTGTAAAAATTTAATACCCATTCTTCTGTTTTCACTATCGCAGGGTATTTCGCCTCAAAGTTCAGTGTTCATTAAAGGCAGAGTTATCATCTGAGTATGCTATTGGCGTGTAATGACTTTTGATTTTTCGACCCGGTGCAAATACATCAATTTTCACATGAATTCGAAAAATCATTTTAGAGTGAGAAAATCTTTCTACGAGCTTTATGTTAATAGCTCTGTATTCTCTTCAAGGAATTTCTTTGTGTACGCAGGAGTTTTGTAACATACAGTATCTGTGTTACTTATATTTTCTGTAACTGTCGCGAAATGTAATGCTGAAAAACAAATAATTAAGTTGAATCGAATGAGAATGATAAATATTTTTCTTAGAACGCTTAATTATGTGAGCCAGATATTATTTGCTTGTTAAATTATTAGTCCTTATTGAAATGATCCATAAAGGAAAAGAATATTTACCATTGCCCATTGTAAAATAATTATCTATTTTCCTGTTTACTTTAATTTAAACTTTAATTTTATGGCTCTTTTGGATGATTTTTATTGAAATTGCTTTCTATTGGTGCTTGAATTGCTGTCCTTAATTTTTATAAACATATTAAAGAAAATAGCAAAGAGGATTTCTAGATGATGCCCGCGAATCGATTCCTGGAAGAGTTCTTGGGTTTGCCACCGTGTTCAACCGGGTTTAGGACGTGGTTGGAGACAAGGAAACTCTTCCAACAAAACGGCACTATATCAGCGCCTTTAGCCTTTATGTAGGGTAACCAAATGTCAATTAATATTGCATGTTTGAAAATGGTTCTATATTATGTGAGTGATACGGAATAACTGCTCTACTTGAACCCGATGCTTAATTTAGTTATTTTAATTTACTAATAGATTTATCATTTCACGCAGAATTCAATTGTATTGAAATAGATTTAATTTAATTAACATCTACAAGGTTAATCAAGCATAATAAAAAAAATCACTGATGTTGTCTTATTTTTTATGTATGCATTTATTAGTACCAAACGACAAGTGGCGTATACGAATTCATATAGTAAAGCCGTCCTCTCGTGTAACTATAATCGTTTAAAAAGTTTAAATTGCGTAGAAATTAGAAGTTTTTTTTGCGTACAAGGATTCACATTCTGCACATTTCTTATAATCCAATGGATTGGTAACTCCCTTCGTATCGCGGGTTTCGGCTCTTTTTATTTCATTTCGCCAAATCCTATCCATATAAGTGCAATTTTGCATTTAAGTTTATCAATTTTCCAATACCGATCGCCTGCGTTGAGCTTTTTCTTCCCTTCTCTAGAATTTAGCTGTGTGTAATACCATCTCCACAATTTTCTTGGCCCGCGTCCAATCTATCGGAAATAAAAATTCTACAGGGAATAAAATGTAAATATCTCGTCTTCCTTCCAGGAAAATCCATCGCCATTTAATCCTTGCGATTGAAATATCAGGGATGTATGAGATAAAATTTTAATGGGATTTTTATAAAAATCGCAGGCAATCGTAATACGCTCAAGAAGAATTAATGAAAAAATATATTGATGATAAAAATAATGACGCTGGTATAATTATAAAATAGGTCACTCCTGGCGCGAAGTCCTTTACTATTGTGTCCCACGGAATTGTTCTCTGTACAGTCCCTTGCATTCTCTTTTTAGATTTATCGAGGATATATTTGAAGTCCCTTTAGGTCCCAGTTCAATTCACAGCAATTGAATTCAGTAATTCGCTTCTTTTCTTCGCTTTTATTGTCCTGCTTATTTCTTTCACGGGGTGCAGTTTTTTGAAAAATCGTTTCATTCCATTTATTACCATCAAAATGCATGTGAAAGAATGTGCCAGAGTGAATTTGAAAGTAGAATTGAATACTATGGAGCAGTGGCGTAACCTAGATGGCAAAGGGGATAGATCACCCCCAAAGCCTCAAAGAAAAAATAATATTTAAAACTATTGTCTAGTTTTGACAGACAATAACAGTATCTCCTTAAAGTTTTAGTAAATTTTCCCGAACCCCTCGTTGCCTGGGGGGTCTCCACTTTAGGTCATCCCCCAGAGCATATTCTTAGTTACGCCACTGCTAAGTAGAACACCTTTACGGATTAAAAATTTTAGTTGCGAATGTCTCTATAGTCTACAAAAATTAAATCAATCGTTCGTCATAATATTCTGATGGATGCCATACAAATGTTATCTTATTGGTTCAACAAATACGGTTCTTACTGTCGTCTACACTTCTGCTAGTGTATCGACTGGTGGCATTGTTTGGGTCTCAGGGTTAAAAAAAATTGACAATAATCGCGCGCATTTTGTGCCAATGCTAATGTGCCTCTTTTTAGCTTCTTTTTGTCTCAAATAACAAGAGAATGGGTTGGATAATTCTTCAATTGAGTTCTCTTCGTGGAGAATTGCCCCAAATATGCAGTCTGTATTATCCTGTGGTTAACCGGAATCAACTTACTGTATATAATCGGCTATTGCCATCACCACAAGTCAACAAACGCAAATTTGGTCTACTAGCCTTCTCCTAATGGCCTACTAATGGCCTATTGCTTTTCTTTTATATTCTTGAAAACCTGCCCCATGTAACTCATTCGGGGCCGTCCCTCGCCCTTTTTCCCGTCCACGTGTCCTTCGAAAATTGCCTTCATTTGACCATCATGTCTTATATTGTGGAAGAATATGTTGTCCCGTCGTCTTCTTAGGGTTATTAGAAGACTGCTCTTTTCTCCCACCCTTCTTAGTGCTTTCTCATGGCTTACTCGGTCGATCATTTTTATCTTCATCATTCTGTGGTAGCATCACATTTCGAATGATTCCTCTCTTGATTTTTCCCCTGTCGTCAACGTCCAATCCTCGCTCGAATACAGAAACATGCATATACATATGCATTACTCGATGAATTGTTTCTTAACTTATTTTTTCTCTTCCTTATCATTTCTTTCATTTTAGGGTTATATTTTCATGGAATATTTGCCTGCTGAATGTGGCAAGACGTCAATCCACCAAAGTTAGAGGTAACCTGTAATGTAATATTCCTCATTGTGCGGTTTTCCCTATCCACTCTTGACTCTTCTCCTGTCGTCAGCGTCCAAGCCTCGTTCCAATACAGAAATATACATATCCATACGTAGCCTTGGATGAATTGTTTCCTTACTTATTGCCACTTTTCCCTACTATTCATCCATGTTATTTTCTGTTTCCTGTACTTAAGGCTGAACTTTGATGAAATATTTGATTACTCAATGTGGCGAGGCGTTCATCCAACAGCAAAGTTGGAGGTAACTTGTTATAAAATCTTCCTCCTCGTGATATTCCCCCTATCTTGGTGGCTTATCCCACTTCTCCTGTCAACTCTCCCTATCCCATCTTGATATCTCTCCTGTCGTCAACGTCCACCTTGCTCCGATACAGAAATATACATATCCATACGCAGCCCTTTGATGAGTTGTTTCCTTACTTTTTGGTACTTCTCCTTATCGTTTCCTTTAGGGCGGAGTGTTATGAAATATTTGGTCGCTCAATGCGGCAAGACGTTGACCCAACACCAAAGTTAGAGGTAACTAAATCTCCCTCCTCGTGTGGTTCCTCCTATCTCGGCGGCTTATCCCTCTCGACGCTGTCCACGTACTCGGGTAACTCCCCATTTCCCGCTCTTCTCAGCTTTCCTGTCCCCGGCAACCCTTAAACCTATTTCCTCAAGGTCCGCCTTGATCTAACTTGACCCCGTGGTGTTTCTTGCCTTAATGCGGCGAAATAGACGAGCCGGGAGAGAGAGAGAGGGGGGCTCCGTGTCACCATTTAGCATCAGCCGACGCAAGGAACAACTTCGTCCAGATTAGGCGACGCCGGAGTTATCGAGTTAAAAAGGTCTTCGCTGGCGTCTTCGATCCGTTGCTGTAGGCAAGCTGGACCCCTTTTGTGACGTCAATCGCCCTCCCCCCCGAATTTCCCTTGGCTTTCAATATTAAGGCGCCGGAAAAAGGGTACCAGGTGCAAGTTTCGAACGATTTTCTTTAATGAACGCCCTTTCTGCCTTGGTGTTTTCCCTCCATGGGAAATGAAAAATGCAAATATTTTCTCCCTCATATATAAATTACTCGCTATCTAACAAAATATCACTCTCTCCGTATAGAAAAAATCTTTTTTTCAAATATAAATTTCTCTTTATATATTCATGTTTGTATAATTATATTTTTTGTGTGCATGTATGTGTGTTATCATAAAAAAAATTCACTCTCAATATCGAATCCAATTACACATTCTGTATTGTATTAAATCATATTATTTTGGTAGTATATCAACTTGGAAGTAATTTCGTATTGTTAAATGAAATTGCAGTTTTCACTTTATAAAAACAAATTTAATTTGACCAAATTAAATCTCTTTCATTTTTCCAAGCTGCCTATGCACAATGGGAATAAAATTGCTGCTCGAACATGTTGGCAACATTAAATACCACGTCATTTTTCTTTCGATGCGGAATCTGCATTTCAATTGTTAACCCAAATACTGATCATTTTTCGTGCTCAGGCTTCATAAAATCTTCATTTTTTAAGTTGCACCAATTTTATGTAATTCAAATCATGTTGCAAGTGAATCATTTGTATCAAAATAAAATCGGAATTTTATCACGATATTCCAAAACATTTGCTCTTTGTTTTTATTGGTTTGGACAATTATAAGCCACTCAAACTTGTTTATTAGATTTATCAAAATATATTCTTTAAATTTTGATTTTCGGGAGATATTTTTAATTAGCTTCATAATTATTTTTCTTCCATGCTCTAGTGAGAATGTAGGCTAACCCATGTGTTCCAGTATTATTTAACATCAGGGAGTTCTGCCATATAACAGAGGTATTTTTAATCCTTAAATGTAATGTGCCACTGTTTGCGTTCTTAATGAAATGTTTTTCTTTTATACTTACTTTCCATTCAAATAACTCCCTTTGATCGTTTCATTTTATCTAAGGCTGCGTGGTGCCTATTATGGCCTTATTATATCTCATATGGCCTTAGTATGTCTCAAATTTAACGTAGGTCTTACTCGCATGACTGTTTTTCTAGCCTATATAGCTTAATTAGTTTTTCTTGCCATTTTTCATGATATGATTCGTTTATATTATGAAATGCGAAACCGATAATGCTGTTTGACACTCTTTTTTTAGAAAACGTAGAAGGCTTCCAGGTAATTTTTAAGTACATATTTTTCTCGATGTGCAGTGTAAAAAAGAAATTTTATTTTCAGCATTCCAAGCAAACGAATGATTCAAGTCATGCAAGTGCTTAACAGATAGTATCGCGACTTGTAGGTTTGAATTCGAGCTCCATCATGATGGTTAGTGCCTAAACACAGCAGTTGTATTTCTAGGAACTCCTGCCAGCTTCAATTAGTGGATTTATTTTGTTTTGTTTTGGATTGTATCCATCTTGTATGCTTTCCTCGGGGAGAAAAAATTCTTTGTAGCTCTTCCTAAGAAGAAATATTTTTCTTCCTAATTGAAAAGTCACCTTGTAATTTCTCCGCTATTTTCACAAAACCATCATTTTCTCTTTGTGTTTTTAACGTCGTTATATCATTTCCTATAAATTCTTTTGGAATATATCGTCTCATTTTTTCCCCCGTCTCGTTTTTTTTACTCATCCATCATTACATTGCCATCCTTTCTCATCGAACTCGTCTCTTTAAGGTAGATACTTTTAGAAGGACCCATTGGAGACTTTTTGTATATTTCTTTCCATATCCTCCATTCAATTAATTATTTACTATACCCGCTATATTTTTCCTTTTTTGATTTTCGTGTTTCATCTCTTCTACTGAAAAACTGAGTTGTTACAATTCGATTTTTGGTAAGTATTAAGAATTTTAGTTACTGGCCTCTAGGATATAAACAATGGGTTAGAAATGAATTTTAAAATAGAAGGGTCTGTACAGAGCGTAAAAAAGTAAAAAAAATCGTAATTCGTAAAATTGAATCGTAACGCAGCTGATAGTCTAAATAAGGTGGACTTCTAAAAGCAAGGAATGAAACAACCGGTATGTTAAGGAATTTTTGATCACCATATTTCTTGGAAACGTGATGAATAGCAGAGTTATTCCTTTTTTTAAAATGTAGATCTTTATGACGTTACTTTTCATAGGTCTGCGCAAGAATAAAGCATATATAAGTCTTTCAAAGGTAAATATCACCTTTTCATTCATATTCTCATTCTGAGTTGCATTGCGCGAAGCACATGTGCGATTCATAAATTATTCTAGGTTATATGTTTACGTGATTTACTAATTCTAAAAAAGTAGAAAATAGTTATTGATTTTGAAAACGTTACTCACTATAATTTTATTTTCGACGCATAATTAACGAGGCGGAGACTTCACGTTTAAGCCTAAATCACTATCTTTTAAAGTATGAGGTAGTTTATTGCTATTTTTACATTGATTCTGATACTTGAATGCACCTTATGTTTATAGTTATTATATCCAATCATAAACTCGTACATAAATTTGTATTTTATATCCATTCTTATATAGTTTGGATTTATTAAAAGCCACTTTTATTTCCTTTTTTCATTCTGTCAGTTACTAATCCAGCTATTCACGAAATACAATATTTGGTGGTGCGATATATATTATTTAATTATTTTTATTATTCCAGTTATGTTTAAACAAGGCTTTTACTCACGCATAGCCGTACAGAATGTTGCACCATTTTCATTCCAATAATCTGAAATAATTCAATTCCTTTTAAAATCCTCAAAATATATCCTATGGATGTTCACCAGTGGGACATTTGGACGTCAATAGGAAGTCCAGAGTACATCAAACGGATGTCATATGGGACATTCAGTTAACATCATTGAGGTGGCTGAGTACGGGTAGCCTTGCTTTCCGATATTTGTACTGCAAAATTCAATTATGTTCATCAGACAAAATTCGATTCTAAATTAATATATGCTAGTGTGGATAGTATCCAATCAAAACTTTTTGAAATTGATTTTAAAATCTACGGTATAACCAAGATTAGTCATTTATCCTTTTGCGACTGGTCCACATGTTAGAAATACTACTTCCCTCACAAATACCACAAAATATTTTTCGTATTGCCAGTACGGAGCTTTCATTCAACCCACACTAGTCGTATTAACCGAAGCACTTCGCGCTCCTCATGCGTACGTGAAATATATTCTAAATGTTTTTTATGGGTGTATATATAGTTCTAATTGTATGGGTAATGGAGAATAAGGAGAAAGGATGAGAGATTAAATTTCGATTTAGCATCGAAATCGACGCACCCTTAATCTTTTCACAAAATAATTATATCAGGTACTCATGCAGAGACTCACGTCGCGGCGTCACAGCCATTCCGTGTCCTCGCATGGTTTACTGCAATTTACACCCTTGTGAGTGATTTCTCTCCTCAATGCGCTGTTTTCTCAGAGCAAGTTAATGAGCTAAAACTCTAATGACGTCAAAAACTCACGAAGGATGGGCGGAAACTTGCGTGTATATTTTGCTCCTCAATAGGAGAGAGATAGGCGGAGCCTAAGAGATATTTTTTAATAGTAACTTCTGTATCTCTTCCATTTACAGAACTATTTTAAGATGTGGGAATTTGGTCACGACTGAAAGATCGACTTCTGAGATCAAAAATTTTTTTAAATTTTTACTTCACTGAAAATTTACACGTAAAAAAATCCCTATTTACTGTAGTCCAATGAAAATGCAAATACATTTAATGTAGCAAAGAGAATTGGAATAATGCGTAATAAAAGATTTGGTGATCGGATCGGATAGGAAAAAGTCATTCCAATGGAAATGATATATTAGAAATAATAAATATTTAATCCCACCAATTGTGCCAAAAACGAAACCACATTTAAGCTTACAAGTGAAATGTGAAATTTGGAAACCAAGTAGAAATTTACTGTTTTTGCGCTCTTCATCGTATGAGTCGCAGCTTTTGGGTGTTCCTCCGCGTTGTGTTGTCCATAGGTGACGACAGTTTCTCCAGCTATTCTGCTCGCGTCTTCGGGTCAGAAGAGGCCCAAAGGCTGGCTGGAGGGTATGGAGTCATGGGTTGAAGCTCGAAGAAACGCCCTAAAGCCGTGAGTCACATGGAGAAACACCGCGAAAACCTTATATCCAACCTAAAACCTTCTCCATCATATTTTATTTACAGAGCTAGCACAGAGCCATTTCTAACCCATTATTCGTATCCTGTATTCAATAACTGAACTTCTCACATATTATTACAATTTTCATTCCTCCGAGAAAATCATTTTAATACAATTCTCATTTGATCAGACGTTTAACAAAGAATACTAATAAGTCAATGCGGAAAATAAATTATCTGAAATTTATTTACTTAAGAAATTCCGTTGTATTTTAGGTACAGCTGTATATCTCCCCTCTGTTTAAGCAGGAGCTTTACCCCATAACCCCATCCTACGCTACCGATGCTGGTCTCTTTCTCAACAACGGATGATGGTCGCGTTCTCAGAATACCTTGAGAAAGCGACCAGCATCGGTCAGGAAACTATGGGTCCACACAAAATTAACGCGGTGACATAGCCCAAAATTTTTTATTTAACAGATGCATTTAATATTATTTTATTTTCCGTAATAACTTTTCTTTTTTTCTTGTTAATCGTCTAGACATATGGCAATAGTACTGCAGTGATTTGCTTAGAAGCATTTAAATTGTAAAAATGGTAAATAGGTCTGAATGAATTGTAACCATAACAAATAAAGAATCTTTACAAATGCTTAAACAGCTGCTTGGGAATGAAAGCTAGCGTAGGATGGGGTTATGGGGTGAAACTTCTACTTAAATAGAGGGGAGAAAAAAAAACTATACCTAAAATATAATGGAACTTCTGAAATAAATAAATTTCGGATAATTTATTTTCCGTATTGACAGTTCAGTTATCGAATACAGGATATGAATAATGGGATACAAATGGGTTCACTGTGATTCTGTATCGTAACTCTGTGCTAACTCTGTAAATAAAATATGATGGAGAAGGTTTCAAGTTGGATCTAAGGTTTCCGCGGCATTTCTCCATATGAGTCATAGCCAAAAGTTTTTTTTTGACATGACGAGTACCCGCGAAAGTTTTAACGAAGAATTAAATGTATCCATTTAGGAGATTCTGTGATATTTCATCCACACCTGCTTTTCCCCACTCCTAAGTAGGAGCTTCACCCCATGACCCCATCCTAGAGTCAGCCTCCGTTCGAGAGGAGCTATCTAAGCACTTGTCGAGAGTATTTCCTTCCTCGCTCTCCCTTCCTTCAATGGCCTCTCGCCTCGCGTGTGAGTTTTCCGTCTCCGAGACCCTCCTCATAAGTACACCCACATATATTTATACATACTCTCATGTATGCACATATATATATGTCCTCCCTCATCCTCCTCTCTATCGTCGTCGCCTCTTCCACTTGGGAAGTGGCGATCTTCACGGGTGACCCTTTTCCCCTTTCCTAATCGATTTCGGTCGTGGAACTGCGAGGCGAGGAGTATCGAATGTTTTCCCAGGCGGTCGGGAGGTTTTTGAGGGCGATATGGGGTGTTGTGAGGGGTTTCCGAGCGGCTGCTCTGTGTGTCTTGGCTCGGTCTGGAAGTGTATGTATGTCTGTGTGTGGGATGGAGAGAGATAGAGAGAGAGAGAGAAGATCGTTTGGTTGAAGCGCAAATATTTGGTTCTCCCCGCCCCACAACCCTCTCCGCTATACTCCTCCTTGGTCTCGTCCCATCGCCCCGACCTCCTCTGAGGATCCGCTCTTCCCATCCGTCCCTTCGACACCATCTCTAGCCTCGATTATCCCTCACCTCCGTTAGACCACGCTGTCGCTAGTTATTAGATATTGGGAGAGAAATGAAACTGACGCTGGAATGGTGTACGATATGCATTACCGACCTTTATCCACCTATAGTTACCGCGTACAAGTTTTTATTGTCAGTAATTGGCAAAAATGAGAGAGTTTTAATTGCAGTTTTGGATTATCATCTAATGAGAGAGTTTTAATTGCAGTTATCTCGAATTTTACGATATTCATATCAAAATAGAGTCATGACCAAAATATTTTATGCATAATATCTACCTGTCCAATAAAATTTACACTGCTCAGATTTTTTCATATAATCACTGTATTAAATTCTTATTATATTTGTTAGACCACGCGCCTCCCAGTTATTAGATATAGGCGAAGGATATAAAACTGACGAACGAACATATTGAATTTCGAACACGCTAGGAATAGTTTTCGTGATAACCACGTTATGCCTCACCCCGTCAGTAACAACGACAGACAGCCAGTAGATGTAGGAGGAGAAATAAATAACTTGAAACGAAACGCTTATAAATACATGTATTAAAATCCACATAGTTTTTCCTTTTCATGATCGTTATATTTAATGGTGATATAATTGAATTGATTTTATTACCATTAAATTATTAAAAATAAATTATTAAAAATATTAAGAAACACTATGAAAATACTTGCTATCGTGTATTTTAGCCGACTAGATCCATGACATAATGTCCGATATGCTATATTAATCTTGGTCTCATGCGCCAAAGAAGGGAATTACTGTTTCCACGATATAATATAAAACACAAGTAGTTATTTCCACACTTTGAGGTACAAATTCACTACCGACAATCATTCCGACAATCTTATGTTATTTATGTGCGGAAACTACGCACGCCACGTTTGAAACGATTTTATAAAATGACTGTTCTTTATATGCTCTGAAGTTAGACCACGGTCGCAAATTAATAATAACCTGATAGATGGATAAATGAAACTGCCAAAGGAGTGGTCTTAGAGAAAATGTCAGTGACTTCTTCTTACGTAGATCTTAAGCTTGGTTGGGCCTCACGGAATTTCAGAATTTTATTTTCATAGCATGTCTTATGAATGCATAATTCATATTCTAAATTTATGCAACGAAATCTCTCCGTTTTCATTCGAACCATATGAAGTATCAAATGAATCCATAGCTGTTTTTTGCTGATAGCTCTTGCCGAGATCGTGTGTACATAATGCTGTGAAGGTATATGTCGCACTTGCATAACATTTTGAAGGTATATAGCACTGACGTCGTATATTTTCCGCCTTTATTTTTGGCATCGTTCAGTAGGTCATGAATATGGAAAATTTAATTTTCCTAAACCTTTCTCTCCCCATGTCCTTTAGTTTGACGGAAAATTTTGCGATTTCATAAAATTTTTGGAGGCATTTTTACGACCGAATCCATCGTAGAGCGGCAAATTCCGGCGATAGCAATTTTCACCGATACGGGATTCTGTAAATAATTTTCTATCCGAATAGAATTCATGATTCTTTGCGACTGGGACGCCAATTTTATATTCCATGAAATGAAAAGTTCCTTCCCATTCCCTAGCTGTTAAAAAAGTGGAGAAAGGCTGAGGTCAGCGACCTACAAAAGATTGAAATGCCTGCATCGAAAATGCAATACTAGTATTAGTATTACAATAGTATACTCGCGATGATTCTTGAGGATAAATAATCATTGAACTGATTTTAAGCGTTGCTTTCTCTTAATCAACACTAAATTTGTAAGCAAATAATCAGACAGATAGCTAGGTATATCCTCTGTAGACTACTCTTGTCAGCTAACATAGGTACTTGTAATTTTGACAATGATTTAGTTCATATATTCTTTCATATAAATTTATAACATGCAAGTTTGCGATATCTCAAGGGAAAAATATGTCCTGCGAAATAAATTTCATTATATAATCACTCTAATTGGTTTCGCCGGACAATTTAACTGCTTCGTTCTGCTAGTTATGCAGTGAAGAAATCATAGCCATATGTATTTCTGATCATGGTATTCTAAAATACTAATTCCATGAATTTATGTTGTTTTGTACAGGATCCTAGGGTTTTATGCTGCGTCTGCACGTGAACATGGCAATTTAGGTATTTTCTTGGGTATAAATATTGGTAAATTCTTAAATTATTTTTTAGATGGCAGAAGATTTTTATATTTCACGAAGATGGTACTCCACGGCATAGCAGTGACCTATATAGTTTTTTCAAAACGAATGATTTCTCGTCTTTGAAAGGAATGATTTCTCCTCTTTCACAGTTCAAGTGCAATTGCGCATGACCTCGTGAAGATATGTTACTCACTAGTCCGCGGTTATTCCGGGAGTTACATCAAATTAGTGTTATTATCTTTAGGATTGAACTATGGTTTTCTTCTTTACCATTGGATGTCGAGGTAGGGATCTTTTCTTGAGCGAAAACTGCCGCAGCTATCGTAACACATCAATATTGGTTCAAAAGCAAATAACTGTATTAAACATTACAATTTATTTTAATTCTTAAATTATAATTTAGGGCAAGGATGAAATTTGCCATGCTTAACTCATTCGGATTAGCCGGGATTCGAACCCTGATCTCCCGATGGCCGTTTCTTCGGTTAACCCAGTCTAAGATTCATTTTAAATTAAAATTTCTCGATGGTGTCGCTGGTAGCAGGTGTAAGCAAGAGATACGGGTTCCAATCCCGTCTGTGGCAAATGACTTTTTCATAGCATATATGATCCTTGGAGTATATAACCCTGCACCCATGCACGTGACAGCGAGCAAAGTTACTTGTTCCGTGCAATGCTTTGTTAAAAGATTATTTTTCTTGCTCCATATAGCAGTACTTCAGTTTCTGAATTTTGGTCTTAACTCCTTCCAAATGTCCTCAATTTACGGCAAATTTATCCTCAAAACTTCAATGGAGCGCACTATATTTCTCATCATCCAAACTATACAAACTACAGAGTGTCACCTTCCGCCATTTGCGTTCATCCAATTTCTCTCCAAAACACCGTAATTGTGCGACGCGAAGTTCCCGGTAAATCTTATTTATGTACACGGTAATCACCATTGAGGCGGTATCTGATAGCAGCAGAGGTTGGGGAGCCCACGGGCGGCTAATCCGCGCGGGGTGACAAACTTTGGGTAAGAGATCAGACCTCCTTCCTTGCTGCCACCTGCGGTTTCCCACTGCGTGGTCTGCTGCTGGAGGAAATCGTCCCTCTTGGAATTTCGCTAAGAGCTTTTGATTTAGATCCCTTCGTTGCATTGAAACTCAAGAATCCCACGCCCTGGTTACGAAATATATTTACCTACCTAAACGGCGTGGTTATGGAAAATTGTCGGTCGAATTCGATGCTTCGAGCGATCGATTTTTCATCGAGATTTGAAGCTCGAATTTTTTAACAAAAATGGAAATTTGACCCAAAAGATTGATTATTCGAAAAAATTGACCAATCCATCAAAATGTGCAAAAACATGTTTGTTATTAATTCAAAAACGCTGTAAAGACATGGTAGGTAATGTTTTAATTATTAGTAGTGAAATTTTACAAACACTCGCACATAAATGTTAGGAGATGACTGCTTGGAAACCTGATTCATAATTTTTTTAAAGAAAAATTAACTGAATGAAATGATTTCTGGATGACAGAGGGTCTAATTTTTCAATTTTACCAGCCCTAGAGAAAGGTTTTTCACACGGGAGGGATGACGTTATGGTAGGCCATTATTCATGCTGCTGAGTTCAAACGAGATGCTCCAGATCGAAGTTGAAAAATTGAGTTTGGATCGAAACTCGAAGATCATGGTTCGATCTGTATCTCCTGGATCTTTGGCTGTTAAAACGAGATTTCCGATTTAAATTGAAATCGATTTGCAGTCACTAAACCGGTGGCCATGTACCAAGTATAGAGTTGGCATTTCTTTGTCCTGGAAATATTTTTATTGTATTTTAACGGTTTGTTTTCAAGATTTTTTAATGAGGTTGCGTTAGCGAAATTTCGTTTGTCCGTTAATTTTTAATATCTCTGTGTAATTATATTTATATGTTTCTCATAGCATAATAGACAACTAATTTTTTAGTATTTCTTTAGGTAGGTAACCTTTCCATTCCATTTATCTTACTTATTCAAAATAATATACATCTTCGTTGAAGAATATACGAGTTTACGAGTTCGTACCAATTCGCAAATTCTTCTAGTTATTTATTGTCTACAGTTTAAATCATATTAGTTCCATCTTTATTTTTATTATGAACATATCCTTGCAATCTAGGATTGTAGTTAAATATCTATCCTGCTTTAGATTTTTACATGTTTGTTTGATCGATAATATCATGCGTTTTTTAAACCCACTTCCCATTGACAGATCGGTTGGAAAGTTTGCATATTTGCTTGCAACAGTACGATGTTTAATAATCAGAGATTTGATCTTCCATTCCATTCTACTGTGGCCTTATTAACCAACTAAAATTCCACGTGAAAAAAGAGTTTTACATATTCTCAATGGATGACGGGTTAGTTGCATTATTCTGGCAGAAATGTCTGTTTTAGCTACGATATTTTGTCTTTGATTCATTTAGAAGGCAATGAATTTCAAAATCGTAGCACTATTTGTGAAGAGGAAGTATGGACAAATATTTATCCTCTGAATTAGGGATCAGACCTCAGTAATTCGATGTCAAAATGGTGCATGTGTGGGATGCGTTAATGAAGAGCAAGGGGGGATTGCTAGTATTGCGAAAGAGCGTATTTGGCAAACCCGAGCGTATTGCCTTAAATCAGAGTGATGGTTTTACTACACGATTTAATTATGTGCGACGTCCAAGAGTAGCGCAACTGCCGTGTTAGAGCTTAGATGACCTCATTATCCTTCTCCTGTTGCCGAGCTCAGCCAATTAAACCAAGGGGACGCGGCTATTTTAATGTGGGCCTTGTTTTCCCCAATGACCGCGAATCACACGGGATTGGTACCATGTGACCATTAGTTTTATGATGCCTCAACAAGTGCGTTGTTATACTGCTACATTACGACTGAAACTTTTGTCCCCGGCCACTCACTCAAGCGAACAATATATCCTGGATGAAACTGAGCTAAAATTTGCACAATACGTGCTTATATCGTCGTCTTACTTTTTGGTTGGTTTAAAATATTTATTTTTTAAGTCTGACTAATTCCATTTGTAAGTTAATAAGACGCATCACTCTAACATTCGTGTGTTTTATTTTTTCGCGATAAATCATATCTTTGTTAGTTACCTGAAAAGATCTTCAAATTTTATGGTAATATACGGTAAATCGTTGTAAAAATAGATTCAAGTAAAAATTCAAGATTAATTTTGTGTTTGCATTGTCATTTTCTTATTCTTGAACTTACTTTTATTTATTCCGCTCTTGTACTGCTCACGGTATATATTTGAATATAAAATTTATTTTGTGCTACTATGAATTTTTTTAAATATTCATAAACCTGCACCAGCCGCTGCTTTAAGAGATCATAGTAACTCCTATTCAGGTATACCTAAGGGATACCTATAATCTAATTTTCTGCTTTATTAATTGTATATGTACTTTGTTATTTATGAATAGGTGGAATAAATTTAATTATTATCATTATATATGATTAAAACTTTAGATTTGAAATGTAGGAATATGTTGACCGGAGAAATTGGAAGATGATAGTTTAAATTTGAAAAGAGTAATTTTTCTCTAAAAATTGTTTGATTGAGTAAGAAAGGTGGAGCCTTATTTTACCAATCTGTCTTCCTTAGCAACTGAGCAAATGTTTGAAAGGGGGGCCGGGGAATGGATGAATATCAAACCAAATATCTTACAATATCTTACAAACCCGCATGCTATTGATTGTTATTGGGGTAAAAGCACCCTCGAAGTATTATTGGTTTCCAAGGATTATTAATGACGTGCTGAATCACATTCGCTTTGGAAGGTGGTGGTGGTGATGTAGGTGGCTCCTTCAATACCTCCCTAAAATTTGAGAATTTTTCGGTTGAAGTAAATTGCAACTTGAAATCAATTCAAAGGCGTTAATTTTTTGTTTTAGTTGGGAAGAAAAGTCGCGAAATATGTATCTTCCCGCGAAATATGCATCAGCATACTTCCCGCGGGGAAAATTAAGCATGCATAATTTTGAAATTTATTCATAGGTTGCATAGGTTAAAATTTTCTAAACTCAATTACAGCTAATATGTTATCGCTTGATATTGATCAAATTTACATGGTAAAATAATCTTTATCAATTGTTAACAGATAAATATCAGCCGAGAACATTTGCTTGTATTTAGAGTTTGATTATTTTTGATCCTGTTATTCATTAATAAGTTTCTATCGTTTGCAACTGCTATTGGAAACTATATATCCATTTGATGTCTTAGACCGAAAATTTGAAACTTTTTAACTCTAGGTGCTGAGTAAACTTTCCCCGTATACGAACTCATTTGAGTTGCATGCACACATATATTTTACACATTTGAGTTGGGTCAATTCATATTAGTCAAGGAGTATCGATAGTCATATTACTTATACATTAAATTGTTGGCGATAATTGATCAAATGTTTCCCTATGGTGACGAACTTCGTTCCATCGCAAATTAGTTGTGGTTGTAAACGTAAGCTTAATTTCATGAAGCAATGCTCTTCATTCTTATTAAATGAGCTTAGATAAATATGAAGTTTTACGTTATCTAATTGAGGGCTATAAAATATTTACGCTATTTGCGCTAATTGTTAGAAATTATCAGCAGAATAGCCCAGGCGAAGAGAGCATTCCACCAAAAGAGAGACCTGCTTACAGCGGGAAACTTAAATATGGAAGTAAAGAAACAATTCATTAGAACCTACACCTGGAGTATGCTCTTATACGGAAGTGAGGCATGGACAATGACCGCAGCGGAGAAAGCAAGGATAGAGGCCTTTGAAATGTGGTGCTACAGAAGAATGATGAAAATCAAATGGATTGACCGAGTTAGTAACGAGGAAGTGCTAAGAAGGGTAGGAGAGAAGAGAAGCCTCATGAAAACCTTAATAAGAAGACGGAACAACCTTATTGGCCACATCTTGAGACATGATGGCCTGATGAAGACAATCGTCGAAGGACAAGTGGAAGGCAAGAATGGAAAAGGAAGACCTCGGACAAAATATATGGAACAAGTAAAGAGAAATGTGAAAGAGAAGAATTACGTAGGTGTGAAAAGATTAGCTGATAGGAGAACTGAGTGGAGAGCTGCGTCAAACCAATCCTAGGATTGTTGACCAGTGATGATGATTAATTTTTTCCCTTTAAATGACATTTTGCCATCTATTTTCAGAAAATCAAATGTTTTTTGCTGAAATATATGCCGGTTTTATATCCATTCAACTGTCTTTTTTCTCTCTTTAATCTATCATTTATGAATGGTAGGTACCTGCTATATTCAGAAAATCAAAGGATATCCTAACACAAATTTATAATGTTTTCTAGTCTTTTTCTTTTTATCCGTATTTCTTCAATCTTTTAAATTTCATGTACCAGCCCTTGGTACTTCTTATCTCAGAAAATCAAAGGGTTTGTTTGGCACAAATTTATTCCCATCTTCAGAAAATCGAAGGATTTCCTTTACTCAGATGTATGTCCTTTTTTCTAAGTCCTTTCCATCTAACTGTCTTTATTCACTTTTTAGCTTCTCATTTACCATCTTTTGGGACTTCTCACCTATAGAAATTCAAGGGGTTTTCATAGCACAAATTTCTGATTTTTCTCGACTTCCTACCTATTTCGCTCACCTTCGTTTCCACTTCTTTTTTTATATTTCTTCCCGAACTCCCGAGAGTGATGTTTGGCGTGTAATGTTGCGTGATGCTGACTTCTGCCTCCCCTTTCTCCGCCTGAGTCATGCCTCGCTCTCGAGATTTTTCTCAACGCCCTGAGACCTCACGCACCAGGTCGGTTTTTTTCCCCTTTCATGTCGTCAGGCGATAAGCCACGCAAATGTGGGGTGAAGTGGAGGAGAGGGGGGTGACTAAGGGTTGAAAGGGGTCGCGGTGTCGGTTTTCGGGTGAATGTGACGTCGGCGGCGTGACTGCACATTATTTCATTCGTAGTCTCGCTCTTTTCACTGAAAAAAAATTTCGTTTCTCAATTTTTTTCGAGTTATTTTTTCGAGATCCTTTTTTTTTAACCTCACCATCAAGATTTTTTTTATATCATAGTGTCTTGAAATGAATTGAGTTCAAAGAAAGAAAAATACAGGTTCTGTCTATATCTGGTTTCTTTATTGTGAGTATTTTATAATGTGAATGACACCCAAGTAAATTTTGCCTCTAAGGAAGGTGGGCATGTTTTAAAACGATGAAATCAGCTGTGAAGCAGGCGAGAAAAAATTATTTCGCTAAATAATCGAGGTTAACTCAATTGTATTGGCCGACGTCCGCTTCTCAAGTTTTTTTTTCGAGTTCTTTATTTTAAACCTTCGCATTACGTGTTTTTTAAATACTAGCGGCTTGAGACGACTCAAATTCTAAAGAAAGAAAAATGCAGGAGCTCTCTATATCTCGTTTTCTTACTTGTGATTTTTTTTAGAAGGTGAATGACATCCAAGTAAATTTTGTCTCCAACGAGGGTGGGAATATTTTGAAACGATGGAATCTGCTATGAAGCAGATAGAAAAATATTTGATTCTCAATTTCATTCTCTTCTCAATTTTGCAAAAGACTCTAGGTTTACTCATGCGTATTGGCCGACGTCCGTTTCTCAAGTTTTTTTTTTTCGTTTTTTTTTTTTTTTTTTAACCTTCACATGGAGTTTCTTGAAAATCTAGTGTCTTGAGATGGATCGGCAAGAAAGAAAAAGAAAAATATGAAGGTGCTGCCTACACCTAGTATTCCTGCTTGGGATTATTTTCGAACGTGAATGGCACCCGTGTAAACTTTTCCTTTAAGAACGGTGGGCATGTTTTTCTAAGGTGGAATTAGCAGTGAAGGAGATAAAAATGGGTGAACTACTACAAATTTACAATCGCCATATCCGTGATTAATTTGTATACTGAATTATGGGTAGGATACTAACATCAACTGGGCAAGTTTTACCTACGTGATGTACCGTGAAGGAATAATCATTATAAGTAGCAATGAAATGATTTGTTTGACACAGCTCTTCTTTCCGCTCTCTTGTCTGCTAACCGATTCATTTTTACTTATTTATTTCTCTTTTGCACCCATAATAGGTTGCCATGTAATCCATATAATCCGGATAATCTTTTAGATATCATCCCATTCGTAGGAAAAAATATCTCTCACAAAATAATGTAAAATATGATTGTACTTTTAATGTTCGTTGTGTTACCATACCGTGCAACCTTTACAAGGAAATTAAAAGAGTTTATTCTTTATTCCCTTATACTCAGTTAACCTGAGTTTAGTGTTTTTAGCTGGCAAATTTTACGTACTGCAGGACCCTTAATTCACAGTTGTTTTTATAGTTACTAAAATGGGCTTTTTATTCATAAATATTTAAGAAATATTAAGCGATATCGTGTCATTGTAATTTTTACAGATTATATAAAGGGAAGATTTTCGAATGAGAAAGGTCAAGCATGGTGCTTTCTTCCACTCTTCAGGGCACACCATAAATACGCAGCGAGCATATGAATCGCTAACTGCAGAAAGGCTTCATTTACAAGTTGGACATTTTCTTCTTTTTTTCTATAAGTTGTTGCTAAACGCAAGACTAAACATTTCCTAATAAAAAGAAACATGTTATGCTAATAAAAGCGAACCAACATGTTTTCTTTTAAGTTCAACAGATTCAGGCTTCAATTGGAGGAAGTTAGACATATTTAAATAAATAAAAGATCGTAGCATTTTTCCAGTGGACATTTAAATACAGCGTTTGATCTTTTTGGAAAAGCGCTACGATCTTTTATTTTTTCAAATATGTTTCCTTTTAGTAGGAAACGTTGGGGTCATCTTCCACCAAGTCGTGCGGTTAGAAACAACGTAAAGAAAACAAAAAAGACCCACTTTGACATAATGCCTTTCTGCAGTTTGCGATTCATTTGGGATCCAGCGCCGAAATACTTTCTTTTATTTCTCCGTTTCTCCTTATGATCCTTTTATTATTCCGTTCCAGTAAGTGTACATTTCGACTTAATTAGTTCCTCCCTTTTAATACTCTTGTTGGAAAATATGAATACATAAATTTGGTAATGTATATATTACATATGTATTTGTGATACTGGGTGTATCGATACTATCGATTGTTAATTGTCGGAGTAGTTTGGTTGGTAACCAAAAATAAATAAGTTGGTGTTCTCGAAGTTTGACTGTCTCTCTTTTCCGCTTGTGTCACGTCGATGAACGCAAAGTCACGCAGTCTATATAAAAAATCATTCAACAACTCTCACTCTGTAAGGCGGCCTCGTAGCACTCGTTCGTGAACATAACGAAGCTTAGACACACTCACCGCAACAATCCTGAAATCAGTCCTATAGGACTCGAGACTGTAGTGACCAAAATTTGCCTCGATACCACCCCTAATTCTGCTATTTTAATGCACGCCTCTTCCGCGGTATTTAAATGTTCATGCGAAATAACAGTTGCCACCCGCCTGGCTCTGATCCTACGTAACAGAACGAATCTCAGGGCGGAAGTACGGTGTGAGCGACGTCGGTGGCAACAATGGTTCATGACTTCGCATGATGCAGTTACACTCACTATCAGCCTACGACCTTATATACTGCATTGTATTTATCAGAATATATTACTACAGTGAGTCAGCGTCATACTTATTTTCATTCAGAATCTTTTCATTGCATTCACTTATCCGCGATTGTAAGTCAAAGACATCTCTTTCTCAATTGCGTCAGCCTATTTCTTCCTCACCTCAAAATCAGAAAAAATCATCATACCCTTCATGGTCAAGCTCTTCGAAAACAAAAAAAACATAAAAAAAGCTGAAAAGTTTGATAAACTCGAACAAAATACGAAATTTAAGACAAAATCGCAGAAACAAATGTTGAAAGAGCATTTTAAATTTTTCAGAAAGTATTAAAAAAATTATCAGTCGTATTACCATGCAGCCTCTTAGGGATTAAGGAATTGCTCTTTGGTTTACGGCAAACTTGGGAGTAAATATGCATTCACTTCAGTAATAATTGTGCGTGAAATTTCAGGTAGGATGCAGTTTAAACTGATAATAGTCTTTCGTTTTGATGGCACAAATTATTTACTTTGAGAAAAATCAAGCTTTATCTACCACCAATATATACTTTCGCGTACTTATAAATTATCATCCATGAATGCTTTTAATCTTGCCTTAGTTCCCCAAAAAATTGAGTTAAAGGTCAAATATAAAGGCGTGGGTAGTCGGCAAAATAAGATGTTTTCCTTTGTCCTTGGCGTTAAACATGCACGTTGAGGAAATTGGGGGGATACAAAATTGGATTTAAGCGTTAATTAAGCCACGCGTGGAGCCGTGCGAGTCAGTTAAGATGAACGTACTTAATTATCCACACAGTAAAGCGAAAAAAAACGGCTTTTTAAAAGATCCTGTCCGTGATGGGAACAGTAAAGCATCGTGAAAGAAAGCACGTGAAAACTTTTAGGCATAGATAAAGTAATTACTTTAATTAAAATATCAAACTGACGCTGTAAGTGAAATACTCGACGTATTTGTTATGCGTGCGCCGTTTTAAACAAATGACCAACCGCTGTTGGTAAAAATCCTGACTTCGTCAAAAGATTATTTTGGGGTTCGTGAGGGATCATACTTAATCATTAAAAAAAATGATAATGTACGAAAGCAGAAATAAGATAATTGTGACTACAGGTGAGCATATTAAATTTTCTTACGAAAATGTCTGCGTGTGAAGGGTGTAGAGTTTAACAATTCGACTGATGTAATGCGCGAATATGCCATATTATTCTAAATCTATTCATATAGAAGAGGATTTCTGTTTGTCGCTTTTTTGTTTGTCCGCTTTGCGTTTCCAGTTTGGCTTGAATACCAATAAATTACGGCATAATTGATTTGGTATTTTTTCTTTACGATGTTCTTCTTATATAGATACATATTGTGATGTTAAATGTTCTTTATTTGCTCTCCTACTGGTGAAATTCAGGAACACGTCAGAGCTAAGCCTTTGGGATCGGCCTAATGCGGCGTGGAACTGTGTTTCTGAGAGTTTCCTGGTGAGGCGCTCTCCGTCAGCTGATTTCTGATGCCCAGCGCCGAAGCTTAAGTCCGAACTTTAAGCGGATCTGGTTGAGGAAAACCGCGAATGCTGGTGGGAAAAGGGAAAGATCAATAAGACATGGCCGTGCCCACGTAGTCGTGAAAAAGTACGAAACATCTCAGCGTGGGACACGAGGGTATATTTCCACCCTGAAACATATATGACGAGCATATTGACGGTTCTTGTGGATTGCGTGGAAGTTGAAATGCTTGCGCATTTGTGTGAGGAGGTATAATTTTCATTGGTTAACTTCATTATTCAAAAGGAAAATAATACTTACACTTTGTCTAGATTTTTTTATGCTCAAAGCTCACCACTACATTCTCCGAAAGTGATTAAAAGAAATCTCATGATAAAAGGGACATTTGTAATATGAAAGATGATTTCCGTCAAATTGTATTTATTTTTATGACAACATGTATCGATAGACTGGTAGGGCTTTTGAATGATTCCCGTCTTACATTTGATTTAAAATCTTTATGCAATGATGGCGTGAGTGAAAATAAATATTGTTTGGGATAATTTCATGGAGTTGCTATGAAGAAGCGTATGAGATATGATTTGATATGATTATACTCTAAAGTAAATTTTTTCTTTATTAGTCTTCACTGAGTTAATTGCACATAATATTTATATGGAATGCTGATGTTATCAGCAAACGTTGTTTCTGAGAAAGCATATAATAATTTCCGTGCCTTCCTGTTGGAAAAATAATTATAACGTCTACGCTAAGGAAAATGTGTCTGTTGTTATAGTTTATTTGGTATTAGGTATATTTGATAATAATCAATTGAAAATGAAAACGATCTGATATATTAAATTTGTAGCAGGTACTGACTGAGTTGTGTCACGAATGATTTTGCGTATGATAATGACTGATTAGGCATGAATTTAATCAATGGAATATTACTCGAATGAATGAATGAATAATATATATAAATTATGATTGAATCCCAGATGTATTTGTAAGGTCCTGATTCTGTACCAACTTAAAAAGTACGTATTTTTCAACTGGTCGAGGAATCTTCCACTTAATTTAGTATATATTTACTTTGAGGAAACGCCTTGTATCCATATCACGATTGCACTTCGTTTTGTAGCTTGTCCAAGGATATGAAATGACAGAAAAATATTGACAATATTTTAAGAAGCTCAAATAAAAGTTTCTAAATAAAATGAGGTTTGTATAAATTTTGTCGATACGGGCTCTATTCTCCGAAAAATTATTTTTTTCCGTTGCATTCAAGTTAGTATCTGGGAAAGTATTGATTTAATTCACCGGAACTCTAAATTGTGTGTTTCAAAACAACGAGATTACTATTATAATCGAATAAAATTACTGTTATTATTATTACAGTTTTAAGCATGGCATCAGGTATTAACTGCTAAAATTTCTACATATATAATTTACCACTTTCGTTTAACATGACCCTCATCCAAATTAAGGACTTGTTGAAGTTACGGTATTCATACTTATCGAAAAAAACCTCTGTGACCTACTTTGAAATTGGCTTAACTTCAATCGTAAAATGTCCTACGTCGTGCTCGTGTTGAATGTAGTGTACTTATGCCGCGGAGCACTTAAAGTCGGTACATATACTTTATGCTTCTAGTAGCTTCTCGCTAATTTACGATGAGTACTCCGACCATCATTACATATTTCGTCTTTTCTCGCGGGCCATAACCGCAACAATCTTTGGAGCCTCTAACTCAAGCTCTTACGATTATATGTCGCTGCACTCGCTCTAATATTAGACGGCGCCATTGAGGAAAAAAGCATGCGGAAGAGGGCTTTAATAAAAAAAATATAAAATTCCTTCGTCTGTTTGCTCAGCCGTGGATAATTTTGCGCCAGACGTTTGATAGAGATGTGTCAAGTATAGCATCAAAGGGAAAAGCACTTTCTTCCTTTTTTTTCAGTGCCCATCGTAGTGTTGGGGTCATCCGTGAGCTCTGGTCACAACACAGGGACCCACTCTTATACTCTGAACAACGTCGGGGTTCCACGTTTGTGTGCGAAATGTGGGCTCTCCACGCCGTCCGAGCTCTTTGCGGCCTTGCACCGCAGACTAAATACGTACTTCTCGTCCCCCCGTGTTCGTTCCCATTCCCCCTTTAACGTTCTCATCCGCGGCGTGGGGTCGTTTGTGTTCTTTTCTGCAGTTGGTTTTATCGTCTGGGATACCACCCTACTATCCTTAACGTCCTTTCCACATTAGAGGCGTATGTTTTGCGTATTTCTTTGTGCGCCATTAAAACTTTCACTCTTTTTATAGTTTATTTTGGGAAAATATTTATTGATTGATTTGATTAATGTTAAATATTGAGTATATTTTGCATTTGATAACAATCATTTAAAATGAAAAAGGTTTACTCTTTGAGAGATCTGATATTTTAAATTCGAAGCAGGAACTTACTGCGTTATATCACGAATGTTTTTGCGTATGATAATGACTAGTTAGGCATGTATTCAACGAATGAAGTCGAAATATAAGGCCCTATTTTTAAATCGGGCGAAATATTGATACATAAATATGATAATTATAACTCAAGTGTTTTTGGCATTAGTTTTTCATCCTGCTTCAAAAAACAATTTTTAGTGAAAAATTAGTTCGTATTGGGAATGTAAAAATTTCAATATAAGTTTTATAATAGTTAAGCATTTAAAGAAAAATTAAACAAAAAAGTAAAAATGGCGTTGCAACATTTTATGAATTTTTGATTTATTGCGGTCTCTCAGACCGCTCGTCACTGGTAGTGTAACAAGAAGAGGGTAGTTTCCTTCATCAAAGAAAACGAAAGGCATTGATTGCGATTCGTTACCCACCATTAGTGTATTCATATTATACAAATTATTTGGTTTTAGAAATCCCGGTTTAGACGAATGGCAAGGGTCAATTTTATCCTCATTTGAAAAAGGCCAGATTGGCGCCCACGCGATGCCACTCCACGTGACGTCACAGGGACCTAGTTTCTATACGAGTAGAAAGGAGTTTTACATCGTCTAGGTTACCAATGCATGCATGAGGCGCAGAGCTCAGGGAAACATGTCTTAATAATCACTTACTAAAACTGGCTAAGGTCGGAAAGTTTTCCTCGTGTGATAAGGTATTAATAATCCTTATTTAAGCCAAGCGCTACCACCTAGCAGGGTACACAGCTACCCGCTAGCAGCCTGCGTCGTATCAGCGCTCAAGCCTCCCTCAAGGTCACCTCACAGGGCGGCAGCGAGAACGAGAAATACGTCACACGGTGAGATTTCCCGGCATTCATACTTACCCGTCGCGTTTTCTCGCGCTTGAAAATTTTCACTTTTCATTTAATTGCGAAAAATAGGTGTCGTCATTTAAAAATCTAAATGCGTGAAATACGTACTCCTGGAGTAATAATCTTTCGATTTAGGCAATAAAAAAATAATAGGAAACCACCCTATTGCACGTCACTGGTTAAGAGTTAATCAGCATGATTAGTAATTTTTGATATTTTTTCTATTGATAATTTTTTATAGCCACTTATTATTTGTCTTCCATAAAATCTTCTTACCGTTTAATATGATATTTTTTGTAAGTAACTATTTCTGTTTAATTCTGATTAATTTCGCCATACTTGGATGGACTAATAATTAAAGTTATGGAAAAACTTTGCACTCGATCCCTTACCTTTCAATAGCCGTCGCTATTTCTAGTGGAAATAATTATAGTCTTGTAAGAAATTGCTAGTCATAATAGTTGTTGCTTAAAATTTGGGCGAAAAAATCCTTACGCTTTATATTTATGATGTAATATGACGGCTGAGGATGTTGTGGTGAATGAGGAGTAATTTTTTATTGCATGTAAAGCTGAAATGTGATTGCCGTAGACATTTAATGAATCGGAATGGAAATGAGTCCCTTTACGACGAAAATAACTGGGGTTTTTGCAAAAAATACATTTTTTTGCCTGCTTTTAATTCCTCTAAACACTTCTCAAACTCGATCGTTTGGATAGCCTTTACCTTTTTCATGGATTTCTTTTAATGTTGTAACTTTTTAAAATCTTCGCTGCTTTATAAACAAATAATTCCAATACAATTCGAAACAAACTCTATATTTTGAAACTTAGAGCATTAAACCAACATCAAAAGCCACCATGATATCACAATTCCATTTATATCTACCACCACCACTCACTGAACCACCGCCATGAACTGCACCCGCGTGGATCCTGAGTTCCGCTATTGTCCTCTCCTCCCGCTCTCTTCTCCTCTCGTAGGCGCCTCCCCTTCTCTGCTTTCTCTTCCTTTCTCTGCTACACCGCCACCTTTCTTAGTCCCTCTCCTGATCCTTCCTTTAAACACGTCTGCCTCCTTCGACTCTCCATACACAACTCCCCGTTTTCCTTCACAACAATCCCCCCGTCCCTCACTACCATTGTCAGTTTTAAATTATATAAAAACAATATGGTGGCTTGTTTATGTTATGTTACAACGTCATCTATGATTTTCAAACGACAAACATCTATTTTTCTTCATAAAAAGGAAAAAGTCACACGGAGCTATGTCTGGTGAATATAGAGGCTGGGGCATCGTTACGGTATTCATTTCGGCCAAAAATTCACGAAAAAGCAATGAACTGCGAGCCGTAAATCGCTGAACTGAAAAATTACGTTTAACAGTAGCAGCTGCCACAGACAGTCGTATAGAATTCTCGCAAACTCGTATAGAATTTAAAAATTTAGTTCCCGTTATTTTTCTGAATACATATCATACGTCGAATATGTCTGGCTGAAATCCGAAGGTCCCAGCGTGATGGAGCGGAATTCTTCCATTTTGAAATAAACATTTTCCATTTTCTATGATGAACAGGGGAACGGATAATATCCTAGTGTTGAGAATACGTGGCTAATGACACTGTTCTGCAAAAAAATAGTTCAAAAATGCCCTGCTACAATTTAGGGTGTTTCTGGCTAATTTTGGGTCGCTGAATCCGAAAATGACCTCCAATTTTTTCTATCACCCTCCATTTTTACGCAACCCCTAAATTGGGGGAAACAACCCCTTTTTCTGCTATAGATTTTATCAGCTGAGTTATCTCGTAACTGTCCTCAACGTTCCTCAGTGATATATGATTTTACACTTTCCCGGCGAATAACTTTAGAAAAATCTTCTCGGGATTGCGCGCGGGTTAGATTATTTAAGAGCGCCGACGTTTCGGGTACCGACTCGCTACCCATTCTCACGGCTACTGAGAATGGGTAGCGAGTCGGTACCCGAAACGTCGGCGCTCTTAAATAATCTAACCCACGCGCAATCCCGAGAAGATTTTTCTAAAGTTCCTCAGTGAGTTATGCATTCCTTTCTTAAGATTTTTTCCTTATTAGTTTATGTCGCTGGTTTATTTGTCGCAAATATCTGTACAACATTTAGAAATACTTTAGATAAACGTATAAATAACCATTCAGTGAATACAGCGTGTTATTTTTTTAATCATCACCAGGATTAGCCAACAACCCTAAGATTATTACGGAGGCTTCCGCGGTTAGTTGATTGGTGATGGTTTTCCGGTTTTGTATCAACGCGGTGTAAACCCGGAAAACCATCACTAACCCTAACCCAGACGGCACAGAATCCTCCGTATCTAATTCGTATGCAGATAGTATCCATTGACAAAAAGCGACGGAGCGATAGTCAATGGATACTATCTGCATACGAATTAGATACGGAGGATTCTGTGCCGTCTGGGAAGATTAGTTTTACACAGCTCTCCATTTCAATCGGCTATCCTTTTCATAGCGGCGTATTTTTTCTCTTTAACATCCTCTATAACCTGTCTTATGTACTCACTTGGGGCCGTTCCTTGCCCTTCTTCCCTTCCACCTGCCCTTCTACGACAGTTTCCATCAGGCCACCATGTCTCTTAATGTGGCAAACTAAGTTGTCCCTTCTTCTGCTTAAGGTTTTAAGCAGAATTCTTGTTTCTCCCACTATTCTTAGCAGTTCCTCGTTTTTTACGTGGTCGATCCATATTATCTTCATCATTCTTCGGCAGCCCCACATTTCGAATGCTTCCTCTCTTGACTTCTCCTTATTTTAAACAGTTACTTATAATATTGTTCTTCATTTGGTATTTGGCCGTATTTTTGGCTTAACCTGCATTTCACCCCTCCACTCTAAACTGGATATTCAAAATCTCACCCCATTACCACCTGCCCTCGCCTTCACTCCTACCTACTCCTCCGAAAACCCCTTAAGGGTGAGTTCCTCCACCCACACGCCATCAGTGTGACGGTCCCGCCGCGCGTGCCCTATCTGCTCCGCCCAACCTCAGCCACCTTTACCCACCCCTTGTACTGACGAGTCTACATGGAGTGCTAAGGGGCGGCTGGAGGGTTTGAACCGGGACTCTCATTGTGTGCCCATTTGTGGGATGGGATTTTGGAGGGGGGCGTGGTTGGAGCGATGCTTTCAAGCCACAAGGTGGAAGAGAGTGAGGTTATAGGGCATAAAAGGTCGGGAGGAAGAGGGTGGTTTTTTACTGAAATTGAAGGAGAAGAGGGGGAGGTGGCTTTTCTTAGGCTTTTCACAATTTCCTTTTGTTTACAGTGTCCCCTTTTTCTTCTTAGTCTTCCTCCTCCCTGGCCCTTATAGAGGGGAAGTTGAGTTCGGAAGGTCTGGGGGCTGCGGGAGGCAATGTCGTAGAGGAATTTCGTTCGGTTGGGTCCAAAAACGGGGGAAATTTTTGAAAAACAAGATACCAAGTATAATTCAAATATGTTTCACAATCGAAAAAATATTATTAAAAAATCTTTCTTAAATTTATGATTTGTTAATATTTTTTGTTAATTAAATAATTTATTTTGTTTTATAATTCGAACAATGGGACAAGTCCTTTTTAGCAACGGAACGATAACTTATTATTTGTAACAGGGTGCTTAGTATTAGCTTGATTTTTCAAAGAAATCTTTAAAAAATTCATTATTTTTCGACATTATGTTCTTTATTATTTTTCATTATATATTTCTTTTGTTTAATTATTTGAACAAAAGGATAAACCTTTTTTTAACTACGTTATGATAATTTACTATTTGTAGACTTTCCCCTGTTCAACGGTTAATTTATATTTTTATATGAGCAGATGGGAAGCTGTGGGGTGCAAGCGAATTTTTTCTAAACATAGTTGGGTACGGAAACTAGGCAAAGAAAACTTACGAGATAAACTAGATATTTAATTTTCCACTCCGTGTCACCACTGAAGAGGGACTCACACGTATCCCTTGGCCGCCAATTTAGTGCGTATTAATTCTATCAATATATGTACTTAACTAAAAAAATCACTGGTATCCCTTGGCTTCTAACCCCCTCATATGCCTTAATATTTCGGGGGAGTCCGGTCCCCCTTCGCTATGGGGGAGAGGACTCGAGGGGGAACTGGTGGGGGTACAAGTCACAGAATCTTTCTCCCACCCCCATCCCTTTCCACTTGAGCCTCCATTCGAAAAGTTGTCGACCTTCCCCCCTCTAAATTTCATAAAGTGTACCCCTATTGTTTCCATGGATTTCCATTATCGAAAATGCCCATTGTGTGGGACGAAAAACTTTCGCCGCGACCTCCTTTAGAGAGTGCGAGAGAGTGGTGTTGGTGAGGATCTGAGCTCATTACCGAGGAAATTTTCGCTTGCCATTATTTCGGGTTGCGGAGCGTCGCGGAGCTCTGTGTTAAAGGTAGGTCGTCGTCTTATCTCCCGGGAATCGTCGTCGTGGAGTCAGTATGGGCACAACTTTGGTCACAATTAGACAAATAAGAGGAAATATTTTGGTTTTAATTGAAAAATACGGGCGCAAAAATAAAAGTAACATTTTATTTTCAATTTATTTTACAACTTTGGAAAAAAATGTGAAGGTAACCTCAAAAAAATAGACTGATGGATGACCTCCTAGGGTCCATGTGAAATCAAGTTTTCTTAAGGAATCAGCATTTTTTAGTTTTGAAAATAGATTGTATAGCATACAGTGTAAGCTGTTAAATGATGCCGATTTTGAAAACCAATAAATGCAGGAAAATTTACTTGGCCTTACAAAACAGATTATTTAAATTTTGAAGTGCTTCTTCATAAGAAGATACCCTAAGACAAACTCACTAGCACATAATAATGAAAAGACATATCATCACTAAAATATAATTGGGGCGATAAATTTTCAAAACAATCCCTATTTCCGACCCCATACGAAGACTACGACTGGAAAATATTTTGCAAGTCAATAACTTTTTTATGTATCTTGTAAAAATTTTAATACATCTTGTATGAAGCATGAAGCATGTGATTCATGATGGTATGTTCTGAAACTTTTTATGCCTCGTTAACGCTTCTTTCTAAAGTATCGTATTTGTCTGATTAAAAACGTTTTTACGATACGATAGGATAAAAAAAGTTTCACGTACTCGTAATTCTTATGAGGGTTATTGCTTGGTGAAAAAAAGCCTGTTGTAATTGAAGAAAGTATAGAACCTGTGGGCTTAGGTCTTGAGAAAATCGATGTATATATATGTTCTCAAAGTAATATCTCCTTCACAGAAATGTCTTGGAGTAGTTTATAGAATTTAGAAAAAAATTATTTGGTCCCTATGCATGCGATTGGTAATAAAATACGGATAAAAAAGTTTGTAAATTTTTGTGGTAAAATAGATATCCCTTTTTTTCCTTGAACATGAGGAGATACGGAGGAGTTTGAAAACTTTTCAGAATTAAGAGGGTGGATAGGCGGTAAGCGTAAACTTTTTATGCTCCATTTAAAATAAAATTGCGATTTTAAATTTTATTCTTACTATTCCATGCATGACTATATTCTTTCCTTGCATCAACTAGTAAAACTTTTCTATGGAAAAATACCTACCTATCTGGAGACCGGAGGCGTGCGAGGATAATAATAAACTAGCGAGATCGAGATTCTTACGGCGTTATGGTTTCTGCCTCGTAAATGCTAAAAATTCAGAATTTTAGTGACATTATCAGTCATTATCAATCAGAGACTAAATTGAATAAAGAATTGTTTTGATACATAAAAGCATGTTTTAAGAAGTTCCTAGAATTATTTCTTTAGTCTGATTTATGCGGTTAACATTTTTTCGATGATATAAAGCGATGAATGCTCACCCGAAATGTTTAAATTAACTTTCGTAGGTAGCAATGAGACTACTTCGGATAACTGACTGATATATTTCGATATTGGCTCCTAAGTAATTTTGTACACTATAGCGATTTTCTATAATTTTAATGGCTGCAATGCTGGGTGGATTAACGCATTATAAACCCGATGCTGCTTCTAACATAAGTATCATCAGAAACGTATACATTTTCAACTCTACTAAGGGAAGATTTAAACTACGTGTTCTTTTGTGATGTTAAGCTTAATGGCGAAATATGTATCTGACACAATAATTATGATTGATTTGAAATTTTTTTGTTTTTTTAATATGAGAAGTCTAGAAGATTCCATATCCCCCATAATCAGATCTGAGTTAGAAGGGATTAAGAGAAGAGGGGTAACAGTTTTCTTTTGAGTAGGAAAGCGGAATACTGTCATGATATGGAGAGTATGCGGCTAATGATCGAGAAGTCTCGGAATTAAATCCCAGGTGCAGCCTATAAATTCTCTCAATAGCGAGGTAGCTCAGAATCTGATTCCTTCACCCAGAAAGTGTCTATATCTACATCTACATACTACTCCGCAACCCACCAAAAGGCGTATGGCAGGGGGTGTTTGGACTTTAGCCATTTTCACATAAAAGGAAATGCTCTAACGAAATTACGACTGGTTATTTAAGTCTTCTATGGTTCGGGTGAATAAGGGATTCACATATCTGTCCGTTCGGCGGCATATCTCTTTTAATGTATCGCTTCTGTCGGACCTGGAAATATGGCGGGCCTCTAGTATTATGTTCTCCGAGCCGAAATTCATTCACCAGTGGATTTGTCTACTCTTACCTATCTTTCCCAGCTTTGAGTTCAATCAATGAGTGAGTGAATTTTTAGTTTTCTTTGTAAAATTTGTTCCGGCGTTCGTTGTAGTCTATCGTTTCGTTTTTAAATTTTCAAGGTGGATGAATACCAAACTATGATTGCCCTATGAATCACATTTCATTCAAAAGACAGAAGTAGGTGACATGTGTGGGGCATTTAAAAGTCAAAATCGACAATTGGGGATTAGAGCAATAAATATGTAGTTATATCTATCCATCTAAAAAAAGCTAAAAAAGAATGTGGGTATGGGGTTGGTTTGGCGGCTAGAGTGTTGACTTCCCACCCCCTAGGCTCGAGTTCAAATCCCGGCGGTGGTAGAGAATTTTCAGAGAATGCCCGATCCCTGCTTAAATGTTTTGTGGAGGACATTTCAAGCGCAACAATTCTTCCGTCAGAAGGGACGTAAAGCCATGGTCCCCTTGGCGGCTTTCGTAGGGCAGGCTAATGCCGACGCCGGGTTTCTCTGCACTCTTTATTACCTACCCTTCCCTCATGGCGCAAATGACCTTAGCTGTCGGTCGTCTTCTCCTATTACCATAACAGCAAAAAAAATTTGCACCTAGTTGATTTTTCCCCTGTGTCGTGTTGATACAATGAGGAAGTCTGACAGGTAATTTGATTTAGTTTAATTATTTGTCATTTCCAGATATTCGGGCCACTTTGAGAGATTTTTTGGAAGTGTAACTAATTTTCTACTTTTCCTGTTATCAGATAAGCCAATATGAAATGTTTATGCTGTAATTGAAGCATGAGGAATGCAGTGGATATATGCGACAGAATAATGGACCTTCATAGCAGTATAATAAATTCCATACTGATGAAGTATTTGCCTCGATGAAATACACTGAGGACACACATTGCATAAAATGTTCTGAGTGTGATGAGGTTTTCATGGCTGTCTCGCCCTTTGCGTGGAGAATGGCTGAAATTTCTCTCGAGGACAACCGTAAGGAATGGCTCGGAGTCGGAAGAATGCCTCGATTATACAGCGGAGTGAACATTAAAAGGATATGCATGGAGATGTAGACTCTCGTGAGGAATTATTTTGGATTGTAATCAGTCTGAAACTGACATTCACAGGAGCACCACTGCGCATCACATTGGAATTGACGGAGTTAATTTCCATACTCGTTGCTTTCAGGGTCGTTGGTCTGAGAAATCATATCGCTAGCTTCATGTTAGATCTATCCCACTAGATTTCCCGGTGACGTCTGGATGCATAAATTCTTAGGTATGTTTGAAAACTCTTAGGCATACCCAGAGCCCTTATTATATTACATGAAAAGATGCCCTAGACCATTCCTCTTGTGAGGCCTTTCAACTCCCATTTTTATGTTTGTGAATTACATGAGCGATAATAAAATACTCGTTTTATTATTAGTATTATGCGTGCATCATATGCCACCAACACAGATATTTAAGATTAAAGTGTATAATTTGTTTCATTATAGTTCGTGACAATTCCCAGTTTTACTAGCCATGCTGAAGGGATGGATTACTGATGTGATGAGGGGAGAATATATTTCGCATTCATGATATAATTTTCAATTGGTGCTACGTTTTTCCGACCTGAACGTTTTTCCTTTGAATGAATTGTGATATTTTTCCCAATGCATTTAAAATGTCTGAAAATGTTGTGTGGCTACCCGGGTAGCCGCACTCGGGATTGAATTTTAAGTACATGCTTGTATAGGTTTATATTTCGTTCCTTTTTCATTTTTTTGTATTTACTTAGCCTTGCTGTCGTGTTTTTTTTTGTGTACCTCTATCACATGCCCTTTCCTGAATTTTTGCGCTCTTGTAAAATATTTCATGGGCGAAAAGGCCCACAATAATATATTAATTGAAATTGAATATTTGCTTGTTTTCAGTCCATTGTTTATGTGTTAACACTTTTAAAATGGTGTAATTTAAATTTTGACCATTTTGATGAAGGCCCCTCTTGATCTTGAGGCCCTTGGCTGAAGGCTAGTAAGCCTTTAGGAAAATACGGCCCTGCACATACAGATGATGTGCAGGGCCTAATTATGTTGGTGACAGTAATCTTCCCAAGCAGTAAAATTCTGCTTGGGCGTATTCATATTACAATTGATATTGAGGTAGTGAATACATCAGTACTCAATAGGGATCTTCTTAATTAATTTAAGGAGTATGCCTCTATGTCCATACGTGTTGGCCTCAATACTTAATTGCTTCTATATAAATCTTCAAAATGTAATCAAAAGTAAGCTCTACAATGAATATATAGCTTACTTGGATGTCTTACTAAAACCTTTATTTTTTTCGGATATAGTTTCGTGCCATCTCATGAAGATCTGCTTTGGGGTTTGTAGATCTACATCTACACCTACAAACTACCCCATGATCCACCAAAAAAGGCGTGTGGCTGGTGTTAGAACACCAGCCGTATACATACGAAAATTAAATGCTAAAACAAAATTACGACTAGCATTTATTAAAGTCATTTATGCTCCGGGGGAAAAACGAATTCCCATATCTTTCCGTTCGGCAAAATATCTTTATTTATCGCCTCTGTCGGGCCTGGAAATATAGTGGAGCTCTAAGATGATGTTATCCGTGTCGCTTCTAAAGAAATCTATTCTCAATCGTTCAAGCAATCTAAGCCTAGCGCGCAACCTCCAAGACTCATTAGACATCATGTTGAATTCCGTGCATAAGTCTTTATAGGCCTGCAAAAAAATATTTTTCGTCTGTATCACAGTTTCAGTGAAGATAATTTGTGACGTAGAGCAAACACGATTGCAATATCATAGATAAATTGAAATATTTGCTAAAACTGATCTACTCATTCAAATAACATCACTACATGGTCCCAAAAATGAATTATAGGGAATAATCAAGTATACGCATTTGATTCCCAATTCTACTTTTTCTTATTATTGATATTCGGTTGATGCATGGCCATTATCGCTTCCAAATTTGCAAGAGTCTTCTTCAAATCCCTTTCCTTCGTGGTTATCCACTTTTGAATTCTCCATCCATTGCTTGGTGAGCGGGGTTCGTTTCAAGCATCCTCTGTGGAATCCACGACTTAAGATGTCCGCATTTAGCCTCCCCTTTCCTGATGGATATCTCATTTCATCTCACTTTTTATTTTTTTTATTGATTTTCATTTGATACTGATCCATTATCTCATGATTACTAACAAGAGTCTTCTTCTAATCCTCCTCCATATTATCTATGGCTGCGTAAAGGGATATATACCTTGGAATTCTCAATTAATTGGCTGAAGCTCGGGTTTCGTTCCAAGTTATCCTGTTGACTCAGGATTCTGTTGAGACTTCAGTTTTGGCCCCTACTTTTCTTATCCATAGCAAAATATATTCTATATTTTTCTCTAATCATTGTGATTGAGAAGCAAGGAATTTGTAATTTCATAAAAATATTTATAGGAGCATCGTTTTGACGTTGGACTTAATTATCAGGCAAAATACATTACGCTAATCCATTTTTAGATGTGCGCATTACCTGCGATGTTAAATATTTTTTTTGTACCCGATATTGACATTCTAAGTCGATACTACGTTCGTATAAATACATTTGATGGAATAATAAACATTATACTTCTGTCATAATTTTACTTTTTCTTTTTATTGATTTTCATTTGATTCCTGGCAAATATCGTTCCCATATTAGCAGGAGTCGTCTTTAAATGCATTTTTATCTTGTTTATAAAAAAGTATAATTTGTACCCCTTGTCTTCTCACCCTCTCCATTTATGTATTGTTACCTAACCACTATAGGATGTTTCAAAAGGAACCTGCAGTACTTCACATGGTGGTAGTGGAGACAATTTTTAGCATTTTTTGTCCATAAACATGGGGTCGCAACTCCTTAGTTACTGAGCCATGGCACGCAAATATTTTTTTTTGTGATGAATTTTGCAGTTACTATGAAAACGGTTTTTCTTGGGTATCCAGCCTTTTCGATTTTACTTAATACGTTGGATTAATGAGTAGATTAATTAGTTAATGTTGGACGAAAATATGCATTTATAATTGTCTGAAACAATTCATTTCCAAATGGGTGAGAGAGGACAATCGTATCGCTGTTACTTGCTCTATTTCCTCATTTAATTTAGCTCAAAGATACTCAAGTAAAACCCTTGTTATGGTAATTGCAAAGTGTATCCCAAGAAATTTTACGTTGGCCTAGCTCAGTAACTACGGATTTGTAAAGTAATACCTAAAATGCTCTCCTACCATCTCCTGAATTATTTGAATAATTGCAATTACTCCTGAAATACCACGTATAAAATGGTAAGACTGCTCCATGTGGTTAAAAATAAAGAATGAAATAAATTCTCAATCACTTGGGTGGAGTGAGGGGTTTTCCTCTCAAGGATATCCTATTGACTCCACCCCCTTCTGCGTCCACCTCAGCCTCACCTCCTCGGGTCGAGAGGTTGTTAGAGGAAGTTCTCTCTCCGTCCGCACCCAATTCTGGAATCCCACCGCGTCGGCAGTATTCGCGCGCGGCAATCGGCTCCGTAATGAGCAAACCCTAGGGTGTGCGGGACGCTTGGGCACGGATGCCTGGCCTTGAGCACATGGTTATGTATGTATGTGCACGAGATTCTGTGTATGTATACATAAATGTCGGTTAACCTATGTATCAAACGCAGGTAGACAAACAGAGGAAGCTCACTCTAGGAAATCGGTCTTAAAGGCAGCGTTCATAAGTACCTCTCCGCTTTCGAATTTCAACTACTTCGAAATTTCCCAAAATACATCAATTTCAATTATATATTTCCAAGGTGGTACGTAACTATTAAAGCAGTCACAGATAGTGTTACTTGGTTTTTGCGAATGCGAATTTCTACGAATTTTAAATGCAGTAAATTCACCTTTTGCCGCAACATTGTCGCGCGTTCCAAAAAATTCATTTACTTCATTTTTTGAAAATGCCCACATACAGCAATAATACCGATTTGCGGTGGCCAAAAAAGGCATCTTGGAGTGATATTACTTGCGTGAATAGATCTTTTCCCCTTTTCTTAGAAATATTTCATTTCGGCTCTCAAAAAAAAAACGCATGACAGCGTGACCAACGTGTTCTTTGCAATCGCAATCGACCTTACATAAATGTAAACCTGCGTACCAAACGCAAGGAGAAAAACAGAGGAAGCTCTATCCTTGGTACTCGATCTTAAAGGCATCGTTCGGAGGTTCCTCGCTTCGAATGCTTTAGAATTTTAGCGATATCAAAATTGCCCAAAACATGTTAATATATTTCGGGTATTTATCATGTGATCACTTATCACCCATTATCACTTATGGATGGAGCGAGTACTGAGCGGGGAGGGTATGTCGCAAACAGTACAAGAGGGTAGAAAGTTAATAATAATAATGCGTCTGGAACTGGGAAGTCCCATCTTCCATCTAACCCCTCGTCACACATTAAATTTTTGCAGCTAAATACATTGTCAAGTTGCTCATGAAATAACATGCAGAGAAATTACACAAAGAAGTTGCAGTAGGTTCCATTTTCAATCAACAAATAAAATTATAAGTCAACAAAGTTGAGTAAACGAGGTTGAGGAAGGAAAAGAATGGGATTATTAGATAGAATGAAAGGGAATAAGCGGAATTGTTAATCAAAGAGGGAAGTTCATGAACCGAGAGGAGAATGCCAGAGTACTCTCTAAGTACTCCATGCAAACCTAACTTAACCGGCGTAATACTTATTCTGCAATTATAAATTACCTCATAGTAATGAATATACTTAATTACATATTTTATATTAGAATAATATAATACAATTATATTATTCCAATGATAGTAAATATGCATGTGCACGAGATTTTATGTATTTGTTCATAAATGTCGGTTAACGTATGCATCATACGCTGGTAGACAAACAGAGGAAGCCCTCTATAGGAACTCGGTCTTAAAGGCAACGTTCAGAAGTACCTCACGGCTTTCGGAATTCAACCATATCGAAATTGACCGAAATATATCACTTACAATATTTTAGGTATCTCTTTTATTTATCATGTGATATAAGAATATACATTGAAGTGTGTGAAGAGTTATAGCACCAATACTCTTCTTGAGAAATATTTTATTTCAGCTCTCAATAAAACAAAATGCATGAAAACGTAACCGACGTGTTCTTCGTAATCGTTGGGGCTAAGTAAAATTTTCCTTCATTCTTAAAGTATATATGATTGTCCTTCTAAGGGACCTCACGACTGCCTCTGCGTAGTGCCTACTCAATGAAAACAGAATTTCAAATATTGAAAGTGTATTTACCTAAAACATTATGATCGCTTGCGGCTACCAAGGCATTTGTGGCCTCGGAACTACGGAACTGTGCGATTAAGCATGGCGACTTGCGGTATTACCTGCCTGGCATCATTAATAATCTCTTCTTCTGAAGACAATGTAACTCCGCAGGAAAAGGATGCCTTCTTATTTCTAATAGTAGACCACCTCGCTTAAATTCGGGAAATTCGAGTTCGGTCGAAGAAAAATATTTATTTCACAATTTTTCTTTATTTGATTTCCCAATGTTGGATCGGCCTGACATTTTGCACATTTGCTTGCTTCTGATTAAGTTACAATAATCAATGATCTTGAATTTGAAATTTTCTTCCATTGTGCTTTAATTAATTAGAAATTTCCATGTGGAAAAATGTTTTTGAAATTTCTCAATAGATGTTAGTTATATTTTAGCAGAAATTTCTAAAACAGCTCTAATATAATCGATTGTATGATTCACTACTAAAAAATCGGATTCAGATAAAAAAAAGCACGATTTTTCTAAAAAAAATTAAAATTTTAAAGAGTAAAGTGTTTAAGATGTAGCATTTTTCGCACTTAACAGTTGTGCTGATTTGGTTCATATAATAATACTGCGTGCCATTCCTTACCCATCCATCAGAGTTTCCTTCACTCATTTCCTGTTAACCTAATCTGCACTCGTGCTTTATTCTCCGAGAGAGGAAAAGCTAATTTTTTTACGCTGTGTTGAGTTTTACTGTTTTTTTGGATAAATTTTTAATAACGAAATAATACGAATATATTTCTTATATCTCCCTGTTGATAGACCTTCGTAAGGTGTATCTAGGAATACGTCAAAAATTCTTTGCAAAATTTTAAAGAAGAGCATTTTAAAATGTGAGTCTGCTACGGATACATACCTACATGAAGTAAGACGCTTATAAGTACCAAACACAGGCAGAATAAGAGGCACCATATCGGAAATCGGCTTCAAAGGCCTCGATGGAAATACCTTACCTCGCAAGGTATTGACTTGCAGTGATATCATAATTGTAAGATATTTTTGGTGTCTCTCATATTTAGCGTGCACTATAAAAGTATGAAGCATTTTTTGGGAAATTTCTCTTACGGTTATCAATACAGCGAGAATTTGCCTCCTGGCGCATTTTGTTTTGACTGGGTTCAAACAATATGAATATTTCTCTCTGGAACTTTCGTACGTATCGTGCAGTAATTATTTATTTCGTTTTTCTCTTCAATACCACTTCTCTTCCGTAAGGTGCACGCTCAGTAACGTTAAAACATCTCTAAAAACGAATGAACTACACTTAGAAGAGTACTTTACTGAACACAATTAACCATCGGTATGTTTAATAGTTTTCATATATACTTAGGAGTTATATGTATGTTATAATATTTACCGGGAAATACCGAGGATCTGTATCAAGTTACCAATTTTTTTCCAAATTTTGTTTGGGAAAAATATACATTTTCGTAGATCTTAAGTTGTGCATGTTGTTTCAGGTTCTGCTTTCGCTTTTTATACCACTTCTGAGATAGAAAATTTTCAATGATTTGTAAACGTTACGATGGCACAAATATCTGCAAAATTATGAATAACAAAGTTTTTAATGTCCATCAAATTTACTATGTGTACACTAATGTGGGTAGGCTTATGTATCGAAAGTAAAAAAATATCTGTGAAAAATTATGAAATATACTTGGAAGTGTTCTGTACTCAACACAATCACACAAACACCATGCGTTGCATAAATATATAAATTCTATCCTTCTGAGAATATGAGGCTCTTGAGAAAATATATCACTCTTTTTTGCTGTATAATGATCACAATAATGTTGTTAAATCTTGCAATAACTTAGTTCACTTATTTGTTAATTTTTGATGTCGATTGAAATAAGCTTTCTTACCAAATGAGACGGAAATTCAACAAGGACGCCAAGTGACCGTAAATTAAAAGCATGTATTATAAAAGTAAACAGATAATGGCATTTTTTTGTAAAATCTTAGCTTTCCTTCATCCAAAACAATGCTTGCCCTGAATATTTATCCTTTCTATCAAGAAGTCACTCGTAGAAATGGGAAAACAATAGTATCTGCCCTCGTTACCATCCAGTGTAGCTAAATTGCATACGGGTCATTCTGAAGGATCGACAAGTTGATGTATCACCAAAATATTTCACTGTATTACTAAAGACCACCATAGGAGGAACGTAGGTACGTAAATATCTTCACATTCGCAAGCAGAAAGTTCTCTGAGCGGAAATGGGTTAAGGAATTATGTGTCCAGATGTAACCGGGAACTACACGTAGGGAGACTGTATCAGACTGCAGGTAGGCAGGTAACAGAGGAGCCATTTCGGAACTCGGTCTTGAAGGCCGCATTCGGAGTTATCTCGCGTAATATCCTTTCGCGGTCGGGAATGCTCCGGTTTCGGTTAGGGTCTGGAGGTGTGGAGAGTCGATTCCGCCGAAGCAGATTCCGTCGTTGCGGCGAAGCGAAGGGGGTTTCCGCGCGCATATCTCCGGTGCATTTCCAATTATCACGCTAAGGATACTCGCTGCGGGGAAGAAAAGAGAACGGCAGCGTTTGGAGCACCAGAGTGTATTTCAGAGGATCCGTCTGAGAATGGCATATCTGTATCGTGTAACGTAATGCAGACACGTGAATAGGTTTGCTCTTGAGTGCTCAGAAATAAGTCGCTGCGTCCGAAGCGTTAATTATGTTATTCGTCGTCTCGGGAGCGGTTTCATGGAATGGACTTAACATAAATTTATTAAAGGAAGTCATGTATGATGTGCGACTCGATGCGAAGTTCTTAACATTAGTGAAAACCTCTTCCAGGAAATGGGTGTATGTGATCGTCAGTGGCGCCGAATCCATGGGGCCTGAGGGGGCCCCCTCAAAAATTCGTTATGGGAGTGAGGAAAAAATGTGTCAGGCTTGTCGCTTTTCCCCGGAGTGTCCAGATATCGAGATTCGAGTTGTCAGGGTCCTAGTTTTGATCATATGACTCTTTTAAAATTCTTAAAAAACCTAAAACTCACTATTTATAAAATATCCCGGGGCAAGATCCCCGGTTTGGGCCCCCCCAATATTTTTTGTAAGTTGGCATCCCTGGTGATCGTATGTTTTTGATTGTTTAAACTTTTGATGTAAAGGCCTCAATGTACTGTTTTCGGTGGCATTTGAGATAAATAAATAGAAATAAGAGAAATGAGACACAAATGAGGCATTGAGAATTTGAGGAATTGAGGCTCGTAAATGAGACATTGCAGTATTTCCAAAGGATTTTTATTTATTTCCCACTTTCCCGTAAACAGCACATTGCGGCCTTTATAACGGGTTTTCGACATTAACATAGCACAACACAAACGTCTATGCCCTGTTTAAGGATCACCTACTCAGGCGGGATTCGAACCCACGACCTACCCATTGGCAGGGGAGGACTTTTCCCCACCGCCACCGAGGCCGGCAATTTATTTTAATACGACGCGTTCCATTGTCACAAATAACATAATCAGTGTTACTTGATATTTAAAAGTTCTTATGGTAAAATTTGCTGTGGCAGTGCGTGCATGAGCACATTTAAGTGTGCACTCGCTTTTCCAAAAAAAAAAAAAAAAAAATAATTCGGGTAATATTGTCTAAAAAATTTTTATGAACTCTCATTTCCGTTGTTTGTGGCCCTAAAATTTTTGCCACTTAGGCATTTATATTTATTCAATGTGCTTAAATTGCTTTTTGCCAGAAGTGGAAATATGCCGAGTGGATGCGATAAATATAATTATAATTTATGGAGAGATTAATTTGTAGTAGCAAACAGACCTAGGTTAACATTATGTAAACGCTGTTTTCTTTACATGGGGCCAAAGTTATTTCATTTACTGCCCACTAGAAAAAAAAAATAAATTCTGAAATGGAATGTTAAGACTTGCCAAAGACTGGCTTTTCTCACAAGAATTGATTGAAAATTTATTTTCATGCTTTTTATTTAAAACACTCTTTTACTGCATTATTATTTTTTTGATTGCATACATTATGTTATTTGATGTTGACTCAATTCTGGCCATATGACCTTGGATACTACTTAAAGCTTCTTCTCTTTTTTATTTTTGTATTCAGATGTAAAAACAAAATATAGGAGTGAATAAATAATTATTATATTACTTGATAATGTTGTCTGTAATTTTTCAATTAACAGTTTTGTTTCGCATTCGCTATTCACATTCTAAACAGGTAGGGTAATGCACCAACATTTTGAAAGCATTTTGAGTTTTCATTCGGGATCTTTTGATCCCAGTCACTACAAACGATATTGACTATGTTACATGATGTCACTTGATGATGCAGTTTGTAACAACGAAAATCGTTGTGTTAAAATAAATTCAGTTGAAATATTGCAACGCCTCTTTCATTAAATGACGACCTAGGTCTCGAAGTGCAGCGCCAATATCTGGTACATTTGATTAGAAGAAGGAGAAAGTATTTTCACACAAAAATTGTGAGGCAAAACGTTTTTGTGTGGCAATATATTATATGCCTTGTATTCAAATATACCAGGTGATGACGAGCCTCGTCTAAACCTAGGTCGTCTACCGAAATTATGTCGATTTACAAAGTGTGTTTTTTCGTTACGTTAATAATGTGATCTTTTCCTGGGGATTGACCACTCCTTTTGGATTGGTACAGAAAAAATATGTCTTTTCGGGTATAAATATTCAGTGCAATAAAAAAAACTTATGTACGAATTTGTTTTGCAGGAATGTTGTCTTAACACTTGGATTATGGCCTTATCCATGGTTGTAATTACGGAGTCAGTATAGCGTTAGGATAGTTTTCACGGTTTTCACTACGTAGTGGTGCAACATTAATGCCACGAACTGTGGCATCAATATTATCCTATGATCGAGCTTAAAATGTCGTTTTGTATTAGAAAAATAAAACGTTTAGTATTAGGAACCTAGACTATTAAATAGCTGAACCATGAATGGCATATGTCTCAGAGAAAACGTCTATGATTCTAAAAAAATATGAATAACTCTACATTGAATTTTGACTGCGGAGCTCTCTCTATGTATTAGAGTGTCTATAAAACATACAATGAAGAATTGAATCTATAGATAGGTGCTCTGGTGAGAATTGAAATTCAAAGTAGTCTCTCTGTTTTGTAAAATGGGGATTCCCATAATAAGTGAAAGTGTTTAGAAATAAGTGTTAAAATTTTACATACAATGGTCGCATTCCCATTAGCATTAACATTCTTTTTAGGTGAATTTTTATAGACTACTACCTCTATATCCCGTTACTTTCTTTATCGTTAACCTTTATTATGATGGAAGAGGGGAACAGTAAAAAACAATGTCGACAAAATTGCAAATTACAGCGTTGAAAATTGCAGGAATATAACACAAAGACTACAGAGAAATTTTTGTTGCACAGGGTTTTTCACGTATTCGATGCCGCCCCTTTAATTTGATTTGCATTCCTCAGATGACGAAAAAGATGATTTGAATTACTGTCTCATAGGTATGCGGCATTTTTAAAGTAAAATGGAGAAATGGTTTGGTATGAGGGATGCGATTTTACTCTGTGAAGTCTTTGTAGTGAGAGGTGCTTAATTCCTCCGCGGAATCTGGGCGATTATTTTATTTTCATCGCCACGGAGGGAGGAAAATGGAATTGATCCTTCTCCATTTTCATTAAATCGCCATTAAGCCGGCTTTCAGACGCCAATCCATCGGCGTCGCACTCATCAGCACTCTGTGCCTTTTCATCCCATCTCCTCGATGCATAATTCCTTGAAAGGTTTCGTTGTTTGTGAAAATATCCTCCGGGATTGCAGAAAGCGTCGTGAACGTCTGAAGAAATCCGTGATTTGACCCTTTAAAAATAATTTGGATGTTACTGTCAGTGGTGTGATTACGAGTAATAGGAGTTGAAATAGTCTCATGCAAGTGGAACTGTTTTTTGAACTTGTTGCGAAATACGACCTGAGATATCGAAGACTCGCTTGTCTAATCATGGGGTCATAATGTTTTTTAATCAAATATTGATCATCTTTTAAAGTTATTAATGATTTTTGCCAGTTCTTGATCAGATAAATTAAACTCGCCTGTTGTTGGAAACATGGTAAATGTAAAATGATATCAACATCAATAGTTTAAGTAAAAGATGGTAGCAATTTTCTCAATATTTTAGCGTTTCGGCGCACAGAGCCATCATCAGGTACAAGAAACTGTCTTACATGTAAACATCTTCTTTATACTTCTGAGAAAGGGTTGGGGGAGGATTTCTTGAAGATTATATTGGGGTGGGAAGCGTACAGAGTGGAGACAGTAATAGTGACAACCTCAAAAGATTGAAAAATACATCACCTCATTGATAATCTAGACCTAACCACCAATATTCTAATCGATATTCCTTGATTGCCATTGGTAATTGTACGAGACTCTAAACTCTTTGACTATTATGATAGATGGTTCGAAGGGAAAATATTTCCAACGTAACACGTTCTTACCTCCCTTTCTTATCATGCTCTGACCAATTGATTATAGTTATTAGTAAGGAATTGATTACATTTAAAAATTGTCTTTATTTTTCTCCTAGCCTTTCTAGGATTTCTTTGTCATATCCCATTCTCATTTCAAAATCTGATATTGCTCAATTATTATCATTATTCAGAATTATAATCCTTACTTCTCCATTTGTGAAATAATTGGAAAAATCTACCTTCACTCAGTCAAAAGAAGGCTATTCCTTGATGAACTATATTAAAATAGAGATTTTTCTTGTTCCCCTACCTCGTTTGTTTTGTTTTAATAGGCTTTGAAAATATCTCTGAAAATCAGAGCATTCATATCCTTTTGAGCCTCCTTTTCACAACGAAGCCAGGGACTCTTTTCTCTCTAGTAAATAAGTTTTATTTCCTCAGTGCTTTAATATATCTGAGATTTCATTGAGTATACAAAGCAAATAATCTGAAAGCCGACTTGGTTGGAGAGTTAATTAAACGGATGATAAGCTTACTAGAATTCTTTCATAGTTCCCCTTCAGAGTCGTCTGTGACTTGATAAAAATACTTTAAACTTTTATTAACAACGTAATAATGCGAGCTTAGAGAAATGAAAGGGCTCATTGAAGCAAGCATTTACCCTTCACCGATTTATCTTTGGTATTACCTTACTGAATGATGCAATTGGCTTGATACAATTGACTTTATTAATGGCCGTAGATACTTGTGTCGTTCACTGTGCCGTATTAAACGCCGTATGGTAGCAGTTAGATTGATTATCGTTTTAATTGATTTTTTATTTTTTTAATAATTCATGTTGAGCAATATTTGATATCGAATAGTACTGAATAATTTAGACCGTGGTAGGTAATTATAAACAATTCTAGTCTCAGTACTTTTTCCAGTTCTCCAAGAGGTTTATTGTTCGTGCTTCTCAAATGCAGCTTTAGAAAAGTATTCTGTTAAAAAAACTGAGAAAAATCAGGCACATGTTTAATAATTCTTAACTCATTCCAAAGGGTTTTTGATATTGATAACTATGTTTCTGTCGTGTATCATGGTATAAATTATTAAATTTGGTTTGATGGTGACCAACATCGATAGGCAAGTGGACGGAAGGAACAGCGAAGGAAGACTCTTGATGTATTGATCAAGTGATAAATGAATCTACCTTGGCGGATACCATACCGGACTACCATAATATTATTAATTGGAGTAGTATAGGCAGCAGTTGTCTCTCCATTTTTGTATGCAAGCTCTTTGCGAAACTACATTTGAATACATCAGTGAAATATAGTGTATGTTAACGCGCATTTTGAGTTCAGTCGATAACTAATATTTTCACATCAGGTAAAAAACCTTGAATTTTAAATTTTCCTTAATTAATGAATTATTGCATGCTGTTTACATTCTAAGGTAAAGGAACAATAATTGTAGTTATTATGCGGTGTTATTCATTTTTAGTGTGGAAACCGTAAGTATAAGTTGTATAAATGTAGAATTAAGTTAATGCTATGTCTTATTATCCGTAACTTCAACGCGTTTATGAACAATGTGCATGTACAAGTGTAAATGAACAATTTAACCAATGCATTAACGGATTCTCTCCTTTGAATATACTGAAAATTGTAAGTGCATCTAGGTAATGGTTACGTGACGAAATGGGCTATCAAGATAGTATTCAAATACACTTTTTTCCATTGTCGTTGTAATTCCGCATTAAGGATACAAATAAAAATAAATGCCTGTATAAATATGATGATATTAGATCGTAGCAAAAAAGAATGGAGAGCTGAATTGAGTACATATTAGTACACTAACGTACATTACGGTATAAATTAATACGGACAAAATAGCAAAATTTGTTTCCTTATTTGCTATCAGTTCTTTTACAAAATGCCATTTTATCATGATTGTATAGCTAAATTTCTCATCTATTTCAATAATTATTATCAAAAATGTTCTAACATGCCAAGTCTATATTTGAATCAGACATAGCCAAGCGTAAATGAGCAAGGAGTTGTGAGATTTCGGAGGCATATAATTTTAAAATAGCATCAGAATCCTGGCCTCTCCTTGAAGAAGGGTATTAATTAGAAACGGAACGTATTCTTAGAACTTCCATGAATTGCTTTAGAGTAGCGTTGGCAGAGGAATGTTGAGAATGAATAGGTATTATGGAACTCTCCTTTGTGCTACGGTCTCTAGGAATTATTATGGCTTATGAATAGTAGGGGAAATAGAGGACGTGGCTTGGGGCGCCCTAGTTAAAAAGCAATGCTCGTTTCAAGTTTATTTTCGAGCAACTATTCACCGGACTAGGGAATATGAGGGCTACGGAGGACTTTGCCCGCGGTGGCGCATTTTGAAAGGAAACTTTTATTCCATATCCTTTAGAATAAGTATTCTCTGACGTTCCATGTTAATTACACATGCGCCTCAGAGGCGTGGCAACTCATTTCACATCTCTCTTCTACGCGTCTGGTTTTGTGTGGAGTCCTAGGTGACATTTTAGGGTCTGAAACTTCCGGAAGCAGCGCAAACCTTCTCCGAACCCCACACGTGTAGTCTGCAATTTCCGCCGTAATTACTCTGCATTGACTGTTTTAGCGAGTCTCATTATTGCTTAGGAGTATTCTCTTCAGCATCTCTCCAACGCGTGTCTCGCCTCTCGAGTTTGGTGTTAATTCGTTTGCATTGTTTTGACGCTGTCGTCTTGAGGAAAAGGTAATCTGGGAGAGGAAAATGGGAAATTTGATTACTTTGCCGACTGAAAGGGGGTAGATGTGCTACTATGCGATATGATACGAAAAGATTTAATATAACCTAATGTAATTCTTTTCCTTAACTTTGATGATTTATTAGGCAACTATCGAAGTTTACGAGTAGAATTGGGATACAAATATTGTGAGCATTGTGCTTATTTTAATACAACTACGTCAATATTTTTCAAGCTATTTGATACAACCATAGCGATATTTCCATATGTGTACCTTCGTTCTTGATGCGGAAAAGATTTCGGGTTGTCAACTGGGTGAATGGTTCCATATTTAACGTCCAATCAAACCTAATTAATGGGAAATTTGATTGATTTGGCAGCTGAAAACTTAAAGGGGGCATATGCGTGGCTGCGTGATACAAAGCGAGATCTTTTCACCTAATGTATATTTTTTTGTTTGTAAAAGTTTTGATAGTTCACCAGACAACCATGGGGGTTTCAATGAAGAAGCGATGCAAAGATCATGGGTATTTTAATTACTAAGAGAATGACTCAATATCTTCTAAGGCAGTGGTTCCGTTACGTCTAACTCGTCGGGGGTACGCCAAAAATAATTGGTAGTGGCGTACGCTACGTTCCCCAATCGTCGCCTAGCAACAGTGGCGCGCCGTAAGTCTAAACCAGAAAATATGTATGCATGGGCTATTTAAAACAAAGTTTCTATTTATACAATTATTTATTTCTAAAATTGTCACCTATCCAAAGTGAAATTATGTAATAAAATGTGAACTTTACATTTTTGGGGGCACAATATCTGTAATATACGTATGTAAAGGTGTACGGGAGGATAAAAAGGTTAGGAACGGCTGTTTTAAGCCATTCATGCAGCCGTAATGACATTTTCATATTCCTACAATGCGGATATAGAAAAAATCATCTGGGGTTGTTTAGATTCGAAGATTTCCTATCGTCTTCACCTTCGAACTGAAGATGATGACTACAATATCAGCAAAAACTGTTGCCAACAAAATCCAACGGACGCGATGAGAACCCGAAGAAAACGCGGGATCATCATCTTGGGTTGTCAACCGGGTGATTGAACCCATATTCAACGTTCAGGTATCACACTCTGGGACCCACCCGGAACGTTGAAAATGGAGCCATTCACTCGCTAAACATCCTCGGAACAATTTCAGAATACTATCTCTTGAAAAATCTCAAATTTTTGTGCAATGTAGACTCATAAATGTAATTTCACGAAAGTATAGCGTTAAAGAGGAATTAAATATCAGAAAATATAGCGCTAAATACATACAACTGAAATGGAATATTCCATCGCTTCGCTTGACAAGTACTTAGAGGTAGAAATACTTATCCAGCCATGACAACCGAACGTGTGGCATTTTGTGTGGGGTTAGAGAGATTCCACTTCAAATATGGCATTCGTTTGATGATAACTAAAAAAATGTATTCCGGTAGCTTGCCTGCATTTAATTTTTGTCGCACTTCTCATAGTTAAACATATATTTTGTAAGTTTTTCTCAAAATATAACGTATTTAACTTGGTATTCAACATCTTTCCCTATTGTTACGGAGGCTTCCGCGGTGATTAAATTGATGATTGATTTTCGGGTTAATTCTAGTTTCCGGAAGCAGCTGGATCGCGCCCGAAACTGCTGTCCACCAAAAAATGAGTCGACATGGAATTTACCTGGAAAACAATCAGCAGTCTTTCCCTATTATTTAGCTGGTATTGCTGATTTTCTATGACATTTTCTGGAAAATATAACGCGGATCGCCTATTCTATGCATCAGAAAAGGCCTGAAAGCGTTTCTTTTTGGGATTTTAATGAAATAATTCTCATGGACAAATAATGCTTCGATTACGCTCTTTTTTAACACCGCATTCTCAGGAAAAAACATGTAATTGGCTAAAAGTTTTTTTTTCCCGTGAGAATGAACATAATATTTGCGGCCACCAGTCGATGAAGTTTTACCTTTTTCGTTAGAGAAATTTTGTATAAAAAAACATGCTCTTCTTTTCGATAACTCCATTTACTAACTCCATCCTCACGAAAATATAATAATTTTAATCTATAAAGCACTTATTTCACGAAGTTATCGCGACAAGGAGTATGAAATTGACTGGCATAATTAATTTTTCGTGAGAAACTCCATAAATATTTTAGTATCAATTTTTCAATCAAAATATCAATTTTTGTAACCAGCAATCGATGAAGTATTATCATTTTTGGTCAGAGGATTTTGTTCAAAATTTTGTATGAAAAATGGTATACACTACATATCGATAAATTCATTCTCTCGAAAAAATACTTTAAATCGATGCTGCACTTGTTTCACGCAGTAATTGCAGCAAAAGTATGAAATTGACGTAAGTATTATTTTTTCTTAAAAGTGAATCAAACTTATCCAACCAACAATTGATAAAGTATTTTTTGGATGGGGGATTTTACTTTCTTTTTTTTTCAAAAGATTGACAAACACTTCGTTTCTCGCAGCGACACCCTTAATTCGTCGGCATTGTTTTGACGCCGTCGTCTTGGTGGGGGGTTAGTTACGCGGAAGGAAAAAGGGGAGGACACCGGGAGGTAAACGGAAAATTCGATTACATCGCCTGCCTTCGAAAACTTAAAAGAGAAAGTCTATATTGGGAGGGTTGGTTGAAGGAAGAGGAGGTGGTATGTTGGGCGTTAGACGGGTGGCGTGGGATACGAAAGGGAGGTGGTGGCACAGTGTAAATTTCTCCATTAAATTCATCGCCGTGAATCTTCCTTTAGCCGCGGCACAAAGCCACTCTCTCTCTATCTCTCTTTTCCGAGACTTTTTCTTCCCTCATCCCACCCTTTTCCCGTTCCTTCTCTTTCCCTCAAGTGAGTGACTGAGGGAGGAGAGGTTCAGCCGTCGGCACTTAAGCAAACATCCATCAGTGGCTCCTTCCGAAGGAAAGGGTGGGCGTGGCTTCCGAGAGACTTCTCGTCAGACTTGTTTCTACAACAAGCCACCCTCTATTCCCGTCGCAGAAACAATTTTTTCGAATCATTCTTATAATTTATTTGCATTAAACACTAAAACAGTACGGAAGACTTTTATATTGGTTTTGTAAACAAATGGGTAAATAATAAAGTTTAGCAATGAACAACAAAAAAATACACGCATGAAGTACACTGAGATATCACGAAATACTTCAATTGTATGAACGCCTGATCCGCTTATTTAGAAATTTAGGATTTAGAGAGGAAGTTTCCTGATGACGATTGTAAATGATGAAAATAATGATGTTATATCAGCAGAAGGAGCTTTGATGGAATTGTAGGCATGAGGTAGCCGGTACGTAAATCAAAGATAAACGGTGGGAAAGTAGATGGCAAAGAGACGAGTTCCGTGTTCTGCAGGAAGGGAAAGGAGAGGGAGAAAGATCATTGAGAGAATGTCGTTAGACCTGAAGTGGCCATTCCTTATTCGCTACAAATATTACAAAAGAGGATCCTTCTAAGATCCTACAAAGGAGAGCTTGGCTTCTGTCCGGTGTGTCCCTGAAACAATTTGATGAATGAAATCTTCGGACACCCCTGTTAAAAATTTTCCAAGTGTGACGTGGCATAGATGTGGCGTCGCTGGCGTACAAATTGATCCGAGTTTCAAGGGGAAATAAAGCATAATTTGGGGTATGAACCAAAACTTATTCACATAATGATGTGATCTATCAAATTCATTACATTTCAATGTTATTCCTCCCATTTGCAAACATAGCACTGCAAAATAATGGGAAAAAGTGGATCGCATTGCACTCATCAACGCGCCGCGGACATTTTTGAAAATCGATTAAAATGCGACCAAATTGACAACAGAAATCAAACGTCTATGGAATGCAGTTGGGCACTTCCATTCAGTTTTCTTCCTTCGAACCATTTTAGCTCGAATATTACAAAAGAGGATCCTCAAGTCGGCCTCTAAATGTGTTGCCACCCACAGCGCATTTAAATGGGTTTACCAGTGTCTTCACTTGTGTCGACAAATTGATTAATTGATTGATTGAAGTTTCGCGGAAAAATAAGAAATATATTTTAGTGGTGTTAACTGAAATTTATTCCCATGATCCTCCAAATTCATTACTTTTCAATGCTATTCTTCGCAATGACAAACCTAATATGGCAAAATATTGGAAAATTGTATCATATTGCAGTCAACACCACGCCCCGGACATTTTTGAAAATCGATTAATATTCGACCGATGTGGCAACAGAAACCAGTCCTCAATGGGATGGAATTGGGCCCCGCTATGCAATACCCTTGCATTTTGGCGTGGCAGATAATAATTTTCGAACTATCTTCTGTAGTTCTGTAGGACCCATAACGATGATCGCTTTAATAAGATGGCTTGGTGGTGTAATTGGCTAACACGCTGGACCGGCAACAAGGAGATCCGGGTTTGAATTCCGGAGAAGCCAAACATTTTTTCATGGTAAATTTCATCCTTGATGTATATGTATTCCTTGATGTATTCCAGCATGGTATTTAGGGTGATTTTAACTGTAAATATATCTTTTTAACCATTAAGTGAAAAGGTTTAGTGATTAATCGATTTCTTACTTCAGAATTGCCTGTAGCCATTAACTACACTAGGCGGTAACGAGGTGAGAATCTAATTTTGTTCGATATCTACGAGTGAGCCTTATAGAAAGGATAAACCTTCATAAAAAAGACAAGCATATTTTTGGTTAAAGAAACGCTAAAATAATATATACATCGGCATTTCATGTTTAATGTAACGAGAATTTATCGTAAAGAAGTTTTAGCGTTGCAATTGAAAAATTGATGAACCTTAAAAGTCGCTTATGGTGGAGGGAGTTAAATTTTATTGAAATCATCACTTCAAATCTGCGTATTTTTTGCTTCGCTACCATATTCCACCTATATTGGAACCATAAGAATGTATTGCACCTATATTACCATTTCAGTGTACAAAATATGGACCTAACCCCTTCGTTAACATTGGTATCGCTCTCACTGCCTCGATTCTGAATGCAGATCTTTTTTGCAATCTTGGATCCACATCTCGGATTGGGCAACAAATTACTATTATGATCCTACGTTTTGTAAAATGCTTTCCGTCTTATTCTCCATTTTCGTTTAAGTTACTAGTAACCCGAGTGATGTATTTAAAATATTAGCCTGTTAACCATCGTAAGGAAAGCATTCGTCATAGTTTATTATTCAAATGTTTTATAACATTTGTTTGTCTAGTTTTACATAGGTGAAATATGCTAAATGTTTATTAAATTCGTATCCGGTAAAAATTTATGCATACTAATAACGTAAATTACCACGGAGGCAATCACAAAATTTAATTTTATCATAAAATCTTTGAAAGATTCCCTAAAATAATGAAGGGACTCCCCACGAAATATGCCAGTTTTCTCCGAGTGTTGAGGGGAGGTTTAGGATTTGGTTTGAATGTCGAAAGAGGCGATTTGTAACGCTCCATTCAAGGCAGTGGATAGCTATGGCCCTTTCACTTGCCTCTGTCTTAAACGGAGGATTCCGCCTCGGCATCTTTGAGGAGAACCACGCTAACCGCTTACTATCTCAAAGCGCGCTCCTGCACCATGTAAATTTCGCCTCAAGAGGTTCGTCTGGTCGGAATTTTTCCTCGCCACACCTGGATCTTCTGTGTAACGTCTCTATCAGGCATTCCAAGACGCCTGAGAGGCGCATCTTACCCTCAAAAGGGGATGAGGTCTCGGCTACTCCAATGAGACGTCGAATCCTTCATATAATCGCTTCCAAACTCCACACATACATAACATGTAGCTTTTGGCAAGAAAGAAAGGTATATAGATAAAGCAGCCCCTCTACTACTCTCAACCCCTAGCCCACTTTCATTTTATCTACATCTACATATTCTCTGTGAGCCACCTACAGAGGTGTTTGGCAGGGGATGAAACATCACCAGCATGCACCACAGAATTAAAATCTACCTCCATTTTCATGTCCTACGCGTCATATTTCACTACATACTCTAGCTACTGCACTGTAATTATGAAAGCAATGTGGGTATTAATCTAGAACAAGAAAAATGTGTTGCTAGAAGCACTAGAATAATTCGGTAACATTCATTGAGGAAGGCATTAGTTAGCAAGCTACGCTACCAGACAAGCAACCTATTTCTAAGTCCTAACAATGCCATTACAATCTGTTACCGTGGAAAATATGACATTCTAAATGTATCGGCTCTATATCGTATCCCTCTTAATTTATTGTATCGTCTGATCTACCTACTGAAGATGAAAAAATTAACGAGTAATTACTGCTAGCCTATGAAACATCGATAAGCATCATGGACTAGGAAAGAATTAACCAATTGATGTTTAAATACTTTAAAACATAAGGGGCAAGATAAATGCAGCGTTATATGGTTTTCAATGACATCTGATGTTGTTTATAGTCAAAACTCATTTGAGTTAGACATAGTTAAGAGAGTGCAATTGTGCTTGAAGGTTTATCGGAGCGTAGATTGAGCGTATCTATAAGTTGAGGGCGGTAGACGGTTGAATGCTGGGTGATCACCAAAGAATGTTACGGTTTTGAACATCGATTAAATGAAAAAAGAATTACTTACAGTTTATATTTCATATTTTTCGTCTCAAATCGTTTCAGAAAAGCATAATTGATTAAATCGCGTCATTATCTTATGATAGCCCAGTATTTGAAGATATACCCATGAAAACGGCCCCAAGGTAGTATTTACGCGAATGTCTAATAAGACGTAAACTGAGTCCTACCATGCAAGAGATTTAATATAGTTATCATGGATTTCATAAGTTTACTAGTTAGCGAAATAAAAATGTATTGCTTTATGTTAGATTTATCTTTAAGAGTAGCCAATCCAGGTGTCTTAAGACAACAGTTTAGTGCGACTTGTGTGCCTATATTCATAGTCATTGTAAAAGATAAAACTTATGAATTAATGTGGCGAGAAATAATAAATACATATGGCTACGTGTTTTCAACTTACATTTTAATAAAATAAATAATGGCTTTATTACGTGACAGCGCGCCATATTTTTCCGCTAAATTTTTATCTTATATTCTTATCTTTCGTTTGCATGTTAAAACAATATTTTCGTTATAATCTCCCAATCTTGCATATCGAATATCGCATAATTTAAAGTATACAATATATTTCACGGTGACGCTCCGCTTATCCAGATAGCTTGTTGCCGCGGTATGTTGTCTTTATTGAACACTATCGTGATCGATACATCGCGGTATCGCCTCCAATTTAATTTGTGAACTTCTTGAGTACCTCAACCCGTAACGCTGCCGCGTTATTAACTCCCAATCTTGCATATCGAATATCGTATTCCTTAAAGGGTACGGTAAATATCAAGGTGACTCTATACCTATCAAGGTGGCTGGGTGTCGCGGTATGTTGTCTTCATTGAACACTATCGTAGGCGATACATCGTGGTATCGCCTCCAATTTAATTTATAAACTTCTTGAGCATCTCATTTCATAACGCTGCCACGTTATTAGCTCTCTATCTTGCATATCGAATATCGTATTATTTTAAGGGTTGGTACGGTAAATTTCAAGGTGATTCTATACCTATCCAGGTGACTTGTTGCCGCTGCATGTTGTCTTTATTGAACACTATCGTGAGCGATACATCGCGGTATCGCCTCGAATTTTATTTTTAAACTTCCTGCTTACCTCATCTCATAACGCTCCCTCGTTGTTAACTCCCAATCTTGTTTATTGAATATCGTATTATTTAAAGGGTGCAGTAAATTTCAAGGTGATTCTATACCTATCCAGGTGGCTTGGTGTCGCAGTATTTCGTTTTCATTGAACACTAACGTGAGCGATATATCGCGGTATCGCCTCGTATTTTATTTTTAACCAACCCCCTGAGTGCCTCGTCGCGCACCACTGCTTGCCTTTCTCTTGCCCTTTCCGCGAGATAGTCGAATTTTCGTATACGCCCGTCCCGCCGTCAAACTCGCAACATTAAATTAACCAATGCGTTTTACGCACTCCCTTCCTCCCTGCCTTTCGGAGGCTGGGCTGGAGACGGTTAGGCTGTTTGTGGAAGAACGCGCGGGAGGTTGGGCAATGTTTTCGGGGCGTGGTGGTGGGGAAGGCTGATCTTTCTCGAAGGAGGAGAAGACTACGGAGCAAAGCTTTCAGGTCGTTCCACTCTTCCTTAATCAAACCCTTAATCCCTGGTCCCTTGAAGCGGAAGGGACTCAAACGAAGCGACAGGATACGGTGGAGAGCGAAAGGGAAGGAGCCAGGGTTTTTTTGGGGGGGAGGTTAGGGGTATGTGTTGAGAGAAACCCTGTAGAGCAAATGCAAGGGATAGTTTTCGTTCATCTCCTCTTTTTCCACAGCCTCGGGGATGCGATTGGCGTCGTGCCAAAAATATATATCCAGTCCAGATTGCTAAACAAGAGGAAAATGTGCATCAAGCCCTGTGGGGATTAGGCATATATTTGGTGACTGGCGAACATCAATCGAGGCCTAAACATACTTCCCGTCCTAAGTGTTTTTGGCCGGATTATTTGTCGTTTGAAGTGGAAGCACTTCGAAATAACTGTCACTTTCTGTTGCCGGGGGGTAATCATGACAAAGTCAGCGTTGTCAAATGGTATGTGACGCTCTATGCCGTTCGTTAAGCTAACCGTATCGGTGATAGGAAAGCAGAGTGAACAGCTGATTACATTTTTTCCTCAGGACCCTTCCCGTAAAGGATATAAACATTTGATTTGTCGCTTCCAAATTTTAGCATAACTGCCTAAGTTACACTAAATTAGTTAATTATTCTGGTAAATAGTAATGCGTTAAAAATAGCTAATAATAATAAATAGCTCAATAGTAATGCGTTAAAATTAGTTAATGGTATAGCGTTTGAAATTAAAATTTCGTAATCAATATTTTGTAAAGCCATTCATATTAGTATTACTGTTGTTTTTTCTTTGATTTTATTTTTAGTAATTCATATTTTAGTTACTAGGATGCGAAATGCTTGGTAAGATGCAGCACAAATATATACTTTACTCACCTTCAATAAGATTCTGTTATATCTATTGCATATCCCTCGTAAACTATCTAGCACCTCCTGGAAGCTGGGCAAAGAGTATCACCAGCATCACTTTCCTTGAGGAAAGTCCAAATGCACTTACCTGAAAAAAAAAACAGAAATAGTTTTAAATTGGTTTTATTATAGCTATTAGCTTATTTAACTACTATGAAATCATTCGCGTAGATTCGCAGGCGTGAAATATGAAATGGTGTTCATTGCACACCTACGAAAAATAAGTCAGTTTTCAAAATTAATGGAAACGAAGGAACCCAGATGGTATGATTTTTTACGATAACTATATATAATTACTTAGCTATAAGCGAGGCAGTTATGACTTTTAGGAAAAAAGAAAGCCTTAGCTACTATGCGGTAATTTTGGCTGAATTTTCATTTTAGAAATCGTTTGAAATGACTTGGAATCTGAAATTCAAGCGGACAGAAATTAACTGAATCTTGAAAACCTTAAGAATTAGAGTTTTCTATCAGGGGTCGGACATAGACTCCTCTAATTAAGCAGTCAATGGCTTTTTGGAGATTATAAAAATTCTCATTCGATCGCTCTAAGGCTTTAATTTTCATTTATAGAGTGATTTCATTTTCGATCAATACATTTGTTATTCACTGATCAGAACGCTGGAAAATGAAGCCATTGAATTATCGGATGATGAGAAATAAGCAGTCAGCGATATGCCATCTGGATTTTTTCATCAATGAATGTCTGATGCCGTGGAAAATATCCGTTGAAAATTATGTATTTTTAATTGGTATGCCGTATTATATTCAATTTGATAATTGATGTTCATTTATGCCTGTAGGGAATCCCGAGTCCGTAATAATTTTATGGAATAATATAAATGGAAATTAGCGGGGCCGATTTCCGTTCTACGAGGAAAATTTAATAACTTGTGTTTGGATTGTTGCAGCTAAATTTATTAAATTGGGGTTACAATATAATAATGTTGCTGTTGTTATCATTCGCTCTACTGCTGTTTACTCTACTCCTCCATTAAATCTATGTGTACATACAATTCAAGATATTTACTTGCGTTTATTTATGTTTTCAATTATGTTTTTGTTGTTTATGCAAATGAATTATTGTAATTGTACAATGTATGTAATCGCGTCCTTTAATAGATGTAAAATGTACATCTATTAAAGGACGCAGAAGTCCACATTAATAAATTTTATTATTATTATATTGAGGTTCTTGATGTGTTTCTCACGTAAAAATTCGTGTACCTTTGTTTCTTTGGATTCCAGCGATTACCTATCCACGTTCACCTGTACATGGTTGTTGTAAGGAAGAGCGGTAGCTAAATTCATCCTCTGTCCAGTCATCCGCGCCATTTTGAAGAGTCAATTTGCCTTGTGTTGGATAGTTTCAGGCTAGCCAGGCTTCACTACTACACCCTTTAGCGCATTCCAACGGAATCACATCACGGCACTGAACTCGGCTCCTTGCCGAGAATCGCGAAGCCTTGTCCTACTCGGTCCCTTTTGACTCAGCCATTCCCGGTCAAATGCGGTGGGGAAATGGAGCCTTTAGCCCTTATCTAATCGCGAGATCTTCGCGTCCACAGCTTGCGAGACACATGGCGTCTTGGACTGTACAAAGGCACTGTTCGAGAGCGGAGACGGAGAGCTAATCAAGGATTCGTAGCGTTCCGTTGTCGTGCTAAAACTGGAATTGTTTTTTTATTTTTTTTCATCACACCTTCCATGAGAGTCGTCGCTTAGGAGAGAGTTTTTCTCGGGTCCTCCGCGTGTTCTGCACGCGAGCATTGCGCTGGGAGAACTTGGGGCGTAAAGCAACATGGATTACCACTCTCCGTCTCCATATCTCCTTATCGCTTTCGCCTTTCAGTCGCAGTTTCTTGCGTACGCTTTCTCACCTTGAACGTTTTCTTATCCGGCACACCCTCCAGCCTTAAGGTGATTGGAAACTTATTTATCGGTATATGAAAATAGTGTTGGCGTATGTAATCTGAGACTTACAACGAGAAAGTTTGTAAGAATTGCGAACTGAGTTTTTACTAAATTAATTAATTCCCTTAAATAATATAATGCAGCCAGATTTTTTATTTTTACACTATCGTCAGATTCATTCTTCGCCATACCTGACAATGTTGTTGTCTTTTATACTAAAGTGGCCTATTATTTTAAATGCAGCTAGCGCTAGACTCCTACATTAAATGTCTTAAAGTCAATAAAATTGACATCCTCCCTGAAGAGTGAAAATATATATTAAATAAAATGAAAATATTTTTCCAGTCAGGACGATAGTGATCACAATTTGATTGAAGAAGTTATTCAGTATTTTCATTGACATGTCATCCGATAGACAGCAACAGCAAAACAATCACTTAGTAGCAGCTTTCTAGTATCTTTTACATACTTTAGTTTTTAATATTATTGATAAAAATACAGTCGAAATTTCCCTTTCAACGTTGTGGTAAATAATTGGGTGGCGTAGTTATAGTTATGGATTAATCCGGCTAAAATTCGTTGCTAATCAGTCTGGCAATTTTTAATAATCTTGAGCTCAGTTCATTGGAGAAAAGTCTCGTAGTATTGAAAAATATGAAAAGCCGCCATAATCATTGATCAATCGAAGTCAAAATTAGTTTCTGTCCTTATTTTTTTGTACCATATATTGTAACATTATTTATATTAACATCTCCAGGTCAACGATCTGGGACTTTCACTTGCATTATTTTTACTCGTACACAATCCTTAAACAATCCACACGCCTCACTGAACTACTTTCCTTTTCGTAGCATCCAGTTTGATTTTTCGCCTTTTTAGAGTATCTTCCCCGGGAGTACCTACCCATTCCTTTTTTTTCCCGCGGACTTCCTCCCCAGCCTCACTCTCCCCGTCAACGATTTTATCTTCCCTCTCTGAACCCCGTATCCTTATAACTGTCCACTTCTTCCCTTTCACCTTTCAAGGTCTTATCACCTTCCGATCTTTTACAAGACTGGGTCTCAGTGTTTTTTTACCGTTTTTTTCCGTAACCTCGAGGGGACTAAGTGTGAGACAGACAGACGGACAGGTTAATTCTGTAGGCATTCAGGGATTTTCACCGTAGTTCTTAACTCTCCTTATTCTGTACTTCCTTTGTAGTCTCCCAGATTATATCTGCGCTTAAAACCAGTGTGCATTTTCATGAGTTTTTACGACCGTCCTTTTTCTTGAATTGCTGTGGCTGAATTCGTCTAGTGGTTGAGTATATTTTTTGAAGAAACCAATGAAATGAAACACTTTTTCGTGTCAATTGTGCAATATTACATGTAATTTCTCATGTTGCTGAACTATTTCTTGCAATTAGGCTCATCATATGTTTCCTAATCAAGCGCTCTGCATCATCACGTTCTACCTATGTTTAATCGCGCAAGTTGGCTTTGTATTTTCCACAACTCGCTCCTCTCTAATCTTCAGGTCACTCGTGAAAATCATGCGATTTTGCGTTTGATGATACTATGGTAAATAGTTAGTTAAAAATTAGTTAAGGCAAATGTCAATTCAAATATAATTGGAATGTCATTGCGGGAATAACGATTACCGTTATTAAAGTTATCGGGAGATTCTCAAATATTTTTTTCGCTTCATTCATCTATCCCTTTGTATAACTAATGACACCGCTGTCCTTATCTTGAATTATTTTAAAGTTATTTTATTGTATGACTCCAAGTATTTATAGTGGAAGTGAAAAACTGCATCATTGCATTTTCCCCATATATTTGTATTTTTTTAATTTTACTATAGGACTTTGAAGTTGAATTTTCCACCATTCGGTCCTACGGTATAGAAGGCCGGTCAGATTCATATTGCCATGAGTGATAGTGCGTATATTAGTAGTGGAACACGGTATTTTGATTCAATGGGATAATAACCTCGATACTATCTAAAATGAATCATATCCATCTCTTTGGGAAAATAAATTTATAAAACTCAATTTCAAACTCAAACTCAATAGGGTGATATGTATAGAACTCAATCTATACGTATCGCTCTAAGAAGATGAATATTATGAAGCTTGCAGCTAATACTCGTACTTCAAATGTACTTAAGCTTTGACATCTTTTTTTTCCTGGTCTTGGCAATGAAGTTTATGAACATCTCAGGAAAAGCAGAGCCTAGGATAAAATGTTCGCTCTGTGAAGACTTATACGTGAGAAAGGATCGCTACCGACTTTTTTACGGCGAATTTTATGGTTGAGTGGAAAACGAGTCTTCAACATGAAACGACTGACTTGTTCATCCGCAAAGCACTCCACTTTCACAAGACTGTGTAACTGTAGGCTTTTTAGCCTCGCTGTGAGCATTATTTTCTAGCGATCAATGTGAAACTCAAGACAAGTGTAAGAAAAGGCGAAGCTGTAGACTCAAAAGAGAAGAAGCTGAGACAATTACATGTAATTATTTTTTCAGTGTTTTACTTGAGTGATTTGTACTATATTATATGAACGTGTCCGTGAGCGACAGTGAAATTTTCGTGAATTTCATGGAGATTAATTTTACCTGGACCGGTAATCGAACCGTGTACTTTGTCTTCACGGGCCACTTCGCGGAGTACTCTGCCATTCAGGTACCTGAATTCTAATGAAAATTCTGGCGAGGCTCACGGTACTTGGTTAGGTGCTCTCGGTCCATCGGGGATGATATAGAACTAATTAAAAATTAACCGGTTGAGACACTTAGCACGCAAACCTGCCCGAAAACCATGCATAGCGATTATGAGTAATATTTCGAGCCTGAACTGGAAAGGCGGTGAAATAGGCGTGTACCGAGGATCGAACCTTGAACTTCTGGCTTTCCGTATTGCGTATAGATCTTCACAGTGGCCCAGAAACTTCAATAAATTCATGTATACTTGGACATGTGGTTGAAATGCTAATATTGGTAGAGATAATCAGGATTATTAACCCTCCTTTTATCCAATGAGGTCAGTTTTACTGATCATATTTCAGAATCACTGAAAAGAACAGAAAATAATCTTTGAGTCGTATTATCAATAAGGTTTTTTCACAAATAACAAATTTTCCAAGAGCGAAAATTTCGTTTTTTGTTATATATGCCCACCAATTCTTTGAATAGTAATTTTTGCTCTTTGCCTTAATTCATATATGCAAAGAATGTATTAATATGTAAATCGTTATAAGCATATTTTTTCATTGTATTTTAAGCCTAATTTCAAACCACTCTAATACTACTGCTTGGTTCCATTAATTTCTCGCTATATAAATTATAAAGCCCATAAATACATTTCATTTGTCAAAATTTACTCTCTGTGCTTCCAGAATTATATGCTTAATGCAAAATTTGCTTACTAATGTATCCAATTGAATATTGAGTATTTTTAAGATAATCATGTTATCTTTGGAAAGTATGTATTTAAAACTAATGATACCGTCATCGAATGGCGGCAAATATTGATGAATACAAAGAAAATATTTAATTGTTTATCTTGGAGCGTCCAAAAACAACACTGAAAAACGGTATTCCAATCTCCCACCAGACAGATGTAGAATTAGATGCTTTAAGCAATATTTACCGTTAATTGTATTGAGCATGTAAGTCGGTTGAATGTAATAAAGCGAAAAAAATCAGTTAAGTTGTTTTTTCTGTAAAATCTAATTTTGTTATACGTGTAATACGAATGGTTTGATTTGCTTGTACTTCAATAATGATATTGCTGCTTGCTAGGAGTGGCAAAGGGCTTTCAACTATTGATTTCACAAGTTTTGGATGCTGAATATCCAGGTCAGGGTTTAGCATACTGTGGGGTAGGATTCATTTGGGCTGCAAACGTATGCCTACCTAATTGGTCAGTTTCCAATTGATGTGCAAGCCGCGTGCATCTTGATTATCGTGTTCGTCCACATACCTAGCCTGACTCATTGGAATACCGTGGAGTTTAGCACACGGGAGCCTCTTATCACGTTTTCGATTGTTCAATGTCGAGCACCATTATGTGTAATCCTTGCTCTTGTGATACGAATTACTGCTGATTTTCAATTAGAAGCATGTGTTTCTTAAATTTTGATGGGTAGCATGTGCTATTGAATATTCAAAGTAATGAATGGTTTAATGATTTTTTTCAATTCAACGGCTAGTAACCAGATATGCTATAATTATTTTTATGCTGACAAATTTAGATCAAATATAATAAAATGATGTTATGGATTTCTAGAGTTCACCTGATGATGATGTCTAACGTTGAAACATTGATGTCTAACGTTGTCATGTAAATATTAATGGGAAAGCACGAAGTTTCTTCTTTTCCATTTTTCATAATGAATCGCTCTCACAAAGTTAAGCCTCAAACCATCGAATTTAAATCCGTATTGAATGTAATTAAATTTTAATGGCTCATTGTTTGATCAATGTGTGATCCGTGCTTGTCAATGCTCAATGGTTCATTTAATAAACTGCATTGTGCTTAAACGCTCAAATAAACTGACCAATTAAGAAAAATACGTTTTGGTGATATTATTTAGCGTGTTTCCACAGCATTCAGCGTCTCTTAGTAGAGCATTTTTCCACTGCTGATCTTTAGCCATCATATTAGTCGTTAGCCAATACTCGTCATGAAAAAGGTTCTAAATTTAAGTTTTCTACCTCTTTAGTGGTCATCATCATAATTAGTCACCAATACTAAGATTGGTTTGACGCAGCTCTCCATTCCTCTATCCTATCCGCTCCACTTTTCATAGCGATGTATTTCTTCTCTTTTACATCCTTTATAACCTGTCCTGTGTAACTCATTCGGGGCCGTCCCTTGCTCTTCTTCCCTTCCACCTCCCCTAATACGGTTGTCTTCATCAGGTCAGGCATAGTGGTAAGCAAAGGATAGTCGCAGAATTATGTTCGCGAAACCAAACGTCGACGCATATACACATAATCCATGAGATTTGTACCTGAATATGTTATCGTACCCTTAATAGTGCACGATATTATCTTAGTCCAGTGACTAATTTTCCATTTAGCTTAATATTCTCTCTGTCATCCGACATCTTGTGTCTGCTTCTTTCCATATTATTAAATTCCAGGACTCCTTATTTCCTATCATTGATTGTCGGTTGAATTTTAGCTATTCAATTCTGCAACTGTTTCTTGTAATCATTAATGGCCGGGTTTTATTTCTTTTTCTTGATTTCCTTGCAGAAAATTTGAATGAAAGACACGTGAGTGGACAAAAATAAAATCGTTGCTTCCTGGGAATGCCAAATGCAGCCCACCAAATCTCATAGTTTTTAAGGTGAGTGTGCTAGTAAAATAACATTTTATAAATTATGTTCGTTGATATGCTGTAAATAATGTTTACGTTTGCCGTATTTCATCTCGGGTATCGCTAATTAACAGCAATTTAGCACCGTGCGAAGTTTTTAGCCGCGGGAATTTTCTCTGATACATTTCCTACGAGTGCAAGAAGCTATCTTTATGGTGATGGTGCCAGATGTGTATAAGATATATCAAGAGACCCTGGTGTATGGAATTATTGGAATCAGTCAGAATCAATTTATTAGTAAATCGACATGATTCATAAAGTATTTAATTATTTTCTACACGTATGCCGTCTATTTCCATCTAATCTGATGTATCAAATTAAAGTGATTCGGTGTTTATCGAAAACAAACCGCCTTGAATAGAATCCTAATGCCTTCGTTTGTTACCCCTGGAAATTACATCACAAACTTTTAGTATTCCGCACATTCTTTCGTAATGCTCACATGGTATTTATCTCATAAATCGCTCAAGCAATATTTTATCCCAAATTATAGGTCCCAATTTACCATGTAGTTTTCTATGCTTTTTCACACGCAAAATATTTAGCAAGCCGATGCTGACGTTGTTTTTCTCTGCGAAAGTTTCTTCCATGCACTCATTTACAGAGCCTTATTTGCTAGTCAGTATCGTATTTTCTCCCAGCTGGTGACATTTTTCATCATAATTCCTATTTTAACAGTAAAAATAACGAAGATTTTGGCATGTACTTAAAAACTCTCATTTAGTTTAATCTATGTTATGATAACTTAGTATCTGTGGCTCAGTTAGCCTATTGTCAGCTCACAGCTCCCAGAAAAATCAGTCAAGTCTGGGTTTCTCAATATTGTAAACAAAACTTCCAGAAAAATAAAAAAATGCACCATTTATGACAACTATCCTAATTTATATACTTAATTCAAATTATGTCGATAAATGTGATAGTAAATTGAAATTAATGCTGAAAATTCTTTTTTTATATCAAAGCGTCAACATAATATTTTGTCTATTACAAGCACCCTTGATTGACCAATTTATCTCGCATAAATCGATGCAATAACTTTCTCATAGTTACTCATTTTATTATTTACTTATTTCAAATTTTCCTCGTTCTTGTATATTAAAAAAATAAATTTATATCACTTTTATAAATTTGGCGCATATTATGATTGTGATGCTTATTCGGAACGGATTGGAGTAATTTTGTAATTTGAAAGAGCTATTACCACCACCGAGGCTGACAAGTGAAGTTATCAATCGGAGTAGGTTTGTTAACTCACTTCCAGCTCCTCAAAAGATGCCGTCAATATTATAGCAACAGGGTTGTGTAACAAAGAATTTAGGGACTCAATAAGGGGAATTTAAATTATAACGTCACGCTATTTTTGCGTCCTTCGCTTTCCTCATCGTAACGTGTCACGCTATTTCGGGTCTGTGGAGGCCATTTATTTCATTGATTTTCCATGAAAACGCTTTGGGCATATGCTTGATAGAGAGAGGTAAGTTTGTTTTGGTGAAATTAGGTGATAATTCTTCGAAATTGATAAATTTTTCACTTTATTCCAAAATGATATGAATCTTCAGGAGCCATTTCAGTTTTATTTATAAAGAACATTCTTAAAAGCAATGAATCTCTCTATGAACGGTTTATATTATACAAACAACTAAAATATTTAGTAGGTATTAAGTATTTTTAAACAAAAACATCATTCTATCTTTAACTTCTCCATATCATTTTATTATATTGAATAATGGATTTAGAAAAATAAATTGGTGCACGAATTGGTTTACTCTCGATATCAAAATTTGAAAACAACACTGAAATTTTAACTTCATTTTGACTAAAAACTTCGAAGAAAGGTGAAGAAAAACGGCATATATTTAGGTTCAAAATATTCTTTGCAGAACAAAGTCCAATGAATTCCTGACAATTTCTAAAGAGCTGCCTATATTGCGGAAAGATCTCGATGACAAAAGAACATAACTTTTTGTAAAGTCAAAATTCGATGAATTATGTGTTTTCTGGCTTAATTAGACAAAATTGTTGTATATCAATGCAAAAAAGGTAGTTATCTTTAAGAGGTTAGTAGTAATGATTACTAATTTCGGTACAGTTCAAATCTGATGATCGCAGCCGATAATCCTGATAGATAGTATCAAAACAGATAGAAAGTAAAAGATTTCTTTCCGTAAATTCCAGGTCTGCTGGGGCAATAAATTGTCTTTCATGTATATTAAAATAGGGTGTATAGCGGAAAGTATATCGTAAAGTAGATTTCATATGATATTAAAAAGAGAAATGCATTATTTTATTCAACCCTAATATTTAAAAGGTGTTGTGGATGATGATTCTGATATATTGCAGTACTCTCTGTCAGGGAAGCCGCTAGAAATTAAGGCTGGGGGGGGGGTTTAGGTGCAACTAATACCGGGGAATACCACCACGATAAGCGGTAGGTGCGAGATCAATTAATTCCGGAATTTTATGATTTATGGTTCAAAACGGTGAGTTTTACGTTTTTCTGAGGTATATTTTATTAATCCTTACACTATTCTATTAAGTAAATCTATCCAAGTAAGTAACTATCAATCCAATTAAGTAAAATGGATTAAACTTAAAAATTTCTCTGAGCTTTGGTGGGGGGGTTTATCTCCCCTAACCCCCCCCCCTCGCTGCGCCACTGTTCTCTGTAATTGTTAAGGTAGGCAGGCAACGTTATATTTGGAAGGCAGTCAGGTAGGATTTTCAAAGCTACAAATTGTTTATAGCGTTGCTTTGTTCATAAGCTGACTGAAAAGAAGGTATCGCACGGTATTACGGAGCCCCTAGCTCAACGCTCTTCGGTTATTCTCTCGATCCCCGCCTCGGCGTCCCAGATCAATAAAAATTCGATCACAGGATGGTTGCTTATGATGGAAGGCATACCGCGTGCCTCGACGATCCGATAACGCTGTCCAAGCGTGAACACATGAGATATCTCATTTTTCACGCATCGCTGAGACTAGCGATTGTATCCAATATGAAGTTTTGTGAAAAGGAATCCGGAGAACAGCCGCGCCTTTATTTCTGAGCACTTGGGATAGCGAGTCTTGGTGATAATTCAGCTATTTTTCCCTTTGTTGGAACGGTATACATTCATCGATGACGACGGTGTATTGTGCTCAAGAAAGATTGTTGCATTCCATGATGCACCTACTCCATTATGTACACGAAGGCGTGCACCCGTTTACAGGCCAAGAGATTATAGAGACACTCATATCACTAGCTGACGTTATTGCTTGCCTACTCTCCTGCTCGAAGTCTAGCATTTCATTTTAATGTAAATGAGATGGAAGAACTCATTAGCATAATAATAGAAAGATTCATGGATACATTGATATACTTATATACTACTTCATTCATTCACACGACGCCTTAAGCGCAAACATACATATAAATTCAGTGGTAAGGAAAGAAAGGGATAGGAACATAAAATGGAAAAAGGACGAGGATATACGTATATACATATACTTATATGGAAATACACAGTGATGCAATTTAAAAATGAAACGCTCTGTAAAAGTACTCCTGATAAGCAATGCAACATCACGTTTCTTGAGTTTGTTTTTCTCGAAAGTTTTTAAAATGGCATAGGGATAAAAATTATCACCATATTCATTGTAATCGGTTCAGTAACTATTTCATTTTAGTGTTGACCTATAGGGTAACTTCTGAGGAATGTGTTGTGCATTTATCTGTAGATCGACTCAATTATTCATTTAAAATTGGTGTTCTGTTACTGATGTGAAAAGGAATGAATGCTGCTAAAAAGGTTTTGAAAATACAAGACAAGAACACCAATATTATGAAAAAAACACGTAAAATATTTCATATTTGCCTACCATTTCTATTATACCCATTAAAATTTTGAATTTTTTAAAGTATCCTATAGAATTTGGTTTATTATACTGATGAATAATTGGAAATTTTTACAATTATAAACATTTTAAGGCCCACCATATCCCAAAAATCAATACATATTTTCATTTTAATTTCTTGAATTTATTTTTTACACGTGCTTATATTACAATTTTGGCGTGTATTTTGCGGATGGTTGTAACTAATCTCAGTAGTATTTATTACCTTTTTAAATATCGAAATAATAATCTAATGTTTTTATTCACAGTTATCAAATAGCTTTTACGCGAAATTGGTTGCGAACAGCCAGAGTCGGCCAGGTTACTTGAATCGACTAACGTATGATTGTTTGAGCAATGAAGAACAGTCACCTTTCAGAGTGACTCGTAGAACATTATCTTAGAACCTCAGTGTGCATTCATGCTCGAAAGAAACGATAATATCAGAGGAATATTTTCCCAAACGGAAAGCTACAGGAATGCTTTTCTCGAACAATGAAAGACTTCAATAAATGTAAGGTCGAGATTAGGGTGTCCAATCTCTCGTAACACTCACTGGGTACACATATAATACCATCGTATTGGAATGAATTTCGGCATGGTATATAGATGTAGAACCATCAGTTAACCATATAAAATCGTTTCAGGCTTGATTTTGTGGAAGTTTGCTACTTCCGCAAATGGTAATATCCACACTTTCTAATTTAACTCTCAATGAAGTTGTTGACTGTTGAATTAATAAGATTGGAATTTACCATTTGTATTCTTCATCATCTTCTTTATTATTTTCTTCATAATAACTTCAAAGTTATTACGTGCTATATATTTTTTGTTACTTTCTTCATCTGCTGTCTCCGTCTGAGTTATTTTGTTGCTGCATCATGAATTTAAAATGAATTTAACTTTTTCATTTGTGAAATTCAGCTCCCACATAGCTGAGCCTGATACTATGGGACAAACTATATAGGATGCAAGGTTTGGGTAGGCCCAAAAACACTAAAACAAAACGCTTTCTAATTTTCTATTCATCAAAGAAACTGTGCATCAACTCTGTTGTCCATGGAGCGTGAAGAGTTTTTCCGAGAATTTGGTCACGCGAGGTAGGAACAAAGTTGACTAAAAACATGGTCGCTCTACACAGGCGACAGGAGTGAACAAAGAGTCAGAAGAAGAATTATAAGGGGGGATGGAAACACAAGAATTGGTAAATGGTGAGAAAGATGGAATAACGTGCTTCCTGCCTCTGCTAAATTGTCGTCTCTTTTTTTACTCGTTCAGTTGTTCGACGTCGAATGCCGCTTGCGCGTTGCTGTTTGAATGCGGCACTGCACGAAGCCCATTCAGCACAGCCCCATTAGAATACCGGGATTTTGGGGCGCGAGAGACATAATTGAGAAAATGCATGCGCCTTGTCTGAGCGCGCCTTCTTTCAGCCCGGCGTGTGATGCACGGTACTGGTTCGGATGCGGGTGGGGGGGAAAGGAGCGAAGTTTCGTGTCGTCTCACTCTGAAAAAACCGTCCGCCAGGCTCGGCAGAAACGTGCGAGAAAAGAGTAAAAGCTAATGTGATTAAATTACTCTGGCGGCAACGGTGGGAACTAAATGAATGCCTCGGGTGGATGCGTTGTCTGCCTTTTTGGCGGGAAAAATATGCGGTGAATTGGTGTGGGCGGCAGGGGTAGGGAGTTTGTGGGGTAAAAGATGACAAAGGAGCTCTATTCGCCGCACCGTAAAGTTCCTCAGAAATTAAATTATGCTCCGTTAAGTTCCATGGCGAGCATAATAGCCATGCGACGAACTAGGCACTAGGTTCTCCAGCCGCTCATATATACTTTTTTGTTCCTCCTCTTTGACTTTTCTCTCGTCAGCAGCTCTCATCTTATCTCACGCAGGGGAGTGTGGAAAGATAAAAAAGACAATGGAGTCTCTCTCTTATTCTCTCTCCTTCTTGTAAGATGTGCCCTGGTTAATTGTCTCTGGCATCCTTTATCTCATTTCATAAAAGCTCAGGTCAGAGGAGAAAGATAAGCGGATATGGTGATGTTCCCGCTCGAAGGTCTTCCTTTTTTATATTAACATTTAACCGGGCCAAGGAGACTGTAAGTCACTCGTTAGGAAACTTCCTCTACTCTGGGATAACTTACAGTTTATGCATTTATAACGGTTTAGCAGCATTTCAGCGTCAATCAGCCTTAAAATGTCGTTTTCCTACCTATCCTTCGCCGTGTTCCTAGGTTGCAAAAGGTCCATGCTTGTCTCCTTTCCTTCCTTATGTTGTATTTAATGCCGCTTGCCTATGCAAAACAGTTTTAGCGTTTAACCTCACCTTTCAAGGCAAAAGCAGCCTTACTTATGGCGCCGTAATTTCCCGGCTGCATTTAGTTCTTGGGACTGTTGAATGAGCAGTCTCCAGGAGTATTCACCCGGGAAGGTACCTCAACAGGTTGTGGCATGCACCGTTGTGAATGCCATGAAGTGTCGTCTTTTGATATTTTTTCTCATTAAGTGAAGAGGAAAGCCATGACGGGCGAATTGATGTTTTTAATAATTTCCCCGTGTAAGTCAAAATGTGTGCGTAAGTGAATAAGCGTTGAATTTCAATTGCTTACACACGGAGTTATCTTCCTGAGGTGCATTACTTTAGCACCATTTGACTAAGTTGATATGTCCGTAGCTACTGCGAGTATAAATTATTATATATCATCGTTGATTTGTATGATATTTCAGTGCTAAATCGTATGTTTAAAACTATTCATTATCTTAATGATAGCGGTGAGTAATTATAGTGAAATGGCACAGAAAATAAAATATAAAACGTGAAGAATGTGCTTAAGTTCGTGAATATTAGGACCACTATACTTAACGAGAGATTGGTGAAACTGATAAAGTTGATATCATAGAGTCCTCCGTACGGTTATTCTAGGTATCAGTTATGATTTTCATTTCTTAGGACAGAAATTTGTTAAGGGTCGTTAATGCTTATTGATATAATGCATGGAATTTGATTGCCCCCGAAATTATCTTAAGTACTGAAGTTGTATTTATTTTAAGGGATTCAATTTGGCGTACTTGCATGGATAACGTCTAGCGAGAAAAAATTGCAGCAGTCATTCCACGCCAGCCGTTGCTGGTTCAAAATTGTATTGCTCGTTGAAGTGTTTACGTAATGATGCGGAGTACGAATAAACTTCGTGCCCAAGCACTACGACCGAATCATTTAGGCTTTGGGCAAAAAGTGTATCCATGGAGAGAGTACACTGTATCGATTGATTTTGTGAACTTAATCGGTCTCCTAATTTTCTCCTCCCACTCAACTTTGACAGCTATGGTAACAGTACATCCTTTTTGAAGGTAGCTTAATCTTTGCGAATAAAACTATGAATAAAATCATTTTCTCACTATAAATTCAAATGGCTATGAGATAACTGAGAACCAATATTGATGTTGAAGTGTTTGCAAATAACATAAAGCGTGTTGAAATAATGTAAAGACAGTCATGTTCAGTAAAAGATTGCAATTTAGGCTCATCATTTCTCATGCTGAGCTGTGTAGCTTTGAATACATGATTTTGAGGTGTAGTTGAGGATGCAAATGTAATACACCGCTTGCTAATCTAGGTTACCCTGATCTAACGGTTCCAGCAATTTTTCTCTCTACAGTCGCCCTATGTTTCCATGGGAGACTTTGCCTCTACTTAAATTGATTGGGTATTTAGTAAACGAGCCATTTCCTACTTAATGTTGCATTTAAGGAAAAGTGTCATGGATATAAATTTCATCCCATTTTATGCCCCGCTGAAATTGAAATTCAAACTCATTCCTGACGCTTGTCATTTTTTATGAGGAACTCATTTTCTCCATTTACACTAAATTCCTATCGTAGCATCGAGAGCTGATGGTCTTCTTATTTTTCGTTATTATGTTTCAGAATTGAAATAGTGTTTGTAGCTATCTTTAAATTATTATTTAATGCTATAATTTCGGTGTGGTGTGAAATGCTTAAATTCTGTTAAATAGTAAATATTAAGCATTTAATTTTGTTCGCCCAATATATAGAGATTTTTTTCCAATCACAAATCTGCAGAAAGAATGAATTGGACGTCTTTCATTGATTATTATCGATAAGTAACATGGAAGGTCCATTAAATCAGAAACGTGAAATTCTTGCTGCAAGTACACTTGGAAATCTCGGTAAATATTGTTAGACTGAACAAATCACTGTTATCATTCTAACTCTAGAAAATTTTCGGAATATATATAACACAATATTTTGACACTTGAGTTGTTAGGAATGAAAAATATTATTCCTTTTGATCATTTTTTAAAACTGTTCATTTGTTTCAAATATCTCATTAAATAGTACTATATCTTATATGATTTCACAAGGATTTTTTCGTCGGAATTTAGGGAGATATATTCAAATCGATGTTAAAGGATTCAGGAATAATTTATTGCGCAAAAGCGAGTCTAGCTGTCCTAATTCTATGCTGGAAATTCATCAGTGTAGTGGTCCCTGGAAGACGATGAAGAAAAGTACACATACCGTTTAATGGTTTTCAAATAGGTAGCTGTACAATTGCAAGCTTTGCGCGCTCTGACTAAATTTTGACTTTCCTCTAAATGCCGCGTTGCTATTAAAGCGAGAATACGTTGAATTTTCGTGTTTCGAAATATCCTGAAACTGCTCATTACTTTGTTTGAACTCTAGAGAATGGTGGAATTCAAGACATGCTTAAGCGTCTAATTTCGTAGGAAAAGGTAATGAGTATAGGAGTATAAGTCAAAGTGATACTGACGTTGTATGGTAACCTGGCTGAAATTTTGTGTCAGAGGTGCATTTAATGGGATATTGCCCGGTAAATTTAGACTGCGTATGTAAGAGCCATGTGCTCACTCACGTAGTTCTGTGGTGATAGATTTTTAGAGAAATATATCTGGAAATGTTTGTTAAAAAGTGGCTTATATTTCTTTTTATTACATTAATTAACAATAGTGTCGAATGAATATTTTTGCACATAAAGATTTTTTTCTACCTGGGAAAGCTCCTGTACTTTCAAAAACACATTAATGACTCCTTTTTTTTAATAGCTAGCTAATAAATAATGCTTATAGCTAGTAATGTCTCCTCTCACTCGATTATTTTTAACCGAGTATTTACGTAGTAAAACTTTAACCCCGGGACAAACTTTATTTTGTTTAGCAAAACATCTGATTGAATAACGACATTTGAAAAAGTCAGGCAGTATGAGTGCTGCATTTATGCAGGTAAAATCAATTTAGTCTAGAAAAATGTAATTGAATACTTTGATGTTTGGAAATATTTTTGCTAGGCGTGAATCATTACATTGCAGCACACCTATTTTCGTTTTTAAGGGCAACTTTCCAGTGTTATAACTCCTCCCACCTAACAGCCATACAATTATGCTATCAGCCCATCGTAAATGAATATGTACTTACGGTATCTTTTAGGCGGGAGAAATACTAAGGAAGATCGTTTTGCGTTATTCATTTTTTTGGGATATTTTTCGTGGAGCGAGTATCATCTCCCGAATGATTCCGTTGTATCTCCCTTTTACTTTTCCAACTCCCTTCCTCTGCTTTTTTTTTATCTCTTCCTGTAGCCCACTTTTTCGTACCTCTCGTGCGTTCTCCTTTTAGTTCTTCTTTTGTTTTAGTATCTTCATTGTTTCCCTCGTTCTTCCATTCTCTTCCTCCTCCCTTGTTTCTCTCGCGCTGTAGATGAGGATTCGGTTAAGTTAAGGGATTTAGACGGCGTGGAAAATGTGAAAATGTGGATTTTGAGGATTGGAGGTCCAGGGTCGCTGATGGTTTTCCCTAGGCTCGGTCGGTCTGCAGCAATGAGAACTCCAGGGCTGTCTGTGTCGTTTCGAAATTCTGCCTTTAGGGCCGGTACACTTTTAAAATTGGAGGATTGCCACAATTGAACATATTCTGATTATATTCTGCATCTTGTTTTTTTTTATCGCTTAAATTTTCTTTCTCCTCTCCTCAGTCTGTCAGTTGCGTCCTATGTACACTTTTATTATGGATCAAAATAAGAGCTATTATATTTTTATATGCTGAAACAATGATGATTCTAAACTAATAATGACTAATCAAACAAGGAGATTAGAAATTACTTCAGGATAATTGCATGATTTGACTTTGTTTTCTCACTTGCCATCATTGAAAACTGAGTTATCATATCCCCAAGTATATATTTATTTAAATGATTTTATTCCTCGATGAACTATTTTTATAAAATTAATCTCCTGCGTTAATACCCTATACAAGTGTCTAAAATTCTTTATACTTTGGGTTTGTGAATTGAGTTTCAGCAGTAGTAGAAAAAAATACCAAAGGCGTGTAAGATTTCATTGAATATTTAAAATTTTATCACTCGTCGAGAATACGCGTTAGTTTTTGATATGATAAATTAAGACTCTTCCCGCCTTCAATGACCACAGCTTGTCGGTAAAGGGTGGTTTACTTCTATTGAGCTTGAGCAATGGGAAAAAAGACCTCGGGCCTGTAATAATTCGTAGAATATTTAAAGCACAAGTTTGTTACAGGCCATGGATACGTGTAATTAGTTGTAATGGCCACGATATGTGGGTAAATGGTGGGATTGCCTATTCTGATTGAGTTTCGCCAAATATGGAAAAAAAAGTGTTGGCCTGTAAGATTTCATAGTATTTTAAAGTTTGTAATAGGCCGTTAATACGTGTCATAGGCGTTAATTTTCGGAATGATAGGTTTTAATGGCCACGATTCGTGAGTGAAAGGTGGATTTACTTGTTGAGAGTCTCGGCAAAAATGAAAAAAAGACCAAAAAATCATATAAGATTTCATAGAATATTTTTCAGAGGCCGCGAATACGCGTTAGTATTCGGCACGATAAGTTAAGAAGACTATTCCCACCTCCAATGGCCACAATTTGTGGGTAAAAGGTGGTTTTACGAGGGGATGGTGGCAAGGGGATGGAGTTAGCTGTCTGCCGGGAAGAGGGGACGACCCGCACAGTACGACCGCGTTGCAGATAAGACGCGGAGCTAGCCGCGCACTCAGCGTTGGGACCAAAGATATCTCGCCCGGAGTGAGAGGCTGGGGTTTGTCCCCGTCGGGATTTAGTGCGGGTGGTTTAAGCGGTGGATCCCCTGTCCTAATGCCCGTACCTCTCTCTCTCCTCCTCGTCTGCTTTGGCCGCGTCGCCAGATCAGATTCCTTCGCACACCGACGCCCACGGTCCAACACGAAAACGGACGCTCCCACTAGGCACGTTTTTCTCTCTGAATCAGCTCTTATTTTCCATCCTCAACTACGGGAAGCTTTTTTTGCGATTTTACCCATTAGTGCATAAAGTTATTTTTGTTGAATTACATTTAGAAAGTAATTATTCTGGCTAATAAGGTTCATTTTAACTTATTTCTAACTTATTTCTGCAATTTTTAAATTTTTACTATCAATAGCTAAAGTAATACAGCCTGTCTGAAATATCGGACGGTCAGTTTTTAGTGTTGATTACAGACTCAAAATGGTACAGAAAAACTTGATAATGTAGAAAATAATAAGATCATCCTTTAGAAGAAAAATGAAATAAAAGTTATCAACATATTGAGAAAAATACTACAATAAAAAATAACTTACTTACCCCGTGCGGGTGACTGAAAACTCTCTCAATGCCTTGTCTCACAAAAATGCTTCTCAAGTCGATAAATTCAAGGAGTCAACTAAAATATTAGCGGGGCGGTGAAGACAGACATCCATTTAAACTTAATATAGGATCAAAAAGTATCGCAAGTCAACTGGGGCCCAGAAAAAAATTAAATACGCGCGTCCGATATATCGGACGCTATTCACTAATGGGTTAAACAGAGGATTTCGCTGTCGCTGATCCTGTTCTATACTTAAGATTAATTGATTCACGTTACATGGCTTTATTTTGCATTATTAATGTTGCTTGAGCGCAAAAAATGATGAATAAATTATAAATTTAGGGTAGGAAAATTGAGTATTTTAAATAGCTCTTTAAGTTATTATCGGATGAATGATTTTCAGATTATTCCAGCTCAAACGTAGTCCATAGTTCTTTTACTATTCCATTACAGTCGAAAGTGAGAGCCTAATTCATATGTTTTTTTTAACTCTTGCGTACAATATTAGTCGAAAGAGATGCACTTCTTTGATAGATTTCGTCCTCGATCTGCAGGAAAAAGTGATTTGCCTTATTATTGAGTTGTTTTGTCTAACTAGTATTTTTAATGAAAACATCGATAAATATATTGGCAATTTAGGGAATAGAATGTTTTTAAAAGCAAAATAAATTGTTTTATGGTTATCACATAAATATAAAAGTCATTTGCAGAATATTCTTCCTCAAAAGAAGTTGTATTCCGTTATAATCAAAGGCGAGAGCCTAATTACTATTTATTTCATAATAACTTCTTAACGTATTATCTTTCATTGATCATTTATTCAATTTTAGTTCTTACAGATACGGCTTTGCACGTTTTACCTTCCTCTCGGAATCAGTTCTTATTTTAACGTTTTTTTAACGTACAAATTTAGGAATTGAGGTTAGAAAATGTTTCTACCATTGCCATAATGATTATGAAAGTTATTATCGAACGATTTAAATCATTTGCAGTCTATTCTTGCTCAAAAGAAGTCTAATTCTGTATCTGCTATGATCACATGCGAGAGTATAATTCCTATGCATTCCAACATAACTTCATTAACTTTCATTTCGCATCATCCATGTTTCATTCATCCATATTTCGTAACATTCATCTTTCGTTGCACCATTGCTCAATTTTAGTCGAAATAGTTGTGGGCTATTCCAAGTTTGATATTTCAATTTAGTCACGGGGAAAAGGGTCTATGAAATGCTATAAACGATCTCTTTCCCTTCGAAAAATTTTATGACAATATCTCGGGTTTCACTCTGAGTGGTTATGAAATCGCGAGGAATTTTCTCTTTGATTGAAGTGCCATTTGAAATGCATGCAGCGCATGGAGTTATGCATTGAAGTATCTGTGCTTTTATTTATCCCTCAGCTTAGAGCAGCAACATGTATTTCTATGGTGATAACAGTTCGCTCATTCAATCCCATATCGTGGAGTGCGTGTAATTATACAGTTTTACCTCTATATCCTCACTCGATCGCTATTTTTTCAGTGAAAAATTATATACTTTTATTCTCACCAATTTTATCTGAAAGTGTAATGCTAAGTTCTTGCATATCTGTCACGCTTCTTGGATCTCCCTTTCCGATGATAGGGAGATAGTCGAAAAAAAAATTTGGGCATTGAAAAAAATAAACTTCAATTTTCTGGTCTCCCTTATTCGTTGAGTAAAAAATATTATTATTTTTCATGATGGGTAGGGAGAGGATGAGAGAAATAATCTTGCCGGGGGGTGATAATTTTTTTGGAGCTCAAGGGTTGCGGGAAAGTGAAAATGTGATCTGAGGCCCTCAAGGCCATGTTTTTGGACGATAAGAAAACACCGTGGCCTGTTTGCATATCTGCTAGAATTCCACGTCCAAAGTTTTCGCAGATAATACCTTGAAAAAGTTAGCAATGGCCCTCCGCTACCTTGGCTCACTATCAAGCTTTCCCTTCCAAAGGCATGGGCCAAGTTTTTCATAGCTCTATTATGGCGCGTTAGACCATGATTCGAAATTTTTGTGCTAGAATTGTGATGTAGGCCGCCAATCTATGCAATTTTTTGGTATATCATTGGTTTGAAATTAACTTTAGATAGTAATAAACTCCTTCAGCCTTCACAGAAAATGTTTTACATTTCAAATCAAATAAACATTTGTTTATCCCTCGGTTTTTATTGAGCCCCGACCGTGGTTTCAATGGCTTTGAGGCAATGGTCTCGGTTTACAAATTTATTGACATGAAGTATCAGAAATGAAGTTATGTATACAGAATGCCATACTTCTGCAATTTTGCATATGTACTCTCATTTTTATTATTCTTTTCCATATGTTTGCTAACCATGCCTATGACGACCAGAGTTCCTCAGTTAGTGTTTTATATATTCTGTATAACATGTAATGCATTATTTAATTCAATTTGCCTACTTCAATATTTTGAAAGATCTGCTGTGTGCTAATTTTTGGAAAATTAATTTTTTAAAATTTAAATGACTCAAGTATTAACTGAAGTTTTTTTCTTCCAGCGTTAGTGTGCCATACTAATGTAATAGATTCGGTGGCAGCTCAGCGTATTTGAGTCATCACTATTTTAGTATATGAGGAGCCTTTGTTAGCCAACAGAAGACGTAAAAATTCCCGTTCATGAATACTATAACGTAAGAAATGTCATAATGTACTTATTAGATTTATGTTAAGTCTTCCGTTTAGAAAAGTGTGTCAGAGTGTTTTCATTTTGTCAAATTAAGGGCGTCTGTCATAATTTCTGGAGGTTGATGAGGAAACGCAGCGATAATTGCCAATACTCTCCCCTTTCGAACGGTGCTGGATTCAACACATGCACCAAAAAATTTACTTAAGTAGATTTTAGATTAAATTTTTACGAGAACTTAGTTTGTTGTTACCCACATTACATGAGCTAAAACGATAGATATCTACTATAGTATGGAGATTGTGATTTTTTCGCGACTTTTCGCTTCGATTCTGTACTTTTATTTATCTGTGGCTTAAATTTTATCAATCATATTTTATTTTACATGTTTGCTAGTGCTTCAAACATTTCTCGTGCTGTCGAGTTTTCTGTATGTTCAGAATTTCAGCAATTCTACATACAGTATTTTATGATTTCATGAGTCTTGAATCATGACGCGAAAAAAATTCAAATGGATCGAAGAAAATAAGTGGCGTTTTCTCCTTTAGAATAATTGGCGTACCGCGTGTTTCAAAAGTCCATTTTTTGTGGATTATACTCTAAAAATTTCAACCTACGTAAAATTTTGTACTTATGGCTGCTTTCACTGGCAGAACACAAACTGTATCAAATTTTCGATAAGAATTACAAAGTCAAACGATCACAATGTGCATTTCAAAAGCCATGCAAAAAAGAAATATTTATCCATAACATCCCTTAGTGGTCGAGTGAGTGAGATGAAAATAACTTGTGAATATTCCATGAAATGTATTTTAGCTTTTTTTGAACACAAATTCGTAAAAATGTCGCTTACACCTGTTGATATTAATATAGATTGAAAATAGATTACACTATCAAAATTATAAAATGACGCTTTTCTTCATTGGAAAAGTCTAAAAGAGCATGAACATTTACTAAGAATTTTTTCTCTGTGCCAATTTTGAGCGTTTCTTTTACACATGCGCTAACACTTATAAGGCATGCGCTACGGTGCTTCGATTCGGCCGGCGGGGAGAGCGTCTCTTTGTATTTTTTTATAATTTTAAGGTAGGCTAAGGTAGGACGAGTTCTTTACATTAACATGTTGATAATAAATTAATCTATCAATTTAGACTCATCAGAACACAGGAATCGACTACAATCTCATGTGTATTCATAATGTGACCAAAGTTCATTGGCCAAAAATGATTATAATTTACATATTGAAAAAGTAAATACATAAAAGTTAATCCTTAAAACATCTACCTACGTAATGGTAATGAATTCGTAATTAACGTCATATAATAACTCCATTTCGCGGCTTTGAAACAGCTGAAATATCCTATTTCTACTATAGGCGTTCGAGATCTAGGTGTTGTGAAGAATGGAGGAAGTAAAGTGGATAGAGAGGAGGATGTAAAACGAAATGCTGGACGTGACAGTTGAGGTGAGGGAGCTTCTAGATGAGATACGGAGGAGACAGATGTTATGGATGGAGCGAGTACTAGGCGGGGAGGGGATGTTGAAAACAGTATTAGAGGGTAGAATTTTGGGTAAACGAGGTTGAAGAAGGAAGGGAATAGGATTTGGATAGAATGAAACGGAGTAGGCTTTATTACGAATTGAAGAGGGAAGTCCATGGAGGGAGGGGATGCTGCCACAGTACTTATTAAATAATCCATGTGTTAAATACACTACCTTAATCAGTTGAAAGCTTAATAATATTCTTCCATAGAAGTTTCCTCTTGCTGCTGCTATTTCACTCGCTTTAGCGTGACTGCATCTGTAGTCATCCGAAATCATTTGTAGTGACATCAATATGAATTGCGCTTACGCTTTATGATTTATTAATAGGATGAAAGCGTGTTTAAGCGCATCATTAACTGCTATATTGAGACAATTATCAAAGTAACATATTTTGAGTTTTAATTTTTATCCATTTTGGCCACGGAATTGGGTTTATGCAACACTGTGCGTTGGGACGCGATATTCATTCCCCATAATGGAATTCCTTACGTCCCAATCGCATGCTTAACGCCCTCCCTTGTAACGGAGAGATTGCAAAATAGCGGCGAGGAGCACAATGGAGTGGAATTCCTCTCTATCCCTCTACACTGCTCCCCGAGATTCAAGGGTATCCAGCGGCTTTTGCATCGAGGTGTCCGCGCTAGGCCGTAAAGCGATGAGCTCTTCCGCTCTTGTTAGCTGAGGGAAACGCCGGTGTATTGAGGCCAGTGAATGTATAAGGGAGATGAGAAAGGAGTAGATTCCCCTAACGAAAGACCCCTTTCAGAACGCCCCCCCCCTCAGCTCTCCGTTTATCAGGGAATAGGTCGGGAGGTCGCCATTTTTACCCCCTTGGACCTTCGCGGCTCGGCTCTCTCAAAGGGTTGGATCAAATGTGGCTTCCGGGCAAATATATGGCGGGTGGAATTGAGGGTGGCATAGAGCTAGGTTTCTTAGTTTTTGATCTCACGGCCTGAAGTAGTGTGGTGACGTTTTCTGCTCTGCCATGCATGGGTATTCTTTAGAGAATATTTTAGCCATGGAGTGACTTCATCTTCTAGGCTTTCAAAGCTAATCTCGCTAATCAGAAACGAAGGGAGGAGGAGATATTTATGGATAAGTGCTTCGCTCTAAATTCAAGGTAAATCTACATATGAGTCTCGCGAGCCGCCTCAAAAGGTATGGTATGGTATTTGGAGGAGGCGACCGACAACTGAGGTCATTTGCGCCATGAGGGAAGGGTAGGTAAGGAAGGGTGGAGAGAAACCCGGCGTCGGCATTAGCCTGCTCTTAACGAAAGGCGCCAAGGGGACCACGGCTTAAAACGTCCCATCTGACGGACGGAGTGTTGCGCTTGAAATGTCCTCCACACCACACTCAAGCAGGGATCGGGCAGTCTCTGAAAACTCTCTGCCGCTAACGGGATTTGAACCCGGGCCCACCGGGTGGGAAGCCAATACTCTAGCAACCACACCAACCCGATACCCCGCCTCAAAAGGCGTATATGGTAGGGCACCAACAACCGTTGAACTACCTGTATGACTACACTTAGAAATTTAGCTGCGCGTAATGAAATATTTTTATTCTCGTGTACTACGTTTCACATATTTAATGCTCTCTCTGATGAATTTAATCTCTATCGTTGGGATCGTTAATTTATCAATCCTTGGAGAGAGGAAAACGTTAACGTAGGATATACCTACCAGGGCGAAAAACAGAGAAATTATCGAAAGTTACAGAATAGATGACGGATTGTTAAAATGTAAAGTGTAATATTAACAAATCAAAGGTATGGCCAATCGGAAATCAATGCTATAAATTTATTGAACGCGCGAATGTTGTAGATTCTTAAGGAAAACCACCGTAGTTATCCCTCTAATATTTAGTGTTTTCTTCTATTTTTAACGGTGACGGTGGGGTATAGTCCTTGCCTGCCAAACCAGAGGTTCCACTATCCAGGGTATTACTGTTCGTGTACGTGTAATTGTTAAATTTGTTGAATAACCTGACATAAAATGGCCAATATGAGCTGTATTCGGTGTTTTGGGGAAACAATTGTATATTATATAGTATTTTCTCTTTTCCGAATATGTGATGGTTTTGAAGATGTGAATCTATTACAAGCCCCTCTACATTTTTCTTCTTTAATATTTTTCTTAATTTCTGTCAGAACTAGAAAAATGTTGCGTTTCTAAGATTAATTTCTCCGTGTCGTTCTGAAAGATGTCTTTTTTTCGTATTGCTCTACACATTCATCTGCATACCACCCCACAAGCCCCCTAAAAGGCAAAGGGCAGGGGGTGTTAGGATAGAAGCCATTTAGGAAACCATCCACTCTAGAAATCTAAGACTAGAGAGATCTAATGTTAAATAAGCCTAAATTGGTCTAAATTAAGAGGAGTGATCGCTTTTTTTTTAGATATGTCAATCCCAGCTTCTGTATTTTAAGAAGGGTAAACCATCCGTCTGGTGTATGGGACGTCTTGAAGATTTGAGAAAATTTTTGAGAAAGTGCACTTGCTAAACATAATAAGGAGAAAGTTGGAAGGGGTAGGGATTGGAAAATATGATAAATGATGAAAAGTGGACTAAAATGGAATCAAATTTTTGGTAATCTCGCTCTTACGTTGAAGTCGGATGGAAAAAATACGTTCTATCAGTTTAGTGAAGATACCGTTACAAGAGTTTTAAAGCGGTAAAAGGATTTTCATTAAAAACTTTGTTGATTATTTTCTTGACTCTGTAATACCGAGAATTGCATAGCTTTGCGTGAGATTTGATTTCATCAATCGTTTCATTAACTGAGGGGATATTTTGACCGCATTTCGTTTTCATGAAATGCATTGAATCATGCTTATGCATGCTTATGCTTATGAATGCTTAACTTTTCATCTCTAAGTATGAGAATCTGGCAAGAGTAGAATAAATCGTGAATTTATTTTATTTATCATTTTCAGAGCAAAGTTACATATTCTGGACGTATGGTATTCTTTTTTGAATCCATTTTCTCTCCTTCGGGTAACCTTTGCTATCAAGATCTCTATTCACCGAACAAAAGATGAGATGTCTGTGTCCTTCTGCGACTTTCGGACAAAATTACGATAATCTTTGTATCAGTAGACTCTTTTCAATATCTATTTAAATTCACAAGTTTCAAGTAAAAGTTTACCTAATGATTAGGGGTTAAGCGTTCTAGTAAAAAAAATTAAAGCTTGTTTTATAGCAATTTTGTAGCTTATTTTGTAGCTTTCTTTCTTATATTATTCATATGCGAGGATATGGTCATAAATGGTTGTCCCCTTGTTCATTACTCTAATCTGTTTCCCTCTACTTTGGCTAAACATTGTATCTCTACCATAAATCTCGGCAATTCTTTCCTATGACTCACTTTGTGTTGTAATCTATTAATTTTTTATATATTTACAATCGGATTTCTCATCAAATCTGTTGTGTTTACATTGCCGCCTCTTTATTTTTTCCTCTTTTTTAGCGTAAAATTGTGCGGTAAACGCGTTTGGAGTGGAAATAGTATTTGACAAAACTGAGCATGGGTCACAATGCGAATTCGATATGACGATAAAGTGTGCTTCTTGTGAGGAAGATGTATATCATTTCCCATTCTTGATTTATTTCCATGTTTTTGCATTTCGTGGTGCTATTCAGTGTGAATCTGAACTGTTCGTAGATATTTCACTCTCACGTCTCGAAAGTTTGAAATTTATTATTTCACGCAGACAAACCTAGGCACGATTTATTGCTTCACATTGTATCTATCTTTATTCAATGTTTTGTGGCCACTTCATCGGATGATGCTGGAAATACGGCTTTTTTTGGAAGTATTACCTTTTTTGCTTGCAAATAATTCCATTTTTAAGTATTTCAAATTCCATAAAAATTATTATTGTTGTATAAATAAAAATATAAAGCCATAACAAGGGTAGTACCACACATCAAGCCAATCCTTGTGCTCATGACAATATTAATCGTAATGAAAAAAAATTTCAACGACGACATAATTTTGTATCTTAAAGCAATGGTGAAATTAATATTAGGCTTCTCATTCAAGATGATACTTTTTTCTCACTGACTTTAAAATTGATAAGAACTCACCCTAAAAATAAAGAACATCTCAAGAGTTTTGTCTCACTATTGCCCGATTCGATGTTAAATTTGAAAATTGACTTTTATCTCCCCAGATCGCCAGAATGGCTATTTTTGGTGTTTTTCCAATGCCTTTGCTTCACGAAAATGTTACTGAGAAAATTTAAGGTAGCCAATTTGCCAATTATTTTTGTATGTACGCAGGATATATTTTTTCAAATATACCCACGACGGTCACCTTGCAACTCTTACATGAATTGGAATGAATTTTGTTTAGAGACACCCTCCGCAGCGTACAGTCCGAAATTCCAAACTCCCCAATAAATCATATTTCGATTGTTTACGGAATAAATCGCCCTTCAATTAATCCTTGACTCTTTCCAATTGTTCTTTCCAATTATTGTTCAGATAGGATAGAGTAGCGGCCGGAATATGGGTATATTAACATGAATATAATATATTCATGGGTACTCCCATCAGTTAGTGCACGGAGCTTCACGAGGCGTATTGATTGGCCTGCTATCTGGCGGGAATCTTCCCTCGTTGCTGTTAAGGCTAGGGCGTTGGGAGGAGGTTGGTGTGCTCCTTGTGTACACTCCTCTACTAAGACGCTCGCATGACACGGCGAGATGAGGACGCCTGGAATGGGGCGTCGAAGCTTCCTATCATGGCTCCTGCGTGTTATAAGGGAAGCACGGAAGGAAATTGGCTTTTCTACCGGGAATGAATTCTTAAAAGTAATACACACATACAAGGGATTTACCATTGGTGAGCCAAAATTCTAATATCGTGGTGTATATCTCTGTAACTTTTTGAGGTGACCTTTAAATTTCTGCTGGATGATTTTGCAGTGATGTTGCAATGCACTAGTAATTACATTAATCCTTACACTCAATATTTTTTCCCCCTGTTGGTAGAAATTTGCATTTTTTATTCACCTTAACATATGATCTTATGAAAACTCATGCCAAATCCTTTTGCTATCAATCATGCAGTAAATATTGTTTCCTCAGTTCGTTACTGTCGACAAATATACTTATTAAGGAGTAAGAATCCCCTAAAAATCATGTCCGTTTTAATGGAAATTATTACTGAAAGGGTTTATTAAAGCTTATGCGAATCATATGTCGAATAAATCTATAAATAGTTTTTGTAAAAATATTTATTCCAATTAACAGACGTTAGTGGCATGAATAAGAAAGATCAAATATAAATCGCTAACATCAGAAAGGCCCCGTGTCCAAGTTGGACGATTTGTCTCTTTTTAACGTGTTGCTAGGTGCAAGATTCATCGTTTCCTACAAAAAGAAAACATGTCAGCTCGGTGTTATTAGCGTGAAACATTTCCTTTTAGTGGGAAAAGATTGATTCTTTCCCCTAGCAACAACTTGAAGAAAATAGAGGCAAATCGTCTAACTTGGACATGATGCTTTTCTGCAGTAGGCGATTCATATATAGATAGTGTGAGTAATGCGGAGGTTTAAGGAGTGGTTGGAGAAAATAGAAGTTTTTGAAAACCCTGTACAGAAAATGGGGCCAAATTATGATAGACGTGGGTCTAATCAAAATCATTGTTGAAGGTTAGGTGGAATAGATGAATGTCAGCGGTAGGCCACGATTAAGCAAGGCATGGAGCAGGTGATGAAGGATGATTGCAGCAGCAGAAGTAATTAAAGCAGAAGAAATGCGTACATTTTAAATGATTAGCTGATGGGATAATTGAGTTGAGAGCTGCGTCAAACCAATCTTTGGAATGTTCACTTTTAATGATGATGATGAGCGGCATTATTAGTAATCATGTTCACTAAAAGGCCAAATATTTCTTCAGAAATTTTCATTTTGTGTTCATTTAATGATGCAATCAATTTGTTGACATTGAGGTAAAGAGCAATTAGTAATAAGATGTAGGTGAAATACCTAAAGCTGTAAAATTCATCCTTTCTGATCCTGATTATTGTTGGAAATAAGAATTTTCAAGAGGAGTATCTCGTTATACAATTTGAAAATGGACTTGAATTATATCTCAATTTGCAACAACAACTTCACGGTATTTATGTCCACGTATTTCGAGTATTAGTGGACCTTAATGTATTTTTTAAACACTTTTATCATCTTTTGGTGAGATCCAAATTTTATCTTAAGAATATGGCCAGCATTGGCTTCTGAGCGTCATAAAAATGAGAAAAACTTGAAAAAGAGCCGTAAAAATATTTTTTAAATTGAAATTTCTAATAAGTCCTCTTTGACTACATAATGCAACTTGACGCTGCTGTTAAAAGTCCTCCAGTACTAATCAGCATTATAACGGATTAATGCTGTTAAGTGAAGGTGTACCAGGCAAGCAGCAAATCTAGCATCTAGTCTATTTGCAAAATGGATAAATATGCAATTTTAATGTATACGGATTCTGGGGAAAAATTGTGGTTCAGATGTGCGCCCTTATCAGTGCACAATTGATGGTGCGAACGTCCTTCATTAACGCAGGCCTTGGTCTGAGGTCACACGTTCAAATCCAGCATGCGTTGTCAGTACACCATTGAGGGCTTACAAGGAAGGTCCCTCAAGGGACACGACTGGATCTCGTTCAGATTTTTATTTATTTATTTATTTAAGGAGTTGCTAACATACATCATTTCTGCCAATTTATAGCGACGCAGTAACAAAAAATTTGCTATATGATAGGAAATAGGCAACAAATCAGGTATATTTTTGGTGTCATCCACCAACTCTCAATATTTTTCGACATGTAAGCGACGCGTCCGTCGCAATGGAAAGTTACATCAACACGCCTAAATGTATGTAACCCACGGCACAACACCACAGCGTCAGTGGTCTTCATCCCAGCAACGTAGTATAAGGGGCTATTCGACACCTCCACTGCACAATAGCTCAACAAACGCCCACCAAATAAAATCCGCTCTTCTAGGAGCTCGACAATACGAATGCGCTCAGCCTGCAGATGCCGGAGCATAAACGATCACTTCCAATTGTACAAGCTTCGGAGGTGAGTGTTATTTCTCCTGCTATTGCCAGCTAATCGCATTCATATTTTCGAGCGTGTAGATGAGCGGATTTGATTTTCTGTGTGTTTATTGAGCGTTTGTGCAGTGGAGGTATCGAATTGTTGCGCCGCGGGTTGCGCTAATTTAGGCTTTTTCCTGGTATTTTCCGTCGCCAATATCTAGAGAAGTATTGGGCGTTGGCAGCTGCAACAAAAACTACACGACATGAGTATCCATTTCCTAAAACCTAGCCAAATTTATGCGAGATCTGGCGATGACACTTACGGGACTTTCCTCGATAGTTATGAATAGATACAAATTTAGTGTCAGAGAGGACTTTTTAAAAATTTCGCTTGTTACATAAAGTAAAGAATATTATTACATTGCAAAGTTGAATTTATAAGCTCTAAGTATTATCTAGTAATTATGTATGCTACCTTAAAAAACTAGTGTCTTGCCAAAATTTATTTAGGGTTAAACTTTTATGACTCTAACGCGGGCAATCACAAGTTTTGCTTGCCAAGTTTTAGGGCTATCTTGGACTTACACTACTTTGGACTACTTTGGAAGGTTACGGGACTTCGGTGTTATATTAATATGTGTCTCTCTCTCTTAGGTGTTTCTTCTAGGTCCAACTAAAGAGTAAATCGATTGGCACGATATTAATCATGTCTTCAGAAATATAGAAATAAGGTATATATAAAAACTAATCTCTTACCGCAACCTCGAATTTCTTCTTAAAAATTAACGTTTTACCGCAGTGGTATTCGTTTAAGTATCCGTTAAAAGTACGTATCAAGGATTCGTTTAAGAAATAGTTATTTCAAGGAGCTAAGATGAGTGTTTTAAATGGATTATATTATCACTAACTCTATTCAGATTCACGAAAAATGGTAGCCTTCAAGGTTTTACAGAAACAATCCTCACTTAAACTTATATAAGGTTGTTAGCGAGATGGAACAAGGGTATTATTATGCAGGTAGTAGTTGAAATTTAATTTCTTTTGGGAGAATATTACTAAATTACCTCTCCCATTGTGGAGCGTGATTTATATCATACAAATCCTCTAAAATGTGAGCTTTTCTGGCTCGTGCTGAAAGCTGTGTAATATTTGGGCGTGGGCGAGTATATTAGTATTGTTTTTCACTTCCTTTCGTGACCTCTGGGTTCATAAAAGTCATTATTTTCCTTTGTAAAAGTGACCAGTTGAAGTCACGATACATTTTTTCCATTGTATTCATCACGCAGACCTTTCGTAAATTACAGCTTTCAATCTTATTTTACAAATCTGGGTGTTCAATAGCTTAGCATTAACTTCAGCAATTTAAATCTTGTGAGAGAGGCTTCGTTTTCAAAATTTGAAAGAATTGAAGCAACTTTTAAAAATTAAATTAAATTTCAATATTGTATGAGGACGAAACCCAATTCTTAATTTTTAAATGTTTTGATATAATAATGCAATTGTCGAAGCATAGAAATTCAGAAAAAATATTTTTTTTTGTTTTCATTTATTAAACACTGGTGCTTTATGAAGACATTAATTTTTCGTCACCTGTATAATCACAATCCGGAATGTAGATAGGCGTATGGTATTTTGCATATGGAATGCAGTTTTAACTTTTTTTCCGTATTTCATATTTAGGACAGATAAATACCTCCTAATGTAAATCAGAGTTATGCAATTCATCCAGTAAATTTCTATTTTTGCTCAAGCTCCGTTTGACGCATGACTGTGAATCCTTCTACGTTAAAATCCATTGAAAAGAGTCGTTTAAATATGCATTGGTACGTTTACAGTTTGAAAAATCATGTTATTTGTCTGCCTCGTTATTAAAGTCTTTGTATATGAGACCTCATTTTCCACGAAAGTATTTATGAATGAATTTTTTCATTTCATGGACGGCTTTTATCTTTTCTTTTGTGGAGACTAAAGCAATTGGGATGCTGGGAATTAATAGAAACAATATGGCGCCTGGCCGCACATTTTCCGGTGCCATTATCGTCCATGGTACGATATTATGGTACATGGTCAGTGACCTATGACGAAGAATCAGCATTATTTTTCGGAAATTGATCACTATATACAAAGAGCAATACCATATAACCTACAGCAAGTAATATTGATTAGTAATATGTTAGTAAATTAGAAGTTACTACCGATTATGTTATACTTTGCTACCGGTTTTAATTCATTTCATAAAACCATCAGGTAAAATGAAAAATGTATTAATAATGGTTGTGAAGTAAAATCAAAGTACTTGTGTAAAACCGCTAGTAGCTTTAAATTTACTTATATACAATTAGAATACCACGAGATTAAGCCTAAAAGGACTATCTGCATAAATATTATGCTTACTTCTTTGCATAAATATTATGCCTACTTCTTTGTATGTTAATCACAAAATTGTAGGGATTAAGGCACAAAAGGGATGCTGGAAATTAAAGGAGCGTCAAGATGGCGCCCGGCCGCACATTTTTCGTGGCCGGTATCGTGGGGATTGGTCTCTTTTGGAAATCAGAGACTGCGGCAAAGAGCAAGGGCGGTGTGGGGAAGGAGGTCGCACAGACTTTCCGGGGTCGAAGAAGGGCAGGGGGGGGGGGGTGATAGTGGAACGGAGGAGCAAGGGGCGGCAGGCAGAAGAAAGAACGTTTGCTCGACCCTCAGGGGGGTTGGCCCGCTTTTCAGGCTAGGCCGTCGAAGTTTCCGCCTCCGGGGACGCGGGTCCCCTGTCATACATTTCACGGCCGGCCGAGGAAGGATAGGAGACCGTAGCGGAGGAAGAGAAGGCCACGGGGGAGAAAAGGGGTTTTCAGGCGGGGGGTCACTCGGTTCGCTCAGGCCACACGTGCGCTGACTGCATTGACGTTAATTAGCTCACTAATTGCCAGCATGCCCATTAATGGGAGTGTTTTAATGCGGTGGTTCTTCATTTAGGTAAGTGACTTCAACTGGTGTTTTAAATCACTTTCCGTCCTTCTCTGGTGCTTCCCGTTTTTTTATGGATTTTTTATCTACCAATTGTTGGTTAATTCTGCTAGGGTTTAGAGAGTGTTATTTGCTTGTGAGTGGATTGAGCAAAAACTCCTCGTATGGTGTAAGGGAAATGCTGGTGGTTAGAAGTATCTCAAAAATTACTCTAAATGTTTTGAACAGAGTATACACTTAGGTAATTTTAGATTTTTTACGCAAGTAAATATAATTTTTTTCTTTCTCTTTTACGTAAGGAACGGCGGATGTATTAAATTTTAATGTGAAGTTGGATGCCATGACTGAAACATATAATGACATAAAATCAAACTATCCTAACAGTTCCTTCTATTTATTGATTTTAAAGGTCACATAGCAATTTAAAAGTTGCCTAAAGTGAAGAAGGTAATAATTGACTCCGAGACCTAAGAATATTTAGCTTGCAAACGGCTAAAAATTAATGTTAGTTCGAATTTGGCCAAAAAGATTGCAAAGGTTCATTATATTATATTGTATTGATCATGAGCAACCACTGTTGTTCTTAAAGCTAGAGGTTTTCAATACAATTAAAAATTGTAATTCATTGATTTCGTTTTCCTAACCAATGTGTATTAATTATTCGCTATAGTGTTTCTGTCGTTTTTTGTGTTCAGATTTTTTCGTTCAAGGGAAGCATATCTCATCTAGCTCGTGATAGCATGTTTAATATCCTGACTGTCTTTTCAATGCCTCCTCATTTTATTTAGCATAATATGAAATTAATAGTTTTCGAAATTTTTTCCGAACCTCGTGCTTGAGATTGAATGCCATTGCCAGTTTTTCAATGCTGAGAAAACGATTGTTCTTTAAAAGCATTTCTTCCTAATATTCAAAATGAATTTCAATGTAAAAATAGATTTTACCGAGCAATTTTTATCGCCATTTATTTTTACCAAATAACTCAGTGACTTTTTTAAGAAAGGAATACAATGTAAAGTGGTTGCATAAATGCTAAGTAGAAATTGTGGAACGTTGAAGTGTTTTCCTCTCTCGTTCTTGATATTGACTTTTATACAATTCCAAACCAAGGCACTTCCTAGTTTAGCTATCATGGCTCTGAAATTTTGAAGATGTGAAACTCAAGGAGCTTAAGTAAATACGAAATTTACGAGCCTTATGCTGATAGTCTCTTATGTTATCTTCGATGTATGATAAGATACCTGTGGATCCAAGAAAGGATGTTTACCTGAGAGGAAGGCACCCATTACCTCGGGGGAAGTATCATATAGCTGGTACGCCAGCTTTTGTGGTGAGTGGCTTAGGGAAAGGGTATTAATATCTCTGAGAAGAATATTGCCTGCACTTCTAGAAGATATCCTTTTACGCGTTGTGAGTGTTGAGTAAAGAGATGGTTGTGGTTGAGTGAGGAAATGAGGAACCATGGTAAGAGCATCGGTGTATAATAGGAGATATTTAAAATTTGTTAATCAAAGTAATGTTTTTGTACACTGCATAAAATTGTAATATCGTCGTTTCCTACAGCTACTTATTTAGCTATAAATAATTAGTATCATAAATTCACAATTTCAGGAATCGTTTGACGCTCCTCATTGCATGGTATGGTATGGTATTTGAAGGGGGCGACCGACAGATTAGGTCATTTCCCCTATGAAAAAATTGCATAAACCTGTTTCAAATTTTTATACAATCTTATACTTTGCCATGGTAATGTATAAGAATGTATAAGATTTGAAACAGGTTTATACAATTTTTTCATAGGGGTTGCGCCATGAGGGAAGGGTAGGTAAGGAAGGGTGGAGAGAAACCCGCCTTCGGCATTAGCCTGCTCTTAACGAAAGGCACCAAGGGGACCACGGCTTAGCGTCCCAACGGACGAACGAAGTGTTTCGCTTGAAATGTCCTCCACTCAATTTTCAAGCAGGGATCGGGCAGTCTCTGAAAATTCTCTGCCGCTGCCGGGATTTGAACCCGGGTCCACCGGGTGGAAAGCCAACACTCAAGCCACCACACCAGCTCTATCCCCACCTCAATGTACTATCATTTGCAAAAGTCTTGCAACAAATCGAGCGGCGCCACTTTCGCTCCACAAAGATTGTGCCCGGAAATTGTATGGTTTTCGGGAGTATGCAACAACCCAATACTAGTCTTCATGGTTCAATGCATGGAGAACGGGTCATTGGGTGGGTGAGGTATTTTGTCATCCTTTTCAGTCTCGGGATTTGACCGCTTCCATTAAAGTGAAATTAATGTTCATGATATTCCCCCGAACACATTGTAGCATTTAATGCAGTAGGAGAGATCGAAGGTAATTCCTCGGAGAGATTTTAAAAAGTTGGTTGCTTGGCTCTTTTTGAGTGATCTCAGCTCTTTTCAGAGAGCTGGAAATCACGAGTCGTTCACTGTGAACATGGCAGACTTTTGTTTACATCTATCGACTCGGGTTTATGTTTTAATACAATATCTACGACATATGATACGAGGCAGCTTTGAAATTCCCAGTGTTTCATCGTATAAATATCTGAGCAAACACGTAAAATATGAATTAGTTAAGCTGATCGGCATTAATCGTTGCGTAAGTAATAACAGAGTTCTCCGACGTCCGCCAAACGGTAAAGATGTATTCCTTTCCACTTATTCAAAGTATGACGAGGAAAACTTAATTCCAGCTTAAAGTCCCATTTTTAATGATTGTCGGATTTCAACAGGTATTGTTTGATAATATGTTCTACCTCTGAATTAGTGTGAATGCGAATAATAACTCTAAGCTGCTATGGCGTTGGTGATTAAGTTATCCTATTTAGATGCAATCATTTACATATACACTGATGAATTCGGGATAATGTAGGATACTTACTTAGCATTATTAATTGAATTATCTACTTGCATTAAATAGGTTACATTGTATTAGGAAATGTGTTTGTTGGCCATACGTTTTATGTTTAAGGCATCAGTGGAACTGCAGATCATGTCATAAAACCTTTCAAGTCGAGTAAGAAGGACGTAAGCAAATCCTAACAGAATTTCTGTTTGTAATGAATGTATACGCTTGCTTCATTAGAAATACAAGTACCGAGTTTGAAACATAATAACAAATAATAATAACTTAAAAAGACGACACCATACCGAAGTCGCAGGCGACAACATCATTATATTCCTATTGTATATACTAACCAGCCGAAACATAGAGTAAGCGAAAGCCTCCGTGCTCAAGTTATAATCACGTAAACGAATAAAAGACTAATATACCGAGAAAGTGATTATTTTGATCAAATTCGTTCAAGTGAGAAGCCGTAGGAGAAGCACATGAAGGAGCTCAGTGTTACAATAATAACAAAAACACAAAATTGCCCTGTGAGCTAGTAATTGCTCAGTTGATAAACAGTCGGGCTGATGACAGGAGGCCCCCGCGTTCAAGTCCATCCCGTGGCCGAAATTTTTTATCCTCCGCAAAGCCGTTTTTTTCTTTTAAAGTTTTTTTATTTTTGAAATTTATGTTAAGAGGTACCAGCTGTTGAATTTGAGCATTTTTTTGCAACAATTTCTAATTTAAATGACCGTGCGACGGGAATCATGCGTAGTTACCGCGGTAGGAACTCCAATCAGAATCACTGGTGAATGTAATTCCTAGTGCTATATGGTTTCCTTTACAGGTCCGTAACTGCTAAACATTATTAACCTTTGGAATGAGAACTATCGTAATAATCTAAGGTTCCATATACGTAATTTCTTAAATAGATCAATTTTATCTGATTAAAAAGAAAATTATGAATGATATTTTGCAGCGATTATGCTGCCCGCCTATGTTGTATGCTGCCTATTTGTCATCAAGTTGTCGCCATTTCCTACCAAGTTAATTTCTCCAGTAAAGTTTTTCAGAACAATTTTACCCTTTTTCGTTTCGTAAATGAGCAGTGACGGAAACTTTTCTTAGAGATAGAAAAAGATATAAATTAAGTGAAGAATTTTACTTTTAAACTTTAGGCTTCAGTATTCTACAATCAGTGTTTTTTTAATACAGTAATTTTGTTGGGAAGGGACAGAATGTGAGACCAGCTGATCTACTAACTAAGTACAATCCTAGGAATAACCTATGTAATGGTAATCCTTAATCGTGCACGCACCACGGCCCTTATTTTTAAATATAGGAAAGGCTTATCATGAGGTGTTTATCAACTATTTTTCTAGTGCGTATTTTCTTCAAGCAAATTGTGGCATCAACATGTATATATGATAGGGCTACAAATTGGCCCTATTTTCACTATTTTGGAAGTACGTGAGAATCACTTACGGCCTGCAAGTTTTACTCCAGGTAACCTACTTCCTCATCCCTGGCTGATAAAGTTGGGATAAAGATGTAGGGCAAGACGAGGTGCAGGACCTATTAGCTGACGTAAGAACTATTTAATGCCAATCAATTAAATAGGGTGGAGACGACAGATTCGTGTTTTTTTTCGGAAAATTGCCGGTTAATTTTTTTCATTTATTAATTCTTCTATATCGAACAAATATTTCAACAACTTAATATAAAGTCTCCTGAACGACGTTGAATCCCTAAAAAAAGGGTAACGAGCGAGTTGATTTCCGTGTTCCTAATGGCGAAATCGTGCCCCCAGTCGGCCTTTTGGGGTTTACATTGGAAGCCAGATGTCATAGGTAACTCTCACCACTCTTTTAACGGGTAAATATTTTCAATTATCTACTCCAGTCAACTACGGGTACAAAAATAATCTCAAACGCCGCGACGACTTAATACAATCTACGCTCGTTTACTCAACTGAACATCGTAATGATTTCCTACGTCTCACTCCCGTGTCACGATGACCCGTTCGTGAGTCGTTCCCGAGCTACCATGAAGATTCATACCTAGATAGTGATCATTCAATCTTAATGGTGGCCAGAAATCGACAATGGAGCGAAAGTGGCGCCGCTCGATTTGTTGCAAGACTTTTGCAAATGATAGTACATCAGTTACTTATATCTCAGTACAATGGTTTGGAGGTTTAATCGTCATCATCATCAGTCAACAAGCCTAAGATTATTTTGACGCAGCTCTCCATTCCTCCCACCTATCCACTAGGCCGTGAAGTAGTTCTCTTTTTTATCCTTTATAACCTGTCCTATGTAACTAATTCTTGCCCTTTCTCTCTTTCACCTGTCCTTCTACGATTGTTTTCATCAGGACATCATGTCTCATTATGTGGCCCACTAAGTTGTCCCGTCTTCAGCTTAAGGGTTTTAGGAGAATTGTTTTTCTCCTATTCTTCTTAGCACTTCCTCATTACTTGCTGCGTTGATCCATTTTGTCTTCGTTATTCTTAGGTAGAATCACATTTCAAATGCTTCCACTCTTGACTTGTCTGCCGCTATCAACGTTCCAGTCTCACTCCCATAGAGAAACGTGCTCCAATTCAGCATCTGATGAATTTTTTCTTCTCTTTGTTTGCAAAGAAATAATATACGATTCATTACCTCAATATTAATCCTCGCGGTACAAAGTGGCCCAGAGAAAGAAACTGGCCTTCCAACCCCAGATGTGGGAAATACATGCGTATTTGTTATACACTAGTGTGATTTCTATCCTCACCTACTAAAAGCATTTTTTCCATTTAATCTTGTAATTTTTATGCAGCACTCTCTAGTGATAGAATCAATTGTAATTAGAGGACATTGTTTGCGTGGGAATGTATCAGAGACATGTATTAAACAGTGTAATTTTAGGTTTAAAGGAAAGGTTAGTGGTACCTGCGTTAATAGCCAATGATTTTTGAGTGGTCAATTAATGGAGGGATTTTCTTCAGGAAAAGTGGCGTCATCATCAAACTTTTATGCTATCATTATTGAGTTATGACCTATTTTTTTATCCCGAGGTTTAATGCACTGATTTGCACACAGTTGTCAAGTATCCAAAGTTATATGTGAGGTTAAGAGGTGGGAGACATTAATGACTCTATCAAAATAGATGATCCGATAACTCACATACACTCCCATTTATGATGAGTAGCTCAGAAAAGTACAAGCCCAGGGTATTTGAAGCTAAATTTTTAGTTATTAACTAACGAGATTTCATGTATTTGCTACTGAAAACATTTTTAAATGATTTCAGTAAGGAGAATTTTTCTAGTGCTTTTTTTCTGTTAGTATGAAACAATGCATGGTGGATGGAGGAAAAATCGACGGAACAGGTAATAAAAATGTCCTATTTAAAATATCTCAATCCATGTGCTATTGTTCGTTCTTGGTATATTTTTTTCCTAGAAACATCAAATCATTGACGACTTTTTTATGACATCCTGGAGACCTATTTTGATCAAAAGTAGTTTCAGAGGGTAAAAGAATTATGTTAACCTGTATTTCATTTTGAAATTTTGTGCTTATTTGGATTTCTTGTTAGCTGTATTATCATAACTAATGCAAAACCCAAAGTTTTTGCTACCTACGTTATCTAGCTGCTGTGATTAAGAACGACATTTCTGCAAATAAAAGTGGCGTAACATTTATATATCCTTTTCGATTTTCTTTTTATCATTCAGTGAACTAGATGTGCTCTCATAGCATAAAAGTAAGGAAACAGTCAAGTGGGGGTATGTTTCTAAATGGGAGCGAGGCTTAACCGTCAACAGCAGCAGAGAAGTCAAGAATGGAAGCAACTAAACAGTTGTACCACCGAAGAATGAAGAAGATAAAGTGGACGAAATGAAAATGAAATTTCTCCTATTAAAATAGTCACGTAAAAATCCTTCAGAAACATGTTCAAGTACTTAACTACGAGTACACACGATGGAAATTAATTTGATCAAATTGCACTAGTTTTTGATTTCTGGAAGGGAACATTACTGAAAAAATACAAATGCTGCCAACACCTACGTAAGGGAATCAGGCGTAACTTTTTTTTCTGTACTCTGCAACCCATTTTATTCTGAACTCAGATAAAACATGGGTTGTATGGCGAGAGAAAAACTTCCGAATCCCGGCGTATCCAAGCGAACATTTCAATGATTGAATTCATTTCCCTCTTTGCGAGCCTTAAACCAGCCAGCATACGCGGCAGTTTCACTGCGAATTCAGCCGGAACGCTCGGTCGTAAACAATACTCGCAAAGTTATGGAGAGTGATCTACGAGCAAATATCATGTTTGTCGCAAACCCACAAATTCCTGTTCATGATTTTTCCGCGTGAGGCATGGGTCCATGGGTCGTTAGCGCGGTGGGTGGCAAAAATATATTGACCTTGGGGATAAAAACGGTTGCTCCAGGTTTAACGGCACCCATAATACGTGTCGTAATTTGTTACTTTGGGTTTTGGAGGGGGGGGGGGGGTAATTTATAGGATCGCAGAAAATTATAAGGGATAACTCGTGAGAGTTCATGCGAGTCTTTCGGGTTAATTGCTGGGCGTCGGAGGGGCAGTTACATCTTTATTGCCTAGGAAAAATAAGAGGGGGGTGTGACCCCGACAGGCGAAAAACGAATTTTATGGTACCAGAGAATCGTCAATGTTTAATGGCATTGCAAGAGTTAAAAACAGGGGTTTATATTGGTGGGACCGAGTTTTCCCTGCAAATGGGAAAGCAAGCGGATAAAAACAAGTTAGGGTAAGTAATTCAACACAAGAGTGAAAGTTAATTTAACATATGTTAAAATATTTCTTGGATTATAGGTCAACAACAGAACAAGTAGGGTAGGTGAATTTAACATAGTGAAAATTACTTATCTATTTACACACTTTATTCATTCCAACCAACTCAGGTTTTAGTACATAATACCATTTTCAAGGCCTTTGCCACGTCTGCCTTAATCTTTTTCGTAGATGAGATAAGTATTTTTGCTTTTGTTTGGGAATTAGTTCCAATCGAATGCTCGAATCCAAGTGCAAGTGATTAAAAAATAGATTACCAGACAATGTAGTTAAAGGCCTTCTTGAAAATGGGATTATGTTAAAAAATCTGGGTCGGTCGGAATGAATAAATAAGAGTGGAAAGAGATAAGTAATTTTCACTATGTTAAATACAAAACAAATTCCAACGATTTACGCCGGAAGCTGTATCTTTTATAACATAAATGAAGAGGCATTGAAAGATTAAGTTTCCCTAAGATTATTAATAACTTAAAAGTAATTTTAAATTAAAATTCCCTCTAGCTTCTCTGCCACGATCAATTTTTATTTTTATCTAAATCTTCTGCATAGTTGCTTCGATAACTAGGTTTTATATCATTGACCCACAAACTATGTTCATGAATCAGATTGATTCAAGGCTGTAACAAAACTAATACACCCCATTGATGTGCCATCGACGTCTGCGTCAAAATACATTTATGCCACGCGTTAATGAAGGAACATGAAAGAATTTTCCCCTTAGATTATTACTAGCTCAAAAGGCTATTTATATTCAAGTTATCACAAACTTTCCCACCTTAAATAATATTCCTTATTAACTTAATCGTCATTGCAATGGCTTCAATAGCTTAGGATCTATATCATTAGGAATAAAGTATGTTCATGAAAACATTGATACAAAAGTGTAGCAACATATACACATGCCATTAGCGACCAGTCAAAGCATATCAAACTTGTCATCCTTCGGTATCTCACATCTTCACAACCGCGCTATATCGAGTGTGTATCGACTCATGTAGAACACATGATCTGCTTGGTTCATTTCATGGAAAAAAATTTAGACCAGCCCGAAAGACATATTTTTTCACATCTACATCTATCATGCTCTGCATGAGGTAACGCACAAGGAATAGAATGGAAAATACCAGTATTACCTTAACTCAAATGTAAATACCGATGATCTCTTCTGTGACTCTAATCCACGGTGTACAGAATTGAATTTACTAAGTGTACTGAACTACATGTATAAACTCTTCTCGGGATAACGCGCGGGTAAGAGTACGGGTAAGGTTTCATAATATTACCCGCGCGGTATCGCGAGAACAGTTTATACATGTTTTTCGCCGAGAAAGTGTAAAATTGTACATACTGAACTACTCAATCAACAGTTGGTTTTGACCTTGGTATTTTTAATGCCTATATCTTAAGGTGCATTGATTTAAACATTGAAAGGAATTTGAATTCAATTAGTCAACCTTATTTTTTGTGGCAGCCACTTATTTAATTTTTCCATCATTCAATTTATTTTTAAAAGATGAATTTTGAAACTTTTCCCGATTTTACCGTTAATTAAAGTAAAAAATATATGGTACTTTTGGTGACCCTTGTTTTTTGGGTGATCAAGTACCCCATGTCTACGGCAGAACATCTGTTAAAAGCACGTAAAATTCAGTGAAAGTTGAAAATAATAATGCTCAATATTATATTATGCTGGTAGGTATGGTTTAAGCGTAAGATAAGTCGGTATATAAGATTTTGGGGATCATTTGTATCTTTGTGGTTACTTCTGAAGAAAACTATGCAAAAAATATTCGGCGGAACTGCTTAAAATAATTCTTGGCCATCGCATTCCTGAAACGGTGGAACGTGGTGTATAAATTCCGAAAGGGGAAAAAATTCAACGCAGTGGCCCCCTGTTTCGCGTTATTATTTACAGCCTTCTCGTGTCAAGGTGTGGGTTCTAAATGTGGTGATCCCGTGCGCGATATTTTTTTGGAAGCATATTTTTGCCGATTGCTTCAAAGGAACCTCTATCGTGTCACTTTCGCACGCATGTCGTGAAACAAAAAAGGTTCTGTGACCGCAGATATCATAACCATGAATGCATGCACATTTGCAGTAAACTTGCTATGAATACCAGCTGAAGTAATGGAACAGAGATTAGGTAATAAAAATATAATTTAAGTGAACAAAGTAGAGATTAGGGAGAGTTGAGGGATCTCCTTTTCGCTAAAAATGGTAGGTTTTGTCGGAAACGTCGAGGAGAATTTATGCGATACCGTTTCTAATACGATCTGTTTAAAACCTGAAATAATGATATAATGCTAGTAACAGATCATATACCGTGAATTAAGGAATATTAATCTTAATGAAGAAGAACAATATATGATTCTCATATTATGTAAAAGTAAGATTTATGATAAAAACATGCATGTATGTTTTTTTGCATGTGGAACGAATTAAAATATTCATTGTTGGATGTTAAAACAAGTTTTATAATAATTATAGAATACGGTAGGAAAATTGTGTTGGTGTATTTATTTCAGTCAAGCGATTTTCTTTCAATGCAGCTTTGAGCAAACGCAAAGTAGGCTGATAATCTCTTGAGTAAAATGTTTTCTTGGAAGTGTACGCGAGGATTATAAAAAAACGAAAAACAGCCAACCTACGAAGGCAATAGAAAGGAACTTGAGTTCCTTATGTATAGACAAAGTGATTTTATAGCATGATAACGTTAGGCCACATGCTACCAAACCAGTTAAAACCTAGGTACCTCGAAACGCTCAAATGGGAAGTTCTTACCCACCCGCTACATTCTCCAGATTTAGTTCACTCCGATTATTACTTTTTCCATTTGATGGCTCTTAGTCTGGCTGATAAGCAGTTGTGCTGATTTGAAGAAATCAACAAATGGCTTGCTCTGTGGATAGCCTCAAAAGATGCACACTTTTACTGTTACGGTATTCGAGCTCTGCCACAATGGTAGGTAAAGGTTGTTGCTAGGGATGGGAAATAATTTTAATGATGCGTTTATTACCGTTTGTTGCGAACCTAGTAGTTATCTTTCATCTCATCACTTGTTTTTCATAATGGGCAGGGCACTTGACTTTATTGGCTGTACCAGAAAAGTTTTGTCTAAGAGCGCATAGAATATTGCGAAAAACAGAGTATATAAGCCTTCAAAGGTTTCTCAATGAATACCGAAATCTTTTACAATGGCTATCAATGTGGTCTCTTTTAAAATATTATATCCTACGCCTTATTCACGAAAATTGGCTTTCAAGTTGGATGAATTATTCTCCTAAGGGAGAAGTTAAGAAGAGCTCAGCATGGTAAAAAAGTCCTTTTGAGGTTTTTTAAGGCTTAATATCTTCTCTTGCTGCTTCTCGCTCATTTTTTGCTATCATGGTACCTAATGGCTAAAAAATTTATTATAATAGTTTTATATATTTATTTTCGACACCTCCGAAAACAGCTCTATTCTATCTTTTCATCGGAGTTTTTGATAATAGCCAAACGTGGACCAGCATCCATGACCTGGATAAGGAACCGTGCCCATACCCAGAATATTAGTCCCGTACATTTACACCTTTGTTTCAAAATTTGATAGATTTGACCAGTGTTTTATTTTACGGAATTTTCCTTCTGAAAAATGTGCATGTTTTGTGCTTTGAATTTTAAATAATATATATTTTTACCTGAAGATATCAAGAATGAATGCATGATTTCTACAAAAGTTGATAAAATATTTAAACGTATAATCTCTGTATTGTCTTCATTTTGCATGTATTTATGATGTTTCAATCTTCTATCGTATTTACTTACGGTTCGGAGACAAAGAATAAAACCATAAATACCATCCTTGCGTGATGGATGTCATCAACATCATCCCTCCGGGAAGGATGTTGAGTTGTTTTTACCTGAAAATAGAAAAAAATAAAGTGTTAGAATAATGGATTGTGATTACGTAATCAATGAGTTTGACCAATTTAATAACTTGAAATATATCTGCCTATTACAGTCGAAACGAACCATGTTTTTAGTTTTTCAAAGTAATATCGGTAGTAATAACGAAAAAGAAAGTTTTTTATGGCACTACGTCGATTATATGCTATTATACTTACGTGAATCATATTTTTAGTTTTTCATAATTATATCAGCGACCATTACATACATTGTGGCTACAATTGTCTCTTTTGAGTAGCTTGGGGGCACTTTGTGCTGGTTTTATGCTTCAAGGTACGGACTACGACCTCATATAATGGTTGAAAGTAAAAAAATACAATTCAAACTCTTCATTTTTATTTTTAAAGTATTTTTTACTCTTACTCACGCTAACGATTGACAAAAATTAGAAAATCCTTATCTAAATTTTGAGATACCTTTGGTGATAACTTAATGCATAATTTTTTAATTAATTCCATTGCAGAAGATAAATGAATGACTACTTTAAAAAAAGTTCACTCTTGAAGTTTAATTGGCTCGCCCTCCTATTTTAAAAACATAGGTTCTTCATAAAATGGTGTTTTATGACGCCCTGATTGTGCTACTGAAAATTCGTTAGTGAAACTTACAAATGGCTATTCTTTTGTATTAAATAAAACACGTAGCACTGAAATTGGTACGACGGTTATTCACATATCATCGATAGTTCTATTGAATAAAAATATGACCAATAAGTGTCCACACCATGGTCGTTAGTGGTGTTGTGTATTATAGTGTGGAAATTACAAATACTGCCTTCTATTTTATCATGGTTATATTCCTTACTACGTTTAAGTTTCCTTTTGGGCTTTTTTTCGTAGTTTAGAGCCCCGTTGCGGATCACGTAGTCCAAATGATACGGCTTTACCCAGATACACCCAATGTGTCCCTTTCCTCCCGCGCTTTTTGCCCGCACAGCACGGCGCTTCCCCTTCCACTCCCCTCCTCTTTCCTGTCGCAGTCCCCTTTTCTTAACATCCCATCGAGTCTCACGGGGTATTACTCCGGTCACCTTTTGTGAATTGTGATGAATGACTCTTTATTATTTCATTTCCCTTTCCTGCTCGCTGTTTATATACGTTTCCTTTCGCCCGCAATTCCTCGCTCCCCTTGTTCCTTTAGGGCTCTCTTCTTTCTCTTACCAACGGCTCAGTCTTATTTCGCGAAGGGATAGAAGAAGACTAAAGCAGAGCTGTAGGAATGGAGCATTCTGGGAAGAGGAGACTTTTGGAAAGAATATAATTTCCACCTCCTACCGAGGTTGGTCACGTTCTCCACCTCTGACATACATAATTTTATTAAATTGAAAATTACAGTTTTAAAATAGCGCAAAAATGTATTGTAAAGAAATTAGAACGAGAAAGATGATTGCTCAGAAGTTCCTTCATGAATAGGGTAAAGGAGTGTTAAAGCGATTGATGAGTTACAATTGCGACATAAACCGTTGCTGAATGATTTCATATTTCTTTTTGACTTTGAGGCAAAATTTTAGTCAGGGCTTTATTCATTGTATGAATTGCTGAAACTATAGATGTTGAAATTTTGTAATATGTGCTTGGAATTAGGATACCTAAGACTCTTTTCACACTTTCCAATTTCTTCTCCATTACAGCCACCTAGGACTTTGCGCTGGACGCGTCAGGACCGAATAGTGACGTATTAGCGTGAGGATAGATATCTCTTTCTTTTTGCTGCAAGTTATGAATATTTAGCTGAGTAGGAATAGCTCTTCCTCTTAGAAGGATGTGTTTATAACCAATAGTGAGGAAATTGAATATTCGTTGCTTATAAATGGCTTCTCACATCGATTGCAATGCTTAAAATACTACTAATATTCCATTAACGTATTTATTCCTGTGGTATGACCCGCTTATGTCAGGTAAATTCTGGAATTATCATTAATAATGTCAATAATAATAATTATCTGGAATAGTTTGAGTTATTATTTCAGAATAATAATACGTTAATGCTTTTTTTCAATTGGTATATCCCACGCTGAATTATAGCAAAATCATGAATCCGAATTGGAACTTTAAATAAATAAGCCATATTGATGGTTCAGTTCTAACAAGTATCTCAAAAATAGCATATTTTCAGTAGAGCAAAGAAGCGATTTATTTTTTTAATTGTACATAGTTTTAGTTGAAATTAAAAATCAAAAATATATAAAACTGAAAATGAATCATACATTTGCAAACAAAGAGTTGTTTTTTGCTTGTTTTTTATTAACAATATTAGCAGTATTAACCCAAATTTTGAGATACCTGTCACTTAGAACTTAGCATACCGACCTTAGCCATCGATATGGTCTTTAGGGGACCAAAAACCTCACTGTTACTTCCATTTTCGAGATAACTTACTATTTTGAAACGTATGCTACCATCTTGATTGTTCTATGTATATTTTCTTCACTATTTTAAACATTTTTCAACTAAGTATCTCTAATTATATAATTTTAACTCTGTATGTTCTCATGTCTATACTTTATTGTCACGTATTTCACGTAATTGTATATTATTGTATGTCACGTACTTCATAAATAAAATTTGAAAAAGATAGTTTATATTGCACGGTTATTTAAAGATTATGAAATAATTTTAAAACAATTTTTCATCTCGAACATTACAAAATACGACTAATCGACGGAGAATGACGCAACCTCTTATTCTTGTTATTTTGTCGTCAGGCATTTGTTTACTCTTCCTTTAATCTGCTCCTAGAAAGTTGAAAAAGAAGTTTGTATTGTCTTTTCTTGCTCATGTTGATGTACTCTTTATCCTTCGAAAATTTTAAAGTTACAGCGTAAGTTTAAACAGTTTATTCGTCGCGAAAAAAGCGCAATACGACCTATGGAGAGTTATGCGTCCTCTTAGTCTAATAATGCCAGCATCAAATTTTTTCTGTCCTTCCTTTAATATTCATAAAGTATATCTTCAGTCAAACAAATGCTATTCATGGTGCCAATTGTCTCGTATTCTGCCGGCTCCTAAAAAAATTAAAAAGCAGCTCGTCTTCGTGCGCGTGTTTATATACACTATAATCTCCAAAAATTTAAAGATTATTATCTTAGTTTAAACAATTTATTCATCACGAAAATACCTCTGTACCACCGGTCGGTGGAGAGTTATGCAAACACTTAACCGATTATAACCCTATGTTGCTTCTAAGTAGCATCAAAAAGAACACGTAAAGTTTATATTGTGGAATACGCAGCTGCGTCAATAATTATAAATGAGTGGAAATTTTAGTTTTTAAATTGAATGTATTAGTGGAAAAGTCTTGAAATTTAACTTCTACCAGAAGCAGCTCTATGTTAGAAAGGGTTTGTCTAATTATTTCAGCATCAGATTTCTGTCTACACTTCCTCTAATCATCGGATAGTATTTATCCAATCGCAAAACACCTCTTAATGGCGCCAATTTTCTTGTACACTGCCTTATCCTAAAGAGTTTAAAAAGCAGGCCGTCTTACCTTTTCGTGCGCATGTGTGCTCAAAGAAGCAGAAAGGAAGGAGTGGTGAGAGAAGAAAGAAAAGAGAATGGTTTCGGGAAAAGAGGAATTTGCGAAGGAATGCCCCTCTCTCTTCTTTCTCTGCATCTTGCCACGGTAGCAAGCTCCTCCTCTTTCCCATGTGGCCCCATCTTGGAATTCTTCTAGATCCCGTTCCTTCAACCCTTTTCCGAGAGCAGATCGTTAGACTTTACCATCATCCTCCAAATTCTACTTGCCCTCCTATCGTCAAGACCCCCTAATTTTTTTTTACTCTTCAGTTTCGATTTTATTTCAAGTTTTTTTCTCCCCTGTGACGAGGTTTCGAATGGGAAAAATTCTTGTCCTCTGTGCGTGAGTTGCGTTCGAATTAAAGTTTCGTCTTTAAAATGTTCAACATCGTGTGTCTTAAAATAACTTGATATTTATAATTTGAGATATATTTTTTTGATATTTATAATTTGAGAAAATATATAATGATAATAAATTCTACGATTTTAGTTTCAATATTCTTTAGTAATTTTTATATCACGTTATTGTCACTGAATTTAATTATTGTAGCTGAAATTAGTGTAAACAATGTACCAGTAGAGTATTTTCCATTCAGAACATTAAATATAATGGTCATATACTACCCTTATGTAATATAATAATGGAACACTCTGATTAGAGGTATGGCTTGTATGGGCCATGTTTTAATATATACAACTAAAGGCATTCTCTCATAATAAAAATATAGAGTGAAATATAAGTAAGCTGGAGATTATAAATACGAAAACTGACGTAGATATTGACCTTTGTTTGTTTAACAAAAGGGGTAGTGATCTATTGTGCTTCACACTGTAATTGTAAATCTCCTAACTGCGGATATCAAACTGCAAACAGTCAATCAATATTGCTTTATTCTTTATCCCTTTTAATTAATCTTTTCGCCATTTTCAATATATTAATCTCACGTGGTCAATAAATATGGAGCGATATCGTAATTTGTAGTTAATTTAATTTAGATTCTTATTATAATCATGCGATGAATGAAGAACAAGTAGTCTTCTAGATGAAATAATCAGTGTTTATTTTTTATTTTTTCTTGTAATTACGTGATGTATAACAAATAGACACCTGAAGTAGCCCCTAAAATTCAATCTGCAGTGGGACTACCACCAGTTTTGCCACGTAACATAAAAACATACGACAAAGTGACACTGCAACTCATAGATAGCATGGCATAACATTATAAAATGTAAACTATTTCTCTGGGAGAAAAGTGTATGCAATGATCAAGTTAAATAATAAGAGTAAGGATAACAAATTTAAAAAATATTTGAAAGAAGAATATGATTTCAAGGTTATAAACAATTTTATACAAATACCTATTTTAATTTCACTTCGTGAACGATATTCCAAAACATGGTCCTCAGGTGTAAACTCGGAATCTGTAATATAATTCTGCTCTCACGAAGAAATAAATAAAACAATTTGTTTGGGGCATATTGCCAGTTGCACTCAATTCATTCAGAGGTTATAATTCCGCATTTACTCAGAAACAACTCTCTCTACAGAAACATCAGTTGAATCAAGTTCTCTGGTATTTTTGAGAAGGTGTAGGAATTCATGTATGAATTCGGAATGAATTCTGCTCTCTCGATGTAATAAGTAAACTGAAAGTATTTTCGAAAAATTGCCAGTTACATTTAATTTATTAACAGTTAAGAATTCCACTGAAGCTAGAAAGAAAATGCCTTCTGTACAAAAAATCAGTTGAATCAACATCGATATTGAGGAGGTGTAAGAATGCAAGGAATGATCATATTGATGGAGTGAAGGTCGTTCTTGTGTAATGCTTATCATTTTTATTTCTAAATCATTGTTGGTTGTAGTCCACGATCCTAATCTGTCACTCTATACCGTGATAACTAATGGAGGTAATCGAAGGGAAAAAAGGGTGCCGTGAAAAGGTTTCAAAACATTAGCCATTTTTCGCAGTGGGAATGTTTTTTCCGCGCCGGGAAATGATTCGATATGCCCCCTTTTTTGCCGACGTTAAGAGAATCTGTGAGACTGCCAATTGGAGGCGAATTTGGAAATGACAAGCTATGGTAATGAAAAGAATTCCTTTTTCGAAAAGAAGGCTTTTTTCTCTTGCTTGGTGTGTTTGAAGCATCTCTCTGGTGTTTCTGATTGCGATGAAAGTATTATCCATCAAATTGATATGATTTTTGATTCCCACCCAAATGTGGCTAACAGTGAACCGTAAATACGAAGCAGGCATGAAAAGGTTACGCTATGTGCACGTGGTGTTGATAATTAAGCCTAAAATCTTGCACAACATTTTCCTTAGCAAGCAGTTGCGCGAGTGCCTGAGAATCTCATTGTTTATGTGGCAGAAAATTTGATCTATGAATTGTTGTAATTTAGCCCAAACTTTTTCCGACCCAAGATTAAGGAATGCATGTGTACCAGCAGAGAAATGTAAGTGGTAAAGCATGAGAGTGAGTTGCGTATTGTATCACAATAACAAAATTATCCGAACATCCAACGTAATTATTTTGGCAATGAATATACGTAATACCTTGTTCATGATACGTTTTTGTGGCTTTCCGCAACTACTTTCAACTTCTAGAAACTTTTTCATAAATAATAATATTCATTTAAGTTATTACAAAAGCCGGTCTAGTTATACGGTTTTAAGTGCTGTAAGTATACTTTTGGTGGATAATTTAGGTTTTATTTGGAGTTCCGTATGTCATTTAATAAATATATAATTGTTTAATGTGGCAAAGAGAACTCATCATTCTTTATCTAATGATCTTTTTTTGTATTATTAGCTGATTATTTGTTCAAAGTTTAAATTATTATCTTGCGATTTTTGGAGGGAAATGAGTTTATAATAATGAATCAATATTTGCTTACATAATTTGGGATATTAACCTATACCTATTTAAAATTCCATAAATATTCGTCTGTATTTTCTCAAACGTAAAACATTTGCATCAGACATACAGACAAAGGCTGATTAAGATCTATTGTATTTACCTAAAAAACAGTTCACCAAATTGTCTTGTTTTTGAATAAGTAAAATAGTATGCAATTTTGAAGTCTTAATACTGCAAGGACCAGACCCGCCATTTGTTCGAGTAACCTTTACCTACTTAATCATAATACCTTGATTTGTTTTCCTGTAGTCTTAATTTTTCTGACATTTATTTCTATGACGTTTAGCCTGTAAAAATATACTTTAAAAATTTGGCATAGAAATTAATTTATACTACCTACCTGTTTGCTTTTGAGACAAGCACTCGTCAAAATGACTGGATAAGTGTTTCTTTTTTTATTTGTTACGGTAACGCGTGCTTTATTCAGGAAGCAACTGTACTGTATTCGTCTATGCGTCTTCTGTAAATAATTCTGGCTATTTTAATGTTTTAATTGGCGAATTTATGTACTTAAAATTCCTTATTACATTTTGAATGGAAATAAGAAGCAAATCTGCTATACCAAGGGACGTGTGGTGGGTCAAGGCGGAGGGAGCAGGAGGAACGTGCCTGGAGTTCATTTAAAAAACTGTAATTTTAGTATGATTTTAAAAAGATCACTAATTTGAAATTATTGATAAATAAAGGAAAATTTTTAATTTAATGAAGTAATCAATTAATTTTGACACAAATGAAGAAATATTTAAAATATTTATATATTAGTAATGTTCTTTCCGGGTAGCCATACGACCCCCGTCCTTTTAGTGTTAATTATGCTTTTCATCATTAGATATTCCATGCACACTTTATTCGTCTACTTTCGACTTATTTCAACACGTTTCTCGCGCACATGGGGACGATCTCATCTGCTTACGTGTGTGCTTGCCCCAGTCTCGTTGAGTGCGGATGCTCCGAGCCTATGTTCCCATGCTTAAGTAGTTGCCGTTGAGAGAGTCAAGAGGTGGTTGGCACTTTCCCAGGAGGGGGAGACGTCCTCAATTTCGCCCACTTCCCGCCGAGGACCGTCGCATCGTCCTCCCACGTGTTTATGTATGTGTGTCCCCACACTTGCTCTCAGCCACGCACCCCTCCTCCCCCGTAAAGAAACCATTTTATTCCATTCCATTTTCTCCGGCGTGTGTGCGATCCGCACGGCTCACTCAAAACTTGCGGAACTGCCTCCGTTTTCTTCAGCTACAGCTTCCTTTTATCCCCATCGCCTTGTCATAAGCCATTTAAGTTCACCTCAACGTAACTTGTCGTAACGTGCGACTCGTGCCTTACTTAACTCAAATCTTTCGTGATAGATCGGGGTCACGGATCAATCATGAAATTTGACGCAAAAATATTTTTTTTGCGAATATGTTTATTTTTAAAGGTATTTTTGCACAATAATTTATTTTATTCTATTGAATCTAAAGAAATAAAATAAAATTATTATCTTCGTAAAATCACTTTACGTCGAATCAAAAACCCTGTAGATTTCACATAAATAATTTTAATTTCAGCCACTTTCGTCGCTCTCCAACATCTTTCAGAACTTTTTTTTAGGATATATCTTTGCCAATAGAAATCAAAACCTTCATAGCCAAATCATTAGGTATCTTCATAAGTATTATCATCATGGTCAAAGATAAGAGACTACAGCCTCCCTCTCGATAAATTAACTTGGATTATTTGACTCTTTATGATCCTGACAAATTTATCACGTGTTATTTTCATCACAGCAAAAACCAGCGCATCCATTTTGAAATTGAAATTGGAGGAATTTTACAGTTTTTATGTCTCTCGATAAGCAAAACGTTCTTCCTAGATACTACTCGTATATGATTTTAGCTGAAGTTTATATATTTCTCTACTGTAAAGTTGCTTAAGTGTAACCGTATCTCATAAATTTTTTTTCTTTTAAAGAATAAAATGGCATAATTTTTCGAAATAGAAGCCTACCAAATTCTTCCAATAACCCCTCTTAAAATGCCACCTGAACAATTCACCACTCTCTAATCCGTAATTCCACTTATTAAGTTAAATCATTTTTATTCATTTATTCTCTCTAACCTCTTATTTATTTATTGAACTCAGCCAATGTGATAGTGTTTGTACCGTTTTTGGTGTTGAAATCAAGAAAGAAAAAGTCTAAAAAGAACTTGGCAACACAACCGGCACAAGTTGTATGTCTTCAACCCCACCAATACATCTTGCTCATCAACATGAAATAGGCCGTGTTCAGACACAACCTAGCTAATGACTAATTCAAGGCGAGTTATATTGCTGTAAACCAGCGGCCTTCAACCTTTTCTTAAGGTCAAGGCAAAAAATCGACTGCACATCGTCCGGAGGACTCCACGTCACTTTACCACCACATCAATAAAATGTAACATATATTGTCAAAGTGCTCGCTATTGGTTTTAATCTATATGTATCTCTTTTGGTTTAGAAGTTCGATCAATAAATACGATTTTTGTAACTGCTAATTTTTGACGAGTGTATCGATACATATTTTACATTGGTTGGCGCGATACAATGTTTTCTTTAACCTCTAAGGGGCGCAAAAAATGAGCCTCATGCGGAGGTTGAAGACTCTTGCTGTAAACGGTTGTGAACTTGTAGAACTTCTCAAGCTTTCAACCCCAAAATTAAGCTAAGTTAAGTGAACAAAAAATCCACAGAAAAAAATCATTCGCATTGACCGGGATTCGAACCGGGACCCTTCGATTTCCGGTACAGTCCTCATATTTCCATGAGGGAGAATGACGCCTCGGTAACTTAACTGGCGAAAGCACTCGACCAGGAATCGAGGGATCTGGGTTCGAATCCCGTTCAAGGTGAACGATTTTTTCCCCGTATATTTTTCGCACCATTTATGCGTTGCGGGGTGACTCCGTAAAGATATCACCGCGGCTAGTCCCGGTATACTTATGATAAGTTAAGTGAAGTTAAGTTGTTATGAACGTGGTCTTATCGTTTCTTTTATACCCTACCTCGGTTTTATACTCCATCCACTCTGTTCTTCGTTCCGCGCGCACTTTCCCACATTTTAGCTTATCTTCCTCTTACGGTGGCACTCCTTTCCTCTTTGGCCGGATACCAACAAGGGAAGACGTCCTTTTCGAAAGATAATGATCGCTTTCCTGGCGTTTTAACATGGAGTAGGATTGTAAAGCTGCGGAGCCAAGTGGTTTATAATGACCTGGATTCTGCTATACGAAGATGAAAAGCGACCCCTAATGCGTTTTAGCAGTTTTCATGGCTCGGTATATCACAATTACGGTCATCAGAACTTTTCCGTATCTCTTATCACTTTTTATTTTCTATTTTTTGTCTTTTCAGCAGTTTTATCTGGTATCCTTGCACTTTTATCCTTTGTTAAAAAAATATTAGCAGTTGTTACTGGAAACGCTGGTTAAAAATACCCGTTCAAAACGCATCGCGTCGTAAAATTGGGTTGTATGTTTGTGGTTATGGGTATGTGGTTTGGTTTGTATTTCGTTGAAGCGAGCGACAGCTAAGGTCTTTTGCCTGGAAGGTAACGGTAGGGAAGTAGGGATGGAGATACCCGGCGTTGGCATTTAATTCCTATTAACGAAAGGCATCTAAGGTCCCAAGGCTTGGAGTGGCATGCGATGGGCAGAATTTTGTACTTGAAGTCCCCACCTCAAAGCGCTGCTCTTGGATCCGGGAGTATCAGAAAAATCTCGGCAATAGCTGAAATATGAAACTGGACCCATGAGAGGGAAAGCCAGAACTCTAGGTACAACACTTACCCAAACCAGTCATCTCTTGCTTAAATATTCTGTTAGTTTGAAAGTGGGCGTTCAGAACTTACGTTTAGACGCGTCAAGGTGCGTGGGATACGGTCCTATATTCCTTAAATTGTGTTGAAGAGAATTCTCCGATAGTGTGGTGGATAAATTTTGCTATCATTCCTCATGATGTGGCCAGTTGAGATGTCATGTCTTAATCCCAAAGTTTTCAGAACTCTTATCTTTTTTTTTCACAATTCCTGTGGGAACTTGAGAATTATTCACACATTTAAACAAATTTATCTACATTAGTCTCCTATGTCATCACACATCACTTTATATTGCTTCCACTCCACGAAACATCATCATTTATTAACAATATTGCAGTCCTAAAATTGGTTATTTTCAATCCTCAATTTCTCTATTCCCAAACTTGTCCCTTAAGTTCATTGATATTCTTTTTCCTTCTGTACTCTTCTTTCTCGCAATACATATCTCTTCTTCATGGGGTAGTTTTCCATCAACTTTTTCCCTCAGTTATGTTCCTCGTATAACTGCCGTGCTTTATGGCATGGCCTATCCACTGGGTCCTTTTGTGGGGTATGGTGCTGCTTAGGTCCCTATTCTATCCCATTCTTCGGCTTCAATCTTTTATCTAATTGCAAGGTCCTTCGGGGATCTGATTAGTGTGGTGGATTGAGTGTTGGTCTCCCACCCCGTGGACTCGGGTTTAAATCCCGGCGGTGGCAGAGAATTTTCAGAGACCACCCGATCCTTGCTTGAATGTTGAGTGGAAGACACTTCAAGCGCAATACTCCGTCCGTCGGATGGGACGTTAAGCCGTGGATCCCCTTGGCGCCTTTCGTTAAGAGCATGCTAATGCCGACGCTGGGTTTCTCTACACCCTTTATTAACTACCCTCCCCTCATGTCGTAATGACTTCAGCAGTCGGTCGTCTACTCCAAACACCATATCATGCCACAAGCTAGGCCCTTGCGGTAATGAAGTTTCCAAGGCATATAGGCTATTTTAATCAGATTTTCCAATGGCACACACTAATGATCTGTAAGTGATGAGTGCCACTGTTTTCTCATATTATTCATTTGTCTTCATTCTATCACTCTTGAAGCTCAGCATCGGCTTTTTGTAATGGATGTCGTCTTACATAGGAATATTGTGATGTTTTTTGTTCATTGTTCATTTGATATCTTTTTCTCTCCACTTCCGTGGTTGTTAACCTTCCGTCGGGCGCAATGGATCTGATGGGCATAACACGAGTTTCTTTTACATTTCTCTGCACCATTAGGCGGCATAGACCCTTGACGTTTATGGTAGCTTTTTTTTGACGCGCACAATGCAGTCTTTCACTTTTCGCATTTATGCTGACAGATCAGTGGCGGATTATTCAGCATATTTAAGCAAAATAATGCTTGGTAGTAATAATGGTAGCTTGACTGGCTAAAGAATTCGATTGGAATTCGGGGGATCCGGGTTCGAATGCTGATAAAGGCAATTTGTTTTCTCTGAGGATTTTCGCACAATTTGTGCATTGCGGGTGACTCCATAAAGATATTACCATGGCTAGTCCCTGTATTCTTAAATTACTGGGGAAAATATCCCCTGCTGGTGAAACTGCCTAGGTATCTTAGCGGAAACCTGACGCTAGACACTAAATTCTGTATTCCGTACACAAATATGGGCTTTCTTCTCATTCATTTTCATATTGTATTCATGAAGCACTTCTTGAGTCATCCCCTGAGGGTTCTTCTGTGATAATACTAGTTAATGAAACAGTATGAGGTAATTTTTGTCACTATAGTCACCCATTGTGGGCGGTAGGTTATGTGATTCAAATGTCTCGTGTGCCATCCACAGGCTCTTGTGGTTTCTTCCATTCACGCACAGCATCGCCGCAATTCTCTCCAAGCTTCCCACACATTCCCTTCACCATTCTATCGGAGTTGGAAACTGCCTATTTTCCTCCTATTTTCAGAAAACTACTCTCACCCTTAATCCTCTTCAAAGCTTTACACGTTCATTAAGTTATACCGTCATCATTTACATATACCTACGTCCCAACTGCTACTTCTTTCATTCATTATTTTGCCATTGCTATCAGTCACTGTCATTAGGAAAGCTTATTATCCCGCCCTAAGAGCGCCGCTCTAATGGCCGTATTTTTTGTTTTCCTCTTACATTCGCGGTATCAAATTTAAGTTTTATATGGAATTTTGTGTGAATTGTTGTAATTATTTGAACAGATACCTTTGTTGAGTGTTCAAATTTTATCTTCAGGTTAATGCTAAATATGGTCCAATAGGTATGCACTGGGCATTTCAAGTTGATAGCATTATTATTATTATGGTAAAATTTGTCTCGACAGAAGCCCTATCTTGCGTTAAATGAGATTCAAAGTGTTACTCTGCGCATTTCAGGCTAATAGCATAATTATTGTGCTAGTATTTCATCTCGATAAGACTCGAATCGGGAGGAAAGATGTGTCTTCTTAATGTAATTAGATAGGGTAGTTTATTTTTCACGATAATCCCCCATTCAGTGCGTTAAGGTAATGCGATCCAGATGTCGTGTCTGCCATTCAAGGCCCCTCGTGTCCCGTCCTATGCTTTCTCTCCTACACTTACAGCATCACCGGAGACCTTTCAGGCTTCCAACACACCTACACTCCTTAGCCATTCTCCCGGCGTCGGAAACTGCCCTATTTACCGCCCCCTCATCCCCACTGCGCTACTGCAAACGTCCTCCTTTCAAACCCGTTGTGTTGGTACTCTGTTACCTTTCCCCGAGCCCCTCCCAAGCCTACCATTCCTCTTCGAAAACAGTGCTTTTGTGGTCCGCACCGAAATTGTCTTCGGCGCGGGCGAAATAGAGTTATCGCGGCGGTTGAAGCATCTGGGAGGGTGGGAGGAGGTGGCGTAGAGTAGGGAATGCATTGAAGCGCTGTGAGGAGCGGATAGAATGGTAGAAAAGGAGTGGATGGTTGCGGTTTTGTGTTCCAAGGGGAGGATTGCCGAGGCCCTTTATTTTTCCTCTAAAGAGGACAGCCGGAGGGATGAAAAGGGATTGCGTAAGTGCGGAGGTAAGAGTTTGTGAAAGGACGGATGGAGTAAAAAGGATTGGGAACGTGCAGAGAGATAAAGTGACTTTCAGGTATTTGAAACGTAGTGTAATCCATGATAGTGCCTCAATCTTTGCGAAATCGTCGCTACGTTACTAAAGTAGCACGTATTTGGTGAATGGTACTAGATCATTCATGCATTTGTAATCTTTTTATCTATTTATTTGGTGCCATAATTTATAAAATTAACAATTCATCTTCCAGAGCATACATTTGTTGAAACATAATAGGTACGTCATGAATTGAAAATAATTGCATGAAATTGTTTTTTATTGGGCGATATAACAGTATGATCAATATTTTTAGGCATTACTTTAAAATTACTTAATATCTACTTACTAAAGGCATTATTACCAAATTTCTTCATATAAAATATATTTGATTATTTCGTATATTTAATTTCACACGACCTGTTTCGTCACCAAATAATATCGTACCGCGACTAAGCCGGTAATGTGTAATTAAATATACTAATTAAACGAACTTATTTTATATAATATTTTAGAGTGTAGAAAATTTTGTTGAATGTTAAATAAGAAACAAGGAGTCATGCGGAAGAGTATAAAATGAAAGGGCGCTTCCCAGAATTGTACGCCAAAGGGAGATAAGTTATAATTTTCTGAATATCAAATGAGAAAACAAGTAGTCATGCGGGGATTTGGAAATTAAAAGACACTAACTAGAATTGTATGCCACATTTACGTTACGTACGTTATATCAGGCACGTCCTAACAAAGATAATGTCTGCCACGGTCAATATGACAGAAATCCTTACGAGGAAGACTTATATACAAATATGTAATTTAAATCTTGCTTGGAGGATTGACAGGGAATTATACCTTGGATACCGAAAAGAAGGACAGCCACAGTGGCAAGGTCTTAGTACTGTAACCTAGATAATTAATTTTAACTTATCTTTAGCTGATTGAAGTTGAATGAAAAGATTCAACACGCCAATACATTCGTCCTCAGGACGCTGGCAGGATAGTCCGCGAAGCTCTTGTCCACAAGTCAAATGACGTGAGAGAAAACCCGAGAAAAATGCAGTGATTGAAAAGAATTTGATTTACCTGAGCAGGGCTAGATAGTTTACTTTCATACCGTAGCACACAAAAATCCTTGTAATTCACGCGTAATCTCATTGAGTAAAAGTATGTTATACTAGATTTATAAATTCGTTTTAGTTGATTAAAATTAAAAAGAGCCCAGTAAATTATCACTAATGGCCGATAAAAGCATTACATATACTTTTAAAAACATTTATTGCTTCCCAAGATCATTTTAAAATGAAAAATGACTCCTTTGGAGCACGGAGTTCACCTTGCGGTAGGACTATTAGTCTTAGGGGATTCTTCATTGCAAAAGGAGGGGTATGGGAATCTGTGGGGTTCATTTTAGCCGTGGATAACCGAGGCTCTTTGTTTCTCGCAGGTAATAAAAGGGTATGTGGAGGACGGTTTGGCGTTGATTTAGCTGGAAAGAAGTATATGAAACGAATTAGCCGTTAGAAGAAGGAGTCGTACGTCTCAATTAATTGGGTTGTGAGGCTTTAATATTGTGTACATTTTGAACCAAGAAAATAATTTTAAAGTATTAGGAAAAAATAAGGTGGATACTTAAATTTTTTATGCTAAAATTAAAATATGAATGAATTTTATCTTAAGTGTTATGGCCACACAACGATGTGGGGCTTAGGAAAATTTCTCTGAAGATGTCTGTAGTCTTAATACTAAAATTATTATAAAAAGAAATTGAAGGTAATGAACATTTATAGAAATTGAAGTTGAAAATTTAGCTTTTTGAATCAATCCGAAAATTAGGGTTTTGATTCTTATGATTGATGATCATTATCGTTGAAGAATCAGCTAAATGCGAATCCTAATAACAAGGCTTTAAACTTAGTTAGGAATATATGTTTTCAGTTTTGGCTAAGCATGATATAATTTTATTTGAGGTAATCGTTTCTGCTACGAAATTGTTCCTCGGTATTATGGTAGCAAAACATTAGTGATACCTTCGCATACTTTGCACAGCATTGACATGCGCTATTCATTCCAGTGTAACTTTGCAAATTATGCCTCTTCTACCAAAATTCCCGGGACAAATATTTCTTTTGAAGGCTATGCGTGAAAGAGGATCTAGCTACCATTGAAAACTGCTGGAGATGGAGGCGCGGCTGTTTGAGCTTCTCAAGAGGATAAGAGGAAGTGGAAAGGACAGGATGATGTAAGAGGTGAAAGTGAAGATGACAAATAGGGCCAGAAGAGCGTTAAGAAGCAAAATATTTGGTGTGAGTGAATGGAAGGGCTTTGAGAATATGACGTGGTTGTAAAGCGCGTTCTATTGTGAATCAGTCTGAGAAAAGATTCATCTGTTAGTCACACTAAATTATAATAATAATTATTAAAGTGAATGGAATAATTAAGTTGTGATAATAATTGGCTGAAATGAATGAGTCCAAAGACAGGAAACCCAAATGACTGAAGTTACAAGGAAATGTCCCCGAAAATTATTTTTCGATTGTCTCAGGAAATCATAGGAGAAAAAAGGAGAGAAGAAGATATTGTAACTCTAAGCAATGAGTATTCTCTCTATTGGTAGTTTTGCGAAGGTTGTAGCTGAAGCGTTAATGTTCATAAGCCGAATTGGAAAGAATGATATTTCTTTGTTTAGGTCAGGTGTAGTATTGACCACTGATTTAAAATTTAGTTAGGAGTTCCTGATAGAAATGTTGCTTCACAATGATAGAGTCTGATTACGTAAGTATTTCCTATTTCTCACCAACGATATTTTGCCGAAATATAGCGTATTGCTATCTGTAGGATTATACAGTATGATAGAAAAAATTGGTAATCCATCTACCCCCAGGGTATTTAAAAAAAATTATTTCCATCACCCCGAAAACAGCAGTATTTGGCCTTTAAATCGGAGGGTTCTTAACAATTAACATAGGAGAATCACAAACAACCATGCTCCGGCTAGTGGTCAACCATCCAGGCGGGATTCGAACCCGTGACCTTCAGTGTGGCAGGCGAGGAATGTAACCCGCCGCCACCGAGGCCGGCGCGGCGGCCGTACGTAATTCCAATTCAAATATGCGTTTGATGTTTTGACTTTATTTGCAGTATTATTGTAATGTTAATTGATAATTCGTCTTTAGTTTCGTTTCATACCTTATTTGCATCACATCTTTGCAACGTGTTTTTGGAAACATCCTAATTATCTGACACCATTCTTGTAATTTACTAGTCATATTCACTCAGTAAAATAACCAAGTAAAGCCATTGCTGGGGAATTTTGCCTCTGATAACATCGAAACTCCTTTCAGCATCATGAATATGAAAAAGGATGTCATAAATTTTAATTTACGATCGAGTCACATTCTAAATGGAAAAGGCTGATGGCAAAACGGCTAAGAATAAGGCATTTGAGGAAACGCGAAAATATAACCTTTATTATTTCAGCGCAGGATAAGCCTCGATGGGCGTCTGAATGCCTGGGGGATACGCACTGCTCATTGAGGAAATTCTCGCGGGAACGATATTCCGGAAGGTGAAGAAATTAAATATTGCTGTAGTCGATAAATATTATTATCCCAAGGCGTCCCTTCCGGTTGTTTCGCTAATTAAATCTGGCCATAAGTTTATCTCATAAAAGAATAATATGGTTCAGTATTCAGGTTGTTGTAGGTGAGTTCCTTTTTTCAATAGAAAGTTACCTAAAGGAATCTTTTGAGCAATTTATCTCATTTTTAGGTTTGAGTAAAGCAATATTATATAGCCGCCTGAATTTTGAGGGGAGAAGGATAAGATTGAATAACGAAATGGCGTCGATTGAATTGAAGGATAAGATTGAATAACCTGGCATCGTCATAAGAACTAATTAGCGACATTAATTAAGTACTAGTAGTCGACATGGTACCTTAATTGAAATGCTCCAAGGAATAAAATAATACTTCAAATTTATCATTATTTTGAGATGAAATAGTCTGATCTAATATTATTCATCTTGTTTTTTTTTGCAAAGTGAGATACCCTAGTTTAAAGACTGCTGGTGACTAGTTAAAATACAGCCTAAATGCGTGGTTATACGATACATTTATCCGTACGAGTCAATGTCTAAATGTATGAAGGCTTGAATCAACGCAGAAAGGCACTATGCAATCAGCAAACTTAAGCAGATGCAAACATAAAATAGAACCTATTCTAATAAGGGTCATGCAATCATGCATTTTTGTCCCAGTTCTCTAAAATCACTCATGTAATCAGACATTAACTCGTATGGGTAAATAGGACCGTGTAGCCAGGCCTTAAGAGATAGGCCGCCTGAATTGTGAGGGGAGAGGGACAAGATTAAAAATAAAACTCAAGAGATAAATATTCAAGCTTGATGGAGTGACATTTTTTCCATTGAAATTAATACTTTTCAAGAAATGTTTCACTATAAAAAAAATTATTGCGGCCAAGGTTTAAAAGTTTTCATCTTCTGTATCACCTAATAAGATAATGTACTAATAAAGAAACCTAAGTTGTTTTAAATTTTATAATTATGAAACTTGCAAGTTTTTATTTCAATATAAGATGTAATGGACAGAGAGGAGAGAAACCTGGCACCGGCCTAAGTAAACCCCATTTGAAAAGCTCCAATGAATAAAAATAATCGTTCAATTACAATTATTTTGATGCGAAAAGATTCCCTACCTGCGTTATTCATCCTGGTTTCTTTGCAAGTGAGATACCCTAGTTTATAAAGACTGCTGCGGGACTAGATAAAATAAATCGTAAGATAGGGCCGCTTGAATTGTGGCTGGAAAAGGGATAAGATGGGTTAGAGCGTAAAACGTGGGGATTCTGGTGTGGGGTAAAGGATGTTAATAGGGTTGCCAGTGATAGGGAGCCGAACGTGGGAGTTTGAGAGCCTTTGTATCGAGCCGGGAATAGAAGCGGAAAGAATTTCCTTTCGGAAGAATCAAGGGGAAGGAGGAGGAGAGGGTGGAATGGCCAGCCCCCCCTTGCTCGTTCGCTCTGAATACTTCCCTCCACCTCTGCATCTTCGCGCGTATTCCCCCAATAATGGGTCCCTAAGCGCTCAGAGGAGCGGTTGCTAGGGATAAAAGGGTGGCAAAGGGGCATTTCAGGATGGAAGGGGGGTGGGATGTTGTTTCGAAGGGACGCGTTGGGTGGTGGTGGATGGGAGAAATGTGTGGGTTGTAATTTTCTTTTGCGCGTTGTAAAAATGGAGGGTGGGTTCAATTCGTTGCCATTTTGCCAACAGGGTGCGAGAGGGAAAGGAAGATGTTTCCTTTACGTTTTATATAAGAAAGAAGATAATACGTTAGTGTACTGGTGAGTCTAAAACTCACGCCGACCAGTCAATTAACCATAGTTTTCAAATTTGTGGGTTATCTGTCTTAGTATGATATTTGAATATTATTATAAACCGTTGAATGTGTGAAAACACGTTTTACAGATGATATACATTTCAGTGCATGGGGGAGAGAGAGAGAGAGAGGACGAAGCCTTCTTTAGGTTTTTTTATAAGAAGGAGATACGTTGTTGGTGAATCTAAACTTACATACTTTGACTGTGGAATTTTGAATTTTGGCGCATATTTATGCTTTGTCTGTGTAAGTGATATTTTTGCTTACAGTTAGAAAATATGTGAAAACAAGAGTAGTTTAAATTTTCTGTAAGATTGAGCGTTATTTATTTTCTTTTTATAGAAAAAGAGATACGTATTGGTGAGTGTAAAACTCAGGAAATCCATCCAATTGACTACAGAATTTTAAACTTTTGCGCATATTTTGCATTTTCTGTCTTAGTGAAATTTTTGCGTGGAATATAAAACATTTTTGACATTTTTAACAGGTGATTTAACAATGAACAATAGCAATAACAATTTACCATGAAGTAAAGGATATTTTTTCTTTTTATCATTTATTTTTTTGTTGTTTTCGTTGTCCATCATATGCTATCATTTTTTTCTTTTATTGCTTTTGCTTTTATCATTAATAATCAATTGAAACTAAATCAAGTTTATTAGAAAATTGCCAGAAAGGTGTAAGAAATATTCAGAGATTGATTAATTCAGGCAGCGCCTTTTGTCTTTAGCTCATTGACCTGGTAAAAGTGTAATACGTTTTGACGTCTACCTGCACTTCTTTTGTAAACAGAAGTATACTTATGCGGTGAAGTGAAGATTCCTAGCCTAAGAAATTGCATAATATTTTTTAATCTATGAGGGAAAGACGTGAAAGCAGTTCTAGAATGATGCAGTGAACCCAAATTATGATGCTTACTTGGCTTGTCTCACGAATGTTTTTTAGCTCTGCCAGATAAAATGCTTTTTCATTCCACTTTATTTAGAATACAATCTTTTCGAGCAATCCATTTTGAAATCTTATGTAGTTAAAACTTAGCAAAAATTTTAGGAATCCTCAACTTACTGCATGCTTGAGATTGATTGAATATTTATAAATTTTAAATAGCATTTGTGATGAGAAGAAACGGGTGATATTGGGTGGGTTACAGCACTCACCAATTTGGATTGGTCTCAACGCCATAACTATATCTTTTCTTTTTTACTCCTTACTATGGCCTTAGCCTTCGATATCCTTGGTCAACCATAGAACTCACGCAGTATCTAATGAATCCTTCTATTGCTAAGCAACTGCTTGTCTTCAGAATCTCACTGATAACATTCGTAACATAATCTATTATTCACCGTGAAAAATACATGTATGTGTGCTAAGTTCCCCACGTTGCTCTATTTTCATTTGTACTTCTTGAGGAATTTATGGCCTTGCGTTGTTACAATTGATGGCCTTGACACGTGTTACACCTTTACCTCAAGGAGTTCATGTGGAAGCAAATAAGATTTAGTACCCGTACTCTCTTCACAAGAATTCATTCCTCAGTTTCCAAATTCCAATGGAATATAATACAGTGAATAGTTTCGTTACTTCCTCGGTAAATCCTATTCATACGAGGAAATTCAAATAAGGAAAATATTTAGGTTAAAGCACAGCATGGTTGAACAAGAAAAATAAAAATGCCAAATAAAAATAAAGTAGTTATTGCATTCCCCAATTAGTGATGTATGAGTTATTTATTTCAAACTCTAATAAGTATTATTTCTGAAGAAACAAAGAGTGCTAGGTCATTTTCGTTGCTTTATTTTTCTTTAAGCTTCGTGAACGTGAAATCATCATCTTTAACTGATGACCTTGTTTTCAATATCCACCCGAGTAATGGTTGGGACTAACAATCTATTATTGATAGAGAAAACTCCCTCTCACGGTGATTAATGCCTTTCTGATATCTCTTGATGTTTACCACAACTAGGTATGGTTTTAAATTCATATTCTTGGATGTGCAAGCTACTGCTCATGTTTTTTATGAGTTCCCGGGATAATATTATGTCCTCTGTAAGAGAAGTTTTGAAAGTACTTAACATTTGCTCATGGACACAATGTGAGAGATTTTTACTATTGGATATAATTTTGAAATCCTTATTGTGTCTTGTGGGTGAGATTTTCCGAAAAGTTGTATGTCAATCGACTACTCATCGTTCGCATATGTTGTCTTCTAACTATTTTAAAAGTTTACGCTGCGAAATATTGTTTTTCTCTACAATGTAGGCATGATAGTATACTAAAGATACAATTTAGCGAGCAACGATTTAACTACAAAATTGTTTCTCAATTACATATACATCCTGAAAGATATTTTCGGTACTAAAATATGTTTACAATCCCATTAACAATACATTCTTATTCACAGCACAACAGTCATTTTATGCTTGTCATTCGTCAAAATAATACCTATTTACTCTTTTAAAAGTTTCGTTGAAGTTTGACCTTGATGAATTTGCTTTCTTACAATCGATGACCCTGTCACGTGTTTCTGCTCTGCCTAGAAAAGCTTTATATGGGCTTAAGATCTCTCCTTTTTCAATAATAATTCATACCAGAGTTTTACTTGAATACGCGGCGTTATATTTTTTTTACCCTCCGGAAACACTCCACTGAACGTCGTCGTCGCCGAGATGGGATTGGACAGTGGACAACGGAGGAAAATAGAGGAACGCGGGAGATGGAATGTTTCTCCCCCGGGGATATATACCCCGTGATCACCCCCTCATCTCTTTTGTAAACAGGATGAGGTCCCCTGGTCGGGATGACATTGATACCATTCCCACATATTTCCAATCTTACTTTCTTCCCAGGGAAAAAGAAAAGTTTGCTTACTGGAGAGTAATATTAGGAGAGAGTGGGTACGAAGATTGGTGGCGACATTTGGGGAAGGTACCGTGATTACTAGAATGCATTATAGATCAATTTTGATAAATCCTCGCCGCTGTGAGAGATTGGAAAGGAAGAACGTGGAGATCTTTATCTCTAGCAATTGAAGTTGGAATGGCTTATTTTAAGATGACCGGCTTCAAATGGTGATGGCGCTGTTTGTCGCACAGGCATTGTTCTTTTTTAGTTCGAAGAGTAAAATTCATTTGGGTATAAGTTTCTTGGGGTAAAGAAGTGAAATGTGGCATCATAAAGATTAAGAAACGTTTGCAACGCCCAGAAACAATATATTTGCTCATTGAATGCGGAAGTTAATACATATTTGTTATAATCTTGCCACCCTTAACAGTGTTACAACTTTTTTTGCAAAAATTGTAAAATTTAGAAACCCAAATCTCCGCGAGTCACCTACTAGTGAAGTTTTATCCTCTTTATCCGTCCCTAGTCTCTCCCTTCTCCAACTTCAATCAGACATAAAATTCATTTATAATACCCTTAACTCCCACTTCGACAGTCCTGACATTGTTTCCTTCCTCAACATTAGAGTACCTTCCCGCCACACCCGATCTACTTCTTTACTCCACATTCCTACACCCAGGCTATCTGTAATTAAGCGCTCTCTTTTCCATAGGCTTTCCCTTTTAATAAATACTCTGCCCAGTGATATTGATCCGTTTGGTCTGACACTTAAAAATTTTACTCATCGGGCATTAACATATTTATCTCATAAATGACTAGATAGCCGGATAAATGTTTGTTTTTCTTTTTTATTCTATTTAAATTTGTAATCAAATAATTATTATTTAATTATTTAATATTTGTTGTTATAAGTGCACTTTAAATTGGCAGTATTGCTGTATGTGTATCTCTTTATTAAAATAAATAAAATAAATACTATTTATGCTTATTAAATATTTTCACTTATTTACACCTTCTATTCTTCTATAATAAGTGACATGCAAAGAATAAGTTTAAATTCATTAAATGTTTTAAGAAAGAATTATTCTTAAGATGGCTCCACTTATAGCTATTTTTCCAGTAATAGTCCGTATTATTCGTCTTACAAATGTGTACCTTAACATAAACTTGTGTGAATTATTACGGAGGCTTCCGCGGTTAGTTATTTGGTGATGGTTTTCCGGGTTTACACCGCGTTGATACATGTTTTGCGGACGACAGTTTCGGGCGCGTTCCAGCTCCCGTCTTCGGGTCCAAATGATCAAATCTGCAAATCATTTGGACCCGAAGACGGGAGCTGGAACGCGCCCGGAACTGTCGTCCGCAAAACATGTATCAACGCGGTGTAAACCCGGAAAACCATCACCACATAAGCTTGTGTGTATCAGTGCATCGTGTACATTCCATTCAGGATCCATATCGCAATAATGGTATGAAAGCTTAAATTTGTGAGAATATTAAGAATTCATTGACTTCCGTGAATTAGTGAAATGTCTCAAAATGTTATCCATGACTATCCTTTATGCAAAGTTATGAGAAAAAATATGTTTAACATGAAAAATATTTGATTTCGCCAAAAAATAGCTTGCCATATGAATTTTTTAAGTAACAGCATTTATTTAAAACTATACTTAGCAGTGCTCTGCCCTATTTGGCATGAGTGTTATATAATTGAAAGTTCTGAATAGTCCAATTTTTCAGTTAGATGCTCGTCGCATCTTCAAATCTGATATTGGTCTCTGCATGCATGCATAAATATTTTTTTCACTAAAGCTTAGGCCGTTGAGTTTGTTTTACAAGGAAAACTCTATAGTAAAGCGATAAGCGAGTAGTTAAAAAAAATTAGAATCATTGTGATGTTGAATCTTACATAGTGCATTTGATAACTTACCTAATCTTTAATCCTTAATTGGTCGCGTCGGGTCGTGACGCGATGGTCGGGTGGCACGATTGGATTTTCTTAGATGATTTTTAAAATAAAATAACGTCGTTCGATATTGGAGTTTTTTTCTAGTCGGTTATTTTTTGTTATTCTACCGCTGAGTAAATTTGGATTTTCAAAGCATTGCTATGTTTCACTGCAACCGATGTTTTGACAAGACGCGACCGTGAGCGTATTAGATTTTTTCCGCCTTTGGCCGGACGCTTTATTCTGTTTTAGTCTGATATTAGCCTATTTTATATGGCAGGCTGATTTCTTCAAATTTTGCAAAGCTCAATACATTTCTCTCTTTTTATTAAATTCATTTATTCATGTTCTCTGGATAAATATTGGTACTTTTATGAATATTTCTCGGGTTCCTAGCCAGGTTAATTGTTTTATATAGGCCGACGTTTCTTTCCATTTAAGCATATGTAAGAATTGACGTGGCTGAGAACCCGAGAAATATTCATCAGTAGTATTCACCAGGAAAAATTAAAACCGTTCATTGAAACCGTTTTCTGTGCATCGGGCATAGTTTATATAATGTTTATTGCTTCAAATTTAACTTTAAAAATGTATAAAACTTATTCAAACAACTTACCTAGTGAGTATTAGTAAAATGGCACCAATATATTGACAAAATGTTTTGTAAATCGCAATAATCTCAACTGGGGTGTGACCAATTATTGGTTAATGAAAAATTTTCGCAGTAAGTGGACATACCGCAACGCATTAGGTCATGGGCTAGAATGCGTGACTCGGTACATATCCCAAGTCCGCGTTGATATATATAGAAAGCCTTGAGTCGAGATAGGATATCTTGGATGACAACTTGTGTTTTTGTATAGGGAGGCAGTCAACTATCTGCACTCTATGAGGACTCAGTAAATATTGGTGGAGACCCAATTATTGGTGGGGACCCAGTCATTGGTGGAGAAAGCGCCCTCTCACGGCGGTCCAATATCTTTCTGATATCTCTTGATGTTTACCATGGCTAGGCAGGGCTTTGAGTTCATATTCTTGGATGTTTAAGCTGCTTCGTCCTAAGTTCACGGTTTTTTGAGTTACTAGGGTAATCTAATGTCCTCTGTTAAGGCACTTTTGAGCCTATTCAATGTTTGCTCATGGGCGCGGTGTTAAAGACATGTAATATTGGATATAATCCTGATATCCAAAGTATGTTTTGTGTATGAGATTTACCGAATACTTTCATGTAAATAAATTATATATCGTTCATATATATTTTATTCTGACTCTTTTAACATTTGACGCTAAGGTATTTTAAACGAATGTCCTTGAAGTATAACTGTCATAAAATATTAGCATCATTTTTCAATTAATTTTAGTTTAAAAATTTGACTTGATAACAGTCCCTTATTAAGTTAATAATCTGTAAAATGGTACAATAAGCATGAATGCTAAGCAAGGCGTTTGATAATTATTGTAACACGCCGACGGAGGTGAAAAAAATCCATAGATTATGTGGCCCTCCTCGGGTATACTTCAAGGTAAGAAATAGTATATGGAGCGCCACTCGTTGGATGCAATGTTCGGCTTTGGTACTCTTCGTGGGCTGCTTCTCTCCAGGCAGAAGCAAAGTATGGTTTTCCTCTACTAAAAAGGTATATTTGTGCTATAAAAATGCAATTATAAAATTGGAGCATAAACATTTTCAGCACTATTCCAAGTTTTTTAATCCATCGGTAATAACAGTTTATTCACCGCACAATCGGTCTAAAAATAGCCAATATTGTATGCCTTTGGTCAAAATATTTTCGCAGCACAAGTACTTTTAGAAAAATTATGATGAAAAAAATAAATTGAAAAATGGCATTTTGACGCCTCAAGCAAAAGCACGATTGAGGCGGTCGATTATTTTTCCATATTATGCAATGTCACCAGCATGGCACTCCTTACTTTTATGGCTGACAAATGCATCGGCGGTTGATCTTTCTTTTATCTTCTACTGTAACTTTTTCAAGTCCTATACACCTTCCTTCCAACTGTGAGGCGCCTCGTCTTTCAGAAAAGACTCGAAGTATGTATTGGTGAGTGATTACCGTGTACATGATCCCTCTTTTTCAAAATCCCGTGACTTCCTTCTGATTTTTTTAATGATGTAGAGATATTAAAACCCTCGATTTAAAACAGAACTTGCAAGTCTCTTTATCTGACAAAAATGAGAAACTGGTGAAGTTTTAATTTATTTTGCATTATAAGGACTGGAAAATACCTGAGACTATTGTTCTGTACTGAAACTCAACACTTCAGAAGGGAAAATTTTAATTGTTCTTCTTCAACTTGCCTTAAATTTGTTATGCGTCTCACGTCTCCGATTTTTTATTGAAGTACTTACATCAAAACCCTCGGCTTAAAAGAAAAGTGCTAGTCTCTAAATCTTACAAAAACAAGTCGTTGTTGATGATTTAATTTAGCTTGCACTCCAAGGACTGGGAAATACATACAACCATTAATCTACACAGAAACTCAAAGTTTCCGAAGGGAACATTCTTTGTATTCTTCCTTAGCTTGCCATAAATTTTTTATGCGTCTAACTTATGTGACTTTTTTATTGAACTACGTATATCAAAACCCATGATTCCATACAGAACCTGCTAGTCTCCATCTAAAAAAAACGAGTAATTGTTGATGATTTAATTTAGTTTGCTGTCCTAGGATTTGGAAATACTTGAGACCATTAATCTATACAGAAACTCAACGCTTCTGAAGGGAAAGTTCTTCGTATTCTTCTTCAACCTGCCTTAAATTTGTTATGCGTCTCACGTGGAGCCTTTTGTCTAGACGAATAATTCCCAAGAAAGCTGATTCTAGTCCCCACTGTTGAAGAGACGGGTCTGGAAGACTGCTAAGCCAGGGAAATTCATCCAGAGCGAATTTATTTCTTCTTCCCTTCTTTTCATGGAACGCCTTTGAAGTGCTCGCTTTCCATTTTAATAAATGAAGAACTCAGATGGAGAGGCTGCAGGAAGAAATATACATTCTCTGCTGATGTCAAACGTAATTAATTACTAACGTGCTTCGCATTCCGTTTGATACAATCCCGAGGACCTTGGGCGGCGTCAATAACGAGTTTTCTGCAGCGATGTTCCTTTATCAAAGTAAAATCTTAAATATTATATCCTGGATTAACGGGAAAAGGTTCAATTTAGTTATTTGTAAAATAAGAGGCAAAGAAATGTAATGCTTAATGAATACGATGCCTTCATATACTGTAGGCTAACTGTTATTTAAGGCTTGCGGAAAATTTTCGAAATACCTATACAGTGAAAGTGGCCTTCTACAATATAAAGTGTCTGAGAAAATGTTGTCACGTAATAAAATTCCGGTGATGGTACAAAGTGGAGTGTGTAAACTCCATTGTAAATGTAGAGCATCTACCAATTCGATCGATGGATTTTTCTTCCTCATAGGAAAATCCACTAGGATCGGTAGAACATTAATTGCTTACGCTTGGTTTCGCTAGTAGTAGGGCCCCCTTCGCTTCTATAGCGTTGGGAAGTTTTTCCGTCGTCCCCTCCCTTCCGCTCCTATCCCTTCCCAGAGGCGTCGGCGGGCTCCCACCGCGGCGGCGTATCTATCCTTTTTCCTTCCTTTACTTCCCCTCCCCGGGTGTCTGGGCGTATAAGCCACTGGCTTGGTTCCCGGCCCCGGTGCGTTGTATCTTTCGAAGGGTTCACCTAGAACCCTCATACTCTCTGTAAATGTGGAGCGTCTTCTTTAAGGTCGGAAATTTAAAGGAAGAACTGAAGAAAATGAAATCTGCGCCAACACCAAGGACTTGAGGTAGTTATTTCCCTAACATCTTATACATCTACAAGATACCGTGGTACCCAACGCTGACTACCTTCATGACAGCTCTCTAATAAAAGAAATATATAGGTCAGGCAAATAGTTAAAACTTTTCTTCGAAGGGAGCTTGAGTGATGTGTGGGTTGGCTATACACCTACGAGGTACAGCGCAAGCCATCACCAGGGTGTGTGGTACGGCGTGATTCCACACCAGGAATGCAGCACCTACTCATCCTAACCTTAATTAGACACGCGCTCGTTTTCCGGACATAGGCCAAACATACAAACTAGCGAGATGTGCTGAGACCAGAAATTAGGAGGATGCTTAGGTCACGAACATTCTGCGATGCAAATAAAACAATTAGTTTTAAATAGAAAACGAAAAGTTAGCGTAGTAGCTGCTTCATCAATTAGAATAAAATCGTAAGGGTGGATTCCAACCTGTGGTCGAGAAAAGAAGGGAAAAAGACAGCTATAGATCTTAAAAAATGTGGAATATAAGGAGAAGATTATTAGAAAAATTTTATTTCCATTTCATTTCCCACTTTTGGTCCTTCCTCCAAAACCTTCCTCCTCGTCCCCACGTGGCTTCACTTTTTCTCCTGGCCCACCACCCTTAATATCCTAAATTGTTGCTCGTAAGGGATTTTTCTTTGTCTTATTGCAGCAAGGTACCTCTTCCCCATTCCCAAGTCAGTGCGTCACATGGCCATTGACTCAAGCTCCAAGGCCTTAAGCCCACCCCTCTTTCAATCACATATCCGATCGAACACCTCCAAACTCTCATCTATAATTTGGGAAAGTTTACTATTTTTCCTGCGAATAACTGTTATTTAACAATTTTGTGGGTATCCTAGGTGTTGCAGTGCTACGTCAAAACCAACGTCGGCTTTGAATGAATTTATGTGGAGCTACAATGGCTTAAATTTTCATTTTAGAATTAAAAAATTTCACCTGAGTCATCCTGAATCAACCTAGTTCGAATTTTTTGATGTGATTATCACGATAATACGTTTGAAACGTTAAAATCCGTACATTTTAGTTGAAGGATTTATTTGAAATGATGACTCAAAAATCCTTGTAAAATCGAAAAAATGGATTTATGTGAAATCTTCAAGGTTTTTAGATCCAACTTTTCCACCGAATTGCACCCAAAATTGTATCTTTTACGTTCAATATCCCTGGGTTTTGTTCTCATAGAAAGTACTTTCATATACTACCTATCAAAAATTTCCACCAAATAAAATGGATGGTTTGAGATGGAACTAGGTGAAATTGCTTTGGAAACTTGTAGATTTCACATAAATCCTTAATGTGGAATCTATAAATTTTTATGATTAAACATTTCCTCCGTATTACGTCGGAAACTGCATCTTTTAAGTTCAATATCCCTGGAAATTGTTTTAATTGATAGTACTTTCATATGCTATCTTTTAAAGATTTTCACCGAAATAAATGTATAGTTTGAGGCGTGACTTGGTGAAAATGCTTCTCGTTGAGTAAATTCTGATTCAACCTTTCCACCAAATTACGTCGGAAACTGCATATTTTAAGTTCAATTACCTTGCGAATGGTTCGCCTCTCTTTCGGCTCCATCTGCTTTGGAAACCCTTGCTGCTGCCTCGTTCGTTTCATCCGTTCCGCTTCTTCGATTGTCGCCTTTCCTCGTCCTTCGACGCTTCGCAACGCTTCCTTTCCCAACCTCTGTTGTCCTCCCTTATCGGCAAACTCAACCGCCGCATCGGAGGAGCAGACTACACATTTTCCTTCAGGAGCAAACAAAGCCATCCGGCCTCCCGGAGAGGAATGTCTTTCGGGGCCCATCCAAAGTTTAGCGACGAAGGCAAATTGCCCTACGTGCGTCTCCCCGTATAAACACGTGCATTGGCAAGTTGGTGAGTGGAATTCCTCGTTCATCGCACGGAGAGGTTCTGCTAAACAGGCGCCGTGCGGCGTTTTCAACAGTGAGGCGTTGCAGAACGCTTTAAAGGTTTTGTCACGTTTTAATTTATGACCGTGGGGAGTGGATATTAAAGTAAATCGTCATTAACTACATGGCATATTAAGTGATTAATTTTTTTTTGGAAATTCCCTGCGTATCGAATATGTGAGGATAGGAATCTTTTCTGAAGCATCAATCAAAGTAAAAAAGGATAAATTTACTTAATGAATTAGGAGAAGATTTCTTTCTCAGACGACGTCGTTAAACATATCCTTCGATTACCGACGTCATCTACATCTAAAAATTAACCTGCAAGCCACCTACATAGGTGTTTGGCAGGGGGTGAGTCATCACCAACACGCACTATAGGATTAAAATTTACTTCCACCAACATCCGGGCTACATATCAGGCATAAGATTTATCCATATCCCACTTATGAAGGTAGTATGCCTATGATGATTGAACATGCAAAATATGGTATTTGAAATGCTGAAAAATTCAGAGTCATAATATGTAATATAGTTCACGTTACCACGAAACGGAAATGAAGAAAACAGACTGAAATACAGAGAGATTTAAAATGTCTTTCTTTCCTCAAACTATCAGAAAGAGCAGCGGTATTTCGAGTTATGAAGTTAATTGCCTACCTCACTATTACGACTCGGGTATGTTTATATTTTTCTATTGTAATAACACTGCATGGATTTGCTATTATTTCTAACCGTTGGAAAGTTTTGCTTTGCATGAATTTGGACGGATTATTTGTTGTTATAAGCAGCAAGGATGAAATTTCACATGAAAAAAGATTTAACTTGTCCGGGATTCGAACCCGGATCCCCCGATTACCGGTCAGGTTTGTTAGCCAGTTACACCATACCTAAAAGTTTGATGTCCGAGCGGTTTGCATGTGGGGATCCTCCTTCATGCTGGTGATTGATTCCCACCCTGCCAAACACCCTAGATGGGGCTCGCAGGGTATTATGTAGATATAGATGTCAATTAACTACAGGATAAATTTCCGAAGGGCATTAGATTAATTACACAGGCCAACAAAAAAATATTTTTTTCGAAAACTATATTTAACTATATAAACTACTACTAAAACTAATAGCTGATCTTTATGGATTTTGATGTGCCGAATCCAAACCTGGCCTTAGCTTTTTTGTATCACCCATAGTTTCCAAGCAATATGTATTTAATATTTAGTCTAATACCCCTATACGGTATACAGGGAAATCAATGAAACACTGTGTTACATCATGAAATTGTTTGTATTTACTGTTCGATACATCGTGATAAAATTGTTTGTATTTACTACAGCGTGATAATACAGGGTTTACTTGTCAACTGGAATTGGCCTACATTTTCTTTCCCTTTTTTCCTTGAAGCTTTTTGTGTATCTTTTTATGCAATGAATCGCTTGCTGAACTTCTCGGTGAAGTATTAACAGTAATCCCCATTATCTTCGTTCATTAGACCTACTTTTCAATTTTATTATAACTATAAAAAAGCTGTTAAATTCTAAAAATATTGCTTGATTTCATAAATTTGACTGTAAAATGTGAATAAATGGTGGGTGATACAACTTTAAAACTACCATATTTGGATTCAGCAACTTTAAAAACATAAGAATAAGGTATTTTCAGTAAAAAGGTTTTTGCATTGTTGGCCTGTGTTATCAATGGCTTCTGTCCCAAAACAGTGTGCTGTAAATTTGGAGTAAAACAACGGCGGCCCTGAGATATTAAAATGAGAATGCCCTAAGAGCGAGGAAGACGGGTTAGTAGGAGGATGGGGAATACTTGTTGGGCAAGAAAAAAAATGGAACGACAAAGTACTTGAAACGTCTGGCAAATACGGTGAAGCTGCACAAAGTGGCTAAAGATTACGAAAATCTATGCTGCAGAAAATATTCAACAAGACAAGATCAGTGAATAGGGGAAGTAGTAGCAGGATATTATACTATAGTACTTGAAAAAAACTTGAATCTAATATAAACGTCTTCATTGACATTGAAGGCATAAATTTTTCTTCGTCACCCGTTGAGTTTCATCATAATTATATGGTAATTTGTATTATGTATAAACCGATAATAATTAACTCTGAAAACGTTTTACCGAATATAATGAAAGTTGGTGTATTTATTTACATTTCGTAAGTGAAGGTTTTAATGCTATCTTCATTTCTGTAGCTTACACTCAAGGCCTCCCTTCGTGGTCCGTATTACAATCAATATGCTCAATGCGCTGTCTTAATTTTTGCTTAGATAAGTAATTAAGTACTAATATAGTACGATAATATTAGTGCCTGATTATCCCAATTGACATTGATATTGCTCTTCGCGTTCGTCCGAAGATGATAACTTAGCTGGAAAAGCTAAAATTTTACTCTGAAACCAATTATAGCTTACATCCTTGAAAACGGGTGATAATAAATAGTAATTCAAGGGTAGGTAGGCTTGGAATTTATTTTAGACTTTTCGATTTGTACTCTCGGTTGAATACGGGGTTTATGCATGATTTAATTTCCTTCTTTTGTATCCTTTTTTTACGAATTAGCATACTAAGGTAAAGAAATATACTCGGGCAGGATAATGTTTGACGGATTATGCTAGTCTAATTGTCCAGTTTTAACATATTGTCCAAATTCTAGTTGTTTCCCTTTATTTTTGACTGTTGGCCCCTTATTTTAACATTCATATGCTTGGTTACTTCATATTCATAACTAATAAATACCCCGAAACTTTTTGTCGTTAATTGTAATGTCAATGTTAGCATATAAATGATTCGTATAAAATGAATACATTTCAAAAAAATTAATGTCAAGGCTAGCTGGCTAATGACGGTATAGGATATTTAGAATGAATTTCAGTTTTCAAACTCGTAAAATATTTATTGGATTAGCTAATCATCATCCTTGGAACCGTGAATAGCTTGGATTTTTTTCAGCAAATCTCTTGTTATCAATTCATTAAAAATAAATGTAAATACTCAAGTACGTACTTATTTTTATTTTATTTAATTTTATTTGTTTTTCTGATCACATTTTTGATCTCGTTTTAAAACTTCTCGCTAGAAAACCCCTTCTTAAATTTATAATGCATATTGTTTTCAGCTTTGCGGGAGTATAGGCTAATCATCCCGTGATCCAAGGAAAGAGCGCTATTTTACCGAATTCCTCGGTACAATGGTAATCCGTTCGCACTGCATTTTCACCACACTTTTTTCTTAGTGATGAATAGAGAAATCAAGCCCTCGAATCACTTTTCGGTTGTCAACCCAGCTTATTCCTCCTGTCTTTGCCGGAGTTGCTGATCTAGGGTTTTGTGTAAGTTATTCTCCGCACCCTCACCTCAAGCGGCAGTCGAAATAAAAGAAAGGAACTAGGAGTTCCTCTGGCAAGGAGCCAAGCGTCAGAATGTGATGGATTACGAAGTTTTACGCGTTTTATCCTTATCTACAGGACATGGGTCTCTAAATGCTTCCTTTCCAAACGTATGTGAGAACGAAAAGAGAAAACCTACACCCTATCAACGATACCCTGAATATATTCCAAGGGTTTACGTGCGAGAGTAATCCCTCTACTTGATAGATTTTAATATCAATCAACTCATTAATTTTATCAGTAGGTATTTGTTTAGATTGTTATGTATAACATTTATCTCGTAATACTTTGCTTTTAATTGAAAGTACATTTTAGCAATTTATGTAAAATGCCATAGGTCGGATCGAAGTTAATATTCTGTGTATTGTAAGGGACCATAATATTTGCGATACCTCTATGATAGATTGATTTGAACTAGGTAAAGTTGGCTCTGCATGTACTATCAATAACTCTTATTTGAACGTAATAAATATCTGAAATTAAGTTTTTGGCATGCCATAACTCTTGCATGAATTGCTTACTACGTTAACATTTCGTTTTCCTGTCACTGACTAGTGATGTTATTCGTATGATAGCGTGTTCATGTCTTTAGTACTCTCCTAGTATCTGGTCTGACCGCGTGTCATTTTCCTGTGTGCTTGGTCTGTGTCCGTCAAGCTAGCGCGTTTCTGATTACGGCTAGGATGATTGCTGCATGCGTGGTGTGAGATTATCCCGAGCCACACACCCTCATGGTGACTTGCACGGCACTTCGCAGATGTAATGGCAGATGAATATTATTCATATTTGGACGCCGAGGGAAGAGAAACTAATGGGGGATTTCGAGACTTGGGTGTGGATGAGGATGAAAAAGGCTGAAGTGGACGGAGATGAACATAGAAATAAGCAAAATATGCTGGGCGAAGTGAGAAAAATTCTAAATGGAGTACGGAAGAGACATAGGGCTTGTATAGAGTGACTACTAAGCGGAAAGGGGATGTTAAAAACCGGTGATAAGTGGTATGTAGCCTCCCCTTAGAATTCAAAAATAAAACTTAAGAATAGTTAAAATGGCATCAACTTTGCCTGTGATTAAATCTCGTCGCACGTACGTACGGCCAAACATGCGTACGTAAGACAACGTGAGAACATATTTTTGTGATGCAGTAGGAAGACTTAACTAAACGGAGAATTGGGGCTAAAAGATTAGGATTCATAGAAAGAATCAAAAGACATTGGCTTGGGAGGTAGGCCATAATTAGGTGAGAACTTTAACTGGTACCTTCAATGATAAACTTAGCATCTGCCTCTAGTTTTGTCTTTGCCTTGTCCGCAATGTTTAGCACCGTAAACTTCTATTAGATTTATTTTGCATTCGAACACAAAAAATCTTAAGCAGAAATTTCAGCATCCTGGGCTAGTGTTTTGGCTTCGGTTATCTTAAGATCCTTAGCTTAGCTGCCGATCGAGGTGAATTTAATATCCTCTAAATTATAATCAACTGCTTGAATTTATTGAGTATCTTCAATCTACATTTTCTCTTTATTTTTTTAAATTTATAACCGATTATCCGCTACCCTTCGTTCCGGATGACATGGTGTAGTGGTAGTGCATTTTAATCGGTACCAAGCATGCCGAATATTCTTCTATTAATTAAGAGCCCCATTAAGGCCTTTTAATTTATCGCTGTCCCTCGGAAGCTGTGTTGGCGATACGGTCCCCGGATACCCTGTCGCCTCAAGCCCAAAAAACCCAGATGGGCTCTAATAAATAAACTCCCTCTCTCAGCCTTCGATTAGCTTCGAAAATTAAGAAGGGCGAATCGAAGAGGCGTGATAATGGATGAACGGTTTAGCTCTGTCGCATCCATCTTCCATCCTCGAACTAACTCCCTTTTCTATCCTTTGACGAGAACCTTAAGATGTGTGTGGAGAACAGAGGTTTTGAATGGATGGCTTCCGAGGTGGGATGGGTCAGAGTCTGTTTTCCAGCCAGGCCGAAAAAAAAACCTTTTTTCCCGCGCTCGAGGAGAAGGGACAAGGAGGATATCGGTTCTGGTTGTGCGTCGTTTGTGGACTTTTGCCAGAACGACGAACTTTTTCCTATTTTTTTTAACATCTACCTTCCTCTTTCCTCGTGCCCTACGTCCGTAGTACATTTTTCCCGGCAGCTCTCGAATTTCCGAAAATAATTCCTATCTTCCATGTGCAAATAGCATTGGGATTCCAGGTACAATTTTTAAATTCATTTTCAGTCACATTATTTTTGTGCATCCTAAAACAATAACCATCCAAAATGTCTGAATTATCTCCAATTCAAGTTTTCCGGATTTCCTTAGTATCTGAATTATCTCCAATTCAAGTTTTCAGGATTTCCTTAGATGAAACCTAAGAATCCAACAGAATTTAATAAAGAATTAGTTATTAATTAAGAATTTATTTTTTAATATTTGTACCATTAGCTATCGCAACTTTAACAAAAATTGTGTACTAATATATAGTTCGCCATTAAAGCATTTGGTGGTGCATTAACGGAAGTAATATCTACCTATGATAATAATTTTAAACTTAATATGTCTATTAGCTTTGGTGTTAGAAAAGCACAAGCTCTGTCATCCAGCGGAAAGTGCCAAAAAAAACTGTTACTTTTTCTTTTTTCGGTATATTACCTATTTCCTTAAATTTTTATAGATTATTGTAAGTTTACATAACATTTTCTCACCCAGAAATGAATTAAGAATAATATGACCTTAATTTTTATGTTAAATACTTTCATGCCGGCCGAGAAGTTACTTCAGAGCAATGCCTCAAATTCGGGTCTCTATACTAATGAAAGAGACAGTAAGTTGTTATGTGTATGCTGTTGACAGTAATGCACTGACAAAAAGCGAGTTTTATCCCGAAGGGTCTGATAAATTACATAGAGCTCGAATACCCGGAACCAACCGGAAAAGTCTGCAATGGCGGAGCATAGCATCAATGAAGACCATGCCATACAATGGAAAGAGACGAAACTGCTATGCCGAGCACATGGCTACTGGGACCGCCTTGTCAAGGAAGCCATTCAGATCCGCGTCAACCGCAACAACTTCAACAGGGACACTGGTTTCCAAATCAGCAATGCTTGGAGACCAATAATGAAGTCTATTATATACGACAATAATGGCGGGAAAACCTCAATAAGCGTGAACCAATCAGGTTACACCTGAACTCGGATGGAGAGTATATATACTGAAAAATTTTTGAAGAACGGCATTCGGAAGATCCCCTGAGGATGATCAGCAAGTCGCGGATCGAAACGTCGGGAGACATGGGCGACATCAACCGGTGGAAAACCCGAGAAACTTTTCTGCAACTGATACGCCGGGAAAACCTAAGATCATACAGAGCTCGAATAGTTGGCCACAATTATTTTTTACGCTCGTATTGTCCTCTATCTTGATCCCAACACTCATATTTGTGTAACATGATATTGGAGTGTGGTGGTGATACTGAGTTTCTCCAAGATTACTTAAAATGACATCGATTTTGCCTGTGATATACTTTCGTCGTACTTTTGTAAGGCGTCTTTTGCGAGAAGATATTTTTGTGGTCTAAGATCCTAGTCGACGCGATTTTTATTTATCACTCTGCCAACATTTTTGACTTTTGAAACTCCACATATTGATTACTATCTATTTCGATTCCGTAATTTGACTAACATGGTATTACTTAGTTATATTAAATAAACTTATTCCTGGAATAGAAATCCCAAATCGTTGTCTTTCATATTTTGATATTAACTTGTGCTAGTTTTTTGCATCAACAGTTTTCTGCACTCAGTGCTGGCTTTTCAGCTGAAATTATTGTTACTAAAATTGAGAGGGATAATTTTTAAGACTAGAATTTAATAAGCCCTCTTTTTCCCATGATCATTCCAAATGGCTACACAGCTGCTGGTTATCTCGTGGAATCTCGTGCAGGACTGATGTTTACTGGTCTCAAGACGGAAGACTGTCCAATTCGTCGTCCAATCACAGAGTAGAAGCGAAGCAGGAAACTCCTTGAGATAAATTCTAATTCAACAACTTTTCCTGTTGACCTCCTTTGTGAAGGGATGTCGTGATAGCAACGAATGGTGTTTTTACCGTCTTAGTTTTCCTCATGTCAATGTTTTCACTGCTTTTGTTTACTTTTCTTTAGTGTTTATTTTTTTTCCTTTCAATCCTCTTCCACTTTGATTCGCTAAGAAGAAATTCTGCTTTCTTCGCCGCAGAATATTGTCAACCCTCTTGCGCAAAGAGCTCTGAGATAGCCGTAAACATGATGATGATGATTATGATTAGGGTATTGAGTTACTTCTGGCAAGTCTTCGACGGTTATCTGCTATAGATTTACTTGTTTGATTGTTCAAGAATGTTTTGCGATTTTGTGTTAGTTTAGTCTTCTATGTTTTAAATTCCATTTATTTATTAGGCTTTTTCACTTCCTTTTGAAGGCTTCCTTTCCTCGCACAGTGCCTTAGAACACGGGGCTATAAAGTAGGCCTCCATGTTTGAAGGAATAACTCTCGGGTTTCCCACCGGGTGTGATTTTGGGTAATTGGTCCCAACGTCTGCTATCGTCTTTACGCTCCTTGCACATTACACGTTTTCGTACGTGCGGGAAAAAATCTCGCTGGCCTTTTTCTGAAGAAGTAAACGGGACCTTTCACACGGCACGGTTAAATCACGGACAAGACTTTTAGTCGCACTGCAGCCGTCCAGTGCCACTGGGGCCACACGACTACCGTATCTTCTTTCTGCTTTGTGATCCGCGTGAACAAATGCACAATTTCGCACTAGACGGTATCAGGCGTGCGGGAGCTGTCTCTAGTACTGTTGATAATAATCTTTTTGTACGGTTAAAATCGTACACTATGAAAAGCAACTGGTCACGATATAAACCCGTGCGGTTCTTAGGGGTAGAATCTGGACTTGACTTTAGTTTTATTTTACCTGGCTCGGGTGAGGCCACAATCCGGTCCCCTCTTCCCCCGAGCCAGGGCTCTTTTACATAGGTATTTAGGTTCATTCTTACAGTACCAAATATGATATCGGTATGTATTATTTTCTTCTTTTAGTACATTTGGTTCAGCTCCTTGGACATTCAATGGTCATTGGATGTCGGGCTGGTCAAGTCTTTTCTTAGCTTCATTTGAGTTCATCTCAGAAAATCCAGCATATACGATATGTATATAAAAAAATAATTAATTGAAGCAATATAAAAAAAACAAATACCTTGAATATGCATGGAGTCAAACTTGTTTCCTTATTTTATATATTTATTTACTGATATCCTTGGTTTCCCTGATTGGTATTTTCGTGTATACCTAGTGACTGATTTTGATATACCACGGATTGCTTAGTTGAAGCTTTTGTCTCTATTTATGTTCTTCTCTTCTAGTGCAATTCCAATCGCCTTTTTCTTTCGTCTTTTTTCGAAATTTATACCACTTTTCTCTGCAACCGCTTATTTTAGTGGGTAAAACTAGCGTATGCATCTTTCATTAAACTAAAATTTCATGTGCTATAATTCATCCTCGTAGCTAATAAAAGCGTAAGTCGCCCGCTCAGGATAGAGTGATTTCCCTAGGTCATGGCGGTATAAATATAATTTACGCTTAAATGAATACACCCTATTTGAAATTGGCTCATGTAGGTTGAAACTATTCATTTCAATGTTTTGCGGAAGTGAGATAGTTTCGGAAGAAATTCATTTTTTTTAACCAAACAAATGTTAAGTATTTATGAATTAAGGACTAATTTCACTGAAAAATGTTCAATCATTTTTGGCCGGCGATACAGATATTTCTAATTTTCTACATTGAATGAAAACTAATTTTCTCTCCACCCCAAAAATAAGCCATGTTATGCCAGCATATGATTATTAAAAGAAATTACATCGGCGAATGTGCCTAGTCCTTACTCTCGGTTGTAAGCACCTGTTGCCGCCCTAATCGTACAACCCTTACAACCACAGTGCTATATAATGCAGCAGGTGTTCAATTTTCATTTCCTACTCGCGGTCCCAGCGTGCTCCATGTGCGGTGGAATTTCCCATCGGTGCCATGAGAAGCAATGCCTAATGGTGAGCGATATCATATTATAATTATGATGGGTAGCATCAAATCTCCTGTAGTGTGAAATTGTATCGACAACCAGTCACAGGGAATTGATTCTGTCCCGAAAAATTCGAAAATAGAATTCTCAATGCGTTTTGTGATTCTCAATTCTTCTCTCCTGGCCTGAGAGAAATTTTTAAATGGAGTCATATAACTTCGCGAATAGCGTTCTCTCACATGATAATTATTACGAAATTGCCATTAATTTTATGATCATTAAATATGATGAAGATAACATCGGGATGAAAGTATGCTGTGTCATCTAACGTGCAAAAATGCCTATTTCTGTCGGGATAATCTGTTATTTTTACTGCTATATAATAGTATTTTATTTCATACTTAAAACTGTTTCCCGATGCACAAAATAACTGCCGAAAGTTGAGAGTTGGAAATTATTTTCGTAGTACCTCAGGATTACGATACGAGCTTGTCAAACGTCCAAGCATGGAACGATTCACGTAACTGTTAAATTGTCAACAGCGTTATACAACTTTTACCCTCCTATCAGCTGTAGTAGTGATCAGTTGATCTGATACATGGCTAGGTTGGAGTCAATACCGTTTTTATATTTACACCTCCGATTATACGGCTGCTGTGAATGCAGTGTCTAGTTTAATGGCTTCAGTACAAGAAATTTAATGTTAATTATTGCTATAATTTTAGGAATATGAGTACCCACTTACTTAATAGAGTAACTTTGGATTTGGTAGCATCACCATTTTATTGCTTTGTCTATAAATTCCGTTTACGCTCCAATAAAGTGAGAGTGTGCTTATTCATACCCACCCATTTAAAATATCCTGCTGCGCTGCATGCTGATATTAGAAATTTTATGATTAATCAGTGGCACCACAGTACAAACTCCCATTGCTCTTGTTAATCACCGTAGTCCTTGATAGCTGTCTGCGGTTAAAGCATCTCACAATGCAGCATAGTCATCAAACTCGCATCAATTGTGACTACTTGATGATTGAAAATTACTTTCTTTTTTTTGGAGTAAATTTATACGTTACTATTTTAAAAGGCAGTGGTTATAGGTTTTGTTGTTCATTCACGTTTTTAGGAGCGTATGCTGTTCAAAATTTAATCTTCTCTTTAAAAGTATGGGGCAATTTTCTTTAGCCTTTGCATCCCAAAAGCTGAGTTTTATGATTCGTGGCTCACACTATATATGCATCGGCAGGTCTAGTTTATGCGGATGCAGTTATCCTGTTTCGGTAAGGGTGATGGAATATTTACTGTTCTTCTTGTTCCGATTAAATCAATACGTATTAATTATATTAACCTCACATTAATCGCCTAGGCATTCTTTCGTCACAAATTTTTTTTCTATCCAGTTCAATAACATTCAACTGATCTCCACCTTAAATCACTGACTAGAAAATTTAAAATGCAAATAATCTTAATTTTCAACTACAGGTTTCTATAAAGTGATGCACATTGTAATTAGTGGGTAAATTCATACTTCTCAACCGCATTTTCCATTATTAAAACCATTAGTTGAGTAGTTATTGACGGATATCCATTGCTCCATGTCGAAGAAAATGCTGAATAATTCGGGTCCCTTGGGGACCAACATTGCGGGGGAAACAAGACAGAACATCAGTGCAGATGGTATCAGCAAGGAGACGTTAGTAAAGAGTAAAGTTGATTGCGAGACTTATTCAGTTGCTGGCCTGATCACTTTGTTGCTTGCTTAGCCACTTATTCCTCTCATCACATTTTGGAATGGTAGGTACTTATTTAGGGTCAAAGACTCTTTAAGGAGAAATAATGCAAAGAATTTTCCTATTCGTTATGTTATTCAGTTAAAATATGATGGAGGGAGATACTAACTGCATAAAATTCAAGTTTTCGCTTACTAGAACTAAAGGCTGTTAATCTTGGCCTTGGGTAGTCTTTGCGAATACCAGGTAAAAGAGGAATTTTAAACTTCAGAGTCATTTTTACCTTTTTTAACAGTCCATTGATTGAGTTACAGTTGAACCACGTAAGAAGGCTTTTACTGCACTTTTTATTCATTGCGTGGTAAAAAAATTTCCAAATTGATTTTTTTTACAATTGCCACGCTTGAAGCTATTGGTTACCTTGTTCGAGAAAGTCATGGCCAGGATATATTAGCCGTGTATTTTTTATTCATTAAAATATTTATTTCGAGTTTTTAATAAAATGTTGAACGTAAGTGAATGCCTTCATGGATGATGTAAATTTTTAAAGTGTAAATAGAACACCTTACTTCATACCCATTCGTATTGGAATATTTATATTGATTGTATTTGTACCAATTTTGCCAATTTAATATTTAATATTTTATGATTATAATACTTTATTTCATATTGGAAAGATTGGTTTGACGCAGTTCTCCATTCCGCTCTCCTATCCGCTTTTCATACCGACGCGACGTGTTTCTTCTCTTTTACATCCTTCTTAACTTGTCCTATGTAACTCATTCAAGGGCATCCCCTCTTCCTTTTCACCTGTCCTTCCACGATTGTTTCCATCTGGCCATCATGTCTCATAATGCGGCCAAATTAGTTGACCCGTCCTCAACTAAGGGGTTTTAGAAGACTTCTATTTTCACCAACTTCTCTTAGCCCATCCCTATTAATTCTCTGTAAAATATACCAAATTACAATTTAATCAAAGATCTGAGGTGGTCATTGTGAATACCAGGTGAAAGAAGCTGGCGCTGAAATGTTTAAATTTCAGAAACGTTTTAACCTTTTTAATTAGTCTCTAAATAGAGCTAAAGTCGAACCATGAAAAAAGGCTGTCGTTGCATTTATTTTCCATGTTTTTTTTTTCATTTAAGCGATAATATAAAAAATTCGTAGCAACTAATGATGAACCGTAAGTAGCTAATTTGATTACTTCATCTTCAATGAAACGTTTTCGTAGTTTTTGTTGTTGTTCTGGTTGTTACGTAATTCCCGGCATTAGTGGAGGCGGGGTTAAGTCGTTGCCTGCCATACCAAAGGTTGTTGGTTCGTCTCCCACCAGGGTAGCTTGTCTTTCACCGAGGGCATGGGTTTTCGTGTACGTTTAATTGATAAATGCTATGAAAATCCCGATGTTGTAGCCAAGTAGGGCTGTTTTCGGTGTTGTGGCAATAAAAAAAAAATAATAAATAGATGACTCTTTTGCTGAATAGGGTAGTTTCCTTCATCAAAAAAAACGAAATACATCGATTGCGATTCGTTACCCAACATTAGTGTATTCATAATATACAAATTATTTGGTTTTAGAAATCCCAGTTTAGACGAATGTTAATGGTCAATTTTAACCTCATTTGAAAAAGGCCAGATTGGCGCCCATGCGATGTCACTCCACGTGACGTCACAGGGACCTAGTTTCTATACGAGTAGATAGGAGTTTTACATCATCTGAGATTACCAATGCATGCATGAGGCACAGACTCAGGGAAACATCTCTTAATAATCTAGACTATTAAAAGACTATTAAAATTCCCTAAGGTCGGAAAGTTTTCTTCGTTTGATAAGGTATTACTAATCATTATTTAAGCCAAGCGCTACCAGCTAGCAGGGTACTCTGCTACCTGGTAGCATCCTGCGTCGTATCAGTGCTCAAAGCCTCGCCCCAAGGTCATCTCACTTGCGGTAGCGGGAACCAGAACGACGTCACTCGGAGTTTTCCTATCAGTCGTACATAGCCGTCGCGTTTTCGCTCGCTTGAAAATTTTCAATTTTCATTTAATCGCGAAAAATAGATATCGTCATTTAAAAATCTAAAAGCGTGAAATACGTAATCCAGGAGTAATAATAATTCGATCTAGGCAATAAAAAATCATAGGAAACCACCCTATTTTTATTTTCCAAGAGTGATCAAGATTTTTTTATCAAGTGAGCCATCTGCGTCAACTGACTGCGGCTATGGCGGCCTCCCTCGGTCACCTCCATTCTCCAGTCCAGTCGAGAGTGAATTTCCTGAGCTCAGCACCGATGCCCATTATGCGCGCTGAGCCGGGGATGGTTATCCTTTCATTGGAATGAATTCCCTCGGGGGAGTTAGGCAAATGGGTTAACGTGCGGCGAATGCTTCGTTCGCTAAGTGCAGCCGGTTTCAATTTCTCATATGGGGCATACGAGGCGCTATCCTCTTAACCGTATCGTAACCAGCTATTCTTGGACTTGAGAGTAATCCGCCAATTAAAATGTAGATCCATATTCCGTCACGTTTTCGGCTGAGGAATGCTTGTTTTCAATTTCCGGGGAATTTGAACAGCTATCATGCGTCCCGATGTTTGGCCGCTTACTAATTTAACTAATGAACTTGTGAACATATTTATGTTACGAAAATAGAAAATTTTAAAGTCAAGTTAGTAGTACTAGTCTCTCCTAGAGGGCGTCTAAAGGAAAAAATAACTGATTCTGAATACTCGACTAAAATAAATATATTTTAAATAATGTTGAACATTAAAGGTTAGATAAGCCCCATATTAAAAGGGCAATGTGTTGCGTTGATTACCTAGTCATAGGAGGTAAACATACCCCTCTACGTATGACTTGCTTTTCGGCAAATTTAGGAGAATGATAGTGTTCTCTTCATATGGACGCAGTGGCGGATCCAGGATTTGAGTAAGGGGGGCTAAGTGGGGGTTGAAATTTCAGCAGTAGTAGGGGTCGGAAAAAAATTACCAATCTATCTATTGTAAATTGGATACCCAAGGAGGGGGGGCCGTAGCCCCCTTACTCACCCTCCATAGATCCGCCACTGTAATATTTTTTTCTGTTTTACTTCCTGTCCAATATAACCCATCCGAAGCCTTGCCCTTATTACCTTCCACCTGTCCTTCGACTATTGTCGCCTTCTGGCCATCATGTCTTAATATATAGCCGACTAAGCTGACCCGTATTCTTCTTAGGGTTTTCGGAATACTTCTCTACTGCTGTTAACATCCAAGCCTCACATCCAGACAGTGTGTGTAGAACCTGATTGTTAACTTATTTCTAGGCTTGTATCGAGAAGTTATAAAGGATTGACACTTTCAGGTTCCGATAATGAGAAGTAGTTTCCATCATCAAAAAGAGTAGGCGGCTATTGGGGATAATGTGTATAACCGGACCTTCGCGTAGAACTGGAAAAATCGTAAAATCGTACCCTAAATAAGGTCATTCGTTCGTTAAGGGTAATCGTTCTACACATTAATGCTAAATACCCTTGATAATGTGTTAATATTTCTGCATAAAATAGTAAGCACTTCCAAAAATATTGCAAAATGTACGAGTTTAAAATAATTGTTTTAGTTGGTGCACTCATGACTAATGCAATCTGTTTCTTAGTCCTTATGATCGTTACATTTATCTAATTACCATTTACTAGGAATAAAATGCTAGGCTCTTTATTTATACTGGGCCATCTTGCTGCTCAAGGATTTTCTTTTATCCTCACCAGCTGTGGGAACCCGGGGTCCACTGACCAACAGCCTAACACGATATCCACTAATTTACCAAGTACTCCCTTACGCTTAGTTATGTAATTTACGTTCCCCCTTTCATGTTTTAAGCATGCTCTTTATGCTTTCATATAAATATTTGCTGATTTTGTGGGTACACAAGGTGATAAAGAAGAAGGGAGGTTAAGAAAAAGGCGCAAGACTACTGTTGAACACCTCCGACCAGACGAAGATGAATTGGAGAGGAGGGAGGCTAGCAACCAGAAGGAATTACGACCAGGTCGTGATGGATAGAGAGGGAATCTGTCCACAAATCCTTCGCCCGGAGAGACTAATGAGCGAAAAAGTGGCGAGAGTGGAGCTTAATTGGGTGTTTGGCGAAGAGTAGGAAGGAAGTGAGGAAAAGGGAAAGGAGAAGGGAGAGTTATATACATATGTTCCCACACAAGTATATGAGCTGAGCCACTTGTTTTCTGTCCTCGAGTTTTTAGCACCCTTTTCCAAGGCTGAAAATAGAGGGTAATATTACTCCGTTCGTAACTTTTCTCGAAAACGCTGTTCACATTACTATCGTTGGCACGATCGGACAAATCGTGCTAACTTCTTTACAACGATGATGGCAGTGCCTTAGTTGCCTGATTGATTGATTTTGGGGCTCATCGCTCCGTTGATTCTAATGTTGGCCTCTACCCTTTAGAAATTATGCTATTCGCCACGACCTGTGAACTTGAGTTTGTTTTTTTGTAGGAAACTCTTCAGTAAAGCGATAATATAGAAATTCATAGCAACTACTGTTGAACCGTAGGTAGTTAATTTGATTACTTCATCTTAAATGAAACTTTTTCGTAGTTTTTGTTGATGTCGTAGTTGTTACGTATTTGCCGGCTTCAGTGGAGGCGGGGTTAAGTCGTCGCCTGCCAAACCAGAGGTATCTGGTCCGCCTGGGTAATTGTCTTTTATCCAGGGCATGGGTTTTCGTGTAAGTTTAATTTATAAAGCTATGAAAACCCCGATGTAGAAGCCAAGTGGGGCTGTTTTCGGTGGTTTGGCAATAAATAAAAAATAAATGACTCTTTTGCCTTCTAACACCAAACGACTGAACCCTCTGTTACCTCATTGGGTAATGGAATGCAGCACGTTTCAAAATGGCATCCATATTCGTGTTATTTAGTTATCGTACAAATATTTATGAGATTCATTGGAAAAATTATCTTGTAGAAGCTCCTTGTCTTTAATTAGTGTTTGACATTTTTTTGCATTTTTCTTGCCACTTCTAATACCGGCGTCGCAGCGTAATATCATCTTGATTTGGCAGCCTTCTGAATTACAACATTTGACTGCCTGGACATGCACACAAATTTTTCTTTTTACGAAAGATAATCATTAACCCGATAATAATGAGCAAGGGGAGTAAAATTATAGCATACAATTTAGTGTAAGAAAAATGTGTTTAACATCTAAAATGTATCTTAACAAGCTTTGAATTGGCAGAAATGGTCTTAGCTTACCTAGATCAAAATCTTACTTATCGTGCAGCTGCCATATTAGAAAATCAGCCACCATGTTGAATTTCCTACGATGAATCCTTTTATACGCTATATTTTACTTAATATCAACTAGTGATGAAAACACCATTTTTGCATATAATTGTTTAACAAATTATGGAAAATAATATAAATAAAATGTAATAACTTTTACAACTGTAAGAGTATATGAATACTCTGTGTTCCGATTGTTATTTTGGAACTTTTAGGATTTTGGGCTGCCTTACCCAAAGACCATCCCCACCAATTTTCGGCTCGTTCAACTACTTTCCCAAAGTTGGGCGAAATTTGGCCTCTTATTCCTGCAGTAAGATGTAAACGTTTACATCCCGCACGCTTGCATATGTTCCCCCGTCCACACGTTCAAGGCGCACCGGGTGTTACAAATTTGAGGGTGCCATTTCGGACCCGGGGAACGGTGGGAGCGCAGGAACGGGTTGAAGAGGAGTCGAGACGGAGAAGATTCGTGGCGCCAACTCCGCAAGTTATTTATGCGAGTGGCCGACTGGGGGGGCGACGGTCGGGCGGCGAGGGAAAGCGGTGCACTGTGGGAAGGGTCGAGGGTGAAAGGCACCTTGGAGTGGTTCTCGAAAGGTGATGAAGTGGCGAAAAGGGTTCTCTCTCCTCTTCCTGCTCTTTTTTTTTCGTAAGGAATTGGTTAAGAAGGCGGGGGTAGTTGGGGGTTTGGCTGCCAAAAGGGTGGCCCAAAGTCTATGCTCACTCAGCCATAGAAATTCTGCGAGCAGGGAGGAAGTTTAAGGCTCATTGAGGCTTAGTTTGGTCCAAAATATACCCTTAACGGGCAAACACTTCTATACGACCCTGAGTGGGGATTAACGCCTGAGCACTTTTTAATCCGCTCTGTCTGGGGGATAATTTGTCCGAAGTTAGGGTTTTTTCTTTCTAATTTTATTCATCTGGAAATTTGAGTGTAGCCTCTAACATGCACTACCATTGCTTTGCTGTCTTTAAATTTATATTTATCATCCCGAATTCAAATTTCAATTCAATATTAAAAAATGGAAACGGACATCATCGAGGTAACTATCGTCCAATTTCATTAACATCGATTATTGGCAAGGAACTCGAGCATATAGTTGTTACGTGAAGTCGGCATAAACATGTAAATAGTTGGGACGACCTCCGCAATAAATTTAGGTACCACCGTGCACTTGCTCAGATTAAGTTCGGAGAAGCCTCATCATGAATTTCTTGTATAGTCGTAAGTTCCTCCAAGGCTGTCAGCACGGCTTCTGCAATGGTAGACCATGCGAGAAACAGCTCGCGCTCTCTCATAACGACGTTCTTAAATCTGGTGGATCGAAATGATAAATTGACTCATTATTTATAGATTTTAAGAAAGCTTATGACACGGTATCTCTCAAAATATTTTATGGAAATTACAGCCATGCGGATTAAAGGAAACAGTGGTAAACTGGATACGCGACTTTCTGAGTGATCGTAAACAAAAAGTAGTTCCTGATAGAATTAGCTCTGATGAAGGTAAAGTGACATCAGGTGTCCCACAAGGAAGCGTAATCGGTCCCCTTTTGTTCATTATATGCATTAGTTACCTCTGCTCCCGAATTAGCAGCAAAATAAGATTATTTGCTGATGATACTGTCATCTATCGTGAAATTAGTGATTACTTTGGCCTTGAAATTCTACATTTGGATTCAACGTACATTTGTGGAGTCAAGAGTGGAAACACGAACTTAATCTGAGCAAGTGCACGGTGGTACCTAAATGTATTGCGGAGGTCGTCCCAACTATTTCCATGTTTATGCCGAGGATGGTATTAACATAAAAGCAACAGACGAAGGCATGTGCCTGGGAGTTAGCATAGCTTCGAGCCTATCATGGGGAACACATAAAGGGATATCTGTGTATAGCTTCTTAATATTTATCGGTCTGCAATCATTATAAACCCTTGCACATTGAAGATTGATTATTTTAATGCCTTGCTTTAATTACTCTCCTTGGATGTGTATATCAATGCTACTTTTATATTTATTCAGAAATTATTCTATTTATGTAATGTTACGCTGTGTTTTGCCTTTAACTGCAAAATTAACCCATTCATTTCCTTTGTTATCGATGTGTATGATTATGCAACGAGAACTTTGAAGGGATCGGAATGAACTGTGAACTTTTTAAAATTAAAATACCGGATTTGTGATGGGTTATGATCAGAGAACTGATTCCGTTGACTTTTTTTTAGTAAACTGCGTTAAGGTTTGAGCTCCTGCCATCCCATTGAAATGTAGGTGTTTTCGGTCAAATGCATGCTTCCTATTTTCGTTTGCAGGCTCCGATGGCGTGCTTGAAGTTTGTCATCCGCATGATGAATCCGAAATCGGTTACCTTTGCCTCAAGCGGAGTTACCTTTAGTCATACCAGTCTGTTATCAACGCCGCACATGCCAGGAGACGACGATGACTCCACAGCTTTAGGAGAAAGCAGAAAACGGCCTTTGATCCTACAAGCGGGAGGAAGGACGTGCTTGGGATGGAAACAGCTGCATGACATGAGAATTTCAAGTGGTATTGTTGTGCTTGACGGCTGCGGAGGGCATCCTTAAATTTGGCTGTAAGTATTACCTTTCGTTTCAGAGAATTGTTTTTAGCACACTCTTACGGTCTATATTTTACAATCATTACGTTTTTATCATTTCACCTAATACAGGAGTGACTTAAACTTTTAACCCATTTCCGCCAAGAAAACTTTCTGAATGAATCTTCGGCGAAAGCATGTTTTTTTTAGTCAAAGGAAAGTTGAAACAATCTATGCAATGAATTTCCGGTTTTAGCTGTAATCTTGCTCGCACGTAATATACAGTCAGTAAACATTCATGTTGAATTTTCGTTTCGGACCCATCTCTTTCCACCAGTGGCCTTATTTCGACTGGCTTCAAAAATAACTATTTAGTGGGTTAAGTTATTGCAAGCTTTAATAATAATAGTATATTTGTGACAATTCCACAGCAAAAAGGAGCGCAAAAAGTTTTTACAAGACAACTTATATGGTTAGGGTGCCTCTAAACATTCTGTAAAAGACTACTCGGTTTATGTACTCGTATTAATGCAGGCAGTGCGTGCTTTTTTACTACATTGATCCAAAAAACTGTCCCAAAATTGTTTAATCTGTTTACATTGTTTAATCAACCTCTATTTGATCTTGCAAGATGTAATTTTACTTGATATTTCAAATGATCTTGCAAAGTGCATTTTTACTTTTGTTATTCCCAAACATTGTTTTTATGATAAATCACTCTACAATTACACTGTCTAGTGGCTAACACCCCGGAGATGTAGGGCTCGTTGGAAAATCCTTAAGGTGTACAAGCAAAATAATGCATTTACATGAACAACGAATTAATAAATTAGTGTAAAAAATGATAATAAATGCAAAAAATATGTGTACACACAGATTTAATGGATAATTAGAGCGAATGACAATTGGTAGAGTGAATTATTACAATAAAACAATATAATAATTGTATAGTAAAAAAAAGACAAGAGCAGCAATAAGTAGGGTGAATGAGAGTACAACAATACAGAGAATACAACAATCAATTTCTATATTATTACTATCAGGTTGGAGTTTATTACACTGATTTTTTTTTAGTTTGCCTAGCATTTGCAAGTTTTTAACTCGTAGGTGTAGAATGAAAAAGTTTACCATTGCTTCGTTAGTAATTCATCTGACCACTTTCTTCACGTATTATTTCTCCCCTTTTACCTCGGAAACCATCTCATTACTGGACTTATTTCATTTCATTACAATTTCATTTCGATTCCGATCACAAATTGCGCAAATTTGAAGTATTATTGTCCTAAAAAATATTGCCAAATTTAATACTCCATTGATTTTAGCAAAATATTATTTTATTCTTGAACTTCAGCGGCTCACTTTAAGTCACAGGGTACTTATTTTCTATATGTAGTGATTAGGCAATATATTTTTCGATAGTAATTCCTCTGACCACCTTGTTTACGCATTATTTGTCCACTTTTGCCTGGGAAACCATCTCATTACTCGACTTATTTCCGTTCCGATCGCAAATTGCGTCGCGAAAAACCGTTTCCTTGGTGATAATCGGGGGGGAGGGGGAGAAGAGAGCTGTTGTTTAGTTGCTGAGCACTCAAAAGTCGGAGCTCTCTTTTCAGTCAAGTCGCATTCGGTCCCAGGAGTGTGGCACGAGGCATAATAGCTGCGGAGGTGAATGGCGTCGTTAGGACTTGGCGAAAATAACGCGCCCCTCCCATACCCTCCTCTCCCTCACGGGGTTGAAGTGTGGCCTGACAGATGGCATCGCCGCAAAGCCGGCTCTACTTCCTTCCTTTTCGGCCTGCAGCCAGCGCTTCTTCCCACAAATGGCGTGATGGTTGCAATATCTACCTCCGCTTTATACCGTCCGCGGTACGATCCCCAGTTCCGTGACCGAATACATATTCGACCGAGTCCTGGATACCCTCCAGATAAAATACCCGCTGCACGTAGTGCTTGCACGCAAAAATTTTTCCCTCCGATATTCGTGAACACCCCTTCTGGTAATGCCCGTTTATTCTGGTGCGATTGAGGGAATTTTTGTTGTATTGCACTGTAGTTCATCTCGTAGTCAAGATTTCGAGAGCTTCTATAGTCATTCGGGCGCACACAGTATTTGACCCCAAATCGTGCTAAAAATTATTTTATCTCCGTTCAAATGTACTTTTACTCAGGGTTGCTGATCTTTCAGGGTGTAATATGACGTGTAATATCCTCAAACGTCAATGTTTTTGGTAAATCTTACTTTAATTAAAAATAATGCTAGCTAAAACCACGGTGATAATTGTTTTGTTTGCGCACTTAATTTTTTAAATCGTTTTGGTTTTTTAAAAACTCCTTGGGCCAACTTACTTGGGTTATTGGGATATTGAAACAATTGAAATAATTTCAACGCCATGAGGATGATAGTTTAAAATTGAAGTAAGTTGCACTTTTGTTACATAAGGAAAAATGAACTCTAATACACAAAAATGTAAAGCAAAGTATCAAGGCCCTACTCATGTATTAGAATGACGAGCTTATCTTGTTATCGTTAATTAAACATTCACCATACCCAAGATAGTGATGCTTTTTTCACATGGAAATTCATAGCGGCACGTTGCTTCAATTGTAAAACAAGGATAAGATTATAAAATGGAAGCAATTTTGCCAAAATAATGAACCCCTTGATATCGCGAGTCCTTTATTTCACATTCTTAATGTTTTTTCAAATAAGAGATTGCCAGTTGTTATTTATAACTTTACTCGTTTGGTTTTAATATGCGATCTGAATACGTCAAATACCTCTATTATGATGAATTACAAGTGTGTAATTTCCGAAAAATTGAGTTAATGAGGCATTTTTTGACCCGGCTAGACTGTGAACTTATTCACCTGGCCGCTTTTGCGATGCCTCATTCGTATGAAACTCATAGTGGCAATGATAGTAAAGCTGGAAAAACTATTCCTCTACTTTTTTCTCCTTCAGAAGTAGACTAAGCGGGCCATGAACGAAAGTATAGTACCATTTTCAACTTTTTATTACCCGTATCCATATTATTGTTACTTGAGTTACTAGATTTGTTCAATTACACTGGTCAACAGTGATTTTGTTGCCAATTAATTTTCAGTGAATTTAGGATAACTTTATGGCCCTGAATTCGAATATGTCATTTGTTTTGCTAGATTGGCTCTATTTATTGTTATAACGTACAATATGTAGATTAAAAAAAAACAAAAAAAACTTCAAAATATCAATTGGGATACATTGTGCACACAAGCAAATGAAAATGAGAAAACGTATGAAAATAATCACAAAATGTTTTGCTTGATTGGCTCTATTTATTGTTATAACGTACAATATGTAGATTTAAAAAAAAACAAACAAAAAACTTCGAAATACTGAGATACATTGTGCACACAAGCAAATGAAAATGAAAAAACATATGAAAATAATCACAAAATTTTTTGCTAGATTGGCTCTATTTATTGTTATAACGTACAATATGTAGATTTAAAAAAAAACAAACAAAAAACTTCGAAATACTGAGATACATTGTGCACACAAGCAAATGAAAATGAGAAAACACATGAAAATAATCACAAAAATGTTAATCCATTGTTCATTCAGCATGTGATAGAAAGAGAAAGAAAAATAACAGTCTTTTAAAAATATTGCAATTAGCATCTCGAAAAACTCCGCCTGTGTGATTTTCTGTTGTGTTGAACATCAGGACAGTCACGCTGAAGATTCCATCAGTAGTCTGCCATCATGTGCTGGTCCCATCTACCTTGATATCGTTCTTCCATCACCTGAAAATCTTGATAGAATCTTTCACCTTGTTCCTCGCTGTAGTCACCAAGATTGTCCGGAAATCTATCAAGATGGCTGTGGAGGTAGTGAATCTTAATGCTCGTATTTGCCCCCAAGGTTTTGAAGTTTCTGAGCATGTTTTTCACTAGTTCCTCATAATTATGTGCTTTGTAGTTACCCAAGAAATTCTTGACAACAGATACAAAACTGCTCCACGCAGGTGCTTCAATGCAGTTCATAACTTTAATGAATTCCAAATCATGCATAAGTTTCCGAATTTGGGGACCATCAAATATACCAGCTTTTAATTTTTCATTACTGAGTCCAGGGAATGATTTGCATATATATTTGAAACAGTCACCATTTTTGTCCAATGCTTTCACAAATTGCTTCATTAGACCAAGCTTGATATGAAGTGGTGGAAGAATGATTTTATCCCTATCAACTAATGGTTCTTTTAGGATATTAGCTGTTCCTACAGTAAAGGTGTCTCTTGATGGCCATGAAACTTTCTCCCAGTGATCATGCTTTGCTCTCCTGTCCCACATGCAGATAAAGCAAGGGAATTTTGTGTATCCACTTTGCTGTCCAAGCAAAAAGTTAACCATTTTCAAATCAACACAGATACACCATTGGTGTTGGTTTTAACGAAGTTTCTGGAGAATCATCTGGATATATTCGTACTCCTCATGAAGTTTTGTTGAGTGGCCAGTTGGAATGGATGCATAGCGGTTACCATTATGCAACAACACACATTTTAGGCTTCTACTTGAGCAATCGATAAAAAGCCTCCAGTCTTGAGGTTGATATTTTGTTAGTCCAAGTTTCAGTAGTATACCAGGAATATCACTGCAGTAAACAAGTTCATCTTGTTGACTGAAGTATGGAAGTAGATCTGCTTCTCTTGTCCGGTAAGCTGTGATTTTAGTTCCTGGTTGCAGGCAATTCTTCTCATTAAGTCTAGATGCCAAGAGTTCAGAAGACTGTTTAGAAAGACCGAGATCTCTTATCAAATCGTTAAGCTCTTCCTGACTGAAGAGCTGATGTCTTGTGGAGCTTCCTTCGTATTCACATTCACTACTACTAGTGTTCACGTGCTGCAAATCATCGTCATCTGAAGGGAGTAGTTTTGGCAGAGTGGTGAAGACTGGTACAGGAATGTCATCGTTGTGTGGTACTGATCGCCTTACTGATTCTAAATCGAGATATTCCCACTTATGCTTCTTGTAGCGATTGAAACCTTTTACATTGACCATGCAAAAATAGCAATCATTATGGTGGTTTTTTGGCTCTCGCCACACCATTGGCACTCCAAAGTTTAAACCCCTTCGTTTCCCATTAGTCCACAGTCGTAAAGACTCCACACAGCGTTTGCAAACTTTATGAGGAGCCCAATGTTTATCTTGGTCTCCCAGTTTAACACCAAAATATGCAAGATAGGTCTGTTTCACAAAGTCAGTAATGTTCTTCCGTTGTTCTTGCAGAGTGTATTCTCCACAGATATAGCAGAACTCATCAGGAGAGTTGAAACAACCTTTACGCGAAGAACTAATGTTAATCTATGAAAAGAATAAAATAAAATAAAAAATATATTTGCGAAAATATTGTAAATATGGTAAGGTGGAACTAATAGGACAATATTTATAACAATATTATCTATATGTTACATTTAACTAAGAATATAATGTAGTAACTAATCGCGACATACCTTTTTCTTGATACTGTGAACGAGAAATTCTTCACTAGGAAAACTTTTAATGGCTATTACACAAACTGCGTCCTCTCTCACGTTCGTCCCTCTCTCGACTGCCGTTGTTCGCTTTCGAAATTGGTATTTTCCAACGAAATGTCCAAAGGGTGGGTTACGTACAGAAATGAAAACACGAACTTAAGAATGGTTTGTGGACTGTATTACGATTGTGGTTCACATCACTGGATAGGTCACACTCGCTCGTCTGACGCCGCGCCGAAGACCGAGGGCTCCGTTCGTGACTCTGAGCCGACGAAGCCCGTAGAACAAAGCCACCTCTTGTCACGCCTGCCTCCACACCCTATCCCAATGGTCCCAACAGCCGTTCTGCGCACGACCCTGACCTTCACTGCAACAGTGTGACTAACTGATACTCCTTGAAATTGTGAGACACATGAGGGTGTCTCAAATCACTACCACGTCCCATAATCTCACCTTCTCCTCTATATTGTATAACATATAAGATATTACATTTGTACATACGGAGTTACAAAATATAAAATGAATAGGCACACAGAATTGAGGAATCATAAACGATTTACTGATAATTTAACGAATTAACGCTACATGTCATAGATAGCCTGTATCTAAGAAATTAGAGCCAATTGGGGAAATCCGTTTTCAGATTCAGATTCAGCACACCCAATATACCCAGTATTCGTTGAAATATCTCCGGCAACAACAAAAAAATTTTTTTTTGTTGAGCTGTGTTATCAAAGATAGTAAAATAGTTGTATCATAGCCAAAATAATGAACTACTAAGACATGGCAAGTTCTTTTGTGCAATTTATTCCAAAACTATTTTGGAGTTAGAGATTGGCAGTTGTTTTTAATAGCTTTACCGGTTGGATTTCAATCTGCGTTCTTAATATGTGAAAAACCAATATTATGACGAATCAAAATTATGTAACTGTTCGAAAAAATGAGTGAATGAGGTATTTATTTTGGGCTGGATGAACTTCAAAATTTCCCCACCTGGCCGCTTTTGCGTTTGCGCGCATTCCGTATTCGGTTGCGGTCACAGCATTGCGGTGTCCCGTTAACCGAATGAAATGGCTTCTAAAAATCTGATTTTGCAGCATTAATTGGTTGGATTCATTTACTGCCACCCATAAAATGCATTGATGCCTCTCCATCGCCACTGTTTCACTCGTTAAAAGTGCGGGATTCACACTCAACGGGTATGCAAATACAGAACGGGCATAACGAAGCCTCGCAAAAGCAATGGTCCAGTGGATACGTTAAGCTCATCCTGCTCTGTCGGTTGTTAAATAATGGGGATACGGGCTGGGAAACTATACCGGCATTTTATGACAACCTGCGCGCGGAAACTGAGACTGATTTGAAAGAAATCGTTTTTTTTTCGGCTCGCTACGTGCCTGAACGTCCTTTATGGAAATTGGATGAATCAGAGTGTAGTGACGATTCGCTTAAGTTACAAAGCTGAACGGGGAGCAATTGAAGGGTTTCAATGCATAAAAACAACATATCATTCATAGCTTTACCTCTAAATAAGAAATTTACTTTGTTAAATTTTGTGAGGCTTCTTTTGCGCAAATTTTTTAAATAACTTTTAAAGTTTATCATAGTTACGTCAATTTAACGCGTTTACTTAATTTGTGGAATATGATAAACGATATCACTCATTAAAAATAATAACCATATACAATTTGCCTAAAAAATGGTTCTATGCTAGGGATGAGATAATAATCAATCAGATATGAAAAAATATTTTTATCTTCTCAAAGATTTCCGAGAATAGTTCGGTTCGTAAAATACAGCGTACGTTTAAGTGCGGATTTTTTTACGTGTTAATTCATGTGAAGTAATACATTATGAAAATTTTATGTAAATGGTTAACTTTTAACATTTGATTACCTGATGTTACTGCCTCACATAATTTCAAGTTCGCAAATGGAAGTATATGAATGCCTGGACTCGATATTTTACTATTGAGCTTTTACCCTAATATTCGCCGTGATGTTGTCCAGTTACTCTAGAAACAATAATACGGCTATGGGTTATCGAAAGTCAAAAAATGGTCCAATGCCATCAAATACTGTGGAGGGGCACTTTTTATGGGCCCACTTAATGTACTTTTGAAATATAAAAAGCGGCGGCAGACCTTTCCTAGGCCTTTTACAGAAATAATTTTTGGCATTCAAATGACTATAAAACTTTTCCGATGACTGTGAAAAATCCTTTTCATATACGACTCAAAATTTATGCTAGGTGTCGAATTCATTTCCATTGAAATCCTTTCTTACATAAAACATAAGTACTGGAAGAATTTACTAAGGGAAACTCACCAATTGCATTAAGCATAAGCATGAGAGATGTAGGTACTGAGATCAAAAGAGGGTGTGAATGCTGAAAGCAATTCATGCCATGGTTATTGTGTCTGCCAAAACAAAAATAAATCCGATGGTTGTTGGAAGACGTTTAAGAGGAACACATACTAGTTGCTGCATACTATTACAGAATTTTGCCGGTTTAAAAAATAAATCGATCCAATACGATTCACGGGGCGATACTCAAGAGGTATTATGCAAAATAATCTCAGGGTCCTCAAAGAAAGTAATGTTTCTGTGAATGGCTATTTAATATTGTAGCGGAATTGATTGTTTCATTCAAGACTTCTGGAGAAGAGAACTGTTTTGTGTTTTGATATTTCGCACTAGTATAAGGAATGCATTGCCCCTATATTACTTTATTCATAATTGAGAAACCTTGATAAAGCGTTTGAAAAAACTAACCATTCAGAAAACCATTGTCTTAGTAAATTGACTTGAAGAAAACACTGAAGCCCCATGCGCCTTCGAGAATCCATCGTCAGCTAGCGGTCTTCTTTACGCGGCATATTATTTTGCTACCACTCATTGCCTTACAACGGCTCCAGTTCATATGTTCGTAAGTGTGACTGTTTGAGATTAGGCTCATGAACGTTTAAATTGACTATAATCATATTTGTGGGAGGTAAAACTTGTAGCGTAGACTACAGTTTGTTCAACCACAAAGGCCGATTGTCAGAAGTTGAAAATGTAATTATATATTATTTTAAAACTCTAATTGGCTAATAAAATATACTGGATCATAATAGCTCAATTCATCTGCATCTATATATTAATCCAAAAGCCTGGATGTGTGTCGGAGAATTTTCTGTTGTTTGTAATCTGTTATTAACCTTAAAGGCAGAACAGAGAAAGACAATTGTTGCGCCAAAAAAAAGTTTGCACTTAGGCAGCATGTAGGTCACACGGTCCCTCGTGAAGGCGGGCATCTACCGTACGTGGCATGTTATTGCGGCCCACTCACTGCCTTCAAAGCAACCCCAGTCAGTCCGCACACTTTCAATGCGGCTGTTTGGCTCCGTGGTCCAAAACTACCTTCATTGGCAGTCCGGAATTTCCGAGGAATAACAAAACCGTGGACTCTGGCCCACAATTCATTCGTCCACAATGGCCAACTACAATGTCCCTTTCCTTTCGCGCAGCTAGGATACGCCCTCGCTGTCCTCCCCAACCCCCAGCTATCTTGCGACGAGCCACGCGATTCCGCGTTTCCATTTATCATGCGCCTGCCCGGCTGTCAAGGGGAAAATGTCTTTCACGTCCCGTCCGATTGTGTTACGAGCTCCTCACAGCGGCCGTCTCATCAACTAAGCGCGCACACCTGGCATTGTGCGGGTGTCCAATTTCGGCCTCAGGTGGCATCGCTTATGGTCACTTGTGGCTGTGGTACGTGTGGTTTTGGTAAGATTACGAAAAATGCTGTTGGATTCCATCCTCTCTGGATTTAGATGGTGCTAGGAAGCAGAGGGAGCATTAAAAAAGCGCGTAGTGTCTGGAGGAATGAAGGGAATGAGTTCTTCCTATTTATAGCAAGGAAAAAGTGAAGCCATGGTGCTAAGGAGGAATAGAATTATATATATTTCCATTATTTTTATGCCCAAATTCTTAATGATGTGGAAAAATTAATTAGTCTTGGGAGGGAATTTTATACGAATGGGGATATAAAGGTTAAAATAACAAGGAGATTGTAGAAAGAAGGGAATCTTAATTTAACGGAAAAATAAAACGAGAAGATTCTACGTGATGAAGTGGAAATTGTTCACATTGAAATAATAAAATTCAATTTACACAAAAATATGGCTCATCTGTCATTGAACAAAAAATGACAACAAAAACAAAGCAAAATATGCATGTAAGTTATAATTTGTCAATAAATACTTGCTGAATAAAAAGATGGGCCCCGATATAAAAGTGAAGGGGTACTAGAATTTAGTCAAGTTTAATGATAGTCGTCAGAACATGGCTAGAAAATTTAAAAATATGCGTAATAAATACAAATATTAGGAAAGATTTGAACCAAAAAAGTTTAAACTATAATGTAGAAAAGAAAAAATTTGATGGCATGTTGAAATTGAGTAAGCCTTTTGCTAAGAATAGTGGAGGGACTTCAGATAAACAGAAAAATAACCTTGGTAGGAATTACATGTAGGACAAGGATGAGATGGTATAGTTGTGGGCTGGAGAGCGTGAATTAGTTAGGGCCGCTTTGGCTTCAACTGAAGGAAGGAAAATGGTGAGAAGATGGAAATAGATGGAGGACAATCCGCAACACCCAACCCAGCAGTAGATGAAATGGAATCCTGGAATGTATTCATGTTAGCGAAGCTAAAAGAAAGGAGGAGAAAAGTATGGGAAGAAGTAGAAGGTTCCGCAAAAGTAGGGTAGAAATATCCATGATGAAAGAACAGAAATGGTTATTTCCAAGTTTTTTAATTCCAAAAGTCGACAACCGACCATGGTTTCAACATTTTGTGTCATCTTTTCTTACCTTGGACATGACACAACGTGTTGAAACCATGGTCCCTTGTTGGAATTGTTAAAAAGTGTGGAAATTACCATTTGTGTTCTTTCATCATGGATATATCGAGCTTTCTCCAAATCAAGCCAAAAACGAATTTATACGTAGGGTAGGAATACTTTTGAATTTAAAATCTATGGTAAAAAGTGAAGGGGCACAGCGTGGTGCGTAGAATGGTTGGTAACAGACACAAATCTCCTGTGCTTGTGTGATAGCTGAAGCCCCCGTGCAATCTCTCACAAGAATTCGAGCTTTAGGACGTAGGTACTATAGGAAAAGGAATTGGTCTGCTATGGTCTTAACGCCAAGAGGACGGCATTGGTCATTTTAACCCTTATACCATTATCAAAATGAAATTCTACTCTCATTTTCCATCCAATCCCTCTGAAATTTCGCGGCATTGTGTATAATTACTGACACTCTGTTAGTAAGGAAAGTGTCGCAATGTCTCGTAGAAATGTTTATGATGGATTTAATGCCTAGGGTAGGTTTGGGTCATTTGCTCATTAGGTACCTTTTATTGTGGGCCAGTTTTCCCTTCATTTATTTCTGCACACACAGGATATATATTTGTGGATCAAATAAAACGTCAGAATACAAAAAAATTATATTTTTAACCTTTTTATTCCATTCCTACACTATTGCATAAATCACAATAATTAAACCAATCCATGGATTCAACTACGAGGTGCAGTTTTCTCAGGAGTTTTATTGACACGAAGTTTTATTGATTCCCTCCATTATGGAATGATCCACTCTCGATCTCAAAAGTATTCCAAAGAATTGGGAATTTTGATGACAGAAAATGTTCATGAAGCTGGAAAATATGAGTAGAAATACAAATGTCCGTGCTAAGTTTCGGTAAACTCTCTTCCTCCCAGTGTTTGAGTGAAGAATAAGCTCACAAATGATCTAGTCCGGTGTGAATTTTATCCTCACATATGCATAGAAGTCAACCATCGGCTTCTGTATCTGAGCAAGTGCGAAGGTGACGAGTAATCAATCACATGATTTATTTAGCGTAATTGTGAGAGCTTGATTGAAATCTGGCGCATTCATAAACGGCATGCGACGAGTTGGGTTCTTAAAAATCTTTGCCAATATAATCAGCTGCGGTTCATTTTCAGTACCGCTAAGTTCTCGCCGTCTGCTGCGTTTAACATTCAGCTAAAATTTAATCGCTCTTTAATTTTAGGTCTTGTCAACCAGCAATTTGACTCTCTACCGCACTATCAATTTAAGTTTCAAGTACTTACTGTAATAAATGCCTTAGGTCCGCTATCACAATATCTGGATAGCCTTACCTGAATCACGACGAAGCCAAAACTCTAGCCTGAGAATATTTTAAAGCTATAGATAAAAAGGCGAGTTAGTTCAGAACAATTTTTAGTTTAAGTGGTGATCCTACATTGAAGTACTCGTTAACCGCAGTTTTTACGCTCCGCAGGACTTTAACTAGCCATCATAGAACCGGCCCTAGTGAGATACACATATTTCGGGAAGAAATAAAAAAAATAAAAAACTGGAATTAAAAAGTTTGGGTAACGTATTATTGAGCAAACTATTTAGCGAACAATAATCTCGTAGAAACCGTTTCTTGGCGTATTATTTTGGTAAATTTATTTGATAATTAACCTTTAAAATCCATGCTTCCATCCAAGTTACTGGAGGAGTTATTAGGATGTATGCCATCTGGTTTATCTCAATATATTTAAATTGCAATATAATTTATTTTCCTTGGGTTTTGGCAATGGAGAGTAACAGGCAAAAATATACTCAGCTATATTCACTAAATATTCGTTCAATCCTTTGAATTTCTCATATTAAATTGAAGGATTCCGCGAATACTGTATGACCTACAATAAATTTTCTACGGGAAAATCGGTTCATGCGAATGCAGAACCGTGAGAAAAAGGTTGGGGACCTTATTGCTGGTGAAGCTTGCAGGAATGGTTTAAAGGAATGGTACCTCGGAAATAGTGAAGAAGGGGCAGGGCCTTGCTCACTTTTCAGAATGTTCTTCGACTTTCATTTCGTTTTGGGAGAACGTCTCCGATCCTATTTCCTCCTCCGTAAACCTCTTAACTTCCCTTTCTCTACTTCCTCGTTTGCTCGTTTCTCCGGCTGCACTGCTACAGATTACCGTTTCCTAGCCTTGCTCACTTGAACCACCCCATCGCCTCCATTCTTGTGGTCCCCGCCTCAGGAATTTCGTCGTGAGGTGAATGAAATTTTGGTTTCGTCTTTTTCGAAGGTCAGAATTTATTATGAATATTCCAGCAAAATACAATTCGATTCGAAGATAGTAAAAGCTATTGGTGTGATCTACCGGGTAATATCCTTCATGGTTGCCGATGTTTCGGGGTACGAGTCGTACTCCATCCTTAGGGGTGAATGTCGTTTCTCGGAAAGTGTTCTTCTTATATAGCGGTGCCGGGATAGTGTTCTCGTCTTATATAGCGGTCCCGGCACCGCTACATAAGACGAACACTTTCCGAGAAACGACATTCAGCCCTAAGGATGGAGTACGACTCGTACCCCGAAACGTCGGCAGCCATGAAGAAGATTACCCGGTTGAGCACCCGAACAGCCTTCATTACCAGCATACGCCGGGAAAGCATCAGATCTTCTTTCGATTCGAAGAGATTGCTAATAAAATATCTGTAAAAGGTTATGAAGTATTGGCGCTGATTTATTAATTTATTCTACTAGTGAAACCTATCTTACCGTATTAATAATAATGTAAAAAAATTATATTACTCAAAAAAAGAAAAAAATAGTACAGTGTAGTAACATGATTACGTAAAAAAATGGAGTAACTTTAGGTGTCAATCAAAAAGAACCGGTTTTATGGATACCATCATTTACCAAAAGGACATCCACGGGTAGAAATATTTTTACACACTGCATTTCAATTTACAGTACATACATAAATTGTATGGTGTTACATCAAAGGAATTAATTCTGCATAATTTGATTGTTTGAGGTGTAACTTGTAAGCTCTAAGTTCTTCTTTTTAGTCTCCATAATTTTTCTTGTGAGCAACCTAGACTGTATATATATCTCATATATAATTATATTTTTTCATATATAATTATTTTACATATATATTTACATACATGAGATATAATTTTTCTATTTAATTAAAGAATCCGGTAATGTTTTGTGCAAAGTTTATATAGCGTACAGTTAGGTATAGGTAAAATATATCCATATTTAAAATTTCCGATTTATTGCTTTGAATTTCATCAATATTCAGCGGCTCTCTTTAGCGCGTGATGGTCATAAAATCCTGAGATGCAAGTAAATACTCATATCCGTTGGAAATTAGTTACTTCTGAAATACGAATTAATGAGAATAAATTTAGTTACTATTCTTTTTTAATCATATCACAGGAGTAGCCGGGGGTGGATCCAGGATTTTCCAGGGAGGCGCAAGAGCCTGACAGGCAAACGATCTTTTCATACTTTCAGATCTCCAACAAGATACACCAGTTACTGTACCAGGTATTCTCTTTATTTTAACATGAAAGTTATTTATATGGAATTCAATGATTGAGGCTCCGTACTACACAAAACAAAACGAACTTAATGATAACAGTATGAAATATTTTATATATTTTTTTAAGCGTCGGGGGAGGGAGTTATGTAGAATTAATTCCTTTGATGTAACACCATGCAGTACATGTGTTTACTGTAAATTGGAATTCTCTGTCAAAAATATTTCTATGAGGATGACCTTTTTGTACATGATGGCAGCCATAAAACAGGTACTATTTAATAGCCACCAAAAGTTTCTCCTGTTTGTACGTAGTCAAGTTTTCATATTGTGCCATTTTTTATTTTTAGGGTGATATAACAATTTATTACTATTGTAATGGCAAGATGAAGTTCAGGAGTGTAAATAAGTAGTGAATTAGAGCTAATATTTCATAACCTTTTACACATATTTTATTGGCAATCGTGCCTCTTAATAGGTACGCTTATAGGAGTAGGATAAGTCTTCTTTCGAAGTTTTGGATTTTCACGAAGTAAAAGCCGAATCGATTGAATTCATAAGAAACGCTAGTATAGCGATTAAGGCTAAATTATACCGGACTACCAATAAATAATTTTCCGTGAAAAGTTACCAAGGATGTGTATTTTTATTTCAACATGGATTTTCACAATGTAAAAGCCGAATCGATTAAATTCAAGTCTTCTTTCTTTTTTCTGTGGCTTTTAGCCTTTCGTGTCGTTACTCTTCGTTCTTTTCGTGTTATCGACGGTTGGCTCCAAATTGTTAATATTTCATTTATGTTAATATTATGTTTAAGCTGCTCAAAAAAATGTGTATTTTTTTCTTAAGGGGTATATCTCCAGCACAATATATAAAGTTAATTCATTCATTCTTTCATTGCTCCTGTTATTTATACCTCTGTAATGCATAGTTGGTTACTTCAATAGGACATAGCCGGCGGCTATCAGAGATGGATATCGTTGTCCTTTTCGAATGGAGAGACGTCGTCCTTCTTCATTCTGCTCTCTGGCCATTCTTTGCCGCTGTCACATTCCCTCCCTATCCCCTTCCCCTCTCGTCAACCCCCACCAACTCCCCCTGCCCCCGGAGGCGAAACTTGTCATGCATCCGCTCTCCGTAGGATCCCCTACAACACTGTCATCCCATTCCCTCGTATTTCCACCTTCATTTTCATCTGCCACAACTCCCCTCTCTACCCCTCCCCACCCAAAATCCTTTAGTTCTTTAAAGTTCGAGTTCTGAAGACAATATTTTTTCTTTCCTTCCTCCGTCGCCGTCCTCGACTTCCGTAATCATGAGTAAGCTACGAAGTTTTTTCTCCTATGTTCACTCTCTGGCTGTGCTCCGACTTGAAGACTACCTATTTATTGCACTCTATTTCTTAACTTGCTTCGTATGCTTGACTATTACATCGATGGTGTCTTTTAATTGATTTTTAACGCACTTTCTAACATCGGCTCGACTTGAATTTTTTAAGTACAGATCAGAATCAGATGACAATGCATTCTAGCACTATGCCTAGGCCTTTAGAGGCAGTGTGAGTTATTTGACCATAAATGAGTGAATTAATTTCTCATCTTCAGGGTAAGTAACAAGAGTTAAATTCTTAACAATCATAGTGGGATATAACAGGTTTAAATTTTTGAAGAGACGAATTTTTTCAATATATTTATAATTGTTGTTTGCAAGTTGATTTTAAGTACCTTCCCTTGTTTTATTCTTTGCTGTTTCGAACATTGTAGCAGGTAGTTATGATAGCATTATTGGCCTTACTTTTATAAATAAATTAAGAAAATAAAATTAAAATTGACTGAGAAAAAAATCACATTTATATTCCATTACTAGAAGTATGGAAACATAAAAGAAATATAGACGTCATTTGCAATAAAAGGCAAAAAAACTGGGTGAATGGTTTACAATATTTGGTTTTGAAATCTATAAATTATATCAAAATTGAGAAAAGCTGAAAGGAACGATAGGGAATCCTATTTCCCCATAACTTTCAAGTGAATTTCGAATATTTCTGCTAATATTTCATTTCCAATAAATTTTACACGCTGCATTACCTTTTATTTTGCTTTTGGGGGCACTACTAAAATTTTGTTTGATGCCTATGTACTAAATTCCGAGTTCGCGATAAGCTATGCTCCTTCTATTAAGTTTTGAATCCATTTTATGATATTTTTTACTTTAAAATTTACGGAAACATTTTCAGTTGTAACTAGATTTTACTTTTCTCACGGAGTTTTATATAATTGGAGTATAAACATGGTCCTGCCTCGACTCAGGAAAAATGTTGTTCTATGAGTTTTTTCGCGGAGGGAGAATTCCTGCCTGGCCTTGTCTTGCTTCGTAATAAATTTTATTCTTTTACCTACCCACGATCTTATTTTCTTCTCAAGCATCGACATAACGTCGTTTTCTTTTCGATGTCGTTTGTCTCTTTGCTACTCCCGCTCATTCCAATTCTTCACCGAATCCATTCTCTTCCAGATTCTTTTTTTTTCTCTCTCCACCGGAAGTATCCTCGTCTGTCTCCCGTTTCGGGTCGGGGCCCGTAATTTTTATCTTGTTCGACCTCGTTTCTCCTCGTGACCGTTGTCCCTGTTGCGTTCATGCGTAGTCTTTTTTTTTAATAAAAAAAAGAAGTTCCGATCCTTGACAGAGAGGGCGGCGCTGTGACTGGAAAACCAAAGCCTTCAAAAACTTTCCCTTTTTATTTCTTCACCCCTGTCTCATTTTTGTGTCCCCCCGACATTGTTTTCCTAACTTTGGCGTCCCCGTGTCATTTTGTTTCTTTTTATATCTCGAACGTGAAGCGGCTTCGTGAATGCTTCATTTCTTAGACAAGTCTCGCGAGCAAATACCTACCAGTACTACTGCCATTCTCTCAGAATGACATTGCTCGTAGATCATCGTGGAGGAAAGCGTAAATAATCGATTTATGCAGGGATGGATCTTCCTGGCAGGCTTCCTTATTTTCAGTAGCATAGATTACTATTGACGCTATTGTTAAGGTTCATGACATGCTTTTTGTGTTGGAATTGAATCATTTTTCTTATTATTTTCCTCGTCGTTTTGCAACCAGACTTTGAAATAGTAAATTTTCCTAGATTTCCAGGCAAGTTAGAAAGTTCGGGAAATTTGTCACCTATTTTCCTTAGTGACTGCGTAGGTTTCCGCGGTGTCGAGGTTCCAAAAAGGTAGCACAGGAAGAATGGATATTTTTTTTTCCTTAGTCTTCACTTCAAAGCTCATTTGAGAACTATATTAAATTTCAGTGAAATATACATTTAATCGATTTTAGTGCATTTTATGCAATGAATTACGGTTCATTTGGAATTTTTTGGCAGCAAATATCATCATTTTGCATGAGATGAACCATACAAATGAGGTAAACCATCTTTGCTAATTATGCTTCTAGAAATTTATTTTTGCCTACACATCGTTTGGTTTATTTTCTTAGTCACATATGAAATGTTGACCCTGTGGTTAAGCTTTTTATTCCTCCAACTTGTCTAATTTTTGTATCTCTCCAACATTATTTTCGTAACTTGGGAGTCCCCGTGTGATTTTTCTTTTTAATTTCGAACGTGAACCGAATTCGTCAATGCTTTATTTTTGAGATAAGTCTCGTGAGCCAATTCCTTCGAATACTACTACTACTCACTCAGAATGGCATTGTTCGTAAATCATCTTGGAGACATACGTGAATAATTGATCTTTACAGGGATGGATCTTCATGACAAGCTATAAAGTTCGGCAATTTTCTCGTCAATTTTTTCAGTTGCTAGATAAATATTAACACCATGTTTGTTCTTTATGGCATGACTTTTATGTTGGAGTTCAATCAATTTTATTATTATATGCCACATCAGGTTACTTAGGAAGAACTAATTTTCCTCAAATAATTTTATAAGTTTTCCAGGCAAGCTAGAAAGTTCGACGAACTTTCCTTTTTTTCGGTCTTTGCACTACAAATCGTTTCAGGGGATTATTAAATTTCCTTGAAAAATACATGCTATAGCTATTAGTATATTCCATGCTATGAATTATAATTAATTTGGAATTCTTTGTCAACTAATATCATTTTAGGGAGATGAACAAGTATTGCTCAATATGCTACAGGAAATATTTCTTCGTATATTAATATCGTTTCGATTCGTATTTATATCGCTTGACTTTTATTTTTTTAGTCAACGGTGAAATATTGATTCTATGTTTAAGCTTTAAGACAAAACTTTTATAGGAATAGTAACCATTTTCTCATCAGGCCGCTTTGGGAGAGCAATGTTTCCTAGAATAAAATTAGCTTTGAAAACGAGGCCTTCTTTTTACAAATTTCCGCGTGATAAACTCATTTATATACTATCGAAATATGATTTTTTCGTTGCAAGAGACTTAAATTAATTAACCCTTAATTTAAAAAAATAAGAATTGAAAAATAATACGTTCCTAAATATAAAATGAAATTAATATAAACTAGGTTCAGCTTCTTTTTCTCAAGTGAATTTTTTTATGCATGTATGGATAATGGAATAGTAAAAATAATCTACTATTTTTGCCGTTATTAAATCAAATCCGTTGATCATTTTGGAAGTAAACAGAGAAGGTAAAATAAGAATAAATAGGATTACATACTTAATGAAAATTTACTAGATGTAAACCCTTTTTTTACTCCATATTTGATGGATGTATTAAACCCACGCAGTTGGGCGGATTTATTGTTGGCAAAATCAAAGTGAGGGAGTCAGGTAATAACATTCTTTTTCCAATGCTTTTCTCCCAATCATGTAATTTCGGGAACTCTCGGTTTAAAAATAATTACATGTTTGGTGTTCGGCGTATCAAACTAATCATCTCCGGTAGTTGACCACTCGAATACACTTGTGCCCAATCATGCATTTGGCAGCAGCCTCGTGGCTAATGACAGCTGAGCGGAAGTACGTTTGGCGTTTGGTGATTGCCATAAATTGGCACGTGTTATGCATTGACGTATTTTGTCACATGAGGCCCCTTGATGACTTGTGTCAATTGATGCTTTGTCGATGCTCATTTGAAAAAGATGAAAGGAGAAGGACTCCCTTCAAAAACAGCCACCAGGGAGGCGTAGTATGATTGAGTGTGGAGAATTGGCTAAAATTTGGTCCAAATTGGCTTCCGGTGGCTTTCATTATTACACGGCAAAGCATTCATTTTGGGACCCGTCGCACAGAAAAAATTGAAAAGCGCCATATAAATGTTTCGCCTTGTGCCAAACGACAGTGAATTAGGTGTAATGGCTAGGGTAGGTACTTGCTTGTCTGAGTAGTTAGTTACTCCTATGGAAAACCAGTGAATGAAGGAAAGTCGTGCGACGCTGGTAAAATTTACAAAAAAGTGGAAAAATCATATATTCTATATAATTTTTCTCATCCTCGTACACGTAGGTTCTCATAATTATTCATAATTCACCTGCAATGGCTTAGACCTAGGATAGCTTTACTCGAACAAGGTAAAATAGGCTTTGCAATCTGTCAATACTAGCTATGTGCATGAATTTCCTGGCATCCTATAACTCTTGCATGACTAACTTTCTATTTTAGCTTATTTTTTATTTTCTATTGCTAACAAATAGTTTTATTGCCATTGTAGCACGTTCTTATCCTTAACACTCTCCTAGTTTCTGGTCTGCCCGCGTGTCTTTGTCCATATCTACATCTACATAATACCCTTCAAGCCACCTCTAGGGTGTTTGGTATGGGGGTGATTAATCACCGGCATACAGCATGCAATTGGACTCCCACATTCACACCACACGATCCAAAAACGTCACGTATATGTACTAACAAATTCTACTACCACATGGTTAGAAGTAATAATAAAATTCATAAACATGCATTTAGTTATTAGGCTACACTACAAGTCAGCTAATCTATTTGTGAGTTCTAATGCTGCCATCATAATCTCTTATTGATCGTGGAAAAAAGACATTCTGAATCTGTCTATTATATAGTCTATCTCTCTTTTTTTTATTTGTATGATCTGATCTTCCGAACAGAAACGTGCTCCTTACTGACCATCTGATGAATTTTTTTCCTACTTGTATGCTTTTTTTTTCATTTGCGAGTAGATTCCTCTTTTTGTAGAATGATCTTTTCGGCTGTGCTATTGGTCTTACGATTTATCTCTTGTTTCGCAAATCGCTGGTCAATTTTTTTCCTAGGTAGCAAAACCCTTTCACCTCTTCAGCCTTTTGTTTTCCTAATTTTATGTTAGCTCCAGTCTTGTCTTTTTTGAAGCAAACTAATATCTTTGCAATATTTTCCAATTTTCAGCTGATATCTGGCAGTGGCTCCTATCATATATAACAAGGCCTTCTCCAAATTATTCTCGGTCTCGAGTATGACTGCTATGCCTTTAGACAACCGCACGATAGTAATTATTTTCCATACATATTGAATCCTGGGACCTTCTCTTTGATTTTATTGATGGTTTTCCAGATGTAAACATTTAAGGCGACGGAGGACAATGCACACCCTTCTGTTACTAATTTACCTATTCTTGCTTATTCGCAGTTGCGTCCAGATCATATCATAGCTATTTGATTTCTTTATATAACTTCACTCGGTTAATATTTTTATTCCCGCTTGCGTCAGAGAAAATATGCTTTATAAGCATACTTGTGGTCTGACGATAGGTTTCTCTATCTAATTGCCCTTTCGCAGGTTTTTCACGCCCCCCTTCTTGTGTGGGTGTTTTCCTGCAGTGGGTTTTTTCCCAATAAGGACGGCAGTCAATATCCTTAGGTTTTTCCCACGTTCACTTACAACTTTTTACACTTGGTTAATGGTAACTTTTTTAACTTATAATTTTATTTGTTGATTGAAAATGGAAAAAAACTTCTATTTCTTTTTATGTAATTACACTGCATTTAATTTCATGGGCAACTTGATAATGTATTTAACTGCATATATTTCATGTTTGACGAGGGGTTAGATGGAAGATTGGACATTCTAGTCCCAATCTCGCCCAATAGAGACCTTTATTATTATTAATTATACATTTAAAAAATCGATTCATAACTATATTTCGTTACTTTTAATGCAGGTAGCTTTCCATGTGTTTGGATATATTTTCACGCTCTGTATTGAAGATGTGTTTCTTACCCCTTCCTTGGAATTGAGATGACGAGATTTCCTACTTTCGTCGTTCATTTTTTATTCCTCCATCCTCCGACCTTTCTCGCCCCGCTAGTTTTGCACTCGACTCTGAAATCTCTCACTTATTCCCTTTTTCTTTGTTCCATCCCATTTTCTATTCCTTTTTCGGTACGCTATGACTATCTCCTCGCTTTCTGTCCTTTTTTGTTTTTCATTTCACGTTCTTCACCCACCCGCAGCGAGTCCGCCTATTCCCATATTTGCAAGGCGTTCGTCGTAACAGCTTGCCGACTATGGATCCCTCGGAAGGCTGAGATTTAGAAGGAATTGTTCGTTGAACAAGGTGTATTGTATTATTTTATAATACATGAACTTGTTGCCGAAGTGGTTGGAATTTTGTCTCGAACGTTCTCAATTGATAGCTACATTTTTTTTCAGTATAATCAATTCAATGTTTTGTCGAAGTTTTTACATCCAATGGTTATCCGACCTTTGCTATTTCTACAAAGTATGGAATAAAGTCCTTGCTCGTTCATTTAAAAGTTCATTTGCTACGGATGTGAAGATGAAGGTATTTGCTTTTGTGCTATTCCATGAAATGTTACCGCGGTAGAAGCATCTGCATTTATTTTCTTTAAATATAATTTTTCATTCCTCGGGTAAAAGTGGTAAAGGATGTGGAGGATAAGGATTATGTAGCTGTTGACATACTAGCTGATAAGAGATTTGATTGATTTCCGCGTAAAAACCTGTATTCAGTTTGCTACTGTTGATAATGAAAGGATTTTTCCGCCATTCTATACATTTTTTACTTCTTCTCACGTAATTATTGAGCTTCTAAGCAATCGAAACACTATTTTTCACAAAATAATTGCTGATAAAGAGAACTTCGGAGCAATTATGTCGCAAATTTTCTCCGGAATTCGTTCAGTGATTGTGAACGGTTTTATGTTGTGAACAGCAAGGAGTCTCTAATGTACCAGAATATTGCAACAATTGGCTTTCATATTAATTAAAGAAATATAAATATATCTATGCTTCTCCTCTGCTGTAGGGTGTTCTATACTAAGCGATGTTCAACATGATTGAATCAAAGACGAATGCATATGAGATGGCGATACTGGCCTTGGTTGTGAGGTCACTGGCATTCCTTTTCCACTTCACAATGACCCCTTTATACATGCCATTTAATAGCAATTTTTTATATAATTTATCCCCAGCAGTGCATCTCTACTGCAGTCTGCAAATTATTTTCACCATCATGATTGATAACCATACAGCTCTATATGGATAAAAACAATCCAGCTGCACAGGAAATATTCTAATGAAATTTAAGTCGTCAATAAAAGTGCATGGCGATATAATGGCGCAAATAATTTGCATTTATAAGAAGTGATGATAAATATACAACCAGTAATCACCCCTCACCATCCGCATTCGTGCTTGAAGGGGTTAAAACACCCTTTCCGTCTTTTTTCACCCTGATTCCAAAAAAAATAATCAAAGGGAATCCGCTTGAAACGCATCCAGGTCACATTTTCAAAGCCTCAATTTTTGTTAAGACTGACACATTGGCATATTTTCACCCCTACCTCTCAATCTTTCGGTGCGGGTGACGTGGATCGTCTTGCATGACGTTGGCATCCCTAGCATCCCCGCACATCACTCCACCAAACTTCTTCATCCCACTCTTCTACGCCTCTTCTCCTTACCTCTCCTCGTTCCGCGTCCTTCACATCCACCCTGCATCCTATTTCCTCGATCCTTCCCTTCACACCCGCTTCCATCCATATCCGTCTTAGTCCTGACTCCCATGAATATTGCACGAACCACTTCGTGCCCTATCTCACGGCATTGAGAGCCATCCTCTCCAAACCCGACTGCCGCGCGCTGCCTGCCTGCCTGCCTGCTACACACGTCCCTCCTACTTTCTACCCCAGTTCCATGTGCCCTTTTCAGAATGCTATCTTGTACCCTCTCCTCTTTGCTCCTACCCTTTTCAGTTCGTCCTCTGCTCCATGCATTTATCCAATTCTCGTTAACTCGTGTCGTCCTTCAAAGGCGATGAAACTTTTTACTTCTATCTCGATCTAATTCTTGTACCGTATCACCAAGTATCTTCTTGGAGTACGTTGTAATGTTTTTTTTCCTCTTCAAACTGCATAAATATGGTATTGCACTTTAAAACACTTTTTATATGTTAAAAACTCGGGAGCAAAGACACACCCGCAGGCCACAACTTTTACAATCCAACTCCCCAAACATTCCATCCCGCGCCGTCAACAATCGCCCCACACCACCTCTGCTGCTCATTAATGTCCGCTTCATTGTCCTCCTCCCATCAATCGTCACACCCACATCCAACCCAAAATAACTAAAAATTGAGAGTTACAACGTAGACGTAAGAACCACGGATATATGTAGAAATACGAATAGAAATGCAATACCGTATTCCATATGTTTACTTTTAATGCTTGAATCAGGTTTTGTCAGAGTGTAGCATCACGCGATGACTAGTCGTCTTGTCGTGCATTCATTATATGTTTTATTTTTATTATATGAGTGGGTTGGAAGCCCACCATGAATGAATGAACGAAGCCCAGGAAGAAGTTGGTTATATGAGGGGTAAAAGTGATTTCTTTTTTCTGCACAGAGTTACTTTCAGAAATTAGGTATAGAAAAAAAAACGAGATAAATTAAATGCTTAGTAGTGCATTTGATTCTCCACTCGACGTCAGCGCAGAAAAGAGACTCACTAGTATACCCTGGCAACCAAATGTTTGTGTATTTATTGTAACAATTAACTTAACCTAACTCTGTTGAGAAAAAATCACTTGTACCCCTTGGCTTTTCAACCCCTCATACATTTTATTTAATGGCAGTCATTTTTTATTATTTTTAGGGGGGGGAGAGGTTGGGTTGGTGTGGTGGCTAGAGTGTTGGCTTCTCATCCCGTGGACTCGGGTTCAAATCCCGACGATGGCAGAGAATTTTCAGAGATTGCTCGATCCCACTTTTTATGCTCTGCGGAGAACATTTAAAGTGCAACACTCTGTCCGTCGGATGGGACGTTAGGCCGTGGTCCCCTTTGTGCCTTTCGATAAGAGCAGGCTGATGCCGGCGCCGGGTTTCTCTCCATCCTGCCTTTCCTACCCTTCCCCCATGGCGCAAATGACCTCAGCTGTCGGTCGCCCCCTCCAAATACCATGCCATGCAGTCTTTTTATTTTTATCTTCCTGGAGTCTAAAAATTGACAATGAAATTGAGAGAAAGTTGTAATTTGTTCCAGTTACCATGTTCTCACCTTCTCTCTGATAAAACATTGACTATTGGTTTCTACTTGGCACTCATTTCTCCAAAAATTCTCCACTACCGTCTCATGGCTCATGAGTCGCACTCCGTTTGTGCAACCCGGTACCTCTCATCTAATCTGATTCATCTTACATCCCTATCTGAAATTATCTAAAAACCTCATTTTTGTGCTCCCGTGGCTGAAACGCAAACAATTTATCGTCACTGGTTCGGCATGACGCTCAGACCAAATGCCTCTATAGTGACGTGAATAAAGAGCCGCACCTTTTAAGCCTAGAGTGAAAGAGTTGCCGTCTGAATATTCAAATATTCTCTCGAAAGATAGAAATAAGTAGTGAATCAATTCGTTTTTTTATCGTACTATTTATTCCAGAAATATTATGCAACAATGGAGACTCATTCACGATTTATAAGCAGGAACCTCTAATGCTACTCCTCCGACTCTCACCTCCCTTCCCCGGGCCCTATATCCTCCCTAACATGCTGGTTTTTGCCGCATTCTATCTCTGTCTTGGTTATCTTACGGATTACCTAGTAGAATCTAAATTAGAGGGATAGTAAACGAAGTTGAGGTTAAGAACGAGGCTAAAGTCCTCATGAACGTCATGGCAAGACTTCTATGTACTTTTGCTCTCTAATCAATGTAAAAAACACCTCAAAGTTACAGAAAACTATCCATATTGGTGATCGCAATCCAGCTTCACCCAGCTAGCAGCTCTAGGGTAGTTTATTTTGATGTTATGCTGGTATACTTGAAAGTCACGTGTTCACAAGGCATGAATAGAACGTCTTTTAGTGAAGAATTAAAATAGATGTTCTTAAGTTAGTCTGAAGAAGTACCAAGTGTACTAAGGAATTAGTAATTTAAGTAATTTAGGAATTTATGAGTAGGGAATTAAGAAATTTTCTTCGTTAATAAATTTAGTGCACATGTATAACCTTGACTCTCCAAAAAACTAATATAATATTCATAATTAACAGGTGTGGAGTACATATTGATCCATACATTTTAATTAAAAGCGGCCTCCTCAGATTTCAAGAATTAATTGCTGCCTAGGTGAATACATGATTAACCGTAGCAACCTGGGTCTGTGCTCTATCTGTGTTAATTAAAAAGCGTGGATCAATACTATATTAGTTGATTTTTATTTTACCAACATGATAGGGCACCGTATAGTAAAATTTTAAAATCTATAGAATTAACCCTGCGTAATCTACGATGCGGGTCACCACATTCGTTGTTCAAATTAATCGGTTTCCTTTCTAATGCCATGTTGTTCTTAGGCCAATTTCAGACAATAATTTTTAACACGTAGCATCGTATTGGACTTTTCTCAGTGTAAGTTTGAGTGTAAGGGAAAGAGCTAGGTGCGGAAAAAGAGGTGTCGAACTTGGATCACATGCAGCCTTATTTCAACAAATTTAATTCCTTTTAATTAGTGTAACGCCGCTATATTCCCAAAGAATTGCCTTCCAACTCCATTCAACAATCCTTTCCTCCTCTCTAAGCAAAGCGTTGGCAAAACAGCGTAAAAAAGTTGTACCTACGTCTTCAAACGCAATCCCGCTACTGCGTCTAACGCGTAAATATAAAAGAGCTAGTAGCCAGACTTTACAGTTAAATGCTCTTCGGCAGGTACTCATTGAGCAGTGACGCCTATCCCAGTGGGATTCTATTCGTTGAACTCTCACGGGCGGCAGGGGAAAGGGGTGGGAAAAAGAGAGGAAGGGTACGCGCTTACTCTATAGCCATTAAGGCCGAAGAGGGCGTGCTTTCGAGGGAAACCTGGAGAACGTTTGCTGTTCCTAGAGAAATGGAAAAGTGTTCTATGAGGGAGAATATTCCTGACATTTTCTCTAGATAGTCATAAGTTACAGGGAAAAGAGGAAATATTCAGAGAATTCTGGGCAATATACTTAGTTCAATAAAATGTATCAATTAAAAATAAAAAGGGATCAATTAAGGATTATCTATTGCGCTCTTATCCCCGCGAATAGTTGATTTTCAACTATTATTCAGGTTACTAAGCGAATCGCACTTGGGGAAGGCCAACCTCAAGTATTCCATTTCCGGCATGAAGTGGTGTGTTTGAATTCAGTTCTCTATCCATAATTTGGTTTTCCGTTTGACCGATGGCGGTACTAACTTCGTTGTGATACTTTTCCCCCATATTCCAAAAAACTTGAAATATTTGTATGCGTTGTTTCATTTTTATGAGTGAACGTGCTTTATCAAGACATTGGTCATTTTCCGATAAAATTTTCACTTTTCTGTTTTCGCGTATAATCTGTTTTTGCTTGATGCTGAAGTTTTCTGCACCTGCATATGCACTCTAAATGTGTCAGAACGCCTTTGCGTTTGTCAATTTTTTTTATTTTCGTGTTTCCTCCTCTGCTCGAGCTCTTTTACACTCATCTCTTTGTTCAAAACTGAGACGATATGTATCGAATCCGATAGCTCAATACTCTCTAACCAATACTTTCTGCGTCACCAGATAAAATCCAGGAGCATCATATTCATTCACAATAAGAAAAAGAGTAGTCACGGTAAATGTATGTTTATTAATCCACAATTTATATTCCTTATTTTTATGAGGAGCATTTTGATCAAAATGTTATAAGTAGTTATAAGTTAGTTTTCAGCCATCGGTTCTCGCCAAAAACTTTTCACATAAAATCATATACATTTTTACGGAAAGGTATTTTTCTGTCATTCCGTATGTAATACGTATAAATTCCATAATTTTGCACTTATATTGATGCATGAGGTTTCATTTTAAACGTTGAATCACCGTATTCTGACGAAAATGCAATATCAATCTCAAATTTCTCTATTTATCCATTAATTTGGCCTAAAAGTTTCTATATTCCATGTTGATTAATCGTTCGAGGCATATCGACTCCACACATTTTTTTTCTTAACTTCAAAAAAAGGTTTGTAGGACCCGTTAAATCCATAACTTAACCAAAGAAACGAAATATAAACAGCAAAAATATTAAAAATAAAATCTTAGAAGTATGAAGAATGTTAAACGTTCTCTAAAAACATCGAGTCTAAGGGGCTGAAAACATAACGCGTTTCACGAATAAATAAAAATATTGTGTTGAAAGTATTCAAGAATTCAATGACGTCATGAATATTCACATTGGTACCAAAATCTTTTGCCTGCGTTGTATTCATATGTTTTGTTTATTTTTGCAAGAAATCAAGTATAAAGAAAGTACTTAATGATGCACCCTATTCTGTATTCAAAACCCAATTACAATGTTTCCTTAATGTCCGCGAAAATTGTTCGCGAAAATGAAATGCAGAAAAAAAAACTCGTTGAGGCTTGTAACACAACCGCATGTGGCTGTTTAGGTATTGAAGTCGATTTACGTTGAAAACAGAATAATCCTCCTTCGTTGCTATAGAGCTATATGTAGGGGGTCTCTCTATATCAATCGTAGATGAACAGTCGTGGCATTGGATTGGAAATGTATGCAGGTAGATTGTATCCCTTAATGCAGCGGTTCCCTAACTGGGGGTCGCGACCCCCAGCGGGGTCGCGGGCCGTTAGGAAAGGGGTCGCGAGATGTATACAAATAATATGGTGAACTATGTACTTAAACTTAGACAACCATTTTTAAGGGGTCGCGGCTAAAACGTATGGGCTAAAATGGGTCGTAGAAAGAAAAAGTTCGGGAAACGCTGCCTTAATGTAAAGCGAAAAAAGTATTATGCATGTGATGCCGCATACTTGTTTGCCCTTTTCCAATACACGTAAAATATTTTATACCCCTATTCGCAGCCACAACCTAAAAAGCCATTCAAATGCTTATTATTATATCTTAATTTCAAATTAGGAAGACTTTACAATGAACTTGTACTCTATAATATTAAGAATGTTAAAGTATCCATCATTATATTTCAAAGGTTTCTCTTTCTTATATCTCTTTCTCATTCTCTTTTATATTGAAGAGGGGCTATTAATTGCGAAGTGACTTTGCCTTGAAAAGCTCGAATTAAATTCAATGCAGAAGTTGATGAGCGGCACCTCTCATTCCTGTCATGAGATGTGCACAGAAGTTTAGCCATGAATTCCAAGCTTTCCGCTTTGAAATTCCGTGTGATTTCGCAGCGAAATGGACGGTCGGGTAATTCCCTTTAACGGCATCAGCGGCATCGAATCAGACGACGACGATTTAGATCCACAGAATTTCGGCGACGGCGTGGCGCCGATTCGGGCGGAGACGTCGTCGTCTGTGGCCGGGACTTAAACTGAATGCACGCCGCTTGTTTCTCGTCTTTCATTTCCCGCCTCCACTTTCCGAGTTGCAAAGGCGTGTGTCTAGAGGCGGATCGCAGGGGAAAAAAATTCACCGAATATCTCCACTTACATCTTTCGGAGATGAGCTTGCATGTGAGTTGAACATATGCGGCCGTGCAGATAAAGTTTGAATTCGGGATCCTCGCTCTCTCGTTTCCACTCGCGATAACTGAAACCGAGAGACTTTTGACGTTTGGTTAAACTCGCGCTGCCAGATATTTCTCGTTTGCCCTCTGTGAATCAACAGTCCCCCCCAAGGGAGGGCAGTCAGTAATCGCTAGCCGAGGGGAAAAAGAAACGCGGGTCAATGGGACCGACCTTTTGGGGGAAAATGCTGGATTGAATTAATGCGCGGATTATGCGTAATCTCGTCAGCGTTCTCCGAATTGATGGGATTTCCAAGCGTGCCGTACCCATGCATGTGGTTCGTGTGCGTGAACCGCTATTAAAAAAAAAGATTACACCTCCCTGGTTTGCTATTGAGGTTCGTTCAAGCGGCACTGCTTCGGTCTGGTTTCTTTAAAGAAAGTAGAAGCCTTTGTTGGTCAATGAACGAAAAAATCAAGTGGATGTATTTATAAGTAATTAAACGAGACCTTTTCATAAGCTCACGTGGCTCTTACTCAATCTGAAAGAGAAACATGAATGAAACAGATGTATTTTTCATATGAATATATATCTTCGTCAATGGTCTTGCATCAGTCTTTGTGTATTTCTCTGAAACATCTCTTACGCGAATGGTTGTGTAAGGCATATTTCACTCTCTGGAGTAAAAATCAATTGATTGTTTAGTAGAATCCCCTCTACCTCTATTGACGTTTATTTTTGGGATACGTGCACATGCACAAGTTCTTAAACCGTGTCAAACGGTGTGAAGAAATTTACTTGGGTCACAATTAGAGAAAAGGAGGTGACGCCACGATATTTGAGGAAACAAAGTAGAATGATTGAGTAGGAATTTGAACACTTATCATATGGAAACTTTCAGGTTGGCTTTTCTCTTTCTTACATTTCACAATAAAGGTAATTGGTAATTTTATCTCGGGCCAATTGTATCGAAAATATCTATTAAGGGAAAACAGTTGGAGGATGGCTTCTACTGAAGTTGGTTCTCCTTTATATTATACTAAATTTGAATTTTTATCCGGTTAAAATTTTGCCCAGGATTAGCTCTCAAAAAGCGTTTCCAGAAGTTTGGCTCCAATGGCAGTGAGATCCAATCAAATCTAATTTAATCGTGCAAATTATGTGAAGTTTCATTATCCAAGAAACGATCTCATTCTAAAAAATTGAAAGAGTCTATTTTGATTTGAGTACAAATTGTATTTGTCTTGTCTCTCTTCGGAGTGATACAATGTTTATATATATTATTTTTATAGTTGCACTGTTCTTGAGGTTACCACTGATTTTTGGTCTTACAATGATCCATCTTTTTGCCACATTGCAGTTAGTGCCATTATGAGCCAAGCTATGGTTTTTGAGACATCACCGAGGTTGGATATTAACTCATCGGTTGGAATAAAATATTATTTTGACGGTTATATTAATTCCATGCGCATTAATGCTCTTATCCTTTTAATTAATATTTTCAACATATTGGCTGTTACCATCAGGGTTCGTACGACAATAATCAGTGTGCATAAAATAATAAAACATTTATGCTTAATGTTGACTGTGAATTTCAACTTCGTGAGTACTTAAAACTTGTTTAATATTTCGTTTATTCACTAAAAAAAATGATTCCAAATATTACCCTATACTACTTAAAATCATAGCATCAAAGTGGTAGCAAATATTAATCAAGTCATGCCATCTTCTACCTGAATAAAGCAGAGCTATTGTCAATAAATGTTGCAAAGTTATATAGCTAAGTTAGTCTTTGGCAAAAGTTTTTATTTATTGAGACTCTGAAACTAAGAAAATATTTTTCATTAGATGGTGCGGTTGCAAAATTTTCCTTTTTTCATGGAACAAAATATTAAGGCGGGTACAATTAAATATGGTATTTCATTCCAAATTCACGAAATTACTGGATAGTACTCTGGAAAAAAATGCTTAGCATTCCGAATTTGGTCTCCCTTCGTAAAAATGTTTTTTGTTTTACCAAAGATATCGGAGTGAAATAAATAGCTTTTTCCGCTAGGCTGATGACATCGATTCCCTAAAAATTTCAATATGACGCGGGAAGAAAAAATAAATTCAAAATAAAAGTGCAATCATTTCGAATCAATTGAAGGAGAAAAATGTGGTCTCCTTAACACACAATGTCCTTCTGTTTCATTTATTTGGGGGAAAGCGTACCGGTCTTATCGCCTGTATCACCTTTTTTCTGCCTCTTTTGTTTCTCCCCGATTTTCCTTCTGTCCCATCGCACACTAGGCGGCGTAATCAGAATCAATTCCATTAAGTGCTACGTTCGTCCTGAGAGGATGTGACGTGTGCTCCTTAAAAGGTCTAGAACGCCGTGGGAAGAGGAATAGGACACCCGAAGTCGACGGATCTCCTTATCCCTTGACAAGGATGATGGTAGACCTTCCTTCTCAGGGTTGGCATCAAGAGTCGCACTAGGAAGATTGGGAGACAGCGCGAAGCTTTGAAGGTAAAGCCGTGAGAGAATCGAAATCCAAGGGACAAAGGCGTGATGTTTGGAGCGCAAATACCTGAGGGGAAAGCGTGATTTTCGTGTATTTTATTTTCGGAACCTCACTGTTTTGTTGAAGGCAAGAGCGCCTCGAACAAGTAGCATGTATTTTATCAAACTTTGGTCACATATTCTTTGAAACACGCACTTTCAATGTTCCAAAGAAAAAGGGATTACTATATGCCGTTTTTGAGATATTTGATGGTAAAATTAGGATAATTTAATATGGGCTCTTATCGAGCGATAATACGGTTTTTTCAAGCTAGTGAAGAAGAACATTTTGAAGAAGACATTTTTGAGACGGTACTCTTTAGAGGCAAAATTCTGTGAAAAATCTAAATATGTGCCGGAAAGCATAAGTTCATCTTGAAATAAGAAAGATCTTTGCGAAAAACTGCCTGAAACTGGCAAGATGGCGAAAAGCACTACACCGACTAAGCCTTAATTACGCAAATATATTTAGGTTCCCGGTTTATATATGTGTCTTAAATATCTTTGGTTTATAAATAAATATTTTTTTTTAATTCACCAGTTAGATAGTGATTATTTATTCACGTGTCTCGTTAAATATTCAGTGTGCAAAGGTTCGAAGCATTTTCGAAGTAGTCAAGGTGACTACTGTAAATAACTTTAAAAAATCATTTTTGACGTTTTCATTGAGCTGAGATGCAAAATTGAACTCACCATTCATTCTAATTATGTTTGATTTTGTTTAATTTTTTTCCACTCTTTTGCGTAAGCAATAAGTAGCTCGAGTACATCAATTTACTTCAGTCGATGCCCCTCTAACTACCTCCAATCGGCTATCGGGTTAATTGAACGCATATATATTTAACACCGAAAACTATACGCTATTTACTTTATTTGGGGAACGGGGTTACTAAGTGCGTAGAGCACTGGGCTAGTTATGCTAGATTCTTAATTTAGAAATTATGTTCTCTCTTAAACACCTTGTTTTAGGCGTAAATAAATAAAAATTCTTCAACTCAAATCGATTAACTTTTCATTCAAAGATAATCACATAAGAAAATATTTTTACGAGGAAAAAACATCAGAAATAAAAAAGTAAGCAAAACACAACTTAAAGTATAAGTAACTAATAGTTATCGAAAGATTCCGGGTTCAAATATCGGGATATGCCGTTGGACCCCACCGTAGAGAAGTTTTCGATGATCGACGCGGCACAGGATAGGAAATTGCCCACCCCCCTACCCTGAATATGCCAGTGTTACACTCCTGTGGCTTAGTCTGGGAAGAGCTCAACCCTAACCTTTCCAAAATATGCCATAACTAAGAAATGTAGGCCAATTTCGCCATTGTAACCACTGCGTTCAAAAACACTTAATGTTTGCTTCGAGCCCAATTAATCTTACCAAACTTGTCGGCAGTTTCTTCTTGAAATTGCGGTATCTATTATTTTCAGGCATACCGACGAATTATTTAAAAAGGATTTTGTGCGGAAATTATTATCTCAAAAGTCCTTTCGTTTATTCAACATATGAAGCAGCAATTCTCCTTTAATTTGGTCATAAGGTAAGGTTATATTTTCTTTTGTAAAATTGTATTTGTTCATTTACATTTAACTTTCTCCTCCAGTTTTAATTCCTCTTTAAGTATTCGGCAATTTGGACCAAAAATTCAGATGAGAGGATAAGCTAAGAACCAGAATAGTCAAGTCAAAGACCTTCTGTCTCGTTTTTTAAAGTTTGGTCCATGTAGGTTTCATGGTATAAAAGACACATCTGGATGAAGCCACGCTATTTGTTCGATGTCGGATGCAATCATACGCAATATTAGGCGAGCATTCCAATATTTATACATTTATAATTATGATTATTATGAAGGTGAACGCTTAAATCCTTCGATGAAATTCTCACCTGGCCTCATTTGCGTTACTGTTGCACTTGATGTTTTCTGTTGTTTCGGGCATGGCTTCACGGAGATTACTAATCATATTGAAGTAAATAGTGAAAGAATTGGAATAATTATGAACATTATCAAAACGAAGGTTGCGGTGAATTTTTAAATAAATATTATTATTATTATGTAAGTATTCAACCAACCAATGTAGGTTTACATGGATTACTTAAGACGCATTCTGGGAGCCTCTCCTTCCTTAATGTATTTCTCTATCCAATTAATAATAAAGCCTGCTTACTTTCACTGCACATAAAAATACAATTATCTTCCTTCCTCTCTCTCGTTTATCCAAAATTCTACCCCAGCATCGTTTTCAACATCCCCTCTCCATTAAGTACTCGCTCCATCCTAATCTTCCCCTCCGTATATTATCAAGGAGCTGCCTCTCCTATCCCTCCATGTCTAGCACCTATTCGTTCAGTAAAATGAATATATGCGTGGAAATACAAAGCTACTTATTCTCATTGTTTCAATATGGTAAATAAATTCCCCGAAGTCGCGCCCGGGAAAAGCAAAAATTCTATTTTATTTAAAAAAAGGAAATGGTACGAACACATTCAATGCTAAATCGCCGAACTCGCACCGCAACGGCGAGCCTCTCATAGTTGGTATTTGTGGTAGTGGTGGCGTTCTTTGCCGTGGGATTCTAGAGACTATGCATTTTCTAGGGCAAAGGGCAAAGAAGCAAAAAAAAAGAAACGTTGAAATGGACAAAAATCTTACGGGGAGACAAACAAAAGACGACAGCCGTCTTGAGCCGAAGGTTGCCGCAAGAAAATGTACTTTCTTTCAATGTAAGTCGTGATTGTGATTTTGTGAGTGTCCCCCAACACTTCGTGCGTTAGAAAAGGTTATAGTTCACGGGATTGAAGCAAACAAAGTCGGGGAGTAGGCAGTAGAAGCATTCTGGCCCTTCGGGATTGTAGAATGGTGTTCGGTATTTTTGGTTACTTTACCAAGCTAGAAAGGGTGCTGAAAATCAAGGAGAAAACTTACGTCCTTTGAAAAAACTTCTACCTATTTAGTAGAAGGACTTTATGGTAAACTTAGACTAAAATTGGTTAATTTACCCCTGTAAAGGAAGACACCTTGGCAAAACTGTTGTCGTATTTCGATTATTATTTTTTCCAGTTTTATTTGCTTGGTGTTGCTAAAAAAGCTGTTTTCATATAATAAATTTTCCTTTACGATGACATGAAGCATGCATGAATCTTCTTTGCCAAAAGTATTGAATTAACGACAATACCTATAATATCTGTCGACCTATTCGCGAAATTTCTTTATTCTCGTAAGCTCAAAATCCTGACATGATTTTACTATACATTAACGTTTCTTCACGATACTGTTTACGGGGAGATGAAAATTAACAAATAGATATGAAAATATTAGTATATATGAGAGCAAGATGGAGAGCTGAGGCAAATCATTCTCGCGATAATTATTGCCTTGAGATTACGGTATAGAACCCGAGAAAATTCCTTAATCTAGCTCGTTGGGAAAGCTTACGAACTTTTCCACAATAGGTGAAATAAACAAATAGATATGAAAATACTAGTGGATATGAGAGCGAAATGGAGAGCTGAGTCCAAACCAATCTTGCGAATACATTGTCTTGAGATTACGATAGATAACCGAGAAAATTACTTAATCTAGTTCGCCAGGGAAGGTTACGAAATTTTCCGCAGTAGCTGAAACTTAACAAATAAATACGAAAATATTAGTTGATATGAGAGTGAGATGGATAGCTGCGTCAAACCAATCTTACGATTATTATTTTTTTATGATTACGATAGATAACCTGAGACAATTCCTTAATGCAGCTCGCTGGGAAAGCTTACGAACTTTTCCACAGTAGGTGAAATAAACAAATAGATATGAAAATACTAGTAGAATTGAGAGCGATATGGAGAGCTGCGTCAAACCAATCTTACGACTATCATTGTCTTATGATTACGATAGAGAACCCGAGAAAATTCCTTAATCTAGTTCGCCGGGAAAGCTTACGAACTTTTCCACAGTAGCTGGAACTACCGTCTCCCCCATGGCCTTATTAAATTAATAAAAAAATCACGCTGGCTTTTCCGCGTCCTCAACTAGGCGAGGCACGCACGCGAAGAGAGCTCTACTCTAGTACCTGCGGTGTGTGTACGTTCATACTCGTGCCGGGGGCGAGAGTGGGCGAGACCTTTTGGAACATGAAGTACGTGCTCGGTTGCGAGATGTGGGGAGAAGAAAGTTCGCGGCGGGAGCCGTGTATGTGTAGGGGGGCGTGGGAGTAGCCTGGATGCAGTGGCGTGTTTACAATGTCCTTGACACTTTCCGAAGCGACGAGTTGCCTCTCATCCCCGCGATAGGGGGAGGTTATTCATCTCCCGGAGGCTGAGGTTGCAGAAAAGCGTCTCGTACGCTTGATATTGGGGGAGGAGGGGAAGGAGTTGGGGAGTGTGGATGCCACCTTTGCGGTGCAGCTGGTGGAAATGCAGGGAACGGTTTTTACGCGGTATTATCCGAAGTTTGACGGGACAGGTAACAGTTTCGGGGATCCTTCGTGAAAAGTTTTCGGGGTGGTACCGGGAAAGCGCATTTCAGCTTTAGTACACGGATTCGATAGGGATTATGCATGAGTCAGGCGTCGCATGGATATTATTTGGCATGCATAGTAGCCATTTTCATGAAAATAATATTCTGTTAATTATTTGTTTTGGCAGTATGATACGTTGGTTTGGTATCCATTTATTTGCATGAGATGTACTGTCGAATTAATTATGCTTAGGTGGCTCCGAATCATATTGAATGTTGCGTTGCTACGCGGTGTAGGTGGTGGAAATGCAGGTTTTGGTTTTACACGGTATTATTTGAAGTTTAACGGGACAGGTAACTGTCTTGGGATTCCTGCATGAAAAGTTTTCGGGGTGGTACCGGGAAAGTGCAATGCAGCTTTATACGGATTAAGCAGTGGATATGCATGAGTCCAGCGTCGTATGGATATTGTTTGGCATGCATAGTAGCCATTTTCATGAAAATAATATTCTTCAAATTTTTAGTTTTGACAGTATGATGCGTTGGTTTGGCTTCCATTTATTTGCATGAGATGTACTGACGAATTAATTATGATTAGTTGGCTCCGAATGATGCTTAATGTTGCGTTGCTACGCGGTGTAGGTGGTGGAAATGCAGGTAAAGGTTTTACACGGTATTAATTGAAGTTTGACGGGGCAGGTAACTCTCTTGGGATTCCTGCATGAAAAGTTTTCAGGGTGGTAAGTGGTTACGGAGCAACTTTAAAACATATATATGCGGATTTAATAGGGAGTCTGCATGAGCCAGGCATCGCGTGGATGTTATTTGACGGGAATCAAAGCCATTGTCTTTTAATTAATATTTTTAGCTTTTAGTTTTGGCAGTATTTAACTTTGATTTGGTGGCATTTATTTGCGTAAGAAGTAATAAAGAATTAAGAGTGCTACGGTGGCTCGGAATCATGCTGAATTTTACAGTGTGACGCGATGTTAGGAATGTAGGGAAGATTTCATATGTGTAATTTAAAATTTGACGGGGCAAGCAACAGTTATCGAATTCTTGTACGAAAAGTTTTCACTTAGGATTGGTGTTACGGAACAACTTTAAAAAACTCCGCCGACGAGCGTATGATATGTATTTTGTTTGAGTGAGGCAACACAAGGGATTACAATTGAAAAATAACCATTGCCTTGGGGTTAACAATAAGAAATAGCGTTTAGTTTCACTCTTTTTCGTAATGATTGATTATTAATTTAGCGTGTTTTGGGTAGCTTAGGGTTGTTGAAAGAAGAGGTGTCATAACTCATCCGCCTCAAGAAAATAAAAATTCATCTGATAATCAATCCTATCTGGACAAATGTAACTATCTGCAAAAAGATATGTTACATATGCTAAGATGGACCATAATTTCAACTTGAATAATCCTTAATGTGGATTTCGAGTAAATATATGCCATACGAGTTGATTTAACGTTTACGGTAGAAGATAGGTTTGGGGAAATGCCGGAATGTTTTAACGCGGCTTTATTCGGGGTTAAGGCAAACATTTTATAGAATTTTGGTTGAATTGTTTTTAATTGATTTTTATTCAGTCTTCGTGTAAATTGTTTTCCAAAAATATATGCTGTGGAGGTCATGAATCTAAACGCATGTTTAAACAAATTTCGCCTAATATTTACACCAGCATACGTGCGATAACCTTCAAATATGAAATAAAGAAGCTAAAATGAGCATACAGATCTATATAAACTGACCAGACAAGGAAGGAAGGAGGAAAGGTTATGATGGAATGAAGGCCGCCGATAGTGGTTATGTGCAGAGACGGTTTGCTGAATGCAGAGTAAACTTTGACGAGGTTTTATTCCGAGTTTGACTTGGACGTAAAATTTTCATCTGGTTCTGAGTTATCGCGGTTTCCCCGTGCCAAAATATGGTACTTATGCGTTTGTCTGCATTTTTGGACCCCAACCCTTTGATCAGATGTTCGCAAATTTAATAGGGATTGTTTTCTCGGAGTCTTCCGTGGCGTACAGAATTTGTAGATTTCTCCACCTCTGACCACGAAACGCGGCGATAACCCGGAAAATGGAGAAATCCACAAATTTAATAGGGATTGTTCGCGGGAACATGGTGCCTCTTTGTGTGGATCCCTTGGATGCTGAAAGGGCCCGGGTTCAAATCTGAGTGCGTACATTCTGGTTATGGTTGGTGGCCATTAACTAGCGTTAGCAACGATATTATCAACTCTAACTACAATTGTTGTTTTAGAAGATAGCTAATTGAAGCTTTTGATAAACTAAAGCGGCGAAAGAATTGCAATGAAAACAAGGATATCCTCGTGAATTTAGAAAAACAATTCTCGGAATCCGCGGGATTGCTTGGGTATAAACTGGTTCCCATGCCCTGAACAAGTGAAATTTTCTTGCGTGTGGCTTATTCCAGGGTGAGCTCCACCAATCCCAACCGACTTGAATAATCGAATCAAAGAATTGAGTGAGTGCTCGTTTTATAATCTTTGCATGAGATGGCATTTGGTAGGAACATTTATATGAATAGTGCTGGTTTACTAGAGTTAGTTTTTGATTGCCTTAAACCTCACTTTTAGTAAATACATCATTGATCTTCATATCCAAATAAACGTATTCAAGGAAATGTTGGGTATGGACGAATAGAGAGAAATTTTATAGTAAATTTACCTACCAATCGATGTTAACTAACCTTACGAGAATGGAGGGAGAAAACGTATCAGAAGTGAAAAACTAACTTATGCTGTACACACGGAAATTTTGAAGGAACGGTATGAGCTATTTTCGAGTGAATTAACTAATATTCTATTGCGGTGGTTAGTTATTTGGAAATTTCCAATGTTCCAGCTTTCAGCACTTTTACCACTCAATACAATACCATGAAATGGAAACCGATGTTTGCATAATTTTTTTGAAGTTCCATTATTGTCGAAGAAAAGCAAATAAATCTTATACATCTCTGTTACAAAATGAGATGTAGCCGACGATAATAACTTAGTTGAATAGGATTGCAATTACGCTGAATTCTAGGGAATATGGAATGAAGACCCAATTTAATTATGCTAAAGTCAACTTTGGTTATAAAAAACTTACTAGTTTGTGAAATATATTTTCTTCCATACAAATTGACCCAATCGTGCGTATTAAACTACAAATTGAGTACTTAAATCTGGGGTTTATCGTTCGTGAGCATGCTAACTCCGATGAATTGTTTCACGTCTGTTAGTAGCTGTACCATCTTGGGGTGAGAATGATGGGTGTTTTAAAGAACGATGCCTTGTATGCGGAATGGTGTTCGCGATGTGGTGCAAAGGGAGGACGATGTGATGGACGTGATGGCTTTGGGCAAACATTTGATGGTCACAAGAAACGTGCGAGCGAAACGCCGCAGCTTCAGCACATAAACCGTTCGGTGCGACCAGAACCGAAGGCCTGCATTTCTCTCCTCCACTCCTTTTATTCAGGTCTCAAACACCTCTTGATTTTCTTTTCTTTTCTGCTTTCAAACCTTACCCTTTCTCTTTTTGAGATGTCCCTTTCGAGATTCATTGTCAGTATTACGATACCTCCACTGCACTAACGCTCAACAATCGCCTACCGAATCTAATCCGCTCGTCTAGTGCTACTAGGGCTACTAGATGAGCGGATTTGATTCGGTAGGCGATTTTTGAGCGTTTGTGCAGTGGAGATATCGATTAAACTTCCAGTGGGGGGAATTTTGAGGGGGGGGGGAACCCATTGGGTCGAAAAACACTCTAGATCAGGGGGGCGCGCCCCCCCTGCGGGGGCGTGGAGAAATTCCAGGGGGGGCGCGACACCCAAATGAAAAAAATAAAAAAATTACAAAAATAATTTCCTCAGATCTTTGAAATAAAGTCTTTCTAAGTTTTCATAATTGTTTTTGTAAAGTTTCAATAAAGTTGTAAACTTTATCAAAGAAGGTTACAGGTAATTATACTCGTTTTTCATGTAATACTTGTTTAAATTTTCATCATACGTACAATTATTGAATCTTTCCATTCTGCGTTACCGCATTCAACAGTGAACAAAAAAATCTACCTACTCACCGTATCAAGTAGGCACATACTTGTACGAGTACAAGTACTTGTGCAAGTAGGAGTTGGTATGTACGGCACCGTGGAAATAGGGTATTGCAAAATGGAAAGCTGATATGTGTAGCGGGGGGAGGGGGGCGTGGTACAAAAAAGTTTGGGAACCCCTGCTCTAGATAAAATGGAAATTTGAGGAGGCTGCCACTATGTAATGCTTTGTTTTACGATATATTTACGTACTTTAACGAATTTAAATGCAAATTAGCTCTAAAACTAGGGCCTTTTCTTACATTCTTTTGGTATGTTACAATGCAGTGGCTGAAAATCTCCATTGATGCATACGTTTCGAAATCCGAGTCTGCTTTCGTCTTCAGGGCGGGTGGCGTTGCAACAAATGTGGCATGAATATATAGACCTCATTAATGGGTGAACTAGTTCAACTGCAAGACTTCAATTGCCGGAAATTGATCGTACTTCTACGGAACCTACTTTTACATTGACTTCGCAACCGTCAACGGGGAGGAGAATGGATGGGAATCTACCGAGAGCTAGGCACTCTTATTGTACTCTACGTCAATTAGTTTTAGAGATAATAACACTTTTGTACCTTGTACGCCGGATCGATCATTTTAATGCATTTTTGATTTCAAACGGCCTCATCAACCTAACTTTTTAACGTAAAAAAAGTTCCTTTGTTGTCCTTTCTTAACTTTATAAAGAAAATTTTGCTATAAATATTTGAAGATAGGTCAATTGTTAAAAAGTACAATTGTACCTAAGAAAACTAAGCGCTCATTTTGACCACAAGTGCACTATATGAAGATTGATGGCTATATGTGATCGTGTAATATATACCTTATAGGGTAAAAACGTTATAGTTGAGTGGTAGGTATGCGATTTGCAGGATTTTATCAATAATAGTGTTATACTCTTATGGCATTTTGCTTATTCAGGGGTTGATGGAGGTGAATTCTTTCATTTTTTTCTCCGAGTGCAGTATGACGCTATAAGTTTCGGCTGGTTGCTTATCATCCGGTTTTGACGTTGGATGTTGTCTCTTTCGGGAAAATTTTATGCATTGCTACAGCTGAGATTGGGGGCTTTCCACTTTGGGTGATAGTGATAATTTCATGTTAAGTGTAAAGCTCATGCGTAAATGTCTTGCCTCTTTACATTGCCTTGCGTTCCATAAAATAACGATTCTAAGCTACAAGTAATACTCCGCAAGCAACACCTAGAAAATAATACTGCGCTAACATAGTAGGATAGAATAAAGTTAACTAGATGGACAGAACAATGATATGCTCCGACCAATTGATGTTGACCATTAGAAGAACTTCACTCAAGTGCTATTGTGTCGGTATTCACCTTCTCTGCTCACGTTATTGTGCATTTTATATTCCAAATTCCAAAAAAAGTATTTTATTTAATCACATCTGTTTGATCTACTCCACTCGAAGAGTAATTTTTATGAAGGCAAATTATGTTTTGACAACCGATGCGAGTAGATTATGCAAGGGGATTCCATAGAGGAGACCCAATTCTATTCCATAAGGCCGATTTTTATTTCCACTTCGGGCGCATTTTAATCGGCTTTCAAAAATGTCCGCGGCGCGGTGATGAGTGCAATGCGATCCGCTATTACTAGTACTTTGCAATATGGTCTTGGTAAATGCGAGGATTAGAATTCGAGAGTTATGAATTTGATAAATCGCAACATCATGAATGTAAATTTCAGTTGATTCCCCTAATTTTACCTTATTTCCCCGTTAATTTCGGATCGATTTGTCCTTCAGCGACGCGAGTGGCGACTTCTGTAAACCCATTTACATGTGCGGTGTATGAAAATACTCTGAAAGGAAGACTTGATGACCCTCTTTCGTAATACTCGTGAGTATATGTTTTGAATGACGCAGTCGTTAACCTATCTCCTAAAGAGGTTCTCCCGAAACGATGGCATGTGCACCAAAATATTTGTTTTACGCGCTCACCTCTTGTGTCAGGGTGGGACCTATCTACCGAGGTTTGATGGGTCGGGTGTGCCGCATTGGGTATTCCGCTTGCTCGACGACGTCGAGAGAACTTACGGCCGACCGCGTTCACGTGTAAATCAAATCGTCTTCGATCGACATGTGTTTTGAGGGATTTTGTTTTTTTCTTTTATTTTGACGACCGCTTTCGTAAAAAAAAATACAGGTGCAGGATAGCGATCACGTGCAGGCGATAATTCTATCCGAAGCGTCTGCGATTTGCATTTTGTTCTGTCACACGAACCATTGAGGAAATGCGTCACGTATGCGGATTTGCGTCATGTGTACGTATCCAGCTTGTCAACTGTATTTTATTTTTTAAACTTCCTTGGCAAGCGCTATTGTGAAGTCAACCGATAGCTTATTTGTTTCTATTTTATTTATGTTCTAGGTTGGATTCTTTTAAGCATATTTTTGTGTTTGTTTTTGGGTTTCAACTTGAATTTGTCTGACCTCGAAACGGATTTGTTACTTTGGTCACTTTGAATTTGAACGAATTAGAACATTGGTCAAAGCGTGTGACCTTTGAAGCTAATCTTTCTAGTGCAATAAGTAAGGCTTTATGTTAAATTTACTGTTCATCATTCTGTACATGAAATTCCCATGTGAAGCAATATTTCGATCCAGAAATTAGTTATTTGCTGAATTCGTTCATGTGCTAATATGCCATAAAAAATTGAAATATGGAAAAATCTGAATTCCAATAAAGATGGAAAAATGTGTCACCTATTTTGTTAAAACTGGTTTTTTAATTTAATTGGCAATCATCTATGAGGAGGTGATCGATGATAATCGACCAATGGCTAGCGTTAGAGTTACCCTGTCTTCTGAAGTCTTCGATGAAGCCAATTAGTTGTTACTAGTATAGTAAAATAGTTGTCGCTTTTTATCCACTAATTATATGCTTTCTTTTGTCTCCAACAAGGAAAAGGAGATAATTAGGGGATAAGATTTTTTTATCCTCAGATATAGATAGTGTCCATGTTCCTACACTTGTCCTCGACAACTTGCTTTTACATGGAAATAGATTTATGGAATGAAACAGATTTTCTTCAAATCTAGAATGCTATTAAAATATAACACTTGTAATCTTCACAGAAATTAAAATAATTTAGTTTTAAGAAATGTGGGTTAGAATTTTTTCATTAATTGCCATATCATTCAATGGAATTTTCATCTGTGTTCATATTGTGCCCCGTTCATAAACTAAATTTATCGCTTATTTGTATTATTTATGTCCGCTAAAGAGTGCGAGGCATTCTTTGTACCGTGAACACGCACCTGTACTTATTTGGCATAGCTCCCAAAATAAAACCGTTGAAGCGGTGCTCTTGTTTATCCAAAGTAAGACATTTTACCAGATTTTTTTAAAAATTGGCACGGTATTGTTAAGTTTTTCCCTTCAGCTGGTTAGCAGCTACCTTTGGAATAATTTAATAATACTTAACTCACCTCAAAAAACTAGGTAATTGTCGTGTCTACGAAGCACTATCTAAAGGCTGAAAGTATAGGCATCAATGTAAAGAGGTATTTTGTATTTATCTATGTACCAGTCCAGTATAACTGACACTTCTACAACTTTTTCTGTCCCTCGTTGATTTATAAGGGGTACATTTCACTAGTAACTGATGTCTGTATTAGCTACAGATAGCTATCTGTAGCTTGGGGGTAGAGGAAAACATAGACATTCCAAAGGTAGACATTCCAAAAAATAATTTATTCTGTCATTTTGTTAATTAAAATGTAATAGATAGCATTTTTTATATAAGTATCAAATGAACCCACTCTTTATTCACATAATCGGTCAAAATTATGTGAAAGCCACTCTAATATGAATGAGATTTCCGTATATTCTCATCGCTGCTTTCAATGCCCTTGATGAGGGCGGAGTATTTTTGGACTCAAGCCTTTATTCTGGGAAGGAGGGTGGGAGTGGAAAGCCTGGATTAGAGGAATCGATTATAGATTTGTGCCTGGAACTGTTTCGTCCTCTTGTTATCTCTTCTCTCGCTTCTGCGTTCTCCAATTCATATCTGGGAATACCTCATTCTATGGCTCTCGCATTGCTCCCAACAATTTTAGAGTTTTTATACATATTTTTAGCTTGTTTTTGTGTTTCAAATTCTTGATGGGCCGATTATTGAAAACAAATAACTAGGCTCGATTACAGTTACTTAAAGTTAAATATGTAATAGATAAGTTCGTCATTTAGTTAATTATGATGAAATAGTTTTAAAAAACTTCATGTACTCATTGTGGTAAAAACATATGTAAATTACTTTTGTAAAAAAGGAATTGCTTACAAGTAGATTGAAATTAGGTTTGCTCAAACTACGCCGCAAAATACGCCGCAAAAATTTCTCAAGAAAGGCTAAATCTATGTCAATTTTTCCTACCATTTTAATTGCCCAATTTTAAAAATTGTTTCTCTCGAGATTTCTTGATTTTTCTTCTCTCTAGACAATCGCAATTTTCTTCCGCATCGGAATAGAATCAACATGATCACGAATGCTAACAACTCCTTGGTGACCGTCACGAAAGTTGTGACCTAATGAAAATATACGAAAGGTGCAGAAATCACGAACACCTCGACGCATATCAATATATCGCTGAACCTACTCAATGATTGGCCGTATCGCCACAGCGGAAAAGGTAAACGATCGACCTCATGACGACGAGATCTCAAAACGAATTCATCGCTCGAACTTCTGCATCGAACGTCGAACGACTGCATCGCTCTTCTACAGATAGTGGCAACGATGGCATAATTTAAAGACCACTCAAAGTGGTAAAGAGGTGGATTGTAAACATAATTACTTTAATTCTAAAAGTAACGTTTACTAATAAAAAATCTTCGGAAAGATATCGCTACCTGTAACATGAATTGACCACATGATGAGGCTTTTCCATAATTTCATACGAATGCCTCATCCAATTCAGATGAAAGTAATGGTTACTCAAAGTAGTTCAGGAGTGGTTTTCAAGTATAATTACTTTTTTAAAAGTAAAGACTACTTGTAAAAACTGTTCAGAAAGTTATCGTTACCGTAAATTGGATTTCTTTTACTCCATTACCAGACATCACTACTCCGAAACTTTTTGCCTTGACTCAATGTCCGTATCCATTTCCCATCCCTTCCGCGCACTCCCCCTGCGTATGTATTCCTCGAATTGAAGGAATCTCGAGCTATACTCGAAGGAGGGAGGAAACTTCCGGCCCCGACTCCGGTTTCCACCGCTGCCGCCACCGCTTGCTTTGATGAGAACTTGGTTTTCCGCGAGATTGGCCTCCGGACCCTTTTCCTTATCAAACTCATAATCCAGAAAGAGGAGAACGGGAAACTTATATTTACGATGAAATTTTGTCTCTCATGCCGAGATTGTGAGTCATCATTGACTTTAGTGCACCGCAGTGTGTCCGGGTTCCCGTCCGATGATCTTTGATAAAGGGTAAGTTTGTGTTCACCCTCAAGAGCGACTTCCTCCAGAACTTCTTCCATTGCTTGTGTGCAATGAATTTAAAGATGCTATTTAAAGAATTTATTTTAAAGAAAACTCTATTTAAAGAATCAAAAGCTCATTATCAAAACTGGAAATATATTGTGCATGTAATTTATTCCGGCTGAATAGCCAGGAAATAATATTTTATTGGTTCCAAATTTTATAGATTATTTGTTATACTTTTTTGTATTAAGGTTTTAGTTTGTGTGTGTCCTGGTTCCTGTCCGATAGTATTTCACAAAGCGTACCTAAGTTTGTGTTCATCCACAAGAGCGACCTCTACCATAAATTTTTCCTTACTTTGAGTGCAGTAAATAACGCTCTTAAAAGAATAAAAATCACATTAGAAAAACGCCAAGACGCATGTAACTTATTTTAGCTGATTAGACATGGAAGAATTTTTAATTGGGTCCAAATTTTATAGAAGCATATTCTATGCTTTTTTATAACATATGAGTCAGTATGATTCATTTTTTTCTGTGAACTGTGGACTCAGTAACGCCGTTTAATGTATTGAGACTTCGCCATAAAATTATTATTTGTTATAACTCTTTCATAATGTGATGAACCAGTATGGTATATTTTGTCTGTAAATTGTGAAGTTAGTAACGCCGTTCAAAGTGTTGACATCACGTCACAAGAATGTCAAACCCTTTAAATTATTTTGGTTGATTAGCCATGAAAAAATTCGAACATGTGTCTAAATTTTAAAGAAACATATGCTATACTTTTTTATGACGTTTGCGTCAGTATGGTGTTTTTGTAAATTGAGCTGTGAGTATCGCCATTTCAAATATTGATATTATGTTGCAAAAATGTCAAGGTATGTCGATTTTTAAATATATTTTGTATGATTTTCTATCAAAAAATTTTTTAGTGGTCCCAAAGTTAATAGAAACTTACTTCAAACCTTTTTGCAACGAATCTTAATTTTAGGCCGAATTATTCGTCTGTGACTAGTAATGTGGATAATTCTGCCGTAAAAATCGTAATCACGTCGGATTTTAATGTAATAGAGCTCATTTGCCGTTAAAATTGGGTCCAAAGTTTGTGGAAAAAGCTATTTTACTTCCGTTGACAGCAACATCTTAAGCAGGAAAAATGAATTTTTAAAGCATTTAATGAGTTGAACTACAACTCACACAGGGCATAAAAATGCCTAATTTATCTTTCGTATGAGTTGCTGTTAAAAACTCGAATTACAATCTTGAAACTTTGAGGTAAATATTGTGGTTTTTGTCTGAACTCGCCTGTATCACAAATACGAAAATTTAATTTCGGTCTTTTAACTGAGAGCAGATTTTCATAGTAGAGAAGCAGGAATATATATTCAGAAGAGTCTTTCAAATGCAAGTACCTTGAAAATTTCATGATGGCAGCTTATACACTATTCTAGCTAATTTGAAGTAAAAAGACCCTACAACCATGCATTCATGATTTGTCGTTTAAATAAAATTTTTCCTACCTTTAACGTGAAATAATTTAAACTGCAAGATATTGTTTTAGCGTTTTCACATTGTTTTTTACGAGAAAGAAACATTTTATTAAAATTCCAACCTGAAAAATAAAATCACTCACTATGACCGGGATTAAGACCCTGAATTCTTGATTTCACTAGCTTAACTTGCTAAAGCACTCGACCGGAAATCTAAAGATCCGGATTCGAATCCCTGTTAAGGCGAATGATTTTTTCCTCCGTGGAATTTTCGCTTACTTGTGCATTTCGGGTGACTCGTTAAGTTTTCACCTTTGCTAGAGCCGGTTTATGTACAGTGACGTCATGGCAAAATTAGCAGAGCCGGAACGTACTTTCCTTAACTTTTTTATGAGTGAAGTATTACTCTGTGTTTTTATTACAATTTATTATTTTCATTTTATTATTTTTTTTTGTTTTGGTTACGAATTTATGCATGAGAAATTTCGAGCACGAAAAAGATAAATGTGTTATTTGACTATTCTATGCTTTGTTAATCAGAGCCGCGTTCCGGCACCATTAAACCACTGTAGGTACTTAAATTTGGGAAAATTTCAAGTGAATTGGCGTATATAGATTTTTTAAGCGAAAAAAATAAATTAACATTTCCTAAAATCCTTTAGCCAAGGGAGCTACTAAAAAAATCTTCAAACTTTAAGCGCTAACTAGGAACCCTAACAGTCCAGAGTTCGTCCGAAAGCACTTCTGAGGGGAAAAACATAGCGATCTGAGCCTTTCCAACGGCAGCTACAGCGAAAGTGCCATTGTGGAACGTCAACGTGGAATGCCAAGAATTCTCATGAGGAAGATGAATGTTGTGCGCAGGGCGGAGGGCATTGTGGTTCAGGTGAATTCATTTGGGGTCCGCGAGTCCATTCTGACGGCAGTTGTACGTATGGCTGACAGTAAGGTCATCCGTAAAGATCCCCGAAATGAATGAACCAGCCAATGCTCATGGAATAGTTTACTTTTCCCAGCATTCATATTATATATTTACGTTCAATTTTCCTGAGCCGCTTGTGTTTTGCTTCTAAAACTTGTATCGACGCATTATGCTAAATCAAGTTCTCCTTCTTGAATAGGACCTTGAGGGACTGGAACGACCTACCAGCAAAACTATTTGAGCCCTTCCCGAAATATTTGCATATTTTTAAAAAGCGGTTGAAGAAGTAGGGACTAAGGGCTTCTTATAATGTTTTCTATTGTTTTTTGCATCATATTTACATGTTACCACCCGGTCAACGGCCTACTTGTAACCTTTTAATAGTAATAATAATAATGATAGTGATTATGGTAATAATAATAATGGAATCCAACTTTTTATGGGCTGAGTACTGAAAATAAGTAATTAGGATCAATCGCTGTTACTTTGAAATAAATTCTATTGATTACATATATTTTTTAATTAATTTTCTAAAAAGGAATTGTTTACATGTAGAATAATACTAGGTTGCGTTTGGAATTCGCCGCAAACTTTTCCGAGAAATACCGCATCAATGAATTCATATTAGGGTTTTTAATATTTTCTTGATTATTTGTATTCTGGAATTCGTTTGATGAATTTGAAATGAATCTATGAAATACTAAAAATGCTTGCTGAACGTATCCTCCTAGGATGAGCTCACAATCCTCGACTATTTTAACCAATACTTTGTTGATATTCATTGATCTTATTCCTTTTATTGAAATCTCTCTTATTTCATATCACAATACGAATTTTATTGAGTATCTTCATTTGATTTCACGTTAACCTATCAATTTCCTGGAAGCGCGATAATATCACGGCATAACTATGAATGTAGGAACAATAAAATTATTTGCAGGGAAAGGGTAATCGAAAATCCTCCAAAACTGTGCCTTTCACTACGTATGAATACGAACTTGGGTAAATGAAGTCTAAGAACATTTAATCCCAGCATTTTCACGCTATGTAGAATACACCCATGCTTCCTCAAATATATTTTTTTCTCATATCCCTGCATAAATGTCCTAAATTTATCAGCAAAGATTTATAATAGGCACGTACGCATCTCTTAGTTTTCTCATTTTGGCTCATAGGATGCAGGATACCTCCTTTTAAAACCTTTATTTTCCATTGTAATTGTGGATTTATCTCTTTTGAATTCAGCAGCTTTTATAACGATCGATAAGAGGGGCTATACCGGAATTCTTTTACACGAGCCACCGAAAACTCTGAGTAATTTTGTTATGGGGTTCAAACGGATCCACTCGGTATCTTTACACGGTGCCCTGCGACCAGCGTCCCAACACTATATTCACATAATTAATTTTTTTTCTTCTTATCTCGACCTCGTTTAATTTATGGCAAAATTGTTCTCGGAGTATAGGTCAAATGTATGTGATGCAAAAAAGTATTGATGATGTATTTTTTCTGAAGTCTGGTTATTTAAATTAATAGTTGTAGTTGTTCTTTAAATTATTTTACTGTAAAAAACTCTATTGTAACATTTATTTATGCATAAATATTTTATATCATTGTATTTTATATTTTTCTCATGTTTTCTTTCATAGCCCTGATGATAGTTCAAAATAAACTGAAACGTTGGCTAAAACGTTTTTGCATCACACACATTTTACCTATACTCTGAGAACTACTTTACCATATATTCACATATCCATCACACCCCTGTTTTCTACGCAGAAAATAATCCTTGAGTGAAAGCAATACGTAACATTCCCCGTCACGTAGTTCATTTCTTTATCAAAGAAAGCATAATCATCAGCCACTGGCGTTATATGAATTACATTATTATCAGCTTTAAGAGTTCTTTACTAGAATTATATATAGGATAAACGCAAGTTAAATGTAAGTTTCTCGATAAGGTACGGGATAGCCTCAAACATTCAATACCTCGATTCACCCCCATTGGTTACATTTTATTTGAAGTAGTTTACTCCTATAGAGATATAGGCAGCTACTTCCTATTTTTGAACACAGCAAGTCTGCAAATATTGAGATGAGCGTTGTATATGGGCGTGTTGGCTAAAGGGTGATGTAAAACTCAAAGGTCGCCCCCAAAATTGCACGAAAAATTGCCCGTCGGTTGCGTCATTATTTTTTTCAAAGCAAGCATAACCAGCAACTGCTAAAGTTATGTGTATTACGTTGCTAGCGGATTTACTAGTGCTTCACTAGAATGTAACATGGAATAATCCTCCATGAGTGAAATTTAAGTTTCCTCGATAATGTACGTGATAGCCTCGAAAATCCAATACCTTCATCCGCCTCCATGGGTCACATTATGTTTGAATAATTTTACTCCGGCAGAGAGATAGGCAATTAAATTTTCTTGTTTTGTATGAATAGGCATATAATTTTTATTTTTGTACACAGCACTCGTGCGAATCCCGAGCTGAGATTGCGGTTTAGATACGCGTGATTGCTCGCATGTTATGTAAGATTCCGATGTCTTCTGTGGCTCCGGTTTACGTCAGAGTGCATCATTATCCATATCGCACCTAAGTTTATTCTGCACAAGAGATGCTTATAACATAGCAGCGATAACTATTTTATTTATTTTAAAGTCAAATGATAAATTACCCGTCATGTACTTCATTATTTATTTCAAAAGAAACGTAAACAGCGACCGCTGACGTTAAGTGATTTACATTAATAGCGGCGTAGCGAGTGCTTTGCAATTATTGGAAAATCTTACATATATGAAACGCAATTTTCCGGATAAGGTGCGGGGTAGTCTCGAAAATGCAATACCTTGATTCGCCATCATAAGTTACATTTTATTTGCAGACGTTTACTCCGATAGAGATATAGGCTGTTAATATTCTTGTTCTGTATGAAAAAGCGGCGTCTTTCTATTTTCGAAGCACGCAACACTTGTGCGAATACTGAGCTGAAATTGCGTTGTAGATGCGCTTGATGGCTAACTTGTGATGTAAGGTTCCAAGGTTTTCTGTCGTCGTCCAAAGTCGAACGAAAAAATATAGAAGGAAATCACAGGGAAGTAATAACGTAGGAGGGTGGTGTGTTTTCGTGTGGGAGTGAAATGCATGGAATTGGAAACGGCGCCGACTCACGGCAAAAGCACACGATGAAAGCAAGCCTGGCGAGCAGCGAGCGAATGAAGACATAAATTTATTTCGCTCTAGAGGCCCCGAGGCAACCTTCTTTTTATGCATATATACACATAGACGTGTGTTTCAACCCCTTCCAAAGTGAGCTTATAGGGTACAGAAGTGAGGGGGAAGGGGATTCGCTAGTCATGTGCATAGATAGTAGCTAGGACGGTGAGTCAAACAAAGTAGAAGAAAAGATATCAAATTCTCGCGCCAAGACATTATGAATAGTAAGAGCCTTGGAGGCATCGTATCCTTACGTTTGTTACTCAAGGCTCGTCGAGTCACGGAAGGCTTCGGAAGATTTAAATTTTCGCAGAAATTTACATAAATGTGCCTTCGCCTACCTGGTAAGTACATAACTTGTAGTGAACAGAAAATGGTTTACGTCGGATAATGCATATCGCATCCAAGTTTCATCCACGCAAGAGATACTTAGTGCATAGTGGCAATAACTGTTTTACTGAAGTTTGAGTAAAGATCAAATTGACGGAATGTATACCGAGTTCTGCTTGATACTTGATCCACATTGCAAATTTATGCCGTCGTAATTATTTTCATATGGTAATTATTGTACATATCGACGCATATATGCGACAATCATTTTTTTTTGCAGTTGATGTATAGGGGATTCAATACACATTCAGCAAAGCCAAATTACCAAACGGGTTTATAAAGGATGCTGGCTCTCAGTAGTGAAAGTTGGCTCACACGATTGTTTTCTTTGCATTTTGAATTCATTATACTCACTCGTTTTTGTACTAAGCACCTTAAGAAACAGCACAAATCCATTCGGTAAAATTGTGAGAATAACCATTTTTGTCTACAATGCGTACACATTCAAAGCTACCAAATCCATCACATTGACTTCAACCCATAATTAGATACGGATTATCCATTTCTGAAATCAATTCCAATGTATACATGAAAGCTGGCGTCCTTAAATTCCTTCCAGGTGGGACGGTGCTGTTTTTGAAATAAAGGTTTCAGTAATTATTTTATTGATACATTTTTTCTGTAAAATAAAGAAAAAACCTTCACACTCATACAGATCATAAAAAAGTCGCTAAACTCTGAAGAGTAAAATCCAAAATTACAATGGAAATAGAGGTTTTATGAGCTATCCTTTATCATTTGAGCCAAAATGCATAGTAGGAGATGAATACCACTTTATATTTTATTCTGATAAATTAAGGACATTGGAATAATCCGCTTCAAATTTACTGCAGAGTGTCGCTGTAAGGTCAAGATCCTGCATAGAGGATACAACTCCGAACATAGTTCTCCTAAAATCTCAGAAATCCTGCTCTCTTTGCCGCAGCGCCTCAACGAACGACTAGCTTTTCCTGTAACTAACTGTACTCATTTTTTCGTAATCGTCCCTAAATCATAAGAGTCTCTGGCTTTGAGGGTATATTTAAAGTGAGGCAAGTAATATCTTTTTCAGCCTTTTCTCATATTTCCTGGGACTTCTCCACGTAAAAACCAGCTGAATTTTGAACAGCTATTCCCTAGAAGTCCCTTTCATGTTCCCTTAGGAGAAATACCAAGTATGGTTTAAAATCCGAAGATTCAGGAGTGGAGTGGAATTTTTCCATATTGAAATAAATGTTAGAAATTTTCTTATAATTAAAAATAATTATTATTATTATAATGGTGGAAAGTTGCAAGTATTTATTTCAATGTTAAGATAATATAAGATTTCATTTGTTTCTATAAATATCTACCTAAGTATGAAGAAATTTATTTGGTTTAATGGAATAGTAAAGATACCCATGCATATATGATATACGTTTTTCCTGGTGATAAATAGCTAAGAATTCAGCTCCTTGAGCTCTGCATCAGGCTATTGGCTTCATTGCCGCCAATTGACGAAATAAAAGCAGAAAATTCTAAAAAACTTTACAAGTTTCATTCGGTGAAAGAATATTGAATTTGAAAAAGTACATATGATAGATCTTTTTTTAATATTTTTGTTATGACTGCCACGTAGCAACACTGAACTAGATACCTAGCAACTTTATGATAGGTTCGGGCCCATTGATTCGAGGCAACCTACCTCAAGAAAGTTTGCATCGATTCTCATTTTTGTCGGCACCCAAATTCATCGGTTGGTGAAGTGAATATCATTGGCACACAGTTAAACTGTACGAAGTTAATCGCAGAGAAATTATTATTTTACTTCTGCCCAAACATGATACGCATATTGCAGCGACTTCCACACGCACGAATATAAATATGACATTATCGTCAGAATAGGGTATTGCAGGTGAGCGGCCGAATCCACGTAATTTACGGCTTCTTACGATGCAACCAAGATTGAGATAGAAAATTCCCAGATAAAATGACCCCTGATACATCTCATTGGTTAACTCGGGCGGTAACAAATTAAGTAAAATAAAAGCGTATGTGGCTAAGTAAAGAGTGATCTCTACCCGTACTTATCCACATAATCGTTCGGGTTGAATCACCGAGATAGTTAATTATGAAACAACGAGTGTCAGGAAATGGTTCAAAGCGCGGTAAGGTCAGTAGTGGCTGAGGGAACCTTGCCGATAACTACAGAGATGCAAGTATTTTTAATCGGCCGTTCACCTGCACTGACTTATTCCGAGCAGTATCCGATATTTGTATTTGTGCCTTTCGGCTGTTGCGACATTGGGTTCCAGAATTTATTACTCCTGAGTGATTTTCATGCTTGATCGACAAGTAAAATAGGTAAAGCTGACGGATAGTGTAGTTATATATTTAATGGCAATTCAAATACTTATGTCAGCTATTTCGGTGTGCGTAGTGGTGCATTTTTTCCAAAATGCCTCATCTAGATAATAAATTGCACCTTTTTGTTGACTTAAACCATTGCGGTGAGGTTTGGTAAACTTAAATATTCCGTTAAATATTGATTATAGCTAAACAATGCTAATGCCATTACTACTCTTAAGATTAAATAAATGGGTGGATGAAGGCGATACTTCGTGGTTATTCTGAACATTGAACATGGTGATTGAAATATTTTGTTATGTATTTGATCCACTTTAAAAATGATGCATTATCAATATCGCTCTGTGCACGATAACTAACCCCGACGTTTAATGTATAAAGTTTTTATAACCTAATGTTAGACGTATAAAGTTTTTTGATTTGACAGGATAAATACTCATAAGACGCTACGATTTGATTTGCTAGAAAATATTTTATCATTACCACTTAGGTTTACTGTTTTATCTTTTGCTAATTGTGAGATATTGACTGCTTAGGATCAAAGTGGACGCTTTCAAATGAAATAGCTGTCGTATATGCGACGTCGGAACTGTAAACTATTGGTCCATTCGCTCGTAAATTTTAGAAGCCTTAGATGTTCCTGAAGCAGGTAATCAGAATTTTTAAGTTGTTCTCTGAAAAATCTCATGAAGGGTTACTGACGACATGGATGACGTTGTATGAAGAAAAATATGGAAGCTAATTTTAATTCAGTGCATGAGTTGTTATAACGGCTATGTACAAGAGAGAGACGAACGAAAATTTTATGTTGTGCAATATTATGTAAAATTGTGGGATAAATGCTTAAATAGAAAGGGTGGTTATTATACCAGTGTATGTTGTTACTCAGGAACTACTTGAATCCGACAATAACGGGTTTCTTAAATGGGATTCTTAACCCTTATTAAGTTTTAATTAGCTTCTTTTCAGTGAGCTAATGACTTAAATTCGGTGCCTGAACCATCTGCGGCCGAAATGCTGAAAAATATTTCTGCAGATTTTTTTTATTTTATCTTTTTAGTATATGTCTCATTTAATGAGTTTTGAAGGCGAGTAGACTAACATGGAGAGTATGTCATTTCTTTGGGTTCTATCTTTTCCGTTTTGAATTCTCTTGAGAGTTAATATTCACATTGGCAGAAGTCACGCATCAAAACCTCTTCACATATTTTTTACGACTTCCAATATCTCTGCTCTAACTTTGGAAGAGTAGGTCTTTGCATTGCATGGAAAAATCGTTCAACCGAATATTCAATGTTGTGTTATATTATATGCCTAAAACTATGGAGAATAAATGGTCAGTTAGAAAGCCTGGTAATTATGTCAGTGTATATTCGTAGTCAGAAGCTACTTGAATAAGATATCTCCGGTTTCCTTTACTAGGATTCTTAACCTATCCATGTAGCTTCGCTTCAATAAAATATAAATTATTAAATTTTTGGCACCTAAACCATCTCCTGACGAAAATTCCTCTTTGAAAAACATTTTTTCAGCATTATTATATTTTATCTTTTCAGCGTAAATTCCATCAAATGAGTTTTGAAGCTGAGTATTCTAATAAAGAGCATATATCTTTCCTTTGGGTCCTATCTTTTCGCTTTTGAGCTCTCCCGTTAGACATTTACACCAACCCTGCCGTAGAGTTAATATTCACGCTCATAGCAGTCACGCATGAAAACCTCTCCTCATATTTTTTTACGACTTCCGATATCGTTGCACTTACTCTGGAAGAGTAGGTCCTTGAATTCCATGGGGAAATCATGCAAACGAAGATTTAATGCTGTGCAATATTATGTAAAACCATTACTAGATAAATTATCAAATAGTAATTGCATTTGTGTTTGTTTTTACCCAGCAACTACTTTAAATAGATTATTCCGTTTTTCTTAAATAGGTTTCTTAGTTCTTATTGAACTATTCATATAGCTACGTCGACATCAAACGATGTTTCATAATTAACCCGAAAATATTTGCTAAAACGTATGTTTGGAGTATGTCTATCTATGGCGCAGGTACTAAGGATGTGAGAAAATAAGCGAAGTAAATAGTGGACTCCTTTAAATTTACTTTTCTCCTTTAAACTCCTTTAACAAAACTCCTTTACGGTAAAATCTCATTATAATATCATGGATAGAAAAATTTACCAACAAGAAGCTCTACTAAGGGCAAGGCTCATTTTGGGAGGGGCAAGCACTGATAATTTCCATTTGCATAAGAAGAAACGCGACCGTGGGCCATCCACGGCACTTCTAGTGGATGAAAACCTGTATGGAAGGAAGTGCAGTCGGCTATGCTGGAAGAGGTAGACCTAGAAAAGAATACCTGGGGGAATAAGGTTCAATGATTTAAGGAAATGAGGAAATGGGAATGTCGACCAATCTTTTGTTTGGGTTGTGGAAAGGATGATGATCCGCATTTTCCTTTGCTGTTAGACGCACTGTCGACCTCATGCACAAGAGAATTCTAGTTACGTCTTTGTTGGTTTGCGTCTTAACTTTATGGAGTTTACAAAGTTTCCAATGTATTTATTTAACAAAGCACCTGCATTTGGAATAGCCAAAAGCTGAAGTCAACATTTACGATATATTTTATCGTTATGGGTTATGGTAAAGGTTAGCAATTTCAAGACTTGATTGCAGATTTTATTATGATCCTTGTTCGAAATTCGCGCCTTTAGTGATTTTTCTTTTCATTCCTATGGAGGGCAGTATCCGAAATACATCTACTTCCGAAACGCCCCTTTTGAAAATTATTTTTGCATCATTTATATCTTATCTTCTCAGAGAGTCAAGTATTATGAACGTGAGCATTCCAATTAAGAGTGCGTATCATTTCTTTGGGTCCTATCTTTTCCCTTTTGAGCTATTTCGTTAGATGTTTGCACAAAACTCGCCGTGCAGTTAATATTCACGCTCATAGCAGACATGCATCCAAATCTCTCCGCATATTTTTTTACGGCTTCCTACATCTCCGCACTCACTTAGGAAAAGCAGGTCCTCGCATCGCATAGAAAAATCGTGCAAACTCTCGCATGTGCAGCAGACGTACACAGCATTGCTTTTAGCTCCCTATTTTTTCAAAAATTTTATCCCCACCAAGGAAGCTTCCCTGACGACTTCATCGATTTCTATCCTGCCATCCTGGCGATTTTTCCACAAATTTAGTTTCCTTGAGGTTTGTTTTTTTAGGACATCCTCAGACTTTTTTATTTCACCATTCACGACTTCTCCTTAGCTGCACATTCATCCCAAGTAATGCTTCATGATTTGTGCTCATAGGGCGTCAAGCGTCTAGAAATCCCAGAGTCTCCGCTGCATGTGCATCTCTTCCGCGTGATTCTAATGGTCATCCCTATTCACCCTGTGTACGTCCTCGTGCCTTCGCATTGGACGGGGAGACGTTTTTGTGCGCCCTTATTCATATGTTTTATTTTTGCTCGTTAAATCCGTCCCTGCGAAGGAATTCCTGGAGTATTTTTATTGCGCTACGTTCGTAGAATCTTGGGTGATTCGCTTTTCCATTAAAATTCTGCTTCCGCAGAAAATTCTTCTCTTGCAATTTTCCATATTTGGAGCTTGGTTGCATGTAACTTCTCAATTGGCCTCATGGTCATGTTGAAGAGGTCCCATGCTAAACCTCTTCCGCTTAAGGGGTCATGCGTCAGATTTAGCGTAGAATCCATGAAGTAATTGGCTTTTAGAGATGAATAACCATTAAAATATCACCATAATAACGTCAGATATTGGCCTTCAAATTTTTGGTATCTCTTTGAATCTTATCAATTTTCAATTGAAGGGGTGAGAAGCCAGGGGGTACACGTGATTTTTTTCTCAACACAGTTAATTGCTAGAAGAAATACACAAAAACTTGGTTGCCAAGGGTTACAAGTGAGTCTTTGCTCCACGCTGACATCGAGAGGAAAATCAAATGCACTACTAAGTATCCTATTGATCTCGTTTGTTTTCTGTACCTAATTTCTTTACCTAACTGCGGTTAGAAAAAATAAATCTCTTGTACCCCTTGCCTTTCAACCTACTCAACTGATATATTTGTAAACTTCATTGAAGCATTACTTAAAGGCCCCATCCATTCATTAAACTAATCTTAATCATCTTTGACCATTGCTTCGAATCAATATCTTCATGATTTTAAATCCGTAAGGAATAGCGATGTTTTCTGCTTGTACCAGCGTGTATGTTCTCAGTCGCAAACGATGCTGAGGCTTGATATACGCCATAGCTGGACACCTGCTCGTTTCGAATTTTATGTTCATAGATTTCGGTAGGTTTATAATCCGAGAACTTATAAAACAACATATAATAACACGGTGTTCTTAGCTCTTTGAAATGCAGTATAATGACTTTCATATCTTCAAAGTGTTATTTAATAATATTGAGACCATAAAATCGAGAAAAAAGACAACGATATTAAAAAATATTGAACTTGTTTGAAAAACACATCTTTGTTCTTGATTTGCCATACCATTAGCACTAATGATAACTCTATATTAGCGATGGGTGACATACCTATTATCCAATTATTACGAGACATATTATGAACTAACTCGCTCGGATACGATTATATATTTAGTAAGAGCGAGTCTTCACAACTGCGGGAGGAGAGTTTCGATTGGCTGAGCCGAGGACGCGAAACATTCAGGTGAAGTGGGTTAAAAGTAGGCGTAATTCTTACGTTTCCTTCTAAAAGTGAGCCAGAATTCGTACTGAAAAGATCTGTATAATAGTGAATGCTGCGGCAGTTATAAAAGTTCCCAGTATATAGCGATTCTACCTAGATATCCTCTCTATATTGGTCATGCGATGGTGGGATACGGCGTAACTTCCTAGGGACTCGTCCGTAACAGTTCCGCTTAGTTCTAAATCATCCCCTAGCATGTACCCTCTTCTTCATGTAATGGTTACGTGAGCTCTCCCCAGGAGGCAGCAGTGTACCTACCTATCCCTTCAGGGCCGTGTGACATCCTTGGGCTGGGTTCCGCACAATAACGCATGCCTTCTTCCCGCCTAAATTTCTTATTTTTTCCCTCCACGACCGGCAGCTCTTCTCCAGGTTTCCGATGCTCAACTGAGAAGCCCTGGAGTGCCTATTAATGGGTACCGTCGCATTTGACTATTCTCTCTAGCTCTTCGTTCTCATTCTCCCATTTCATTTCATGCACTCTATCTAATTTGGTGTCATTTTTTGGAACGACGTGGATGGGAAAATTACATTGGTTTCGGTTCGTCAGATTCTACGGTGAGGAATTTTTTATGGTAAGTGTATACCTTATTTTTTATGGTGAGCTAAGAATTTTCTCTAATATCCTTTTTAATAGACGCAAGAATACTTTTTTGTGCCACTAAGATACCATCTTAAAATAGCAACTTCTAATGATTGACGGAAATTGTTACGTTATGTCATAAGCTAGTTAAGCGGATTGTATGTGGCGTTTTATGTATTAGATGTAGCAAAATTTAATTAGTTAGGATTATCAAACATATAGCATATGATTATGGTTGCTAATGGAGCAGAGTTGAAATTTTGGTGTCTGATCGTTGTTTGACGCGTATTTCAAATGCACATGTTAGCAGTTTTGGGATAAATTTATGCATTGATTATATATTCTTCAAAACTGCTGCAATAGACTTCTTTATCAACATCAGCAATATTATTTCTGTAAACTCCATATAATAAGCTATGTTCCTCTCTGCAATGAGCATTTTTTTTTCAAGTTTCACGCTTCTTATAAGAAAATCCATATTTCAGGTCCATGAAAAAATCTTATTTCCAATTCTTGTGTCTGAGAATGAGATGCCGGCTGCGAAATTCTATTTTTACTATCAGTAGGTATTCCCTTGCTCACATGTCCTCGGATAGATTGTCTGTCCTCGTCTTTTCTGTCGTTTTCAAATACTTCGCTTTCGTGTCAAAATTATAGTTTTTCATTCCCCAATTTCACCACAATATCTTCCCCATTTGTGACCAAAGTTAATGAACAACGATGGAAATTGTAATATCTCACCACTATGGTGGCTTTTTCTTCATAACTCATCGTCCACCGTGGCGAATTTTGTTTTTACTCATCATTTCCTAATTTAAAAATAATTTTCCTCTGCGTACCCTGGCACATGCAAGTGCGATGGCAATTTCAAACTTTCACCACCATTTCACCATGTGCTCTCTCTTCTTAATAACATTTCCATTCTGTCATATTTATTTTACCTCATTCCTTTCTCATTCCCAAATTATTCTCCTCACTACGATCCAACATTTTCAAACACGGGGCGAAATTGTGATGTCTCTGCACCATCCATTGTGGTACACATTTTTTATTATTATTATTATCTATTTTCCTCCGTTGGTGAATATTATTTCTCCTCGTGGAGGTCATGCGGGCGAACGAAAGCATATAATCAAAATTCTCGATGCTCTTACTTTCTCATGGGAAAAATTCTCTCCGTTCTATCATTTTTCTTCCCGTAAAAATAAACGATTTTTGTCGCTGTCGGCGTCCTTCATTTATTTTTTCGCCCTCGAGCATGGTTGAGAAAAAATGAGAGAAGGCTTTGGAGGGGTAAAAAAAAGGGAAGAAGGAAGAGCGGACGTTGATATTAAGTTAGATGGCGAACGATAGGGAATTTGATGGAGAATACGGTGAGGGATGTCATTGGGAGTGTGTAAAATGGGCGCCAGGGACAACGTCTTTCATCATTTCGTAGCGCTCGGGGAACAAAATGTCGATTTCTGCGCTCTCTTCCAGAGGATTGCCTCGAATATCTTTTTTATAAAAAAAGGACGGAACTTGTAATACGTTAAGAGTCGCTTCCTTGAGCAAGTTAACTCTTGTGCTCTTATATGAAATGAAAAGTACAGCAATAAAATACGGAGGTAGTAGTATTGTCTTTCCTCTCAAAATGCCTTGACGGTAACAGAATAAATTTAAAGTCTTTCAGGTATTCAACCCTTAGAGTGCGGGGACGCTTTTATAGATTTTGCACGCTGACTGCGGCATTTACCCAAAATTTTCATTTTCACATGTATGTCATGCACTTGGGTTCTTTCCCTCACCTTAAGGATCGCTAATGGGCAAGAACTCCCTTGCTGCAGGGGGTGCCTCCTGCACAGGAAGTCTCTTCTGCACTGGCTGGCAGCTAAAATCGTGAACTCTCGTAGGCCAAGGGTTAAATCTACATTTTAATAACTGGGTAAATGTAGTAGTGTATAGAGGATGTGGCAAGTTGAATAGCACAAGCAAAACAATCTTTTATCGAGAAAAGTACTTTTTCGACATCATACAATGCTTCTCAATCCACGAAAAAAGCAACTACGTTTTAAATCTACGTTTGGAGTATGTGCAGTAAGCACCTATGGCGAAGAAACTTGGAGAAAATTAGAGAAAAAGTGGCAGAACTCCTTAGTGGTGCTGGAAAAGTTTATCGATAGAACATAATCGATAAAATGGGACATTCCCCCATCTCCCCGACATTCAGAGTAGGCCTAATTTTTACGTCACATTTCTTTTTACCTTAGGCTCATACCACCTAATTACTTTGCTTTTATCAGCTCTCGTGAAAATTGAAATCAGTATTTTATTGAAGGATTTGATTTTTGAGGTTGTGATTTGTTCTTCGTTAGTGAATGAGAATGAGTCAGTGTAATATTATTAATTTAATTGAACTAATCAATATGTAATTTGTTGATATAAGTTGGAAAGAAATTCCGGAGTTGTTGTAATGACATATTAGGCAAATTAGTATCTACATGCACTCATCAATCTTAAATCTTCGTATTATCAGTAAAAGTATGGCAAAAATACTTTTTTATACCCCTTCCCGGGATGGTTTCTGTTATCTATTCAATATTTTTCCGCTAAACGTCTTCCACTAAAATATTCAGCTTACTCATACATAAGTTATTATCGCCTAGGAAAAACAGGCAATTCGATGAAATATATTATGCAAATGGTAAAAAACATAAAAAATATAATTCACGTCTTATCTTGTTGGAATGGTCCTCTTTCCTTTTCTGTATCTTTTTATAAGGAAACTTTCTATCCTTATAACGTGCATACCATGTGCAAAATCTAGCTTTTAAACACTTCTTCAGCGTCCTCATCGTCTCTTCGCGATAGGTTCATCACGTGGTTGGAGCCCTTAGCTTCTTGTAACTCAGAATAAGCCAGCATCGCTGCTTATGTTTAGAGCTTTAAGAGAGGGAAGGAGAAGGAACAGCCAGCGACGATTGAGTTTTTAATTCCGCCTGGCTGAATGCCACAAGGACGGTGAAAGTGTCTTGGAGGAGTCTCGCGAGCGCAAAATGAAACCAGAGCATTTCTCTCTCCTTGTTCGAGATATAGTGGCTTTTTACCACTCGTCCCATGTCATTATTTTGATCGTTTGGTAGAAGAGCGCGCATTTTAAACTTATTTTTTGTCTCATCACTGGTCGCGCCGCGGGCTCTTTCAGATGCTGCCCTGTAAACCAATTTTCACTACAAACTTCGCCACTGGACAGTGGAATAAGTTTCTGCGCATTTTTCTGTTTTGTGTGTTGATAGTGATGTTAATGTTAGCCAAGGCTTTAAAATTAACTCTGAAAACATTCTCTAACTTCTCAAACTCTGATTCAGGAGTTTACTAAACAATTGCATACAGAAAGTTATTCACGAGGGAAATTATTGTTTCAAATTTCTATAATGTTATCTTTTTCATCATAAATTGCTATATTTTCCTTCTTTCTGTTGCAAGTGGCAACTTTCATAATTTTTTTTATTTGATATATATTTGAATGCCATAAAGGTATTTAACAAATGACATTAACTTAATCAGAGATGGTAGAAAGGTATAGAAGAGTAACTAATAATTCAAAATATTTGGCTCAACTGATCGTATATCTGTACTGTTCCTGATTACGAAGAGATAGGATGGGTTTTTAGTCTTTTTAGCCATAATTTCTTGGAAAATTCTTTAAGGAAAAATTATAGCCGAAAAATCTAAGCTTGATGATGTTCCTTGAATTTGAAACTTTTATTAAACTCAGTTACTCACAATAGGACAATTTAAATAGAAATTTTGATACTACATTATTCAACGTTTTAAAATATTTTTCATATTTTAAAAATATGTTTATTAATGGAATTTCGCATCGCCCTCCAAAATGAATATTCTTGTATTTATACTCTGTGGGAATAGAGCTAGAAACTGATTTTGTTGAATGACATTGCGTAACGGCAGAGCGATAGCTACTGTAGTGATTTACGGTAGAAATAATGCATAAACAACTTGAAAGAACCCTTTATAGACAAAAGAAAATATTGAAATAATTTTGACGAAAGCGTAATCCTCTCTTTTAGTTTTTATGCATAGTTCTTCATTTATTATTCTTCAATGTTTTAATTTTATTAATTGCATGGAATGCTGAGTTGTAGTGTTGTGTTTTATTGGGGTATAATTGCAAGCGAAATAGTAGCATCTACATTTTTAATGAGAAACGTTGACGCAATGCTGACATTTATTTCAGAGCGTTGTATACTCGGTAATTCCCAACTTTTTAAACTGCATAATTGGGAACTAATGTATTAATTATTAATTTAAAAAGTTATGGTATACATTTTTTATAAAGAACACTAATACGCTCTCAAAAACGAATATTCTAGCTATCTGAGGAAATGTTCCGGTGTACTTTACGGCTCAGGTGACACTAGATTAAATATCCCCGATTGATGTTTTTATCGGGAAATGGAAGTAAATGGGGATAAAATAATGTAAAGGAGAATATTTAAGTAATACTCAGAAATGGTAATGGTTATGTCCACAAACTATTTTCCCTCTCCATCAATAGCTACTGGGAAAATATTATGTATTCAGTCATAGGTTCCCTTGGTGTTTGACTTTTATATTAAATTGGAGCGTCTAGCATGGTCAATGTTTTTAACCTTTTGCATATGTCCGAGTTTTTTCCGTCATAAATTTTTGGAAACATGATAAGGGAATTCGAAAGCCAAGTTTTTTAAAACCAATCGTCAAACTTTTTGTCTGGAATCATTGTAATTCATGGAAATAAGTAAGTGTGAAAGGAGAAAGTGTTTTATATCATTTATTTCTAGAGGTTTTGAAAGGATCAATGTTGTACTTGGCACCAAACATTTCTTTTGGATGACATTCATCTTCATTTTTTTTTGTTTTGTGAAGAAAATTTATCGGCTTTTTTCTATTAGAGTTGTAAAAAAGTCTCTCTTTTTTAAACGTATTATTTGCGGCGAGAATATCTTACCCATTGGATCACTGTCAAGTCTCCTTTTGGCTTAACTTAACAATTACTCCAACCCATTATTTATCTGATATCTTATCGTCCCAATTTTCGTGCTATAAAATCAAAGAAAATCCCTTTTTCTTAGCTAATCTACCATGAAAACCTTTTCACCACTCCTGCGGACATATTTGGACCTACATCTGATATTAATAAACTCAGCTTAGGTTTATGTTATTATGTTTTGTCTTTACGTACCATCAATTTAGTTCTAATAATTAAATATAACTTAAATGTTCTGTTTCAATAATGCTGTTAAACCTATGTTATTTTCGTCCTCTCGAGTATTGTTTTTGTTTAAAACAATATTTGAAGAGTTTGCACTAGTAATTGGGAAAGGAGTGTTAAGAACTTATTTTTGAGTGAAAGATAGGGCCCACCCTTAATGTTCGGGAAGCATGCGGGTCCATTTTTGTACAAAGGTGATTCTCTCGAAAACCTGGAACGTGAAATTTTTTCCTAATTTGCTTCACGAACCCTTCACAACGTCCATCTCCCCTCTTCATTTGCTAAATATTCATGCACTGTCCTCCCCACTCAAATGCCTGCCTTTTTTTCTTAATCTCATTAAGTTATCCAACTCTGTTCACCTGTTTAATAAACCATGGGCATCGCAACATTATGCAAGCGTGTGGCTCCGCTATGGAGACCTACTGAGAGGGAAGTCTGAAGCTCGCGGAACCCGTTACCGTATTGCAAGCCTTGTATTTTTTTTTACTTAATTATTATTTTTTCTGAAAAAAATGGATTCCCTTCCCCTCTCAACCTCGGTTCCCCTCTCCTAAAAATTTCATGCTTTCCTTTTGTCCTTCTAACTGAATAAATAAAACAAGAGAGAAAGAAAAAAAACTTCACTCGCTTCCCACCCCGACCTATTCATCAAGTCGAAATCTGGTCACGCTACCCTCGGTGTGAAAGCGGCCAACGTCCTCACTTCAGGGCAGGTCTATTGTTGTCCGGAACCACCCCTTGGACAGTCCCATGCAGACGACGACAAACGCGCGCTCTCTCTCTCTCCCAGCGAATGAAGGTGTTATGTTTCAAAGCCTCGCGACTTCCTCCGTTTACCCCGCGATTCGGGACGAGGGATTGTTTTTTACCCCGAGCTCAATTGTCCTCAATCCTCTTCTTCTTGTGCATGTCCTGGATACAATACATGGCTTTGCACCAGTCTAGGGCTCATGTGAGTACAGGAGATTTTCGCTGCCGAACCTAGGACGCTTTCGAACCGTTTCAGAATCCATATACATAGATCAACAATTCGAAGATTGATTATACGCTACTCTTCACTCTACGATTCCACCAGCCACCACCAACCGCCAACCTTTTCATCCGTAATTAATATGAACAAAAATAATTATTTCCATGCTTTAGTTTATAACTGCAATGCAGACCATAGTTTCGACACTCTATTTGGTACTCTTTCGATTCTTAGGTCCTTAAAAATGGTACAGTGTGTCGAAACCAATATTGGTTGTGGATTTATATATTACAATATGCAAATTAGAATTTGTGTTTGCATTTTATTATGAATAAATCGCATTTCCACTGCATATAAGTTGAAAAGATTTCAAAACCTTTCAACGCATTTCTTCACATATGAATCCTTAATAACTCGAAAAACTTATAGCTCATTCAGAGCCTTTTTTAGCCACTCTTCCCGTCCCAAACTCAACAATTCAAAGCTTGAATTGGCATAGATCTCCGCTGCCCTCGCTCTCCTTTTAGCTAGCCTAAATATGTGAGCACTAAATCTATATGTACATAGAATCCCACAAGCTGGCTCAATGAGCGTATGGCAGGGGGTGATAAACTCCTGCCGATAGCAAAAAAGTAGACAAGAAAGCCTAAGGTAGCCAATTAAGCTCTCCTCTTATTAGGTCTTTTAGAAAGCTTATTTCCATTGCTTGGTAACACTTATTTTACGTGGAATTGGGTGGAGGTCTTGATTGACGACCTCACTTAAACTATAGTTAAGTAATGACTGGATTTGACGGGAGCCTTTTAAATGACACTACTCTAACGAGCTGAAGACTGAATTGACTCCTAAAATTTTCTCCTTTCCCATTTCCTCCCTTTTAACCTAAATGTGCAATTGATTTTCTTTCATTCCAGACAAATGTCCATTGCTTTAAAGCTTTTTATGTCGAATACCACATTTCGCGAAACTCGTTCCTACCATCATTTATTTCTATTTCTTTCCGCAATTCCTCCTCGGTCTATGTAGTTCCGACGTTGTCCACTAGGGGGGTTGCTTGACCTCGCCATGGTCGAGTGCGCCTATTCAAATGTCCCTCTAAGTGCTTTGACCCCTCCTCCTTCGCTGTATAGTTCCCACGTCCGACAACTCCTCTTCCATGGTATCTACCCTCTCCTCTTCTTCCGGTAGTGTCCAAAGTCAGTTGTGGTGGCATGGTGATGCTCTCCCTGTATCGATACGAAATGCTGGGTCGCGATATGCCACGCCGCTTGTTTCTTCAACGAGAGGTTATTAGGTATCGGGTACTAGGACTATATTAATGCTTTCGTAAATTGATCATAATTTTACTCGTAGTGTATTTCTAGGTAAGGACCACCTAATAATGATATTTTTAACCTCGTAATGTTTATTCTTGTGTTTCATATAAGTTTCTCCGTAGATTTCTCATTTCTTCAAAGATTTCAAGTAAGTACTAATACATTATTAAAAATTATTTGTAAATTTTTATTTCCTATTGATAACCTAATATACGTCGTTCTCTCTCACTACTTTTAACGGATATTTTCCTCAAAATTTCATGCGCACAGTTTGTTGTGCATGAGCTTAAAGTTGAGTGAAGGAATCATTTTGTATAGTTCTTATGAAAGTGCTTTCGCCTGTGCATTGTAGAAAAATAGGCTCTGCATATGTAGTCAATAAATTACTATAGTAGTCAAATACTATTTACCCGCACGCATTTTTTGGCATGTTATAACTCATGCATGAATCAATTACTCCGCTACCTTTTCATTTTCTTTTACTAACTAATAATTATATTTGCATGGTAGCATGTTAGTGTCCGAGGCTCTCTCCTAGTTTCTGGTCTGACCGCATCTCCTTGTCCTGTGTGCTTGGCCGGTGTTCGGCAAACGAGCGGGTGTCTGATTAAGTCTGGGAATAGTGCTACATGCCTGATGTATAACCACCCCCTGCCACACACCCTAGTGGTGGCTTGCACAGTACCTCGTAAATGTATAGTCAACTCGCACATCACTCAAGCTCCCTTCGAAGAAATTTTTTGGCTACGTGCCTGACTCTAATTAGATTTTTTGTTAAAAAGAGCTATCTTGAAAGTATTCAGGGTTGAATAGTATTTCAAATACAAGTATTCTAAATTATATGTTTGAAATACATTTGTGATTTGTTTTTGGCATTTGAAACACACGACCTGAATGTATCTTGTATTTTGTATATCAAATACCGATTGTTGATATTTTCCCGTTTTGAAATAAAAAATACATTTGTGATATACTTTTGAAGTAGCATTGATATAGCTTTTGTAACACTATGCTTCGGATATTAAGTACTTCATTTTCGTTATAATTGTTTTCTATAACGTGCTAAGGCAGGTTATTTATTTTTCAGACCTCTTTATTTTAATACAAATGCATTTTGTATTTTAAAAAGGGCATGCTATTTTGTAGTTTGTTTTTCAAAAACACAAATCAAAAGTATTTTGTATATTGCATTTCGAATTAATTTGAATCGGTATTTTGTATTTAAATCTCCACCTGGTTGTATCTCTAGCTGTGTCTCGGCCTGTATTTTGCCCAGCTGAAGTTACTGTACTTCAAACATAAATTACGTAAAGAAGTATCCGTTTTGAATGGTTTATACATGGGGGAAGCGCTCATTGTGTAGACGGAGGATTTTTGAATGGGAGATTCTCCCGGTATTTCTACCCAACTTGCCAATCCTTGGCCCTACCCTGCCGTAAGTACTTTGTCCGCCCTCACCATATTCTTCAGTCTCAAACCCCTTCCCCCATTCTCCCTCACTCAGGTCTGCCATCTTATGAATATGCAAGACCCCACAACCTGGATGGGTGTGACTCTGAAATGATAAGCTTGCATATTGCGCAAAATGGAATTCAGGTAAACTTCCTCCTCCCCTTCAGCACCTTTCATCGCCTTCATTTTTTTCCATCAACGTAATTATTTCCATCTTTCCACACTTTCAGCTCGCATATTTTTTTAATCTTTTTTTAAATATTTTTTTAATCCTTTTTTTCTTTAAAAAAGTCATTTCATTATTTATTTATTTTCTTCCTGCTTTCTACGGGTTGGTTATTTTGATCTTGGAGTGATGTTTTGTTAAGGCTGGCTTTTTAATCATGTTTTAAGGATCGTGTTAATGAAAGAATTACACGAATCTTGCAGTGCAAATGATTGTTCGTGGAAAAGTTCCTGCTTTCCCTCGTTATATTCTGCGGTGAAAGTAAGCGCTTGTTATCTTACCTAGGTGAAGAAATTTCTGTGTTCAAGAAAATGAAATTAAATCATGTAACTATCTCCTGTTTTCATAGGATGTTTTGTACTTTCTCTCATTGTATGCTAATTTGTAGGGCTTCGGGCCAATTTATGATCGTTTCAAATGTACTGGCAACGTTTATGATGTGCCATGACAATGAAAATGCGCTAAAGATATGATTTTGAATGTAGTTACGATATAATATTTTGGAAAACGAGTAAAATGAAATATTTTCATTAAAATGATTTGAAACAACTGTTCAAAGATACATGACTGATGTTGTGAGCGTTACTTGCATATTTTTGCGTAGGTAATTGGTTTTAAAATTGCTTCATTTTAACTATTCAAGCTTGATGGAGTAGTAATCTAGTCGATATTGTGGTTTTTAAAGGTAATAAAAATCTGTCAGGTTGTAAAAAATTAGATATGAATTTCATATGTGTATTTGGGTACCTAAATATTCCGCACATAGAGGAAAATTTTCCTTACTGATTGAGAAATTATTGGCCTAGAGTATTTAGGCATACTTATGAGAATGAATTGCGATTTGAGGAAAGAGTCATTCCTCTTTCTTTTCTTGTCTGATACTCGTTGCTGTTTTGAAGATCCACCGTATTTAAAATAATTTTACCTATTCTATCATCACTAATCAACAATCCTAAGATTGGTTTGACGAAGCTCACCACTCAAGTCTCCTATTAGCTAATCTTTTCACACCAAAGTATCCTTTCTTTCACATCTTTCTATACCTGTTCCATATATTTGGTTCGAGGTCTTCCTTCTCCGTTCTTGCCATCCACTTGTCCCTCGACGATTGCCCCCATCAGACCATCAAGTCTCAAAATGTGGCCCAAGAGGTTGTTGTCTTCTTATTAAGATATTCACGAGGCTTCTCTTCTCTCCTACTCTTATCAGGATATCCTCATTACTAAGTCGATGAATCTATTTAATCCTCAGCATTATTCTGTTGCGCCATATTTCGAAGGACTCTATCCACACATTCTATCATGGGAGACAAAAACAGTCATCCAAATAGATATAAAATCAAATTTATGTTCAATTACATTCAATTTATTTACCATCGTTCATTGTTTATTATCATGCTCAAAAAAATGTTTCAATTTTTCAGTGGCCTGGAAAGCGAAAGGTCCGTGGTTTGATTCCCGGTCAAAGGTAATTTTTTCCCACTGTATTTCATATTAAATTCACGTCCGTTCACGTGGCAACTACGAAGTATAGTTATGGGTTGATGATAGCTAATTGGCATATACATTCAATCGCATATGTCAAAGAATGTATTTTATTTCCGAAATTGAAGATCCGAAGCAACTGAACCGTTTTATTTTAGGAGACCTGCGGGCCATTTTAATCAATGTGTTATACGCGGAATATTTAATGAAAAATTCGCATTTTCCTTGAACAGCATCACTGGGTGCAAGGAGTTCCAAGTGGAAGATTAACACTTTCTAGCACTCCATCATAGAACAATTCATCATAGAATCTCATTCACCATGAGCAATAAGTTGGGTTTACGGAATTACTAAGTGTAAATGCAGCTTACTGTTGTACTGCTTACTATAATATGTTATCATAAGCGCTATGAGATAACTTTATAATTGATCAGATATTTTAACTTAATCGTGGGAATTTAAGTAACAGGGGATGTGTATCAAACAAATCTCTCCATCCCTGAAGTTGAATAATAAGTTACAAAATTTTTTTGGACCCGGACGAAAAACCGAGTAAATGGTTTATAACTGATATTTTTAAGGTCTGTCGGAAAGAATAATATTTGCTCTTATCATCATCTTATCTGATAAAAATTCCGTTTTTTTTTCTTTTCTTATTTCCTATTACTGTTTATCGGGATTAGTAGAATCCTCTTTCGTCTGCTGGTTACCGAGAATTTTTTAAGAATATTCCATTTTATTCCATGAGTTTTTAAAAATATTTTTTACCAATTGAGAACCCTGGAAGCCAGGGGGGATAAGTTAATTTTTTAATATTTGGAGATAAGTACAGGTAAAAGTTGGTACCGTTGTGGCAAAGGTACACTAGAGAAACACTGATAAGCAGATACATATAGATTCAGTGACTTTTATGTATCTATTTTTTACAATAATATTGTGCACCCCACCAACCTTAATCTGCAATTATCTAAAAAAATTGCACTTATCCCCATTGGTTTCTAGGGCCCTCATTTGTGGTACGTATTTTTTTCCATGCTCCGCTAAATGTATATTTTCGTCTTCGCGGGAACTACGTGCTCCTAAAGTTCTCTTTGTGGGGAAACTCAAACATTTAATTAAAACCTGGGCCTGCACCAACCCGTTTCAGTATTCCTCCGCTTCGCTCTTCGTGTATGCAGTGAGCGGAATACTAACAGCGGTAACGTGAGTGGAAGAAATAATGTCATCGTTGAAGTGAAGTTGTTGATGCTTCTACTACTCGAGTCGTGTGGTTACTTGGAAACGAGCCCCAGACTATGTGGATAAGATACTTAGGTCCTCATTATATGGACCATCTGTATGTCGTCATGAATGTATCCAAGCGTGTCTTACACGAATTGGCACCTCAGACTAGGAGGGCAGTCAACAAAAGAGGTTGAGGGTCACGTGGAAGGGAGGCCCGCCAGCATAAAGATGCCCTAAACGTTCGACGGTAAGTAGATCACAGCTTAAAGACCATGATGTTAGACGCTTGGGCAATAAAGATATTTTCAGGAAAATCATTTCAATCCTCCATTTTTTCCTCTGGACCAAATGAACTTAAATATAAAATTCAATCTCATTTGGTTGACATTAACCCGAACCGAATAAACATATTTTAATAAGGAATTATAATGGCAAAGTGGGAGCGATTGATTTGTTTTTAACTTATGCCAGGATAGCAGTCGCCATACGATGCGCTGATGTAGTTTTGGGTAAATATATTAAACCAATTCGAGAGCGAATTCGTCTTCTATCAATTTTGTTTCTTGCGAAATAGGTATTTCAACCCGATCCTCATTACGGTACCTCAGAATTTGATTTTATTTCTCGTGAAATAACTGATTTATTAAACAATATGAAATGCGATATGAAATAAGCTAAGAATTTTAATAGTCGGAAAATAAGGGAAACCGAACTGTAGCATATCCATAGCAGCCTCAAATCAGTATTTATTTTAAGGACAATTGGCAAATGCATGAAATATTGATGACAAAGAGTTCATACTGAGGATATAACGAGAAGAAAATATAATTATAATATTTGATTATTCCCCTTTCCCATCCATAATGTATGAGTATCCCCATTCCATCGCATGGAATTTTTTTCTCCACGGTCGCATTAAATCATACATTACCTCTAAAAGAACCAAGTAATCAATAGGTTTCGAATGGTCTTTCTCCAATTAACAAAGATTAGAACATTGATAGAAATAACTATCTGAACTTACATTTTTATAACAATTAAAACTCGCAATTTACTGCGGCCTCGGATTTAAGAAAATATAGGAGGAAAATTTCATTAAAAAAGTTTTGGAAGCGAAAATTCACTGCTTACGGAGAGCTAAGAGATGAGAAGAGGCATGTTAAAATACTCCCTTTCGGGTTTATAATAATGCGCTTTAGACTTTTTTGTTACAGATTTGGCTGTGATTTTAAAGTAGTAGTACTTATTTATCAATTTGAATGAACTATGGCTAAAACTTGCCATTATAATTCCACAGTTGGTCAGATAACATTCAAGGCAAGATACCAAAGGTAGCGAATTGTTTTAGAGACTCGAGGCACGCTTAATGACTCAATATATGCCTTTGAATATCTTAGTGTGTCACAAGGGCCAATCAGATCGGGCCATTTCCTTCCAGCGTGGCTATATATCACTCCATGACTGCAGTATGCTCTGCGACCTTTCGTGATTAAAGCCCGCACCCACGTTATCTTTGTTACCGAAATGAATTCACTCTGAGCGCTTTTGCTCCGTCTTGGATTAAGTAGTTTAGATACACATGAAATCAAAACTGTTGGTATTATCGGGAGTTCTGGCTAGACAGAAAATAAACGTTACGTTTTGAACTAGATGTTTTTTTTAGCATATGGAAAATATGTATGCATACGAATGCTTTATCTTTACCTTCATTAGTGTTTGAACCTATAAATTACGTGAATCGGGTCGCAGTCGACTTAATATTCTCTTTGCATTGGAGAAATCATAAAAATACTAAAATTATGGAAATTCATGTGAGTGTTTCGGCATGCTTGATTTTTTTGCGCACGTTTTATGGGTATTTGTGTGGAATGATTTTTTTACTTTGCTACCTATGAATGTAAATTAATAAATCATCCATTAAGGCTTCTATGTTTGGGGTAGTGTTGTACAGCATTATGCATGCCTTATATTCTTAAAATTTTAATGAACTGCTCTTTTTTCTTATATATGCGCACAGGCATAATAAATTAATTTAAAGTTTGAAAATGAAAATTTCTCAGTGCTACTTCAAGTTATCCAAAATCTTCGTAGTTTTCTTTTACGCATTCCTTATCCTTAAAGTTATCTCTAACGTATGATTTATTTCACTTGGACTTTGTGGATTTAATTCATATTAATTATAATGGAAAATCGCGGTCCTTCATTATTTATTGTAATTACAGTGTTCAATTGCACGGAAAAAACTTTAATTTTTATATGTAGAACTAATTATATTTATTGTGCATGCCGTAACAGTGGGAGTTACTCATGTTGGTCCTTCATTTCTCTAACGTCTGGTGCACGAAGATGAGTACCTAATGTATTATTTGAACTAGCTTTGTTGTCCATCTGGTGTTGTTAAATACCATACTAATATATCCGACTTAGCAATCAAAGATTATTATCTTCCATTGGTTATTGTGAGCATCCAGTTATCACATCATTATCCATTTTAAAAGTTTCAAATTACTCTTCTGTTTCGTTCAATTTGCTATTTCTGGAAACCACTGCTACCATGGTAAATTACAAAAGATTTTAAAACTTATGTTGTAAAATTGAGGTTAAAAAAGAATATTCTTATAAATTAACGTCTTGCTTTACTTTGTGGAATTTCTGAGTATCCATATCGAAATGATAATGACATTATGTTTCAATATAAGGGTCTTGATAATGGCACATTGTGCCAAAACAATTACCGGTGTTTATTAAAAGTTAAATGTGGAATTTTACCAGCGTATTCATTTCATTATGGAGGTTCCTCTTTCATTTCTTCAATTTTATGTGAAACTATTTCTATATCTGTGATAGTTGATGTAATTTGGAATAACTCCTAACGTTTTAGCTAACTGATGTAGAGTTTCATTTTAGCTTTGCATCGGCCGTTTCTTCTAAAATAAAACCGTGACGACTCAATTGTTATGCCGTTGGAATGTTGGCCACATAAAACAAGAGCGTCTAGTTGCGCATTCGCATTAGTTCCACCACTCCCATTTAAGTGCTACTTCGTCCATTCCCTCGTTTAGCCTCAAATGACCATTTAAGTAGCGCTAACGACTCCTCCGCGAACTGCGAGCGACCTTCGGCCGAGAAATACGAAGTCTGAAGACTCTGGGTGACACTCTCAAAAAAAAAATAAATAAATAAAACCTGTACTTGCTAGCGCACTAGTGAGTGCGGAGTGGTGAAGTGGACGAAAAAGATTTAGCGAGGGTCGGTATCGCGAGGAACGGTAAAGTGGGCTTTCCAAGTGCCACTTCGCCACCTGTCTTCCTTTCCTCGATTTCGCCTTCCTTTCTCCCTCACTGCACACACCCTTCAGCGTCTCTCAAGTGCACTAAAGCCCTCCGAGTTGGTCACCACGGTTCTCCTTCGACACAGGGAGCCACCTCAAACCTTCTACCCTCACGTTCCTTCAGCCAGAAACCTCCTGCCCCCCGGTAGAGAGAGTCTTCCGCCCGGGGGATTGTTAAGCGAGGTAATTTTCCGCGAGAATATAAACGCTGGTAAACAGCGTAGCCGTAGGTCGTTTGGAGAGTCTTACGGTTTAAACGTTAACTATTTCAAGGCTCTCTTCTTGAATTGACCCACTTTTTGACGTTACGGGATTTCCAGGTCTCCCCTATACCTCCATACGTAAAAAAAATCGTGACTGTTGTGTTTGTCGCATTATCGAAGTCCGGCGCCCGCAAATTAAAGCAGATGTATTCATGTATTCAAAACTGGTTTTCGGAGCTGGAATGTAATCCCGGCTGAAAATATTGGAGCCCAGCGATCGATTCAATGTGGAGCTTAATGTTTCCATTGTGTTTCGTATGCTGATTAGAGACTGATTACAGAAATTTCAAGAGCGGAAAACGTAGAAAATGCTGTTTTTATTGTCTACAATACGCCATTGAGTTAAGTTTTGAAGGTTGTTAAAATGTCTTCCTTCTTGATGACTACAACTACGTGGAAATCATGAAGCAATGTTATCGGATCTTGCGTGATTTGAAGAGAATGACAGGGAGACATTAAGTAATTTTTTGCTCTATAAAATCCCAGATACATGATTATTTCCTTTACATTGCATTAGACACTTGATGCAGTAATGTATCTAATTCAGTATGTGTATTTAAGGAAACATAATGCTATCCCTAGAACTTATCCATTTTTGCAACGAATAATTACCTTCTGTCTTTCGTAATCATATGATAAGTTTCTGTGCGTACAGAGTACCTAGGGCCTGTTAAAAATTTTCCTGTATCTGTCTGAAAAAATTTATTCATCTGAAAAAATACTGATATTAAAATTTCTTATTTAAGATAATATAATAGTCATAATATATTAAGGAATTTTACTTTAGCAGCCTCGTGAAAAATATTGTAAAATTATATTCCACCATATTTTTCACCGTATGTCATCTGATAAATATGACCTTCACTTGCCTATGCAAATTAATTGTAGAGTAATTATATGCGATTCTCTAAAAAAATAACTTTACTCATTCAATTCTACTTAAGTTGTGACTTGCCATCACCCTTAAGTAGATACGCAGCTGTGAGAGCTTAGTAAGGATGGTTCTGAATGCGAGGAACTCCTTGACGGACGGAGTAGGGTCAATAGCTGTTTGCCTAGTGGCAGAAAGTTCGCAGGTCGTAAGGAGTACGCTATGCCCGACCGGGTGGTGATGAGAAAGATTTAGGAAAGCATATTGAGTGGTGAGAGCGACTTAGCCTAAGAGTAGTGAGTGATGCAGCAACGTAGGGGATGCTTGTGATGGAGATGGTAACGCTTTCGAGGCAAGGGATTGCCAGCACGGAGCCACTCTCATTTCGCTAATCCTCAACTCTCATACTCCGCTAGCTCATCGCTATCGTCTTTATCAGTGAAACCAATTAACGCGTTCAATTTCATTTTCTTGAGTAGAGTCTGTGATGCATAGTTACTACCAGTAATGATTTTACTAGAACATTGCTCTTTTTCACATTAAGTTTACCTTGTCCTTCACTAATGAATTGTATATTTAAAAGATAATTAAGGTACCTAAATTTTCTTCCTTGATTCTCATTATTCTTTCGGTGAAATATTGCTCATTTTCAACTTTTCAGCAATCTTGAAATTTCACTTACACCTTAAAATTTCTCAGCGCATGTGCAGTAAACTATGGCCAACATCCTACTATAACTTATATACGAAAATTTTTCCTCGATATTTTCTGAGATGAAATTTTCTTATGCATAAGAAGCGGAAAAAATTTTTTTTGTGTACGCTGAAAATTTTCTGGTGATAAATAAAGTTTTAAATGAATGATACGCCAAATAAAAAAAAACGACAACCATGAGGTAGTAATGATAATGATGCTAATATCTCCCTTTAGGGTGATTAATGCGTCTTCATCAGCTAACACCTAAAAAATCAGTTCATTTTTTAATTCATTAACTTTCCAACCCCACCTTCGTCGTAAATATTATAACACCTATTGACGTCAATTGGTGCAATATTGCTATTTCTTCGATTTTTTAACCTTTTTAGGATGTATGAAATTCAGAAAGTCTTCGCTTGGTAGCTAACTAGATCAAGGGTTATAAATTCCGAATTTCAGCTAAATAAACGTGTTTACCTAAAGTGTACACTTTGTATGAAACTTTATAATTCTCCCACCTTGTACTTTGCATTTTTGTGTTAATTCTGCACCAAAATATTCAGCACTGCCTGTTTAACTATAAGTGAAACTTTCTTCTCAAATAATGCCGGAATTATCTTTTTATCAGTATTTTTTCTGTTTCAAGGGATAATCTAGGTTATACTATTAGGAACCCATACCCATTCATATGGAGAGACGGCGCTATTGGGATTGATACGTGTTAAAGCTTCATCGGATTGTTTCAAATCTCGTACAGAGGCTCAGCTGAAACAGATTGTTAAAAAGCGTTAATTGAGTGTCATAATTATCTCAACACAATTAAAGCTAGATTTATTGCCTCATTGGCTGTAAATTTGCCCTTTATTTGGATATTTATTGAGGATGAAAGTTAAAATAATGAAAATATATTTTTTTCGCGCTCCCTCTGGAAATCTTTGTTTGACCATTTTCTATTTTCTTTTTAACGCATTGGAAGTTTTTTCAGCTCTTGTTTATTATGTCACTTAAAAGTAAAACGGTCACGAAACCATCATGTAACTCGATTTAATTCTTTATAGTAGCCCATTTAATAATGTTAATAATTCGTGATTCCGGTTATAAGGTTAATTAAGTGTTGTAGTGCGTATTTTCGTTGATAACGTGATTACACATTCCCGTGTCTTACGATATTGTAGTTCCCTTGTTAATTTGTGCCAATATGTGTAATTTGAGAAAATTAACGTCAAATTTACTTACTTAATTAAGCTTATTAACTATATCTTCATTTCCAGGCTTACGATGCATACATGTTGTGTTTCATGAACGCTAACGATAAAAAAGGGATAAATTCATTGAAATTAAGATATTTCCTCTCTGAAGATACAATATCATATTTTTATCCTCGAATTATTCAATGCCTCGATTTTATGAATAATGCGATTTTTCCGTTTAGTAATGATCATCCGGTTTCAACAATCTTGATTTTTGTACTTATGTATTATCTTACAATTGCATGATTTTCCTGAGCCACACATATGTATTAATTAATGCACTGGGAAAAATAGTAATGGTAAGGCTTTCTTGCCCTCCAGCACTCGAGCCAATTTAGACTAGTGGTTGAGCATTTTATTATTTCAGCGATAAGAACAAATCGTTCTCGCAGCTTTATTTTCTTTCGTCTTCACCTCCTTTGTGTTTTGAGCACTTGTTTACCCCAGGAAGTTAAACCGCCACACCTGAGGAGCGAAAGTTAGTCATTTTGATGAGTCTGAGAGAGGCACTCCGAATTTTCTGCATCGCAATAAGTCGAGATTACCCTTTTTATTGCCCCTCTTATTTATTTAGTCGCTTAATTGCTTCCGGAGAAGTGTATAAAACACGGGAGAGGTAATAACGTCTAAGTCAGCCCGGGGGTTGCGTTAAGGGAACCCCGCCGCGGTAACCTCCTTTATCCTCCAGACCGTACCAACACCTTGTCATCTCGCTACCCTTTCTCGCCTAGTGTTTATATCCTCTTCCTTTCCCATCCTGGCAAACTTTCCCTTTAGATCCCGAAAGTTTCTCGCAGTCCCCATGTCCCGCTTGTTCTGTGGCTCGGAGGTTGCAAGAGGAAGCCTGGCCTCGTGGTGACAACAGCGCCCCCCCGCCCTTCGTTCGCCATATGCTCGGAAAGATGTAATCGTAATGGATTCTCGCAATTCTGTTCGCCCCTGTTAGTAGAAATGTCGAGACGGAACCAGCAAAGACCATCACGTCCGCTTAGGGTAAGGCCTGTTTGGAAAGTTCATAATATTTAGGATTGCTTGCCTCACAACCGAATTTGAAAATTTACGATTTTTTCGAACCCTGTGGACCATGCGTGTTTCCAATATGCTTTATGCTACTCAATCTCATATTATTATTATTAAATTGTTACAAGTAGGCCATTGGCCTGGCGGTAACATGTACATATGATGCAAAAACAATAGAAAACATTATAAGAAGCCCTTGGTCCCTACTTCTTCAACCGCTTTTTAAAAATATATAAATTTTTCGGGAAGGGCTCAAATAGTTTTGCTGGTAGGTCTTTCCAGTCCCTATTCAAGAAGGTCCTATTCAAGAGGGAGAACTGCTTTGCATTTTTATTCTCTCTCTCACTAGGGGTTAGGATATTGGTTTGATAATAAGAAGACGATATTTAGTCCAAAAACTAAATATATAATGTTCAATCTAAGTAAAACATGCTATGGACTAAATTTTATATACTCCAGGTATTAATTGTGTAATAATACTAGTTTTCTTGTAATTTTCTTGAAATTTGAGCGTATGAACTGCATAAAATATTTGGGCTTACTTATTGATTAGAAAGTGAATAGTTAGTAGAATGAATTAAAGCAACAAATCTTTGTAATCTTCTATATGAACGCTTGATATTTCAGTCCATTTTATGGGAGTCATTGACTCGTTTCAACTCTGTCGATGCTAGCGGTGGAGAACCAGGTGATTCGTGGCAACGAGTTATTATTTGCAAGTAATCGTTTCTTGTTGTCCATATCAGTTTAAAAATAAGTGTTCTGAAGTAACGGAACACTCTGGAACATACAGTTGCAATGCCCTCGAGGATACAATCACTAGCGGCTTACTGTAAACCTCAATTTTACTTTCGCTAGTGGCATGGATCCCACGAAATTCTTTTATTGTCGGAGGTTAAGTCTGGATCGAGAGAAAATAGCTTTTGTTGTGGCTATAAAATTTCTTCTCGAGTGAGGTAGTTGCCTCATGGATTCCTGGAAAAGGGAAGTATAACGAGTAACCTTCAGTTATACCTACGGACGGGTCCTAATCTATACTACCAGTGTGTCGATTCACGTGTGCAAAATATGCTATATATTCCATTTCCCCTTAACGTCCGTTTCTCATGCATTCCTCACCCGTCCTGCCGTGAAGACCGAAATATTTTGGAGTGAAAGGTCCTGTGGAACGGATAGCCATTGAATGGCTTTGCGTCAAATTGTTTTCGTAGCTAAAGGCGTATTCAGTAAACTTCCTCCTCTTCGCATGACTGTTTCTCGCTGGAATACGTAGAATAGTCTCTAGATACTATTTCTAGATGAATTTATGATCCCGCAAAATGAACACTGCATAAATTAAGAAATTTTAAATCTGCTCTCATTTCTGTTCCAGAAGTTCGAACCAATATAAAATGCAATCTTCATGAAAATGTATTCATAATGTGAATTCTTAGTCAAAATTGATTGAATATGTATGTTAATTACTTATAATGGATAAATCATTGTATACGATTTTACGTTTTACTTTCTTTTTTTTTAATAATACACTTTAATCGTCTCAATATGTGCGAGTATTTTTCGGACATGTTCATCCCTGATGAAAATGCTCAACATCGCTCTACTTCGAGAATGTTCTCTGCACAGTGCAATTCACACGGCCTTGATGCATGATTATGAGTAAAGCTCCGATCACTACAACTTACGTTAGCGTGACTCGAATTAATATAAGCTAGAATCCGAATTGAAATATTTAACAAATCAGAGCTCAGACCGCGTAATCATTTTTACAGAAATTTTGATACTTCGTGTGATTTTTAATAGCTATTAATACCATCCCTGCTACTAAGAACTTTTAAGAGAAATGTGTAAGAGATAATCGACTTTTCCGAACCGAGTTAAGCCTCTTTAAGTTGTGATCCGGCACACGTAATTCTCAAGTTTTCATCTCCTTAGTCACGCCAAGTTAAGCTGCTGTTAACGAGGCCTAAGTCCTTTATTTTAATCTCACGTTTGTTTCTTTTTACCTTTCTAAAACTAATCTTTCGTTCCGTTTTTGCTTTAGGGTTTGCGGTTATTAGACAGGTACACCATAGGGCTTAGAACTTTCTTAGAATGCTAAGAAAATAGGGGTATAATATTTGTGAGAAAGCAGTTGTTACCTCAGACCAAACTAGTTTAACTATAACCTTGTTTATGATGCATTTCGGTACTACAAGAAGAATGACTTCTTAGTTTCTTACGATGCATATATTGTCTCATTAGTATTTCATGGAATGTTAGTACTGTCTTTTGAATATCACGTGTAACTTGAACATGTTCTGGCGATACCTTGTGAATTAGATTTTACGTATGGGTAAACATAAACCACTATTTCTTTCTCTGGATATCTTCTTACCATTTTCTTTGGTAGTACACCTACCTAACTGTACCGTAACATTTGGCTTTCATAGGTCGAAACTGTTCGTGCTTGCTAGGAATTGTTTTGAAATTGTGAGAAAAATACTTCGTGTTGTTAATGTTTAAATTAAATGCTCATTGAAAAGACAAAAAGATAAATTAGAAATTTTATAACGTATTTTTAGTGTAAGAATTCAATGTGTAGTCTTACAAGAAGAAAATTAAGATAATATTTAATCTTAGTTTGGGCTTATTATAGTGGAAGTAAGTCCTTTGTTGCCTAGGGGAAATAATTTTGGGCGCTAACATAGTCGTAGTCGCATGTTAGTCTGTGGAATTTAGGGTCCTATTCTGGCACTATGCTCCAGTTGGTCCATTGGAACGTAAAGTCGTTGAGCGGCTTTGCACTGAATTCCTTTCGGCACTAAAGGTGTATGTAATACACGCTTTTGCGTTCATGTATATACTTGAATATGTATATTTGGGACCTTGTTTTTGTATTTACTCAAAAGAGGTGGGAGAATGATGGCCCTGGTTCCTTTTTGAGGGTATAAAACCGTTTCTCATTCTGTCCGTTTCCCTCCGTGTGGAATGCCTTCCGGTCGTCTTTCCCAGCGCACCGGGGCTTAGTGGAACACTCTGACCTCCCTTCTCGCTGAATAACACGGGTAACGCCTCAAAGAACCAAACAGGAGGGCAGGATCCACTGGCAACATTACTGTGAACTTACATTTCAGGCCATCTCCAGTTCCAAGCTTGGAAATTCATTTTCATCACCGAAGTACCGTATTTAACAACGCATATGGCCACACTCGAGAGAACAAATACATGATTTCCGCCGCGGAAAAATCAGGAGATAGGAAATATCAGTAATTGGCAGATCTGAGTTCAAGTCCCGGCTCAGCCAAAATAATTAATTTCATGCTTTATTCCATCCTCGTTGTACATTGCTTAGCATCCGTGCGCGTGCCAAGTTTGTTGACTTTGTTACATAAAGAATTTTGTAAAATATTCGTCGTTGATTAGAAACAAGCAAGGTTTTTTTTCACTCTGACAGTGACTTACTAAGCACGGCCTCCATCTCGTGCCACAATGTGGGCTTGAAACGCTAGCTCCTTGCTTGGAAATCACGAAATTCACCTTGGAGGATGATGTGACTTGTTTGAGTTGTGTAACTGTTTGATGTAACTGACCGGTAATCGGGAGATACGAGAGTACATCCTGGAAAAAACCACGGGCTTTGTTTTTATTCTTAATGTAGATTTTGCGTAAATGCTTACTATTATTTACATAATTTGAAAACTCCTCGAGCATTGTGAAGAAATTATCTCTTTTTTGAACTATTTTTCTGGTAAAATCTTAGTTTACTGTAAAACTGAAGAGAAATCACTTCAATTTTAGGTATTCTTCCATTCTTTTTTACGTTTTGGACTTTAATTTGTGGGACCGAAAGGAAGGGAAATATAAGTCACGTTGCATTTTCCGCACTTTCAATTAATAATCCGCCTATTATGTCATTAGGAAAGTGATATTGACAATTGAATCGAATACCGTATTAATGTTTAGGTAGGTGTTGAAACCATGGTAGATAGTAAATTTTTCACTGTTGAACGTACAAGGTGAATTCTTATTCCCTCTACCGCTGCCCTGTCTAACATATTAGACATTAGATTCAGGCAAGTGTCGAAGCTATGGCAGATAATATATTTTCACTATGGAACGTGCAGATTGAAATATATTTTCTCTCTTTTTTCGTCCAAACTAATTGGAAAAAGGATTCCGTTACGCTGTGCCACGCAGCGAAAGAAGCACAGGGACCCGGCCACCGAGGATTCTTGCACCCGGCGCACTGGTTACTTGGGAAACAGTACATCTTGTCGTTCTTTGCATCTCTTTTTATCGTTCCTCATGCCTGTTGGTTAAGGGCCTTTCTCGCAGTACCGATTCCTTTCCCTCTTTCAGAATGAGGGGGCTTTTGTAGAGAGGGTTGGGAGAGGTGCCTGGGCGCGTGACAATGTAGCCTATGTGTTCGTGCTGGCCCGTGTTGTGTGCCCTTTCCCATGGTGGGAGGTGACCGCGTCAAGCGAACGAATAAGCTGACCCCTAACCTCGCAAGCTCTCAATCTTTTCCCTACCTTCTCTTTCCACATTCCCCCGAATCTTCCTCCCCTTATCATCCTGCATACATTCCCCTTTTCCTTTCCCCCCGCACAGACGCCCGCTTCCAAGGAATCTTTCAGTATATCCCCCTCCCTACCGGAAATATCTACTTGATCCGTATGTGTTGATGATGCTTTGGTCCAATCGAGCTTTTCCTCATCTTTTATTTTGATTGTTATGAGAGACTTTTTTGTCGTATGACTCGTAATAATTCCATAAGTATCCATTAGTCTGAGATTAAATGCTTAATTCAAAGGCTTAGAGATATTTTTAAGTTAAAATTTATTAAAAGTTTCCACATATGCCAATTTTTAATATTTAAAGACGCAATGCGACACTTGATAGGTTTAACCAAGCTTGTCCTCAACTACTACCTGTTTGATTTTGAAGAGAGGTTTATTTGTCGTATGACTCGTAATAATTCCGTAGGAATCCATTGCTCTAAAATGAAATGCCTAATTTCTTTGCGTGGCTATTAGAAATATTTGAAGATTAAAATCTCGTGGAAATTTTCACAAATTCTAATTTTAAATATTTGAGGACGCAATGCGACACTTGATAGGTAAATACAAGACAAAAAAGTTTGCCTGGATTGTAATGCGATTTCCATTACGAATATAGACTTTCATCAGGGCCCATTACATGAAAAATTATTTGAATTTATGGGGCTTCATGTCTCACAACCATCGGAATTGCCGTATCAATTCAGGTTACTTCTAAAAGGTCTTTAATAAACTCCAAATATCCTTTTGGCATTACTTTTTTCAACCTCGAAGTTGAATTTTGAAATCAGCATGGCCTAGTAGAACAATGATTTAATGCCGTATTTAAAAGAAATATTTGCGTGAATTAGTAAAGAAATGGCTTCTTATTTCAAAGACAAACTCAAAATCAAATCCCTCCGCAATTTATCCAGTGAAAAAGTATATCATTGGTAACATTGATTTTTTCTATAAAATGTCCGGAAAATTTTTAATGGGAATGGGATTATGTTTCGAGAAAGACATTGGTTTGCGGATCACTGTTGTGAAATATTATCCTCCTCTCACCGGAATCGATATATATTTCCTTCTTCCCTTGCCCGTAAATATTATTGGGTAACGCCCACTTGGGCCATATCTCATATATCTGTTGTTGGTTTTGAGGTCGATATGGAGAATTCCTAGACTTTCGTACTCAGTACGTCGAAGACTGATATTCTGCTCAGAGTTACTATTTCATTTATATGTGCTCGGAAATGTTAGTAGATAACGCCTACTTGGGCAGGATATATCCTATTCATCCTCCGTTGATGCAGAGCATCGATGCGGAGCAAGTTTAGAATCACCTTTCTACTTGGATTTTCGAGTCAAATGTTGTCACTGGGTCTGCCGAATAGGCGATAAAAGTTTTTTTTTGCATTAAAAGAAATATTGCTGAGAATAAATAGACAATTTCAATTATAAAAACTCTCATTTACCACCTTGTTTGCATTAATTGCCAAAATATTTTATGCGTAATAATATTTTTGAAACTTAGGAGTAACAAAAATAGCAATACGACGTTACATGAAATCACCCTTTATACCTGTAGTGCTATCCACATAATTTTTGTGGTATAATTTAACTTTTATAAAAGTAATGATGTATTAATTTATAGGAATCTAACGTTGTGTTCTTTGGAACCTCTAGTTACCGTTACCTAAAATAGCAGTATACGATAGCAAAAAAATAGCTGATTGTATTAACTGATAGCTGATATTTTTACCGTAAATTAAAATTAATTCATGTTCAATTAGGGTTTATTATTTGCCTCAGTTTCAAGGAAGGAACAGGATAACGATTAATAGGGATAGTTCCTGAGTAGTAGCATGTAATGAGTTATATTGATCACCGACCACCATTGTGAACTATCATCTTCTACATGTCCTCCTTCTAGAATCGATATACATGTACGACCTTTTTTGCTCGCAAATCTACTAGTCGTAACGCCTGAGTATATCATGCATCTACAATCGGCTCGTGGGGCTCAACTTTCCCATATCAAATCCTATCCTCGCTTTCCCTCGTCAATATGTACCTGCACACCGATTGGGCACATCGACCCTTACGAGAAGGTACATGAGTTGACGTCATGACGGAGGGATCTCAAATCTCGAATACATGCATAACTCACTGGGAATGTATGCAAAGTTTAGTTGAAGTACTTCTGCAGTAGATTAAAAGTACTATTATTTTTTCCTTTTTTTCTTATTAAGAAGCGATCGCAAGTAAAAATACTCATAAGGTAGTCTTTGAGGTTAAATGGATTACTTTACGTTATTCATCCTTTACTGATCTCAAATGAGAGCCCTAAATGCCAAGTGGTAAAAGTCCAGTTTTATGTTGAAATTTTGTGTATTGATCGAATCCATGCATCTGTATTTGAATATTTACCAGTTTTTATCATTTCGAAGGTAAGTACGGGTAATGTTTGGTGAAGTACAAAATATTGTTGTGGCAAAGGAATGAGGTGAATCATTTTTAAGTTATTGGACATGGATTCAGCGATGCGCTTTTATTTTTTTGCCTAAACAGTATTCTGTACCACACCAACCATTATCTACATTTAATGAAATGTAAAAAACTTTATAATTCCACGTAAAGTTAATATTGTTGGTTTTGACGCGGCACGTCATTATCAGGTACACTTAGCATTTCAAAATGTACCAGACATCATCAGGTACATCACCGGACATCGTCAGGTAAATTTACCATGCGCAAATGTACCAGATGATGTATGTGTCATACTAAAACCCTGGTTGTACAGCATTAACCCTCGAGCGGGCGCGCTGACATATGAAGTATATAACGGCAATCTTCGAAAACCAAGGATTTCAAAATTTTACGTACATTCTGGTCTAAAAAGGCCTCGTGTATTCTTACAATGTAGTTTGACTGTCTATAATGCGAGTTTTCATAGGATGAATTATTGTAGCTAATTTATTTTTAGATCGTTGAGAGGAACCAACACTTGTGGCGTACAAAGTACCTACGTCGCGCGACCAGCCCTGTACCTTGTGCTTTGCTTCTCTTGAATGGCCTTGTGTATTCTTACAAGGTCATTTTGACTGTCTACAGCGTGTGTTTTAAGAGCACAAAATTTTGTAACAATTTTTTTTTATATCAGCATGAGGAACCCGACACCCGTGGTGTACAAAATGCTGCGCGTGACCGGCCGTGTACCACCTGTGTACCTTTATATCTATATCACCTATAAATGTAGAAGCTTGAGCTAATTTCTATAAATAAAGATAAATTTTATAAAAAGTAGAGTGTTAATTTATAAATGCAAGTGTCGTGGATGAAGTAGACCACGCGCCCAGAGGTGTTAAAATATCAGGTTCGCCCGCTCCATAGTTAAAATTTATGTTGAATCATAAAATTTATCACATTATATTAAGTTGATTCCGTGAAGTCACGATCGTGACAACGAATTATCTGCAGTTATCTAAAAAATTTTATGATAAAAGGTCTTTACGAAAGAAATCCCTGCTTGGAGGCCCCCGCAGTGGTGTTCCTTCTGAAGGTGCGTTTACTCCTTGTAACATGTTATATTTATCAATTTACGTATTACATGTTTTATATAATATGTTACACAGTGTAAACGCACCTTAGCATTACCATCGGATTAATTATATGCGTATTTCTTTTTGTAATGGTAAGTGTTATCGGGGTACCGCCTTCTACTTGACCCGTATGTCATGCATCTGCAGTTGATTCGATGGGCCACACCTTTCCCTTCTCACGTCCTATCTTCAGGGTCGCTCTTCATCCGATGGGTCCTCCATCTGGACAGTCCTCTCTTTCTCTCTCTCGTAACATCTTTCCCTTCTCTAACAGCCACCCACAATCTCTTCCTTATCTTCCTCACGTAGGACACGACTCTCCCTCATGTCCACATCCTGGGCCCGTCCTTTTCCGCTCCTTATGTTCATCCTTCCTTCCTTCCTGCTTCGAACACACACACACACACACGCGCTAAGACGTTTCTTTCTCCAACACTTTCACTTCAGGAGCCCCGAGCAGGGATTTTGCTCCCAATGACCTGTTTATCCTCTGTTCATTCTTAATAGGCTTTACGCCTTAAGCTTTTCGCCTACGTCCTATCAATACGTGGGGGTCCTGCTAATAAATTAACGAACTTCGTTACTTCTGTTTTATGCTCAAGTATTTAAAAATTAAACATTTATTATTTACTTATTTATTCATACAATATTTCTTAACATCGTTTCAGGCTGGACTTGGTGAAAGTTTGTTATATCTATGATAAAAGCTGAAGTAAAACTGAAAGTGATTTCCACACTTAAATTCAAATCTCAACTGCCGATCATGATTCCAATATATTCAGTCATTATTAAGGTCCTTGAAAATGGCGTAAAATTCTGAAACCAAGTACAATTGTTGAGTGCTGAATTAATGTGTGGAAATAACCATTTATAGTTCTTATCATAGGTTATTTCTTATATTTGTAAATGTATAGTGTACATAAATCGTATATCTATGTATTTGACGTTATATTTTTCACACAATTCACTTCTGTGAATATTGAAGAAAAAGTATTTTATTGCATAAAAAGGATGTGCTACTCCCGGTATAACGGTCGTAATATCCTTATTCCTAACGGATTACTCGCTTATATGTTGAGTCCTCATTTTGAGATTTTTACATACAGAGGCATAGATTAGATATCTCTTCAACACAGGCTAATATCTTGCATTTAAAATTATTTTTCCGAAAAAATGCTTTGAGGTAAAATTGTAAAATTTGAGATTCAGAATATTCTTGAAATTTACGTAATAATGTCTGAATACTCCATTACCAACACTCCTTTCGTTTTACGTTTGTTTGGTAATTTTTCCCATTAACTTATTTTTTACGCTCATCTAAGCTACTTTTTTCTTAAGTATTTAATAGAATGTTGGTCAATTTTTAACGTTCGTAAATTTAAGACTGGTCAACATATATCTTAAAATTGACGAGTGCATGTTTTATATTGGATACATTATAATCGTACGGATGTTGAAATAGAGAATATATAAATATTTTGATATTATATACTAGTTGTGTTGGTAGACGCTAAATAGATTCTTTTGGGATGTTTCAAACATGACGGAAGATTGAAGTCCTGTTTTTTTCATTTATCATCAGATGTGCCTTCTCTCACCAGGATTATTCTGGAGCAAAAACATCGATTTTGAAGGCTAGTATCTATAAAAAATACGGAATGTTGAGCGATATCTTACGTTAATTTTTGATCAAACGTTGTGCAGATTGAATTCTGTGGAATACGATGCATAAAAATAGATGTTTAAAAATATTTTGAGAAATTGAAAAAAAAAAAAATTGATCTTCCTGTTATATGGAAGATAGCATTATATATGTAATATTAAAATTTCTAAGCTTGAATTATTTATAAAACTTTGAAGTTCAGCCTGGACGCACTATATTTTACAATTTTAATTTAAACCCCTATTGATTAAAAGGAACGCAATTTGTCAATTTGCTATAATTTTCGAGTTTGGTGATCAAATTCGCTATTCAACATTCTACTGTATGATGAAAAAATAGCTTGATTTACGGTTAAGAGCATTGACGATGCATTCTTGAATTTATTTTTTCCCTCTCGTGTCGCACATACCGTAAGTAATGGCGCTACATTGAACTAGATGCTAGGCGTCCGCTGGAAACCTTAAGGCCTTTGAAAATGATTGTCGTAGACTGAACCTATGTAAAGGAGTGTGTGAAAAAACGGAGCTGATTTTTCGTCTTGTCAATCAATTTTCTTTTTTCATTAAAATTTTGACCAAATTGATAGAAGCTTGTGCCTAACTTCCAACTATTGATTAAAAAAGAGTTTGTGGAGTGATTTTATCTTGAAACCAATAAAAATACGATTTCCTATCCTGGTAGTAAAATCTGAAATTAAAAAATTCTGGTAGAGTAGAAGAACAATATTTTCCGCCCTTTAGCCTAATCCCAAATATCCACTCTTTCTTATCCGTTTTGAAAAATGCATTTGGTAATATTTATCTTTTAAAAAAAATAAAATGAAAGGGCAACGGCATATCTAACTCTTGTTTTCAATAAAATTCTTGGAAGTATATCTAGCGTTTCATCAAATGATACCTCTGAATCACTGATTGCAGTTGCATTTAAATGATAAATTCAGCCAATCGTATTATTATCTGATTATGCTAATTATTTGTGATTAGGACCTTAGGGTACTAGGGTATTGTATTTCCATTTTGCAAAATCCTCTTCATTGTTAAAATGAGTTGATAAATAGAATGGAGTACGCAATGCTGGAATAATACCGGGAGATATTCTCCACCCTACAATTGCAGTTGGCGCAATAAATTTATCTTGACGCCATAATCACTACTTGTGAATAATAGCTAGGAGAAAATCTCTTCCAGACCGAAGACCCTGAAATATTATGCGGATTCGAGAAGTTACAAATAGCCCTAGGGGATTTGGCTTTCAGAGAGCTATACAATTACCGTGGAAATATTACATTGAACTCATCCGAATGCTTGAGGAAATCAGTGGGAAATAATTCAGCTCGACCTCCTCATCATAAACATCTTTACATGTTTCCTTGATATCTTGATAAGATGGTTCACGTAAGGGTTAAAACGTGCGCTCTCACGTGCGGCCTCTGAAGGTGGCTACAATTGTGTTAGAGAGTTTATGATCCCTTTGCTTCGACAGCAGTGTACTTATTTACTTAATATGATTAACTGCATAGCTATGCAATCTAGCGATTCGATCGATGGATTTTTCTTCCTCATAGGAAAATCCACTAGGCTCGCTAGAACATTAAATGCGTATGCTTGTTTTCGCTTACAGTAGGGCCCTCTTCGCTTCTATAGCGTTGGGGTGTTTTTCCATCGTCCCGTCCCTTCCGTACCTATCCCTTCCGTACCTATCCCTTCCCAGAGGCGTCGGCGGGCTCCCATCGCGGCGGCGCCTCTATCCTTTTTCCTTCCCCTCCTTCCCCTCCCCGGGTGATCGGGCGTATAAGCTACTGGCTTGGTTCCCGGTGCGTAGTATCCTTCGAAGGGTTCGCCCAGAACCCTCATACTCTCTGCATAGCTATGCAATTTCAGAGATTACGTTATCCTATAGTTGGTTCGGGACTACCTATAAAAATATAATACTATCCATCCTACCATTAATAATAACTTTTTCATTTATCTATGGCTTAACTATCCATCTATACAAGTATGATCTTTTAATTTAGTAATAATTTGATGCGAAAATATGCTGGAATAATAATTGAATGGGTTTTACATCAGGTCCTCAGGCGATCAGAATACCTGAATGAAACTCTGCACATGCCTATTCTGAATAGTACAGGAAATAAAAAAAAAAACACAAATGGTTATTTCCACACTTTCAATTCAAAACTCAACAACCTTTGGTGCGCTGCGTAAGCGTAGCAATCTGGGTCAGGGGTGCATTCTGTTCCACTTTAAATTATAAATGACATCCCTCGTGACAAAGAGTTCACTGAACAATACACTATGCCCAAATTTATTGTTTGTAAATTTTTTTTCACAAAATGTTAACAACTTGAGGTAAGAAAAAAAATGAAATTGGCCTACCAGTGTGGCCCGCGCGCTCAACCGCGTAACAGAGTTTAACGCGTCCACTAAAGGGTGAAATGGCTGTGTCCTTAGTGTGCTTGTTTTTCATATATGATCAATTTTATATTCATCTTTTGAAGAACAAGCTGTGAGATTCCTAAGAATCATTTGGGCATATATCGTATCTTACCCCCCTGTCTGATGCTTTATTCGTTCAGAAATTATAGCTGGCTCATCGACGGATTTCACTTCTTGGTTAATATTTTGCTTGCAGAATTTACTTAATGAATAAACCCTGACAAATCTGAATATTGCCCTTGAACTCGGTTATGGTCGGTTATGTTACCCGAGTATTACATATAATCCTGTCATTAGCGGATATTGTGTATTCTACGAGAGGAGTTCAATAAGTAATGCGACACATTTTTTTTTGGAACGGGGTAGTTTTACTCGCCATTCAAATGCACCATGTTTTTTTCCAATGTTTTAACTACAAAAAATTATTTTTCAATGTAATATCGATTGGCTTAATGCCACCTTGAATGGAGCACCTGTATCCCTACACAGTACCATTCCAATGGTTGATGTAGGTACCAACGTCGTACTGCATCAATAAATTTTTCATCAATGGCGTAGCCAGGAATTTCTTTCGGGGGGGGGGGGATTTTTTAAAAACAGGGTACTAAGTGATGGGTTTTAAGCTAATTTGAACTCTTTTCATAATCGAGAAAACTTTAATTGTTAAAGTTATACTTGCCAATTTTATAATTTTTCAATATTTTGCTTTCTTTTATGAAGGAAAATAATTGTGTTTTTACATTTCGGGATGGGGGAGGGGTCCAGACCCCCCGGACTACTCTGGCTACGCCGCTGTTCTCCATAATTCCCGTAGCAGCGATGATGAAACACACGTTGCCCAACTGCTTTTGTCAACTGCTAGATCACTGCAGGCGCCTATGAATCTCTGAGATACACTAGTTTACCGCTAAAAAAAAATCAATCACTGCCCTTTTTTGGGAACGCACCTCCGTTACAGACGCCATTTTAACAGCTCCGTATAGTACGGCTACCTATCGGAAGCCAACGCAACTCTACAGGCCGCTATACACGATGAATGATCATGCGAATGATATCATTCGCCGTGTGTAAAGACCGTTTTACTCGGGGCACGGAATTGCGCAGGTTAACACTGCAACACTTTCTAAAATGACGTGGAATTGCGCGAATGGATGAACGAAATTAGAGCAGAGGCTATTTTGCCATCTCACGTCCACGAATTCTCGCATGTGTTCTAGCAATTCACCGCTTTACACGACGCAATTTTGACTGCGCCTTCATACACGCGTCAGATTGTGTAAGTACATGCCCCGTGTAAAACGGCTTCAACGGAAAATTCGCGAATGAACCGTCATGCCATGATCATTCAGTGAAAATTAGAACATATTTTCGTTCACATGATCCTGTGGATTTCGTTAGAATATATTTCGTTCACATGATCCTGTTATGATCACGTGGTCATTTAGAATGATCATTCATCGTGTTTAGCGGCCTTACGAGACGAAGCGGGAATGTTTTAAAATGCTCCACAAGAAATTCTAAGTTTTTCCAATCAAAATTTGCCATGAAAAAAAATTGTGTTCCATTAACCATCAAACTCACCTCGTATATGCCTGTACTAACGGCAAGAAAACAGGTTAGCCGTAAGCAGGTATATAACCCCCTCGGTGCCGGGATGTATACCTCTATTTTTGGCCGGAATTTAATTTTTCCTGGCTAATTAGATGCAGTAGATTCCGGTTAATTGGTACATATCGGGGCTTGTGCACTTTGCCCCAATTAAGCGGCTGCCCCAATTAGGCGAACTATCCTGTATATGGGCATAAACAAACGTTGAAGTGATAGAAAGAAGATTAAAGAATATTTATAATGCAACATAAGTTTATTTAACTATTAATTTGATTCATAAATCAGCGAGTTTATTTAATTTATTGTCATTTTTAAGAATAATAACAATTTAGTTAAAAATATTTTTCACAGCCTCGGGCCACGGTTAATGACTGTCTTTTACTAAGTCCAATCAAAGAAAAGTCCTATCCTCTTGCGGATAGTATAACAACAAGAGCTTTCGAAATAGGGAAAGAATAAGAAAATTTGTGAAAAATAAGAGTAAAACAAAGGTGGAAAATAAAAAAAAGTATTCTGAAAAAAAAAAATTAATTTCGTCGCGAGTATAGAGTCTATGTCGCTGACTTATGGCCCAATAAAGCGGCATGCTGTTCCAATTAAGCGGAGAATACTCTGGGATACTCCTCTATTGGGTTCTGTTCTTCTAGATCTGCCCCAATTAAGCGGCTGCCCCAAGTAACCGGTGGACCCATTAAACGGAATCCACTGATTAACAAACAATATTAGCAATTTATGAGCTTCTGTATGATGTTTTCATGTGTGAGGAAGCACTGAACAAGATTTTACTCAGCCAAGCGATAAAAATTCAACATTCGATGTACAGTATACAATACGCCAAAACCGAGGAGGATAAGAGACCTAGGCGAGGGTCAAGACCGGTTCTGGGAAGGGTCTGCTAGGCACGTCCGCTAAGTCCGAGAGAGTCAGGAGAAGAATTTTTCCCGGTATAGTTTTAATATTAACCAGTCCCTTGTGATACTGGAAGACAGACGGGGACAATCAGGAAAAACTTGTCCACTTCCTCTCGATTCGATCCACCCCTTTTGTTAAGGCCGCCACCCTCTGTGGAAAAAGTTTCCTAACATCCTTCTCCTGTTGATTTGATTTGTCTCCCGCCTTCCTCACCTCCTCTCCTCATCTCTCGGTTTCATTTTCTTCATTCCTTTCTCTCTGTTCTTCCTTCAGCCCAACCACTGGTGGAGACGGCTAGTTTTGTTTCCTTACCGGACCCGTTCGTTCAGCTCTCGTTCTCAAGAATTTTTTCCCCATTTTTTAATCCAATTTTACTCCATGGTATCAACTTTGCGTTCAAATTGTGAGAGATTTCCTGCGTTCGGCATTAAGCACTTTATTAATCGTGGAAAAATATATATTTCTAGATCTATTTGACAAAATCTCGCCTTAATTTTATATTATATGCCGGATAGTAACTTCAAGAAAAGAATTTTTGCATCCCGGCAAAGATTAGTTAGCCGTCCCATTGCCCAGATTCCTCCTCACTCCCTCACCCAGCACTAAAATATAATGCATCGTATATAGGGAGCATCGTATATACATCTTAGGGCGCATGAGATACACCTACTTACTAACTTTGGCTTGCAATCCATAAGGCGTGCAGAAATGCATGACGGACATACAAGCACAAATCCTAGTTGATATTATTAGATTGACGGTAGAATACCCGCCAGATTCGTTCATTTCAGTTCTTCGAGTGGACCCGTACTTTTGAACGAATCCACTCGAAGCGACCCATCTTATCCTCCGCGTCGTCTGTCCTCGTCGTCGAGTCTCCCCTCCCCCTTCCCATTACAAGGCGTCTCCATGTAACGCTAGAAAGGAAAAGCTTTGGGAGGAGGAAAAGGAGGTGGGATTCGTGGAGGAAATTGGAGGAGTTGAAACTTTCCTTTTCTCTCTCTCTCGCCAGAGTTCGAAAGCTCACGGATGAGTGGACAGCCAAAGAAGGGGTGGGCGCCACCCTGTCCTCCCCCTCCTCCCTCAATCCCCCCCTTCCTACCCCCGGGTCCTTTTTATAAGACCCTTCCTTTTTTCCCCACATACCTACGCAGATCCACTCAACACACCGCCGAATGTGAATCGTAAATTTTCCTCGCTAGCTCTCCTTCCCTCTTTGTATCTCTTTGCTGAGCTATATTCTTATATGCGACAATTCTTCTCAAAGTTCTATCATCATGCGTGTGTTGTGGGTAAACTCTTCTTAGTATTCCCACGTGGTTAATTTATCCATAACGGCCAACGCTTCAAGCTCCTACTCGGAGGTCATCCTTAGGGCTGAATGTTGTTTTATTTGTTTGTAGTTACTAAGTCTCATTGTTACAATAAATTTAGCTATTTAAAATATATTTTAAAAAACTAAAGAGTATGATGCCAGTTCTTTTATCGCAACTATGAAACATTTACAAAGCTTATGAAATAATTTATTTCCTTGTATGACCTTTTTCCAAAAAAACATGTACTTTAACTGTAAAAACGAGCAAATTTGGTCAATTTCATCATGATTTGCTCATTATTATCTCGTCTTGTGTGTAATTATGTTTCCTGGAATGAAACGATTTTTCTTACACGCTTATGACGATAGTTAAAGTAAATAGTACAAAATTTTAATTATAAGTAATCGTGTTTATAAGGAAGAATTCATTTTTGCATGATAGATATTGGTAGATGATAATTTGTAAAATCCCACCGTATTTTCCTTAAATATCTACGCAGATTCACTAAAAAAACCGTCAAATGTGAACCGTAAATTTCAATAGCAAGATCTCTATGCTGAGTAACTTCCTTACTCCCTTACATGTGACAATTCTCTCTAAATTGTAGCCTTTTCTTTCGTACACTTCATTATGTGTGCTTAGCTTCCTGTCATGAAACGCGGCGTTATTCCTCTATTTATGTTCCTGGCAACAATCATTATAAATATTGCAACGTTTCATTCAAAGGTTTAGTTATCAACTAGGAATAATTTTATGGTAATTTTTTACGTGATTGACATGGGAAGATAATATTCCATAAGATCCTGGATTCTTTCCCTCACACACCTAGGAAGATCCACTCAACACACCACCGAAAGTGAGCCTAAAATTTCCCTCGAAAGCCCTCTGCCTTTGTTTGTATATCTCTGCTGAGTTTACATACAGTGGCGGATCTATTGGGGAGGCGGTTATAAGGGGGATCTAAGGGGGCTAGAGCCCCCACCTTGGACATCCTATTTACACTAGATAGAATGATAATTTTTGTTCGGACCCGCAATACTTCTGGGAGTTTACTCCATGCTTAGCCCCTCCCCCTTGTCCCAACTCTGGATCTGCTACTGCTTACATGCAAAAACTGTTATTAACTTATAGCCATTTTCTTTGTTAGTTTGAATCTTTAGTTAAATCTTTAAATTAATATTTATTTCTGCAAATGTTAAGTCCTTAGTTTCCTGGGATGAAACCTGACCATTTTTCTCTCTACATGTTATGACGTTAATCATCATGAATATTATAACATTTAGAATTAAAGGTGTGAAAGAAATTAAATCAGATATCAGAATCTAGGTTTTATTTCATAAAACCGTTTTTCCCTCACATACCTACGCAGATGGTCTCAAATTACCGCCGAATATGAGCCGTAAATTTCCGTCGCAAGCCGTCTTTGCTGAACCATTTACCTTAATCACTTACATGTGTCAATTCCTCACAGATTCTTGCCTTTTCTGTGATTTACTAAATAATATATTGAATGAAATAAAATAACTATGTTTTATTCCACACTTTATTTTAAATCGTACGACCGGTTTCAACACTTAGTGTTATCACCAGGTGATATCATCAGGTGATAACACTAAGTCTTGAAACCGGTCGTACGATTTAAAATAAAGTGTGGAATAAAACATAGTTATTTTATTTCATTCAACATGAAGCAATTCCACAAAGTAACGCCTGAGACCGTGTCTTATATTAAATAATATATGTTATTAAATTTTCTGGAATGAATCGTGTCGTTTTCCCTATCAATATTTTAATAACGAACCCAATGATGCATATTGCAGCATTTTATTTAGAAGTAATGGTATCAGTATGGAAGCGAATTTTATTTATTTTATTTTTACATGATAGAAATGGATAGATAATATTTTATGAGACCCCGACTTTTTACCTCCTATACCTACGCAGATCCGTTCTATACACAATCGAATGTGAACCGTAAATTTCCTTTACGAAACCTCTTTTTGCTCTTGACATGTTTCCAAAATTTTCCTGCAGCAATTCTCAATAATATATTTTCCGTTCTTCATTGTTTGTAGAAAGCTCAGTTACCTCTGTAAATAAATATTCCTTGAATGGAACGTTGCCTTTTGCCTATGTTCTTGCAGGAATGCATCTCTAAATGCAGAAGGGAAAATTATTTGTTTCAACAAGGCATACTGCAGAATCCTAAATCCTATTTTCAATGATCAGAGTGAATTAAACTTGGTATTATAATTATTATAATTAATTGTTATAAGCGAAACTGAAAGCTAAATATTTTATTCCAGTATAAGCAAAGTGATATTTTGAAATAATCATCATAACTACGTGAGGTAACACATGTTCAGTAAAACTATATAAAGGCTTATCAGAGATTCTTTGTAAGGATTACTTGGCCCGGATATATCCCTCATTGCGTGTTCTTTTCGTAGTTTTTTCTCATTTTTTCTTAAACATGCAAACGTTTTTGCATCAATTGTTGGTAGCTATTATTAGCATTTTATGTCAACTTGAAATCCTAGCGCTAATGCATTACTTACATTTTTTTAGTATTCCATTTGAATTTTCATAATTTGAAGATTACGCATTCAAATTATATTTTTATTTTACTATTTGGAAATTCGTGATTGACAAATTCCAGAGATGCTATTTATTTACGCATGACGGTCCTTGTACAGGTGACTCATTTTATGTTAAAAGCTCCTAATCATCAGGATATACTAATGTACGAAATATTAGAATGAAATGTGTTGATTGAGAAAGTATCATTCCCCAGATCCTAATGCGTAATTGACGTGTTTTTATTTTTTCTTTGCCTTTTACGCTTACAATTATCAATTTTACACTACCTATTTCATTCAGCATCCTCACTTCACAGCAGCTTAATATTAATAATAAAATTCAGTGGTTGAGTAGGAGTTCATGATAGGTGGTGACAAATGATTGAATTTAAAATGTAAATGTATATTGGCGACGTTAATGAGTTTAAAAAATATCATCATCATCATCATTAGTCAACAATCTTAAGATTGGTTTGACGCAGCTCTCCATTTCTCTCTCCTATCCGCTAATCTCTTCATAGCTACATATTTATTCTCTTTTACATCCTTTATAACCTGTCCGATATAACTCATTCGGGGCCGTCCCTTGCCCTTTTTCCCTTCCACTTGTCCTTCAACGATTGTCTTCATCAGACCATCGTGCCTCAAAATGTGGCCGACTAAGTTGTCCCTTCTTCTGCCTAATGTTTCTAGGAGGCTTCTCTTTTCTCCTACTCTCCTTAGCACTTCATGGTTACTCACACGGTCAATCCATTTTATCTTCATCATTCTTCGGTAGCACCACATTTCGAATGCTTCCACTCTTGACTTCTCTGCTGCTGTCAACGTCCAAGCCTCGCTTCCATAGAGAAACATACTCCATATGTAGCATCTGATGAATTGTTTCCTTACTTCTATGCTGGTATTTTCAGCTGTAAGAAGATTCTTCTTTTTGTAGAATATGTAAAGATTAATATCAATATTATCATAATGATTTTTACTGCTTTTTTGTGTGGATGAAGTACAAAGTACGTATTATTTTTAATTTCTACCATAGGGTGATACTACAAACAAAACGAGCGTATATCCCAAGCGAAGGTGATCACTCATTCGTTTTAAAAATAAAAACTGGCATGCAGCGGCTAATGGCAAATGTAGCGTCTTCACTTTGCTCAGTAAACGGTATTTATGCGTAATATTATTATAATTATCTTGCTCCATGTATTGTAAATTATCTTTGGCTTCCACACGACAACTATTTTTAAAAACGATTTCCCAGGAAAGAGAATTTCTCTTTAACGAATAAAGCGAAAGATTTCAAAATACCAATTTATCTTAGCGTGGGCTGTTTCATTTCGAACAAAATTTTGAATGGAATAAAGCCTGGTACTATCCTGTTGTTCCCTTAAGGGACCAATTTCCCACTTCCTGCGGATAAGATATCTTTTAATTGGAATATTGATCCCTATTTTGTTGCAATATCTGGGGGACTCTCTTGTCTTCTTCTGAATGGAGTGCCACTTTGGACCTCTAAGCGTATATTTTTGCTGCCTGAGCGTTGATATTAGGTACAAATGAAAGTGCAAGAGAAGTCTTAATATTTTTTACGTAAATATAAAATCTGAAACAGTTCGTATTCTAATAGCCTTGGAACTAAATTATTATTGGATGGAAAATCGTTTAAATTCGAATTAATTGAAACCATATTGGTGAAAAAGCGACTATTAAGGCCGTTTTGCTTATTTAAGTGTAACTTTTCCCATATGCTAGTTACTTTGGAACTTACCCAACTTAATATTAGATTCAAAGAGGTCTTAATTCAATTTGATTGAAACCTTTTTGTAAAACATTGACTGCGTAGACCGATTTGCTTATTTAACAATATGGCATTTTAGGAACGCAGTCCACAGTTACGAGTTATCATTTATCCTAGTCATGTTTCACTGAATCAAATGCATCCTAGTGACAATAGCATTGTATCAATGTGTGCATAAGCTGCGTTCTGCGGGTAGATTACTCGCATCGCTATTTTCCAGCCGTGGAAACACATTGTAACTATGATCACGTCCTGTGCAATCTTTCATTGAACGCGCACTTTCCAGTCTCGGCGAGCATTATTCCAAGCATCGTCGGTTAGATATGCCGTGGCTTTCACTCCTAACGTTCCATCATTCTCATGCAGTTTTGATATGCTGCTGGGATGCAAAAATCACGAGCGCTGCGAGCGAGAAAGGGTTGGGTATAATGCAACGATTTTGCCCTCGCAGGACAGTGACGTTCGAATCTAAACTCTCTCTCCGTCGTACCATTCCCCGCGGCCAGCGTGTGCCTGTTCGGGATACGCCCTCCTCCCCATACCGTTTACCGCCCACTCCAGGGAGGCTGTATTATTGGGACCGTATGAATGCACTTCGCAATAGGCTTTCCGTGAGAACGTGCACTCGTGCCTATATTTCCCTTTCATTTCCATCGCCCAGCGATCGATATGCGAGTGAGGGATGAAAAAAAAACGCTTGTTGGAAAAAATATGCGTCTGAAGGCCTCCAGACCTTTCCTTTTCATTTCACAGTGGTGATCGCAAAATGGTGGTGTGTTTTGCCTATGCCTCTATTTCGCTCGTCCGCGCTTCAATTCTTCTTGGCAGTGATGAATTCTCTCCCTACAAGCTGCTGTGTGCGTATGTAATATGGTATGATGAGTTGTTCGATCTTCTCTTGCAATTATCTTTTATAAAATCGCATTGTCAAGCGTATATTTTTTTACTCTGTTTTGTACTTTATTTTTTTCACCCATTTGTGCTGCTTTCTGCTCAAAATGTAGGTTTTACGATGGCCTTTATTTCGAGTCGTTCGGCCTGAAATGGTCGTTGGTGCATTCAGTTTTTATCCTGAATACGTTCATTGTCTAAAGAAGTTTTTGACGTCGTAGTCGAAAGGGTCGCGTTGCAGCTTCCCAGATCTACATCTTTAGATGCATGACCTCTGATTACCCTTCCTTAAGGGACTTTACTACGGGGTAACTTAGAAAAATTAGCTGAGGGATGGCACTGATTTTCGCAATAGAAATGTTATCTTAGCGTAGCATTTTTGTTTATTGATATGTGCTTCTCTTTTCTTTTCATCGAATTTCGATAATCGTCCTCTATGATCGAAGTCTCTCTTGATTAGATGTTTTGATGACTCTCTTGTATGCATGGTTTGTTATTAGCTCAGTAATGTGACAACGTATTATAATGCAAATGGAAAATATCTTTTATAGAGTTCCTTATAGATTAAATAGCCAAATAATTGCATATAATAATCGCTTCGGTTATAACTATAGTTTGTGGAAAATAAATTGGGTATCCGAAATTCAATAATGCGCATTATGTATGCTCTCAGTGTATATTGAATTAATTTGCTTGCCTTCCTGATGACTTTGAATGATTCATGAAGTTTTTTGGGACTAATCTTTTGGAGGATGAAAAAACCCGGTGATGTACATGATGTGATGATATTTAATTCATACGTTACAAATATTTCAATGTACACAAGTTTCTGCAGTTTTTAATGAAATGTATTATTTTTATGCATAAAAGTGGTGTTCATTTTTTCATTGAATTTTAAATCAGTGAAGTTATTACAATCCTTATGCTATTGCATATGTTCATTCTTGCACAAGAAGTTTTGCTTCGCTTATCCTTCTTACTATTAATGTGCAATTGGTTAAATGATATATATTTTTCCCGCAAATGACATAATTTTATTTTTTTATCAGAATAATTGAATTAAAATTCATATATCAAGCTAATTACAAAAATCCAGTGCTTAAGAATTTAAGACTATGAAATGCGTATGCGGTCCCAGTCCATTTTTCTCATGCAAGCGGGTAATTTTTAATTTTGGATTTTTTCCCGTTAAAATGTAAGTGACGAAGAATATATATAGCGTATATAATTTTAGTTATACTGTTCACGGGAGTGAAAAATGAACTCCACATAGCTTTTAAAACATATATTTAGCCATCGATATTATACGTCCATTGCACGATTTCTCTCTGTAAAACTATTTTTCATTTCTTTATTCTTACCGATGAGGCTACACGTTTTTGCTTTAGTTTTATACTTTTATTATTTGTCTATGTATAAACTGAACGCCACATTGATTTTAAAACATACATATAGCCGTTTTTATATATTATTCCTAGTTCATTTTATGATTTCTCTCTGCAAACATATTTTTCTTATCACTATTCTTATGGATGAGGCTGCATATTGAGATCATCTATTTGAAGCTTAATTAAGTGTAGCCCGAAGTTAGTACGGTTAGAAATCCCACTTTCCAGAACAAGGAGGTTAAATTTTCAAAGAAGGTAGTGTTTTTATTTCGCATTTTTTTCCCGTTAAAATGTAAAATACGCATAATGCAGCAAATATTTTTTTTTAGTTTTACTTATATTCCTCATGCAAGTGAAAATAAACGCCTCATAGCTTTTAAGACACATTTAGCCATTGATATTCCTTGTCCATTTCACGATACCTCACGGTAAAACTTTTTTTTCTTATCTTTACTCTCGCCGATGAGTCTGCATATATTGAGATCATCTATTTGAAACTCAAAAAAGTATATCCCGAAGTTAGTACGGTTAGCAATAGCACTTTTCAGAACAGGGTGGTTAAATTTTCAAAACCTCTCTCGAAGGACGAAAAAAAAAGTGCCAAATGACAATGGCCATAGTATGAATAAATGAGGGCGCATTTCAAAACTGCGTGGAAGGGAAATTTCTGCTCTGGGCATTCATAAGTAATGCGCTGGCTTCGCTCGATTATGAGTTTAACCCCCCCTTGTTGGCGTCGGTAAAGTTTTCAGTGCCCCACAAGTTTCACTTCTTCGTCTTATATACAGTCGTTATTTACCCTGGGGGAAGGGCGATTGACGCATGATGAATTGGAATGGAGGTGAAGTCACTTAGTCTATTTTTTTCCCCTCTGCTTTTCCTTGTTTTCTTTTTGCCTTGTTATATGGTTATAGCGGAGAGAAACTTTTCGACTTGGCATCTATACATGGATGATCTGTAACTGCGATGAATAAGCTAAGTTGTGAGCATCAGGATAAAGTGAAAGTCATAAAATAAAATAGCATAAGTTGAAAAAGAAATCGTGCAATGGCGTATGGTATTTGGAGGATGAACCGAAGGCTGAGGTCATTTGCGCCACGAGGGAAGTATAGGTAAGGAAGGGTGGAGAGAAACTCGGCGTCGGCATTAATCTGCTCTCAACGAAAGGTGGTTCAAATGACGGCTTAACGAAAGGCGGCGGTTTGAACATGGTTTTAATGAAAAAATAATTATTTTTTTTAGAATATCTATTTTCGAATTTTTCCTCTCGAGCAGTTTTTAATGTAGTAAATAAATTTTAATATGTGCGGCCTAAATCGCTCGACAAGAAAGAAACCCGTCGTGGTAATTGGCCAATTTCTAACGAAAGTCGCCAAGGGGACAACGGCTTAACGTCCTACCCGACGGACGGAGAGCTGCATTTGAAGTGCTGCACTGATAAATCTCTACCACCGACCAGAATTGACCCCCGATGCCACGGGTTGGGAAGCCAACTCTCTAGCCACGATGCCAACGCAATTCCTACCCTCCAATAGTTGCAGCAGAAATGCGAGGGAGGGTCAACTGACAGTAGGTGTAATTTATTTTTAAATGGAAACATGCCAAATTCGGTTGTTGTTATCATGTCTTTGTATATTTCTTTACCTCAGAACATATGTACAATTGATGGCCTGTGCGTTGTACCAAAATAATAATCAGATTTTGAAGAAGATGGAGAAACCAAAGATTGCTCATAGTAACCAGTTTCAAAATATCAAGCAACGGTCTTATTTCCTTGGATTTAAATTTCCTCTAGACCAACAAGAAATACATATTTGAGTATGAAAACCCAGAACTCAACGAAGTCCTAATGGAAATCATATTATATTTCCAAACCACACTTAGATCACATAATTATCATGTAATTTCTCTATAGTATTTATATTTATGGTTGTTTAAGAGAAAATTTATTGATATCATAGAATATTCTTGGAATTTCACGCAATGAAAGTGATTAAAAATAAACAAATAAGAATTGTAAAATATACTTGTTTTTAGTTGTAAGAAACTTCATTTTTTCTGCTAACAGAAATTAAAAATATTCCAAACCATATATCACCTATACCTATTCACTGCTAAAAATACCGCGACTCTAAGCCGAAAATGCTCTAACATTTATTTATTGAAGCAAGCATTTATATAACTCAATTTTTTTGGGAAAAATTAATTCCTAAACCTTGCAGCTCAGAAATATATCTCTTTATTTATCGTTTCTGCCGGTCCTAGCGATGTTATTGGGTTCTAATATTCCCTGCGCCGCTCTGAAAGATATCGTTTCTTATTTGACAAGCAGTTTAACCCTAGCGCGAAGCCATCAAGACTCTAGTGGCTCCGAGCCAAATTCGTTGAACATCTATGTAACGCCTTCTGTACGCCTCTACTCAGAGCGAAAGGAATTTCGATTAGCGAGGAGCGAAACCACTGCACCGATCTAAAATAGCAGCAAGCGGAATTGAGAATGGCAGCTTGAAATAAAGTTTTTCCCCCTTATTCATTCCTATTATAACATCTCCGTAACATGCTCTTGCTGCAGCTCTCATATTTGCATAAACGCCTTTGCTCTTCCTTGAAAACTCGTACGGTCACTTCGATCCTTATTCTTCCTGTGCTTGTAAAAGGGGTAAAAAAAGGAGATAGGGATCACGATTGTGGACTTTTCGCTCATTTGCTACTTTTTTGTGCCGTTGCCGACTTAGCTCTTAATATCCCGACCCTCTCTTCCGTTGAGTTTTCCCACTTTGGTCTTATTCCTTGCCTCCTCCCATCGCCTGCTACATCTCGATGAGAATGTGAAAAGTTTTTCTCGAGTTCTTTGTTGTGATGTTCTTTCTTCTCCTACTTGACCAATTCCATTATCTTCACAACCCTTTTGCCATTCTGTGTCGAACATTCTGTTTCACTCTTGTTTTTACACTACCTAAAGGAAACGAGAAAGCTCTAAGTGTCCCATTCCTCGAGTTTTTGTCGCACGAATCTTATCTCATCGCTGAATTTTAAGCGGCTATTTATGTTTCTCACTACGTAATGTCTTTGAGACTCTAGTATTGACATTATTTCCTCCTTGTCTCATTCAATTCACAAATTTCCTATCTTGCGCCAGTGCAAGTAAGGAATGGCTATGCGAGACTGAGTTGAATCTCTCACTCAGAGATTCAACTCTGAGGTTGGTTTGGATAGGTTAGGGTAGAGTTCACCCTGGAGTGAGTGTCATCATCAACTGGTTTTCTACACACTGGTAGGTCCCAAACACTAAAGTAGCTCCACTTCCTCCTGTCCCATGCCTCCTTCTTGGTTTCCTCATATCTTGTTTTTAACTTCACTTCGTTTGTCATCCTCATTCAGCCTTATTCTTCCTATTCTATTTTCTCCTTCAGCTGTTCCTTCAACTGCTTTTTTTAAATCCCCCTCCCTTTTAAAATATGCTAGATTCATTTCCCACTTCTGTTTTGTATGGTTATCAATAACATTCCCTCCCTCTTCCCCAACTCGCTCCAGCACCTTTTCATTCCTCAGTTCATCAACCCACGTCGTTGTCTTCAGCTTCTTCCACTCCATGACTAACAAGGGGAGACCACGTACCTTGCTCCACCTTTTTCAATGCCGTATTATTTGTGTAAAAATGCCTTTCGGAATGGTGAACACATCTCTGAACTAGTAGTGGTCCCGTTGAATGGGCCTTAGTTTGGCTTTGGTTAGAATAATCAATTAATTTTCATGCGGTACTTTTCACAAGCCGTATATAACTTTAAATATCACACCCCTCAGCAGACGGGTCAGGTGGGGACCAGGAGACCAGGGTTCGTGGCTTCGTCATGGCAGTGTATTTTGTTGTCTTCATTGTGATCATACGGCGTCAAGGTTTTCATCAATTTTAATTGCAGCTAGCATAGACTTGAGACAATTTCTTTATCATCATAATGGCGTTTAGGTATTAAAGTAGTACCATTTCAAACGGCTACACTTGCTACTCTCCTCAAAAACATACCGAAAGATTAACGGGGGATATAACACTGGCACGTGGTACGTGGTCTCCCCTTGTAAGTATCGGCAGGTGAAATTCGCGTATGCAGGATTGGAGGGGGGCACTCGCACTTTGAGCTAGTGTTCTTTGGGTTGCTCTAAAATTACACCTCGGGGTTTAAATCAGGACTCGTAGATTAGTAGGCCAACGTTCTACCCACGGTACCACTACGATCCCAAAAACGAATGCAACAGTTTAAAATTTGCAACTCTTCAATTAACCGCTACTTACCTCAAAGTAATTCGCTTTCACCCGGACATAGGAAATTTTATATTTCCTCTTCCCAATAAGCTGTCCCATAGCAAGCTATCTGGTCTGGGATGCGATCTGGTATTTACCTGGAAAGAATAATTTGAAATAATTAGAATGTAAGATCAAAATTACATAACTACATGCAATATTGGCTCACAATTCTGCGGTCCAAGTTTAAGTTAAGAGATTTTAGTAATCATTTATCCACAGTCACACCAATATTTAATCAGTTCATACGCATTTAAAACCCTTGTTTTTCATATACTGAAATGAATTCCCAGAATTATATACATGCTCAGTGATACACCTTTCCCTAAATATAATTTTTCTCGCAGCTATCATTGTCTTACCTTGTTTTTATTAACCAGCCGTGTATACAAAATAATCTATGTTTAGTGGTTCATTTATGGTTGTTAATGTCTCATTAATCTTTACACTTTTTCGCCTTTAATGACACGTGTTATTCCTCAAGTTGGTGATCCCTATCGTTATTATTTCCATAATTTTCCCCATTTCCGACGAGGAAAATGTCTTCTAATGACTTTGAAGATATTAAGGTGTTTCCCTTTAATTTTTAATATGTATAATATTTTGCAACGAAATCACCGATCTGTTTTATTAGAAATGCTGTTGGCCAGGCTACACTGAAAGGTAACGCATCAAAATGTAATCGAATGTATTATCTGCCGACATAAAAAGGATTACATCTTCCAGGAAACCATAGTTTTGGATATTTAAATAAAATATTGTAGTACTTTTCTTAATATTTTTTTACCCTTTTTACTCTGCTCCACCCCACTCGGGCCTTCCCGCTTTTCTGTGGCTCTTCCCACGTGTCGTTATTCTACAGTTATGCCTAGAGCCTCTCTTCCACCCCTGGATTTTCGGAAATCTAATTAGTTGTATCTTTTCTCACTGCCTCCACTCTTTATGCATGTTTCCCACCCCTTCTTCAAACATGTGAAATCCTCCCCCACCCCTTCCTCAAAGGTATAAAGGTGATGTTTATATGTATGACAGTGTCCTGTACCAGAGGATGGCTCTGTTAGCCGAAACGCGTCGTACGCATAAAAATACTGTGGAAAAGTGCTACCATCTTTTATTTATGTCAAAATTCCACCATATAACGCCTGAGTCTATTGAACTTATAGTTTTGGATGAAGGAAAGTCAAAATCGTATTTCCTTTTTCCTTCTTCTATTGCTTCTTTTACACTTGCATCTTATTCATTGAGAGTAGACGTCTATATTTATATGCTATTCGCTTCCACCTGTTTTAGCAAGTGGAATTATTTATACCTGCTTCAAATATTGACTAATAGATGGATTGGATTTACAAAAAATTAAGCAGTATATTTGTAACAATTTGAAATCAATGAATTAGTGCGTAGTTATTCATCACGAGTCTCATTTCCCGAGAATGGTGGGGTGTAGCCATACGGCTACGGTGTGCAGACATGGGTTGACTTATATGCATAGATATTTTTTCCAAATATAGACTTTCTATCACATATCATTCATGCATCCAGGCGTGTACAAAATATAACTGTGTTCAGTGGTTCGTGTAGGTTTGTCTGGTTTGTACCTTGCACGTTTTCCCCTTTTATGAAAAGTGTTAATTTTCCAGTTGGTGTTCTTTATCGCTATTCTTCGTAATAAGTTCATTTAAATGTGCAGATATTGTGTCAAATCTAGATAACCTCTCCATTGCCAATATCTTTCATACAGCCGTGTACCAGAAACAGCTATTGCAGTGGTTAGTATAGAGTTGTATTTTACGTTTTCGCCTAATATAAAAAGTGTTAATACTCAATTTGGTATTCCCTAGTGTAATTCTTCGTTAAAGTGTACTTAAAATATTTGCACATGCTACATGTTAGTATAGGGTTGTATGGTTTGTGCTTCACATTTTTTCGCCTTTTTATAAAAACTGTTATTTCTTAAACTAATGTTCCCTATGGTGATTCGTCATTATAAATTCGCTTACATGTACTGATATTTTCCCAAATATAGACTTCCTCTCAGCTGTTATTTTCTTGCATCGTGTGCTTAAAAAAAATTTATGTACAGTGGTTAGTTAAGAATTGTCTTGTATGTTTTTGCCTTATATAAAAGTGTTTTTTCTTAAGCTACTTTTCCCTATCATAATTCGTCGTCATAGGCTCACGTACATTTAGTCATATTTTTCCAAATCTATTCTTCCTCTCAGTTAACATTGTCTTGCTACCAGCAGTTAACTAAAAAATATGTTAAATGGTTCGTTCATGCTTGCTGTGGTCTTATTTTTTTTTCTAAGTTTCCTTCTTTTAGAAGAAGTATCATTTCTCTATCTGATGTTCCCTATCGCAATTCCTCGTCAAAGATTCACTTACATATGCATATATTTTCCGAAATCTAGATTCCCTCTCAGATATCACTTATTCATTGTCTTCCATCCAGTTGTATACTCAAAAAACCATATTCTCAGGGGTTAGTATAGGGTTGTCTGGTTTGTGACTTATATGCTTTCCCTTTTTATGAAAAGTTTAATTTCTCAAACTTATGTTCCCTTGCGTAATTCGTCATTGTAAATTCACTTACATGTACACGTATTTTCCCAAATCTACGCTCTCTATGATCATTGTCTTGCATCCAGCCCTGTACTTAAATACACTCATCATCATCACTGGTCAACAATCCTAGGATTGGTTTGACGCAGCTCTCCACTCAGTTCTCCTATCAGCTAATTAAATACACTATATACCTAAATAACCTATGATCAGTGGTTAGTGTAGAGTTGTTTGGTATGTTTTCACCTTGGATGGAAAGTGCTGCTTCTCAATCTGGTTTTCACTAGCGTAATTCTTCACCATAGGTTCACTTATAGGTACAGATATTTTCCTTCAAGTTATCATTGCCTTGAATTTAACCGTGTACTAAAAATAACTATGTTCGGTGGTTAGTATTTGGATATCTGGTTTTTCTCTCCCTTATTATTGCTCATTCGCGCCCTTTCAATGCTTCCCGATGCAATGAAAGTTGTCGGCAGCGGCGTTGGGTTGGCCCGCCCTCGTGCCCTTTCTCCGATTTCCTCGTCTCGTCACCCGGCCCTTGTCTCCCGCCCCTGTTCATTAACTGATCTCTGGCTTTTTTGGCTTCCACTCTATGTTTTTTTTCGTATCTAACGACGAGAGAGAAAAAAATGGAAAGGCACCTCCCTCGTGCCGACAAGTTTAACTTTTTTTTCATCAATATTTTTTTTCCATTATGTGTCCCGAACAAATATCTCACCCCTCATTGAGTGCGTGAAATGAATGTAATATGATTTAATGTGGGGGTAAATAAAGTTTCGTCTCGCAAAAATTATAAGTTTTCGTCGTTTATTCTCACCGTGTGAGGTTCATGTTCTCTCGGTAATATTGGGGAAACTTTTGTTTTCGGAAAATGTTGTCTTGCACATCGTGTCCTACGGAAAAGTTAGGTACCTACGAAGAAGAAACTTATTTTATGATAGATACTCCCAAATATTCCGTACATGTTACTGAAGGTAACCCATAATATGGCAACCTATTGATTTAAGTCATTGCATGGGAAAATGTCGAATATAATGCACTGTGGTTATTTTATGAGAACGTATTATTTCATCTTTATCGTTCGTGTTTTTTATTTTTGGTGCACATTCCTCTCATACTATTTGGTCATATTTTTATGTACATTGAGTAGACTTTCGTCTGCTATTGTCTTTGGCTATACCAAACAGTAAAATTTTCTAGGTGAAGTAATTGGAGACGAAACGTCTCAAATTATAGTTTTAAATAAAGTTGACAAGGGTCTACTTTATATACCCCGAGGGTTTCATGATGGGAGCTTTATTTAAAAAAAGTTAAGTGCCACAAAATATGAACTATGAAGTGGGAATGATGAGGCCTCTTGATCATAGAAGAAGTTGATGTTATTCCTCGTATTGGAAATAATTTACACCACGCAAAATCAAGTGATAGAGATTCAATTACGTGTTTTCGTTAGCATTACTAGGACCGGGCCCGTAATTTTGACGTGTAACCTCTGCTTACTTTATGATATTGCCTAGAGTTTCTTTTGTCTTAATTTTTTCTGACTTTCATTTATTTTTATTGGTACTTATTCTGTTAAATTATTAGTATGGAGTTAAACCATCCGGCTACCTACCTCAAAAGATCAAAACTTGTCGGGTTAAGCGTTTCTGTTTAATATGTTAATAACGTGTGTCTTATTTAGGAAATCACTATACTTTATCACATGCTGGCGTTTTTATAGTTTAGCTAGCACATTTTCATATTTAAAATTCCTTATTACATCTTAAATGGAAATAAGCAGCATATCTGCCTTACCGAGTGGCGTGTGGTAGGCCATGACAAGGGAAGCAGGAGCGAAGTAACCGCTGTCCATTTAAATTTTTTATTGTGAAATGAAAAAAAAATACTAAGCTCAATTGATAAATCAATAAAAAGGTTATAATTTTTAAAGTTATCATATATTTTAAACATAAACGAAGAAATATTTTAGACAATCGCTGACAGTCAAAATGACGGCCAATGGTCCTTCTGGATAGCCACACAACCCCGGTTCTTCTATTGTTAATCACAGGAGTATTCCATGTTATGCCATGTATCATTGACGGGCGTACCGGGAGCGGCTAAAGACTCGGAGACTACGCGCTGGGCTTAGATTGCTTGAACATTTGAGAATAGATGTGTTTAGGAGCGACGCGGAGAACGTCATCTTAGAGCCCCACTATGATTCCATATCCGACAGAAGCGATAAATTAAGTGAGATATTTTTGTCGAACGGATATATAAGGGAATTCGTTTTTCCCCCGGACCACAAAGGAATTTAATAAATGCTATGAGTAATTTTGTTTGATCTTTTGCTTCTTATACGTAGACGGCTTGTGTCCTAACAACCCCTGACACACGCCTTTTTAGACAGCATGCGGGTAATAATGTACATGTATTGAAAATAATTTACGCCACGCAGACTGGAGAACCGGAAATAAATTAAGAGAGATATTTTGCCGAACGAATATATATGGGAATTCGTTTTTCCCCCGAACCACAAATGAATTTAATAAATATTAGGAATATTTTTGTTGGAGCATTTACTTTTTATATGTTGATGGCTGGTGTCCTAACACCCCCTGTCACACGCCTTTTTAGACGGCTTGTGGGGTATAATGTAGATGTAAATAATTTACGCCTCGCAGACTGGAAAGCCAGTTTGATAGAGATTCAATTACGATTTTTCGTTAATGAAGGCAAGCTCTGAAACGGCGAGCGAATATTTTTCGAGTAGGCATCTCGAAGGATTTCGATGGCCGGGGAACAGCTCTGCATTGCCGCGAGAAAGAGAGAGAGAGAGAGAGAGCGGAGTAAGTAGATGTTTTATTTCAGCCCGGAGCGAGGCGACTGAGCGATTAGGTCTTCTCTTACTCCACCTCCCTCTTTCCATGCCGCTGGAGGAGGCATGGAATGCCAGCCGTTTTTTCTTTTGGAAGGAAATAGAGTTCGGAGAGGCGGGGCGGGCGGGCTGTGCCTACGGCGTCATGGAAATACCTGCAGTCAGCGGGAGGCAAGGCGATCGATCTTTAGCCCGTAGCGGACTTGAATGAATTCGAAGGGCCGCAGGCCGCCAGACCAATATCATCTCTTCTCCCCGCTTTCTCTTACGGCGTATCCCCATCCATTGTTCTCCAATTACGCCGCCGTGGAGTGTTGCGGGCGGTAAATTTTGGGGGCTAATATCTCTGCAGGTATCTGCGCTGGTCGCTCATAATGCGGCCGAGGTCAAGGATCCTCTTGTGAATGATTTAATAATTCCTAGAGTATGTGTCATATATAATGCAAAAAGTTGTTAGCCAACGTTTCGGCTTTTTTTAAAACCTACATCAGAATGAAATAGTGAGAAAACAATGATATACAGTATTGATACATAAATGAAGGTTGCAAAGCATTTTTTTATACAATAATATAAATTTAAAAATGAGAAGGGAATAAACAAGAATTTTGATACACCTTATTTTTGCACATATTTGTTTATTCATAATAGGTAACTAACATATTACCAAACCTAGTTACCATTAATTTCGATTAATTAAATAAAAATAAATTTTGCTAAGGTTTTCAATGTCGGTTTTTTATTACAGCTGTTAATTGCTTTTGATATGTGAACCATTTCTTGGAATAGTCTTTTTCTAGCATTAACCTCATGATCTAAAAGTTTGCCGTTGCCAAAATCAAAAACATGGTCATTGTTTATGCTATGGCTAGCAAGAGCACACAGAGTTATACCACCTTTTACTGATGACTCGTGTTACGTAATCCTGTTTTTTAAACATTGTGATGTTTGTCCTACATAGCAAGTGTTAGAATCGTGACATGAAATTTTATATATTATATTACTTTTCAGATTTTTAGGGATTTCTGATTTTATTTTTGTGTATAGCAGTTTGTTTTTTGTAAGGGATCTGTTACTAATCTTTAATATTATATAGCATTAATATGCATGTACGAGTATAAAGGAGTTTGCCCTTACTGACTGATTCATCGACGCACAGCTCAAGCCACCGTCAATAGAACAGCGGAATTTTGAAAATACATTATATTTTTCATTGGCATCCAGAAAAAAAAATTTCGTAAAGATTTTTAAAATATATTGAACGTAAGCGTAAATAGTACGAAAATTTTGATGCAACCGTTCCTCTATCAACGACTAACAGTGGAGTCTATCCAGCTCGTATCAATTCAACGCAGATGTTTCTCATTCTAAGGTAGCCACAAGCTATACAAATGATGATAGGCGGACTAAAAAAGAATTTTTCTACAGTTACCGTTTAAATCGCGTCAAATCACATCCAAATGAAGTATCGACTGAAAAAATATATCCTTGGGCCGAGAAACCGATACTGTAGTTAAATATTTCATTAAATTTGACTACTATCTTCGATTCTGTATTTGTTAGATATTGTTATTGCATTTTTAAATTAAAATTCATACACTTGTGTTCCATTTTAACAGTGGAAATTTACCGCAGTAAGCAGATGAGGACATGCGTAAAAGCGGACCTGCTGAATAACTACAGGAAACAAAGTGCTTTTTCATTAACTATATCGCCATATTTTGTCCTATCTTCCCGTTGAAATTCAACGAATATTTTATTGTATTCTGTCAAGCAGTCGTACCTTGTGGTGAATCACTAACTGTCGCGTTGGCAATCTGAGTGCCCTAGAATTACTTTCGAGTTTTATTACTCCAAATGGTCTATAATATTTTATCGTCTCTAGTAAATTTTATCAGTTAATCATAATTTTACCCTAAGCAATCGATTTATTTTATTCCTTGTTTTATATCTTTTAAATATAAAATTAAATTATTTAAATATATAAAATATTGTAGCACTTTTCCACAATTTTTTTATTAGACCTCTTGTACGAAATGATGGCTCTGTTAGCCGAAACGCGTTGTACGCAAAAAAATTGTGGGAAAGTGCTACAATCTTTTATTTATTTAAATATGTCTAACTTCCACCAATTGAAGCCTGAATCTGTTGAACTTAGCAAATTCAATATTAAACTCCGGTTGAAACATTAAAAAACTTTGCATTCAATTAATTTAGCAATTTAATTTTTGTTTTATTTACCGAAAAAATTTGAATCCCAAAATCCGAACGATTTCTCATTTAAGTGAAGCATTTTTAAAACATTATTTGAGACTAACCGGCACGCTTCACGTACTATTTTTCTCAACTTGAGAGTTCAGTGAGTCATATTCATATTCAGTCTGTCATATTTGCTCCTGAATTTTTATCAAAGGGATTGAAACTTAGTTCATACACTGAGTGCATTATTTTATTCTCTTTGTGGACAGATAATGGATAATCTTCTCATGGCCATATATGAATAAAGATTGCCAAGACAAGATTCGCATTTCTTCATAAAAGAAGTCGCGGCGTACTTTATGTCCAATCGCGACCCGGGCTGCAATACATCATCCTCTTGTCTTACATATATTTAGTCATCACGGCCCACGGAAATAGCGCATTTAGGGCCTTTTTAGCAGGGGATTCTTACTTACAATAACGTAGGATGATCACAAACACGTAAGGCCTGGATCGGGGGATTTCATACAGGCGAGAGTCGAACCTGAGACAACCGGAGGACCTTATCCCGCCAACAACGTGGCCGGCATGAATTCCATACTTGTGAAACTTCATCCGCAAGCATAAAAAAGTAACTGCACTTTAAGAACCCTGAATGGTTAAAAGTTTGGATAATATAGTGAAAAAAAGGTATCAGCTAGCGCGATAGCGCGAGTATCAGCGAGTGCGATAGCGCGACTAATCGAGAGTTAATACGAATCAGGGTGGCATGTTGAATGCTAAAAGGCTAATATTTGTTTAACTTTCTGATATAGGTTTTCGCGGCGTTAAGGGTCGTAGCTGGGAAGATTTCCATATTTCTCCCGCGTTTTCAATTAATTTCATCTTCTGTGATATTAGTGACTTCAACCTGATCTGAAGATTAATCGTAGATTTCGCACCGATTTATGGCTTCGTAGGTTTTACTATATCTGGTGCGTCTTATGCTGAAGATAAAAATTTAAAGATGCGGCAGGAGTCGCTCACAATGCGGTCGATATTGGAACCGTAATTTGGAAGAGCACATGCAGTTTTTATACTCAGGATATTGAAATAAATCAATTTCCCTACTTTAGATAGTACTTAATAAAATGTTGAATTTTTTGTAGTAACATATTAACTATCATGTTTTAGCTTGGGCAAAAAAATCTCAAGTGATACCATCATTCAAGTTTAAAGAAGATGAGTTGTTCTATCAGGATACAAAACTTATTTTAGTAGCTGGATGACAATGGCAAGTATGAGCCAATCTACTTGTTAACTATAGCAACATGAAAGAATTTAATGCCTGCGAGAAGATAAATAATTTCACAATGTTAATATTAATGGTTATCTTAATAAGAATTATGAGAGACCAGAAGAAATGTGTTGTGGGTAGGTTTTTTTGCAAATGATCCCCTTTTAATATATGTGATTGAAATGAGTCCGTTTTGCTCGCACCATTATGCAGTGTTGCTAGCAAAGGGGTTGGTATTATTTTTCTGATTTTGCAGCGCGGTTTTTCGCAATGATTTCTTAAATATACTACGATGGAAACTTGTGCATTTTTACCACTACGTGCTGGTTATTTTGGCTGGATATTCGGAACAATGGCTTAAAATAGAGCCTAATACATTTTACATTTTAAATTTTTCATTAACCAAAATATGGATGCAGTGTTGGTATTACTTACAGATCAGGATATAGCCATGCGTAGTAAATTGATTAGCATAAATAAATATTGAAGAATTTTAGTTGCTAGCTTCATGAATTTCTTTGTTCCAATGAAGTGAAATCAATATACCAATATTCTTTTACAAAAATCAGTCTTGAAAATATGCTTCTGTACCTAAGTGTTATCTTACGATCGATGGTATTATGTCGTACGTCATTGCTTAGGGGCGAATTTTTTGTTGCAGAACGTATTCCTTTCTTCGAAAATTAATTTTATTAAATTTTTTGAAAGTAATTACACTATTTTAAATACAAAAAATGGATTGAAAAACACGTAGACAACTTCAAAATTGCTTCGTGACTTCCCCCATCTTCAATTCTATTGGAAAATCCAATGCCTTTGAGTGAAACACGCTGAATTGCACCTAATGTTGTTTTTTTTTAACCAGAAACTGCTTTAAAACTTTTAATTAGGCCTAATTGGGGAACTTAGATGATGATTCTTTTGTTTTCACCATCATAACCACGCGTATTAAAAACTTGTGTGTTTATTTTGAGAGGAGTTCCTAATTATTTTGCAGACTTTACCCATCCTCGGACTTTTTTTAACGTTATCTGGCAAAGTGAACACGTAAGGATCTGGATCGGGTACTTTTCCACAGTTAATTATATGATCTTCCTCGATCCGCATCACTGGACGGAATATCAAGACTAAACTAACAGGAATACCGTGAGTTCAAATTAAAATTCTTATTTACTTTTCGCAGCCTTTGATACGTTTCTAGCTGCCGATAAAATGAAAAACGTTCGAGAATTTTTTTAACGTTCCTGGAAAGGTAAGCCGTAGAGGAAAATCAAGTAATCTAGGGGATTGGGATAAATTTGGATAGCTTGTGGCTATCTGGGAATGGGAAACATCTGTGTGGAATTGATTCGGGTGCTGGATAGACTCCACTGTTAGTCGTTGGTAGAGGAACGTTTGCATCAAAAATTTCCAACTGTTTACGTTTACGTTCAATATATTTAAATAATCTTTACCAAGAGTTTTTCTCTGAATGCGAATGAGTTTTTTTACTGAGACTGTTTAGTAATGAAAAATCTTATACGCAAATTTCTTTATTGAGCGTATTTTAACAGCTAATTTGAGCTAGTATTTCTCTTCCTATTTGCAATTTTCTATCTCACATGCCCATTTAAACAAGCAAGTGTTCCATGAAATTATTTATGCAGAAAAGTTATAATTTTAAATTAACTGAAAGGTTACTCAAAATGCTTGTCAAGATTACTCAGTGATAGTCTTATTTTTGTGTGAAACAGATGTGGAAATATGTATATATGCTGGAAGATTATATGGAAGTTAATATCCTAAAACCGCTGTCGTGGAAGGAATTAATATTAAAGCACCGAAATCTTTGCCATTTGCGATAAGATTATAAAATTTGTTGGTTAGGTTACTTTAGCTAGTTAGCCAACACTAGGAATGGTATCAACATGGGAATTTTGTATCTTATCGAGAGATTTGTTGATATTACGGGAACCTTGTTGAAATTTATGGGATGACTTTGGGTTCAGCATCCAAGAATTATAGGCCGGACGATAGCTATTATGATGACGTCGGCGCCCAAAGTGAATGAGTGTAGAAATTTAGAATTAAGCACCTTTTACCTGATTTACAATGGCGTAAATTGGCTTAATTTGCGTAACTATGGAGCTGAAAACTCCGGAAGATCGTACGTGGAATCGTAGCAGAGTGGATTCAGATAAAGGACTTGTCGTCATGAATGAATGTGTGGACTCGTGACGCCTGTGGTTAAATCTATAAACTCTCCTTACCAAACTGAGGGTTGAATCTCTTAGTGATTTAGCTCGTGATCACGCTTTTGACTGCGATTATATCATTTATTGATATGGTTCGTTACGAGTTTAGTTAAGTAATTTTGCTACGTTAGTAAAGTAGTGAAGTAATTGAGTTTATCAGTATTAAATACGCAGTTTTTCGTAATTAACAAGAATATAGTCGTGAATTTAATAATAATTATAGCTTCTTAAAGAATTTTATCATTTTTAAGTACAATAAATACATGAGCAACTTTGAAGCTTTAGGCTACCCCAGAGGCCTTTTGGTGAGATTATCTTCACAAATAAAACGTAATACTGTGCATATCGTTGAATAACATAAAATATTTTCTAGATGAACTTGATCTTGATGCGTAAATAATATACGATAGACATCCATAGAAGAAAAAACAATTGAATTGGAATATAATTAAAATTATTTTAATTTTTTTCCTTTTCTTGACCTTGTTTAATATATGTATAATATAGTATTTCTTGGAGTTTAGGAAATTTATAAAAAAATTCATTATATAAATGACCTAAACTCCAAGAAATGCTATATTAAATATAATTAACAGAATTGAGAAAAGAACATGGTTTGAAAATACTTCTATGACATATACCCTACAATATTTTTGTCGCTTATATATTGTTAACATTTAAAATGAAATATATTTAGATAATAATAATATACTGCGAAGAAAATGTGATCTAGTATGGTTTGCCTCCTAATTGAAGGATTCCAGGTTAGCCTCTCGTTAAGCTGATAAAAAGCGTAATTGCCAATCAAAATGGACTGGACATGTGTCAGAATGAAATCATTTGTAATAAAAAATAGAATTTAAAAACACGCTTCGATTGGCACTTGTCTCTTAATAGTTCTTATGGCCAAAAATATTTTTATAGCCATAAGTCCTGGCCGAAGACATTTGACAGTTCTGTCAATACTCTTGGCCTTATGAGGTGCCCAAGGTAAAAATTTAGCCATCGATCCTGATTGTTCCTCCCCCTTACATACTCATAAAAATTCTTCACTCTGACATGTTTTTTTTTTTCCTTCATCCCGCGATCGGTACTAGCTTCACCCAGTCTCTCTATCTGGTGCGGAACTCTCTTATTATTTCCCACAATACTTTATGCTACCTCGTCCTTTTTCCTCTCCGTTTACTTCACCTTCTCCACACTCGTCTTTGCCCAAATTTCGAACGTTTACTGTCTATTCCCCTTTCCTTTTCTCATCGTCCGTATTTCCACGCCATAAGGCGCTACACTCTCTTACTCTTCACTAGCCTTTTATTTAGGATAACAAATATATTCTTCCCATCCAATGTATCCTATTCAATAACGCCCCTTTTTTGATTAGCCATCCTTTGGAAAGTAACCAAATAGTTACGTGTGTCAATCAGAAAACAGGAACCTTTTAACATAAAAGCTGAATTCGATGTCGTAGATATTTACTTGGGAGGTAAATATTACAAAAATGTGACATTTACCTATTTATATTCTATTTTGTCGTCCGTGGCGGTGGGTTGAAGTCCTCTCCTGCCAAACCGAAAGGTCGCGGGTTCGAGTCCCGCCTGGGTAGGTTGTCCCTATCCAGGGAAAGGACGTTCATGTACGTTTAACTGTAAATGTTATAAAGAGCCCGATTAAAAGGCCAAGTAGCGGTTTTTTTCGGAAAAGTGGCCAATAAATAAATAAACTCGCATTTTCTCTAATTACTTTCCCAGTTAGGTATAATTATCGTCATGCTCAATTTTGTGCCTCCTGTTCTTTTAACGTACAATATGATAAAATTTTCCTTCCCTCATAGTTTTTCCACGATTATTATTGTAATTTCTACCTTCTATTATACTCCCCATTCCTAGGTGACCCATTCTTTTTTCAGTTCTATTTTCCCCAGTCTATCGCTACCTTTCGTTCAGCCTTACATGCTCACACAAACCCTCCAGGCCCTCTCAATCTCTTCACTGTCCGGCGCTCGGGCCAATAAATGCCATGTCTCACTTCACCATCTCGACCACTTTGGAAGTGCTGCTAGACATTTGTTAGGACGTGAAGGGGGCACTTTGTTCCCGCAAGTCGTCCAAGCGGAGGGGAGAAAGCAAACATAGCCGTGCCTCCTTTTTTATCTTTTTTTGAAGCATTTTCTCACTGAGGAGGATGTGATCGGAACAGGTCACATCTGACAAGAATGTGACATGGTAATATACATGTAAACTATATTATATAAGCACTAAAAGTAAGTTATCATTTAAAACATAGTATGAGTTACTGATGTATTAAAAAACGATTTTATTCTTGATATCAAAGGATATCTGATCGGAGAAATATTATATTTATTACTACTGTGAAGAAAACCATGGGCCTTAGGTCTGGATACAGTATTTCTGTGAAAATGTTATTGCTCTTACTTTAATTGTTCTTCCAAGTTCTTTCCGCTGTATTTAGTTATAGATAAATTGTTTATATGAAAAAAGGCTACAGTTAACGTGAATGCAGAATGGGACTGTTTATGAGTCCTCATTTAAACTCTCTCGTATTATGAATTGGAGGTCCATTTATTTTCCGCGTAATTTTCTGCAGGGAGAGAAGATTTTAATTTTTTTCTATAAATATGAGGTGTATAACTATATTGATAAAAATGATAGCTAGTTATTTTAAGATTATTTTTATATAATACTACACATATGGATGCATTCAACTGTGTCAAATATAACCCACCGTTTCTTTCAAATCATTAATGTTTGCCATCTTTATCATTTCGCATGGCATTAAGTGTCTGTTGAAATAAATGGCTATGCACTGGAATAAAATTATTGTGGCCATGTCCAAGTCATATCAGTGAAACGTTTTTATTACATTTTCCCAAGTTGGCATGATACGTCTTAAGAATTGGAGAAGTATGGAAATCTATTGACCTATGTAAATGATGGTAGCCAAAAAACAGGTTGTCTTTAATGGCTACCTAAAGTTACTCCGTTTTATGTAATTAATTCTATTCTGTACTGTTTATTTTTTGGAGTTATAAACAATTTATTATATTATATATTTGAACTCTGAAAATTTTGACGTATTTTCTAAAATTTAAAAGCCAGGAAAAAATCTTGCTTGCTTGAAAAATATCACTTCAATTAGGGCACTAGTTTATTGAGCGAAGTTACTTTAAAATTCGTACTTTTCATTTTAAAAATATAACCAATCACATTGTTCAATGAATGATTCCGTGATGAGCTCTGACGGCCTTAGATTTTTTCGACAGCATCGTCTTAATTGAGTTTCATTATTCCAACTAATTGGCCCATACACTGTCGCACGATTGGGTAATTGATTTGAGTACAAAACGCTCCGGTATGATAAATAGCCCAAGGATCCAGCGTGTCATTTCAATTTACTACCACCAAAGGTTCATCAAATTGTGTCTTTGTGAACGTCTACTCTTCTTGATGCTCGTCAGGTCTTTTCTAGTTTGTCTTTTTTTCCTCTTCCCTACCTACTGCTTCAGCACTTCCTGTCTTAGTAGCAGCTCTCGATCCCCAAAGTGCTAGAAAAAATCCTTAATTGAAATCGAATGACTTTTTTTCGCGCGCATTATTTCACGAGAACATTTGCGAAGTTTCTTCCTCTTTTCTTTTCCTTCGTCTCAGCAATTCGAGTCGACTCCTTGTCCTTTGCCATAGTTTTTCTTGCTCTTATCCACGAGCTGAGATCACACGGAATGTTTACTTTCAGGAATGAGTACAAGCGAATAGTTCGTAAAAACTTGAGAATTCATAAGTGAAGGGCTGATTGGTTCTGTAAACAAAGAAATTCTTTTCAACCCATGCTACAAATGCCTTGCAGTTCATTCAAGTTTGCATAGATTGAATCTTATCGTGGAAACACGTCTGGTGAAAACGTCTATAATAATATGTGTTTTGATAGTTTGATTCAACCCTATCTTGTTTAATTTCAAAATTTTATCTCTAGTAATAATTGGATTTCAAACGTTTCGATGCTTTTATTGTCTTCTCCCAGGGTCAGTCTCCCGTATTCCGATAAACTCTGGCATCGCCTAACTCAACTTTGAGCGCTATTTTTATCCGAACTCTCCAATTTCTCCCTGTCACTTTGTAACGCGCATTACCACTTCTATCGTGGTTAATAGGGTAGTTCCCTTCATCAAAGAAAACTAAAGGCCTTGATTGCGATTCGTTACCCACTATTAGTGTAGGTATTCATAATATACAAATTATTTGGTTTTAGAACTCCCAGTTTAGACGAATGGCAATGGTCAATTTTAACCGCATTTAAAAAAGGCCACATTGGCGGCCATGTGATGCCACTCCACGTGACGTCACAGGGACCTAGTTTCTATACGAGTAGATAGGAGTTTTACATCGTCTTAGATTACCAATGCATGCATGAGGCACAGAGCTCAGGGAAACATCTCTAGCAAACACCTTAATAACCCTTATTTAAGGCAAGCACTACCTGCTAGCGGGGTACTCTGCCTCCTGCTAGCAGCCTGGATCGTAGCAGCGCTCATAGCATCGCACTAAGGTGGTCTCACACGGCGGAAGCTTGAACTAGAATGACGTCACACGGAATTTTCCCAGCAATCATACTTAAGCCGTCGCATTTTCGCGCGCTTGAAAATGTTCAGTTTTCATTTTATCGCGAAAAATAGATATCATCTTTTAAAAATCCAAATGCGTGAAATATTCCAGGAGTAATTATCTATCGACTTAGGCCATTATAAAAAAATAGGAAACCACCCTATTATTTTTTTGGAAAATACTCATACATCTTGTCATATTGATTGAGGAATGTTTGCATCATTAAATTATCATTATTATTCTTCTAATGTTTTGATGGAAATATGTGCGATACCAACCAACGTACACTAAATGATAGAAACGAATGGCTTACTTCATGGCTGTGGCGATAAATATTGATTTTTATTTTCTAATTAACTGAAAGAAGATACCAATACAAATATTTTATTTGTTTCTTATTAGCCATAAAATGTCTGGTTATTTCGACCTCCTTTCCATGGGTTGCATTTATTTATGGTAATGATTTATAAATATTGAATGAAGAATTTACCTTAAGTGTAATAAATAAATACATTCTTTGAAAATTTTGTTTCAACTTTCTCGGTATCTTCTCTAAAAACATTAATGCTATCTTAAAAAAGTGAATGGGCAATGAAATGAAATTATTTTCATCAGCTAGTTTTATTCTCTTATGAGTAAAATCCGTAAAACTCGCGAAAAAAGCTGCATGATTTAGTTTTATTTTCTTCCGGCCTGTATGATTCATAGAATTTTCTTTCTTTCAAGTGAATGAAGCTGAGACAGATAAAAAAAAGATATATTCAGATAAGGCTGTAGTTTTAGGACTCCATTTGCGAATATAACGACTAGGACATACTTTTCTCATGTGCACTTCTTGCCTCCATTCCAAGATGCTGGTTTTAAAAATTGTAAATTACTACATTTTCACGTTTTCCTCGATAAATTTCTCGCATAAAATGATAGGCAGAGAATCAGCTAATTATTCTTTAAATTCAATATTCCATCGATAGAAAACTATTCTGTCTCGTCTTTCGTACTTGATTAATCAGGGTCTAGTATGTTTATGCGATATTGCGTAAACCTTTCTGACGCGGATAAAATTTACACATACCGTTCGTTTTTCAGCTAGGATATAATAAAATATTAGTTAAAACCTATAATAATGTTTTATAAAAATGTTTTTGGTAAACCATTTCCGAGTATCATAGTGTTGGCTATACCAAAACGGCCTAAGCGTTTGACTGAGTAAAGGGGTGGATATGAATTGAAGAGGACTTGATGAATCTTTGGAGGATAGGAAACCGGCAATTGATTGCTTAAAAATTTCCTTTTTGCCAATTCCTTAATTTTAAAGCAATTGCCAATGTGATCATTTGATTTAAAGTTAGGGTAATGAATTTTCTTGTGCCATGAATAGGTGTAAGACTGATTGAAACGAGTAATAGGAATAATTATTTCGTGGATTTTGGTGAATTTTGTGGCAGGAGTTTGGAAGTGGCTTTTTTTTCTCGTAAAAGACCTTGAGCAGCTCAGCACCTTGCTCGAGGTGTCATATCGTGGATTATTTGTCACCTTTCCTTGGCAGAGTAAGAGTGTTAGAATAACGAGGTCTTGCACTCGTTAGCAAGGGACTATTCCTGTGTATTTTTATTAAAATCCTTTGTAATCCTAGTAAGAAGAAGAAGACAGATTTATTCAAGCCGGCGTTCATGATGTCTGACCTTGAGACCTTGAGAATACGTTCTTTCCTCATTTTCAAACGAATACGGAGACGGAAATCTTGAAGGAAGATTTTTAGAGAGAAGCGACTTTTTCTTGAGAATGTAAAATATTTTTATCCAATGTTCTGCATGTTGTCGCGTAGTATTTGCCTTCAAAATTATCTCTTTGACGCGTGCAACTTATAGTCACGCGAACTACAAGAATTGATGATTCACTAATGAGTGAAGCCGAGTTTCTTACCATTGTTCCACGAGAGTTCATGCATTCTTTGAAAAAGTATTGAATAACATTAACGGCTCACATATATGCAAACACAAAGCTCAAAGAAGCCTCCAATATCTGGATTCATGGAATAGCTATTTTTAGAAATAGCAGGAGACTATTCAAAGAATACAAACGCGTGAAAAGTATTAAAGTTTAGTGCTAAAAATTCCAATTATTGTATTTTGAATTTATGCGATCTTAGCACTTTTTATTAAAATGGCCTTCGAATTCATTTAAAGAGATTGGTGTTGACCATTGAGGTTATCCGCGCCAGAGCAAACAATTGATACCTATCTTTTCTCACCAGCGCAATATGAAATTATCATCATCCCATTTCCTTTTCTGGGCTAGCGTTGGTATCGTCCCGGGCAAGAGGGAGCAGGGCCGCCGTGCAACCTCTTCCTTTAGGTCAGCCACCGTAAAGAAGCGACGCCTGCATTATATATGGGGCCGCTGTTCCACCGAAATTCTCAACGGACTCCGTGGAAGGCCAAAGTCTTCGCGTCAGTTCAACTCCTTTTTTCCTTCTCCTTACGGAAGAATTTCTCTTTTGTTTTTTTTTGCATCTACACTGAGGCTTATTTTGGGACTCAAATATGAAATCCAGCTCTCTAAAACCTTCTGGTTTGTTGCACCAAAAGCCGAAAGCTAACTCTTGTCATCAACGCATGAAGTTGCCTCTCTGCTGTTTTTTTTTAAATTCCTTGGGACATTGAAGTAGCTAAAATTAACCCACTTAAGGGGCGCCCTGCAAAATATCATACGGCTTATTTCATGAACTTTTTATCATTTAAAGAGACGCGGCTTTTCTTTTTTCATCAAGTTTTCTGAATAGCATTCGTGAGTATTTTGATTTTGTAAAATATTTAACGGTTTTAAATCGGAATTTTCCCAAAGTTATCACAATCTACCTAAAATTCCGTCCAGTATCATGTGTAATTCTTATAGTTTGTCTTACTTTAACGTAGTATTTTTTCAATTTTTTCGTTATTATTTAACACAAGCAAATCACACGGTGGAAAACCAGGCAGGATTTTACCAATTTTAAAAGATATATAAAAGTTATTTTTACATAAAATTGGGATCACTATGCCTGTCGGCGACACGAGAGGGCAACTTTTGCCCGTGACGAATCAAATTTAAACACTGTTTCGCCGTTCTCATAGTTTTTCAGGTGCTCTTCTTCACTCTTTTGCCCGTACAAGCCTAACGTTTGAGTTTTAACAATGTTTAATCATTCATTGCTGTAGTCGATTAAATAATGAATAAAACGATATATAACACGACCTTAAGGAGCATCGGAAGAATTTCATACGAATGGTTGAAGTTCGCCGTTCTGCCTTTATTGCGATGACGGTAGTTATTTTGGGGGCCATAAATGGTGAATACTCTTTCGTAATACTCGTGAATGTATTCTTCAACTGCGTCAAACCTTTGTCGTCCTTGAGAATACCGCGAGCCCGCAGCGAACTCTCCTCTTTAACCGTTTAAAACCTCCCTTTACCCCCCCGGTTCACGCAGACCCCCAAGCGCCCCCCTTATAGAAGGGTAGCCGGTATCTCCAGGAGTCCTTTCCCCCCGTCCCTTATCCTTTTTTATGCCCTCCCTCACAGCCTAGCGAAGAGAAAAGGGACACTTACCTTTAAGCCCTTTCCTCCCCGCTCGCGGGCCATTTAGTTATCGACCAATTGTGCGCAAATTAGTCGGCACGTGAATTACCTCCTTCCTCCTCCTTGGAGCGCGTCGAGTCAGCTGCGGGCGCCCACTTAATACCTACCTGCGCGACTCTCCACTGACTACATCCCTCCCTTCCATTCCCTCCATTCCACCGTTGCCTTTTTCTGCTCGAGTGAGGGTCAGGTCCACTAAGTCCTCCTCTTTCCCTGCTCACTCTATCATTCCAGATCATAATACCTCCGAATGAAGCACCTATATACGGGAAGTTTCAAACGACGCAATTCAATGCGCATTTCGATGCATATATTCGTTGGGTGTGTCACTAATGTTATATGAATGGTAGAGAAGCCAAGGAGTAAAGCACGCCGGACTCGAGCAAGTCATTGAAAACATGCATCAAAGACTAATATTTTCATAATAATACTACATGTAATATTACATATGAGGAGGTGAGAAGTCAAGGAGAGTACAAGTGATGTCTTTTTTTCTATACACAGTTAGGTACAGAAATTAGGAAAATAAATAGAAAACAAGGCAGATAGAATCATCGGAAATGAAATTTTTAAGATCTTTTAAGAAAGGCTGCACAAGTTTGGATTAATTAAGACACACTTGTGTAGGCTTTCGCGGTGTGGTGAGGATTCAGTGTGGAGGTTTTCGGGGTTACCTGGAGTTTCGGGGAGATGAATCTAGGCGGTAGTAACCCCGAAAACCTCCACGCTGAAATTAAAAACATTCAAGTAAGAAATGAACTGTGTGTCCAGGCTGTTACTGATGAAGGACAAGACTACAAACACAGATGGAAGGAACATATACTTCGAATGCCGAATGAAAAGATTCCTAAACAAGCAATGTAATATCAACCAATTGGCAAAAGAGGTATTGGAAGACCAAGAAAAAGATGGTAATGTGGAGCCGGAACAGGCTTAGTAGCCTAATCCTGGAACGAAGAAGAAGAAATAAAAAACAAACGAGAACAATTAGATATTTGGAAGTGCATTTGCTTTTCCACTTGATATCAGCACAAAACAGACTCACTCGTATCCTTTGGCAACCAAGTTTTGTTGTATTTATCTAGCAATTAACTTTACCTAACTCTGTTGAGAAAAAAATCACTTGTACTCTCCCCGGCTTCTCACCTCGTCATATGTAATATTACATGCAGTATTATTATGAAAATATGGTCATCGATGCATGTTTTCAATAAACTGCTCGAGTCCGGCGTGCTTTATGGCCTTATTTGTTAATTTTTTTAGTATTCTGAGCAAGTTATCTCTGTCTGGAGCTCTTTTATGAGGGCAGTTTTAAACTACTCATACCCTTGCATTCTCTATCAATCTGAGCATGATACTTCTGTATGAAGGACCATTATGTGGGGAGTTTTTTTAAACGATGCGATTTAATACGCACCTCGATTACATTCACTTGTGCAGTCTTCCTTGATTTAGTGCTGTATTTATATATCCTTTATTATTCTGAGCGTGTTACCTCTATGATAAATTATAAAACAGCAATAGTAATGAATATATCATTGATATGGATATAATAAGGTATACCATAGATACATTCATGGATGTAATACGATGTTTAAAACTAGAATAGTAACTGATATATCATGGATATCGATACAGCACGGTGTCCAAGTATCATGGCTACACTCATGGATGCAGTACAATTAATCCACGGCACTTCCAGAAAACATCATGTTACCTCTGATATGAAATATTAAACAGCAAAAATGATCCATACATTATGAATATAATGCGGTACATCATCGATGGGTATACGATATATCATATATCCACCACGCTATGCCGGAGACGATTTCGTATGTTATCACTGTTTGAAGCCTCATGAAAACCAGAATGTGAAGACGGAACAACCTCATAGGCCGCACATTGAGACATGATGCCCAGATGAAGAAAATCGTCGAGATACAAGTGGATTGCAAGAACGGAAAAGGAAGACCTCGATCAAAATATTTGTAACAGGTAAAAAAAGATCTGAAAGAGAAGAAATAAGTAGGCGTGAAAAAATTAGTTGAGAGGAGAATTGAGTGGAGAGCTGCGTCAAACAAAACTTAGGATTGTAGACTAGTGATGATGATGGTGATTATGGATATACTCATGAATATACAATGTACCATAAGCGTACGATAAATAAGGATATATCATATTTCCACTACGTCAACGCTGTACGATTTCATGTGTTACCTCTGTATAAAAGCCTTACATCGAGGCAGTTCAAAACTATGTGTACATACCATATGCATTCAATAATTCGTGCTGTCTGGCGTGCTTCCTGGCTGTATGTGTGCATTTCCTTTCATACTGACCATGATAATTCTGTATGAAGAACCTTTATGTACGAAGGTTTGCGCGACGCAGTCTAATACGCACCTTGATGCATATATTCATTCGTGCAGTCTGGCGTGCTTTATAGCTGTATTTGTGCATCCTTAAGTGTTTTGAGTATGTTACATCTATCTAAAAGACAGTTTAAAACCACGTACTTAGATGCATTCAATCATTCGTGCAGTCGGCATGAATTGTCCGTCCTCTCAGTCGATGTTGCCACAAAAGCTATGTTTAGTTTGCTTAGGTGTGGTTAGAACTTGCCAAACTGCATTGCAGGCGTGTGAGTATCTCACATGAAGTATCAAGGAGGCAGCATCTTTGCCTTGCTTTTATAGACACGGGAGAATTTTCCTTTTAAGTCGATTTAACTATGTTGTTGTTTGCGCTGTGAGTCTGGATTACTATGAATTTATACCAATTTATGCGATGAAATATTCTGCTCACCTGTCATCTCATTTCGTTGTTATCCAAAAATACCCTGTTACCCTACCTAGTACTCGTCACAGGTTACTTAACACCTAAAATTTAATGTCGGAATGCTAGAACGGGAATGAACGCCAAAATGTACTGAGTAATCGCCCAAAGTGCACGAATATATGAACAAAAAATAGAACTTGTTCTTACTTTGTTTAAGCATTTGTTGATGTTCTGCTCCGGTCCACAAAAATCGTTCCTACAGTCAGACATTAACTCGTAAGAGTTAACATATCATGCATCAAGGCTTTAAGAAACCCGCCGACTTACTATGCCAGAAAGGAATCGACCCTTGAGAAAGTCCTCGTGAACCCTTATATCCAAGCAAACCCTCGTGGCCACGCCCACCCTATCCACTTCCTCTGTCCTTGGGTAAGGCAGTTAACCGCCGCGTGAGCCCTCGCTTCATTTTCTCCCTGGCCGCACTTCTTCATAGCACACGTGAGGCAGCAAACCTTTCCCTCGTCTCTCGATATATATCCTCACCGCTCGCGGGCCCCTTTTACCTTCATACCGAGGCACTGGTCATAAAGTTCACTTGGCCAAATATCATAGCCAAATTAGGGTAAGGTAGGCGTGCACATAGGGATATAGTGGCAGTGGACTGGCAAGGTGTATTTCATGTTTTTAGATAGCTATAATTTCAATGTTTATCCCTCGAATGAGAATAAAAATGTCAGGGGATAAATTCCTCATAATTTATTATTTCAGAGTAGGTATGACATTATTCTTGAGGGTGTTGAAGTACTGATTATATAAAAATATCATTAGACCTATTTTTAATAGTCAACGGATAAATATTCTATGTTTATTGATTATTGTGTAGTGGCAACATGTCTATACCATGAGGTATGCATGCTGGAATCCTAAATATCTAATGAAGGAAAAAATGCAAAGGGACCAAATATGGCATGACAAAATAAGTTAGTAATAAAGATAAAGAGGATATCAATACAGGAATTAGCATTTTAGTCGATGATTATCTGCTTTAAAATATAATAAATAGCCATAGATCGTAATGCTCACTTGACAAAATGTCATAACTAAATGAAGGTACGGTAGAAGTGCGCTTAAGGGTAAAACGGAATTGAACTGGAAAGGTTTATTTCATATTTTTTGAGAACTATAATTCAAATGTTTATCCCTCAAGTGAAGATAAAAAAGACCATGGGAAAAAGCCTAATTATTTCCTTTTTTCACAATATGGCATTATTCTCCAGGGTGTTGAAGGAGTGATAAAAGGAAACTGCTATTAGACATATATTTCAATAATCACTGCATAAATCTTTAATCACTCTTAATTATGGCACAGTGACCTGAGTTGTATGTCTAATCTAGGAGCTATGTTCACCGGAATTAACAATATAGAAAGGAGGAAATAATCCAAATGGAACATTCGCAACATGACGAAAACAAGTTAGGAATCAAGATAAAAGAATTAGCATTTTGGCGTATAGTTACCCACTTTAAAACTGGACGAATATTCGAGTGATTTGATCGTAAGAGACGAATATTCGCAATTAAAGCGGGAAGAAAAATTAAATTTTTGCCGGAAAAATTAAATTTCTTACTCTTCGGAGCTCTGCAAAATGCAACTTGAGTATTTTAGATGCATTCGAATTACAGTTGCCATTAAACACTGAGGAACTCTTTAGAAGCACCAAAATCCAGTCTACATCATCTTCAAGACTCTTTTAATTACCTCTAACAATTGAAATTTACTCACAAGGTAAAATATCCTGCTTCCTTTCTCCTTCTCCCCTGTCCAAGCTCTTTATCAAATTCAGCTCGGGTTTCACGAACGTTTTATTGGTGAATTTTATGCTCCGAAATTACGGTCTGCAATTATATATTACTTAATCTTTTTTCTTTCCCTGCCTTATGAGGGTAACGCGCCGTTAATTTTTTTTTATAATGGCTTACGGTCGTTCCATGTTTTTCAGGACTTATCGATCCGGTCATTATTTTTTCATTTGCCTCCTTGCCCAAACGTCGTCCCTGCATTTAATGCGCTACCCTGTCGTACGCTTTTACTAGCGAATTGCTTCGCTGTCTCTGCTTGCTCCGGAATAATCAATTTTAAAGTATGTCTTTCCTTTAACGTAAGGCTGTTGAGCCTGAAGGTTATAACTGTGGAATCGTCCCTTCATTTTTATCGGAGAAGTGTATAATTTTACTCTCGCATGCAGACTCGCTTCATGTGAAAATTTTTTTGGGATTGAGGGTGAGTTTTTTTGTTGCGAATACTGTTTGATAAAACAGTCAAAAATACAACTAAATTTTTCCTCTTGGTCTATGTTCTTTTTACGCCGAGCAACATTGCTTTTAAAATACAGTTTTTTTTATACTGGGTATGAACATCTGTTGACAAACTATCATATTAATTGATGTGCACCATAAGAATTTTTTAATCCCTCTAAGTCTTTTGCCGAAGGAGGTATACGGGGATTTACATATGTTATAGGTATAGGGCACCCCGCCCAAACGCTTAGAAAAATTGACAAACCTTAGCTATCATTGTCTTTATCATTACGCTATCATTACGCCCGTTTTTTATCTATACTACTAATATTATTATTTATTTGTTATTATATTTTCAATATAATTTTCATTCAATTTTTTAATGTTTGATTTATTAAATATATCTATCCTTTTTGTTACAAATAGATTTTTGCCAGGTTTTTTTTTATTTTTTCAGTTTGAGCATTTATTTTATTTTGCGTTAGCTCGTATGGGGAAGCATAAATAAACTGCTATTCAATAATTCACCTACCCAGACGGGAATCGAACCCGCAACAATTTAATTAGAAACCCTTGATAATTTTATCACGATAGCCTCTTGGATAAGATGAATTTCGTATTTCAACAGCGTTTGATCCTTTTTAACCTTCATTCATTTATTCTCCTGTCCAGATGGGGCTCCAACCCACGACCATCGATTTAGCAGGAGAGAACTTGACCCCAGTATCATCGAGGTCGTCAAATCAAAATTACATTAGAAACCCTTGATCTTTCAATCATAATTGCCTCTTAGTTAAGACGAATTTCATATTCTACCGGCACTTGATGCTTGTACCATCACGCTAATATATATCGAATTCTCCATTCGCAGGGGAAAATTTAGCGATCCGATCAATGTCTTGACGCAAGAATTTTGTATAATGACTGGAATTTCGAAAATTTGGATACACTCCCGGTCCTAAGCGCCCCTCCACTCCTCTTACCCCGTTTAAAATGTACAAAGCGTGATCGCGGAATGTCTGGTATTTTGATGAAAGTTTTGCGCCAGGTTTTCTAGCGAAAAAGAGATGCTTCCCCCTACAGGGTATGAGAGAGAAGGTGGGAGGAGAGGTTTCCGTAGGATTGGATCCAATTTATGATCATGGTCCGATTGGCGCCGTAATTAAAATAAAGACTCAGTTAAGTGTGCGAGGCCCCCCCTGAAGGCAATTCACGTAAGAGTGGAATGGAAAGGAAGGCGAGAGGAGAGAGATAGGGATGAGAAAGTGGGGCTTTATATAAAGAGAGCCAGATATAATAAGGATTTGCGTAAAGTGGAGGGAAGAGTATGGGTATGGGAGTTTGAAGGAGGAGCATTGCCTGGTTCGTCGAAGGGCTGCTTGGGAACCCCGAAAATGCTTGAATGGTTCCCGTTTCAATTTCATAGCGACCATTTTAGGCGAAACACTTGCATGGAAGATTTTACCTTCGGTCTCACGCCGATGCCCCCCCCCCCCCTTCCCCGTTCCAGGCACTCCAGAATAATGTGCATTATCGCCGGGATTTTCGAGCGACTAAATCAGACCTTATCCTTCCCTACCTTACATTCTCTACCTTCCTTTTTGCCTCGCGATCCTTGATGTCTTCGTTTAAATTGATCTCTCCTTTTTCCTTGGGTCGGATACGGCATAATTTGGAACAAGTACGGCCTATATTTCTGGTAACACCATCCTTTACCAACCCACAATACCCATTTTCCGAATTGTGAGTTATCGCACCGTCGAAGAGCAAATGGAAATACCCCGTTTGTAGCACGTGATTTTATTCAGCATTTCGTAAAAAAAAAATTTCGAGTTAATGAATTTGGATCACTGAATAAATACCATTTGTCACTTCTATATGCTTTTACCCTGATATATTTCAAATTCTCCATTCGCTGGGGAAAATTTAGCGATTCGACCAATGTCTTAAAAATGACAAAATCAGAACGTAACCTACATTTCCGTAACCGTAACAATTACCGTAACCGTTACCTTGTCTACCTTCCTTATTTCCTCATGACACTTGATGTCTTCCTTTAAATTCATATCTCCTTTTTTATGAGTCGGATGCAGCATAATTTGGACCAAGTGCGGTCTATTTTCCTGTAAACATCATCCCTTTGAACCCACAATACCCACTTCCGCACTGCGCGATAGAAGAGGAAATAATAATGCCTAGTGATTATTATTCGGGATTTCGTGGGTAAAATTTATTTTTCATATAAATGACTTTGGGCCATTATATAACTAATATTTATCGTATATCATTCCCTTCAAATGTTTACTCAGATTATAACTTCTATTTTGCCAATGATAAAGGTTTATTTCTCATTTTTTTATCCAACGTCAGGCTTTTGCTATCAAGTTCCAATTTAAACCTTGTCCGTCTACAACAATGCATTATTATTCCCCACCATGACATTGATGTCTCCTGAACTGAGGGTCACTGCGCAAAAGAATTACATTTTGGAACACTCCGATTCCTATTTGGGGATGCGGCATGTGGCGTGAGTTTTATTAATCGTTATCTGTATCGATCGAAGTCGAAGAAATTAAATGAATTTACTGTTCGTTATTCCATCATTATTACGATTACATTAAGATATCACTGGTTAGAAAAAATGTAATGCAGCGGGTAAAATATTTACTACCATCATGGAAAATTGATGAAAAATACGGTCCTTCTATTGCAGATAAACGATTTTTCATCATATTAGGTGAGCTGCGAAAATATCTAGCGTTAAACATCACTTGATGTTATTTTTTGTATTGGTAACGTATTCGTGGGGATATAAAGGGTAACATTTTGAGAAAACGGAGTGATTTTTATCTGCAGTTCAGCTTCCTTGGCTGAGGTCCAAAATAAAGGAAAAGATAATTTCTAGCCAGACGTATTCTTAACTGTTTTCACATTGAGCAGCCACAAGTGAGGGGAAAAATTACCATATGATCAAGACGATGGAGCTATAAAAGTAAACTTTGCGCCGGAAATCTCGGAGTTGGATTGCAAACTGATGTGGATTTTAAATGAGGGTAAGGCTTGACCTTATTTCGGAGAGATTCATCGCGAATGGTCCTTTGGGAAATCAACGAATTGAACACATAAAATTATCCGTGAAATTCATCAAGTTGAGTTATAATGGCCAAGAAGATTTGAGGGAGTGTACAAATTCCTCCAAATTTATTCAGTCAGTTTTCCGAATAATATTTCCAAATGATCCGTGAATGCTACCAATTACGGTAGGTTTGTAATTATCTTCTAGGAGTTATATCAAAATTCAAATTTAATTTTTTTCAAAATAAATAAATTTAGTTATCTCTAACAGCTTAATTTATATGGTATGATGCAAATTACTTAATATGTCTCCCAGGATTTACAGTCTTTATTAAATATAGTATATCTAATATAGTATATCTTATGATTAGCGTGAAATATTTACTCACTTTACAACTTAATAATCTTATCTTTTCCCCCTAATTAAGATAAAATTAAAATGCCCTTTTTTGCGTGAAATGTCAAGCAGTTCATTTGTTTGATAATCTATCTGTGTTAACGTAATTCGTATTAATTTTTATTGTTAATGGCGAGCAAGAAAATCTGAAAAAATATAGCGTATTGGAATATCAGGAAATGGACTTCTTGGCTGTCATTGTAGTATGGTAATTTGATCGCTGTGCATGTAGGTCATGCGAGGGCAATTTTCGTTTGCATCAGTCCTTCTAAACTGTTTTCCGGCTGAGTTGCTTGTTCTTTAGTGGGTCCAAATATGTCATGGGACATGAAATAAATTTTAGATACCTGGATTAAATTTAAAAAAATGGAATTTCAACATTTCGTGCTAGTATAATATTTCAATGTGGGTGTCATGCATATCGTACAGTTTACGGAACGATATGGTGTAAATTTTATTTATAGTTTAGATAAGGCTCTGCCCAACTTGATCTTCAAATCAATGTCCACATTGCCTTCATAAAACATAATTTAATGCTATTATTATCTACGTAAATCTATATAGGTACTCTTTAAATCAGACGATTCATATTTTCCTCCCATATTCAGTAGCTCGCAACCGGTTATGTTCCATTATACAACAATATCAAGTGCTTTGTAATTTATTTATGTTCTATAACAGTACATTGAAACGCGTTGAAAGCTAGAATATACAAAATAAAAAAATTGTCTTTTTTAAATAATATATGCTTGGATTAATATATTAGTTATAATATATATGATGTTTCACTTGATGTGACCATTGATTTGATTAAACGTATCAGGTATTTTCAGGTCATATTTTATCAGGCCCTCAAATGAAACAAAGATTTTTCGTCGTATTCTTCAGTTCATTAACGATGACGTAGATTAAGTAGGAGGGCGATCGCAGATTCAACAGGGGCGGAATCCAAGATAAACCCTTCTTTCGCTCATTTTATTTTTCTCGGAATAATTTTGACGGAAATCTGCTTAGGTTTTTCTCTTCCATTGGCCTATCATATGAAAACCGCGTCCCATTTCCATTCTTCGCCGTGCACGCATCTTCAAATTACGTCCCTTCAAGGATAAATCTCGGGATTATGCGGTTTCGGTCCGCCTTTTGCCCTCCGCACGAGGGTGCAGACTCCGTGCGGTCGACCTCCCTGCCCCCTAGGAGGCAGCGGCTGAAGGTTATTCTGATGCAGGGAACCGCAGAACTTCTCTCCTCTCTTCCATTCCTCGCTCCGTCGTTTCCGCCGCTGCCGCCGCCTATGTTTGGGGAGAGAGGTTTTAAGGGAGCAGGAAACAAAAGAAGTACACGCTGCGGGAGAAAATTCTACTTTTCCTCCCAGATCTTACCTCTCTCTCTCTCACCCGTTTCGCAAGTTTTCGTCTACGTTCGTTTATTTCTCTCCCTTCTCTCCCAACCGACCTCAAATGCTCTTTCCTTAGCTTCACGAGGATTTCAGCGCATAAATCTTAACGCAAGAGCAGGAGAGGGAAGAGGAAGAAGCATCTCTGCTTAATGATCCCTTATAAGGATCAGATTCCTCATAACATCCACTTAAGTCTCCACGCTGGGGTGGATTCCTGTTTTATTTATGCGCTTATATTCCGCTAAAGAGGGTGGCTGATTCCGCATAACCCGAGACAGCATATGGCCCTCTCAAACTCGCCGTAGCCGGCAACGGAGAATGGAAATTTTCGATCCGTAAAAGGCTTGTCTGTCCGGAAGATTTTATTTCCGAGTTGGTGGTCTCTCCGCCCTTATGGTTTACGATGAACCGGGATATCTTCCTTTATATATATTCTTGATTTATTCCGCGAGGGAGCGGTTTAACGAATTTTCCAAACGAGCGAAGGCCGTAAGAATGTGCTCTTCCGTACCCACGATGCACATTGCATTCATGAATCGCTGCCATATCGGTTTCGTAACTCTCTTAAGGTTGACGGAGGTTACTCCTTTTTTTTGACTTTATAATGAAGTTCCAAGAAGTGAATTATCTAGAGACCGGAAGAATAGGAAGCTCAACTTCAGCATCGCTGCGTAGAATAGAGCAACCGGTAGTGTTATCGTGTGTCTTTTTTATTTCTACGAGAAGATTTCCCCGGTGCACTAAAAAATGTACATGCTTCCTCATTTGGGAGCAGTGTGTTCCATTTATTCGCGTATTTTTGGCACTGATGTCATACTCTTAGGCGTAAGAGAATTTCTTTCCTTTATTGGATGCATTCACGACCCAGTGCACTCGAGGATACCCAGCTTGCTGCTTATGTATGGAAAATGCGGATAAGATCTCTTGCAGAAGAATTATAGGCTGAGTAAGTTGATATTATATTAAAAATAACATTGAATTCCAGATTCCAAACTCTTAGAGTTTCAACTTGAAGGGGATATATGATTTGGAAGGGCAGGAAGTCGTCCAGAATTGAGCCACGTGCGTTTATATGGGAAATATCCTGAGTGGAGGGCAAGCTACTTACCTACCTTAGACTACCCTCCCCAATATTTCCCCAATTTATGGAGCTTTAGAAGGTATACCTTGATTCAATTTCGTAGCCCTTTCATGAGGGGGTTTAGTTTGGCGTTTTGACTAATGTGTTGACTTCAAATCCTTTAGGACCAGGTTGAAGTACCTTAGATGGTATATTTACGAAATGGTTCTCTTCATGCTTGATTGTTTTACAGAAGGCACCTCACGTTCAATAATCCGTCCGCTGCATGAGACGTTAAGCTATGGTTATCTAGGCGTTTTTCGTGATGAGCAAGCTCACGCAGAAGCCGGGTTCTCCAAATACCAAACTAATGAACCAATACATAGCTTTTGTGAGTTATCCAACGATCCATCCATGTGGCCACTATTCTCTCTGTAGACATTTGCGTGTAAATAGACATTCACTTTTTTCCACGTTTTTGTTACTAGCAGGTGACTGAACGGATTGCGGATAAATTAATTTTTCTTTTTTCGATCGCAATGCTAATAGGGGAGATAAAAATGAATTAAATGATTCGATAAGTTTCTGATGACAGATGCATTTATTTTAATTATGAAATTAGCCATGAGAAAATAGAGTCTTATTGATTAGCCGGAAATTGAACCCGGATCTCCTGACAATCGATTCAGGAACTGGGATACCTAAATACCAAATAACTGATATTTTTTTGTTATGCATGGTGGAACTTTTGCCCTTGGAACTATTAAACAGGAATTCTCAATTTCCTTACGGTTTATGAGGGCCATGATAATGGACGCTTCGATCATTATCCTGTGAAAAAGTCGTGATGAATATGGGTGACTCTTTGGTCTAAAATTCATTAGCATTGGATCTCATTTCTTCCTTTGCGTACACAACTTTATATCCGTGCGCGTGACTGCGTCTAAAGATTTTTTTTACCTGCAGTACAATTTGAACTTTGAGATTTCTTGATAATGAGTCGTGGATATATTTTAAGAAGAGAAAAAAGTGTGAAAAAATGATATGTGCGAGAAAAGTGACGAGCTATAAATACGTCTATATCAACATACCCCGCAAGCGGCCTCAATGGAAATGTCACGAGAGGGTAGGCCGCTGGCCGTTATAAAAAAAAATAAATTAAAAATATAGAGAAAACGATGCACGTTGTTAGTGATATCTAGTATTTATAAGAGTTCTCGGGGAAAAGCAAATTCCTAAGTCTATGCGTTCGCCGTTATACCCTTTTAAATTTATCGATTCTGTCGGTCCTAAATATATAGTGAGATTCCAAGTGTCGCTCTAAGAGATATCCATTCATGAATGCTCCAGCAATCTAAGTAGATGTGGGAGCAGAGGAAAACGATACATCAATTTCCATGCAGGGAATTGCGTACGATTATTTGGACTTTCAGTGGACTCCAATTTCTAGATACTCCCAAATTGTCTAATGGTACACGCGCAATAGGCCATCTTTCGCGCGGTTACGTCCATACGCCCAGCGGGGTTGGAAAGAAATAGGTCTAAAGCTGGACTCACCCTGCTACAAAGGAAGGAAAGATCATAAATTCAAAATTAAGTTTAAAAAAAAACAGAAAACAGACATTTTGAAAAAAATCCTTCCTACATAGAGGAATAAAGGAGTGGAACGACCTACCTGAAGTTATTTTTAAGATCTCCCTTGCAAATGCGAAAATTTTTAGGAATAAATATGCATCACTAATTGATTAATTACATAGTGGCTTGAAAAGGAGAGGGTGAAATTGGGTCATTGTTCATTTTTAGTTGTATTATATTAGAATTAATGTATTTAATGGATTGTTTGAAATTGGTTTATTGGGAAAATGTTAAATTCTTAGTTGTATGAGATTAGAATTAGTGTATTATTTTTACCATGGGTGTCTTTTCTGCTCCTAAACTTTGTATTAGATAGATAGAGACTTGGTATATACACATTTGTTATTCATGTACATCTTATGCTGCCACCAGGCAAGTCTACTTGCAGCATGTATAATAATAATATTAATAATAATAATTTGAACGTGTTTCTTGGTCACCGATAATCTAGCCTCTTGAACACTTCAGAATCTCTTGTAAAAATGGAAGGTGAAAGTCTAGAAAAGGCGATACAATATTATTATTCAAGCATTCTATCCGTTAAGGCATATTTACGTGAAGTACTTTATCGATCACCTGCATCCATATCCCCTCTCAAGTAATTGAAAAGTTTATTTAGATTGAATCAAAAATCGAGTTTTAACTGCCAAGGATCGATCAAATCAAAATGGAGTCACGATCTTCGAGTTTCGATCCATGCACGATTTTTCGACTTCGATGTTGACAATTTCGTTTAATCTCAGCTGCGTCACTACATGTATACGTTAACGATACCCGTTCCTGGAGAAAGACTATACTCTAAGGATGGTAAAATTAGAAAGGAGTACTCTCGATCATCAAGGACGCATCTCACTCAGTTGATCTTCCTTAAAAAGATTGGGAAACCGAATGGTTCCGGGTGGTAATCCCAAACAATAAATGTGCGTGCATTTTGAAATTCTTACTGCCAATAATTCAAGAATCTATTCCAAAACTCACAAAACTCAATTATGAATTTCCAAAACTCAATTATGAATTTGGAGTGTATTTCGATTAAAAATAAACGTGATTTTGCACAAACTTGCTTTTAAAAGAAGCGTCGATTCTATTTCTGTTAATTGATAATTTGGTTCGAATTTAGATTTTTGTTGAAATGTTGAACTTCAATTCGATTCGGAAAATCGATTGCTTGAAAAATCGATTTAGACCGACATTTTCCATCACTATGGCAACCCTCCCAATTGGCAGTTTCCTCTTCAATTCACAATGAGGTACACTCCCTTTAATCCTATCGAAAAATATATTGCCTCACTTCCTCTCCCACGCTTGCACAACATTCCTCCCTCTAATGAAGTCTCCAACAGTCCCTACCCGCTAAAAACTCCCTCCATCTAAAACCTTCTATCTCCTGCAAATCACTTTGCGCGAAAGTATATTGGGTGCTGATTCAAAACGTAATAAAAATTATCCCATAAATGAACTTTTATTAAATGAAAATTATTTTTATGTAGCTGTTGTTATTACGGACATTTCATCAAGTTAGGGGGCAAGTTTTATTGGCCAGAAAACATCCACATTTTTTTTAGCTTCACTGATCAACATGCCGTTAAGATGTATTAGAGAAAGTATTTTCAACTTTAGGTCATGGGTAATCATCGTTGTGATAATTTTCTAGCCCTTGTTTTAATTTTTTGTGTTCCATGGGTTACGTCTTATAAATGTAGGTATACTCTTCATCTTAGGCCGGAGAATAATTCGTTCTCTGGGTCACCGCTGGATGTAGGTGTCATTATTTTTGCGTCATTGCATGGATATTGAAGTGATGTGTCTATCTTTTGTTGTGTTTGACCTTGGGTCTTGCTGGTATTTTCTCCATGAAATTCTGTCAAGGTTATACAGTTCATGAAAGCATGGAAACGTTATGAATCGCAGGAGACGTGCGAAAATGTTCATTTTCTGTTTTCCTTCATTTGCGAAGGCATAGTTACGAGTAGAAAAGGAAAATCGATGACGTTAGAATACTGTGCTCAGTGAGATTGCTTGTACTGTGTGCGGTAAATCAAAATTGAGACGCTCCGTCGCTAGCTAGAATGCTTCGGGCTGGTTGTCCCGCTAGCTCACACACCTGGGTATACTCGAGGAAGGCATTAATTACGGAATAGACTTGGATCTTGGCCGAGGTTTGAGTAATTGCTCCGTCAAGGGTGATTTTGCCTCCTTTAATACATTTTGCACCCTGTCGAGGAGAATGGAGAGGGATTGAATATCGTAGAATGATAATGGCAGCTATATATTATTCAGAAAGTGTAACTATGATCTGACTAAGCTGGTGGAATGCCTGAAATAGTTTGGCAGTTCTTAATTTATCCCTGTATAATAATGGTGAGACTGTGCTTGTTTTAATAAAAAAATTTAGCTGTCATATTCCAAACTTTTACAAGTACCTATATTCTGTAAAGTGAGAGCTTATGGAAAGTAGCGGATCTATGTAGGGGGGGGGGGACTTAACTTAGAGGGGACTATAGCCATTGGGTCGAAACACACTCTAGATAAAATCGAAATTTTTGGAGGTTGCCACTTTGTAAAAAATATTTAGCTACATTTTCCCATACTTTAACGTATACATACATACTTTAACGAATTTCAAAGCAACTTAGGTCCTAACTTAGGTCCTATTTTACACGCATTTGGTATGTTACAATCCAGGGGTAGAACCAGAGAGGGGCTATAAGGCTATATCCCCCCCCCTTGAGTATCAAATTTACACTAGATAGAATGGTTTATTTAGTTCGGAACCCCTCTGCTGCTGGGAGGTTACCCCCCTCTAAGGCTCCCCTTGTTCCTATCCTAGATCCGCCACTGGTTATGGATGACTGGCTCCATTTGAATTGTTTACCTATATTTCATCGAATACCTACAAAAACTGAAAAGCATAGCATGAGGAATGGGAAAAATTGAAACTATTTGTTTCATTATTCGTGTGTTATTGGAATTTTACTTCGCAATAACATGAATCCGATAAAGTCAGTCGTTTCTTAAATTTTTTATTGCATGATTGCGTAAAATTTTCCATTTATCTCAGAAATCGATTTGTTTTATAAAATTTGATTTTAATACTGAAAAAGGCATGGTGAATATGTTTGGAATGATAAACCCAAATTGATTTAATCACGAAATCCCCTGAGTTAAGGTGAATTTCATATTTTATCAGCAGCTGATGTGATCTGATATATTTTATCTGGCTCTGCTAGCGACCTATTTTATTTCGCCAAAGTTTGTTTGTTTTGCCTAGCGTTGAGCACCCTTTGTGAGTGTTTCAGCAATACCTTGTCAGTAATTGTATGATATTACCATTTAAACTACAATTATGCTACCTTTTTCAATTATATTTGGAATAATAATTGAGCAAAAAATCATTTGAACTCGATTTCATTAACTGACTATGAAATATGCTGAGGATAATGAAGCTGATCATTTTTAGACACAGTATTTTAACGCCTGTGAAGGCTATCAACGGATTCGGTTCATGTCAGGAAGTGAACCAAGAGTAAATGACTGATACAGCAAGGGTGGATGGAGTCTATTGCGTCTACATGTTTACATCTCATAAGCAAGAGCTGCGTGCCAAAAGTACCTCGATGTCTCGGTATACCCCTCGTGACTACGTGCAAAGCCCCCATTGGTTCCGGATGACGCCAGTATACCTTGCTTCTTGGTACAAAGTACGCTACCAACTCCGTAGGTGAGAGGGAGGGAAAGAAATGTAAGTTAAAAGGGAAGAAGTGGGCGGAGGTGGATGGAAGAAGGAACGCCAAGGCAGGCGAAGGCACGTCTCTGGCAATAGGAAGGAGAAAGCATAAGCAGAAGAGTGAATATTAAGTCATGGACTGGTCAGCAAACTATTCAAGTGGAAATGAGTTCATAAAAGTCCGCTGAAGACAGTTTATCCGCTTCATTTGGGCTTATACCTCAAAATAGAATATAAACCCTTGTAAGAAGCACTTTAGCGAGGTAGGTATACTTACAAAATTGTCCGAATCGATATTGACAGAAAAAGAATTTCTACCCTGAGGTTACGAATTAGCATGAATCCCGGTGCTGTAAATTTTCCTGCGTACTAGATTGTGCTTCTTTTCGATGATTGCACTGCAAGTATAACGCCTCACGATAACAACGACGAGGAAAACAAAAGCATTGGTTGGTGAACTTTGTGTACAGAATACTGGTGTACTGATGCACAGAATGAGCTTTGCTCAAGTTAGAGCTGCCAAAAATTACGGGAAAATGAGGTGAATATGTAACTAGCATCAAAAATTGACGTATGGTACGCATACGTAAATAGTTTTCTCAACTTTGCTATGAGCTCGGGGCCAACTTTTTCGCCCCAACAAAAATTAAATACAGCATCCCACTTCTGCATTGGATACTGTGGTGCCTTTTTTAAAATTTGTGGAGTACACATGATGTCTAATTTATTTTCTGGACACAGAATGAATCTTTGTCTGCGGATAAATAATCCTTTCGGTAATTATAAAATGCAATATGTGAAAATGATGAACAATTACGTTATTGGCTACATTAATATTATTTTTTCCCCTTTTCTTGACCTTGTTTCATATATAATATAGTATTTCTTGGAGTTTAGGTCATTTATAAAATAAGTTTCAGCCAACGTTTCGATTTATTTTTTAAATCATCTTCAGGGCTATGTAAGAAAAAGTGTGAACAATATAAAACACAGAGAATAAAACGATACACAATACTTATACATAAAAAAGGTACAATCGGGTTATTTATACAATATAATTTAAGGAAATATAAATATATAAACATTATATATAAGAACAGAATGGAATATACAAACAATTTTGACATACCTCTAAACTTTGAACATATTTATTGATGTTTTGTTTCTTAGGTATTGCCACAAATATTTGCCTTATTTTATAAATGACCTAAACTCCAAGAAATACTATATTAGGTATTAGCTACGGAAACCTCTGTGTGGAGCACGATCCTCTTTCATACGGCGAATATGCGCCTTTGGTACGTTGCTTACGTCCCTTTGAGGCAAAATAAGGCGCACTCTTTAGCCCTATTTCAGCTCCGTAGCAAAAGATGAAAAAACTGCGCTTTAGGCGACATTGAGGTGGCATCATGTTCATCTGGCGAAGAACTTGAATAAGTTGGTCGTTAAGTACACTCGCGGAAAATCCGAGGCAAATTAACGTATTACCCTCGCTTTGACATCTTCACCGCGGAATGAAATGTTCTCCGTGAGGCAGGTAATCCATCATTCTAAGGGTTTCATGGGAAGGGAAAGCTTAAAGGGCTAAAATGACTCTTTTTTGTGAACTTGTGCATTCCTTCTTTTAAGAGAGGGTTTCTCTCAGCCGAATGGATGTTATGATTTTTTTAGGCAAATTAGGTCACTAATCGCTACCTTGGTTTGACAAGGTTTCTAGCTGACCATCAGCTGGTTTTGAGAAAAACCTTGTCAAAGTTTAAACTGCTCTATTTCTATTATTAATAGGAATTTATTTTTGATTTTTGGCACATACACTAGTGATCCACTGGATACACTAGTAATTATTACTTTAAGAAAATATGTTATTTATTTTATTTTTTTACATGTTTATATGAGTAATAAAATAAGTAAAATGCAGTTAGAACCTTGTCACACCAAATATTAGTTTTTTCTCCTTGCAGTTGGAACTTTGCCACTGTTCTAAATCTGTTATTATTTTACACAGAGGAATAAAAACCGGTGCAACACATAGAGAAACATAAACTTAGTTATCTTGAGTGAAAACACCAAATTTTGCAAAAATGTCTGTTAGAACCTTGTCAAACCAAGGTAGCGTAATGCACCTAAAACATAATATGGAAAAGGAATGAATGTGTCATTGAAATGGTGCTTTTCTTATAAATTTTCTTTGGCAAAGTTTGAGAGAATCTACGATTGTCTTCCATTTACTATAGCTCATATTATTTGTGGCATATGCAATTTTGTTCTTGCAAAGTAAATATTACACTTAGCATACCAATAAGGCCAACATGTTCTATTAAAAAATTACCGTATTTATGTAGCAATATTGCTGAAATGGAGTTGAGAAGGATGATTTGCATATAAATGTTTAAACTTATATTTTTTTAAAGGAAAATATTGAACGAATATCAATAAATCGGAGTGTCTCATTTGCGCGTGTATTTTACAGGATGTAACGCAAAATGATTTCCAAGTTATTAGGTTATTTGGATTTGCTCATAACAAAAATAAAGTTGAAAAAATGCTGTAGGGAGCTAAAATATATTACATACGTATTTGAGTTCTCAACTTCGTAAAAAAATTCCATCTCTCGGCAACCTCCAAAAAACCTACTGGACTCTTTCCTAATTTGGTCACTGTGTTTCAGAATATGGTTAAGTGGTTTTTGTTAACACTAAATTAATATAAATATATCTTCTGTTTAAGAGCAAGAAAATTCAGCCATTTATTCGTTGTTTTAAGTTGGCTTACACTTTTTGAAAAATGCCTTAAGCCATTTCCTTATAAATACTAGAAGTTGTTGTTGTAATTCTGTTGTTTGACTCTCTTTAAAACTTTGGCTGTCGAATAAGGAAAAAGTACTGGAAATAAACATACCTGTTGTTGTTTGCGTTAGAATAAAGCCTCCCTTTCACCACCCTTTGTGACGCTTTTTTCATTTAGATGTGCCATGGGTAGTTAACTTTTCTTTCCGGCAAATGTATTTTTCTCAAAAACCATTGATATTTGATTATAAATATTTTCATATGAAACTATCATTAAATTATCATAATTAGTAATTTTTATTGAGTAGACTTATTAAAATCCTTGCAAAAATTAAGGAACAAACGTATCAAACGAGTATTAATGGATGGGAGTATCTCACTTGCGCGTATATTTTACAGTGTACAACGCAAAATGATTTCCCAGGCTATTAGGCTATTTTTTGGGAAATGCCCATAAGAAACATTAAGTAAGAAAAACACTGTAGGGAGCTGAAGTATATATTTGATACCTGTTTGAGTACTCAAATCCGTAAAAAAATATTCCATATGTATAGACACTGAAAAAGCTACTGGACTGTTTCTTGCATTATGGGTTACTCAATCCCAGCAATACAGCGGATTTATGCATGTATGGATATTTATCGCTTTTTCTTCACATTATTTGTTATTAGCACACTTATTTTGGTTTTCTTCTAAGTATACTCTTTTTGCTCAAACAATTGTCTCTATATTCTAGCATTTCGGCCATTTGCATTCTACGTACTAATATAATTCCAGCTTGATTTTTCGGTTTTTAATGGGTGAATTAACTATCCATTTCTTATCTGACTTCATTCATTTTAAGTTTGAAGATTTTTGCAATAAAGATGAGTTAAAAAGAAGGTGATTAATCATAAAAAAATTCTTAAAAAGTAGAACGAGTGAAATATTTACGTTAAAATAATGAAGTTAGTGAGACGATCTAGAAATTCGAAGTGATTCTCGAAATCAGACTGTGCCCTCCTGTACCAAAAGTAACATGAGTCAACAGGTTATATTTAAGTCCAATATCTTACTCAGAAACCTGGAAAATGGTCGAAATGGTACCAAAGGTGAACAGAATTTTAAGAATCAATTCGTTTTAATGCTCAAAATCCGTGAATTTGCATCAAGTATGAAATACCCGGCTTCTTTTCCCTTGGTCCTCTTCCAAAATCTTCCTTCCCATTCGAATTTCATCCGTGCTTCCTTTCCTCTTGGGATCCTTACATTCCCATTCGTTGTGTCGTTTCCTGGAGACAGCTTGGCGTCCTTCGAAAGTTCGACATCCTCTCATACGTATTGCCCTGGGAGTTTCCTCACCTGCCTTTCCCCCCGGGAAAATTTTAGGATTCAGAGATGATGCGAAGGATACACCATAACATGAAAGTCACATAACGAGTTACAAGTTATGAAAGATCTGAGATTTTCCCTGTGAATGAATGGTGCGTATTCCTCTCCAATTTTTAACCGTCATCTTTTCATTGGGAGAGTTTCCCAATATCTTCAGGGCCGATGATTCCGGATGGCTAGAGTGTTGGCTTACCACCTTGTGGGCCCGGGATCAAGTCCCGGCGGAAGCAGAGATTTTCAGCAGGGATAGCAATAAAAACTAAACTAAAGTCAAAACTAGAAAAATTTCAATAGTTTCGTTCCCAGGAGCGAAATGTGGAAACGAAACTAAATGTATTTAAACTCGGGGAGCCAAACTCAGGATCGAAACAAAATCGGAGCCAAAACTAATTCGGATCGAAACTAAAGCACGAACGAAACGCAGATAATGGAACGAAACGCAGATAATGTTTCGCACCAGAAGGACCACGTGCTTCACCTTTGAACGGTTTAGTCCGCACTGACGACCCACACACCGAGTACAAAGTATGGTAGGATGAAGTAGAGGTTCGGCCTACCGCCATTAGATGCATGGGGCACTCATATTTTTACCACTAACAGGAGAACGGCGAACGTAATCTAGCCATTCGATTTTAAGCTCAACGTTTTAACCCCTCCTCACGTATTCCAAACGTAATGGGTCGAAACTATTCTCTTGTATCCACCACTCAACTTTTGGGATCGAAATTTATCTACGAATTGCTGAGTTTCGATTAATTTAGTTTTATTTCCAGGAATAAAATTTCCTCCCGGTTCGAAAGTTAACTCCTTGGTGATTTTAATTTCGTGCGAGAACGAAAGTAAACCTAGGCCCCGTGTTTTCGTTTCACTCTGGGTCGGAACGAAACATTTTAGTTTCGTTTCACTTGCCATCCCTGATTTCAGATACTGTCCATTCCCTGCCAGAGTTTTTGTAGAGGGCACTTCAAGTACAACACTCCGTCCGTGGGATGAGACGTTAATCCGTGATCCCCCGTCAACTTTCATTAAGGTTGTGTTAATACCGATGCCGGGTTTCCCTCCATCTCTCCCTCCCCATTCTTCCCTCATGGTGCAGATGATCTAAGTTGTCGGTTGTCTCCTCCAAATACCAAACCATATCTGATAGTGCCGATGCCTTTGTCTAATGTTTCCTAGATTGTTTCTCAATTTTTCGTGTTTGTTAAAACCTTTTTTTAAAGCTTGGTTCCAATTTCCTCAAGCATGAGTAATGGATAGGCCGCTAGGATCTTTGAGCTCACCGTTACTATGACTAATACAAATTAATATTTTATAATGAACTGTGAATGACTGACTGTGAACTGTGAAGAAGAGAATATGCTGATGTATCAAATTACAATTAATCCCAATACCACTATCATAAGTTATACATATTCCTTTGTTTATGTTAAATAATCTCTTTTTGTTGAAATTGGCTGAAAAGTTTGCCATTAAGAAAGCAATGACTTTCACTGGTGTAATGCCGCTGGCTGTGATTACCTCTTGGGATTCCCATCGGGTTAGGCACTCCATTACTTCCGACGTTTCGATGAATTACTTTTTGATCGCCCTCAGGGCTGGTTGGTGAATAGAAACATTCACAGCCACCCTTTGTCGAGAAAATATTAAATCCTTCTTAAATTTTCAATGTATCTTCGCTATAGAAACGATCCTTGCGCCGGAATATATTAGGAGGGAGGGCATGGCATTTATGCTTAGGGGTGGATGGACTGTGGAACGCAGGAAGGGAAAGGGGTGGCCAACGTGAGGAGATAGAGGACCCCAGGAGATGATTTCGACCCCCTTTTTGTCGATTGGAAGCGAAGCTGCGTGCCGAAGGAAGTGCGCTCTGTGTGGAAGTCGGAAATAGCTATCAGCGGGAAGAAGGGATTGCGGAGACTTGGAATGGGGAAAAAGAGGAGGAGGAGGAGGAACGTAAGGAGGAAATTAGTGGCACCATCTCCTCCTTAATTACGGATATAAAGTGGGTGAGTCAGGGGAGGCGGACGAAAGAGGGCAATGGAATGGCTCGAAGAAAAAGGCCTTCCTCTCCGTCTTTGGAGGAGCTCTTACGTGGGGAGGGTGAAGCAATATGGGAAGGTGATGGAATGAAAAGGATGAAGGTAGGGAGAAAGAGATAAAACTACGGGATATTCTGGATGTTTTTCTGCCTAAATGAACTGGAATAGGCTCTACTTTTCTATCCTGATCTGTACTCAGAATACGATTGGAGAAATATTGAAATAAACAATTGTGATTTTTCACGGTTATAACATTTATTACGATCTATGTTTCGATGTTAGCACATCTAGCTCAAGTTACATATTTGTACCTTGAAGATAGTGTAGTGTCATTGAAACATATATTTATATCAATATGGAAAAATTCCACTCCATCACGCTTGAATCTTTGGATTATATTTAAGCGTGTATGTATGTAAAATGGACAATAACAAAGGTCTAGGCTTAAATCCGGAAAATTTATCATCCTAAATTCCCTCGAGCAATAAATGAGTCCTCACAATAATGCAAAACTAGTGATACCATTCACGACGGACACTTCATACCATCCTTAAATTAACTCTATGATTTTACAGGCTAATGGCCGGTGTGGGTAAATTCCTCTCGGCCCTCAAACCAAATGGCCCGAGTTATTATGTTGGCCAAGAATACCTGAGAGGAATTCACCCTTGCTCTCTACTGTGAAGGCCTCCAACTTTCCAGTTAGACGGCTGACGATATTCTTACTCCTCCCGCCACTCGCTTATTCAGGCGGATTTCGGAGTATTATGTCGACGTAGATGTGAAATATTCATGTCAAACGAAATTTCGTGCAGTAATTCCAAAACTGATCTCTGAATTGAGCAATACGATCTCTATAAGGAGGTGAATGAGTTATAAAATGTGAAAACATCCATTTTAGGACAAATATATATCCTTGCTGGTTGCAGATCTTGTTAACTAAAATAATTGTTAAAGAGTACAACTCTATTCCTATAAGTTTCCTGGATATCAGACAATTACTTATACCACTTATTTCTTTTACTAGAGCGCGACCCGGGTTTCAATGATAATGTTTTAAAATTCATCAAGTAACTAGGTAACAATAATAAGATAAACAAATCATAATTTGCGCCTGAATATGATGATAATACATTGAAACCCGGGTCGCGCTCTGATAAAAAAATAAGTGGTACAAGTAATTGTCTGATAACCAGGAAACTCATAATGGAATACCATAAAGTAAAGCAAGAGTTAGTGAATTCTAGTCCTTTAACTTACATTTTCAAATTCTGAAATGCAAAAAAAGATGACAATGGAATGTCTCGAAGAAAAAGTCTTCTGCGTCTTTGGAGGAGCCCTTACGTGGGGAGGATGAAACACAATGGGAAGGTGAGTGAGTGAAAGGGATGAAGGTAGTGAGAAAGAGATGAAACTATGGAATGGGAATTGATAAAAATAAGGGATATCCTGGAAGTTTTTGCGTTAATGAACTGCAAGAGACTTTTCTATGCTGATCTTTATATGGATTAGGACCCAAGTTCGGAAAATTTACGTTGATCATCCTAAATTATTTCGTACAGCATATGAGTTGCCACAGTACGCACAAAATGGTAGTCAAATCGCTCACGATGCACTCTTCATACTTTCAATATAAGACACGGTCTCAGGTGTTACTTTGTGGGATTGCTTCATCATAGAATAAAACAATGCAATTTTATTTTATTCTTCATACTTTCCTTACATTATATATGAGGGGTTGAGAGGCCAAGGGGTACAAGTTATTTTTAAAAAACTGAGTTAGGTATAGAAATTGACAGATTAAATAAACGAAAACTTGGTAGCCAAGGGATACGATTGAATCTTTATTCTGTGTTGACCTGGATTAATAAATAAAATATTTTCTATATTATTTCTACTGTATAGATACCTTTTCCTCAACTTATACGCAATCAAACTCTACAAATGAGGTACCAAAATGCACAGAATTCATCAGAGAATATGCGACGGCATATCTTACTTCCTAAATATTGCTATTGTTTCCTAAAATTGGCTTTTAAATAATTAAAAAAAACAAAAACAAAAAAAAACAAAAACCGGTAAATATTCCTGGCGTTAGCGGCGCACGAACTGATACATTTGTTCATTTGCAACAATATCTCGCATTCTTTAAATAACTTTTATCAAAATCCGGCTGATTCCACATTCAAGTCTCCTGTTGATACGTAAGTATGAGTTATCATGTGCGTATAACAGAGGATAGTGTAATTACTTCCAATGTTGTCTTTAAAGAGGCCCTCTGACCTCAATTTGTACATAAACATTCCAATTAAATTTATGCATAAGACCCTGCCTTTTTTTACTACATTTAAAAATTAGAAACGCGCCTATCCCTCTGTGGACCTGCATTGAAAAGAGCGGGGGAAGCCCGCTGGGAGCGGGCGCATCACGCTCGTATAATACTTAGCTCCGTATCTAGAGGTTTCATGCGACGGAGGTGTTGAACCTGTTGGGGTTTTGAAGTTGGGTTGGGGTTGTAGACATCTACTGCAGCGACGGTCTTTGAAAAGTTGACAACTCTATCCCTTAAGTTATCTCTTTCAAGCTATATCATCCAAGAAGGAGGAAGCATTGCAAATGTCTAGAAGAAAATGGCCTTCATCTTCTTTGGGAAATAATACAACATGGAAAATGTAGGGCCAAATAATAGCGTTTTGGAATCAATATGATAAATTCAGTAAATTAGGAGAAAGTATGGGTATTTAACATGTACCTATTTTTCAATGAAACACTTCGGACTCCTCCTTTCATTCAGGGTACTTAGAATTAATATTTATTCGAAAGATATCTATATATATCATAACATGTGTGAAATGAAAAGATAGAAGGAATGTCTTGTCCTCATCCATTTTTTTGAATTTCTGTACTCTTATTATTTTCTATGCTTTTATGCTATAGTGCTAAGAAGAGTGGGGGAAAAGAGAAACCTCTTAAAAACCTTAAGCAGAAGACAGGACAAATTAGTTGGCCACGTTTTGAGGCACGACGGTCTGATGAAGACTATCGCAGAAGGACAGGTGGAAGGGAAGAAGGGCAAGGGACGGCCCCGAATGTGTTATATAGGACAGGTTATAAAGGATGTAAAAGAAAAGAAATACGTCGCTATGAAAGGGTTAGTGGATAGGAGAAAGGAATGGAGAGCTGCGTAAAACCAATCTTAGGATTGTTGACTAATGATGATGATACTCTTATATTTCACATTTGATCTAAGTTTTCATTGAAAACAATCAAAGATCCAGATAGAAAATTAGAGCCCATTCTATGTATTTATTTCGGAGAGTACTCAGTGGATGCGATCCACATTTTCCAGTGTATGAATGAGTAACCTGATGTATTAATAGGAATTTAACTTTTGATAAGTATACTCTGGCAAAAAACAAAACTAATATACCTTTATGACATATTTCACATATTTCACATGAATATCTGTGACATTTATGCTGTTATTTGGCCGGAATAACCTGCATGGAGGAAATTTTGCAATGCTTCAAATAGGGTCATTGTTTGGTGCAAGACGGCTTTAGCTACGTTAGATTAAGGGAATGAATGAAGGATTTATATGTGGATAAAGGATGATATATTTATTGATAGAGGTGATTAAGGGGGATAAAAAATAGAGAGATGAGGAAGCCTGGACGTGAGATGAAAGGGAAAGGAGGAAGTTCATACGCTGACAAAATGGTAATATCAGAGGATTACGCCAGCGATGGCTGAACCATCCTATGTGCGAAACATATGCAAAAGCGAAAGACTTGATTTTTTGAGAGACCCTAAAGGGATTGATATGAATTTTTATAATAATTTAAATAATATTTTTAATAAAATGAAACTTTGGGCTCTTCCGGCAAATTGTCATCACTGGAAGGTTATAACCTCGTGCTTTAAGAATTTCAAGATACATTTAGTTTTAAACTTTCATCTATGGAGCATATAAATTTAATTTTAGCTAAATGAACCATTGCAGCATTTTCACTGAATTTATTTGAACGCGATATTTTTCGTAGTTAAAACAACATTTTGTAGTGCACCTGACAATGCGATTTTAGCAACGAAACACGAAAATAAATTTAATGGGCATATGGCATTGTTTAATGTAACTAATAATTATAACTTTCACCACATTGTGCCATATATCATACAAGATTTAAAAAATTAAGTGCACCTGTACTTGTCGGTACTACGTATTCCAAATCAATACATTTTTTATTCTATTTGTGCATGGGGTTTCCATATATATCTACCATTTTCAATGTATTATATTTTAATTAACTTACTATTAACTCATCTTATTAACCTAATGCATCTGTGTGATCTTTTGGGCGAATAAAGCCCATTTAATTATTTTATCATTACAAATGTACAATGAATTGAGTTGTAACCACCCGATAATGATAAAGCAAAAAATTTAGTTACACACGCCAAATTATAGGTTAACTTTTCAAATGTACAAATTAAAAAAAAATTCAACCTAGGTGGTGGAAAATTTTAAGTGTCGTTGCTAAGCAACAGTTTAAAGCGAAAAACAACTGACTTTGAAAATATCAGTTTCCACGGAGTTTTCTCCAATTTAACAAGCAGGAATCTCGAGAAACATGCGGAAAATTCTTTCCGTAAGAATTCAGGACAAATAATTTTCAAACTATTCACGATTGCAAAATTTGTAATTCTAATGGCTTCATTAGGCATTGTCGTACACCCTGCTGTCCATCTCTGCATTTGAAGATAGTTGCCTCTTTTCGTGTTCTAAATATTTTAATCCTACATCTGCACCTGTATCCTGTTTTATTGTGATGCTTAGCAAAACAAGACTTGAAGACCTAAAATTAAGCTCTCATCCTATTTCGGGGCTGAAGCCTGCACATACGCTTGGGAATGTAATGAGCTACCGACCCTTTGACTGGGACTTAAGGTCTGGAAATTTTGACGAAGAACGAAGAAAAACAGGGACGAGTAGTAGGACGTCCTGGAGCGAGGGCTCACCCTTAGATGCTGATTGGGACACTCAAGAGGGATAAAATGGTTAGGGAAGAGAGCGTTTATTTTAGCCCTTGCTACAGCATTGGTGGGGGAAAGGATACCGGGAAAACGACGGAGAGAAAGAGGTAGCTAGAGAAAGACGGTCTGGCGAGGTCGACTGGTCGGCGATCGCCAAGGGGCCCGAGCTTAGGGGGGGGCCCACAACGCTCGCGTATATCTTGAAGCGTATGGGAAAGGAATAAATAATAAAGAATTAGATTATTCGAACCAAATTTGCAATTTCGAAGACACATTAATTATTTTAAACACACTCAGTGGAATAATGTCACGCAAAAATAAACAAAATGATGGTGTCCTAAGAATAAATATGATATGTATAGATGTGAATTTGATAGCAATAAGCGATGGTGCTAAAAAAAAACACCTGCAAACTCTTGCATAATGTGTAATACATAATATATCGCAGTTTCAATGCTATTAGTATTTTTTTAAACTCATGTTCATGCTATTGGAATGTATTTACTGGTTTTCTAACTTGTTAAGTATGCATTTTTTTGTTCGTCATTGAGATTTAAACTATTCATAATTAATGTTTTATAATATTTACCTCAGGTCTGCTTGAAATCGAATGCCATATTTACTGGAGTAAATGATTTATCATTATTCATGTTCTATCTATTTAGTTATTTATTTATTTTTTCATGTTCTACCCTGAATGTTGCGATGGGTATATGTGCATTCTTAGGTATTTTTTGATATGATTGTTTAAGTTAACTTCAAGATTTCATTTCTATGCCCTGATGCTAAATTCTGCCCTGATGATAAAAGCTGTGCTAAATTCCATTCGGAAATATCTCATATATTTTGTACAAGTTTATTTTGTAATATCTTTTATGTTCTTAATGGACAATTTTGTCCAAGAACAATAAATATTATTATTATTATTATTATATTATTATTAAATAGAGCGTTGCTCTTTTTTTTGGAAGGGTTATTCGAAAGTTTATTTCTAGAGGTTTTTTTAAGAATTTTATCATTAAAAACAAATAATCTCTCTCTGGTCCTGATCTCTGGACAAATAAAGTATTATTATTGTGCAAAAAAATTTATGAGTCGTGAAATAATTAACTTTTTATAGTATTTTTTCTAACAAATTGGTATTTTTTATTTAATTTTATCTAGTTTTTAATAGCCAAAATAGCTTCATAATCCTTTTCCGGGCATGCGATTTCCTAAAAGTATTCCCCCATCAAGAGCCCCAGCCGAGGGCGCACAGTCATCCGAGACCGCCACTGGAGAGACGCATACTACTCATGGCCGGGGCCCAAAGGGCTGCTTTGACTGGATGAACACCACGAATTACGCTACAAATAGGGTGGTTTCCTATTATTTACTGCCTAAATCGAAAGATTTTTACTCCTGGAGTACGTTTTTCACGCTTTTAGATTTTGATTTACGATATTTATTTTTCGCGGTTAAGTGAAAAGAGAAAATTTTTAAGCTCACTTTGGTTTATTGCTAATAAATTTGCCGAAAATTGTGTTACTGCGTTTTAAGTAAATGCCAGCGTGTCAAGTGATCGGGAAAATCGGGAATTGTCGGTGAATTTTTAGCCCGTGAAATTGTGCCTGGGTTATTCACGAATTGCTGCTCTAACCGGGAATTTCAAATTTATTTTATTTTAAATTCATTTCACGTAAATCTTTTTCCAGATCAGCACCCATTTTCTGACCTGAAATGTGCTTTTCTTAATTTTAAGTGCAGTACCTTAGTAGAATGTTTACAGCCACATCGCAGCTTTGAACGTCAGACAAAAACAAAATTAATGGAAATTTCAGGCACTCTTGACTTAAGTATGATTAAAAAACACCGAGAGTAGAAACCCAGGTTACGTCTACATCTACTTATGACGCCGATTCAGCGCCTTGGCTCTTATTGAATATAGTTAAATTTTAAATAAAATGTGCGGTAACTAGCCTATTTCTTGTTCTTGTAAATGCTTAAATTAAATATCATTTAAAAGTAGCGAAGAAAATTCGGGTGTTTTAAAATTATCACTAATAACTTCAGGCTTTACTTTGTGAAACCTCTCCATATTGGAAGTAAGGAAATATAACTTTGTAAGGTTCACTGTTATTTAATTATGGGCACGACCCGGGTTTCGTAACTTGGTTACATCGTCAGGTGACTGATCTTGCATGCATCATACATTTATACACAAAGTACACTGTCACTTGTGTACTTTGTGTATAAATGTATGATGCATGCAAGATGAGTCACCTGACGATGTAACCAAGTTATGAAACCCGGGTCGTGCCCATAATTAAATAACAGTGAACCTTACAAAGTGTTATTTCCTTACTTAAAAATATCATCTATCGCAGTAATCACGTTAGATTAACCTTAAATATTGTAAACTTTCCCTGCAAAAAGTAGAAATTCTGCATGAATTTCTCTGCTTTGACTGGATGGACACCATGAATTACTTTACAAATAGGGTGGTTTTCTTTTATTTTTTACTGCCTTAATCGAAAGATTTTTACTCCTGGAGTACGTTTTTCACGCTTTTACATTTTGATGTACGATATTTATTTTTCGTGGTTAAATGAAAAGTGAAAATTTTTAAGAGCGCGAAAACGCGAAGGCTAAATATGAATGCTGGGAAAAACCCGTGTGACGTCACCATGGTTCCGGCTGCCGCCGTGTGAGGCCACCCAGGTGCGAGGCTATGAGCTCCGCTACCGCCGCTACGCAGCTTGCTGCTAGCAGGTAGCGCTTGGCTTAAATAAGGGTTATTAGTACCCTATCAAACGAAGGAAACTTTCCGACCATAGGCAATTTTAGTAGGTGATTATTAAGAGATGTTTCCCTGAGCTCTATGCCTCATGCATGCTTGGTAATCTCAGGCGATGTTAAACTCCTGACTACTTGCATAGAATCTTGATCCCTGTGACGTCACGTGGAGTGGCATCGCATGGCTGCCAGTCTGACCTTTTTCAAATGAGGTTAAAGTTGACCAGTAACATTCGCCTAAACGGGGTTTTCTAAAACCAATTTGAGTATCATGAATAAACAAATGGTGGGTAACGAATGACAACCAATGCCTTTCGTTTTCTTTGATGAAGCAAACTACCATATTGCAACTCCTTGAAACAGTGGGCATTCCGGCCTCCCACTTAACCCTTAATAACCCAAAGCTTCTTCTAAGCAACATCAAAAATGTATAAATTAGTAGTTTTGATGTTTGGGGAATATCAAAACTACTCATAATTTTGTGGTGGAAATTTTAATGACGAAATATTTAGCAACAATGATAAACATGATTAGATGGAAAATTTTAAAGTTTTCGAAATGAAAATCTTTGAAATTTGATATCTCCGTGAAGTAGCTCTGGGTTAGATAGGGTCAAATGGGCCCCGAGCCACCTACATCCTGAATTCAGCCCTGATACTACTTGGGCTTTTCTGTGCCAAACAAACAAATGAAGGAAGGGACGCGGACGAAAGACCCCCGTTCACCGCTCGGAATTAAGGAAACTCGCGGGCTCTGTGAGGACATGAGCGCAGAGATCTTTTCAGAAGAGGCCGCAAAGGGAATGGAAACGAAAGTTGGATGGAGCGGGAGGAGAAAAAAAAATTCGGCGGGGCAAACTAGGGGACAAAACGGACGCGATGGTTCGCGTAATCCTTAATTTTCACGAGGGACGAGAAGAGAGAGAGAAAAAAGATGAAAACGGTCGGGAAAAATTACTCTCTCGTCTCTTCTTCAGAGCGCTCATCTCGGAGGAGTATGGGATATCTCTGCCGGTCGGAAAGAAAAAAAATAAGCACTGCGCAAATTTCGTACATATTAATACCGACATTAAGCGTAGTCAATTCCTTTTTAAGCTGTGTAAGGCTCCCTTGCTTGGGGTATAATCCCCTCATTTTCATACATTTTAAGGGAAAGGACTTTTCGAAAGGTCAGGAATGAAAGTGTATAAAATTTTGTCGGATAAAGGGACATAAAAGGAACGATGATTATAATTATATATACACCTCAATGAAATTTATAACCGGAACGATTAGCACGCTTTGCATTCCATATTTGTCAAGGTAACCCTAATACTCTTACGCGTTGGTCAATCTGGACAGGAAAATTTATCATTTATTTTTTATTTCTATGATATGTCGTTATCTACTCGTTCATGCTAATGAATACTGAACATGGGAGAAGGATGATTCTCATTTATAAAATGGAATAAAATATTACAATGGGTTTCTTTTTTATTTAATATATATGTACACACTTTATGGACTTGCCTTGTTTTATTCCTGGTAAGGCTAGCTGATAAATAAAGATAGTAGTAGCCAACAAATATCGGATATAATAATCGACAGTTGCGTAACAAAGTTGGCTTAATCGTGAAGTGAGACCTGAAAATAATCAATAATGAAATGATTAAAATACTTCCTATCTTTATACCATACGCGATTTTTTGCCAATATACTACCTAAACATAAAGCTTTCTGGTGATTTTACTTCATGTATATTTTAATGGAGACCTTTTATTTTGGAAGCAGTCATTTTATTGTCACCATTTTCCATTCGTAGTATTCACCTACTCTAATCTGAAAGCTGGTTAACTGGATAATTAATTTTCTAACTCATCGGCTGAGCAATTGTAAGTTTTGAGCGGGACCCTTTGTGGATCAACCATGGATGATAAGATGGTTTATACCTTACTGTGATGCTCTCTCTGACATCATTTTACTCTACTGGGTAACGCCACTTTATTTCGGGTACGGCGACTTCACATTTTAGTTCTTGATACTATAAATAAATTCTTAGAAAGTGTAGGAATATAGGCCAGTATTTCATGCAAGCGTCTGCTGTATTGAAATGCGAGTGCATTACGTATCCAATGACTTGAGCTGATTAATTATTTCCTCGAAACGCTTTTTCAACGTGATATCCTTTTACAAAATGAACTCAACGTTCTGTTAAATCATGGCCCTGAGAAAAATTTCAAAGCATTTCCATTCAGCGTAATTATTTTTGGTTATATTTGTGTCATCACTTACCTTCTTGACTTGTTTTTTTTATGTATTTATTTCTTTCTTTCCCAGCTACAGTGTCTCGGAGTTTCCTGAATTAAAATTCATCAACGCTTTCTTCATCCACCCACGACTTCTGGCCGTCCCCAAAGCGGAAACAACGGCTCTCCTGAGCAATTCAGTCCCTGGGATGAAGATTGAAACTTCGAAACTAACTATTCAGCTTTTCGAGATGAAAAGGTATGGATGGCAAAAAAGGAATGAACGTTGGAGGAGTGGTAGGGAATACTCGTAGTAGGGGGAAATGGACGCGTTATAATTAATTCCTCGCTAAATAATTGTGACCGTTTACAGTGGAAGCAACCCCCGCTAAAATCCCGAGAGAGTTGCTGCTTTTGATCTTTTCGCTCGCTTATTAATCTCCGTCGCGAAAACCCATTCATGCACGCTGGGTCTCGGGAAAAGCCATTGCCGGCAATGAATTTTCTCTTATTCGTCTCCCGTGTCCCCTGTGCCAACTCTCTTTTACCCCGTTTTCCTCTCTTAATTCTTCCTCACCTTCTGCTTTTCTTGAATAATTCAGCCCCTGATATTTCCATTTCGCTCCAAACTTTCATCTTACTATGTGTCCGATTCATATTAAAGTATAGAATCGCCAAAAAGACGTTACTCGAGAAGTGTTTTAGCGTAAATAATTTTCTGAACGTGAATCTGATTTACGCTTTACGTTTTTTGGGTGAAAATTTGAAGTAGTTAAATACAATTTCTTGATACTGAAGAAGTTAAGAAATAAGTTTTAAGATGTAATTTTTGATATTAGTTCTAAAATGAACTACAGCTGTCTTCCATATTATTTTGAAAGTTTTATTGATAGAAGTACATTTCATTCACGCCTATTTTAGGGATAAAACTTGATTAAATTCTACGTTTACAGATAAATTATAAAAGATAATTATAAACTGTCTGGACACATATGAGGAGATGCCGTGGTCTTCAGCACCGGCTGGCATGAGTGATTTTACTACCTAAAATGGTCGAAATAGTGACACAGATTTTTTCAAATGCGTAATGTTTAGGTTGAATTCAAAGAAAGTTTAGTACCATGTCCATTCCATTTAATTTTTTTCTTCAAGTAATGGCTCAGTTCATTTTTTTTTCAATTCTCATTTATGCAATATATCTTTTCCTCTGAATAAGAAAATACTACTAGCACACACCATATATTGATACGATTCCGAATAAGGAAGTCATAAAATATTCTACTCTAACAAATTATTTGTTTATTATAATATTTTTCATGAAAAAACTCTATTTTGAGTAAAATCTTATCCTGCTTAACATAATGTCGCGAGTCCCACTGGAGGAGGATGTCCCTATCCAGGGGATGGATTGCCGAGTGCGTTTTATTGTCTTTATTTCTGATGTAAAGGCCGATAAAATGCTATTTTCGGATTTATGATAATAAGTAATTAAACACCATAGAATCCATTTTTTCGACAGTCATGAATTAACCGAGATACATCACGCATATTAAATTCCATGAGAGTGAGCCTCTTGACCTTTAGTCTGGAATAGGTATAATTTTCTGGTTATAGATGGTGAAGAATCCTATTATATTTGTTTCAGGACATGATGATTTAAAATACTTCGTTTATTATCGGTCTACAAATATATCTCTATCAACAGAAGCATTAATTTGTCACTTATAATGCTCATATGCCTATGGCTACCTCCTTTCTGGCTTTATCCGCATATAAAATTAGACAATGCAGTTTGATGATTATTTTTTCACATTTTCGTAGTTAGATTACCACTAAGTTATGGTTGGTAGATATGGTTTTATTTAATTAATATTGTTTGCTTTTATGTTCTCAGTTGACCTTTTCAAGCCTTTAATTTCCTTACCGGCTTACGCAATTTCTTCAATCTCAAGATTGTAATGAATTTTTAAGGGTTGAGCTCTACCCTCACTAAATCAGAGATACATATACTTCACTCTTTTAGGATTTAAAGAAGATAATTCCTTTCCCTGAGCATTGTTCTAATGCTAGGATTTCTTTGTTTTAGTTTGTTATGGTTTTACTGGGTTATAAAGGGCAGTTTAGCTTGGTTTTACAGGGACGTCACAAAATGAAATGGAAGCCCTGCATATTTTTCTCCATTCTTTGTCTTGAATTTTCATAATAAACTTATTCGCTTTTCCTAAATTTTTAGGGATGAATTTATGATTCATTATTAGCGTAAACTATTGATAAGGAAAGCCATACTTTCATAAATATTTGTAATTTGTGGTGCAGAAAAGCATTTTAAGTGAGATAGGATGCGATGATAGCTTTTTACGGGAGAATTCGTTTACTCTGGTTTTCATACTGAGCAGCATTAACTAGAAATTGTACTACCGGCCCTAATATAGCTTTTTTGTCACAAAAAAGTATTTCTAATTTTCTTTGGACGGTTAAAATAGTTCCTCAAAATTAATTTCTTCAGATCCCTTCTTCCTTTCTTCAGAGGCGTTAACTTTATTTCGTTGTGGACCATAGAAATATTTTCAGCATCAGTTAAATTTCGCATCACGAAATTCTCGCGACTTGGTCCACACTACCGTCCTAATTCTCATTGTGTCCAATTTTATTTTTTAAGGATTCTCCTTGTAACCAAAATAGCCGAGAAAGGAAATAATGAGGCCATTTTTTTTTCTTTTTGCGGCTGCAAGCCTTGCGGGAAATTAATGCCTATGCAACTCTGGTGAGCAAGCCAAAAATATTTCCACTAAATTGTTTTTTTTTACTTTTTAATTTTGCCGGGGAGATATGCGACCACTTGCAGCGATAAATTCGAGGAATTCTTCCGCAGGCTGAAGATGAATGGCTTCTAATGCTGGAGCTCGTAAAAGTTTCTGCAAAACTGCTTTTATATCATGCGCAGTAGGGGTCTTCCGATAACCAATCATTTTTTGGATGCTAATGCACGCAAAATTAGCGTCCAGGGGAAAGGGTTTCATGAAACTTAGCCTATTATATTTTTTTCCTCTTTGACGTATTGATGGGAAACGTATGATGAAGAGATACTTTCCATCTGGGAAAAAATATTCTGTCTTGTTTGAATGAACATTAGTTTTGCGAATTTATTTCAGAAAAGCGTCAATTTTCGGAATTAATCAAAGCTTTTAATTCAATGCTATATTTAGCCTGCTTCTTGGCATTTTTCTATATTGGGATACTAAAACAGTATTTTTCTAAATTTTACGTATCGACTATATGATTCCTGATTTTTTTCTTGAAGATATCTTACGCAACTTCAACAGTTATGCTAAAGGAAAACATCCTCAACTACTTATTCGGAAGTATAAAAAATCAGGCGGCACGAAACTTGGAGAATTTATTTTTCTCATGCAAGAAAAAATCATGGCCATTGTTTGTGAAATGTACTGGCAAGAGGAAATAGTATTTACGTCGTTTGAAAGTAAAATGAAGTAAAATTTGAGATCTATAAAAGGATAATTATTCCACGCTCGTAAGATTCATCATGTGAAACAGGTTATTTAGGAATTATTATTGCTACTTAACTCTCCTTAAATGTAGGAAATCCATCGATTTCTTCATAATGACCTCAATTTATATGGTAATTAATAATGTCTTGATTTATAGGTCAAGGAAAAAATAAAAGAATCACAGGTAACTTATTTTCTCTTTTTTATCTATTGTAACTAGGCTTTTCTGCTTCATTCATACACAATAGCATTCTTTTTATATTTTCTATTTTATTATTGTAAAAATTGTTCATCTGATCTTAGGTTTTCCCGGCGTATCAGATGGAGAAAAGTTTCTTGGGTTTTCCACCAGTTAATTTTCACCATGTCTCCCGGCGTTTCGAGCAGCGACTTGCTGTTATCCTCTAGGGATCTTATGAAGAAAAGAATAAGAAAAAGATCCCCTGAAACGAAGGAGGAAAACTCGGGAATATTTTCTGCAATTGTTCATCTCTTTATTTATTCATTTATTTTAGCCATTATTCATATCCCAAATGAAGATAAAATATAATATCGAAACGTCGGCAAACGTTTTGTATTTCATTTCATTGACCTATACTCCAAGGCTATATTAATTACTGTATGAAATGGTTGCGTTATGAGGATTTGACTCTATTGTGCGGACTTGAGGGCCCAATTGGCCTTCCTTTTCTGCTCTTCTGTACTCAGAAACTGTGGGCCGTTGTTTTCTGCACAAAGTCTCTGAGCTTTGTAAATCTTCACGCCGTGTTTATTGCGCTTTTAGAGTGACAATTCCAGAAATTTATTGCTTCCGTGGCCAGAGCTATACATAGCAGGCGTTCTAATTTGAATCCCTCTCTACTTTTGCTGAACGCAACAATTAATTATTCCTCGTAATCTGAAGGACATAGCATTCATTTTATCCCTTTAAAACCGTATTTTTAGTACACTAGCTTAGAAAAGTCGAAAAATGCGTTTTTGGTACTTATAACTCCTTTTTACCATTTGGAGTATTGAATAAAAATGAGGGAGACCGCCCAATTTTATTCCATGATTAGTAAAGGCTATATTTACAATAATTTTGGGATGTAAGATTGTTTTATTTTGCTCTGTAAAACTTTTTCCTTTTCTTATAGTCAAGTATATGAACCATATGCTACTCAAAACATCCAGTGATGGAAATAGCTCATAAATATTGAGTTGCCTGTAAAGGATAAAACATTTCTTTTGTCCGTTTCAAAGATATGGCGTTAATTCCAATTATCCCCTGGTTGATTGTTCCCATGGAAGAAAATTATTTATCGATTTGGGATTTGCCTAACTGACTGACCTCTATTGCCGTCGAAGGATGGTTCCTTAGGTAAGAATTAGTTTCAAATTTCCAATTTATGACTCTCATACCGTTTCGTTGCAGGATTGCTTCCCCATTCCTCTACGGATTAATAAACATTCAAGGTCTAAAAGTGATTTAGAAAACAGCATTCATTACATCTTAGCAAATTTACTTACCTATTTGAAGTGATTAATACGTACATTTCATGAAAAACAAGTATATTTTTCCTTTCACAATTTTACTGGTTAAGAAAAAACATGAATAATGAGAATGGTAACATAAATTTTGTTATTCCTTTTTCAGTTAAGCTGTCATTCTCAATACATAGGGTCAACTTTATCTATGTCAAGAAGGAATTCATTTTGTTCATGCCTATGCTAGCCTCTGCTGAACGTTAAAAATTCTTAATACTTTTTCGATTGCTGACTTACTGAGAAACTATTATGGAAGCGATTTTTGTGAAGTCTCATTTATTTTATTACTGTTCACTGAGACGAATCTTTCATAATATATTTCCAATGCAGCTTTGGAGAGGCCTGGTTGCCTGCGAAATAATTTTAGTCGGAGGATAGTTCATGACCAATTTATTACCGCTATGGATCATTTATAAAATATAGCCGAATGAAAATTTTATTAATCTATCAAGGCCACATGTGCGCGCGATCTATGAATTTTTCGGGATATTTCTGGGTGGTGGGAGATGATGAAAATTTTACGATCTTCTACGTCCGATATATTTGGGATTAATTTATGATTGCATCACGCCAACGAGGACGTATGGTATGTTTCATCCGTGGAAATGGTACATGCATCCATCCCCCTCACATGATTAAATTATAGGGGTGGGTGGGATGGTTGTTGTCGCCTAGCAACACAATATGCCGGACTTCATTTTTTACCCTCTTTCTTGGATCGTTGCCACATGCTGCTCTCAGGGCCTATTATGTGTGTGCCCGGATTGATTTTCGGGCGTGAGGTTTAACACGTCCATGTGCTGCGAGGGGCAGGCGGGCGGCAATGCGTGTCTGCTGAATAGCTGCGAGGGGATGCGGTCAGTGACATATTGTCAGCGCTGTCCGCGCGGAGACAAATTGCAGCCCCATTCAGCTCGATAGGCAGCTCAAGTTGTGCGCGTTAAGGATATGTTAAGTGTACGGCCGCTGTCGCCTCGGGATACTAGTGCTTGTATCTTAAATTATGTCCGTATAAAAATGTAAATTTATTATTTTTCCAAGCCGTGTATACCCACGAAGCGTGTCTCCATTGAGCTAGGGTCTTTGTTATCGGAAAGCATCATAATAATAATGAAATATCGAATTTAGTTCTAGTGTATTTTGACATTGAGAGCTCTCAAGTAATGCTCGCAATTAAACATGACTTATTGTGGCATATATGAAGATGAATGCTTGAAAAGAACGTCTGTGGGTTTACAATAGCCTAAATGCCATAACTCGACTTGAGATAATGGGTAGTTAAGAAAAGATATATCTTTCAATCTGTTGATATACGATACCAAGGTATTCGATTATTTCAAGAGTTACATAAAGGTCATATTTCTTGAGATAAACGATTGATATACGGAATGTGCTGCGATTTTGCTGTTGAAAGAATATATTATTAGTTGTTGTGGTTCAGCATAAGCAAAATCACGCAATTATATTGATTTACATTTCGTAAAAATGTATCGACTTCATCTTGAATTGAGATTCAAAAATTATTTTAGGTGATGCGAAGTTAGCGGTAATCAAAATCTATCTGATGTAAAAGAAGTCATTCAAAAAGTTTTTTTTAGTGGCTACAGGTCATGTTTTCCACTTCTATTCACGAATATGCTTATTTTCATTCCAAGGTTAGACATAGGGCTTGATAAACTCCGAGAAACCTTTATTATTGTTTAATCCCTACAAGTGGACCAGAAATCAAGGCTGAATGAGAGTCACGGCACTATGTTTAAGAGGCTATTTTATTGGCGTCCAACAAAGTTAAAGTGGATGCGTGATGCAGTAAAAATTCATATTATGGAGCGCAATATCTGGCTAAATTATTTGTAAAACTGTAAAGTTACCCTTGAAAACTTCAGAGAGAGAAATACCTCTGAGATTATTTTGTATCGTTAATAATCAAAGCTGAGCTTCTATACCGCGGGCTAGCCTCTATAAATTGTAAAAGAAATGTCTCTATTACCTTAATTCACATTTCACTGAAATGGAGAAATTTATTCAACCTGGTGACAGTTTATTGGATGATGACTACGTTTTCAAATAAAATTATAGCCTTTTCTAAATTTGCGTCCCCATTTTAATGAAATTTTAATATCGACTTTTCTACGAAAATAACAAGTATTAATTATAATCGCTTAAATTACATGGAGATAGAAGTGATTAAGATCTTAATATTGCATATCACTCCACTTTATATGTGATACTATGCTATCCCATTTTTATGCCGTATTTTTCAAAATTTTGGATATTTGGAAACCTTTCCTGTTGCCTCGACCAATCCAGTGGTTGACAACGCGGAATGTGACAGTCAACTCTTGCCCTCGATTTTAAGGCACTCTTGCCCCATTCGATTTAAATAATTCAATTTAGAAGGGTTTACGGCACTGGAGACGTTTAGGTCGGGAATTGGGAGGGGAGGTAGTGAAATGGAATGACAGCCAAGCGGGAGTGTCGCAAAGCATTTTAATTTAATCTCCAGTCGCGGAGTGGTGGTTGTCGTTCCCGACATGCCGAGTTCGCTTGGGAGTGCACAATTCGAATTAATTAATGCGCCAAGGCAGTGGGGAGGAAATGGGAAAAAGAAGGAAATGTATAGTTATGGAAGAGACGGAGGCTGGAATCATTACCTATAGGATGAATGGAATAATAGGTCCAGTGACCTTTGGCTGCCAATATGATGACTGAATACCCAAGACCAGGGTTACGTTGGTAAAGGGGGTTGTTTAGAAATGGAGGGAAGTCGAATACTAGTCCAAAAAATTATCACCAGTAAAAGAAAAAATGAGTTACATGAGTTACATGAGATGAAAGTAAAAGACAAATGAGTTGTATTGAAAAGGTTATGACGGATGTGAAAAAGATGGAATACGTTGCTATCAAACGGTCAGCAGATGAGACAGTGGAAGAAAGAGGTGCGTCAAACCATCGTTACAATTGTTGACTTATGATCCATGGTACATTCATGGACTTGTTCCTTACTTACGTACCTGTCTGTGTTGCAAATAGGATAAATTTTATTCTTTGTAATTTTTAAAATTTAGAAATAAGGTGGCAGGATTTTTGATAATGTACAGATTTATGTGAACCGTCACGAACGTATTTATTTTGTGATTTCCCAAGATAAAAGCGTAAAACTTATGATTCTCTTATGTGTTTTATAGAAATAAAATAGATTTTAGCATTGAGTCACATTGAGTCACGTGGAGCATTATCTAAATTTGCTTTATAAATCAATTATTCGCGTGAAGATCCTCTTTAGAGGATTATATAAAATTCGTTAAACGTGATTAAATGTGGATTTCAAGAGAAATGTGGGCACTTTTCTGATTCATTACAATTATCATGTTCTTTATCTTTTTTGCTGGCATAATGAGTCAGTAGTAGGCCAGCTCATGTTTTGAGAAGGACCAAACATTTAGATAAAGTTTATTTCGTGACTGCTAAGCTATCAATGAGTCTTAAGTTTTTTTTGTTATCTGTCCTTCAATGTATTTATTATGGACTTAACATCTTAAAGGCGTATTTATATAAGCTCTATGAGTCCATCGATTACCGTGTCAACCATCTTAATGCCTAAATCTAGAAAAATGATTTTGGCTCTGTGATCATGGTCTTCACTAGAGAAGAAATACGTGAGGAAATATATGACTCTTTTGTATGACCACTAGGAACTCGCCAACGATTGCCTCACAGAAAGACCCAATGCTGACCTGGAATTGCTTTTCACAAAGCGCTCAAGTGGGAGCTGGGATGTCTGTGGAAACTCTTAGTGTCTGGAATTGCTTCAGGTCTCCGAGCTTACGATTGGAAATGATTTCTCTAGACTCCACAATAAGCTGATTTCGAGGCTAAAGCGATCTCAGCCGTTGGATAGAAAAGCCAGCTGCGGCATAGGTTGAATGAGATGGGATTTCTTTGTTTAGGAAAAATAAGGCTAAATTAATCTATCTGCCGTTCGTTCCATTTTGTCCATACTTCAGTGGAACATTTCTTCCACCTTCACGTGACATTTTCTCGTGCCCGTAATTGAAGCATTTTTTTTGGGAAACAACTTGCTACTATTTTATAATGGAAAGAAGCAGTATTCAATGATTAAGTACTCTTTCTTCCCTTAGAGATAAGATATGCGGGGGTATATAAAAATCACAATCGTAACCATTTAATGCCCAGAATAAAAAAAAACTGTCGAATGATCTGAAAAATGTTACATGAATCTATGCTATATTATAGTAAGTGCTATTTACATTTTGTTGCTACAATGCATAGGTTTGTTTGCATTTCGGAGTGCACACGTGCGAAAATTAGTGAAGGTACCTATCATACACAGATACTTCTTATACGAACAAAATCATCTACATGTATGAATAATAAATGGAGACGGATGGAAATGTATCCATGTATGTATGATATGAAATATTATGTTACCAAATTTTGTAATCTTTTCTTGATAAATCCACTCTATTCAAAATTCAACAAAAAGTCCCCAAAAGGTAGAATACAACCGGTCGAAAAAAGTAATTTATCCTCTTAAATGTATATTATGATGGAGTCGATATCTATTGCAAGGATGAATTCCCTCCATGAATGATGATTCCCTCCATCTCCTTGAGTGCACCGAGACAAGGAATTGGGGGTTTCAAAACGCGGTATGGGCAGAAAGAGTAAGTAATTCTGGCCAACGAATTCTTTTCCGTGTTCACTGGTATATGGCGCTTTATATGCCCCTCAATGTAGTACCTATTCACTCTGGATTTGGAGATTGGATGGATGGAAAACCTTAAAAGCTACATACCATTTAATGCTATTGCTATGGTAATCATAAACTCTATTACGTGATAAAATTTCGATCAAATCAATGGTATATTATTGCTATAACTAACTTAATTACATTTTGGAAGAACTCTTGTAACTAATTAGTGTACTTTTACAGTGATACGATAATGTATTTTACCACTTCCGTCACTCGGCTGGGTAATGTGAATTTTGAACGGCATTTTTCTGTATTTCGACTATTTTTACTATTCATGATTTATATTCATTAAGCAGCGTTACAGGATATCGGAGATAATTATTATTATTTTTTATTATTAAAATTTGTTACAAGTAGGCATTTAGCCTGGTGGTAACATGTACATATGATGAAAAAAAAAACAATAGAAAACATTGAAAAAAACAATAGAAAAATTGAAAAATACAATAGAAAACATTTGAAAGAACAATAGAAAACATTATACAAAGCCCTTGGACCCTACTTCTTCAGCCGCTTTTTAAAACTATGTAAAATTTTCGGGAAGGACTCAAACAGTTCTGCTGGTAGGTCGTTCCAGTCCCTAATGGTCCTATTCAAGAAGGAGAACTGCTTTGCATTTGTCCTCTGTGATCGGCACTTTATCTTGAACTGGTGATCGTTTTTACCAACAAAGCTGGGTTTTGATATGTCCTTCCCAAATTCTTTCCATGCTTTTTCCCCACTCATAATTTTAAACATGCCACATAGCCTGCTTCTATAATAATCCCTCTGAAATGTAGCTACGGTAACCCTTAAAATATTCCATGCGTTATAATAGTCAGTATTTTGGGCGTTAGGTAGCTTTGATCTGGGTAAATTTCGAGGTTGTCCATAACTCCCTTCGGAACGGCGTATTCACTCCCTTCCTGTGTTCACATTGTCTTGCAATTCCTTTGCGCCTCGAAAAAGCACCAGGACCTCGCCTATACTGAAAGACGCCGAGTCATTTTCTTGATTACTACTCGCGGGGAAGGACTTGAAGGAGCGTGTAGTGTGTTTATAAATAGGGAGGAAGGAGCTCTTCGTGGCTAAGCTTTTCGTGCAGAGGGCGGGGTCTTGCAAGGCTCATCATGTGTTGAGTTTTGTACTCTACGTGTCCCTGAATGTTGCCCCGCCGCACGACTGAGTGATTAGAAAGGGAAGTCCTGCGAGTCCGCGCGAGTTCAAAACGGATGGCTCTCTGCACAAGCTCCGTGTCTAATTCCTCGTGCTCTTCCCGTTCCTAATGCCTTCACATGATATCAAAGGCGACGAAGGTCTTCTGCCTTTGTTACCGTATTTGGACCAAGCCATCTAAATTTGAGCACAAAAACAATGGGATTAGATGTGGGAATATGCTCTGCATTATTCATTTTTTAATGGAAAAGTTCCCCAAATATCTTTCGGTCATCCTTTACCCCATTTCCGCCCAGAAAAGTTTCTGCTAGCGATTGTGGAAATATTTAGGCACGTTGCTCCATTGGTCGTTTTTAGTAATCCTGTTAAATATTTTGACGATACATCAAATTGTTTCTTCAGAATGACCAGTAGCCATATAACTACATTGGGTGTAACTAAGTGAAAATGTAATTTTGTTCAATTTATACGAGCCACCTCGATAGAAAGGATGAATCTCCAGGGCAAGCATTTTTAAAAAAAAAAGATACAATTATCTATTTAATTCCGTTCCAAATTTATGATATATCCGTCTAATTTATATACAAAAGGTGTCCATATTGAATTTCTGTTTCACACCTGTATCTTTCTGTCAGTGGACTTGTTTCTACCGGCTAAAAAATAAAGTATAAGTGTATTAAGCTATTATAAGCTTCAACAACATATTTGTGACAATTCGAAAGTAAAGTGGTACCGGTTTTCTTCAAGAGTCTGATGTGCTCATAATGGTAAGATGTAGCTATTTGGCTACAGTGGGCGGAAATGTTTTAAAGGGATTTAATACACCAAAAGTTAGACAACAAGGACCATTTAGACGTAGCAAACGTGATTTGACTTCAACTGCTGCATTAGTTTGTGAATGACTAATAATTAACGATAATAAAACATTTTTTACCCAAAATTTCTTCAATGTGCCATGTTTATGAACAAAAATTCGTAAAACATTCTCTCCTACCTCCTAATGAATTATTGTAGATTCCACCAGATTTTCTTAAGCAACCTTTGTAACGTTTCCACCATTTATCCTAAGGTTTCAGAAGATTTCAGAGAGGATCAGTTCTATGCCTTTTTGTCTTATCTCGTCTCGTTCACCCTTAAACATTTTATGAGTGAGTCAGGGCATGAGTGAATCGTCAGTAGCGGGTTAAACAGTACATAGTTTAATTTTATAACCTTTTTATAAACTTGATTTGTTACTTTTCATCTTGTCCTGGTCACATATTGCAACTCAGTTTTAATCCACTTAACGAATAGCTATCAAGCTGAAGTTTTCGGGATAGTTCAGAATCAGATGATAATGTAATATTGTAACATTTTTATTTTTATTTTAACCGTATCTCGATTGTTATTCTGAATCAAAAATTAAATATTGAGATTAGTTCAAAAAATGGTCACCAAAATCCGATGACAGCGTTACGATCATTTGAAGGAACGAGAATGAAAGTCATAGCAACGAATTTGTTCACATCAAAGTTCATTGAAAAATTGATCTAACAAAAATTTACTTATATTCTATTTAGTTCACCTTACTATCATTGTTAAATAAAATTTATTTTTATTTTATAATATTATTATTTCGAACCAACTTCCATTATGCATGTAGGTGCATGCGTCTTTTCCCACCCTTCCACACTGCTCTTCGTGTCGTCCTTGACGTACTCACGGCACACGTTGCAGGTACTACGTCGCGGCAATGAATGTATGAATAATACGTGCAGGAGTCATGCACACGTCCCCAGAGGGGAAAACAACGAAAACGAAACAATGATCTCAGTGGTTTTTTTTAAATTAAGTGATTCTCGCTGAAAGGAAGGATGGATGCTTTCCCTTCTTCTCAAACCAAAAGAAGTGAAGCCTCTCATTATTCATGTGCCTTGGAAAAGAATGCACCTCATCTCAGTCAAATTATGAACGTGCTGTGGATACAAGCCGCTGCGTGATATGTGCCGGGGTTGACATTTTACATCTCCTTTAACTGCGAATATGTGTAGTCATAATTCTTAATTCTGGTGTTAAAAATTTACGTATTTCGTTTGTGGTGTTTTGTTTGTGAAAATAATAATAATATTTATTCCAAACATAATTTCAAGGCTTAATAGTACATGTATAATTTGAAGCATAGATTTGGAGCGGAGATTCCGTTTTGGGGTCACCGATTCGAATGGATGTTTTAGGATGTGATGGACGCCATATATTTGAACAAGACAATCTCAATGTTACAAACGATATCCAAGTGTTGTACAAACGAATTTGAATTTTCCGATGAATTTAATACATGAAAGCACTAACTAAACTAGGACACTGAAAATCCACTAATCTACCTCCTTCAATACATTACTTAATCAAATAAAATACATCAAAAATGGTAAATAACCAACTCTTTGCACTTTTACGATAGTTATGTTCATTATTTGCATTGATTATACATTTAGGTATCGCACGATATATTTTAGGCCCCAGGAATTGGAATATTTACGTGAAGATTTCTCCTCACATTATTTTCACTCCAAATTACAGCCCGTATAACTCACAATACAGAAACTATACCACAGCCCAAATTTCTACTGCCAATTTTGCAAAGATCCTGTTTCTAGGTTTACCATCTCGAATACTTCTTCTTCCAATGACCTCTTTGCCTCCCGCATCAGTTTCAACAATTAACTGCAGATTCATTCATTCTACATCCCTCTATTGAATAAATAGCACATGTTAATCATAATTTTTATCTATGAGATTATTTTTATATTTGAATTTATTATTCATGCATAACTCATCATTTTCTGTACAACCGAAAGAAATGGCCTTAGTGCTGCTTTTTGGGTCAAGTATCTAAATAACTGAATACATTTTATTAATAATAAACTTACAAAGTTAGATGTGATTCTTCTAATTTTTCATCCTTCATCACTAACTAATTCCTTTCCCGCCGTATATGATTATTAAGGTTTTAATTAGATGTAATTTATTTCCGTTATTATAAAAAAGCATAAATAGGATTATGAGAGATATGATGCGAAAATCTCCTGTGGAGTGTAAAGGAAGTACTGAGTCTGTTTCACATTTTTTTCCCATCCATTTTTATTTCCAGTACGTGCTGTATTATTTCTCTGGCTCTTAATTTATCGTATGCGTAATCTAGCAAATTGTTTAACGCTGAAACTACAAAAGAACGTGATGAAATATTAGCCGGTTCAGGCTGCTAAATATATTGTTATGCCATAGGCTCAAGGAAGTTTGCTGTTAGTCCATTAACAACCAATTGAACATGGAAATCAGCCGAGAGGAATATTCAATTTTTCAATAATTTATTCGTATTTAACACAATTTTAATTCTCCCAACAACTTAATAATTTTGGTGTCTGAAATTGTATTTAACATCTTTTCCTCTCTCACAAATAGTCTGAAGCTCTTTATATCGTAAATTTATTTGTAATTTGAAAGAGTAAAGGTACAATTTGTGAAATATTGCCGATGGGAAGAGAACTATTTTACCTTACGATGCTTATATTTTTTGTGCATAAAATATTGCATGAATTCAACGCGAAAATTAAGCAGGAAACTATCCGTAATGGGATATAATTTTCCTACTCGCTCCACCTCGATTGGGTTACGGTAATTTGCTAATTCGCTCATGGAGTACCGCTGTTACTGAACTCTAAATGGCGTTGCTAAATGTGTCCTTTCGGGAAATATAATTCACTCGCTCATAATTAGTAGGACTGGAACACGTATTGAAGTATCAGTCTTGAATTAATTGCAAGCCGGCTATTACATTTCCCGGCCCGATGCTGGACAAATTAAAGCAGGCCGAACAAATACGAAGAATGATGGTAAAATGTGTTCTTCATCATGCCCTTCATCTATCCACTTTGATATTTTGCACACGTGGGTCACTTCGGCAGATGTGACCTTTTCAGATGAATTTTCTTCTTTTCAATATGACATTGTGCCTCTTCCTATAAAATTAAAAGCTGGACGCCAATGAGGAAGTTATTGCATCGATCATTTTATAATTTGATAATATTCGTTTCTTTGGACTGTCAATCAAAAAGCAATAAATATTATTATTAGAGAAATGGTGGGAAAATTTTCTTTTTTTGTGCTCGTATGATATAAAATTAGGTGACATAAACTATAGAGTCTATTTACCTTCTCTTTCATTAGTCACTTATCCACTATGAAACACATTAATTGAAGGTACAGTTCGACTAAGGACAGCAACTATAAAAAGTAGTCCTTCTGGTCTGAAACGGGGACTGCATTGAATCGTGCTTGCAGAAATTAAATATTCGAAGAAATAGTATCCATACTTAATAACCGTTTCTGTAAAGTATAGGTTGTGTAGTAAGTAGCTGGTAGATATTTCCCCAGTTAGGATGGGTGTATATGTTGTAGTAATGGTAGAATGTTCACTAGTATGCTTCGAATATCACTTTTTTCATTGGATCTCCGATGGCTTCTCTAGAAATCACAGAGAACCGGCTTCGAAACGTACTGCAAGCATAATTTTTTTCAAATTTTTAAAACACCCTACTAGTTTTTCCTTCCTTCTTGGAATTCCATAAAGCCTTTTTGGCGTCTAATCGTTCATCAAAACCGTAAAATATGTCTTTTGGACCCCTTAATGTTACAATTCAAGACTTTACTCACGGCGGTGGAGTTGTAATGATGATTAAGTTGTGTAGACTCACCATATGTCTTTAATGTGTGATGATTTTTCAGACTATAGTCGCTTACTTTCAATCAGAGGAGGCGAATAGTCTCCTGCATATCTCCGAGAAATCTTATAGCAATGGGTTAAATCTCATGGTTGTAGTGGGAGTTGCATGCTCAAAACGCCTAAAAGTTTGGAATGTCGGAGTGGCAATAAAGATCAACCTCCCGAAATTTCTTTTAACGTCGTGTTTCTAGGGTGTTTAACCTTGCATTTTCGATAGGCCATCAAATAGCCGAAGGATAAAGTATTTTCTGCTGCCCCTAAATATCTACGAACCATTGAAAATCTCGAAATCCTCAGTAATTAATATTGAATTTTTTGAACAGCCAAATTTAAGTGAATCGTTTTTTTGTCATTAACACGTTGCGTACCGGGGTATTAAAATTCCTAGGAACGCCGATTTGGAAATATGTGCCTATTAGGGCGTAATGCATTTGGTTTAAACATGGTTAAAAAGCTAATGTTTAGAATATAACTTTACCCAATCAAACGCTATGATGCATCAATTCATTATGAACAACGAACAACAACCGAAAACGTACTAATGAATACGTATTGTACGCTTTAAAATTGTTTAGGTTGACGCTCCTAAATGACGAGAACCTTCGTCATCCGTCCGGATCGTTCGGGAATAAAATTGACGAGAATTCTCGCCATCCGTAAGCAACGTGTTGAGGCTGGGAGTAATAAAACTTAACATGCAAAGGCGGCCTAAATTTATGACAGTTGTGGACTTCAAAAAGAAAAATGCATGAAATGGCGCATGAACGAGGAATGCCTACGTTTGTTGCAAGCAATGAAGTATCTAATTTCAGAAGTTATGCGGTTAATTGAATTTGCTTTGAGTCTGCAAATTGGCTATGTGATTTGAAGTCTTGGACATCGAATTAATTATGGAATCAGGCAATAAAAGTACTTATTGGGAAGCTCGTAAATTTCAGTCCAAGCTATTAATTTTTTTTATTCCATCTATTGTATTTCTAATCTTTAGGGCCTAAATAAATCCTCTCTTGATTAACGAAATACGCGGTATGATTTCTTTTATTGAATCTTTTTGGTAGGATTCTTTAATTAAGTCCCTTTCTGGTTATGATTTTCTATTTCATCTAAACTTATGCAATTCAGACTGGAATATTTTAACGATTGAAAATATACTTATCCATTTTACCTGAGAAATATCTCGTGATCCCTATAGCTTAATATTCTGTCCTCTTATGCATTTAAGTATACCGAGACTAGCCACGGTGATAACTTTTACGGGAGTCACCCGCAATGCACAATTGTGCGAAAAATCCACAGAGAAAAAATCATTCGCCTCATCATCCCGGTCAAGGCGAATGATTTTTTCTCTGTGGATTTTTCGCACAATTCTGTCCTCTATTCATTGATGTGACTCTTGGATGTAAAGTCAAAGACATCATTGATTCTGCTACACTATAAAATGCACATTTCTTGATTTTGAAAGTGTCTATTAATCTGTTTTGAAAGACTCACACATATTTTCTATAATATGTTTTTGACCGCACACATTCAGTTTTTGCACGTTTCAATTTCCGTTCACGTTGGTGGGTCTCACTGCTAAAGTGAATTTTGTTCCATAGGGCATGGGAATAAAACCAATAATTTATATTAACTGTTTAACATTCCTATAATCGGCGTTGTTTCTTTGGCATTTTCGAGTGATACAAATGCCGGGCATTGACCAGACACTGGCTCGCTTGATATTTCTACTAAGCACAGCCACTTGTATATGTAATGACTTCTATTTGTAGTTTTAAATATTTCAATGATTAATGGAAGAATAACTTCGTTGGGCAATCGATAGTCAACGCAGTAACTGATTCTTGATTTTTATCTGTTAAGTAATCTCTTAGTATTTGTGTTTCTTTTCCTCGTATTATTATTTCTGAATGTTGTGGCGTTCTGGTACCACTCTCTCTGATATCATGGTGCGTTTCTCCTTTATGATTACTAATAGGATATCAGGTCTCTTATGAAGTATTCTTTTATTTGTACGTACTGCGTTGTCACAAAGGTTTCATTATATCGTCCCATAGTTGATATAAAGATTAGGTATGTTTCATATACTCCTACTTTTATCATTATTACTAGTGCTAAATGCGAATTTTTTCTAGCCTTAAAAATTGCCTCAAGGCTTTAACTAATCTTTTCAGGGTTTGTTTGCGGAACTATTTCCATTTTAAAGCACGCTATGCGCGGTTGAGGAATAAGTCTGAGTCAAATGTTTGTTTTCCCCACGGTCGATTGATCCCACAAATTACTGTAGAGAGTTATCGGAAAGCCTCATCTCTTCTTTGCAGAGTGCTTTCAACTCGCGGCGTCCGAATCGATTCCACGTTTCGGGGTGGTTTTAATCGAGTTCCACTGATGAGCTCGCCGATATTCTTTTGATAAACCCCTTCCCCACCCTCTCTCCCCTCGGCCCCCTTCAGTGGACGAATTTGAGCATGGACAGAGATGCTTGGATCGGACTCTGTGGCTTGGCATTAGACGAAAGGATCAAAGAAGTGTTCCCGATGAAAATGCTGGTTTAGTCCAGAGAAGAGTTAAAATTTTTACAACGCCCACTCCCATTCCTTGTATTTTCCGGCCGGCTGACTATTATCTTTTTATTCTAATAGCATATAACTGCCTCCATAATCGCCTAGATGGAGCTAGAATGGACTCGATTTTTTTTCGCCCATTTTTTTAAATTGACTTTTGTGTAGCGTAAAGTAAAGCATTTTTTTATTCCGCGGACATTTAATGTTCCTCATTCACGAATTATAAATCGCCTCTGCCTGACAATAATTTTAATTACGGACAATATATAAACAAAAACTGTATGTTTACCTTCAAATAGTCTTCCTTGTTACAATACAAGGTGCTTAGTAGCCTAAATAACTTTAATTTACTGAAAATGCTAATTTATATTTATGACAATAATTAAAACTAAGAATATACTGAGTCAAAATTTCAAAATTATCATGCAGGAAAATGTTGAGACTACCCGCACCTAAAAAATTTCGAGTTGTTCGCGTTGGTTGTAACCGGGTAATGTGTACAATAGGCTGATGAATTGGAGATGATGCTTTCCCTGAAAAGGCCAGTGGTGGAATGGATAATTCCTGTTCCTTTGGGACGCTACACGGATAGCGTACTTTCACGATTCAAATATCTGAGTATATTGGAATGGACAATAATTTGACGTCACGCTCTCAAATGTCGTCCGCGGCCCGGAGTTACTCGTTTATAGGTTAAAGGTCGGGTATAATTGTTCGTTGACACGTCGAAATAATTATTCGAGTGACATGCAATTGCTACGTCACACATACTAGTGATCGTAGAAATTTGCAAAATAGATTCCAAGGTTATAAATTAACTTAGTTTTTCCCAAAATCCAAGCTCTAATTTGGAGTTCGCTGTTAACTCTTAGTGAGCCTTCACTCTGATACCACGCGTTGTTCATTGTGGAGGGTAGGAGTGTTGAAAATCAATGTATTGTAATGCCAGTAGCGGAATAGGAATGGCGGGTAAAAGCGGTGGTTGAATATTTACATAGTGAATGAGCATAATTATGCGTATTACCATGCTTTCCTGCTGTACTTTATGATTAGCAGCGGATATTTCAGCCATCGAAAGGAAAAGGAAACAGCACATGAAGGGACATGAAATATTGCGAGCCAAGGCGGTGCGTGTAAGATGGAATCAATAGGATTCAAATTGGTGCAATCAACGTCATAAAATGCAGAAAGTTGAAGCTAAGAATAAACGATAATGATGGGATTCAAGCATGTATATATTGGAAACAATGAAATATGTGCTATAAATTAGGGTGAAGAATAGTGTTAAAGTCAGTGAATTAAGCTGAAGTGTGGAAAAGTTACCTATTAATTAATCATATGTTGAATGCATATCAAATCAGGAAGAAAATTTATACTACCGTAAAAATTATCATTTAATTCACTACGTTCCGTGTTAGTCCTGAAAGACTTTTTAAGGTGGCAGGGAATGATTAAAAAAATTGTTTTATAATTAAAGGGCTGTAGGTATTGACTAAGATTGGAATAGAGTTGCTTGTAGGATAGAACTGCCAATTGATACCATTCGGTTTATCTTCGTCCGCAGACGAAAAACTGCTTAAATTGAATTATTGTCAAAGAATATTGTTTTACTGAAAATTTCCATGGTAAGTACTTGCTTGAAATAGCCTTAAATTTATTTTAATCCATTCTCCATGCCTTTTAATCTTAACTTTTTCAGAAAATTACCAGGACTTGACATTGAGATAGTGTGACCACTACACCTAAAGAGGCACTTATGTATTTATTATATTTTAGGAAAAAAAGGTCGTACTAAAAAGAAGTGTTAACCTGTTTACATAAGTAATGCCTAAGTTTGGAAAGGTGCTGAACTGAAAGATTGAAATTGACTTTCTCGGAATCGCAATTAGACATTAATCCTAAAATTGAGGAGAAAATTCAATCAAATCACAAAAACATTATGATGAAGGAAAAATATTTTTTTGCGCAATTCATGCGCTAATTTTCACTGAGAGGGTGAAGATAGTACTGGTGTTGGTAACGATTTTTTTATTTTGCTGAGGTAGTTTTCCATTGAGCGGACTTGAAATGCTGGGTAACTGAATCAGCATCTCACTTGGAAGCTCTTTTCGGGGTGTCTTAATGCAATTGGGGCAAATTATATCGTTGCAACAGTTGGCCGTTTATACTACTCAAGCAGATGAGCTTTTTCCTTTATCTGGCTGCGTGAACGCTCTACAAATACGTGCAGAATCCCTGGGTAATTCAGTAATTTTAGTTTTCTGCATTGCGTGGAAAAAATATAGAGTCATATGTATTCCAAGTCTAAGCAGTATTTAAGAGACGTCTGTTTTTGAATAAGACAGTATATGTATATTATTAAGTAAAGGCCGGCCAAAATCGTAAAATATTTACGTAAGATTTTTCAATTCATTTTTACTTATCCATATCCCTTACCTTTCAATTCACGAAAAAATTCTTAGTAAGCTTCTTCTAAGTTGGATTTAATTTTTAATATATATTCCACCCAATAATTATGGGTAAAATACTGTAACGTCAGACGTTTTATTTGTTCCAAGTCCTCTGTATTTTCTTAAAGATACATTTGTTATTACCGTACTACTTCGGGCAACTTTCCTTTTCTTCTATCTCCTCAATAATCACCACTCCCCCCCCATAAATAACTCCAAAATTTGTTAACAATACATCTTTCAATTATCTCGTGTTTTTTGACAAACTGGGAGTCTATGCGCCAGTCATAAATAGCACCGATATTAGTTGCTTCGAATATGGTTTGCATGTTGCTTTTTCTGTTTCCTATGATTCCCTAACAAACTCGCAATTGTACTGACAGCCTGCCGAATAAACAGAAGCCTCCATCAGTGGCGTGGAATCATAATTCGTTTTGATATCGATCCTGTTTAGTTCGGTACGGAGTCGGAGCCATTGCTAAGTTAATATTCTTCCCGGGGAATTTAGTGCAGCAGTAAACCCAGACTTCATGCAAATCTTTTATGACAACCAATCGTGTTTGGGATTGGATTATTTTATTACCATCCTAAAAATATTTGGCCTTTACCGCCAAGCCTTGGGAAAAAAACTGAATTGACTGGTATGTCCGTCAGGATCAAAATCAGGCATACAAATCTTTTAAATTCTTTGGCCTTGGAAAACTTAATACTATTTTGACAATATATTTACGTTGATGTATAGTGGTATTATATTTTTATAATATGTGCTATGTTAAAATCTTTCGTTTGTCAAAGTAAAAAATATGTTAAGTAAAAAATAGCACTTCAGAAATTCTATTGTTAACATTTGGAAGTATTTAGAAATGTTAAAACAGGGAGTATACCACATATCATCAGTTTTAGAAATGTCGAATGTTTTATATTATTGCCTACGTATTGGATGTTAATATTTCAAATTGTGTACAACCCGACGGTTTGCGTATAATTGCCTAATGATTTTAGTATTCAGTGTTCTATGGTTCAATTACAATTATTGCTGAAGCAATTCATCACCCGTATGAGTTAATCGTTTCATACAATGACCTCATTTCTCATCACTTTGGAATGGATGTACACCCTTGACCTCCCAGGTTTTGATGAGAATTTATGCAAATGTTCATCTTCATGAATGAAAATTTATTTGAAGAATGTGCCTTGCCATTGCCGTTTTATTACATTTCTAGTATAATATATTAATATATATTTATACTCTTAATTCTTATAAGCTCCCTGTCATGTGATGTACTGTTAATTATACTATATGCAAATATTGGGAAGTTGCCCTTGCCATTAAAAAGAAAAATCACCAGATACTCACCCCCTTGTTGTTAGTTAAGTAATGTGAGATCTTCAAATAAATGTAAACCATCAATTCGAGTGTTAGTTACGGCCCTGTACTATAATCGCTAGGCGGTCTTCAATAGCTATTCAACCATCTTCTTCAACAGAACCCAATTTTTTAATTATAAAAACACAGATAATATGTATTTTAACATTGTTCTCACATGATAAACTTCATGTCTAACACTCTTAATGATAAATATTTACATAATGACGAAAATTCGGAACATTATTTTTTCGGATAATTTCGGAGCATTCGGAAATCGTTTATTTGTAAGTGTCCATGTAATAATAATGAGTTGTTTAATATAGATCTAAATTATCACACTTAAGAGAGGTTTAAGTTAATTAAAGGCGATGATTATGAATTTATCTGAATTCACAAACTATTTTTACGGATTAAAAGTGAAAAAAATAACTTAATGTCAGCTTAGTTATGCATAGTCTTCTCAGCGTTCGTTGACTAGTGATCTTTCAAAGTAGGTCTAAGGTAAGTACGGCAATGTCACCATGGGAAACTCGTGATGACGTCGTCTTCCCTCGAGACACTTTTTTTGTCGATCGAGTGAAGAGGAACGCAGCGTCGACGACGGGTTACGAGTGTTTGAAAGCGGCGGGAAAATGGGACGAACAACCAAGCAACCAACCATCCTCCTTGTGCAGGGGTAGAGAGGTCTCTTTAGACTCACTGGTTGGCAGTGGAGGGTTTACACATGGCGAGATTGCGATCGAGAATTAAACCAAGGAAGAGAAGGCTTTGAGACGCAAGACGCAGATAAAAGGAGTGCAGAGGGTAGAAGTGAGATGGGCGGTTTTATAAGGGTTACACTGAAGAGACTCTTTGGCGAGAAGAGAAGGAATGAAGGACGAAAGAGAGACAGATAAAGATGAGGGTGAGCATGGAGATCGACCGTGGGGCACATGGCGAACTTGAATGCGGGATGAAAATTTATTTGTCCCACTAAAGAATATAGAAAAGATAAATTTGTCGCAATCCACCCAAGAATTATAAATGTTCGTAAATGTACAGGTAGATGAATTATGTTTTCCACTTAAAGGAGGTATGTATCAGCGATTAATATGTATTAATAAATGTTTCAGACTTTTGTTACCAAAAATAAAATTAAAAAATTAGTTTATTTTAACAATTAACTAACTCATGATAGCTGGAGCATAATTTTACTAAAATAAAATAAATATGGCTTAGTTGTGGATGTCAATATAAAAGTAAAGATCTTCGTAAAAAGAGAAAAATGATGCTGAACAACTGAAGAATTTCGTAAATTAGGAAATGGTGATGATTATAAAGAAGGCTACGTGGCAATGTTTTTAAGTGGCAAAAATCAAAGTGAAAGAGCGGAGATAATCTATTAAATGCGTGAAGTTAGGCGAATCGATATTGGGAAAATATTTTCATTTAAATTGGGAACGTGTTTGCTCATCAATGACATATTTATTTTTTTTTAGACACATAAAATCAACTTGGTGAGACGATAGTGAGATAAAATGCGTATTGTAGATGGTGGATAGGGCAGAAGTGAGATTGGATTTTTATTAGGGTTACACTTAAGAAGCCCTTTGGCATCGGGAAATGGAATGGAGGGTGAAGGAGAGAAAGATAAGGAAGAAGAAGAGCTTGGGACTCGAGTGTGGAGTAGATTGCGAGCCTAAATGCGAGAAAAATGTCTTTTGCCGATATAAGTATTGGTTCATTTTTCATTGGTTCGTTCGGCACCTGATGGTAATTCTAATTCTAATTACACAATGAGGAAATGCTTTGAGAGACTAAAATTGAATGAAAATAAACATATATAAAAATTATTTATTTGAGTGAATTTCGGTAAACTGCTAGTGGAAATACACTTTATTGTGAACAGAGAGCATTTTATGAAACACAGTAGCACTAGTGTAAAGTAGTAAGGGGTCATTGCTATGAAAAAATTACAGCAGGCTGAAAAGATCAACTTGAAGTGGACGAGCTGACATTCAAAATAATAAATGTTTTTTAATATCGGTATCAATTAAAGAAAGTGTTTATTTGCCACACTCAAAAGCTGGCAACGGATTAAGATACGGATAAAATGGATCTCTTCCTTTTTTTTTCAAAAACTGTCGTAATCTACAGAGTAAAGAAATACGAGCATGTGAACAAGACCATTTTCAGTAGGATTTCGAGATGTCGTCAAGTTATCTTGGAAAGGTCTTACACCACCGATTTATCGTCGCGATTATCTCGACATGTAAGTGACGTGTCGAGAACCTGTTATTAAAAGGCCTCTTTATTTTTTTAATCCCCGTCACAAACTACGGTAAAAAAGGAGCTAGTGGACGATCCCGATACATTTATTAAAATCGATCGTTGGCATATTTTTTCCTTAATTCTCCACCACTCCTCTTAAAGATTTGCCTCAAAAGGACAGTTTCTCGACAACAACATCTCGGAGTGGGGTTGTTAATGGACGGATTGAAAAAGCAGGGGGTTTTGCCGGCTAGACAGCAAGGAGGCTAAGGTAAAAATGTTTCTGTGCGAGGGAGGGGAAAGTGCAAACCCTGGAAATGAAGCTGAGATAGAGAGAGAAAGACGGAGGGTGAGGTTGGGTGCTGGAATTGCTGAAAGAAGAGATCGTCTCCTTGATAACGCGAGATCACTCTGGCTTTCGAGAAGAGGAGTGGTTCTTCCCTTGCTTCCCTTCAGAGGCGACCCCCTGCTTTCCCCTCGCGCCCTCTCTATATGTCGCTGAATACACCTCGGAAGAAAGGGAAAATCATTATTTGAAGAGGGACGTGATGGGAGAGTGAAATAAAGGGAAAAAATGACAGGGCAGTAAAAAAATGAAACACCCATTCCACCTCCACTTTCCTGGAAGAATTCTAAAGGCCCACCAAAAAAAATCTTGAAAAATGAAGTTGGAGTAGTTAAACTTTCTTTGTTTTTTTTGCAAATGGAGCATTCGGAACTATTATCTTTCGTACTGTCAAAAAAATTAAGTGCGTGAGAATTTGTATTTATATACTAAACTATGTAGTGGAGACTTTAAGGGGCCCTCGAAGGGCTCTGGAATAAGTATAAAATATCTTAAAAAGGCTTGAAAAAAAAAAATTGAGTAGTTATTTTTTTACGAATGGGACATTCTAAACTTTTTTTGCTATCCGAACTAATGCGTGAGAATTTGAATTGGTGATGTAGTAATCTAAGTTGTGGGAATATAAGGCACTGGGACGTTTAGGGGCTTTGTAAGGGCCATGGAAGAAGTGTAAAAGCTCCAAAATAAATCCTTAAGAAACAAAATTTGAGGGGGCAAACTTCTCTTTGATTTTACAAATGGTGTATTAGAAACAAGTATCTTTCGAAGAGTCAGAACTAAGTGCATGAGAATTTGAAGTATCTATGTAGTAATCTAGGTGCTGAGAATATAAGGCCCTGGAACGTTCAAGGGCCTTCTGATCGCCCTGGGAGAAGTGTAAAAGCTTCAAAAAAAGTCTTGAATGATAATGTCTATAAATGTATTTGTAAACAATAAATGGTCTCGTAACTTTAATAACGCAAGCTAATTGAAAAATATATGAAATTATTTAAATCCGTTAATGATATATCGTAATTGGACTAATCGTAACAATATAAAACATCATTACACATAAACAACATAATAAATGAGAAAGTAAATTCCAACAATTGCACATTTGGTTTTTAGTGATTTGTATAAAGTATGCTAAACTCACGATGAAAACTTTGAGCGGATATTGAATTTTACATGTGTTGCGCTGCCTTCCGATGAAGCTAAAATGTTGGAAAATACAACCTCTACCCCTATATTTCGTGGTGAGTAATCATATTACCGATATGATGTATATTTGGACGGTGAGTTATGGCTATTTTGTGAATGTTTCGTATTGACGGCAAGCTTCGACGGATTTACCCCCTGAGATAGAATTATCGGCACTGAATTTTCCCTTCAATTGTGTTGCATCAGCCTCACCTTGGGAATATTCAAATTAGTCATCCCCTCTCATGAATCCAGCGGATAGAGATAAATGCTTCTTGTATTGATAAACAACATTTGAAATTGATTTAGAGCTTTGCAGTGAATCATGTTCGGAGTGTAAACGTCACAGCTGTTGAGCTTAGCATGAAATTACATGAATGAATGCACTAAAATGCTTGTTCTGGAGAATGTTAATCATCAAATTTGAGCGTTTCAGATAAATTCGTGATATTCTTTTGGCCCTTTTGTTTGTTTTCACGAAGACTTCGGACTCATTTCTAGAACGCTGTTATTTATTAAATTTTCTAAATATTTGCGATTGATTTAATTCGAGATTCTTAAGAATTTTCATTTATTTGTGTTTAAACCGATGCCATTGTTATCAAATTGAAGACTGGCCGATTGCTTGATTGGTAATATTGTGGCCAATACTTCCATTTTGAGTATTGCGTGAGATATTTCATGTGAATAGCAATTTTATTGTTCCCTCTGCCTTTCATGTTCTGCTAAAGTTCTTTACGTATTGTTCAGTATCTAACATCGTTAAGTTAAGTAAGGTAACTGAGTTTTAATAGCTATTAAATTTTAGTATAGCCTCACCTATATCAAAATGGCCCAGACTCGTGCCTCAAAATGTGGATTAGGGGAAAATCGAACTTTGGATGGAATATTGGGAACTAACATTCTAGTTTGTGTGATTTGAAAACATATAAAAAATCTCAAAATGGGTGAGATTTCCCAGTCATGTCGTTAATATTCGGTAAATGCTATCGTTGAATTAAGCCGAAAGATTAATTGTTTCAGGCAAAAATAATCGCATATTTTCATCCAACGTCATTTACTTAATGTCCTAAAAAATTCATAGTATTAAATTCAATGTCGAAAAGGCTGGATATCCCAACAAAAACCGTTTTTAACTTAAGGCTGGAAGGCGATACTTGGTGGAACTTGGTGACTGAAAACATAATGAAGACACACTTTTGTATGTTCTACAGGAGTTTTAATTACCGACCCAGGTTTAAACAGTGCACTATGTCATTATCAAGGTGTACTGACATAGTGTACTGTCGAAACCTGGGTCGGTAATTAAAACTCCTGTGGAACATACAAAAGTGTGTCTTCATTATGTTTCCAAAAACCGTTTTCATGGTAACTGCAAAGTGGATCCAAAGAAGTGTTTGCATTGCCGTAGCTCAAAATTAAGGACTGGTGACCCCATGTTTATAGGACAGAAAAATGCTTTGAATTGTCTCCCCTACCACCCCTAAAATATTGCAGATTCCTCCTGAAACGCCCTGTATCTATGAAGTCGGTAGCATGCCACTTATACACGGAAAACTTACCCACATTATCCGGTACTGTGCTGGCCGGACTTCTGCCTCTTAAGGATTAGAAATCTCATCTAACACCGCTCGGACTATCTCCCAACTCCCACTTGGGTACAAATTGTTCTAAACCCCACCTTCTCCGACCCCTCTGAACTTCCTCACCTAGCAACCTCTATCCTCCACCCTCAAAACCCGGAGTCCAAGTCAATTTCACGCCTCTAAACTCCCGCCATAAATGCCTGGACCAACATCTTCTCCATGACCTCCAACGTTCCTGGCCTACCAACTCAGAAACCTTCGCCCCATAACCCAAAGGTATCCACACCAACAATTCCCAAGCCCCTTTGCCCCTAAGTCGAGAGCGCCCCAACAGATTCCTGCGGAAACCGGATCTGTATTTATAACGATAATTCATTTCCCTCCCTTCCCGTTAGCGTGCAGAATTAGAGGATGAGCTTATACTTTTTTTTTCAGTTCCGCAACGTATTGCGGCTTAAATAATTTACGAAGGAAACACCTAAAGAGGGATAATACCCTCTTAAAATTTTCAACTTCGGCTTCCCGCATTAACGCTGGTTTATTTCTGTATCTTGCCAGTTTTCACGCTCCAGGTTATTTTTGTTGTGGTTATCAAATTAACGATGACTTGGATACGATTTTTCATGCTTGAGTGAGCTTATCGTCTTGATATTATTTTCAAAAAATACATTTTGATGAATTTTTTATGACCAAGAAGTAAAGAATATGTTAAGTAACGCTTGCCCTATGTCCAACCGATGTTGTAGTAAAATAGAAATACCATGTGTATCAAAGGTAATATTATTTAACTGTGAATATGCACTCAGTCATGTACAAAACCAAACTGTTCATGGCCAATTTTTCGATACGCTACTTTAAATATTGACGTACGCCAAGTTTTGTATTTGTGGATGTGATATGATTGCGTGTGATATCCAATCCATCAGCTTTAACTCTCCATATCGTTCGGTAATGTTATTTGACCGATGATGATTGAATGCTGCTGAAAAAGTTATATTCGCGAATTTTGCTGCTCGTGAATTATAATGATGTTATATTTTGCGTGATTGTTTATTATTACAGGTAATTTCAACACTGAGATTGGATAGCGGTGAACACGTGAATTGAAGCCTCTGAATGTATTTTCTTCGGTACCTATATCGTTGATGGTGGAGTTGAAAAAAATTAGTTTTTGCTTGCAGTCATGAATAATTCTTACCTTTCACAGGCAATGGAACAGATCCAAAAACGCTCGAGGATATAGTAAGGTTTTTTAGTAATATCTTAGATCTTAGTAGATTTAGAGAGAGTGATCATGCAAGAAGCTACATACTTGTCCATTATCAGTTTCACCAAGCTATTATTGTAATTATAGAAGTTTATTATTTTTTACACTATTGTTATAGCTAGTTTAATGAAAAAATTTCGTATTTCGTTTTCAGCGTGTTACCCATCGGTTGTAAAGCTTGTGAATCTTATTAACTAATCGATAAATCTTTTTGCCTCGCCTCATTGTTACGATTATTGAATCCACTGTAAAAAATGCGTGGATTTTTTTATCAATATTTTTGTGCTAAATGTGACCATTTCGAGGGAAATTTTGTACAGAAATGCATCAGAACGAGACCGTTACGATGTTGCACTGGTCGTACTGAGGAAGTTCCGTAACATTTCTAAACTTTTTCATATTATTAGCTTATCAATAACTCATAACGTGCCTCAATGGAGTAATGAAAAACATTTTAGTTTTTCGTGCTAAGCGTGTAGCCTATGAGTGGCAAAACGTGTTCATCTTTTTAAGTAACCAATACATCTTTTTGCCTCACCTCATTCTTACTTATTTTGAATTCAGTTTAAAAAACGCATGGATTTTTTTAGCGATCATTGTATGCAAAAGGTGACTATCTCGTGGGAAATTTTGAACAGAAATGCATCAGAACGTGACCGTTACGATGTTGCACAGGCCATACCGAGAAAGTCCCGTAACCTTTATAAACTTGTTCATCTTATTACCTTATCAATAACTCATTTCATGCCTTAATGGAGTAATGAAAAATAATTTAGTTTTTCGTGTTAAGCGTGTAGCCATTGAGTGGAAAAACGTGTTCATCTTATTAACTAACCAATAAATCTTTTTGTCTCACCTCATTCTTACGTATTTTGAATTCAGTATAAAAAACGCATGGATTTTTTTAGCAATCACTGTATGCAAAATGTGAATATCTCGTGGGAAATTTTGTGCAGAAATGCATCAGAACGTGACCGTTACGATGGTCCACGGGCCATATCGAGGAAGTTCCGAAACATTTCATTCCATTCAGCTTTTCTTCCGCTGCGATTTCAAGAGGTTTCACGCCCGTCCTTCAATGGGTACACGCGTCATTAATGTTTACATGGGCCCTTATGCACTCGAGATATCCCATTGGCTCGAACCCATCGACATTATCCCGAACAATCAGAGCTCTTAAGCGCCGTAATCGGCCCTTTGAGAATTTCGATGGGGTGTTGCCAAACGTGACCCAGATCGTCGGATGCGTTTTTCCGTGCTCGAACCATTAAAATTCGTGTTCTCCGTCCGTGAACCGGTGCAATTCCCAGTCACTCCGGCCCGGTAGCATACGCAGTCGTCGGCTGGTATTACGACGGGTGATCAAAAGTTTCCGAACCAGGCCATAAAACGCCACCTTCCCTATCCCCTTGGGCGATAGTTCGCACCTTTATTTCGCGACGGTGGATGACGTTGAAGTTGGGCTTGTCGCATTAGGGCCGCCTTTATACTGCATCGTTTTTATCACGGACGTATCTGGCGGACACGCGTGATTAAATAAGGTCGTATTCCCCGCGATCCAGTGCAGTTATCTTCGAACGTTAAGAAAGGAAACGTGTCCTGATGGTAAGTTTTACTTTTTCTAAGTTTCCTGGCCGGAGTATCCGTCCAAAATTGAACTGTGGACGTAATTTTGAAGACGGAGTCATGACAGTGGCATTAAGGAAGTTTAACTCCTAATCTCTTCTGTTATTAGTCACGTAACGTATGGTGCATCTTCCAGAAATAATACAATTCTCACTTCATTGTGAATATGAGCAGTTTTTTTTTAATTCTCTCGTTGAGATTTTAGCTTTCCCAGTTTTTCCTTCAAATCTGGAAAGCATCGGAAAGATTATTTTGAAGTTTTTTGCGAAGTATCCATTTAAAGTTTTTATTATAATCGCAATTCCTAGCTATTCAGGCCATATATATCTAACTACGATCTATGAGTTTTGAGATTATATTTTCATATGCAAAATATTACTTTTGTTTCCCCTAGTACTATTTTTGTCACTATGGAGAATAATATTGGGTCTTGGAGACAAGAGTGTTGATTTCAATTCCCACATTTGAGGGTCTATAGTGCTTCTGGCAATCTAATTCATAGCTGGTAAGCGTATGTAATAATCAGGTAGATCCCTTCGTTGGAAAATTGATATTTATAGTGAAAAGAAATTCGCTTTGAGTGTTAAAGTTTTGAAAAGTGGAAAATATATTAATAATATGCAATAGTAACATACTTTATCTTTCCCGGAACATAAAAATTAAGGAAACTCTATCATAGAGGCGTTCTTTAAAAAACCAGTCAGTTCGTAACCACGTAGGGGATCGAATAACTTTTATGTACGATATCTATATTAAAAATTGATACATTTAATAGAGCGTAGCTTACTGGGAAGAATATTTTCCTGTAATAAGTCAGAGTACCCTGTTATACTGTGAATTCATTCAGTTTCTCATTTCATTAATGTCCGTATGGCAGTTATGATAATTCAAGAAGTGAAACGAAAGACTGGCTTTTGTGTTTCGTTGTCTGTCATTCATTTAATGCAATAGATCTGAAGTGCATCGTAGGAGAGCAATGAGTACATCTTGATAAATGTGGGTTGTGAAATGCCGATTACCATATTCATGAGGCAGCTGATGCATTACATTTCAGAGCTGTAATCATGGTGCGAGGTCAAAGAATTCTAGTAGTTGGACTCCGCATTTATAAGCATTGGATTCTTATCGAGAAAACTTGGTCTTCGTTGAAGATCCTACCGAAGAGGTGACGAAAATCGTTGTCAAGAGGCACTTGAAGTTTATATTACCTGTGAATGCGTTGTGGAACGAAATGATGTCATCTAACTGCATTCATTGCTCAGCACAAGGCGGCAAGGAGCATAGAATTTCCAAGACTACGTCCTTCAACTCTGATAATGCCGAAACTTTTGCATTCTCAGGTTATAACGACTTCAAATCAATCTTTCCTATGCCATCTCTGTACAGTGATAACTACAGCCCTGTGATAAACGAAATTTATATCTTGAATCCCACTTATTGCTCACATTGTCATAAATTATTTTCTAATGAATAAACCTAAATGTATATTGATTTCAATGTCTATATTTTCGGGAATAATATCCTGGGTTGAAGTTATTATGAATTCCTTTGACTGAAGTTATGTAGATGTAGAAGAAAAACTATGTTTTTGTGTAAGTATCATTTATCGGTATTAGATTGAAACTGTTCCACTAACCAAGTCTTATTGTAATAATTTTATCGTTGTTAATTTTTTATTAGTTATCATATTCTCATTACGCCTCTTCAACTACTTCTGGCCCTGTGATTTCGCTAATTACCTAAAAATATAACTCATTAATTTCCAGCGATTGTAAAATTCGTATAGCTCGGAGCTACTCAATGCAGTTAGAGCGCTGTGTAACCATTTGCACAGTAAAAGAATGGAAACCGTTACAAATATTTCTCACAAGAAACAAGTGAAAGTAAAAATTTACTTTTACGTTCCAAGTTAACAATGATCGTCCGGGAGTCGTACACCTTCTAGGTCGACTCCAGAATGAAGACTTGCAAATTGAACGGGCATGCCACAGAAAGAAAATTTTTTGTTCTCGCGGTCATTGTAATAATCACTCGCTTTTCACCATATTTTGATATTGAGGACACTGCCAAACGAGGTTAATGTGATTAAAATGTTTTTATCCCTTCCCATTGTAAATTTTTGGGGAATTGAAGATCGGGAAAATGAGAATATAATGGCAGACCAATCCTCCAATTCTCTCTCGCAGAAAAAAGTCTGGACGGGGAATTACGGGAAGAGAGATTTATGGATTCCGCAGCAGGTCATGTTCTTGGGAATGAGGAGTGGCTCTGGATTTGGTTTGTAGCCGCCTAGATCTTGAATTCCGTGCGATGACTGAATATTTTACGTGACGATTGAGAATATGGTTCGGACGGGCATTTCCTTTCTCTATCGTTTCACTCGGTATATAGTTGCTTGTATCGGCGGTTGTAACTTACCATACTTATAGAATTTTAGTTGTAATGTGCTTAGTAATTTGAAATAGCCCACGAACATTTTTGTGCATCACAAAGAACAACATGAAAATTATAGCTAAGTATGCAGTAATGGGCAATGGTTTTCGGGAAATGGATCCTTATTTTTGTGCAGAGAATACATATCATCATTATTAATTATATTTGTGTAGATAAATATGTTGCAATTTTCATTAATGTTAATGCAATGGGTACGATTAGATTTGTGTCTAAAATGTACTTTTGGCACGCGGTCTTGGATACTAAATTCAGCGTATCAAAACATTTTCCATTTTAACATTAATTTTCAAAATTTATGAATTTTTCTATTCGTCGATGTCGACTCTATCCAAATAGTGGTACAAGAAGTAAAGTTAACGAGGCAGAATGAAGCAGTTGTACTTTTTTGACGGCATTTAAATATTTTAGTCTGGACGGAATGAAAATTAGTTGTATAACTCGACGAGAGGCATTTCAATGCAAACGTGGCAATTAGTAAACGCGCATAAAATTTCGTTCTTTTTCGACAGGTTTTCTTTTTTAATGAAACTCTTCATGGAATTACAAAACTAATTCTGAAAAAATCTCTTTTATTAATTTGCTAATTTATTAAAATTTTTCATGTTGTGTGCTCGACGTTCTTGGATTTCGGGCTTGTCTCATTTTTAAATTTAGCTTTTATCCAAGCATTGGGAATATCATTATCCAAGAGCTATATAATAATTATTTCGGTTCTATGAAATATTGCATTTTTATCATTTTACTTTCTCAATGCTATTCTTGTTTATTTTCGCACTTCCGTCTTTACTTCATGTCTTTCATATCGAACAACGAGTTTTTTCTCAAACGACGAAGACGAGTTAATCTATTGGCAGAGAATAGGGTAGTATCCTTCATTATAGAAAACGAAAGGCATTGATTGTGATTCCTTACCCACCATTAGTGTATTCATAATATACAAATTATTTCGTTTTAGAAATACCGGTTTAGACGAATGGCAATGTTCCATTTTTATCCTCATTTGAAAAAGGCCAGATTGGCGCCCATGCGATGCCACTCCACGTGACGTCACAGGGACCTAGTTTCTATACGAGAAGATAGGAGTTATACATCGTCTGAGGTTACCAATGCATGCATGAGGCGCAGACCTCAGGGAAACATGTCTTAATAATCACTTATTAAAACTGGCTAAGGTCGGAATGTTTTCTTAATTTGATAAGGTATTAATAATCCTTAATTAAGCCAAGCGCTACCAGTCAGCAGGGTACTCAGCTACCTGCTAGCAGTCTGCGTCGTATCAGCGCTTAACTCGCCTCAAGGTCACCTCACAAGGCGGCAGCGGGAACCAGAAATACGTCACACGGAGAGATTTCCCGGCATTCATAATTACGCGTCGCGTTTTCTCGCGCTTGAAAATTTTCACTTTTCATTTAATCGCGAAAAATAGATATCGTCATGTAAAAATCCAAAAGGTTAAAATACGTACTCCAGGAGTAATAATCTTTCAATTTAGGCAATAAAAAATAATAGGAAACCACCCTATTGTCGAGCAAAATCATAGCATCCTGAATTTTCCCTGGTTAGATTTATTTTGAATAGTTTGCCTTTTTTTACTTGCTTCCTAAATGCTTAAATTGAGGCTTGCTTTGATTGGGCACAAGAAAACTCGACGTGATATTGGGCTTTGCAGATTTTTCTAAGTCCTTTGCGTACTTTAGCTATTGTTTCAATTATTTTTGTAAGAATAACTATTTTTGTATCAATGCATATGATTTATAAAAAACGTATGTATCGAATTGATATATTTTATAGTTATCAACATCTGCAAAAAGTGATTGGTCCTAAAAATTTATTCGATGGTCGTGTGCCGTTTTGGAATTCACAGTTTCAGTTTTAATGTCTATTCACCATTTGTTCCACTCATTCAACCCCTCTTTTGTATTCTACCCTCCAAATTGTTCTCTTTCACCGAAAATTGAGATTTTTAAACGAAATTGTAATTCAGATGGTTAACTTGAAACCGTCTTGAGAAGAAGAACCATAAGTTTAAATGGAGGTCTAATTCGTTTTTAGGACAGAGCGAAGCCTATTGGCTCACATCTCTCACGATCCTCATTTATATCCACCCTCGGCTTTTCCATTTCCGTTTTAAGGCACAATGGCGGGAAAGGAAGGGTAAAATCTAGAATTGCCAGTTAGCGGAAGATGGGAGTTAGTACAGGCGTTAGGACGTAAAATGGTGGGTCGTAAGGGAAGGAATTGTTGGCGAATCGCTCGAGTCTTCATCTCATCGTATTTTCTTCCAAAAAGTACGTTGTTAGTCGTTGTGGTCTAAGTTATAGCGCACTATCGTGAGAACTTCCAGGTGAAAAGTCTAGGGGAAGATATTATGCGGCACACAAACTAGGGATTCGGCCATAGGGGGAGAATATATATCAGGACCTAGGTGCTTGTACTTAATGTACTTTATTCTGTATTTTGCGGTGTTGTTTTGAAGAGGAACTTGTTTCTTAGACGTATTTACAACTTAGTTATTAGTCGATAGCGGAGATTTTGTGCCTTAAAAATTAATCTTCCTAAAATTTGTAGCTATAAAATTAACAATGGCAGGTCCTTGATTGGTAAATTTACGTTAGATAAACAAACAAGATTTAATTTGAAATGTTTTGCGGCTTCCAATCAGGCTTGGGCTATTTGCGCGGACAGAATCGGCTTAATGTATGGCATCCTCTTGCACCTACCACTTCATTCACTCATTGGTTTACCTCAAACGTTATAAAGTTTAAAATCGGAGCAGAAAGTGCTATCTAAAATTTGCAATCTATACTCTTCCTTCTAATATACAATGTAAGCTCGTGGATATCTCATGGAAGGCGTTTGAAATCATGCTTTTGCTGATTAAGCAACTAATCGATCCTTCTTGAGATCAGAAATCCGCTTGACAGATTTGTTTATGTGAGGAATGATATTTTGACAATAGTCAATGACTTGCATCTAGTAAAAAATATCATCAAGCCATTTTAATCATAAAAATCTTAAAATCATTACTCTTAGGTGAAAACTGTTAATTTCTTATGCGATTAAGTATTGTATATGTAAATCCGGTCTCAGTGTGTCTATAAGTAACTATTGGTTTTGGATTATAAAATTCCCCATGAGTTACTCATTGGGAAACTCATAGTTTTTCATAAAATGCGAATTTTTCCATAATATCCACCCATATACCACGTATCATTATTCCGCCGATATAAATGGTCGTCCTATCACATAGATTATTGAAAAATATATGCGTGATTGTTAAATGTTAAATTACCATCATTTTTGCGAATGATTTCATTTTTTTCCGGAAAAGAATTGTCGTAAGGATTTTCTCTCAGGAATCGAGAATTTGCAAGTGACACCTCCTCCCAAATTTTAATTACGCTAATGGCCCATCATCCTCCACGATTCCCGCCCGAGAATCCGCGATTCTCTCCAGGGCACATGCCCACTCTGAGCATTGCGCGGGAGCCGGCTTGAGCCGCGGGGAGAGTGCGGCGGTCTCCTTCCTCGACATAGGGCCGAGAGCACACAGATCCGATTGTAATCTCAGAGCCGGGATTGAATTACGACACCGACCTGTCGCCGTCTCCCGTGCTTGGTCTGGACTCTTCTTCTCCAGCCATTCTTCTCCCGCGGCGGCTGTTCTATCCGAAACCACTAGGGGTCTCCACAATTCAAGAATGGAGACGTATTTGAGCACGGTGTGGAATAGAGGAGACCGCCCAGAGGAAGCCCCAGTTCTTCCCGCGGGATCCTTATCTATGCTTTTTTTTATCGAATATCAAAAATTCCGTGGTGAGACGATGAGTACATAGCGATCCATTTATTACCAATGTATGCAATTCAATATTGGCACTGTTTTTGAACAGCATTGAAAATTCATAAGAATTATATCATCATATTATGTTAATAGACCAGGTCAATGCGAATATAATATACTTAGATAGCCTAACCAATTCTCTCACCTATATACACTAAGGATGAATTAACTCGTTACATTTTTTTCTTCTACCTAACGAATTATTTCAGGGTGTATGATTTTGGGTTTTCGTTAACTTTTGGGATTATTATTCTATTTTAGCTATCTTATTCGTGAAATTCGGATTGTTCTACCCTCTGCGACGCGAGTGGTAACTTTTATAAACACATTTAATGATCGGTGAGTGACAGAACATTTATTGGCCCACTAGAGAACTCTTTACTTCAATAGTTTGATATTCACGAGGCAAGTGATGGAAGTAGCAAACAGGGTTTGACTTGAGAGTGATGATATGGCGGTATTATTTATTCAAACACCTGAGTAAACCGTTTACTGGTTCGCAACTCTAACGAATCTATTATAGACGATTCTACCTATTTCGCTGTCATTATTAATCTTCTTTTCTTTGTGAGTTCTGATTAAAGTTATTTATTTACGAAAATTCTTGCCTGGTTGTCGTACTTTTCTTCATCTCCTATTTTTTAAACTAGTATCCTCTCCATTGATCATATATCATCAATATAATGCTAAAAGGGATATTCATTGACGCATTCCCCACTATTATCTTCGGTTGTCCTCGTCGAAGATTAAAAATGATGAAGTACTCTTTGGTCAAAATATCAAAACTTAAACTACTTGTGTTTTAATTTTTTTATGAAATGTTTTCCGATTACTACTTACTCATTTTTTCCTACCTGTTTAATTATTTTTACTTTATCCAGTCCTTATTTACTGCAAAAATTAAATATTTGTAGATAGTGCTCGTTTACTGTTGCAATTTTCTCTGGGTCTTATCTCGTTTCTATGGAGAAAGCAGTTCCTATATAAAAATACTTTCAGCAGGAATTTTTCCATTTCAGATGCATATGTAAAATCTCACAAATAGATTGTCATTTTTTACACCTGAAAGCGTGAATGAAGGCTGCAAATTCAGCAATATTATGTGCGAAGAATGATAGATACTGGGAGCAGTAGTTTCTCGTGACAAACCACCGTTCTCACGCCCAACGAATGGTCATTGCAGTGGATTGAAGGCTCTCCTCCACCATGGCCGTTTGGAAGTCCGCAGTAACCCTTTTGCCGGAGAGTGCACCTGCCTCTCCCGGCCGCGTTCCCTCGTGGGATGTGGCCAACTTATCCCTCCACTCCACCATCCGTTTCTCCTCTTCAGCCTCTCTTCCCTAATACCTCATCCCATACGCCACAGTTTCCTTGACCACTCCGTGCCTCCCCCAATCCACACTGCTTCCCCCCACCCCCATACATTTCTCCCTCACTCCTCCCCGCCGTTGCCGTACGGTTGCCCGAATTTGAAAATCGATTCTGCGGTGGTGACGAAACATTCATTCAGAGTCGAAATCTCGTGAGTCCTCTCTCTCTCTTTCTGGGAAGGTGGTGGTTTTGATTCCTCTGCGTATACTAGAATACTTCGCGTGGTTATGAGTTAAATTTCTTTGAGAGATATTGTCGTACAGTGGCGTAACTATGAGTGGAATGGAGGGACAGATCCCCCCCACCCAGATCCTCAGAGAAGTAAAAAAAATCTTTAAAATTGATGTATAGTATTAGCCAATAAAATAGTTTTTAAAATTTAATTTTAAGTTTAATTTCATTTTTAATTTTATTTTTAGTTTTCAATAGTTCCATTTAAAGTGAAATTTTCATAACAAATTGGAAGATGCGAGTCGTTTTATCTTTGATATTTTGGCCAAAGAGTGCTTCATCATTTTTAACCTTCGGCGAGTACAAACGATGATAATAGTGGGGGAATACGTCAATGAATATCCCTTTTAGCACTATATTGATGTATATATGATCAATGGAGAGGATACTAGTTTAAAAAATAGGAGATGAAGAAAAGTACAACCAGGCAAGGATTTTCGTGAATAAATAACCTTCATGAGCACTCACAAAGAAGATAAATAATGACATCGAAATAGGTAGAATCGTCAATTTTAGATTCGTTGTAGTTGCGAACCAGTAAATGAAATCGCGGTGATAGGCTTTTGACTTATTGAACTGAATTTTTTTGCAATCCGAGGTTAACTATATGATCTCGCTAATACTCCGTTAGTGTTTGTCCGCAGCAGTGACATAACTATGGGGGGACGAGGGGATAGATCCCCCCCACAGCCCGAGAGAAATAATAAAAAGTTTTAAAATTAAAGTGTAGTTTTGAAATATAATAACTGCTTCTGTTTAAAGTGAAATTTTAAGTGCCAAAATGCTGTAACATATTTTTCCAAGCATGTCATTTTTCAAAAATTTTCCCTGATCCCCAGTTGCATGGGAAGTGTGGGGCGCCCCTCCAGGCCCTCCCATCCCCCCAAAGCATATTCCTAGTTATGCCAGTGGCTTCATTGAAAATATAATCCAGTGAGACTATTAAGTTATTTTTATATGTTGTGTAGCATTCCACAATGGGAACATGCATGAAATTTGTTCATAATGGTAGTAAGTCTTACTGAATAGGCAATTTTCTGGCGAGTCCAAATATGTAAGCCAAAACTCTCCTTGTAATTTCACAAACGTCATTAAATGCTAATGAAAAGTGCTCGAATATCGCTTGAAGTTACGTGACCTGAAACACCTTCTGACGTCATCGGACGGTACACCATTAACTTCGCTGAGAGAGCAGAGCGGTAGAGCCTTGAATGCAAGATATCGAAGTAAAAATAGCAATTATTTTCGCCAAATTTGCGTTTGGGCCCCTGCATAGACCGATTTTCCATCCACTACCTCAGTCTGTCATCAGTGGATACCGTACCGTGACGTCACGCTCCAATGACGTCGTGTTTTCAAGCAACCGATGAAGATTAATTTTTAAAGGCTCAGCGAAAAACATTATTCATTCGTCAGATTTTCGGCGACTACATTTCAGATAGGGACCTTCTCATTATAGTACCTATTTAAAAAAAATATGCATGTTCCATATTATTTTATGCGTGCGTCGCGTTACGGCTCACAGAGCAATCATCTGAAACAAGGCACAATGCATGAGGATATCATATTTATAAATTTGAGGAAGAGGTGGTGGAGGATTTGACAAGATTGGGGAACGGGAATGGGAAACAGACCTACAGGGAGAGACATTGAGGAAAGAGAAAACTAAAGAGATAAAGAAAAACCTAGGGTAGAAGGAGGACTCTCTGAAGGAAATTACTGTAGAAGAACGTCAGTGGGAAAAGAACCACAGCAATGGGAAGGCTTATGCATCTAAAGAGCCGATGAGTGATTCCTTCATCCCGTATCACCTTTGTATCGTACCAGATGATGGCTCTGTAAGCATAAACGCGTCCTACGCATTAATTAGTTCTGAAACAGTGCAACTAAGTTTTTTTTCAATTTGACTCACTTCCACCATATAGCACCTGAAATGGTTGAATTTATTCCTACGCGATCTTAGGCCCGTTTCACATAGACACGGACGGTCCGCGTTCCGCGCTACGGGCGCGTGGAGAGTTCGCCGTTGTTCACAGAGACGCGGACGAATGGCACCCGGCACAATGTCAGCTGTAAGTAGCTTTCTACGGTAGAGGAGCGTCATACTGCCAAGCTCAATTCAAGCAAATGCTGTATACCAGGCTAGAAAAAATCGGAAGAACAGCGCACGTCAAAGGAGGATTTGGGTGCCCCCGATTGTGGCACTATGAAAATTAAAAGCCGCTTTAGCGATCATATTTACTGAACTACGCGCTGGTGAATATAATTTTTTCAATTATTTTCCCACTGTTAATTAGACTTATCTAGCGATTTGATCGCTGGATTATTCTTCCTCATAGGAAAACCCACTAAAATCGCTGGTACATTAATTGCGTAAGCTTGGTTTCGTTAGTAGTAGGACCCGCCCGCCTTTGTGACGGTGCAGGATTCCTCGTCCCTTCCCTTCCTTCCCTATTCCCTCCCAGGAGGCGTCGTCGGGCTACTATCGCGGCGGCGCCTCCTTCCTTGTTCCTTCCCGCCCTTCCCCTTCTGGGTGCAGAGGAAAAAAGCTCGTGCTTATAGTCCCTGCCCCAGGAGTGCATCCTTGCGAGCCCGCCCTGGAGTCTCGTTTCCACTGTCAATTAGACTTATAGCGATTTGATCGTTGGATTATTCTTCCTCATAGGAAAATCCTCTAAAATCGCTGGCACAGTAATGGCTTTGCCTGGTTTCGCTATTTACTTGGGCCCTTTTCGCTCCTATATTGTTAAGGGATTTTTCCCCGTCCCATCCCTTCCAACCCTTTCCCTACCCCAGAGGAGTCGTCGGGCTCCTATCGCGGCGGCGCCTCTTTCCTTTTTCCTTCCTCTCCTCCCCCTCCCCGGATGATCGGGCGTATAAATCTCTGACTTGGTTACCGGCCCCAGTGTGTTGTACTCTCGAAGGGCTACCCTTGAGCCCTCATTCTCTTTGTCAATTAGACTATCCATAGCGAAAAGACGCACTCGAAATATTATCTCCAAGCTCGCTCTAATATTACTGCCAAATCTAATTGGTCTGCATCAGCCGTCCGTGCTCATGTGTAAGCACAAACCTGTGTATGTAGCCCACACGCGCGCGGAAGATCCGAGGGGCCGAGGGGCCACACGGATAGATCCTCCGGGTGCGGACGGTCCGCACTAGGATGCCTCGTTTTGCCACTTTTTTAAATGAGCGAATCGTAATACCTGGCAAAAGTTGCGTACCCGGGTGGGTATTACAGATATGATTTTTTTTAATCGGTTAATATCTTGTGTTCGCCATTTTGTCTTGAAATTTCGAAAATTATGATGAAAAACGTTAAAAATGTAAATAATTTTAACTTGGTTTTCGCAAGCACTCATATTTTTCCAGTGGGTTATAACATTGGTCTCTCCTTGATATTTTAGATGAAATATGTATGCTCTATTTCTTTTAATTATCGAGAAAATGACCTTTGATCGTACCTCCGAAAGCGAACTCGCACTCATGTGTAAGCTTCCATTAACGTCAATGGATCCTTATCCGCGCGTGGGGTGCGGACCGTCCGTGTCCATGTGAAACGGGCCTTAGACGGCTTCCCAAAAGTTATGCCCGACTCAGTGAATTTCCCGTGTCACATTGTAATACAGAGATCGAAAATATCATGCGCTCCGCATCAATACTCTGCGATACATTTCTGTTTTTCCTTCTTCCGCTCGTCTGTCTCCATTCCAACATCCCCAGGATATCCCCCCACGTCCGTTATCCCAGCCACCTCTCAATCCTCTGCCTTACCCTTTTCCCAAGACCCTATAACACCACCCAACACCCCCCTACCCCATTCCTCCTTTTCATGGGCAAATGGGCCCACAAAATGGGTTACGTGGTTGGAATCCGCAGGGGAATGTCTTGCTTTCGAAAGGTTTGGATTGTGGCGGGTGATTGGGTGGGGAGGGCAAAGGGTTATACGGAGAGGAACGGAATAGGGTTACGGAGAAGAAGGATGAAATGGCTAATTCCTCTTTTCTACCACAGATCTAAAGATGGGTATTTTCCGGCTCTATGCTCGCGAGCAGCAGAAATGGGGATTTCAAATAGTGTAATGGGACGAACTTCCTTATTTACATTTGTATCCGTCTAGTAGGCTCAATTTTTGAATGTGTCTTCGTAAGTTATTGCAATATTAGTACCAATTTTTTTTATTTTTTTCAATTTTCATGGACGGTGCAGTCTCAGAACGGACATTTTTGTGAGAGACCGATAATTTGAGTATGTTCATTTGTTGAATATGCTCATGAGTAGCAGAAATGTAGATTTGAGAAAGTGTAATGGGACTAAATTCGTTATTTACAGTTGCAGGCATCGAGAAGGCACAATGGCTGAATGTGTAATTCATCTTTGTAAGTTATTGCAATATTCATATCCATTTTTGTATTTTTATCAATTTCCATGCCCAATGAAATTTCGGACATTATAATAATTGGACAGTATTGTAATGGACCAGTAATTTTACGTAGAAGTAATTCTATTTCCTGCGATAATTTTAAGAAATTATGGGGAAATTTTTTAATATTTTATACTAACTCCAGGTTAGAACAGAATATTCGTTGAACAAATTAACAAAGCGTTATCATCAGTTTGACGGCGTAAGGAACGGAATGGGATTACGGAAGAAAAGGACGAAATTTCGAATTCCTCTTTCCCACCACAGATCTAAAGATTGGTATTTTCCGCCTCTATGCTCGCGAGTAGTAGAGGCGTGGTTCTGAGATGGTGCGTGGGACGAACTTCGTTATATACAGTTGTAGACATCGAGGAGGCTCAATGGTCGAATGTATCTTGGTAAGTGTATCCTATATTCATACTTTTATTTAATTTCATTTTTGTCAATTTCCATGACCATGCGCGGTGAATTCTCAGAACTAGATATTAACCTAAGGAACTAGTAATTTTGCTTAGAAATAATGTAATTTCCTGTGGAGAATACAAGCATTTATTTGCAAAAAATTTTACTTGTTAAACTTACGCCAGATGAAACTTGAAAACATTCGTTACCAATCACGATATTTAGTGCGAATGTTCAGTAAGTACCATTCTATTTCTTCACTAATAATTCCCCAAAAATGACTTATCACCTATTTACATAGCACTTATGGCCTAATTTCAGTGAAAAAGTAGTTCCTAGGCACAAAAAATAAATAGTTTCCTGCAATACGCTCTCAGTATACAATGATTTTACTCAAGCTTATACATAATACTGTTGCTAGAATTAGCGTTTCCAATGGAAATAAGGCCATGAGGTACAATCGACATTATTTTTCACTGCATCATTTAGATTCAAACCAACGATTTTCACATCCTTTCTTACCTATATTTTATGCACATTTCATGTATTTACTCCTTAGTTAACCTAGCATCATACCCGCAGTGGTTATTTTGAGATTTTTTGATGCGCGAGTCCTTGATCGTCTGTTATTATTCAGAGTAGTTGTTCTTAGCGTTCGTTGACATTTTTTGTGAATTGAATTTTTTTAATCAGAGAATTTGTTTATAGGCTCTTGATGGTTCAGGGCGTGTACCATTTAAATGTACTTTTTATGCCCAATATATTTACTATTCGCTCCTACCATCTTGGAAGTTTATGAATATCCCCAGTGAAGGATCTTTCTCTCGTAATCTGTACTTTTTTCAGGAAGTGCACAATAATTATCTCGAATCACATGGAATGGATTATAGAGCTTCGAAGTGTTATCTTCATTGCTGATTTAATTCAGTGAGCCTTATAAATTATATCTATGCGAGTTATACCATTGATATGCCATTCAAGTTGTTTATTTGCTTATTAAATTATGGAAGTCAGAAGAGCTTATATGTCTTTACCTTATTTTTGATAAATTTCTAGGGAATTTTCAGTAAAATAATTTGCTTCTAATACTTTTACTAATAATACTTGCGTACTAAACTAAAACTTTAAGACCTGAAATTGATAATTTCAATCTCATCCATTATTTGTCTTCTTCATTTATGTTATGTTAATATACCTATACTGTGCTTGGCCTTCTATCATTTTTACCATTTCACGTACCTTTTAGATTTTTTCATTGATGTACCGGACTTTATGCACTCATATTTTTGTTCGATTTTCTCGGAAAGAGTGGTTGAAACTTGATTTGGCGTCTGAAGAAGAAAAACGCATAAATATGGAGATTCCTCCTGTAGTAAGTTTAAAATGTTAGTTCTACGCCCCTTTCTCTCTTTCGAGGCTCGAGCGAAAAATGCAATTATTCTCCGATAGGCGATGTTTTGGCTGCGTTAGCTATTCATAAATTCTCCTCTTGCGAATTCACTTTCGACTTGATTTCATTCCCGAGTTTTTTCTTCAGAAACACAATTGCGTTTCGTACAAAGTAAATCTGAATTCACTTATTATATTACTTACTGCTCTTTTCGTGGTGAATATTTTTGAAGGAACAAAGTTTCCTTTCACCAAGGTCAATCGAAATTTCAATCTCTATTTGATGTAGTGCGCAAGGCCTTTTTGCCTTGAAGTTGGTGGTTGAAATATATTACACTACACTGAATTCATTCACGTGGCATAGTTGGCTAATGGCATCCTACTCTTGGAAAAGAGCATTAAGAGCCTTCAGTTGCACTGTAAAGATTGTAATAGAATTTAGACCTTCAGTGTAATTGAAATTACAGATAATTGGAATTTTTCACATTAATTTAATTTGTACCGATTAATTTGGTGTACGAATAAAAGTACCTAAGAGATGAAGTGCTAATTAAGTAAATTATTTTGGAAAAGTGCAACTACCTTTCATTTCAATATGCCAAACTTCCACTACATACCGCCAAATCAGTTGAACTTCTTCAGTGTACCTAATGTTAGCGTCTTCGCATAATTCCTCGTATCATTTATCCAGTTTATGACAATCTGAATTTAAGATTCTGACATAATTCTTTAAGCTTTATCATCTCTAATGATAGAAACTTCAAAAATAATAGGCTACTCACAAATTTTTATAAAACACTATTTAAATTCATACAAACATTATTTAAAGAATAATTTATAACATGAATAAATTTTGATACGAAAAAAAATTTAAAATGTGCTTTTTTGAGAATTATGAGATGGAAACTGAATGTTATGCCTGCTGACTATCCAATTATAGCCATATCTTGTGATGAAGCATATCTAAGATAGTGAATGGAAAAAATACATCCACATTTATTGAAAAAAATTTAATGGTTTTCTGCTAATACTGTTTATTTATATTTTACTATAGATTCTGAACGTTTCACCCTTCTGTGCTGGACTTGAAGTCACTGTGCGTGTTCATTAATGATCCAGATTTGTTAACAAACCAGTAAGAGTTTATTAGTCACACTATAGAAAAAAGTTGAATTGTACGGTAAGCAAGAAATTTCTATATTGAAGTTAATATTAGTATTTACGAAGTAAATTTTCGGTTTGAATGGGAGTATATAACTCGTTGACTAAAATACACTCTTTTTAGATTGATTCTGATTTCTTAAAATTCATTAACTAGAATGTTGTCATAAGGTTATTTACTGCTGTGGCTGTACAAGAAAACCAGTTAAAAATGACTTTTTGTTGGGTTTACCTCTATATTGAAACCTGTCGGAACCAGAACTTGTCTCAATACATAGGCGTGGGGTAATTCAGGCTGTCAGTGAGAGATAGGTTTACATGTTTTAACATGCATATAATAGTATTTTTTTTATCTTCATCAATGCTCGTAGTTGGGATGACAAAGTCACAGAGAATGTAAGTACACCCAGTATGACCAAGTGTCTTCTGGCAATTTATAAGCGTCATCATTCTACTCGAATTGTATCCACTTAATAAGCTCTACCTACTTGTGGCGTTACGTATCCGTATCGGGACAATATGGAAATGACTGTTATTTCAATTCAGTGAATCATATTGATTAGATTTATGCGAATAATACCATTAATATATGTTATTCTAGTTGTTGATACATTAAAGTCAGAAGAGCTTTGATTGTTTCACATTGCTCATTAATAACTCTCTTGGAATTTTCAATAAATTAAATTACTGTTAACAGTCCTTTGTTGCCAAGCTAAAAATTTTATCTCAACATCATAAGCTCTTCATATTCGTTAAACACTTTTTGGACTTTGCCACCATGTCAATTTTCGGGTGGCCCAAACGTTTCCCTACCATTGGTAATCCCTTTTTCAAGGGATATTCCCGTCGAGAGCGACCAGCAGCGGTCGGGAAACGTTGGGACCACCCAAAATTTGACGCGGGGATAGAGACAAAAAAGTTGTTGTTTTACTAACATCACGAGTACCCGCAAAATTTGTAAAGAACAATGTTGAGCTCTTCTTGCTTGTAACGTAACGTAACCTTAACGGGAGAAAATAGGAAAACCAAGTGAAGAACATTACAGGAAAGGTCCGAGGATAGTCGTGACAAATCCGTCCAGCTATACGCGCCGTGTCGTCGGCGAATGAGATGGGTTTGGAGGGAGCAGGAGGAGGAAATGCGAGCGAGTGAAATGAGTTAAATTGGGGAAGGATGAGATTAAGGATGGGAATTCGTGGCATTAGATCAGGGTGAGCTTTTGAAATTGGATGTGGAAGGAGAGAGAAGAGAAAGGTAAGGCCTCACGTGATAGGGGGGAGGAGGAGAAAAACAGACCCCGAGGCGCAGGCTGCTGCCGAAACGAGTAGATTGGGCAGATTGAGTGGGGAAGAAGTAGTTCGAGTGAGAGAGGAAAAGTAGAGTGGGAAGAATTAGCTTTGCCGCGTATGCGTCACGTTTCGTTCCATGAAAAAGCCATCGAAACTGCAAAATACAACAATATTAATCTTTATAACATGAACATGATAAAATGAACAGACTACTCGAGGAATCAGCACAAGTTTACCCTATAATAAAAACAATAATGATTGAATGTAACCTTTCCTATTTAATATCACCTAGTAATGAAGAAATTAAGTACGTTCATTATGAGAAATTAGGGGAAACATTAAAAAAAAGAAGTAGAGAACATTGCAGGTCAGAGAAAAGTTAGGGCAATCAATATCTTTGCCAATTACCAGTTAATAAACAATTTTATTTTTATGACAGCCCACTGAACGTCCTTAAATGTCAGCGTAGCAGTAAGAAAAGTGAAGTGAATTAGTATCATCACTTCTTTTATGTTATTTATTATCTCTAGTAAAACACTAGCCACTGCCGATATATAGAAGGGCACTATGTATTCGTTGGGGATCCTTGTTCGGGATGAATAATTTTTGGAAAACGATGGGCTTTAAGAGAGTTTATATTTTGTGAATTTTTATAATTTTGGTAGTTCATGCATTTGCATAAAAGCAGGATTGTCAATTCTACTACTTTTTCGGAAATATCAAATTTACCTTGAATAGCCGCGGGGATCAAATTCAGTGACCACAGAGATCCAATGAGACCACTGCAAGAAAGATTTTATTTTGGAGAATGGAAAGTTCTGATACGGCATAATTTCTGTGACTCATTAAAGTTCTACTGCCTCCATTGTTGAATTTTTTTCTGGGCAACATTTTACGTCGTACGTTGTTACTGCATACGCGTAAAGCAAAGTTAGAGGGTATAAAATTGATCCCCTAAGGCAAATCCGGTCGCTTTAGTGTTAACGTCTAAGTGTCTACTTTAAAGTGTCTACTTTATGGAATCTCTGAGTTGGAGAGTAAACTTTGCTTCGTGAATTCTTTGATTTTTTTACCACAGTTTCGATGCAGTTAGCTATTATTCTACGCAATTATCTATGCATGGCATGTATATAATGATGATATTGATAACGACAAATTATATGATCGGTATAAATTATGTTTACAATGCAATGCAAATGAAATTTTTTCAAACCAAATTGTATGGATAGAATTTTCTCGTGCTTATCATTTAAAGTGGTAGCTAGATTTTATTTCCATATTTAAAAAATTACGTCATCACGCTTGGATCTTCGGACATTTTTTTACTAAAAATTTAACATAACAATACCAATAGTTTAAATTTAAAATCGAAGCGTAGTCATTTTTTTGTGGATGGCTTGGGTTGTAGGCAGGAAGAGATAGCAAGGTGATGCCCAAAGGCGTGGCCCACGGGGTTTTGGAACCGACATGAGAGTCGTCAGAAATGGGTTTAGGTCCCTTAATGGGAGGACAGGGTATATGAGGTGGTGAGGGTTTTACGGAGGAAGGGTGCTTTCGGGGGAAGGGTGCTGAGTGAGTGATATTGGTGAGGAAGGAAGGTAGAGGGAACGAATTAATGAGACGTCAGTCCCTCATTGTCGGCTGCGAGTTGAATTCCCGAGGCAATACTTTTTTGCCTCTCTCTACAATTTGCCAGCGGTGCCCTTAAGGGTTGGGTGTCGATGGGTGCTCCACTGCCTCTCTGTGACCATGGAAGGTTGAGAGTGGGAGATTGAAGCGACAGAAATCTTCGGCAAGGACATTGGCATGAAGGCATCACAGAATATAATCGCTGTTAAGTGTACTTCAATAGGTGCAATGAGGGCGTTATACTAGGAACATTGCTCAGGTTTGCACTGAGAAAATTTGTTGAAATTGCGAGAATACGAGCTCGGAAGTAGAGCAGGGGCTATTTTGCCGTCTCGCTTCCATGCATTCTCTCATGCGTCCTAGCAATTCACCACTTTGCATGACGCAATTTTGATTGCATCTTCGTGCACACGTCATATTGTGCTATGATATCTCCCGTGTAAATCCGTGTTACATTTCTGCCTTTGTGGCCTGTTGGGCAGAGCTATGAGCTTCTGTTAACTGAAGAGTTCGGGTTTAACTCCCGGATGGAGTACCTTTGGATATCTAAAAATATTCTAAAAGCGCAAGCCGGCCAAAGGAAAGCAACTGCTCCTCTCTTCCGTGAATACGTCCCTTGGTACGGGGTGAGCTCTAACCTGACCTATTCAAACCATTCCGCAGGTTGAATAACTGTGTGAGAGCTTATTTCAATGAAATGATGAATGTGAGAATGAAAGATTGAAGCGACGTAAGTCTTGCGGCATGAAGGGTATTATACTATATTATCCTCGTAAGTGTACTTCAATAGGTACGTGGTAGGCTATCGGACTGAGTATTGTGCTTTGACCATAGGGTTATTCCATAAAGTAACTCCGGATGCCCGAAAAATTCTAAAAGCACGAGGTGGCCTAGAGAAAGCAACGGCAAAAAATTTTCCATTGGCTATACTAACTTGTCAATGAGTTTAATTTTGCTACTTTCCTGGTTCACATTTTCATTATATAATATTATTAGCAAATCAACGAATATAATTGCATATTTTTGTGCATTCGTCCTGAGATCCCCTGTTAATTAATTGAAAGTAAACAAGAATTTTGAAGAAAATCATGAGGCACAAAGTTATGGTTAAATCCTCCAATTTAACAGACTTCTCTACGATTTTAAAGAATTTAAAATTACTCATTTTTCAGGTAATATGATGGATATCGGTAAATTTATGTTATATTCACCATGCAAGTTGGTACAACATTTAATCAATCGATTTTTCTTGCTGATTTTTTTGTACCTAGTTTATAACACCATCTGTAGCCATAAATGCCACCAAATATAGTAAATTGGCGTCGATTTTACATTAAATCCTCGAAAATATTAGTTTTATGAGTGAAAATGAATGGATGGATTTGAAGAATAATCGAGGAAATCAGTCTAGCAACTCGTCATCGGCTCACAATGTCGCAATCAAATCATTTTGCATCGCTTCCGTTAAACTAAATTAAGAATGCTGTTAAAAGAATCCTTCATGTAAATAATGCGACGTTTGATGGGACAGGGAATCACTGTTGGAGCTCCGTTGTAGATCTAGCGCTGTCATTGTCCGCGTCGAAGCCATTTGTATCAAGTGTTATCAAGCGCTATCAGTGTGACGGCGTGACGTGGGTATCTGCGCCCAGACGAGGGCCGCATCTCTTGGTTCACCTCTACTCAGGGACCGCAGTTAACGGAATGCAAACTAGGAGTCTCTCCCCTAATCTCCTCCGCTATTCAACCAATCTATTCCGGCAGTGTCGCGCTATTGTACAAATCCAGGTGAAAGTTCCACTTTGGCGAGAGCGTTTGGTTTTGCTTTGAGGGTCAGTGTTTAAAGTTCTTCCTATCCCAATGGCGTGGCATTGCTGCACGTCGGAAAAATGGATAGGCCCGTACACAATCTAATTTTTTTGTAGCTTTTTTGCGAAGGGAATGTGTTAAAATGTAATCATTTATCCGTGTTCAGATTGGCACTAAACATAATGATTTACCTGAATTTTCTCAAGGAAATGCCGGATTTATTGGGTAATCGATTGATAAAATAAAACAACTAGTCATTGTTTCTGCATGAGGTTTTCGAAACTTAATCGGAAATAGGCTTCGACGCCATGCCAACACGACGCCAAAACCATGGAGAGAACTGCAATTAGTGGTCGGTTTAAAATATTGCAGTAATTTTTTTTTCATTGCCTGCGTTGAACTAAATTAAGAAAATGCAAGTAAATCTTGTGGCATTTGACAGGACACGATAAACATAATGGACATGAATTGCAGCTGTAACTCCGTTTTAGATCTCACCAGTGGTGTCATGGCAAAATTAGCAGTGACGGACAAATCGAAAACATTTTTGCTTTGGTTACGAATGCATGTATTAGAAATTTTGGGGAACCAAGATTGACAAAGTTGTTATTTGATACGAAGCATTTTCTTAAACAGTAACGAAACGGCGTTTCGGAGCGTTTTGGAACCATGACACCAGTGGATCTTAGCCGCCGTTTCCTTCTTAACGTAAGGATAGATATCTTATTTCAGTATCATAACTCATGGTTAAAAAAATAAGTTTTATTTTTGTAGCAAAAGCATTTTTAACTGCTTGTAGGCCATCACCATCCACACAGTAGTTATGAGGTTTGAGTCTCGCCTTTAGTATCCAGGGTGGGGTGGTTTGAATTTTTTTTTGTCTTTCTCTAAATGCTATTAATCGGTGGAGCCTGTTAGCATTGCAGTAACTATTATTATTGCATAATTTAAAAAGTATATTTCTGAATTTACTCTGATAGACAATACATGGATTTTATATTTTTAAGATATCATTTTTGTGACACGAAATAAGTGCCACAGATCGAGACATAATAATTAGAGTAGATCTAATGAAAACATTTCGTTGCTCTACTTTCTGAGTTGAACTAAAAAAAAATTATTCTATCCCTAATGGTCCCATAAAATACGTCTTTTAAAGTATTTTCGACTTCTCCCTCATTCCTGCACCTTACTTGCCGGAAAAAATGTAAAAAAGTATTCTATGGAGCCCACTGATTTTTCGATTACAAGGTCGAAAAATCCCATGGCGCAATAGACCGCAAGGAAACGAAAAATCGATCATGTGCCTAGGGATTTTTATTTGTACTTTTGTAGCGAGGCAACCTGTTTTTAGACGCGGAAAAGTGCATTTCTGAGCAAATGGATGTGTGTGTGGTGTTTTGCACTCCAGTTCAGCCAAGCGGTTGCCCTAGACCGCATAAGAAAAGCAATGTGGCGACGTATGCTTCGGTCCTCTGTTTTGTGGATATCAAGAAGGAAGAGAAGCTATGCGTCGTCCCATACGTGGTAGTGCTGAATGCTTTGAAGTACCTACCTATCTTGCTCGGCGGGTGGGACGCCGATGGAAGCGTATCCTATGGGACTCGAAAGCAATCCTGAAAGCATTTTCCGAGAGCAGAAATGTTTATGGATGCTAAAATTGCAGTCTTTTGCGGAAGATGCTTCCCCATCCTCTGCAATTCTTGGGAATCACGCAGAGAATTCCGCAAGTACGGTTTAGCCATACTTTCTTATTACGAAGGAATTGGCGATGTAATATCGTTAGCTCTAAATGATGCAAATTTGCGTTGCACGCGGTACTATTTATTTATGAGCATATAGGGAGCGAAATGTGCTCTTTCTCTTCCGTAGGAGTTCTACCGGCTATGAATTTTTTAATACTGATTCGTGCGTTGCTATACGCTTCTGATCATTCTGGTATCTAGTAATTACAATACTATCAATGCAGAGAAACATTTTTTGAAGTCTTTTTGCCGCACAATATAGAAATATCTCCGTATTTCATGCTAAATTCTTCACAAAAATAATGGAATATATTCCTCTATCAATAATGTAGAAAAATCATATATGGTGCATTAACTCTCAAAATAATATATAATATTGCTTGACGAATTAGATTAAAGTAAATGTATTTTTAATCATAACAGGAATGGTTACTTCAATTTTCATTGGCACTTAACCGACATAAAAGATTATTTATCAAAATATTCTGTGTTGAACCATTTAAGTTGCCTGTAATTAAAATAAATGTATCAAGGCAGCATGTTGGAGATTATGAAGAAGGAATAAGAACAATAATATATTAATTCCATATTATGCAGAATAATGTAAAAATTCCGATTTTTAGCCCTTTCTAACCCAGATTTGACTCTGGGAGAAATTAAATTTCAAGACTTCTCATTTGAAAAAAGTGAACATTTTCCACTCAATCATAATTGTTGTGGCAGCTACATTTTGCCATTAAACTTAACAGCACAAAAGAACACGTAGTTTAAATATTTCCTGAATAGAGATGAAAATGTATACATTTTTATGCATCTTAAAAGCAACATTATATGGGTTATAATGGGTTAATCTTGGTTTTTCCAAATCCAATCGACGGTAATGGTATGGAAAATCGAATTCTCAAAATACCTTAAATACATTCTTTTATATCCTTTTGAAGTCTCGCAATTTCTTTAACAGTCATTAGAGATACCCTACGTGAAAGTAAACTTTCATTTTAACCTTATAGCACTTTCAGTTACAGTTTATAGCATTTTGTAGCATCTATTTTTTCTTTGTTTTCGTAACGTAGCACCAGTGGTTGACGACAAAGTGTGATGAAACACAATTATTTGATTAAATCCTGAATAACTTAAATGATTATGGGGTACAATGATAATAAATAAATGAATGAGACAAAGCATAAATAATTTAAATTGATATTAGTAGCCAGAATATAATTTACGCTAGCTTAACATCAACTTTGAACAAGTTTCAAAACTTTCTTCCTTCAACCGGTTGCGTCTGTCAGTCACAACTAGACTGTACTCGCTGAAAAACCTCTCTGCGAGTGGTATACAGATTGTGTGGAGTGCAGCATTACCCAAACTCAGGTTTTCTTGGAAGATGGCAAGAAATATTTGCTTAACATCGCAGAAGCTACCATGGCTCCCTCTTAACTTCTCTACCGATGCCTAGCTGCCGATGAAAATTCATGCAACCATGTATGAAGCAGTAAGGCCCAACGCCGTCCAGTGGCGCAGCGAGGGGCAGGCTCGGCACTAAATTTGCTAATTTTGCCATTGAAAAGGCAAATTTGCGGTTTAGATATCATTTTAGCCCTGTCATCGCGTCTATGTCGCATTTTTTCACGTGTATCGCATCAATATCGCATTTATCGCATATGCGATTTTCACTTATTACTGAAAATCATATCAATGATCACATCATGTTTTCCATTTTATCAGGTCGTTATCGCCCTCTCCTTGGAATAATATTCCATCTCCAGTACGATGAGGCCCTTATCCGTTTCCCCTCCCCGTATCAACATCAAAAGGATATTATTGATAAAAATATTGTGTTGGATCATATAGGATGCATATACGTAAAATAAATGTATCAGTGAAGTAATTGAGAGAGTGGATTATGTGGTAATTCCGACATTTATCAGGTTTTGCATAATGGAATCGGCGCTAATGGTATGTAAAATCGAATTCCCTAAGTACCTAACTAAAATACATCCCTTTATTTCCTTTTGAAGACTTGTAATTTATTTAACAATCATATCAATGATCTCATCATGTTTTTCATTTTATTGGGTCGTAATCGCTCTCTCCTTGGAATAATATTCCATCTCCAGCACGATGCGGCCCTTATCCGTTTTCCTTCCCCGTAAAAAAAAAACTTCTCAATTAAGTCAATGCTCTCTACCTTTAATGCGATGATTTCACGATCCGATCCTTAAACCCTTTTTCTCTTCTTTTTTTTTCCAAGGAGTAGTAGAAGGTCCCATTCCACCTCCAGACCCATTTTCCGTCGGATTTATCACTTTTCTTGCCATCATACCTTCGTCAAATGAGTCCCCAAGCTCTCTTTTTCCTCCCTCCTTTCCAAGCAATCAGCAGCCTGTCTCACAACAGCGAGATAACGTCTTTTTCCTCTCTCGAACGCCCGACTCTCTCCACTTTAAGACCTTCCACGAGACTCATGCAATGGAACCTTGCTTCTTAATAGCCGCCCCTCAACAAGATGGAATATCCTGGAGTTTGTGTGAGCCTTCTTACCCTTTTCCCAGACGACTTTTCCTCACTTCCTCAAAAGGAAAAGTTTTTGGGGAGGCAATCGAAGTACTTGTTTCCATTATTTTTTTCTCATAGGGGGCGGAGACGGTTCTGGAGGGTTCGTTCTATACTACCTAAACCCCCTTGAATCCCCAATCTTTTTTTTTTCCTCACTCTCAAGACCCACACTAACATACCCTGGCGGCATGGTATCCAGGGTTCCGTACGCCTCATTGCCCCCACTACGGCTTTCCAGGCATTCTTTTCTCTTTGGAGTTTTTTTTTTCGTTATTTTTTTTCATCCCTCTACCTTCTTCATTCTTCGCCACCTTTTCAATTCCTACCCCTTCTTCTCATATCCGCAAGTTACTTTTTTTTCAACCCCGACATCGACACCTCTTTTTCTAACCCCTCCCAAAAGTCTGCCACCTCGCAATACGAGAAACTTCAGCGGTCGACAGGCTTATTGACTCTTGATCGCTTCTTAAACTTCTTGCCCTTTTTTTAAATTTATTCTTTTTACCTGAACACGGAGCAATTTTTCACCTTCCTCCTCCCTAACAGTCTTTTAAGTCATTCGTTTCATTATTCACTAATCGCGTTCTGAATTATAGCTCTGGGTTTCGAAATAATTGTGCCTTAAGTTCTGAGAATCGTGCTCTGTGAATCGCAATCATTTGCGAGATATTCAATAAATTCATCTTCAATTCTTTTTACTAAGTGTGACCATGAGAACCGCATGTATTGCAGTTGAAGTTTACTTCACATTTACTTAAACAAATTAGCTACCATTGTTTAAAATGCGGTTATTAATCTTAAAAATGTATTTCTGGAGAACCATGTAAGGAAAATTTCCCAAATGTTTAGTTTATCCTTATCATGACAATTATTACAATATAAAGAATTCGTTTACTACCATAACGAAATCCTAAATCTAATATAAACTCGATTTGTTTAAGCAGTTAATAAATTTCTGTTGATATAATTTCTTTGTACAAGTTTTTTACTCAAGTATACATTCTCTTCTGGATATTTACGGTTTTAAGATGATTATCCTTCCGTTGTTAGCTTGGACTGCATTAAGTGAATCACAATGAGGTTCCGTTGAGCTCCTAAGTTTAAGCCTTCGTCAATAATACTACTTACATAATGTTACCCTATGCACGCTTATGAAACTGCTGCTGTCATTGAGTGACGTAATTTTAAATATTGTTTATTCTCGGTTGCAATTGAAGCCTGTTCTCAACTAGCGTTAAAGACCCAACATTTCGGATTAGTATTTTTCCCGTATTCCTTCCAATAGTTATCATCTAGTCTCTGTCAAGTTAATGTGGTTAATTTCTCCTTTTCTTGATCATGCAGGAAAGAAGACAAAATTCTAAGGAACACGCAATGAGTGGACGCAGTTGCGAGAACACGCAGTTGTGGTGATGTATCAATAGGAAAATAAAGCGTGTAACAGCGAGGGAGAATATGGTTACGCTCTCGAGAATGAAGAGAAATGGGTTTCTCTAGTTAAATCAACCGCAATTTCAGAGTAACCTGAGCTTATCTTTACGCTGTTATTAGACGTGATTTGAGCCTGATTCTGAATTCTATCCTGGCTCATTTTACGCACGCACGTCTCTAGCGAAAATATCGGAGTTTATCCCTAATGCTAAAATTTTAAAATCTTCATTTACGTACCACTTAACTAAGATAAAGCGTCACCTCAAAGGACGTTACGCAGCTAGTAGCACTGCTGTTCTAAGGATATCAAATTTTATCGAAGAATGCAAATAATGTATTTCGAAAATATTTGTATTTCAGTGAAGTGAGGAGGCGTGCATGTTAATTAGACTTCAAATTATTGTCACCCTAACAAATGACCTGGTATTCAACAGAAAGTGCTTTCATTCTCGGCGGCATTGATAGATGTTCGTGGACAAAAACTATAAATCAAAATGCCTATGAACGACTCCCTATTAAAATATGCCCAAAATTTCGTTTAAAAAAAGGCATTCGAATCGGTAGTCTCATGAGGAAATCCTTTGCTCACTTCAGCTCAGACTGTAAAAAAATTAAGTCCTTTCTTTCCTAATCCTTGTTAATTATCTGCGAAAAAAGGAAGGGTGCATAAAAAGCATGTAAAATGCTTTTCATTCTCGTCTGCCCGAGCATGTGAGCATGGAGAACCAGAAGGTTGGAGCCCGCGAATATTAACCTGCAGCATTTAATCCTGGGGAAAGGGGGGGAGTGAGAAGCAAGGCGAAGAAAAAAATTACATATTCTCGGTCTTCTAGAGTACATGTCCCCTTTTTTTCCCTCAGAGGGGGCAGTGTGTGAAAGTAATTACCACCGCCAGAGGGAGGGTTCAGGCGGTTGGGTTTTCTGTAATGCGAGCGGGACAGAACCAGATTTTTTTCCGCCTTTCTTGCCCATTGAAGTCTTTCAGTCCGTAGGTAGGGGGCGCGCGCTCGTTCCTGGTCGGGTAAGCCCGCGATGAAAACATGGCGGAGCCGCGCAACGCGGTCGGATAATGTGAAATGACGTTGCGGGTAGGCAGCGTGGCCAGGTTGCGACTCGTAAAACCCGAATGGCTGCGTTGCGGTGCGAATAAACCTTTGCAGAGCCAAGCAAAAGTTGGATTAATGGAGGTGAAAATTCCGCCTAAGGCGAGGATAAGTCTTTTTTTCCACTAATATTTCTTCGCACCATTTGAAACCTCTAGTTAGCAATGGAGAGTTTCGAGACACGATGAACTGCAACTATCTCAGCGCGAATTCTTATTGACTGGAGGTGTCCAACAAGTGGGAGGTCATTGCTGGAAAGATAATTGAATATGAGTGATCATGTGAGGTGTGTACAGTGGATACGAAACCCTAGGACGAGCTCGCGGGGTTACTCTCCTGGGCCGAATTCTGAAGATATAAGCTTATCACCTGTGCACCGTAGAAGGGGGAGGGCAGGAAGGATAAAGGAAGGAGGCGCCGCCGCGATATGAGGTGTGTACAGAAAATAACGCGAACTAATTTTTTTTCTCGAGAGTTTGAAGAGTCGGATTGTCAAATTTATCTTTAATTATATTGTTATACATGCCCATGAAGTAAGATAAAATTTTCAGATGTATTCAACGTTTAATTTGTCTATGGCAGCCGCTAAGGTTTGACGTAGTTTTACGAGATCTACAATTTTTGGCTTACAATGCATTGCTTTTTCGTAAATTTTTGGCCAAAAACATTTCTGTAGCGATGCCTTAGCCTCCATGTTCACCAGAAATGGCTCCGTGAAACTTTTCTAAAAATAAAGAAATCCCGTAAGAGCCGTCGTTTTATTAGCATATATGACACTTCAGGAAATTGCTGGCAGAGCCAATGGCCATCCCAAATGTCGAGTTTGAGAAGTTCTTCGAGGATTGGAGAAGCACTGGTACAAGTGAATAATATCTAACGGGGACTGTTTTAAAGGCATTGATTCCAATCAAAGACAAGATAATGCATCCATGAGAGACGCAAAACAATGTTTTTTTTTAAATTTCATGACATGCATAAAAATTTTGGCAAAATTTTTAAATATTCTCTTTGTCTTTAATATGAAAAGGCAGTCTCAAAATAGTGGTATTGCCTGTAGCGCTGTTTTTATCAGCCTTTGCAAAATGTTTAAACATGGAAAAAATTAAAAACTTTTGACCGTCTGCAGTAACGGCTCTTTACAACAAAATTTCTCCAAAATCTCTTTATAACAGTTACATAAATTGTTGTTGTGAGAATGAAATTTTAATCACCGTGATTATTTCCCTTAATTTTTGCTGTTTTTCTAGCAATTTATGTCTTAAAGAGCGAATTTTGAACAGGTAAATAGATCTTGTGCGGTTACGTTAGAATAAAATTATAATCAACGTGAATATTTTTATTTATGTTTAGTTGTTTTTTGACTATTTGATACTCATTGCTCTTTGAATTTGATTGGCTGCTGTACCACAGAAGCACACCAGCGTCTCTCAGCACAGTTTTAGCCTTTCGCAAACCCGTGAGCTAGCCTATTTTCCTGGTCTGTCCGCTTCGGCGTGTCGGAGGATGGCAAGAGAGAGAGGGGCATAGAGAGAGGTAGAGCGGTGATTTGGCTGTTGGCCGGACACCTCCCATGCCGACTTCTGTCTCATGTTTTGCGATCCGGAATCGGAACCCTTGGGTCCCTCGCCACGCGTAACTCTTTTTGTCATGGCGGACGGTCCGTCGCCAAAGCCATTATTTAAGCGTCCCTGTCGCGAACCTTTATTTTTTATCTCCCTACCTACCTGTCGCAACGGTCTCTGACTTGTATCTCACCGCTGGTGGTTGAATTTATGCAGGAATGTGACCAGAAAGTTTGCTTATTTACTATATGGATTCTTCCGCACGCGTTGAAACATAGTATACTTATTTTATAAGCCAAATTTGAGATGGAGAGGACAGTTCTGGTGGGCCTATTCCGTCTCCAACGTCATTTATTTAATGAAACATCAACAATATCGATTAATATCCGGAGAATGGGGAGAATCATTCCCACCAAAAATATCTTTTTTTGCTAATTATTAATCTTTGTAAACTATCATTTAGAAAATTTCAGAAAATATGCAATATACACGTACTAACAAAGTATTCTCTTAGATGCAAATTCATATTATTGGAGATACAGGTATACGTAGGAGTTGAAGGAACAAAACATTTGCTTTTATTTTCCTTCATCTGCTACATTAAAGGATTTCCACCAAATCAGGCACTCTATTGCTACTCATACTGGTATACGTTCATGAGGCTGAGAAAATGTGAACATAGCTTATTTGAGTTAATTTTAAGGTTAAGTTGCGAGGCAAATGACGATGTTGATTGATTGCCTGTTCAATAAGTGTGCATCGGACTGAATTAGAAGTCCCCAACAACGGGCTGCGATTGAGTTTCTTATAGGTGGTAAACCAGGGTATCTCACATATTCCTAGGCACCCATAGTGTGTCTACAGTGATGTGGCAGTGGACGAAAGTACGTTGAGTCGTTGGGCAACGCGTGTCTTATCATCACCGCTACGGGGACGATGATGAAGTAATTGATGCACTACGACATTGATCAGTGGACTGGTACCGTGCAGGCAATCAGGCTCTCATTCATGGTGGCGTCAATCCGTAATATTGAATGGAGATTACGTTTAAAAATAGTGCTGTATAGCTAAAAGATCGGGGAATAACATGTTGTATTTGAATGCTGACTAATAAAACCCCTGTTTCGGAAAAATTGTGTTGAATTACTTTTTGAAATCCCCTCGTAGATAGGAAAATGTTATTAATTGACATATGCTATGATATCTAGTTATCATTCAAATGTGAAGTTACTGAATGTGAGTTTTCCGCGTTATTTAAATTGAAAACACCCTTAAGAATCATTTATTTTATCTTTAACAAAGTGTGTTTTCTGATGAGTGTAGTTTCATGGGTTGCCGTTATTCTTAGTTATTTACTATGTGGCTCATTTACTCTTTTTCCCTTAATTTATATTGAAATGATCAAGAAATAAAACACGCCGAGTGGTTTCAAAAGTACTCGGAGAGAAAAATAGATAAAATTGTCTGATTTTAAAGAATGACATAGAATTATTTGAAGTTTTTAAGAAATAAATAGCTAAACAGGGTCGAATATTAGCAAAGGATGATTAGAAACTAATTAATTTGATGGAAGAAAATCGACCGACTAATGGTAGTTGTTTCGAATTTATAATTGCTGTGTTGTACATGTACGGTTTGAGACAGTACTTTTGGTCATGCCCCTTTAAATGTGGTCACAGAGTTGTTGATGATCATCACAGCCACCGCCGGTTTTTCTGATAACCGAGAAGTAATTCCTGTGACTTGCCGTGGTCGGGCACATTAGCTAACCACGCGACTTAAGCTCTGGCCAAAACAAATATTTATTTGCAAGGAAATACCACATTCAATTTGGGTACGGCTGTAAAGTACTCCTTGTCACGCTTGAGATGACGTGCGTGTCTCGAAAAAAATTTCATTGTCAGCATTTGCCGCAGTCTTATTGCCTGTATTAAGGCAGTTGACGAAATGCTGATAAATATCAGCGCAATTACCAACAATTTTTCAACGTTTACGCTATCGTTATATTAAAGGTTGAGGCTAGTCCTTGATGGTTATCCGTCCAAGTGATTTCTAATGACCTTGATTATGAGCTGAAACGGGGAAGCACAGCGGTCGGCCTTCTTAAGATAAAAGAAATGTTTCATTGACTGTACCGCGGAGTACTATTGCAAAAAAAATCGCATCGCGGTCTTATAAAATTCTCACCAACCTCATTCACTTGTAATCACGAATAAAATTTTCGAGTAAATGCGTCCTTAAGAGTACCTGATAAAGTATTTACATCTTAAAGATGAAAAAGTTGAACATAGCTTGTACTTGGTGATACCACCAGTGACCATTAGACGTGGGAAGATGAACACAAGATACGATCCATGTACATGATTGATATTTTATCCAATTAAAATTTAAATTTAAATCGCAGTAATAGTATCGTAGTAGCCAAAATTTAAATCTCCAATCTGTTGTACCGCTTATAAAATTCAAGTCAAACGATTAAGCAATTATTTCCCTGCTAGATTGCCCATACTCAGTTTCTTAACTGATACAAATAGGCTCTGGTTCTTAAGCTCGTTTAATCCTGAGCTACTATGGTGGGGTCTTTTATTCTACTCTTACACTCCAAGGTTATATTTTTGCTCATATCTTAGCTATGGTAGCACTGATAAACTGCATTCTTGAGTACCCTCCTAAATATATTGAAATTTTATTTTTTTCATTTCTCTTTTATCTATTTTCATGATCTATTAGCCAAAATATGTAGTTTCCCTGTCGGGGTGTTCAAAATCGTATTGAATTAGGGAAGGTATGGAATTACAAAATTGCTCTTTTTTGTACATATTTTTATTTTTTGTAGTGTTTCTCATATTGACGTTTTGTTTGTTCTTAGTTATGACGTAAACCATGACAAAAGTATCGAAAATTTAATGCTTGAGCTCTGAAAATGTATGAACTTCGGGTAATGCTAGACACGCCATCTATTTTCGGCTTTTGAAGTGAAGGTTGATATCAGAGTACAGTGAGTTACTTAGAATTATCCACCGAATTGCCGAAAAATCTAAAGCACCAAGAGTTAAAGCACTGGCTGCAGAGTCATCAAATCACTTGGGGTGTCTGTGTCATGGAGAACCAAATTGTGTATATCAGGGCAAGTGAAACGAAACGAAAATATTTCGTTTCGACCCAGGGCGAAACTTTACTCCCGGGAACGAAACTAAATTAATTGAAACTCCCCTGCTCATAGTTAAGCTTTCATTCCAGAAGTTAAGTGGAGGGGAATAAGCGAGAATAGTTTCGAGCTATTAGGAAAAATGAAAAAGCAGGAGCAATTTCCACAATTTAAAATTTATTGGTACCACCGGTTTCGCTTTACAGCATCTTCAGGTACCTGAACCTTCAGGTAGTACCAATAAATTTAAAATTGCGGAAATTGCTCCTTCTTTTTCATTTTTCACTATGTCACGTTTCCACTCAATCTCGCCTGAAACCTCAGATTATGTTCGAGCTATTAAGTTTGGCATGCGTGTTGAGAGGTAGAAAAATTTAGCTTAAAAATCGAATGGACAGTTTTCTTTCCCCGTTCAGCTGTTTTTGGTCAAAATATGAGTGTCCCATGCATATAATGTGGGTAGGCCGAAGCTCTACTTCATTCTGCTGTACTACGTACTCTGTGTGTGGGTCGAAACTAAGCTGTTTGATGGTGAAGCAGGTGGTCCCTCCGGTGCGAAAAATTATCCGTGTTTCGTTTCGTCCCAGAGTTTTAGTTTAGTTTCGACCAGAAGTAGTTAAGACTTCGATATAATTTTCACTCTGAGTTTAGCTCCCCGGGTTTAATTATTTTTCGTTTTATGTCTATATTTCGCCCCCGGGCACGAAACTATTGAAATTTTTCTGGTTTTGACTTTTGTCTCGTTTCACTTGCCATCGCTGGTGTATGTGATATTATTTTCGTGACGAAAGATAGCTTTTTTCTTCTTTTCAGTTATACTAAATAGATGGGTTTTTAATGTACTGGAAGCATATCAAAATACAGAATTCTTCGTTGCTGTGGATACTGACAGGGAATTTCCATTGTATTAGATTGACACAAAGATGGAGGTGGAGGAATGAGTTATAGTTTGAGGCTAACATAAGGGAGAATACTGAGGAGAAAGTGTTGTGCCATTGCTATTTCACTGATAGATCATGGTCATGACGACATTTCTAGGGATATTCATCATTTTCCATCTTATCCAGTGCTAGTTCAAGTGAATATTCATTGAAACTTTTTCTATTTTATCCATCAGTATTTTCATTCCCTCATGTTGCATTTGGAAAATAGTCTGAGATATTTCATTCATAGACGTGAAAAATTAAACGTATTCAATTCAAAATTGATATTGCGTGAAAAGCTGAAGGAAGCCGATATCTTACCAGGCATTCTTGGGTGGAACTGCTCTCTTCACATGTTTTGTATTTTGCGAAACCTGATGAAACGGACCGATAATATTGAGGAAAGACTATTCTTTAATTGTAACGCTGGCAAATAAGACAGTAATAATGAGATACTAGCAGGTCACCGGGCGTTTCTCGGGAAGTATATAGAGTAGCGGGAAACTTGGAACTTGGAATTCATCGTCACACAGCCGTATTTTTAACCCTCATATGGATTTACAAACGAAACATAATTGCTTTGACATTAACATTGAGAGTGCAGTTCCCGACGTAGCGACGAAGAAATACTGAGCGCCGAAGCGGCGTCGTAAATCCAACGACGTAACTTTTTTCATTAGAGGCCAATAAAATGTAAACTATTAACACTATGCAAACAAAATGTTTTATGTAGACGATGAAAGCAGAAAAAATAGACTACTGGATATTTCAAAATGATCCATTGGAATGGAAACATTTTACACCACTTTTAAAACCACGAGCGCCGCTAAGGCGCAGGGAATCCATATAAGGGTTAAGTTTACTACAGGGTTTGATAGCATAAGATGCACATACGTATTAACGTTGTTTGCAATCCGTGAGGCTATATGGAAACGCATATCGAATAGACAAACAGACATCCTCGTATTGGAGGCGTGCGGAATGCGGGATTAAATGTTTCTGAGGATTGCGAAGGCGGTATTCAGTTGCGTAGGATTTGAAACAGACGTGTATTTGTAGGACTTAGTAGGATTTTCGTCGAAAAGGTGAGTAGGAAGTAATGTGTGGCCCTCTTATCGTTGATTTTTCTGTTCACTCTTACGATAATGAGCCATGTAAAATCTTAATCCATTTTTTTCCTTTTGGGAAACGAGATCATTCCATAAGTGTTTAAAAGTAATTATGTGTTTTCCATTATTAGACGTTCTATTTTATAATTTTTCGGTAGATTCACTCAAATAATTGTTAAGAAATTCGGGGCCGTAAACACGAAATCTACACGTCCAGCAAAATTTTCCACTGCAGTTCAATAAGAATGATTAAGTAGTATTTCCTGAATAAGGAGCTACTGGATTTAATTATTCTCTGTTGAGAAGATTTATAATTCGAAATGTAGTTGCCGGATCTCCAAAAATGGTACAAGTAAGAGAATAAATTGTCAGGGTATCCTCTGACGATATGCTACTACTTCCATCTAAATTTGCGTTGGAAAATTGGCAAGTATTTATTTGACCAATGCATTGAAATTGCAAAGAACACGGACCGTGTCTTGTGTATCTGTATCTTGTGTAGAGAATATCTCAAGAGGAGGGGTCAAAGAAGCCAAGTTGGTGAATAAATTATCCTTTGATGAGTCACATGCCTTTTTTTACTTCATATTAAATTGCTGTTTGCTAATTTTTAGACATATTTGCTCAATAAACGTTTTGTAAGCATCCATGGGCTTTTAAAAATAATCTTAACCTTGTTCATTTTTTACGTTAAGTTATATTGGATCTATAGTGGACTATTTGGAATTGATGGAGGGCGTGACTTGGTGAAATTGGTAATTTTTTTTGTGAATTTCACATGAGATTTTACTAACGACTAGTTTCGTCACTGTGCGACATCGACAGGATGCGTGACGCCATCGACAAGATGCCTGACGACGTCGCTGTGCAACATCGCCTAACGATGTCGCACGTCGACGAAACTAGTCTTTAATAAAATCACATATGAAATTTATAAAGTCTTTTATTTAAAAAAAAACACCTCTATTCAGAGGTATTTGCTAGTATTTTTGTCATAAAGTAGGATTTTTCACTGAAACCATGATGTAATTATGCCGTAGTATTCTCAAAAATGGCGAAATAAAGAGAAAAATGACACAACGTATCCAAATGTTTGGCAGTGACAATAAGTCCATGAAAGAAAATTTTTGACCATATCCATTTGTCCTTGACCGACAGTTCTGTCTTCGCTCCACATCCATAATAAACGACTATTTATTTAATGTCTGTTTTGTAAGCGTAGCTGTGGATTTTACTACTGAAGGGACTGCCCATTCGCGTGGGGGCTAAAACACGGTGGAGCACTGCGGGAATGAGTATGAAATCTTAGTGGGGGAAGCAAGATGAGGAGGATATTGTGTGTGACTCTTTTGTTATATCTTTACTGTCACATCCAAACGGTAGTAGGTACTTGATGTCCAATCTTTTTCTCAGCCATTAAATTCAATTGGTTGATAACATTATTTAATTCAAAGGCGAACATATTTTATGCTGCATACGATTTTCTAATTATTTTTGCGATTCTTATGGCAAAGAATAATATCTTCAAAGCATATGTGGCAATTTAAAAATAACGACTCAATTTCCAGTTGCCCATGGGTGTTAAATTGGAAGATATCTATGTATTAGTTAGCTTTTGCTTGTGATGGAATATCACCTTAGATTATGAACTGTAAGATAACTTGCGAAACCAAGCCTCTTGATCCCTTTTTGGCGAAAATGAGAGAAATTGGACTGTTGAGATTACTGTTTCTATCTTCATTACGCCGTGTTACTCTGTGAAGCTTTAGGGGGTTTTGAATTGCGTGAGAGTTAAAACAGGACCGGGTAGTCAATTAGTCCAATGAATTTCAATCCGTGGCAGGGAGTGGTGGTACATCCGTGGAATATCCATACCATTTTGCACCATTTACAAGCTTTTGTTCTACCACTTTCTCCAGCTTGACGACAAAAGGTTTCAATTTGGACGTAATTTTCTTTTTTTCTCATTAAAAATACATCAATTTATGCTTATTTTCATGATTTTATACAAAAATACATAAACGTTTTTGGTATCTTATAAAACTTATTCATAGACAATTAGTGTTAGCATCTTAGCCTCAATTTATTCAATATTTAGTACACGTTGTGTATTAAATTCAAATGAATAGATTCTTTAAGTAGTAATACATAATCAAACCATCTCCTCTGATTACGAAAGTTTAAGAGTAAACCAATAAAACTAGTGAATTATGAGATAAATTTGGCTGCTAACACTCCGTACAACCAAATAAGCGAGTATTTATTCGACGCCCGTATTGAAGACTTGGATATTATATGGAGCTGTCGGGGGTATCCAATTGCGTGAGAGTTAAAGCAAGCCGGTGTAGTTGGGGAATGAATAAGAATCCGTGGCAGAAGGAGTAGGCTAAAGAATTAGTATTGTTGAGACTCATACTTTTGATTCGTTGTTACATCCTAATGACTTTCAAAATTTTCAAACTTTTGTTGTATATTTTTCATCCAAAGTAGTTTTCTTTAGTCCCATGGAAAATATACCAACTTCTGCTTATCAATTCATTTGTTCAATATTTTTCTCGAATTTCATCTAATTAAATCAAAGCTTTTAGCACCTAAGACAATGTCAACTCAATATTCTCTCTATTTTTTCGACGGTGTCTGTTAATCTAATAATCGGGAAGTAGCAAAAATGAGATAAATCTGGCTGCTAACTCTACTGTTTCTGTCTTTGTCGTTCAACCAAATGAGCGAGAATTTTTTCGACTTCTGGATTGGAGACAAAACTGGGTAGGATTATCGGGGAATGAATAACACTCCGTGGCAGGGCAGAGTAGGATAAAGAATAAGTGATATATGACTCATAGTATTTCCTTTTTGCTCTATCCTAACGATTATGCAAAATTCCAAACTTTTGCTTCTTCATCCAGACGATTGAGGACAAACTATTCAAATTTTGCGTAATAATCTACAGTATAAATTAACATATTTCCGTATCAAAGACAACCAATTAATATACAATTAATTTCAGCATCTCACACTCAATTTTTGCATAAAAATGGTATTCGTCGTCTATTAAATTCAAATAAATGGATTGCTTAACCCTTTCAGCCATAGCATCCATTAAAATGGACATGACTTTTATGGGATTTTGACCTCCCAGTGCTCATACTTGTCCATAACTATGAACAAAGGCCATGAAGTTTACTTCGCAAAAAATAGCCTATATTTTTTCAAGGTGTTCATAACACCATAATTAAGTTTAAATAGCTAAAAGAATAATTTTTACTAACGTAGAGAAACAAAATCTGACTGAAAAGGTTAAGTGGTATTTGCCCATGCAAGGGACCATCACCTGCGGGTACGGAAATGTAAGTCTAAAATTAGCGAAAATGAGATAAATCTGGTTGTGAAGACGCCGTACAACCGAGTATTTATTAGATGTCAGTATCGGAGGCTGGGATATTATGTGTTGGCTTTAACGGGTGTCCAATTGCGTGAGAGTTAAAACAGGGCAGGGGAATGAATAAGATTCCATGGGAGGGGTAGCCGGCCTGAGTGGGAAGTAATATGTGACCCTCTAATCCGGGCGAACGTCTCAATTGCCGTCGTGAATCTAGGAAGCGTTGTGTCGGAGGGAACGGAATGGGCGGTAGATAATGGCAGAAGCGTTTCCGGCCGTTTCGAAACTGACCCTTTGCCACCCGCGCCAATATATATCGTTTTCCAGTTTGACCAGATCCCTCTCTCCAGCTCCCGCTGGAAGGAAGGAAGGATTCGGAAATACGATCGGATTCGCCTCTGCGATGGAATGGGAAGGCCGACTGATCGGGAGAGAAGTGGGAGTTTAGTCGAATTCTGGAAAGAGCAGACTGGCTAGGGAGGCTATATGGATGAGAAGGGAGAATTGAAAGGTTTTAAAAAAAGAGGAAGGAGAAAAAAATAGTCACTAGATTGCGTGAAGATCTATATGGCTTGAATGTCAGTAAGAGAACATTTATCGCCGTAAAAAATTATAAAAGAATCAGTCCGTCTAGCATTTTTCCTTCTCAGGTACATGAGTGTAGTTTAAAGTACATAAGAGAATGTAATAATAACTCATTAGTAATTACCTTGATATCTCCTGTCTATTTGTTGAAATTCAGGGTCGGTAAAATAAAGTTTTGTGGAAAATTTCAATGAGAGGGAGAAGTTAAAGGTTTTATAAAAGATGAAGGAGAAAATATTTTCACTGGTTACCGTGAAGAAGGTTTGCACGCCAGTATAACACAACTGTTTGACGTAAAAATTATTAAAAAATCACTCTTTCGAGTATTTTTTATTATTACCTATATGGGTATAGTCATAGGTCCTCAGATTAAATCATGACAAGCTCTTAAATACAGTTTTACAACTTATTTTCATGCATTAGTAAATATTACCATCAAAGAGATCCAAAGGAATCAGAATGCTCCAATGTCTAGTAATTAAGAAATTATTTGTTCCTTCTCACGTATATTAGAGTAGTTTTAAGAAGGTTGAGCACCTAATAATAAGCTCTTACTTAAAAATTATGAGCATTATTATTAATGAAAACGTAAAGAATACCATAAGCGAGACTGAGAATTCAGAATCGCAATACGTAATATTTAACAATTTGTTGGTTAGTACAGTCTTCAAGTACGGTCCTTAGATTATAGAAGGGGGAAGGTCCTTACATAATAGATTGCATGATATGTAAGTCTTTCTTGGTGATTATAACTTATATGGGTATTATAATACAATGGGTATTCGTTTTGATTTTTTGGTTTGTTGGGCCTTTATCCTATTCTTACTTCATTATGTTTCGCTAAAAAACAACCATTTAAGATACGATTTTGACTATTTACGAAGACAAGGAATGCTCGTGCAGCAGATTCGTTGTTTTAAGGTATTCTATCCCTGTAAACCACCTAACTTATCCTACCTGAACCTCTTCTAAACTGATTGCATGACATGTTGTAAGTTATTTTAATAGGATTACCAGTTTTCCTGTTACTTCAGCAGAGACCCATAAAATAATCACTATTAATTTCGCATTTTTATATTTTTATGCAACTTGGTCGTTAATTTTTTTTCTATCCTTGTCGAGGCACAGGATTTACAAGGTATGATGCATGCATTGCCTTCTTCAGTAAAAATTTGGTGTGACGCACTTCTCTACTCAGTTCTCCTATGGAGCTAATATTTAAATTCTTTCGTAGATTATTTTCCGTTTCATTTATTCCTGTTACATATATTTTACCCAACGCATATCTCCAACCATAACGTTATCGTTATGTATGATCTGTTTTCCCGGCGTATCAGTTGCAGAAAAGTTTCTCGGGCTTTCCACCGGTTGATGTCGTCCATATCTCCCGACGTTTCGATCCACGACTTGCTGATCATGATCGATCCCCTGAGGATGATCAGCAAGTCGCGGATCGAAACGTCGGGAGATATGGACGACATCAACCGGTGGAAAACCCGAGAAACTATTCTGCAACTAACGTTATCGTGTTCGCCATTCTTGATGTGAATTTTAGGAATGAATTTGCGCTAACCTTGTCTTCAAGATGTGTTGGGCTTAATTTCTCAGTGTAATGGGTATAGTGGTACATTTTGCTTCAACTCATCGTAGCCATTTTGCTGGCAGTATTGTGTCCGGACCCCGAGCCTTTGGTATTCAGTTAACTGAGGCAACGAAAGATATATTTAGCATAATCATTTCACTACTCTCGCGTATATCGCTTTTGTCGCTTCATGCATGCGGCCTTATGCGGTTCATATTTTTCTTTCCTCATTGACGCGGGCGCTGCGATCCCGGCTCGTTTCAAGATATTTCGTGTCACGCGAATTCACGTGCTTTTCAGCGTATGTTGGATGGCCTTAAAGGGTAGCGTTTGACCTTAGCGTCATGACTTATTCAGTGACAGTCTCCTAGTGATCACTCATCTTTCGTAATTTCCATCGTTGATGCTCGCGTCCGTGGCTCGCGGGAAAATTGGTGCATTTTGCGGAATGTATTCAACGACAGCTGCATCAGCTTCCGCGCAACTTCAGTCGATAATGGATGGAGTTCATTACCATGGGTAATTCGCAATTCATCGATCATAATTTCTCCTCTCTGTGACCGGATACGTTCCTCAGGAACGACGCGTGTCGACTGGCAGAAGGAACTGGGTCCGCAAAATCGAATTAGCTAAGTTTTGCTGTTATCATGAGGTAAATATTTTTAAAACTGATATATTACTATGCTTATATTCTATTAGAGTAAGTAATTGTGCTTTAAGCATCGCAAGTATTCCCGTATCGTTTAATCTCTAACTATTTGATTGGTGTTAATAGTGTTTAGTCAGCATTAATCCCTATACGATACTGTTTTTTGTAGAAGAGCCAATGAGAACTTTGACTAGGATTAACATTTAGGAGATTTAATTAAAATATTTATTTCTGTCATTAAGTTATGTATCACTCCCAATGGAGTGATATCTACTTCTCTCCGTATCATGAGGTATATATTTTTAAAACTGATATATTACTACAACTTATATTCTTTTAGAGTAAGTACTTTTGTTTTAAGTATCGCAATTATAAGCAATTAAGTATCGCAAGTATTCCCGTATCGTTTAATCTTCAACTAGTTAATTGGTGTTAATACTGTTTAGTCAGCATTAATCCCTATACGATACTGTTTTTCGTAGAAGAGGCAGTGAGAACTTTGATTAGGAATAGCATTTAAGAGAGTTAATTAAAATATTTATTTCTGTCATTAAGGTATGTATCACTCCCAATGGAATGATATTCTCTTCCTCCTACTTGTAAGTACTTGTCTGCAGAAGAAAACCTTTTGATTTCTATGCAGACCATAGTCATTGAATGATTATTTCAATGGCTGCATCATCAATTCTTGAGTAATCTGTGACCTTGTTTGATTAGTTTCCCAGGAGAGTACCTTATATATCAACAGTAGTATTTATAGTATTTGAGACTTACTTACCATAAAGTTACCATTCCATTCTGTCCGTTGGCGTCTTAAACTCATTCAACGTAAATACTTTACGCGTCAGGGAAGATTTTCGAGGAGTAATTACCTGTAAGAAAGAAGAAAAATCATTGTTATAATTTATTTACTCAGTACTGAGTATGAATTGGAGTCATTTCAAATAAAAATAAGTGATATAATTTGTAATTTAATTAACTGCTTTCATTAAAGCCCCCTCGGTGATGCTGTTCTTTATTTTGTAATTTCATCGCTTATCTTTGCTCTCTAAACTTAACTAAATAAGTAAAATGTGATGAAAAATAACATTTGTACCACCCTACCACACTGGAGACATATATGCGTCTTTGATAATAATACGTGATTCGACTACCAGTTTAGATTAGAAACACAAAATTTTGCAGATTTTGTTAAGATAATTAGAGTTATTGTTAATACTATGTAATTTATCTGCGTGTAATATCATTTAATTGAATATTTTATATATCTTGGTGCATAAAATAAAGAAAGAATTTTTTAAAGTCAGCCGAGAGTCCCTATTTCTGTATACACTAGGAAAATCCTTCAAAGAACCTCTTAATTCATGTTCAAAATTATAATGCTCGTGGTACGTTTCGGTGGCATCTAATATATTTTTCTTAAAGTTGTTGATTGTCCTATATGGCTGATGTAGATACGAAGAATATGTCTTAATTTTTATCACATATATTATATTTCCAAGAGCATAGGCGTTCTTGTGAAGCAGGTACGCAGACGATGCAATGCGTTCATCCTGCCGCATAGGCAGTTTAGTAGTTGTCTCTGCCATGCGATTGTATGCTTGTAAGGATACATTTAGAAATGGAGGCGAAGCGAAGTATCAAAAGTAAGAGAAAGCGATCTTTCTCATTTTCTTTGCTGATCTTTTATTGTTACATCCTCATTGAGTGGTCAATAGGGAACAAGGTTACAAGTATAATTTCCGTTAATATGACGTGAATCCTATGATTCTGTACTTTTTACTAACTTAGTAAACATATTTGAGAACTTGAGGAGAACGTTGTTTTCTAGTCCAAACTGATTTCATTTATTTATATAATTTAGATACTTTAACTATTTTGACTGAATCTGTCCAAAAGGTGACAGGGTCACAGCAAAATACCTCGATACCAAAGGTTGCTGCTACTAGCCGAACTATTTTACTGTATGAATAGTCATTACATCTCATTAAATTGTTCTGATGTCATGCCAGAGGCAAATTATTTCTGAGCTAATAATTTCTTATAGAATAATTGCATATCAATGAATCATCTTACAATCACTTTCACATAAATGTCATGTTAATAGTCTGTTGTTTCATTGAGAATCTAAACTTATAAATTTTAGTTAAGAGCACTTGCAATAAATGTTTGCAGCATTATAATTGCTGTTTATCTATCGGTGCCTATTTCAGATTTCAAAATGTCGATACGGTTGTTTTCCTTCATTCTGTATCGAATGTTTTATTCAAACGTATTGTACTTAACATGCCAGTAATTTAAAAGATTTTTTCATTGGAAAAATTTAATTATACCTATGTTTATATAAATTTATAGCTTTATGTAGAATGCTCACCGTTGGCAGCATATTCCCGTAACCGAAGCTGAACCGAAATATTTTCGCAGGTGTAAAATATCAATTCCTGAAATCTATAAATAATGTAAACAAGGAAAATTTTTTCGTAAACATCAAATTTGTAATCGATATTTGAATTTTAAGCAAGACAAAATACCGCCAATTGAGCGAGAGTGATGTGTCTTCTTAATGTTTTTCACGTGATTCTATGACTGTATCTTTCCATTTTTATGTGAAATATATATAGATATAAATTCATGAAGTTTAGAAATTATTGTCGTGCCATCATCTTTTCAAGCGTCTCCTTCAAATGGCCTCCCTAACTTTTCTTAGCCCATTTCTCATACCATCCGCCAGAGTTTCCCCCCTCTCTTCCTCCCTTGCTCCAAGTCTGCGAACTCTTCGAAGCCAACGGTGCGTACCCCAGGGTACCCCAAAGCGACCGACTCCATTCAACGCCCCATTTGACCCGAGGCAAGGAATATTTGCGACGGCATTCTTCACGAAAACTTATTCCATAAACATTCTCCCTCACCGGTTCCTCCGCTATGCCAAGCCTATATCTCCTTCGCTCGTGCAATCCGTTGAACTAAAATAAAGCTCGTATTTCCTTTACGTGGAGGTTTCATAAAGTATTCTTGCATTCATATTTTGTAACTAGCAAGATCCGACCGGCATTGTCATGCCTGTGCACTTTGACTCACCTTAGTAGGTATGCTATAATCATAGTTGGAGGGCTGATATAGAATAAATATTGCTTTCCATCTTATTTGAAATGAGGATACGTTTATAAGATTCTTGTATCAAAGTAATTTGCTGTTAAAGATCCAATTTTGATCCTCAATAATAAATAGAAATATGAATTCATCATGAATTCTTATGCAAAATTATCCATTTGCCAATATATTTGTCTTTGCTATGCCTGAAAACGTCCACCAAGGATAAAAGAGATGCATGTGGTTAAATGGACTCAGTAATCATTTTTCAGCTGTTTTGTCAGGTATATCTTCCACCAACGTTGACGCGAGTTTCTCCTGCAGTCTTTTAATTTAAAGTGAATTTTTAGAAAATATGAATTTCATGGCGCTCTCCAAGGTAAAAAATTTCATTCCTTAATAAAATAATGAAAAACTACCAGGTAAATTTAGTTTATGTTAAAATTTAGGCATATCTAATAAAGAATAGTTATGCGCATAAGCATCTAACAATCAAAACTAAACTAACGAAAATCGTTATTTAAACTCACTCACCAATCGCTTACCGTGTTAAATTTGTATGTCACGGCTTATTTAAAGGATAAAGTGAGTTTTTTAACTGAATTATTAATGAAATGAAATGATTTTCAGCATTCTAAGGGCCAAAGATAAATTATTGATAAGTGTGTCAAATTCTTGTTTTCTCCTCAATTAAAAATACTCGAGGTTTAAGTACTACTAGAGTAAAAAAAATCATATCAATTCCCTGGACGCATATGCACCACTACAATAGGGGTCTTTATGAACTTCAGGGGCAAGGTGCTACGAAAAGGACTTTCTAAAAAATCCATGAGAAATACCTAAATAAAAAGCCAAATTTCATCGTGATTAGTAAAATGGTATCGATATTGATCTAGGATATAAGTACTAACATTTTATTTACACCTAGCTGTGTATTTCTGCGTGTACCTATTCGATTTTTCTAGTCGTTATGCAGAAATATTACTTATCTCAACAATTTAGATTTTAATTTTAAATATAGATATCGTTCAGTGACGAAAACGATAAAAAAACTTCGTTATCACTTGAATGTACATACACCAACCAGTTAAACCCCCGGGCGATTTTGTGGTCCTACGACGAGTTTCAGCTAATGCAAAACAGAAATGAGGAAAACGTGGGCGCAAGTTATTGCTAACAGGCCTTTACACTTATATTTACTTCGTGAATGACAGTGATAATGTGACACACTTGCTTCGTAATTAGCCAAAATCTCAAAACTATTAAATATTCATGACCAGCCAATCATACTGAATGTCGGGATCAAACTTGAATGTGTTTAAGAATATTGACAGATGAAAATTTATAAGGAAAATAATTCCCTGCATAAATAATATCACCTCACCAAAAGAATGGAGCTTCGTTTAAACGAATCAATGTTACGTTGAAAATATATGGGTGACTCATTGTGGGTTACAATAAGACGAAAAATTGGTCATTGACATAGTAACCTATTATCATATCTTCAATTAGGAAACTGAATACGTCTTTTTCCGGACGTGTGTGTTTCTCTAGAAATGAAGATTTCATGCGATGGATAAGTGTTGAATGAGCCATGCGTTGGCATGATTCTGATATCTCGAATGAGTTCATTGCCATTTACTTTCATCTAGAGTAATCTCTATTACTAGTAGTCTAGAATTAGTTTCATTTTTAGATGCTTCCACCGAGTTATTCTAACGGATATAGATGGGAGGATGCTAGTTTGAGAGTTACGAGAAAGTAAACGTACTTCAGCCTCGTAGCCTCGGGATTCAACGAAATTTTTGTTTCCCATTACGGCAGATTGAAGAGAGGAGGAATCCATTAGCAACCTTTCGAAACGTTTTTTTTCCTCCTGGTGATCCGAGTTCTCTTGAAGGCCGGGAGATTAATGAGTGAAAATGATGCTTTCATCTGCGTATAAAACAAATGCGTTCAAGAGAGGTGGCAAGGCTTATTCACTGCTATTAATTTGCCGTGGAAAATATCTTGTTGGCATTTATTTTTCTTTTCAAATAGACCTCCCACTGTTATCCTAATGGAAAATAGTGGAACATGCTGTAGTGTCTGTATTTCCTGAATGTTTCTTGGGGCTCAAGATTTAGACTGTCATATATTTAGTGCCATCTGCAAGAAATGTTCAGAGAGTACAATAAATTTTCAAGATAATTACGATTGTTTTGCACAGAGTAACAATGGAAATAGCCCATTTTATTCTGATTTTAATTTTATGCTCCCCATTTCCATTTCGTCTTTGTCATCGAAGGTTGAGGAAAGAATTTTGTGCGGCCGTCAGTTGAACAGGTATGGAATAATTCGTATCGTGTAGCGAAAACATGGGTGGGTTATGGAGTGGCGCCATAGATTGAACGAAATTATTTGCTTAGTTTTTTCGTAATTTCCAAGTACAGATATTTTAGATTATACTTTTTCCTATTGAAAAATCCTGTATTATGGCGAAATCTTCTCAGGTTTTCTAGCGGGTGAGTTTCTGTTTGGCCGACGTTTCGATAGTCGGCCATAGCCCTGAGGACGATGGATGAAGATAAGATGGCCTCAATTCCAAATAGGGATATTACAGTTTTTTTCCGTTTCCGTGCAATTTAGAGGGCAAATAAGTAATTTCTTGAGGCATAACGCGTGGTTGCATGGCAAGCCACAAGAATCCCCTAGTAAATGAAATACTTTTTCTTTATAGCATATGTCCACAAAAAATTGCAGGCACCTTAACGGTTTCAACTAATTTCGTATTATCATCCAATACAAAATATACTGAAATTTGTCGTGAGAATAAATTTTTGTGGCAAAAATCCTTATAATTTTTAATTCGCAATATGATAGAATTGCAGCAGACTAAGTCTGAATTTACTATATGTATTAGAATTCTCGTTACTCTATAGTTTGTCTACTTTGTGACTTTTTTTGGGCTTATCATATGACATTCTTATTTCACATCTTACTTCTCAACTTACTCTACGTAAGACTATTTGAAGGCATTGGAAGAAAATTCAGCATCTCTCTTGACATTTATGCTTCGAGGAACATGTCTTATCCCGAAATTGCAAGGCTCGAATATGGATTCAATCTCTTCAAATCCTCTATATGTTGATTCTACGTCAAGTTCTAATGTTAGTCACGAGCTATCTTGAGTAAAGCATCAAATAGCTCTTTCCTGAAATCCTTGATTCCAAGCGAGTCGTGTTTCGACTTGAGCCTGCCTGAATTTCCGTTTTCTCGAAATTGGGTCCCAAAGTGAATAAAATGTCATGCGACACGACCGTGCCGCAGCGAAAACATCAAATCTCTATCTGAAGCGAGCCTTTCTAATTCCCACTCACCGCCTACCTTTCGCGAATCTAGTCTTTCTCCTACTTACACAACGCATCAGACCCTACTATCTCTCGCGAATAATGTATATCCCTCAGCCGGAATTTCCTTTCCATTTCGACCCGGGCAGAGTAATCGTTCTCCCTACCCATCTACTCCTTCGCACACAATCCATTAGGGAATAAATCATCTCGTGCCAAGATGAGCTTAAAAGTCGGAAAGAATTGGATTTGTTAAAAAAAATAGGGGCAAAGAGTGAATGCCCTTTGAGGAAGGGTGGAAAACGTAACTTTGAGGGCTTCCCGATGCGTTTTCGCTTGTATCGATTCTCAATTCATCCTACTCGCCAATGATTGCTTTTTTTCATTATTGCGATATTTAAGAATAATTTCAATAGTTTTGATTAAATCAATCGATTCGGCTTTAATTTTGTGAAAATCCATGTTGAAATGAAAAATAAACAACCTTTGTACCTTTTCAATTATAATTAATTCACATTGATCACCGCAAACATATAAAGATTACAGTGATGCCATTCAAATGATTTTTAAATTTATCCTATCCAAAACATCCTTTTTGGTTTTAGAAATGATTTTGGAATAAAAATATGGCTAATAATTTCAAAATGATACGAGGACACTGGGAAAAAATTTTGGTTAGACAGTTTTTATGCAAATGTTTTGGGTAACTTGATGTTGTATCGATATTTTTAACGGGCGGATTTTGAAGTAATGCTTTTTGTAGCTTCGAATAACAATTGCTTCGTCTAGGTTTACTGAATGGAATAATGCCGTGAAATAAATCGCAAATTCAAATTTTAAAGGAATATTCAATAGAAGACCTTTATAATTTTCAAATTATAAAGGTCTTCTATAATAATAAAGGAACTATAACGTACTTTTCACCTTTCAAGTATTTGAAAAGTGACGCCTCAGCGTTGAAACGCTACGCACCAATAAAAATTTCCAGTGAAAAGTTATCAAGGTTGTTTTTTCATTTCAATTGTTTCTTTGGAATATACTGTGAAATAACTTTTAATTTTCTTGGTAATATGCCGTACTTTGAAAATATTATGGAAGGTTTTTGCAGGCAATATTTTTGAGACCAACTATTCACTATAATTCCACAATTTTTGTTCCAGTCTATCCTTTGGTTATCTATTGTATCGATAAATTAAGTAAGACTTTCATCGTAATGTAGTATTTCTTTAAACAAAAGCGTCAAAGAAATCTTGAGTGTGACGTTTTTGGACGTGATATTAACATAAAAAGTTTTCACAATTATTGATAAAACATTATGTGTATCAATATTAGGCCCTTTGAATACTTTTCAAGGAACGCAATTAGTCGTATTAGTCGCAATTCATGGGGGGGATAGGTTTATACTTTAAGCCATTTGATGGAATGATGACTTGAAAAATTGTAGAGGCAATGGTTCAGCTTCTTAGTGATCAAACAGATTTTGAGGCGCAAATGACTTGTTTAATTGTATTACTTATAAGTTGGAACGCGGTCATAATATCCCTGAAAACCAGCAAAGTTCTTATTAATGTGGAAGTACATTATAGGGGAATATTTGAAAATTATAACGGACCTCTATTGATTATTCATTAAAAATTTGCATCCGTTATTAATTTCACGGTATAATTTCATTCAGTAAACCTAGACGAATCAGTTGTTCGTCTAAGCTACAAAAGGCATTACTTCAAGAGGAAGTTGTGATGTGAGAGTGTGTGAATAACATTTACGCTGAACTTGAGGTCAATGTGAAAAAAAAGTAGAACTATGCCTCGAAGGCATTTGTTCGCAGCTCCAAATGACTTAAAATATGGTGTTATAATTAATATTCCAGTTACATCCTCCGTTTATGTAATCGTAGAGTGAAGAATAAGTATCGGAATCGTAATATGTCATACCAGCCGTAAATTAAGGCCTTGGAAAAGGTGAACGAAGTTCGGTGATAAAAAAAAATTTTTTGATCCCTTCATTTCATCCATTTGTTTCCATTTTTTAATATTCGGATCCATGTACCTTTTCCTCGGCGTTGCGGACGATTAATCACTGAGCCCTTGAGGAAAATACGTTCCATGTGGCTATCAACTTGGTATAAGTTCTCACGACGAATCAGCCTGTTATTATTCTCATTCTTCTATCGGGTTGGATTGGTGTGTGTGATTTTCATCAGAAAATCGTTCTCGGAGCACGTGGCTTGGTGTTCAAATTATGAAGGGTCGATAACTTGCACATCTATCTAATCTAAGATTATATATGGTTGCGACTCGAAGTAAAGACGGATGGAAACTAAAGATGGGACTCAAACATGAAATAGCAACGAATGCTAAATAGATAGCTTTGTAAAAGTAACAGCAAATGGTATAAAATTTTAATAGATTGCTGAAGAGATAGCCGGCCTCGGTGGCAGCGAAGTTAAGTTCTGACCCACAGCACAGGAGGTTTAGGGTTTGAGTTCCGCCTGGGTAGGTCGCACCTATTGTGGTATTGATGCTCGTGTACGTTTGACTATTTAGTAAATATCCCTGTTGTAAATGGTATATGGTGCTGTTTTCAGTGGTATAGGAATAAATAAATATTGTTATAAGGATATTTCGTTTTTTTATATTTTACGTCGTACTGCCCAAAGTGGGATGGAATTTAAGGCAGCATGTTTCAATTTTAGCATATACTTTTATGCCAAGGGAACGATCATCAGGGAATTTTAAAAAAAGGTTTATAACAAGCTACTTATAGTGTATTAACTTTTTGAAAGCAATAAAGTCATCATCTCCTCCTTCGTAGCTGGAAAAAAGTTTTAAAGCAGTACCACAATTTTTGTCTTTAAGCAGCACCAATGTATCAACAAAAGACCTTTGGCTCACCGACATCCCATACAATCATTACTCCAGTTATTCCTGCTGGAAGAAAGGCTATCGTATAATAGAAAAACAAATTGAATCAGGCGGAATGTATTTCGGATTAACTGTAATAAAAAATTTATAAATCGTTTCAGTTTGAACTTATCTAATGGATGAAATGGATGAAAACTATCGCCAAAGTAGTGAAAACATTAAATGGTTATTTCAGTGTTCGCACGTAATTTCTTGAGTTTGAGGCGAAAGTTCTCCAAGAATATGACGATTGATTATGTAAATAATCATGTTACAGATAATATTACGAAAGTGCGAAAAATTTTCATAATGTATTTTCGTGAAATGTGAGATAAAACGAGTCCCATACTCGTAGTATTATGGAGATGGATATTTTTGAGTAAAATAAAATTAGGTACAAAACAACTTATTCGAAGCCAAAATAATTTCTTACTTCAAGAAGCTCATTAGTTGAAGAATTATCGATATAAAATTTAGAAAGTTATTTAAGCCAAACATTTTTTTAAGCAAAACCTAAGTTATTTTTGCTATCTACAACACGAAAAATACTATTTCTTTCGGGAAAGTGAGAGAGAGCAAAGGACGGCGCAAGATAAATTTCCAAGATCCCGAGGAATTTAATCGCATGCCTTTAAGACGAAATGAAGCATCTAGGCCCTAAAACTAATGACTATTTTGGGTCGGAATCTAATTGGGCAAGAGTGGCTGCCGTAAAGCGAGGAAGGAAATGACTGAGAATTCACGTCTTTCCTTTCATTGCGGCAACGACCCTTCGAATCTTGAGCGAGGATGATTAAAGAGGATTTCCAAACGTTGAATTGCGTTGCGGGGGTATTGATCCGTTCGCTCTTGGAATGCGGAGAAGATTGATATGAGTTTGATTTAACGGCCGAGTGATTTCTATGACATCACGGGGTATACGTTTGCCGGGAGAAGAAAGTATATCTCCGTTCGGTTCGAAAGTTGACTTTATAGAACTTGGGAGTTCATGGGTACGTAAATATACATTGCAAACTTTGTCATTTCAGCACAGAGATATGCCGGCAAAACCTCAATTATCATGAGAATATATACCAAATACCAATATTAGGACGTATTAACGCATATTAACAAAATTAGCTTTAAAAAAAACCAAAAATGGGCATAATTTTTTATGAGAGAAATTCAATATGAACGGTCCCTTATCTGAAAAGATACATTTAGTCACGAATACTACAAAAAAGGATCCTCATATCGGCCTCTAAAAGTGTTGTCATTCACCGCGCATTGAAATGGGTTTACTAAAGTCTCCACTCGCGTCGCTGACGAACAAAGTGATCCGAATTTCAAGGATTTCACGGGGAAATAGTTAAGGGTGTTAACCGAAATTTATGTACATGGTGATGTGATATATCAAAGTCATAACTTTTATATGCTATTCGTCGAATTTGCAAACATTGCAATGCAAATATTGAAAAAAATGTGGATCGAATCGCACTCATCTCCACGCCGCGGATGTTGTTGAAAATCGAGTAAAATACGACCGAAGTAGTAACAGAAATCAACCTTCAATTGCATAGAGCTGGATCTCCTCTATGCACAGCCTTTGCTTTTAGTATTAATGCGGTGTCAATATCGGAATCAATTTTTCCAAAGGAAGTGTAAAAACGGGTGAGAATAGGAGATAAGAAAATTAGAATTGGGGTAGATTTTATGCTGAATTCAGTGAAAGACAATGTGATTCATGAATAGGTTTGGTTGGAAAATTAAGTCGAGTATGGGACATTTGCTTAGGGATATCCCTTGGATGTTAAGTAAAGCCTGAATCACACGATTATTTTTTTTCGTCGCGAAAGTGATCACTATCGCGATTACTGCGCAAAATGATCGTCGGCGGCAATTGTTTTTCGCGATCGCGATGAGGATTCCCATCGCTATTTTTCATCACTCGTCCGGTCGCTTTTTCCGTCGCTAAAACCGTCACTAAAACCCCATATCAGCCAATCGGAACGCATTCCCCTATGGAGAGATTGCAGCGCAACGTTTGACAATTGTGGGAACGGCATTAATAAACAAACACGCTATATAATTTCGTGATGTGGGTCCTATGACAACGAGCTGTGATATTGGAAATGATGCGAAAAGCGACGGCGGGAGTGACCGTGTGATTCAGAAAAATGATCACTAGAGCGATTGATTTTCGTGACGGGAAAAGTGATCTCGATAGTGATTACTTTCGCGACGAAAAATAATGATCGTGTGATTCAGGCGTAACGGATTAAATATGCATGTGTGCTCCTGTTTGGGCCAGCCGTTTTTGTACTCTTCATTATTTACCAGAAAATGTCACATTCTCATTATTTCGGAGCAAAGATAAGGGATTTCTGTTCTTATTTTAATATTCCCTATATTTCTTTCATTCCCCTCAAAATCTCAACGGGTGCCAACGCTAATAAGAAATACAATAGAAATAGTGGTTGCAACAATAACGCCTTACAAACTGATCAACCATGGGCACGCAATGTTCTTCTAATCGTATTTATTCCAGTCTGCGTTTTGATAGAGATGGGTGCTCCTTATGATATCGTCGTACATATTCATGATTCATGATATTATTCGTCGTGCATAAATAAATCACGAATTTTCACTACTATGACGTGGAGTCTTACATCCTCGGGATCGGGTACATTTTATCGTTACTATGGATATTCATTTTCGATAAGACTAGCTTGCTCAATACGCATTTTAAATTTTTGCTGCACAAAACTGTAACCCATTAGGTTGTCTAGTGATGTAAACTAGGTTTCCATGGAGTACTAAAGAAGTAATTTGATAGTCTCCTTTCTCTTCCATCCCTGCCTTCTTCTATTTATTGTAAGGCCTACATCCTTTCAATCCATCTAAAAATCCTATTTTCTTCCTTCCCCTCCCTCGTTTACCTAACATTCTACCCTCGAACACCGCTCGAGCAAGTACTCCCTTCATCCAAGCCTTCTGTCTCCTTCGTATTTCATCTAAAAGTTTCCTCTCCTTACCCACAATGTCTAGCACTTCGTCGTTTCTCCTCTTCTCGGTCCATTTCACATTCTCCATACCCACATCTCGAATTCCTCCAATCTTCTCTCGTAATCCTTCCTTAGTGTCCACGTTTCCGCACCGTAGAGAGCTACACTCCAGATCAAACTCTTCACTGATTCTTTCTTTAAACTCTTACATACGATGTGATATACATAGTTTACAAAAAAAGACAATTGTGTGTCAATCATAATAAGTCTTACTACTCACTTAGTACGGACACCCGAAGCAGTAACCTGAGCAGTAACCATCCTTTACTTTTTTCCGAATTATCTTCGTAATAATTATGTTATTCATTTCTCTCTTTTGCGTTGTAAATTCTACCAACCTATTCCGAGTACCTACCATGCATTTCTGTCGTCAGAAAGAACAACATTTCCTTCAAAATTTAAAAATAAAAATAACTTTGTGGAACAATAGAATGGTAATCTCTAGGCTTTCGTGGAAAAAACTAGCTTAGCAAGTGGAGAAAAGACTTTGGTGAGCACGAAAACCGAGTTTAGAGCAACGCATAAACGTTTCCTTCGTGCCGAGGAAATTGGCCGCCGTGGGCCGAAGGTGGTGAATGTATGAATATTCAGAGATGCGGAATCCCCTTTCTCTGTTCCTGGCAGCTGCGACAATATGTCGCCCACGGCCATAACGCTGCGATTGCCTTTCTTTCCCCCCCGCCAGTTGCCTTCTCCATGGGGTATAAAACAAAATAGGTACCTACTTTCCTTGTTTCATCGTGAATGAGACCTGAGGAGGTATTTTCCCTCTCGCGGACAGAATGTTGTCTTTTTCCCGCAAAAATGTTTGCTTGACCACCCAGTGGAAGCTGTGGAGGTCCGTCGGATCCAATGGGATTTTAGCGGCGACGTCACCCGACTGAATTTGGGACCGTGAGTCCGCTTCAATAAGCTTTGGTTCATTCGAAGCGCGATGTTGTGTTTTGTTGTATGGGAAGGCATTGTTTTTATTCAAAGTCCGACAAAGGCGGTATATATGAGAGGAGGAGAACAAAATTTGCTGTACCAAGTGGAAGCGTCCAGAGGAATAATTATGCATGGTGAAGACAAGGCGTGAACGTTTTATGCTCGTGCATGAACGTTTCGTGAGATTTTCGCTGGGCTCTCACGATCAATTAAATAGATGAGATGTTTATTATCATAAGAATACACTGTTGGATTAATGCTGTTGATCGTTCACCTCTATTATGTGAACAACTCATTAATGTACTGTTTGCCTTTGAGAGTGTCAAGTTAAATAAATATAGTTTGTAACACAAGCTCTTTTATGTTGGTGCATTTGATGCATTGGTGGGTTAGGGATAAAAGATATGCAATTAGTGTATGTTGTGATGACAAGGCTTTGTTTAGATTGGGAGAGGGATTGTTGAAAGAAGATGCAAGACGATTCCGTTGTACTAATTAAATTAATGGTTTTAATTAAATGATGTTATACGAGTTACTCTTGAATGATGTTATACGAGCAAATAATACTCATTTATTACATGCTAGGCATACAGAATCAGCCACCTATGTATAATGATATCGAAAAGGCGTTCATAACTTTTGAACATGTTTTGTGTAAAATAGGATGAGTAAAATTTGAATTCAAAACAGCTCTCTCAGTATCAGGAGTTTTTCAACTTATAACAATAGACGGCACAATAATCCACTCTCTGTGTATGACGAAATTACTCCGTTGAGACCACATCCTGTTACCTTCAGTTTTGCAGGTAAGGACTAACACCTCCGCCTTTTCACAATTTAGGCAGGGGTTTCAAATATCAAATACAAGTGTATTTAAGATTTCAAATGAACATATGGCGAATTTTGGAACATAACAAGATTTAATGATCATGATTTGTATTTTAGTATGCCTTCATGAATGATTTTCGCGGCCTTTTCCGTTATTTCTCTCCTGTTCATTTAGAAACCACGTGAGAAGGCACTTTTTTGTAGTTTCCAATGGAGGAAATAGATTGTAGAAGGATGTCATGACATTTCCGTAAGGCGAAATTCAAAAAAATAAATCTTTTATGGGCGATACGGGAAGATTCAGTAAAAACTGAATACAAGTATAAGTAAATAAAAACGTGGATTATCGATTACACAACAGGTTCCTCTGAAAAGACTAAAATACCGCCAAATTCTTTGGGTTTCAAGAACTTAACTATTACTATAAATCTGTTCCCGAGTACGAGTTTTCCATTTTTAACTGAAATTAATGTTATATTTATAAGACGGATACGTGCAAGTATTTCCTGGAGAACTACCAATGTGAGTCAGCGAAAAATTACGCAAATTGTTGGCCAGGATGAAATCTAAATGGTACAACTGAGTTTTGGCTGCCCGCTGGTGGCGTCAGCGGGCGTTTAAAGTGACAGATTGTTCAGTTCCGCGGGGCGTTTGGAAGCTTTTGAAGAAGAACCACCTAGCTATGGACATGCGTATGACTTCACAAAAAAACGGAGCATCAATTTAACTACGAAAAAATATAAATATAATTCAAACTTTATACTTCACGACCCCTTATTATATATATATAAATATATTCAAAATTGATAAGCATCGGTGGTGTATCTCGTATTCTTATACGGTTGCCTAGTTAATAGAGTTATTTTCCAGATTTAGACGTTTTCCTGTTGAACTCCTCGGTCCTCGAATATTGTATACAATCATATCATCGTTTAATTTTTTTTCCGCTAGGAGAAATGTCGGTGTTGCAACTAGTTTAGTCTGGTAGTATAGTTGTCCTTGACTGATGACACCATGTATAAATATGATTCACAGAAATTGCTAATGTTGTTTGTTAACTACTAATTAACCGGAAAAGGTGAAATTCATGCCAAAAATAACGACATACGTCATGCCACTGAGGAGGCTAATGTCTCCATAGCTGTCGGTATTTTAATACTCATTCTTCTGTGGTAATGATAGAGTAGTCAATGTGAAAACGGATTGGAATGTAGTTTACCAAATTAATTTCATTTTTTCCTATCCTCGAATATTTTTACCGACGCCATGAATTTCATCGCGGGTTATCTTATAAACAAACCATTACGTGAATTCTTGTTAAAGCTGTAATATTGATGGTATAAGCCGAGTCACGGCTGCAACCCCTACGGCGTCGGCAAGCATCGAAAGCAGCATGAATTACTCACTCCTGCGTGGAAGTCAACTGCTCCGGTATCTATTATAATTAGAGGTACGTGAAAAGAGCACTTTCAATTACGGTTCATAGCATTTTGTAGCATTTATGTTTTCTTTATTTTCATAATGTAGCACTAGTGGTTGACGACAAAGTGTGATGAAAGACAGTTATTTGAAAAATAAATACGAAATAGTTTAAATAACTATCGGGGACAACAATAATAAATTAGGGAATATGACAGCAGAAATAATTAAAATTGATATTAGTAGCTTGACTATCATTTACGCTAGTAGAACATCAACCTAAAGTTTCTAAGGTTGAAGGAAGAAAGTTTCAAAACGTTCTTCATTCAATCGGTTGCGTCCGTCAGTCACAGCTAGATTGTACTCGCTGGAAAACCTCTCTGCGAGTGTTGTTCAGTGTGTGTGGAGTGCAGCATTACTAAGCTCAGGTTTTTCTTGGCAGATGGCAAGAAATATGTGTTTAAAATCGCACAAGCTACCAGGTTTCTCTCTCAACATCTCTAGTAGCTGCCGATCAAAATGCATGTAACCATGTATGAAGCAGTAAGGCCCAACGTCCGGTAGCGTAGTGAGGGGCAGGATCGGCACTAAATTTACCAATATTGCCATCGGAAAGGCAAATTTGCGGATTAAATATCATAAAAGTCCTGTCATAGCGCCTATGTTGCATTTATTCACGTGTTATCGCATCAATACCGCATTTATCGCATATGCGATTTTCACGTAATACTAAATATATCCTCCTTCCCATAATGATAGCAGAGTTAATGGAAAAACTAGTTTGGAATGCTTTTATCCCTATTCAAATCGTTTTTTGTTCTCCCAACCCTCGGTTATTTTCCCTGACGACATGGACGTCATCGTAGGTTTTCGTAAAAATAAAAAAAATTATGTGAATTCTTGGTGAAGTCTTAATATTGATGGCAAAAGCCGAGTCACGGATTCAACATCTTCGGCGTAAGCAGGCGTCGAAAGTAGCATCAATCGCTGAGTCTTGCTGGTCTTCTATGCCTTGTTTCAAAACCTAACTACGCTCATGCATATGAAATTAAGGGAAAACTGAGCATCAATAAATTTAACTAGATTAAATATTAATAACTTCGGAAACGGTTAACATCGGTGTTGTCACACGTATTTTCCTCCCTTTAGATGGTTGCCAAGTCAATCGCATTACCGTTTTCTGAAATATTTATATTTTCCAGTGCTAATTACCATTCAGTTTTTCCTGTCTTTGGACATTTTCCTGTTAAATATCTCTATAGCTGTCGGAGGGATACTATATACTCTCCTTAAGTAATAATAACGAAGTCAATAGAAAAACTGGTTTGGAATCAATTTTGCCAAGTGAAAATCAATTTCAGATTTTCCAGTCCTTGACTTTTTCACTGAATTAATTGGATCGCCATGAAATTCATAGTGGGTTTACTGAAAAATAAACCATGACGTAAATTCTCGGTGAGACTGTAATATCTGTGGCACAAGCCGAGCCTCTGCTGCGACCCCTACGGCGTAAGCAGTCGTCGAAAGTAGCATAAATTGCTCAGACCCGCGCAGACGTCAACTGCTGGTGCATGACGGAGAGAGACACATGGTGATCGGTGCCGAGATTGTTTGAGGGATGCGACGACGTTCAGGGGATGCTGGATTAGGAGAGGACGCGACTGCCGGGAAAACGTTTTAGCGGGACCGATGCAATCGCGGGACTCCAGAATTGGCCGCGTTGCATTCCAGGCCTCTCCACCCCCACGGGGGAGGCTAAACTGGAGCTCTCTCCGTGTTCCGGCGTGTGTAATTTGAATAGGAATGCGACATTAATTCGGCGCCTGGGGAAAGGTGAGCCCTCGTACCCGCCTGGGGAGTCTGAAAAATGCCTAAGAGGCGTGGGGTGTGGGCCGGGATGTGCAGGATTCGACGTAATTGCATCTCAGCTTCATGGCTCGCGGTTACGGTTAGTTTGGCCGAAGGGAGCGGAGCAAGGAGGGGTCTTCATGGACATTGGCGCTTTTAGTCACCTCGGGGAAGGAGACTAGGAACAGGATAATTAAGTCGATTTCCTGCGTGCTGCCGAAATTGGAGAACCTATTTGGAATGCGTTGTTCTTGTGACCGCTTTTTATTAGGATGCACGATCTGCTATGCAGTTATAGGGTGGTTAAACATCTTTGATTTGCTATGGTTGAGGAAGATATCGCTCTTAGGGTTTGTTAAGCATTCCAGAGAGTATTTGAAATTGTTGCTTATCCTGCTTTTTCCCTGGGAATAAATCATACTCTGAAAAGGACGTACAGTTACTCTGTTACCGTTCATTCAATTGTATTAGGCTCAACTGTTTGGAAGTTAATACTCGAAAATGAAAAGGAGACTTCGTTGAGACTCTTCGTTAGGGATAGATTAGTGGCGAATAGAGTTGGAAAGTACGGTTGAATCCTGGTGTCACAGGGAAAGAAGAAGGGTAGCAAATTTAGTGTGAATTGCGGCCAAGGGATTATTAGGAAGGCGATGGAGCCCAAATAATTTAATTTACAATTTCAATGAAGAAATGAGTTATTTAATGATTGTTAGATATATTTAATGGCGTTAGTTGATAGCCTAAGCGGAAAGAAATGTAGCACTTTGTGATAATGATGCTTAATGAACACTTCCTCAGATATTTTTGTTGATTTTAATTCACATATTTCCTTCTTTTTTCCAGGGTGAATTTTCTCCTCCAGCAGCTATTTAATCACGCATCTCAAGGATGGTCATCAGGATGGACGTATAAATATGCGAGAATATCCGACGGAAAGTATAGACGACTGTAGTAATTAAAAAATTAATGAAACGCGAATGATATTATGCGAGTTTTAAAAGAGTTTTTCCTTGTAAGTGCACAGATTTACTGCCTGTTATTTATAGTTCGATTTTTGTTACTTATCATTTTTTAATTTTAAATGTTTTCTTCGAAAAATGTTTTCGATGTCACGCTTATGCCTGAAATTACATAGGCAATATTGAATAGATTGACCCTTAATATTTAATTAAGAAAATAATGTTTTTTGGTGCCTGTAAAATGATTGCATTACTAGAAAATCATGTTTTTGCGCAATGGATGGCGTCATGTTCCTTTTACCAAAACGATTATATTTAGCTTTGATTTGACTCTTGTTCATGATTTGTCAACGGACATGCACACAGCCATCGGAGACCGTTAAAAAAACCAGAGCCAGAATAAAGGAAAAGATTATTAACCCTATTGTCTAAACTGATAGACGTGAGTATTTTGCGATGCATAACCTCGGAAAAAGGTCCAAAACGTATTATATATGTACGTTTGGACCATGTAATTCACAGACAATTTTAAAATTCCAAGTGTCTGGTCTCCCTTTACTTATTGTGGTCATTAATACAGGGTGTGCATGGCCTTAACCTCTTGAAATTTGACAGTAGATTTAGATAAAAAAGTAGTTTAGACCTATGTTCGTAAAGATGCCGATGCTGGTGGGATGGTGATTTAATTACAACACACTAAAAATAACGCGAACGAATTGGATGGTTTTCTAAATTACATGCCTGGTGAATGCTGAAAATTTGCTGATCTACCCATCATACGACGTATGTAGATAGTATGAAGAGTAGGTGTACCATTAGGGTGTCCCAAAAAAACCGAAAGTTTGAAAGTTGAGGGGGCATTTCCATTTTCCTATGCGAATGCATGAAAAAACATCCCACAAAATTTTTCAGCTCAATCGGACAATATTTGACCCTGCCGAAACGCATTCAAAGTTTGAACTTTTGAGTTTTCCAGATTTCATGCAATGTTGCCTACCCTGCAGGAGGCTCGAGTGTTAAAAAGCAACCAATTTTAAGTTCAAACCATCTCCTCTAGCTCTATAGGCGTTGACAGCAACACTTGAGTCAAAATGAGCTTCATAGCCACAACTCGGTGTGTTTACAAGTCCCGCTCGCCGTTGCGGCCGCCAGGCGCCAGCCGAGTGCATATTGCCCCGCCGTGTCGTGTTGAGATTCGAGTTATGCGCTTTTGCAACATCGCTCTGTTTATGTTAAAAGTATCCCGGCTTAGTCTATCAGTCACTGGTGGAGTTTAGTGTTGTGCACTAACTGAGAACGTGAGGTTTTGTCGTGTGTTTCGTGGTCGAGGCTGTTTCGGCGGTGGCCAGAATGAGCGTGAAATCGAAGAGTACGCCGGTTATGCGAAGTGCGACAAGTGCGTGGTTGGTGGGTAATGAGTCCAAACATTTGCCCGGCAATGGTAAACTCCCTACGCTGCGTGAAGTTCTCAAAGTTTTCTTTTAAAACCTACACTGTTCACCAGGATCGATGTCAGCGGCAGATGCAGCAAGGATTGCAATCAAAGAGTTACTTGCTGTGTGGGGAAAGTCTAATATTCCTACGCAGGAGGCTCGAGCAGCCATTAAGAAGCTCCTGACAGGTTACGAGAACTACCGTGCCCTTGGGAAAGACAAAAATAAAACTAGTGAGAAGTCAGTGTCCGCAAGAGAGGAATTCAGCAAAGTGCTCGACCGTCTGTTTGACATCGGCTGCAAAGACGCCCTTTCAAACATTACTGTGGAGGAGGACAAGTTGTTTTACATATCTATGAAAACTGATTGAAAAGGATATATGGCGGGTATTGATATAAAGTGGTGTAAGTGTTTAGAAAACCGTAAGAGACTTCAAGAAGAGGATTTTTAAAGGAAAAAACGGCATGAGAAAGAAAAGGAAATATTGGATGAGAAAGTGGACCTCGTTCGACAGATGTCTGCGGAGAGTACGACGAGCTCGTCAGATTCGGAAGAAGGTAATTTTTTCCGGGTGCGGGAAGGGTGACCAATATGGCGGAAGAATGGGAGAAATAACATTTTGTTACTTTTACAGAATTTGAAATGCGGACAAGTTCCGGAAAGCGCCGTAGAGTAAGTATACTGTCCGACAGCCTTGTGACTGCTTCCCTAGATCGGACTCAGACGTCCTCTGCCGCTGGGTCTATGATAGTCCAGGCTGTCGCCAATGCGACAGCATCTGCGTTGGGTTTTAAAGGGGATGAAATCCATTTAGTATCTTCTCCAAATATCATCTACATAGAATGAGAGTGAATAAAAGGACCGAGACAGTAAGGCTTATCAAGCAAGAATTTCACCCTCAAGTTCCTTTAGCAGTGCACTGGGATGGTAAATTACTTCCAAGCAATGAAGACGACAAGAGGCTGTTTGAAGGATATTTCAAATGTAGATGACATTATCAAATTTTGTATTATTCAGCTGCAGGATCGTAAATGGTAAATATCAGGATGTTCAGGGTGATTTAAAGTCCATCCTCAGGATTAGTATTTAAAATTATGCCCCATATTATTTTAGAACCACCATCCTCGAGACGACTACAAAGAACTTTTGGAGTTGTGTACAGTGTGGTTGGGTGGTGTGGTTCCCAAGAAAGAGAAGTATGTGGTTCGCCCCCCAGGCCCAACTGACAAATCACGGTGGATGAATAAGGAGCTCTACGCTTTTAAAACGTAGATTTTTGGCAAGCAATTGCGTTTGTCGACACATGACAGTGACAATTTCTTCAAATTGTGTTGCTTCATTGCAATTGTATATATGAAACATTGGTACACCTGTCCCTTGGCAGTGAGCGCTCCGAGAATGGATCTTGAGCTACTTAAAGTCCTTGCTCGGAAGAAAGACCCTCACTACGCAGCAGCTTTGGCCAAGTTTTGTAACCATCTGTGGTTAAAACTTTCGAAAACTTGAATTGTATGGCCCTCTTCGATGAAATGGTTTCTGACGACGAGAAAAGAGACATTGCGGAAGCAATCAGAGACAATGAGGGGTCTGATGATGACGCACCTCGGGCTACTCTTCCGCCTAATCGACCTATTAGTGAGCTGACTTTCGCTGACTTCGCTTCGAAAAATTCTGTGAAGTTTTTCAAAATTATTGGTATTTCGCCGGCATTTTTGCTGCGAGATCCGTGCACATGGAAAAGTGACGTAGACTATCAGAAGGGCCTATCTATAGTTCACCACCTTAAGGTTGTTAATGATACTGCAGAGAGAGGAGTTCAATTAATAAAATATTTTCTAGTCAAGAAAAAATTGACAAATGATGAGGCTCAGAGGCAACATCTGTTACTAGTTGTTAAGCGGCATAGGAAAATGCATGAAAAAAGTGGCAAAAAACTCTAGTTTTTCATATTGCTTGTTGTTCACAGTGCATTTGTATCCGCATTATGACAGTATAATAATAAGAGAGCATTTTCTTACAGAGGTTTCTAATTGTAAATCCCCCAAGAACCTTAGAGCTAGGCAACATTGCATGAAATCTGGAAAACTCAAAAATTCAAACTTTGAATGCGTTTCGGCAGGGTCAAATATTGTCCGATTGAGCTGAAAATTTCTATGGGATGTTTTTTCATGCATTCGCATAGGAAAATGGAAATGCCCCCTCAACTTTCAAACTTTCGGTTTTTTTGGGACACCCTAGTGTACCATAGTATGGGTATCAACTTCTTACATTTCCCGAAGGGAAACTTTGCGTTGCAGTGAACGTTCAATCCTAGATCCATAGATGTTATAAAAAATATATCTCTAACTGTTTCTCCTGGCATCGCAAGTTGCGGTGAGTTTTGACAATTGTGTCCATCTACTTCTTATATTTCCCTTCTATTCCTGTTCATCTACTTATTATAGGGAAGGGAAATATAAGAAGTTGATACCCATACTTCCGGTCCATCTGCCGACCATTCCCGAAGGGAAATATAAGAAGTAGATGGACAGGAAGGGAAGGGAAATATAAGAAGTGGATGGACACAATTGTCAAAACTCACCGCAAGTTTGCGATGCCAGGAGAAACAGGTAGAGATATATTTTTTTATAACATCTATGAATCTAGGATTGAACGTTCACTGCCAACGCAAAGTTTCCCAGTTCCTTGTCCCTCTTCTGTATCAAGGTCACTATTATCACTGTATGGGCGGCCAAAACCTCTTAACCACTCTGGAGGAATTCATCGATAAACGCCCCACTTGGTTCTGAATTCGACTTGCCGCAATTCCTATCAACAATTGGCCTCACTAAACCAGCTCGCGATTACCATAAATTGCGTGAATTTTGCTTATCTCGGGACAATGTAATCGTCCCCTCTCCCTTTTATTGCTGGGCGTGCGGGTGGAAGAAATCGAATCATTCGGTTGTGGGAGTGTGAATTCATCGATTAATCGGAGAAAACTGAAGGGGGTTGGACTGGGGTTGCGTCTGAAAGTGGAGCGAGCAATGCGCGATCACAATCTAATTTGTCCCAATCGTTTGTCCCCGGCCATAATTCTTCCGGTCTCTTTCCCGGCTTCCGTGTTTTCCCATAGAGAGAGGTTATTCTCCTGCATTTTTTCCCTTAAAGAGGAGGAGAATGGTCGAGTATTATTTTTTTGAGCAAAAGGGCAGCGGTGTGAGAAAAATTGGTGGGCTGACAATGAAAACAAAAGAGAAAAATTTGAGGGGAAATTTTTATTTTTTATTTTTCGCGTTCCAATTATTGAATAGTCGGGGTTGGAGGGTTCTCTTTCTGCCCCGCTGGTCTCTCTGTTCCCTTGGCTTTGCCTTAATCAACGATTAACTCGGGGAGTTGAATTCGAGAAAAATAATTTTCCCTAATTCAAATCGTCTGTCTCTCGGCTCGATTGCAGCGTGATCTAGGCAGTACATAGACCCCTAAAGACTCCCCGTGGAGGTAAAAATTGATTTCATGAAAAGGCAGACCAATGAAACGCGCCAGTTTAATTGGAGTGTGCATAGTTTCAAGTACTTCTGATATTTTTATTATTATAATATGAAAGGAATGAAAATTCTCTTTGTACCTACCACCTATGTACCTCATTCCCGTACTTTCCACCATTGTCTGGGCTGTAAAATTACGTCTATCTCCGACCAGGATCTATTGTAATAGGAATCTTATCTGGTATGAAATTTTTCATGCTTAAGTACTGTTTGATAGCATTAATTTTTTTAAACATCGGGTTTACCGGAAAAAATTTAAATATCTAATGCTTACAATGAGAATAACTTATAGTCAGTGATGTTTTATGTGATAGTAATTAACCTTCTCTGAAATTTCAGCGTTTTTAAGATCCATTTGAAACTTTGTATTTATATGGACTTTATGTATATCGTCAATTGCAAGTTTGCCTTCCTTTTCCATCCGCTTTTCACCACCTAGCCATCTAAGCAAGGGTTGTCCACTCATCGTTCGCGGCTTTTTCCCTTTCTTCCACTTCTCTCTTCTCTTATACGGTGTAACGGACTTAATTATTTTGTCCCTTCATAAGTGCACAGTACCGTCCAAGCATGGTAGAGCATAGAGTATTAGTGTTGATTCGTTTTCTCTTTCTTGTTTCTTTCATAGTTTCGATGATAGTTTTTAGGGAGGCAGAGAGTTACATAGATATGACAAAAGTTATAGGATAATTCAAATAGAGCCTATAAGGAATTTATTCACAATTATATGCTTGACTATTGTTGACAATTTTATGGGATAATTTAATTTAATTTTCAAGTGAAGAGTAATTATATAAGATTAAAACCCATGTAGCCAAACATTCTACGATATTAGCAATTTGCGATGAGTAATTTTGAAAAGACTAGTAAGCATAAATTGTTTTTTTTAATTTCCTATTTCGTGGGTAGGTACACAAAGTACAGCCGCATTCATAAGACATTGATTCTGGGTGCCCGTTTTCGCGGTTAGTAAACGAAAGCTATGAACCGGAAGTTTGTGCCTCTCCTCTATTTCATTAATTTTGTGGTTTATTTTTTCCTCTTATCCAAATTTGATGATCGAAAGATCAAATTTCGAATATTCATTTTATCAATATTTTTATAGCTAATCTTGGGGATTTCCTTTGTAGTGTGTTTTTTGATTCTTGTGCCAATAAAGGAAATATTTTGAGAGCAATTCTGAAATCACAATTGAACCAATTGAATGCGTTGACATATGCACCAATCTACTCATTTTATTGTTGTGATAAAGTTGTTTATCATTCAGTTAATTCATGTCAGTAATTGTTTCTCTAATGTTTTCGATTCAGGGTACCTATTAATCGATCTCCAACTATTGTCAGGAATAAATTCTAAATAGGAAGGGTTTGTAGATTGACGCTTTGGAGCCAATAAGTATTTGATATGGTTGAAATTACGCTTTCCATCAAACTGTTATTTTCAAACGTATAAGAGATTCAAAAGAACTGTGTTTCATAAGGTATTCTTAAAATGAAATTTTCCCTTTGTAAATAAAAACAATTATTATTTTTAGTAGTTTTTTCTGAGTGTTTTGATATGTAACGTAACGAGTAAATTTAACATACGATGAGTTACACAGTTAGTAAATTTTCTTCTAGTCGTCTTTTAGCGAGTTTTAATTTCTATATTGTTGGATTGAAATCTTCGTTTACTCAAATGATACCACTCGTGGCGCTGAGCGAATAAGTTTTTAACATTCCTGTGTATTTATTAAACCTCTTCTTCTCTATGTACGAAAAACGTATCTTTCTTTGCTACTTTGGTCCTACTTATCATCTATATGTTTGAGAAATAGGATCAAAATCCATACCAGTATAGGTCGATCTAAGAAAACTAGGTCTAAGAAAGCCAGATCTTATACGTTTGAAAACAACAGTTTGATGGAAAGCATAATTTCAACCGTATACAGTATTATATTCTCACACAAAAAATACTCGACTGTACATTATTTTCTTTTAAAAAATTTATTGAATACCTCTTCGTTGAGTATTTATATTGCCAGACTGTAGTAATTTGATTCGTGCGAATATTAAAAAAATAAATATGTGTTGCAAGTGATACAAGCTCATCGTAAGCATTTAATTCACATTTTGCATTAAGATTTTCCATTGGGTTTGTTTCGATTGGCTGCATTGCATTACTTGATGACGATATCCAGTTGTGATTCTCCTTCATAGTTTGGCGATGAGTGATTCTATTCACTGATGAAGGCGGATGAGAGAAGACTGGAGGCATTCGATGTGTGGGTGTAGCGAAGAATGGAGAAGGTCGCAGAGGAGGAGAAACGACGAAATGCTAGACATGGTGTGTAAGGAGAGACAGCTTTTAGATGAGATACGGAGGAGACAGAAGGCATGGATGAAGGGGATACTTAGCAGGGAGGAGATGTTAAAGACAGTGTTAGAAGGTAGAATTTTAGGTAAACGAGGGAGAGGAAGGAAGATAATGGGATTTTTAGATGGAATGAAAGGGAATACACCTTATAGTGAATTGAAGAGGAAAGTTCTAGATGAAATAGGAGGCTCCCAGAATTCTTCTCAAGTACTCCATGGAAATAGTGCGAAAAAATCCGCAGAGGAAAAATCATTAGCCTTGACCGGGATTCGAACCCGGATCCCTCGATTTCCGGCCGAGTACTTTAGCCAGTTAAGCTACCGAGGCGTCATTCTCCCCTGTAGAAATGTTTTTTCGCACTATTTGTGCATTGCGGGTGACTCCGTAAAAGTTACCACCGTGGCTAGTCCCGGATTACTTAAATATTTCTCCATCGAAACCTACATTAATTGTTAGAATACTTCACTGATCCACGGTAATAATTGGATGACTCCTTAGAACGTTACATATTTTTGTATCGTCAGCGAGAAAAATTAGGCATAATTATGTGGTTTGCAATTGGGCTGGATAAATGCGTCGAATTCTCCATACACAAGACTAAAATTAGAGAGAAGAACAAAGATATCTGGTGGCGGATATAAAGAGAATGAGAATGGTTTCGTTTAAGCATTGTCGTTTTCCAGTAATCCGAGAGGGACAATCACGATGTCAATCGACAGTCCCTTATAATGGGGAAGCAACTTTTCAGCTGCCCCGGAGCCCTGAATCGATAGCCCATCTCGACAAAGGGTATCTTGCGTCTCCGGAAAGACCAAATCCTTTATAACACGGTTTGTTTTATTTTCCCTCCAAATCTTAACCTACCCTCCAAAGAGCTCAGATTTTTGAGCGGGAATCCATCCCCTGCTCATGGGGGTCAGAGTGAGGAGGAATCCGGGGGTATTTTGGAAGGGATGCTCCCGGAGATATAGAGAGGTAAAATGGTAGCGGAAGAGTGGGGGAGGTGGGTAGAAGAGGATTTCAGTTGAATGGGACATCAGAAGCGAGGCGGGCAATGGCGAATGGGGCTGGGCTCTGGGAGCGGTCGAAGTCAATGCGGCGTCAAATTGGCCCTATCCCTCTTTCAAAAGGTACCGCTTCGGTGGGATGGGAAATGGCGGGAAGGGAAAGGCGGGGGAACGATCAAACGGCGCCGACAGTCTTTTGTTTGACGGTGTGGGGGGTAGGGGCAATAGTAGTAGGAGGAAGAGGTAGAGAAAAGCTCTGAGAGTTTCCCCGTCGGACAATTGACTTCGACCTGGCCTTTTGGAAAATGCGTGCGCGCGGCGCCAAAGTGTTGTTTCTCTATCTCTATTGCCTGGCCTGAAGCTGACGCGGAATCCATTTGGGATAATAGGGCTTTTGTAAAATGGCACAGAATGGATTATCGTTTTTTTTCTTCGCAGTTGATGGCGTGTGATGGTCACTCCGTTAGTGTGCAGTCGATGGCTTTGTCCCGGTGTTTTCTCTTTGCTTGCGGAGTCGTTCTGCTGAGGGGACAAAAACTACTCGTTCTCGAGTTCCTCGATAGTTTGTAGGGCTTTTTAGCTAAAGCATTCCGAGGAAAAGTAAAACTGAACGAGAATTCTGAGCCTTCTCTTTTGGGATTATTGGTCAAAGATAGAAAATCTAAGATCTACGCTCTTAAAAGTAAGTCTCAGTGGTTTAGTGAAGTTCATTTACTATAGTTTGGAAGTTAGGAATAGGGGAGACTGGGACACGTTGGCCATAGGGGCAGGATGGCCCAGTCGAGATAATTCATACAATAGACACTGAATCGTGCTAAGAATCAATCAGAAGGTCGGTAGCACTCTTCCTCTTTCTGCACAGGACCATTATGACTCGCGGGGCAGTTTTAGAGAAGCTGTAGTGATTAATTGTATTTGTGCGAGTTTCAGTAAAATTACACTCCCAGGTTAAATGTGTATTATTTTAGTTCAATTTGGGCGCAATGGGTGAATACTATTATTAAAAGTCATAGTTTAAGGACAATTTCTGCGTGGCATTGAATCTAAATTGCTTCAGTGGGTTTTGTAACGAATAGAATGTATTGTAAACATGATTTAGCTAGAAATAAGAATTTACCTCTCTTGGATGATAAATGATATATTACTAGATTTTCGAAATCCATGTCAATTTCACCTTTAAATTTGCCTAATTTTTATGCTAGGAATTGAGTCATCCGAGGAAAAATATTACTTTTCCCGCGTTCTCTTTAGATCTCCAACTGCCTCACTGTGCATAGCGTGTTTTCAAAGAACCATTCCAGCATGTGTCCATACTTTCCAGAAAATAAAAGAAAGTTCTTTCGGAGTTCATCTTCCAGATATTCTCCCGGCTGACTTTGATAAAAAATAGTTTCACTCTCCGCCATACTGGGGGCTTTTGACCCGGAATGAAATTATTCCGATCTCTCGTCATTTGACCGATGGTCATTTGGTTGATTCCGTCTGCTTGACTTCGCGATCGGAAATTTGTTTGTTATGAAATTTCAAGTGGTCAGATGACTTGGCTGTTGTCACAACCATAGTCAAGCAGTGAGATTAGAAAAACAGACCCTTGAGGTGCTTCTTTAAGGCCCCCGTTTTACACGGGGTACGGAATTGCGCAGGTTAGAACTGCATTAATTTCTAAAATGGCATGAAATTGCGCGAATGCAAGAACGAAATTAGAACAGGGGTTATTTTAACATCTCACATCCTCGCAGTCTCGCATGTGTTCCAGCGATTCACCACTTTACACGACGTAATTTTGACTGCCCCTTCGTACACACGTCAGATTGTGCAAGTACCCCTGTGCAGTGCCCCTTATAAAACTTCCTTTAAATCGAGTCGACGGGCTTGTAATATTCTATCTCCTGGGTAATGTTTTTCAGGCCATTATTTTTATAGGCCGCTTGTCCACCGGCCTTTAATCTGTTTATTAATTCTTATTCCACTTCAAGGGCGTATTTGTATTTCGTATTTCGCCATTAGAATTCACAGCACAGTAGAACACGTACCATAAATCTTTCCCAAATAGAGCCGAAAATTTATACATGTTTGATGCTACTTTGAAGCAATAATGGGTTAAAACGTATATTAAACCATCAATACCATTGTCAAGTTGTTTCTTAAAGACACAAGTGCATACATATATTCAGATGGAAGCAGAGTTTTCAGAGTTTCTCAACTTTTCAGCTTTCACGGCTACAACTATTACATTTTATATCTACAATCAATTTTTATCTTTTTCCATCGGTATCAATGGATATTGATTGAGTCACCCCGAGGAAATATTCGTTCCGTTCGATGGGTTGGGATTCGTTGCATCCGTAATGTATCCAGGAAATGCTGCAATCACTTTTGGATCAGGCTTTCTAGAGAGTGGGCATCACTTCAATGGGAAGCCCTTGCGAAAACTCAGGCCGATATCAATTTTGACGACCTTCCGGCTATATACTCGATGCCATGTGTATGCCTCGGACATAATAGCGGCAATTACCATCCCGTGCCCTTATATCCATTTCCCTATCTCTTCATATCCCTCTCTTATCCCCATCATATCCTTTGTATTCGCGTTTCATATATCCCCAAGTCAATTGCTTTCCAGGAGGATCTGCCTGGCAAAAAGCCTGTCCATGAGCCACGTGAGGATATAGTCGTCTATAATCCTTTCATCTATTCACCTTCCCTACTCAAAATAGGTGTATGCAACGACCTTGTTGGGCTTGTGCCATTTTACACGCTCACTAACGTTGGGGAAAAACTTTCTCACAAGCGCTCTTATGAGGAAAATTTACCTTGTAATCCACCATTTTCTAACAAACACATTAATGCCTGTTTGAATCAGATTATAAAAGTTTGACCTTGATTTAATTAATGTTGTAATGTTAGAAACAACAGTCATAAATCCTATGATTAGTTTACGCAACTCCCTACTCAATTGTTCTATGACTCAATCTTTCCACACCTACGTATTTCTTCTTATCCGGATCTTTCTTTACATGGGCCATATTTTTAATTCGGGGTCTACTTTTTCCATTCTTACCATTCAATTTTCCCTCGATGATTGTATTCGTCTGATCATCATGCCCGAAGGTAAAGCCACTTACGACGTATCGTCTTGTTATCAAGATTTTCACGGGACTTCTCTTCTCTCCTGCCCTTCTTAGAACTTACCCATTACCTACTCGGTCAATCCATTTGATCCTGATCTATCTTCTGTGGTAACAATTTCAAAATAATAAGGAAAGTTTAAAATCTCGTGCATTTACCCTTTTGAAAGACTATATACTGCATTTATTCTTATGGAAAAATATGGCACGACAAAAAAATGCACTTTGGAAAAATAAATAAATAAAACATTTATGGCGTTATCGTACCAAATTTTTGTCCATAGCTTACAAATACGAAGTATTAACCGGTGGAAAACAAGATTTATATAAGTCAATTTTTCTTTTCGAGAAGTGAAACCCTTTCTTCTCTTTGTGGACCTGTGTAACGGCTATGCAGAATTTTGTATGCCATGCGTGCCGCTGGTGAAAAGTATTATCTCATAACCATTTGCCATTCGCAAATGCTGCTACATCTGTGATTTTCAATCTCTTTTACGTTGCAGTATGGTTTGAAGGTAAGTGTGCGTATTTTTTTACAGTAATGATTCCTTTTAACGAGAGACGTAATTTGTAGTACATCAGAATGGTTCAAGTCATATTATGTTATTATTTTAATTTTAAGATTAAAGATTAATATTTTAATGCAACAAGATGGATAAAAAAGCACTGATTTTGTAAAATGCCGTGCCAGCGAGTGGCTAACTAATTTGGGAGTTAGGCAAGATTTATAAAACGTTTTTACTTATTTTTAGAGCCCTCTTCTGTTTCATAATACCTTAAGATAGAAATGATAGCAACATTCAGCACTTATTTATGATATTTTATCCAATCTTTAAAAATATATATCTTTAAGGTACCTCCTTGGCTACTACTTTAAACGCTTTCAGCGTGCTTTTTCCTTTTTACCTTAAGCTGTCATGCGAAGCTTCAATGATCACGGGAATACAATGAATAATGTAACGGAGAATTTTCATGCATATTGGTATCTATTCATTTGAATATTGAATTGCTTTAGATTTAGCGTGAAATGGAATCGATTTTTACAAATTTGAAATTTAAACGAAATGATGCACAAAGGTTAAGAAAAGACTTAGCTGTTTCACAAAATAAAATATATTTGCGACCGGTTTCGATACAGCGTATCATCATCTGGCAATTACAAGTATCAGTACATAGAATTTATGCCCTTGAAGGCGTTAGAGGTGTGGTAGAGTGGAGGTAGAGAAAGGGGGGACATTCGGAGTACCCATTATTGGATACAATTAGTTTGATTGTGTTTAGCTCCTTCAGCCTGTTGCAATCCGACAATGGAATCATACATAGTCTGTGAAGCATACAATGTATTGCTGATAGTTTGTGAGATAGTTTTTCCTGCTTAGTTCCACGAGTGATTCGAGTATAATTTTTTCTCCCGGGTCTAAGTAATGATAATTAGTTATTACTAACTAATAGCTATTTTTTGTAGGGTTGAATTACTGAAAATATTGAGATTGTATGAAAATATTTCCTCGTTCTTCACTCGGGTGACTATCAATGCTTGGTAAAATATTTAATTGATATTTGAATGTTATAAAAATGATGCTTACTTATTAGGTTTAACTAAAACGGAATAGGTATAATTAGTTATACTTGTCTAGAGGAATAATGGTTGTAGAGCCACTCAAAGGAAAAATTATTCTCATTTTTTTATGCATATCATACGTTGCCTTTTAATTTATGAAGAAAAAAATGTCATCTATCTCGACAAAAAGTCATTCAATATCTAGTGTGGTAAAAGTAAAAAGAAAAACTTGGCTACTTTTGTGGCAAGGCTTTCTATGAAATACGAAATGTGAAGTTTTGAAGCGACACGTCTGGCTTTAAAAAAATTAAAGTGAAGTTGGATTTGATATTTAAGTCAATTCGTCATAATGCTGCTACTGGGTGATATTTTTTTGCAATGTACCTCAATAAAACAGTATTTTCCCATCAACTAAAAGAAAACGCTGGAAAAAATTCTTCCCAATTAGGGTTTTGCATAAAAAATAAAAGAATCAAGCCACACCTGGCGTAGACTTGCATATCAAAATCACCTGTGTTAAAGCAAGATACATACTTTTTTCCTTTGAAATCGAATGCACATATTTTTTAGCACAAATAGGTTAACGATGAACTTTCACGGAAGCCAGGGTCCTTAAAAAATGAAAACCAACGGAGAAAAAAAATTTGCCGGCGCGCAAATAGTTGTTGATGGAGTGCCTGTTGAACTCCGAAGTCCGTCAGCATGCGTTGCCATGAAAACGCTTAAGTGCTCGGAGGTTTTTGCTACACGCTTTACAATCCTGGAATGATGGTGCTGGCATTTAAATTGCGAAGTCTCAATACTCTTTTCTGCGCAATGTTGGAGAATATGTACAAAAAAAGAGAAGGTTGAACTCCACGGTAGGTACGGAGCAAGGCCCGAACAAAGCACCCAATTTGTCCAACTGACGCTATCGCCGCTGGAAGGATGGCTTCGTTCCTCCCTTCGCTCCAGTTTTTTCTCCACCAACACTCTGAAACACACGCTTTTGTTTCTCATTTGTTTACTTTTTTCCTCGAACTCTATATCGGAGGGGACAGTTGGGAGAGTTAGGTAACGCTCTTCTGGCCTCACTTTGGTTGAGTGCAAAATTTTGCGACGGGGCTTCCCACTATCGCTCGGATAAGTGAGTTCCTCTTCGGTCAAGGGAGGGAGCGAAATTGATAAAATGGGAGTACGGCCTCGTTCATGATATTTTTCCCTTACTTATTTCATCCCTTGGGTCACTCTGCCGAAGCTTATATTTTCCCAGATAAACCGTATGAAAATAAAATCTTACTGATACAAAACTTGCTGTACTTATCAACGGGAAAATAAACTAGAGCGGATCAGATCAACTGTCGACGAGTTCACTTTGAAGTAATTCATTCTTGTAGGATTGATACAGCCGTAGTAATTTTCCAAATTTATTTATTTACTAAACCGAATTCCACGTCCAAGTTCAAGTTGAGTTCAGAAATAAGTGTGGAATAGCTGTTTCTTATCTTATAACCGGAATGGCGTTTACAAAGCAAGTTTTCAGATTTTTGGGACACTATCAGGCACGGGTCTCCGGGACACCGGTACGTTTCCCGACGCACCCTCCAGCCTGGAAATATTTAGTGCCATCCTGTTCCAAAACCGACAAATTTTACCGTCAGAATACCAACATTGAGGAGTTAACTTGATTTCAATGATACCTCATTTAACAGCATAATTAACACTGTTTTGATTGAACAAAACAATAAATAAAATTAATATAATCCATTCTGGATCATTTCACTAGTCCTGCCAGGTGGTACCCGACTGTAGATTCATAACCATTATTACGCCTTTAATAATAATAAATCATGAGAATAAAGCATGGCTCCAACCCCCAAGAATTTGAAACATAATGAAATGCCACTTTATCTTCTTCATCATCGTAATTTAGTCTAGTTCTAAATTGTCAGTGCATATCATTATGCGTTTACATCTTCCTGGCATTCCGGAATATTACCTTTCTACTTGAACATTAGGATTAGGGTTCCGATATTTGTATAGAGCTAATGCCCTCTGGCCATGGCCGTCCACCGCCGTAAGAAGGTGTCCTGCATGGACCTGGGTACTATCATATTTTGGAGGCAATTACTGTGAATATTAAGTTTTGTGTTTGTAAATGTGGTGCGTTTAAATCTCAGTAATACTTCATTTATTATCGCAGTAATTGCACCGAATGCATATCTACAGTCACCAATCCAAAAACGTATAGTTAAGCTCTTCACCTGATCCTTTTACCAGCTAGTTTTTAAAAATAAAAGTCACATCTTCCTTTCATGTCCCCCGTTGAGACCAACGTGCTCTTTCGCTCGTTTATTAAATTAAGGAAACTGATAAACGTTAATAAAGGTACTATAAGATACTCCAGAAATTGAAATTCAATACGGTTCGGTAAGTTTTAAATGAGTATTGAGTAACCATACTTATACAAAAATAATCAATCATTAACGAAATACGTTCTATTAAGGTTTTTCTTATCTCACTCTACTTGTCTCAATTCCATAAACAACAATGCACCAGGCTGAACTAACTCGACTCGAAGACAATACTGTGCATCGAAACCTATCTTTTCATTTTAAAATTGAAGTAAACGTTTAAGTTGAGGAAGGAAGCCATTAGTAGGTAAGCTAAACCATTAGTCATGAATTACTACCTTGTGTACGTATATCATGGCGTGTTTTTAATATGGAATGAAATTGTTTAGAACGATGTTAAGTGAACATGTATTATTTTCTCTTGAGTCCTTTATCTTCCGAAATAGTGTCTCTAATTACTGTGTTATACTTTCCTGTAAAAGTATTCATCAAAAAACTAATTCAATTTTTATCACCTCTGCTAGGAAGAGCCATAGCGTTCACAGATAGGGTCCCTCCATGCGTTGTGATTTTAATACGGCAACATGCGGTAATAATCTTTTACACAACTTTGACCCAAGATGAGTTGATATTGGCATCTGCTACTGGGCATGGACTATATTTTTAAAACTGCTGCTTACTATGAATAAATTTGTAAAACTCTATAGAAAATGGACCAACCAGTTGCCTCCCAAGTACATCATTGCAAAAAATTATCATACAATAAGCTAAACTTATAAGGTATAAAAATGAAATTTATATTTAATTCATCAGTTGCCATTTGAAAACTAATATGCCAGCGCAGCTTCTTAATCAAATTTTCCAATAATTTGTGTGCGCATTTGTCCCAACGTTTTATGAAAATTACAAATACCATGAATTCCCTATGCTTGTATGCTGAAAGGTTTCTTCTTACATTAGGCTCTATTTATAGGTTACAAAGAAAAGAAATTAAAAATTTATTCATCCATAGACTAATTGAAAAATATGGTGCCATTGCAGCTTCTCAATCAAAATTTTCCAATTCTTTTCGCATAATTATTTGTCCCCATATTTAAAAAAAAATTAAATAATCTTTCATAAATTCCCTGAGTTTGTGCGCTGAAAGGTTCCACTCCCGGAGTCCCAGATGTCTGCACCGCACTCATGCGTGAATCTGCGACCCCTTTTCCGTGACCCTCTCAATTTGACACCAAGAGCTGATAATTCGGCCCACGGCTCCAGCGACGCGAGGTGTCAGAAGATAAAGGGTTTCGCGTTCGTTTTTGGAAGCGACGGGGCTGGTCTGACACTTGATATACTCGTAGGCGTCGTCCGGGTTGAACAAATGGGTTTTCGAGCGACGTATTGGGGGACAGGTGGGTTGGGTTTGATAGAGCAGCGCCACGATGGGTCCCCAGCGGATACCCCGTCTCATCGCCTTCCATGCTAATGTGCTGCCATCTCTCGGGCCTGCCCACAGTCTCTTTCCTTACGGCGAGAGCCCTGTAAATTATTAATCACCTTTCTTTCCCCTCCATTAGGCGGCCCCGCGACAAGGCTTGCCCGACTCGTTTAAGGGGCCCATATCCTCGTCCAGTTTTGCACTCCTTTTGGGCGATAAAATGCGTTCCTCGTGTTTATACATGCATGTGTTTTTAGAGTGTTTTTGGAGGATAAAGGTTCGGAAAGAGCCTTTCGGAAAAGGCGTGGTTTTGCGTGAGCGATTGTGTAGGCGGCTAATTTTGTTTTTGGAGGTGCAAATATTTTTTTCTGGTCCTTTGCTTCGAAAATTGGAGAATCAGGTGGGGAGAACTGGCATTATGACTGGAAGATTTTGGGTCAAACACGGTGAGCAGTGGGTCCTTGCTGAATTCCATGTCATGGTATATAATTTCCGATTGTTCTAACGTTTTAAAATAGGTATTGTGGCCCTGAAAAAAATACTTGCCCAAAAGCGCCTTCTACGCCATTGGTTTAGCCAAACTTTGTGCCTTGGGTCTTTCTTAAATTGTAATATAGTAGCTTTAGACTAATTTTGAATTAACTGAATGTTACTGAAAAGTTTTTTGAAACTTGTAACTGTTTGTCTGAATCCGTGCTGCTAAGAGAGGAGAATTACTGGGAGCTTTCTGTGTGATTTCTTCCTATTTAAGATATTTTCTCAACGAATGACCTCCCGTGATTTTTTATATAATTTTTGCTTACAAAGTCACTGATTAATGCCGTTTTTCCTCAAAATCCTGAAGTTAACCGAATGAAAGATAAGCTCTCATATATAGTTAATAAATTATCCATATGCCTTTGAATGAGGCCAGAAAGAAATTGTACCTCTAAATATTATTATATCTTATTTTTCGGTGATATTCTGAAAACTTTAATTACGAACGTTATTTGAGAGGTGGGAATATAATGATTATTTTATTTATCGTTTTCCTAAGATTCCGATGATGTAGGCAAATATATGAGAATCTCAGTTGTAGGTGACGTTTCATTATTTATTTGGCCTTAAATCATTAGACGAGGAAATAGTGGTCGAACGATTCCCAGCCTTGTTGTTCTTGTGTATTTTTGCTAAATTATTTTATTAATACTGAATGCAAATTTTATTGACTCATGTATAATTTAGCCCTTGATCTTATAAAAGCGTTTGTCATTTTGTAGTGATTTGCTTCGTTATTTGTTGCCTCTATAATGTAGGGTACATCTGTATATTTTCTTTTTCAGTAAGTCTGTGGTTCAGTATTTGGATATCATCTTTCTTTGATTCTAATTTTGTCTGTTACTAAAAGTGAAATAATTTTCAAGATTGAGGTGTAGAATGAAATGATATAATATTTCACAATCAATAAAATATTTCATCAGCATAAGCTTGTGAATATATTGTATTTGAAACCAAACTGATGTAAGCTTAGGTAGTAGTTATGAACTATAGTAAAAACGTGAGCGTTAATCAGAGTGGTGTCTTGACATATTTGATGAAGAAAATCATTGTAAAAATAATGGAAAGTTTACCAAACTTTGACCATCTCATGTATATAATATCATGTTAAGTCCCCTGGCAACAAGAAGAATAATAGGTGCATAAAATTCACTGTCGTAGTAACTTAACGAAGAATATGGTTTGGGAGTTCATTCATTCAAACCGATTAGTGATTCACCGAGGAAATTGAAGATTTCGAAGATTGCACATTAAACTCAATGGGAATAGTAGCAGTAATTAGACGAGTTTTTGAAAAAAATATGAGTTGTTTACGAGAACTAAAAACTCTGGAAGTCGTAACCTTTTAGTAAATATTATAATAAATCAATTTCAATATCAGTTTGAGCTCATGAATTCCTAATTTTTTATCAATATCGGTATCAAAAACTACTTGCTGAATTCAGTTTCGATCGGAATCTTTTCCCCTGATTAGGAAGTAGTACCATGCAGTTACTCTTATCCGCTTTCCTACGTGAGAGGACATAGGTGGCCCGTCATATGCGGTGAGAAGTATGTACGCTATTTTTTATATTTGTACGCTAACCCATCGAGGGGAAAGGTCCCATTTTATATTTTTTAAGGGCGGAAATAAATAACGGCCGTGGACTCAGCGGTCTGACATTTTTACGTATTTTTTTAATCGCGACGCGAACGTTTTATAAATCGTCCGAGACTTGTGGCACATATTTTCGTGTATCATGGTCAACGGGAGTGGACAAGCCGACCGTTCGCCTCTGGTCTTCGTCCTTTTATTTTTACTACGCCCAAAATGCTTTTTCTCGCGTGTGGAACGTGAAACATGCTACGGGGAGAGTGTGATGTGGCGAAATTTTACAGAATCGCGACGCATCCAGGGAGGTTGCTTCAAGTGTATGAAGTATTTGGGGTGGTTTATCACAATGGCCGAACCCGGTAGACTGTATCACGCCTGTGCATCATTTATTTACCTCAGTCATGAGTAAAATAAAATAATGGGAAAGGCAATAATTATTAATTTAACGATGCCGCATTAAATGATATACTAGTTGATTTTGTTTTCATTATTTGATACTCACTAACCCTTTACTTTTGTTTTCATTATTTGAAACTCACTAACCCTTTACTGATATAATTGTTATTACTAATTAAATTGTCAATTTTCATTTTGTTTTACTGTTTTTGTTAGTTGATAAAGGAGAAATTGGCGTAAAATGTAATTGAAAGATGATTTCCAGACAAATACGAATCGTAAAAGATAACCAATTGAAAGGGTTGCTTTATGTACTCAGAAAAATTCGATTAGAAGAATTTTAGACCATCTGTGGTGACAGTACTTTTAATTGTCATCATAAAAAAACGTTACGTTAAGCTCCATAACTAGCATGTACCACCAGAAAGGAGAGGAACCAATTGCTCTAAGTGCCAGTTTAAATGAATTAGTAGTGTACAAATTTAGAATGCGCCTGTTGTATAGGCTATCGGAGAAACGGTTTCATCTATTGAACTTGGATGCACAAAAATCCATTTTGTTTGAGAATTTATAGGATCTGTTCTGCTGGAAATCTATAACATACATGAATATTCTAACTCATAACTCACTGCTCAGTACGTATCTTTCAAGATGTAGCTGATTCATAGAAAGTCATTGAGTTTTTTCTTTTCATTTTCCTGCTGGCTGACACATAAAATTTGGCTGCGTAATGTGATAGTAATGGCAAAAGAGATATTTCGTGAAGAATATATTTAGAAAAATATTTCGAAAAAACCTCGTATTCACAAATTTTGGGAATATATTTTTACACATATTTGTCTTATTTCTCTTCCATAATTAACAAAAATTGCCAAATTGGCCCACATTTTTAAAATTTATGTAATGCAGTACAATATTCCGAGATTTCAATCCTTTTTTAAGAACTGTAATTGTATGAAGAGATGTGTTAATATTTTTTCGTTAAAAATTATCGTTAGACCTAAATCAAAGCATCATATGCTTGGCCAATAAATATTTGAGTCGTCTAATCCTTTCTCACATTTTACTGATTCTATCCTTTGCATCTGATTTTCCAATCCACCATTACCTCTACCCCCACCCTAACAGGTCTTTCAAATTTTTTTCTAATAAAGACCAGCCTTTAAATGACCCGAATGCATTATTTCTAACATTATTGTTCACATTCTAAAAATATTTCAAAATGATATATTTTTCTCAATAATTATCGTGAATATAAAAAATATGTGTACCTAATTCTGTACAATTTTATCCTAATCTGAGAAATCGTTTGGACAAGCTGATGTGAAGGGTAGAATCAGTAGAATATGAGTAAGGGGTAGATTGTTCAAATATTTAGTTGCCAAAAATAACTTTTTGATTTATTGTTAGCGATAATAACATAAAAATATCAAATTTAATTTTCGTTAAAAATAAATCAAAACATAGTATGTTTGGCAACTAAATATTTGAATAGTCTACCCCTTCCTCACATTCTATTGATTCTATCCTTCACATCAGGTTGTCCAATCCCCCATTTCCTCAACCGTTTCCTCCCCCGAGCCTTTCACCCCATGGCTATCTATCCTTTGGGGCCTCTTTGCCCTCTCCTCAACCTTCTCTACTCGCATCTCCCCATCCTTGTCTACCTTCCTCACGTGCCCATACCCACTGCATTATTTCCACCTCGTGCGCACACACTAAAGCCTCGAACCGTGGAACCCTGCTCTTCCTTCATGACACGTCCCCTGAAAACATTTTTGTTTTTTATTTGTTTTTAATCTTTCCTTCCTTTTGCACCCTTTTTCTCTAGGCCAGAACCTACCGTGACGTCGTGTGCCATTCCCTAATCTCTTCTTCTTTTTTTATTTCGTATAAATTTTCCCCATCTCCATATTTTTTAGTCTGCTGCTCGTTGCATGTGTGAGAGTTCCGTGTGATCCCACTCCATTCATATTCACCTCTACAAGTCTCACCCATCCCTCCCAGCTGTAGAGAGAATAAAAAAAATACTGAAAAACTTTCCCTCCCGGAAAGTAAGCTTTGTGAGCCATGAATTTGCGGAAGAAGGAATGGAAATATTTTCTCATAATATAACCCTGGTGACAGTTCTCCCTTGTGTAAATTCGAGAATAAAAAAATCGGATCTGAAAGACTGGGCGCTTTGGGGTGTATGCCTTGTGCCTATTTCTCCTTTTTGAAGCTTTGGTCTTGTAAAATATTCAAAACCTTGTAATGTTTTTCAGATAAATGTCTTTTTCACGTGAAAAAAAAAACTTTTTATTGGAGGCAATGTGAGAGTAAGTGTACATTCTAATGATCTTTCTTGTTTCTTCAGAGTCAAATCTATTTCATTTCGACTGATTGATTTTGGCTTTGGCTACCGTAAGGCTTATCCTCTATTATGCACTTATATAAAACATGTATTTGAACTGGCTGTCAATAAAAACATTGCTGTGCTTATGGTATTGCATGGAATCTTAAATTGCATTTTTGTGGTGAAATCGGTGTTATAATGAATTACGTTATTTCAGTTAAATCAGGATCCAAGAACTCCTTATTGAAACCTCTGTTGCTGTAGTACCGTCACCTACTTTGTAATGGCTATCGAAAAAATAATCACACCTGCGATTTTATTCCTAGAGTTTGATCCTTTCTATAGATATGTAGTATAAATTATCTTTATCACCCGTTATGAATATTTTTTTCTCAGAAATATTTGAGGTTTTTTTTAACTTGGCGAGTATTATAATTTTTTTATGGGATGGCTTGATGCATCTCTTTTTCATATTTTGAAATGACCGTATTTCTTACAGTGTCGTAAATATATTGGTAAATTTGTGTGAAAATTGTAAATTTGGCTTTTCCTTCTCCTCTAGGAAGCTATTTGGACATATTTCCTGCATCGGATCCATCATTTTTCTCGTTCTCGACACGAATTGGCTGGTCCTCAGCACCGTTATATTGCCCTTTCCAAGTTCAGAATTTGGAAACGCTCGGTACGCTGGACTAATCTCTTCCCTTCCCATTCCCCGGATTCTCTAGCGATACATAAACGAGGGGTATTTACGGCTCACCGAGCGGAAACCCTAAGCCGTATTATCCTCCCGTGAGTCTACTGCTGAAAAATGACGGAATACACGGAAAAAATACGTAGAACGAGTGAGATATTGAGAGCGCTGCGGTGGTTAGTTGTATCCCTTTCTTCCATGTCATCTGATGTGCGTGAAACCCTTCGTGAAAAATGACGTTGGGTGTGATTGACCATCAAACGGTTCCCTTGGAAATCGGGTGATTCCGAGCACGCCGGAGTAACTTCACAAAAAAATGAAAAATTCAGGAGATGGAGAGGAGGAGAAATGAAATCGACTTTTGGAACCGCAGATTCTGATATTTTGTCAGCACGAATGAAAATGGTTTGGGGTATGAAAGTCACAGTAGGAAAATCATTCGATGCTAACTCTCTATTAAGGTCCGTCTTTGACCTAGGTGATTTAAAATCGTGATAACTTTTGATCTTAAATTATTTGGTACTTTCTCTATTTAAGGCTGCTAGCACAGCATGTGAATAAACATTCAAGTTTTTATTGTAGTCGAATTGACGAGTAGCAATGCTTACATCAATTTCATTTCCCATATTTCCCATGAAATGTTTCTAAGCCTATGCCCTTGTAAATATTTCCAAGTAGTGCCTGAAAGTTGTTAAGATATTTTTTATTTATAATTCATCGGTAAGGAACGATAAAAAATAATTTTTAGATTGGAGACATAGAGAAGCATTAATTGAGTAACTGTAATATTTTTTAATTTTTCCATGAATGTAAAGATTTAATTCTATACTAGTCTTTGAATACCATGAAATGGCCGTGGAATATGGTTTATTGGATAGTGGTCATTCAGGAAGACATTCTTATTTGTTGTTATTCCTCCAACTGTCTCATTAATGGAATGGGGTAGATGTAGCGATGAAAGTACTTCCAGTCAAGTGTGAGTGTGTTCAGATATTATCGTCATACGGCTGAATTGAATTTATAATTTTTTCCAGTTGATTTAATTTTAAGATCATTATCTACCTAGCATTGTACTAAGCATTGTATTAACCGATGAAAAAAAAGTGTATGACCTTGCATTAAAAAAATCTGACACCTAATATATTGTATAATCTTGACAGCCAGTAGTAATAATGATAATATAATATAAAATTAACGCAATCATTTATAAATTATGCTTCTTAAATTTCCTCTTCCTAGCAGTGAATTTACTAGTATACTTGGGTCATGAACTAGACACCCACGGGAAAGAATTCTGCCAGGCGTCGCTGACATTTTACCTAACCAGGAAGTACAGAAAAATCGCAGTGTAAATTTACGTGTCAGCTTGTTATATTGCCATGATGCCGTTTTTCTCGCACCAAATGGAAATGAGGGAGATTTTGGACGCGAAGGAAGGATGCAATATTCCTTGAGCTCGCTACCGCGTCGTGTGTGTTCGTTCCTGGGATCTAAGAATGGGTCGTTAATGCTGTTAATGTTCCCACGTTTCCCGACATGCTCCGCTCCTCCTACACTCATTTTAGTTCGGCCTTCGCTTGTCCCCAGCACCGCGGAGGACGCTATCCGCTAGGCATTCTTCCACGTATTCGCCGGAAAAGAGGCGTTGAGACTTTGGAAGCGACACCGATGGGGTAGCACCTAGAGAGTGCGGGAATGAAATTTTAATGGAAAACCTGGGTTGACGTTGCGGCGCGTGGTGGGGAAAAAGTCGATCTTCGCGCGCAGCGTTGTAATCCTGGGACCCGTGTGACGATTTCTCGCGACAAATTTGCCCGTTGTGTTTCGGCCGAACGCTCGCAGAAGTGCATGCATTTGCTCGCACGGGGGTCGCAGTTGTGCAACGTGTCGTGCGTCCGAATGGATTACTCTAGTTTTAACTCGCGCAGTGGTCCCGAGAGGGTAGCAGCCACAGTTTCCGTGACTGATTTGCATGCGTCCTCCGTTTTGAGTCGGAAGGGAAACAGCTCATCCGACACTTAGGTGGCGCATAAAACCCGTTCCATTGTTTGCATCTTCGCTAAATATTAGTCAGTCCAAACTTAAACCATCATCTCGAAATTTTACGGATACATTTATCTATATACGTACAAAATCGAATGCTTCACTTGCTCGGATATCCGAGATGATCTGTGCGGATTGTCACTCACATAGACTGCGTCACCGTCTCAAAAATGACCGAAATTGGTTCATTAAAATAGGTTTATTCAAGAGGACAGTCATATTTCTTGTAAGTTCCCGTAATGTCCTCATCAATGGAATCCCCATGGAAACCCATGTCCATTAATCGAAACCAATTTCATCATCAGCCTCATTCTGAAATATGAAAATTTCAGCTTTGTATTTACTGAAATTCCGTGTTTATGTATTTGAGATGCAGTAAAACTCAGGCGAAGGGAATATTTTTATGCATGATGCACCCAGAGTATTTCAAACTTATCTCGTGAATGAGAACTGTGCAACTAGAGCCATGTGAAAATTTCTATAATTCTCATTATTATAGTATTGATATATCCTCGTAAGAAAATTTCATACTTTCTAGCTTAAATCCGGCCATCCTGGTGAAATTTAGAGATATTCCCTTGAAATATAAAAAAAACTGTCAGGAATTGAGTATAATTATGCATTGGTGAAACAAATATTTGCTCTAAATGAGGTACGAATTTTATTCTGGTGATAAAAAAAAACCAAAGTTATAATCATGGTAATTTACTTCCGAGTTATAACTATGCAGATGTTTTAATTGGAGTCAAAATATTTTGAGTAACTATCCTTTATTTCCATCAACTGTATTAGATCCTTTTTCGAATAAGAGCAGGAATTCATTTTTTCTTTCGAATAATGAAGACTAGATTTATAATAGGTACTAAAAAAACTCACAGTCTACAACATATTTTGCATTCTCTTTGAGATGAACAGCCAGCCAGTTTCAACACATCGGATTATTGCTTTTACAATTTTATAAAATAATTGTTTTTAATACATCTAGAATTTCATAATTTAAATGAACTATTTTGCGTCATTTGAGCGGTTTATTATAACTACCACGGTTCAGCGTTAAATTGATATGCTTTTATAATGTTTAATTTTCACTCAAGGTATCGTAATAATTAATATATTAATATTATAAACTTTTCTTCTTTTCTTATCCTCCATTATATCAATTTTATTTTAATAGGGCATCGACCAAGATTAATTTAATAAAAAAAACTTAGTTGGGACCTCTTACTTCATATCTTTCGATTATCATGTATTTGGATTATGTCCTTTATTATTATTGTAATGGATATTGTACTATATTATTTTGAATATTAGTACTTAAAATCATAAACACTGAAAGATCCATGTTTGTGATGGACCATCGTATTAACGTCTTCACCGAAATATAACAAAATTAAAAAAGATACAAGGGTAGACCATTTATCTTCATGAACAGGAAATCCATCTTCATCCGGGAATGGCTTTCCGATATTGAATTTGACGCCTTCATAATTCGGAGCGGTGGAGTTGGGATTAAGCTGTTAATTTTTATTCACATTTTTACTCATAATGACATGATGATTTTTTTAAGTTAACAGCTTATTTTAATGTCTGACCACCTACATGATGCATGATATCCTTTATAAATTTTGAAGGGTCTAATGTTAATTTTTAAATTTTGTTTTAATTTGTTTTTTACGTCCCTTAAAATTTTCTATTTTGCTAACATTATTATTTATTTCTATGAATTCCGGAGCTAGTAATTGGTCTATCATACAGACTAGAGAGGAATATATTATTGAATGACTTGAATTGAATATATTATTGACTTGAATATATTATTGAATAACCAGACATTCAATATTTGCTCGTTTGGAAAACAAATTTGGCTCGCGGACTGACGGGTTGAAACAAATAATCAAGGAAACTTGAAACTTAATCGATTTTTAAAAATAAAGGCCATGATTTCTGCAGTTTTCAGATAATTGGGCACTCCTTTTGAAGTACTGAATGCTTGGCGTGGAAGTGGCTATGTTTTTTTAACCAAATACTCCACAAAAAAATTCACAGACAACGTAAGAGCTCTCTGTATATCTAGACTGCAATGATCATTTAAAAAAATTAAAGATAGAGTATAGACCAATGATTAAAAAGTACTTTAATATGCTCATTAGACCAACCATTTAAGAGTTCAAGTGTTGCGATTGAACTGAGACCTGTGTTCAAAAAACGATTATTCGTTACTTGCGCATTGCACCCAATCAATAAACTTTATGAAAAATTACGAATATGAAATTATTCATAAAGTTTAAATGGATTATTATTTGTAACGAGACGTACAAATACAGTTTGCGTGGAAGGAATGTAAAAAAAAACTGAGTCTAAGTGAACACATTTTTACCTTTTTACGATTGCTCAAAATATCTTTTTAGAAGTGAAAATATCCTCATCCTCTATCTGGCTAAAATACAAATATACTTGTCGTAACGCTGTGACGTCATATTGTTCTAAAATTCTAATATTTTGAGTCTGTGATACTGAGACTCATATTCTGAGTTGACAAAGTATCTACTGTTATTGTGATACAGGGTCTATCCCTTTTATATTAGACTCTTCCAAATGATACGCAGTTTCCAGTGACGTATTTTACACTCACCGCATTTTTCTTTGTGCACATAAAACTGGATCTCCTAGTTTCAAAATTTCGGCACGCAACAAGAAGGGGTAAGGGGAGCATTATTAGAGGAAATACCACCAAAATGAATTGTAATAATGCGAAATAGCAGCAAAATAACCATGCGATATTCGAATTAAGCTTGAGCATTTTTGTACTGCGCAAAAAGTTTTTTGATTCTATTATTTAATTGCAACTATATTGGAGTAGAAATATCCTCATACTCTGGCTAATATTGCTGGTCAAAATCCAAAAAGACTTGACGTAACGCTGTGACGTTAGATTTAAACATCTTATATTTTGAGGCAGTGATATGAGACCAATATTTTGAGTTGGCAAAGTATCTACTGTCCCTTTCACATTATACCCTTTATACCAAATGATACGCAGTTTCCTCCGATGTATTTTAGTCTAAAAGGGATCGAGTTAGTGTGGTAGCTAGAGTGTTGGCTTCCCAACCCGTGGACTCGGGTTCAAATTACGGTGATGTCAGAGATTTTTCAGATAACGCCTGCTCTGCCGCTTAAACGTTTGTCTATGACATATATTACAATTTTCGTTAAATATAAAAAAATAGCAGAAAAGTTATTAAAATGCATTAATTGAAGCGTTTTTGGATATAGTTTATGAAGAAAAATTATTTTAGAAATTATTGCAGTCAAGGAAGTTCAGCACTCCGTCCGTCGGATGGGGCGTTAGCAGTGGTCCCCTTGGCGCCTTTTGTTATTAGCACGGTAATGCTGACGCCGGGTTTCTCTCCATCCCTTTTCCATACCCTTCCCTCATAGCGCAAATCACCTCAGCAGTCGGCATCCTCTTCTTAATACCATAACATACCACGCTGTGACTTCATTTTGATCTAAGTTTCTAATATTTTGAGGCCTTGATACTGAGACCACTATGTTGAATTGGCAAAGTATCTATCTACTTTTAACTTGACCTGAGGTACATCATTAGGCCTTTCTATATGAAACATAGTTTCCTCCGACGTGTGTTACTCTCAGCACATTTTTTTCTGTGCACATAAAACTGGATTCCATAGTTACAAAACTTCGGCACACGAGGGCAGCACTTCGTTATGAATGTAAATCAGCTTTTACCATGGTAATGACCGAAATAGTAAGAAATTGGCGAGGGAAACATTATAAGACGATATACCGCCGTAAAAACTTTAATAATGTAAAGAAGTAACAAAAACATACCTCTACGATATTTCAATTATGTTACGTGCCTTTTTTTACTGCACATAATGTTTTTAAAACTGTTATTTAATTAGTACTACCAGGGTGGTTTAGTGAGTAATGACCCTCATAATTTTTTTCTCACAATAAATTTTTTTGATAAGTGTCAAAATTTGGTGGCAATACGCATCAGCATATCTTGTCCATTCCCTATTTTACTACGTAGCCTCCATTACGTTTTAAGATCGTAAGCCAACATATTGGGGGAGCATGAATTTCCTGATGGTAAAAGCTCCGGTTTTTTAGATGTAGCCATGTTGAGCGTGGCTGATCATGGAGCCCTATTTCTTCATCTCCTGACCATGTAACTTGCTTTTTCTTTATCCATCGCCAAACTGTACTCCTACCAATATAATTTTTGGTTTTTTCCCGGTGAACAATTGCAGTGAAGTTTTCTCGGGTTTCTACTCCTACCAACGCCATACACTGCACATAAATGTTTACGAACGATCTCCACGGTATCTTCTTCTGCACAGAAGAACTCAATAACAGCACGCTGCTTATAACATGAGTCGTACGTAGACACCATTTTGAAGCTACTGTTCTGCCATCCGCTAAAAAAGTGTCAAACTCCACTAGCGCAGAGAACAAACATCAATTGTGAAACACCGACCAGGATATTTATGTATGAGTTTCAATGGCTTTTTTTAAAAAATGTGGGCATTATTTTTTGAACGACCCTAGTATATTGTAATGGAAATATCAGCATCCTCACCATAAAATGAGTTGGTCAAAATCCATAAATAATTGACGGAATGCTGTGACTCCATATCGGAATAAACTTCTAATATTTTGAGGCTGCGATTTTGGGGCAAATATTTGGAGTTGGAAAAGTATCTACTGTTTATTTTATCTTAGGTCCATCCCTTTCGCATTAGACCCTTCTAAATGGCATGCAGATTCCTCCTAAGTATTTTACTCCCAGGGACTCGTATTTTACTCTTTCTCTCTTAGGAGTTTTAGCTTCCCAACCTGAGGGCTTGGGTTCAAATCTCAGCGGTGGCACAGAATTTTCAGAGACTACCTGATCCCTGCTTGAATTTTGTGTGGTGAACATTTCAAGCGCAACACGTCCTCCTTCAGATGGGACGTTAAGCCGTGGTCCCCTTGGCGCCTTTCGTTAAGAGCAGGCTAATGCCGACGCCGGGTTTCTCTCCACCCTTCTTCCAATACCCTTTCAATACCCTCATAGCGCAAATGACCCCATCTGTCCGTCGACTCCTCCACCATACCTCTGTCAGCAGCTAGTCGATGCCTGATGCAGTTTCTTGGAGACGATGCTAGCTGAGATAAAAGTGTAGTTATGAAGTGTAGTGAAGTGAATTCCCCATAGTTAAGAGGTGAAATTATAAGCCAATAAAAGAATAGAGTTATTTAAAATTAGAACAGTGGCGTGCAGATAACCTCAAGGAATTGTGATAACATTTAGGTCAGAGGATATATGATTTTTCATTTCTATCGCCACGAAAAAAGCAACACCTTTTTTTATGTGCCAGTTATTCCTATTAGGCGATTTCACTCACAATCATGCCACTGAACTCCCTTTTTGTCAAATTTTTACCTTTTTATGATTGCTCAAAATTTGAGAGTGAAAAATCCGTATTCTCTCTGTGGCCGAAATCCAAAAATACTTTATGTTATGTATCGTTCTAAACTTAAAATATTTTGAAGCCATGATACTTAGAGTAATATTTTGAATTGACAAAGTACCTACACTTTATTTTACCTATCCTTTTCGTAAGATACGCAGTTTCCTGCGACGTATTTTACTTTCAGCTCATTGTTCCTTGTGCACATAAAAGTGATTTCCTTTGTGCTACTCATCCCATTCTTTTGTAAACATTACCTCGTCCCTTTCGGATATCCTCGTCGCTTCCTCCATGCCCAATCTCTATAGTCGTCGCGTCGTTCCTTACACCCTTGTAAATCTCTTTCAATCCCTTATTTCCCACGGAGCGAAAGAGCCAAAGCGATAACGTCATCCCTATACCCAACCCCCCCACCTCCCTCTCATATAATCTCTGTTTTATTCCCACAAGCCGTTTTCTGTCGCCCGCTCTGTTCCCGGATGAGAAGTTGAATGGCAATGAAGGCTCGAGCATGCTGGGAGTTTAGTGGAAAAGGGTTTTTGGGTATCAGCGACATCCGGTCAAAACCCGGAGAATAATCTTTTCCCGAGCATCCATAACGGTATCAACTCGGCTTAGCACCCCCTGCGCACCGCTTCCCCCACTCCTATCCCACGAGTGACTGCCCTCGAAAAGTTTTTGACCTTTTAAATAGCCAAGAGCGACGTGGAAAACCAATTAGAGCGAACTGAACTCTCTGTATCCGGGTACTGGCCTTAAAAAATGTCCCCATCCTCTAAAACCTCACGGGGCGGCTACTGTCGCTTCAATGTCCCAGTCGTCTTTTAATCTTACCCTGCGTCGTACGTCAGGATTCTCTCGGACGAAGCCATCTCAACCACTTTTTTATCCCCCAGGTCCGGCAACAGCCTCTTCAGCGTTTCAAAGTTTGCGAAGCTCTCTCTCTTTCTCTTCCGTTGTGTTCTTTTCGTTTTTGTTTTTTGCTGGACGCTCTTAGACTCCTCGAGGGCATATTTATTTTTTTTTTAAACGAGTAGCAGCAGCTGGGGATGTTGCTTACTTTTTGAGGTGATTCGGCCGCAGAGTTTCGGGCTCAGGCAAAGAGCGTTCTTAATTAATTAATAATTGCTGGGAAATCGGCCGGTCTCACCACTGAAAAGTATGGAACGCTATTTTTAGACTATGATCTTATCCAGGTGCAGCCTCGTAAATGATTTGTTTTAATCACCTTAGTGTTTGAAAAGCATGCACTTTGCCTATATTAAATGCATGTAAGTTATTCATTTTCGTCACTATTCTTAAGTGACCATTTTCACTGCTGAACCGTACTTTTAAAAGTGGTTACTGTACACTATTTAAAGGTATATTATTAGTTGTAAATTTGAAGGTTATTTAATTTTGTGTTTTCAGCTGAAAAATGTGATTTTAATAATTAATGAAAATCCACAAATACTTTGGAATGCTTTATGTAAGTTACTACTCCAATAATTCACTGAGTTGCGTACCTAAATGTGATTTTTTTACAAATCCAACTAATACCAACGAAAGATATTAAGCACCACAGTGAGTATGTTTTTAAACGCGTACACAATTTCCCCATTACTTGCATTTGGTAAAAATTAATTATAGGAGTGATTTTTTTTGCAATTGATATATGCCATGCCACCGAAGTGGGTTAATCAAACTTATTGAAGAATCAAAATGCTTTGATTTTTGTATCAGAAGTTCTTTGGGGATAAAAAATTTGTCCGCAAAACCTATATAGTGCTGTTTTCCTTAGAATCTTATTTATTTATGGTAATAAAATCCAGATGTTACTACACATTTTACTTGCTTTCCAAGGTTTTGCTCTAGTATAGCAGTCTCTAAGTATTGGTCCATGTAATCCATGCGCGGGATGTAAAAAAAGTAGTATTTACAGAGGTTTTTTCATTAAATATTTTATTAATTTCATTTTTCTGTGTACGATGACGGATGAAAATATTATTTCAGTGGCAGGTAATCACAATAATGATGTGGGTAAACTATTCGGTTTTCCTATACATATTCATAGTATTGTTGGCACATAAGTATTTTCCTATGCTAGAAAGAATTGACGTTGCATGCCATTATAGCCTAATGTTGATTCTAAGTTGCAAAAAATGTATAAATTTTCAGCTGTATTCAGGAAAATTTTAAACTACGTGTTATTTTGTGCTGTAAAGTGTAATGGCGAAATGGCGTGGTGGCTATAATAATAATTATAATTATTGGGTAGAAAACTTTCACATTTAAAAACTGAGAAGTCTTGAAATCTAATTTCTCCCAGAAGCAGCTGTGTGTTAGAAATGGTTAAGAAGGACCAAGGAGATATGCTTGTCATTTAAAAGGCATTGTATTAATGAGCCGATCTTATGCCTGTGTTTCAATCTTATTAAAGGAAATTTGGTTTTATCAAGGAACGAGTGCCTGATGCCGGAATACAGATTTTTCCCTTCATATCTTACCTTCGCTAAGCTATTGGAAACATGAACCTGGTATTTACCCATTGAAAAAACTTGTACGTGATCGGGAAGTTTTGTCTAAGCAGCCTCTTCGCGATTTCAAATAAATTTTTTTACGATTTGTCACTTTTTTGTGAGAATTAAGCTATCTCAAAGTTATATTCCTTTAAACTTTATAGCTTTGATAAAAAGGTGTTTGTCCAAAGTGTTTATGCCACTACCGAGTATTACCAAAGAGTAGGTGACAACCAGACGTAATTCATTAAACATGAAAGACTAGCTATCAAATACATCGACTCGGAATTCTTGCAACGAATTAAGGAGAATCGAATGTTCGAATTGGAATTATACGTCTTGCAAGTACGAGAAAATGATGTATTCATCTATGTTTTAATAAAGTGGATCCTATTATTTCAATAAAATTACGCTCTGATTTTTTGCTGTGTGCCGTATCCCAATTTTTTTACTTGAGCGAGGTTACATTCATGACGTAATATCGTTGTTATTAGAAAGATATTTTTTATAGGCATATCGTCATCACCTTGAACTTCATTCAGTTTGGTATCATGGTATAATAATAGCAATGATTGTAGTTGATCAATAGTGGGATTACTAATTCATCTAACCCTTGAAGCAAAGATATCATGAAACGGTACAAAAATTATTTTAATTTTATTGCAATGGTAATATTTTCATTTAAAATGTCGCCTCTTCGTATTATTAATGCAGTTTATTTTCTTGAAATACTAATAGCAGCTATTTTAGTAATAGGTAGCAGAATTTCTATTTATTCTTTTACGTGAAGCAATTCATGTGATATAATCGTATGTAATGTCATGATTTAAATTAGAAAGATTTTGTGCGAATATTCCACAGAGAAAACATTATTCGCCTTCACCGGGATTCGAAGGCGGATCCCCCTATTTACGGTGGAGTGCTTTAGCCAGTTAATCTACCAAGCCGTCATTCGTCTCTGTGCAATTTTTGGCTAATCCGTAGCTTAACCGGCTTAACTGCTCGACTGGATATCGTGAGATCCGGGTTCGAATTCCACTCAAGGCGAATGATATTTTCTCTGCTGATTTTTCGCACAAATTTATCGCTGCTGGTGACTCCATTAAAAATTTTTTGATGTCAAAATTCTTTGTGTAATCTATTCTGTTCTTATATATATGTGTGTTTACTTTAAATTATATTACTGTATAAAAAACACGATCGTAACATTTTTTTGTAAAAATATTGTATATCGTTGTATGTTGTTCATCTTTGTATTTTATATTGTTCATGTTTTCTATTTCATAGCCCTGAGGATGATTTTAAATAAATCGAAACGTTGGCTATAACTTGGTTTTTATTGGCCTAAACTCCATGAAATATCATAAAAAGTTATTAAACAAGGTCAAGAATAGAAGAGGAAAAGTAATGACTCCATTAAAGTTATCTCCGTGGCTAGTCCCGGTATACTTGAGTTAGAAAGCTATGATTCGCCATGTCATCAATGTGATGTATTTATTCATTTTACTACCGTAAACTATTCGTGGCCGTTACATTTGTAATTCATTAATGGCTAGGTATCCTTTCATTTAAGCCATGAGGATTTTCTCATTGGCCTGTCCCTCTTAAGCACTTACGACTCGTTCCACCACTGTGATTCGGCGGTGGTTGCTTTAGCGTGTGCTTAAGGGTAGGTGAAGCGAACTGATTTTTATCCATTTTCCTTAGTTTTATTTCTGAAGGTAAAACTGCCATCATAGATACTGATCAGGTAACGTCAAAAATCAATGACTTTTATTGCGTTAATATTTCATGAATGATATTTACTTGAGCATTGTTAAATTAATAGCCTAAAATAGTGATTATTAGATAGATATTTTGGGAAGCTATATAACCAACACCTTCGACTTTATACAGTTTGGTATCATCTCATAATAATGGCATTATGATGCAGTAGTAGGGAATAATTAATATTATTTTGCAAATAATAGAATTTTCATTTATTATTCATTGCGTTGTGTTTATGAAATCTACTTTCGTAAAGTAGTATTGGTAGTGTTTATTAGTCATGGATAGCGAAATTTCTCTTTCTTTGGTATGAAACAGGTTATATGATGAAATCGTACATAATTACATGATGTGCACTTAAACAGGTTTTATTTTGATTTATCATATCATAAATATGATGAATTTTTTCATTTATTGTCGTAAATTATTCGCGACCGTTTCATTTGTAATTCATTACTGGCTAGGTAACCCATTCCTTTTAGCCATGAGGATTATACCATTGGCCCGTCCCTCCTTTGGACTTTCGACCACTGTGATTCGGGGGTAGTTAATTTAGCGTGTGTTGAAGGGAAGGTGATAAATGGCAAAGATCGCTTCCATGAGTCGGGTGGAAATAAGAATGAACTAGGAGTGGGTGAAAGAGTGTTGGACTTCCCTTAATAAATGAGTGAATAGACGCAGAATGTAAAGGAATGGAGAACGAGAAGGACCAAGGACGTGGGGAGAATGTGAAACCTGAGTGAAAACGAGATGGGAGATAATTAAATGCGACGATGGGATACATTATAATAAATTAAACCGTGGGTGAGAATCGATAAATATTTACCGAGCATAATATGTGCGCAAGAAATACCTAGCTAGCTATGCGTGATGATAAAGGTTGGTTTATATTGGCAGGATGAGATAGTAAGAAGGGGAACGTTTTCCAAGCCAGGTCCTGCCTAATTCACCGCCTGTGACAATGAGTGATTGTCGTTACAATAAGAGTCTTTCGTTTTATAAGATTGCCTGACTGCCGATGAGGTCGTTAGCATTGTTGCAAGCTTTGCGACGCTTTTCAAATACGCATATATATCATCAGCGTTGTGTGGGCTTCAGCAAAAGGCTCATTTATTTTCCTTTCACTGCCATTGATGTAAATGACTTGGATAAGCTATTCTCTTGAATGAAATTTTACCATCCGCGTTCTTGGTGGCGTACTCTGGTGTTAGCATTTAGGAAAGGTCAAGGAGAGAAAGCTCCACTCTGGTAACAGTTTTTAATTCTAATAGTCCATAGCAACGAATGTGTATGCATTCAAATTACGAATAATAATTTGGGAAAAAATTCACCCTCACTAATTTTTTAATGGTTGCAGTGGTTGTTTTCTTTTAAAGCCATCAATGTCCTGGAAAATATGTATTTTTTGTACGTGCCTATAGAATTTTTTTTCTTTCGGTGAATACATTCGCTCAATTAAGTATATTAGTTCTGATTTAAAGTGTCAAAAACTTCAATGCTAAAGATTTTTATGTATTTTCAATGATGGAATAAGTAACTTGTAATCAGTTTTATAACATTTTTTAATGATATAATTGTGACCTTTTCCCCAGATTTTTCAATTGACTCAGTAAAGTTAATTTAAATGAATTTTTAAAAAGCCAAAAAAAATTTAATAACGCATAATAACGCCAAAACACTAAAAATTTGGTCCCGTCATGTGAATACAAAAATATAAATGTTCCTTCAGCATTTATATTCAAAAATATGACTCACTGAAATAGTTTCATGCGAGTTAATATAAAATAATTGATAATTAATATAAACAGTTAAAAAAATATTTAATTCTGTTGCATGTACTTTAACTCCATTTAATTTTTACTTCGCTCATTTTCGGCTTTTGACCTAAATGAATAATTTTGCCTTCTATCAAACAATATATTTTGGTAACCTTTCTAATATTTAAATTTAACCTTGCATTGTAGGTTTTAACATTAAAATGCAATATTTTCCTAAGTTTCGGTTTATTTCCAACATCAGGACTTGAAGTGAAAATGTATGCATAATTTTGATACATAAACATGGAAAACGATGACAATGACGTTTTTCATTATAATATATTAAAAATAGAAAGATCCAGCTGTAAATTAACAAAAAAGAATAAGGTAGAATTTTGGCTTAACTTTTTGTATCGTTTTATTGATTGAAGCTAAGCTAATATATTTCATGGTTACCTTTCAACTTTGATTAGTTAAGCAATAATACATTTTGCTTAGATTTTCAGTACCTTATCTTTTATTACAACTATTCTTGGTTTTGGATTTGTAAATAATTTATATTAATAACCTTTCTTAAACAAGAGAACATTGCAACCCTTCTTAAAAATTCAGATTTATAATTGATGAGGAAGAATATTTGCGATTACTGTAATGAAATAGACTGTGTGAGTGATATTGCGTACTCTAGGATATCAATCTTAGAGTTTCCCACTAACCGCTGTGATCGCTACCCTCACGACGGCTAGGTAATTATTTATTCATAAACAACGGTGATTTACCTCCAAGTCCGAACCAATATCTGGTGCGATGAGGGACGGTACACTTGGGGTTTTCCCTATACCCTGCACAGCAATAATAGGAGGACAAATTATCGATGACCATCGATAGTGGTTTCTCAGGGCCTGTCTTCATTCGATATTCTGAATCGCGCGCGTGAATCTGCAATTATGGCCTAAGAAATCACTTCCACGAAATGGAAGCCCCCTCATGGGTATGTTGGACTCGATTTCAGTGGTAAGGAATTGCTTTTTCGGGAACTCATCCCTTCTCTTAAATTAAAAAAAGGTGGAAAAAATGGAGATTTTTTTTTATTTTTCTCCGCGAACAGAAATTTTTGCTTAGCCCTACGCTGATTGGATACACAATTTTGTCGCACGATCTTGCAATATTTATTGGTGGTAACTAAGCTAACTAGGTTCCTTTTCAATTTTTATTAACTAAATAATAATATATTTGAAGATTTTCGAAGCTTAATCTATCTGTATTGTAAGTTCCTTTCGGAAATTACTGCGTTGACAACATTTTTCGCTCAACTCTTCACTTGTTTTTCTGGGAGCGTTATCAAGAGAATAAGAGCAAAGCTCTCGTCTCGACCTTATATTATTTTAATCTATCTTATATTTATTTAAATTATATATTTACTATTGAGTTTAAATTTCTAAATTAATTTCAAAATTCTGTTTAAAGTACCCTATATAGGATATTTTTTTGCATAAATTTTTGGTTTTGAAAATTTATATCATTTCTTTAAATAGTCTAATCTTTACAACAAAACAATAGTTTATATTAACCATTTCATTATTAACCTTTCTAAATCGAAAAAAACTTAACTCGGGACTTCCAAGAAAAGGAAAGTATTGCATTTTGTCGAAATATCGTCCATATTTCCTCATTCTTCTTTTGAAAAATTAGATTTTTCACCATTGTGACGTGCAAATTTAGTCTCGGCTCTCATGTATTTGGAAGTGTATGTATTATATATATTTACTATTATATACTATTACACATATTTACTATTTACTATTACATATATTTACTATTGAGTTTAAAATTTCCAAATTAATTTTAAAATTCTATTTAAAGTACTCTATATATAATATTTTTTTACAAAAGTTTTGGTTTTGAAAATATATGTCATTTCTTTAAATATTCTAATCTTTATAACAAAACAATAATTTATATTAACCATTTCATCATTAACCTTTCTAAATCGAAAAGAACTTAACTCGGGACTTTCAAGAAAAGGGAAGTAATGCATTTTGTCACCATGCCGTCCATATTTCCTCATTCTTCTTTTGAAAAATTAGATTTTTCGCCATTGTGACGTGCAAATTTAGTCTCGGCTCTCATGTATTTGGAAGTGTCAATGATCGATGGCCTCTGGCCCGTTCCGTCCATTTTAACCCTCTGCGAGAGAAATATGGCAAAGGGAATTTCAAAGAAATTGAGGGGGTTTGCCTACTAGCCTGTGACAAGGTTGACAGGTGATGGGTGAAAGTATTTTTCTGCAAAGTCGCCTACGGGGCTTGCATTTCAATGTTATCACACTGAGGATAGATATTCTATACTTTTCCAGATTATAGGTAATGCTATTTAATATCTACTTTTCCTCTTCTATTCTTGACCTTGTTCAATTAACTCTTTATGATGTTTCTTGGAGTTTAGGTCAATTGAAACCAAGTTATAGCCAACGTTTCGATTTATGTAAAATCATCCTCAGGGCTATGAAAGTGAAAACATGAACTATATAAAATACAAAGATGACAACGATATACAATATATTTACATAAAAATGTTACGATCGCGTTTTTTATTCAGTAATATAATTTAAAGTATACTCATATATATATATATATATATATACAATGTATTGGAAAATCCGAAATGCACGTGGCACGTAATATAAATAATTTAAGTTAATGTCAGTACACACAGAGACACAAAAAAGAAACACTCACATTGGATAAATAAACTTGAAGCTATCGAAGCCCTTCCGGCTTCTTCGTCAGCTGAAGAATGAATGGTGAGGAAAGGAGAGGGTTGGAAAAAGGAAAAAGAGGGGTAAGGGGAGAGGTGTATGGGGAGGGGGGAGTTAGGTATAGGGGTTAGGATGCAACGTTCAAACCCGGGAAACTATTGGCTTGAAAGTGCCAAATGCACGCCAATTCGAGGGTGTGGAGGTTGAGGGCGGAGTCGGTGGGAGGGAGGGAGGCAATAATGGATACTTTGTAGCATTGATTGAAAATGGAATCATGTGAAAGACAATGTGTGGGAACTGGTAGAGAGGAGTGGGGGGAAGATGGACAACAGGAGGCGCGATGATTGTTAATTCTGAGATTGAGAGGGGTAGTGCATAGGCCTATATAAAAAGCGGGGCAGAAGTTGCATTGAAGGAGGTATATGATGTTGGTGGAGGTACAGGTGGTGGAAGGAGATATCGGGAGGAATTTTAGTTTGGAGAGGAAAGAGGCTGGGGGTGGAGAGAGAATTTTACAGGTTTTACATCTAGGACGGTTGCACGGTGAGGGTGGGGTAGTGGGGGCTGAATTCAATTTTTGAAGGGGGCGGGTGGCTTTGAAGATGGTGCTGAGGTTAGGTGGTCTCTTATACGTGATCCGTGGAAGAGAGGGGAAAATTTGTGAGGTGGATTTGTGGTTGGAGAGAATGGGGTACAAGTCCTTCAGGATGTCCTGTAAGGCATGAGCACCGGGGAAGTAAGTGGTGAGAAGAGATGGAGAGCAATTCTTTTCCGCACGGGGTTTATCGGACCTGTATATATATATATATATATATATATATATATATATATATATATATATATATATATATATATATTAGAACAGAATAGAATACACAAAAAATGTTGACATACCTCTTAACTTTGTGCATATTTATTGGTGTTGTGTTACTAAGGTATTGCCACATCTAGTTACCATTAATTTTGATTGATTAAATAAAAATAAATTTTACGTGATGGTATATTTGGATTTATGGATAAGGTTTTCTTTGGGAAGCATCTTTAATTATTTTCTTGCTATGTATCTTAATTTTAAAATAATCGAACTAGATATCAATATGAACTTTCTCGGCTAACGGAAATATATTTTTAAAAAGATAGAAATCATTAGCATTCATTGCCTTCATAGCACAATTTGTTTTTAAATATCGCAGCAATTTTTAAGGAGGTTTCATTGATTTCTGGTGAAAAGAAAAAATTGGTTTTCATATTTTGAAAAAAATTAGACTATATTATTACTTTCCATTGATTGTTAAGAAAAGTTTATTAATTTTGGTCTTCTTGTTATCTAAAATCTGATTATTTAGCCTTTATTCATAACGGATATGGCATTGTTGCTTCTTAATGCCTTTCAAATTCCTTAGTACGGATATCAACTTATTCTAACACTAAAATTCTTTGTTTAGGTTTTAGCGAGGTTGTAACATTAGAACTAAGGTATTATTTGATTATTTAACTCGCTCAATTTGTGACCCTTTTGAATATGAACAATCTTTTATGTTACGTTCATATTTTTATTGAATGATAATTTAATAGAATGATAATTTATTGAATGATATTAATAGCTAGAAATGTTAATTTTTGCATAAAATATCGTTATTACGTAAAGAATGTTCAAAAACAATTATTTTATTAAGATCTATTAAACACTGTACGGCTTAGTATTGGTCGAGTCACACCCTTCACCATTTTAATTTTCTTATATTAAAATTAAGCATTTTTATTTGTTACATTTACGTTCAAAAAATAATTCCCAATTTTTTAAAGAGGGACACTCCATTTAACTATTGTGTTTCACCTTCATTAGCTGATTAACGTGGATACTTACCGAGAAACGAAGGCAGGCAAAAGCTCTAATTTTATTTTCAAAGCAAAAGCAAAGCTTCTTATACAATCTGTATAATGGGCGTAGAGTTTAGAGCCTTATTTGTTGAAATAATATTCATTTACTTCGCAGACGCTTCTTACACCTGAATTCTTTTTGAGTGCAACTTGGTCTAAAGTATTCGCTTTGATGTGAAACCTTTGCATGAATTTGTAGATCTTGGCTTTTTACTCATGATATGTAAGTAAGACCACAGTTATGTACAAAGAGAACTAAATATTTTTGCCAATAATTCTACACTTCAGAAAAATAAATTTTCCGATATAAAGCTCGTACCTTGAGACCGATATGAGTAAGAGACTCAAAAGCGATGTGCTTGGATTTTGTGCTCAAAGAGAGTCTTGCAACGTTTCTTTTGGATAGAGAAGAGTTGAGTAATGTGTCCCTTACGTCCAGTTTACAAACCCCGCTGTGATGAATCTCGAAAATAAGCTCTCAAGGCACTGATAAAGATAGGTTTATGAGAAGTTGAGATGATCTAGACGCTGCTTTACAAAGATAACTGTCTGTACAAAAGTGGCAAAGGAATGATCTCTTTTCTTGCTTTTTTTGTAACATGTAGTTGATATTACATCAAAATGGTATAATTAATGCCTTATTTGATTATTAATTTATGTTATAACGGGTTTATGTCTAAATTTGACATCCATATTGAAACCCGTAAGCCTTCTCCTTTTCATTTTCCACCCACTTTATTACCAGTGATTTGTGAATGTGTGTTCGAATAAATTTCAAAATTTTATGTAATGAATACGATTTTTACGGTGTCACATTGTATTAACGTGGACCCTCGCTAATTTTGGCGTCTCATTTATTATAAACGCTGTGATTTTAATATTATATAATTTAATAATAATATTTATAATTAGAAACATTGTAAAAAATAAATAAGAATTTGTGCTGCTAAAAGAACGTAGACTTTACTATGGCTGCACTTTAACGCAAATCTTACTTATTGAGACCGACTCATAATAGAAAATAATTATTTTCTTGGCTCGGCTGAAACATAAGACATTGATAAAATAAACAAAAGATTCAAATATAGTATTAAAATGACCAATATACTAAATAATACTACGATGGAAGGAAATGGAATTAAGTCTATTAATCTCTGTTTTGATGCTAATTGTCATATAAAGGGTTATTTACACGAGAATCGTAAGGTTCGTAGCGTAATATCACGATTATTGCAAATATATTTTGAAAGGTGTATTGCCATATTCACCTTTATTCAGCTTGGTGTCATGTTATGCCAATGTTACGAATTCATGTTAGTGTTGAAGTAACGTTATGATATAACAATATGAAATATTATATTGCAATGGCAATATTTAAATTTATCATGTCGTTACCGTTTAGTATTTTTGCAATGTATTTTTAAATGGGAATAGTGTTAGGAAATATCTACTTTCTTGGATAAAAATGGCAATCAGATTCAGACGAGTGTGAGTATGGTGATGCATCGGTTGGTAAATAACCCGATAGGAAACAGCATACAATTTTATGACTCGCAAGGCACTCTACCTCACGGATTTCAAGCAATAACCGATGTATAAACGTACCTCGTAAGTAAACGTACTCCCTTCTCCCCTATTTGCTGTCCTGTAAGCGTTAGATGGGATTAGTTGTGTAATTGCTCTTCGGTCCGTTTCCGAATAAACCACCTCGGTTTAAATATATGAAACAGGTAGCCACCAGTGTGTGAAGAATCCACCTCTTTCTAAATAGGAGTGTGAATAAACAGGGAGTGGAAAATGGCGAGTTAATTTAAGAGGTGATTGTAATCTTTTTCTGTGTTATGATTGTTTCAAATATCGTTGCGACTGGCCTAGTCGGGCAAGCTCGGAATGTTTCGAGTGCCGTCGCGGCACGAGGTGGGACCTGTGACATAAGGGTTGGGGGATGGGGAGAGAGAGAGTCGGGCGTTGGCATGTTTCCTCAAAAGACTTTGTCAGTGAATGGAAAAGAAATGCTGTCTCGAAAAACCTCTTCCCACTTGGCAACACAGCTAATACTCATGAAGCGTACACCACGAAGGTCTGAAAGCGGCGGAATTTTCCGTAGTCTAGGCTCTTAATATCGCCCTATGGTTGGTTTTTAGGAAGTCAATTGTCTTCCATCTTCATCCCCCAAAAACGTAGGTCTGTTTCTTTGCAGCAAAGATATTTGAAATTAACTCTAGAGTAGCAGAAAATGAAGACATGCTTCTAGTGTGGGCGTGCAATTCACACTTAATCTGGGAATAACTAAACCTTGGCGATAAACGATGTCAGAAAGCGTCCGAATGGGCAGGGAATACTTGAAACAGTAGTATACGAGCAGTAGAACAAGAGAAATATTTTTTATTCGAATTTTTTTATAATTTTCTCTTTTTTCTTGCGTTTTGTATGATTTTTTATTTGTCTCATTCATTAGTTCTCATGCCGCTTCTCTTGTAATATTAACAACTACGCTTAGTTCTCTCCATTACTCTTAACTTCCCTTGCATCGAACGTGAAAAAATCAAATCTATCGTTCGACACTTAATGAAAATAAGTGCATAGGAGACACTTACATAAAGGATACGGTACTGAAAAACGTATTCCGTGAATTAATCTCCTACTAAAGACAATGACACAATTCAGTTTAAAGGAAAAAGGTGGGCATGTTTGCTAATAGTTTTCAATATCGTCGTTTTAACTGCGATATTAGCCAAAGCTCTGTTGTTGTTATTATTCCTTTCACTGCACTTTACCTTTTTCTTTAATAATTTAAACCAAGTCGTTATGTAAACACTACCCCAAGTCAATGCCAATAAACAAATTTAATGCTTGTAGATATTGATTTCGGATGACAATTTTTTGAATTTATTGCAGTAATAATACAATGAGTGTTTATGTAACTTATCATTGCATTCTTTCACATTGCAGTGGCTCCACCGAGTGATACTAAAAAGTGTTAAATAGCTTGATGCCAAGGATAGTATAATAAATAGCTGTGCAGTTCCATGTAGGTTTTTAATTTGCCGGCCAATTTTGCCGTAGAGATGCTAAAGATACTGCTCTTTGGCAGAACTGTCAAGAAATGAAACTGTAAATTTTTAAACTTGTACTTTAAATTATTCTACCACCATTCGATGGTGGTAGACTTCTTTGTGCCGATTTATGGATTAATCACTGCTGAAAAATTCTATGACCAAATACTCGTAATTCTCGCAAATCATAAATGTCACTGCTACTGACAATGACTGCATGTATTGAATAATACTATTGGGCATATTTCTGCATAATTTCTTGCTGGTTATTTTAGTGCATAAGTACTTACGCTTCAGAGATGTCTCGTAGAAATCTCTGCTTCGAAAGTCTATAACCAAACCCTCGTAATTCAAGAACATCATAAATGCCACTACTACAGGCGATGTATGGAAGGTATTAGAGAATACTATTGGGCATACTTTCTACAACATTCCATTCTGTTCATTTTAGTGCATAAGTACCTTCTCTCCAGGTATTCCGATTTCAACTGCATTTAAGAACACTTTTGCGGCTTGGTCGTTATATTCCCCTGTTATATACGGGCTATCACTCAGTATATCCTTCCCGCGCGGAAGTAACTCGTTCATGTGAAACTCCCAAAGGCTTCTCTGATGTTTGCGCGCTGTTATTCCCCGGCCAAATTCGACGAGAGGCGACCCCACTTGTATCGAAAACAATCTTTTGTCCCTCGAGAAAAATAAATTCCTTTTTTTTTCGTCCCTTTTTCTTTCCTCAAATGTCTTCCACACAACCATCCATCCGAGACACGTTATTTCTTTCTATCCTTTATTCCTGGTGAGGTTTTTTTTATTTCCTTCCTATCATCCCCGAGCTGTGTCTCTTTCTCTATCCTCTCAAGCCATATGTTCCTGCTGCGTCCTTTCCTATAGAATTTTTGTAATCTTGGTACTTTCCTCCATTCAACTAGTGGTGGAAATAAATCTAGCTTATTTAGTCACATTTACCTTTTAATTTCATAGTTTTATGAAGAATTTTCCAATAATGTCCCACAAAATAGACACTCCTTCCTAAATAATTTTCTCGTCAAAAGTGAAATAAAAATTGATTTATATTGCTATAATTAATCGTAGCGGGCGTAACTTGGTGGAAATCCATAATCGCAGGAATAGAAGGATCAACAACTTTGCCATTTCCACATAGTAATTTATTAACACCGGTTTCGTTACAGAGTAACAATATCAAGGTGAAAATTCAGGTAAATTGACATTATGTATAGCAGAAGGTTGGGTAGGGAAATTGGGTAGGTCTATTTCTGTGATTTATATTACGAGAAAAACTATCAAACTGTTATGAAGTATAAGATACCTCAGCTCTTTTTATGTGTGGCTTGGAATTCAAATGGTTTCTTGCACGAGTATTTATTAATTTTATGCCAGGTACGTATTCATTTGTCCATGACATTCAGAGAAAATGTCACTCAAGGGTAGCCTCGATAGCAATATAAAAAAGTCATCTTGCGGTCTGGCTTAAGCTCCAATAATTAAGGTTTTGGTGAAATTTTTTTTCGTTCAAGCTACCCGTGATTGTTAAAAGTTCTATAAATTAGCCCATTCTAACATTTCAGATCATTTCATTAATTTGAAATTTAGGTTAAAAGACTTCATAAAACTTGATTTTATTCCTTACAAGAGATGAACGAGTACGTATTGTGATTTTCCACACGTATAATATGCACCTAATCAGTTGTTCGCTTATATGTCTGTTTGTTTGCTTGTCTATTGTGCTCGAACAATGTACTTTTTTCATAAATTTCTCAGTCTTTATTTCGTTTGGCTTGAGTAACCTCCCCTACGACAGATGTCTCTTGTTTTCTATTGCGCTGTTCGAGGGGACTCGATAGAGGAGGCCCAATTCCATCCCATAGAAGGTTGCTTTCAGCTGCCACTTCCGTCGCATTTTAATCGGCCTATGTTTCATTTCAAAAATGTCCGCAGCGCGGTGATGAGTTCAATGCGATCCGTTTTTTTCAATATTTTGCAACATAATGTTTGTAATTTCATTCAATTCAATTAATTTATTATCGTGGGCCATTTGCCCCATGAGATAATTTACAGGTGCACAACAATTCAGCAAAAATCATTTGACAAAGGTTCAAAGAAAAGAACACTACATCAAGACAAGTAAATGCAAAAAATAGAGAAAAAACTAAAAACAATAACAAAATATAAACCTACACAAGCATATAAATACAATTGCATCCCGAATGCTGATAACCGGGTATCTAGCCACACAACATTTTCATACATATTAAATACATTTGAAACAGTATCACAATGTATTCAAAGAAAAATATTCTGGTGTAACAAAAAAACGTAGGACCAATAGGAAATTATACCTTGAATACAGAATATATTCTCCCCTCATCAGTACTCAATCATGTCTGCATGGCTAATTATACTGGGAATTGCCATGAACTATCATTAAACAACTTATATACTTTATCATTAAATACATGTTTTTTTTTTTGCGAGGCAAAAATTGCAAAAAAATTTGCAAAAATTGCGAGGAATATAATTGAAGAGTTATGAATTTGATAAATATCGTCATCATGAATGTAAATTTTGGTTGGCAACCCTACCATACCTTATCATTTCTTTCTCTACCATTCTTATCTTTTGAAACTCGGATCAATTTGTCCGTCAGCAACGCGAATGTTGATTTCTGTAAACCCGCATGAATGCGCGGTAGTTGACAACACATTATGAGGCCGAATTGAGGATTCTCTGTTGTATATTCGGGGCGCTATTCTTCATCCATCTTCCATTTTATCGTTCGCAACAGCCAGCACCAACCTGTTCCACCATCACCCACCTCCTCAAATACTCAAACCGTCGCCAATCACACTCCCAAACCCCGCCCCGAGGTATAGAGGCAACCATGTCCTTTGGAAGATGTTATCTCACCATCGCACCTCCTGTCTCCCTGCGCGCACCCCTTGGGTGAATAACCGATACGAAGCCATATCCGCTCCAATATCTGTTTCTGCTCGCAAAACCGCCCACCCGGCGGCCGCCCACCGCTACAAAACTGGTGCTATCCCGGTATTTTCCCTCCTACTATTCGACCGGCGCCGGGATGCAGAGGTGGTTTGGAGTTTGGTGACGGTAGGAGCACCGATTCGGCAGCGCGCGTTGTAAAACAGGACGGTACCACTAGTACCACCACGTCTCTGTGCGTCTATTTCATAGTTCTGATGTAGATTCGTATCTTTTTGCGAGCTCAGTGCCTGTCGTATGTATCAGCGGCAGATGCATAGATCCATAGGAGCAATAGCCTCCTTGAATACCAATTTGCACTAGGTAAACTATTATTTGTTACAGACTCCACTACTGCTGGGGGTTTTCCCCCAGGTCACTTACCCCCCCTCTCTTTCCCTATCCTGGATCCGGTGCTAATCTGAATGCATGTAGGACTTATTGAAGGGATGTAGCCAACTGAGGTATAGGTGGGAGAGAGTTTTTCACTTCCCAGGAGGTAGGTATTTTTATTACATCAATTAACCCCGAAAAGAACAGAATGTTCCCTTTGCAACGGGGATTTCAAAAAAACAAACAATATACGGTCATTCATATCCATACCCTGGATATGAGTATGGTATGATATATGATGGATGCCCAGAAGGTGCAACCTATCCAGGCGGGAATCGGACAGGCGGGACAAAAGATACCATATGTGCCAGAGATATATATTGATATTCATTTAATCAAAGATCCCTGGGTTCTAAACCTTAGTGAACCCCTTATTCATCCCGAAAGAATGTGGGAAGATGACCCAGAGTACGGAATGACCCCTTAAATAAATGTAAGTCATTGTGCAGAGGTTCTTCTGGAGTTTCGTCTATCGATATTGTTGCAAAATTACCTTCGGATTAATTTAGCGGGTATGATATAATGCATAAAACTGGGAAATTTTGGTCGTCATAGTTTATATAAATGATATTTTTGGTCAAAATATTTGGTATATTGTTTCCTAACACTTTTTTAATCATGATCATCGTTTCACATCAACCTTTATTCCGTTTGCCTACGCATTGTGTCCCTTCTGCCTTCATGGACGTGGTGGAATCAATCCCTTAGAATTAAGTGTGTTTTTCATTTTTTGTTGACCAAAGCACGCAGATTTACTAATTTTACTGTTTAGGTATTTCCTTTTGAGGCTATGGAAGGTGATATAATGGTAATGCTTAACGTGAAACGAAGTTATGCATCAAATATTTCCAGGAGATTACATAAGAATTACAGAGAGGCCCAACAATCATGTGATGAATTATAAATTCCTAATTATGTATCATGTCAAACAAATAGCATGTTCTATTTAGACTGAACTAATTCGTTAACATTTAAAATATGAGTCATGCGATTCTCTTTTGAACGATGGTATTACATGTATGATTTTTAATCGAAACTTTATCACCCTATTAAGTTTATAGCGATTGCATTTAATTTACAAAAAATATATGGAATTGCGGTTTTTCGAAAAAATTGACCATTTCTAAAAGCCACTTTGCCAAAGCTTACTCATTACATTTCTTTTTCCCCGATTTTCTCTAAAGCTGCGTTTGGTAGGTAATTAGGGTGGGCAAAGTATAATAAAGATGGTAATATCTTGCTCCATTGTTTCTTAAGTCAGCGGAGAAGACCGGATAGGAATTATTCAAATGAGTAAGAAAGGGCCATTTCTTAAAGAGCTTTATAAAATAGTTTTTGAAAATACATAAGAGTCGGGAGGAAGGAAGGTCGTAGCCCAAGTTTTTGTTAGATGGGGAAGGCAATAGGAATACATTAGTGGAGATTAAGTACCTTTTTTATGTTTGTTTTCGTCGGACGGTGGAAACGAATACAAAAAAAAGAGCTTCGGCATCATACGGGAGCCAAAAAAAAATGTGAAGATCGCTCAATGGGTCGTCATATGGAGGAGTTGGTAGGTCTGTTTCCGAAATCTGTACCCGTTTTTGGGAAGGGGTGAGAACATTAGCGATTCATGACACGAAAGAGGTTGACTTACGGATAAGCGCCTGGCAATAAACTCCAACACGGCAAAAAAAAAACACAAATTATGTGTTCGGATGTGACGGTGCATGTACCAAAAAGTTTTCGGGGTTAACACAGGCTAAAAATGGCTAACGAGATTTTCATGACCGATTAAAAAATATTAAGCCGAAAATTCTACTCAGCGGAATAATCGTGTATTTCTTGGCTGGGAGAACATGAATGATTTATAGAAAACTTTTTTTTAGGTAAATATTTGTTTTTTTTATTCAATTAAATTCTTGTGAATATGTCCGTATGTATTGTGAGTTGGTTGATGAAAAAATCGGTAAAAAGATGAAAATTTGGCTATAGATCTCCCGCTTAGAAAGCACTAGCCCATGAAGATAAGCAATGATGTTTTTCTAGGAATAGTTACCAGTACAAAAGATATAATTTGCTTTAAAAATTGCCTGGAAAATATTTTAATGGATAACTTTGAAATAAACTGTGTCATGAGGTGGGGTACACAAGAAAGGAAAGCTATTTGGTTTTTTCTCCTATCTATGATTATAGCTCCCCTCTAGAAAATTTATTGTATTTTCATATTCTACACGTAGCAGTAGCCATTACGGCTCTGTTAATCCCAGGATTCGAGAAGCTTCAAGGGTACAATGGGCAAAAAGCTTTAATGACGCAGCTTTTATTCAGCTTCTACCCAGTGAGGATATACCCAGTATATTATTACCCTTCATTAGTTACAACATGTGGAAATTACTCGTTCATTATTTATATTTTCGAACTCACTACGTAAAATGATGACGGATTTTCAACGTTTTATTCCAGCATATTGTACTTACTTTCACCACAGTGAGAGTTTTTTTTGGATTTATTTATGTGTTTCAACTTTCAATACGGAACGCACTCAATGGAAATGTAAATAAAACTATCACATAATAAATAGCTATTGAGCATATATTGGCAAAGTGATGAAGTTACTTAAGATCGCTTTTTTTTCATTGGCCGAACACAGTTACTCGGTACGTGGCGTTTCTAAAGGTGGATACACTCTGCTCAGTAAACAACGGTGTATAGAATCAACATTTGTGTTGATATACAAACAGTTCGGAGTGGCACTTATAAGAATTAGTAGCCTATGATGATTTTAGTTAGTATGTATCCCGCCCTAGAACCATGGTTGCTAATATTAGATTCAGATATAGAAAGGTGTTCATTACTTTAGGACGCATATCCTATTAGAACATAAGCAACTTGTAGTACCCGCATAGAATGAACTTACTCGAATTACATTATGCAAAGTTAAAAAAAATAAAAACATATCGTACACAAATTTAGAAAAAATTATAATAAGTTCCATCATAGTTACCGTAAGTAAAATTCCAGCCCATTAATTAACCGGCGATAAACCACAGACGGCTGAACCAATGACAAAGAAGTTATTATAACAGCTTGAAAATACACAAGAAAAAGCAATAATAATAAAAAAAATATAAGAAAGTTAAATTTTTGTTCACATCACCAATGAGTTATAATGATGCGGTAAGCAATAAACTTACCTTTGCCTTAAACGATTTCACAATCCGAATATATATTTTTATTTCTGGAAATATAATTGTACTTCCAAATTAGGACCTCGGCAATGTCAATTTCGACACTATTTCCTAAAGATTGGGATTTTTAAAAATCTTGGTCTGCTGCAGCTTCATAACTTAGCATTATATAACTCCGATCGTTTACTCTTTGTTTTTATTTATTTATGAGCAACGTGAAAAAAGATGAAACTTGAGAACGTCGCTGTAGAAATCTGTGGAAATGTGTGTGCTGCTTTATCTCTATGCTTGATGTACCTTGATGAAAATTTCTATTCAGAGTGAAGTGCACTTGGCAGGTCAATTAATTCCAATGGTAATGGTGGAATTACTTTCATATCAAAGTCATGGAGAATGGCATGAGTAATGTAAGGTGCTGGGTAAACTAGAACGTGCTCTTAGGCCCAATGCTGAGATTTCCCAGCCAACTTTTCTAATACAGAATATCCATAACTTGTATCATCGCTGACCGGTCGAGATATTTGGGTTCTAACAATGATAAAATATTTTCCTATGAAGTACCTGTATATGTAGAATTTCTTCCAATTTCTGCTATGCTTTTTTTACAAATCATGGTGAACTTTAAAAAGGTAAGAATAGTAAAGAGATGCTAAAAATATCAATTTATTCAATGCTTATTAAGTTTTAAGTGCTTCCTGACGATTATGCCTTAAGTCTGTAGTTTTATGGTCACCCGTCTTCAACATAACTTTTTTCCTTAGAGGAAATTTCGCCAAATATGTTTTAATTTTTTTACAGAGTACTTTCGGAGAACTTACGGAGTAAGAAAATAATTAAACTGCGGCTAATACTCTTGTCATTTTCCGGGGGCAAAATGCAAATGCATGAGCTAGAGATGCTGATCCAAGAATGGACCTTTACTCCCTTTATCTGAATTTATGATGAATTTTTTCGACAAAATTCCTTGGCCCAGTTTCCTTAGGTTCATCGTACCCAGGATACGTACCTGGGTAAATGGCACTTCGCCCATAAGATAACTTCCTACGCATTATAATGCACCATAAACTGAACATCAATCTCCTCTGACAAAAAAATCAGCCATTTTATCAGCTCAAATAAAAAAATAACATTTCTTTTTTAAAAGTTTGGAATTTCGGTGTACTCTGGTATTTTGTGAATTTCAATCAATGCTCAGATATGTGCTCACCGCAAAAATTTGCAATTTTTGTCAGTGAGGAGTTGAAATTTTGAGGATCTAGATGCCTAAATAAAGTTGTACATTACTTCCTTTTCGATTAATCCTAACATAATTTTAATTTTTAGGGTGCCTTAAATTAAATTTTGTTGGGAACAAATTTTTTCGCTTGTATTGGTTGCGGTAAACTTCCATCTGAATTCATTTCTGAATAAGTTATGTTCTAATACTATTATGTTATGCTCACTCAGTGAGGTGATTGGAATTTTGTGTTATCACATTGATATACTCAATTATTTTCTTTCCAAACTTGAACTTGCTGTTTCTTCAAACTATAAATAAATAAAATGGAAACATATTTAAGATATATTGGCTGCCAGAATAATTCAAATATTAAAAGTATTTAAATATTCATTGATTTTTATTACATTTATTGATTATAATAATGTTTTTTTGGCTAGTAAGAATGTATACCTTAAAAGCCATCGATTAAAAACATGGATCTGTAGAATTTTTCTTCATGATATGTTGCTCTTGTCAATAACATGAGCGTCCTCTGTTACAAATATTAGCCGAAAACGTTTGCACTGGGGTACATAATATATACATGCTACCTACGCATATAAAATCATTTCCTTTATGCTGTGATAAGTTTCTCTTAAACATTTTTCGGATATTATATTACCTACTCGGTTTAATCGTGAGTATAAATTTTGTAATCATCTCCTTATCTATTGGAGATCATTAAAATACTTGCATATATCGTGTATTGCGTTTTCATAACTTTACTCCGTAGTCAACTGCTTATTGCTTATCGTACTCAAAGGCTAATGCTTGCGTCTAAAATGAAATTTATTTTTTTAAAGCTAAAGTGATTTTTTGGCAGATAATTCTCTCTTACAGCTAAGACGAAATTGACTTCCTCTTTTTTTTTGAAAACTTTATGCAAATATTATTTCTGTGAAGGCGGTTGTTTAACGTTAGAAATATGAAATAAAATATTCAAAACAAATAACTTGAAGTGTTCAATTACTAACTGGTCTCGCGAGATTGTGTTTTAGTAATGTGTATACCTTTTGAATAAATTGATAACGTTGGATTAAACAAATAATTTTATGAGCAAAAATATCAGGATATAAATATACCTCGTTAGAGCTGTAACGGTGCCTATTCATTTATTATCATCATGGAATGCATTGATAAAACTTATGCTTGTAGTTATTGTATCATGAAAACAAAAGATAACACGCCGTCTCATAAATATCTTAGATATCAGTCGCAGTTTCCTCGAAGGTAAACAATTTTATTTTGAAATCAGGTCTCAGATACTGCATATTTATTTTAAAGTGTCTTGAGGAATGAATATAAATTGTGGCCCAGTCCTGCCTCTGAGTGCTATGATCTATTTTTGCCCCTAGATTTTTATCTATTCAATCTACTATCTGTCCATCAAAATTCCTAGCTTTTACTTTTAAACGACAGTTGTTTACGGTGAGATACTGATCACTCATGTAAGTATATTTCGCGTGGTGGCGTGGTATCCCTCCAGCTGAATTGTCACTGAGTGTGATGGATCACCCGGAAACAAAAGAATATCAGTGTTCTCGCCGTGCACTCTCGCTGGAATTTCCATTTCAAGCGAATCGCCGTCCTATAGTCGTCACTACCTTTCCAATTTCGCCACGCCACCACCTAGCTTTTCTCTTCCTCAGTTTTAAAAGGAGTTTCACAACACGGGAAAAATTTAACAATGGGAGAAGTAAAGAGCGTCACGTAGACCCGATATTTGAGTCCCTGCGCTGAGGAAAAGTGGAATCTAGATTGTGCCATGGTATTTCAAGGAAACGAACCAGGAAAACTGAAATACCGTAAGATAGGCGTATGATTTTTAAAGATACTTTAAAAATGTAGAAGCCTTTCTGTGATTAATAAAATGGAAATAAAGGATATACCCACACGTAGAAATGAATATTAGTTTTAACTCAGGCTATAGAGACACTCTCAACGTCATTTAATTTTTTTTGTCATCCTTGTCCAGGTTCACGGTTTTTGGCCCAGTACCTACTGCCGCACGTCTATTTATAGGTCGTCTGTTTTATAGTTATTAGGTATAGAAATACGGAGTTCATTGGAGGGGAGCGGGTAGTTCCAAAATGACTGTTAGCAGCGTTGTAATTAATTAATATATTTATTATAATTGGATAAAGACTTGATACAAAATTACCCGTCCACCCGCCCAAAATTAATTCTCCGCGTTCCTATTAATATCATTTCCTACGCATTAATGCAAATATTTACGGAACATGAGCACAATGTTATAATAGCGGAAGTAGATTCCCTGCAAGCGTCGTATTGGTCTGATGCTACCTGCTAAAGAGTGAAAGGTATATAATGTGTAGGATTTCAGGAAAACGAACGCGGAAAACTAAAATGCCGTACGAAAGGGTAGATTGCCGGTGATTTTGGGCGGTAGTTGAAAAAAATAAGACGCTTACTAAAAAATAAAATGAAAATATGATTTTCTCCAAAAATTAATGATTCAAATAAGCATAAGGTCAAACTCAGGTGGTGAAATTTCTTTTAAAATGCAGTTAATTTATTTTTTTTTTGGAATTTTAACACAGTTAAACGTCTGATTTCCCAATAGTTCCCGCCAGACGCATATCTTGGCAGATCGCAGCATTTTTCAAAGATGTGTATAGAAGTATGCAAATGTGGTCGATGTTTAGCAAAATTTTATATCATGTGCAACTACTGTTGTCGCAACAAAGGTAGAACGCTGAAATTTAAGCACTTTGACGAAATTCTGCCGAATCTCTATAGGGTCTTGTCATATATCATACAACACATTTGAACAAAATTCCGTATTATGCCGTGATTAATAAAACAAATTCCAAAAAATCTACTAGCATTACCCAAGATAGAGGTTGATTTCTCGAGAATGGTTGAACATAATTTGGTACTTAAAAAATCATTGTAAAGCTGAATTCCTGGGCTAATCGCACTCACCCCATGTGCTCCATAATGTGGAAATATATCGCGCATCAGCCATGGGACGCACTTGCTCCATGTACGGGGAAAGTGCTATCCCTTGACAAGGTTGTAAGAAAAAATTTATAGAAATTACTACTTTACAGAGAGAGGAATGTAAATCAAATTATCTTTTTCCGTGATACGCATATATATTATGCATTGAATTTCATGTTTTTAGCAAGCCTAGATAATTTTCCTAAGCTAGTTGAAATTGATCTATGCTATTTAAGGGTCGCACTTACCCCACCTTACCTTACTCATTGTTTTTTCGACTAAAACAATGAACCATTGTTACAATTTTTAATAATTCATTGTTGTAGTCGAATAGACAATGGTTAAAACGATGTATGACACGATCCAATGGACCTTTGGTAGAATTTCGTGTAAAGGCTAAATGTTCAGCGTCACACCTTTTTTTCGTCAATAGTAGCTTCCTTTGAAGGGGGATTGCACATATTTACTTTTATAAAATTGTGAATCTGGAGTCTGATAAATTCACACGGCAATGAGTATGCCAAATGAATGTTCCCGAGCTGAGCGAATAAAGGGGAAAATGTTGAAAGAATGGAGAGAAGAAAAATATCTAAGAACGTAAAGGTACGCAAAGGGGAGGAACGGAGATTGCTAGGCACAGTGAGGAAGATGAAAGGAAAAGAAAGAGACACGGTGAGCCAACAAGGGAGCAAGATTGAATCCTTTCTTCTCTCGCGATTGCTTCAACGAAGCGAGCTCAAAATAAAGAAAACGCCGAGAATTGAGAATCAACGCAATAAATGCTCCCATCCGGGACATGGTGCCATAAAACAATACCATAGGCCTACGGGAAAGTTATTGAAATGTCCCTATTCCATTTCCAAGCGTGGATATTGGATAAGAATCTCACGTCAGCTAACTGTGTAATGACAACGCCGGCATAAAAGTAACGGATACACCATACAGACATACCGAAATAGAAGTAAAGCCATGAATGCACCGTTGAAAAGGGTATTACATGAAGTGACGCGAAATCATTCCCGTAAAATTTCTTGGCAGGCACATTTAAAACCCTTTTCGATGAAATTCCTTGGATTTATTATTATAATTATTGTTATTATTATTAAATTCTTACAATTATGCCACTAGCTCGGTAGTAACATGAGCGCACGGTTTAAACAATTTAAAACATTTAAAAAAAACTTTAAACCGACTTCTACGAGCGATTTTTCAAAGTAGGTAAGTAACTTTTTCGGGAAGGGCTCAAACATTTTTGCTAATAGATCTTCCCAGTTCCGCATGGTCCTGTTCAAGTTGAACTTTTTTGCGTCGTTGAAAATCTTTTCAGAAATACATGCGTCTCCTACATTACCTATATCATACACTAGGAGTATATTCAATGGATTACAAAAACAGAAACTATTATGGATGAATATGGATGATTTTATATTATTTATTGCATCCAAATTCAGGTGAGTTACAAGGGCACCTATACGTCCTCATATATTCTCTTTCTCACCAGTTATTCAACTGTATTCCAACTCGACAATTCTGATTTTCTGGCGTACCAAGTCAATTTTGGTTTATATTCGACATCGCATATTCTTTCACAAGCCGCCTTAGTAGTTTAGTAGTAGAAGGTGTTAGACCTTCTAATCTGTAAAAATGACTTTCACCAAATTCCTACTAATGTTTTCCTTTTATGATTCCTAGTCCTTACATTTTTGATTCTGATTTTTTATCACATTTCAAAGCCTGTACATTAATATGCACACATGTTAACCCTTAGGTGCACGCACCTGCTAGAATAGCGCCAGTGCACTCTAGCGGCTTTTTTGCCGCACTTTTACATTTTTGATTTTCCCAAATATACATTCAAATTTGAGGGCGTTTTAACGTATTTGAGTAACTTTTAATAAATAAAAGCAATTTAAATATTTTTTCCATTAATTTATAAACAAAATTATGGCATAATTAAATGCAAATTTCTTGATAAATATTTAGACTAATTTTTCTAAAGGAATTGCAGACGATAATCTAGACACTATCTATCTAAGACAAAATGATGAGATAAAATTAAAAACTTGATTCATAAGATCAATAAAGAGAATGGGCTTCTGTTATGATCCGTGAAAATTTAAATACGATGGCATTAGTTTTTAACAAACTGGTCTGGTGGAAGTGGAATGTCCTTTAGAGTTAGTTAGCCCATTTCCATAATTTGATTGCTATTTTTTCCTGGCTTCCTTTTGATCAAAATAAGAGCAAAAGAATCCGTTTCAATATGCTAATGTATCCATATTATTTTCAAGCTTATTTTTTCATGTTCGTGGATGATATAAAATAAGTATTATCATCTGACCCAGTAAATTAATGTGCATAGATGTTGTTTGTTTTATAAAAATATCTTTTTTGAAATAAATAGATGCTAACTGTTGGTTCAGCAGTGGAAAAATCCTTTAGTTGAGCGTCAATTGAAAATTTATTTCTAAATATTAACACTAGGAATACCGGACTTGACACCCCTCCTAGAACTACCAAATGGAGTCATTTTGACTCCTACCTTATAATTGTTTATTTTTCCAGTTTATCTCTGTTTTTATTCATACATTGCTTTAGTTTATCGTTTTTGTTTATTATTGCAATATTTCAGACGTGGTTTTAACAAAAAATTATATTTTTTTAAATGCGAGATTCGACAACGTATTGCTTTGAAATTCTTTTTTCCTACATGCTATGTTGTTTTAATAGGATTTTCACAGAGGAATTGGATAAAACAACAAGGATAGACATTTCAACACATATTATAATCATGAATGATCAAAAATATTACCTAGGCTACATGGAAGTTGGGAGGATAATTAAATACAGAAAAAATTGCATTTGATAAGCCACGCATTTGGCTAAGATGCTTTACAGTTCAAGCATTGTCGTTCATTTTAATTGCCCACACAACGATTTTTGGCAGGTCATACAATTCCTAACAGATCGATTCTTTTTGCACCTTGATTTTGCCTGGAAATATTTTTTTTGCAGAATCCCGTTGGAAGAATATGCAGCTTTGGACACGCCACGCTTTTGTCGAGATCTAATATGAGTATCAGCCAACTCTGTATCGAGCTTTTTCAAAAGCACCTTGCGCGAAATGTTTTTGGTACTTAGTCTCTTGGTACACTATCCATGAATACCTACTAAGTCGGAAGTATTTTCTAACGAGAGGATAGGCCATCGCTGAGTACATGCTCTTGTGGTATATTTGTGATTTCATTTCTTTTGGTACTTATCTTCTATTTATTTACCTATCCCACAATGCTAGTACCCTACCTTTTTTGCTGTTCAGCGAGTTTGACTAAGGTAATGTAATTATCTACAGTAATATTTCGCCCTTTTTAGAAACGGTTGCATTATTTTCAGTACTACTAAACGGCAATCTGCATGAAGTGAATTATCTTTTCCATCATAAGGGAAGGCATTTCCAAGAAATTTGCTATCCTTGTCAACAGCTAGCCAATATTCATGGCCGTATTTGTCCGGCTTAGAAGGAATGTACTGAGTGAAATACACCTGATTTTACTGGGGAAAATTTGTTCAACAACCGTGATGTACGGATCAGGTTTGTAACAATCAATGTAATTATCTGTGAATCTATCCGACACTATTGAAAAGACGGCAAACTTGACAGCTTTGAGCTGCTGGAATCGATTAGATTTCTCATCAAATCTTAGATAGTGCAAAATTTTTACAAACCGGTTCCTAGTCATTCATTTTAGAAAATGGTATTCCCCAGTCATTTGACCAAATACTTGCAATAGAGAGATCATTTGTACCTGATATTCCGCGGGCATAAAATATGGCTATACATACATCTAGCTCCCCATCGGAAAGAGTAAAATCTTCATAATTTTGCCTGCTTACTTCCACAATTTTACGTCGCTTAATGTGAGTCAGTATTAACGAATCAATAAATAATCGTAGATAATATCTTTGTTTTGTAACTCCTTATGAAAGGGAAAGTAAATGTAAATAACTGCATATCCTTCGCACGTGTTTTGTCTGAATCTTCAGACTACCTAGACACGTTTTGAGGGATAAAATCTTCGACTTCGTCAGAGACGAAATGGTTTTCCTTTTCGCATTCCGATTCACCTTCCGGTATAGAATGCAACATAGAAAGGACTTTTGCACGATTTAGTCTACTTCTTCTGGTCTTACTGCCAGTCAGAAAAAATGGAAGCCTTACTTCACAAGAGTTCTGGAGTCCACTCGAGAGTTCACTGGATTCACTAATGCAAAGGACAGCGTACGGTTTTCCTGAACGACGCGCGACAGCCAGCGCTGTCAGAGCCGACAATGCTAGGACAATAACTTTATTTCATTCTAGGTACTGATTTATTTTCCTGGTTCATCATTATATCAATGGAAGGGTACAATGGTACTTTTTCAGGTTTGAAAATCAACTTTCACGTAGTCAAGGCTGAAATAAAAGCAATGCAGCGCAATACGGTGTATACAGCATTGTGCTATGCGCGTCTTACAGGTGGGGAGAAGTGAGGAGTAAGCGAGGATGGGCAGACACGACGGCTTCTAAACCCATGAATTTGAGAATACTCAATATGAATGGCATATTCACCACTTTATCGCAAGATAAAATGATATGGGGACATTCATATGGTTTGTAGTTCCAAACACGGACCCGTAAAATTAGAAATGCCTTCAAAGTCTCGCAAATATTAGCCTAAAAGCGAAATAATTATGTATTTAAGCCATCGATAGATTTGAATTAATTATTTACATAAGAAGAAATAAATTCTTGAACAAATATTACTATTTGGCGAAAAGACAAGCAAAATACATTAGGGAGTCAAAATGACTCCCTTTGGTAGTCGAAGGTTAATTTTGAAAAATGTGTACTATTTTACTTCCTAGAACTATTTTGATCGCAAAGCCTTATTTCGTGTCAAAAATGAATAAAAGTCACGGAATTACAGGCCGGAATTCGGAAAATTATAGTCAGGGGAGAGAAATAAAAATCGCGAGGAGTCAAAATGACTCCATCGGTAGTTCTAGTGTTAAAGATATTTAGAAATTGTTTGACCTTTCAATACTTATCTCTTTTTTGTGTTACTAATATAATACATTTCACTGTTACACTTACGTTATGGTCACTTTTTGTCACCCATCTTTTTCCATTCTGTTGGAAAATGCATGAGGAACTATTAAATGTTATCGATATGACAACTTAAAAATAATTGGGAACGTTGTGTCCTCACTGATAGTTCCTCCGAGTGCGACTTCGCAAATTCAATTAAGGAATTGATCTCGATTCTAGTTCACTAGCTACTTTTGAAAACGCTGAACACCTTGAAAGATTGATTCATTCTCAACCATTTCCCTCAGGGTTTTAAGCAAATCTCTATTAAACAGCGGTCCTATTGCTAACAACTGAAAGCCAAATATGCTCTTCTGCAGATATTATTCGAATGCTCGGCTGAGGAAATTGGAGTTCCCGAATCTGAGTTACGCAGAATCCACCCGAATAAGCGCGCCACGGTGTGAGAGATGAAGGAGGAGCCCAAACTTTGTGGAATGGACCGATGAAATGAATCGTTGTAATGTAAGGCCGGATAGCAAGACCTTTTCTAAGCCGCAAAAGCCCCGTGGAGAAATCTCGCTGTTTCGGCAGTTCCATAGGTGAGATGAACATGATGTTAAACGAAAGGGGATATTTTTGGCAGGACTTGAGTTGATTTTTATTTTCCATTTGAGACCGCTTCCACACGAATCTTCGGGGAAGACAAGAAATTAAAAATTGAGCCACAAATGACAAATTTTTAATGTGTTCCTTTTCAAAATTAAAAACCTGTATTCTTATTTTGCTATACCACGCAAATATGCAAACCATACAAAATATAAAATTCTCATTTAAAGTTATGCTTTTATCTAAATATTTTAGAATATATTTCAATACACTTTTTACAATAATATGGCAAAATTTCTAGGTAGTCATTTAACCAGGTAGTGTAGATAGTGTATATTTTATGGCACTTTCAGAATGCTTCCCCTGTGAAAATCTCTATAGGTTTTTGTTTTTCTATACTAATGTCATGATGGGAAACATTTGTTTTTATAGGAAACTTATTATACTACAAATTCCTTTAAGAAATAAAATTTTCCTGTAGGAACATGTAAGTTTCACAAAGGAAAAGTGTTCCATTGGTTTTCTACAGTGCTTTGTAAAATACTATAGGAATTATGTAAATTCCTATAGAAAATTAAGTTTTTCCATAGGAAAATAAAAGTTTCCTATTGGAACATAAAAGTTTCCTGTAGGAACAAACGTTTCCCATTGTGAAATTACTAAAGGAAGACAAAATCCTGCAGAGATTTTCACTAGGGTTGGCCTGACGAGAGAGTGCTAAATGAGTTTTAAATCACCTCACTTTCTACTGAGATCTCCAGTTGAATGTGGATAAAACTTAATCCGTTTCTCAAGAACGCTACTTTTAGAAAAACCCTCTTTAATTTCCTTTTCTCCTCGTATCGATCCGCGACAACGAATGGTAACGAATAGCTAAATGTATTCACGCTGGAACACTCACTGGTTACTCATAATTCTAATCAGCTGAACTATTTGAGGATTATTTAATATCCTATTGATTTTATAAAATTTCCAAGTCCAATTATGGTAAATTTATTGATAATTACATTAGTGTGATCAAATAGAGATTGACTTTAGCGTAACATTTAGTTCCTCTTGCATTCTAGGAAACGCCAAATTTAATTTAAAAAATGGGAACCTCCTTAAGGGAACGGTTCCTCGTAAAGATACTCTCGGAGAGAGAGAGCTCTCCAATGGGTTGTTTGGACGTGATTCTCCGTGATTTATTAAGGTGAGGGCCTCAAATACCGGGATCCACCTAGATCAGCGTTTTGCAAACTGCGGTCTCCGCTTGTGGCCTCTAGGGGAATATCTGGCGCAATCATAAAGGGGTTGCGGAGATGATTTAGTAGATGGAGAAAGGAGATACGTGGAGGTACCTTTTACATTCAATGTTACCATGGCTTGGATGGTGGTGTGGAGGATATTGGCACGGCCATACTCTTGATTATTCATCTTGTCTGTTGACTTAAAACGCGAGATATATGGTTTCCTTCGCGGTGGTGGATCTGAGGCAAAGGCTTCCAAAAGATGAATGTAAGCGTCTTTAGTTGACAGAGCACTAAAATCGATATTCAGAAAGTGTAAAAATAGGTAAAGTGAAGAGGAAATGTATTCAAGGGAAATTTGGTAAAAATCACTATGCTTATATTATATAAATAAATAATGGTTGTAGCTTTGACTACAAGCATTTGAAAATATTGCGAAGTAGGTTCGAAGATTTTCGCGGCGTTGATCAGATGATCTCTGCATTCTATTCGGGTTTTCACCGCGACTGTTGTGTTTTGGCGACAAAAGTTTCGCTGACATTGCAGTCAGCGTCTTCAGGTCGAAGGACAGATTTTCTCCGGTAGATTTATTTATAATTTTGTAGTTCGATAAATATAATTTCATTTGATGCTTTTAATTTTATTTTGTCATATTTAACGTGATCACGACTTGCACATCACTTCGTAAAAACGGAAGTAATTGTGTCCTTACCTTCGACCTGAGGACGCTGACTGCAATGTCAGCGAATCTTTTGTCGCCAAAACACAACGGACGCGGTGAAAACCCGAATAGAATGCAGAAATCTTATTGCGAAGTCGTTGGTAAAATCGAGAATATTCATTTCTATGCATAAGTTCTTGAATACTATCGTCAGTTCAAAGAAAAATATATTTCAGGGATCTTTTCATTAATATATTACTCTATTAAGCATGCATGACTGTCATAGCGAAACGTTATTGAATACACAAAATTACATGTTTAGGGTCATTGAATGTAGCTGGATATGTGTTTCTTATCTTTATGTTGATAAAATTTGGCCTGTGTTGTCCTTGAATATGATGGCTTCTGGAAAAATAACTCTATTGCAGTAATTAAGTAACTATGGAAATCGTGTGCTGATTTCAACGAAGTAATAAGTAGCTACCTTTTATTCTTCTCATTAAACATCATCTCATTGTTTTCTGAATGATTTAAATTTTGAGTGTGGTGGCAATAAATCTAATCATAGCAAATTAGTGTGCATCTTTTATTCACGAATTCAGAAGTTAAGCTAATTAAAAATACAATTTCTTTGCCTTCCAGATTATATTTGCCGTCGTGTATTTTCTATGGTCATCTAATATCGATTTAACTTTAATATTTTACGATGTATTTCAGCATACATTGTTTTGATTGATCTCAATTATCGCAGTCACGAAATTGAATCAATCCGTATTTCTGTGATCTTGCTACCAAGGCTAAAATTATTTTCCATTCTTCATAGGAACACTGCAAATGTTGGAAATTTTAAATCCGATATGCTGTCATGTTTGCAGCATAAATTCACGTCATTCAACATTAGTTCTTAGGCAAATTGGAAATTAAATTAATTTTTTCCTACGTCATCTGAATTCTCTATGACTTACAATAAATATAATTTAATTTGGAAGTATTTAACGTGATAATGATGTGCACATGGAAGTAATTCAATCCTCGTTTTGATTTGACGTCCTCCTCAAGCCCATATTACACTTAGTAGTCTTCATTCGAACATTGTGTGAATAGTGGACAATTTTATTTTACCGACTCGCTCCTATTGGTGCTGTTGAGATTCACGTCTTCTAACATTAATTCCATTCTTAGGCAAGTGGACATTTTAATTTGTTATTTCCTATTCCGTCTTAGCTCTGGTAGATTTATTTATAATTTTGTTGTTCAATAAATATAATTTCATTTGATGCGTTTAACTTAATTTTGTCGTATTTAACGTGATCATGACTTGCACATCATGTCGTAAACACGGAAGTAATTGTGTCCTTATATTGAGTTGACGCCAAGCTCCACCCCATGTCCAATTTCTAATTCTTCATTAGAACGTAGTGTGGATGGTGAAAACTTTTATTTCATCGATTTACTCCCACTTGTGCTGTTCAGATTCACTTGATCGTCCACTAACGGACGCTTAGGATATCTTCACCGCACTAGCCCGTGGAGTAAACGGTTTCCGCTGTCTTACCCTCAGTGAATGGCCGTTGCCTCCTTGAGCTTCGTCCGAGCGACTGGTGGCACTCCGGCTTAAGAGCAGACGCGGCGGAAGTAAGTTGACCGTTGAGAAAGAGCCATCGCCTTCGCGAAGCCACGACTGCTTACGTGCTGAGCCACGATGGAGTGCTTAATCACTTCATTTCGCTTTCCACCCCCGTTCTCACGGCGTAGAAATTTCAGGACAAAGAGAGTGCTCCTACGAGACATTGTGATATGTCAATGAACCTGGAAGTTCCTTATGGCTTGCTCAAGAGATAGGTTCATTCGTGCGTATCAGGGCTATTGACTCGATGTAAATTGGTAGTGAAGTTGGCTCAGGTTCTCCACCGGATCTTTTTCTCTCGGTGCTCCTACGTGGCGCTCCACTAGGGTGCTCTACGCGGGTGTTTAAGATATGTTTTTTTTACCTCCGTGCAAACGTACCCAAATTGGGTGGTGATTTGTACTTCAACACATTTTTCGCCCACCGTAGCCATATGGCCCCATCAATTACACATTACATTAGCATTTTTTAGCATATGAGGATCTTGAAGAAAACTTGCATCCTTAATATCTTCAGAATCGCTTGGAAAAAAATTCTGGGCGGTATTGGGCTACGATTGCTGGAATAAATTTTGTGTTAAAGTCTGTCGCTAATTAAAACTCCAAGTTTTTATCGTCATAATGGGTGTACCATTATTATAAATGGGAATGGAAGATTATTGATGAAGCAGTACGAGACTGATTTCTGTTAGCACCTTAACTTGAATCATTCTTTTCCTGTTTTTTTTTGGTGCGTAAAGATATTCTGGAGACTATGAATCATTTGAAGTTGATGGCAATAAATTTTTATATCCTCGCAACCGGTTTTCATTATCCTATTGATATTCTTTCTCTTCAGATCGACGTGTTGTCTCGACTTCTTCATTGGGATAAAATTGACAAATTATATCCCAGACTGCTCATGCTGACAAAATACAGTACCTTCACTGGCTGAGAATGGTAGGTAAATACTTTTTTGTACTTGTGTCTTTATATTGATGAGTTTATAGTTTATATAGGTTTACAATTGGTGATAATTATTTTTTTATCCTACTTTTTCTCTCTTAGGATTAATTTCACACAATCGTCTTCCGAGCTACCTAAATATTGTTCTGTCGATTGCTAGTGGACTGTTGTACATAAAGTCATTCATGTGTTTTAGCTGGCACAAAGATTGTGATGCGACTTGATAGTTGCGTTTAAGCTTATTATTACTTACAACTCACATTTTCGCGCATGACCTCCTGCGCATTCATTACTAGTTGTGGCCTTGCTGGATACTCTGAGATCCTCAACCTTCTCATATCGAATTTAATATTTCCCTTGAATATAAGTAAATATTTATACGTATTTGAACTATTTCCCTGTTCCCAAATTTATTAATGCGTTTTCATCCATATTTTATACTTAAATAAATATTGTTTTTGGTAATGAATTTTAAACCTAGGCTAATCTTAAAGTAAAATAATTTAATATTCAATTAGTTTTCACGGCTATACCCCATGAATTTTCTCAAACACATCATAAATCAAAACAGTCCATATTTGCTTAATAAAGTCACTAAACCATCATGACAAACGTGAATCCAGAAGGTTAATTTAACTTACTTGGACTAAACTCGATGGTTTCAAGCTTCACTTTGTGAAAATATGTAGTAAATAATTTAAAAGGCATGGTACTTTTTTCACAGAATTTATTTATGTCGCCCGGTGTCATCGCAAAATCGACATCTTCAGGTCCTGAAGATGTCTCCTTTGCGACGAAACCGGTCGACTTCAATAAATTCTGTGAAAAAGTACTATACCTTTTTATTTCTATGCTTGGACTAGCTTTGATAGCTTAACCGGCTGAAGCACTCGGCCGGAAATCGAGAGATTCGCGTTCGAATTCCGGTGAAGGTGAACGAAATTTTCTCCGTGGATTTTTCGCACGACGAGAAAGTTGCTCACTTTCCCTGCAGCAATGTAGTCGCACGCGTTTAGATACGTTTGAAGCCGTCACTTTATGCCTTTCCCCGCTTTCACATTCCGTTTTCTCAAGGACTCTCCGTCATCGAGTGGGACTATTTTCGGCAGATCCTTTTTCGAGCGTTTTTCCATCCAGTCCCTCGGATCAATTTATCAGCTCTTTTCCTTCCGCACCACCATCGCTCCATCTTCTTCAACTTCAGTTTCCGTTGCAGTGATTCAGATGCGGAGGAAAATCAATCACATTTTCTCGTCGTCGTTTCAAATGATCTTCTAGGTATGGCATGACTGCTTTTTTTTATTCGATTTCTTTGTTGATAGGTTGCCAACTAGAGAACGAATTGTTCTCATGTTTTCCAGATCGGCGCCGTGCCATTATTCAACCTATTTCTGTAAACACAGTCCGTACTCACTTTTATTTCCAGAAAATTCAATACATAAATTGTTGTAATAACCATTTTTATATTGGCCTTTTTACTGCGTTCAGTTATATGAAATATGACCCCTAAGGTAATGGTCTTAATGCCAGCATTCATATTGTGCACGTAAATATTGACATTTGTCCTGATTCAACCCTAATGTGTATATGGTTACCGCCTTTCTTAAATCAATCCCAGGCCAACAGAGTAAATTTTCTCGTTTCAATTGGGGTAAAATTTTTGTTAGTACTTGATTTTAAATTGTCTGAATAACAAAATAGTTACGAAACGTAACTACTTAATAATATTCTATAAAGGCCTGCTTACACAGTACATTAATGCGTACTAGTTAATGTGTGATTGTTTGAACGTTTTCTGTGGGCCGGAACAGAGCATGTATCAATGTAATTGGACATTGATTGAAATTACAACAGGTTCTGTTTTCTGTTCATGCATTCGAACAAGGTGAGTGGTTACACGGTGAAATTGCGTTAATTCTTGCTTTCATACAATAAGAAATTAATTTGTACTACCTAATGTACCTTGTTAACAGGCCTAAACAGGCATGAGATCGTAGACGTGTGTTGACAGATTTTTTTTCCATATAGATGGTTTCCAATCCAAACGGCTTTTCGGAAAAAGCTACTCATTTAGTATTATTCCGCTCAAATTACGAATATCGAGGCATTCAATCTGTACTTATCCAAAGCGGTGATCGATTGAAACGGTATTTTTGGTATGCATCCCATCCAAGAAATTTATTAATAAGTTTATTATGCTGGGAATTTAATGTAACTTTTATACAAGTATATTTATGCCTATCACAAAATCATGTCTACCATCTGCGAGCCTTTTTCAGCGACACTGATTCAAGCGCGTCATGTGTTGGATCTCTTTCCCTCAAAATAGCGTTTGGACGGGTTTTATCAATATAATCGGGCTGATATCATCGAGTTGGTCACGCACCTAGGAGACTTAAAATAGGAAGGTTGGATTCCTTTTTTTATCAAATGAGTTCTGGCAAACATTGATTTAGTTAAATTTATTTTTATGTGTAATTGTATGATGTTTGTACTTTCCTATAGCGGATTTGATTTTTTTAAATTATGATAATACTCACATTTATTTCTCAATATTAAATAATATACTTGATAACCTGTGATAGTTTATCGTTCAGTTTCAATTTGGTATGGAGTAAAGGCTCCCTTGTCTGCGTGGCTTATCTATTGGTAATTGGGTCATTCCACCATGAATTAGACCATGTATTTGTCCTTTGGATCACCAATTTCGATCAAATGCGGAATTGTATCTTGTAGTGGATTTCAAGTAGGGTCAAGTCTTTTAGTAATCCATACAATGGCTTTCACGATAGTTCAATGTTGTAAAAATTCAATTTTACAGAAAAGTCATCGCACCAGTCGTCACATCTCTGGAAGTATTGAAGGTAAAAAAATTCTTACAATATTCAGTCATGTCATGTCAGTGCATTTTTATGGCGTTGAAATGTGTAAAATATTAACAATGGATTTTTTTAGCAAAATTTAAACAGATAAATAATGCCCACACCAAATTAAAACGTTGAAATCCGCTGTTAGGGGCATGGCTACCCCTTCCACTGAGAGTTTCTTCGGGGAAATAGTTCATTTAAGAAGGTTTAAGTGAAGGCGTAACTCTGGCCTTCAGCCTTAGCGACGTCTGACTCTTCGATCATATGTCATATCTACATAAATAAGGAAGATAAAAATTCATGGAATTCTTATAATACAAATAAGTGAAATTATAATAATATAAGCATCATTTTACTGCCCAAATTAAGGTTTTACAAGAGAAATAAAATGTGTTTTTATCCTCAAAATGCCACCCTGTTACATTTCAGCGCCTATAATAATATTATTATTGTTATTATAATGCGGAATGTTACTTATTGCTTAAATTAAATGGTACAGCCGCTTATTTGGGGCAGAGTATATAGGAACTATGTGTCCTTATTATGGTAGTTGAAGAGGCACGGTAAAAGCGACAAGATGTTGATGAAACTTTGGTCACATAGTCTTTGAAAGCCGCACTTTCATTGATCTAAAGAATAAGGGATTCCCAAGTGTCGTTTTTGAAATATTTGAATGTAAAATTAAGATAATTCAACATGAGCTGTTATGTAGAAATACGGTTTCTTCGAGCTAGCAAAGCTTCTTACAACAACTCGTTGTTGGGACGGCTCTTATTAGAAGCAGAATTTTGCGACAAGTATAAACCTAGGACAAACCTAAGAATCACCAGTTATATTGTGAATATTTAGTGAAGTTGTGCCGTCAACGGTTCTGTCTGCAAAGATTTGGAGCAGAGATGAAAGTATTCAAGTTGATTACTCTATATACCTTTTTAAAAATCAATTTTGACGTTTCCATTTTGCTGAGGTACAAAATTATAATCACATTTTGTTTCTGAACATTTTTTATTTGTTTGAATCAATTACATTCATAATAATTCCTAAAACAATTATTTAAAAAAAATTATTTGTAGATTATATTGAGTCTATAATGGGTAGCTCGAGTATATCACTTGACTTCAGCTACCTTAATCGTAGTATACAGCATTTTATTTCAATTATTTTGGGTATGTTTCAATAAGAATTTCTGCGAGGTTGATTCAAACTCCATTTTCTTTCTGGAAGGGTAGGCCATAAGAGAAAAGTGGGACGCTCTGGCGTTACCAAAGTGGCAGCTGAACTCGCGACCTGAGAAACGCTAGCGTGTCATAACACGGTGACAACCTGCGGCGGTCTCCGTGAATCACTCGGTGCCTCCGTGACTTCCCCCATTCTTCAAGACGCGCCGCGATTTTCGAGTGTTCTGGCGGACTTAGGTGATTGTGACACGAAACTTTCAAGGATGAACTGAGGAAAGGTTTTGGAGGAGTTTTCTCGCTTTCTTGGCCGGGAAAGGTGAGGCGCATGTTACAGCTTGCGTGATTTATGCCCCTTTCGCCCGACAAAAGGCCGTTTTACGCCACTCAATTTTCCTCGGACATGAAACAATGAACTTCGAACAATGTTAATTATAATTCAAAGCAGAATTTAAAGACCGCTTGATCAAGTTATTCCTTAACATTCGTATGGTGATTTATTTTTATTATTATCATTAGTATTATTGCATAAATTGTTACAAGTCGACCATATAGTCGGTTGGTAACATAAAATCAGAAAATATATAAAGACAAAAGTATAAAATGCTAAGTAGCAGCTTGGTTGATAGGTTTCATCACACACAAAAATATAAAAAAACAAAATACAATACGTAAACTACTAAGTACAAGAAAAATATGAAAAATAAAACATTTCTACGCTTCTAGGATTGTTGTTTCTGTTAATTAATCTGTTGCATCAAGCGGAGGATAGGGGTAATTATTGATTTTCGTTATGAAACTGCAGCATATAATGCGGTGTTCGTGAAACAAATATGCCTTAGAAGATAGCGTTGGCTTGAAAGTCGTTCATATAATGGAAGAACTCTCTGTAATATCTTTTACACCACTCTTTTTATCTCACTCACTCAGTGATTCAACCCGCCGGTTGGTTCGGGTAGGCGAGGGTAGAGCTCATCTCAGGCTAAGTCAGAGGATTATGAATTTCGTAAATACAGAGTAGAGGGGCCAGTTATTTTCCTGGGTCACCTCGCACACGAGGATTTTGTTTTGAGGTGTCCGAAAGAATTCAACCGTCATCATTCATTCATCCATCCTTCTGGTTAGCAGATTTACCCACTGGGCTACTACGCTCCCTGTTTACACATTATATCCTATAAATATATCGGTGCAAATTGTATTGCAACAATTAGTCTTACAAATAAATGCAGCCAATTTTTACATGCCGCCTCACTGGTTCATAATTTTTTCTCTATCAGCCAGATTAGCGCTCAAAATTTGCAAAAGCACAAGCTAATCATTTGCACACGCAATTTTAAGCATTTTTACATGATGTATGAGTGTGCAGCAATTAATTAATGAATGCTTTAACCGTACTGGTGGAATCCTGAGAAAAGGTTTCTCGTCATATTTTGGGCTTTGGTTTTTTAAGACATCAGAATAAGGACTGTTCTAGGCACAATAAAAGTATTAAATTTACTCTTTTAGGGAGTCAGCGTTAGATACCACTAAAATATTTCCGTAGCAACCTTTTTTTACGTACTCCTGTTCAGCACAGCCCTAAGTCTAGCCTCAAAGCGTTTGAGGCAATATATAGTTTACCAGCGCAGCCTGTCAGTCGTTGCTGTAATTATGTATTTCTTTACCTCAGTGTATACGTAAAACCCAAGAAGAATATTCACTTTCATGTGTCCAACATGTTTTAAAAACACTCGTCGATCAAAAATTTCCTTGCCAGTATCAAAATTTATTTTCATTAACTCCAGTAATTCAGAAAAGACGGCGAATAAAGTGGAATTTTCTCATAAAAATATGACGTTTGGGAAAATTCAAGGTTGGAAAGAAAGATGAGTTTAAGAATTAGAAACTTCATCAATCACGCCGTACAATGAAAAAAAATCTAATCTCTTCATTCTGAATGAAAACATCATCATCATTTATAAGAAAGTGATACCCCTACATTGAACCAGGTGCTTATCATATTAACCACTTATAATGGACTTAATTGGGTCCTGATAGAGTGAGGTAAAAAAATAGGTAGATCATACCGCTTCCCAAATTTCATGTATATTTCATGTCGACACGTTTATATATATTCTAGTTTCCTTTTATATTTTGTAGATTTGACGCATCTCATATGCCTTGTAAGCAATAAAAGAATCTCCTTCCAAATTTCATGAACAAAATGTGGTCCTGATAAAGTGAGGTACAAAAATAGATAAATGAAAAAGCTGGAAAAATTTCATGTCTATGGTGTCGAAGTCCATAGATATGCGAGTATTCTTTTATATTCTATAGATTTGACGCATCTCATATGCCTTGTAAGCTATAAAAGAATCTGCTCGCAAATTTGAGGCCAAAAATGGGGACAATGTCTCCAGTGTCGGAGGATGTCGATATTAGGTCGGGGTTATAGAGGGGAAAATTGAAAAGACATTGAGAAGCGTGTTCCAATTGGTTTTCGTCTCCTTCTCGAATTTCCATTCTGACATCTCCCCAACATATTTCATCACTGTGTTCCGCGTCTTTTCAAAAGGATCTTATTTCATGGAAAGGGAAACAGTTTTTGATTGAATAAAGTGTTAAAGGTGCGAATAATGCAAAACAAATATCATTAGTGCTGATACTTATTGGTTCCTTTCATTTTTGAAAAGTAATCGCTTCGCATAAAATATTTTTGTTTAAATTTTGTAATCCATTTTTGCTTCGTGGAAACGACTTATAATAATGAAACGTAGAAAAAATTTAATTGATGAAATGTAAAATCTTTATATCGAGGATATAAGTGTCTTCGATGCAAAATATACCAGATGCCGTACAAAATGCTGTACGGTATAGTTTTCGACGTGCCACCAATACCGTACGGCATTGAATTAATTTGTAACTATAAAGTTTTCACTCTTCAGTTTGTAAATTTTAATGAATTTTCAATATAAATTGTGATTTATTGCATTAAAATGGTTGCGGTTTCTATACCCGTCTGCGTAGGTTAATAATAATTATAATGTCATATTTATTTCACAATAGAATTTTAGAACTAGATAGTCCTCTCTTACAATTTACTTGTTTGGCAATCACATGCATCCCTGGATGGTAGTCAAACCACCCAGGCGGGATTCGAACTTGTGACCTATAGGTCGGGGCTGTAGTCAGGGACTTTACCCCGGCGTCATCGAGGCCGTTTAGAGGTTACTCCTATCCAGGGAATGGATGTCCCTGTACGTTTGCTTTTTAAGTTAACACTCTAATGTCCATAAGGATTGCAGCCATTAATTTCGTGTAAAAATGCGTTTTTAGGCTAATATTAACGCGTAGATTCCTAAAAAATTTATATGACAGCGATATCTATGATAGGACTGGAGGAAGAGTTCTCGGTTTTCCAGCCGGGTCCAAGGGTTGTTCTGCACCATGGGTTTTAGGTGCAGAAAAACCCTTGGACCCGGTTGGAAACCTGAGAACTCTGCCTCCAGTCTGTTCGCCGGGAAAACCGTAGATCCTTCGATACCTATAATAATTTTTGAGATACAGTCTGGGGCGTGAAATAATACCAATTCTCCGTCCCATAGGGAAATGTGTCCTATTACATAAAAACACTAATTATGTGAAAATTTAATAACAGAATAGGAGTTTTTCGTACTAAATCCACAGGTTAAGTACACATAAAGGATTAGCCGAAAGCTCTGTTATAATTGACCATCTCATTCATTTGTTATAAAATATCAAATTTCCACTTCGTAAACAGTATTTCAAGTGGAAGTTCTAAAAAATGTGGAAACAACAATATCACAAAAATAATTCACAACTAGAAGCCAATTCTTCTTCTACTCTTTAATAGAACCAATTCTTAAGGCCGTTTTACACGGTACACGGAATTGCGCAATCTGACGTACGTGCAAAGGCTTAATCAAAATTGCGTCGTGTAAAGCGGTGAATTGCTAGAAGACATGCGAGAATGCGTGGATGCGAGACGGCAAAATAGCCCCTGTTCTAATATCGTTCATGCATTCGCGCAATTCCACGCCATTTTAGAATTTAATGCAGCTCTAACCTGCGCAATTCCTTGCCCCGTGTAAAACGGCCTTTACAATCGTACACGTTCTCATTAAATTTTAAGAGAATTTATTTTTGGGAAATATAAGTCCCTTGGATCTTTAAGGGTTAAAAATCTCAAAGTAAAAAGACTATGGTGGTGTTTTCGGTGGTGCAAGAATGAATAAATAAACGCATGATCATGTTCAATCTCTTTTAAGCATTGCGAGTTACAGCGAGCATTTGATACGCTAGAATTAACCGAAGTCACTTTTTGCCTTCATCTCACGAGACACTTCACTTCTCATTTTACCGTGAGATTTTTTATGCAGACTCCATAAAAACACAAAAGGTATCTTTTGTATGATGATATTACCCGAAGATGTTCCCGCAACGGTCAGCAACGGTAAATTTTCTGGAATTCTGACACAGACAAATAATCGGTGCTTGTGACGTTACCCCGTTCTGAGGGAAAATGAACCACCATATCCCTTTAGCTTTCCGCTCCCGCGAAGGGGGAAAACGGAGCATATTGCCCCACGGTCAAATAAGGCGGAAGCACTTTCATCTATCACAGTCAAAGGGCCGAATGCCATTCCACGTTGTTCATATGGTTATGCTGACGGATTAAGGCGAAATAGTTTCAACTAACTGGGACAGGTAGTACATTTTGCAAACCGCTTTCCAATCCAATTCCAATAATACCTTGCTATTCCAGTATACAAAATGCGTTGAAAATTCTTAATTTTTTTGGTGGATTCTCTTTGGCGTCAATGTCCGAAAACTGATGTCATTTCAGTATTACCCACGTCTAGCAAATAATTAGAGCGTAGCTGATTGACCCGCCGCTAATTAAATGGCGCCCGGTCTCACAGATCACCCATTCGAGCTTTTGGTAATTCGGACTATATATAACGTGCTACTTTTGGCACTCTTGTGTGGATATCTTTTTTATAGCTTCTTTTCCAACACAAATTTTCTAGTACTCCATGTACTGTTTTCACACAAATGACCATTTTCGTGAAAATTACCCAATTTTGGCATGACAGATGTATTTAATTAAAATTTGGTTTAATAAATGTATTCTCGGTTTAATAAATGTATTTAAATTTAATACAGAATAATGAAAAAGTGCGGTCCTCATGTTGCCATTGGTGTATTTGTTGTTATGGTATACAAATAATGTTCTCATTAAAAAAGTTACATTCTGATATGGTTAGAGGTTCAGCTGGTCAGATGGCGGGTAATATAATGGTTCGGGTAGATATTACAGTTGGTCATGTTAATGTATATAATATAATGTCTTGTCATATAATTTTGATACGTCATATCGTTGGGATGGCTTTTAGTCTTTTGTATGTTGAGATATACTTAGTTAGGTGTTTTATATCAATTCATTTCACTCTAATAATCTATATTTGGATGAGGTATTCAATGAACATATTGCTGTTATGTTATATTTTCTGTACTATGATACCTGATGAAAAATTCTCACATTTATCTGAAGACAACCAATTCAGAAAATTTATATGATAGAGCCTCATTCCTCATAAATATTATTATGATAATATTAGCCTTGAGTACTGTTAAATTTACGTTTCGTTAAAGCTAAAAAGGGAATCTGTCGAGTCAACTGATGAAACGAGAGCCGTGTGGAGATGGTCACACATTGGAAAAGATAAAATGCTTCATTCACTCCCTCGTTCTTGGATAGCCCCGTGAATCACGACCTGTTTATTTGCTCTTGTTAATGTGTTGGCGGAAGGTGGGACGGATGGTTTTGTGATCCCTCGCATGTCGGAAAGCTGAAGCCGAGCGCTTGAATGACATGATTGGGAGTGTCGTGTAAACGTCAGATAATGAGAGGCATTGAAGTGACGAGAATAACGGAGTGAGGCGAAAAATAGGCTGTGGGACTGGACCCAGTGATGCTGCGCGTGAGAAGATAAGGCAAGAGATAATTCCCAGCATGCTGTCACAGTGAGAGGGAAAATATCTTTAATGTGACCTATGGCCATTGAGCTTTAAAAAGAGGTTGTAATCTGCTAATGTGCGCCGCGTTAAATCTCCGGCTAGCGTTTTGTCGTAGTCACCTGATTTATTACTGTCTGCGGTAATCTTTATGGCACAAGTGCCAAAGTTCTGGGTGGAAATTTTTCAAATATATATTTTCAATTTTTCGTGTCTTTTTCTTTTTTTACATTAGCATATTTTTGTTCATCTCTAATTCTTAATATGCAAATAATCTCACTTTCCTGTCAAAAGAGAATTAGTATTACAAAATGGCAATCCGATATAAATTTATAATGAGGATCAGGCTTGCACCAAACGATCTGCGATTTTTTTGTACAATTCATTTGATTAAAAACGTTAAGGAAATTTCTTATGTGAAAGAGGAATTACTACAACTTGTTCCAATCTAATAAGGGAGTAACACATTGCGGAGTGGGTAACTATTACTTTTTATTTAATGTATGCTTTGGATACACTTTTCTATGCGTCAATATAATATTCAATGCTACATTTTATCCACTCTATGAATTTTAGGATCTCCTCAGTAATTACCTGCTAGTAAAATAAAACGATTCCGCAATTTATTTTACGTACGTACGAAGTCAGTAACTAGGAGAAATACTAGTTAGTAGGAATTCGCATTTTGACTTTTTTCCGGTATTTTTGCTTCGGTCTTCTACTTTTTAGACTGCATATAATCAAATTGGTTTTATTTTCGGAAAACGTACAATTGACCACATTTAAAAAATTGTTTTTACTAATTTAAGTGATAAGAATGAAATACTGCTAATCTCAAGTTTAGAGTTCAATTTAAATAGTATGATTGATATGAGATTCATGGTAAAATATTAGGGGATTTTTTTATTCATACACAATTAGATGTTTTGCAACCTATGCCGTATCTAATTACTAAGTCGGAAATTCTTCACCTGTTCAACTGTTACAATTACTGCATTTGAACATGAGTATACTTGGAATTCGTGGTAAGTGGAGCAGTAGAATGTGTAGAAAGGTATTTCATTTATATAAATGACAACCCAAGAAAAATACTATTCCTAGCTTTTTTGGCGGACTAATATATAAAATACTGGCGGGTAGTACTAATATATAAAATTTACGATATATTTGCTTGTGCGATGTTAATGTCTGTAAGAATAAAGTATCTAGTACTAAAGTTTTACTTCTATCTGAATAAATGCAAATTCGGCATAGATACTTGATTTAATCAAGAGTTTTATATTATTTTTTTAATATTCATAAATGTACAAATATTTAAGAGAAAATACTCAGAAATAAATGTTTTTAAACTTATAAATAGTAGTTACTCTAGTAAAGAAAATGGATTTCGAAGCCATAATTTCAATGAATTTTCTCATTTGGAATGTGAAGAACAGACTTGTAATTAGTGCTAGGTGTATATGATAACCACTCGCTGTCAATTCTAAATTTATATATTGGCCGGAAATCATGTAGGTGTAAATTTGAATTTCATATTAGCTAATCATCCTGATAATGATGAATCGAGAGTGGATGGCTTTCAGAAACTTTGTAAGATCAAGGTAAGTCCCCTCGCTTAGATAATTATGTCATACAGCGGGAAATGAAGTTGCTTCGCCCCTATTCGATCGCCATCTGTCATTAAACCATTGTGGCCACATCCCGAAAATTTTTATGCCAGGAAAGGATCGGAAACTGTAAATTTATTCAAGAATAGCGTATTAAAATATATTATTGAATTCAGACTTTGATTTTTTTAAACTCTTTTTTCCATGAGATTCATACTTTCTTCAATTCAGTTTTTTTTTCTCCGAGTAGTTACTTAAGTGCCATAAGTCAAATGCGGCATATCTAATTGTTAATAATCTGGTTATATCGCATAGAGATAGAAAAAGAACAGTAAAAATTCAAATGTTGTTTTTGATACTCAAACCGTGTTTCTAATAATGGCATTACATCAACAAATAAAATAGGTAACTGAAAATTGAGTTAACTTGAATCGAATTCACAAAAAATTTTTTCTAATTATCGTAAGTCGTCTCCGATAGGCCAAAAAATGTAAATACCCGAGAATTGAAATTGGACCTACTTAGTTTGCTGCCATGAATTAGAAAAGTTTATTCCAAAGCTAATGCAACATCAAATTTTGAGTGCACCGCTATTTTTGGCTCTCTAAAATTAAAATAACCTAGTTTCCCTATCAATCCGTCATCGAAATAACAATAATGTAGAAAATTATTTATTTGCTTCCTCACTGCACTAGAAAAATCATGTTTTCACATGTGTATAAAATTCATATCATTGAGTTTTATTTTCATTTTCAAGCAACTGCTTGAAGTTCGCGAATATTTGTTTGAAAGTGACTAAGGTATGTACATTAATGAAAACTGTTTATTTGCGATTAATGATATCAGTTACTCGCTGTATTAACCGGTGGATGGCCATGAAAGCCTTTTGTATTTTGTGAAAGCCTTTGGTCTGCTATTTTAGGTCAGATAGTGTATTGTGATGGGCATGTTGGAAGCGACCACGCTCTGCACCCAAAACTTTGACACTGGAGGGCTTGGCCTCTAAATTTTCGAGGTAAGTGGATTTTCATTCCTAGAATGAGTAATTTCAATGTATTTTTAATCAATATGATATAATTTGCTTAAGTTTTTAAACGAATTTGAAGACAAGATGAGCGCGCAGTTTTTTTTGTTCGTTCCGTTTTCAATCTTCCGCCAAAAGTTTTTTTATATTTTTTTCTCCAAACAAAATACTAAAAATGCTGGAGTATCCGGCAGGTAAAGTAACTCTTTAAAAAAACGAGAAGAACTTTCGTATTTTTTTGAAACTATACGACAATTACTGTACAACAAATAATTATTCAAAATATATATTTTTGCGAAAGCAACGAAATCTAGCCATTTTGAGATCCAGTACCAGCATGTTAGCCTGGAAGTTATTAGGAAATAAGCAGTCAAAAATAAATGCAGAATTTTTTGTCCTATGAGCTGCCATGAGTCGTTATGAGCGAGCATGCCACAAGAATTCTGTGATGCATATTTTGGTGTTGCCACAGAAACGCACAATAAGAATTTTTGCTCACTTATGGTTACCATAATTATTTGTTTCAGGCGTAACTTTATGGAATCAACTTGACATAGTGAAGGTAAAGACTCTTCATTGTGTGATTACCATCTTCGTATTGAATTAATCAAAATAAATTTATATAATAATCAGGTATAATTGCATTTAACTATGCAGCACTACTGAGTTTAATTTGACAATTTTTCTTCAAATTTCTCTTGGTTATTTACCTAGAATGAAAACATATAATGCAATTATTTCGATATTTTATTGCAATTGTTCGGTAACGAAATAGCTACGACCCAATTTTCATGGGATGGAGATGCTAAAACTTTTCTTACCCACCTGAGCGGACGTTTTTGAACAAAAAAATTTAAATTCAGGTCCTGTGAAGTAGAACTTTGTCTTCATATAACTATATCGAAATGTGATAAAGTTTTCTTAGAGAAGATATTGAGGTAAAACTTTCATGATAGAGAAAAATGTTGGATACATACATATACTATATATTCCCTTAAACAATGGTGAAACATAAGTTTCAAACAAGAATTAAATCAGGACACAAGAGCCGAGCATGGAGAAATTCAGCAACAATTATTCCTTTAATACCCTTGGTATGCAATTTCACTCATTATTATTTTTTGCTATTGGTATTTTTTATGCATTATATATATAATAAGGGGTCGTGAAGTATAAAGTTTGAGGTATTTTTTATGTAATCCACATATATTTTTCCGTCGATGAAACCGTATCGCTCTTTTTTTAATAAATATCATTCTTTTTCATATCTATTTTTTCATAAATATTAGACCTATACATAGCACGTAGCTGTTAAATATAATCCCTGAAAATATTTTCTAAGGATATGTAATATCATTATAGAGTTGTACTGTTGAATATATGATGTCATCGTTGAATTTTATTCGTGCATCTCTAGTTCTACGCCGCTGTCGACATTATTTGATTGCGGGTTATGATCCATGAATATTTGACGGACGATAATATTGCATCCATGCTGAATTTCATGAGTGATTACGTCACATTATGCACCATTTTCGCACTCTTATACTCCTTCAACGGTTCTATTATATTTTTATTGAACTTGATCCGTGAATATGTATCATATAATTGTGTATTTTAAACCGTAAATATTTTACGGACAATTGTATCATATTTTTTCTGATTTTGTCCTGTGAATAGATAACCGATGTTGTTACATCATTATTTGATTTGATCTGTGACTATATCCGTATACCATACCTGAATTTTGTTCGTGGTAACCTCAGGGATGGTTTTGGCATACCATTTCTGACCCTAATCGAGGAATATATCGTGCCATTGATAGAAAGTTTTTAATTTCTCCGATTAAATTGTAAGTGTGACAAACGTGCAATTCTCGCTTGCTGGAGATCTTTTCAAGCCCAATAATCCCAGAATGCCGCATTCGGCTGGCTTATGTTGAAAAATCAGCCATCGCAGAACACGTTACCTAAGAATACGACGCAGATTGCGATAACCCCATGAAACTCGTAAGAGATGAATACTAAATGACAAGAATTTTTTTGAATCCCAGTATGTACCTGTATGAAATAAATAATTGCTCTTCTAAAATAGTCAAAACTAGATTGCCGTATTTACGAAACATGCCCACCAATGCCTTTATAGCATCCGTCTCTATTCCTAAATTGGATGTATATTGAATTCTGAAATTGAAGTCAGGTGACGTTAAGCAAATAACTCAGCTTTATTGCCGGCTAAAGTACGTGGAAAAAAATTTGCAGTAAAACTCTAAGGCAAAAAATGCAGTAATAATGCATACAAAAATATAATAATAAGTTGTTATATGTCCCTCTTAAGCCCATTGTGCCGTTTAACCGAAAATTATGACCCGCTAGGACTTCGAACTTTTTGCTCTTCAAACACACTAATACCCACCCCTTTTCCAACTTCTCTATCTCTCCGCAAACTATTCTCTCATCGCTGGATAACATGAGAAATGTTTTTGCCAAAATAGTAAAATAAATAGATTGCCACATGGACGTAATGCCTACCACAATGTTGTTCTCTTTCTCTTTGGCTTCACAACTTGAAGCCTTTTATAGATGGCAGAACGTCACTAATTTAGGCAATCATTAACCCTCGAGGGGGTGCGCCTGATATTTTTACACAATCGGGCGTGTGGCGTACTTTGACCACGATATATGCATTTATTTGATAACACTTGATTTTTTTTTAAATTTACCTTTTTTTCTAGAAATTAGTTCAAGTTTGAACATTTATAGATGATACAGATTTAATTATACACAGATGGTACACGGTCGGTCTTTAAGGCGTAATGTATACGCCACGGGTGTCGGGTTCCTCTTACCGATCTAAAAAAAATGCTAAAATACCTTATGCTTTAAAAACTCACACAATAGACAGTGGAAATGACATTTTAAGAATATGCGAGGCCACACAAGTAAAGCAAAGCACGAGGTACACGGTCGGTACTTTGTACGCCACGGGCATTGGTTCCACTTTCCGATCTAAAAATAAATTTGCTAAAATGCTTCGATCTTTGAAAACTCGCACTATAGATAGTCAAAGTACATTGTATGTTATATATTATGTCTTAGTTGTATGTGTAATATTTTTGTATACTTTTTGTCTCATTAGCTATGTTGTATTTTACATGTAACATGACGTTAGCTTTCAACCAGTAGGTTTTTGATTGTTTTTCACGCCCCCCTTCTTGTGTGGGCGTTTTCCTGCACCCTAATCCTCATGTTTTTTCCCCAAAACAGAAATATATTTTTTACTTAAAATTTTCACATATACTTGACTATCTTTTTTCAAATTTCACGAATAGTTTATATTGCATATCTTTTGTATTGTAAACGTTTATCTACCATTTTTTAATATGTTTGCATTGATGATATCGAGGGGCTAGGTGGAAGAGGAGACTTTTTAGTCTCAACCCCGCCCGAACAAAGACATCTTATTATTTTTGTTTTACAAAGACGTCCTTTTATTATTATTATGGTAATAATTAACGATGTAATTTTGGACCACAATGTGCGTTAAATGTCAAAATCCTTTGTTGTCGAGGTTGGCGTACTTTATACGCCATCGGGCTCGTTCGAGGGTTAAATGTTATCACAGAGAGGGATTGTACGGTGCATAGTAAAAAAGTGATAGACCGAAATGGGACGGATGGATGTGTGGCGTAGGATTGAAATGTGAACGTATATTTCAATCTTGTCTCACCTGGTGCGTCGTCCGCGTCGTCCTCGTTCTCCGCGTTCCACGCTTCGACTCCCTCCTCCTCCCAGCTGTCTCCGATGCCCAGCTCCCCCTCCCCCCCGTCCTCCGGCCCCCAGTCTTCGTCCGCCCAGTCTATGTCGTCCTCGCCTCCTCCCTCGTCCGCCCCCGAGTCGTCTCCATCGCCTCCGCCGCCTCCCGCGTCGCCGCCGCCCCCGTCCAGGGTCTCCGCCTCCCGCGGGAGGCAGAGGTGTAGGGAGATGAGGACGACCAGGAAGGCCAAGCGACGATCGCCCGGCCAAGACATCGCTTATGAGGGAGGGGTCGCTTCTAACACTTTTTGGGACGGTTTATTTTCTTGCGGTGTCTCTGTTGCACTCGATTTCACTAGCTAATCAATTGAGTTGAGAGTCTATGGACGATTTTTTTATTTTAAATTTGGTTTTTTCTCCTTTATTTAATGTTTTTCACTAGGTTGTATCTTCCTTAAGGTGTCGTAGGTTTGATATCGATGGGAGAAAGTCTCTCTTTATAATATTTCAGCCACTCTATGAATCAAAGCTATTATTCATATATCTACTCCTCCGTACCCGTTATTTTCACTTCAAAACTTCACTTGTGGTATGGTAAGTTTGATGTCGATGAGATCAAACCTTCCTTTTTACTATTCAAGCCAATGTAATTATCAAGGAAATAATTTTTATTACATCTATTCTTCCGCGCCCGTTGTTTCTCGTGTATTCAACACGTCATTTTCTTCTGTATCTTTATCTATAAATGATCAGCTTAATTCTTACTCCCTGGTTTAAAGTTTCCGCCTTTCGAATGAATGAAGAATGAACTGTCAGGTATTAAATTAATTTTCAGTTTTAGTGAACCTTAGTTCTTTGAACAAATGTAAATTCATATATTTTTCTCAAACAATATTATAGTACCATCGAATATGAATTAATAACATTGGAGCTAATTTGTAGATGCGCTTACTATATCATAGACTGTTTAGAAACTTGTCAATAAGGAATGTTACACACTTTCCACAGAAGATTACACACCTTATCTACTAGGCCGCTTGTTCGTTCACTTTTCCGGAGTTATGGAAAGAAAAGAATAAGCCACGTAATCTAGCTCAGCCTAATTAACTCGTGTGTTCGGAGTTCAATTACGCTTAAGCCCTTTCGGATGCTTTTCGATGACTTAGCACTAATTTATTATACTTCAGAGCATAAGCAACCTGGCGAAGACTCTGAATTTACACTTTGTTTCATGTAATGAGACATGTATTCGATTTTGAAACTTTTTCCATGTAAACATCTGATTTTTAATCTATCCTTAAAATAATTAATGGTGAATATTTATGTATTAGCGAGATTGTATGACACCTGGAAAGCAAATTCTTCTTCAATATTTACGCTAAACTTCTTCAATAGTAAAATTGTTTCAATACCCTGCGTTCCGTATGCACCAAGTTACACTTTTTGTTTATTCTTGAACTTAGGAGTCAAATTAATTTTTCGTTGTCTTCCTAAACGATTTCTGCCATAGAATTTTACTATCCAAACACCATTTCAGTTGTGGAGGTTATTTAGCGTATCCTGGCTTTCAAATCCAAATTTTTAGTCCAAATATCCACCAGTAAATAGGTATAAAATTATAATTTGACAACGACAAGAATCGGATTTGATTTGAGCACAATACTTGTTTTTAATTTTATGAGAAATAGACGACTTGAGACACTCGTTCCTTTAAAGTTTTAAACAGTCATATAGATATTTTTCACAAAAATTAACATCAACGGCAATTGGTAACATTCAAATATTTTTACATATATTCCATTTAATCTATCACTGGGAAAAGCTGAATCTTCAGCTAAAAGAGCATCTTCAGCTATTATGCGATGAATGAACTAATTATGAAAGTAATATCTAGGCAATAATAGTCAATGAACGTTTAAAACAGTTATATTTTCGCCAACAAATTGTATTTTGACTCTAATATGAATAAATATTGAACATCAACGTATAGAATCATGTACATCTAACACGTATATTGAAGCACAGCTAGAAGTTTGCGTATCTCAAAATCACATTTATCTTAGCTAACACGTATGTATATTGTAAACTAATAAAGCATCCATTAACAATTCTGCCAACGAACCAGTATCCCCTAGAATTTTTAGCGTTCAATTATTTCGATATGTACTTCTCGTGCGTTTCCTTACAAATATTTTCAACGTAAAATTATGATTTAACAGTCTCTTTTCGTCAGAATGTTGCTATTTTCATATCCGTCCATGCAAAACGCGGTGATTCGGCGTCGTTTTTCAGCCAGATTTCCCAACCTGTTGCCGTCTGATGGCCAACGAATCATTCCTGTCAATCGGTGTCTGCTGCCGACAACTGAACGCCTCCACGGTCACCCTGTCATCAACCGCTGAAGTGAATGATTTGAGAGCATTCCGGCAATTTAACTCCAACCCGAGTGTGTTACCACTTTCTTCAACCCTTTGGGAAACCTTTCAGAGTGATTTGGAGCGGAGTAAACTTTATCGATAAAAGAAAAGGATGTAGTCACTGAACTATAACCGTTAATTTTCGCTGACGTATTTGTTTTTAGCTTCGAAAAATCACTGACGGCTTATTCCAGTTCGCTTTTGTTGAAAATTTGTTGGTAACGGAGGATGAAGTGCGAAAAAAATCCGTGGAATGTTTTTCCTTTAGTTTCTTCGTCTGTCTTATTCCTCACTGTCGTAAACACTTTTAGATTCATATACTCATAGTTCACTTTTCTTACGCTGCACTTGAATACACGGAAAAACTTTTGAGGCGTATGCTTGCCTCACAGTTGATAATGTTTCCCGACGAACAGCGGTGACAGAACTTTTCTACAATCACTTTGGGGTTAAATATCAACTTTTAAATTAATTTATGGTCCTGGACAATATATTTCTCCGTAGAACGAAAACACCACGTTGATCTGAAATCACAAATCTTCTCCAGACGAGGTTTTATATACGTTAGGGTACTGCGAGACAGAGCGGGCAGCGTGGGAGATTTTTCACCGACCGTACCCGTTTTGCTTTCCGCGATTGCATCCTGCAGTGTCGGCGGCCGGCGAGACTTTCCCGTCTTGCGGGTAGCGTGGACTCCAAGGCGCGAGCGGACTGAACCGCTTGGCCCGAGCTCCCGTCACGGACTGATCGAGTCGCCTCTTGCTCCGTTGTTGGGGTGACGGTGTGATGAGGGGTGTGGGGAGCGGAGGTGGCGAGGAGGGTAGGGGAGGTTTTTGGAGGGGTCGAGGTGGTAGGGGAGGGTGGGAACAGGAAGGAAAGGGCGAGTCTGGTGAGTGAAGAGGTGAGGCGGCGGCGCTGTTGTTGGAAAAAGTGTTTTTTGTGCGGGATCAGCCGCGGAGGTGGTTGACGGCGGGGGAGGTGGGAATTGACTTGGATATGCAGTGTAGGCTTGCGAGGAAATATCGAGACTTAGTTAGGGATTAGATACCGTTTTCGGATATCATTCTAAATATCTCTCCTTAAATTAGTAATGCTTCTGAGAAATAAATATATTTTCGGGATCGCTAATTACTCATTCGGTTTCGGAATTCGAAAAATGTCTCCGCGAATACAGTAAATCGTCAATTGTGCTTCGGCTATCCCGAAAGTTTGTATTCTGAATATTATAGATGAAATATTTTATATTTAAAAATTTGTAGTTTTTACTAATGAAGCTTTATGAATATCAAACAGGATTAAATTATTTCTTCAAAAACACATATAATCTATGTAGGTACTATTAAAGTCATTGTTTCAAGATAATTGTTGTGGTTATTCGGATGGTAGAGAATGTGCAGAAGCAGAATTAGTAGAATTGTGATCGCCTTCTTTTTTCAAGCATAACATTCGTATGTACAAACCTCTGAAACGTACCGGGGTTGAATTTGAAAGCCTGAAACTCGAAGAATATCCTGCAGTTGATGTTTTTGTCATGCAAGACGTAGAGGACTTTTTGGAGTGATTATATTTAATTTTTGGTAATATAAATACCGAAGAAGTATAAGGCTCACTTTATCGTAAAAAGTTAATTACTTCCTTCACGTTAGTTACCCTGTTTTTTGTACGTTAAATCACTGTAGTGATTTAACGTACAAAAAAAGGTGGTTGATAGCGGAGCTTTTTGCAGGGGAGAGGCGTAGGTATGTGGTGAAGGATGGCGAGAAAGGATACTGACAAGAAGAACATAATTAGGGCTGTTAATTTTATGGATTTTATTTAATATATTGAACGCTAATGTTGATTCTTTTCATGATAAATCCAGAGACAGAATAATTGGGTAATGTAATTTATCACTTATAGATTTTAGACTAACTCGTTTGAATCATGAATTGAAATATCTATCCATGAATATTTTGCTGGATCTATGGTGTAATCGTATTTTGTCATCTGACAAGCACGATAAAAAAGTACAAAGGTACATAGTCCTGGAGAGCTATATGGTGGTAAACTGGTGTTTATGCTAGAATTTGCACTAGCTAGACAGCATACATTAAAACTCACACAAAAGAAAGCGTTCCAGAGATTTTAAACGAATTAGGCTGGAAGGCAATCGTGAATCGACAACTACCCGCCAGGCTAAGATTGTATATAATATCTTTCAGAGTGACTCGGTGAATGTCACATTAGAACCTCACGATATTTCGTTCAAGATATCACAGGCTAGACAGGAACTATAATTTAAGGGGAAGGTAGAGATAGGTATTCGCTCCTTCTCTTGACAAATAGAGGCGGCTTGCTGGGTATTATGCGGGTCTAGATGAACATTATATTTATGTTTCAGATGTAAGTTTTCGCGGTGTCCAGGCTTTTACTAGGGTAGATTTCCGAGTTCTATCTACGTTGACATTTTCGTTATTTTTTTATCATCGTGGTGGGCTTAAAGATGATAATCAGGAAGCAGTCTCAATTTACGGAGATACAGATCTACATCAAGTAGGTGAAAAGTCGCCATCAAAATGGGAACGCAGAAATATCCTACTGCGATTAGGTTTATGTTTCCAATTACTTGTGAATAAATTTACATCCATTGACGTTTGGTTACTCCTGGTTTATATTGTTCGTTGGAAAATTGAAAGAGGATTCATGAACCATGGTATATGGATTACCAAAGGGAAAAGTTGCCTTTAAAAAATTCGGCGGGAGGACACTGATGAAGTTTAGAGCGTCAGCGAGGAGAGGATCAGATGGGGAAGGCCGGAACGAACGAGTGGGAAAAAAAAGGTGGGGAGACTACGCACAAAACAAGCGAAGCAGGCGAGGAATGGAGGCTGTGCGGAGGGAAGCCATACTAGGGTGCGGAGCGGAGCACAAAAAAAACGAAAGACGAAATGCGTGCAAACAAGGATGAAATTCTCGGTTGCGGAAGCAGGAGCGGAATAGTTGTTAAACAAGTGTAAGGGGGAGTTAGTGGGCGCGGTGACTGAAGGTAGGTAGTTGGGTTGCTGCAGAAGGAAATGAAAACATGAAGAGTGAAAAAAGGTCTCAAAAAGGGGTGCTCCACAAAAACAAAAATACATATGTTTTTGCATTGTTTGTGATTTGGAAGGCTGCTTTGGGGATTAGCTCAACAACGATCTTTCTGCCGCCTCTGTGCCTGCTCAATATGTTTGGACCAGACCGAAGTACGTCTACCGTGTATGGCTTGTTTCCTTTTTTTCTATTACTGTCTCGTCTGAGCTTGATTTATAAGAAATATCAAATGGTTATTCATTTATTCTTCAAAAAATCATATTGAAATGTTAACAATGCTAATGAATGAGAAATACCATTCCAATAGAAATTATATCCATTGAATTGACATTTGCAATAAGTCAATCCTCTTTTATAACGTTTAGTACTAAGCCCAGCCCCAAGGAACTTAACGGCCTAGGTGACGGTGGGGATGAGTCTTCGCCTTCCGTACCGATGACCGCGGGGTTCGGATGATAGGGCGATCACCTTTTTTTTTGAAACACCGGTTGTAAAGGAAGCATTGTGTGATTTTTGGTGGTAAATGAGATGAATAAAATTATACGAATGAGATGAGTAAAGCTAAATGAATAAGCTTTGCCGGGCCTTTTTATTCGTTTGAATACGCATCTTAATATTCAAATTTATCTTGAAATGATTTTTATTCTTGTAATATTTATTAAGGACGTACAGCGTTTTTACTCGTTAGGTAGCTGAAACAGACTCATCATGACCCTTGCGATACCAACCAAAAAACATAACACGAATGGCACAGCTTTTTGGTAAATTATTATTATCGGTCTTCAAAATAGATGGCCCGTTCAATTATAAAATTATGAAATTAACTAAAATTGTTATACTAGGGAAACCCACATGAATATTTCTATGCATAAAATATACCACATTTCCGTATGTTTTAATCCAAAAAATTTCAGCATGGGTGTGATATAGGTGTTATTTGCAATTAATCTATCCGTTGACAATAAAGCAGCTTAAAGCGAGAATCAAAGATTGTATCAATTTCATGAAAATTAAGACTTACACTTTTATATTCGCACTGTATTTACTTTTGTGTACAGAAATCATATCACGATACTTTACCGAAATTGCAATTGAAAATCATAATTTTTATCCAGATTCTTATTGCGCTGTTCTTTAAATCAAATACATAATTTTATATTCTGCTACAATATATGTTTTATATCACTTTGACAATAGGCCGATAAATTAAGTGTACTATGAATTATTTAATTTTAATTGAATAAATAATTAAAATTTAATTTAGTCACGTAATTGTACTAATTTTTGAGCTTTTAAGAAAAGATAAGTCTTTTTGGATTTTCCACCGGGTTATTTCATTTTAGGCCGATGTTTCGATGGCTACCTCTGCCATAGTTTTCTGGGCATGACAAATAGGTGCATAGGAAGGCAACACTCTCGATTTGTCATGCTCTGAAGATGACGGTTGGGGCAGCCATCGAAACAGCGGCCTACAATGAACTCAACCGGTGGGGAACCCAAGAAGACTTCACCAGCATCATACGCCGGGAAAGAACAAGATCCTATGGCATGAAATGAAATTGATGAGATATGAAATTAAAGCCTGATCACGTAAATCAAATCAGAATAGCGTTACGGCTGGATTAATTAAGTAGAGAAAAATGTTTGCAGTAAAAATACAATGACAGACTTGTTTATGTTATTTGCCGTATTTTTTATGTTTTGCTTTATTGATTGTCGTCTATGAAGGAAAGCTTTATTCAGCAGCGTACGCGAAAACTATGTGGTTCGGATCGTGCAATTGCCAGCTTCTCTTCCTGGGAATTTCACTATTGCTTTTCTCTGAAGTCAGAAATGATGAGTTTATTTGCCTAAGTTCTCTATTACACCTAAATTTTAATTGCGTGTGAGATCAGATCGATTTATGTGAACTAATTCAATAAAGAAGAGCTTAAATTTTAAAAAAAGTCAATATATGCTGAGTAGTTCATGTTGCACACCAGCTATTAGTATGAAATTTCCGAAAAGACTTTTTATCTGAAAATTTCCAGTCACGAATGTCTGAGAAAGAAAGCGTGAATTTCTCTTCCCCTCACTATCTAATTTGCGCTTAGTGAGGAACTCAGATTGAGGAGGTTTAGTCTAATGGGATCTGCGTTATACCCTTTTGATAAGAACCCACCAATCCTTTTTTTTTGCTTAAAATAAAGGCGAGATGTGACATGAGTTCCTTTGACTTTAGGTTTTAAAAATAGGCAACTATAGCTGCGGTAAACCCTACTTACCATATTTTCATGGAAAACTTCCCACCATTCTCATTTCGGTCTGTGATGGACAAGTTTTGTAATCTCACGGAAAATTACGCACGTCCCACTTGGAATAGCCAAAATAGTTGGCGACACGTAGAAACGGAAAGACTGCAATAATAGCAGGAAGTTAATTGTGAGGAGAGGAGAGGAATCCAAGCCGCCCTTTTCGCAGCAGACCATTTCGTCCTTTGAGTTCGTTCTATCTTTTTTGCTTATCCTATTTGTATTCACGTAGACCCTTCAGCTATTTCATCAAGGGATTCCAAATTTAGATTCATTGTGAGTTTTCTTTAACGGTTTCATGTCACGTATGTGGCGGCCATTTACTTTCTTATGTAAGAAGCATTAAGTATATTTTGCTTGTCTGCACGACACTAATATCTTTTCTTCTGGTACAGGAGATGAAAATTTTTACACGCGTTGCTGTGCAACAATATGGCTATGACGTTTTGAGTATAGCTATAGAGACGGTATAACAAAAGATACGATGTAGTAAGTATTATCGGTTTAATGCGGATACTGAGGAATATGGATGGCATTGCAGAATACTTAGGTACTGAATTTCGCTCATTTTGCCGCTTACATATCTTTCTGCATGCATATGAAATATAGTTTTAATTCTTAACCTTTGTGCTATGATAATGAATTATGTGATCATTTTTAGCAATCCATTGTAATTAGTTCAGGGCTGGTGCTATGAAATATTAGAAATAGAATTTTAGGAATGTTATATCACTTGAGGTGGTCAATTGGACGTTAATTTCTGCATGAATGATTCAGCTAATGTAGTACATAATGTTATACCAAAGCTAGAGGAAAACATTTCACGCAACTCGTAAATTTTGCCTTGCAATTGTAATTTATATCTTAGTTCTTTTTCAGTGAAGATCAACTTTTTGGAATAATCTGTTTTCGTGATATTGTTCCAAGATCAGTAGTGTGAGCGCTATCATATTTTTATCTCTTAAAAGAGTATCCTTGGAGTAGATGCATTGAGTGGTATCTGAATTAAATTACATGATTTAGGAATTCTGCGTTGAAATAAATTTTTCTTGGGAGCGCTGAACATAAAATAACTTAGCTTCAATCCTATTTAATCTACATTCAGGCTTTCGAACCACCAGGGTGTGTGCCTAGCATGGTAATAAAATCATGAATATTCAATACAGGCAGATGGTTGAGGGAAACTGAAGAGCCAGGGTGATGAGGGGAAGGAAGACTCGCAATAGGGTGGACGGAAAAAGGCCCCGAATCTATTTGACGGAGGCAAATTAAGATTGGGGAAAAGGGAGGGAGGCTTCAGAGTGACATTTATGAATATGTCAGAGCAAAAAGATACGCGCAATCATACATTAATATTAAACCCTCAAACAGGGAACAAAAGTGAGACCAAATGTTGACCAGAAATTATTTTGATTGAATGTTTTGAGTCTTCTGTTATATTTTTGTGCTGTACATTTTCATTTAAGTATCAAATTTTATCTAAGTTTGGAAAATAAATTCTTTAGGTTGAATATCTGAGACCATTTGTGATATTTATATGCTATATGCATTTTTTCATTAAAGTATAACGATGTACCATTCCTTGGTTTAAAATTCGATTTATCTGCGTAATCTCTTCAAATACAATATTATTAAGTTACTGATTTACATCTGTTTTCTAGAAAATGTTATCGTATTTAAAAAACCATCAAAAGGATGTTAGAATAATATATTAAGCGGTTTTTTCTACAGTAATTCCGTCACGTTAAAATTGGGATCTAGTGTTGGAACGAAATTCTGTTGATTGAATCTCGTTAGTCTTCTGTGATATTTATTTGATGAATATTTTCATTAAATATCACCTTTTATCAGTTCTTTGTTTAACATTCGATTTTTTCTGCGTAATGTTCCTAAATACTACATTATTAAGTTCTTATTTGCATTTGTTTCCTGGAAAATGTTATCTTATATTAATCAATCATCAAATGGATGTTAGCATAATTTACTTGTATTAATATTTTCCGGCCCTATCGCCATAAAATCAAAATTCTTGGACTTGAAATAAAGTAACGTTGCGTTAAATCTAGTTAGCAGATACTGCGTCAGGTAAGCAGGTAATATTGATAGAATCAGGCTCAGAGATAAACTTGGTTAAGTCAGGTTTTGTGAAAAATGAAAAAAAAACTCGGTTGATTGAAATTTGGGTTACCTTGTTTAAGACTACAGTGCATTAATTTACATTAATACAGTGTAATAATTCGGATTATCGAACAATGTTTCCTAAACAAAATGACGTTTAACGTAGGTGCTTCATCTTTTTCTCATTAAAGATCAGGCTATCCTTTAATGCACGTATGTTTGCTTACCGAAGAGAATGTTTTTAAAATTTTATTCCCATGATTATTCAGTTTGGGATATTTTTCGTTTATTTCATCGCGAGACTTAATAGGATTTTTTCATCATGAATTCAGCTAACCTCTCTTCACTGATCCGCGCTCTCTCCCTCTGGATGAAGTTCCTTTTCCTCTGACTCGGGAAGATTTTTCCGAGTCGTTGACCTGCAACGTTCTCTGCAGTCAGTGACCACCACTCAGTCCGGAAATCCTCTCCTAAAGCTTTAATTGAGTTTTTTCTCCACACCGGTTGCTGACACTTAAAAATTTACCGTGTTCCTCACGGATGGGACCACAAATTTTCGAAGCCATTGCGCCATGCCTATTCAAGAGATAACATAATTTTCAATTTTAATCGTATAGTATTTCAAATATTTTTGTTAATTTCTTTATTATTTTTCAATAGAAGTGAAAATAATTTTCTCATATTTGGAATTTAAACTAGTTACTCCTACAAGTCCTTACTTACATTGTACCGCAGTGACCATTGGTATCTACGGTCTCCATAAGATCTAATGCAGTATATTTTCCATGCTCCTAATGGATGGGTACACACATTTTTGAAACCTTTACGCCATGTCAATTCAAGAGTTAACATAAGTAAAATTAAATCATATGGAATTGGAATTATTTCTGTTGACTTCTTCATTATTTATCAAATAGAAATGAAAGAGAATTTATGTCAGGACTGTTATTTAAATATGATATTTCTGTTCATCCAAACAAAGTTCTTACTCACTTTTTCCCGCAGTAGCCTTTAGTATCCATTTCATCCGCAGGATATGATATAGAAATGTTGGGTCTTTCATAAATTTGCCATGTTCCTCATGGATGAGACCACGTATTTTTGAAGCTGTAGCGCCATTCCAATTGAAGATGAAACATAATTTTCAATTCATGGAATTCAATTTTTTCTGCTATTTTTTCTTAACTTTTTGATGGAAATGAAAGAGAATTTAAGTACTCCTTGGCTCCCATTTCATCAGTACGAAGTGACAAAGATTTTTGACTACCAACGCGCCAGATTTCACCTGATTAACTGTATTCTTTTCCTTTCCTTATATTAAATGCATCTCAAATTTATTTTAATTAAAAAGGTATTATGTTTAATCGCGATGGACACTTGATAATTTATCTTGTTTCTTACGTATTCCATATCAGTTAAAATATGTATCTTTTTATGCTAAAATGATGGTTTTATAATTTTTTGAGATTTTTAATCCTTAATTTCAAATATCTTTCCTAACACCGCAAATTTATATCCAAAATGAAGGAAAAAGGAACTTCAGTTATTTTATCGCTATTATGCCTAAATAGTTGTCTCTTTAATCAGCGATACAAGGATTCAACTTTATCTGTGGTGAAATATTTCAACTAAATATTACTGATGAGCGTGTCCTCTGATGGAGATGAAGAATTTCATGGACGTTTTGCAGGCTAATGAATATTTAATAGTGGCCTCATCTTTGTCACATATTCCTACAATTAATTCCTAATTCAGAATATTTACCTATCTACCTATAATATAATATCTCCCTAACAACACAATTCCTTATACTGTTAAAGTATTTACACATATTTCTCTCCAAGGCTATCGATTTTTCATGTTTTTGAGATGTGACCTAGAGCACTGGTATGTGCTTAGATGATTATATTTATTTCTCCACGCATGAGGAAAACCGTTGAAATCTTCGCGGTATAATCTTTGGAAAAAGTTAGCAGTAATAAGATGATATTTTTTATATTTTGGTATTTTTGTAAGAAGATTAGTGCGACAGTTTTTTTCGTTGGTGTAATGCACCTTTTATCGGAGAGGCATCTACCAGTAATTCTTTTATTGCCTTATGTGTATCAGAGATACTCCGAAAAGAGTTTCCCATTGCGCGCAGAAAGAGTTTTAGACCTAAAAGCACTTACTGGAAGCCGATTCTTTTTGCTTGTAGCCGTGACAATGCCTCGATTTCTGAGATACGTGAAGGCAAGTAATGGGCTGGAAGCCTCTCTATCTACGTGTTTCATGGAAATAAATGCGTTTGATGGGAGGTTTTATTTAAGCTTCTGGTCTTTTTACAATTAAGTTTTTATTTAATTCGACGTGTATTTGAGTTGTAGTTCTTGGATTCGTGTTTGTTTTTCAAGAATTTATCTCCTCGATATTTACTCTTAATTTCTCTTTTAATATTTAATTGATCATATTTTCATTTTTTGCCTATAATAAATTCACCTTTGTGATTGTCTGGCGCGTAATTGGTGAAAATTGTTTTTCAATCAAATCACTTTTTGATCATGATTTCATTTTTAAACTTACCTATACATATTTCATTGTGAAGGATAAATTAGTAGCTAATTTTCAGTATAAATAGAAAGACACTTCCAATACCCTTGATGGGCGTTTAATGAATTTAACTCTATTCAAGTTTTTACTCTTTCATTAGCCCACAAATAGCCTCGGTAATATGTCATTAGGAGTGAATTACCGGAGGAGATTCCCTGAAAAATTCATAATTCCCGCATTACACCTCGTCCTCTTTTTTCTCTGGCCCTAATTTTCCTCATGTCAATTCATGTGAATGTTCACATGGCAGGATTAAAATATTTCACATTATTGAGTATAGGTGATATATTGAAGTCTTTATCATAGTTTAAACGCGCTTTTACTCCAGTAAAAGGTAACCCTAAAGAGGCTTCCAATTCCTTTGATGACCGTTTAATGATTTCGAATTCTATTCAAGACTCTTTCCGTAGCCCAGGAATGGCCTCGGTAACATGTCATTAGGAGTGAATTACCGAAGGAGATTCCCTGAAAAATGCATAATTCCCGCATTACACCTGGTCCTCATGCTAATTGCAAGACTTATGGACCCATACGTCCCAGGTGACGTAAAGTTTTCCCTCGTTTCCGTGCCGCTTGATGGTGAGTTATAACCTAAGGCCCCCGGAGCACTAAAGGCGAAAATCCACCGGAAACTCGAAGGTGAGAGGGTTGGCCGGGATACGTGTAGAATGGGTCGGGCATCGGTTGGGGGGGAGCGCGGACGTTTCTCTTGGGATGAGGAAAGATGGCTCGACCGACTCTTGGCTTTGCGGAAGCTATTGATCAGAATGGGGGACGTTTCGATCTCTAGAAAACTGTGAAAAATTTAAAATCGACACAAGCATGGGAATTTTACGCATTAAAAGCCAAAAATAATTGATGTGAATATAATAATGGCCTAGTGAGCGAATATCCGTGGAGAAAAAGTTAGCATGCTACGATTTGCCGATTACATAGCCGTCATATCAGAGACAGAGAGGGATTTGCATAAGATTTTGGATCATAAATTAATGAATACTTATTATGCTCCAGGAAAAACCCATAAGAGGAAAATAATAGAAAATACGTATAACGATCTGCTCTGAACAAAAACTATTTGACAAAAATATAACATATCAGCGTTACAAAGAGTAAATATACAGCATTGAAGAAATTATTGCAAGGGTTTATCTACATCTATATAAAACCCTGCGAGCCATCTCTAGGGTTTTTGGCAGGGGATGATAAAATTACCAGAATTCAGCATGCAATAGGATTCCCGCATGCACACTGCACGGTCCAAAAAACGTTACGAACACCAACAAACCATACTACCACACTCATGCAAAGGCAAAACTTGCGAACTAATCATTAAGTTATCTGCAAAAATAAACCTAGAAGGCGCAAAACATGCTCTTAGAAATAATAAGGAAACTCAGAAACTTGCATTAAGCTATGCAATGCATATGTTACTAGGCTACACCACAAGTCGTCTAATCTATTTGTATGTTCTGTCGCTGCTATTATAATCTCTTATTTATCGTGGAAAAAAGACATTTTGTATGTCTGTTCTACAGTCTCTCTCATTTTATTTGGATGTCATCTCTCTTATTTTATTTGTATGATCTGATTTACCATAGGATGTTGGCGTACGTAAGATATGGGCTATGGCTTCAAAAGCTATAAACGTTTGAGCAAAAGCAATAAAATATGTGGGTACACATCAGCAGAAAAAAGAAAACCAAGATATAGTATGCATAAGAGGAGAAGAAGTCAAGGCTAACATTGAAATAGGAAATCAAAAACGGATAGAAGTGGATTCATACTGTTATTTTGGAAGATGGATAACTAGCTATGTTAGAAGCATGAAAGATATTATCAACAGAATAGCCTAGGTGAAGATATTATTCCACGAAAAGAAAAAACTACTTACAGCGGAAAATTCAAACTTAAAAATTATGAATTATAATAATATCAAGTATAAATAAGCAATTACGGAATTCAATCAGCAATATATGTATAAATCTTATTTCCTAAATTTTCAGTGCCCCAGAAGGATGTATGAGATTTTTATGATTAAAAAAATACTGAGCAATCCAAAAATATAAAATTAACGTAAAATCTTGCAAACTGCAAGTGTATAGGGTAAATAAATTTAAAAATAATTTTTTTTTAGATGTCAATGCTGAAATATTTTAGTACATTGACATTTAAATACTCGAGTTTCATAAAATACTTAATGCACCTTATCGAGATGAGAGCCTTATCTAATGAAAAAAATCCAAGTTAATTGGGCCTTTGGTAACCATTTTTAACTCCGAAATATACCGCTAAATTGTAAGTGCAAGCAAATTTCGGTTAGTACAACAGAAACATCTCGACAAATATCGTCACCAACATCTCAAATTTTAACCGGAGCTGGAATCCTATACAAGTACCCTATAAATACAGTGCCCAGATGAGGGTTGTAGGAAAAAGAGAATAGTAGGCAGGGATGCTACTCAATCTAACAAATTGGACAATTAAGTATTTAGAAATTTAACTTGAAAAGCACTTTTTTATTTTCTGTCTACAAAGTGTCGATATTACTCTATCATGTATCAAGTTGTGTATCGTACCATATCGTGTACGTATATAGTGTTGTTATTATATTTTGCCATACATGACTTGTACCACAGCCACTGCAGTATACATTATACACACCCGACTTCTTCATTATGTTAGGGTTCTCTATAATACTATCTAAAATGTTCTCATGTCGGTTTAATTGTGATAGGCAACTTTAAAGGTTTCGGCACGAGTTAAAGATGCACGATCTTGTCTGTGTAACTTCGGTTTCTACGTATTACCTATATTTTTTCTACGAGTTTCAGTAAATATTATGTCTAAATCTAATGTGTTTTTTTAGCCTCTATCATGTTACTCTAGCTTTACCTCAGAGTTTAATTTCATCGAGCAGTCTATTAGTTGGTATTAGATAATTTAAAACTATTGCGGCCTGACCGTGGATATTTGCCAGTTTTTTTATTGGATAGGATGTCATTTTTAACATGTGAGATTCCCGTACTGTGACACTAGTGTACACAAGTGTTTTCAGTCAACCAGTTTTGTTATCGAGTTATTTTATGATTACATTTTTTCAATTGTAAGCTTAAAACTCTTCCTCAAATTATTAAATCGCCATCCCAAAAATACTGATGGTATTTAAAAAAATAACGATTTCATTAGTACATTCAAGAAAAATCAACATAAGTCTAAATTAACAATCGGTGCCCAAAATGACGCTTTTACCGAGTAATGGAATTAGATGGGTAATATAACTTCTATTAAATTGTGTGGGGGTCAACATTTCACGAAGAGAAGAAATTGGCAGAAACGTGGTGGTTAATAATGACGCATTAATTCTTTTCTGGTCATTTCCTCGCGAGAATATTCATTCGCAAACATTGATAACGCAGGTATTGGATATTTTTCACGCAAATACTCATTTGAGTCTGAGTCATTGGCGCCGAGGCTTCGGTCCACAGGAGATGGCAAACAATAGGTTTTGCGACTGAGAGCCTCCGTTGTTTATACACTTTCGTTACGTTGGCGACCGCGTGAGTGTGCTCTGGGCACAAAGACTCGTGGGTTTAATCCGTCGGGACCGCTGAGGGGGAGAAAGCAGGGAATTGCAAAGGTTGCCCGGAGGTCAGTGGTCTCTGGACTGTGGGGGCAAAAGGAAAATCGCCGGGGCATTAGTCACGCCGTGCGATTCTGCCTTGCTTACAGACGAAGGGTGAGCCAGATACCCCACGCCCCTAACTTCATGGAGAAAGAGAGGTGGAGATGGATAATGGACCCCTTCATAATTGAGCGGGTTCACAACATGAATACTGCCTTCACTCAGCGGCCATCATACCTATTCTTTATTGTCCAGCTTTGTCTGGTATCGTTTATTGAGGTGATCGATACAAATTTATAAACTAGCATTTAAGTAGCCCCTGCCCCCATTGATGGTATTTTCGTCGAAGTTCATGAGAGTGATTTCAATTTCCGTATGAAGATTTTCGCAGCTTCTTTTATCTATGCTTGAGGAGGTTCTCGGGTATTGCTGCGTACGAAAAATTTTCACTCAACGTTTCACTCCAATGGAATTGAATTTTCCATTCTCTTGATAACGCTCCCAGTAGGTGGAGTGAAACGTTGAGTGAAAATGTTACGTACACAGCAATACCGGAGAACCTCCTCAAGCATAGTGTGATGTCATCCTAAATATTTTGTAAAATATATATTTGTATATTTCGTACATTTTAAATTCTGCATATACATTCATTCTTTCCATTTTTCCAGACTTTATATCAACTCACCAACCTATCTGTTTGTCTGTTTGTTTGTCTGTTTGTCTGGTACAAATCTTGTAACTGAAATTTGACTCACTTCCTGTGAAGCAAAAACGCTGAAATTTTGCACACTTCTTCATTTCCGATGACAATACATGAAAACATAACTTTTTCTCTCCAACCCCCCTTTAACCACCCCCCAGTCAACCTTGTAATATGTTACTCTTTTTAACCTTCACACATAAATACAAACGAATATTTACACTACAATCACATTTCTATGTGTTAGTAACCAATCAGAGAATTAAATTTACGCAACCTAACTAATACATATACGTTCTTTACTCATAACCTTTCCTTATTTTTTGTACACACTACACGAATCTTTACAATTTTCTCATTTATTCACATATACATTTAATTTGTGAAAACTGTACAACAGCTAATTATGATCTTCATATATTTATTAACAATTGTAAGGTTTTGTAAATGTTTGAATATTGTTTTACCGTTACATAAAACGTACGGGGTGGCATTTTTAACATAGGGGGGTGGCATTTTTAACATAGGGGTAGGCATTTAAAAGCATAGGGGTGGCATTTTGAAACATAGGGGGCTTACCATTCACTGAAAATTTAATAAATATAGTGACTTTTTTAATACGTCACTTTTGGTTTTTCGGGGTCACTGAGTTTTTTTGCTTTGTGTCATATACGATATAAACGTTGCTCATCCCCTGTAATCTAAATATAAAGGCTGGTTTTTAAAAAAAAATTTTTTATAAGAGCTTATTATGTATATTGCCGATCGAGTGTAGATTTTGGTATACTATCCCAAAATTTCAACGGCTTTCTTGTGAATAGTCTACAGGGGTTTAATGCGGATCCAATATTACATCGATTTTGTATATTTCATTGTCTGGCATCCTTCATGGATGTAGATTATGCATCCAAGTTTTTTAGCTAGCTTTCTGAGAATCCTTTCCGCCCATTTATGGTGTTTTCGTCCAAGGTAATGTGCATAACTTATCCTTAATATTGTATAAAATATATATTTATATTCATTTCAATATTTGGTATGATTTAAATTCTACATCTGAACACCGTTATCCCTCAATGGTCTTCTTACCCATTTCATTATATGCAGGATATTTTCTCGGGTTTGCAGGATAATTTATCAGGTTGGCCACCAAGTGTTTATTTTCATGTATGATTCTAACTTTTAATGGGCTTTGTCGGCCATCATCTACAGGGGTATAATGCGGATCTATGACTATAACGGTACTTATGCCCTTGGGTGCCATTCAAATTGGCCCTGATTGTTTTTTATCGATTGAGTTTGTTGTGAAACATTATTCTCTTCCACAAATTAGTTGGATGACTTTCTCCTTGTTTATTGCCTTTTCGCATAAGTTAATTTGAATTAGTCGTTCCTAATTATCATGTAAAATATATGTCTCTATTTATTTCTATATTTCGTGTTACTCAAATTTAATATTTGGATACCGCCTTCCCCCAATTGTCTTTTACCCATTTTTGTACTTCTCATTTTTGGAAGCAGGAAAGTTTCCCGGTTTAGCGGGAAAATTGACTTGCCGGGTTGCCCGCCTGGTGTAGACTTTAGTACATGTTCCCAATAGGGTGGTTTCCTATAATTTTTTTATTGCCTAAATCGAAAGATTATTACTCCTGGAGTACGCATTTCACGCTTTTAGATTTCTGAATGACGATATCTATTTTTCGCGATTAAATGAAAAGTGAAAATTTTCTAGCGCGCGAAAACGCGACGCGTAAGTATGAATGCCGGGAAATCTCTCCGTGTAACGTTTTTCTGGTTCCCGCTGCCGCCCTGTGAGGTGACCTTGAGGCGAGTTGAGCGCTGATACGACGCAGGCTGCTAGGAGGTAGCAGAGTACCCTACTAGCAGGTAGCGCTTGGCTTAAATAAGGATTATTTATACCTTATCAAATGAAGAAAACTTTCCGACCTTAGCCAGTTTTAATAGGTGATTATTAAGACATGTTTCCCTGAGCTCTACGCCTCATGCATGCATTGGTAACCTCAGACGACGTATAACTCCTATCTTCTCGTATAGAAACTAGGTCCCTGTGACGTCACGTGGAGTGGCATCGCATGGGCGCCAATCTGGCCCTTTTCAAATGAGGATAAACATGGACCATTGCCATTCGTCTAAACCGGTATTTCTAAAACGAAATAATTTGTATATTATGAATACACTAATGGTGGGTAACGAATCGCAATCAATGCCTTTCGTTTTCTATGATGAAGGAAACTACCCTATTAATCAACATCTTTGTCTACTATCATCTTTAAGTGCAAAAAATGGAGCCAAGTTCTCGTCGATATTCATGTTCTCGATGCAGTTCAAGCTGGTCCTGATTGGTTGTTTTTCGAACGCTGTTATTGGGGTATGTTTTGGCCAATATTGCTCTTCAGCATTCCTTAGCTGAAAGCCTCAATCCCTAATGAGAGTTTTTTTCTTCTGAGGAAATGTATATCATTTTTTTCTGATTCGTGTAACTCAGATTCTACCATTTCATAGATTTTTTTAAAAACAGGAACCCACAGGAGATTCGGAGGACCGTCAATCGATCCTACTTTTTAGAGCTATTTTCCGGTAAGATTTAATCAACGTTGTCATCGATTCGTTCACGGATTTGTTGTCATGGTCAAATAAGATTGAGTGTGAGTAATAAAGAAACTAAAATTTTCCGTACATATCACTTGGTTCCCGAGTATTACGCATTTGGCTCAATACCCGGAAGAGCCTGTGTTGATATCTACCCTTACCAATCCAAACCTACCATTGGGAAGAAAAACTGAGTTAGACTGTTTAATATTTGTTTAACATTAATTTGGCACCTGTGGCGGAGCTATGATGAATACCTGTAGTTTCAACCAACGTTAGAAGAATAAAAATGTGGGTCAAAGTGGGTCAATAATTTTCAAGTATAGGTAAGAGGGTAAAAAGAAATACAGGCTTTTCACCTAGTTTCAGCTCCCTCAGTATCGTGATAAATTTGAGAATAATCAAGTTTTCCCGCCAAACTCCTCTAAGCAGGCGCCAAGCGGGTTGAAGCTGATCTCTTTATAAAGATTGAAGCGCGCCTATACTCACGGGAGAGTAAAATTGCGCCGGGAATGTGTAACTTTACCTTAACGTAACGAAGGGAGACGGGATCCATTATGGATAGTCTAACGGTGACACGACACCCTGCACCTCTCCTTCCTGGAGAGAAGAGTTAAAACACCCCTCCCCCGATGGAGAATGCTAAGATCCTGGACCAAGTTAGTCCAAAGGCAGCCTCCCTTTTCCTCCGCGTTCTCAGAATTTCGGTAAAAGGCTTGACACATTCCCTTACCTTGTTCCGTTCTCCTAAGAACCGGCTTCCTCCTTCAAGATTGCCTTCCTTCCTATCTCTTTTTTATCTCTCCTCGCGTCTCATGGCCCGAAAATTCTGCCCCCTCAACGTTCTTTTCCCTCCGAGAGCCTCGTTTACCGTCGTTCCTCCATAGTCCCTCTTTCGGGCGTTTGGGAGGTTGATTCGAGAATCTAAGTGTGTCATTTTCATGCAACTTTTAACCCTTTAACTGCGCAATTAAGCTGAAATAGAGCTTCCCACAGGCACAAAAAGTGATAATATTTTTTTAAAATTTTGCATTATTTTATAAATTATAACTTTTTACTTAAGGAAAAAATGTTTCAAAAATATTTTATTGACTAATTTCTGCTGATTTTACTTCAAATGATGGACTTTAGGACATGTATTCCAATTGTGCGAAAAATAATTTCAAAATATATCAATAAATGAAAATCGTCAATAGACGATGGAAGCAGTCTGCTAAGGCGATCGCTTATAGACGATGGGAGCAGGTTAAGGGTTGGTGCATCATTCACTAAACTATTTAATCGACTGGCACCCACAATACAGGATTTTCGTGTTTTTTTACCTGAATATAGAGAACAAAGTTCTGAACATTTCCCAATCTCCCTTGGAAAATTTTTTTCAAGCATAGAAACAATATTGATTCCCAAATTTTTATAGTTTTCACCGAAAATAATATGGTTCGTAATCCCAAAATAATTGCTACAAAAATAAAATTCATGCATGCCAAAAGGAGTATTTGTGATACTAAATACCGCTCCAAATGCAATTCAAATACAAAATACTGTTTCAAATGTATTTGAAGTACGAAATACCTTAGACTTGGGTATTGAAAAACAAACTATAAAAAAAAAAAATTAAAAACCTTTATCATACAGAAACATTTCTACGAAAATAACAGATCCTAAAAAAACATAACCTGCCTTGGCGCGTGACGGATAGTTGCAAACATTCGAAAACGATTCTAATGAAAACGAAGTAATATCGAATACATTATGTCACAGAAATGTTATCAGAGCTGTACTTCCACTGTATTTTAAAACGTTTTTTTTATTTCAGAATGGGAACATACGAAAAATCTGTATTTAAATGCATTGGAAATTCAGGTCGAGTTGAAATTTGAGATATCCAATACAAGTTACAGAATTATTTCAAGTACGTATTTGAAAATTCTTGTGCGTAAAATATTGCCCAGCCGTGATCATGTACAAATGGCACTTAATCGACTGGTATTTACAAAAAAGAACTTTTCATATTTGTTACCCGGAAATTTCGTAAAACAGTCAAAATGTTTATACAGACTCTTTTGGCAAAATTTTTCTAAGCTTAAAACAAAATATTAATTTCTGTTTGAATGTAAATTTTTATAATATTTTTGACCGAAAAATGGAATGCTTCGTAATGCTATTGGAACTGTTAAAAATGAAGTGTAGGGGTTTCAATGCCTTGTCAAATTTTGTGTTTTTATAAAATAAAAGGCATAATAGAATGCCCTAGGTATAATCATGTAAATAAAATTAAAATGGCGCTATGGTAGGCTTGATTAGCTGGAAAAAAATGCTATTTGGAAACGTAAGAAATGTATTATAAGTATTCTTTACATCTCTATTTGAGCCTCATGGCCCGAATATCCTGTCTATCAACGTTCTTTCCTCTCCGAAAGCATCATGTATTGTCGCTCCTCCAAGGTTGCTACTCGGAAGTCAACCTCCTCAGTCCCGAAAATCTATTTAACAATTTACATTATTTTTTTTACGCTGATTGAGTTGCTATAAGATGAAATCATACACAGTACTGTAAAAAAATAAGGAGGATTTATTAGGATTTTACAGCTTGAAACAGCAGCATACATGCTATATCGGAGCTCAAGTAGGACATTTATTTATGTCCTACAAGGAGCCATAGCAATAGATTTGTATTCAGGATTTTAACCGAGAAAAAACAAAACAAATGGATACAGCGTGCTTTGAAAATTTGAAGGTAGATTCGAAAATTCAATTACATGTCATTTTCATGCAAATTTTAGTATATCATGTGCTAATCGCACTTAATCGACAGGAACCCACAAAAGGCCCTTCGTGTTTTGTTACCTGAAAATAACGTTTAAAGATATCAATTTTTACTCAGGCTCTTATGGATTTTTTTATAAGCGTAGAACAGAGTGTTAATATCTGCTTGAATATAAATGGAACCATCACTATGAATTCACCACTAGAATATACCATGCCCCGGTTAAGCATCAGTCCTCAAAACCTTCATATTGGTGCATAGAGCTCAGTTTGGCTGCTTGTAGCTTGGTCTGGAATGGCACTTACCCTTAAATCTCCAAACTAACCTTTGGGCTGAAACAATGCAAGAAGTTAGTGAAAATTTATGATAAGAATAACATATATGATTTTTACAAGACATGGGTGAAAGAGGTTAATAGCCGTCAAAATTTTGTCTGAAATAAAGAATCCTTGTCTTTAAATGAGAAAAAGTGTCAGTGGAGGCAGGGGGTTTTAATTGGCCAAAAATTTAGGGAAGATGTTATTTCTCTCATTACCAGTTATCAGTTAAAAAGCCTAAACTTTAAAAATAGTAATCTTTAACCTTACGTTTAACATTTTTTGACCATTCCCAATCGTTGCAACTTAAAAATTGCTTAAAAAAGGGCTGAGTTCAACGGAAGGTATTTTAACTTATGTTTAAAATCAAATTGAGGTAGCGAGTCACGAATGAAGTCGATACAGAGAATTTTCTTTATGATAGATGGTTATTTGTTGTCTTTCGCTTGAGGTAGACTGTTATGGATCTTAGAAAAGGTTTTAAAGGTGAGACCTAGCGGTGAATCCAAGTTAATGTCAAGGGGAATAGGGTGGAAATACGCAACGCATTATTTTTTTCAGGGGGCCTAGAGCGTAGACCTCGATTCCTGTTATTTTCCATCTCACTGTGGGAGGAGCTTGGGAATTTTGATTCTCTTTCTCTTCCCACCTGAAGTAGCCAATAACACATATTAGCCTCTACGCAAGGCGTGCTACAGGAAAAGAAATGGCGTGATTGTTGCGCATTTCGGAGAACGTGTATGAGGGAACTTGAGCAAAATGAAGTCATCTTGTGTTTTTTATTGGATTAGTCCCCCTTTCTCGCCAATGCTTTTACGAGCGTCCATAACCTCATCTTTATATAATATATATAAAAGAGGATATCTATTTGTCGGTCCGCAATGCATTCCCATGTTACTGCACAAATTGCAACCAAAGTTGGTATTCAGATGGATCTTATACTCCCTAACGACGCAGTGCTACTTTTGGTTGTTTCCTTTGCTAATTTGGCGTCGTTTTCTTATTTGAGTTTGTTACATCACGTCATAGAACTTTTGTGGTTGGACATCCTGCTGCGTAGGCACAACTCTTGACATGTGCTATTTATTAATCCTATTGGTGCACACCTTATTGCTGGAGTAGGCGTTCACACAATGTTTTTGGTCCATGCGCGTACGGGCACATGACGAAATCATTAGTGCGGTGTACTGAAATTATTTTTCAATCGTTTGCAGTTGCATATGTATGCCATAGAGTTTATATTAGTATTTATTACGGAATTGGTATTTAGTACTTTTTGATTGGGTCGAGTTGAAAACTACTCGCGAGTATCAAGTCGAGTCCAGTGGAGTATGGTAATTTCTGGGACAGGCAATATAGCAATGCATTCTCCAACATATTCTTACTTATCCAATCCCCATGTAAATTTTCTTTACTTAATCCTTAGTCTGATCTATAAAAAATTATAATGAGGAATGTTAATGGTAATTTTGCCAAAATTGGAAAAATCGGCATTGTCCGCCAAAACCTTAAAGTTACACATTTTTATTTCTTTCAGAAATCTTAACAATTTTTCCCTATTCTTTCGGCGTTTGGATTATAAAAGTAGGGTAGGGCACAAAAGTACCGTTTAAGAAAGTATGAGCGATGCAGTGGACGGCTTGGATTATTCCGAATGCGCCGCCGGGTCGGAAGACGGTAGGCCGCCGCGGATGACGAAAGGTATTCGGAGCCCCCGTCGACGACTACTGTGGTTGACTGCTACGTATACAGCAAGCTGAAATTCCCAGGCCTTAGAAAGATATATGAACTTGAATGATAGCACTTCCAGTCAGTAAATTTTTGTAACTTGCTGGCCTCGACAGCTATGTAACCAAAACTACTTCACTCGACTTGAATTTTAGAGTACTCGCCCATCCCTAGTATTTATGATATATCGATGGCTAAGTTCTAACTACACGTATCTCAAAGATCGCAACTTTACAGGAGACCAAAAAAACTTTATTTTTAAAATTTAAAAAAGATTTATTTTTTTTTAAACTGTACATAATTGTAATTTGAATTAAAAACGAAAAATAGATAAAACTGAAAAATAAACATACTTATGCAAACAAAGAGTTGTTTTTGCTAGAATTTTACTTTGTATTAACAGTATTAGCAGTATTTACTCAGATCGGCCAAATTTTGAGATACGTGTTGTTAGAACTTGGCCATCGATGTACAATGATTATACCGGCTTAGCTCTTTTGCTTAAAATTCCTGCCATCTGACCATGAATTCCAATTCCAAGACGGGTGGCCTGATACTTTCTTATATTTCTCTCCCACATAGGCACTTTTTTGGGTATTGGTTGTTGTAGGCCTGAATCCCTATGGGTCCAGGTTCTTGTCCCGGCGGCAGCGGACAAATTTTCAGAGATTACGCGATCCCTGCTTGATTTTTGCGTGGGGGGCACTTCAAATGCCACTGTGTGTCTATCGGAAGCGACGTTATGGCATGTTCCCTATCGTGCCTTTCCTTGAGAGCAGGGTAGTGCCAGCGCCGGAGCAAATAGCCAAAGCTGACGGTCCCCTCTTCCCAACGCCATTTCGTACCATCCCAACAGCACTCAGTTCCCTTGTTCGATCTGTCGCTTGCTATAAGTTCAGCCTTATCCTTACACTTCAAGAGTTGGAGGAGTCTCTTTAAGTATTACCTTCCTAAAAAGATAGTTACATGGTTTTTGCTTACAACTATTACGAATTGAAACAAGATATGCATGTCATGATTGCAAGGTAGATTGCCTCAAAGAGTACGTGTGTTGAGGCAACCTTCATATGGTATAAACATCGCTAACATTGATGTATAGTACATAATAATTCACATATTTATAAATTGTAAACATAGAAATTATTAATGAAAATTAGACCATTTAAATTTTACTATTTCTGCTCGATACGCTTTGTTTTATTTTAATCGAAAGTATTGTTCTGAATAGTTTGAAATAAATATTCACTGCTTTACTTTAAGTTGTATAAATTGAATGTAATTTTACGGAATAAGTACTATAAATTTAACTTCTGAGAAAAGTTGAAAAATAATCATATCAATGACTTTAATTTATATTTCTTCCTTGATTCCTTCTTCTAGAATACTCGATGAAGAGGTTTTTATTCATGCCGTTGCATAAGCAATGGTAAACCTACATTCAGCAAAGTACGTACTTTTTATTTTCCGTGGAGGTATAACTTTTCCATTAGTATTTTGCCACAAACTAGCTCTGCACCAACCTGCTTATATTTATTGCGATATTTTTTTTTATTTTTCGTCCAGTTTTAATATTTTTCTTCCATATAAAAATGAGACAAATTCTCGACAACCAGACAATTGGTCTTGGACGTGAGTGCTTTGGGCGTATAAAAGTTTTTGCCCGTTGAGAGGCGTATGTCCGGTGCTAATACATTACACTGCACGGAGATATATCATCTAACTTCGAAGGCTGTTTTTTGATTACGTGCCGCTAACAGGTTAGTATGAAAGCCTTGAATGACTTGTTATCACGGCCATTTTTTGCCTGCATTAGTTCAGAAGTTCAGTAATTCCCACTTTCCGTTCTTATTTCTTTAGAAGCAATCTCAACTTCAGGTTGAAAAACAGTGTGAAGTTATGTTTATGCCTCCATTATCTTGTTTCTCTGAAATTGACGAAAGCTTTGATGTACTCCTCAATCTGTGTGATTTTCAATTATGGAAAGGCGACGAACAGGCACGTGTTCTCAGTATAAATAATAAATCTTTCTCGCAAAATCTTATTTTTCCATCTAAACTGCATTGGGAAACTTAAATCAATTTCATTCGGTAATGAATTTTAACTCTTAGCACAGGTTATTTTTTCTGCATAATTTGAATTGAAATCATTTAAATATGTTTTTTACACTAAATAAATTGTTGTTAAATTGTAGCCTTTAGTGGCTTCAAATTCGTTTGAGTGGTCAAAGAGTTCTCGGAAGGCTGTGGTAGAATTGTCGATACTTTTACAGTCTCATCGCCAAGTATCCCATCCCAGAAAATGGGGTATTGTCATGTGGTCGAATAGGAACAATTGATCTTTGTATACCTTTGCTCTCACAAAGGAACTAAATGCAATCTCTATCTGCTGAGAGGACACGTGAATGCTTGAAGTTCTCTAATTAGTAGTCAATAATTCCCTTTCCCGGATCCACTGAACGTACCTTTTTTTACGGAAATTATGAGAAATAATCTTAGTGCAATCCTCAACTTACCTTGTCTAATTCCCGATTTAAATTCGGTTTTCCTGTTCCAGTGTTTTAAAAATGCAGTATACCTTACGTTCTGTTCTGTACTCCCTCACAAAAGTCGTTTTTGAAAGCAGTTGGTTTGCAGAGCGCGACTTTTGAACAGGTTTAGGCGTGGGATTTGATTGAGCCAGCCGCGAAGGTCTATAATCCTTTATGCTTGGACAGAAGCAGTTCTCAATCGCGTGCCGGCCGAAACAAGAGGATTTGTTGCACGAATCCCCAACGAAATGGACTTAGTGGCATGCCTAACCCTTCCTCTGTGTGTGTTTTGCTGCTTGCGTGGTGGGAAAGACCTCGTTGGCCGCCTCTGATTAATTATTTCCGAGAATTGATCCCATCTCCTCTCAACAGAGAACTAAATGTATGTGAGTGTGCGCTTGTGTTCTCTAGGCAAGCTTCTTTTTATATTTATCTGCTTTGTATTTTAGACGCACGGAATAGATTCTCTGGTGTTGGGTAAGTGGGATTTATTTGAACTAAATTTTTCTGCTAATAAAATGCCTATAGATTTTCTTCGGAGTCTAAATTAATTGTGAACTGTATTATTTGGTATTAAATGAATTAAAATTATTGCAGTCTCACCTTGTGTGTTTGACGGTTTTTGATTGGATAGTATGAAATTTATGGTGTTTATTAGGTTTCCATGCACACTTGGTGTACTCAATCCTTGATTTTGCAGTCAAGTAGGTTTTATTTAGCAGTGATCATATATTATATTTTTTTAAATCGTAAACAAAAACTTTTCGTCAAAATTAGGTCACCATCCTGGAAATACTGGTAGCATTAAAGGTAATATAGACACGAAAAATTACCGGACTGTATTACTGTCAAGTAATAATCTGGTACCTGGAATGATATGTTTACGTAAAAGTGGATTTAGATAGGCATTTTAACTTCTTTAATAGTTTTTAAAATTTTCGTTCGGTCCTAATAGAGCTTGTACCTAGGTTTTTATGTTGCTCATAGAGATTGAGAGAAACTAAACTAAACACCAGGTGTGTAAGTGACGTGTTTGTAATCTGTAAGGTTCTGTTACTAATGACAGCCATGGCCAAGTGATATTTCAATAGTTTTCGTACTGACTGCATATTTCACCTACTTACTGCTGGATCAAGTTATTTTTTAAATTAGAATTGTTGTTTTTGTGATGGAAACTCTTTAAAAAGCGTGGAATTCGTATTTACCTGGATGTAATGAGAGTGATTGAAGTTTAGCACCAACGGTTAAAAAATTCGCGAAGCCAGCCTAAATTTTCTCTTAAGTATTAATATCTTTTAAGTAAGGGCCGTTTTTTAATATGAAATTAGCCGAAATTATTTTTTTCATAATTCATTTATTTTCATAATTTTCTTACTTTTCACTATTTATCTACATTGATGCCTTGTTTGTTTAGGCACTTCTCATATCTTAAAACTTAAAAGTTTTGCAATCCCTCTTCCAAGAAGTTAGCCGCCTGCCCTGACCACCAGGAGTTCACGGCCGTCTTCTCGTCTTCGTCGGCATTGCAACCCCTACCGTCAAAATGATTTTTAAATTACCGAAAAAGGTAGGAATCACTTGGAACAAGGTCGAGGCTGTACGGTGAGCGATTCAAAACTTCCCACCCAAAACACCTAGTCATATCCCGGGTCCGAGCAGCGGTGTGAGGCCTTGCGTTGTCGTGGAGGAACATTCCCTTTGTCAGCCTGCCACGTCTTTTGTTCTGAAGGGCGCGTCGGAGCTTGGCCAGTGTTGCATAGTAGGCTTCTGAGCTGATCGCCTTTCCTCTGTCATAAAGTCTATAACCAAAATACCGCGCCTGTCCCAGAATACCGTTGCCATGATTCTGCGTCGCGACAACGGTTTTGATCACAGATGGCCGACCTGAGCGATCTTCATCGTGAACATTTTCGCGGCCATCTTTGAATTCTCGTACCCGCACATTATCAAAGATACACTTTCGTTCATCACATAAGCACTGCTCCGTATACAGAAGTATGTCTTAGTTGTCGTAACTGCCACCGGAGGGCGTAGTTTCCGATATTCAATTTTTTTGTGTGTGTGCACATGCGACGAGTCGTCGACAATCTCAGAGTCAGTTGTGCGTGGAACTGATGGTGAGAATGCGTGGTGCCTCAGCCGCTCCGGCTGCTCCAGCCCCTCCCCCGCCCCCCAAGTGTGCTCAAGTTCCCGCGGAACTGCAGGCGAGGAGGTTTACTGACTGATTAGTGAAATTTCCCCCATTATTATACTGATAAGTGAAACATCCCCCATTATTATTCACTATTGTCATGATATTGTTAAATCTATGAACATATATTTTTTGAATGTTTAAAACTGCATTGTATTTCTCTAGTCCTTCTGGTTATAGTTGTATGATCACCGTTTCTTTTTCATCCCGCGACAAGCACCATACACTTTACAAAGCTGACGGTAAATCTACAGAAATTCGTAGAAATTTTCTTCGTCATAGGAAATGTTTCCTTTCCGTAGAAAAATTAAATTATGGTTTCAATAGTAGTGGGCCATGGTCGCTTCCATAGAGGCGAGGGTATCCCCTTCCCTCCTTTCCAATCCTATCCCTCCGCCAGAGGAGTCGTCGGGCTCCTATCGCGGCGGCGCCTCTATCCTTTTTCCTTCCCTTCCAAACCCCTCCCCGGGAGTGCGGGCGTATCAATTATAGTACTGGGTCCCGGCCCCGGCGCTTGTTACCCTGAAAGAACCCCCCTTGGGTTCTAATTGGTTAATGTCTGCAGCCGACATGTTTCTTGCAGTAAAAAATGTTATCACTGACCGAATCTCACACGCGGCGCGGTGGGTGATTCGATATACGTAGACATTTTGAAGATCCACCGTAAAGCGTACAGGTTAGATGCAGAACTGCAACTGACATGTGGTTGATCGCAAGGAATGCCGGCAGGGGCCGCTCACACTCGTTACGGATGGCGCGCGAACTACTGCGGTGTGCGGCAAAACATTCCTAATACAAAAAAATAGGCCTCGGAGCATCATTTGATATCATATTTTTTTATTTATTGAATCATTCAAGAACAGCCAAAACGGCCTTTACATGAATAGACAGCTTAAAATCTGCAGCTTAAACAAATGTAAACTATAAAAAGGACATTGAAAAAAGATTCAGAAGATGGCTTTTCGAAGCTGCTTCTTGAATGATCTGATGGGCATTGAAAGATCCAGGGAGGGGTGATTAGTCGCAATGGTATTGACAGAGTGTTAAAAAAGTCTGTCTGTAAGAATGTAAAAAAAAGTGGAGTCTGTAAAAAAGTGACCACTGGAAGAGAGTAAGACGGAAATTTAAGTTAGTGTAGTACCTAAGTGATTATTACGAAAGGCGCAGGTAGGAATGCGGAATGAAAAGAAAGGGAGTATTTCTGAGGATCGGGACTTGCCGTTTAAGGCATTGTAAGTGGAGAAAAGATCATGAAAATTCCTACGAGAGGGTAGTGGGACCAATGATACGGCAGACATTACTTCAGAGTGAGAAGAATTACGTAGGTGAGGAACACGGTGTCGGACTTCTGAAATGAAGAAATAAACTGGGCATTCAAGAATTTTACGATTGAAGGGACAGGAAGTGGAGTAGATTACGGAGCAGTACTCGAGGATTGGGAGAACGCAACCAGTGAAAATAGCTCTCATGGCAATAGGGTCGATAACGAACTCCCACGACTGACATGTCCTTGGATTTCATTTTGCTGAGGTGGGGAAGAAAAGTTAGTTTAGGGTCGAAAGTAACAATCAGGTCATTGATTGAGGAATCTATCGGAACAATTTCATTAAATATAGTGTATTTATTAGGAATGAGGGCACGTTTTAAAGAAAAAGGTGCGTATTTCGATTCGCTTAGATTAATTTTGAGTTCCCACTGAAGGCACCAGGCCTCGAGGGAATGAAAAGAAGACAGCAAAGACTAAGAGACATAAGTATTCCCATTCTTTTGAATATTTTGCAGTCGTCTTCAAAGAGGAGAATTCTGCATGCGTTGGAAAGTTCACAGGTCGAAATATAGTCATTGAAGAGGGGAAAGAGAAGTGGTCCGAGCTGATTATTATTTTTTTAATAGTTTTTATCCCATATAAATTTATACAAATTTTGATTCTTTCTTCAATGGCAATTTGTTCTAGATATCGGTAATAAATTCCCTTCTTCCGTCAGATAGATTTCTTATCCCCTCTCCGCATAACTTCTCATAACACTTCTCTTGAGGGTGATTTTTCATTTTTTTTTTCTTACCCGTATTTGTTTTCTTCCTGGATACCACCGGGTAATTTCATTCCCTAAGAGCCATCCTTGAATAATTCCCCTCGTCCAGAACCTTTTTTTTTCCTCTTCTCAATCCCCTTGAAAGTCTGGAATCGCCAGAAAGTTGGTTGTGAAGGAGATCTCTCTTTTTTCTCCTTTTTGCTCCTGCCTGAAATATGGAACCAAAAGTTGAGCAATTTGTAATAAATTTGTAATGGAGTGGAGGAATATGAGATTGGGTGTGTTGAAAAACGGGTTATTATGGCTAATGGATTTTCTGAGGGATCATGATGCGGACGGATTTCAGCCCTGGATACCCTGATATCCCTGGGGACTCGCGCGCTGCGTTGCCCTGCCTTTTGGTCCCCGCGCTCAGAATCAATCATCCCTTTATTCACGCAAATGACCATCGCTCAAGATTTTCTCTCCCTCTGAATATTCTCTTTAAACTTCGGAATCGTCCCTTGCTTGTTGGACTAATTCAATTTTTTCCCAAAGAATAGTAATCATTTGTGCAATCTAAAACTTCCAGATCCCAGGGACTCAGGAAATTATTGAATAAATTACCATACTCTTGGATGAGATTCCTTTTTTTCTAAATCTTTCCGAACGAGTCAATTATTAGTTACATAAGCATACTTTGAGGTTGAACTAACTTAAGTGGTATGGCATTTAATATAGGCATCGGGCTGATATACAGAAAAATTCACCAATACAATTACAAATTTATAATCTTTCGCAAACGCTAAATTTAAGGTTCACCTAATGTACGATATGATGCATGATTAAGATACATATTTACTACATGACGGCTCCATCTGAATACGTAGTAACCAGTTTCGACTTTAATGTGGTAGAAAAAATAATATTTTTGAATGATTTTTTGTTAATACGAGAAAGTAATTATTTAGATTAAAGCCCTGAATGTGTATTTTGCATGAAGTTTTTTATAACTTAGCAGTGATAGCTCAGAGTAATTTTAGGGTAAGTCATTGTTATGAAGTCATGTTTTTTAGCATTCCACCATGTCAATTTTAAGATTGACTATTGAAAATAAGTCAAAGATATTTCGAAAGAAGAAAGTCTGTGGTACATTATAGTTTTAATACATTTTTTATATCTAATATTATGAGTATAAGAAAATGGTAGGTTATGAACTGGGATAACTCAGATATGCTCAGGTAATAAATGTATTACCAAACTTTCTATGCTCACCAAACTCTGCAAAGAACTCCAAATTATATTCAGAGAAGCTCTACTAAAGATCGGAGCATGAAAAAGTGGTGAGAGCTAAGAATATGCTATGATTCGTGGTGGAATGATACAATTTTGGGGCATAGAGATCGGAAAACTCGATTTACTTCCTAGTGTCGGGAGATTTTGGGGTTTTCCATAAGCTTAAAATCGGCAGTAATGAAATAAAACGAACGCGCATGATTTAATACTGTTGATAATCCGAAATAAATGTATTTCTCAAATCGTTTTAGGTGAGTAGAGTTGGTAAATTAGCTAAATATATTTTTTATACGTTCCAGCATCGCAGATGTTTGACTGTGGAATTAATTGGAATGAAAATATTCATGGGGAGGATTTTTTTCTATTTTGATGGTAGATTTGCCGGCCTCGGTGGCGGCGGGGTAAAGTCCTCGCCTGCCAAACCAAAGGTCGCGGGTTCGAGTCCCGTCTGGGTAGGTTGCCCCTATCCAGGGCATGGTTGTGTGTGATAGTTGTTGTCTCATGTTATACCCTCCGATGTAAAAGGCCTAGTGAGCTGTTTTCGGGGCGATGGAAATAAATAAATAAAAAATAAATAAATAAATATTTCACCTAAAAGAATTTTTACTTTTTAATAACTGCAACCACTAGCATGATGCAAAATATTCGGTACCTGCTTCTTTAACATATAGCTGAGCAAATATGGTGGATACGGTTGTTAGAGAAGGCTCAGGTAAAAAGATGGGGCACCGTGTGCCTAAGGACGATATCTTGAGTGTCCTTCAGAGCTTAGAGATAGGAAGGCCATATAGTCAAGGTTGGGCTTCGTAGTAAAATGCTGCTCAACCGTAGCTTGTTATCAGGGGACCTATATTTCGCACTTGGATTCCTGAGGTTGCAGCTTGCTTCTATGCATACCTATCGCCTCTACTCGCCTTACCGCGATAATTTTCAATCAAAAAACTACTCTTGTGTTCTAGCATAGGTCCCTAGCACAATATTATTTAAATTCCATTTTATCACAAATAATGCGCTCGGGGCAAGGACTTTCTGCCATGATGCCAAATGTTTCCGTAAGGTAACCAACTTGAATCGCTGCCGCGGAATACGTTTCCATGGGGAGATAGCTAATGTCAGAAGTTGAAGCTTTTATGTCAGAATATCTTGAAAATTATTTTCTATCTCATATTTTTGATTTGTTACTTCTAAGCAAACATTCTATGGGACTTAGAATGTCTGTAGGTGAAAAGACACCTCACTTCAGCACTTATATCATGTCCGTCTCTAGACAAAAAATTTTACAACGGAATACATTGGGAAAAAATTCTAGCTAATTTGATGAAGCAATAAAATTTAGATCTAGTAGATAGTCACTTTATTTGTTTGCGGCCTTTTTATTTTGTTTTCATATACTATAGTACTACTGCAGTACTATAGTAGTAACCAGTACTACTGCTAAAATTGCCGAATCTTGTTTACCGGTTCATGGTCGTGTTATTCTTTTGTTGAACGGTATCAACGGTTTAGCAACTGAGTCAACGTTCGTTTTTCATTAAGGATTTAGTTTCTACTTCAATACTACGTTCTGAAAAGCTATTTGTTTACTAAATTATACTGCTTACTAAACTTACTAAACTATAATGCTTCTGTTTGTTTCATAAAACACCTTTTACCATGGGTTAACATGAAATTCTTCTTTTATTCTCTCTTACTAAGTAATACTTTCATTTATAGTAACTTCTTTGTGGCCAGAAATTAATAATTCTAGAGATTTATGTAAGAGCGATGACTGCGTCTTTTTGTAGCTATTTGATGCTTACAATGCACTTTTGGGAATGTGTCTCAATTGTAACAGGAATATTACAGTCAGATTAATTAATATACAATAATAGCGTAGTAAAAATAATTGCTGTGCAGTTGAAACTTGGGTGGGAAATGATCTTTTATCGTAAGAATATATACTAAAACAATTATTCATCATGTATTCTACATCAAGATGTATGCTTATTTTGTCTGATTCTCTGTATACTATAGTGTTCCATAAGCCTAGGTTTGACGTTGAAGGTGAATATGTTAATGAAATTGGCCATCTATAATAATTCGGAATTATGCTATGATGTGGAGACGTTGGTGGTGTTGGCGAGTTCATTATGTCGTAGCCATATTTTTTACCTAAATAGCCTTTCTGGTATATCCGATTTTATCTTTAAAAGAGGAAACCTAAGAGACTGCTTACATTTAATTTATAATTCAATCATTACCAAGGGTCACCGTTAGATATTTTTACTCTCGTAGGGAAACCTTGGCTAACATACTATTTAATTCATAAAACACCTTTTACCATGAGTTACCATGAGATCTTTTTCCGCTCGCAATACTCGTCATGAACACGGATACCTTCCGAATACTCGTCACGCCAAAGTCACGAACGCACTTATCATCCGTGATGGCTCGGCGCTGTAATAATGACACGTGACTCGGCATCACTTCTTGGGACGCCACCTGGCGAGATGGGGAAGGAGTTAGATTAAATTACGACGGCGCCTCCGACGCTGCCGACGCCTCCCGAGTCCCTTGAATGACCCGCGACGTCTGCCGTCCGAAAATAACCTCCGACGCCCTGCAGGAACTGGGTGCAAGTTCCTTCTCACGCCTTGCCTTATATATATTGCGGCTCGGAGCTTTTTTTGCTCGCCGTCCCGCAGAATCTAGGTGTAGAAAAAATGGTTTCGGACAAGCAGGTTCGCCGCTGCCAAGAGGAGAATGCCTTCTTGGTCCTGTGTTGCGTTTTTCGCGAGCGGAAGAGAACAATGCTTTTGAGACGTCGCGTCGGGGGCGTAGCCGTCGAAACGAATCTTATGTCTGGGAATTCGTTGTAAATTTAGTGTTTTCATCTCTAGCATCGTCATGAGTATTATTCCAGTACTGTCAGTCGGTATTACTTTGCCTTCCAGCGTTGAATTTCATACCATAAAGCAATTTGAGGTCTCAAAAGAAGGAAGAGTGTCGCCGATATTAATACCATAGTCAAATTAAGTCAACATACACGATGTATACTGAATAATATGGAGGGACATTATGGACTCAGGGGGAAAATGTACTTTTATATTTAGTGCTATCGGAAGGGATTGCTCTGTTGTCCAGAGTTGAATCTAATGTCTGGGAATTCGTGGTAATTTTTTTACATATTTAGCTTTGTTTCGTGTGTGTGATTCCAGTACTATCAGTCGTTATTACTCCGTTTTCCATCTTTGAGTTTAATACGATCAAGCAATTTGATATCTCCCCAGTTTTTTGGGGTTTTCAAATTGTTGCTGATTTTAATACTGTAGTCAGTTAAAGTCAGCATAAACGCATTATACTAAATAAAATGGAGAGATATGATTGACTACGCGTAAAACTATCTTTATAGGTTGTTATTAGTTGGATATACTCTACCTTCAAGTATTGAATAAAATACGATCGAGAAACTTGTTATCTCCTCAGTTTATTTTGGGTTTAAAATGTGTGTGATGACTAACCAATGTAATGTGTGTAGCCAATGTTAATAAAAGTCAGTATGCGCCGAAAATTACTGAATAATATTGGGAGATATTATCTACTCCGCGGAAAACTGTACTTTTATTTTCTATTGCTATTAGTGTTATCATTCGGGATTTCTCTGTAGTCCAGAGTTGAATCTTATGCCTGAGAATTGATGTAAATTCATTTTTTCATCTCTAGCTTTTTCCAGTGCAATCAAACGGTATTACCCTATTTTCCAGCGTTGAATTCAGTACCATCAAGAAATTTGGTATTTCAATACAGGAAAAAGCGTCGCCGATGTTGTTGATACTATAGTTAGCTAAAGTGATTAATAAAATAGAGGTATATTTGTTTACATGCTATTGGTACTATAAATACGAATGCAATAGGTAAACTTCGTTCTCATGTTTGGATGAAATTCTTTTGCAGAGGAAAGTAGAGAAGTGTAACAAAAGCAATAATATACCGGATTCATGCATTTTTGTCTGTGTTAGGCTTGACGTTAAAATTTACTTATGTGGAGAAAGACGAATTATTTTCAAAAGAGTGTGAATCGTGTCTCATTTTATCAATTCTTCTAAAATATTATGTGTTATGCCACTGCAGGGAATCTCATTTAGGACTTCCCACATCAAAAAAATGCCATTGGATGATGACACTTCTGCATGGGGTAAAATAATGTTACTTTTTTGTGTGTTGACAATAGAATGGATCAATTGTAATTACTCTAATGGAGTCTGAATACCTTTATTATCCTATCAGGGTTCAGTGTAAGAGAACACGATCATTGGAATACCTCAACTTCGGGAATATTGTTCCATATTTCAAAGAATCAATGGATATCATAAGTGTTTGCTTGACTCATACTCTGCCTCTTTTATTTATTGCCATGATGAGGGGAAAAAACTCGATGTATTGGATCAGATCGTAGTATTACCCCTATGATAATATGCCCCTAGTATTATCCCTTGCATTAGCATAAATCAATGAGCTTAATGGAGAGCATATTTGTAGGACATGGTAATCAACAATAACCGGATGCAACGGCTATGCTAGCGAAAAAAAATGCTAATTCACCCGGATATCTTGGAGGCATCCTAATTAAATCAACTTTGGAACAAATAAGTACTTCAAAGTGAAGTATTTACCATGTTTTCACCTGTAGAATGGTAGTTAAAAAGTTAATTGATTAGTTTTCAAGGTTGTATGAGACTCAATGGTCATAGTGTCTCATTTCCTGTTTTCCCATTCTTCAAAGGGCATTAGGAAGTAACATCTTCAACCAAGATTTTCGGTATTTTCTGTGGAGAATAAATCGTTATTTTGTATCTTGAATGCTTATATATTCAGGTAATAAATTTTCGTAAACCTGGTGAGGTAATATCTCTATATGGTTTTTATTTTGATAAAATAAATGTTAAAATTGACTATCATTTAATCTAAAATAGAAAATGGGTATTTATTTGGCATCAAAAGATAAAAGTATGTGCCTTAATCTATTTTCTGACCGACTGTTTAGCATTACTTTTCTGTCAATTAGTGTTATTTATGCTCATTTAATGTGAGTCAATTTTCCCGCCTTGTTAAAAATGTATCTTTGTCTAGAAAGTTTGCTGTGTGGCGTTTTTGTTCCTAACATGATTCTTAGATAGGGCGAACAATGAATGGAATTCAATAAAAATCTAAATTAATAAGGAGTTTTCTAACACAGGGCCTGGAGTTCAGGTGAGGCATATGCTATTCCAAACCGTATGAGTGCATTCGACACCACTTCATGAAGTGTCCGTATTGCGTATCAGTATCATACTGCCGGAAGTACGGCAGTGGTAATAAGACAACCCTAGGTATTGGTCCACATCTACGGATGGGTACGGGGAACTGACTTCATCTCTCCGACTGGATTCTGTGAGAATGTACTCTTTTCGGCTTTTGGGACCTCTGGAAAATTGCTTTCCAGCTTTTTGGTCCATTCTCAGGGTGGTCATTTGGTGTCTGTCACCTATGAGGTGTATTGGATATGAAATAGCGGAAAGAGAATGTTCCTTCCCCTAACGTACTCTTCATGATTAATATTTCTACGCAGTACCTCGTTTTATTGTTTAAATTACTGGAAATGAATGTTATGAAATGAGAAGTTCGAGAATGTGTTGACTTATTCTAAAAAACGCCATTATTTTCAAAAGGATGACCGAGGGATATTTTTTTATGCACCAAATTACATGAAAACTTTTTTATCATGCGTGTCTCACTAATAAAGCTAAGCTAAAATTGGAAGCTTGGCACAATTATAGTTAAGACATTACTTCTTCTGTGATTTAGAAACCGTTGGAGCATAATTATTATTTTTTACTACGCAAAATAGCGTTGTGAACTCCGACACGCAAAATGATAAAATGGTAACGGCAACGGCAAAGATGAGTAGATTAAATGGCGTTTATACTTACTGCTCAATACTAGAGCGTAGCTGTTATTGTGCCATTAGCATTTCTTGATATTAATTTAATCATGCGTATTAGTTAATACAGCTTTCATGAGCCATGTATTTGCTCAATTAAATTATTTCTCACGACGGTAAGTGACTCTGGCAAATTTATCTGGGAGTTAAAATTAATTCTTAGCTATCGGAAAAATTATATATAATTAAAAAAATGCTGTAAAACCTAAAATAGCTTCCTAGCAATTGTAATAATTATTACTTTTAACTTTTTCCCTTTTACTTGTTAGTACATTTAACTTCTATAGAAACCCAAGAATGCCAGCAGTCATAAATTATTTATTGCTTGCCTTCGGAATCAAATCTTACTTATCCAAGCCGTTCAAGTTTTATGGAGCTTAAATTTTCCCGTGAAGTATTAATGAGGAGGTTCCAGTTCACCCCGTTTACCAAATGCTAAGATGAGTATTGAGATAACCACGTGCAAAGTGAGGCGGAATTAAATTAAGAATATACTTCCTTATATAAATTATGATGATAGTTTTGTTATAGTATTGTAATTGAATATATTTTATTAATAAATAATTTCGCTTCGTCGGGATTTGAATCCAAATATCCAGATACTTGGTCAAGTAACCTACTAGTTACACCTCCTAGCCATCTGCCTCCAGTTTTTAATCTAGGCTAAGTTTTGAGAACTAATTTTTGGCATCTTCAACCCAAATACCAGCACTAAAGAGACCAAAGTCGTGTTTAATAAGCTACCGTCAAAGGGAAAAACCCCTTTTTTGCTATTTCCTAAGTATTGCGTGCAATGAATCTCCTTGGTCACTGCCATCTCTGTAGTACAAAATTAAGGTTATGTAAGTGCATACGTGAGAAAGACAATTTGGTGGGGTGACTGGTTGCCGGTATATAAGACCCAAATATAAGATAAATAATTATATCACCGCCAATTTCGTCCTCGTTGTGAAAGTAAAATGTCTATTTTGGGCCACGGTATAACATTCTTTAAACAAAGATAGATTGATTGCTTGTTTCTATAGAACAATTTATTCCTAGTTTCAAATATCACCAGCTGTATGCCGAGAGAACTAAATTCCTAGCAACATATTGCGCTCTGAATATTTTTTGTCCAGCAACTAAAAGTGAATCTACATACTAACGCACAGAATACCATTATGGCGGGTGTGCCGCGGCTGACTTTTGGACTCAATTCATCAATTTAACAAATAATTATTAAATTGAAGTGAAAAGATCTACGCATTGGATATGATTCCCATCGCTTGTTAAGTAACTGACTGGTGGTGGGTGATTAAAGAAAGAAAATACCAACAGTATAGCCCAGGCATCTACATGCAGCGGAAAATTTTAGTATACAAGAAAGGTTATCAGAACTAGCATTTGGAGTAGGTTTCTCTAAGAAAGTGATGCATGGCTAGTGACAGCAGCGGAAAATATAAGGGTAGAGGTCTTTGAAATTTGGTGAAACAGAAGAATAATGAGGATCAAATGGATCGACCGAGGCAGTAATGAGAAAGTCCTAAGAAGAGTAGGAGACAGTATCGTAGCCAGGGGGAGGCCTGGGGGGTCCGGACCCCCAGACATATAAAAATAAAATTACTTTGCTTCATAAAAGAAAAAATATTGCAAAATTATGAAATTACGAAATATTTCTTTGACAAATGAATTTTTTTATGAAAAGTGTTAAAGTTAGTTTAAAACCATCTACTTACAATTATTACCGGGTTTTCAAAAATTTTCCCCCTGATTTTGGAACCCCCTAACGAAATTCCTGGCTAACCTACTGGGAGAGACGAGAAGCCTCATGATAACCTTTATAAGAAGACGAAACAACCTTATAGGCCATATTTTGAGACATGATGGCAACGATGGAGTCAATCGTTGAAGGACGAGCAGATGGTACGAACGGAAAAGGAAGACCTCGAATGAAATATGAGCTGGTAAAAAAGGATGAGAAAGAGAAGAAATACGTAGTTGTGAAAAGATTAGTTTATAGGAGAATAGAGTGGAAAGCTGTATCAAAACAAATTTCAGATTGTTGGCGAGTGATGGTGATGATGATGGATATAATTGACTAATATCTGTCAATATTTCATTATGAATTGTTTATTTTTGCGAAGTGCATCATATTTTTCTTCTCTTTATAGGCCTTCTAACTTGTTCTCTGTCTTGAAAACGTTCCGTTCCCCTGCTTTCTTGAGGTGGAGTCTCATCCGGATAGGCCAACGCTTTGAGATACGATAACCCCTGTCTCCTGGACCTTGTGGTACCCTCAACATTGCCTCTGGGTGATCGCCTATTTTTCACCCTTTCACGCTGCAATAATCTCCGCTCCAGGGCTTCGCAGGTGATTCATGAGCCACCGCGGAAGATGAGACCACGATTCGACGCCACTCCCTCTAATCCCACTCCCGTCCTCTGTCCTCGAATCAGGGCTTTCAGCCCCCTTAATACAAATGCACCGTGACTTTTTCTTCCGTACCAGATATTACCGTTCAGTCGTAGGAAAAATGTCTTTCGCAATCGCAAGCAAAATTATATTTCTCAAAGTTATATTACTTTTGAACCCGACTCCTTCACTGTTTTTCTTTAAACTGTGCATAGTGATATATTTTGGAATCTAAATGACCCAAATATTCAGTTTTTTTATCCATATCCTAGTTCTCGCTATCGGCGAGTAATCGTAGTCACCGTAAATAATGAAGTTAACTTATGTTCTAGTTTACTTGCTGAGTAAGGGAAATGTAACACAGCAACAAAAAACAAATCACTTTGAAATATTTCAGGGAATGCATGTGAATTTTTCTACCGTTCAAAATGTTTTTTTTATTCTGTTTATCACATGCGTGTAGTTCTATTTTTGTAATATCGCTCTTCAATTTCACGATGGTGCGTTAAATCCCTGTGAAAGAGCATTACATACACGTAATGTTGGTTATCTGAAGTATTTCAATCATTCATCCACCTCTTAAGAAATATATTTACTACCTAACACATATTTTCGATTTAACTTATCTTTGCCTTCTATCCTCCGGATCTTCTATTGCTATTTCGAGCCTTAGTGAAAGACGCCATTCATAAATAGAATCAAATCAAATCGGGGTTATGCTCCTAAATAGAAATCCATCGTGAATTTTCGTTTTTTTAAACTAAGCGTTTTTTTAAACGTCATAAGCGGAATATCTCGAATCAGGTCGTTAACTCAGATCACAAATGTAACTCCTCAAACGAATTTGGAAGCAGGATGGAAAGGATTAAAAACTATCAGCATGAAATCTATTCTCTTTGCTTTTAGATTAAAGTAGCAGAAATTTTCCACCCATTTTCATGTGTTGTGACCTTATTAAACTTAATGAAGTAATTTTGCTGTAATTCTTTAACTAAAGCTTTCGCGGGTGCCCGTCATGTTGAATAAAAACTTTTGGGCTATGTCGCCGCGTCATTTTATTTTTGAGTGGCCCCAAAAAATTGACGCGGCGACGTACCCCAAATGTATTTATTCAACAAAATTGTGCGATTTTTACACGATATAAAATTGAATGCCGAACCGGGTTTCAATTCAACAACATCATCAACCTGTCGCTGGTATTTCCTCATTTTCTAGCTACTGCTTTTACGTGGTTAAATGATCCAGTGGTTTATAGGATATTAATCTGTTGATCATTTGTTATAATGGTTATAAAATATTATTTTTCCTATTCAAAAATTCCCCATTTTTATGTCTATATACCTTTTATTACCTGATGCCTGGGCGAGGATCAACCAGCTGTGATAACGAGCTTGAGCCTCTTATTGAGTGTCAAAATCATATATTCGTTTATTTTTATCGCTTTTGTATAGAAAGGTAATTTCGTTTTATCACGAGCAGTCATTTTCTCAAAATCTTTTCATAAATTTGTCTTGTTTGCATTGTAATCTTAATAGTCGCTGGGTTGTAACTCCACGGGATAACATTTTATAAATTGCATGAATCCTTCTAGATATGAATGCTGTCGTCTTGTATAGCCCCAGAATACCGAGATCTGAATGTTCACTCGACTCAATTCATCGACGCCTTGCTTTGTCTCAATAAACTCATCAATTGATTAACGAAAAGCCATTGATAGCATGTATAGCATGCGTAAAATTGACGTTTTGCGAAAGCTTTATAAGAGGTTTATGGTGAGCCTTTCCTGTACTGAAAGCTGGAAATTTTCAATTTTCATGCCTCGGGCACGATGATGCCATGGATACTAATAGCTCTCTTTGCCAAATGCAAACCCAGGCGATTAGCGATCAAAATGCCCGGAGCAAATTAGGCGCAAGAAACAGTTCGACTGTACTTCACTGAGTTATTCTCTCGAAGGGAATACTAGCTTAATTAGATTCCTTTATATGCTTCCTGGTTATTGCTCTGTACTGTAGTTATAGTGGTTGTAATTCATCGAGCTCCATTAACTTAATGACCCAAAACAAACGAGATCTCGTTATTAAAGAGAGGAGAAGGAGGTGAATCAGAATGGCAAATCATTCCATTTCCGCCTGAGAGGAATTGCCTTTACTTGCCTCTAAATCATAAAGGATTGACTTCTATCTCCTCCGAACAGAGATCAGACGGTTTTCCAAAAAATGAAATTTTCTTAAAATTTAATGGATTTTGATGTGTGAAATGCAGCAATTACTCAATCGGAGTACCTTCAATTTTATATTTTACCAGGTAGTCCTGGGGTTTTCAAATGATGATAATAACGATCTAGTCCTGAATGTTAAACTGAATAATGTACCTAGAAGATCGGCATGGGTCATTTTGACCCATTAAGTTATCTAGTTAGTTTTGTACTCATTTCTGTTAAGATGCCCAAACCTTTAGCATATTTTCTTACTGTGTTTTAGCCCGTTGAGGAGAGATAACCCCTTCTGGTGCAAATAATATTTTCAATAGATGCAAAAATGAGATAATTATTGTGTTTTTGTCAACCGCAATTCAGGAAAACCCCACACATCAAAATAGTAAATTGGAATGGAATAAAAAGGCTTCAATCATTCAAATATCTGTATTCTGACTTGTGATTCGTGTGATTTCATTCGTAAATAAATCACTCGGCCGAAGGTAAAATAGAGACAACCAGATGGCAATGGGAAAATATGGTAGACTTGGATCAAAATCACCCAATACCCATACTTCTGAGTATGACATCTCTTTAAAAACTTCGTGTGAGTAATTAAGACATTTTCTTTTTATATTTTAATAGTATGAGTAAGTATGCAAAAAGTCACGGAATTCCAGAGGAATAGAATAGAAAATGAGTAGTTTAATTTGATTTTGAGCATGGGTCATAATGATGGAATGGTTTGGAGCAGGGATTCCCAAACTGGGGGGCGCGCCCCCGCGGGGGGGGGGGGGCGTGGAGAAATTCCAGGGGGGGCGTGACACCCAAATGAAATAAATAAAAAAATTTCAAAAATAATTTCCTCAGATCTTTGAGATAAAGTCTTTCTAAGTTTTCATAATTGTTTTTGTAAAGTTTCAATAAAGTTGTAAACTTTATCAAAGAAGGTTACAGGTAATAATATTCGTTTTTCATGTAATACTTGTTTTAATTTTCATCATACGTACAATTATTGAATCTTTCCATTCTGCGTTACCGCATTCAACAGTGAACCAAAAAATCTACCTACTCACCGTATCAAGTAGGCACATACTTGTACGAGTACAAGTACTTGTACAAGTAGGAGTTGGTATGTACGGCACCGTGGAAATAGGGTATTGCAAAATGGAAAGCTGATATGTGTAGCAGAGGGGGGGGGTACAAAAAAGTTTGGGAACCCCTGGTTTAGAGGATGTGACCGACAGCTGAGGTCATTTTCGCTCTTAGGGAAGGGTAGGTAAGGAAGGGTGGAGAGAAACCCGGCGTCGGCATTAGCCTGCTCTTAAAAAAAGGCGCCAAGGGGATCACGGCTTAGCGTCCCATCCGACGGACGAAGTGCTGCGCTTAATATGTCCTCCATATAACCTTCAAGGAGGGACCAGGCACGCTCTAAATATCGGAATTTGAACCCGAGCCCCCGGGGTGAGAAGCAACACTCTAGCCACGACACCAACTCGATCCCTAGTTCATAGGTATGGGTCGTAATGACCCGTCCTACATAGCACAAAATATCTTCTAGATGTCTACAAAATATATAGAGCGTCTTGAGCTAATGCCTAGAAAATATCTTGTAATATCTTCAAGACATTTCCTAGATATTTTGTAGATATCTGAATGTCCATTTTTCTGATATCTACAAGATATCTTTGACAAGATATTTTCTAGAAAATATCTTGTAATATCTTTTAGACATTTCCTAGATATTTTGTAGATATCTGAATGTCCATTTTTCTGACATCTACAAGATATCTTTGACAAGATATTTTCTAGAAAATATCTTGTAATATCTTCTAGACATCTCCCAGATATTTTGTAGATATCTGAATGTCCACTTTTCTGATACCTACAAGTTATCTTTGAGAAGATATTTTCTAGACATTGAATATTCAAATTGGATTCATTAGGAAAATTCAGGAAAAATGACTACAATATAATAATTTTCGGTATAACAAGAGTTTATTTTCAACTAAAAGCCTACTGGTGGAGCAGGAAGTGATGGTAGGGTACCTTCTGGGAATTCTTCTTGAATATTGAAACCTCTCTGGCATTCCATTCTTTCTAATGGGGGCTTCCTCCTCCGATTCCAAAGTTGAAGTTAGGTACCAAAGCAGCTTACAATTTCCTTTTAGATTTCTCAATGGAGTCTGCTACATTATCAATGAATGTTGATTCAGTGTCTTGCTATAAAACATAGGTCATGAAGAATTTTTAATGCAACTTTTTGCCAATGTATTTAAACACCTTCATCACCTTCTTCTATGAATGAATGATATTTATATGAATGAGTACATAACTGTGATACATAAAAGGTTATGGCAATATTTGTTACGACAGTAAAAAAAATAGTTTTAAATTAATTATAAAAAGCAGAGACTGGAATTTTGACATACCTTTTATTACATTGAATTGGATTTGTTTATTGATAGTTACTTAGCTGAGACAGTTCATAGTCACCTATCAATTTTGATTTCACTGGACATAAACAAAAAGTGACTCTACTCAAAAAGACATTTGCTAGACATCTAGAAGATATTTAAGATATCCAAGACATTGAAGATATTTTCTAGATATCTAGAAGATATTTTGTGTTATGTGGGGTCCCGTCCTTGTAATGTTGATTTGTGATTTAGAAAAACATATTTCCTAATCAATGCCCGAATTACTATTTTGAGATTATTTATAGCAGATGCTAATACATTTTCGAAACATTTCGTCAAAATTGCCCATGATAAAAATAATATTAATACCTTCAAGGCATAAGCGTGACTCTAGTCTCGGCAGATCCATGTCTTATGGCCCAATTTATAATTAGCGGATTGCGCCAGAAGCTACGCTCGGAGTTATGTTCCAGTGAGAGAAAAATACTTTTCGAGATAATGTATCCTCTACGTGTAAAATATCTAGTAATCCTCTTCCTCACTCGAAACTATTTGGGAGAAAATAACGAAAAACTCAAATGAGCGTAGGTAGTTCCCTTGAAAACGTGCCAAAAATATAATACTGCACCACGTATACCGGCAATTACTCCGAACGAAGTTCCATTCCGTTTCCCTGGAGATATTATCTCCTGGGAGTCCACACGCCTCCGTTATCAAAAGTGCAATCTCGCATGAGCCTCTGCTGTATAAAGTTAGTTCGGTCGCTGCAGCAACCGTGACGTCACTCCCGAGCTTCGCTTGTTGCACCTTTTCGCCGGCTGGGGGAGGCGTTCGTGGTGTCTGCCCGTAATAAGTTCCGTGCCACCCCTGGACTGTGGGCCCTGGCAGGAGGGATTGATCCCAAACCATGTCGTTTTTTTTAACCAAATAATTAGGGCTCTCCCGATTCATTACCTGTCCTCCTCTTTGGCTTAATTAATGTATCATGCTAGAATTTGTACGATAAGATGGCAATTTCATTATATTATATGTTATGGATTTCATAACACCTTGATACACCTGTGTCCTTAACTTCACGGGTTTTTAAATGCAATTATTAACTATTTAATATTGATTGCCGTTATATTAACGAGAAGAGAGCTCCTAGTATGAAACCATCATGCATTAGGAAATGCATATTTCAAAAAATAATACGTATGAACGCTTAGCGTCACTAACAGATTATTAATAGTCTCTTCTTCGGGAATGAAGTTATCTGAGCCTAAACGGGGCCATACCTGAAATGAGTCTTTTATGCAATCAGTTTTATTGTAGTTAGTAATCGGTACTTTGATGTTAATGCTTATTTTTTCATATACAACTCGAATCTCATATGAGTGTGGTCTTAATACTTATTTCAGCATCCTGTAAATTACTTAATTCTATTTTCACTGTTCTGTAATGATTTGGAAACATTCCACTTCATCTAGGCTACGCTCCTCAGAATAAAGGTGCATTACAGCTACTTTACGTCTTAGTGCATGCGTGTGTACACAATTTTATATTTTCAAGGGCATGTTTGCGCAAATATGGTGAAAATACATGCATAATATATTTTTTGGATTGGAAAAATTTTACCTACACAATTTCACCACAGCTGATCAAAAATAATGGTTATCAAATATATAGAAGAGCTCATGTTTTAGAATAAAGAAAATCGGTAATATTTTAACCGAACTAACCAACTTTTGAATTTTTATAACCAAGGATAAGCATAGATATTCGTCTGTTACCCTAGACCTATGAAAAGCACCAACATCTTGACAGCTTTAAATGACATTCTGGATTTTGTATTTCTGATAACACCGTAATTAATCAATCATTATATGGTTGATAATTGCAATAAATATTTATGATTTTCTTTTATATGACCTTTCAGAATTCTATAAATTACCTATAACTGCGATAATTCAATAATTTATTAGTTATATACCTCTAATTTTACGTTTGTCATGTGAGAAACCTATGGTACTTAAGGTTCCATAGCTTCCTTCCCAACGCTGGGTGATATTCTTTTATGTTCTGAATTTTAACACATTTTTGCTTGCGAAGATGTATTGTGATCAGCGTGTTGAGTTGTAAAGCGTTCAAACTAAGTATCAAATACCATATATATTTCAGAAATGTTCTTCAATGTAAAAATAAATGGGAAAATGCAAAGAAAACTAAATATTGAGTTTCAAAAGATTTTTACATATTAATGTGGTGAATATTGTGGTGAGTAGAACAATGCCTTTCATCTTTCTCGAGACTTTGCCAATACTTAATGATTTAAAATATCTCGCCAAAGGTATCGAATAGAAGTGGATTGACGGTGCATAGATTGCAATGAAATATTTGTACCAGTTTGAGGATACACTTAATTAATGTTTATACATAAGGCACGGCGCGATACCTTTCAAATCGACTGACATCGCAATACCTCTTGCTACAATTAATATGCCCAGATAATTTGACCTCCATTGGGAGCTCTACTCGAAATTTTGGGTGAATAAGACTCTAAATGATGTCAAGGCCGTAAAACGGTTATGCCGAGAATGCATCATGATTTGCTGTGTAACTTATATAAATAGTTTTGGAAAGGAAATACCCGCTTTGGAAAAGTAATCTTTCCTATTTTTTTTATTTTAATGCGTATATGCAGTAATTTAATTCGACAGTACTTTGTTTTCGATATATCAGGTAAATTCATGGCATACATTCCAAAGTACCCTTTTTTGTACTTTCGCAATAAATGATAAAAGAGAGATAATAGTATCATTTTCACTTATACACCTACCTAATACGCTTATTTTATAATCCTTTGATAAATAACTTGGAACTTATGATGATACGATCTGACTTGGATACATTATAATGATACGAACTGCATTGAATGGGGTCGAAAATGTAATTCTTTTTGTGGAAAAATCCCTCACTTTTGGCCAGTTATTACATCATGCCTCTATTCATTAAAGCACTGTGTTGTTGAATAAATTAACTCTGAAATTCATCGAAGCGTTTTATTCAGTACCTGCATCTTTCTACATATGGAACTCGTCAATTCAATGCTGACGATTTGATTCATTTTCTTCACAGTGAAATTATGGAAAGTAGGAGAGTAAAAAACATAAATTCACAGGACATAGTATTCTTTCGCTCATCATCGAATTTTACCAAAAGTGTGGTCACAAGGTGATTCAAGAGTTTGATTCAAGCCGAATCCATCCAACTTTTTAAAATTTTGTTAATATTTTTGGTCCATTTTTCCTCGCTCATCAGTATCAAGTGCACTTAGTGAAGATATCTCTTTCCACCGGACATAATATTGCGACCCCAATTTCGGTTATCAGTATTTTCCGTTCTCATTTCTCTCAAAGTACTCTTGCGCACGTCAATTCATTAAAGCGTATAGTGGCTGAAAAAATAAGTCAAGGATTAAACGGAATTATTTATTGCATGTTTTTTTTAGAAAAATTAAGTTGTTAACTCGTTGCAGAAATACGTTACATTTTTTTCACTATGAAATTATGGAGAGAAAAATTGTAAAAAATAAAATTCTTAGGCCACAATAAGTTTACGCTTGTAGTCAATTTTTTCCAAAGTTGTAACAAGATATCTCAGTTGTATCACACCTGAGTTCATTGAAACATGAGTTATTGAATTATCTAACTCTGAAATTCATCCTATGGTATATTTTTTTATTTCTTGCACGTTTCTACTGATTGAACTCGTCCATTAGTTGCCGAAATTTTTGCATTTTCTTTATTGTGAAATTAAGGAATGAGAGCCTTTAATAATATTAAATAATAATAATAATAATATATTATATAATATATTATTATTATTATTAAATAATAATAATAATAATATTCATATTTTTTTAATAAATATAATTCAGAGACAATAACCATTCACACTCGTCATAAAATGTTTCTACAAAGTAGTCATAAGATATATCAGGATTTGGTATATGTTTCAAACCGATCGCATCCAATTTATAATTCCGTTAATCATTTTGGTCAATTTTCCCTCGCTCATCAGCGCCGTGGGCAATTGGTATAGATATCCCTGTCCACCCTGTTGTAATATCACGTCGCCAATTGGGGCTCTCAATAGTTTGCATCGTTGAACCGCAGCAAAGTACCCTTGTTCTTCATATTGATATGAAATGGTGTAAAGCAGATGCCTTTTTTATTTTCTCTTGTACACCTACCTGCTGCACTCAATTTTATTTCCTTTGACAAACGACTTGGAACTGATAATGATACCATCTGACGAGGAAAAATTTTAATGACAGGAAACAAATTGAAACGGGTGTGAAATATTACTATTTTTATGAAAATTTGTCAATCTCTTATGTTAAAATGTTACATCACATCTCAATTCATTAACGAATTGAGTTATTGAATTACTTAGCTCAGAAATTCATCCTAGTGTGCTTATTTATTACCAGCATCTATCTACAAATAAAACTCGTCAATTCGTTGCCGAAATTTACTTCATTGTAAAACTAAGGAATGAGACTAAATAATAAAATTCAGAGACTTATAATAATTTACAATCGTCATCGAATGTTTTTACAAAGTGTTCGAAAGATATTTCAAGAGTTGGGATTTGTTTAAAACCGATTGCATCCAATTTATAATTCTGTTAATCATTATGGTCCATTTTTCCTCGGCAATCAGCATCATGGGAAATTGGTGTAGATATCCCTGTCCACCGGTCGTAATATCACGTCGCCAATTGCGACCCTTAGTAATTTGCATCCTCTAACCGATATGTGACCGTTTCCTGAAATTCCTCGCGCATTCCCCATTTTTTTTTCCTCTCGTGGATACATACCGCTTCAGTGCGTTTGTTTGATTCCGTTGCTTTCAATTACGGGGCCCCAGATTGCAAATTATGTCGCCACAGTTAGCCGGTAGTGACAGATGAAATGAAATCTAGGGGTCAGTTAGGCGAGACTCGTCAGTCATTCGTGGACAGAAACGGAGCCTTACCGCAGCTTTGGTTTTGGGCAGAAATTGAAAAATAGAATCACTCGTTATTTTGTATAATTTTCCGTCAACAGTAGCAGTAGTAAATGCTATTTGAAGTGATTGAAATTGGTTTTACATTCAAATTAGTCCATGCAATTTAGATGGATTACTTGTTTTTGAAGTTCACCGAGCTTTTCTCTGATTGAATTTTTAAATTAGAGCAGTGTACGGCATGGAAACGGTGTAAGAGAAAATCAATTAGCAATTTTTGCAGATATTTTGCATGACAGAATTAATAAACTCTATTAGGATCCAAGTACGTCACAGTTAGCTTTTTGATAAATGTATTGGGATAATTCTCTAATAACTCTAGTAAATACTAATCAAATTAGTTTTATCAGCTATATTTTCGGATTAATTTTTTTAAATAATGAATTGCATTATTTTATCAACAGCACTTTATCTTCTTAATACTGTGAAAGTTAAATAAATCTGTATTGAATGTGTGCGTCAATTTCTGCTGTTAGCCACCGTTGGTTTGATACTAATAAAGTTTCTTATAAAATCACCGATCTATTTATCATTTGTGTGTGCATGTGTGTGTTTATGTGTCAATACCCGAAACGGGAGATTTTTTAATGAAAGGAATTCAAATCAACATATTCATGTTCTTTGGTTCCTGTATGGGTATATTACAATAGAATATTTATCCATTATTGGACTTAAATCGTCGGTGATGGATATTTTTCTTTAAGCTTATATATTTCTAAACTTCCAAAAATGTGACTTTTCACTTTAAAAAATACTGTATATGGTGATAACACGTGTTATTGTACTGAAATTGGCCATCTTTCTGAAATGTATTAGCAAATACAAATTCTACACTTATTTTTTCACGGATTTAACTAAGTTTTGGCCCCTATACATGCATATGGTAGTAAATACCACTTTAAACGATACGGTTTTTCGTGGTTACACGTGTTATTCCACCGAAAATGGCAATTTTTTCTAAAATGTTCAAGTGAATACAAATATTTCACTTATTTTTTGACGGATTAAACGAAGTTTTGTCCTCCATACATACATATGGTGGTAAATACCGTCGATGTCCAATCTTCATTTCCAATCTTCATCCAGACTTCATCCTTGCATTTTGCTATAAAAATCTCACCCACTGCCACTGCTCTTGGGGCATATTGTAAAAGTAGCAAGTGAAGAGAAACCAATTCCCATCCCCTGAAATGCCGTGCCATAAACCTGAATGACCCTTAATGATTACCCTTCCAGCTACCTCTTAATCCTTCCCTTCCCATTCCCCCTTTAAGACGTCCTCTTGATGCGAGGGTCAATAATGGTGCGATGTCTCTTGGGGAGGCTGGAATGGGGTGAGTTTGGCAATGTAGGGGTAGCAGCATATTGGCAGGGTCGCCTCATCCCTTAGGGGATAACCATACAGGACCAACTCCCATCCTTTGGGATCACAGGAACAAGCGGGCCAACACAATCGGCCGAGAAGCAACCTGTGGCGAAAGTAAAGAAACCTATGAGAGTGCTATAGCCGACTGACCACTTTAAAATAATCCGTGTGTGGTAGATCCTTGTTTATACGCATTAACTGGGACCAGATATAATCCATATTAACGGAAATGAGGGTAAACCGGAAGCAATAAGACTATTAATTTAAAAAATAATTTGTAATTGAACTGTAGTAGAAAAACTTACCATCTATTCATTATGATATCAACTATAAGCTTAACTCGCTACACAAGAAACTGAAAAATGTATTTAGTTTTTTTAGAAATAAGTCGTCCGTCTTTTATAATGCTGTGTTTAAACCACTACACGATCGCGTAATCAAATTACCAAAATTATTGCAACTTCGATTGTTGTTTGTTTTACATTGAAAGGTATACTTTTACAAGGTACTAATCGTGGAATGTTTGCTCAGATCTTTGATCTGGAAAATCCTAGAGCCGAATCATTTCATCTGAAGAATGTGAATACCTCAGGAAATTTTACTAGCTTTAATACATGGTTATCAAGTCATGTAGACACTTAAATCTGAAATAAATCCATCGTAAAGCATTTAACATCTTAAGAAGAGTCGGTAACCTCAATGCGGAGTACCTCCATGCGTGGTACGATCATTCTAAAATGCTAGAAATTCTAAATTTAAATTATAACGTGTATTAACAACTTTAAAAAACAATGCATATCCAAAAGTATTGTTATCATCATTATTTTTGAGTTTTCTAATTAAGGGTTGAGAAGCCAAGGAGTAAAAGTGATTTTTTTTCTCAACAGAGTTAGGTAAAGTTATTTTTTAGAAGAAATACAGAAAATTTGGTTGCAAAGGGATACGAGTCTCAGTTCTGTGCTGACATCGAGTGGAAAATCAAAGGCACTACTGAATATCTAATTGATCTCGTTTGTTTTCTTTACCTAATTTCTGTACCTAACTGTGTACAGAAAAAAGAAATCACTTGTACCCCTTGGCATCCAGCCCACTCAATTGCTTATTATTTATTATCCTTTTATGAGTTGCCCCATTTTCTTTCTCATCTCTTAGTTACAGAGATTTGAGACTGTTACTTTGCGTCACAAAATGGTCGCCCTATCCCTATGGGGATAAACGCACAGGGTCAACTCCCCTACCTTCGTTCCGTGCCGAATTTTCACCCGCGCTATGCCCTCGACATCCTCCCGTCAGCCGTGTATGCAAAACACAAGGGACTCCGTCGTCGGTTAAGGACCCTTCGGAGATGCCGCTTTTCGGGGCGCTTGCCGATGTGTTTTACGGTCTTGCCTCCTCCCTCGGTGACTTGGGGGTTCTTAGCCATGGCGCCGACGCTCTGGCACTTAAAAGGTCCTCACTTCCACTCGCCTCCCTCTGATAGGCAACTCCTTCGTTTTATCTCCTTCAATTCTACCAATTCAAGCCTAGAAAGCAACTCTTTCCGCTTTCCCTAGTTTCCAATATTGTCCACTTTTCTCATAGTTTTCCTAATAAAGTTACTTTGGTAAATATGGTGGTCAAATCACAACGCTTGAATTAAACTTAGCATTCCTTGTAGTTGAACGGCTTTCCAGCCTGGTGGTGGACAGTGGGCTGAAATAGAAAAAAGTTATAAAAAAGTCGGGCATTTTTCGGTTTAGGTGCCTGAAAATATGAAAACTATTTTTCTGCACTGCCATTTTTTAAATCGCATGAGATTACAAGGCGTTTAAATTTAATCAATTATAACACCTTACATTAATAGATGATATTGCTCTTTAAACCTTTGAATGATTCTAATATCGTCACCAGGCTCTAGTACTGAAAGGTTTTCTAAGAAAATTGAAAGTTTCTTAGTACTGTTTGTCCTGCTTACAAACCTGTAACCTGAATAAGGCGAATTGAAATGGGAAGTTGCACCCTGTCATTGATTACCAACCATTTTTTAATATGTTTGCATTATTTTCAGGTTACTATCTCGAAATATGTCCTTGTCCGCTGAATTTATTGCAATCACCAAATCTTTGTCTACTTTTTTCGGTGTAAACCAGTGGCGGATACAGATGGGGGGCACAGGGGGCGCGCGCCCCCCCCTTGCGGGTCCGCCCGTATTGCCGAACATTGCAAAACCACAATTGTAAATTTTTTATATCATAAGATGGTATTGTCTTTTACATGTTTATAATCACTTTAAATAAAATTTTCATATACTCTGCCTGTGACTTGATCATCTTTTATTACGATAAAATTAAAGACAACTCAAGATATGTTGCGCCCCCCCCTTGAGTTTTTTCTGTATCCGCCACTGGTGTAAACTCACTGTGCGATGGGTTAATGTTCTTGCCTGTTTATCTGTCTGTCGCGGAGTAAAATCCAGCATGGAGTTTGGTTTATGTTACACTGATATCAGCATCAATGTTGTTCTGCTGTTATTTGGTTGAGTGCCCCCAAAACTAAAAAGTAAACCCTCCTTTAAAAGTGAGACTAAACAATTTATATGAGATTTTTAATGGCTTAAATAAAAGAGTTCAATTTTCAGTTTAAGACAAGGGTGTTTTAAGTTGCCATGGCACATGGGTAAACATCCTTAGAGCGTTTTTTTTATCTCGTTGAAGCTTTCACGGTTTCATTTCAGCTGTTGGTTATGTTTTTCTGCTGCTCCTCACTTTCTTATTGGGCTTGATGCCCAGCGTTTCATGTTCGTTGGTGATCACTTTTTCAGAGGACATAAGGATAGTTTTCCCTGGAGTGTATTTAAAAGGGTTCATTTTTTACTCAAAAAAGTAAGCTGTCTTTCAGGGATCGCAAGAACTAAGGGATGAAATTTTGTTGAGTCAAAGAGCCGTGCTACCTTGGATGATTAGGATTTTAGAACACCAGCTCACAATACTCTTGAGTACATGCTACGGTCTGCGAAAATGCATAACGCGGGTAGAGGCCCCGGGGGCCCGGCTGGGATTCCAGCCCACCCGAACAGGCAGATCCGCCTCTGACTTATAAATCCTGACATAAAAAGCAAACGAGAGGCTATTTACGTAGTGTCTGAAGTCTGTAAAACTATAACATTAATATCATTTTTCCATTGACTGGAACTGAGATACGATAATATTGCTCTGCTATCAAAACTTCTTCGTTGTTGATTTCGTGGAATATATATGTTTTCTGACGTCTAGGAACGTTGAAAACATTTGGACTTCATTTCAGCACTTTTCCGTCAAACTTAATGGGAAAAATTGATGCGGGATAGGTTATCAGAGAACAATAATTGATTATTATTATCACATAAAAATGTGTGCATGTTGAATAGTAATCTTTATTCATATATTTTCTTCCTTCATCTTATTTTACTTTATTATTTAAGAAAGGATAAATAAATCATTAAAAAATCAAACGAAAAATAACATGCTACGCCAAAATGTTTCCCATGTATTAAAAAAAATCTTTGTCATGACGATCGTAACAACTATTAATTATTCTCTGAGTGCGTATTATTTCACTATTTCCTTGGAATTTGTGATGGAAATTTTACGAGGAAAGACCTGGCAGCTCACCAGGAATAAATAAAGAAATGAATAACTGCAATATTTTATTATGATTTATGACTTGTGATTTATTGCTCTTAAAATCATAACCGCTCTATTTCTCGTAATTCCAAGAGCATCAAAAGTTTCATTTACCTTACAGAAGGGTAATAAATATGAGGTCAGACTCAGCGGACCTTGATAAAGCCACGGATGAGAAATCCTCTATTTATGAACCTGGGTTTTGGTAGGGAGGATTGGATGAGCTAATGATTTCCTGCACATTCTCACCGCTCACTAATGATTTGTAAAGCCTGTTCGTATTGGCCGTGGGCCCACCATTCATCAAAATTATTACACCACGGTGGGGAACGCGTATAAATTTTTTTTCCCTATCGGATTTCCCTCAGAAAATCCTCGTGATTAATCGGATAAAAATCGATGACTGCACCAATTATCAATTTTCTGGGTCAGTTAAAGCAAAGTAATGTGTATGTGAGTCTTTGAAACGTAAAAAATCCTTGCTCGGAGGAAAATTGATTCGCGGTGTTTTTCTTTTGCCTTGGGTGCAATTGATTTCAATTTCCAAGTGGATGGAAACAAATTTCTCTTTGGTATTTTTTAAAGATGAGTGTTTTCGTATCGTGGCCTACTATATTTCATCTTTTTCAACTACCAAATCGTAACTTACATAAATTTTCAAGGGCTGAAGAACGTTTTTCCTAACCCCTGTTTATCAAATTATATTAATATAGAAACTTTTGATGGCAGAAGTAAATAAAGGATCACTTCGTATGCGTGGCGATAAGTGTGCCTCGTAGAAAAATAGCTGATACATATTTTATGCTCCTTCCTAGTATTTGCCATTTTCATAGTTTTTCTGTTTATATAAGGTCATTCATTAATCTTCCATGTAATTTTATTGTTTCACTAAAACTCATATGAAATGATTTAAGTGGTGGTTCTTATAAAACGAGCCGCATTCCCGATTTGTCATCAAAATAGTGTATACAGTCAATCCAGCCTGGGCTAGCTTATTACCTTTCCATAGATTAGGCAATGAACATAGTTTGTCAACCCAGTTATATTACATTCAGGGTTAGTAAAAGCATATTTTGAAGGACTGAGTGTTATCATGGAAGACGTTTGTTTTATTTAGATAATAAAAACGATCCCAGAGTTTTTACTGAAAAGAAGAATTTAATAATAGATGAAATTACCAATGTTAGGTTAAACATTTTCTTAAAGAAACCCAAATTTTTAAGTACTTTATGCTCCTCACCCTATTTAATATTATTTTTATCAGTCAATCGTTTCTTACGATAGGGTAGCTGTCCCGTCATCTAAAACGGTTGAGAAGAAGACGACATAGCTTAATTGGCTACATCAGGGACACAATGGATAACGACATTCAGAAAAAAATAGTTAGATACAATACGACAGGACCGAGGAGGTGGACTAAACAGTGTATACTACACACCAACACGCAGTATGCAGCACGTTACGGATTCGCATTCGTCGAAAAAATAGATCATAACATATGCCGAAAAGGCGGTGTGAGCTCCCCCCGATCATGCATTGTTCCATGCAATTACACTACAACCATGCGAAATAGCTAATAATTGGAAAAATATTCATGAAATTGCATAGAGCTAGTTAAATGTCCAAAAAGGACACGAGGTCAAGCTAGCTCAAACCAAAAAAGGAAAAATAAGAAATAAAAATATTTTTTTAAATATGCATTTAGACGACCTAGCGAGTGGAGCTGATTATTAAATTTATGGCAAATCTGCTACTATCCCTCATGGTCCTAAGAAAGACCGTCATTTTAAACCTCTCTGTTCTGCAGCCTATTCCTTTTTATCTTATTCTCATGATCTCTTCTGCCATACTACGATCGTGAGTGAACTATACTTTTCATGACATCTACGAGCACGTCCTCTCTGAATCTGATTAGTTAATTCAGCCTATATTTCGTTCTTCTCTTCACTTTTCGGATAACAACGTTCTTGCCTTCGGTGAGCTTGGAATTAAGCGATCAGGCTGCAAAGTTACATGTTGCTGTTAGGTGAGAAATTGAAATGTACATGTTAATTTTTTATTCTTAAACCTGAATTACATGATCATTTTTTTCATCCCTTACGAGGGACAGCTCCAGCGATTGCTCCAAAAATGACAGTTTCAGCGATCGTTTTCCACGATGGCTCCCGGGATGGAAATCCCATCTCTTTTTCCAAAAATCGTCGCGTCCCTTTTTCCGTCGCTGAAACCATCGCTGTTACCGTACTTAAAATAATTAGTGTACACGGGAGCTAACAGCTACTGTAACGCCGTGCTTGGCTGTAAATTGCACTTCAGTTGTTAATACGGAAAGTGTGGGCGATCAGTCTTATGATCCCTGAAAAAAACCTATTGCTTGAGCGATCATACAGACGGACGGAAAAAAAATATGTTTGATTCAGTCTTTAAATCCGAGCTCATCGGCTTCTACTACTTAAATTGCTCCGCTCTAAAGATGAAGCCGGAGCGTAGTGAAGTGTAAGAACGCTCCAGGTCACTGCAAATTAGTTACGAAGTTACGAAATGCATTTAAATGTCTTGAAAATAACCGGGTAAGCAATGAGTAAGTTCTAAGAATAGTAGGAGAGAAGAGAACCGTCATGAAAACCTTGAAAAGAAGACGGAACAACCTTATAGGCCACATCTTGAGACATGATGACCAGATGAAGACAATCATCGAGAGTCAAGCGGATAGCGAGAACGGAAAAGGAAGACCTTGAATAAAATGTATGGAACAGGTAAAGAAGATGTGAAAGACAAAATACGTTGATGTGAAAACATAATCTTCTAGGAGAATTGAGTGAAGATCTGCGTCAAAACAATCTTAGTATTTTTGGCAAGTGATGATAATGAGTAATTATTCCTTTGATCAGTAATTTCTATCTCATGAGCATCATTAAGTGAAAAATACTTATGTTCAGGAGTGGATAACTTTGTGGAAACTAAAACATTCTTCAGGAAAGAATGGAAAATCTAATAAAATATTTGTAATTTCTACACCACAAATTTTAAAGACGAAAGGTATTTATTTTGAATATATTTTATGATGTTGGGCACGATATGGTGGAAGTTTTTAATATTATAAAAATAAGACATTGCAATATTTCTACTGAGTTTTATTATTACACACATATTGAGATAAAGTTCGGCCTGGTATGCTATTATGCTGGTATGCCTGGTATACATTAGGAATATCTTGTATGATGTTGGGCACGATATGGTGGAAGTTCTTAATATTATTAAAACAAAACATTGCAATATTTCCACTGAGTTTTATTATTACACCTCAGTGGAAATATTGCCATGTCTTATTTTAATAATATTTATTTTGAGCTGCGCAGTCACGAGTCTACCTCGTTAAGCAGCAGGCAAGAGTGTCCCCACCCTCACCCCTTCGCTGACGACTTTCGTGCCTACAGCGAGCATGGTAGGAGTTAGGGTGGTCTCTCGAGGGGGATAACGTGACATTCGTGGAGTGGGTGGAGTTAGACCCTTAAGGGACCGGCGATAAGGGTGGGGTCAGCGTTCTTCGTCATTTGGGAACATTAGGTGAGATAGGAGACACTTTCCGAAGTGATGCGTCTCTTTATCAAGCGGAGGTGTGCAGAAGATGAACGTATTTATTTAAATATTTATATCATCATCCTCCTCTACCTTGTGGTAGAAAAATTGAAAATTAATTGTGGTTTTATACAAACACATTAAATTTTCATCACATTGGGTATTAATTCATGTTGTATTATCTTCAGGTGACCTTTCGTGAAGTAAATTGTGAAGCGCACGCGGAAAATTTCAAGTAACTTTCAAATTACTTATCTGTTATGATTTTATTATGAAGCCTGAGACAACTCATTATGCTTAGTGTCCTGAGCCATTAGACTCTTTTGCTTTGTGACCTAATGAGCGTGAATTTTAATGATCGTCACTTCAAAGGAAAATTTTATGTCTTTAGGACTACATCTTATTCTTTATGCACATCATATCCTAGTGGTTATCATCAGGCACTCTGAAATAGACGCGTATTCTCAATATCCTTACGATATGCTTGTTTAAAATATAACACTATTAATTTTAAGGTACATAGAGTAAGCCTTTGACACCTTTGAAACAGTAAATCTTTTCATTTTATTTATCGAGAATCAATACTAGTTATTCGCCAACTATCACCCAAATTCAGAAGTAGAGCTCCGAGAATTCCAGCCCATTACCTTAGTAAACCACGTTGAAAAATCATCGGCATTTTAGGGTATTTCTTGATTTATCTATTTAATTTGCTGGTATTTAGATATCATAACATCGTAAGCAATACATTTTATACATTAATATTTATACATAACGACTTATAGTTGCCATTAATGTGTACAATTCGTCATTTAGTGTAAGGTGGTTTGTATGTTTAAGGCGTTTAAGGTAACCAACGTACTATCATTGAGTCTTAAGAAGCCCTTTGAGTAATTGCAGTAATCCAGTAGTGAAGATTTCAGTTATATTTTATTTCTTCCTGAACCTTTATTTCTATTTGTTGTTGCGCTTAGGTACCAAAATACTTACTCTTTCTCGTAGGGCCATTTATACCCTGGCTATAGATGGTATTTAGCCTCGCCAACTGTCTGCTCCCAATCCTCCCTATGTTCTGCATCCTCTTCTCTGAATCCAATCTTCCCCATATCAATCAGCACCTCATCCTTACATCTTTTTTTTTCTGCAAGCCCTTCTGGAAGTTGCCTTCCATCTGGGTTTTCTGCCCAGACATGTTTTATTAAGGCCTCTTGCTCTTTTCGCATTTTGTGCCCTGCCCACCAAAATTTCCGGCTCTTAGCTTCAACTACTACGTCTGGTGATCTGAAAAAGTCCCTGATTTCACTGTTGTGTTTTATTCTCTAGGTTCCACTTTCTCTTGTGTGTCCAAAGACTTTTCTTATCACTTAATTTTCGAGGGTATTTAGCTTCTTTTCCGTTCTTTTGTCAATACCCCACGATTCACCTCCGTAGAGAAGGATTGATATTATTATGGTTTTATAAGTAATAAGTTTGGTTTTAATGGATAAAATTTTTGATGTTATCAGTTTCTTTAGGGCATGCATACTTCTATCGGCTGCAATTATTCGGCTTCGTGTCTTATGTGATTTGCCATTGTTTTTTATTTATCACCATTTTTTGTCACCATTATTTTCCGCAAGCAATAGTAAGTCATCTACAAAGGCGAGAACTGATATCCCTATTTTCCCTATTCTTATTCCAATGTTCGTTTTTCTGATTGCTTTAAGTGACTTTTCCAATGCCAAAGTAAAAAGTATCGAGTCAAGTTTAGCCAGGAAAAAATGTATCGAAATTCCACTTCAAAACCAATAAATGTCTCTCTTGAAATTTTGTACTTTATTTATCGCAGTGATTTGACGAATCCTATTAATACACCAATCTTATTATCACAGCACTATCCTCGGTCATAATGGGTTTCAGCAACGCCAGCGATGATTTCGGTCTCGAATACGTATTTCGTAATTTTAACTTGATACCTTTTCGCTTACATCTATTTAACGTCCGTCAAGTACTCAAAGAGTTGGTGAACATCTTTTACTTCATCGAGCCATCGAGATTTAACTCAGGTTGCTAATGGTTGTTAACTCAGGCAGTTTTTCATACGATTGATCACAATCAATGTGCTACTTAATCTGATGCTCTTAATGAGTCTTTTCTTAATTCTTAAATTCAACTTTGAAAACAGAGTGATAATTTTTGAAAGATTTTTTTATCAAATCGTTTGATTCTACTTCTCCCTAAATACCATTTCTTTTGACATTTTAACCTGTAACTTTAAGAGGTCAAAATACGCTACGTTGTCAGCAAAGGCCCAGAAATAAATAATGCGAAAATGGCACAAGGTTAAAATATATCCCAAGTTTTCTTTATCAATAAAACGTGTAAATAATGCTGACCTAACTTAAATTTAATCCAACTTGTAATGTCAATTTTTGGTTTTTTAATATAAAGGGTGAAACTGGTTTCCTTTATTTTTTCACCTGAATTCACTTGGATGGGTTGCTATAATATTAATTGGAAACGATAAAATTAAGGGTTGACATTTCTGGGCCAGTAGGTAAACATGGAAATTCTTGGCCCGGCAGGTTCAAGCATCCTTAATTCTCATTAAGTCCCCTGCAGACAAATGACGAAGAAAAATGAGCGTAGCTTACGGCGCTCTTTAAAACGACTGTACCCGGGAAAATGTGACATTCCGTGAAATTGGGAAACTGCCACAGCGGTGCACATTACTAATGCATGAAGGCGGCTGCGTATTTTAAGTCCTCAAGAACCGTGTATTTGCCCTGGTTTGTATGAACTGGGAACTTGAGACTGAAAGCTCGCTGTGCAATAAAGTTAAATGGTAAGCCTATAAAAGTCTCGCTTCGCCCAGGTAAACGAGACCAGAGCACCGAAAAATGAGGGCCCCGTGATTTTAGCATGAATTGCAATTGAGCTTCGCTGCTCCGCGTTAACCTTGAGGCATACATGAATACAATCTAGGGTTGAAATTTCCAAATGACCCTGAATAGTGGCAAATGTATTTTTGAAATACACCTTTCGGATATCGTACTCTCTATAATTAAATTAAATTACATTGAGTAGAAAGTTTATTTGAGGAATCTCTATAGTCACAGACTCAACTTTGTGGAAGTTCATTTCTATAAATAAAAAGAACAAAGTTTGTATTAATCCACCAATTCATTTTCGTGACCTGAGGATGACGCCGCTGCGTCGAAACTAGTCGTACCACGAAAATAAATTGCAGGATTAATACAAACTTTGTTCTTTTTATTTATTTTTTTATTTGAGGAAATGAGAAGCCAAAGAATACAAGTAATTTTTTTCTAAACAGAGCTAGTTACAGAAATTAAGCTAAAGAAAACAGACTAGATAAACTAGATATTTAGTAGTGCCTTTGCTTTTACACTCAATGTCAGCATGGAGCAGAGTCTCACTCATATCCATTAATTAGCCACCAAGTTTTTGCGTATTTTCTCTATCATATTCTGCACCTTACTTTGTTTAGAAAATATATCTACTGTACTCCTTGAATTATCACCCCCTCATTAATATAAAATATTAATTTTTGAATTCATAAATATGATACTCAGAAGTATTAAAAAGGAAAATGTGCCGTTTTTACCCAGTGGAGTTTGACTAGGAGACCATCAAGTTAGATGATGTCTTATGTTGGATGAAAACGGTCGTCTATTAACCCTTACCTACCGGCGCAGTTTTTTTTTTTTGAGACGTTAGTACTGGTGTGGGGATATACCAGATCCCCAAATATTTTATTCAATTTCTTAATAACTGCTGATGTTTTGTCAAAACTACCATGCATTTTTGAAATTTTAAATTTTTGCAACAGTTGTAGATTATTATATTTTGGTATTTTCAATATTTAATATTTTTTTCACATTTTTATAAAAAACCATACATTATATTGTGAAAGCGTAAAACCATGTTTAATTTTTTCTTCATTCAGGTCTTCGGAACTCATAATTCCATTATAATAACAAAATGCAAAATAAAGTTGTATACACCACTTCACTTGACAATGGTAATTACTTCAATGCAAAAAAACGAGGTATATATATAACGTAACTAGTGGCGCAGGGGCATACCAGGTCCCCAGATCACTTTACACTATGTTTACACTTCAAAAGGGTGAGGTAGACGGACAAACACCAGTTTAGTTGGAGTAAGGGAGTAGACTTGAAGCTACTAAGTAGCTAAGCGATTTTGCCAAATCACCTTGCAAGGAAACAAAAAAAATTACCATCTCCCAGCGCAAGCAGTTAATGGTTAACCCTATTGGTGCTATACAAATTCCTTGGGTACTGGGGAGAAAGGGGAGAGTATTTTCATAAAATAACATAAGAGTATTAAAATTACATTTCTATAAAAACCAAGTTATTTTAAAAAGAAGAAAATAATAACTTACGGCCCCTTAAATTTTTCAAAATCTCAAATAGGACTGATGAGAAAGTAAAATAGTTTTAGAAGTTAAAAAGTTTTAGAAGAACATATCAGATATTATGCAAATAAAGGCAATAAAAGATATCATTATTTAAAAAAATCAAAAACTAAAAACGCGGTGCGCATGTGAGTTTATAAAATTAATAATTGCTGGTTATTATGTGTCAGATTTGTCTCCTAGTGAAAGCAAATGCAATCCTACAATTTTCAAAGCAAGTCATTAAAATAATGGCAAATTGCAGCCTTCTGTTGAAGAGAAACTAGAGGAAAAATGTGCAGGTACTTTACACTCAAAAAGCAGATAATTTATTGCACATACTATGATTACAGCGCCTCCATTGGATTTAAGTGGCCATACTTCTTATTTAATTTTTATATCTGAATATCACTCGAGGAGAGGATTATTTAATATTTGTTGTTATAAGTGCACTTTAAATTGGCAGTATTGCTGTATGTGTATATTTTTATTAAAATAAAAATAAAAAAAATAAAATAAAAATTACGTAACATTAACTCAGAGCAAGAGCTATCTGTATTCCAATTATTGCAAAAGTGTAAGAACATTGCTTTGCCATCCAGTTCTGAGCTATCCTGAAAATTTCAGCACTCTACTTAATCCGGAAGTGGCCGAAATTCGATTTTCAATTTTTTTTTCTGGAGGGACAAACAAGAAAGCAAGTATAATATAAAATATATAAAATGTAGCAACTAGGAATAAAGACAATACAAAGATATTTTATTACACAAGTATTAGTGGTTTTTTTAATTATTGAGGTTAAAATGGTTAATTTTGACAAAATATTTATATGTTTACCAAAATAAAATATGTCTCTGTAATAAGTTATAGCAAATCAAATAATGTACCACGTAAAAGCCGATATATCGGCCCGCCTCACTAAAAGGGTTAAAGATAAATAAATTTCAGGGGAAATCCTGACCTTAAGAATATGAATTTATCCCGATTAATGACAAGAATAAAATTTTCTCGGATTTACAATTGGGTGAGGTTATTTTTTTATACACCGAAATACTTCTGACATCCGCATCATCAGCCTGGAAGATGCTGGGAAAGTCTACCGAAGAAACGTCAGCCTACAGAATGCAATCCCTAACCCCGTTGGAAACCTAAAAATAATTCATTCACGTTTAATACCCCGATCACACGGTCAATTGACACATTCAAGAGCTAAATATGAGAATGCGATGATGAACGCAAAAATGCATGTCGTAATAACTCAACATGTGGGAGTGTATGAACGGAAATTATATCCTGTTCTAATTTTGTCCGCCAAAATCGTTCGATCATTTAAAAGCCAACTGTTACCGGTTAATGTTTTTTATAACCAGGCCTTAGAAAGATAATCATTAAGGCTCCAATGAATTTTGCGAAACGCATATTTAATTTTCAGAGTATTTGACAATATAAAGTAATGGCGTACCAATCCGGCAGTTGATTATTATCTAAATATTTTATTTCCTTTAAATATTTGCTACAATAGCCAGAGAATATTTCCCTTTGAATGAATTTTATGTACATAACACCAAATATGTTCCTCGCATGATATTATTTCAGTATTTTGAGCTTAATTTTTTTTATGGCTTTGGTTAGTGATAGTGTTAGCCTTTGAAGTGGTATTATTGAACAGAAATAATGACTTTAAGTCGCTTATTGAATGGATATTGCGTTGGATGCATCTTTTACATTTATTCCACATTTTTTTAACTGTCACTGTTTTAATCTGTTCATTCTATTTAGGTGAATTACTTTTGAACGCTTGTTTTTTAATGTTACGCAGGGCATTATTAGGGGCTCAAATATATCCTGAGAAATGATTGTTTTTTTTAGTTGTGATGTGATTTTGTTGTACATCCATTTCTATAGAATAAAGCCAATTTTTTTAAATATGTAGCGACGTCATTTTTAATATAACTTAAAATGTTATGGAAGCATTAGGTATTATTACGATTCAAGGTAGACTGAAAACTGGTGCTGAAAATGTACTGTTCTATGTATGGATTAGATGTGGAATGTATTATTGACTTTATAATTTTTTGGAAATCAAAGCCCTGTGTGGGATAACTCCACAGTTATATTTCATGATAAAGGTGTTATTTTGTATTCAAAGAGTTAATATTTATGTTTTCAAATGTGGCCATTGGGGCTATTGTTCTTTTTTTCCAATATACGTCAAAGATATCGGCGTGTGAAAACCTAGTGGCCTTAAGAATCCAGCAATTTTATGAGATATAGAGGGGTTAGAATGAAAGAGCAAAGGTTGGGTGTAACAAACAGTAATGAATAATAAATCTTGCTTTGCGAAATACAAGAGCGATTTTGCTCAATTTAGTAATATTGAAGCAGCTATATTTAACCAGGCTGACATAGGCCCAATTAGGGTTTCTCAGAGCAATATTGAATGAATATTAGCCTGACTAAGGTGTGCAATTGTTGTAATTATAAATTGTCTTTAGTTACTCTTTTTTTTCTATTCCTCATGAACATACTGTCTGACCTTCACTACTAACGATCTGTTCTGTTTTTCACTATTCCCTTCCCCACCCCGAGGTGACATTATTCCCCCATTTTCTTCTCCCTAGAATTTATATGGAAGAGTATAAAAATCTATGCCTTGACATGTTCAAGTGTTGAAACCATAGTCGCTAATGTGCAGTTTATATATATTTAGTGCAGAAATTTTCTGTTTGCTTTATTTTAATGTGTATATCAAGTTTTCCTATGTCAAGACATCCTATTGCGATGTTTATTTAGTTATTTTATCATCTTCATCGGTGAGTTATGCAAAAGAACCGACAGAAGTTTAATTCAAGGTTCTACAATCAATCAGCTGTTCCATAATTTACCTTGGAGGTAACAGCCACTTTTCATTTTTTAACACATATCAAGGAGATAATTACTTTGGATACTCAGTATTTTTTTAAAATGTCTTACCGATGTATAAAATTCCTATTCATTCAATAGTGTATTATTAGATAATGCTTAAAGATTAGAAACTTTACCGAAGCAAGAGGCAAGAGTTAATCAATATGGTTCAAAAAACTCTCATTTTAATGAGGAGTATTCCAGGGCTTCGGTTGATAATGTTGACTGATATACCTCGACTCCGAATTTGACGGTGTAACACGCTCAGCTCCTAAAGACTCGGTGAAAGAAACTGCGCGCTCTCTCCCAGCGTGCGCTGCTAGCCATTTGTTCTAATTTGAGTGTGTTTTAGAGATGGCGGCACGGAAACTTCCATCACAATTCCAAGATTAATCACTTCCGCACAGCATCTCAGCGCCACATCGGCGCCATTACTTCACGCCCCTAAACCTCTTTAACTTCCCCATCTTGAGGTTTCGAGAGCAATGCAAGCACAGCGCTGGAGACCGAGATGTTTGCCCTGCCACGCTGCAAGGAGATCGTCCCATCCCACCTTCCCGATCCTCACACACCAATTCGGTAGACGCTAGTTCGTGCTGAATTCCAAAATATGTATGCCAAGTGCTGCCACAGAAGTCTCTCTGTTAAATAGTGGTACTATCGTAGTACCCGAGAACTTCGTAAGCACGGCTGAATGAAATGTATTGGTTCAATCGATTATTCCAGTTGTTCAGTTACAGTTTATTGCATTTCTTATTCATAATTACGACTGTAAAACTGTATGTCGTCAAGGACTCATTACCACAAGATGTTGATCTTCTACTTTATTGTGACATGTTTCTGGTAGCATCAAAATTAGCTCTATATTTATTATTACAATTTTCCGATCCGTTTACAACAGTCTGGCAGACTCTAGTTAGTGCTGAATTCCAAGTGCTGCCACAGAAGTCTCTCTGTTAAATAGTGGTACTATCGTAGTACCCAATAACTTCGCTAACACGGCTAAATGAAATGTATTGGTTAAATCGATTATTCCAGTTGTTCAGTTACAGTTTATTGCATTTCTTATTCATAAATACGTCTGTGAAACTGTATATCGTCAAGGACTCATTACCACAAGATGTTGATTTTCTACTTCAATGTGAGATGTTTCTGATAGCATGAAAATTAGCTCTATATTTATTATTCCAATTTTCCGATCCGTGTACATCAGTGTGGCAGACTCTAGTTCGTGCTGAATTCCAAAATATGTATGCCAAGTGCTGCCACAGAAGTCTCTCTGTTCAATAGCGGTACTATCTTAGTACCCAATAACTTCGCTAACACGGCTGAATGAAATGTATTGGTTAAATCGATTATTCCAGTTGTTCAGTAACAGTTTATTACATTTCTTATTCATAAATATGTCTGTGAAACTGTATGTCATCAATGACTCATTACCACAAGATGTTGATTTTCTACTTCAATGTGAGATATTTCTGGTAGCATCAAAATTAGCTCTATATTTATCAATCCCATTTTTCGATCCGCACTCATCAGTTTGGTAGACTCTAGTTCGTGGTAAATTCCAAAATATGTATGCCAAGTGCTGCCACACAAGTCTCTCTGTTAAATAGTGGTACTATCGTAGTACCCAATAACTTCGCTAACACGGCTGAATGAAATGTATTGGTTAAATCGATTATTCTAGTTGTTCAGTAACAGTTTATTACATTTCTTATTCATAAATATGTCTGTGAAACTGTATGTCATCAATGACTCATTACCACAAGATGTTGATTTTCTACTTCAATGTGAGATATTTCTGGTAGCATCAAAATTAGCTCTATATTTATCAATCCCATTTTCCGATCCGCACTCATCAGTTTGGTAGACTCTAGTTCGTGGTGAATTCCAAAATATGTATGCCAAGTGCTGCCACAGAATTCTCTCTGTTCAATAGGGGTAGGCACTATCGTAATACCCAATAACTTCGCTAACACGGCTGAATGAAATGTATTGGTTAAATCGATTATTCCAGTTGTTCAGTAACAGTTAATTACATTTCTTATTCATAAATACGTCTGTAAAACTGTATGTCGTCAAGGACTCATTACCACAAGATGTTGATCCTCTACTTTATTGTGACATGTTTCTGGTAGCATCAAAATTAGCTCTATATTCATTATTCCAATTTTCCGTTCCGCATACATCACTCTTGCAGGCTCTAGTTCGTGCTGAATTCCAAAATATGTATGCCAAGTGCTGCCACACAAGTCTCTCTGTTAAATAGTGGTACTATCGTAGTACCCAATAACTTCGCTAACACGGCTGAATGAAATGTATTGGTTAAATCGATTATTCTAGTTGTTCAGTAACAGTTTATTACATTTCTTATTCATAAATATGTCTGTGAAACTGTATGTCATCAATGACTCATTACCACAAGATGTTGATTTTCTACTTCAATGTGAGATATTTCTGGTAGCATCAAAATTAGCTCTATATTTATCAATCCCATTTTCCGATCCGCACTCATCAGTTTGGTAGACTCTAGTTCGTGGTGAATTCCAAAATATGTATGCCAAGTGCTGCCACAGAATTCTCTCTGTTCAATAGGGGTAGGCACTATCGTAATACCCAATAACTTCGCTAACACGGCTGAATGAAATGTATTGGTTAAATCGATTATTCCAGTTGTTCAGTCACAGTTTATTGCATTTCTTATTCATAAATACGTCTGTAAAGCTGTATATCGTCAAGGACTCATTACCACTAGATGTTGATCTTCTACTTCATTGTGAGATTGTTCTGGTAGCATTAAAATTAGCTCTTAATTTATTATTCCAATTTTCCGATCCGCATACATCGGTCTGGCAGCTCAGTGCTGCATTCCAAAATAAGTATGCCAAGTGCTGCCTTTCTCAAGCTCCACTGAATAAAATGAATTGGATCAATAAATTATTCCACTTACTGTTTGCATATATTTTTCATGAATACGTCTCTACAACTGTAAGTCACCACAGACTCCTAGCCAACAGACTTCGATCTTCTACTTTGTTGCTAGGAGTTCCTATTTACCAGAAGTAGCTCTTTGGCTTAAATCGCAGCCCTCAAGTGTGTACCATATGAAGACACAACGGTGACTGAAGGCATGGTTCGGTGTGTCTTCACTTTTAATCCGTATACCTACCGCTTTAGATGAAGGTGACCAAAATTTTAAGCATAAACGACACCCGGCCATGTATTCGGAATTACGAAATGGTGTTTGAACCATATATATGAGTAGGCACGGATATGCTGGTAGTGCGAAAGGTTGTTATCACTTTACGTGCTATGGGCGTAATATTACGCCACATGAAAACCATTTATTTTCAAAGAAAACATCCGACTAATTTTTTACTTATGCGCTAAATTCTTTATTAAAATAAATTTTGATTCACATTTCCTCTATTATTCCTTCGGTAAGAAAAGCTTAGATCGTTTTACAGGCATGGATACGCTATTACTACGTATATTTGCTGATTATTTACGTAGGCCTCTTCCCGTATCAAGAGGCTTATGGTGCTTCCCCTTCCAAAAACCTCATTTCTCGGCAGCAGTGGATCATGACACACATCTCAGTGTTCTTAGGACGCTCACCCCGAGGGTTGCCTTGCCACCCTTCGGGATGACAGACCGCCTCCCTGTGCAAGTGACAGTTTAAAGCCCTAGTTTTACTGCGAGTTGGGCTCCTTTTTCGCCGTGAACTCGTCCCGCCGTGACGTCCCACTGTTGTTTAGGCAGCGAGCGACCTTTCAAATTTCCACGAAGAACTCAGCGAGTTTGGACTTGGTTAACGTAAGCTTACTTGGAACCTTGGACGCATCAAGTCCAGCGAACACAATGAACATTCTACTATAGAGAGAAGTAGCCTAATATTCTTCTCAAAATTTTTTCATGTCTTTAAGTGAAGCATGAAACTTTTCCCTCACTTATCACTCATAAAATGTAGGGATCTTTTATGCTTCAAAATTTTAATTGGTTCATAACACTGCTGTAAAATATTTTTAACCTAAAAATATCCTGATGTCTTGATCTTATACATCATGGAATATCCAATTTGACCTTTGGACACTCGCTTTCAATGTCAAAGACCCATCATTAGAGTGAACTCCCTCTATTGAATCGCTGATTTAGAATCTCATAAATTATTCAATATTTTAATTTGCAAAAGAGCTGGTACAGCTGATACAATATTGAACTTCGTGAACAACTTTTTAACCGTGATTTTAAGCACATTCTTTTCTTCATTTTAACCTGGTGATGTGACTTTACAGCTTTGTTTTTCTTCGGAGTTATTTAATTTCCGAATATACTTTACCAATGAAATATTTATCCAATATCGTCCTACATAAGTCAACATTGTATGTTTATCCATTAGCTATTGCCCTTGAGCATTTGCACTCTTAGAAAATAATATTCCTAAAAGGTATTACAAAAAATCTCAGGGCAAGAAAGGCAAACAAATTTCATACTTGGAGGTTGAACAGATATTTCCTAAAATATCGTTGACACAAGAATAGGAAAAAACTTCTCATGATCTCAATCCACCCCTGAATACGTATTTCAATTTGAAAATGAAATAGCACTGATCAAATCTCCGAAAAGGACTATAAAAAACTATGTTCTCGCAAGATTGTCGTTTCCCTTCGAGAATGGGCGATCTGATGAGCATAAAGCGTTTAGAAAATTTATTAGTACAATTATTCCAAAGCGTAGTAGCCCTCTGTGGGAGATAAAACTTTGCACAATCACATGTCTCATGCAGTTTTATGACGGGACGGTAATGAATACTTATCCTTTAATTAGCGGTATCCTATGGGGTTAGTTACCGCCGGTCGCTCTTAATTGGCTCAAAATTCTTTACAACAATCTACAAGCAACAATTGCCACGTTTGGAAAGCCGGGAAAGTTTTTAAGCAGCTTCGTAAGTGGACAGGGAACCCGTGGGGACAACTTCCGCCTGGTCTTGGGGCTCGTTAAAACCCGGCAGCTTGAACGATACTGCCGCCAGAATCTCCTCTCGCTCTTCATACTCATCTCATTTAGTGCTCGTGCCTCGAACGCCCTCTACGGACTAATCTGAATATTCAAGGCGAGAAATTTACTCGCGAAAGGGGAATCTCGAGAAGAGTTTGAAGTGAGAGGTCATGTGTATGGGAATGGGAGAACCTTCAACCTCACTCGCCCTTGGAGGTCAGTTCTTGTTGAGCTTAATGTATCTAATTTTACCATATTTAATATGGCATATAATGTCAGTAGCCCATCTGTTTCAAGAAAAGAGACGCACAGGATTCTGTGCCTCTCTTAATAGCTTATTATTTTTTATTTAATTTTTACAATATAACTAAGTTTTTTTGGGCGCCCCTCCTAGGGCAAGATTAAGCTTTATTTAGGATGCTCGTGTGCCATTTTCAAACGTGTGTGCATATGTCATTGGCAAGCTTGCAGAGAGTAACAATGGTTACGATAAAATATATTTTATTTCGAATGGACAAGAAACCTTAAAATATTTTTATACGCTCTTCTGCCAGATCCCTACATTGCCATGTATTTTCCTACAACTTCCCGTGGGTGTCTATAATTCCTTCGACGCATTCATTTTCTTAACGATTCTTTTTCTTAATTATTGATAGTATTATAGCCTCCGTTATTTTACGCGGTATCATTAGAACAATGTAATTGATTTTAAAAGGGGAGATATAGGTATCTTACCGATTAATGCAAGTGAGAAAGTTGGGTAGATAGATAGAACTCTTATAGACTTGGGTAGATAAATGGAATCTTAATGTTGACTTGCTCCTGGAGGTGAGTTTCGTCTGAGTTTAATTAGATTAATCGAAATACGTCTTTTCAATCTCCTTGTCATAATTTACATATATTAGGAGAAAAGTGTTTGAAGGAAAGCTTTCAATTTCCATTTTTTGTACCTTCATGATCTGGTATATAAGCGTCTAGTGAAAATGAAATGCCTCGTTCACAATTACTTAATTGGCTTGAAGTGAGGATACAGGATAAGTTTTCCATACTAAAAACGACTTATGAACAACCTATGCCACGCATAAATATAGTTGAGACTCCAAACTTTCGAACGACATGTCTCACTTACCATCTATCCACTGAAGAATTTGAATGGTATATGACTAAATAAAGAAACTGAATGGTGTTAATTTTAATTTATGGAGGAAAATTCACTCCGCTCTAATCTTATATATGAAGGAGTCAGTATTTTTATTCATAGGCAAACCTGTGAATTAGGGTTTTGTATTAAATATGTACCGACTAGCCAGAGAAATTCTTTCACGTTGTCACTCGCAAAAACATTCAATTTGGGTGAATTGTAAATGTTAAAATAATTTACCTTGACTATAATTCGAATTAAAATACATACTTCAAGCAAGGTTCCCTGATAATAAGATTCGTCAATTCATTCACCGGGTCACTTTTTACCTAATCGGCTTTTAGGTTAAATTTCATATTGCTAAGTTTTATTCTAAAAGTTCATGATACTTCTTGCAATACATTCGGAATTTTGTTTATTAGGGAAACTTGTGAATCAGGGTTTCGTATGAAACATTTACCAACCAGCCAGCGAAAATCAACCTAGCCAACCTATAGACTCACTATTAATAGCTTTCTTTATGGTTTATTTGCTAAAATTCAGAGGGAAATTTAACATAAAGTACCACCTTATGAAAACAGACATTACGAAGATCTATTTTAAATACCCAAGTGCGGTTTGATATTAAATACTGTTTCATGATATAAAATCAATATATTAAATAAAAGCAGCTTTATTAGTCCAGTGTAGTAAGAGTGTTAATTGGAGATATGGGAATTTTTTTGAAGAAATAGTGTGTTTTAAAACTAAGAATACGTAGTTGAAAATAAATCATATACTTTTAATTGCCTTATAAATGAACATACCAAATTCTATCGTCGTTTAATTCTAAATTAGAATTTTACCTAATTTTCACGTAACGCTCTAGTTCTATAGTTAAAAATTACGCAATTAGAATTTTCAATGTGTATTAATATAAATAAGATGCCTCAACGCAGGAATTGCATATAAAATTTAACAGCTTGAGGTTTCGAAGGATCTGGAGGAAACTGTCCCTTTAATTCCGTGAAACGAAGCTCCAAAACGTCAAATTCACTATTTTATGTGTTGGTTCTATAAGCACGTTAAATTAAATTTTGTGATACGGTGCTATAAATAAATCTATAAGCTTTTAACATATTTCAAATATATCTTTCGTAAATAATCTTGCTCAAAATTACTCCTTCATCCCCTTTAGAATGCCAGAAATTGTTGCTCCCATTCATTGCGTGAAAACATTGTTTTATGGAACCTTTGATAGTCACACGCTGCTTTGAGTCTGTTCAGTTACGAGACAGCTCATCTACGCGCTGTCACTTACACCGCTCCGTTGCAAGAATTGGCATTGAAAAGCCCTAGCCATGAACAAAGAGGGCGCAAGGAAAGCAAGAGAAAATAGGGGAAGATAGGCACGGGATATTTTTTCGGAAATCTACATAGCTCTGTGTCTCCACGTGTTGAAAATTGTGTTTTGTTCGTATAGAAAATGTCTATACCTCTCTGACTGGATCTTATACAATATTTTTTACCTTTTTCGTATGCATTGTAGGTATTGACCGAGGAAAAGAAGTGTAAAAATTTCACTTTGATAGTACCCGCACTGAATTTTTTCTCTCACATCATAGCATAAATAGAGAATAACTGGGCAGCTCATCAGTACCTGCCGTATGTGATTTGACTCATTACTTTTGGACCGAGTTATATGTACATCGATAATGGTGGTATTAAATATAAACCACGGAGATGATCTCAGGTATCTGTTTTCATATTTTATTTCCATAATTTGGAGGGAAACACTGATATTTTTTCACTGTCACTTTTGAGCAGTAGAAAATCTTCTTAGTCTCCCAAATTGAAAATTGAAAATATTTAGTATCACTATCTTTAAATTCATTGCTAAGACATGCTTTACTAAAATAATCGTGAACCGAAGAAACAGACTCACATAAAAAAGTGCTAAGTATTTTTGTTTCAAAATGGAGTTTAATGGATTTTATGGTGAGTTCGATTAAATCATTTCCTCTTTTTTGTGCTACTAGGAAGGTAGTCAGTGCTTATCGTGTACTGGAAACTATCGTATTTGCGGTCGTGACAGCATTAAATCAGAAGAGGAATGACGATATGTTTGCTTTTTTATATATTATGGTTGTAATTCAATTTGAATTGCAATGAGGTGAACTATAGCTTGGCATACTTATGATGTAAGAATTTTTATGTATAATAATCAAAGATACCTGCACTTAGCTGTCTATGACATTATTTGTTTTTTTTTTAGATGCATACTCACAGAAGGCATTTAAATGAGTCAAGTTTGCCTTCGGAAATATTAATTATATACTAATAATATTTCTTATTAACCCTTATATTGTTTTAATGCAGCTCTCCAATCAGTTCATTCATGATCATAAGCCTCGTTCAGGACAGCTCAGCATGAATTACATTGAAATTTATAATTGCATCTATTTACACCAATTAAATGGGAAATAATATTTCCGAAAAACTTTTTTTGTTGGCTAATCCACCATCATTGGGGAAGAGAATTTTTCACTCACCGCGCTTACGTAGCCCTAGCTCATTGCTGCTGCGTTGTGATAGGCCGCATTCTATCGCTGCAGTGCTGTGATTGGCTGGTTACTGATATACGCTCTTCCAAACAATTGGTAAATGTTACCGTCTTCTCTGTTTAAGTTTTAGTGAAGGGGTGTACCGTATTCGGGAAATCTGCGCATTCGGGAAATCATACATCGGGGAGATATGCAGGTCCATGAAGATCCGCCAGCAAGATCACAAAAGGGCAGCAAAAAACAATAACTTCAGACTCTCAGCGGTCGCCGAGCACGCTTTCAGTGAAGCTGGACCCGAACTTAAATTTGACGAAGCCAAAATCATCACAAAATAAAAAAGATATTATCCGAGGCTCCTGAGGGAATTAATTGAAATCACGAAAACGCCAGTAAATTTTAACGGAGAAGACAGGTACTATTTAACAAATCCAATCCAGTGACGGATGTAGAAAAAACTAAAGGGGGTTAAAAAAGATATTTTGAGCTGCCTATACTTTTATCGTAATAAAAAAATCAAGTTACAAGCAACGTTTAAGTCAGCTTTACTTAAAACTGATTATACGCATGTACAATACAATGATAGATTACGGCATGAAAAAGTTACAATTGTGGTTCTACAATTTTTGGCAATGCGGGCAGCCCCACAAGGGGGGAGCGCTCCCCCTGAGCCCCCATATATATCCGCAACTGTTCCAATCACAACGCAGCAGTGATGTACTGGAGCGCGGTGAAAATACCTATATAGGGTCTTCGACCCGAAGACCCCCGGTGGATTCCGGCGAAACTGTTGTACCTTTATTACAAACAACACGGCTAAAACCTACAGATGGATAAGTCATCTAATCAAGAATGCCACGGAAAACTACGACATAATTTCCCTATGATTGTTGCCAATCAAATCGAAAAATCGGTTTCTTAGTTTTAGGTTCTATTTTAATTATACGGAGAAATATTTAAGTCAAGTTATGCCAAGATAAGTTGCTGTGAACAGAACGTAGCCGTTTCTGACAAACGTAGTTCCTATCTTCCAAATCCTTGATTACTCTTCCATACAATTCATTCGAAGAATAATATTCCTTTCTTGTCCTTACCCTAAAAAATTGAATTCACCAGGCCAACATTTCCCTTAACTAGGTCGAGTAGTTAAAAGAACTTCTCATTTTAAGAAAAATTTCTTGCTCTTTCTGAAATTTCTCTCTACTCACTCGATTGACTAAATTTATTAGAATTAAAATGATTTTAATAAGAAAAAGTATATACAACTCTCTATATTCAGGTAAATTTGTTCATCATCCCCATTCGCTTTCTTGCATTACAATTATGTGTGAATTGATAAGTAATATTTCTTGCTCTTTATGAAATTTCTCACTACTCACTCGATTGATTCATTAGCATTTAAGTGATTTTAATAAGAAAAAGTAAATACAAGTCTATACATTTGGATAATTTTGTTCATTATTCCCATCCGCTTACTGTCATTACTGTTGCGAGTGTATCGGTTGCCGGAAAACGTTGCGTATCGTCGCTATTTTTCGTCACTTTTTGGATAGCGTTATTTAGTGCTACAGAAAGAAAATAATTTAATTTACTAGTGCTTTCGGGGTCTCTTAATGACAACACTTTGACAGTATAAATGACGGTAAATATATCAAAACCCAATTGATGACAAAAATAAAACAAAACCTGCAAATTTCGCTCTTGAATTTTAATGAACGCAGGAGCCGGGCTTCAATACTTTCTATCGTCGTTCCATAAGCGAGAAAGATTTGCAAATTTGCCCTTGTTACAATTCCATTTGTATATAAATGATGCCAAATTTTAATCCTGTGTAATTGTCGTTTGAAGTTTTTATATTGGATCTGGTTACATGTTCATCGTTTATCTTGCTATCAAATAAAAACCAGGAAGGTAATGTCAGTCGTAATTGAGGAAGCCATCGACATCCGCCTCAATCCCAAAATTTCATTCGTGATACTGGCTTTATCTAAGCAATACTTGGACACCTGTAATAAGTTGCATGAAACACATAAGGAAAGTGCATAAAGAACTTCAAATACAATCAGTCAATCGTATGGCACCTGAGCCTTATTGTTGTAAACCGATAAACGGTCAATTCGGGTCAGTGTGAATTTGGACATTCAAACAGTATCACACCTTTAGAATGGAAGACAAGTCGTTTTCCCAAACGACGGCCAAAATGACTGAATTAACCTGGTGTAGAGCCCAAAAAGGATTCCTTGCTATTATTTAGCAGGAAATATTAAAATCCTTCATCAAGTATAAATTGTTTGCATATTCATATTTAATGGTAATCACTGACATTTTTTTGCTGTAACTTCAGAGGAGTAGAAAAACTCCATAGAAAACGACCCATAGCTGAGCTTGGTTTTGTGTCTCGTGAAAAAATGTCAGTGACTAATTAAATATGATAATACTAGCCATATATACATGATATTATCTTCGTTGCTTTTACTCGACATCAAGGTAAAGGATGAACATAACTCGATCCGATACAAAACCGCTTACAACAATTACACAATTAAATTTTCGCATCATTTATAAGAAAATCAAATTTACGGGGGTGAATATATATTATTGTTTTATCCCAATATAGGAAGATGATGCAAGTTGTGAAATCCTGGCTCGTGTGGTCATTAAAATTAATGCGTGAAATTAGAAGTATTTGTTGTATTTCGGCCATTTATAACGTTTCGTCAATTAGAGACTTGAAGAGCACTAGTACACGAAATTATTTTCTTCCTGTGGCACTAAATTTTCTCTATTGGATCCAGTTACAAGTTCTTCGCTTACCTTGCTGTTAAAGAAAAACCACAAAGATAATATCAGGTATATGTCTGTTTTATATCTTCATATTCAATGGAAATAACTGAAATATTTTCACTGTCACTTTAGAGCAGTAGAAAAACTCCGTAGAGACCGACCCGTTGCTGTGTGAGTTTGGTTTCTCGTGTGTCCAAAAACTAGTGACTAGGCGACTCCCCCCTTTTGAGTTTCATTTCCCTTTCTACCGGTGTGACCGAGTATCATGTCCTTTGGGAAGGCTATTTCCCCCAGAAAGACCCGTCCATTTATCTCTGCCACTTTTGTTCGCCTTCTTGCCCACAGAAACTCGGCATCAAACACGCTCAGCCTTACGCTCCACCCAGCCCTTGCATTCCGCTTTCTGTGGGCCTCAGCCCTGAATCGCCAACGACGAATATGTTTTCGCGTCCTAGAGCCGCAAAGAGATACGGCCTCCCGAATGTTTTAAAGCTGATATAACGAGAGGTGCACTTTTTTTGGAATATATTTACACACTAAGGTGTATGAACGAGTTGAAGCATTGGTGTATCTTGCGAACATAGTGTTAGAACGCAGTATTTTTACAGTTATAATTTTATTTTTTTCTACTTAAGAAGGTCCTTCATCACGCATAAGGAAGAGCTCATAATTTTCTTGAGATAAATTCCTGCATAACCTGGATGTTTATAATCTTGAATTTAAGAACACTCGCTCACAAGACACTGGTATGCATGGGACGCTCAGAAAAAATATTTATAAAACGGGTACAGAGGTTAGGACGATAATATTACAGAAACAGGTATTTTTAAATTATTTCAGAGCTGCACTTGACACTTGCTGCACTTTTTCATTTCACTGACTACTGAGGAAGTTGGACATCGTCGCCGAATTCTGTCGGCCGTCTTTAATTTTTTTATCTCGTTATTTTTCTTAGGTTTTTTCCCACATCAATTGGCTAATGTAAAAAAAAGTTGCTATGGCTATCCTGCCAGCGTTTATAGGTCGAAGATCCTTCGAAGCCACAAGCCATCTGACGTTGAAGAAAACCAGAGAAAAATGAAGAGACCTTGTCAACATAATTTTACGTATATGGTGTTGCAAAATGAAAAGGGAAATAATTTTGCACTTGAAACATATCGTGCTGTTAATTGACGGCGCAATCTATTGCTTATTACTACCACATATTGCATGTTGCAGAATGTTGCTGGGAAACATGGATGTGGATAGAAATGAATTCTATAAAACTCTGTGAATAGCAATATGGAATGTGGATCGCAAAAATTTTTCGCATCATCCTATTCATCCAATTCTACAAAGAGTAGAGATTTTAAATGTCTCAATAAAAATAGTATTTTTTGATACATTAATGGTACCTATCGCAATGACCAGATAGTTTGATGAAGTTGTTAAAACTTTTGCGGTCCATATCATGTCAATTATTAATCATTTATATTAACCCACGTCTTGTCGTTCAAAAGTCAACGTTTCCTCCTCTCTGATGGGGACCTCTTCAGGACTAATAACTGACATTATTCCTGTAAGTCCTGTAGAGAGGAAGAAACGGTGGCTTTTTGGCACAAGACGCGAGTTAATCCAAAAGTTTTTTTCTATGTCGACAGGACAGGTTATTTTTTCAACGTGCTAACCCTGGCGGCGAGGAGAAGGTAACATTATCTTTCCAGCTCCATTGACAACATCGATTGTTTCATTTTTATACCAAATAATTTTGCAAGAACAATCAACCCATGGCCTTCTTAATTCGAAGCTATTGACAAAAAATATTTTTTGATGACGATGTGCCCTTTGATGCAATGTCTCAAAAAATTCGTCCATATACTGCCGATGGCATTTTTAAACCCTAGTTAACACACGGCTGAATAAATACCATTGGTATTCTCAAAGTTAACTCCGGTAACAATTAACATTTTTTTCGTAGACGGTACTTTTGAGCTATTAATAAATTGCTGCTGTGAAAGGATATATTACGGAATATGCGATTGTCTCTGTCATTAAGGGAGCTCGATTTATTTGTTTGGAATTTCTGAGAGTGGTGAAAAACGATCTCTACTGGTGATGGATTGTGGTATTACACATTCCATATAAAAAAATTGAAAAAAGTTACAAAATATCTGTAAAAAGCAGTTGCGAATAAAATATTCGTTCAGTACTGTGTATTGAATTACATATCACATAGCCGAATTTTAGTTGATGACTGAGTCGTGAAATATCAATGCCTGCCTTTAAAGCAGAAAATTCTCATATTATCCTCACATTTCCGTAATTTAATGATGTACAACGTGCCTTCAAATTAGTTTTTATGCTTGTAAAATATTTAGATGGTCAAAACTACACATGACCGTTGCGATAGTTATTAATGTTTGTTGAACTCCATGCAACCTGTTGGTCTGTTACGTTAAAAGCATGAGCTGCCGCGTGTTCATATTTGTCAAATTATATGCTCTATTCCTAACTTTTGCTCTCATCAGTTTTTGTACCAAGTGCTTCCAATTACCCTTTATTTTGCATTTTGTTAGATCAGCACGTCTGTGTCGTAGTGGACAATTACGTAACTAAAAAAATAGCATTGAAAATAGAATTCGATTCTTCAATTAAATTCGGCAAAAAATGGAGTAACTGAGAAAATCGATTTGCAAAACCAATATGAAGGGTTGATTTCTCGAGAATTGTTTCACGATATAAATTTTTAATCCTTTATCTGTTACCAAGACGTGGATAAATGGCCCTGAAGATGCATCCGTCATAAACAGAAAAATCCCTAACCATAATACATTCCAGGCGCTTCGTATTTTAACACAAAGTCACATCTGTATTTTAACAGAAAATCACGTAGCTATTTAAAAATATCGATTTCGACTCTTCCATTAATTTAGGCAAAATATCGAACTATTGGAAAATCGATTTCAAAACCAAACTTGAGAGAGCGAAATGCGATTGTGGATTTAAATTTCCAATTCCTAATCTTTTTACAAAAAGGAACTAAGAGCCCTGACGGAGTATCCGTTATGAGGAGAGAAATACTTGCCCATACTATAATCCAGACGCTTTAATCTACCAAAAAAACTGTTTTCGAAGGATAATTTTTATTACCTGACATAGCTAAACGTGTTTCTCTAAATTATTCCACTTTCTCGCCTGAAATGTTTACATTGTTGCTGAGGGCATTATTTTTCTTTCTTTCGAGCGACAGAGTAAGCTCCGCGCGACCGCTTACACCCCCGCCTTTGGAAGGGAAGGCAAGGTATTCAGCAGCCTATAGGTTGATCGATTGGATACTGGGCATGTTCGTTTCTCTTATCGCGCGTCCATTCCCTCATTCCTTATTCACTCCGTGACTCCGTATCCGGGGACATGCTTCGACTTCGCAAATTGCCAGCCTTATCTGCCGCCACTCCGACCTCGCAGATTCATCCAACGACCAGGGATTTGCCAGAAGTAATCACTCACTTTTGCGTGAATAGTCAAATCATTACTTGGTTACACGATGGTTTGATCTGGTACTCAAATGTATACCGAGTGCAAAAGTTGCTGAATAAGTGCAGGGGCGGACAGGCCTGGGCGGGTGGACGGGAATCCCCGCTAAAACTCCCGGCCCTTCGGGGTCGCAGAGCCGAAAGCCCTTGACGGCCGACGAAATATTTTACGACGATGACCATGGACCATGGATCATGACGATGACCCTATGGAACCAGTCAAGTATAAAAAGTCTGTCTTGCGCACTGACATGTAAACTTTATTTATTTCAAATTCATTTATTTATTATCATCGTCATTACTTTAAAATACCTGTTTTTGCAATATGCTTTTCCAAACCTCTGTACCTGTTTTAAACATTTTTCTGAGCGTCCTATGAACTTAAATTTCTTGTGAAGGAGTGTTCTTTAAAGTCAAGGTGATGAAGTTCAGGTTGCGCAACATTTTGTCTCAAAAAAAACTTGAGCCCTTAGTTTTTATCAGTTTTGAAAGACACTCAATGGGTATGTCTCTTCTTAGCTTCTTCAGAAAGGCAAACATAAAATTTTTCACATGTGTGCTCAGGCATCCCAGGAATGGAAAATACTCTTACTGTGCATTTGAATTGTTTTCTTTACGCTCTATCACTTTTTTGAGGCTGGGGATTACCCCATAAGGGTCCTTTTGGTCACGGTGTCCCCGGAGTCGGGTAACCAAACCGATATTGCGTAAGAGCTCAAATGTTTTCTGTTGGCATTCGCCGCATATGACACTACTTCGATTTCGAATACTGTTTCAGCGACTATGGACGCATAGAGAAGCCACATCATAATTTTTTAAATGGCTCTAAGTATCAGTGATTCATTGAAAATAAAATTGAAATTTTCCATTAGTAGTGTATTAATTCCTTGCGAAGGTATCGTTTGGGGTGTAAATTACCTAAGGACACAGAGCGCTTGGCCTCTGATCATAGAGTTCCTGGTTCGGGGGGAAGGTTATCGGGGTGAAGCTTTTGAATACACTCGATGAAAATCTTGAGGTGACTGCAAAAGTATTGGCTGCATTTTCCTGTAAACATGCGTGTGTGGAAAACCTTTCGTGATAACACGAAACCTGAATTTTCTTGTTTAAAAAACTATTGACATAACTGAAGACATCTTTGCCAGCATTGATTTTCAGTATATGTAATTGTATGGTAGATAACTATCTGGAACCTACTCATGATGAAATAAATATATTAATAACTTTTAATAATATACCGCACAACTTTATTCATGAAATTGTTGACCGGTGTCAACACTCCCGCGTTATAATCAAGAGAAAATACAACTTCTCGTATGACATGTTGCTAATATAGCTATGTTTAAGGGGTGGTGGAAAGATGAGAGAAAATACAATTGTAAAGGAAGAGTAGGACTATGGCGTGGATCACTAGCACTTCGTCGCGTTTGGACACCAGAACATTTTAAGTTATATCCCACTGGTATCAAAGAAATCTGTTCTTGCAAATCATTTATTAAATTATGCATCTGGTTTTAAAGAGGACATTTCACCCGTTGATGACAATTTTGTTAAACCAGGATCATATTAAGAATGCTGAAATGATGACATTTGCTAAGCAAATTTACAAAAATTTGTTAAATGCCCTAATACTATTGGGATATTTATACAATGCCTCCGTCCCCCCTTCCAGAAATTTTTTGTTACGTCCACCCCCTGCTCATAGACCTTTGACCTTAAGGGAATATTCGTACTCTTCTTATTAATATAAATGATGACTTGTACTAAACTATTTGGCAAACATCCGTCGAATGACCTGATAAAATTGTACCATTTCTTTTATAGTATGTCCTCATCTCCCTCCTAGATAATAGTTGGCCACGTCCACCCCAAATCCGTAGACTCGCCTTTGACCTTAACGGCATTAGCCCTTAGCCCTTCCTCCTATTCACCCAATCCCTAAAATATAGAATTATTAAAGAATCGCTATGAGAGAAAAAGTATTACTTCGACTTAATATGACACGGTATGTTGAAATCGGTCGATTTTGTACCGAATATAGCAACATGTCACATCCACTACCGACAATGGTTTCGACACGTCATTTTCAAGGCGTAAGAAATTATGACGTGTGCCAATCTATTCGTCTAAAATCTGTTAAATGACCCAATGTCACATTACCAATCTCATTTATACCAAGTCCGAAGCCATGGTTGGAAGTGGAGTTATATATTTAAGTGTGGAAATTACCAATAGTTGTTTATATTTTATCATGAATATATCATATTACCACCACGTCAATCCTGAAACGATTTTATATATGCAGTACACAAAGTTGACTATATATATTATTAAGCCATTATCAACTCGGTAACGTTTAACACCAATAAGGGATTGGCGCGACAAGCATATTAATATCGGTACGGTACCTAAGACGGTATCGTTAATCATTTCTCACGATTAGTGCTATAGGCCCATGTAATTAAATAAATAAAATGTAAGTAAAAAAAACATTTCTATTTTATAAAATATAAAAATTCAGTGCTCCTAATTTTTTGAAATCCATCATATTATCAAATTGGTAACGTTTTGCACCGATGAAGGATTGGTGTCACAAGCATTTAAGTTTGATTTTCATTTAGTTTTAGAAGAATAAATTCAGTTTTTTCGTATTGTTTTATGCTTTTTTAAACCCTAGTCTATTTCCAACGTGCGTCTTTTAATTTAATATTCTGCTCCAACGGAGTTTATACACCTACAACGATAAATGAATTTATTATTATTTATTTAACCCTACAGTGGGCGCGTTAAATTTCGTTACGCGGTTGGGCGCGCGGGCCCAAATTCAATTTTCTTTATTTCATTAAGTTTTCTACATTTTGTAAAACTTTTTTTAGATACAATGTATTTGGACTTTGTTTATTTTTTGGTGAATTTTTGTCTCTAGGTAACTCATATATAAATGAGAGTGGAAAAAAATTCTTCCCTTTACCCCCTCCCTTGCGAAGACGGCAAGAGAGCAGGTCACTTGCTGAGGTACCCATAAAATTAACATAAACGTGCCGAATATTCTTTACCCGTCAAAGCAGACAGATATCATGCAAAATTTTCTGCACAGCTATAAGTGATGCTGACAGAAAAATGTTACACAGTTATGGGAGTGTGCCACGTACGTGGTCCAGTCACGTCCGCTTCCATGCGAGCGGTATTTATTGCTAATCTTGTACCGATTACTAACGAAAAACTATGTTCGGCTTTCGTGGACTAAATAATGTGCAGCTACTGAAAATCACATTTATATTATGCGATAATAAGAATATCTGCACAAGAATGAAACACTGTGGGCCACTCATTCGGCCCACGCGCCTACTCAAGGGTTGAAAGGCATTGATTGTGATTCGTTACCCACCATTAGTGTATTCATAGTAAACAAATAATTTTTTTTAGAATTCCTAGTTTAGACGAATGTTAATAGTCAATAATAACCACATTTGAAAAAGGCCAGATTGGTGTCAATGCTATACCACTCAACGTGACGTCACAGGGACCTAGATGCTATACGAGTAGATAGGAGTTTCGACTGAGATTACCAATGCTTGCATGAGGCACAGAGCTCAGGGAAACATCTCTTAATAATCACCTATTAAAAATCCCTAAGGTCGGAAAGATTCCTTCCTTTGATAGGGCAATAATTATCCTTATTTAAGGCAAGCCTTACCTGCTAGCAGCCTCCATCGTAGCGGCGCTTAAAGTCTCGCCCCAAGGTCACCTCACACGGCGGCAGCGGGAACCAGAAATACGTCACACGGGCTTTTCCCAGCATTCATACTCAGCCGTCGCGTTTTCGCGCGCTTGAAATTTTTCACTTTTCATTTAATCTCGAAAAATAGATATCGTCATTTAAAAATCTAAGAGCGTGAAATGCGTACTCCAGGAGTAATAATCTTTCGATTTAGGCAAAAAAAGTAATAGGAAACCAGCCTATTCTCACAATCATACACTGTCTCATTTAATTTTGAGAGAATTTAAAATTTTGGGAGATATATGTCTCTTGGACAAAGGGTTAACACCAATAAGGGATTGGTGTAACAAGCATTGCTCATGGCGGAATGGTTAATCATTGCTGAGTACTACAGGTCCTCGGTATTGCTTCCACAAGGGCATGCGAAGCCCTCCCTACGTGTGCCACCCTCTTCCCACTCACCCTACCCCTTCCACCCCATGCTGCCCTTCCCTTCATCTCGTTCCATTCATTGGGTTTCGGGTCATTCCGGCTCCCCTCTTAATACCCGCCATTCCCTCTTGACCCGGGGACGTGATCTTGGGTCCTTCATTTGGCCGCCAATTAGCTCTCTCTACCTCCTACCCTCACGTCTCCTCGTTCCCAACCCTTCACCAGCTCACCCTCTACATTCTCTCCCAGCACCGCCCTTTGACCCTTACCTCGGGACCTTCTCTTCCACCTCCATCTCTCCTCTAAGCTCTCCTTTGCCCAGTAAGAGACGTTGCTCTTCATCTAGCTACCCAGTATACGCTATGCTTTCTGAGTCGCATGCTTCTTTGTCTTGCTGCGAGTAGTAGTACGATATCATGGAAATTGCAGAGGACTGTTTGCGCCGTACTAGTTCCTGTACAACCTAAATCATACGGAATTTTGTTATTTTACGCTTGTAATTACAATTCTTCGTTAAAGATTTTGCGGGTTATCGTCATGGTAATTGAGATATGTTTTCACAGATCTCCATTTTTCTTATGAATATATTTTATTACTATGAAAAAGTGTAGTTGATACCTCTTATTTATTCTTATTCACGGCATTCCACCAGTGGCAACACCAGTATACAAAGAGCAATGCATTAGAAGTGAATGTAAATAAATAACGTTCAGAGAAATTCAAAATTTTGAAAATGAGTTCTCACTATAAAGAAATAAATGTTTTAATCTGAAGTAAATATCATTTGTACACCAAGCCTGATTCCGCAAATGTCAAATTGATTAAAATTAAAATTTTAATAGTCAGTTTCCATGGTAGTTAAAAACTTTTTGGGCTATGTCGCCGCGTAAAGTTTTGGGTGGCTCTAATGTTTTCCGACCGATGCTGGTCGCTTTATCTAGAGAATCCGGTGCGATAGAGAGTTTTATCCATATTTATAGGGCATTTTTGTCAACAAGGGTTTGGGGATAGGAGCGGGAGGCGGGTGGAGTCGGTTGATCCGAGTGGGTGTTTTTCATTATGATTACGGTTTCCTAAGTACGGCTTATTTTGAAACAAGATTACCTGTTAAAATTGTACCTCTCGTCCTTTTCAATTCTATAGCTTCTTTCAGAATGCTCTTTTAAAATAATTTTACTTTAATGACAATATTTCAAATAAATATAAATAAAATTTCCTCCCTCACCAGATTCATTTGATAAAGGACCATCATCGGCCGGAAAACGTTCTGGTCACCCAAAAAATTGACGCTGGACATAGCCCAAAAATATTTTAAATTAAAAAATTTAACTTTAGTTTTACCACATAATTTTTATTTGAATACAACAGGTAACCTCATTTTTAGGTAGTATGTAGTTATGATCGTGTTTTAATAAAAAGTTCTGTGGAAAAACAAAGTTAAATTTTATTGATCCGAAATGTTCAGCAAATCCACAAAGTATCGGAGGATACCACCAACTTCAAACCCATAGAAGTTTTTAACTACCTAGGCATTGGCATATTTAAAATTTCCGTTTAATCAATATGTGGATCGCGGAATCATGGTTGTGTGTAAAAGTGATGCACAGCCCTGATTAAAAAATTTATTTCTTCACCGTGTGAACCGTTTCAATAATTCAGAATAGCTTCAAAAATTATGAATTTGTTTTCAATTCTAATACGTTGTCCTTTCTTCTCTGGTCCTGTCAATGGTCGAAACTTATGGATAAGAATAAATTTTTCTTGATAACAAATGCACTTTTTCATATTGCCAAAATATTTATATGCTCAACTATATCTCAGCAACTTGAATTCTATATGGTAAGTATGTTTGCCGAACAATGGATTTTCTATGCAGGCGACTTGTTTTCAAACATAAAATCAAATGGGTAGTTTGCATTCTCTGTTGATATTTTTTGAGTGCATCTAGTTAACTATTTATCAGTGCACCATTTTTTTTATTTTGAACAAGTAGTGTAATCTTGTTTTGTAAAAATATAATTTGGCTTCTGTTAATAACTGGGAACGGTGGAAATTGACTACCTACTACATAAAAGACTTCCTTTTCTGCTGTTTGGTGTTTATTTACATCTCCTTAAACCTGAAACCAAATATGCCGATGTATTTTTCCAGTTATCACGGAGCTTTACCGATCTTTTTTCTGCCACGAATTTACCATAACGGGTACCCGTTCGTTGAGGTAATTTTCGCGGAATTCTAGGAACAAATATAGAGATCTGGGTTAGTTGGATATTTCTGCAGTTGAATTCGAGTCATCCCTTTGGACACCCTCGTTAGATTCTGTATCCTGGTTTCAATGAACCTTTATACTCGCTGATGCTACGAATATCATATGTAATATTTTATATGGCCATGGCCTTTTTATGCTCAAAATATTTCTGGCTGCAGGTGAAGGGCTCTTGGCTTCTGCTTTTGCAAACAATTTTTTGCGCTAATTCCCGCTAAGCAAATAAAAAATTCAATTCAAATATGTTATCTCGTAGATGTAATTTACTTTTGGAGTGTGTAGAAATAAAAATGTAATCGGATGAAGGTTATCAGAACTATCCAGTCATTAGTGAAACTATTTCTACAAAATTGAAAATAGACGATATGTGGAATTTGAGAAAACCTCCCCTTTTTCTGGGATTTTGGGATACGAGGACCCCATCCCGCTCCCTTAAACGTATATTTTTCTCACCTTTTAACTAAAATACATTAGCATTGAAAAACAGCAAGCTTCTAATGCCTACAAAAAAATTATTAACAAGATTGCTCAGACCAAAGAAGAATTGAAAAGACTCTCTTTGAACCTTAAATGGAAGTTTTTTTGTTTAATTTTTTGTTTACTTCAAGTATACATTCACATAAATGTGTCCTCTCAATTTTTTGGGGGAGAAGCTAGGTTATTTGCTCATCGGGGCCCATTAACAACGTTCCCGACTGGGTCTTTGGGCAACCAGTCCACCCATGACAGTTCGATCAGCATCCCAATGATCTGCCCACTGATTCACCAAGATCCTTGATAAAAGATAAGAGTGTGATGATGTTTTTTTTTCGGCCCCGGGAGAGAGAGAGAGAGAGGAAATCTCATGACAGTTGAGGCGTATCACTTTGTGACGCTCAGGGAGTACACAGAAAGCCCATGTGCTGCGTCACCCAGTTACTTCGCAACACAACAATGGCAAACGAAGCGCAAATTGTTCCGGGTCGCCTAGCGGAGAATCCCCAGGACATCGTTCAGCCGTGTTTGAGTGTTGGCCGAAAATTGAATCTAAGCGTGGCGACTATATGGGCTCGGAATTTGTCGGAGCGTCATCCTACGTCTGCATACACGGAGCACTCATCCACGCATCCACTCCTCCTTCCGCGAGTGTTACGCGAAAATGAGTGTTCATTAAGCCGAACACTGCCGGGTGGAGAGAAGGAAGAAAAAAAACTGGGGGAGAATAGATGAGGAAAAGGTGGCGTTGTTTTCCTTTGTACCCATTGCGATATCTTCCTCATCCCTTGATATGTCTCGCTCTAGTGACGGTTGGGGGAAAAAATTGTGTTATTTCCAGACGAACTCTGCATTACATCACGCGTGGGATGTGCTGGTTGTAGCACTTCCTCCGAGCATGATTTTCGACCGTTATATTCCTTTTTATATTCTCTTTCTCTCGGGGTAGGTGTACAGAATTTCGTGCCATTTACTCATGCAAGAGTGGTGGAGAGAGAAAAAAGTGGAACAATGGAAAAATGGCTTCGGGTCCGGAAAGATATGAGCGTTTGGAGCATGTCCAATGTTGGATGCCGTTATTCGCTCCTTTTTTCGTCGCTCATTTCCCTCATTCAGGCGCGGAATAGGAAGAATTCGCGGTGCCGACACAGACGTCATGCTAGCTCCGTTGCAAGGGGACGACACAGTTGATGCACCAGTTCGTCCTATAGAAGTTTGATTTAAGTTGCGCCTTCGGGCGCATTGCTAATCGATTTTCAAAATTGTCCACAGTGCAACGATGAGTAGAGAACGATCCATGTCTTCTCAGTACATACCATATCATGGGTCTTCAAACTAATGCCCGCGGATCGCACATAATTCCATCCCACCGGCCAAACAAATCCCTATGTGTTCACTAACAATTCTTAGGATTGGCTCATCTAATCTGGAATCTGATTTTAATTAAATTTTGAAGTCAAAACGATAGAAGCGTTCATAGCACTAATTCGGTTTCATAAAACTAAAGACAGGAGTTTTTTTTGTAAACCCTGATTTTTTCTAAAAAGATATTTTTTTTATTTTTTCATGTTGCGGAGGTAAGGTAAGATTTCTCGAGGAATGACACGCGTAGCTCGGTTGAGGAAACACACTGAACTTTATTCTCACAATTTTGGGGTATATATACAAGTTCACGCCGACCTTGCGGTGTATCGAATGTTCTATGCAATGCATTCCGCGTCAACTAGCGCCAATACGTCGAGTCGCCCGGCCAAGGGCGCCACACCAGCCCCCCGCGAAGACCGGAGGTCAGGGTTCTCTGAATCGTACTCGCCGACCGTAGCGGGTGGTGTAGTGGGTGGCGGTGGGTTGCGTACGTTGGTCTGCGTTGATGTGCGGAGCCGGGGCTGTGGTGGCTGGCAGGATGTATGCCGGTTTAACTCTGTCGATGCTGACAGTCGACTCTCTGCCGTTCAGCAATATGGTGACGGTTTTATCCCTCCTGTTGACGACCAAGTGCGGTCCGCTATATGGTGGTTGTAGGGATCGCCGCACCGTGTCGTCACGCAGGAAGACGTGAGAGCAGGTATTTAGGTCCTGGAAAACAAAAGAATTATCAATAATATGGCGAGATGCGGGGGAGGGTCGTAGTCGAGACATTTGATGTCTTAGCCTTGTGACAAGGTTGGTGGCATCCTCTTGACCCTCGGGATTTGAGGATGCGGAAAGCAGTTCGCCAGGTAGGTGCAATGGCTCTCCGTAAACAAGTTCTGCTGCTGATGCCTTGAGTTCCTCCCTGAAGGCGCTGCGTAGACCGAGTAGGACGAGAGGCAGGGCCTGGAGCCAGGAAAGTTGGGATGGCACATGATGGCTGCCTTGAGGTATCGGTGGAATCCTTCCACCATGCCATTCGCACAGGGGTGCCAACTGCAGGTGCGGGAACGGTCTATTCCAAATGTTTTGCCTAAGGCGCGAAATAATGCTGATTCAAACTGGCGGCCCTGATCTGTTGTGATACGGACTGGTGAGCCAAAACGGGAAATCCAGCAGTTGATGAAGGCCTCGGCAACCTCTTCGGCAGTAATTGTCTGTAACGGCCACACCTCTGGCCACCGCGTGAATCTATCCTCAGCTGTTAAGCAATAACGGAATGAATTTGCAGGCGGTAGAGGTCCAATTATGTCGATATGGACATGTTGGAAACGGAATGACGGACTATTGAAATATCCCAAAGGGGAATGTACGTGACGCGTAACCTTTGCTCGTTGACATTGTTGGCAGGCTCGAGCCCAAGTATGGCAATCTTGATGCACGCGCGGCCAGACGAAACGCTGCGAGATAAGACGACCTGATGCCTTAATTCCTGGGTGACTCAGGTTGTGTAAGGTATCAAATATTTTTCGTCGTAGTGGAGCAGGAATGTACGGCCTCGGGTGTGGAGTCGATGAGTCGCAGTATACTTGAACGTCGAACCCAGGTATGCTGGTGCGTTGGAGGCGTAGGGACGATGACTCGCTTGCTAATATGTCTCGGAGTTCTTCTTCATCCTCCTGTGCACGAGCTAGTTCATTAGGGTCGACTGGAGCGGGGGTAGTGATGGCGTTGGTTCGTGATAAGGCGTCTGCAACGATGTTGGTCGAACCGCTCACGTGTCGAATGTCCGATGTATATTGAGAAATGAAACTCAATTGGTTGAGCTGCACAGGTGGTAGCTTTTCCCGTCGTTGGAGGAATGCGTAGGTTAATGGTTTGTGGTCGGTAAATATTGTGCAGTGCTGAGCTTCAAGGATATGTCGAAAGTGTTGAATGGCTGAGTAGACGGCATGAAGTTCTCTGTAGTAAGCCGGCCACTGCGTCTGGCGTGGAGTAAGCTTCATGGAGAAAAATGCCAACGGCTGCCAAGAATTTTTCACGAGTTGTTGTAATGCAGCACCGACGGAGGAGCTCGAAGCGTCGGTGAATAGGCCAAGCGGGGCGTCGTTCTCCGGGTGTGCTAATAGGGTGGCTTGCGCAAGGTTCTCTTTGCATGCAGCGAAAGCTTCGTCCAATGCCGGAGTCCAATTCACGGTCTGGCTGCCACGGAGTCCGGCGATGGCGGCGTGCAATGGAGCTTGGTGACTTGCTGCGGAGGGCATAAAACGTCGGTAAAAATTTAGCATTCCTAAAAATCGGCGCAAGCCGCGGGCGGTGGGTGGGCGGGGATACTCTAGCAATGCGATAACACGATCTGGTAATGGTCGAGTGCCCTCGGCTGAGATTTGGTAGCCCAGGAATGTGACTTCACGAGAGCCAAACACACTCTTCGTGGCATTGATGATTATTCCATTGTCGGCCAGGCGTTGGAAGAGGGAGCGAAGGTGAACTTCATGCTCGGCCGAATCGTGTGAGAAGACCAAAATATCGTCGATATATGGGAAGCAAAAGTCAAAACCTTGGACAACTTCATCAATGAATCGTTGAAAAGTTTGACCTGCGTTTCGGAGACCAAACGGCATGAATGGAAATTCAAATAGTCCAAATGGCGTGGTTACTGCCGTCTTGGGAATATCCGATGGGTCCACTGGTATCTGTGTGTAGGCTTTTACCAAATCTATGACTGAGAAAATGGTGCAGCCTCGGAGTCGCACGCTGAAGTCGTGGATATGGCGTACAGGGTAACGATCGGGGATGGTTCTGGCATTAAGTAGGCGATAGTCTCCGCACGGTCGCCTTCCATTGTCCTTCTTTGGTACCATGTGAAGTGGCGATGTCCATTGACTTTTAGATCGTCGAGCGGTACCCTCTTGGATCATGAGCTCGAACTCGGCCTGGGCTGCGCGAAGGCGTTCGGGAGCGAGTCGTCGTGGCCTGCTGGAGATAGGTGGTCCCGGGGTCGTCTTAATGAAGTGAACAGTCCTGTGGCGGATCTCACGTGGCGTTCCCTGAGGGCGTAGAATATCAGGAAATTCCTTTAAGATCAAATGAAATGGAGACGATCCTGTAATAGTTTTCACACTTTGTTGTAGAGAGGGAGCGCGGATGCCAGGGCAGGAGAGGCGAGTAACACCATCGATGAGCTGAGAGTTTTTTATGTCAGGCAATAGATGGTAATGTCCTAGGAAGTCGGCTCCGAGGATAGGATCTGCCACGTCAGCGATGACAAAACGCCAAAGAAAATTCCGCCGAAGTCCAAAATTAAGATTGGCAGTGAGAAAACCATAAGTGGCAATAATACTGTCATTAGCTGCTGACAAATTATAACTAGTTTTAGGGCGATTTTCTCGAAGGAGTCTTCGGGGGAAAATAGAGAGATCGGAGCCAGTGTCTATTAAATAACGGCGCTGCGTGTTCCGATCTTTAACAAACAAGCGTTGCGGCGACTTGTTTAGGCAGTCCAACGACGCCGCTACGGATGGCTGCCAGGGGCGTTTGGGGAAAACTCACACGGGGTGGTGCACTTCCTTGCCTTGGTGCCGTAACGTCTATGATACCAGCAAATGCCTTCGGTGGTTGGCCTTGGTTGTTGTGAAGGGGATCTATGCCGAAAGACATTTTCTTTGGGAGGACGACTTCGACTCCTAAATCTTGATCGCTCGTGGCCTAGATTTTCAAATTTGGCAGTTAGGGCATTCACTTGTTGAGACAGTTCATCAAGGCGCTTATTCATATCAGTGGTACAGGTACTCACAGTAGCTACTTGTGGTGCAGGGATCACTTTGAGAAAACCTTATCTGCCAGGTCGGCGATGACATCCAGGGGAAGATTTTGCTGCGTAGCAATTATCGTCTGGATGGTGCTGGGCAGGCGTCCGCTCCATAAGGTCCTTAGAAGGGTGTCCGGTATGGTCTCCGTTCCAACCAAACCACGCATGTAGCGCAGGAACTGCGATGGTTTGCGATCACCTATTTCTGCTTGCGTGAGTAGCTGGCGTATTCGCTCCTCCCGTGATGCAGATATGCGAGAAACTAACTCCGTTTTAAGTTTCTCGAACTTGCCTTCAGCCGGAGGATTTGTAATTATGTCGGATATTTCAGCCGCGTACCGAGGTTCAAGTTGAGAAATAATAATATTAAATTTGCTAACGTCTGACGTGATGCGGTGAAGTGCGAAATGACTTTCCACTTGCGCGATCCAAAGACTTGGATTATCCGACCAAAAGGGCGGAAGGCGAACGACCACGCGATCTACATGAGCGAAGCTTTGTTCTGGAAACGGTTGTTGCTGCGGTATATGAAGTTGCAACTGCTGTTGGAGGGCTTCGCACTGCTGCTGCAGGAGTAGATTTTTCGTGCGGATATCTTCGTCGTCAGCCATCGTGCGCTTCGTCGGGGTCACCACTTTGCGGAGGTAAGGTAAGATTTCTCGAGGAATGACACGCGTAGCTCGGTTGAGGAAACACACTGAACTTTATTCTCACAATTTTGGGGTATATATACAAGTTCACGCCGACATTGCGGTGTCTCGAATGTTCTATGCAATGCATTCCGCGTCAACTAGCGCCAATACGTCGAGTTGCCCGGCCAAGGGCGCCACAATGTTATACTCTAATTTTTGAGGTAATTAAATTGATGGCACTGATTTGTTTATTTTTTCATTTTTTTTTTACTTCTTCGGCACGCAAAAATGTGGGAAATATACATGCGGCGTCACGTTGAAAAGTTTGGAGACCCCTGTACTACATCATGCGTACAAACACTAGGAATATCATCGAAAAGTTATGGATTTATAAGCGATCTTAAGCTTTCCCGACGAATACCATTGATAAAAAGCTTCTCTTGTTTGACACGGTAAGGCTATTCAAGGTGAAACTATTATTTATATTTAAGGCTATATTTTTTCTATTTAAGACCTTATTATTTCTATTGAAGGCCTTAAATAGCCTTCCCGGAGCCAAAGCCGAGAAGATTTTATAAACAATTATGTATTTGCTTGAGAAAATAATCGCGAATATAAATTTCGGTTAAAACCCTTAATTATACCTTATTTCTCCTTGAATTCGGATCGCTCTTCCCATCAGCGACGTTTGTGGTGGCTTTTGTGAACACATTTCAATTCCTGGTGAATGCAACGCACATGGTAAGCGACTAGAGAATTCTCTTTTGTCATGATTTCTGCATTTTCTCAGGACTCCCACCGTGTCCGATGGCTTTTTGCTGACATAAGTTTCGCTGACATTGCAGCCAGCGTTTTTTAGGTCGAAGGTGATGAAACACGGAAATCTGCCGCTATATATAGGCATTTCCATTCAAGAGCTACTCTCTCATTGGTCGGTGGTAGGAGATCCCTTTCCCATTTCCATTCACGCTTCTTTACCTCCGACCTGATGATACTGACTGCAATGTCAGCCATTCTGTTGTAAAATAAAGCCAACGCAGGCGGTGATAACCCGAAGAAAATGCGGTAACCATGCGTTCAACACCGCGAAAATCTTCGAACCTGTCTTAGTTATATATTTATTCTCCGTGAATTTGGATCACTATTTCCGCCAGCTACGTGCGTGGTGAAGTTTTGACACCCATTTTAATGCTCGGAGAACGACAAATGATCTTCAAGGCCAAGAAAAGCCAACGGAAATTTCTTTATGCTCTTAAGTTTGAGCATTCCACCAAAAGAGAGACCTACTAACAGTGGGAAACATATATATGGAAGTTAGGAAACAATTTATAAGAACCTACATTTGGAGAATGCTCCTGTATGGAATTGAGGCATGGACAATGGACAGCGTGCAAAGCAAGGATAGAGACCTTAGAAATGTGGTGCTACAAAAGAATGATGAGGATCAAATGGATCGATCGAGTTAGTAACGAGGAAGTCCTAAGAAGAGTAGGAGAGAAGGGAAGGCTCATGAAAACCTCATAAGGAGACATAACAACCTTATAGGCCACATCTTGAGATATGATGGCCTGATGAAGACAATCGTCGAGGGACTAGTGGATGGCAAAAACGGAAAAGGAAGGCCTCGAACAAAATATATGGAATAGGTAAAGAAGGATGTGAAAGAAAATAAATACATAGGTGTGAAAATATTAGCTGATAGGATAATTGAGTGGAGAGCTGCTTCAAACCAATCCTAGGATTGTTGACCAGTGATAATGACTTAGGTCGAAGCTCCCAGCCATTAGCTGTCTTCTTAGTGAATCAGGAACAGGGTTGTTTCCTATTGTACAGTTGTCTTCTCTCTCGAAGTTTCGGTCATGGCAATAGCATGGTTAGGTGGGAGAGGGAATATGGGAAGGTTTAGCTTGTTTCATTAACCAAGAGATTTGTTCTAAGATTGAAGGTTTTCACGGGGTTCAACTGCTGACTCAAACTTTCGGGTTTCCTTCCGCATAACTATCGTCAACCAAGATCCAGCTACGCGGTAAGAAACCGTAAAGATGGAGTCAGCAAGAGAGAATCCGTTTCACTTCACATTTTAATACATGTCTCTGCATTTTTATTTCAAGTAATCATTAGTACTCTCGCGTTAAAGTGTAAATAACTGTGCCACGCCCGAGTAGTCCTACTCTGAGGCTAGAATTTCTTCAATGTTTGTTAGGGATGCTATAAATGTTTTTTCGAATTTCAAAGTTAAAATTGTTTTAACACTATAGGGACTGGATTAGTTATTTTATCCGCAAGCCACGATCCAAGTTAAAGTTAGCAAAGAATTTCCTATCCTATTGCACTAAATTTTCGTTAGTTTTCGTACACTGACCCATACTATGCCACTTTAGAAAGTGTATTGAAAAATTTTGTATGTCCTCACGGAATCTTTTCAAATGGATGATACGTCTATAAGAACATTCCTCATGAGCACTTGTTGTGTTAATGTGTAAAAAACTGTTTCACGCCCTAGGAGTCCTACCTCGAGGCTAGAATTTGTATTAGTTTGTGAGGGATCTTATAAAATTATTTTCTCATTTCAAAGTTTAACGTATCACAGAAGTGTTTTCACACTAGAAGGACGAGATGGGTTATTTTACTCAAAAGCAATGTACTAAATTCAATTCAACAAAGCATTTATTATCATATTCCCTTAATTTAACACTAGGCATTACATCCATTTGAAAACTTTCCATGAGGAGTTACAACATTTTTCAATACACTTTCTATGATAGCGCAGTATGGATAAGTATACACCAAGTCACGAAATAGCACGGCTTTGAAATTCGATAAAAAATTATAACATCCGCAACACATATTTAGAAATTGAAGCCTCAGGGTAAGAACCCTCGGTCGTGCCACAGTTATTCACACTTAAACACAATTAGTGCTCATGAGGAATGTCCTTCAAAGAAAAACATCTATTTGAAAACTTAACATGAAAAATAAAAAAAAATTCAAAAATCCTACATGCTTGTTAGGGATGTTATAAAATGTTTTTAAAATTTTGGAAAGTTTTCAAATGGATATCATGCCGAGAAGGACAGTCCTCATAAGCACTAATAGTGTTAAAGTGTAAATGACTGCCACGCCCGAGGTACTTTACCCTGAGGAATGTTATCGATACGTGGCAACACTCCACTTCTCTTGATTCTACACCCTCGCCTCATTTCCATGTGAACTACACTTCTCTTCCTCATTCCTTGACGCGATACCTCCTCTCCCGCTTTAAAACCTTGTTACTAGGTTCTTTCGTATCCCTTTACAACTCTCCCCAACCCCTGTCGCTACCATCCCTTAAAGGATAAGTGGAGTGAGAAGGACGATTCTATGGTCTCCATTTTGCCCGCAATTAAGCCTTTGTCTTTTCTCTCTCTCTCTCCCGCCCAACAATCATCTAACCGGGTACCTCCTCTCTTCAACCCCTGTCGCGTTCCCCTCACCCGTTTCCGGAGAAACCCATTTCCACCGCCGTGCCATATTAATCCCCTGGATTAGAATCTATTTAGATTCTGCGTGCTGTGGCGGGTTCTGGGGATAGAATTTATGAATTTTTTTTGTCCAATTTGAGGGAATAGGCAATGCTTCAACATCTCCGTATAGTGTTATCCAGTTACAGTAGCACCGTTGAAGAAAAAAGGACCAAAAACATTATTGGCTGATATGGCAACAAAAAAATGTTCATTTTAGGTGAATGACGTTTATGCTCAATTGTTTCCCGCGGATTCTCAGTGCTCCACATCTGACTATTGCTACAATGATTCTTGTGGATTTTTGTTTGTTTTTATTGCTAATTCTTAAATTTTTAACCATTATAAATTTATTCGAATAAAGAAATTCATTTCGACGTGCTGTATTAAAACAGCAATACAATTAGGCTATCGAAAAGATAAATTATGATCTTGCGAAAGGCGCATTTTGTAACGGTTGGCTTTCCCGTTAGTGCAGAAAGTTGCTTCATCGCTAAACACAATCTTCGAAGTGAACGATTCGTCTGTATCCATTTGAGCAAGGACAAACGTGAGATTTTGGAACGAGTTTGAGTTTCGGGTTGTAATCGGTCAAGTGTCAGGAGCGGGTCATATTGAACATTTGTGAACGTGTTTTCAAGTGAAAAAAATTAACCCTTTAAAGACCAACCTAACTTCCCAACCAATTTTTATTATTTAGTGCACATAATATTTATTTTACAACTAATTAAGTGATATTATGAAAGAAACCCCGAACACAAATTTTTAAGTGCGTTTTCAAGAAAGTTCTCAAATAGGAACAAACAAATTTTTCTATTGTTTGAAAAATAAATATACACTTGACCAGGAAACTAAGTTCAGCAACGTAATATTTATTGATATTTTGAATAAATGAGCGTTTTTTACTGGAGTGCGAGTGTAGGGAAAATATTGAATAAATCTCATACTCACCACAGAGGAGATGAAAATAACCAATTTCGAAAACATATAATTGACGACCAATTTATACACAAGGCATGCAATTCACTTTGAAATACATTTATTTACATCATTTGCGTAAAAAATCTGTAAAAGTAATCAGATGAGAAATAAAATTTCATGAATTTTTATAAATCTATTCCAAAATGGGGACATTGGACTGTTAACGGTTAAAATTATATAATGTGATGAATAAAACAAGTTTCTATTATGTTTTTCGATTTAATAACATTTTTTTAATTTGTGGTACTCTTTTTTGAATCACCTTGTACCTATTATTGGTTAGTAAAAACTTTTGGGTTATGTTGCCACCTCAATTTTCAAGAGACCCCAACATTTCCCAACCGCGTTTGCTGGTCGCTTTTTCAAATGAATCGGATGAAATAGGAATTTTTTTCCTCCTAGTTGTTAAATATTTTTTTATTCTCACTTCATAAGATTTCCCCATAAATTTTCTCGTGTTTCGAAATTTGTTTGGACACCAATTGAAAGCCAAGAAAAAGTTTAAGTGCAGTGAACATTTTGAACTCTGCACAATTGAATGCTACAATGTTTCATGTGGATTTTTGACTGTTTGTATTGTTAATTCTTAAATTTTTAACCATTATGAATTTATTGTAATATAGGAATTCCGGTCAACGCGTTGTATTATAACAGCAATATTGGCAGGCTATCGAAATGTTAAATTATGAAATTAGACCCGTAAAATAACAGAATCATGGGAGTAATTTTACTTGAGATCATAAAGGATTCAAAAATATCCTTGCAAGTTTTATGGAAAAAAATAGACAGCTCGCTTCTACTGTTGTAAACAATCTAATGTGTGCCAATTTTACAATCTAATGTGCCGTATGACGTACGTGTAAATTGTGCAGAGAAATGAGTTTTGTTATCACAACATTAAGTTAGGAAATGAAGTAAAGGAATGTTTTAATCTCTGCCATGTCAAGTCAGAACATCTCCCTATACGCGTTTTGAGAGAGAGGTATACGGCTGGAAAATAATTACCAATATCTCCTGCCCCTTCCCTAGGATTAGACCCGATTACTGTACGATATACAGGTGATAAACGTGTACATTTCTCTCCCAGGCAGGTAGTCGGGAAAGTGCGCTCAATATTTTTAACTATAGATTATTGAATGCTGCGATGTTCCAGCTGGATTTATTTCGGTGCGTATTCGTGATTTACAATTTTTAATTTTTCCAAATATAGGAAATAAATTCGACGTGTTGTATAAAAATAGCTATTTTAGTAGGCTATTAAAATGCATTTTAAATTAGTATACCACTGAAATTGAAAAATTAGGGCAGTTATTTTATTTGAGAACATAAAGGATTCCACATTATAATTGCAATTTACAGAAAAAAAAACAAGACAGCTTGGGTCAACTGTTGTAAACTATACACTGTGCCCCAATTTCGCCATTTGATGTGCGTGTAAATTGTGATGAGAAATGAGTGTGGTTGGTAAAACACTAAGTTAAGAAATACAGGAGGAGAGGGAAAGGAAGGCTGTTATCTGTGTCTTGTCAGAACACCTCCCTATACGTGTTTTGAGAACGAGGCATACGGTTGAAAAATCATTACCAATATCTCCTGCCCTTTCCCCAGCATTAGGGCAGAGGAGTTTATATACATATATAGGCGAATGAACGTGTACATTTCTCTCCCAGGCAGTTAATCGGGAAAGTGTCCTCCTTATTTGGGACGTGTTCCTCCTCTGGGAAGAAGAAACTCTTCCTCCTCACACCACCACGCCCTCTCATCCATTTCCATTCCTCCTTTGCCGTCCGACTCTTCCGAAAACCTCGAGACATTGAAGGGGTGGAGATCGGGGGCGTTGGAAAGTGGGCGGCTCGTAATTAAAGATCCAATTAAAACGCCTTATATGCGATCACTAGGAGTTTCCCTTGGCGAAAAAGGAGGGAACTTTTGAGGTGGAGTGCGAGTTTCGGAAATGAGAGGTTTTCCGAGTGATTTATGAAACAACCGAGAAAAGAAGCAGAAGCTAGAGAAGGCAGATTCGGTTTCTGGGGAGGGTTCAAATTCCACCCCCCAATTCTCTTGTATCATTCCCTGTATTCTCCGCGTCTGGCACCCTCTACACCCCTTCTCCACCCCCCTCTCCTACGGCACCTCGAAAAAGGAGGGTTTCTGTGGTTGTAAAGGCACCGTAGGCGGTAAAAGTGAACGGAAAAGCATAAAATGAAGAGTTTCCTTAAACCTCCTCTTCTCCTCACAACTTTTTCCCCCTCGCATCGGGAGCAAATTCCTTCCCTTGAACTTTTATTCCGTGGTTTTCTCGGAGGAGGAAAGTAAATGCAGCATTTGCGATGGAGGAAAAGAGATACGGAGGTTGGATACCGAGGGTTATGTTCCTCTTTTATTATTCCCAACTTCTGTTTTTTTTATTCTTTTATGACCGGAAACGAGATGGGTTTTAAGTTTGTTTCTCTCAAAACCACACCATGAGGATAATAAACGTTGAGTGAGGATACTTCTCAAGTTTTATTTAAAAGGAAGATAATTCTGTAATTAGCTTAATCAGGAACCCAGAATATATGGGACTTTGGTTGAAAAAATGCATATGGTTCGACCTCTTATCATTTGTGAGTGGGACGATTTATTGGAGAGTATCAAGGCATAACAGGATTAATTAGCCCCTTGGAGAAGTTTCACAACTTCTTTAACTCGGTTATATAGGTTTTGGATTTATTTAACGCGCTATTTCCTTGATTTTGGTTCTTACCTTAGTTTAGATGTAATGAATAAAACCAGAAGAACTAAGCGTGATTTTCCATGATATTTCGTGAATTTCGTGATTTCCGTGAAAAATCCAGAAACATTTTCCATGCCTATGAAAGAAAGAGATGCAATTTTCCACAATAATAATTGTTATTCCCGACCTAGGTTTCGATGCAACTACGTCATCTTCTAGGTAGAAAATAGTTTATTTATTTCAAACCATTTCATTCAATATATATTAGATGCGCAACTAATCTTCCGCTGTGTTTTTAATGGATATACAACTTTATGGGGAAATATACTTATAAATGAATCATTCGAAGTATTGCCCATCGCTAGCTCCAACTTTTCCCCATAATTGTGGCAGAGGCCAATACCGTTACGGTAAAAGTGTTCATTTTTTTGAGGCTTTCCACGAATCATGCCAATTTTTTTTATGTCTTCATATGAGCGCAGCAGCAGATCAGCCAGACCATGTGCCATATAATAGAACAAGTAATAATCGGACGGCGTAATATCTGGGGAATATAGCGGGGGGGTTAGGACTTCCCATTTGAGCATTTACAGGTAGGTTTTAACGGGTTTTGCAACGCGGAGTCGAGCGTTGTCTTGCAGTAGAATCACTTAGAATCATAAGGAATCCAAGTTCCTTGGTTTTGCATAAATCCCAACGCATCCAATCGCTTGGAAATTGATTGGTGGGTAACTCCTAATGCATAATCAAGCTCTTTCTGAGTTTGGTACTGATCTTCATCGAGAAATGTCTCCAATTCAGTGTCTTCGAAGGTTTTTGGTCTTCTTTCACGTCAACATTGGAATGACCGTCTTTGAAGCGACGGAAGCAATAACGGCACGTTGTTTCACTTAGAGCACGACCTCCGTAAACTTTTTGGAGCTCTCGATGCACTTCAGCTACTGTTTTCTTCGAATTGAAGAAGAAAATAAACACTCCCCGCAAATGACGGTTACCTGGCACACACTCGGACATTTTCAAGCAACAATAACGATATGACGCTAAAAATAACTCGCCATTGTTGTCGAGCGGTTTGTTTACCAAATGTCTAACCTTGATTCGTGACGTTTCCGATACGTCATAATCGACTAGCAATCATTGCTAGAGCCATCTGTTAACAAACAGCGGGAACTTAGTTGCGCACCTAATATCATACAAAAAGTTTATGCCATTTTGCTGAACTATTTTTGCCTTTGTAATAATGTGGACATACCGAAACCTAGGTTGGGAGTAAAAGTGTATATTCGTGGAAAATTGCATGCACTTCTTTCAGTGTAGACGTAATGAGATTTGATGTAAGATACGTTCTTCAAGTAGCCTATATTTTGCGCGTAGAATATGTTTTCGTGTTATTTGTTTGATACCTACCGTTCTATTTGATACTGCCTTTTGCTGAACTAGGTCATTGAATTATAACCAATTTTCAGTTTGTTAGAGGTTAATGCGTCATAGGGTTGGTACAAAGACACAGAAAAGGAAAGGTAGCCTTGTGAGCTGTGATTTGAATAAAATGTATTTTTAAATATGTATTGATGCGTACAATACACCCAAATAATAAGGATAAGACATTCAAGTTTCCCTGTTAGTCTCGTATTTTTAGTTGTTTGTGCGCAGGTAACATTTTATTCATATTCCTGGTCAGAGGCCCTTTATAATTCTAAAATATAATAAGCATTATACTAAGCAAACATTCAGACATTTTGAAAAATTTTCCTGTCGTTATTGTTAAATAAAAATTCCTATTAAAAACAATATGGTAGAACTTGTTGCCCTGCTCCCTTTCTCGAAGAAAAGTTGACTTTTTTGCCAGGAAAATTATATCCAAACGTATTGTAATACCACAACTATGCGAATAAAAACTGATAGATACAAAATAATAAGCCCGGATAAAAATTCGTATCAGTAAATCCTCTAATATTGAGACGTTTCTTCCTTAATACAAGTCTGTTACTGCACTTCATAATTGGAAAAGCCTCAGGACTGTCTTCTTATAACCAAAAATATTAGAGTTTGCATTTGCATGTGGTGGATATCTTAAGAAACAGATTTAAATAATTTTTATCTCATGTCAAGCAGTGTGCTTTTTTATTTTAATTTGAATGATCTTTATTCACCGTCATTGTTATTGAATAATTAGGTCAGCAATGTTTGTGGAAAAAAAGTTAAAAGATTCCTACGGCCATTTTCCCTGTAGTTGCAGATGTAGTAAGGTTTCACGGAAGTATTGGGAAAGGCCTCGAGGAAGATCTCATTTGAGAAACTTAAAATTCAGGGATAAAGTCAGAAGCTCATAGTTGTAAGACAAATTTTATTTAAAAAAATGCCTGTGTACTCTATAATGAGGGAATTAAATTAAAATGAAGTTTTTACCTGATGATAAGGAACCAGGATTGGTAATGTAAGATAAGAACATAATTAGGAAAAAAGTGACGAAAGGTAGCCTGAAATTACCGTAGCCCGATTAAAATGTGTGTCAAGCACAATTTAATGATAGCGTTTAAAAGAGTAACTCTTTCTGTAAGTAATAATTTATTGTTAATAGCATTATCAATACGTAATTTGGATCGGGAAAGTAGCTGGAAGGAGAAAACTCGATAAATATTACATTTTTAAGTTGGATCTGAATCGTCACATTATGTTGCATATTATTTAATTTAATGTAAACATTTGAAAGCTTAGACAGTAACTAATATAAGTAAAATACTCAGCAGGACGCATAAATATATCTTACTTTTTCTTCCAAATATCGCATTATGCCTCTCAATTATTTATGGCCTAATAGTTTATGTTCTCCCTTTACGAAGGGAAACTTAAGAGGAGAGGTAGAAGCGTACTATCAGCAAGTTTCTTTTATGTAGTACGAGTATATTATTTCAGCTACGTAACCTTATTCTCATAGATAATGGGGTGCTAGATTGATTAGGCGGAAAAATAGACGTAGCGATGGCGTGTATTTACTCACCTTGGAAATACCATCACTTAGACGAGTTTGAAAATTTATTCCATCTTTATTATCCGTTAGCTTACGTGAACCCACTCTCTAGTTATCACCAATTTTCTCCTCATATTTTGTAAAGGGAGTGCTTTTTTATACCCTGAAAGACTTTTAAGTTTCCCATGAGATTTTTTTCCATAGTTATAAGCAATGGAATGGAATTTTGTAGCTTCATTTGTATTAATTAAAGTTTACTCCAATCGTTAGGTGGGAAAATATTTGCTAAAAATAGGGTCTGTATCATTGAAGAGTGCACTCGCGATGCCGGAAAGTATCTGATCAAACTTTAGGGACGTTTTTGGCGTAATTACTGTTGGTATCGAGTGTTAACATCCGCGTTGATTTTAAAGGTTAAGCTAATCACTCTCCCATGTAACTCACGTTACGACACCATTTTACTTCCATTAAAACGGTCGCCTTCCAGTTTAAATATTTTATCATGGATTGCAAACAATAAGGGAAATCCTTTATTACCGTCCAAGCTCTAAGAAAATTAAGAATAAAATATTGACATATGTTTCAGGGAACACCTAATTTTTAAAATTTTCAAAATATATTCTCTTAATTGTACCTACTCGAAAAAATGGTATTTCTGCGCTAGATTTCCAAGTTTATTTTTAAGTTTCATTGCATGATACGCATTTTTATTTCGATGCTCATTTACGGGTATCAACATAAAACGTCGTTCACGCAAGATTATAATTTCCATTTTGATAAAAAAGCTGATATAATGCTCGCTATACATGGAGTATGGTGGGAATCATACCATATAATTGTGAGACTTTCGTCGTATCACGCTATTTAAATGAAAGTGGCGCTACGTATACATTACGTCATCAGAAGCCTATAGAAGAATTTGAATTATAAAATATAAATGTAGAGTTAATCTCATTTTATACACAACTGTTGCACTTTTTTACTCCGTAAATGCGCATTATGGTGAGAAAAAGTTTTGAAGATGACATTGAAAAAAGTATTTTTTTAAACCCTGTCACACACTTTCCGTTCAATACAACCCTGTAGATCCGAGGACGGAAGATGCAATTGATATTTTTTGTTTGCGATTGCTTTCCAAGCGTGTGATAATTAGATTTTGTCATTATCCGTCACGGCACCACGTCGCACCTACTATTTGCGTGCTTGTATGTCGTATACATTCCTTGTAAGTGTTTCTTAATTGCTCCAAGTTAGCGAGAGAACTTGCTAAGGCCAAATTTTGGGGTGACCTAACCCAACGCTCAAGTTTCTTCCTTCTGGGAGCGTTTGGAAGTAAGTTCCTCCTCAAGAGTGACCCTTTAACCTGGAAAGTTTTATATCTTCATTATATGAGTTTCCCTCGAGCGTCACTTGGTAAAACTCTCCTCCTCGTGATACAAATTTGCATGGAGTTGCACGCTTGAGGTAGGGCTAAATAGCCAAGCAAACCCAAAGGCAGTATTTGAAGATATATGATGATCCCATTAAGTTCTAAATCAAGTTTATCTTAATTGCTCACTATATATTTCATCCATGCAACGGTAACTTTTCGATCATCTGCGGATTCTTTTTATTTTCCAATGCATGCAGCGTATTATAAATATACACTTTTGAAGCAACTCATTCAGGTCACATAAATATCTTTATAAAAAATTGAGCGTGATTGTTTTTTCCTTATGTCCGATTATTTTCCAAGCATAGGAAACTTCTACATGTATTTTGTTGGTGTTTTAGGCAATATTGATGTGATTCCGAGAATTTACAAACAGCATAATGAATTTTGCATTATGAACAAAAATGTATACACCGATTGGCCAAGTTCTAACAACTTATATCTCAAAAATAGCTGATTTTCAGGACAGCAAAAAAAGCGATTAATACTTGTTACTTGCACACTAAAATTAAAAACCAAAAGTTCATAAAATTGAAATAGAAGCATTCATTTGCAAAAAAATAGTTATCTTTTGCTTGTATTTTCTTTTTAAAATGTTATTACGCTTTGTTCAAGATACCTGTCTCAAACCGGCCGAATTTGAGATACGTGTTGTTAGAACTTAGCCATCGATATCTTGGTTGCCACGGGTAAAATAATTCGTGTGCCGAATTCATCATTTTCTGTCTTAGGTTTTTTGTTCACATTGTTCAAGAGTGACCCTTCAACCTGGAAAGTTTTATATCTTCATTATATGAGTTTCCCTCGAGCGTCACTTGGTAAAACTCTCCTCCTCGTGATACAAATTTGCATGGAGTATTAAAGTTGAATTCAGTAATCATTTTTTGAACGTTTAGCAATGATCAAATACGGATTATTCATTTTTTTAATTTTAACGGAGTTGATAGAATTTATGTGTACAGCAATAGGTAAACTATTTCTTGCTCGTCCACTTTTCTCCAGGGGCTGGTGGATCTCAGGAGCGAACTATGTTGTTTTAATAAATGCCATACATACATGATCACTTTAGCGACGAATCTTTCATCATTGCATACTCACCAGAAGCTTTCACATACGTTTATGGTATAGGCTATAGTGTCTGGTTGTTCTCTCGAGCCAAATTCCTTGCAATGTATAAAGGGCTTTTGAATGAAATGAAAAAATGAAATACTTTTGGAACGCATACAACTTTTATAATGAATATCAGTAGGAATGCAGTGTGGAAGGTCATCTTTAACTCATGCTTTATGATTTTTACTCTCTAACTCAAGGCTGAGTGCCCTTTAGTTGGGACTACCCTACAATCAAGAAACTTGTATAAAAATGGGCTAGAATTTCCATCTTTTCTAATGTAACCCGAAGATCTTCGTTAGATAAAAGTAATATCGCCGTGCATATTTATTTCTTAACACTATAGTTATCAAGGGACCTAACTAAGAGGAAGAGAGGAAATCTGCGGGCATCTCTACTCTTACCCACTATATTCTTTTGGATAATTTGCTAATTCATGTAAAACATAACTGGGCCCTCCCGGAGACCAAAATGTCTTTAACAACTTTACATTAGAGGAGGAATGTAAAATTTTAGCTTATTGAAGTGTGCATTGATTACTTCCTCAAATAAAGCTCTATGCTCTTAAACTAGTCTCATGAATGAACGACGCAGACTTTTCATCCTTTCTATCCAATTTACTACGTAATTCACTTATCTCCTTCGTATGAAGCAAATAATTCTGAAACATTTTTTGTTTACTTCTCCAAACCCAATGGCTATTCTGGGACGTTCTTATGTGGCAAGCAGTAGGCATCGCTTACTGTCTACCCACCATTCCCTAGATTGGACAATACATCCCGAAACCGAAATGCATCCTCTCGGAGGGAAAATCGTCTGAGAGAGAAAAAAAATAAAATCCTTTCACTTTCGCCTCAGCCTCTCTTCCCCGGGGGAAATATTTGCGCGACCATAGAGAGAGCTCCGATCCGAGAGGTGGCATTCGCATTTTACTTTTAAAACGGGAAGTAAATGTGGCATGCTAATGTCATCCTAAAAGAAGTTGAAACGGGGGTGGGGGAGGTTGAGTGGTAAATGGTGCTGTGTGTAAGGAAAACCACGGTGGATCAGTGCTACCTAAGGGAAGTAGGAGAAGGAATGGTATGCGAATAAGAGCGTTCTTGCGGCTTTTCTTGCCTTCTTCTCCATTACGGCAAAGGAGGGAGACCTGGATGAATGAGGGGGGAGAGATTCCTTTTTCTCCTTCCTTATTCCGCAAAAGGCCCGGAAGTCAGAGGGAAGGCCCCCCCCCCTGCTGAAAAGAGGACCTTTTGTCACCCCCCCCTTCTCCGCCCTATGGGAGTGAGGAAAAGCTACAGGAGACTCGCGTGAGGATGAGAAGACTTCCTCCTTTGAGAAAGGGAAATCGAGGAGAGGAGGAATAGAATCGTGAAGAAAGATGGAGAAAAGGAGGAGGGATCAGCAAGATAATGGAAAAGAAAAGAATTTTCATCCCCTCCCGGAACGCCCGCCGTATCCACCTTCATCTTTTTTCCCCCTGCGACTCCTTTTTTTAAGTGAGAGGAGGAAGGATTTCTTTCTTTTCCTTCCCCTCCTCTCCGTCTCCTTTCTATTCCTTTCCGCGCGACGCATTCCGCTGTTCAGATGTCTTTCCCCTCCTAGCTCAGTTCCCGCCAATCTCTCTCTTTCCTTTTCCCGCGCATTTACTCTTCCCGCCCTGTCCCCTCCCTTCTCGCGGCAAACTGAATTCTATCCTTTTTCAACCCTTTTTTTTCATCATCCGATACCTCTCCCACAACCTTCCATTTACTCCCTCCCTCCGTCGGTTTTATATTTCGCACCGCATTGTTGCCGAGCGACGAGTCGGTGCTAAGTTGTTGCCCGCGCTTTCGGGATTTTCCGTTCGAATGGAGCAGAGGAATCCGCACGGCCCTATTCTACGAGACTCCCTCGCACTCTTTCATTCCGTTTTCTAATATTTCCTCCGTTGCCCGTGGCATTCAGAGGAAATACTTTCCCTCGCGGGTGCATTCACCGTCGTCTAATCTGACGTTGAGGTTTATGTGACGAGTGTTCGTGGACCTTCCAGTCAGCCACTACATATGCTGTCATCAACCATCCTTGGACTTAATTGGATTTAGAAACGTCAACACTTGATTTAATAAAGTTGCCGGCGATCCAGTGATCCAAATACTGCGGGGAAATAATCTATAATTAGGTTTTTAACCGCGAGATATTCGTGCTGATTAACATTTCGAATTTATAGATTCAGAATCCTTTTTCTAGCGTGTGCAAATGGTTAGCAACTTTAGCAAATAAAGTGGTGACGTTTATAAATCCATTAAAATACATGCGCGGCGGATGATAACGTATCTAGTGGCCGACTGAAGAGTCCATGATCGTTATGTTCGTCAAATAAACCCCAATAGGAACTAACGTGTATTTTTTTATCCATTTGTATTGTATATCCGTCATTTATATGTAAGTATTTTTTTCAAGAACAATAACTAGGTCCTTATGTTTCAAAATAAATGCGTAGAGGGTCACTAACCGAAAGGAGTCACCGATCAATCAAACACGTTAAAACACGTGACTGGACAGCTGCTGCTGGAGGCGGAAACACGTGCTTTACTATCATCGTGAGCGGACGTTTATATGTATCGATTATGTGTTTACGTTTATAGGTGTTGCATACCACCCAGTTGCCACGGAATAAAAATGAACTTATTCCGCCCTTATGTGCAAGGGCGGAACTACCGCGCACGTTGCTAACTTTATTACTTTTATTATGATTGGTGATCGGTATAAACGTTATTCAAGGTTATTGAATATGAGTTAAGATTATAAATTTTTATCCCACACAATCTTATTCTTATTGGCTATCATTTTTTGAAGAATTTTCTGTCAACACCTTTATAGACGAGTTGTGTCTTGCAGCCACCTCATAACTTAGGGGCAATCATCTGAAATGTAGGTTCGTATTTGTTTTCCTTTGCTCTTGCATGAGTCATTATTTGAGTACGATTGTGGTGTTTAAAAATAGTTAATTGACGATACTTTTTTTCCTAATCATTATGTCCAAACTAAAGGAGAAATTCATGAGCATAATAGTTAGTTGAATTCGCTTACATGAGAATGATAGTTAGGTGAATTCACTTGCTAGCAGATGATTGTTAAACTCCGGTCCATTCGTAAAGTGAAAACTATTTATGAGAACAAATTTGCTATTGCTCGAGTCGACCTCTACTTTTAGTCAGAATTCAACTTGGACCCCGCTAGTCTTAATGGGATGCTTCGAAGGGATTATATCTAATTTTCTCAGACCACACATGTAAAATTTCAAATGCTCTCCATAAGTCTGCGTTTGAATGATTCCAGGATCCTTTATTCTTATTCTCCGGTTTGGATCCATCGAAACATTATCCAACTAAACGCTCTAAAAATCTCATCTTTCACGAACCATTGTTTGGTGCAAGATATAAACCTTCATTCCCATTCAAGAGAAAATATCAGTATCAAATACGAGTCATTTATCTTCCATTCATATTAAAAGTCTTCTTCAGCTCTGACAGACAGATACCATGGTTCCAAAACGTAAAGCCCTTCAGGACGGATGTTAAGACATCTTCCTTTTAACGGAGAGTCATTGGGATCAACACTCTGTGAATAATTCATGATGGTTTTCGTATAAAACTCGTTTTCGTTCCCTCAGATTGTAAGACCACGGGAATATATGTATTGACGGTTGAAATGGGTTAAGTTAGAGTGTTGAGATGGTATTCTAAACTTAATGCTTATTAATATATATTTTTTGTAGTTTTAATTTCTTTCTCTGCCAATGGTTATTTATAACGTACCTACTTCAGAAAAAAATCAGTTCTAAAAGCTGTTAAAGAAATATGTTAAAATGATTTCCGGTTATCATATTTGCACATTTTTGCCAATTTGTTTTCTGAAGGCTTTCTGGAGTTTGCTATAAATTAACAGAACCAAAATTTGAATTTACATACTTCAATTCTTCAAAATTCCAATATTATGTCTTTCATTATAATTTTCACTTAAATTTAAGCGGCGAAATAGTTTTGGCGCCGAATTCACTTTTTGTAAATTCATTGCAAATTTTAGGCTTGGGACACAAGAATGTTGAAAGTATAAAATTTTATCTTTAACTTTAAATTTTTGTTCAAATATGGAAGGATTTACCGCATAAAAAGTACGATGACTGTCGTTTTACATATGATTAACTATATATTGCGGGCTGCATTTAAAATGTTTATTATCCTGTTTGATTTGTGAATACATAATGTCTGATCAATGATTGATCCTTGAAATATGAATAACTAGGCCAAAAGTTCCAATTTAAACATTATATGTCAAACCTGAATGTAACTATTTGGTATCTTTCAGGCTTCACTTGAATTTAATGGCATTACAAAAAGTAACACAGCGATTTTCCAACCAAGTTTATAGATTAATGGGAGCATCTAAAAACTTACAGGACTTCATAGACATTCAAGCATATCAAGCAGTCCAGCGGCAGGGAAAGACGATTTTGAAAATAATGGAAAACATCTTAATCCACCTCCATCCGTCCTAGCTGTATGGCTATAACCTTCTTAGCGGAGCTCTTTAGGCTTTTGAGGAAAAACGGCCGCGTTTTTTGTTATCATATTGCCACAATTATGCTGCTGGAGGTTGTGTTACCTTAATCCATTGGTAGAGTTATTTTTGATGCCGATATAAATAATCCTGTATACAAAACGAATTTTTTGCCTATGACACTAGCGAATCTATTGGGGGGTTGCTAAAATTGCTATAATTCCCCCCTCATTCGTTGAAACACAAACCAGAAAAAAGCGAAATTTTTGGAGATAGCCACTCTACAAAATCATTTAGTTATATTTTCCAATATATTTATCTACTTTAACGAATGAAGTACAAATTAGCTGTAAACATAGGGCCTATTTCACTCGCTTTTGGTATATTACGGTCCAGTGACAGTTTCGGATAGGTGCTATGGGTCCTAGGCTATCGAATTCACACTAGATGGAATGGTAACCTTATTCGGCCCCCACTGTTAACTCCTAAGTAGCCCCCTATCCCTATACTGGATCCATCACTGGCCAGTGAATAATATCCAGGAATAATGTAAGCAATGAATTGAAATGAAATCTATTCAATGTTCTGGGTACATACCCCACATAAAAAAATGCATTTAGTGAAATGACTTTTTGAGTTAATATTAGGTAAAAAATCAATACTGAACAAAGTAATATTAGATATATGATAAAGAACAGACATCTTTACATACTCTTTATTATCGTAATTTAATTCGCTCCGAAAACAGGGTCATTTATATGAGCTTCAATAATAACTCTACTAATGGATTAAGGCAACTCAACCTCCAGCATCGTAATTGCGGCAATATGATAACAAAAAAGGGGGCCGTTTTTCCTAAATCATTGATCAAATTATTTATTTTTACTCTATATCACGGTTATTTCCATTATTTCTTAAAAGATTCCAAATTCGCACAAGTTTTTATATACCTGCGAATTTCATTCCACAAAATGGTAGATCTGACGGCGAACGATTTATGTTAAGTTGTAGTTCTATGTGACGGTAAGTAAAGATTAGAAGGTTCAACTGGGGCTTATAACGGATATGGATGTAGGGCCGTACTGAAAGAGGTGAAGTAAGTTTTTTTTGTTTTATTTTGAACAGAGAAAATAAAAAGGTACACAAGAGGTATTTCCAGCCAGAGAGGAAACATCCAGCCAGTTCACTTTTTTCCTATGAGGGGAAATGTGTTCATCCCAGCGAAGGCAATGGCATCGAAAAGATTTTTTACTCCTTCATTCAAAATCATACTTGCCTTGAAGATACAGCAGCTCTGCAGCTCTGAGACTGGGATTAGGGGAAATGAAGGAGATTCCGATGTGTCCGTGGTTAGCTGCTCATTTAAAATTAAGTTCTAAGTATGGCAAAAATTATGAATTCTGATGAAATACTGCAGTAATCGTGGTTTAGTTTTTTTTTGAAAATGAGGTATTCACATCTGTTAAATAAGCTAAAGTATGTGGAATTCAATCACAATCTAGTATTGCCGCTACCTGCATGATTCATTCCAGAATGCCTTGGTGGGTAACGTATATACATTCCCTGGAAAACAAATTTGATTTCAACAAAGATGACTTGGCGTTTTGTTGAGGAAAAAGTTTGCCAAAATGTTTCGCAGGATTGCTTGAGACGAAACTTAATCAAGCTGTTTTAATATCTTCCAAAAGATAAAGTTACGATACGGAAATGGATTAAGACTGACGCATTAGCTACTCATATTTAAAAAAATTAAATTATTTTTATTACTCACATACCGAATGATTAAAATATGAGCTCAATTTTTGTTAGCATCCCATATTTTATAATTATATAAATAAGTTTATCTAAAATATCTCTTCCTTCGAGAAATATTATGAAAGCTAGTCAAGAAGGATATCTTGAAACTTGTTTTCTTTAAAGCTGTGGCAGGAACTAAAAACATTCATTTTCATGACTAGAAAAACCAAGTTAATGATATGATGAGATTTAATAATAGGAAATGTTGCATGCTAGGAGAATCATAGGTGAGGCAGGAAACAATTCAAGCAATTAAAAATGCAAATTATAATTTTTTTGTTGACTCAAATATAAATAAATATTATACCTACTAGCTTTTTCTGAGTGGTATTTGGGAGTTGATTTGGGATTAGAATTTGGGGAAATGAACAAGATTCCGCTGAGTCAGTTATGAGGATGGCTGCTCTGTTGTAATTAAGCTCTTACCATGGCGAAAATTATGGATTCTAACGAAATACTGCAGTAATCGTGGTTAAGGTTTTGTTGAAAGTGAAGTATTCGCATCTATCAAAGAAGGTAGTCTGTGGAATTTACTTACAATCTAGTATTGCTGTTATTTGCATGAATCATTTCAGAATGCCTTTGTGGATAACATGTGTACATTCCCTTGAAAACAAACTTGATTTCACCTAAGAATGATCACGCTAAAATCTAATAAACATGGGGTTAGGGTCAGTAAAGTGTGGGCGTAGTGTAGAGATATTGTTAAAATTTACGAGAATAACGTTCAAAATCGATGAAATGGGGCGCCAGTGATTGCGAGTTCTATTTGTAATCATTCAAACGAAATTATTTGTGAACAGGGATATCATGCCGCTCTTCTGTAGAAAAGTTCATTACTTAAGTCATGTAATTATTTAATATTGCTCTATATTGTTCTCTCAATGGTGTATCACATCATGATATACAGTCGCTTCTCACTCTTTGCAGCAAGATAGGAGAGAGTTTCTGAGCTGGAGAATGGAGAGGTGCATGAATGTAAGGGTTGTTGGACTGTAGAAACAAGTAAAATTCACTAACTCTTGCTTTACTTTGTGGTATACCATTAAGTTTTCCTGGATATCAGATAATTACTTATACCACTTATGGCGTCCGTTTTAAAATTCATCAAGTAACTAGGTAACAATGATAAGATAAACAAATCACAATCTGCGCCTGAAGATGATGATAATTCATTGAAACTCGGGTCGCGCTCTGATAAAAAAATAAGTGGTATGAGTAATTGTCTGAGATCCAGGAAAACTTTTAGAAACAAGGTTTTATTTCATCGCTTCCATTGTACCAGTCACGCATTTTACTATAAATTACAATTTATATCTTTAGCGGGTCAAGATGTATTATTTACAGTACACCAGAAAATGTAAGCACAAACAAGATGAAACTAATATATTTTTCATTTGTTACGATGCCCTATAGGAGAAGAAAGATTTCCTGCTTGCCCGACGAAATGAGTGCGTGAAGAGTTCTCGGGATAGCCACCGGGCCAGGAACTGCATTACAGGCGATATTTCGATGCTCCACTGATATTGAGAAGTCGGCAGTAATGCAGTTCCTGATCCGTTGGTAAATCCCGAAAAATCTTCACGCGACCTTTAGGAGTCAATAATACTTTTCATCACGAATATTTCTATTGCTTTTTTTATTAATAACGGTTATTAAATTTTCATATTGATTCATTGCATAGATTGCTATCCAAATTTTTGCCTTCGATCAATACCATAGGGTCCTATAAGTCATATTTCACCAGCATGTGACTGCATTTCAAAAGATGGAAGAATTATCAAAAAGTATGCCGCATGTGTTCAAAGTAAATGCGTCAAGATAATTGTCATCGCTAATTTTAGAATACAACCCTTGTTTTTCAAGAACAATGCATATTATTGCGTTCAGTAATCAGATTGAATGTGTATACCAAATGATCTATGATAACCCGGTTAACGCTTTTCGTAACGTTCAATAAACACACAAAATTATGAGTATTTTAAAAAAAGTGCAAGAATAATAAATCAAATAGAGTCATCAATGAAGCTCTTTTGGGCTTTGGGTGAGATAGTTTCAATGTCTCACATTATATCCGCAACAACGTCTGCCTCTTTAACTGAATAAAGGATTCAAAAAGGTATTTTCCGTAAAAAAAATCCTTTGCCAATGATAAATATTCCAAAGTTTGGAATTTTAAATTGATTACCGCGATAAAATAACTTACTTTCTTTGAGGCAGTCATTGTAACCCATCGGGATTTTAAGTCAATGTGTACGTTTTACTGAATATTTTCTCCCAGTACGTTGCATTCAGTTTCTTGCTTTATTTCAGGCAATTTAGTCCCCTTTTTCATAGTAAGCGGGTGAAAACAATGTGATCATCTTGATCAAGGGGTAGAAAGAAAACTGGCCGTCGCGGGTAATCTTGATACTGGGTGTGGCTTCTCGTCAAAGAACTTTTGGTGTCATTATTCATCTTCCCTCAAATATTGCCCTTGGAACACAGATTTTTTTTGTAATCCCGCGCCAGGGATTTTTATTCTTATGGGACCTTCTACCAATGTTTGACTCGCCTACATGCCCTTAGAGGAAAATAGAAGCCCTACAGCTATTCCCTTTGTACTTTCACCCGTCGCCAAAGTCCGTAGTTGCTCATGGGACTCAAACTACGCCGTCGACGAACCCTTTAGGGCATGTGAATGTTTAATTTCTTATTTCGGAAATCCCTCGCGGGGTTAAGAGAACGTCGGCGATGAAAAGGGAACGAACAGCGACAGGAGTTGACAAAGGCATAGTCTAGGGAGTTAGCCAATTTTAAGCGTAGTGAGAAAAGGAACCACCCCGGGGTAAGACCAAAAATAAAAGGAAAGGTTGCCTGTTGAAAAAAAATATTGTTTCATCGGGGAGACCGTTGAGCTTTTGTGGGTACTAAAAAGGTAAGTTGGCCCTGGGGGACGGGGCAAAGGAGGAGAATATGAGATAATTTTTGTGCTTAATCGTAGATAATAGTCCTTAAAGTGAGCACAGCTCTCACGAATTTGCTGGGGCTCTTAGGTTTACTGAAATGGCCTACTAAAGGCTTGTTAAGGCCATCATCCCGTCTTCGCCTAGGCCAGAGGTTCCCTACCCTTTTTTTTGCTCCCGTACCCGTCTTTATGTAAATAAATAATATTTTTCCCCAAAAAATGTAAACTGCTCATTTCATTACATAAATTCACTACTAGTAGATGGAAATTTTAGCTTAATATAATTGTATAAATGGGAACTTTATTTTAAATACCCCAAATAATAGGCATGAATAGTTATTGGTTAAGAGATACATAGTTACTGGCGTACGCCTTCTACGATGCGTACTGCGTGCCCCTGACTAGTTCGTCGCGCACCCCAAAGGGTACGCATATTATCGTTTGGAAACCGCTGATCTACGCCGATTAATTTCCATAATCAATCCATGAGGAGATCGGAAACAATTGTCTTTGAAGTGATTGCAGCTCTCTTTGCCCTTTATAATGCAATGTTGCTCGTAAGTAACGCAAAAAATGTATATATTTTGAATTCTATTTGGGAAAGATTTAAACTGGGTGTTATTTTGTGCTGTAAATTTTTATGCTGAAATATCTAGCTGCCACAATAATCATGATTAAAACGATTTTTTTACAAGGTGAAAGTTAATTTGGTTGTTTGTAATGGATATGTCAATTCACGAGTTTGAAATCGAAATGTTACCAGCTTTTTTTACAATTCTGCTTCCGTCATAGTGTACTTATTGCACTTAGAAAGTTTACCTGAACATCAGTTTTCCTGGATATCAGACAATTACTTATACCACTTATTTTTATCAGAGCGAGACCCGGGTTTCAATGAACTATCATCATCTTCAGGCGCAAATTATGATTTGATGTTCTTGTTATTGTTACCTAGTTACTTGATGAATTTTAAAATGGACACCAGAATAGGGTAAAAGGATGGGTAGAGATATTCATTTATAAGAGTACTATCCTGACTTCCAATAATTTTTAAAATTTCTATTTGCTCCCTAGAGTCTAGTTCACGGCGGTCATTGCAAAATTTTAAAATATTCATTTTAAAATCGCCCCAATGGCAGTTGTTTAAATAAGTGGTATAAGTAATTGTCTGATATCCAGGAAAACTTATAATGGAATACCACAAAGTAAATCAAGAGTTAGTGAATTTTGTACCTGAACATCGTTTAAAGTAAATGAGTTTGCTGTTATTTGCCAAAGATTGTATAGGGTTGTATATTGTATGCAGTTATTTGCTGTGATTCGCATGGTAGATGCTTCATAATGACATCAGAACAATCGACATCTGATTCATGCGACAACAATCTGTGAAAAGTTGCCAATTTAGTTAATTTAATTTAATCAAAATTCATTGAAACAAAGTTATGCATGCTACCATAAATTTTATGACTAAATATATCTAAGGGTAGAGCATTTACCAAGGGTTTTTCGCACAGTTGATACTTTGGATATAAGGTTTGCGACAAACCTTGACTGGGGCACCCTAATTTAGTGTCATAGGAAATGTATAAGACAGTTTTATACCTTGGTTTCCCTCCTTCAAATCTCTTCTTACAAATAAAGGTTTTTCTTTCCCATTATTCCAAACCTCGTGACGAAACTCCTCTTAATTTCACAAAAATCCTCCATTTTACACGGATTCCACCTTTTCCAGCCCCTGTTTTTCTCCATTACCATCAAAGAACCGCCCTAAAACACATCGGAGGACGTACAGATACACATAACGCGCTCCTGTTAGCGGAGCAACAATGGGAGTGCAGCGAATTCTTGGCGGTTCGTGGGCCATTTCCGGCTTTTCAACCCCTAAAAACCACCCTATCCCTTGACTTCCAATGTATTCTCTTGATATTATGCGCCTTCCTTACTCTTCTCATTTCCTCTCTCACGGCTTCTTTCCTCTGCTTAATCTTTTCCCGCCGCACAATTTCTTCGCCTTGGGCTGTTTCTTGGGAATATTTATATTTCCTTTACTCCACCACTTCCAGGTCTCGTTTTCCCTGCTTCCCTTTCTCCTCTGTCACTCGGCCTCAGTTCTGTCTGCTCTGTGTGTGCCACCCTTGAGGCTAAGGAAAACCTTTCCCTTGTGCTCACGGGAGGGAAGAGAGTTTCAACCTTGGTGCCTTTGGTCTCCAGCTTACGTAACACCCGCGCCAGAGGGTCCAAAGTACCTATAGTGCTACAGACAGATAGGTAGAAGATAGGCTCCGCCTGGGTTTGCGCCATGGAGCAAATGTTCCATTATTGACTCCAAGTTTGCGTTAATTTTGTCTATGGAAAGTGATTTCGCTTGTAGTATCCCTTGATATTTAAATCAAGGCTTTTAATAAAAATTCTCTCTCACTTATTCCTTCTGAAATCGTCACATTGGGTAAAGTTGTATAAGTATTGAGAAAGTGTAATGGATCGATTCGGCTGTCACTTGATAAATTTTTTTCTGAATGAAGATAGACAACCTTTCACAATTTTTACAGATTTTTGATGAGGTACAACGCGTTTTGAGGCAAAGGCGTCATTTAAGAGCATTAAATGCTTAGGCGATTTTCTCGAGTGCTCGGCAATGACGCCGCCGTAGCTTCGAAACGCGTCGTACCAAATAATAATCTGCTAAAATTTACAAAGGGGATATATCTTCATTTGCAAGAAAATATGTTTATATCAACTTTCACAATGTACGGCACCATAATTTGAGGGTACTAATACCTTCTAAAAGAGTCGCACGTATGGGTGAATTTTTATACCGTGCAAAATATCATAAAAAAATTAATTACTTAATTTTTTCGTTAATTACACTAACGATTTTTTGCTACCCTCGAAACTAAAGAAAACATTCTGTTCATGGAAATGGTGAATCCCTCCTTTCATAACATTAATTCCCTCTCCACTTTATGACCAAACGCGCCCGCACGTGCAATTTAAAGTGCTTCATGTCATCTTCGGTTATGTCGATTGATATGAAGTAAGTTTGAACCCAGGAATATAGATAGGTAGGTTCCAAGCAAATATTTAACTCTATGATTCGGTTAATATTGTGCCATAAAAATGAAATTCGCTCGCGGGGTGTACTGGTTTAAAAAACAAATGCTTTGAGTTGAATATTCAGCCTTGAAATACCTACAGAAAGCGATACAAGGGTTAATTTTTATTCTGGATTTAAAACCCTTGTAGTTGCATTTTTGAGAATTTGCATATTTGATTTTATTTATTTAGTGCTTTAGAATTGAGCGTCTTAGTAAATGACTTTAAATATTTTTTTAAGCTAATAGAATAATATTAGAGGAAATGTTCATGCCTGCAAGTCTCTAATGTAACACGTAAATGTATATGTGCGATAGCCTCGAGGTTAAGGAAAACCTATCGCTTCTCCTCAAAGGAAAGAAGATTCCCCCCTTCGTTCGTTCTTTTGTTCTCCATGATACGAAGGCCCTCGCCCGCAGGTGCTATGTCTAGGCCCTTTACGGTAGGTTGACAAATTGTTAGATAAGTTCTGCCACGATATATACCCCATACAGCGAATGTAAAACTCCAAATTTTTTGTAAATATGGTATAATAAATACTGATTTTTATGTTAAATGCATTGATGTAGAAAGGAAATTCTCTAATTTGAAACGTTCTCACACCAATGCAGTTTGAAAGCAACTTCTGTGGTATATACATTGGGTATATTTTTAAGCTGAATTTTATATGCTTATGGTTGTATTTTGGTGCTGGTAAACAGAAACCACATACATATTTTCGTTTACTTCCATTTTTTCCAAGTTGTTGCCAAATTAATATAAACAAAGAATTTTGAGTGCAAATTCAGGTTCACATTAAGAAGCTAGGGGGGTCATTTTCGTTCTTCAGAAATAGAATATTTGAATTTCCTTCTGTGTTCGTTTACAGAGGCTTCTTGATATGACTTTTAATCTTTTTTTAAAGATCAATGAGCCGGTTTTCGAGAAACGTTTTATGCTTGCAATAATGTGAAGTATGGAACTTTAATGTGTGTGTTTGTGAGTGCCACCCTCGAGGCTAAGGGTCTTTTCCCTTGTGCGCATAAGTAAGATTAATCCATACTTCCTCGGGTAGTGAAATAGATTAGAAGATTGGTTCCGCCCTCGTATGTGCGGTACTTAGCCAATATTTAATGCCGATTCTTCGTAAATATGATGCAAAATAACTACTATTTTAATCGTGGTATCTAATGATCTCGAAAACTTAGGCTTTTAATTTAAATTATCTCTCAACATTACCTTCTGAAAACGACTTCCGCGGTGTATTTTCATTGGGTGGTGCACGTACCACTGCTCTTTTTTTCTTTGCACTCAAAAAATACTTACTTCTCCCTCTAATAAAAAAGTAAGTTTGGGAGAAAGCCTCAGCCTAAAGTGTTGGACGGCGGCCATTTTAAAATTTGTATTAGCATTTATTTTTGTTATGTATCTTTATTATTAAAGCATTTATCGATTTTAGCTATGAGATATCGTTTAGGCCGTGCCTTACATATCATATCTCATAATCATTGACTGGTTCATTATGCATCATTTAGCGTTGCACTTTAACCATTTTCATTTAACTTTTCTGACTTCATAAATAAATATTTGTCAAAATTATAAGTGGCGATATTTCATCTATTTATTTATGACATACTATGATTAATTTGCTGTTAATACTATCATTTATGTGTGGAAAAGTGACATAATATCCAGGTTCGTGTATAAAATCATGTTTTGCGTCCATAAAGAATAGTGAATACGGATAGAACACCTTATTCCCTGCATCGAAGCGAGATCTGGATAGCATACTGTGTGCATCGCACCGCGACAGGTTCAGAATATTCACGGTTGGTGACAGCGTAGGCGGATGGAATGGCGGGAAAAGGGATTGTACGTGCGTTTATACATTTCACCGCATGGACAAGTGTCTTCCCGTATTTTTTCCGAGAATGGCATCGAGCTTCGTCCATGCTAACGTTAACATTCCTCTCATCCATCGTCAGGTATCAATCCGTTGATCAGCAAAAAATAAATAACTCGCACCGGAACACATCACGGACAGTTGAATCTTAGACCAAAGATTGGCAGAATTGGCTGTGGATTCATTTGCGTACTATCCTTTCTGCGCATGACGGTAAAGGCACAAAGTAAATCTCCTGTTATCCAGTCTCTAATGGAGCATGTTACTGAACTCGATGGCCTGATTCTGTCATCGCTTATGCATGATCGAGTTCTGTGTTCTGTTCCATGATTGAAATACCGCTACTCTCTCCAAAACTACTCACTCCATGATTGCCCAGTCGAGGTTTTTAACCTTTCTCTGGTGGGTGATGAAATACTGTATATCGCTCTTTCGTGTTGCGTAGTTGACATGAAGTTATTATAAGATCTTGCGTTGATTAACTATACTCGGAAGATCTTGGGTAGAATTTAAATTACCTCTCAACATTATCTTCTGAAAACGACTTCCGAGGTGTATTTTCATTGGGTGGTGCAGGTACCACTGCTCTTTTTTTCTTTGCACTCAAAAAATACTAACTTCTCCCACTAATAAAAAAGTAAGTTTGGGAGAAAGCCTCAGCCTAAAGTGTTGGACGGCGGCAATTTTAAAAGATATCTTAGCTTGCGCTTGCCAAAATTTACTTCATCAAGATGGCGTTCAAAGTGAATGTCATTATAGAAATCTTTCCCTTAAAATAGGCAAAGAAATATGAATTTATTAATATTGTGCTGCTGAGATTTTAAATTTGCGTTAAATGGCCATTTCATTAATTCTCTTCAGGAGAAATGGTTATTTATGCCGCATGTAGTTTGGAGAGGAAAAAGGTAAGCTGCAAATGTATGCATTCAGACGCATTCTTCTGAGAGTAAGAAGAGATTATGTATGTGTTCATGCATTCTTAGAGGGCTAAGTAATTTAGGTATATTTAATTATTAGTTACATTTTGAAAGAAAAACGGTCGCCGCCGTCTAACACCCTAGGCTGAGGCTCGCCTCCAAACTTACTATTTTTATTATTGGCAGTAGTAAGTATTTTTGAAATATTTTAAGTATTTTCCAACGTTTATTTAACGCAGCGATGTGGCACTTAATGTATTATGGGTAAAACTCTTTCTGTTGTAGCCTTGAGATTGGCATAATAAGTGCTTAAGCTAGTGGGGTTAAATTGACGTCCTGAAAATAACCAAATGATTATAACCCCCACTAATCTGATACATCTGAACTAACACATAGTTAAGCCATCGACGACTGCATCATTACTATTTTACTTGTATTAAGTTCGACTCTAGTGGTCATCGTACCCAGTGGTGCCGACTCCATGGGGCCTGAGGAGGCCCGAGCCTCCTCAAAACTTCGTTATGGATGTGAGGAAAAAATGTATCAGGCTTGTCGATTTACCTGGAGAGTCCAGATATCGAGATTCGAGTTATCAGAGTTCTAATATTGATCATATGACCATTCTAAATTGCTTAAAAAAACTCAATATTTATAAAATTTCACAGGACAACATCCCCGGTTTGGGCCCCCCAAATATTATTTGCAAGTCGGCACCCCTGATCGTACCTTCGGTTTCTCCAAAACTGTCTCTTTGATCATAGATCAGTTCGTGGTAGTTCCGTGAGAGTTATTAAGCTTGCTTTATGCCTTCAAAGTCTTCCCCCCACCCTTTGCTCAAGGTTTGACCTGAATCATGAATGCCTTCGATATTCACCTTGAAACCAATGGGAATAGTGACCGTGCCTTGGGTGGTAACTTTTTATTTGCCTTCGCTGTCAACGGTGAAGTTTTCACGCTCGGTGTTGAGTGCGACACTCGTCAAACAAGCTAAATAGAGAACTGAATTTTGAAGCTAGGATTAGTCATGATTCTAGCTATCTTCATATTTAATAGTGTTAGCATTTTTTAACCAAATATTATTCCCCACCATTTTGTTTGCATCAGGTAAATGTTACTCACTTCTTAATGAAGTTCATGTGAAACATGAGGTTATTTCGCTCGTTGGATTTGAATTCATGAATTCGAAAACATCATATTTCCTCCTACAGTTAAAGTCACATATGATAGTAATGATACAGCAAGTAATTATTAATTTAAAATTAAAAAAAAAAACTAGGAAACCGACCGAACACAAAGACAACCTATCCATTCTTATAAATGGTCTCATTGGTAGACAATAAACACAGATAAAAAACACGCTTTTTCCACCAAAAGAACATAATGTACTAAAATCCAAGCTTTTCATTGCACGAATAAAAATTACCGTGCTGATTAGGCTCACGAGCACTGAGTATAGAAGAGCCTTGTATTGAGGATTGGAACGCAATATTAATATCGTAACCTAATCAGCACACGCGCTTTATTCTTCCAGTAATGAAAAGTTAATTTTAATTTTTAATGCATTTTAATGTGTTTTTTCGAAAATAAATGTGTTTTTATTCCCTTATTTTAATTTAATTTTCTACTTTCAAATGGTTAATCACGTTATCGATGTAAACCGCAGCCAGAAATTTCTGCCAAAAACATTATGACTAACGCATATATATTGAGAAAATTAAAAGCTATTTTTAATGTGGAAATTTTGATAATTTGTTAGAGCACCACAGGAAAAAATACAAATAAATAATTATTGAACAGATATTGCCATCGGAAGCGAGCAAGTGTGCAATATTTCATGCCGATCTTACTATAGGAAGTGGGCTAAACATCTATCTAAAGATTTATTCGAACAAACGGACAAACAGACTAAGCAAGTTAGAAAAAATCGTGTAAAAATTCAGGCTCAAACGTGATTTTTTAACTCCCTTATAATATATTTATTTCAACAGTTAAGGGGTTCATCACGTAAGAGATTAAACCAGAGCTGTTAAGGAAATATCTGGCAAAAAATTAATAATTAATGTTTTATATTTAGAAAATTTTAAACTATTCCTCTCCTGTTATGGGAATTAAGTAGATGGATTCATTTATTGCAGCTGAGTGCATAACGCACCGAATCTAAGACGGAGTACAATACCTAGCTCATATCATGAGAATAAACTACAAACTAAATCTTTCCGTCTATTTTAGTTCAAAAAACGCTTTGTAAAAAACGTATTCCTTCGAAAAATCTACCTGCAATGCTGCCAATCACACGTTATATATGTATGTAACAACACTAAATACAGGAGTTATTTTATTAAATTAAATTTTAGCACAAAATATATTCGAGAAAAGATAGGAATATTAGAGTAATATTTAAAAAATTATAAATTGATGATAGAAAAACAATTTCAAATATTCCATTACAGAATATTGTATCGCCATCGGAGGCAGGCATGTGTGCAATTTTCAAGCCGGTCAAAAGTTGGTTAAAAATCAAAGGAAAGATTCTATCGATGAATCCCGCAAACGTACGAGGCAAGTTTAGGAAAAGCATGTAAAAATCCCGGCTCGGCGCCTCGAATGGCTGAGAGGCTTTGGCAGGCAGCCAAAGTAACGGCGTTCTGAGGTGACCGCGCTAATCAAAACTGTGCCTTTTCCCCCCTCAGAGCCGTTTTCCAACATTCATGCCCCGTGGCCAGGGTCGGAATTGAAAGTGACAGGGAATAGCATTCGTCGCCTGGAGGGCATCACAAGGGAGCGAAGGGACCCTTTGGACCCTGCAGAGGGATCTGCTGGGAGGAACGTGTGTTCAAGTTTGCTAATTACGGCCGCAGTTTCAATCGCCCGTGGTTTCACAGCGGGGCACTCTCACAACGCTGGGCGTGACAATGACTCCTGACCCGACCACACGGCGATAAATCGCGGAGCCGACTTTCTGTTGGGATTTCATGAGATGAGGGATTTCGACTTTAAAATAGAGCTGTTCAAAAATATGAAGATTTTCATGAAACATAGATACGCCTGTTAGTTAAATCACATGCATTTTAATTTTCCCACGCATGGACAGAACATATCAGAAAAATTGCATGAATCGAGACCTTTTTCAATTGAATAACTCTCGTTCATATGGTTTTAATTTTTGTATCGTAGTAACTCGCGTGATATTTCATTTTTTTTCGCTGATATACGCGAAACGGACAAGAATCAATCATGACAGAACATGAGTAAAAAGGGCTTGGAGAAGAAAGTAATCTGACTTCAGTAATCTGACTTCAGAGATCAGTAATCTGACTATAAGCGACTATCAAAGATTTACGTAGGTATATGAATTATGAGGAAATATTGCAATGTGTAATTATATACACATATCTTTGATCGTCGGTTATAGTTAAGAGTGTCGATTTTCTACTTATCCAAGACTTATTTGACCGATGTTCTGATATTATTGATCCCTCTCCATCTAGTGTTGCAGATTAACATAGAATATGCTGTATTTCCACATGTTGCAACGTCTTATTTAACTAATAGAACTACTACCACATCGCGCCGCATATAATACAAGATATGAAGACATCTGCATCCCAAAACAAGAAAACGACTTGTGTTTAGCAAGGAAAATATCCAATCAGGCGTAAAGCTTTGGAACGAGTTCACTCCGGTGTGGCTAACTTTTAAAATTTTCTCTAATGCCTCATGTTATATGTGCTTAGTTATATGGGCATTCTAATGATTCTAATGATTCCAATGATTCCTCTTGCACAACACTCGGTGTGACAATGACTCCACCCTGCGATAAATTGTGGAATTGACTTTCTATTGGGAATTCATGACAAGAGACATTTAAACTCAAAAGGTGCTGTCAAGAACAAGTAGGAATAACTTTAAGAATTAAATATCCCATATCACCTCTAATATAAATAAAATTTTGGCAGAACGAAATATACAAGCTGCATATCTTGAAATGCAACCTAACCAATTCATCAAACGCATCACTTTAAAAGTGCTTATACGAGGGCGTTTTTTTCAAATTCTAATCTCCCAGCATAAACACCATACAAACGACAGGCGGGTACTCCTCGGGAAGGACACCACACCACACCCTCAAGTCGTCTCTGACCGTAAAATGTTTGTTTAAGGTTAGTGGCAATCTCATTAAAAACACTGCCTCAATTGATTCTCCCGCCAAGAGTTCACTGCGGAGCGGCAATCAGAAAACTTGCCTAATGGCTTAAGCATTGACATGTATGGACCTTTATGCCGATGAGAGAATTTTTAGTGCACTGTGGCTGGAGTGTGTAACATGAAAAATTACGTCCATTCTCACTCAAAACAAAAGAAGAGACTGGAAGTGTTCTGATCCATGACTACGCCCGTCATCTCAGCGCTGATGCAGCCCAACTACTCTTTGAGCAATTTCAATAGGACATTTTCGATCACCCACCGTGCAATGTCAACCTATAGACGGGTGAATTCCATTTTTACCCTGAAATGAAGATATGGCTTTGAGAGAAGCGTTTTCAAACGGATGATGAGCTTCATGACAAAGGAAAAATTCATTGAAATTCATTGGTGGCAACGTCATATGAAAGAAGGTGTAGTAAAACTTGTCCACAGGCGTCCAATTATGCAATTGCCGAGGCCCTTATGTCGAAAAGACACCACAAGTTTCTTGATGATTCTCATGATGATTTTATTTATTATTTTTAGACACCACAAGTGTTTTCAATATTTAACAATGAAATAATTTATGATCCGTTCATGGCCCATCGGAGATGGAAAATAACAGCATGCAATATATACAGGAAGATAACTTACATATAAGATTTTCTGCGTGCAAAGGATGCAAAGCATTAAAATTTTCAATAATATTACGGCTTATAAACTCTTCTGAAGGCATAGAAAGTATTTTCGCTACGCATTTTCTTCAACAAAGAGGTTTTTTAAATTTCCCTTCTAACGTGCGAAAATGGAAAATTATTTCCTTCCTTTACTGACAAAATGAGTTAATATGCTAATGACACCTTTTACTAGCGCCAATCTTCTTTATTTTTCCAAAATCATCCTTTGATAAAATATTTATTATCAACTGAAATTTTAGTTAAAATTTTATTTGTTTTGTCCAAGACTAGGCGTGGAAAAATTATTTGACCGAAGAAATAAAATTATTGTTTCACATGAGTATTATTTTGCCTCCACTATTTTTTCTTGCTAGGTTTTCCCTGTCTGTACTTAGTGTCCTCGTCATGGTTAGTTTATTCGCTCAAAAATTCGTCCTCTCTCTCTCTCTCTCGGCGTAAATGTTTCCACAAAACTTTCCAGTAGTCGAAATGGTAGTACAATGCCCAGTAGGCATTTCCTGAAAAAAAGACGGAATAGGAACGAAAAGTGACTCGCTCGAAACAGAATCTATAGGAGAGCTCGTTATGATTCTAAAAAAAGCAAACTCTGTATTCATGCCTCGGACTCAATGCTGGGGGAACTTTAAGCGATCATTATCACGTACCGAATGAAGGGGAGCTTAGCATCCGCTAGCATGGAGAGAGGGAAAATACGGGGGAAAAAAGGAGTGGAAAAAATATTGTAGTAAAGCGGTGAAGCTACCGTTTCTGTGCAACAATCCGCGATAAATTAATAATAATAATATTATAATAAAGATATCTTGTCGGTTCCAGAACTCCAAACTACTGCGGCGGAATCCAGGAAAAAATATGTGTGCAATGTGATTCTTTTTTTTTTCATTTTCTTTTTTGTTTTTTTTTCCCCGCAGCATTTTTTTCAACTGTTATGCTGGTTTTTTTATTCCGAGCCAGACGAGGAGAATGGCGGTGTGGGAATGTGTGTGTTGGGGAAAGGAGGAAAAGATTTCCTTCATCAAATGCTGGACTAATGAGGATTTAACAGGAAAACCCAAGAGAAAGACACAAGACATAAATTTCAAATTATCCTTCCCTCTCCCAACCCTCGACGGCTCCCATCCCGACACCCTGCTATTCTGTCTCAGCCTCCTCTCTCTCTCTCAAATTCAAGCAATTAATCAAGGAGAGTATCTTTCATAACTCAATTGTTTTACGACCGAGAACAAATCCCACATTTACGCGACGCCGTGAATATCCCAACGGAAACGTAATCTATTCGCTCTTTCTCTCTATTTTCTAACACCGTCCCCATGAAAACCTTTTTCTCAAGCACCCTTTTCATTTCTCGCAAGGCTGAGGAAAAACCCCGTCTGTACCATCACGGTGTCCTCCCCCTTTCCAACCTCCTGCTTAGCGGACAAATGCATTAATTACTTCCCCAGACTTAATTACGCAATGAAATGGAAGGGGAGACTGTTCCGGACCATGGAGGGGTCAGGACTGGGATGGACCTTGAAGGTTGGTGGGGAAAGCCACGGATATTCTCCAATCCAGGATTCCCCAGTCAGCCATCAACCCATTAGAACCAGTGACAGCATGGGAAAATTATCAGTGTAGGAACGCACTTTTTTACGAGTGAAATATTACTCTGTGTGTTTTTTATTACAAGTTGTTAATTACATTTTATTTGTTACGAATGTATTTATTAGAAATTTTGAGGAAACAAAATCGACTTAAAGTGTTATTTGACTATTCCATATCTACATCTACATAATACCCTGCGAGCCACCTCTGTGGTTTTTGGCAGGGGTAATCAATCACCAGCATGCAGCATGCAATCCCACAGTCCAAAAAACGTCTCGCATGGTAACAAATTATAGTACCATATGGTGTTAGAAATAATAATAAAATTAAGAAAAATGCATTAATTTTTACATAAGTTTGTAGGCTACACTAGAAGTCATCTAATCTATTTATGAGTTCTATCGCTGCCGACATAATCTCTTATTGAACGTGAAAAAAAGACATTCTGAATCTGTCTGTTCTACAGTCTATCTATCTTATTTTATTTATATGATCTGATCTTCCGTAGTATGTTGGCGTCCGTAAGATATGGCTAACGTCATTAGAAAAGACACTGCTCTTGAATTTATCTAAAAGGTTTAGTCTATGTTTCAATCTACGGTCTGACATAGATTCCCATTCGAGTTTATCTAAGAGGTCAGCTACACTAACAAGACTATCGTAACGACCTTACACATACCTGGTAGCTCTTCTCTTAATTCTATTCTAACTGTAATAATACTATGGTATGGTATGGTATTTGGAGGAGGCGACCGATAGGTTAAGTCATTTGCGCCATGAGGAATGGGTAAGTAAGGAGAAAAGGCTGGAGAGAAACGCGGCGTTGGCATTAAGCTGCTATTAACGAAAGGCTTCAAGGGGACCACGGTTTAACGTCCCATCCGACCGACTGAATGCTGCACTTGAAATGTCCTTCACGCAACATTCAAGGAGGGATCGGGCAGTCTCAGAAGATTCTCTGCCCCCACCGGTACTTGAACCCGAGCCCCTCGGGGTGGTAAGCCAGGACTCTAGCCATCACACCATCGCGCTCCCCTTATAGTAATAGTATGTCTTTTGTTAAACAGCGCCGAAACGGCGTTGCGGCGTGTTCCGGCACCATGAAACCACTGATTCTAACCCAATGCTGCTTCTAACAAATAAGTAGCATTACAAAAATACTCTACACATTCATTTCCTGAACTTTTCAGGAAAGATTTGAGCCACGTGTTAATTTTTGCTGTAAAGTGTATTGGCGAAATATATAGCTGCCATAAAAATTATATTTGGGTAAAAAATTAAAAAAGAATTCTTGAAAATTAATTTCTCCAGAGGCAGCTCTGGGCTAAAAAGTCTTAAGTGTGTTCTCAACCACCGTGCATTTAAATTGTTTTGCGAAAGTCGCCATTCACGTGCTTTTGTCTAAGTGATCCGTAATCAGATTGGTGTGTTGTCTAGAGTGCCGGCTTCCCACCCTCTGGTCTCAAGTTCAAATCCCAGCGGTGAAAGAGATTTTTTCAGAGACTTCCCGATCCCTGCTCGAGTAATTTGGAGGGAACTAGTCTATAGGATACAAGAATGGCGGATTGGGTGTTACCTTTAGCGCCTTTCGATGAGAGGTTTTTTTTCAAGAGGATTTCTCTCCAATCTTCCTTCTCTACGTTTCCATTCTGACGTCTGAGGCTTGATAATTAAATACTGCTCATATTTAATGAATAACAGCCGGCCTCGGTGGCGGCGGGGTAAAGTCCTCGCCTGCTCAACAGGAGGTCGCAAGTTCGAGTCCCGCCTGGGTAAATAGCCTAATCCAGGGCATGGTTATTTGTGTACGTTAAAATGATAGCATTTTATTAACCCCGATGTAAAAGACCGTATAGAGCTTTTTTCGATGGTATGGAAATAAATTTATTAAATTAATACTAATATTTAATGCTGTTAGGGAATTGTTGATAGAAGGAGAGGGGATTTTTGTGGAGAGAAAAGTAAGGGAGTTAATCAAGAGTTGATTTAAGTAGTTAGGCGAAAAAAAAACTGTATCTAGAAAAAATTATGAGTATTTGATAATAAAAACGCTTGACGTTACAGGTGTAAATAACCTCAAATGTCTGTGGCGTCCTTCAAATGTATAACCATACCATCGAACTCATTTTCATCGTGAAAGAAACTATAATTAGAGATGTAAACCAAAATTTATATTCTTTAAATAAAATCTATCAAATTCATAACTTCCCGATGCTATTTCTCGCATTTAGCGAATTCGGCTGGGAGCCTCTAGACACTCGGAGGCCACGCGCTAGACTTAGATTGCTTGAACAATTGAGGTTAGATATATATATAAGAGCGGCAGGAGGAGTATTCTTAGAGCCTCACTATATTTCCAGTTCCGACAGATGCGATTAATTAAGAGATCTTTTGCCGAACGGATAGATATGGGAATTCGTTTTTCCGCCGAACCAGAAAGGACTTTAATAAATGCTAGCCCTAATTTTGTTTGAGCATTTACTTTTTATATGTAAACGGCTGGTGTCCTAACACCCCCTGCCACATCCCTTTTTAGTCGGTTTGCGGTGTAATACATAGATGTAGATGTGGATAGCATTTTCAGTGTTTCGAGCAAACTGGAATATTTAAAAAAAAAAACTAAATTCTTGGCTTCAAAAAGATACATTCGGAGATTTAAAAAAAATATGAACAAGTTTTCATTAAAGAAACAAATTTTCGTACGTAAATAGCATTTAAACCATTACCAACACCCCATCCGTAATCCTTTTTAGGCAGCTTGCTGGGTAGTTTGTAAGTGTATACTTAGTTTCTTTATCCCAACTCTTGGCATTCGTGTGGGAGGCGTACATTTCGTATCCATGATAAAATAACACAGAATTCCACACTTATAATACAAAACTCAACAACCGACCATGATTTCAACACTTTTCAAGGTGATGAAACCAGAACTCCTTCAGTATTTATAGTCAGGCCGGTATGTTTTCTGTTATTGGCTTTCATTCGTTTGTTCACCCAAACTGTTTCCCGTCCCACCCCCTCTGACCCTCCTCACACCAATTCCATATGCCTCCACCTCCTGCCTTGGCCTGGGTATAAATACTGAGAGAGTGCTATTTTTATCACCTTGAAAATGACTCAGTGTGTTGAAACCATGGCTGGTTGTTGAGTTTTGTATTAAAAGTGTGGAAATTATCATTTGTGCTCTTTTATCATGGGTATGAAATCGTTTAATATTCATTCAAATAATGTACACAACCTCATTAACATCGAATATGAAAGATTTAGGTAGTCTTTAAGGTTATTCCTGAGGTAAGACAACCTTCAAAAACAAAAACATGCGTTATCCAGGAAAAAAATTGAACAAAAATATATGCGTACATGACATTATATAATACAGTATCCAATGGACAGCAACATAAAATGAAAATACTACCATGCGCATAGAACATTATATAAAGTAGTCTTTAATAAACAGAAGCAGTCCATTATAATTCCTTAATCTTAATTTTGAATTCTTAATTCTCAATTTTTAAGTCTTAATATATAACATTCCATAATATCAAGTCTGAAACAATTTTTTGCGTGTATCTCGTAGTTGAATTTCTTTTTAGAACGAGGTTTGCGATATGTTCTTGGGAATAAAGAGGCATTACTGAACAGTCCTATTTCCACTCTTTCCCTTAACGGTAGGAGGACGGGTACTTTTAATGCTTTTCAAATATAGAGAATAAATGAATCACTCTGAACCTACCGTCTTGCTTCGGGAATTTCTGAAACACCTATCAAAAACCTCGCGAAGCTTCTGCATTAATCAAAATTCTAAGGGACGGGCAGGGACATTCTCTTTGTAGTTCCCTTCGGGGTAGTCGCTTGGAATGAAAAATAAGAATGAAGATGAGGGGAGAGAGAGATTCAGTGGAAGGGCGCAAGATGGAGGCACTGTCTCCGTGGACAGTTGACGAAGGCATCCCCACAATTATACGGGAGAAGTAGTTTTGCGGAGAGTAAGAAGTGGAAGCGGTTTGTTTTTAAGCTGGTTAAGAGCGAGAGAGAAGGACTGGTTTGAGGATATAATTTAGGTTCCAGGGAGCGTCAGCCTCCTTCTACCCCCATCTCCGTCGCGCCATACCTTAAGCATTTCCCGCTGCTAATTAGGCAAAAAAATAAGCGGAAGGCCGGTAGGGAAGGGCACGGGGGAGTGGATGAAGGATCTCTCGGAGTTCACCCGGTGATAACGCGGGAAAAAAGTTGTTTTTGAGAAACGGGAAGAGCTGAGGAGGGTTTTGAGCGCAGTGTGGACCACTCCGGACAGACTGATGCGCCCGCGAATATGGTCTAACAAGGCAAATTGTGAAATGAGTACTCAGTAAGAACTCTGCTCCCAAGTCATGAGTCTATTATTTCTTACATGGTTCCATTGGTGACAATGATGTTGCATAGGTATTATCATCATCATCATCATCACTGGTAAATCAACCAATGGTAGTGTGGAAAGTTATTCGGGATTTTAACTAGGTCAGATACTCCATTATCGGTCCATCGAAAGGTCGGCCATAATGAAGAGCCTGACCCAGTATATATCCCGAATAACCTTCCACGACTTAAGTTCATGAATTAATTCTTCGGTTCCTTTTGATTTTGTGCAGTGGAGTAAATTTGTCTAAATTTCGACTGATTTTCTTTCCATTAATTTAATGCCATATCCTTGAAAGTGAGGAAATAATGTGATATATGGTTCATCATCAATGATCATTAACCCTAAGATTGGTTTGACGAATATCTCCTCTCAATTCTCCTATCAGCTTATTTTTTTACGCCTACGTTTTTCTTCTCTTTCACGTCCTTCATTGCCAGTCCCTTACAATTTGTTCGAGGTATATAAAGTAGACACTGTCGAAATCATCATCATTATCATCATCATTTGTCAGAAATCTTATGATTGGTTGGACGTAGCTCTCCACTCATATCTCCTATTAGCTCATCTTTTCGCACCTACGCATTACTTCTCTTGCACATTCTTTTTTTCCTGATCTATATATTTTGTTCGACGTATAGGTTAAGTAGATAATACCATCATCACCATTATCATTTTTATTGGTCAACAATCCTATGATTGGTTAGACGCAGCTCTCCTTTTAATTCTATAATCAGTTAATCTTTTCATACCCAGTTATCAGTTAATCTTTCAGTTGTGCTTTAAGTTTCTACTTGTCCCTTGACATTTGTCTTCACCTGATATCGCCCATCATATTTTTGTTCTATTACCGCCAGTGGTACTGAACGGACATGTGCAATCTTTATTACCTTTTGAACGTATAGCCAAAGCATTTAAAGGCTAACAAAATTTTGTGGAACAACTGTTTTATTTAGAGCACAGGAGCGCTTACTGCATTCGACTGGAAGAGATGCTCCTGGTACTGATTCATTACGGCATTTCGTGCAACTGGGGAATAAATATTTCTAGAATTTTATGATGTTTTGCTGCACCCAAATTATTTCATTTTTATTGTCACAACGCAAATTATCGCCGGCCTCGGTGGCGGAGGGTGAACGTCTTCGCCTGCCAACCAAGAGGTCGCGGGTTCGAGTCCCGCCCGGGTAGAATTCCTCTGTCCAGGGCATGGATATTCGTGTACGTTTAATTGTTAAATTTGTTAAATACCCCGATATAAAATGGCCAATATGAGCTGTATTGGGTGGTTTGAGAAAAAAAATAAAATAAATTATCTTATTCTTACTAAATATTCAATTCTAAATTAAATACTATCCACACTGCAAAAACTCGTGAATGGTGTTCGTTTGTGGCCTTTATATTCAAAAAACATACTAGCAGTAAGTAATAAGTATGAGTAATGTTCCAATTTATCCTTAATCCGACGTTTTTATAAGGCTGGGTGTATAAAATATGAAGTGAATTATTGTTTTCAACGAGGATTTAATGTATTTGTAGAAAAAATTCCCTTGAACTCCCATTGATTTGCTTGATTCGTGAAAACTGTTGCTCCTAGTCTTAAGGAAAAGAGTTTATTATTCTACAATAAGCGGTGATAATGAATAATCAAGAGTCATTGACTTCTTCGTCTCATTTCATGTTATCATTTCGGATTTATAGTGAGTACTTTGAGCTACTCGTAATGTTTCCCAATCTAAAGTCTCTAACTGCTCCGTCGTTTTTACGCCTTAACGGACGCGCAGCAATTTTAAAGCAAATATAATTTTCCATCCTTTTGTTAAGGTGTTGTTTATTTTCTGAGAAAAAATCCGATTAATGTGTAACAGTTTCTCTTTTGTATGTTTTGAAACTTTAAGTGCGATGCTAACCATCTTAGTTCACATCTAGGTCCAGTCTTCGCGTCTGATTTGCATTTTCTCTTGACGACAACGACTCATATTTACATTGATTTTAAGTCTTTAGCACACAGTTTGGAACCCGCTATTTTCTGCTTTTGATGTAAATATTAGACAGATTTTAATAAGAAAATCGATAGTGCATTACGAACTGTGGACTCACTGTTTATCTTTCTCTAGTGGAATTATTTAAATCTGCATAAGAATATTGACGCGATTAAGTTTATAGATTTTTTGCGACTCAATGCTTCGGTCAGCGGTCCACGAATCTTAGAATATAGATTCATTCCCTTCAAGTGAGGAGAAATGGCCCCGCGTCAAAGGTAATTCTATGAGTTATCTTCGTACCTGAAAACTAATTTTGACCAAGATATGTGCGGTTTTTATCAGAAGAGCATTACATTGAGTTAATGACTAACATTTAGTGCAAATAGATTTCTTTACGCGATGAAACTATGACGAAACTATGGTATAAGGTGTTCGAATACCTTTTTATGCCAAAGGAAAGGTTGATTTTCTGGAGGCTTGGAACTATAAGTAATGTAGTCGATGGGACAAGGTTCTTTAAGTTGCTACTCTCAGTACTGCACCCGGATTATCATATATTTCCACTCGCCTACTTCCAAAATGTCTGCGTTTTTAGCGGTCGGAACTCTCTAGACTCCACAAGAGGAGCACAGGCGCTGAACACAAAGATAAATTACTCTAAACGGCTGGATAAATCACAACCGCCGCTAAGATATTTCACGCAAAACGCACCAAGCAGAGTCCCGTTTAACCCGTGGCCTTCGTAACTTTTCAGGCGACACAGGCGATGCGCCAGAGAAAGAAAGAGGTTTGAAAATTATGAAAAGGAGAGAAGGGGATCAAAAATGAAAAGAACGTGACAAAAGGAGGGATTTCTTTCTGCATGGCCTCATTTTCTCGGCGGTTTAAAACTTTTTCGTGCGTGAAAGTACAATTAAGACCAAAAAGTACGTATTTCTCCTTGAATACCTTTTTTTTCTCTGAGCGTGGATCGTGGGAGGTGACTCAGTGTCAGTGAACTTCGAAGCGGTTTTTAGAATTCAGTCACGATGATGGAACTTCGTCATAAATACGCATCCGTATAACGGCTTAAAGTATTTGAATTTTAACCATTTTATAACTTAAAATATGAACGAAATTCTTTTACAATATGCTGTTGAAAAGGGTGTTTTAAGAAATGAATTACAAATTATCATGTTTTGCTTTTCCTTCCGAGTGAAGAGTGCATTTAAAATCATTTCATGAATATATGATGAATATTAAAGTGTAAAATATTGTGTTTTTGAATTGAAATGAAATAGTGCATGTATTTTGAACATACTCATGATCATAAAGATTGAAATGATTATTCAGCTTTAAAATCAGTGTGGCTCTCTGAAATAATATTTATAAATTATTTCTTAGGTACCAGTGTGTCTAAGTTCAAATGGCATCAAGTAGTCTGTTATCCTTTTTTTGTGTTATGTAGAAAGTTCACAATGGAGGATTGCGGGATTTACGAATAAAGGATAAACTATGCTTAGCCATTACCTTGAATTCAATTATAACTGGTTATTTAAGTTGCCCTAAGATTTAATACAAATAAATTCAATATTTATGTTTTAGGTGACTGGATTGAGTGATCTCAATAGCAATTCGTCTTCTTCGAAATAATTACATTCTGTGATAATTGAAAAGTGTAGAAATACGTGAATCATTTCCCTTGAATTGTATATATTTAAAGGCAACTCATTTCTATATATGACGATTACGTACTTCATGTAAAAAAGGCGGTAATGAAAGGGATGATCAGATTGAATTCAATCCATCGCTCTTTATTCGCATTTTACTCAATAAAACATCTGGAAATAACCGTAGATTCATTGTTTGATAAGGATGGTAAACGTATCACCGAAAATATTGATAAAGCTAACACGCTAAATTCCCACTTCGAAAGTGTATACACTACTGACAATGCTCACTTTAATTTAGACATTCCATATACTGAGGAATCGATGGATGAAATCTCTATACAACGTGATGGTATAACTTAACACCTACAATCGATTAAGAATAGTAAATCTCCGGGTCCGGAGGGAATACCCGCGCGAGTCCAAGATTTAGCTCCACAGATGGCATCTTACTTAGAGATAGTATATAGGAAGTCAATATCCGTAGGAAAGTTACCTCTGGACTGGAAAGTTGCAAGCGTTACACCCATATTCAAAAAGGGAAACAGACATGACCCAGGTAACAACCGTCCGATTTCATTAACATCGATGATAGGCAAGATACTTGAGCATATCGTCGTTAGCAATATCGTGACTTTCTTTGACAGACGTAACTTCCTCCATGACTGTCAGAACGAATTCCGAAAAGATAGATTATGTGAAAAATAGCTCGCGTTCTTTCTTCACGATGTTCTGAAATCTGGTGAATCGAAAAGACAAGTTTACACATTATTTCTAGATTTTGAGAAAGCTTTCGACACGGTACCTCACAAAAAAATTGTATACAAACTACAGTCATGCGGATTAAATGAAACAGTGGTTAACTGGATACGTGACTTTCTTAGTGATCGTAAACAAAAAGTAATTCATAACGGAATTAGCTCTGATGTAGTTAAAGTTACATCAGGTGTTCCACAAGGAAGCGTAATCGGCCCCCTTTTGTTCATTATATACATTAATTATCTTTGCTCCCTCATTAGCAGTAAAATACGTTTATTTGCTGACGACGCTGTCGTCTATCGCGAATTTAGTGATTATTCTGACAATGAGATTCTATCATCGGAGTTAAACAACGTTCATTTGTGGAGCCAATAGTGGGGACTCGAACTTAATCCGAGCAAATGCATGACGGTACATTTCTCGTGGAATTCGTCCAACTATAACCATGGTTATGCAGTGGATGATATTAACATAAAGGCAACAGACGAAGTGAAGTACCTGGGATTTACGATAACCTCTAATCTCTCAAGGGAAACCCATATAAGGAATATTTTCGGCATAGCCCTGAAGAAATTAGGATTCGTCAAGCGTTTTGTGAGATGATTTTCGGATGAGAAAGTAAAAGAAAGGTGCTATTTCGCTCTCGCCCGACCGCACCTTGAATATGCAGCGAGCGTATGGGATCCGGTGCAGAAAGACTTAATCCGCGAACTGAATAAAATACAAAGGAAGGCTGCGCGTTTCGTCAAAAACCGCTACGGGCGTACAGACTGTGTTACCCAGATGTTAAGCGAATTAGGCTGGGAGCCGTTGGAGACTCGGAGGCTGCGCGCTAGGCTTAGATTGCTTGAACAATTGAGAATGGATATCTTTAAGAGAGACACAGAGAACATAATATTAGAGCCGTACTATATTTCCAGGTCCGATAGAAGCGATAAATTAAGAGAGATGATTTGCCGAACGGATAGATATTGGAATTCGTTTTTTCCCCGAACCATAAAGGACTTAAATAAACGCTAGTCCCAGCTTCGTTAGAGCACTTCATTTTTTATCTGTAAACGGCTGGAGTCCTAACACCCACTGCCATACGCCATTTAGGAGGCTTGCGGGGTATTATTTAGATGTAGATGAAACGTAGTCATTAATACTTACTTCCATGAGTGTGAGTTCAATTGACGGAGAGTTTACAGGGACGAAAATACATTTGTGAAATAATCAGAGTAACTTGATTGAGCGAGATTTGCGTATTTGATGTATTATGCCCCGAGTAAATGAAACATTTAACGAAGCCATCCCTGTTGAAACATATATGCGAAAATCGAGGGGGGTTACTCGGAATTTCCACCTGGTGAGGTTCTCCATCACAGCCAAAGTTTCGATGGATGATTCGTTCATCGAAACGTCGGCTGCGATGGAGAACCTGACCCGGTGGAAATCCCGAGTAACCCTCCACGACAGCATTCGCCAGGTAAGCCTGCGATCTTTCTTCATTTATGTGAATTTTTTTCTAGATGGATCTTTTCAGTTCCTTGTGATTGTTACGAGGAAGTTACTCAAGCGGTCGAGTAAACTTATTTGTTAAATTTTTAATTATGGAACCCCTAGCATTTTTTGTAGCAAAGATTTTTCTTTCTTTCATTTACTCCACCTTTATCAGCGCAACACATAATTGCCAAAACTAAATACCGCTCATTTTATATTTACCAAGGATAAAATTCACCGTGAAAAAAACATCTAGCTTTGCCGGCACTCGAATCTGAATCTCTCGAATGCCAATCAGTTATAATACCAGTTACACCACCAAGCTATTTATTGAATCTTTCTGTTCGCTTGTAGCTGCTGACAACCCGTTCCTTCGTATTCATGTATTTCATCTGTCTGCACTGACTTCTCTGAATCGAGGCAATTCTAATCGCATTTTTCCATTCGAACCGATTTTATTAATACCTGTCGATTTATACAGCACCTTTAGCGCTTTATTCCAGTTTTTAATGCGTAAGGGAAAGTAATTTATGCTGGGGGAGTAGCTATAAACCCTGTACAAACCCATTTCTGCGTATAACTTCGATATCTACATAATACCCCGCAAGCCTCCTAAAAGGTGTGTGGCAGGGGGCGTTAGGACACCAGCCGTTTACAGATAAAAAATGAAGTGCTCTAACGAACTTGGTACTAGCGTTTATTAAAGTCCCTTACAGTTCGAGGGAAAAACGAATTCCCATGTCTATTCGTTCGGCAAAACATCTCTCTTAATTTATCTCTTCTATCGGACCTGGAAATATAGTGCGGCTCTAATATTATGCTATCGGTGTTGGCTCTTAAAGATATCCATTCTCAATCGTTCAAGCAATCTAAGCCTACCGAGCAGCTTCCGAGTCTCCAGCGGCTCTCAGTCTAATTCGCTTAACATCTGGGCAACGCTGTCTGTACGCCAAAACGTTATAGGAACGAATTTCCTATACCGTATAACTGCTTCGTATCTTCGTCCTTTCCCACGCGTCATCCATAGCGCACATATCATGATCTCCATTGCCTTCAACTGCCCACACGTCAGAGGTTGAACGAGATAGGATCGAGGGGGCAGTGGGTGGGTTGAGTTCACATGGGGCCGAAGACCTTTTAGGTGGATTAGATAGCCCCTTCACCCACCTCTTCGCCCTGCTGCGCCGGTTTCCTTCCCTGAATTCGCCGTGTTTACCTTATCTCTTCCTTTTTAGATGCGTTTGGAATCATTTTTGAGGGAGCAAAGTGGTGATTTTTTTCCTGACGCGCAGCTAATTACTCAACGAATCGATATGCGGTCATTTTTTCGTTACCGAGTGCTTGGTTTATGCGTGGCAAAACCAATGATCCATAAATCGTTCCACCTCAGTCAAACAAGCGATTGACCCTTGAAGTCTAAGACGTTGAACGAAATATCATTTTCGATTCATATTTACTCAAAATGTGTGCTCAAATGGAGTTTTGCAAAAAAAAGCGCGTTTAATGTGTTTGTAATTTGCATTTTTTTGCCAAAATAAAGGGCCTTGAGTCATATTACTCCATATTTCTCTTCGCAATGCTGTTGTAGATCCGTAGTTATTTTAAAATTAATAATTTATTAAAAATACATGTATTGTTGGTCCATTTGAAATATTTACTATTGATGTTAAATAATTATGGTTAAAGTCTTCTTCAATAACATTTTTTAATTAATGCATCCCATAATCGGCCGAGCTGTTTTTGCAACACTCATATTTATCAAATTTCTGTTTCAAAAATAAATTTTACTGGAGACTCAAAAACGATTTTTTCAAGTACTAAAACATTCACATTTTCTCCCGTGCGGCGCTTGGGCATAAGAAGAAAATATGATGGACCTGTAATTTAGAAGTGATATGTAATATGATATGTGTGCAAATGTGCTATTTGATTCAGAAAATTTAATATGACCTAAAAATTCGGTGATAAACTACGAAACTCAACAATATTTATTATATTACTTAAACAAATGCTTTTGGTAAAATTTAAGTCACGTGTAAGATAAAGACTTGAAACTAGGTTGAAAATCAGCGAGCATAACTTAACTTTCCTTAAGTTTACTCATGCCATAGTGAAAGAAGAAAACAGAGTGGCTTGGAATTAAGAACTTAGTGGTTCGTCTGGTATGTACGTTTCCGGGGTTTGAGAGACCGGGGTTCATATCCCGGCAAAAGAAAATTAAGTTGTGTAAATGAAATCGCATTCGTGTGGGTAACTTTGTACGACTTGTCTCATGGTGTACTTTGGCTAAGGAGCAATGGGACATGAATAGAGTAATATTTATTTATCAATTCTTAAAGCTTTACGCAATTGCACGAAAATGTTTTAATGAAACACATATATTTACTTACTGTCGCAAATTTCGACAAACTGCGATATTTTCAAAGCAAATTTACATATGATTCAATCTAATGGTTAAAACATTTTTGAGGTGATTATATACTGGGGATTGGTAACATTCCGGCATTGCACTACTTTCTTAAGGATTCCCAATTTCTAACCACGCCTCTCCATCGCCAACATTTGGCGTCTCAAATCATCAAATTACTCGCATCGCGTGGAGTCCCGTCGTGAAAATGGCATAGTTTTTGGAAACCTGGGTGAGGAAATAAAAATCCGTTTGCCATAAAAGCGTTATTTTGCTATTATTTCACCTGTTACAACGTTTCACAAAATATTAACGTATTACTCTCACGATCCTTAAAGCATAACTTGAAGTGCATTTTCATTTTCAGTGAATAAGGTCGCGTAAGGAATACATTGAGATCTTCACTCTTTTCTTAATAAGGCAACCTCTTCTGACTTTGTCTTTTGGAATGTGGTTCTGCACGCGGTTGCTTCTTACTCCTTGGTTCCGCATCCATTTGGGCGGATTTTCGTTCGCAGCCAAGTCAGGGGTCAGGAGTGGTCATGAATGAGCATGAATCTCGATTAAGTCGGGGCTTAATGCGCAAGAAGTTTCAAATTTGTCATTTTGAACGACTTTTTCCGGCAGTTGAACGTTTTAAGTTCATATTGAGGCAACTATCCATTATTTAAGAAGATAATTCTGCAGGCGTTTTCTTCTTAGCATTTTTATTTGGGCGCTTGTGTTAGGTACTATAACTGTCTCTTCTGATCAGAATTTATCATCATTTTGATTGGTAAAATCACTATCACCTTGTATTTTTATTTTTAAAAGTAATGGATATCATGAAAACCTAGCGTAGAGTTTGGTACAAACTGCTTTTCCTGATGAGTTTTGAAATAATATTTGTTAAATTTATTATTATTAAAGTTAAAGTTATTGCATTGAAGTCACTTATGGTCTTCAGATACTTAGTGTCGAGCTAAAAGCCTCAATTATTATAGAAATAAAAGCATCCTGCTTCGTAAGGTTTACCATTTTCATGTTTTATGGGTATAGCCCATTTAATATCAGTAGTAAGCTTTACGGAATATAACACTTTTTCTTGGAAGAAAGCTAATGTAACATGTCATGGAGGACATTTTATTCGTGGAATGGTTTCACAGAATAATATGCCGTTATTGTTTAAACCTCAAGGCTCACTTTTCTTTCTCAATTCTCAAGTTTGTCCTACGTCCGTTCATATTCCGTACATGCGTTCATCATTTATGATATTGCAAGAGTTCCGGATAAAATATCAATAAAGATCTAGTTTTTCGGAAAAAATGCATTACCTGGACAAAAAATCGTGATGCTCCCCGTCAAAAATTTTCCTTGCTTGAATGTGAACTATAAGTTCTCTTATTCAAACCAACATAGTGTGGTTGTATGATTCTAATGTCACCAAATAGAAAGACATGGAGGATTCATCAAAATGAATATCGTTGCGCCATTCTATATTAAAAGCGCTTTCCTTTACAGACCGCGCTTTTAAAACTGCTACCAAGAGCTTAAGACGGAAAGCGACTTGATTTTATAAGTTCGAATCCTTGACCTCAGCGTGTTCTTTTTATAACACGGCGGTGATAATGAACAAAAATGGATTTAAATGACCCTCATAACACTTCCATAAAGTAGAAGTCCACTTAAAATATTACATTTGCTTACGCCTTTATCGTGAAGATATAGAATATTCAAAGAAGTAAGTTCTAGAATCAATGTTTAAGTTCTTTGAATTCAGCTTTTCGGTATTTCATGACACATAATGAGGTTGATATTTTGCCATGTAGGTTCATATTTTCAAGTTGGTGCAAGCAAGGGTACTCTTTAATCTTCTTACTTCAAAGGTAAACTTCGAGGTTGATTCACTGATATGAGGTTATCGTGACTTGATTTAGTGTCTCCATTCCATTTATGACTACGCATAAGCACAATATTTCACGGATGAAATTCTTTCTCCTCCACTATGCTCATTTCTCTTTTATGCTCTGATAAATCTTGAAACTGGTTCTCTTGGAAATGTAAAATGTTGAATTCTTGGAACTGGTTATTGTTTTTGAAGATACACCCCCAATGTTTTATGAAGTATTTTTTCGGCTTTAAAATTTATTTGACTCCATGCTTTCAATCTTTTTACGGGTTATCGCAAATGGAGATAAATAATTTTAGCACCTGGTTTCTGAATATTTTTCGCAATTACTATTATATCTAGCATTTATTAACGTGGGTTTTGAGAAGGAAATTGTTCTTTTCTATGATTAGGGCAATCATATTTCTTATTAATGTAATGAGAAGACCGCCATTCTTGCTTAGGTTTCCGTGGCGATGATCGTGATAAGTGTGTGATTTCAGGTTCTCAAGCCACCTGTGTCGGTTTAGTAGGAGGACAGCTTCAAGAGACATCCTACCCTTGAAACCGTGTCCAGCTAAAACGACATACACAGAACCCCGTTTAACCACCGTCAACAAGTCTACCCGTTCATAAAACAGTATGTCGATTGCAACGTGTTTTCTTTTAGTGCAGGAATTACAATTCTTCCACACTACAATGTAAAATACATCCATTATAGCCCTGGCTAGATTTTCGAGTACAGGAATTCTTGAATAATTTGATGTATTTCTATATGTAGCCGTTGTATCATAATGCCTTTGGGGAAGCGATAATTACCAGAGAACGAATTCCTAATAAGCTAAATTTTTTAAGTACTAAAGCACAAACATGAGAAGATACCAGCTATTGGTGTTGAGAAGTACTTATTCTCAATGAACTAAGCATAAATTTGGATGTGAGGTAATTGAAGGCAATGTCACAAATAATTATGGAATAAATTATCGACTGCGAGCAATTATTCCATCCAATACGATCATGTTATCTTTACACTCCTGTTTTATCGATTGGCCATGCCATTCAAACATTTATTCTTCTCATATTTTGGTATCGTTGAAGAATTATTAAGTATTTCACCTTGTTCCCTTTTCCAAGGCTTAAGAGGAGGACTCATGGCGGATGATGATGTATTCGATCTACTGCAGTCGATGTTTGCCGAAGGAATCATTTCCACCTTGAAGAACAGATATTTGTTGCATTGGCTCAAGTCCAAGGATCGACTAGGCTGGAACTCACAGGTATTTAAGGTTCCAGGGTGTAGGGGATGAATTGTTCCGAGAATGTGCCATGGCTTCTTAACGTACTCTGTTTGCGCTGCTCATTATGAAGGGGTAGCAGTGGAAGAAGATCATTCCATGAGGACCCAAAGTAGTTTAAAACGCCTTTTGTTTAGGTATTATATAGGCTGGGTACATAATTATGACCTTAAACTAATGTGTTGCTTGGAAGTCCAAATAAGGCTAATGAAAACACTCCTGATGTATTAAAATATTTATGAATTTTCCTTTCTAATTTGTATTCGTTATGCAAATTGTTTTACTTTCATTACTTAGTGAATTTCTGTTAAATTATCTTTGCTAATAACGCTATCTATTTTTTGGTAACTTTTAAGAGTTTACCACATATCAACAACCTCAAAGACAGAAGATGCTATTCTCTATATTTTACCCAGGCTCCAGAAGTGTTTACTTCATATACTAGTGCATATTTTTTATTTAATTATTAATATTTTTAGTCGTTTAAATAAACTAATGGCAATATCGTAAGGGCAACCCATGTAAATATAATTGATACAAAGGTGAGCTTATTTTATTTCTCCACGCCATTTGTATCACATTTCTGTCTTCTAAATAATTTTGGAATACATTCATATTTTCATCAATTAAAATTAATATTCATTCATCAACGTCACAAGCTACCCATTTTCATGTAGCTGATGCTAACAGTTTAGTGTGCTGTACATGAAGTTGAGTGACGTAGGATAAAATAATATAATTCACTGCATAATTAAAGTTCTCGGTAGAATTCGGCTAACATGTTTAGAAAGTATTTATTTTTTTAAATGCGTAGAAACTGTAACATTAGCATCTTAAACTTGATAATAAATATCTAACTAAATTTCACCATGCATGATTGGAATGTATATATTTGCAAATTATAGTAAGTATATTGAATGGCAATTTATGTGAACCCATTTTTAGTCGGAGAACTTGCCTGTGACCAAAAATAAATTCGACAAGTGTTCAACCAAATTCGTCGATGGACGGTTCAATATGATGGCAGTAGGGGTTGAAAGCGTTCTATTTTACTAAATTAAGTTTTATCACATTTTTTTCGCCGAATTTCCGAAAAAAATTAATGGAGAACACGACTTTCTTGCCTTTGAGATTCGGTATCGCTGACACTTTTGGTACCTACGTAAGATTTAATGGTCGAATATAGTGAGAAATTAGGAGGTACAGTATTTCATAGGGGAGGACCATTTACTGCGGATTGGCATATGACACAGTAAGTCCCAATGGATTGGTCATGTTATACGACACTGTAATGAAATGGAGAACTGCGGTGTAGCGATTTTAGGTTTCATGGACCGTGTGAATGAATGAACACTTATGCGTGCATTTAAAGCTCACAGTCAGTGACGCCCACTCCATGGGGCCTTAGGGGACCCGAGCCCCCACAAAAATTCGTTCTGGGTGTGAGGAAGAAATGTGTCAGGCTTGTCGATTTTCCCCGGAGTGTCCATATATCGAGATTCGAGATATCAAGGTTCTAATGTTGATCATATGACTCTTCTAAAATGCTTTAAAAACTTAACACTCACTACTTATAAAATTTCCCGGGACAAAATCCCCGGTTTGGGCCCCCCCAATATTTTTGTAAGTCAGCATCCCTGCTCACAGTGTACGCATTTCCTTAAGAAGTCTTTTCTTAAGCACTCCGTTTCGCCTCTGCTCTGCCATTTTTTTCCATTTAATCGACCGACCACGACGTTCGAACTGCGTAGATGAATCTCTTCAAACTCCCCTCCAAATCTCAAAGGAAAACCACAATATAGATAATTGACTAAAAACTGCTATTACTAGTATATTTTTTCATACGCATATAAGTGGCTAGATGCGTTGACATCTACGAGACGGGCAGAGTGATGTGAGTTTTACAGATTTATGAGCTACGGATAGATGTGTATGATATTAGGTTTTCCCGGCGTATAAGGTGCAGCCGTAGACGTTTCGAGTAGCGATTTGCTTTTCGAGAGACATGGAGGGCATTAGCCGGTGGAAAACCAGAGAAAATTTTCTGTGCGGATAGGTATGTTTTCGGAATTTTATATTCTTGATGATATCTCGATAATAGGATATTTGATATTCCTAATGTTCCTTCTCGTGAAATATCACGTCATCGCCGGTACATTGTTAACATAACTAATGTAGATCCTATTAATATGTTGTGTTATGTGAATGTGGAATCTTTTATTTTTACTATCGCTCCACTCATCCATTGAATTGATAACTTCTCATTGGTTATTCTTGCGTTTACAATTACTCAATTGAAAGTATTGAGACTAAAGGGCTCGCACTGGACTCTTCGCCACGGATATTTTTAAAATACCGGTTTAAAAATAAGGGAAAGAGCAGGAGAAATCAAGCTTATATAGGACGGACTGAGGCCTCCTCTACCCTATGCCTAAAGGTATGTTATGGTTATTGCGCGCTCTTATTAAGGTACTCTTGTGGCTTCTCTCCTACTTTTCTTTAGTCTTCCTCATTACTAAATGGTCGATCCATTTCCTCCTCCCCATTCTTTAATAGCACCACATTTCGAAGGCCCTTATCCTTGATTTCTCAGGGGCTGTCATTGTCCACGCTTCACTTCCGTAGAAAAGCATGCCCCAGATATAAGTTCTGATAAACTGTTTCCTTATTTGTATGTTTAAATTCCCCGCTATAAGTAGTTCTTTCTTTTGGTGGAATGGATTATTCACCAAGGCTATTCGGCTGATAATTCATTTCTTACTTCTCTCATCGCTAGTTACCTTTCTTCCCAAGTATCAGAATTAAATATAAAGTTGAATACTCGAAAAGAACGTCTATTGGTTTCCTTACATCGATGTTGAAATTTACTGCCATACCGATTAAAAATCAAGGCGAGGGGTGGGAGAAATCAAGCTTATATAGGACAGACTGAGGCCTCCTATATGTGGTCCCGTTACGACCGACAATGGCGTTCTGAATCTCCTCTCAAAGGCCTCCTTTATCCGAGCGGTAGATCTTTAAACAAGTGAAGGGGGCTGGAGCGCTCGCGTGCGTCCTTGTAGCGAGTATTACTTCGCATTAATTTTCGTTCCAAACTCCAACATTATTTTTAAAATCATCATCACTGGTCAACAATCCTAAGATTAGTTTGACGCAGCTTTTCACTCAATTCTTCTGTCAGCTAACCTTTTCCTTCCTACTTATTTTTTCTCTTTCACATCCTTCTTCGTGTATTCAATATATATTTTGTTCTAGAACTTCTTTTACTGTTCTTGCTATCCACTTGTCCCTCGACGATTGTTTTCCTTAGGCCATCATGTCTCAAGATGTGACCTTTAAGGTTTTTTCCTTCTTCTTATTAAGATTTTCATGAGGCTTCTCTTCTCTTTTACTCTTCTTAGGACTTCCTCATTATAACTCGGTCGATCCATTTTATCCTCATCATTTTTCTGTGGCACCACATTTCGAAGGCCCGTGTCATTGATTTCTCAACGGCTGTCATTGGCCATGCCTCACTTCCATAGAGAAGCATACCCCAAATATAAGTTCTGATAAACTGTTTCCTTACTTCTGTGTTTAAGTTCCCCGCAATAAGTAGATCTTTCTTTTGATGGAATGCATTATTTACCTAGGCTATTCGGCTGATAATTCATTTCTTACTTCTCCCATCGCTAGTTACCTTTCTTACCAAGTATCAGAACTAAATATAAAGTTTAATACTCGAAGAGAACGTCTGTTGGTTTCTTAAGGTCGATGTTAAATTTTGCTGCTATTCCTATTAAAAATCAAGGCAAGGGGTAGGAGAAATCAAGCTCATATGGGACGTATAAAGGCCTCTTCTATGTGGTCCTCATATGGCCGACAATGGCGTTCTGAATCTCCTCTCAAAAACCCCCTTTATCCGCGCGGTGGATCTTTAAACAAGTGAAGGCGGCTTGCGCGCCCGCGTGCGTCCTTGTACCGAGTACTACTTCCCATCCCTTTCGGGTCCGGACGCCCACACAGCCCATCAAAACACAGAGAAACCTCCGTCAGCCACGACCACATGAAAGAGGCCTCCGAGATACCCTCCTCCCACCTCAGAGACACTCGTCTTCAAGGAGAGGAGGGAGCCTTTATGCTTTGCCTCTTACCCCTCCTTACCTTTTTCGCTCCATCTCAACCCACGCCAAGGTTCTCCAGCGTTTGCTCACCGAAGTGGCACGAGGCCTCGCAGCTTGTGGAAAGCCCGGCGACTTCGAAAGCGGAACAATTTATATATATTTTTTTCCATCCTTTTTTTTCAAGTTTCTTATTTATCATTTTTTTATTTCTCGTCGGTGCCACCGGATCATAAATATATATGTTTGGATGGCGCTTAAGCCTCTCCGGTGCAGTTGGGCTTGCGGCTCAACAGGGTCAACTTGAAAATCGTTCGCCTCAATCTTGTTTTCAGGAGATGGTCGCAATGTCAAATACTTCGAGATCGATTTGATCAGTTTAAGTGGACCGATTACTAAGCGCATGAATGATGATGTCATACCATGTCCCTACTTGCGTATATTCCACTCAATACAAGTAAAATGACGGTGCATTCAAACTAATTATTATAGGCCGATAAATTGGTGTAACCTTGATTTAAGTATAGTTGAAAATTAAAGCTTTCTGTATGTCCACGGTATTTATTATTGTACTAAGCGTTTTAGCCAATCACCTAACCCATCTTCAGGTACAAATGTGATTCAAATGCACAAAGGTGATTCGCTGAAACGCGTAGCACAATAATAAATACTGTGGACATGCACAAAGTTTTAATTTTCAATTATCATTGATATGTTCCACAACATCTCGCCAAACACAGTTGAATACATTTGATTTAAGCGTAAGCTAACTTCCTTAAGCTGTAATTAAAGCTATTATTTACTTCAATCATCATATGTATGGTACTTTTTCAGGCCTATTTTGTACAACCCTAACATATTAGTACACCGTTTATTATTAAAGTCTTCTTCCGATTAAGTTCGGTTTCCATGGAGATTTAAGAAGTATCATGGCAGTATCATCTCCCTTCATGGACTTCCCGCTTCTATTCATAATAAGGCTTACTCCCTTTCATTCAATCTAAATGTCATGTTTCTTCCCATTTCCTTCCTCGTTTACCCAACATTATAACCTCTAACGGTATTTTTAGCATCCCCTCCCCGCTAAGTACAGGCACCATCTATACCATATACTTCGTCGTTCCCCCTCCACTCCGTCCACTTTTCCTTCTCAATTCTTCTCCACACCCTCGTCTCAAAAAACCCCAGTCTTTTCTCGTCGTCCTTCCTAAGTGCCCATATTTCAGCATCGTAAATGGGTGTATTGATTGTTACTAGTAACAATCCACAATTGCTTCAATTTTACTTCACGACCGATATCAATACAAATGTATTTATTTTCGGATGACTTCTTTAGGTATTTCCACGAGACCTTCGTCTCCTTATTACTTACACACCTCCGCCACCTTCGCTACATATATCCCATACTAGTACACAGCGTTAAAACAAAATCTTTCGATAGTTCAACGTATAATACAAAATGCATTGAAACCGATCGTATAATAAAATATAGTATTCGCGAAGAGTTACCTATAAATTTTAGCGTACTCATATATATACAGGTTTATTGGTCTAGAGAATGCACTATGTAATGAAGTAAATTTTACGTCTTTTGATTGTCGGGTTGTACTATTATTTTTAAGTGGTAGAGAATGAAAAACCACAAAAATAAGTTTAAACCAAAGGGAAGGTTGCAGATTTTCTCATTGAGTCATTTAAATAACACGGGAAAGACATATGGAACACTAATAATTAATTTGCTATTAAGCTCACTTTAATCATATATTTCCATTTCTAGCATTAAAGTATATTTTCATGTAATTTTATCTCATACTGCGCTGCACCCATCAGAACCCAGATGTTATCGTTCCGTTGTTTAAGTTAAATACTCGTGTAAATTTATTTTAAGAACTTTGATACCAGTTAATGGGAGTAGGATCCATACTTTTACTGACGCTATTTGAATTATATCGAAAATAATGGTAATTTGAGGACTGGGGAAATAGAAAAGTTCGGTATTTAATAAGTAAAATGAACTATGTGTAGAAAATATCAATCGATAATTTGTTGGGCTTCCTCCACTTGCTACGAAACTTATACTCTCTGAGTCAATGCATCCATGAAATACGGTATCTTATACTTCACCAGTTTATTCGTACAGAACCAACTAAGTTACTCGTTTCCCGTCTGATTTTGGCATGTTTCAATAGATAAATGCTTCATTAGTCGCGGAAATGAACTCTGTCATTACAATATAATGGAGCTGTTATAGATCCTATCAAGAACAAAAATGAAATGTATATTTAAAAACTGATAATTTTGATAAAGAATAATAATAATAATGGTGATAGAGATATTTATAAAAATGCAATAATATTTATCAATCCATAAAATTTTTTAACAGCAACAGACAAGCAAATGCAATTACGAGCTTAAGGTGACCCCTAAGGCTTTTTCTTGATGGCGGGATCCCGTTCCGAAAAATGGTAATTCAGCAATGACTTCTGAATATATAAATGTTTTCTGTTGTAACGATGAAATCTTGCTATATAAAGTAATGGTGCTGCAAAAGGGCAAAGGAATAGAAACATAATTTACAAAATTGAAAAAACTACTCAATTGGGAAAGCAGGAGCTTACCCAGGATTTTGAAATGGAGGGCTTACCAGAGATTTTGGGGCCCTTCCGGAGAGTATGTAAAACACCCCAAAGGAAAGGGGGGGCGAAAATGTTTTCGGTATTTTCGATGTTGAAAATGTGATTTTTAGGACTCAAAATCAGTAATTTTGTCATCATCACTGGTCAACAATCCTAGGATTGGTTTGACGCAGCTCTCCACTCAGTTCTCCTATCAGCTAATCTTTTCACTCCTACGTATTTCTTCTCTTTCACATCTCTCTTTACTTGTTCCATATATTTTGTTCGAGGTCTTCCTTTTCCATTCTTGCCTTCCACCTGTCCTTCGACGATTGTCTTCATCAGGCCATCATGTCTCAAGATGTGGCCTATAAGGTTGTTCCGTCTTCTTATTAAGGTTTTCATGAGGCTTCTCTTCTCTCCTACCCTTCTTAGGACTTCCTCGTTACTAACTCGGTCGATCCATTTTTTTTTGTAATTTTGTACAAGTATTTTTTTTACTTATAAAAACCTTTACCTCCAGCAACGGATATTATCGTTTTATTTATTGAGGATATGTTACTACTATTTGGCGCTTCTTTTAAACTCTTAAGGGGTGGGAGTTATAACCTGGAAAACCCTCCGTGGGTGCGTCACTTTGAGAAAGAGTATCAGAGAAGGAGCATTTGAAAAAGTTCAGGTAATTGTCTCTATCATGGGTGCAAGGCTTTTCTTTAAACATAATGTGAACGCTTTACCAAAGCAGATAGAGGAAAATTATGGACTGCTCTATACTTCTCAGACGGCTAGGAAGTAAATTATCTCCCTAAGAGCAAACAAGAGGGGCCTAGTGAGCTTTGAACAACCCTTTGAGGTGGCTCTTGGCTTCGCTGAGGAAAGAACAGGTCGCGGTGGTAACCACGGGGTTAGGCCCCATCCCATCTCGAACCGTTCTGGTTCCTAAGGGAGCGCTTCCTGCTGTAAAACTTCAAGCGTGACATTGCTTGGCAACGTTACGTAGCGCCAAAATGGAGTGCCACGCTTGCTTGCTTGCTCCTTGATACATTTTCCGAACAGGGTGATGAGGTTTCCCTCTCAAGGGTTAGGCGCAACAAAGGGATAGGCGAAATGCTTGGCAAGATAATTGCCACGAGAAGTTTGAATAGCCTTAAAAATCAAACTCCGTTATTTTAGGCTCTAAAATATAAAGTGCTCCCAACAGCGACCAATATATGTACCATCTAATATTATGCCTCTACTTCCAATCAAGAAAAAAAATTGAAGAACATTTTTAAGGCAATGGTTAATGCATTAAGATGGTTCCTTTTTTCAAATTTGCATACGCGGACCGATTGTTTGGTATAGCTTCTTCAGAAAACAAACCACAGAAAAATTCACTTGAAAGCACAATATATTTAACACTGCCGAATGGCGTTTGAAATTTTTGGATGTATTTTATCGTAAATTGTCCGATTTACAGAGGTGACCTTCGTGTTTTTCGATTTTCTACTGCAAATATTGCGGTTTTAGGTTGTACAAACAATTTTTGGTGAAAAATATTGCCATAAGTAATGACAATATTACATTTCGATCGACAAAAATTGTTTCTAAATACTAAAACCTCACCTCAACGACAGCGTTCCGATAACAGAGAATAATATCCGCATGTCTGAGTCAACGTTAGTTACTACTATTACTTAGATTAATTAATGGACCACCCTAAAAACACGGCTTATCTTCATTATGATGTTTGAGGACCAGCAACACCTATTAAAAGGTAAATTATTTTCTCAGAATTTAAGGAATTCGTATTTACCTAGCACACAGAATATATCCTTATTGTTCAACACAATCCAACTTAAATATATTTAACATATTCCATACAAAATACTTATTTTTTTAGGGATATAAATAAGCATATTGTCAGTACCATTTGTCCCTTTCGACCCAGATTTTAAATGAGAGCATTGGTTGATCAAATTGACGTAATACTGAATTCAAGCCTGAAGAAGAAGAAAAACTAATTAGAGACGAGCTAAACCAAATAGATAAATCTATATATATAAAAATAGATAAATCTATAAGGATATTCTAAAATCTTATAGCTAAATATACCGAATAAATTGCTGAAAATATTTGTTATACCACATGACGGCCACCAAAGCTGTCAAAGCAAGCAAGAAGTCTGGGCTGTATTGAAATTTGCCAAGCACCTTCCACAAAAATCTTTCAAAGAATAATGTCATACAATTTTCATAATCATTTAGTGACTTAAAGCGAAGTTTGCAATACCTATCATTAAAACATCAAGAGATTCCGATGTCTACATGATAGACGCACCAATGGAAAATCATGGAAGGAGATTTCTAAATGAATTAATAACATAGATACCTATCTGTAATGCAAAGGGAGAAAAACATTTGATGGTACCAGAAAGATACATTTTCACCACCAATAGGTGGGCAGAATTTGACAAGGACGAATTTGACCGATAGACTCGCTAAGATGGATACAAGAAGAGGGAGTCTACCAATTGAAACGTAAGAAAAAAGATCATGAGAGCGACAGGATGTGAAGGAAAGAGCTCGAGATTAAAATTCCTACAGAGTAACCAAACCCCTGAACTTCGCTTACAGTTTAAGGCTAGCAAGAAGTATATAATTATCATGGAGTATCACTATTGACTGGAAGACAAAACAGCTTTATTACCAGAGAAAATTTCACGTATAAAAGAAAAATATCCCATCTACAGAGAAAACGTATTTCTTGCGTCCATTGCAGCATTGCGTGGGATACGTATCCTACTACTTGGAGCAGAAAAAATACTTGATAGAAATTAAGCTTAAAAATTGTATAAAAATCCTGTATTTCATTGTTACAGCAAATTTATTTCCTTTTTAAAACTTTATATTACCCACTAAACTGACAAATAGATGATTTGAATAAATGGTTGAGCTTACCACGGAACAAGCCCCAGGCGCATGAATTTCACACACAAGGGTGGGCAAATCCTCTCTGTGGTCAACCTTTAATCGCGAGATTTCGTTTGGGATATTTTATGGCATTCATAGCATTTCCATCCTAATAATTCTTAACGATAGTATGTAAATTTTTTTGTAGCGTGTAATTCCTTACGTTCCTATCCGTAATATTCTCCAGTCGTAATGATTACTCGTAGCTACATTTCCAAATGTATTGCAGCATTTCGTGCTGAAATTTTTCGATTATACTTTTCGATTTACCTTCAAAAATACCCACTGTTATGCAAACCTTTTCATCACGCCAAATGATGAAATAACGTTCAAACGCGTAAACAGTCTCTCGATGTCTTCCCTGTTGGCGGTATATCCAGCCCAGCGTTCCATCCGGTGCTTCCAACACTTTGCCCTAGTACAAAGGAGGAAAGCTGGGATTCGTGTGAGGACGTTTAGAGTTTCAAGGCGAGGGGGGGGAGACGATGTTTATTCGCCGTGGAATGTGTGAAAGGAAGATGGCGCCCGCGCGCGAAAGGTGCCGGGACTTGCCCTTCCCTCGTGGAGGGAGAGAACTTCCTACCCCCACCCCTTGAAATTCATACGCGCAGAAAGCTTGTTTTGAAGTTATGTAATCACGGGGATGCTTTTTAGGGGGGGGGGAGGGTTGGCCCCAGTGTTACGCTTGGGGGGAGATAATTTTCGTTTAGTTGGAACTCACCCACTCCCGTCTCGCAAATGGAGGAGAGGAACTCCTTAAGCCGCTTTCCTCTGCCTTCCCCCGAGGGTTGAGCGGGGTCGCAAGGCGCTTAAAAACGGCGTGGAAACAGTAGTTGGTTATACAGTGGTATAACGTTGGGACAACGTGATTAACGCCGCTTTGAATGTAGGTACGTTCGCGCGGAATGGAGCTGTTTTCCACGTATCGGGCGTTGGAAACGGAAACTAGATACCTTCTCTGTCACTGCTTTCACTATTCTCTTTCCGACTCTTACTCCTCCTTCTTTCTCCCTGCCCTTCGGCCCGGAAAACGGTTCAAAAGCTGTGGTTCTCGATGTCTCTTCCAGATGCCGCGGTTGAGACAAATGGTGTTTTCCCACGCCGAGATTTCAGGCGGAGTTTAAAATTATTTGTGGCCTAAAAAGGCCGTCGGCGTGAAGATAATGTGGTGGTGATTGTTCATCGAATTCCGTTCCCGCAAAGACTGCCGGGAAGGCTTTTCCAGCGCTCTCGGTTGGGGTCGAAATGTCTTGATCTTTTAATGAAATGAATTCCGTAAGTTTTCCAGACGTGAGCCGCAAGATTTGGCTCTACTTTCATTTATTTGAAGAATCAGGTGCCTTATATTATCATTCATATAAAGTAAAATTTATTATTTTTATTTCTCTATCCTAATTTTTATAAACATCTTTTATAAAAGTAATGTATTTTGCACTAATTGCCATGCCTTCACTGCATGATGGTTATCATTTCCCTTTGGCGCAAGTCATTTTGAATGAAAGAGAACTAATTCAAACCTTTGTGTAAAAAAATTAATTACGACTGTTATTTTATGTATATCTGTACAGACTTTGTAAGTAAACTTGAAATGATCTCCACACATTGAGATATACAGTGGTAATAACATTTAACCTCAGCATGTGCAATTTCAAATTCCCTGTCATTGAAGCGGGACTTTTATTGACTTAACTGGGAGATTATACACTAATGATGACCTCAATAGGCAACAAAATACAGCAAATTTGTCTACAGACACAAGTCATTACATTACCTTCGATGAGATTTTGAGTCAATATTGATTTGATCATCCTTAATTGTCAACAACGCAGCAGTTACGCTGAGTGGATGAAGCGGTCCCAGGTGGCAAATTTAAGGGAAACAACCCAATTAATGGAATGAGAGCTTGGAGCTGACTCGTAGCTTGAGTAGCTAAATGCGACTCAACATCTTAGCATCATCACTATGGACAAAAAATTCAGTGGTGAAAGGCCGCATCCTCATGTTCAATCTTCAAGGCGGAATTAGTCTAATTTTTTCTTCAATTTTCTGTTAAATAAAAATCAGTTCTAAGAATATTTTCCTTCAAGAAAATTTTCAACCACAAAATTGCATTTTTATGTTTGAGGAAACATAACTATGCATGGTTTATCCAATTGCTAAATGGCACCTACGTATAAATTTAGCTCAGTGCTGACAGGTGTATTGTTAATTACATTAATATAGGTATCGTTCTGAGAAAATGGCTCAGTGGTGAAACTAGCTCACAAGCCTGACCGGCAATTGGGAATCGAATCGCGACTAAGTCAAATATTTTTTATTGTAAACTTAATCCTTTTGTGCATTGCCAGACTAATGGTTTAATTGTATTCCTGATATCTTCAATTCCGTATTATCTCGTATCATAAAATTTTTTTAAAAAGCTTCAAACATTTCTTCCAAACTGTCGCGTTAAAACAGCAAAAAATGTGTTTTTTGCTGTGCCAATATTGCCTCCTTATGTTCTGGTGAATTCCACAATATTAGTTTTTTCACATTATTAGTATTAGTTTTATTAGTATCAGCTCATAATATTTGGGTCTTAGTAAAAATTGACATTCGACTCAAATTATTTTAAGATAATTGTTAATTAAATCTCTTTTTGAATCGATTCGCAGTTTCATCGGCAATTTTGTATTTTAATTTATTTGCTAAAATGGTTCTTATTTCCTATGTCTTTATTCCGGGTTAAATTTTACTGCATCTTTTTAATTGTTGAGTAAATGACTATTTTATTTTTTTCCCTTTAGGGTAAATCTCTGAAAGGAGCAAATACTTGTGGTATTACTTTTCAAGTTTTTCCATATTTTATGCCGCTTTTCCCGCAGCTTCAATTTGCCGTCTGATAAATTTTGAAATTGCAAATTATCTAAGCTATTTATGTCAGTGATATAAGCTTAAAAAATAATTATTGTAGCTGCGCAGTTATTTCTTTCGATAACTTTTGTCAAGTATTATTTGAGACTTTGAAATAAGTATGGATAGTAATTTAATAAGAGTGAAAGGCATTCTGTGTGTAATAGGAGAAAAAGAATTATGTTGAAACAAGGATTCAGCGATCTTGGCTGTGACAGTTTGAGGAGTCAACAGTCATTTGGAAAAAAATAATTTATCAACGAAATTCCAGTTCCGGAAAATGACCTCATTTTTTCTCCATTTTTGTAAATTCATCTGTAAAATTGCTGCTGAATAGTTTAACTATACAGAGATTAGTATTATAGAGAATAACCTAGAGGGAAATTTATTGAATTGAATAACGACTGAATACTTCTTCGGTAAGCTCTATTTATATATACATTCTTTCTCTTATATATCCATTATTTGATATTTTATGAGGTATTATGCAGATGGAAAAGTAATCTAAATGATTCTATATCCGTATTCCCTCTATATTTTATCATTTAGGACGCGGTATTTTTCCACCATATAAATGTTAAAAATACATGTATGTGGCGAAAGTTGACTGGACCAATGATAAACAAGCATACAACCCCATAAAATAAAAATACTTCAAAGGAATAAAAACTCCATTTACTATATTTTACCAACGAGTAATGTGGTAAATTATTATAAATGAGAGTATTTTATTTCATACTTTTATTAATTTATTCATATGTTTATTATTAAAAATATTTTATCTGGAATACGTTTATGATGCATCCAGAAGCCTTATTAGTTTTTGCCACATATGCTTCTTCTTAAGATGTATTTCATTGACATATTCCCTGATGACCGGCTCACACAGCATAAGGATGAGAAAGCGTGGGTGCCAGGAACTTTCCAATCGGTACGAAATCATGACGAGGAAGGAAGTTAAGGATTCAACTCCATATTACGCAGTCCATATTTGTCTACATCCATCTTTGCTAACGTACATATAATCAAAGACAAGCATAAAGAATTTCTCATTAAACAATTTAAATAATACTTACGAAACATACGGGACACTTATAATTGATTTGATCATCACAAACCATAATCTCAGTTTTATATTTTCAATTATCTAATGCATATACCCATTTATATCTAATGGAACGCTGTTGAAACCAGAATCCAACTTGTAATGTTTCGTCTTGAAATGAAATATATGTTTATGTTGATTTTATAAGAGGTAACATATTACCTTTGATTAAAGTTCATTGGGAGGGAGATCCAGAATTTTATTAATGTTGTGTTTGGAATTAAGTTGAAAAGGATGTTAATGTGGTGACTGGAATAAAGAAAAAGTCGGTATTTGATCGAGTGAAATGCATCATGTTAAGAAAATGTCAATTGTTAATATTTTGGTCTTCTTTCATTTGCTACAAAACTTGTACTTTCTGAGTCTAAGCATCCATATAGGGGCTGTATCTTATATTTCATCCCTTTATTGAGAGAACCGCCTAACTTACTCGTTTCCCTTGTCTGCTTTTGACACATTACAATAGTTAATCCTTTGTAAGTTGTGGAGATGGGCACTGTCATAAATATGGAGCTGAAATATATATTTACTATTCAAGTAAAAATCGCATGTATATCTCCGATTTACATTACTCTCGCATTACCAAAGCGCATGAAACTTTTGAAGTTAAAAAGGAGTTCTAAAAGTATTTTTGTTAAATTTTTATATCTTCATTATTTATTAAAAGTAACGTTTTCCTGCAATACCTTACGAGTCTTTAGTCGACCATTTGTGACGTTGTTAGTTCTTCTTGGCTTTCATTGACATATTCCCTGATGAACGGCACACAAAACATAAGGATGAAGAAGCGTGCGTGCCTGGCACTTTCCCATCGGGACAAAATCATGGCGCGGAAGGGCGCGAAGTTAAGGACTCAACTCTAGACTCGGCAGACCTTTTTTTTCCTCCCACATCCCTCTTTCCGACGTACCAGCCGCTTGCAATCAATCCAATTTCGAGAACTTCTCCCGATCGCTAAAACTCCCCTCCTTCATCTGTGCCTCTTCCCCCTGCCACCCTCAACTCGTTTCCCGAGGTACTAAAAGTATTTCTTCAAACCCTGAAATTCCCGGCCTCAGACCTATACGTCGAAATACTTTCTCTCTCGTCCTCCCCAACCCCTCCTCCCGTTTTCCCAGAATCCCCAAGCGGAACTCTCTCTCTTTCCTCCTTCATGCCAGCCACAACATATTCATTCCATTGCTCGCCCATCTCTCGCAGGAAGCCCTTTGGCTGCAACCCCCGGCTATACTTCCTCCCTCCCTCCCCCACCCAGACCGTTCAGCGGGAGGACGTGCTCCCCATATCGGGGCGGGTGTTTTCCGATGTTATAGGGATGAGAGCATCTTCCCCTTTTGCCGCTACTCGCTGTCAACCCTCTCTCGAGACTAGTTGGTACTTTTGATTCCTCGGCATCGATATGTGCGGTGCTCTCAAGGTTGACTTACCGGAATGATTTCTAAACAAATTTTGGCTAATTGAATTGACAATTCAATTATATAAGACATTTCTTTCGCAAATGCTACAGTCAATTTTTTAAAGGTTAAATTGCAGGCCACTTCCATTTTCGTCTACAGTCTGATTTATAAAAGGGCTGAGTACTTAAAAGTTCCTTTGTGAGTTTAATATTTGAAGTTAATTTATGAGAATTTGATTTATTATTTAAGTTTTTTTCATTGTGAAAGCGTAATGACTACGCCAATTTGATTGATAATACTCTAAATTAGATTTTTTATCTTGAAAAATTGTAATTAATTTGTTACTGCAAATTGACATTCATTGATGGTATGCCCTGATTTATAGGCTTGCTACTTATAGCGCAGGCTTAGTGAGTGCCGCATCATGGTTTTCACCTGCGTGATAAGTGAAGTAGGCTTATGATATTTTCTTAGGGAGTAATTTTTATAAATTGATATCTGAAGCATATTTTGGGGTACTTTGATATTTTGACTCATCGGTGGATTTGTCATTCGATAAGAGGTGAAGTCTGCCCTCAATTCCTTGTTGCTTTTCTTGCGAAAGGATATCTTAATGGTTCCGCCACCTAGGTATTATTTTTATTTACTCATGGTTACACTTATAGTATTTGGTATCAGGGGCTATCCGACCCAATCGGCTGGTCGGTAATCGCCGAGGGCGCCAAGCTTAGGGAGCCCCCACAACGCTCGCGTCTACCGTGAAGAGTCGATGTAAAAAGTATTAGATTACTTGAGCCAAAGATTTTTGCAAGTATAAAAATTCTGCAATTTCATTACTTGCTTTATTTATAATATTCTCAGTTTAAAAAGGTTGAATAAAATAATAAATAAAATAAAGGATTCGGAAGAAGATAAAGTTTTTTATGGGTTATCGTTGAGGTGTTTTGAGTTTCAATCCAGTTTCAAGGAAAAAAATTACTAAATAGAAGATATAAACATCATACATTATTAAATTTCATAAGTCCCATAACGCAACGAATGGTGTAGCCAAAAAAAAACTCAGATTACTTGAACCAAAGCTCCTTTGCAAGATCAAAGTCTACGTTTTCATTAGTTTCTTTAATAAGTGCATACACAGTTTAAAAAGATTATATAAAAATGTAAAGGTGATAGAAGATAAAAGAGAACCTGATAACTTTTTGAAATCGTTACTAAAAAGGTTATTTTAGATTTCCGCGCAGTTTCAAGGAACAAATTTTACTAAATAGATAATAGAACCTTAAAATATTATTAAATTTTCGCATCTTCTCGCATTTTCTGGCGGTAGGACCAAAAAGTCTAAAATGGTTTTCGTTCTTACAGGTATATCACGCCGTATAACTAAATTCTTAGTAATTGCATTCGCTAATCCCGTAAGACCTGCAGAACGAGGTAAGGAGTATTAAGTTTTTTTTTTGACATCGCAGCCCATCATCTGCATAATTTTAACAAGCATTTTATATGCATAATTTTATACTCTGATTTAGAAAAATGTCGTAAATGTGCTAGTTTGATTTTAACTTAATGTTTACTTTCGTTTTTTTGCATCATCTCCAAAGTTTTTAAGTGTTACGATCACAGTTGTTGCAAAAGATGATAATTTCATTTTTCATCATATTAATAACCTGATATATGTAGGAATAAGCCGAAGACGGATATTGCTACCATTTGAATGGTATTACTGTCGAGGGAAAAATAATCAGTATTATTACTACTTTTCCTCTTCTATTCTTGACCTTATTTAATAACTTTTTATGATATTTTTTGGAGTTTAGGTCAATTGAAACCAAGTTATAGCCAACGTTTCGATTTATTTAAAATCATCCTCAGGGCTAAGAAAGAGAGAACATGAACAATATAAAATACAAAAATGACAACGATATACAATATTTTTACTAAGTTATTTAACCTCAATATTACTTACAATATTTATTTAACCTCCAACTAAAATAAATTTTACTGAGGTTATCAATATCTGTTTTTTTATTACAGCTGTTTTTTGTTTTTTATATGTAAACCATTTCTTTGAAAAGTCTTTTTTTCAATATAATCTCACTATCTAAAATTTTGGCGTTGTCAAAATCAAAAACATGGCCATTGCTTATGCTGTGGCTAGCAAGAGCACACAGTGTTATACCACCTTTTACTGTCGATTTGATACAGGGAAAAATATACATTATGGTCCGTAAAGTGAATTCCATCGTATGTAGAATCAGTATTGGTCACGGCCGAGGAATCGGTACAAGGAAGTTCAACCCCAATTAATTGAATGCGCAGGACATAGCCAATGCTTATGAAATACCGTGTGCTCTAATTTTTAAAATGATATTATTATAAATGAATATACAGGTAAAATAGGCGAAATTGGACATTTTTAAGATTGTAGAAATCAGCAAAAACCGTGCCTCGATCCTACTATAAAGCTAGGATGTATTGTATTTTGGCATTATTAACCATAATAGTGATTTTTTAGCAACGATAAAGGATAATTTTCAAGGGCATTTAAAATTTAGCCGATGACATGAGAGTTTTCATCAGATGCTTGTTTCCAGGCATTGCTCCATTCTTCGGGTCAAACGTTTAGATAATTTAGGTAAAACGTTCCTAATTTTGATTCTGGAGATCTAGAAGTCCTTTCCTGATTCCCCATGCCAATTGGTTCATGACATAATTCTTCATGTTATTTTCCCGGGGTGAGTTTCTCATTAGCCATTCACCTCGTGCGAAACTCGATACCAACGGCTCGGACCAATAACTTGGAGAAATTTGGATCACATTGCGATTCTGGAAATCGGAAAGTCCTTCCTTTTTCCTCCATCCTAATTCATCCCTTGCGTAATTTTAAATAATGATTATTCATAATAATTTTCCTGGGGTAATTTTATCGTCAGACGTGTGTCCTCATGCGGTGCTCTATGTTTCGGATCAACGACTAGGAAGAATTTGTTTCATATCGCATTTCTGTAAATCGGAAACTCCTTCCATATTTCTCCACCCCAACTGGCTCCTGGCATAATTTTTCATTAAAATAATGCATGATTATGTGCCTGGGGTGAGGTTATCTTCAGGCTTATTTAGATAAATAAAAGATCGTTGAACTTTTCCACAAAATTTTTGTACTGCGTACAAGGCGTGTTGGCTCACTGACCCATCATCTGGTACAAATCACTGCAAAACATTTGAAAATCACATTTATACCCTTGAGAAAGGGGGTTGGGGAGGATTTGACATCATTGAATGTACGCCTATTCCCACCCCTTTCTTCAAAGATGTCAAATTCTCCCCAACCCCTTTCTCAAGGGTGTACAGGTGATTTTCAAATGCTTTGCAATGTCTTGTACCAGATGATGGCTCAGTGAGCCGAAACGCGTTGTACGCAGTAAAAACTTTGTGGAAAAGTGCTATGATCTTTTATTTATTTTAATAGGTCTAGTTTCCACCTATTGAAGCCTGAATCTATTGAAAATAAAATTCATTAACTCTTGATTTACTTTGTAATATTTCATTATAAGTTTTTTTTTATATATCACACAATTATTTATACCACTTATATAGGCCTGAAGATGATGATGACTCATTGATACCCCGGTCGCGCTCTGATAAAAATAAGTGGTATATGTAATTGTGTGATATCCTGGAAAAATGAATCTGTTGAACTTATCGTCAGGCGTTTTCCCTCTTCCGATGCGATACTCGATGCTTCGGGCCAACGACTGCGATAAATTCGTATCACATCGCGATTCTAGAAATCGGAAAGTCCTTCCATGTTCCTTCACCCCAACTGCTTCCTGGGATAATGTTGTGCGTGCCTCCTGGTAGGGGAGAGTTGGAAGGGGCAGGAGGAGGTTAGCCGGCGCTCAAAGCGCCTCAAGGTGTTCAAGCCACGTGTGGCCCCCAGGGGGGGAGTGAAGACGTGAACCAGGAAGGGATGAAGCCGAAGAGGGTGGAATCGCTATAGTGCGGGGAACCTCCACGAAGCATTTATGTCGGCGGTGAAGGAGGAGGGTCGAGGGAAGATGCTTCTTTCGGGTGGTGGCGGCGAGGTTGGAAAAGAACCTTCGAAGTCGTTAGGGGCAGCGGAAGAGTTTTGGGGGGTTGGTGGGACGGTCAGGGGTGGTAGCCCCCGGTCTGCCGGTGGGGATAAAGTTATGGCCCTCTCGTTTCGGGGGGTGGAAACTGCCCCCTCGTTCACCCCCCTCACGAAACGTTGCAGGGTTGGTAAGAGAGATATCTGAGTGCCTCTAGGGAGCGGAGAGGTTTTTGAGGTAAGAGATGGACGTGTGGGCGTAAAGGTTGGAAAGGGGGAAAATAAAAACTTGGCTCATTGGTGAGGCATTTAGCCAACTCGTGCCAACAAGTCAGTGGGGGTACATAATTACGGGTACTTACTTTAGTGAATTAAATAGGTCGTGGTTTGGAGATTGGGGTTGATTCCCAGAAACGTTAGGGAGAAAAAAAACGAGAAAGAAAAAAAGAAAAAATAAATAAAAGCGGAAAACTGATGATCTAAGTATTTTATTTTGTACGTTTTCACGTTACAGTGGTTGCTAGGTTAACGTTCATAGCTCTATAAGCGTATTGTAAACTGTAGATGCTCCGTATCTATAAAAAATTCCTAACTTTTCAAATGGTGTTATATTTCAGTTTCCAAGGCGGAAAATGGTTTAAATCAAGGAAAAATTGTCTCATTATGTGAGTCTTGATGCAATTATCATGGTCGCTTTTTCAGATTTAGCCAAAGATTTTTTTTTATTTGATGAAAAATTATTTGTATTGCGAGCTTATCATAGAACTCAGGTGATGATGTTGAATGATTTTTATTTACAGATTTATGAGCCACCATTTTTCAATTTTTATGAATTGACTGTGATTAAATGCGATGGTGGTTGGCGTAACATGGTGAAACTCCTTCATGATGCACAAAGGTTAAGAAAAGACTTCGCTGATTTTACAAAATATTTTTTTTTGTGTATATTTTATATTATTTTGTATTTTGTGAAACAGCGAAGTCTTTTCTTAACCTTTGTGCATCTTGACTGTGATTATTCAGTTTATATTTTATATAACGAAAAATTGTTGCTTCGTATTATGGATAAAAAATTATTTCCTTCCCCGCATCTCACTGAACCAACTTATTGAAGGCGCAATGAAAGAGACATTGTAGAGTCAAAGTGATCGGATTGCATTTTAGCCAAGTGGTGGACAATTATCGCCGGATATAAGATGCAAAAAGTTCGACGAATTGGAAAGGAAATATACCAACTCGCCCGAGAAGACGGTGAAGTTCACTATCACGGGTACTTATTTTAGTGAATTCAATGAGTCGTGAGTTGGCGATTACGGTTGTGATCCGGAAACGTTAGAGAAAACAATAGATAATCACCTCTTGTTGCAATGCTGATGCTTTTATTTTGCCTAAGTCTATATAAAGCCGTTGAAAGGTTAGTGGATCTCGTTGATGTGACTTTTTCTCTGCGGCCAAGCCGAGGTTCACATGAAATAATGCAGGTGATATAAATTGTCTACCACTTGGCGGTTAGGCATCATTCCTGTATTGCAAAATGATGCCTATTCTCTTTAATATTTGCCTCTAAATCTCCTTGAGAAAAGGACTAAGGGTTTGATGATGCTATTATGGCCGTTTAGTGAGATTTATTTCGAAAGCTTTACACATTATATTATTCTTTAACTCGTGGTTACCTAATTTAATGGAATTATCTTCATAGTATATGACACATGAGTAGGTACTCAGTGCGTGGATTCAGAAGATTTTCGTAGTAAAATCCTTCAAGCAGAAATAAACCTCTATTATGATCACTAACCCTGATTTTTCTAACGAAAAAAGTTAAACAAGGTTTGCATAGTGGTTTTGCTTGAATAATTTAGTTCTACAACGAATCACTTAATACCATTTTTTTCCTTGAATAAAGGTCATCTGGGGTAACTTTGCCCACTCCTTGTCTCTTAAAAGGTCTTAGGTCCTGGAAAAATGCGTCATTATTGAGACGAGATAACAAAAAGTTCAGCTCTAAGGCACAAAGTTCTGAATGCTATGGAAAAACCTTTTTGGCAACTTTTTATTTTTTTACTGGAAGCCCTGGAAACATTTTCCTTGATAGAGTTTGTTCACTCAAAAACACGTTCGTTATTTGCTAAATACAGAATGAAAGCACTCAGGAAGTCTGCCATGGCCAAAAAAAAAAAGAAATGAAGTGTTCATAATTTAAAGCTGCCGCATAGAATTATTTTTTCCTTCATTACTTATTTATAAGACTTACTCTTAGTGGTGTATACGTTTTTTGTACGATAAATTAGTTCAGTGATAAGCTTGTTTGTACGTTTTTAGCATGGAGTAATGAAGATGTCTTATCGAAAGTATTGACTCGATGAGTACGCAATTCTGTTCGTCATCTCGTATAAGACGAAGGTCTTATAAATTTTATGAATTAAAACTAAAATATTTTTACTACTTAGATTTCAGACAATCGTCAATAGAGGATAATTAATTCAGCAATTGTATCTATGGGATTATATTTAACTGATGTGAATGGTTTTGGGCCCTGTTATAATTTTTTCTTGAGGAGAAAATGCACTGAGTAACTCCTTTAGGTCCGTTCCATGAGATCCTATTTCAAGATTTTTAATTTTCAGCGATTCATTCATTTAACAATGTAGAATCGAAAAGAATGAGCGACTATGAGATCTATCTACATTATGCCAACCCAATTTTATCCTCTGAAAATTCAAAAATTAAACGGTAAATAGCATTAGGAAAGTTACGGACAGGTAACGAGCCCCCATTTATTTTATCATTGTTTAAATTTTGAACGAATGTATTAGAAAGACATGACAGATCATTATACCTCATAATAGAATATTTCTTCGTTCGTAGAATGGGAGTGTGCTTCATTAAAATCCCATGCTAGAATGATTTGAAATGTGAATGGCAGAAGTAGGTTGTGATACCAATCCCCTACAATTTTAGCCGAATAGAACAAATCACGATAACAATAAATATAGTATGTTTGGAAAGTCGTGACTTTATTGAGGAATTAAGATAAGATCGGAGGAGATGAGTTTACCAATTCAGCCAGCAAAATACACCGAATCCTTTCCATAAACCGAATGAAAATGAAATTCATCACTAATTCATTTACACCTTCGTCTATATCTACCAGGTACGGCTCAAGCCATCACCAGGGTGTGTCGCATTGGGTGATTCCACTGTGGGTATGCAGCACTCATCTTGGCCTTAATCAGACACGAGCTTGCTTGCTGGCCGTAGGCCGAGCACACAGGACGACACGCGGTCAGACCTGAGACTAAGAGGGTATTAAGGACACAAACATGCTGCCGTGCAAAATAAATATTAGCTAGTAACAGCATGTAATGATGTGCAAAGTAACAACACATGCTTTCTTCTAAAAATAGCGCAACGACGTAAAATAGTTGTTGGATAATATGTAAAAGTTGTTTACGACGTATATAGAGATTTTTTTCCAGCCGGCGTAAAAATTGGTTCAAAGCATTTTCCATTTGCAGCAATATAAAAAATTTCACAGCATTTTGGACATTTTCAGCGGATCGATTCCTTAAATGGATTTATAGTATTTCGCGTTTGTAGTCAAGAATGATTTTCTAAAATTCTAAAGGCATAAAAAGGCTACAATGTCAATACCTTCAAAAATAAGTCAATGGATAACGTAATTGTCAATGAACGGCCACTTTTGCGTGAGCCATAAACCAACAAGGCGAATTATTTGTCGCAATAAATTTCCCAACGGTGATTACGAACGGGAATTTGATAAAGGAAACCTGTTAAGGTAGTTTGGGGCGGAAATGAGGAACGACTGGCAATATTGGACTCGATAGGGAAAAGGTACAAGAGGAATGCCTACTCAAGGGCGCTCTTTTATGGAGCAATTTGTAGGATACATATCGCTCAGGCGCCCGCCAAGGTTAAACCTGGCCGCATTTCAGGGCCGGCGGTCGTGCCCCGGAGGTCATTTGCTTTATCTCATCGCTGAGGGCATCCACAGGTCCCTCGTTGTATCCAAAATAATGCAGTGGGCACAGTGGCTTCGTGTAAAGGGATGAAATACGGTCAGCATCATTTCACTCTTCTCAAGTTCACATACTCTGATCCCCTTTTTGCTTATTCTGGAGGTGATTGTTTCCAAAACGCGCTGGAACGCCGTTCCGGCGCTGGTTAACATAAGACATTATAGCCAAATAACACTGTTACCTATCAACTCATTTGCCTTCAAATTTATAATATATTCCTAAATTCGTAACCAAAACCAAAAAATATTGCAATAAAATGTTAGTTATAACTTTTAATTAATAAAGAGATATAATATTCCACCTGCAAAAAAAGTTAAGGAAAGCGCGTTCCGGCACTATTAATTTTGGCATGACGACACTAATTGAAATCCATGGTGAATCACGAACAATTTTCGCAGTTTTCAGTTTGAGTAGAGATAAAGAATGTAATTCGGTGGTCTACTATTTTGTATTCATATTATGGTAGTTTGATAATTTTTTTGACAATTCCTACATCCGCTGGTCATTTTCCTCTGACCGAACTAATATTGAATTCAGGAATACGTTTAGCACGAGGGTGGTTTGAAAAGTTCTCGGAATCACCACGAGTTGTCAGCGCTAGTGCAACGAACTTTTCACGTGATATCTATAGGACTGTTCGCTGTAAAGGCATGCCACGTCAATGCTCCTGGGAAAGAACTATGTCGGTGACGTGGATTTATTGTTGTTCTCGCATAGTGATTTGCGAAGATGGAAAAAATCGAGATTCGTGCAGTGATTAAGTGCTTCGTAAAAATAGGTATGAAAACAAAGGGCGTTCATGCCGATTACCAGAATACACAAGGGGACTCTGCTCCTTCATAGTCAACTGTTGTTAAGAGAACAAAAGAATTTAAACTTGGTCGGGGGAGCTTAGATGATGGTCCGCGCAAAGGTCGGCCAAGAAGTGTCACTACTCCAGAAATAATAGTAAAGGTGCACAAAATGGTAATGGATGATCGCTGATTGAAAGTGGGTGAAATTGCTCTTGCTTGCCAGATGTCATATAAAAGGGTATATTATATTTTAACGAAAAAATTAGAGTTGAAAAAATTATCTGCAAGATGAGTGCCGCGACTCTTGACGCTGAATTAAAAACGCATGACAATGGACATATCGGAACAATGTTTGACCCGTTTTAGGGAAAACGAACAAGTTTTTTTGCAGCGGTTTGTGACCAAAGATGAAACTTGGGTCCATTACTATTCCCCAGAGACCAAAAAACAGTCAAAGCTGTGGAAACGTGATGATTATCCACCACCAAAGAAAGCAAAGACAGTTCTTTCGACTGAAAAGGTCATGGCATCAGTTTTCTGGGATGTGAAGATGATTCTATTTTTAGATTGTCTCCCCACTATGCAAACAATTACTAGACAATATTATGCTAACCTCTGGGATAAATTTCAACAAAATATACGCGAAAAAAGGCCTGGTTTAGCAAGGAAGAATGTCATCTTTCATCAATACAATGCGCGCCTGAACACATGTGCTGTCACCATGGCAAATAACACGAATTATGGTATTAATTGTTGCCACTTCCGCTTTATTCACCTGATGTGCCTCCGTCAGACTTCCATCTCTTCCCAAAATTGAAATTTCTTGAGGGTGGACCTGGTGGATAAAATGATTTACTCCAAACGAAGAACTGATAGTCGGAGTTAACAACTATTTTGCGGGCCTAGAGAAATCTCATTTTCTAGATGGGATCAAGGCTCTAGAATATCGTTGGACCAAATGCAGTATTCTGCAAGGAGACTATATTTAAAAATAAAATACGTTTCATTGATGTAAGAACATTTTTTCTATTCCATTCCATGAACTTTTCAAACCACCCTCGTATCAATGGTGGAATCTCCTTTTTTATAATTGCTCATATATTATGGTCTTACAAAAATCGTTAAAATGGCTATTCTTAAATAAAAACCATTCATAATTTATCCATAGGTAGCTTAAGATTGAGGTAAAACCCTTAGTAACTCATCGATGTGTGAGTATGGTTTAAATGCTCTTTCGCCATTGGAAATGAGTAAAATTTATTTTGCATTATATTCAGTATTTTTATAAAAAAACTTTCCTTTTTTACCTTTAAACTTTTTCCCTTCCTCTGATACGTTTTGTCGCTAGTACGTTATTGTTTACTCATGTTTAGGCTTCTTTTATGATCCGTATAAGGCAGGTATAATTCCTTTGAGCTAGGTAAGAAAACGAAAGTAGTGGTGATTCGATATAATTGAACACCATTTATGGTAAAAACGCTCGCATCACTATCGTTCAAGCGATAGCATGTTCCCTTTGTTTTGCTGGCTGCTAATAAAAATGCTAAGCGTGATCATAAAAAGGAGTTGTGAATACAAATGTGAATTGAGCTATGATTATGGTACGAATACACTCGTTAGATTATAGGTCATCAATCAAAAAAATCAACTAAATGCATAGGATGGGTCAGGGTAACCGGTAATTAGATCCACCCAGACGTGACATATCCATTGTACAGTGTCAGAAATAGAAATAAATTTCTTATAGCATTGAATTGACCTTGCTGCACTAAATCAACCAGAATAAACCAGTTGCAATGCTGGCGAAACTCAAAGATGAGCACACGTGGTGTATAGCCCGTAAGCCTCTCCGCCGAATCTTCACCACCCACCACCCACAAGGATTCTTGCGTAAGATCTTAGCGATATTAAGAATCATTTAAATATACTCGATATAACTTCGTCCTTATATCCCCAGTGGGGTGGGCCGAAAAAAGTCGAAAGTCGTTCGATCAAAAACATGTATATATTAAAAGTTGTGTACTAGCAGTAGAATAGACAGCATAAAATATTAGGCCTAACGGATAATATAGTCAGGCTGCGAAAATAATTTTGTGAAAAAGTTTAAATTTTCAGATTAAAAAAACGTTATCCTTTGTCACACTAAAAAGATATGCATCTCAAAAATTTCTTTTTAGTTTATTCTATTATGTTTTCAAAGAATTATAAAATTTCATGGCGTTTGCGCACTCTAAAGATATTATTTGTTAGGCCTTATATTTTATGCCATTTGTTCTACTGCTAGCATACAAATTTCAAGGTATACATGTGTTTGACACGACTTTGACTTTTTTCGGCTCACACTAATCCCCAGCTTTTCCTTCCGTTGAACACCCCAGTGCAATATATAGTCTTGAGTGTCTCCTACCCGGTTGGATGCGATATAAGCGGAAATGATCTTCCTAACTATGGTAGGAAGTGCTCGGAGCACTGCGTTTCCACCCTTAAACCCCAATTCATCCATTTCCACCAAGTGAAGTGCAGAAATTTCGCCACGAGGAAAGTTTGCGAGAGTTTCTATCCGCTTTTTCCTGATAGCAAGACATTGCACTCATCTCCACTGAAAAAAAGACGTTATTCTACTTTTTCCTCGCTTCCAAGTAGATTTATGCGAAATGAGACACACTGAATGGAAATTAAAGTTTGTCCGCCTATTAGCTGATGGTCTAAATATTATTAATGATTATTGATTATGATGGTCAAATGATTACTATTCATTTATCTATATTTCCAACTTCCATTTCCAGAATATTTGTTTTTTTTTAATTTTTTTGTTTTTTGTTTTGGCAGAAATATACCTATTGATAAATTATTTAATACCCGATATCATTTGCGAACATGTGTAATTTCTTTTGTTATTAGAATAAAAATTAATGAAAGCGTATCTTATAACAGATGCGATGATCGCGGCTTATATTCGCAAAGCTGTTTATTGGGTGATACTACTCATGATCATAGATTTTATGTATAAAAGTTTTTTTCATTGAAGTATTGCTATTGTCCATCCATATAGATCAGTTATGTTGTTAACCGATAGATAAATTTTTAACGATTTTGTTATTCTGCATAATGGAACTACTTTGCTTAAACTCATTCCTCTTAGATTTGTTTTTATCATAGTAATTGTCTCTTCAAATACTATTGTGCCATTTTTTAGGATACAAGTATTATAACAATTTTGTGATATAGCCAGCATTATTCGATTCTATTTATATCCTCTAATCTACATGAGTGTGTTTAATACATTTTTGATGATAAATTGAGTTGAGCACCTGAGAAATAGTGTCCTGGTTCAACCGTAGCTAAAACTATGGTTCAAAGCCTTGACGTACGATTGTGACGTAAAACCAAATTATTAAAGTGGCTTACCGTTCATCCTCCTTAACGCTATGTCTAGATTTTTTTAAATTAAGGATGAATTATTCGTCAAATTACTAAAGGTTTCGCGGTCCATGTTTGTAGATTTATGGTTTTTTGGGAATATTCCGCGTCAGGTTGTTAAAATGGCCGACGTTTCTTCTCCTATGCCGGAGACCTCATCAGGTCATTTTCCCTGATGAGGTCTCCGGCATTGGAGAAGAAACGTCGGCCATTTTAACAACCTGACGATGAATTATTATTAAATAAAAGTGAATCGCATGCTATTTTTATACAAAAACTATTGGAGCAGAGATGACTAAAAACCCCATGTATTTGATAGAGAATATGAAATTTATGCTGCATTAATGCTAATATCAACATCGTAAGATAATTTTTCAATGCTATTTGCATTCGTTTTAACTTAATGAACTTACGTGTACTGAAGTTTCCGGACTTCCTAATATTTACAGTATTTTCTGCGACGCATATTTTATTTCGAAATTATCGTCCACCTTTATCGTGATCATGGTTAAATAAATAACCATTCCCTGAGTGGTTTTTGCAGAACATTAATTCTATTTTTGCATCTTTTAAAATTCATGAAACAGGTCAAAGCCTGAAGAGAAGACTCCAAATTAGAATTTATTGCTTCAGGTTGTAATTTTTTTTAATGCTAAAGGTTACCTCGAGACCTTATTTGATTTTTCCTTTTCTTAGCCCTTAAAATGTTTAGACTATTTTGTTGCAAAAAAAAATATGGTGAAAATACGACATGTCCATTGAAGTGAAGATTTCCCCAAGTCATCCATCGTCCTCAGGGATTCAGGAATCCAATGATGTCGCTCATCGAAACGTTGAAAGGAGGCATTGAGGACCTGACCCAGTCCGAGAAACCTTCACTTCAAATGTTCGTCGGGGGGAAATATATATATGACGATATATCCACGATAAATATAAAATAACTCCACCACCGACAATAGTTTCCCTCACTACGTCATTTTCAAAATGAAAACCATGAATCACCTTGAAAGTGACATAGTGTTCTACCCATATTCACGGCCGTAGAAATGATCATTTCTTCTTTATATTTTATCATGGAGAATGATAATTTAATGAGTTTAGGTTATGAATCCAACCATGGAGGATGGAGGTAAAATAAGGAAGCCGAACGGTCGTTTTTTGTCTATGCGTATGGTGGATACTTTAAAATCTAAGTGGTAACATTAATTTTATGATATTCTACAGTAATGCGATGAATGTACCTTATTAGGTTCATATTTTTGAACGATAAATCAGACTCGTACGACAGTATAAGTTTTTGTTCCCTTTTAAGTCTGTTCCTTTTCTGTATTTATGCTTGAATTGTTTATGACATATGTTATTGGTTATATACTTTTCATTAAATTTCAATAAAATGGAATTTACAGTTATGAATGCGCAGAACAGTGAACTTTGGCCAATACGGCCTCAGCCGTAACGTAAGCAGGAATATAAGGTCATTCGTTGTAGAGTCTAGCCAAAATTGTTTCCAAACATTGATAAAACCTCGCATTTATCGTCAATAGATTCCATCGTATGTAATATATCAACAAAATCCGATTCCAAGCACAAAAGACTGCCCAAAAGAATATGCAGGTCCTTAACGCTTTAAATATACATAATTTATAGCACCTACTGTGATTGTAGCGCCTCCAATGTATTTCAGTGGTCATTTTTAGAACGGCACATTTAATTTTTATTTATGAATATATCTTGAGGTAATCATCCAACGCAAAAAGGCATGAGTGTGAGAAAATTGCGTTGTCATCGAGTTCTGAGCAATCCTGAAAATTTCAGCGCTCTATTTAATCAGGAAGTGCTCAAAATTTGAGTTGCAAGATTTTTCCCGAAGGACAAACAAGAAAGCGAGTATAGTGAAACGTGGTAAAAATTACAGTTGTCTTTCAGCAGTAGGACTTCATTTAAATGTGCTTGTAATTTTTAAATTTTTAGCAACACACCGTAATGTGCCTTCACAATAACATAATACGGTTATCGCTGCACAAAGCACTTCCTTATGACGACTTATTTGCATAAAATTTAATTAGAATCATAAAATCACTCTTAAAATTTGGTTGTATTCACTTTAGTAATCCCATTTAAGCATTTATTTAATTAAAATTCGTTACTTTTTATTTCTCCTGCGTTATTGATCAAAAAGGTAAATAATCCTTTTATAGTGTCTCTCTGATATAGCGTCAATAATTATGTGGGGTATCTTAAATGAATTTATAACCATATTATACCGTATTATATTTAGGCTTTAAGCTCATGTACTTATATCAAGAAAGGCAGCTCCTGACAGTTAATTAGTGATTATTTTATCATTATTCTATTGCGGGTTAGAGCGAATGATAAGTTATGAAGATGATGCGTTCAACTATGAGGGACGAAGGAAAAATTATAAACATTAGGAAGCCGAGAACCCTGTATTGTCAGTCGATGTGGCACATTCATCTGTTTTCTTTTTTTTCCACGGCAGTTTACCCTCGAGTGGTATCTCCTTTGAGAAACGGTATGAAGTCTCGAGAAGAGAAAAGAGCCCTGGGTGGGAGAATAAATGAAATAAAGGCGGCAGAGACAGTTAAAGGCCGTAAGTTTTCTGACAAAAGGCATCTTCTGAGAAAAAGAGCTAAAGTTACTCTCAGGGAACGGACGCCTTAAGGGGTGAAAGAGACAGCAGAAAAAGGGTGATGGTTTTCGTACGGAGGTGTGTGGGTAAAGGGAAAGAAGAGGATATAACGGAATGATGGGGGGGGGGGTGAGAACGAAGAGAAAAGATAAACAGTGGGAAGAGGGGTTGATGGAAAGCGGATATGAGAAACCACGGAGATGAAGGGAGTATCACCCTAACCAGAAACCACTGCATCCCCTTCCATTGCTATCTCTGAGTAGCGAAATAGTGATAAAAGTTTCTCCAATTTTCAATAACCTTGGAAGAACATTAGCATAATGTAGAAGGAACGAAAATTGAGGTAGAATAAATTCATTGCGAATGTTTAACACGCGAAAAAATTGTAAAATTGTTTAGACTCTAGAGAGCAGTTATAAATTTAAAAAAATATTGAAAACCAGAGCAAAGCCCTTATAAATGAATGTTTTTACCCATCTTTTTCCCTAATTCTTGCGTCCGTTTCAAAATTCATCACTTCCACCGTTAGGTATCTAAGTTACAATAATAAGATAAAATCCATAAATTACGTCTACAGATGATGGTTACTCATTGAATCCCGGGTTGCTTTATGTAAAAAAAAGGATTCGTATAAGAAAAATTCCTAGTCAAGAAATATGTGTAAAACGTGCTTGAAATCAGATTTTCCAGGGGTAAATAATTTTCGTTTGAGATAAATAAAGTGCTCTGATTACCAAAAAGAATTTAGAATGGTAATGAGTAACTTTCCAAGGTAGTCCATGTATTAAAGGTTGAGTGAAGTATTTGCGGTTTCATTATGTGGCTTAAATCTTTCGTCACAAATCATACCCACTATGGAATTCAATTTAAAATGACTCCATGCACTAAATAACATAATTAGAATCAGAGTGCAAGGAATCGCAGGTTAAAACGATTGCTCTTAGATTATATTGTAGTTTGTCAATAAAATTAAGCACTGTCAATTCTCAGAACACCTTGGGATGAATTAATGCGAGTTTTTCATACTCATTGGGCCTTCAAATATGCATTAGAAATAAGTAATATGATCATCTATTAATTGAATTGGTTGTGAATGGTAATGGTTCTTTAAGTTTCAATGCACTCTATTAAGTTTTACTAAGTAGGAGGTCACTTCCGCGGGACTAATCTTCTTTCAAGAGTTATTTTCATTTAAAATTACACAGCTATCTCAAAATGGCGAGCTCACGTCAAAAATTATCTTAGCCTTAAATTTGACAAGTTTGCCAAACAATTTTTTGAAGTATAAAAATGCATAAGATACAGAAAATATTGACAGGTCTGCTCCGAATACCAAAAAGAATTAGGATTGTTAACAATGATTTTAAAAAGTAGACAGTATATAGGACCGGTCGGGCCGGATACATGCATCTTAATTATGTGGCTGGAAGATCTCATCTCAAATCATACTATGGAATAAAATCGAAACTGACTCCATACACTACATAGTATTATTATCACGTTGCGTACGGATGGTGAGAATTCTCGTTATATTCCCGAGCGTTCTGCACGGATAACACAGGTTCTCGTCATTTAGGTGCGTCAGCTTAAACAATTTTCAAGCACACTGCTGGTATTTGGTGGTGCACTTTCAGTTTTTGCTCGTTAATTTTCGTTAATGTGCGTATCGTAATGTTCTATTCGGTGAAGTCATATTTTAAACATTCCCCTATGAAAAAATTGTATAAACCTGCATAAAAGTTATATAAATTCTTATACAATTGTCATGACAATGTATAAGAATGCATACAAATTTTATACTGGTTTATACAATTTTTTCATAGGGGTTATCTTTTTTACGAAATGCATCGTTCCTCTTCCCCGGAACGCAACGTGTTAAAATACTGCAATACGACTGTGTATGTGACAAGCATTTAACTTAACTGACTGAGCTTAAATCAGCAAAAGCGTATCAATTTAAAGTTAAGTGCAATCGTTTACCCTTTCCTTCGATGAACAGGATGCTTACGGCACTGAGAATACGATAAATGTAGAAGGAAGAGGGAGATGGTAATAATTGAGAGGTTGGGAAATAAGCTCAGAAAGAGGAAAAGAAATGTGAGGTTGACGGAAAGAGAATGTGAGAAACGAGGAAGAAGAAGAGAAAAGAGAAACTTTACCCTTGTGCCTCACTAACTGCATCCTCTTTCGCCGCTTTCTCGAAGGAAAAAAACTAATAATCAAAGTTCTCGATGCTCAAAGGAACGCTGGAGGAGGCGGCTCTAAGCAACAGAGCGTAAGGATCGAGGACATCGAAAAGGAAATAGAAATATCTATTGCTGTTTAAGAAAAATTTCGTCGGACTAAATGTGTTAAATTGTATGCCTCCATCATAACACCTCAAAGAATTTTTATAGTTAGTCATCATGGCATGGTTCACCAAGATTTATAAAATGCGTTGTTATTGGTATCGTTTTGAGTTAAGCTGTACTGGATAAACTTACACAAATACATCGTGGAAGGTTATTCGGAATGTCTACCGGATCATGCTCTCTCTCCCGAATGAACGAGTCGCTCATCGACATGAGGTAATGGCGATGCTCTAATGATGGACGACTCCCTCGAAACGTCGGCCGTGAAGTAGAACCTGACCCGATGGAAATCCCGAATAACCTTCCACGACACAATGCTCCGGGAAAGCCAGCGATCATTCTTTACGCAAGTTAATTTTTAATAGGTAGTTAAACGAATCACTTGTACATGTAGGTACATGTTGCTGAGAGTGTCCTAAGGCAGGAAAATCCGAGTGGCAGTTAAAGTTGGAAGAAAATGTTTCCCATACCAATTTCTCGCTGGCTTTCCGGGAGTATTGCATCGTGGAATGTTATTCGGGATTTCCACCGGGTCAGGTTCTACTTCACGGCCGACATTTCGACGGAGTCGTCCATCATTAGAGCATCACCATTACCTCATGTTGATGAGCGACTCGTTCATTCGGAATAGAGAGCATTTTTCTCCTGCTTCGATTCTTCCATCAGGGAAATATACCTACTTAAGATGATGTCTCCATGCTTCTGGGTTTCACCGCGGTCTACATGCGGTCCACATGGAGACATCATCTAGACAACGCCGCGGAAAACTACGCATCAACTTTACCTACTTAAGATTTATGGACGTTTTTTTGAATTATCTATTGCTTGAAACCATGGTGATTAATAATTTTGGCGAAACGTATACAAGTGCTAAGATATAATAAGGATTTGGGTGTGAAAATGGGATAACAAGACTATTGTATGCACTACGATTACGTTGCATAATTAATGCAACATTAAATTATTGAAAAGCCATTAGTGGCATTGATGCTTATTAACAATGCTGTATTTTTATTTATACTCCTTAGAGTGAAACTCCCCTCTTTACACGAGACAATAGTTTTCCAAACAGTTGTAAAATTAATGATATGTACGCTTCCACTCAGCCCATTCTATCGTCACGAGCGACGGAGCCTTTGTGAGAGTCTATGCACGTGTTTTTGGAGCATGGGACTCGCTTTAGAATGGCCGCCAGCGCCAAGTTAAAAACCGTACGTACCACTCATGGAAAGTCCGAAAAAAAAACTGTAAAAATAAAACAGAAGAAAAGCGATACTAAAATCGGGCGCAAATGTGATCCGGGGCGGGGAAGATTTAGCGGCATTTATGACTGAAATGAATATAATGCACAAGGCTGCGCACGGCTGACTACTTTCTTTTCCGGAAGCCTGGAGGAGAGGAGTTAGCCGTGCATCATTTAAGATTTCTCCCATCGCACCCGTGATGCATCACCGTATGTGCGCGGGAATGGAAAATGAGCAAAGGCCCCTTGTCTGCCCGCCTCGCTGCTTCGATGGATATCCTCCTTCACATTTTTTTTAGAAAATCTCTTTATTATTCTCCCTCGAACAAAAAAAAACCTTGGCGAAAAATGAAAAGATCTCCGCTTTTGTGCTAAGCAGGCAAGAGAGCGGTTTTGGGATAAAAGTAAGGTAGGACATAGAGATTGTGAGGTAAAGGTATATCCGACCCAAAAAATTGCATTCCTTCCTTTTGTTTTTTTTAATATGAGTTTTTGTTATGGGAACTCCATAAAGCGTACGAGGTGCCCTTCATAATGTTGTTGGGCGGGTGGTTCAGAATGATACTTGAATTTTAGGGTTTTTATTTTCCACGCCTGTTATAGGGCGTTCACCCTTCAAGAGGATCGTTAATCCTGAATAAAACATCGAAACGTTTGCATAACTGTTTAGTTAATGACTTTAGTTAAGTACTTTCTATCCTTGAATTCAACATAAACAGAGAAAATGTTACTCCCACAGGATAGGTTTTCGTGTTTCGTCCATGTTTTAAGTATGGCTATACCAACCTTATCCCCACTCCTCTTTAGGTATCATCTGCTCAGGCTGAAGTGTAGGTAACTTAAAATTTTAGGGTAACTTAAAATTTAATTTGATATTTTTTTAATTAATTAAAAAAACTATATGCCATATGTCGTGTGACTACGAGGCTTCTATTGATCGATTGGTGGTTTTATGCTCCCCACATCTTTGGATGCTTGTATCTCTGAATTTTCCGTCAGAAAGTGTTGTCCATGAAAATTTTCAAGCATCTTGATCCATCTGATATATCAGGTTTTCCAGTTTGCTGCACTGCTGCCAATTTTCCCATACCAAATAACTCCTGGCAATTTATTTATTTCAGTACGTGGTAAATATTAATGATATTTTTAGTTTGCTCAGATGCATTTCTTATGTCTCTTTTGGATAATCTCATTGGAAACGATAAATTTCATCTACAAAAGTTTATATAACTTTTAATCGCAAAAAGGAGCATAGAAACATAGATAAACTCAGGTTGAACCGTGATAAAAAGCAAAAAAATCTCTTTATGTAGGCAATGATGGATAGGCAAATAACTCTCTAAGAAGCTTATTAAATAGAATACGTCAAGAGAAAAAAAGAAGCTCAATTTAATAATTTGGGTACATTGTAAATATTTCTGTATTTTTAGTTTGCTAAGAGGTATTTCTTATATCGATATTTAAAAAAATTTGTTCAATCAGTTATTTTAATCCATGGGTGATGCTTGAATAGGTTGGTAGTCCCAGCCTCTGGCAATAGATACCGTATATTCAGGGTATGGGGTTGTTTCCATTCTCTGGGCCACGTCTAATGTAAAGGATTTTTGTTTGTGGTTGTCCCAGGACTTCAAAGAATAATCTGAACTCGGTACCCTATGCTCAAATTGCCTCTACCTCTCCTTGCCAGGCTACCACGATCCTCCGTGATGGTAATTAGTGAATAATTGTTAATACTGAAGGCCCTGTGGCTACTAAATTACGCTCAACCTAGTGATCCGCTACACTGCGCCTGCTTAATAGCTAGAAATTGTTAATTATATCATTAAATGGCATCCACATAAATCATTTGGAAATTTTTTTTTCGAAAACGAATAATTACTGCAACAAAATTTAAATTTCTTGCAAGAACACACACATAATGACAGAAAAATCTAAATGATAAAAGATTAGCAAAAAAATTATCCGCCTTTTTTAATTGCATGCCTAAAAGCCCTTTCACCTCGTAAGGGTGGCAAAAGTAAAAAATAGATCGATGGTTAATTTCGGAACTTATACATTTTTTTATGGCTGTATTCATTGCATTTTACAAATTATTGCCATATTTTTTGTGTGTGTGATTCACTTACGTGTAAATAGGTATACGATACGCATGGAAATTTCTGATAAACCATGTTAACGAGTGAGGTTATGTAAATTAAAAGGAATTTATATTTGGAAAGATACCTGGAGTCAACTATTAATGGTTATGACTTGTTTTCTAAATCTGCTTTTGTCACAATGTCCCTTAAAATTGAGCATCGCATTTCCCTGTTCCATTCACACTGTTTTCTCTGGCTCTAATTTTAGAGGCAACGAAGGACTCAGGCAAAGCTAAATAGTCGCCATATGCATTGGGAAGCAAAAAAAATTTCCAAATATAGACTCTTTCGGATTTATAAGGGGTACATGTCCTCATCATCGAAGCCATGCATGATTGCTTAGCCGTGAAAAAAAGAAAACGCTTTCAAATCCGGGAAATCGAATCAGGAAATGCCTGTGAGATTTGCTTACTCAATATATCGTCTCCCATGTATCTGAGGAAAGAAAATATACATGTATCTTTGACAGCAGGTCACGCGCCGTAAAATTTTTACCGACAGCGACGAAATTACCCGAAAATGACACTCAATATATAACGCTATGGGCAAAGGGCGATAATAAACCTGTCATTCAGAAACGTGGGGAAGTGAGGGAAAAAATACATGGAATCGAATAAATCTGCACAGGTCCGGGTTAAATCGCCAATGAAGCAGTACAAATGGGCAACGCTTGAGCGCGGAAATTATGAAAAGAGGGAAGGGAAATACTCGCATCTTATTTAAGGGCCGGGTTGGTGTTATAAATAGCATATTACTTCCCCTTTGGGGAAATGATGATTCGAGTTCCACGGACCTCTGAACGTTGGGAATACTCGAGTGAGCGGAAACTCGTTTGGGCCGGGTCCAATTGCTCGAAACGGAAAATGGGCGTTTTTAAAAATAAATGCTGGTCATTTCCCGATGACACCCAAGGTGACGATTTTACAATGTCCTCCCCTAACCTCGCCTGACATGGAATTGGGGTTGCGAAAGTTGGAGATTTTTTTTCCCGGCAGAGGGCGGGGAAAAAGACTGTGTGGGAAACGTTTGTATTAATAGTAGTGAGGGAAAGATTCCGAATTCATTCCGATTCTGATTCCACTGAACTGAGAGGATTGGAATGTTGGTTGCTATGCAGTGGCGTAGCCGAGGGGAGTTTCCGGGTTACACCAACCCCTTTAAAAGAGGCGCAAAAACGAGTTAGGTGATAAATAAAGCCAGTGTCGTAACTAGGAATATGCTTTGGGGGGATGAGGGCCCCCCCCAAGCAATCAGGGTGCAAGAAAATTTTTGAAAAAAGCCATGCCTGGTAATGCATTTTGCATCATTTTGGTACTTTAACCCATTAATTCCCAGCGTTGCGTTAACGCAACATTATTGAATCCTAATTCTCAGAACAAGTTTCTACCTCAGTATAATTTTTCTTTTCGATTTACTGACTTTTTTAAGTATCTCTAGTTCTAATTTTGTCACATCCACCAACATTTTCATTCATATAATTGTATTCTTACGACTGATGGCGTTTGGCATATAAATCGATGCGCACATGCGAGACACCCTACGAAAAATGACATACCCCAACACGTCCGTTAAAAGGCAGAATGGGGCATTTCCTCCAAATTAATACCGATAACTCCCGGCGAAGATGTCGAGTGTACAAATCAAGATAAAAACTAAAAGATGTATCCTAATTATTAAAAATACCTTTTTTGTATTAATTACCGGAGTTTTCCCAGCGTTGCGTTTACGCAGCATTTTGAAAATCATATGATGTGATGAAAATATTTTTTTTTCCAAAAATTCATCTTTGTGTAGGCTTTCGCGGTGTGACGAAGATTCAGGGTGGAGGTTTTCGGGGTTAGATTGGTCTCTGCAGACAACAGTTTCGCCGGCATTGCATGGGTTTCTTTCTGAGGACTCTTTTCCATGTGTTTGAAAGCTGGTATCCGTCCTCCCTGTTGAGATTTCTCGGTGTCTTCATTATCTCAATAGCTTCCCTGATGATCCGCGGGAAGTATCTTTTTTTCATAGCAATGACCCCCCTCATGCAAAAGTTATAGCTATGGAAAAAAGATACTTCCCGCGGATCATCAGGGAAGCTATTGAGATAATGAAGACACCTAGAAATCTCAACAGGGAGGACGGATACCAGCTTTCAAACACATGGAAAAGAGTCCTCAGAAAGAAACCAAGAGAGACAAGACAACACCAAGAGGGGCGGACCAATGAGAAGCCAACTGAGCCCCATGAACCAACCAATGAGAAGATACCTCGAATCTCCACTTCATTGGCCTGAAGAAGCCTGCTGCAATGCCGGCGAAACTGTTGTCTGCAGAGACCAATCTACGCGGTGCTAACCCCGAAAACCTCCACCCTGAAAAATTCATCTTAATACCAAAATATATCGGAAAATGCGAAACAATCGAAGTCAAAAGCCCTACATACAGTCTGGGGAACAATGGGTTAAATTTGACTTTAAGTAGATTCAGTTATTATTCATCAAAACTAGGCAATAGTTTCATAATGTTTTTCTTCTTTGAGGCTTTGGGGGGATCTACCCCCCTCATCCCCCCATAGTTACGCTACAGAATAAAACAATACTTTATTTTAATAAATACTCGAACCAAATTAACGTTTTGAGCCCTAAAAATCACGTTTTCAACATCAAAAATTCCGGAAATCCCCGGACCCTCCTTTTCACTGGAGTGTTTTTCATAGTCCCCGAAAGGGCCCCGTAATCTCTTTAAACCTCTCCCAATTTCAAAATCCTGGCTCCGCCACTGTTGCTATGCGTAGTGTATGGGAGCAGCTGAATCCAGGCTAAGGCACGTCCGGGCCCACCATACATGTCCGAATCACATGCATTACTTTAAATGGGAGTGCGCCAAAAATTCAAATGTGTGAATAGTGCATTTGGAACAGCGAAAATCATTGAATGAGATTTAAAAATTTGTCTCCCAAGTCGGAATCTCATCCGAACGGTACCAACAGTTTCAAAATGAAATGCGGGAGTTAACCAGGGATGGCAATAGAAACTAAAGGAAAGTCAAAACCAATAATATTTCAATAGTTTTGATCCCAGGAGTGCAATGTAGAAAAGAAACGAAATTAATTTTAACCCGGGGAGCTGAACTCAGCGTCGAAACGAAATCCGAGTCAAAACTACTTCGGGTCGAAACTAAACTAAAAATCTGGGACGAAACGAAACGTAGATAACGTTTCGCACCGGAGGGATCGCGTGCTTCACCTTCGAACAGTTTAGTTTCGACACTCTCTACGAGTACGAAGTATGGTTGAATGAAGTAGAGTTTCGGACTACTGCCATTTGATGAATGGGGCACTCATATTTTTACCATTAACAGGAGAACGGGGCCATTCGATTTTTAAGCTCAATGTTTTAACCTCTCTACACTTATGCCAAACGTAATGGGTCGAAGCTATTCCCTCTTATCCCCCTCCACTCAACTTCTAGGATCGAAACTTAACTATGAGGAGCGGAGTTTCGTTTAATTTAGTTTCGTTACCGGGAGTAAATCGTCCCAGGTCGAAACTAAACTCCTTGGTGATTTTAATTTTGTGCGAGAACGAAACTACTGTCAGCGTCAAAATGATGTGCCGCTGTACTTTGCAAATTTATATCTGGACTTCAGTTCATGCCATAATAACGACTAATATGTAATTTTAATTGATATTTTATTTATATTTATAATTTATTTTTTGTTTTATGAAAAATTCAGAACTAAAGATACGCGAGTGTATTAAATGACTCCGCGCACCGTAAAATTAACCGTTTTGTCAACACCATGAACTTTGAAACTCAATCTAAGAAAACTACCGCGTCTACAATATTTATCTTCCACAATAAGTGGAAATCATTAATTTATATTAATAAAATGGCTTTTGCGTATTTATAAAGCGCATATTTTGTTGTAAAATAACGAAAATATTAAAACACTATCTAGTCCTACAATTTACTCCGAAAGAAAAGTTAAAATTGATAGAAACACTTATTAATTTATATTAAATTTTTCTATGATCCAAAAGCTATAAAAATTTTGATATTTGTGAATGTTCATGACTTTTATGAATGCCATGTTGCCAAACGGGCCCTGACAGGCCAGTGTAGGTTGCCACGAAGCAAAGATTCGCGCGCAAGACGTTCCAACGCAGCTTTCGTTCGCTCCGGCGAATTTTTTTAATGCCCATATCTAATTTATACTATATAAAAATCATGTAATTCGGATCATAGAAAAATTTCAAAAAAATTAAGACGTGTTTCTAAAAATTTTATTTTTTTCTTTCGGGGTAAACCGTAGGGCTAGACAGTGTTTAAACATTTTTGTTATATTTACAACGAAGTATGCGTTTTAAAAATATGCAAAAGCAATATTATTAATATACATTAATGTTTGCAACTTATTGTGGAAGATGAATGCTGTAGACGTAGTAGTTTTCCCTAGGTTGAGTAACAAAGGTCATGAAGTTGAAAAAACGGCTAATTTTATGGTGCGCGGAGTCATTTATTGCTCTTGCATGCCTTGATTTTTTAATTTTTCATTTAAAACAATAAATTAGAATTGAGAATAAAATATCCTTTAAAATGATATGTTATTCATTATTATGGCATTAACTGAAGTCCAGATATAAATTTACAAAGTACAGCGGCACATCATTTTGACGCCGACAGTAAACCTAGGTTTCGTATTTTCGTTTCCCTCCAGGTGGAAGCGAGACATTTTCGTTACGTTTCACTTGCCATTCCTTGGTTTTACCCATTTCTGCCCGTCGTAATCTTTTGGCTACACCCTACCATTCCGATAATAAGAGGCTTTAAAAAAAACCCGCACTCCCTCCTGAGACCGAACTGTACCAAATGTTTTCTATAACCTTTGCAATAACTTTAACCACATATTATTTTATTTGTGAAGCCGGTTGAAAGAAGCCCAATGACGAAGAAACGGGATTTCAATGTTGATTCCAATTTTCTGTAAATAATATGTAGGTGTGAGAAATTTAAACAGCAAATGGCATTGCATACATTATTTTCACTTTCTTTCATTCAAAAATGTGCTAATTCTGAAGATTTATCCTGTCTAATAAAGTCACTCGTAAAAATTGAATAACATTAGATTATGACCTCGTTAACAGCCGGTGTAGCTTTGGCTACGGGTCATGCTGTAGAACGAAGTTGATGTATCACCAAAATATTTCAATTGATTTATAAAGATGACCATAGGAGTAGCGCGCTTAAATACCTTCACAATTGATAGTTTAAAGCTTTCTGGACGAAAATGGATAAAACACTATACTGTTTATTATACATAACTTAATGCTATGAATGATACATGAAATGAAAGAGCAACGGAAACAATTTTATTTGTCGGCAACAGTGCGCATTTTCACCAAATGTTTCCGCCTACATCCGTTACAAAGCGCTTGTAACAAGATGGCGACTAGGGATCAGATAGCTTTCTTTGTTTTACAGTTTGCAAAGTCTAAATCTATTCGATACCTCCACTGCATAAACGCTCAACAGTCGCCCACTGAATCAAATCCGCTCATCTAGTACTATAAGGGCTATCTAGATGCGCGGATTCTATTCGCAGGGCGCACACTATAAACAAATGAACGGTCACCTTAAGCCAAGACCCTAAACTTATGTACTGAAGGAAACTATTATTAGCTTGGTAAGGAAGGTGGAAGAAGGGGATTCTCTTTCGCAAGAATTTTAATTCTGTTGTTTTATTCTAAAACAGTTGAGATATTAGTACTTAAGCTGAAAAATTATTCAGGTAAAATTAACATGTTTTATTTGTGCAAGCGGTAGTAAATAGTCCTTTTATACAGGCGAAGAGAATCACATTGTATCTCATTTGTTCGCTAACTGAATGCATCCAACTCAATGTCAAGAGATTCACTGTAATGAACCCGCTAATTGAAACGTTAAGTATGTTATCATGGACAAAATCTTGTTGTCTCTTATAATATCGCGTTACAATCATATTTTCTACGTGATTGTCCTCATGTTTATTACTTTTCATGAAAAGGGGTAAACCAGTTAAATAATCTTAATCGCTTGTTTTCTTGGTTAAATTAGTGTTACCTTTGGAGAAACTCTCTCAATAGCCTTTCAGTTCGTAGGCAGGGTGATCATAGAGCCACTATTACGGTGAGGGTAATTTTTAATTTGATATACGGTAAAATATGAGATTTGAAGGGTAATATTTTTATCAGCACCGAATGAATATCTTTACAACAACTAAATTAACGTATTTTTATGAGTTTTAATGAACACTAATTATAATGTATAATAATTTTCAAATTTCCATTGGGTTGCCCGAATCAACTCTAATAATTTACTATTTTCTCGTAAAATTCCTTTTTCCCGTTGTTAAATTCTTCAAAATAAAATTTTAATAAAGACTATGACTAAGAAACTACAATTTTAAGCACTGTAGTGTACTTAAAGTACTTTATTTCAAGTTTGGTTTAAACTCTATTCATTTGAAGTGTATATTACGTTCTTCATGCCTGAAAATATTGTATTACTTCTATTCAGAATTACGAGTTATCCTGCAAGGCTCCTTACATGGATTCTTTTTTGTTATCCTTCGTGTTTTATACAATTTAATATCAGAGTTGTAATTTTCTTTCCAAAAATAATTTCCTCAATTGCAATATTTAGGACTTAATGCCAACGTATATGAGGGTTCTTCTTGGAAAGATCTTCCATCTTCTTGCTCCCTTATTTCGAAAAAAAATAATTTATGAATGCACATGAATTGAAATATTTCTTAATTTTGTCGGCCTTGAATGGGAATCAAAAGTACTTCTCGAACGTCATCGTTCTTTATGCGCCAGAGGGATGGCTTGCTGACTGCACGATGATTAACCACGTTTTGCGAGGTCTATCATAAGGGTTCTTCTTCCTATTCTAGAATTCATCTTCTCGAAATGTGAAGCACTTGTGACCTTCCCGGTTCTGCAGCCAAGAGCACGTGTACCTTTGATCTGAGATTTAGGCCATACCTACTCCCTAAATTGGCTTTAAAAAAAATCATTCATGATGAGCGTAGCATAGAAAGGGGACTCAAATTTTGTGACGTAAAATAAAGCGCAAGAAAATCATATTTTTTCAAGCGTTGAACTAACGTGATAAAATACTGCACTATACCATTTCTATGTCGATATACATCCTTCTTGATTCCAAACCAACGCTCTTTATTTGTAACCTTTTTGATGTGTCCTTCATTTATTCAGTGGCTTTGCTCAGTGCTTTACCTGATCTTTTATGGAAATCCATGGTCAGCTTAGTATTCTAAAAACAATTTTTCTCCATTTTCATCAATTAAATTTTAATTTTTATACTTATATGAGTAAAACGGAATATTTTTAGAATACATTGTTTTCTTATTCCCGTATAGATCTTACAGGTAATGTCAGAGAACTGCTCTGTGGTTCTGGTAAGCTCATAATGTGTAAAAAGATGGAAGGTCTTTCAAAGAAGGGCCTTCCTTTACCTCAAAATATGCCATTGAGGAAGTAACTTTCAAAAGAAAACCATAACTTTGATATAAAATAGTATAAAGTACAAAGAATAACAAAAAAAACTTCCATGTAAGGAGCCGTGCTGGACGACTATGTGGAGTGTTGTCTTATAATCGTCATTATAAATAGGAATAATAGAATATTATCAGAAATTATGGACGTAACTTACACTTCACATGACTAGAGTTTGAACCAAACTTGAAATAATACTTATTTGAAATACCATTCAGTAATTGAAATCGTATTGAAAATTTCTTCAGTCATGTTCTTGATTAAAGTTCATTTAGTACAATGTCTTCAGTGTTGACAAGGTAATGATTTCATAAAGCAAATGACCTGTTAGATGTTACAAAAAATAATCGGAATATTAGTTTTCGAGGGATAAAATTTATCAATGGATTGGAATTATTCTTAAAATATGAAAAAGTTTTCATACCGCATAAAAGAATGGATTATATTAAGTATAGTACTATGTCATATTTTTTTTTATAATAAAAGATTATTTATATTTATAAAAAGAGGTACAATTTATTAGCATGCAAATCGGTTATTACCATGTTAGATAGAGCTTTAAGAACACGTTTAATTTAACACCGCCATTGGACGGATTAAAAATTCAAAATGGATATTAAATTTGGTGTAATTATCCGTTTATTGGTTCTCGCCCAATGCCTATCTCGCTGTTTCTAGGTGTTGCATAGAATAAATGGAATACCAAATTTTCAATTCAAATTATGATGCGAATTAATGTTTTCCAGTGGCCTGGAGGAATTCACGCAATCTGAGTGCATAGAGCCATTCGTGCATGGAATATGTAATAACCTATAATGTTACTGCATGCACATTAGCAATAATAGGAAATCTATGTAAGCAGTTATCGCTGTTATATTCATGGAAATGTAATGACGATAATTATCAATCCGCAAGCTACCAAAGAACAAAAAATTTTCTTTTTCAATTGCATAGATTTTATTAGCTTTCTCTCCTGGGTTTTGTTATAGAAAACGTAAACATTTTCTCATGGTGCTGTATGGCTATAATGAAAATTTTACTCATTACGTATTCTACTACTCATTAGATAACTATACTAATACTCTTCTACTCATTAAATATTCATTACCTGATGAGTTTTTATTGTGTACTATTTTCGCTGAACGATATGTTGCCTGATAGTCGTGGCCGAATTCTGGTAAAAGAGGCCCTAGGTTTTAAAGTTTGCAAATTACCCGAGGAATAAAAAATGCCATTGCTATAATGTATCAATATGTTAAATAAAACATGCTGTTATTGGCTCTAACCATTACAAAAAATGTCTGATGGGTAATAAAAAAAATAAAGTTGAGAGAGTGCATTGAATTTTGACGCCTTTTGATCTTGAGGTCCGTGGTTGAAGTCTATTCAGCCTACTTATAGAAAAATATGGTCCTGATGATAGTGTTGATAATTCTATGATACACAGAGGGACTTAATATGGGAATGCGAGGATCACCAGTTGTTTTGCTCGTTGTAGGGTCGTAGTGTGTTACTAATTTTAAGTCGGGTTTTTATTGAGAACCTACACTTAAATTCGTGAGAACTTTGTACCCATTTAGGGTCTGTATTTGTTCCAGATAACTGCCATTTCGTTTCCAGCTGGTTCCGGTAGTCTCTGCTTACTTCCTTAACAAGCTATTACGCCCGTATCCTCTGTATCCCTTTTGCCCTCGAAGACACCGCCTACCCTCAGCTTCCCGTCCACCTGTTGCAGGCACATACATTGCCTCTCGGAAATCAATTCGAGTGAATATCTTACTATATTTTCTTTTAAACAAAAAACTGTCAATTACCCCGCAACGACGTAAATCTCAATCAATTAACCATAGAGTTAGCACTTAAAATACTGTCCCACTTTACCGTTTTCGTGGTGATCACTATGTTAATTTGTATTTATGCCTTGAAATTTAGGCCACATTGCCAATCACCTGTCAGGATATAACTCCAATAATCGGCGTATTTGTTTAAATCATGTATCCGACATTAAGGTGTATATTTACATCAGAGTTGACTAAAGCGCTAACCTGGATGTTATGGAGAACTTTTGAATATGCCGATTGTGTATTGATAAGGAATTGTCACATGACTAGTATCGGCGCAAAAAGGTAGAACGCTGAACTTCAAGCAGTTGTATAAAATTCTTCCAAAGCTTTATATGGTCGTGTCATGTATCGTTTTACTCATTGATTATTCTACAACAATGAAAAACTACAACAATGAATCACTAGACATTGTTTGAACGTAAGCATTTAGTGTCTACGGCTGCATGAGTGACGAAGAACACGCGAAAAACTATGAGAACGGCGAAACGGTAACTTCATCTCGTCACGGGAAAAATATTTTATATTGGCGCATTTAATTGTATTTTATTCTTAGTGAGAAAAACATTCTCGCTTTACGAATAGCATTTAAACTTAAATTTTACCCATTTTTTTATTTTTTAAAAGGCCGAAATGTAGATTTCAATTTTCGAGTTGTTGAAAAGAAAATGGATATCGCAGTTACGTACGATGTATGTAAAAATATTTCTAAACTTTTCATGAAAGGAAATTTTTGTATTGTTCCTCGCACTTAAAATAAACCAAAAAGGCAAAAATCGCCGGGCGTTAATTCACTCTATCAAAACGACGATGAAAAATACAATCGAATGCGCGAATAAATTGTTCTGCCCGTAAGGAGATGAAACATACCTATCAACTACGAGTAAAAGGTTTCTTAAATGTTGTCTGGAATAATTTAGTTTTTCTTTATTTACCATGTATTTACGCTATAACTGTGTAAGAAATTTATTTTATTTTACGTGCTGAGTAATATAGAAGTTCGCTTTACTTCAGTTGTTATGTTTTCATTAGTTACTACTTTATGATGTCAATATAAGTCTTAGAATAATCCCTTTCGTTTAATAAATGCCGTTCTCCCCAATGAAATGAATTTTAATGAAGAGGAAAAAAGTTTGCATCAAGAACATGTCTTTGTAATACGAGTACGAATGGCTTGAAATATTTATTCTATTCAGCAGGAATTTACTTAGATCTTTTAGAACCGTAGGATCTATGGTATTACATATTCAGCAGAAGTCCATTTCTCTTGTTTCTATTCCTAAAAAATTGTGAAGATGGTATCATCCCTCAAAGAGTTTCGGATTTTCACACCAACATAATTGAATATTCCCTCGAGTTGTCGCACGGTAAATTTATTCTTGCCTTTCATTCATTCACATTGGCAGTGCTTAAATGTTCCTCGATGATGTTGAATTAACACTAGGAGGACGGGAGTTTCGCGCTACCTAGAAGGACGGGTAGGGGTCATTTGACCCCTAAAATGTATTTTGGAATAAAACGCCTAATTTTCAACCAATATTCAGTTTAATCGTATTATTTTTTGAATCAGTTCATTAAAAACACTATTTAACATTATCAAATATTATTTACATCGTCAAAAGTTAATAACAATTATTTTAAAAAACCATGAATTAAACCGTATGTAGTACTCGATTGCAAATCAAATAATGAAAATACATACACTCAATACAAAAGTTGTGTTACATGTTTAAACAATAGGGGTACTGGGTTTACAAAATTTGCATTAAAATTTTAAAAACTTATTACTTTGTTGTAAATCTCAGACAGACAGTATTTTTTCAGCGCTGTTTCCACAAAATATTTTTTTGCGGTGAATGCGTTCATTGGACGATGTATTCATCTACATCTAAATCTACACACTAACCCGCAAGCCGGTTAAAAGCATGTGGCAGGGGGTGTTAGGACACCAGCCATTTTTACATGAAAAGGAATTTGGAAAATGGAAAGGAAATTGGTGCAATGATTCAATTTGATGGTATTTGGCACCTTTTTCTTTTTTGTAACCGTGGAGATATGGCTGTTGGATTTGGAGACTTGTAAATAAAGTGATACATGCTATCCATCATATCTACTCCCGCTTTGTTTTTATTATGAAATAAGATGGTCTCTGGTATTCTTTAATTCGTTTCGGAAATAGTGTCGTCTGAGATCATGCTGCTGAGTGAAAGTATATTATTGTTCAAGTTTGCCTGATTCTATGTAAGAGTATGGCCTAAGGTATTTTTTAGCACTCGCGTTGAATGGATTACATGGATATTTTAGGGGTCATGGATATTTGTGCGTCACGCCTATTTTTTTCAAATCGTCCATGCAAGAGAAGTTTTCCATTTTTTTATGACTTCCTGCCAGCTGGTTGGATGGAAAATAATTGTTACAAGTTACTTTAATTCCTGAATTCTTGTATGTTACGGTCACTTTAGTAACTATTTATTTCCCCAACGCTTGATTCGATGGCCAATAATCATCTTTACCACAATATGGAAATTCATATACTAGGCTGTATTTTTATTTCACATCTGTCAAAACTCAGTACTTGATTCCAAATTTGTCTGGTTTATTTGGAATTTACCTTATAACAGGACAGATGCATTTTGTAGGATAGAGCTGTGCATTTACTATCACGCCAAAGTTGCCATCGGATTCACTATCTTGGACTTCGTCGCTTCCATCACACGCAGATGTTGATGGATTGGTCAGAATGTCCTTGAACTGATGTTTACGATTCACTTCCAGATTGAGCATCAATATTCCCTACCGCTCTTTGAATCGCGACGATTCTCTCCTCTTGATATATTTCTCGACTTCTTACTTTCTTACTCAACTCGCTACTGATATGCATGCAAAAAAATCTACAAACGAAAGCGCATTATGGTAGTATCTTCTCTAGTTGCATTGGAGGTATAGAGAGCTGGAGAGCATTAGAAAATCACACAAAAGTACAAAATTTTCAGAAGTAACGCTAATTGCCGTTCGAAAGGCAGGGACTCAACCGCCAACCGTATCCTGATTCGTATCTTCCAGGAACTTGCAGTAATGCTTCTTCTCCGACTTACGTGCGGATTCCAAGGGTATGATTTACAGTAAAATTTTACAGTCCACCCAACTCCTCCGCTCTCTCAAAAAGAGACAGGATTTTTCCCCAGGACGCAGCGTGCAGTGGACCCGCCCCAAACCCTGACGGGGTCAGGCGGCACTAATGCTGGACACACGGAAAAGGGGCTAGGTCAAGTGACAGTGCCATCAGGCCAGAAAAATGAAAGTTATTCGTAAACCTGATGAGTCGATATTGAAAATAAGTCTCTAAGAGCTCTGAATCTTGGACGACGGAAAACAATTCTTGGGATACGAGACGATTTTCCGTTGTGGGTAAAGCAATAATCATTGAACAATAAATAAAACAAAATTAAAATATCATAATTACATGAATTTACGTAAATCAAGGATTGAAAAGGTTTTATTCCCCTTTGCTGCCCAAAAAATATCGAAAGATTGTGCATAACAAGTCGCTATGCCTAGGTTTTCGAATACAGATAGGAGCCCTTGGGACGAAACTGGCATTGAACCGGGTAATTCCACATTCAAAATGAAGCAAATCATCTACCACACTAGCCTCTTGCTGATTATATGATATACATGGCACTAAAAAGCCCACGTGCAAGAAAATAGCGCGAAAACCAGTTGTGGGTCATATGACCCCTAGCCGTCCTTCTAGGTATAACACGTCATAAAAATTTAAAACAAAGCATTATTGTTGAATTTTCACTAATTTATCAAAATATAGACCAAAATGAACAAAGTCAAAAAGTTTCAAAATTAAAAAAAATATTTTAATAAGAGAAAAATAAATTTGAATTCTTAAAATGGGTCAAATGACCCCTGCCGTCCTTCTAGTGTTAAAAATGCAGCAATGTAATTTTGAAAGTGTAACAAGAATTTTAATGACTTTTACCGTTCATAGAGTCGACAAGATGGCGTATAAAGTGTCTCTTTGCTCAAAACTATTATATCATGGTATATAAAAAATTAATTAATCACTGTCATTTGTCATGGTTTAAAATAAGTGATCCAAATGTGATATAAATAGAGAGAAATTTTCAAACGCTAACGTGTATACAAAATGAGGTTTTACTTTACTTGGAACTTCTTAGTATTCTGGAATGCGACAGATATTTTGAAATTGTTTCAGTTTAATTAAGAAAAGATATATTCACATTCAGTGAGAATTAGAATTGGAAAATTATTCCGGTATAATCGAATTTTCATTTCTTTCGTCTTGTTGCTGTGTGTTATACAACTCATAACTGTGACTATTCGTGGCAAGGAAGCAAAATTTGTCCCATGGCATCTTCTTGCTGATGCAGTGCAACAACAATAATGTGTATAATGTTGATTCCAATGCCGTATTTCCTACCGTTGGGCAATGTTTTATATTTTCTAAACTAAATATAGCTACTTACTATTTTTAGGGAAACACCAGTTTTAAATTTTTATCAGCTTTTGGGTATTTTCTTAAAAGTTATTCAACAGTTAAAAGTTAAGTTTCATCGCTCATATTTAAATCAAGTTTTTCACAATTTAGGTACAAATGAACGGTTACAGAAATAAAAACCACTACAGTTTTCAACAAAAACTGTTACAATCAGCATAATGTACAATTAGACAGTGTAAGCAAATCTAATATTCCTAAGTCAATTTTTACTATGCATTAATTCATAACTTTTTATTTATTTTAAAGCACTCGTTTTTCCTTCATATAATAAGTACACTTCCTCTTCAAATTATGTGGTATACATCGCGGCTAAAATTTTTTTTTCATGGCTTGTGTGGATAAAGTTTCTTTTGAACTGCGAAATCGCCAACTTAGCTTATCAAAGCCATAAACGCTTTGCAAACACTAATCTGGCCATCTAAATATTCAATGAAGTAATGCAGTAAAAATCAAGTAATACTGAAAAATCCCAAGCAACACATATAGTTACGCAAACATCTGTTCCTTTAATTAATGATTAATTTTTTTTAGTCATGCGTATAAACTTGACTCATTGTCGCATGTTTTATATTTTTCCTAAATTCACTTCATAATTACTAGTTCAGCAGAAATATTGATTAAGTTGTTAATGCAGTAATTACAAGAATATTCATTTATTATACCAGTAGCATTAAGAGTCGGTTTATTATTCCTGGTTAGTGTCAATGATAGCATAATTCTGGTTAAATTTCAATTCGAGAAAATTTGAAAGTAACACTAATGGGAGCAGTTTAGAATAACGCTTAGTTCAACTTCGCCGGGAATATATTTCATTATCTGCAGAACTTTGAACTAGGTGTCGTTAATCTGGCCCCACGAAAATGGTGCCGATCCTTGGCTCTTAATTGAAGAAATTTTTACACCAGAAAATTAAATATAGCACATGGCGTTCATACAGCAATTAGAGTGTCGCCCAATAGGGGAAGCTGATTAAGCACGTGTATCTACCACATCAACAGCAATTAGCGACTATGGATCGATGGTTATTGCATTTGAGCAAAACACACTTTCCTTGAATTACGGAAGGGGTTAACAGGGTTTTCCCTTTGAAGTTTCTCGTGTGCTTAAAGGCCAAAGGTAAACACAATTAAACTTATGAGTGATTCCTACGAAAGTGCGGTCTCATCAGCTAGCTTTGCTGCCATCCGGGAAACCTCAACTTCGATTATAATCAAGAAGCTCCTGTGAGTCGCTACAAAACACATGAGAGACAGGCAGGCTTCCAGCTAAATTAATGAGAAATAATTATGCATCCATTCCATGAAGCGTACGGGAGCAATAAGGTAGGCGTGGTTCAGTTCGCGCTATACCTATTACACCTTACATTATAGTGTTATGAAGCACAAAAACATTAAAATTGATTAAAATCGAAAGGTATAATATCCATAGCGATTTTGTGCAAATAAATCTGGGTATAAATAACATCCTTGGCTCCTTTATGATACACTTTGAATTTTTCAAGTGCATTTTTTCCGGTTACTTATTATCTGTTGTTTGCTGCGTGATTGAGAAGGTTGTCATGTACCAAAAAATTATTAAGTCTTTAAAGTGAACATAGTTCTGCTTTGTATTTAATGTAAAATGCTATTAAGCAACTACAACCTATATCGCAGGAATACAGTTAATGAGAAGCTTTGTTCCAATTGCTAGACGTTTAAATGATTCTATTAACCAATCCCTAATGAAGTTGAAGGTGAGTGAATTAGCTATTTGAAGGAGGCGACCTACAGCTAAAGGTAATTGCGCCATCTGGGAAGGGTTGGTAAGGAAGGGTGGAGAGAAACCCGTAATCAGCATTTGCCTGCTCTTAACGAAAGGCGCATCGGGGACCACGGCTTTACGTCCCGTCCGACGGACGGAGTACTGTATTGAAATGTCCTACACCGCCGAGATTTGAACCCAAGCCCACGGGGTGGGAAGCCAACACTCTAGCCACCACACCAACCCGATCCCCTGGGTGAATTAACTTTGTGGAAGTTATGCATACTAAAATAGGATAAACGGCCTTTTGTACTCACCACACGAATTTTAATGCTCGGCAACCGATTTAGGCGTGTTTTACTTCATTCTCAAACGCAATCCAGAGAAGCAAACGCATATTTAATGTAAACTGCTCATATTTAATGTAAAAACTATTTTGCAGGATTAAGAGGCTGAATTAATAATGAAAGACTTAGTTTCTTCTACAAGTTTAATTCCCATATCTATTCGGGAGATAGCTACAAATTGGTACCTGGTTAATGACATGGCCATTCCCAGCCCATATCCCTTATTTCTCATCATCCTCCCAAATCCCCCACCCCCAAAACCCACTTGATAAACTATCTCCCCCCCTCCCCCCGTTCTCCTCAAGGAATTACCAATCCCACCTTGAAACCAAACTTCCCCACACCCCCACATTAACAACCATAGTATATATAAACCTGCCCCCACCATATATTTTCTGTATTTGGTAATGGTGTAATAGGCGAATCCGGTAAATATATTTGTGGAAGAATCAAAGTGTTTTTCATTATTAATAAGGAGCCCTTCCAGTACGTATAATTACGTGCTTCAAGTTTCGATTTAGCTGTGTTCCTATTACTTAACTAACTGCTTTGTCTTATATAAAAAGGATTATTATTTCAAAGGAAACTCAATTCTGATTCGCATTTAATGCTAAATACTAGTAATAATAACTTATTTTGCAGGGTTGAGAAGCTGTGTCCCTGTTACTAGGTGATTAAGTGATTGTCTTGTCTAAACTCTAGTCAGATAATGTTTCATCTGCTTTTGTCCAAAATTCATGTCAATTTTTATAAATTATGCAATATTTTTCCCCCTTGATCTATACTTTCATTATTTTCTCCATAATTCTCCTTGCTATAAACCTCACCTAGTAGCCTATTTCAGCCAATGCTTGTTTTTATCTTACTGCTTGGTACTCTCCGGTTGCGGCATATTCTACGTAATTCTCAAATGAAACTCAGTTAAAGTAAACGCAGTACTGCATCACATTTAATGTAAAATACTCGTAATCATTACCTTTTTCGCAGGACGAGAAGCTGTGTCCCTATTAATAGGCGCGTAAGTGATCATATCGTCTAATACCTACTCAGATAATGTTTCATCTGCTTTTTTCCACAATTCATGTCGATCTTTATATGCAACATATTTCCCCCTTGATCTATACTTTCATTATGTTCAACATGATTCTCCTTGCTATAAACCTCACCTAGTAGCCCATTTCAGCCAATGCTTGCTTTTATTTTACTGGTTGGTACTCTCGCATCTGGGTTTGATGATTTCCCCTGTGCTTCAAAAGAGTTCTCCCATAATCGCGCCGTATTTGTTTCAAGCACATTTTTATCCGTGCTCGCACTGCAGAACCTTCTCCCTCTTGTTTTCCCCCACCATTTGGATTTCGCCTTTGTGCTGGAAATTTTTAATATAGCCTCCATCGAATATTTTTGCTCTTTTCAGGCCGCTCTGCATGAGTTATTAATGTGGGGTAAATAATCGCCCGCCATTACGTACGCTGTATGGAATTTTTCGTTCCATCATTTTCCTATGAAAATTTAAAGCATGGACCTAATTCTCTCCAGTGTTTTCAATAAAAGTTTGCACCGGTTTATCGAGCATTCGTTATCAATCCCGTTTATTATTTTTTTGGATAAATTCTGGCCGTAAAATATTCGTTCGTCCGTCAATAGCAATGGCAATTTTATGTATACTTATAAAACTTTATTGTAAAAATATTTTACAACATGTGGAGGTAAAAACACTTAACATATCTAATAAGAAAAGTTTACAATTAGGAATGAGCAATGATTTTGGGAATATATTACTCAATTCCGTATAAAATATAATGAATGGAAATCTCAATGAGGTCCTGTCAATCGATTAATTTTTACCAGAAAATCTTGTTATCTTGTAATATGGTTTTCTATACATAATATTTTGTCGTGTTAAATACTATAAAGAAGCATTGGAAGGAAAATAGCTTCGCAACGTGAGGAGAATGGCTTATGTATGTACTTTCATCTCAGATACCGGTAATGTCTGTGATGGTTGGAGTAACTAATTAATTTAATTGTCAATCGATGGATGGATCGATGGATGGATGGATGGGATTTATATTTTCATTCCTGATATATTAATTACGCTAAATTGAGGTAAATTATTTTTTCATTTGCATAATAGTGCTATTTTTGTCACTTACAAGAGAGTCGCTTTAAAAATTAATCACATTATTTCTGTAATCAGATGCCTCTGATGGATTATATTTTAGCATCTCATTTTTACTTTAAAATAGTATTCAACACCTAGTTGCTGTCTATGGCTTAAATATCGTCATAAAATATGTATTACGCCTCGAAATGAAATACTTCACAACTTGTATTTTGTAGTCCACCGTGATTCCAATTAAGATGCATATACCACATTAATATCTCTCACGTATTATGATTAAAGTACGAGGCGTACTTTGAGTTTTCCGAATAGCACAACAATATGCCCCAACTCATTCATCTTTTTAGACTAATGACAAAACAAATGCATGCAGATGCAACTATAGTCGCAGTTTAAAAAAAAATACCGGCACGGTTCTTGATACATAAAATATGTACACTATGATTTATGATTATAAATTTATCAAAGAAACTTAAACCTGAGGTATTCGTAGGTACCTTAAAACATGAGGATAATGATGAATACGTTCAAGCAATGCTTTCATTGAACTGAGAGTACGTTGCGTGTGGGTCTAAACAGTAAAGCGAAGCGAAGGTGGCATAGAAGCATTTGTGTGGTTTGTCATTAAAAAATTGAGTTAAATGAGCTGAGAACTTTTCCATTGGAGATTTTTTCCCCCTTATTTCCGTGAGACAGAATCAAAAACGAAAAAAAAAGATGGAGAATGGATGTTCCAGTTTGCGTACTCTCTCTCTGAGGCACTACGGAGTCGTATTTTTGGTTCTGAAACAGAGTTTTCACGATATTCGTCGCCTTGTTACCTCCCTCCCCCCTCCCGCCGCTTTCCCCGGTCCCTCAGACTCCGATATAACTTTTTGCGTGCTCCAAAATGGTGCGAAAGCTTGCCATAATTTGTGTGCACGTTTTGGGGTAAGATTATTCTTTTTTATTTCAATCCCTGCTTCATTTCTTCTTTGCAGAATAGACTCGTGGTAATAACCGTGATATCAATGTGTACGTACCCATCGTTCACTGCTGGTGAAACTTTCGTTATTCTGCATTGCTTGCTGCCTCTTGTCTCCTCAATCTTGCTGTCTTCGTGATTAAAAGTTACTCAAATATCTTTTCCATGCACCACTGTCCATTGTGAGTCTATTTCAGAGCAGACGTAAATAAGTTTTTTCGTTTTTTTGGTTAAGGCTGTGTTTAGAAAAAATAATTTTTTTAGAAGTAATCATTTTTTAAAGGCGTCAAAATTTATTTCTATTCTTTGAGGAATTTGTTTTACGCCATTTTTGATATTAATGGACTAAAATCTAATTTAAATTCTGTTTCATTTTTACTCTACGTCATCAATTGGTTATTTTAAATGAAAGTAATACATTATGTCTATTCTTTTGGATCAAATATTGCAGGCATGCCTACTTAATACTGTTGACAGACGAGAAAATTTTACCTACTACCTTGATTATTTCACACTGATATTTCATCAGTATAATATATAGCATTCTTCTTTGATAATTTGATTGATGGGAAAAGTATTTACGTGACGAGTAATAATTGCAAATATCATTCGATGACAGCTATTTACGGGAAGTAACGAAAATCAGTTTTTTTTTTAAATCAGAGAAATTCGCACTAAGCTTTCATTCAAGTTAATTTTTATCTTATGTAAAGTTAATTTTAAACTCTTCTTATTCTTACTATATTTATTTCTTGCTATTTAAAATTCTTCTTATTAGAGGTTTATCCTACTGTTTAACATAATTGCATATCTTGCGCGTATTATCTATATGCTCATTCTTCTAACTCTATTTATTTCTTGCCATTTAAAATTCTTCTTATTAGAGGTTTATCCTACTGTTTAACATAATTGCATATCTTGCGCGTATTATCTATATGCTCATTCTTCTAACTATATTTATTTCTTGCCATTTAAAATTCTTCTTATTAGAGGTTTATCCTACTGTTTAACATAATTGCATATCTTGCGCGTATTATCTATATGCTCATTCTTCTAACTCTATTTATTTCTTACCATTTAAAATTCTTCTTATTAGAGGTTTATCCTACTGTTTAACATAATTGCATATCTTGCGCGTATTATCTATATGCTCTTGCATAAACAGAGAGCAATTCACGTATCTATAATTGAGTTCCTTCGTTACATACATATTCCAAGTACATATTTTTGTTGCAGATTAAATCTTTGTTGTACCCTTATTGCAACCAGCAGCTTTTAAATTTCACAGTAATATTGCATTCATGAATGCCCTGGAAATATTTGGATCGTGACCCAGGTGAACTCTTGGCAGGAGTTGCGAAATTCCTGGTCATGCACGAAAGGAATAGTTATGACTAGTCGGTATTGTACCGGACATGTCGCCATGCCGCGGAAAATCATGCCCCTTTAGTTCCCAGGGAAGCAGTCCACTCGAATCTGGGCTATACGGGCCTGGCGTTACAAGATCAACTTCTTCGGACCAACAGTGCGACAAAAAAAAGGTTGGCAACAGTGTCTCTCCGAACGGTGCGAAGTCAGATGGGAGAATGGACGTGGACCCCAAAAACTGGTGGGGAAGAAATAGCGCTCAGCCGCGCAAAATATATATCCTCGCCCGCTCGGTCGCGCTGGGACACTGGGATTGATCACGGACACCGTGACTTGAGACGCTATTCTGATGTCTCCTCTAGTAATGGCTTGCTTGGGCGCACAATGCCAAAAAACAGCTGCGGGCTCACTTCCTTTTCGTGTCACTGCGAAACGGAGTTGCATAAATTATTCTGATAGCATTTGTACTAAAGCAGAAAGGAGTATGATAGAACATAGTTATTTAAATATATTTGAAAATATCTATACATGATCTTGAGAACATATGAAGACTTATATGAGTGAATTAGTTTTCACTGGAATTCTAGCAAATGCAGAAGTATTCGGCACCATTTTTTTATTTTACCACTTAGATATTTTGGGTTCTTCATAAATAATTAAACTATCGTGCTGCCTTTCATAAAAAGTCTGTAGACTATATATGTTATGTGCATTAGGTCACCCATTTCTTCCGAATTTTGTGTGTAATTCTTTACCTAATATCTATCTCATTAATCTGATACAGTTTACTCAATTATGATTTTAAGTAGGTTTAATATGTTAGCAGCCTGTACTTAGGATGATGAAAAAATTACCCTTTCTCTTATATTATACTTGGTCATTTATGATTTAAGGCTAATAATCCTTGGTTTACGTCGTGAAAGTGGCTATTTTCAAAAGGTGATTAGGTCAAATGTGGCAACTTGACTTTTCTACTTTTTTGTCAACGCAAATTTCCGATACATCTTTTAATACACCGATTTCCACACACGCAATTTGAAGGCTAAACATATGTATTATTACAGAGCACATTGAACGCATCGCATTATTTGTTTATACTTAAAGTTGGTTGTGAAGTGAAAGCTAATCTGTATGAAGGTAATGGTGGTTTGACGGAGAGCGTGTGATGAAATATTTGATTACTTTTCACAGTTAAATAGTATGAAATATAAAATTTCATCATTCTATTGGCACTTTTCCTCCGTATTTTAGTTTTGGATTGTGATTAAGTGTAAATAATTATCTCTTTTAATAGAAAGACCGTTTCGTTTTTTTTTTTCAAGCTTTTAAGAATTTATTCGACCAATGAGAAATCCCAGGCAGATGAATCTTTCTCTTCCATCATGATGCTGTCACTCGTACAACATTTGTAACAATTATAAATTATTTTTTCCTCATGTACACTTATTGTGACTCTTAGTTTTGTTTTAATCTCAGGATTCGTGTACGCAATGCTACTTCCTAAACGATTATCAGGCTTATTATGATTTTTAGCAGAATGATGGCCATAAGACATTTTTCAAAATTGTATTGCTATTTTTGCGTATCTCTCTCATGAGTGCTATATATTTTCAATGGGATTTCACCTTTTACTTGTTTTACCTTTCCTTTTCTTCCCAGCTTGCCCCACAGCCTATTCCCAGAGTACATGCTTCTCGTAATTTTCACGTTACTTCTCGTTTCTATTTAACATTATCTCGTTTCTTTATTCATCTATCCGCACTTTTTATGAACATTCTCGTGAGAGACCAATCAAAAATAATTTACGAAAAACTGTTCTTCGACTAGTAAAAACGGTACAATTTCTTACTTACAGTATCGAAGCGTGATTGTGGAGTATGCAATTATTTACATGATTATTGTGTTATATTTTCTACAGAATTTCTATCAAAAGCATGTTTTATTCACAGTTTCCTGTTACGTTGGATACCACCCATGTCTAAGGGTGAAAGTAAGGCCTTGTGTAGTCGAAAGAGGCGTAGGGAAACACAATTAAGAAAAACTATACACTTTCATTTGACACCACTGGTAAAATGAGGAACAATCCCTTTTCGTTATGTCTGAAGTAATATATGTTGGGACAAATTTTGTAAACCTTTTCGGGATATTTAGAATACGTATCATTAAGAGTGACACGGAGAACATCATATAACCCCAACGGACCCCACTATATTTCCAGATCCAATAAAATGATGAATTATTAATCAATTATTCTACCGATTAAAGTAGGTCTCCATGGAGTACTTGAGAAGAATTCTCGGAGCCTTCCTCCCCATCAGCCACTTCCCTCTTCAATTCATAATAAGGCCTATTCCCTTTCATTCTATCTAAAAACCAATTTTTTTACTATTTTCCTTCCCGCTATCTATACTATCCCCTTCCCGCTAAGTACTTGCTCCATCCATACCTTGTGTCTCCGCATCTCATCTAAAAGCTGCCTCTCCTCGCCCACCATATTCGGCCCTTCATCGTTCCTCCTCTCCGTCCACTTCGATTGATAGATTTAAAGACTTATTTTGCTGAGCGGGAAATTGGTGTGGGAATTCGTTTCTCCTCCGAACAGTAAAGAGCGTTAATTAATGCAACACATAATTGATTAAGGGTATATCCCTCTGATTTGTTTACGGCTGCTGTCCAAACACCCCCGCCAAACTCCTATTTACGCACCTTTGGTGTAGAATGAGGACGTAGATAAAACTGAAATCACAAAAAACTGTTCACTTTCATTTGGCACCAGTGATAAAATGAGGGACAAGCCCTTCTCGTCATGATTATTGTGGGAAAAATTAAAATTTATGGGGAATTGAAATTATTTACATCATAATTGGTTCACCACAGAATATCTACCGTGAGTATGCATTAATTGCTAAAAACTAATAGGTAATTCGGCCACCCCTTCAAGACAAGAATAAATTTACGTTCACAACTTTACTTAGCATAGCCTGACTTATTATGAACCGGACGATAAATTGTCATGGTTTTAGTGCGACAAATAACTTTAAATTTTTGGAGTATTGAATTTATTCACATAAGTATTGGTCCTCCACAGAATATCTAACATGAGTATGCATTATTTGCTAAAAATAAATGCGTCAATTTGGACACCGCTTCAATAAAGGAATAAATTTCCGTGCATAACAACTTAACTTGGCGTATAGCTTGACTTATTATGAATCCGACGATAAATTTAGGACAGAAGCGATAAATTAAGAGACATATTTTTCCGAGCGGATCGGTATGGGAGCCAGTTTTACCCTGGTACATAAAGGAAATTAATAAATGATAGCCTTACCTTCTTTAGAGCAATTATTTTATATTTACTATCGGTGTCCGAACTTATCACGATCGAAAGAACAAGCCATACTCGCCATGTTTAAAGTGGGAAAAATGAATTTTTTGGGTATTGAAATAGGAAGGAAATTAAAAAATTCTAGTCGTACTTTCTTTATAAAAATTATGTTTTATTTATTTTTGGTGTTTTAACTTACCCCGCCCCATACCCACCTTCTCGTATTGGTTAAAGTGGGATAAATCAAAATTTTGGGGTACTGAAATTATGTGAATCATAATTGGTACACCACAGAATATGTACATAACAACTTAACTTAGCGTATAGCTTGACATATTATTAACCGGACGAGAAACTTAGGACATATAAGATAAATTAAGAGAGATATTTTGCCGAGCGATTCGGTATAGGAGCCAGTTTTAGCCTAATAAATGAAGTAAATTAATAAATGATAGTCGTACCTTCTTTAGAGCATTTGCTTGTATTAACTATTGGTGTCCTATCTTACCTCCCAACACACAACTTTTGAGGAGGGTAGTATGTAGATGTATTTGTCGAGAAGAAATGGTTGAGAGAGGACAAATTTCCGACAACTCTGCGGAGAATTCAATTTTTTACATCTTTCCTTTTCATCCCTGCTTACCGTGCGATCCCCTGCAGTCATTCTCCAGAGCACCCACTCCGCCATTTTCGAACCTTATGCCTCCTCTCCCCCACCAAACCTTCCACCCGGAGGCTGACAAGTCAGACCACGCAGTCGCTCTTACCCCCCCAACTCACCCTCCAACCCAAAACCTCCCGATTACCCCTACCTTAATCCCAATCTCCGGCTGCAAGAAGAGTCATTCGGATTCCGGACACGAAAACCCATTTTGGGGCGACCCCTCTCTCCACCAATTGGGGGGGGAGGAGGAAGGGCGGGGAAATTGGGGGGAGTAGTGGGTCTGTCATGAGGGCATCGCGGTTTCGCTACGTGCGGACGGCTCGCATGGCAGTGCGTTGGAGACGGGAGAAGAACGAGAGAAAAAAAAGGAAAGGGTTTGATATTTCCGGCGGCCGGCGGAGTGACTAACTCACTTATTTTCATGCGGACGTGGGCACCAATAGGGAAGTATGTAAGGAACTGTTGACATCAAAGAACTCTCTACGGACCATAACGATGCAAAAAGACTAAATATTTCGCATTTTGATCGCAATAAATGTGGAATGAAAGTCATCAAACTTGTTTTCAGCCGGAATATTCCAATAAAGTTTTTAAAAATGTCAGGCAAAGGGCATCGAAACTTTATTTGAGCTTATAATGTTAAATGGATAAATGTTCTAAGTATTGATCTCACAACATGTTTTTCTTCTAAGATCTTTTTTATGTTCCGTCACAATTTTTTACATCGTAATATACGATTTTCGTGCATTTTGCTACTCAGATCAAAATTATACAAACATTTCATACCGTTCTTCAAGATAGTTACTCTGACGAGACTAATCCAACCGGTTTTATAGTGATTGCAAATGGTATGCGTTGATAAATTTTCGCATGAGATACTTGTAAATGTCCTCAATATTTGGGTACTTGCATACATAAGGATATTCTTGGAAATATCCTGGTAATGCAAAGCTAGGAGATGTTTCTGGACTCGATAAAAAGCGTGAGACTGGAAAAAAAGGGATTTGATATTTCCGGTGCCTTTCAAAGGTCCCAATTTTCCTTTTCTCCCAGTGATCTGTCCTAGAGGGGGCGTGAAAGGAACTTTTGGCATTAATTATCTATTTCTGGCTGAAAAATACAAATATATTCATTGGAGAAATTTAATTTTAATAGGGTAGTTTCCTTCATCAAAGAAAACGATATGCATTGATTGCGATTCCTTACCCACCATTAGTGTATTCATAATATACAAATTATCTGGTTTTACAAATCCCAGTTTAGACGAATGGCAACGGTCAATTTTAACCTCATTTGAAAAAGGCCAGATTGGCGCCCCTGCGATTCCACTCCACGTGACGTCACAGGGACCTAGATGCTATACGAGTAGATAGGAGTTTTACATCGTCTGAGATTACCAATGCATGCATGAGGCACATAGCTCAGGGAAACATCTCATAATAATCACACATTAAAAATACCTAAGTTCGGAAAGTTTCCTTCGTTTGATAGGGGAATAATAATCCTTATTTAAGCCAAGTGCTACCTGCTAGCAGGGTACTCAGCTACCTGCTAGCAGCCTGCGTCGTATCAGCGCTCAAGCCTCGCCCCAAGGTCACCTCACACGCCGACAGCTGGAACCAGAAATACGTCACACGGACTTTTCCCATCATACTTACTTAGCCGTCGCGTTTTCGCGCGATTGAAATTTTTCACTTTTCATTTAACCGCGAAAAATAGATATCGTCATTCGAAAATCTGAGAGCGTGAAATGCGCCCTCAATGAGTAATAATCTTTCGATTTAGGCAATAAAAAAATTAATAGGAAACCACCCTATTCTCTGGTCGATTGTTGCTGTGATACAAAGTCTATTTATCCAACGTCTGGCGAGTCACGTTTTGGAACGCTATTTGTCGCACGGCGTCTTAGAGAAACCATTTTGGAATGGTTAAACAAATTACATGGAAATAGAAATATCTGTTGAAAATCATTCATTGAAGACTTAATTTTATGAATTGTCAGCTAATATATGCATGATATGGATAGAGGTATTTGTATTGATAAAAGACTAAATACTATTTATTTTGACGTTTCTTAGAGTTTTTCTATCATCGAAATTATATCAACATGTTTAATTTGGACAATAAATAAAAACATTTTTTCACATTTTCACGGCACAAATTTTCTATTAACCTAACAAATAATTTTGACAACAGGGGGAATTATTGATTTTGGAGACATTATATATATTGATAGCGCATACAGTTGAGCCTTCAGCTGAATAATATTGGGATATTGTTCAATGCAACCATAAAATTGTAAAGTGTATGTATACAGTTAATTTATTTTTTCTAAAGTAATGTAATAAAAGTATTTTGCAGAGGGGAAAACGGTGTATTTTACGCCAAAATTAAATCAAATTATGTGAGAACCATAATATATTCCTCGTAATAATAGTTTTATTGTTTTTACAATAAAAAATTCTTACCAATAAGACGCATATCCAAAATTTAATGCTTTATATAGATGTTAGTTTAAAGTATAAATGTATTTAAAAACTTTGCGATGAATATCACGAATCTATTAGCATGTAACGTTTTGTAACTTAACTTCCATACTCCAAAACAACAAAATATTGGTGACTATTTCAGAAATATAAAATAATAAGATACAAGGAATATGAGTTTCACCTTTCTATTTTCGCCTCAAAACTCTGGAAACAATCGAAAGCAAACCTTGGAAAAGAAGCGTGAATGAAAAAAAATAAAACCCATTTATGTATTATTTATATATACATATGTAAAACTTTTAGATAGTAGGTCGAATAATTTCCTAATTGTTTTATTTTAATTGATAAATGAATTTATTTTGGGTTTTTTAACTTGTTTCACTAATATGGAATGTTTTCTCCTAAACATTCGCATTCATGTATATAAATATATCAGTTTTTTAGATTGAGAGTGATTAATATATCTAATAAAAGTAAAATCCACTCGAGAGAGAAGGATTCAAGGGTTCTCCAAATGAAAAATGGCGTGGGAGACGGAAACGGGGGGTTTAATATATCCGGAGGTCCGCCGAATTTCCTACAAAATTCCATCAGTACGCCTCCCGGAGGGGACATTTAGAAAAAGGTTGACATTAGATATCTGTTCCTGAGACCAGAAAGAGCAAACATTCATTTAAAAGTGAATGAAAAATTGTATACTAAGTTAGCATTTTCTCGACTCATCAAATACAAAACTTTGGTCATCAATATTTTTTGGAGCTCTAGTTTGGGTCAATTCTTGGAAAATAGCTCTTACTTGTGTCTAATTAAATGAAATGTTTTATAACTATATCAATATTTGTCCGCATATGAATATTATTAGCTCCATTCATGGAAATATTTGATGAAACAGCAAATGTCGAATTGGTCGTTTTCATTCACTTTGAAAAATTATCATAATTTTTGTGCAGAACGATGTAAGACATATACAAAACAAAGAGAATTTTTAAATGCAGTGTAACTTACCTTTGAATATATTTTTTCATTAATTTGTACTAAATACCTTGCTTCTAGAGTAAAATTAAGTCCATGAAATTAAGTTGTAATTATAGCATTCATTCGAATCAAGATCGTGATGGAGGAAAGCAATATACAAATCTTCTGGAAATAAGTATGCTTTGAAGACGGAGAATTAAGTTTGATATTTCCGGCCGCTGGCTTGAAAAGCAATTGGAAAGTGGTCAAGAGTTAAAATCTTGATGAATCTGTACACACGAAGCACAACCCATCAAAATCTGTTTTGGTCCTTTGCTCAAATTTCACCTAACGTGCAAGGAGAAAAGTATTTACTTTCTGTGTTTTTACATAAATGCTCACATATTTATTTTATCCAAAGGAGCAATATCAATTTTATGGCTAAAACAGGGCACTCAATGTAGCTAAAAATAGTCCATACATGTAGGAGAATAAAAAAAGATAAGTGGTAGTCTCATAAATATTTGACAAAAACGTATTATGGAGCAAATTCAAGTAAAATGCTCATAACTGCCTTAAATAAATGGAATAGCTGCCGGTCCATAAATTATGGCTCAAAAATGCTTATCAACAAAAGTAGCAGCCTTACTTGTGCACATGAAGGAAATTCAACTCATTGCATTATTGTATTTAATGTCTAAGGCCACGCACAAGATGTAGATGCAATATAGTAACAAAGGTATTTGTTTACTCTTCCATTATAAAAAAGCACTATGGAGCATATGCCTATTCAAATTCTGTACTTCACTGCTATGTTGTAAAGAAATTTTGCCTACGTAAATGTCACCATTCCTCTTGTTTTCTCTAAGTCCCTAAGAAATTATGGAAAATTTATTTAAATCTTCAACTGTGTCACTTGAATAACAAGGTGTTTTGCATAGTTTACTTTTACTTATAGCACTACGTTTTTACATGAGGCTAGTTTTCGATGAGTAATTACCAATATCAGGAATAAATTTTTGTCTTCTTATCGTAACCTAATGTAGGGAGAGATTAATTTTGAAATGGGCGGCAGAATGGGGTAAAAGGATGGATATTGCAAAATATAGTATAATAAATGTAATTTTTATAATTTTAAAAATTTTGTGTTATTTTTAATTTAAATTTTTAATTAAGAACCAGGAAAACATTCTGATAAGCGGATATTAGTACCCATTCCTTCTCCCCTATCAGGATTCCGTTTCGAAAATCATCTATTTTGTCGTTAGGTAACTAGATTTCAATAATATTTGATTTTATTTCATTTTGTTTTATTTATTTCTATACCACCGAAAACGGCTCATGTTGCCCCGTACATTGGGGCTTTTCAACCATTTTTTTTGCAAATACTCGTACAAAAACGACCTTGCCCTGGATAGGGGCAATCTACCCACGCGGGAATCGAACCCACAACCTCTTTTTTGGCAGGCGAAGTCTTGATATGATAGGTACAAAATTATTTACACCTGATGATTTTGCTTACTACTCAAAACCCAGGTCATTTTATGCAAAAAAAAGTGGTGGTGTGAGCAAAATTTAACTATGCAATAAACCTTATAATTGAATACCTCCCAGTAACGAAAGAGTTAGTGAATTTGAACAGCGTGCACCAATAGAGGAAGTCAAATTTTCCCAGGGGAATAAGTGGCGCCAGTCAACTTTCGGGGAAACCTTTTGGACCCATCGTATGAATGATGTGCAAGGGCAGTGTAACGAAAAACAGGGCAATATATCTGAAAATGAAAACAGAGCGTCGGACGCGGAAAACCGAGTTTGATATTTTCGATGGCCGGCAAGGCTCCCAATGCTTACGCAATGACGCCACGGGATAGGTCACCAACGGGATATTTTCTTGGCCAAAATAATACCGCAATGTATCGATAGATATACCTTGAAGAATTAAATTCTATTTAGAACTAACAAATCTGTAAAAAAAAATGGAGCATATACTTTAAGAATATGCAACATATTGGAGAAAAATGCTGGCAGTTCATATTAAAGAAATGCAGTTCCATAAATCCCATATATTCTCATATGTTAAGTATCCGAAATAAAAAGTATCATGTAATAAATGTTATATATAGGAGGGAAAGTGATTTAAATTTCATAATATTGCTTGCTTACATAATACAATGTATCTTTCTTAAGCCAGCCCGCCTGGAACTCCAACTTCAATTACAATAAATATGACAATACAAGTGTAAAGGGACCAGTATATCTTTTCCAGTGTTAGTGTAGGACTAATGAGAAACATATTGGTCTCTGATGCCTATTTATCAACCACTATCACTTATTGATGATGAAAGTGATAGGTGAAAAACTCATAAGAAGCCACAAAATTCCATAATTTTATGCATACTGCTTCTTAATAAGTTGTGTTCGGATGGCGAAAATTCTCGACAATTTTTTTAACCAAGCGTTTTGGACAGATGACGAAGATTTTTGTCATTGAGGTGCGTCACTAAATATTTCGAAAGTATAAGCTAGGTGTTTGCTAGCAGGTTTATAGTTGTTGTTCGTCACCTATTATGAATAAATGCATAGTAATTTCAGCTTACGTTGAGCTATATTTTGAACATTAACTTTTTAACCATGCTTAAACCAAAGGCAGTTCGCACAGATTGTCACGTATTTTCAATCTCCACTATACTACTCAGGTAGGTCGTTCCTCTTCATTTTCATACCGCGGTATTCAATTCTATAACAGTGTCATAATGAATTACGTTAGCATCGAGTGGCAATTTAAAGGGGTTATTTTTGGATACTCATTCTTGACCTAATCAGGCTCAGATTATATATGCACTTTTAACATTTTTTTAATCTTACGCTAACATATGAATTTATGGGGACTTAGTAGCCAAATGTCTTCAGCGCCTGGCTACTGTCGCTCGCATTGATTCTGGTTCCAAACTAAATGTGTGAAATTCATGTGGCTAATGATATATCCTTGATGAGCTTTACCCTTATTTATCCAATCCAAATTAACAGTTAAATCTCCAGTGAGTGACCCAATCACAACTTTATGGGAGCACATATGAGGATATTCATAAATCACATGTATATGGGATTGATGATGGAAATTTATTACCGCCATGATCACTCCCGATTTTAATTAATTGTTTCTCTGAAATCATTTTGCGAAGGTCGCATCCTCTTTGACGAATTGTTTAGAAGTTACTGATTGATTGCCGAGACGAAGAGAAAATATTGTTACATTTTTCACTAAAAACAAAAGTCGCCTATTAAAATTCCAATAAAATTTTGCCCTGTGGAGCCCATTGAGGTGACTTCGATCCATTTATTCCCGGTATTAGAGTGTGAGATGGGCTTTGTGGCTATGAGCTCCATTAATTTAAAATCTCCTCGGTGGTAGTATAAAATAAAGGCCTTTTAAATCGCCACAATTTTTCTACTTTTTGGAATAAATAAAGCCGCATTGTTGGCAATGTATAAATGTTTTCGTGATTTGACTAACATTTTCTACTTCAGACATTCGTATATGTGTACATTAGGATTTGAATATGTTTTTTTGACATTAAATATCTTTCAGCTGCAAGAAATTATTTTACGTTGGAAGCTTTTTTCGTGCCATACATTCTTTACCCTATTTAATAATTCCTCTCTATTATTTTCCTTCTAATTTGGCGCAATTAATATCTCTTGTACTGCGACGCCAAAATGCTGACGTATTTCTGCTTTTCAGATTGTTGAATCGCCTTTCTGACAGTCCTGTGCTCCGATGTGGCATTGACTGGTCTGCACTCATTGGTCTTCAGTCTACGACGTCCATCTTTCACCGACGGTACTCTTCTACCTACTACGCCTATTACAGAATTCTCACCATCTTCTCAGAACTGTTAGCGCTGCTGTTACTCATCTAACATTTCTTCTTAATCTGCAGTAATCGGCGATAATATAGCAGCTTTGGTACAAAGAAAAGTTGGTATGTTCGCAGAAATTTATCCACATTCATGTACCTATTATATATCCTCACTGAACATAAGAAAGAATGTAACCTACTGATAAAAATATGAAAACCCATGTTATCTATCTAATTACAACATCTATATTGCACTTTTTTTATCTCTCGTGGAGTCTCTTGAATATTGTAGGCATATTATTTTTTAGCAATTATTTGCTTTAGCTGTAGATGATGTTTATTGTTTCAGGCTTCTCTACTTTCTTCAATTGATCAGTATAGTAAAATGGTGTCATCCGTAGGAACTAAATAATTAAGAGTACTAAAGAATAGATGGATAAAATTTATATGCTCTCCATTATATTGTTGACTGGGGTAGGAATTTACGTCTTCATTTTTTTGTTTTATTATATACATAAGTGATGAGGATCCAATAGATATTAAGGTAAAGTTCTGCATAGTATTTTACAGGGAGTAGTTTTTGGAAAATACGAAGGCAGTTGCACTCCAGATAATGGTTACAAGGTGAGAACATTTCAATATATTCTAAACTCTTAATCTGCTATGATAGTACGTACATATGTATTGCATTACATTTACACTATTCAAAGTAATCTTAGTATTTTAAGTTTTTTCTTGGAATTGTTTCACGTTAGTTAAAATGATCAAATAATGTAATTAAGTTAAATTAAATACGTATAAAACTGTAAGCCATTATGGTGAGAACCGTCTTGCAAAATTTTTTACACCTTCTCTATTATTCTATACGTATTTCTTACTGCTCATATTTTGTTAGGTGAGATTTAATGCATCGTTATGTAATAATGAATTTTACGCCTTAAATTGACTAGAAGTTTGCTATAATATTGTATTTCCTTCGTCTGAATTCAGCTGATGGGTGACTTTGTGGCCTTATAATTAGTTTAATACGGCAATGAAGCAGTTAATTATTATATCCTTGTCATAATTTTCTGTTCCAAAATAAAGAAACGCACATTATATCAAATATAGTAGGTTTCAGTTTAAAGGATGGTGTTTCCCAGTAATTCCCAGCTATAGAAGCAGTTAAAATTGAGAAATCCAATCAAATATCAATTAAAACTCGTTATCGCCCGCAGGTCATGTTTATCTATCCACCCCTACAGGAAAACACTGGGCTTAATCAACCGTAAATGGAGAAACTGCAGTTTTATATTCCGATACTACATTTATCACGAATAATAGCGATGTAGTTGGGAGCAGATAACCCTGTACAAGCACCCTTGTGTGAAATTTTAATAGCCCATAAATGATCTTGGAGAGCGAATTTTTTTGCTTACTTTCACGCCCTCACGAGATTTTAAAGGTGATAGTTCGAGGTTGGAATAAATGCTGTGTAAATTCCAACTAAGCTACTCACAATGGATTTGCCATTTTATTGGAGTGAATATATCTATAGCTTTTTTCATTATGGAAAATTGACTCTGTTTCTCGGAAAAATATGTGTTTTTGATGGTAGATATGAGATTTTTCAACAGCAAAACTGCGATGATCGTTTTTAACTTTTCCTTTCAAACTTTTAGATGCATATTGTTTCATTTTATAAAATCTTATTTTGAATATAGTGGCACATATGTTGATGCAGCTTCTGATTGTAATCCCTATAGGTAAAAGATTTAGTGGCAATAATCATTTTTGAATCGGAATAATTGAGAAAATTATTAATTTAACCATTTTATATCTTTTTGATAAATGTTATACATTTTCTCATTTTTTTCATTAATCCCCAGGAAAGCAACTTATGGAGACCAGTTATCATGGTAGAAGACCTCATTAAACTTTCTACTCCTTAAAGTACTTACTTGAAACTATTTTATTCATGTACCATGTCCGAGGAATTGTCTGCTAAAGGATGGTTTTACACCAAGGATGAAATTGGCTATGAAAAAGTCATTTGTATATTTCAGTTTCCAACTCGTATCTTCCAATTGCTGGTCAGGTATAATGACAGTTACAGAACCAAGCCATCCAAGGTGAATTTAAGACTAGGTGTAACGAAGAAGATGTTGAGGTCTTAACTCAATATTGTGGCACGGAAGACTGCTTAGCCATTCAACAATATCGTGTTAGCTTAGCCTGTTTTGGAAAAAAAATAAGCTGAGCTTTCGGCTAATCCAAATGATTTTTTTCATGGTGAATTGTATTCTCGGTGTATAAATGTGCAACCATGGGCTTGAGTGCGTACAAATTCACTTGTTTTATACGGTGCTTTGTAAAGTTTAGGATGTTCATCCGCGTACCGCTATCGCGAATCATGTTTCTCCCTCAGAAACTTGAGGTGAGTGACCGCCAAACTTCCCCGATCACGCATTTTGAAAATTTCACCGAATTTGATATCTATTTTTACAGAAATTTTTGAAACTACATGATTCTACAAAAAAGTGAAGAAGAACATACACTGATATATAAATACATATCATTTAGTAGAAGAAAGAGACATATAACGACAATGGCTAAGTGCCCTAACATACGAAAAAAGAAACACTTTTTTAGAGTTCTAGAATGAAATCAAATGAGGCGGTTGACCATTATAAACTCGTCAACTGAAATATTTTTTTCAATGAAGAAACTTGCTTATTTCTAAGATACTTTACTTATATTACCAAAGCAATTGAAAATTCCATTGAAAAGAGTAATTTTTACACAAATCATATGATTACATAATTTGATTTCAGCAGACTTCTGGGAAAATATAGGACTGCGTCGAGGAATTAAAGCTGTTTTTGAACATAGAGGAAGTGAAAATTTTGTCGTTCATTGTTTACATGCACGATTAATACGCGTTGCCAATGGAAAATACCGGATCGAACAATGTTAAAGTAAATATATTTGATCCGATTTCGTCCAGGAAACTTAAGTATACTCCTGACAAGAATTTACTAAGTATCAAATCGTAAATAGGCTTTACCTAATGAGCCGATATTTTATTACGTATAAATTAAATTTATCTGTGATTGAGTTCAGAATTGTCTTTTATACCGAGACATCTCTCGCCCCAGGAGCTAAATATTATTGGATACTGTGGTTGTTAGAATATTCATTATCTAGAGAACCATATCTCAGGCTTCAGTTGAGAAATCATAATGAACTTGAACATTTAGCTGTCTTGAAAGACTGATAAGTGAATCATTAAAATTGCAGTGAAGTTTAATTAAACCTCTTGTGTCCTCAGAACCGAAGCTTTTATGACCTCACAAACAACTTAAAAGTGAAAATTTCCCTTATAACAGTGCTTGTTCCCAATCCTATGTAAGTAATTGTACAAGGATTGATGCTTTGAGCTTGTAGTGTAGTTTTTCATCTTTTTCAACGAGACACATTTTGATCCTATAATATAATTTTTGGTTTTTTCCCGGCGAACAATTGCAGTGAGGTTTTCTCGGGTTTCCTTGGATTCCTGAATCCCTGAAGACGATGGGCGAGTTGTTCATCGAAACGTTGGAAGGAGAAATGGAGGACGTGACCCGGTGTAAAACCCGAGAAAACTTCACCACATTTTGATCCTGTTTTTCATACCTCATCTATCTTACTCCATCGCATTTTCCCCCCGACCCCCAATACGACCATTCTTTGCTTTTTATTTGTTAATACTGTTAATTGTTATTTTATTCATTGCTGTTTGTCACACTATTTGTTAATTTTTTTATTTATTTTTATGTATTTGGGCTTGAGATGTTTTTTTTTTTGGAATGCATTGAATAAATATAGTTCGATTTTTTCGCACAGTTTGAGAATATTGGCTCATAGATGTTATTTATGTGTGTGGGTGATTCTAGATACCAAAGGCTGAGTTGGGGAAGGTGGGCGGAGCTAGCTGTAGCATGAAATAGAGCGCGGGGCCTCGCATGCAAATTTCATGGGCTGTATGAGGAGACGGATGTTAAGGTGAGGTCGTGGAGACGGGTGGTGTGAGTGAGATGTGTTGGTGGGATCAGGACGTGGGAGGGGGGAAAAAGCGATTATGGAGATAAGACTTCAAAGCGATGGGAATGAATGGAGATTTCAGCGTATATATTTCCTCGGTGCATGCAGACGCTTACCGGAAATGGTGTTCAGATCAGACCACCCTCTACGTCTAAATTATAACCTTTCCCGTTCAATGGAAAATGCATTAGCTTAGCCGTATCATCTTTTATCCGATAATCTATTTCAAATCCTTACGAAATGGTGTACTTCGAGAAACTAGTCTAGCATGTAGTAAGGTTGATAAAATTTGTAAGTTTCACAAAGGAAATGGTTATATTATATTACGGTTCTTGCTAAATTATAATTTACCGGCAATTTTTCACAAATGCTTTAATTACACTTCACCATCAGTTTCAAAACATTCTTTATTACCTTCAGTTGGTAATATGACATGATACCACCTAAATAAGACTAAAATAACTCAAATAAAAAATACTAAATTAAAATACAATTTAACTTATATTTTTCCACTTCGATGCATAAGACTTTAGAATAAAATGTTATATAAATTTATTATTCTTGAACATCTAAGTTCACTTTGAGCAATTTTCGTTCACTGCTAACAATGCGTGCTTTGTTTTTTGTTCATTGAATATTCATTGAACATAGAACGTATAGTAAAAAGTGCGTATAGGATAGAGCTTAATAACGCTTATTACTGAGAGCAGATGCATTATTATGAACAATGAAAACATCCCTTAAATGAGGTTTTGAATGAGGTTCTGCGAACCTATTAGTTTTATTCCCTTCTTGGTTGATTAGATTCGAAACATACTGTTTTTTAACAAATTTCATACTGAATAATTTACTGTGAGACAATAAAATAAGACGTCACAGTAATACGCTACATAGCTGTTGTAGGTGCAAAGTAAACTCCATCCTCCGAATTATAATCCGCATTAGTAGCTCATTGACAAAAAATACTTCAGCTTCCTCTATTAATTCTAAATAATCAAGCCAATTTATAGTCTCCATGTTGTTATATATTATATATTCTGAGAGGTTGTAGCTAAAAATAAAAATTTTACATTAGCCATGCATTTTGGTATGGCTATTTGTGTTGTAGAAAACATTGCCAAGTGTTGGAAGATGCACCGTGAAACTTCTCAATTTTTTGATTTGCTCAATGGAATTTGTCTAATTCTAATGCTGTCTCCTGATTTATTCTTTGATCGTCCTTCTGGAAACGCTATTATGCCTTACGTTTACGCATTTTCTTTTGGTTTACTAATTAGAATTTGAGAAAATGTTTTGGTTTTAATAAATAGACCTTAGGCTCCTTTAGCCTATTTTCTCACAGTTCTGTAATATCGATGAACATAGCTGCCGCGTTCGGGAAGTTCTTTTTAATTTTTTTTATTTTTGCCTAAAAGAAATATAGGGAGATATTTTCTTAATTTCCGTTTTCTAAGTTTTCAATTATGCAACGCGAGGAAATACGTACTTTTTATTTTATGTGCTTTTATTTATTTTTTGACTGTGCCTTTTGCGCATATATCTGAGTATAAACTTCTTTAGATTTTGCTTTGAACTTTCAGATTGGAATCTTTCTTGACGTACCTCGACTGCTCTATGTCAGTGACCTTTGGTACTACTTCCGCTATTTTGCAATCCTACTTAGGTTCATATTTTTTCTATTTCCATGTTTTGGCCATACCAAAAAGTAGCAAAATTTGATGCAAAAGTCAAGAAATTATAATTTTCCAACGGGAAACAATAATTTCAAAAAAAAATAGAAACAGGAACCCCGCTTCCTCCGGAATATCGATAATCATGTGGGAAAGATTCGAAATGCTGGAAAAACCGATTCCCTTTTTTTTAATCTGTAAGAAGAATAATAAATTCGACGTCACAAAATCTGTTTAGCTTAAGAGCTGCTGTTGGAAATACGAATATAAGGTAACCTTCAAGTCCATAGAAAATACGCATAATGTCTTCGCTTCACTCTAATGCGTTATAATTTATAACTTTAATTCTATGCAATATCATTTGATTCTGTGTCAGAGGTGCCATTTATCCTTCTTTAATTCTTTAATACTTATAGTGCCATTTATCCTTCTTTAATTCTTTAATACTTATAATTATAATATATAATTAATAATTTATCCTTCTCCTGTAAATTGAATATTTTAAATGCTTTGGTAGTATAAATATTATATTGTTAGTTGTTAGTTTGAAGCAATTCTTTTTTATTGAAAAGTTATTTCCATTAACGAGTAATAGTCATTTCCTTCAATGCATATTCAGTTTAGCACATTATAATACATTATTTTTCCTATATGAGGTGACTCAGCCATTTTATTGCATTACTTTTTATATTAAATGAGGTATATTTTATTAAGGTGAATAGTAATGAAAGTTTTTTAATAATAAGTACGTGATTATAATTAAATACCTACTGATGAATTCATTCTCTTTGGCTATAGTTCTTGAACTAAGGACAGAATCAAAGCTGCCAAGTAATTCTCACCACATTGAAAATCGAATGCTTAAAATATATATTTATTATTCCTACATAATGGGCTCGGTGCATGCTCCTTTATTCCTTTTCAACGATAGTTAAATTCCAGTTTTATAAATAAGAATAACTTCTAAAAGTTAAAGTAATGTCAACCATTTTTAATGCTCTTATAATTAATATTTTTTAAACAGTATTTACTTTTGTGGCAAAACTTTGAAGCTCGCGCAGCACAAACTATGAGTTTGAATCACGCGATGAAAAAAATGTTTTGGGCAACAAAAGGGATTTATGTAGACATTGGAGTTTAAAACACTCTGGATTAATGGCTCGAGCCTTACATGCTTTGTAGATGTGTTTTATCTATGAGGTGAAAAACCTATTCCATACTTGCTGTCATAAGATATAGTTCGGAAAGAAACCAACCTACGCGACGTCTCATTATAACAACCGAATAACCGGAATAATAAGTAGCATTACAGTTCTGCTGTTCAATTCTGTTTTTTTCAAACAACTTAGCAATATGAACTTGATATAAGGGATGGATGTACAGGTTATATAACTCATCACGCTAAAATCCCTTTACAACACTGCCAAACGGAGTTGTATGAATTTGCTGATGATCTGTGGATTTAATCGCACATTCAGCCTGTAATAAAACAGGAAAACCCGGCAATAAAGTATGTCCTCCATGTGAGAAGTTATCGTTATTTTTGGCCGTTGAAATATACACGCAGTAAAATTGTTCTAAGCTCGATAAATCAATCACAGAACCTGGATTCGGTCACAAATAATAAATAGGTGCATGTTGCCTTCCTTTTGGTATATATATAATAAAAACATTTAAAATGTTAAGCATAAATAATGAAGTACTTTGTTTTATAATAATTACAAATGGCATTTTTGCTATACTGATAATGTTATCATAATATTCTTCAAAAACTCCTTGCAGTTTTAAGCTAGACGATTATCTCCGAATTAGTTGCGTTACCCAAGTTGTTCGATTTGTATTGAATTATTTGGTCTCAAAATCTCAGTTAATATCAGTTTTTTTAACTATATGCTGGACATATTTTACCTATAATTGTCACTCATTCATTAAGTTGTAATGTATTCTTCAAAACATTTCCTGGTCATTCGTTTTAAGTGGCGCTAATACTCGTTGTTTTCTAATGATTTTTTACGCACTGGGCCAAACCAATTTTTTTTTAATGAATTGGGGGCAAATACAATTAAGGGTAAATATTGGGTTTGGAAATGTAAATATTTTTATAGCCCGACCTTCATAATTCCTTTATGACTGAAACACCAGAAGGTTCGATAGTGCAAATATAATAAAACGCACCCAAAAATATTATTCGTGGCTAACCTACTTATGATTTTATTATCATCTTCTTCAAAAACTCCAAGTTCATAGTTTAAAGCTAGACGACAATTTGCGACTGGGTGTTTTATCGAAATTGTTTGACTTGTATTGAATATTTCGGTTTCAAAATGTCAATGAATACCAATTTTTGTGCATGTAATAAATTCAAGTTTTGCTCATACATGCCATTCAATCACTAAAATGTGAGCTATTCTTCGCAATATTTCCTGGTCATCCGATTTTAGTCGTATTGTTTTCCTATGATATTTTACGCACTGGGCCATACCGAAATTTTTCAAATGAAATTTACAGAAGCAAAAAGAATTCTGGGTGGAATCTGTAAATATTTTTATAACCTCCATTATTCCTCTATGACTCGATCACCATAGGGTACGATGGCCAAAAAATAAATAAAAAAAAACGCATCCAAAAACATTATTCCTGGGCAACTTCAAATGATAAATCAAACTTTAAAACTCTGATACAACGTCATACGAAATTAAGTTTCATCAAACCGCTTACTACAACCGTCATGGATGAGAGATAGGTCACGCGGTATCAAATTTTAATTTTCTACGCGCACAGAGAGAGATATATATCCGTGCACCGATGGCATTCTGAACAACCTTTATTGAGAATGCGCCCATTCCTGATGCATCGAAACTAGATTTAGCGGTGATCTTCCTTTTTCAATGGGGGCAATCATCTTCCCGTATATTTTTTCGGTGAAGCGAGCCGGTTTGTTTTCGAATACGGCTTGATAGGAGCATAAATCCTCGATCCGGGAAAGATAAATAACGGGAGGGAATAAAAAAAAGCGAATAAAATCGATCGAAATGCATCTGGACGCTCAATTCTGTGAACAGCACTGACAATAGGCCCCGCAAAATATCAAAATTTGACGGGAACACTTGGAGGGGAAAAAAAAATGAAAATAAAATGTGGGATTGTAGGAAAACCATTCGGGGCAATATTCTCCGCCGTTCCCATTAATCATACACCGTGGCCCGCATCGCACTGTCACGAGTAAAATATCTTTGTCACAGCGTCCGATTGTGTTACTACTGCCTCCGGTGATGGGCTCATCAACTAAGGACGCACCTGCTATTGTTAGGGATGTCCGATTACCAAGCGCGTTCAAACCTGCCACCATTCTGCCCGCAAAACCCAAATCCTTTTCTTCCTGACACACCGAAATTCACATTGAGTTCTTTCCTCTCCTTATCATCCTCTTCTTTCTTCCCATTTAAATTGGACCGGGACTGTAGGGTATCTTTTTCCTCCACCTGAATCTATAGCCATGAAAAACCGTGGGGGAAAAATGCCTGAGGGCATTTGATATACCTTAAGCAGTAATATTGCCTATAAAAACTAATATACATTTCAAGAGAATTGCTAAATGAGTGCCGTGCTCCATTAAAGAATTCATACTTAGAAAAGAGTCATGTTCTGCGTGCGACTATGTCTGACGAAATAAAATAAAAAGCAAAAAACATTTTTCTACAAATGTTCATGTTCAACAATAGCTGTCTTCTATTGCTAATTGACTGACATCAGAGAAGAAAAATAGGCGATGAACTAGAATATATTTTCTGCAATTCATTTTGGCTGCATGTAACTCATTTAATTGGTATTTCTCCCTGGAATTGTTTGAGAAACTACTGAATAGATCTCATGGCGTTATAGGATAATAAGAATGTGATGGGTAGATTCTCTTAATTCTCTTTGAAATGAAAGAGATTACCTTGGATGTTGAGAGAATATTTGAGCCTAACGTTTTGTTGTTCATTAAAAATCAAGGTCTCGAGGATAGAACCGTGGCGTTAATTCATCAATTTGTCGCAATATTACATGATATCATCAGATCGACACAATATATATAAGGCAATCTATCAATAAATAATTATACACGAGGTTTTATATTATTTAATGTGTACATTAAATTTTTCACCACTGTAATTACAGACATAGAATATTATCGAAAAAGATGCTTATCGACTACTTACTTCGATATTTTACTTGGAGATGGAATTTTACTCCGATAAATTTTTTCTTGGTTGAATATTCCTCCTCTTTTAGTTACAGAAATTTTTCCCAACATTTATGTACTAATGGACTTTTATCTCCCAAAACCACTTATTGTCATTTTTATCCTTGACAACCATTGTCGGTTTTTTTCCCTGCGAGAATAAACCCGAGATGGCATTGCGATTTGGCGCTAGAGTTCCATCAAGAGGTTACTTACACTTTACGAGGTGATGGGTATCTTTTTAACAGGGGGGTGATTTAAGAATTGAAATATGACCCACTACTGAATGACGGCGGTCTGCAATCGTGCCAGTATTCTTCGAAGGCAACACGTTCTTAGTGGACTTTTTCATGTTGTTTTTCATCCGAGATGTTTATATATGTCACGAGAACGGCTATAAAACTTATCCAATTCAGGTTATTTTTACTAATTTATCAAATCTCCTTTGTTAAACTGTAATTTTATTATGTTAACTCAGGGTCCGAACAAAATAAATTTGATACAATGTAGAGTCGCGTGTTAAATTTTAGGATCAGTTCTTATAAAAAATTTTAAAATAAATTATGCAAAATATTTTCTTGTTATTTTTCATCCGAGCCATATTCTACATTCATCAAAATTACCCAAATTTTTCTCCAATTCATGGCAATTGTTAATTTTCAATTTTTTTTAAATCTGCCATAATTTTAACTCTGGAACCACACTGATATTATTTGGATATTGAAAACTTATATGTTTCTAAACTCCAGGATCAGTTCTTAAAAAATTTGGAAATAAGTTTTCATCTAACCTTATTGTGTTTATTTTTAAATGGGACGACATACATGGCTCGATGTGACGTGCACATTTTTTCGGTGCATATATCTCGAGTACCTCCGAAAGCTTGCTGAAATCCACTGGACTGGCGAAGCCGTGCAAAGCGTGTTGATTGGATGAGTCATGGAAGTCAATCTTGTCACGTGTTGCTGATGAAAGTCCGCGGTTGACACAGTCACCGTTGGGGTAGTCATTTGTCGCTTCGCCATCTGTGTCATCGTTTTGGAGTTATTTCACTTCACAGCTTCTCGTGCGATGAGCAAGATCACTAATCACGATGCATCGCTGACGGGAGTAAACTCCGTGACCATTCATTGTGAGCCGAGAGAGATTAACTTGGCGATTCGCCGGTTACTTGTGATGAAATACCAGTGTTACCACGGCCTATTCGGTTTTAACCCTCTCCATTATTTTAGTTGATATAATGGCAGGCCATGCAGTTTCATTAAATCCAATCACATTAAATTTAATATTGTTCATCATTCATGTCACAAATTATTCCATAACAAACCATAAAAACGAAAGTTGCTATTTTTGTAGAGTGCATTGCCGCAGGGCGATTTTAGTATTTCCGGTTTATTTTAAGGAAGGGGAACAATGTCAACATGTCCTTGCATAAAAAGTTTGGAAATATGTTTTCCATTTGGCGTAAATTCCTTATCCATTCAATATTCTCCACCTCGGAAATCGAAATCTACATGTCGGCCATTTTATAAATCAAAGAATAGTTAGAAATTTAATTTTAAAATGATATTTGTATGGCGAAGATGTCTTTCTCTCTATATAAAAACTATGAAGGGCTCGAATAAAATATTTTTCCTGTAGCGAGATAAAGAAGACGACTATTTCGCTGTTCGCACAGTTTTTCGCGTGTTCTTTTTCATTCTTTCGACCGTAAAAGCTAAACGATTGCGTTTAAGGATTGTTCAATGATTTTTTGTTGTTGTCGAATAAACAATGAGTAAAACTAAATACTTGACGATCCTACGGAGCATCGGCAAAATTTCATTCAAATGCTTAGAGTTCAGCGTTCCACCTTTTTTGCGCCAATAGTTGACGCCAACTATCATTCACTGCACAACTAAAACAGCAAATGTGCGCATTTAAATTGGGGTACAGCGGTTTCAGAACCTAATCGATATCTTTTCCGGAGTTTACTTATGAAGTCTCTTTTATATTCATGTTATTTTTATGGTGAAGTATAATTTCGAATCGTTTCCTGAATATCCGTGTTGTAGAATTATATCATAGTAATTATTTTTTAGTGAGGTTTTGCTACATATTTAATGATCTGATATTGTTTTAACTATGGATTTGTAACCATGAATTATGAAGATGAACTCTAATTTACTCCAGTCATTTACTCCATCAGCGGTCTGGTGCTTTAATCTCACTAAAATTTAGTGGAATAGATGGTTATATACCTCGGCCTAACTATACCATCACATGTGCCGATCATTTAAGAGATTTTTATATAATCATAAGCAGGTTTCGTATGTTACCTCAAACCTTTTTTCTTGGCTTATTGCTTCTTATGACCCTTCGGATTACGCACGCAAAAAAAGAATACCACACTGCAAGTTCCAAAGTTTTGCACTGATTTTCCTTTAATTCATATTTGACCAAATCCCACACTAACTTCTGCGCTTACTTCAAAATGTTCAGCGCTATTTTATTCTGTGAACTCCGCCATTAGGGATGCTGGGATCTCACCATTTATAGGTAAGTACTCCGTATGGATCACAATGGGGAACAGTCACTTTATTTTCTCAGATCTCTGACTTGTTTCGTGATTTACTTTTCGATAAGAAAGTTCCCTCAGTTTTTATCAATCAAGTCAAATTTTTAAGCTACAGGATTTTCGCCTCATGCGTCATAAAAAAATTCCAATTAAGGAATTTACAGGGAAATCTCACCTTCTATACCACAGAGAATGACTTAATTTATACAAAAGTACAGATACGCGTGAATTAACGAATAAATATCCATTTAGGCAACCGGCGAAAACCTCTCTTGCGATACAAATTTGGGGCTATGTGCATATGTCTCAATATAGTGTCTCCTGCATTACGAGGTTGCTACGTCACTATCGCTGGTATCCTACGGCGTCAGTCATGCGGCGTTATATGGTTAATGTCAGCCAATGGGGAACATGCACAATTATTTTAATGTGCTATAGTAAGAAGGTCCCTATCTCAAATGTACTCGCCGAAATTCTGGCGGATGAATAATGTTTTCTAGCTGAGTTAGGAGTCTTTAAAAATTAATCTTCATCGGCTGCTTGAACACGACGTTATCGGAGCGTGACGTTACGGTGCGGTATCCACTGATGGCATACTGAGGAAGTGCATAGAAAAAAGGTCTATGCAGGGGCTCAAACGTAAATTTGGCGAAAATAATTGCTATTTTTACTTCGATATCTTGCATTTAAGGATCCACCGCTCTACTGTCTTCGCGAAGTGAGTGGTGTACCGTCCGATCACGTCAGAATGCGTTTCAGGTCTCGTGACTTAGAGTGATATTCGAGCATTTTTATTTAGCAATTAATGACGTTTGTGGTGTAGGTACAATGAGAGTTTTGGCTTATATATATGGACACGTGAGAAATATGTCTATTCAATAAGACTTATTAGCATGATGAACAAATTCCATGCATGCCATTCCATTGAAGAGCAATGTTGCCTACCGACGCGTGGGGAGTAAACTTACTACATTTTTGTAATCAGAATGCCTCTTTTACTCTTAATCAGCTCAAACACTGAAGTCAACAGCAATAAGTTAAAAATTGTTCCCTAGTGAAATCATGTATGTTATCACGGAAAGGTCTTTTTCTATATTTCCGTATATTCTCCGTTAATACTGCACCTTCAGTGATAAATGAGGTGTCATTTTCAACGTTGAATCACCGGATTTTGACGAAAAATGAAATCATAATCTCAAATTTCACTATTTATCCATTAATTTGAATTAAAAGTTTCAAATTGTCTATATCAATAGCTTGAGGGATACTGACTTCACGAATTATTTTATTCTAAACTTAAAAAAAAAGCTTAGAAAACCCAATAAATCCATAAGTAAAGCGAAGAAACGTAATATAAGCAAGAAAAATTATTAAAAATAAAATTTATGGAAATGTGCGAGGTTTTTGCACGGTACTTACTAGTTCATCAGTAATATTTTTCCATAAACCAGCGCCTAAGTGCTAGGAACCGAAATATGTTCTCGTCCAATTCTTTCCAGTTTCAGCATAGTCGTGCGCGTAGAAATATCGAAGCTGCGCAGATTTCGAGTGATGGAGTTGGGAATTGAAGGCTAAATCCCCTAGGGTGGACGCGTCTGACTCAAAGAAGTAGGTCGAATGCATTTATGTTTCGTGGTATTCTGCTCGCTGCAAAACAATAGAAGGTATCCCAGAGGGTTTTTTTTATCATGGAGTGCAACGAAGGTGAAAAAATGAACTTTATATTTTATTCATTACTTTAATGCATTTTTTTCAGGCGATTCGCGCCACTGCAGGGAATGCCAACGGTTTTAAATTGAAATATTTTGCACGCGAGGCAAAAGGTAGGAATCGATAGAATTAAAGTCTTTTTCGTTTCCAATTTTTCACGTCTTTAATTCATCTGTGGGGTTTACCTCACATGGTTAGTTGTCATATGCAGAAGAGCCCAGAAGTTTTCACTTCCTATCTATTGCGTGCATTCAGAACTTTTTTTGAGTGAAGGGATTTATTTTCGACAGGTCAACTAAATTGCGTGATGGCTTTGTTTACTTTTGGTATCGTTTTATTAAGATTTCCATCAGACCTGCAAGTTCTTTACCAGAGTAGAAGTATCAAGGTGGAAATTGGGAGAAGTATCACCTTTCAAAGGCTGAAAACGGATGGCGTTTTCTTAGTTTTAATCTGAAACTAATGCAGTCGAAGAATATCAATTATAAATTATACTTTTATAAATTAAGTTTATTTATGTTGCATATGATTTCTAGTATTTTAATTCAATTATTACAATATCATTGAATATTCGTTTTTTGCGAAATGTTTTTTTGTTTACGACCTATTACTTGGTATAATTTCTATCCCAATATACTTTTCTTTCTAATTTTTAAACTTCTTGTTCCCCTACCAACCGTTAAACGAGCAATCTTTCTCATTGGAATTGGAATTGAAAAAATGTTATGCCTACCAATCACGAAATGAACTAGGCTATATTTTGAATATTAATTAAGCTTTGAAGTATTTCATTGATGATACTGATAGAATTTCTTATTTATTTATAAAAGTTTAAAAATTATCCATTTTTTTGATTTAGCGGTCAATATTGATGATGCTCTGAGGTTTTTCTTCCTTATCCGAGTATCTAAGGCATTTATCTTCCTTCTCCAACATTAGTCTTGAACTTAAATCATGGTTAAATACAAACTTCAGCCTTACCTTAAAATCACATATTTCACGCATTTTCAGGGATTCGTAAACAGTTATGAAGAGGTTTTATACATAATCTCACGCCTTTTTTCTTGGCTTATTTATTTTTTATCATCTCTATCGAATTCATTAGCCAAGGAGGATCACGTAAAGATAAATAATATGTATACTTTCATATAATTATTTGTTTCCCTGAAGTAGCTTATACATCACGGATAAGTAAGTCTAGTCTTAATTTTCGTATAGCATTAAATTTACTCTGTTCACTGTGAGTATGCAGGAGGCAGCGTGTATCAGTGAGAAGGAATGGTTGAACAGCGGAAAAAAGTTGAAGTTTTTTGAAGTCATAATTTTGACTGTTTATGACGTAAAATACGATTAACCAGACTAGGGAATCTTTTTTTTCCTTTTAATATTTTTTAATCTCAAAGTAAAACCTAATCGACCAGCTACGTTTTAATACGTCTAAATAGATAGTATGTATACTCTGCAAAAGTTACCGGTCTAATCCATGGATACCGGTCTAATCTAATGACAAAAAAATACAAGTACTGATGACGAACTCTTGATGCTTTGATCAAAGAGTAAATTAGTGGGCATGGTAGTGATAGCTCCTGTAATATAATGTAAATGTATATATAATATACGCTGTCTTCTTTTTTATGGTCATGTAAAAAATTTTAAATATTTTAATGTAAGTTTGTAATTTTATTCATACCTTTAAATGAGTGAATATTACTGGTATAGTAAACAAAATTTCATAATTCAACGTGGGTTTTTTTAGTGGTTCCGCGGAGGTTGGAGTTTTAGGGAGGCTAATTTGAGAGCAATAGCGAATTTTGTCTTCTTCAATACATAAATAATTTGACTGTTGAAGAATATTTAGCACCTTTCGCTGATTTTAGCTACTTTATACGTGACTTCTCGTGCCCCGCGACACAGGTCTCAGCTTCCGCCGAAATGCTCTGTAACTGTACGGGAGTCGTAAGGAAAATTGCATGAAATGAAATTCATTAAGTTAGTATCTAGACCTCTATTATGATGCAAAGAAGCAAAAATATGGTGAAAAAAATTATGGGAATGCCACACCATGATATATTTGATTGTCCTCATTTCAATGCAATATTAGAATAAAGATTATTAGCCAATTTTTCTGCTAATCCCTGCTACTTTGCCACACGGAAACCAAGATAAATTCAAATAAATATTGATGGTACTGTAAAGATACAGCACGTCGATATATTTCCTTCTTTTATAATTTTTTCTATCTCGTTCAAAACGCACAGAATCATCCATAAAGCGTTGATATACGGCAGCAATATAGCCTCACCTGCAAAGATACCCATTTTAACTGAGGACCCAGATAACTTTCTGAGGAGGCGCGGAAGAAACGTATACCACTGTATGGAGTGTAGAACCCGAGGAAATGTTCCTGGTAAAGCGTAAAACCTACATTTTACTATTCGTACGATAAGTTGGCTCTGTGGAACAAGAATTACGTAGCTATAGCATGGGCGTACCATGTATTTTTTTTCTTTTCTAGTGAAGATATGTATGATGGACTATGCAGAAGGCTGCTTCTCTCCTCCACTGATTTCCTCAATGAAGGAAATACTGGTGAGAAATATATTTTTACTACCAACAAATGATATATAATTTCTAAAAAAAACGGTGAAAAGCACAATTTAGGCATTAAAAATGAATAAATTCTGTGGGGAGCAATTGAAAAGGAATTTTTCGTGAAAGTTAGCTATTGGTTGAAAAAAAGGTTATGCGTATTCTATTGCATGTACGAGCTTGTACGTTGCCAGAAATGTCGTATTTTCGTTATTTCTCTGCCTTACAGATTTTACAGTCATTACACGCTCGAAAAAATTGCGGCGACAGAGATTTTCCCCCAATTTTTCCATTTAAGGTCACTGTGCGTCCTCCAGGACCGCGACGCCACGCTGTGTCTTGGTTGCCGACTCTTCTTCTTGCCAACCTACCTTGTTCTGATGCCCAGAAATTTATGTCCTGGCAGACCGTATTATTATGCTGTTCAACTGCGTATTCGTTCACTTCCTCTTTTGTTTGAAATCTCTTTTAATCTCTTAATTTGATTTGATCTGACTTCGTCCTTCAATTTTCAATATTTTTGTTTAATTTAATTGCTGAATTGTATATAACTTTATTCTGTGTATCTGAACCTTTATTGTGATGCAATCGTGCAAGTAACTGCTGCAATAAATGATGAGAATATCGTAGCAATATATTTATTATGAGACTCATTTAAAGGTAACAATAACCCGTGGCGACGAAGCAGTATTGGACCGTTTGTTAGTAATCCTCGCTATTTTGTCATGCGACAAGCAGATTAATCCATATAGGTCTTGAAATCACTGTATAACTCGTAAGTAGACAGCTCATAAACTTTTTTCGTTCTTTTATAATATATTCTGGTTGGTTCAAAATATTTGGCATTCATATAGTGTTAATGTCCCTACGTCAACAATATAGCCTCAGCTACAAAGCAATCTATCATGCAACTTTCTGAAGAGGCGCGAATCAAACACTTTCGACAGTTTTGAGCGCATCACGCAAGCCTGAAAACCCTCTTTTCGTTGAAAATAAAATTATGCGTATTTTAAAGTACATACAGTTCCTGACGTACCTTGTTTTCATTATACATACAAGTTTAACAGTCATCAAATATTCGAGAATAACTGAGCTTAAGATTTTTTGCCAATTTTTTCCGTTTGATACCTGTGTGCGACCTCCCACGACGCGATGTCTCACTGCATCTAAATTTCCACGAGCTCTATGTAGTCAGCCAGTGGCTAAACGGTCGAAAATGCGACAAAAACCTTTTGCTTCATAGGCTCGTCACTTAAAAGCTATTTGGTAATATGTATTGCATAATTGTGCATTTTTAGATTTTCCTCCTTCGCAATACATAGGCCAAAGAGCGAGGATTTAGGATCGACTTATAGGTTTCAAATGTTTTGGATTTTATTATGAGTAGAAAAAGATATATATTATTTTATTTTGAGTTAACTGCGCTTTATTGGATTTAAAAAAAATGGAAGTTATTTTAGAAAGAATTTTTGAACGGAGGTACAAAAAAAACGCTCATAGCGTGAAAGTAAACGTAAATTATGTATCGGTCATTAGGAGTTTCATAAACCCCGTATGATTTTTTCACTACGGAAAATTGAGCAGGGTTTTCTCTTAAAAAAAATCCAATTTTCTGATACGTCCTCCTGTACAACGGTGTGAGAGAGTGATGGACTTACCCTCCTGACGAAGACTCAGAGTCTACTCGACCAGGTTCGAACCTGCGGCAGTATCGCGTCTCTGCGATAAGCCTCAAACTCGTCACCACTTACCCACGAAGCTCCATAGCATCCCCATGGCACGGGGTATTTGCAAACATGACGAGAAAATGGAGGCGTTTAAAACTCTACTTTCCCCTGCCTCGCATCTGACTTCAAGACCTTGTTTCACCGTAACTCACACCCAAACGATCTCAACTGTGCGATTGCGGACGGCTTGATGGTTTAAAGATTTGGGTCAGTGTCAAGACTCGGGAAGGAGACAATGCATTCTGGGACGTGAGAATCTGGGCTGAATCTTCTCCGCTTCCTCCTCTAACCCAGCTTAAAAAAACAAGAAAGGATCCCTCTCCGCTTTTCCTCTTGTGGGAGGCCCCTCGATATACCCGCAAATATATAGCTCCTACCCCACCTCGTCTCCATTCCCATCTTCTCGTTCAAACTTCCCCCGCCATTAACCCCTTTTTCCGAATCCAACAGTTTTCTCAGACCTATTCATGGATTTCACGTATATATACGTGCACTACCCTTTTTTAAATTTATTTTTCAGTTTATTTTTTCAGTTTCCCCTTCACGAGAAAAAAAGTGTCTCGATAAAAATGGAGGAAAAAGCCTTGAAAATCCGTGGAGACGTCTCGGGTATCTATTTTTCTCCCCTCCTGCATAAATTCAGAGCGTGGAGTGCTCTCGAGTATAATGGGCGTAATCAAACGAGCGATTGCTATCGATTCTCGGCATTGCTTCGTATTTTCTGGCTTGGCATTGCCCTTGCGTTCATCACTGTCTCCTCCCCTATTTTTCTCTGTCCTCCTCTCCCGAATGCCTTGCCTTTTACATTCAACTGCGTTGAATGCATTCATTTTCTTTTAAATGTAAGTTATCCTTTTCTGGAATTTCATTGAATCATGTATTACACGTCTATTTTTTGATTAATTGGGAATACAATCAAAAGAACTAAGCAAGATGGAGTGGAATTTTTTCATACTGAAAGACAAACTTGCAATTTTTCTGGTTTCCTACATTGGGCAGGCATAAGGTTTATAAGCATGAAAAATTGAATTTTTTTCGGTATACTTGAGAGTATTTTTGAACAAATATTGAATATTTTAATGGTGATTACACGGTTTTTTCGGATCCTTAGATTGATTAACTTTCAAATGAATGTTACTAATTATACCGTGGATAACATATTGCACCTAATTATGAAAATATTGAGAAAATAGAAGTAGGAGTTAAGACAGCCACTTATTGCTGAGTATACATACAGCACGTATTTTATTTTGAAGGAATGTAGACGGAAAAGCCCCATAATCAGAAGAAAAGTCAATAATCGGAGTCGACTAAATTGTTGATCGCGAGAAAACGCGATTAGGAAAATTAAACGCAAGCGTGACACGCGTCACCAATTTTTTTTCCTTGATACTTGAAGAAGGATGTATTTTTAGTTAGATTTTAATAGAACCATTCTCTAATTAAGAAATTGTGATGGAATTTTTCATATTTATGCTCTCTGCAATAATAGTACTTTTTTTTGGTATGACGATTAGAAATCCTTGACAAATATTCTTCCTATCTCAGTATTTAAGCAATGTAAACTTCCACTGGGGTTTTTACTTCAACTCTACACGTTCTTTGCCGGAAAAACTTAAAAAAATGCTGTTTAGTGATTATTTTTTTGATTATTCATCGAATCACCAAAATTGTAGCAATTTTCTGTTATTCACTATACTTCTGTTAATGTAAGTTACATACTTACAGGTACTTATAGCAAATTTTACGCATCAAATAAATGCATTTGCCCTATTCAAACTACCAGAAAGACAGTTTACACATATCACATCAATTATTAAATTATATTAGCTGCCTGTGTTTACTCGAACTACAATTTATAAGAAGGTTAAATTGTAAAATCTTGCAAAACCAATTTTTGACACATTCGCATACATATGAGTACATGCAATAATGGTGCTTTGATGTAACGGTAGCCATTGAACTTCATAGGTTTAAACAGACTATGGGAAAGAGGACCTTATAATTTCAAGCCCGTATCTAAAATAACAATAATAGTGTATTTTTTTAAATAAGACGTGCCATATATGACACACCATGCAGTGTAGGGTTAAAATATTTTATAAGGATATATTTTTTATTCCATCTCTAGTTACACTTACGTTTCTGTCAGTGATATATCGAACCATTTTTTTTCTTAATTCCATTCGTTTTCTTCAACTCATGGATCTTTTGCCGCAAGTATTTTATGTATCATGCAGTTCTTATTTTGTTTGTGGGATCTTTTAGTTAAAGAAAAATAATGCTAATTTAAAATATTATAAGATATCTGAATTTAAATAGATAGATAAATACTAAGATTTTATACATATTAATTCTTTGATATGTGGCATTGACAATTATTTGATATGTAGCATTGTTAGCAAAAAACACGTGGTTATTACTCAAATCGGTAATCTCAAGAAAGAGCGCAATTTGAGAAAGCATTAATTCATATTTTAGAGTACCGCTTCAGAACACCATAATGAAGACGAATTTTTGCTAATTGCAAAATTCTTCTTGCACTGATGCTATGCAACCCTTTATCTATATACAGAGTTTCAGAATGAACACAGAGGAAAGTTATAATTGGATACGTAGCAAATGGTACACGAAGACACTGGTAGGAAAAAATCTCATCTTGTGCTTTAGCACGTGTTCAATTGTACGTTTTCCCATTTGTTTATTTCCTGATAACTCCTTTGTTCCTAGCTACGAAGTCACATTTCCCTCGCTAAGACAAAGCAATTTCCTTGCTTCAAGGTTCGTGCCTGTCTGATGAATTGGAGTTCCTTTTTAATTACGCCATGATTAGGGGGAAGCGACTTACTACGTCTCCTTATTCTCCCGTGACTTGAATTGTTTTGCTCATGGCGGAAATCTCGGAGAGTTAAACTCACCTTCCTCGCGTGGAAGAGATTCAACCAGATAGCTATGTCGCATCTGAACTCAGCCTGCAATGAGAAAGGAATTCGTCCCGTGTCTCTACCTGCAAACATTAATTCGGAGATAATTATTTTCCCCTCAGTGGAATAATGAGTGTATAAGTGATCATAACATGAAGTCCTTTCAGAGATGGTATGCAAAAGTTGTACCATTTTGTCGTATTTTGGGAATCCTCATATTCCTTCTCTGAATTACTCTCGGAATTGAAATGCTCTGTACCGCATTTGCGCTCTCATTAGAAGAAATCTTTTTCCTTGAATTAGTTTAAGGGGACATATAAAGTTTATTTTAAACTCTATTAAGTATTTTAAGAATTATTTACCATAATATATCGAGAAAATACCATGAATAGTGGTTCAGGAGTACATAAACTGGAATGCGGTCAAATGATAAAAAATATATAGATACCTTGTAGTAAAAAAAACAGTTAGTGAGGAAAGTATTCTCAAATGTCTTTTATACAATTACTTACTCATTCACAAATCGTAAATTATAAAATCAAAGTTTAAGTTTACCGAATATATTCAATTTTGTCCAATTGAATACGTCGTTTAACTCGTGAATGTATTTTACTTGGTGACCGAAGGACACACCATTTTGCTGCAGAAAAGTGAATTCGTAAGTGCAGATTCCTGGACCACTTGAGTCTGATGCGATAATATGCCAAGTATTTATTTGAAGAAAATGCAATGATTCGTTATTAAAAAATCCTTAGGCTTCAACTTCATATCAACTATGATCTCTTGAGCTCCATCTTTTCCCATATAACGCAATGTTATCAACTCTTATCCATAATTTCGGATGTAAAAATCACACTATCTCTACTGTTGCTTATGATGCTGACTGAATCTGGGCAATATCTACATAATACTGTCGGCATTAACGTCCCGTGTCATTAATGGCTAATATGATATTTTGTAGTTTTGATTGAGAGATAAATGTGCCTCCTTAGTCCAAAAACAACTTGATAGCAGCCTGATATTGTATGCACTTCGTTGATATTTCGTATTTCCTTGAGCAATCCACTTTTCTATCAGCAATAATTTTCCCGGTAGGTATGAACTCACTTGTATGTTTTTCTGTTAATTTGTTGCCATGATATCTTTCATGTGATAGGAACCAGCCAATGAGAAGACACCGGCCTCCGACGGGGTGTATAAGAGACGGGCGATACCACGGATCTCCACTTCATTGACCTGAAGAAGCCTGCTGCAATGCCGGCGAAACTGTCGCCTGCAGAGATGAATCTACACGGTAGTAACCCCGAAAACCAGTCTGCAGGAAAGATAAATGCGCGTTTTCTGAACGTTTTGAATGTAGCCTTTTTAATTTATGACTGTGGTTACCGAACATCTTAATCTATTAAAAATGGTCTTGGAGCGGAATAATGCTTTTTGAAATCATGTACAATTGATTTAACATATTCCGTCTCATCCGCTACTCCCAAATCGACGTAGGTATTTTTTGTATTAATCCCAATTATTGAGATTCATTGAATGAACTCTTCCACCTCTCACCACCTAAATACATTTCTTTTGCAATGCTACTTCCCGGAAAGTACTCTATCTCACGAGAAACGTCGTGATTGCTATGATCAGAGTTTTTTATTTTTCTATCCTCAAAAATAATTACGCAAGCTTTGGCCATCGAATAGTATGCAAAAATTTAGTATGTCGTCGAAGAAGCCCCTTGAAGATTGAAGAGGGCTTCGTTATCAAGGCATTTCAATGGAATATTATTTGCTTTTTTCGTATTATAAGATTTGTTAAGTTCATAATATTTCCACGGCAAGCCTAAGAAGTAACATACGCGATGGTAAAATTTCTAGGGAGGTGAACAACGATGAAAAGTAATGATTGAATCTTTCCGTTCGCATCTGCGGATTGCCTTTTCAGTTTCCACGCGCGCGTGATTTCTCGTTTATTTCGCCTATTTAGATTCGGAGTCCCTTCAGGGCTTGAAATAATGAATTTTAGAAAATGCACCGTCGATCTTGGGAATTCATATCCCCCGACGAATCCGAAAATATGGACAGGAAAACGTTGCAGGTCGCTTATATCCTCAAAATGCCTTCCAGATTCATCTCATCGTTTGCACATCTACCCTGAATTCCTTTATTTCCCGTTTGTACGCGTGCTAACGGCAGAAGCGGAACGAATTTACCCTGTTTGGAATGCACCTCACGCAGCCGTTGCTGCATAATATTCGTAGTCACGTATTTTAGACGTTCGAATTCTAGATTTCTTGTCGGGCTGTCGGAATTAGGTTGATGAGTGACGTAATTTGCATGTTGAATTCATATTTGTAAGATATATATATTCAAATTCACAAGCAGTTATTTATTTTTAAACCGAAGCATTTGAAAATTTCACTTCTAATATTTGTTTTTTTTTAATATATTTCCATGGTGCATATTTCAAATTTGGATGACGTTTCCTCTTACTTGCTGTAGACCTCTTCAGGGCAAATGCCTTGTGGAACGTTGCGGATAAACTTATACTTCACGGTTGGGAATGGTGAATAGAGAATTATGGTGTGTGGAACATTTTGGACTGTTTTACATCGCACGATATAGCGGGCAGCTGGGAATAAATAATGGTTTTCTTTAACCATATATTGGAGTTCTTGATTTTACTTCCTACTTTCAGGACTTTCCTGATAACCTTATCATAAATAGCGTGATCATGGCCAGATTTACTGGATCTCAACGTTTATTTTACGTTATTTTGCGGATTATTCGGCGACATTATGATTTTTCTTGGAAACCTAGACCCATTTCGCAGCTAAGCTCTTGAATTCTCAGTGTTTTAGAAGGAGTTCACGTATACCGACTTTATTTCCATGCATGGAACTTCAGCAGACACTCGCACTTTGCTTCGAATTCTTTTCCTCCTAACATTTCCTTGGAAATTCGTGGTTATTTCTACTATTTTTTCTGTATTGAAATCATAGCAATGGTAGGTCAAGTAACTATTTATTTCCAGGGTTTTCAGAAAAATCTGTCATTATCATATTTCTTACTCCCTCTTAAAACTCATCTCGTAGTAATGGTTCGGCTATTTTCTCTTCTATCGCAGCCTTTCCCTGATATTAATAATGTGCTATTTACTCAGTCATTCAAGGTATAGATCTGTATGGATAGAACTCACTTCAGATTATGGCTTTTGAACACTATGCATTCAGGGCTTGTGGGCCGGTTACTCTCTTTGAGCTTACGCGCACTTCGAGGATATTGTTTTGGAATTTCCAAAAGCTTCACTCGTTTGTACCCCGGAAACTACGATCAAAAGTCTAGGCTCTACCCATAAGACTTCCACGCTCTCCATACTCTATAAGCACGTGGATCGCAAAATGATTTTGCGTTCACTATCACGGTTAAGCATTGCACTCAAAAGTATTTTTTGCTCTATAAATGTTCATTTATAAATGGAAAGTTTAATCATGCTACAAAACAATGTTGAAATTTGAATTATTAGCCTCGCATATTCTATCACTGCCCGTTAAAGTGGAAGAACCTCATTCCTCACAAAGATATATATTCCAATGTTATGATCGTTGATTTAACTTTTTTGATCTTAAGAGAAAGTACCGGTGTAGGTTGGTGAATCCTCCTTAATGGACCAGCGGATAGAAAAAGAACAACCTACTATTCACAGTAAGTCTACTTATTGGTTTAGATTCCCCAACCAAAGTGCGCATCGAATATTCGATAGGGCAAAGGCGAAGAAAATCGTTTTAATATCTGTCAGAAATATCTTCTTAGGGCCTGCCGTGTTCTTTTTGTATGTTTCCTGAAATATATACGCATGTATTCACATGTAGGCATCCAAAAAACCTCTCCTTGCCGTTGCTTCCTTCAAATATTGGAGTGGATCTGATGTTGATGCCGGAAATTGAAATCCATCCCTTGTCAATAAGAGAGAAAGCTTCACTCTATCGTAGCAGACATGTTATTTGCTTTTCCTGAGCCATATCTCAAATACCATGCCCTCAGGTGGTCTTCTCATGAAGTCAATTAATTTTTTCCTCCCCACAGTGATAATAATCAACGCCGATGATTGAATTTTCAATTAAAACGTCACGACTTAATAACTAACAAAACAAGTAAAGAATAATTTTTATTCCACAATTAAGTTAAAATAACCAAAATCAATTACGAAACAATTAGCTTTATAATTTCACAGGCTACATATTTATTATTAAGAAATTTAAGTTTTAGAATTTCTGCTTGAGGCTTTCGCAGAGCGGGACTGAATTTTTCTCCATTGCTTTTCGGGAGTGCTGCGTCGAATTTGAGTTTTGGCGACGTTTTTAGGTCTATGCTGCTCACATCTTCAGATTAGGTCAGACCTGATCTGAAGATGTGACCAGCATAGTCCAAGAAACGTCATCAGGACTCAACTTCGACGCAGCTAACCCGAAAAACAATGGAGAAAAATAAACGTTTAGAGTTTTTTTTTACTCCATCACAGCTCATCATACTGAAACTCGACAGCTTATCTCATTAGGATGTATATTCTTCACCCTGTATTTTTTTGGAATTTGCCTTGCGTTGCTTTTGTGAGAAATGAAGATTGTCTCATCCAAAATAGTTTTGTAAATCACCTGCAGTGCATTATTCATATAGTATCGATAAAAATAGCAAATATGTAGTAAAAGTACTAAATAAACGAGTGATGATTTGGTATAGGTGTTCAGCTACTTAGCATGAATAAGTTTATCCATTTCAAGTGCAGAAGTTGGCATTACATCCCAAGTAAACTTATTTTTCACGGCAGATGCGTTATAAGATGCAGTCTTCCTTCACTGATTAGTTCTTCGAAGGCTATTTTGATGGGACCATTGTTCATTATTTTGCGGCCAATGTTATTAAGGATTTCATATCAACTTCTTTTATTTCTCTTCCGTTGGTACGCTCTCACCTATGACGAAAAATATTAAAGCTTTTTCACTATATTACATAGTTTTATGCTGCGGCGCAATGGTTAAGCGAGTTGAGCCCCCAAAAAATAAATAGGTAGAAGAAAAGGAATTACCCTACCCCGAACAAGGATTTCTTGCGAGAATTTCAGAGCGCCTCGCTTTAGAAATGGCGCCGATAGACTTGTAAGCCGATGTTCTCAACCGTAGAGGAGGGGATAGGCTTTGTAACTTCTTCCCCTCATCAATGCATTCAATTTTCTACCTCTTCCAAGTAAATCGTATTGAAATGACAAAATTAGACACTCCAAGAACTCTTTAAAGGTTTCATTAAACATTAATTGGAATTTTTAAGGCAAATAAGGCAAAAAATACTTTTGGCATTGAATTAATAATTAGGAAATAGTTTACAATGAGTCAGGGACGTAAGGAATGATGTATCTCTTCAAAAAATAGCTTTTATTAATTATCTCAAATGTCAAACGCTACTTCATACACACTTATAATCTTTGGAAAAAATTTATATTGCATTCTAATGTATCATGGAACAAATATCTGAGCGCAATCTTAGATTACTTATTAAACTCTTTCTGTTGATAGATTTCACATAAAATACCTTTATATTTGTACCACAGAATCGCATAAAATTAGAAAAAATGTTTGAAATGACATAGTAAGTAATAGTTAAGCAAGGAAGGCTAACAATTGAATCCAAATAAAATGAAAAGTTAAGGAATTTTACTCTGACATTGTAGGTTTTCCTCAAAGGTTTAAAAAGTAACCAACGAAAATTAAACGCATAATTAAGTTGAATGGAAAAGTTCGGAGGCTCATGAGTGTGGCCAACGCTTGATACCCAAATAGCCTAACTGCACATACGCAAACCCTTACTTATTAGTACTTGAAACTGTAAAGCAATGGTGACATATATAATGAACGAATATAGTGCATCTATCGAATGACATTGTGTTCTGAGGCTGTTGATAGCCCTAAGAAAATGTATAAAGGTCATCCCAAAATACTCCTTGACAGTAATCAAATTATGTGCGAGAGAAGTCGATGAATTTTTTATAATGCTTATAGAAAATTAATATCAAACATTTTTAGGCAATTATTTAGTAAGCCAAATCTTAAAAATGAATACATCACAACATATCCCCATATTCAGCGATAACTTTTAACGAAGTTCCGCAAACATTTACATATTTTCAATGCAATAAATGAATAAAATGAATATATTGTCTTCAATTATAAAAAAAATCATGTCCAACGTCTATGAATTTTTACCGTGTGGGTAGCATGGCTGGAAATGCAAAGTATGCCGGTCATGATCAATTATTTCCCTAGATGATTCTGTTAATCCAATCTCCGTTATATTTTTGCTCGTTTAAGGGTTTATTCATGATGCAGGCATTGAGGAGGCAGGAAAAGGGTATCAGGATACGGGCCAACTACGGAGTGAAGAACTGTATCCACCGCTTCGCATTAACCTCATTACGAATTTGTCATCGCATTTATTCCATTCAAAAGAGCAGCAACGGGGGGAAAAGTTAAGCGTGATTTCATTTTCTTGAACCCTTTCACAAGGTACCGTCTCGATGCTTAACCTCTCTTCCGAACCTTAAATCTTTCCTGCCTTCATGAACCCCGTCTATTTTCACCATCTCTCCAGAGAAATTTAATAAAATCGCATTATCCTAATAACGCCCTGTTTCACAATGCAGCAGTTTGTATGGTAAGACGACTGTTTTCGAAATACTTGGTTTGTCTTCGTTTTTTCGTAGCTTCAGGAATTTTCAATTCATTGTTCCGCGAAATGAAAAAGCCGTGTATCAAATTCGTTGGTTAAACATACGGAAATCGGAAGAAATGATACGCTTCAAGGGAAACTTGATTCCAGTTCATAAGAAACAGCTTTCGAAAATCATCCAAGCGAAAAGGTTTACTGGCAATGAAAGCAAAGGTTTTATTTCCCGAAGGAGCTTCTTACTACATTAGCACTCAGAGAGAGGGTCAAAGTAAGTCTATATATCCAAGTTAGGAAAAAGCCTGCCGAAAAATATATTCCATTCCCAAAGTAGGAATAAAATAATCAGTCCTATTGGAGGCTAATATGGGAGCCAACTTAAAATATATTAACTGAATCAACTGGATTAATTATGAACGTTACAGTGCTCCCCAAAAATCATGTCATTTCAAATATAATTCGCTCCATCTTATGTCAACCATATATATTTCTTACTTTTCTTGAAGGTTTCACAGATATTTTTTTATTCATCCAGTTATTCCCTCTTATCCATTCACTTTTCCGTTCACAAGCAAGATGAGTGATAAAACTTATGATACGACACCATAATTTACCTAGTTCACAGGACTTTCAATTCAATCAATCCCTTTTCAGTGGCCAATATATGAGCTCAAAAATTACGTGAGCATTTTCCAAATAAAGTGTATTTTTATCATTTATGTCCCTCACAAAGTTATGCCATTTCTGTAGCATCTCTTGCAATATTATCCAGCAACAAATTTATTTTAATGTCACTAAAAATGTTTACGGTGACCTGATTTTTTACGGTAACATAAAAAATAAAATGTAAAGAGGTAGTAAAAACTTAACTGAGTAATTATTGACTTGTCAGAAGACAAAATAATCTGCCTCCAAACTCTAGGTTATCGTAATGACGCTATTTTTCGATATCTTATTCACAATCGGAATGAGTTTCCAATATATTGGGTGTTCGAATTGAAATCTTACTGAAATCCCGGGTACTATACTATATCGTCTGAGTCACAGTTTGAAGTTAATACGAAAGAGTATACGGAAAACAATTTTCGACGAAATAAGTTTCATAATAAGGTAGTTTCAAGCAGATTTTTTTCCTAGTTTTTGGCGATTTTACTATCCACATTTAAAGGGATTTTATGAAAAACCCAATCAGAGAAGAAGTAAAAGATAATAGGAAAGATAAAGAGTAAAAATTTATTTTAAGAGATCGTAGGACTAATTACATTTCATTTTAGAACAGATTATTTTCCTTCTACCTATTTATTTTTTTGGAATCTGTCCGCTTGACAGTACTTTCTGGGTAGTTTCAAATTAAAAGTAATTATCTGAGGATGACCACAGAAACTATTTCTATGATATGGTAGGACAAATCCTATTTGTGAAGAAGTTATAAAATATTCAAAAGCGTATGAAACGGTCAAAGAATTCCTTCTATTATCCGGTATATATTTGATTGCCTGATAATTTTTCGAAGGAAGTGCATTATTCTCTATGTACCTGATTCATCCTGAACTTTGTCTTATTCATAAATTCATAATTGGCTCAGAATTTGCCTTCAAAATGCCAAACGATTCCAATCACTGAACTTTCAAAGATAGATTTAGGCTCGTATACCATCCAATTATGTTTCAACGACAGAATATCCTTCGAAATGACAGATAATGAATGTGTAAATAAGGACACGACGCTACACAGCCTATACCTAGATCTATCCTTGAGAACATCGGCCTAAGAGTCTATCGCGCGCAATTCCCAAGCACATTGAATGATCACGGTAGAAATCATACCGCGGAAGAGGAGAGCTCTTTTCTTCTGATTGTATTTTTTTCGTAAAATTCGCTTTACCACTACCTCATAGCTTCAAAGAGTTTTACTTTGTCAATTTTTCTGTTCAAATTTTTAGGTATTTCAAGTAGAAGCGAGGAACCAATCAGAGAAAATTGAAATGATTTATTTATGAAAGAGCATAGAAACTTTAGATATTGTAGGACAATATTTTTTCTGAAAAGGCTGTAAAAGTGTGTACGAAATACGTATAAAACGAAGTCAAAAGTAGACCTCCTGTTATCTAGTACGTATTTGATCGACAGAAGGTTTACCAAAAATTTTTCTACCATTATTATTCATCTCCCTGATCCATTATAAGTTATATCTTGTTGATGAACTCATATTTTGACGAGATTTTGTCAATAAATTGCCTAAAGCTTCCGATTTCCGAACGGACAATGATACTTTGAAATAATTTGTAGAGCATCCAATTCCAACGAAATGACACTGATAACAACAGGGTTTCCTTTGAAGGTAAAGAAATTGAATGCGTAGATAAGGAAAAGACGCCACATCTCTTTCGTTGAGAACATCGGCCTGCGAGTCTATCGGGCGCAATTCCTAAACCGCGGCACATTGAAAAATCTCGGTAGAAATCCTTCCGCGGGGGAAGAGAGCTCCTTTCAAGCCTTTTCCACCTTTATCCGTTCCTTCGCGCCGCTGGCCTCAACTCCCCTATCTCCGCTTTCAAACCAACGGCTGTGGAAGGCTTTTCACGTATTTCGCGGAGCACGTAAAATATAGAGAGAGAGTGTGTGTGTAAAAAGAAAAAAAACTCTCTTCCACTAAGCTTTAGATCGATCGGGCTCGGCAGAGCAGTGGGACACAGCTGTTTTGTGTCATAATATTTTTATCCGCGATGCCTCCCAGTCGGCAACGCGCGCCGTAGCTTTGGGGTTCTTTGCTCGTCTACAAGCAATGCACTCCAGTGGAAGAAAACCCTTTAGGATGGACCAAATAGATAGATAATAATAAAAATATACATTTTTCCATCTCCAAAATCTGTATAGGCACAAAGAATATGGCTGTAAAATCCTGTGAAAATTTCTTTCTTTTGTATAATTATATATTTTTTCCTCGCTTTTTTGAGGGTAATAAAAGCCAAATAATTGAATAATAACTACATAAAAAGCGTAGTGGAAAATGTTTTCGATGAAATTTTGTCAGACCATATTCATTGCGTACTTTATAAAGGGATTAGTGAATGTGACAAATATTTCTTAAGCACAGAAATGTATTTTCCAGTAAAAGCTTTCTATTCAGTATTCAAAATCAAGGTATTTTTCTTTGAGGCCATGGCAGTTTTTAATATGCAAAAATCTATGATTAGCATAAATAGCACATTTATTTAATTGAGCGTCACAATTACTAACGAAATTGTGTGTGTATCACGCTTTTGAATTTTAAAAAGTATTTGTACGCAGAAAGAAAATATAAAGAAACATTTTTCCACCTCTGAAACCTCTATAGACAAAGATAAGGCTGCAAAATCCTATAAAAATTTTTTTTGATATTATTATATATTATCCTCCTTATTTGGGTGTAATAAAAGTCAAATCATTGCTTACTTAAATTAAATAACAACTCCAGAAGAAGAAGATATCGGTCTTAATGAAAATGTTTCATTTCGCATTCAATGCTTACTTCACGGAGGGATAAGGGAAAGCAAAAAATATTTCTTCAGGATAGAAATTTATTAAGTGTTTCCCAGTAAAGTCATTGAAATTTAGTATTTAAAATTAAAATATTTGTTGTCTCTTGCGAGTATTTTTGGGTTGCTGGAGTACTAAAATTATATGATAGACATAAATAACACTTTGATTAGAAAGTGCGACAGAATTATTGACGAAATGGCAGATGAATCACGCTTCTGAATTCAACAAATATTTTTCGGTGGCGCAATACATTATTTTTCAATTATTTTGCCATAAATTTAATCCAAATTGCATGAAATAAAAACTATAATTTTTCTTGTAGCTAATTTAGAACTGAATTTAGGATCACTGTTATTCTATTTTTATACTTTGTAGTCCAAAGATTTTGGATAATTCCATCAAAAGATGGTATTATGAAATTTTGTTCCCTGCAATTTAATTTTAGTGCTATTTTGAATGAATTAAACTCTCCTATACCCAAATGCGTGCCCGGTTATCCAGAGATTCACTCTATAGGCCGTATTTCACCGAAAATCATGCTAAACCTATCGATACACAGAAATCGAATCTCTTTGTAAGAGCGTGCTGCAAAAAAACTGCCTTCTCAATCGATCTGGGAATGATTGATATCATGCTTGCAAAACGTTCATGATTACAAAGTGTTGGTACACCCGTGTAATAATTACTTCTACGTTAATAGGATATTGTATACAAAGAAAAAAAATTGAAACTTCCTCGGCAAGTAAAATTTAGACCTAAGCATAAAAAACCCCCTCGAGGGTAGCCCACAAAAATCATGAAGTAGGTCTTTGTATGATCCAGTTAGTCAGTTTCCGTAATTTAGCTTCGCGTGGGACGATGTTAAATTAAGTTTGCAAGTTTTAGTCCAGTTATAAACGTGCGCTTATTAAAACATGCTTGCATTTCTAATTATTATCTTGACCTCTCGTGGGTTTTCATATCAAATAACCTTTCTAAGTTCTTCTTTGCTATATTCAACTTGCGTACCCAAACATTCTGTAGTACATTAATCTACTTAGCTTATATTTTCTCTGTAAAATGGCCATTAATGAGTTTATATCTCACTTAGGATGCTTCATTGTGGGGCGATAAAATTAAAAGAGAAGTAATGAACACAATACCATCTTAATGAATATCAATGAATTATGCATGGTTTCAATAATATCTTATATTTCACATAGCCCCCGATGTTTTAGTAATATGTGTAATAGTATACGTTCATTTTGGTTGATGCATAAAGTTTTATCTCATTCAAACAATCTGGACATATTTCGTATGCCGTTTTACTCACTCCTTTTCACAATTAGATTTTATTGAAAATTGATGGTATGTAGGCGTATCCGTCTGGTGATATTTTGCTATTGTATAAGCTTATTTTACATTCTTATAGTTATTCTTCTAATTTTTTTATCGTTTGCTGATTATTAAAAATTAGTGTGTGGTATATGTTTCCATCCTCATTATTTATGAAAGTCTGATTCATCTTTAGTGCTTCAAATAAACTATATCAAAGATTGAACTGTTTCCAAAGTAAAGAAACTTATCTTCAGAAATGACCACAATTTTTCGTCCGTACATAGATATCGAGGACCAAGTTTCAGAGCTACTTTTGAATTCTGGAATTGAAATATTCTTCTAAAAGCTTACCAGGAAAAAGAACCTCAGATAATTTACTCTCACAATCATACTGATCCGATTCGATATTCTTGACTACTTTAAGCGATGTATTTTCCCTGGCTAATTTCATTCCTATGGTTAAGTGGCGCGGAAAAGTAAAAATATTCGAAGGAAAACCAATAAATATGCTTGAATAATTAGCTAAATAGTTATAATAATACCCTATATGCTTTATGGTCTGGAATGCCGCATTATTATGAAAATTGGAAATTTCAATTCAGCACACGTGCAATGGTTTTGAAAATTACCATTTTTTATTACCAAATTATCATCATCATCATCAAAAAATTACCAAATTACCATAGTCATCCAAAGATTTGTCACCCTCTTTGTAATTTTATCCTCAATTTTTCTCTATGAACAAAATATGCATTTAATATACTCAGTGCTGTAGTTGGGAGAAAAATTTAGGTGGTACTCACCAAAAATTACCATCAGCTGAACACGTATGATACATCCGGCCGCGATTGAAATGTCAAACTCTAACTCTTACATTAATTCCAAGCTGTGTCACGAAATACCTCTGAACCAGTAAATAGTCATTTCCGATTTTTCTTTCTGAAATACATTGGACAATTTACAGTTGGGCTATTTTTTACAGATTGAAAAAGGTAGTTTAACCGGTACGCCTATTACGAGTTTTGATTTTAGGGGGTACGCCTTACCCGCCTAACTAAGGCACTTATATACGCGATGTTTTGCTGCTGACCGGCCTGGTGAGAGTGTGTTATCGTTGGAGATTACTTAGGACATTTTCCCTCACTGGATATTGGATATTATTTTCATTTTTTATTAAAAATATTATCCCTTTCTAAACCATAGCTGCTTCTAGATGAAATTAAATTTCAAGACTTCTGACAAGATTTCCTAAATGTGAAATATTCTACTCAATCAGTATTATTGTGGCAGCTTCATATTTTGCCACTAAACTTTACCGCGCAAAAGAGTTGTGTAAATCTTTCCTGAATTGAGCTGAAAATGCATAAATATTTTCATGCTGCTAAGAAGCAACAATGAGTTGTAAAAGGTTAAACTAACCCTAAATATATTTTTATTATGTATATTCAACTTTAATTTCAATGACTTAATGATTTCATATCTATATTGTCGGAGGATTTTGATGAAAAACTTATACAAATGATTAAATTGCTTTAATGGCTACATTTAGACATCAAACATTCTAAAAATACATGGATACCTATTTTTATCAGAATATCCTACGGATATGATACAATAATCATAGTATCGAATAATTTTCTAAAACTGGGTATGTAAACAAATAATTGCTGTCAATAGCTTCCGTCATGCAAATACTCTTCCGCAACTAACCGATTTGTTTCCTAATATTGATGCAGAGAGTCAAGTTTTAGGGCCAGCTCTGAAATCATAAAGAAGGTAACAAATTCTTCGTAAGGCTAAGCGATGGAATTAACCCGAGATAATTGACGCTTAAAGTCACACTGAGCCTATTTCAACAAATTGGCTATACCTCGTTATGCATTTCTCTCGGACGTTAAGCGGCTTTGTTTCAAAAGCGCAGTAAACTAATTAGAAGTGTAGGAAAAACTTAATGCAATTATACATATATTTACACTCCTGGCTCTGTTAATACCCTATATTTTTATTTTCTCCAATGCCGTTTTTTTATAAATGGGTTATAAGATGCACGCATGCTGTGATATCTAAATTTTATTTAGTCATCCAAGCTGTCATCATTTCTTCAGCAGTCACATGCCTTTCCCAAGGGAAGCCGTATTAAAAATTAATTCTATTTGAACCTGATTAGTTTGATAATGAAGTATAAATTGAAGTATTGGAGTATGAGAGTATGGAGTACTGGAGTAAATTGAAATATTTGAGTAATAAAGTATTCTCATACATTTTGCACGATTTTGATCAGTGGGTAGTTTGTTTCTTTCAATTTCTAAATTTTGAATATAAAATTCAACCTTTATACGTACTTACTGTACACATTCATCCGCAATATCAATTCCTGCATGATTCCACATCAATATTGTGAAATGATTCAGAAAAAAGGTTCCGATGTTAAAAAATTCCTTTAATTGACACCATAAATCATTTTATCACCTATAATTAATAAAGTTACACATATATATTCTCGAATTGCTATTGCAGATGGATATCCTAAGCTAAATCTGAAATCAAAAAGGAGATTTAAAAAATTATTCCACAGGATTAGCGAGCAAAATAACCCGAGATAATTGACGCTTAAAATCACACTGAGCCAATTTGAATACCCTGACTATACTCTGCAATGCATTTCTCCCGGACGTTTTATTTATGCAGACGCCAAGGAAATTAAAAAAAAAGAAGCGTATAAATAACAGAACAAACAAAAAAATACCTTTATCCCTTTCTCTTCCCGCATCTGAATCACTACTTTCCTCCTCAGCCCTTGCCCCACCAGAGATCTCTCTCCACGAACTCATTGCGAGCTCTGGGAAAACGTTGATTCGGAACCGTGTGTTTTATTTTTCTTCTCCTCGAAAAGCGTCAAAGACATGTGAGAGGGGGGATTTTTCAAGCCGGTCGGAGCAGGGAAAGGCTTCGGAGACGGAAAAAGGGATCTGTGGAGGCTTTTGTGCATGTAAATGCGCATGAACGTGAGCCCTGCGCTGTATGGATGGTTACGCACGCCTGGTTTTCTCTGTTTTCGTCATTTCACCTCTGAAATTTTCGCCTGGTGACTACGCCACTCCCACGACATTAAAGAGTTTAGAGAGGGTATGGGCTCGCGTAAAATTCTCGGTTTACGTCAGCCGTTTCATTGGCCTCATTTGAAGTAACACCGACAATCAAGGGACGCAGTAAGAAATCCGATTCGGGTACGGAGAGTCAATTGTAAGTTGTGTTTAATCAATCTCCTCTTAGAAGAAGAGGACGTCGATCTATTCACCTTCGTGGCCCGCATATTAAAATGTACATGAATTATTGTGATTAAAATACGTTTTTATCAAAATATCCCTCAGATATTCCATACACGTAGTAAAAATAAATTTTAAAAACATACAAAAATTAATTGCCGTAAGTGGCTAAATTATTTCATAAAAATCTTTTGCAATCAAATTGTCACATTTTTATCCTATATTTCTAAAGAGGACCAAACTTTAGAGCTAAATCTAAAATCAGGTAGCGGGTAAAAATTCTTCGGAAGGTTAAACGCGGAAAATTATAGAAATCTATTCATCCGTAATATCCATTCCTGCATGATTCTATGTTAATACCGTCGGAGGATTATGAAGAAAAGGTTCCTGAAGAAAAAAATCCTATATATTGCTACAGTAAATCGAGTTATCGTTTATAATTAACAAAATTAGACTTCAACACATTACGATCTTCAATTGTTCTCGATCTACACTCATATGTGGAGCGTGCTAATTGCTAAATAAATGTATGGAAAACCTTTGTCCATTCCAAACAGATTTATTCGGTACAAGCTCGACGGATAGAAAGACACCCTTGTATTCATCAGGGGGAAATATGAAGTATGATTTAAAAAATGATATATACTATTTTGCACGTTCCACATATGAATGTAGCTCAAAAAAATTGAAGATTGTAATTTGTTGAAGTCTAATTTTGTTAATTATAAACAATAACTCAAATGGTAGAGGCATAATATTTGAACTGTTATTTTGGAGGAGCAAGGAATGGTTTTGAGGTCCTAAATACATTATGTTTAGAGTACGCATCTTGATAAAAGCAAAATAGCAAATTGTAAGTTGATAGCATGATAGAAGATCTTTCTAAGTCTTCTCTTATTTATGAACCAAAACAAATCTTTCATTCTCACTATCATTTGATGAAAGAACCTATTATTATTCTCCCAGCAACTTTGGGATACTCATGAGCTCTCTCAATTTATTATAATTGGCTTATCATATTGCCTCTTGAACTTTAAATCATCCAAATAATGTAATTGAAATTCTTTTTATTCCACTAGATGAATTACAAAGTAACTAAAACATACTAATGAAAAATCAATATTTTGTTTTACAGGAATTTTCTTAGAGAATACCATTAAATTTGGCGAATTATAAAAATATTTATAATCAATATGCTTACATTCATTTGCATTTCAGTGTATAGGTTTTATAATCTACTTCACATATTTCATATCCACATTCCAAGAAGAAATAAAAAATTTACTGTGAAATAACTCGCTTGCCCGACCGAGTAACATTCCAAACCCTTTATTTTTCTGTTTATTTTTCCCCGCTGCAAACGGGACATCATGTTTTGCTCTCCATTTTTAAAGACCTTCGGAACGTGCTTATCGCCTGAAATAGTTCATCCGCCAGAAATAGGAATGCCTCCGGCTTTGGTAAGGATTCCATGCGAGTGGCGAATAGTGGCTCCTCTTAATTGGACGCTAAATAAAGCATCGAATCGGTTCGTCCGTCACTCGCACTTACCTCTCGTTTTACACTTCAAATACACTGCCGAGTTCTTTTTTTTTCTCCCTCGCTCTTTCTCCTCGTTTTGCCGAACATTTAGCTGGACGATGATGGGATCTGTGTGTCGATCCTCAGGGTACCACTTGACCTCGTGCTCTCGTTGTTCGGACCAGTATGCTGTCGGATAGCTTGAGGCCATCGAATCACCGTTGTACCTCTCTTCGGGTTGTCCAGTTCATTCAAGGTCGCGAGTTTTACTATCGTAGGACGCAACGTCGTTGTTCACTAAGACTGGTGACAGAAATGAGTCCCCCATTCTGTGGATAAACCTCATTCTTGCAAGTAACGTACTAATATTTCACACGTATTGCTCACAGCTAGTGTTTATCTATTTTAACGAAGTTTCGTGTACTTAGGGCCGAAAATTAAAAATAATTTTTGCATAATCAAAAATGTATACCTTTCAAAAGCAGGTGAAGTTCTGTCTATTTACGAGAAATAATAATGCCGGGGCCATTTCAGTTTGCAAACCAAAATATAATTTTTCAATTTTGTAAGCTAATTTGTCTTTTTACTTTGCCATTAATGTACTTTATTTGGTGTAGCAACAGTCCTTCATTGCAACGGAATAAATGTGTTTAATCATGAATCTTTGAAACATTATTTTTTGAAGCGGATCCCACTAATAGGCAGCAGAGTCCTCTGGATGGCAGTTCTCTACACTACTCCCTCATAGGGTCAATTAGGGCAAGTAGGGCAGCTCTCCTCATAATACTCCAATCAGCCAGTCTTTTACCACTTACCTAATTTTTCTATTTTACATTTTTCATCATCTGCTCTATGATAGTCATCATCATTACTCTCCATCGTCAATCCTTGGTCTTCAAAGTAAATATTATTGAAGTGAAAACTTCTTTAGCGGCGTTAAGCACTTTTGCGGGATGGGGAAAAAGTATAGAATTCGCGTGAGCATCACCGACCCGACACCGCGATTAATACAGCGAGATATACATTTCCGTCTTAAAATTCGTCTATTACTATCGCATCCTCGGTAGTATAGTGGTCAGTATCCCCGCCTGTCACGCGGGAGACCAGAGTTCAATTCCCCGCCGGGGAGGATTTTTTTCTCAATCTCCTACAATTTAAAAAATTTTATAATGGATATTTCAACTACGTAGGCTGACTAGGTATATTAAATAAACTTTGTTAATATATTGTTAATATATAGACTGTTAAAGTCTTTTTGTTTTAAAAATATTAAAATTGAAAATAAAAATCTATAGTGCATATTTTTTAAGTTCATTAATATCAAGAGCTCGTGCATGAACGTGCAGAAGAGTGTACACGCTATAAAAATACAGGTCAGTACAATTTAAGGCAGTTTCTTTTATATGCATAGTGAACAATTATAGGCTTAAAGCATATTAAATAAAAGAAATAAAAGCTTATTATATTTTAATATATAAAAGATGTTACTTTCTATTCATACACACCGTATTTTTAATATATATTTAACAATAAACAGTTTGCTGAAAAAAATAATTTCAATTTTTGTTGAAAAATGAGTATTACTGGAAAAATTAGTTATTTAATAATATTAAATATATATAAAAAATAAATGGATAATAATTATTTCAGTTTTCACTTCTGTCGGCCAGTCCCACGACTGCCCCGTTTTTTCTAGTATGTTACGAATTACGGAATCCTAAAAAGTGTATTTTAAGACATTTCGCTGAATATTTGCATTTCTATTGTGTGTATAGTTTATCACAATATAATTTATTTCCTAAGCAATGACTGTTATCAAGGATAAATTAATTAAACATGTTATTTAATATATATTACATAATGTAATTGTATTTTGCAGTAAAAATCTAACATATGTGCCATATTAGATATTCACACCACAATAAAACATAATATCATCATATAACCTTAAAAGTTAAATTAATAAGTAAGGAAATTCACACTCTCAAAAATGCGTGATCGAATGCATGATAACAAATAATTATCCGGTTTTTTTTATTTTACCTTAAAAAGAAGGGAAACACAGCATTTATCATTGAAAAAACATTTTCATAAAGATGAGGGTAAGAAAAGGCAAGAGAAAAACCTGCTGCGGTATGCATGACTTCTTCTTTTATTTAAAGTTATCATATTTCCTTCGAACTTCGAGATAGTAGCGAACACACCTGCCAAAAATATTCACCGGTCCTTTGCTGTCCGACTGAAGCCTTGAGGACCCTTTTCTCGAAAAAATATTGCCAATGGACGAGTAGAAGCAATATACTATCACCGATCATGTGACCGCACTGAAGATCCAGGAGTGAATAGCAAACTCCATTTCCTCTAAAAAAAAAAAAGAATCAGCAACAGTGTATAAGTGCAGGTGTTGCTATCTATTTCGTTGATATTTTATCTTTATGTACATGGACATATTTTTAAAACCTTTACATGGTGCATTGCAGAATGGCAGTTACTCTTCAGTGTATTTTAGTCCCCGACTTATACCAAGTTCATGATGTCTTGCATGATGAATTCAGAAATTTTTTGGGGCTCTTTGCCAGGCTTCATTTGGAAGAAAATGAAGCGACTAAACTCGTACAGAGTGTGAAAATAATTCCTAAGTTTTATTCAGGATTAAAATTGGAATAAAAACTTCTAACGCGGTATAGTCGGGAAATAAACTCACTTAATATTCACTGGGAAAAAAATCAAATCGTGTAACTCGATACAAAAATGATGTCATTAGTAAATAGATTATGTTTTTCGTTGCAGAATTGCGATCAAAAATAGCGATACGATCTTCATCATGTCAGTGGCAGCAATAATTCTTTAAAATAATGCTCATTGTATTCAGGCAATGTTTATTATTGAAAGGGGATGAGTAATTTTCGATTGATGATTCTTTGATTACAATCTACAATATAGTATACGAATTACCACTCATCATAATAACCACGCAATAACGATCCAAAATTTGTCTTTGACTATGATGTTCCAATGAGATTAATAGATGCATGTGATAGGGAGAAAAAAACGAAATCCTTCTGAGGGATACATTTCTTCGAATCCGTGATTTACCATCCAATTCTAGGGAATGATTGAGACTCTCACCCTATGTGTATTCTTCAACTCAACGTCTCCCAGTTTTTGGCGATCCCGCTGAAACCAAGGAGGCAGTGGAGGCCGAGGTGGAAGTTCCCGAAAAGACCGACGGATTTTAATGGTCGGAAAAGTCGTAAATACAAAGTAATCAATAAATTAAGTCCAAGAGGAAATCAATTTCATCACATTGTGATGAAGAATATGTGAAATATTTCGCTGTTACTTTACGTTATTAGCTAATGAAAACTCTCAGTTGAACTAGAAAACTACCTTTAAAAAACTAGGTATAGAAGTAAAAAATTGAATTTGAATTGAAAATAGAATTGTAAAAAAATATCGAAGAATATTGAATGCCAATAAAATTACAGATTTTCAATGAAAAAATATAATATTTTTCTTTAGTTCAAGCATCTGAAATTCCATTTTATTTAGCCATTCAGAATCGTGATCGGATCAGGCGAGGTAATTTCAATCACGCGAAGACAGTATTCAAATGAGTGAATATTTCGGATGTATCATTTTGTCTTGAAATTGGGCCAGTAATTTTCGAACAGTGAGATTGTTCATTTGGTTAGAGTTAGATTTATACTGTACATTATAATAATCACATATTAACCAAAAACAATTCGCCAAGCATTATTCCCTTTAAAGTAGTTAATTTAATATGGAAGAAAATAAAATAGCTTTCTGAAGTATGCACGTATGCCTTCGCCTGGGTTGTATTTCCTTCAAATGTGAGGGAGTATGCAACACTTACACATTGTTGTGTTCTCCCAATCGCCTTCCGGTCCTCGGGTAAATGGGGGCGGGGTAAGTGACGGCTGGGGGAGGAACTGCAGGCTGGGGTGAAAAATCCCAACAACAGCCGCCTGGTGTGAATGATAGTAAATTACCACAAAGTAACACAGAATAGTAATCAATGCAGCATAGTTATGATGTATTGGATTAGTAATATTATAAACAGGTTTTGTGGGTAAATATTATAATTCTAAAAAAATAAATATACTTAAAACCTACCAATTTGATAATATTGGCTGATTGCGGAAGTAAGTGAAGAGCTTTGTCAAACCAATCATCAGATTGTTATAGATTTTATGCTTATCATTTCTCTGTACATTTGAATTTTTTCTGAAAATAGCTTTTTTTATGCTTGTGGGATAGAAAATATGAGAGCCTTCTGAGGCATGGATACCTTCACATCCTTCCTATTTCCTTTCCACTTTGGGAGAGTGAGGGGCACTGTCGCCTCAAATGGGTGCTGCCACTCAATGTATTTTGGTCCTCGACCAGCCTACTCGGACTCAAGCTGTAAGGGGAAGGTAAATATGGGTGGAGGTAAGTGGTGGAAGAAGGAAGTAGGTGTTAAGGTCAAAGATCTCGAAAGCGCCAGCTACGCTTTATTGCTGGTTATAATATATTTCTGCTACAGCAATGAATACATTTATTGGGCGAAGAAATCGATCGATCGATTAGCCGAAATATTTCCCGATGAATCTATCACATTACGATGTATTGAATGGTTAACTTCTATTTTTTATGGTAAATATATGCTTTTAATTAAAAGAAACTCTAGGTCCACCGCACCGTGAACTCGTCAAGGTGGGAGTCAGCATAACGGTATGATAATCTTTTAAGAAGGTAATGCAGAAAATTATTTCAATTCCGTAAAAACGAGGATATCAAATGCATATAAAAAATTATTACGCCTATATTTAAAAATGTATAATATTCTTTATTCGATGTGATACATTGAAATTTGGTTTAGTTATTCTGAATTGTGATCAGATTATGGCATATCATGTAGTATTTAAGTCGCAATAATTGAATTTCGTGAAATAAATGCTATAAAGTAATTGATTTCCTTACCCAATGAATTTATTCATTACTATAGCAGGAATAAATTACATGGATGTAAAATATTAACATGCTAGACTCAGAGTAATCATTTAACATTTGATTTTGGAATGGTGGCCAGCAATGATATATGACATGAACTTTAATATGTTGTTTATGGATAGCAAGATTGTTTATTCAGTTTGAAAAATTTAATTTCACTATCGACTTTAAATTTCATATCATGCATAAAATATCATTTCACATGATAGTTCTCCCATAGAATGATGACAATTATGATATTGGGGAAATAAAATTTTGACGCACAATATCACCTCCGTTATTTCCTACCCTCTTTGAGAGCTTGAGGGACAGTCTCACGTCAAATCTGTCCTTCTTCTCAATGCCTATCGGTCCGCGATCATTCCACTGTAACCTAGGGCGCAAGGAAAAGGTAAATGGGAAGAGGGTGATGGTAAACGCTGGACGGAGGAAGTGGAGACTTCTTATGGTAATGAGACTGATTTCCCTTTCGACTTGCTTTACCTTGAGTTGAATAATAGTCTTAAATTCTTCGTGGATAATCTAAGTTTCCTCAACTTAGGAAGACTATTTGCCGGACCGAAAAATTACTTCAAAAAACTCAGTACAGAATTGAAAATTTGAAGGTATGAATAAAACTTTTATCATGGTTATAAAGGGGTAAATAACTCTGAAAATAATCATAAGAAGGATATTCAGTGCTTATTAAAAATTAGCACAATTTTATTTAGTAATTTATTAATATTTAAATACCAAATGTATATAATGGCCAAAGATTTTGACTGTGCGTTATATTGCACACAAAATTACAACACACATCATACTTCCTGTAGAATGGAAGAAGGCAGTGAAGGCTGGGTTGAAAGATCCCGAAAGGTCAATTAATAAATTAATTCAATCTCATTACAAATGTGAAAGGTCTACAACTAACAGCTAGCTTAAGGTACCTTCAATAATAATACGACGGGGGACCCAAAAATAACCGGATGGAAATCGCCTCGCACATAACTCTTATATTTTGGGCTTCCCCCACTAGATGGGTGTAATGTCATCATTTCTGAGTCAGTATGCGAAACGGCGTTGCTACGGTTGTAGCGACCCCTGTGACAGTTTAAATTCGAAGATTTTTTTGATATCTTCGATTTTTGAAATGGCTGATGTTCGAGAACAGCGTACAGCGTTGAAAATTTGTTCCCTGCTCGGTAAAATTTAGTCGGACACGGTCAATCTTTTGTCTACAGTTTATGAAGAACATGCCTTAAAAAACTGAAGTTCAGGAGTCGTATCGCGGAATTCAAACGCGGCAACATGTCGATCGAAGACATTCAACGCCCGGGCCGGCCTTCCAGGTCCAGAACTGATGAAAATTTGGAAATCATATCGTGCCCTTGTGCACGGGCGTACTACTTACGAACTCGCTGAACAATCTGGACTTTCTTTGAGTTCATTGCAATGAATTTAAGCCGAAGATTAGCAAATGAGACAATTCGCGGCGAAATTCATCCTCCGTTTGCTGACTCCTGATCAAAATGCGGCACGTGTTGTTGCGTACCGCGACTTAAGATTTTGGTGAATAATTGCACGACACTGCTTCCTCACCCGTCCCTACTCACTAGATCTAGCACCTTGTGATTTTCTTTTCGAAAAAAATAAAATCACAAGGTGCGAGACAAATTCATGGCAATCCAGGATGAAAACTGTGATGAAAGGGAAATATTTTCATCACATTACGGAGGTAAAAATTGAATCAAAGGCGCGCCTTGCAAGGCATCGGAAACAACTAGTACCAAAGGTGTTTCGCCCAGCGGAAAAAACGCGTTTCAACCAATGTATCAGTTTAAATAGTGAGTCCTTCGAAGGTGACTGGCGTTTGTAACACAAAAAATTAAATTTTGAATTTTTAAAAATATGTGCCCGGCTATATTTGGGTCCCCCTCGAAATGATTTTGGGGAAGAAAATAAGACAGCCTCCTGAAGTATGCTCGCCCCCAACTACGTTATTTCCTATCCACTCTAAAAGGGTGAGGGACCCTCACGCCTCAATGTCTTTTGGTCCACGACGGTCCCACCGAAACCCAGGGCATTGGGAAGGGGGTGATGGTAAATGGGAGGAAGTGGAGGCTGACAAAGATCCCAGAACGGTCGGCTGAGGAGACGTGACGTGGGCACCTTCTTTCTCCACACAGAGGGGATCTGCCAGGACTTCTCTCCCAACCGTCCAAAGTGACCATCGTCCACGTTTTCGGGAGATATCGAGAAAAAGTCTCATCATTCCCCACTCCTATCCTTCTATTTTTTCCTCCTTGAATTCCTCCTGGAGAGTTGGTCCTTGTCCCTTTTTTCCCTCTCTTCCCGGACGCCCACCATCTTTAAGGTGAATGGGTTTTTCGTGGAATGAGGGTCTAAAGAGATCCTTGCGTCTCCGGAATTTCGGGTTTTCCATGTGTTTCCTAAAAGGCGCTGTCCCCGAAAATTCTGGTTTCCCGTGCGAATTCAATTTTCTCCCGCCCTATTTATCGGAGTACCGCTAAAACAATACTCACAAATGTAACTCAGTATTTTAAGCCGACTTTAGAGGTAGCTCCTGTAGGCAAAACCTACCATAAATTCAAATAGAAATGTTATTGCTCAATTTTTATCATGTATTCTTAAAAAAATTAAATATTCTATTCATTCTTGTCCAGGCAATATTTATGCGGCCGTGTATGCAACTCAATCCGATGTCTTCTTCAAATTATATCATATATTCTTAAAAGTAATAAATATTTAATTAATTTTAGTCCAGTCAACGACTAATGTTATTTGCGATTAGACTACCTACGATGAGTCTAGTCAACGACTAGACAAGTTTTGCATGCGACTGTGTATGTAACTTGATCTGATGTCTTTTCCAATACCATATCAACACGTAAATTTAAAGTTGGCTCGAATTAATGTTACTAATCAAAATATACAGCCACTAGCTACGCAAGGTGAATAGATAAATCTGAGAACCTCCTAGCTCCCATCATATAATAATGAGTTAACAATACATATTTGGGTTGATTGATACACATTGGTTCTAAAATGACCAGCAATCAGTTAAAATTAGTAACGTAATAAGAAAATAATGAGGAAGTAATTAACTGTATGGCAGGAGTAAATTATAGTAGTTAATAGGGTGTTTCTTTTGTGGAGCAAGTAATCAGCGGAATAGAATATCGTAGTATTTGTTAAGGGATATTAATAATCAATATTAAATACTGGTTAATAATTCTCAGATTATTGAAAAGAGACCCTTTTGCCTCTCGAATTTCGGGTTCTCAATGTGTTTCCTAAAAGGCGCCGTCCCCAAAAATTCTGGTTTCCCGTGCAAATTCAATTTTCTTTCGTCCTATTTATCGGAGTCCCGCTAAAACAATACTCGCAAATATAACTCAGTATTTTATTCTCGTACTGTGAGCCCACTTTAAAAGAAAACTTACCATTAGGTCATGTGGCAATCTTTCGTTTAATTTAAATATTTTTATAAGTAAAAAGTATTTTATTCTTTTTGTCTCGTCAATATTTTTTCCTGTGGGAGATATAATCCTATTCCCCAAAAATTCTAGTTTCTCTTGTTAATACATTTTTATGCTGACCAGAGCTCCACTAAATCAATGCTCACTAATGTAATTTAGCAATTAATTATAGATATTCTGGACAGTAGTAGCTACTTCAGAAGAAAACTTACTAAAGTTTCAATGGAAATCTTTCGTTCAAATATAACCATACATTCTCAAAAGTAAAACGGATTTTACTATTTTTCTCTAGTTCATATTTTTCTCTATTCGAAACATAATCTGAACCCCAAAATTCTATTTTCCGGTGAGAATTCAATTTACTCCTGATAAAATATAATTCAGCATTTTATTATTGTGGATCTATTTTACGAGGACATATATGAGACAAAAATCTACCATACTTTAAATGGCTATGTTACGTTCAAATTTAACAATTTATTATCAAAAGGAAAAGTCTCATTCGTTTTGTCCGGTCTATATTTTCTCTATGTGAGACTTAATCTGATGTATTTTTCAATTCCATATGAATATGTTACATTGACGGTTGGCTCCATTTAATTTTATCAATCAAAATATCCATCCACCAGCAACGTAAGGCATACAAATAAAAAGGCAAAGCAAATAAAGCAAAGTAAAAGACATACAAATATTAGAAGCTCCTACCTCTTATTTTAAAATAGACGATTCAAGTCGTCAATGCATATTTGGGTTAAATGCTACTCATTGTCTCTAAGATATGCAGCAATTAACCATCATTATTAACGTATTTTGGAAAAAAGATAAAGAAATTAACTGAATGGTATTAGGAAATTAAAACTGGTACCTAAAAGGATATCTCTCACTACGGAGCCAGTAATTAACGGGAAAGGAAACCGCAGCATTTGTTCAGCTATATATTTGGAAATAATATTAAATATCGATTTATAATTGTCAGAAAATTGTTAGCCCTTACAAAGTTTCCTTAACTTTTGACATGAAATTTCACTAGATTTAAATTGTAGTGATGCGATCCGAATGGTGTCATTTGGTGAAAATTAAATAGGTATTTAAGAAACTTTATCCTTACGCTAACATTAACACTGTCCTATCTTACCTCACCAAATGATGTATTAATTCATATAATTTCACAATTTGGCTGTGTAATTTTAGGTTTTCCAAATTTTTCATTTTTACTTTTATGTTTTTTCAATTGCATTGTGCTATTGAAATAATCATAGCTATTTCTACTTGAATACATAAAATATCAACGTACGTAGTTGTTGCATGCTATAAGTCTAAAAAATTGGTAATTGGTTCATCCATAGGTTTTTATTATATTATTTCATTTATTGAAAAGTCATGATTCTCTTAATCAAACATATTAATGTTTCATCAAATGATTACCTTTAGTAACAATATTATCATACTATTTTTCCGTAGTAAAACTTTTGGAAACATTGAAGGATAATTCCCTCGTTTTGCAATTCAGTCTTAAGCGATGGGAAACGACAGTTCACTAAGTACGCTGTAACTTGAGTTTGTTAAAGGTTATTGCAAAAATTTCTAATAAGCAGTTGTATTTATTTTTTCTTCAGATGCTTACTCAGCCTGAGAAACTATGAAACTACAGTATCTATGAAATTGAATTTCCCTCCAATATATCGGAATTGAGCGAAAAAAAAGTGTATATTTTTTTTTTAATATCAAGTCTTGCGTGGAAACTTGTGTCACTCACAGATATTTTTTTTCATTTTATCCCGCACTTGATTAACCTATATACTTGCCCTGTAAGACGCTCGTTCAAGATACGATACCCCGAAGTTGTGGTGCGCTGTAAAAAAGAAAAAATAGTGTTGGAGGGCTTTCCGATCAAATTGGGGAACACCACCTCGGGAATTTACTCCTGAAGTGAGTAAGGCGTATACCGGAGGAGACTTGATATCTTCCCCCGTTCGTCTCCGTCTCTTCAAAAGTTTAAGGACAAATGAAAGATGTCAATGGTATTGGTTTTTCATCCGATATCTCCAGCAATATTATAGGTTGACGGGTATTCTGCGCGAAATTTTCAACTCTATCCGGCAGCCCTTGCCTTCATAGAGAGGCAAGATGAAATACTTGTAGTTGCAATTGATTTAAGGCCAGTACCAGCTACGAAACTTTTGATGAAAGAATATTTATTTTTTCAGTTAGTATAATTGTACGCATAGGAAAATTTTACCGTTCAAAGTCTAACATTTATGGTGGTTCGTGTTTGAAAATAGATATAATTATAGCTTACCATGAGTTTTGGTCAGAATAAAATGTTTTAAGACAAAGCTTTCAATTTTTGTTGAGCATTAAAAGATTACATAATAAACATGGCCTCTTTCCCCTTTGATTCTCTACATGTAGTACAGTAGTAAATTGTGAAAAAAACGGAAGAAATTTGACTTACTGAACGAAAATGAGATTATTTGTCTCTCACTAATTTTCAACGTAATCCCTTAGTGATGTAACCCCACTTCCTGACTTCTTACCCTGTTACATGACGCAAGTCTGGAGTTTTTTGGTTGTTTGTATCATTTAATATCTGAACTGAACGCCCCCACCCTAATTCAAAATGGAATTTTTCGCGAAATGATCCCACCACATTCTTTCTTCTGATCCTTTACCCCCACTATTTTTGCAGATATCTGTTGGAAATGGATTTTTTTTGTTATTTTCTATTAGTACCTGAGGATAATTGTACTACAACTGAAATACATGTAGTACTTTGTCTATAAATTGTGGGCAATACGATATCTTCGCTTAACTTTTTCTTCGTGTAGCAAATACGCAGTGCACTCCTTGATCATCAGTGTCCAATTCTCTTTTACAATTAAGTAACCAAATTCTTAGGAATAAGAGCTGTTAAAGTGATGATTTGGATGAACCCCGAATGGAGTAACTTTGTAAATTAAGATGTAAATAGAGTGATTTTTACCGTACCTAAATTCAGGATTTACTCTTGAACCTTAAAATATTTAAAACATTTTTTTAATTAATTTGATTTCATAAGAGCCACTCTAATGAGTTAATTGAATTAATGTCAGGATTTAGACTGCCTAAAGGATTAAATTTAAAATGACGTAATATGGTCATTTTTCTGAATAAAGGTGAAATCCATGCATATTCCTTTCTATGAAAAAATGACGTCCCTTTTTAATCACACGTTATATAAATGTGTACAGCTGCAATTTGCAAATCAGTAGTTAGAGGAAATTATACATATATTTACGACATAGGCTTTCAGCGGAAGGGAATTGTCATTTCATAATTACGATGATTGGCTTTCCAGCTCCCGTAAAAATATTTTTAATGCTCGTCATACTCATTATTTCGGATGTTACGAATGCGAAGATGACCTCGGTCGTTTGGTTTTAAAGTCGCCGGTCCCGTGCGAGAGTTAATTAATACGTGTTGTAATAATCTGGAATGATGCTCAACATTCCTCTCCCACACTCTCGTTTGCCAGTGTTTCAAAACACCCTCCGAATGGACGAATACGTGAAAATAGCTTTTCCCCGAATACATTTATAGCTCATTAGACATCTAATCGGATCGTGGTTCCTATCCGAACGGCTGAGCTTGCCTTTCCGTCCGTCAGTGTCGCTACGGTCGCCATGGGATATTTCCCGGCGTGCACTCGTTGCTCCATTCAAACGACTAATCCGATTTAATGGCTAGTTAGCCCATCCGGGGGTGAGGGGAGGGGGGTAAGGGGTGTAGGGGTGAGAATTTGAAGGGAAAGTGCATTTGCCTCAGTGATGTTTATCCTCCTCGCTCCAATCGGTACCCGATGGGTTTTTCTTTCGACAAACTGCCCGCCATTTCGTCATCGGCTGGGGAGCTTCATAAATTGTGAAATAACAGCTGAGCAAGGCGATTGCCAAAGTCGAGAGGCTGCGTGTTGCAATTTTTCCCGTTTTTAAGTCCCCCTTTGCTAATCCAATCATTTGGGTAGTTTGGATTTTTGGAGGAAAAGGAAGAAAAACTGACATTTCAGCATTTCCCTGCTGGTGGAAATAGTTTTTTTCCCTCATGATTTTACGATAAGTAGCTTGTATTTTATCTTCCTCCATTGGTACGTTTCAATGTTATCTATTATGGCATTGATTTTTGAGTACCGGTGTAGCTGTATGCCTGTAGTTTCTATCAATGTCATCGAAATGACAAATAATTTTTACCAAAAACTTACGCAGATAGGTTAATTAATTTTGGAGCTTATTTGCCGAGATTTTGATATGCATTCCCGCGAAATAATGAAAATTAATTTATTGCATTAGGTTAAATGGGACTAAGATTAAATTTGATACACAACATTCCGAATATTCATATTTTATTTGGTCCGACTTTTTGAAAAGCGGTTAGACGACAAAATGGGACAATATTTATGGATATTATTTCTATTAAGGAATTCATAATCTATTTTACATGTCTTGCGTTCCATTTATTCTCGTGAAAAATGTATGGTCTACACTGAAATATTTCCAATTCATTTTCTTCTAATTAATGACCGTTGCATTACGTATCTGCATCATATATGCTGACAATGTCGTCTCAAAATACGCCATTTGACGATTTGTCTGCTGTGCTTCTGTTGCGAGCTTTCGTACTACTATGGTGGGGAACCTTTAATGAGATATCACTCCTGTGAGGAAGACTTATGTTACCATTTTTATCTTCGCGTAGTGAGGTTCTTCCCTTACTTATTTCCATATTTTATTGTTAAGTAACAGAAGCACTGTCCTCATTCCGATAATTGGCCTTCTCTGACAAACAACTTAAGCCTCCGTTAATTGATAAATACTCTTATTAGAAATAATTTTCAGAGTAATTTATTTTCACTTAAATTATATACACATCTTGTGTTTTTGCCTCTGTAGAAGGCTAATTTTATTTTTCAATGCAAATATTATTCACCGTTCTAGTTACATTAGTAAATTGCTATTTTTCGGTGATATTAACTGTTTTTATTACATATTTCTGCTGTAGAAAATGAAAAACAAGCATAATATACGCAAATGGCGGGAAAGAGTTTGTAAATTAATCTTTCAAGCTAATTTCTATTTATTTCATCAGTGTGATATTTCAGTAGTGATTCATCAGTAGGGTTATTTTCAAGGTGTAATTTAGGTTTTTCATTCACAGGATTTGCTATTTTATCTGTAGTATCATCGAATCTATTATTTAAACTACACTACGGAAGCTTTATTTGCCTTTTACCTACTTTAAAATCGTTCATTAGATTTTATCAGCTAAGAGTGGCATCGCAACGAAATATTCCCAATTTCATAGCTGTATGCTTCTCATGGTGTGGACAGAAAGGAACAAAAACTGTCCATATCATACAAAACATTCCGCAAAATGCTGCATTTGAAACTTATAAAAATGCAAAAACACTAAAATTACAAGATGAAGTGGTTGAAACCATTGTCATTTTATAATATTGTGTTGGTTTCTTACATATATTTGGATGCAGTTGCAAATTTCACGCTTCTCTTCCAGCAACCATCTTTTCATCATGCCTGTCCCTGCAGTTACGATATCTCCGTATACACATTCTCCGTCCGTATTCGAAATTCGTTTCATATCTTTCTTTAGCGGGAAACGGAACCGGAAGGAAAAGAGATCACGTGGTCAGGATATTCGGAGACGAGGAGGCATATCTCTCGCCCCTTTCGCGTATTGGATAAGAGATTGCGATTGGTCGAGAGCAAGAGAAGTACATTGAAAGGTGCTTGAAAAGGAAATGAAAGAAACCCCACCGGATAAAAGTGATATCCAGGGAAAAGGATGTTCTGTTTGTTGGAGAAGAGAAAAAAAACTGAAAAAACTGTCGTCCACGACAAAGTCAGGCACCTTTGCAATGTGAAAGGACTTTTTGAGCGCCTAGTCATGATGTGCATGGTTCCTGGTGCACAAAGAAGTAATATTGGTCTTTGGTCGCAGAGAGTTAATGCATTTCAAAAATAACCTATCTCAATATCGGCGAAGTTAACTTGCCTGCTAACTTATTCGTCAGGATATCCAACCCTACGGAATGGCTCAGGGAAGGGCAATGGTTCCCCTAATTTAAATGTGTGAATGCCAAATTCCTCTAGCTTGGTATTAATGATATTTAATTGGAAAAATATAATAATATTTTAATATCGAATGTGTACAATGGCAAATTATATGGCAAATAGACATATTAACATCATGTGCAATGTGCATGCTGTTGATGATGTTTACATAAAGGCGACAGGTATGTGGCACGTCTGAGACTTCGAACCTCCCGGGGGGAACACATGTTAGAAGCATACGCTCAAAACCCCAAAGAAACTAGAATTAGTCAAGCGTATTAAGGGGAGATTTACGGATGAAAATTTAAAAGAGAGGTGCTAATTAGTACTCGCCCGGCCACACCTCACACACGCAGCGAGTATATAGGATCCGGTACAGAAATACTTAATCCATGAACGTAATAAAATACGATGGAAGGCTGCGTGATTCGTCTAAAACTTCTACGGGCGTACAGAAAGCGTTTTTAGCTCAGATTTTAAACAAATTAGGTACAAAACCGCAAGAGACTGAGAATCTACGCGCTAGGCTTAGTTTTCTTGAGCAATTGAGAATAGATATCTTTAATATTTATTCGGAGAGCATCATTTTAGAACCCCCGCTATATGTCCGGTTTGAAATGTGCTCTTCCCTCACCAATCCAATGTAATATTCGAGTAAAATTACTAAAATAGTGATTCTGAAGACAGAAAAATTATTATATAATAAGTACTTGACGGCTTCTATCAGTATTATGTAGATAAACCTAGAAAATTACCTCTCTCTGTATCTATGAGACTAAGTTGTAGACAGCCAACTTTTAAGATACAGGATCTAATCCAATCCTGGAGGATTTTTTGCAACTCAAAGCATAAATGATTTCAATTTTTAATGCCGTTGGTTCGAAAGGAAGAAAAATGTTATACAGATACATACTTGATGTTTCATAAATTAACTTTGCAACAATACTATTCTACGAAATTTTGATTGTATACCCTGGCTTCAGCTACTTAACAGTCATCATCACGTGACCGTCATGTAAGTCATTTGTTACGTATTGATAAATACTGCCTAACAGTAAAAAAACCCATGTTGGTGAAATATATATAATAATAATTTCGTGGAATCAATCGATTGATGATTATCCCAAAGCCACTTTATTTGATGACTACTTTACGCCAAGTCTTCCCTGAAAACCTACTCCTTATTAACTTGCTCTTCATTAGTGACTAGGCTCTTAGTCTCGGGAGAGATTAAATTATGAATCTGATTTAAAACAAATACATTGTGAAATAAAGCAAATGTGTGTCCACGTCAGCGAACATAGCAACATAAAGTATTAAGAGGAGATCCAATTTAAAGAATGAGATATTTTGGGAAATAAATTCCTGGAACTCCTATAGGAAAGAGGGATTGTAGATTGTCCTGAAAGGTCATCCGTTGGAGGGAGTATTTAAGCATTGTGTAGGAGCTAATCCGCAAATGACCGCGAGGGCTCATGAATTTGAAGGCTGCCTCCCTCGTGAGAGATAAGCCTTTAGAGGAGGATTCGGAGAAAAGGGTTGTCGGAATTGAATGACTATGCTTTCTCCTGTAAATTAAACATGGCTTTAACCTTTGAAGATTAATCCGTGATTCTATTGTTTCCGATAAGACTCTTATTTGTTTCCTTCAAAATATAATATTATACCTCAATAATATTACTATAAATAATATAAATGCTACTAAGAAATGGTCCATTAACGGCCAGAATCGAAAATGTGCACGTAAGACGGACAATTGATATCATTTATGACAAATAGTTGGACCAAAATTATTGGCATTTACGATGAATGTATATGATGTTCATTATTTTTAATCAATGCATTTCTCTCTCGCTCCTAAAATATAGTATGTATTTTACCAAAGCACCTGAGACATAATGGCTAAAGTATACCATTTGCCGAGAACAACAAAACCTTTTCTAAATATAATTAAAAATACGTCTACGTCATAGGCCACATTCATCGCGATTGAAAATCAAAATTAGGACACAGAATTCAACTCTTAAATTTTTAATAAAATACTTTTCCAGTTATTTGAGCCATTATTGTTCCACTAATGTTAATAACGTGGTTTGAGTGCAATTGATTACTGTATTCCTTTGCTTAAAAATGTAAAATTTCTTTGTTAATTTTATGGTATTGTAATATCATCATGATTCCAATCGTAAAACATGAATTATTTCAATTTTTGTAAAATTGACATTTTTTCTTATGCCTTACAAAGTCTCCCACCTACCTACATCTCATGCAAAAGTTAGGATTTTTTAAAACAGTTTTCGGAAATAATTTCACGAGAAACCTATATTTGTGGGCCATTAATTTATTTAAAAACCTCAACACACATAATTCGTTTCTCGCTCCTGTTTACCGAGCCCCTTTACTCCTCAGAAACCCCAAAAAAATCGATTTTTTTAATGAATTTAACGTAATTCTTTATGCCGATAGGTCTCCTGATATCTGAGCAACTTTTTTTATTTACAACAGCAAATAGGATCAAAATTAGTTTCATTTAGATTCTTTATTAATTAATATATGATAAGGGTTCCTAAGGACCCAGCTTGATAACCAGCATCCCGGACTTGTTTATTGATTGTTTCATAAAGGCATAGGTACACAACTAAATATTTTTTGATGTCTTTTAAATTATTATGTATTAATAAAATAATATTAGCACAACATATTCTTATCAATATTGTTTAGCATAATAATTCATAAAATTTTGCCTAGTTTTGCATTTCCGTGACCCTCGTGAGTATACAACGATTGCATCATCAGGATATTATGAGGCATGATGAAGTAAAATCATGAGGTTAAAAGTAGCTGGTAAGAGTGGAAAAGAAACACCTAAATTAGAATACATGGAGCAAGCAAAGAAGGTGTGAAAGAGTAATTGTAGGTGTGTGAATGAATAGTTTCTAGTTGTAAAGGTGAATCAATGCGTAGAAATTTTGCAGGAATTACGTTAATGTGTAAACATTGGATTGTGCGAAAAACTTGCTGGTGACAACGGTAAAAGTTATCACCGTTGCTAGTCCAGGTTAAATGAATATTAGATGATAAGACAACTTACTGGAAAGCTGTGTAGGACAAGTAACAAGTAATACTAGCGGACATAACTTGGTGGAAATCCCTTACCTAAGAAGTTTAAGGAATTAAAACTTTGCTTTTTCCACATGGTGATTTATTTTGTCCAACCATGGTTTCGTTACATCATAAAATTGTACACCTTGATAATGTTACGCTGTAACGAAACAATGGTCGGACAAAAATAATAAATCTCCATGGGGATAAAGCAAAGTTTTAATTACTGCAATTCCTACAATCGTAGGACTGTTGGGCCACGCGTTGTGAAACACGCAAACTCGGGTAAGAAAAATACACATAGTTGTCTCTGAACATCATTCTTAATGGTTCCATCTATTCTGCTTAATCTCAACGAAAGTCTCATGAATGTATAACAACGTAAAACAATACAGGTTTTTAAGTAACTCCTCCCTTCTCTCACCAACTCTCGTTAGGGAAGGCGCGAGGCAGTGAGGCAGTATGGCAGTGAGGGGCGCAGGACCTATCAGTTGACCGTGATGCGGCCTGCGAGCGACCAGCTCGCCGTCAGGGGTGTGACGCGCGCCTGTAGTTCGCGGAAAAGTATTGTATTCCTGGAAAACTGTTGAGCGGACGTTAAAATGGAGCGAATTTTGAATCTTAAGGACTGCAAAATTATGCGTTGCCTCTGAAAATGATTTTACTCAAAAAAATCGAGAAGGTTTAATGTTATTGCATTTATGCTCTTTGAGCGACCTCTAAATGTTAAACAATTGAGCTGAAATTTTTAGGATATCCATTCTGAACCCCATCCGGAAAAAATCCGAGAAAAAATAAAAAATAAGCAACACCCTACTGTTGGCCAGTGATGAGTGGTAACGAGCATGTGGTCAAGAAAAATTTCTAGAAAAATCCCGGCACGAGACAACTCAAACTACAGAAACGAGATGTGAATCACGGATCACCGGTCTGCCAGATTGACCTTGCCGCTTTCACACTGAACCTAGAGGGAATGCCTTAGGTCGCTGTTATCTCTCTCCATCACTCTTCTGCTGGCCTGATCCCCTACTGCAACCAAAGATTCACGACGCCATTTGAGATGTTCCGCCGGATTAGAAGCCAACACGTACCCCTCCCTCACCCCTATAGCCGTTACGACTGCAACAACAACCCCTCCACTCTCTCATGACGAAACCCCTGCAATCTCCCAACCTGTACGTGCACAACCTCCAATTTCGCGGAACCCTCAAACCCAGTCGAACAGCGCTGAAGCTCCGATATTGCCCCAGATTGAGCACCGGCGCGAAATGAAGCATTGTTGGAAACTCACGCGTCCTACTTCCGAGTAGCATGCCACGGCAACGGGGTATGAACGCTAATTCCCCATTCAGTACGTTGAATTACTTATTAAACGGCAGGAAATGAAAGAGATATAAATAAAGAATGGTGAAACAAGTTATTTTTCGGTCGCGCGGCGGAAGCCATTCATAAACTACGATGAAAATGGAGAGGACGCTGGCCGGAGAATATGAAAGTACCGGGAGTAATACTGCAGTCCCACAATAAGCATGAATCTAGGACGTTAAAAAGTAATGGCACTGTAAGCCGATGTATGACACAATGTCGCTCATTTAATGGAAGCAAAAACTTTCGCTCACTGTTCCGGGAAGAGATTTTTTCCCGAAGAAAATAAAAATGAACAGAATTAGCAAGTAGGACAAACCTCAGTAAGCCGTAATGAAATGCATTTCATTAAAAACTCTTCTCTAGCATACTCTACACAAGTCATAATTCTCAAATTTTCCCGGCCAATCGCACACAACTTTTGCGATTTATGGCAGCATTCATCCAGGATATTGGGAATAAAATGTTGGCATAATTAAGCTTTTCCTTTAATCTTTTTTCAAGGAACTCCTACCTGCTTCTCTCCGTCATTCCGTCTTTGTGTAAATAACACTCAAATACTTCTTGTTACTCTTCGAGGGACAATTCTTTTGTTTCAATTGTTTTCAGAGGGAAAACAAGAGGAAACTGAAGGAAAAGCCAGAGAAAAATAACAGACTCAAGTAATTTATTATTATTTTTGTAGTACTACAAACGATTTTTTTAAATAAACACCTTAATACCATGAAGAATAGAAAAATAACTTATGACAGACTTTTAATGTAACTTTAGTATTGCTAATACTTTTTTAAATAAGATGAAATGAGTCCATATTCTTGAATTGGGAATTTATCTTCATCATGATTTAAAAAAGCGTCATTTACAAGGCCAATACTGGAATAGAAAACTACTTTCCTTATATAAGAAACAGCTGTAGAAGTATACTTTTGAGAAACGGTGATGAAAAAATAATTCTGCAAAGTAATTTCGCAGATAGCATTGAGTCTTTACTACGCCTGAAATGTTTTCAATTTTAACTCTTTGTAAAAGGGTAAATGATGACTCGGGTAAATGAAACTACTGTGAAAATATACGGAATGAATAAGTGTCGCTAAATTCTATTAGATGGCTATTATTAATCGGTAGTTTAAATATTATCTTCCCACGAAAAATTGGCCCGAAAGCACCTAGTGGTGTAAATTCAAGATTAATTGGCCTGGCGTGGGCTTGTGACCCTAGTGATACGGTTCAATTGGTTCACGATTACTCTTTGGGCATTCTTCGTTCTATTATAAATTAATGATGGTATATTTTACCCTTTCGGGAATTTTACTATAAAGAGATTTCATGTCCTTTGATACTATATTGATTGTAATTGGATTTTACTCCTTCAAATAGCTCTTTCATTCTTACTTATTAATAGAATAAATAATCTCAGTTTTTAATCATATTCCTTTAATTAAAGTACCGCTTTGCTTCATAAATCATCTCATATATTTAGGGAGCTTCTTTATCAATGGAGAGGGCTTTGTAGTCACCTTCGTTTCCAAATTGAGAGGTTGTGATATAAATAATTAATAAATGCTTGGAATTTACTTCAAGTGTTGCCAATTTAGGAAATAGGTTCTTAGTGAACTTTTACATTTGAAAAAATGTTAACTGCCGAAGAAAAAATAGATTCAGCCGGCAGACATATGAAAGGAAAACCTTGCCACCGTAAGTAAATAATTAACTCATTTCAAATTCACTTGGTAAGTATTCTGAAGTAGGGGAGGTGATCTATTCTGGCATACAATTTTCAGCAGAGCGTCTTGAAATTGACATTCATTAAATGGCAAATCGAGCAATCGTAATCAGCTTATTAAAAAAAATGTAAATAAGAAATAAGGTTGCCTATGACTTGAGCATCAGTTATAACTAATGTAAAAAACGTTTGAAGGTGGCAAGTGCTATCCTTTCCATGGTATTTATTTATTTATTTATTTATTTATCACAACCCCCGTAAACAGCACATAACGGCCTTTTACAACGAGGGATTTCAATATTAACAGAGTACAACACAAACATCCATGCCCTGGAGAGGGATCACCTATCCAGGCGGGATTCGAACCCGCGACCTACGGTTTGGCAGGCGAGGACTTTACCCCGCCGCCACCGAGGCCGGCAATCACTTTTAGTTCATCGTTACTCCTAACTATTCCTATAGTTATATATATATATAGTTAGTATCATTTCCTATTTCCTTCCTTCTTCATTTTTCATATTTACTTTGCTTAATTTACTTTACCTTCATCTTTTTTTACTGTAATCCAAATAAGTCTCATGAAGGTATTATGTCTAGTTGAGCATTCTTATTTTAATGAAAGCGTTACTGTAATGGCTATGGGGTGGTTCCAAAGGTAGTAAAAGGTAAAAAAAAATTCGTTGTTTGAAGAATTCATTGGAAAGTATATTACACTTGAGCGCCAAAGGTCTACTCATAACATGCCCTTCTGTATTAAGGTCACATAAGTATCTCTTATATAAATGCAACAGAAAGTGCTATGAGGCTTTATTTATCACGTAGAAACAAGCAGTAAAAATCAGTCAATAATAGGGTTCTCCCCTCTTTTCATGGGTAGTGACATCATTAAATTTCTGGTCCATTAAGTCATTCTTAGAGGATCGATTCTTGACGGAAATAATCCCTGGATATAGTGATAATAACGCCGAAGTACATGAGATAGTTGCGCGGGGACGAAAAAGTGACGGGGTAGCGGCAAGCTGGTCCGCAATATTCAGTGACGTCATGAGCTTATTTGTGGAAGAGTTGAGCCGCTCGAAAAGTAAGCTCTTTCTTTCTCAAACCCTAAAGTAATGGATAATGTTAACCCTTAACCGGTGACGTGCGGTCTGAGAGACCGCTGCGTTTCTAAAATTATGAATATTTTCAAAATTAAGATTTCAAAATATCTACAACTCTCGTTAGCTTCATATTTTTTTATAACAAGGACATCCTACCCTTAAAATTTAACGTTCATTTTATAAATTTCTGTAAATTTGCAATTCAACTCGATTAGCGGTCTGTGACACCGCACGTCACTTACTAAGAGTGTATCAAGAAAAGGAATAAGCGGGATAAATTTCATGGCTACTTACTACTTAGCCTTCCAACTTCAACATTTAAGGCCTTTTTTGAATCTGGCGAAATATTGATACATAAATATAATAATTATAACTCAAGTGTTTTTGGCATCAGTTTTTTGATACTGCTTCAAATCACAATTTTTTATGACAAATTGGTTCGTATTGGGAGTGTAAAAATTTTAATATATGTTTTTAATTAGTTGAGCATTCAAACAAAAATTAAACAAAACAATAAAATGGCGTAGCAATATTTTATGAATATTTTATTTATTGCGGTCTCCCAGACCGCACGTCACTGGTAGTGTAACAAGAATTGCACGTCACTGGTTAAGGGTTAAATAAATGGTGAACGACCCCATTCAGGAGAATCGAAATTTTTTTCATGATAACAATCACAGCATCACCTTCAGTTATACATTATATTTTAAATTATTTGGACATGATGAATATTTGCTGAATCAGCGACAAGCGAACGTAATTATTTTGCACCAGCCGATTTTCATTGCACTGACTTAAAATATGCCAAATAAATTCCCGTTGCCCTTTATGGCGAAACTAATCAATTTGAGGCATTATAATGAATTTTGAAAGTGATTTTTTTCTAAATCCCTATTATCTCGTTACAATTTTGGAGATTGTGAGTTATTCAGTTGCTTTCCCATTGAATACATATTCCAGTTTCTCCTTTTTTTTAGAAAGAAAGATAAAGATAAGATAAATATAAAGAAATGTTTATTGTTCTTGGACTCTTGGTCCACTAAGAACATACAAAGGTATACATTAGTATCAGAGCTTGAGTACACAGAAAAATTGGATACATCAAATAAATGATATAATAATGGTAACAGAAAATACTAGCATATAGGTCAAATTAGTATTTATCATGCAATAGCATTTTATTGAAAAGTATATTTTTGAAAGACAGCGACGATTTGGTTTTTTTTGATTAGTTCTGGAGAACTACTCCAAATCCTTGCCCCAACAACGGAAAAGAATTTATTAAATGTTGTGGACTGATGTTGTGGAACAATTTAAAAATCTGGTGACATATCTTTGACTTTAATAATAGATCAAGTTTTTTTGCTTGATAATAATCTACAATAATTGAAACAAGTCTTTTGTAGAAGAGCTTTGGAATAGCTTTCACAGCAGCTTTTTCAAGACTTCATACATCGTACAGGCCCTTACCCCAACAACGGAAAAGAATTTATTAAATATTGTGTTTCGATGTTGTGGAACAATTAAAAAATCTGGTGACATATCTTTGACATTAATAATACACGTTTTTTTGCTTGATAAAAATCTACAGTAATTAAAACAAAATTTATAAGTCTTTTGTAGAAGTGTTTATACCTTGGAATAGTCTTTTCACAGCAGTTTTTTTAAGACTTCATACATCGTACAGGTATAGGGAGACGTGGTGAGATTTGGTAGCGACCGCCATTTTATATGAAATCATCTCCACTGCCAAACATTTCGACTTTCCTCTTTAGACTGAAAAAATTGCATTACGATATATTCTGGCTGCTTACAATTGATAAAGTTTAAATAGAAAGGAGGCAAGCATGTATTCCCTCCTTGTTTTAGCTTTTAGCCATTCTAACTTGCAAAAATAAGGAGATATATGTTCATCTTTTTTAAGGTCATAAAGAGAAAGAGAGTCTATTACGCCTCCTACGGTAGAGTTCGTCGAAATGATGCATGGCACTTTATTGTCCGGACCACTGAGGTGTTCCCAACGCAGCTGCGCTAAACTATCCTCGGCGTCGGTCCCATTTTGCCTCGAATCTCGCCATAGGCTTTCAGGCAAAGCTGCATATATCGAGAAACTCCTGGGCCCTTGTCTCCATTAGTACGCACTGGCGGACGGAGTGCAACGTGGAATAAAATTTGAAGGGTGAATACGTCGAAAATGGGTTCTGTGATGAAGTGACGCGGGTCCTTCCCCTTCTCTAACGCCGCGCTTAGCTGAGATTCCCTTGAAACAGAGAGGCTCCGATGCAAAATATCTCCGCGATGCTCTTGCGAGCGCTTTCAGCCTGTACCCCGGATACGCTCCGGTACCATTTCCTGGCCCCCGGAGCGAAGCTTGCAGGACCGTGGAACGTAGGGAGGGCTTTGGGGACGGGGGAAAGGATAGGCTAGAGATTGGAATGCCTTGTCCTAGCCAGCTGATGGAGGATGTTTTATTGGAAATGTGTAGCAAGGGATGAGAAGGGATTTAGTGGGACGTAGGTTGGACGACGTGTTCCTCTAGGTTGCGCTCAAGATTAAGCCAGAGAACAGGTCTTTTGTGGAGATGGGTCGAATAACATTTCTCTCGAATTCGAATATAGAATAGGGGAAGGTTGCCTAAATCGCACCAAATTTGGAAAAAAAACAAATTAATCGAAAAATAATTACGCTATATAAGTTTTTTGGTGCTACTTAATATGAAGAGGAATGTCTACTTCTATCCATATTTTTGGGGACAATCAATTCAAAGTTGAACACATGCATAAAAATTTAATTTTTAACCTTTGCAAACCGGTGCGATTTAGGCAACCAGTTTCCCAAATTGCACCACTGCAGGCCAGCTCTAGAAAATGATGTTTCAACGGCAGAGAGAGACAGGTAAGTTATTCGAGGTTTTTTTTTAGATCCCTAAACCCATTATCACCCAATGTTGCTTAAAAGCAACATCAAAAATGTACACATTATATGCTCTGTTTTGGAAATACCTAAATTACGCATTATTTTGTGGTGTTAATTGTAATGACGAAATATTCAGCTGCCACGGTAATTATGATTGATCGCTACATTTTCAAGTTTTCATAATGAAAAAACTTGAAATTTGAATTCTCCCAAAAGTGCCTTGGGTTAGAAATGGTTAACAGAGCAAACATGTGCATTAAAATACCCGTGACATAAGGAACGAAAAAAGTTAAATAAGTCATATCTTTGACATTAATAATAGATATAGTTTTTTTGCTTGATAAAAAATCTACAATAATTGAAATAAAATTTATAATTCTTTTGTAGAAGTACCTATGCTATGGAATAGTCTTTTCAAGGCAGCTTTTTCAAGAGTTCTTACATCGCACCTTTTATATGAAATCATTTCCACTGCCAAAAAACGCTACCATACCACGCTGTTAATAGCACCGAATGAAACGCAATAAACTTCAAAAATATTATATATACCTAAAACTATGTAAATACAACTTATTTGCCATCAGTATTCTTTTAAAAAGACGAAAAAATAGCAGGAGGAACACTTCTTTTCTTAATACCTACGCACCTGACTTGTCAATGCACTGGTGACCAAAAGTGAAGTGTGGTGTACTTGACGATGTAGTAAGTTCCAAATGCAGCCATTAGATCGCATATACTCTAATATATTGGTTCCTAGGATGGTGGTGCGATTTGGGAAGCAGTGTGATCTCGGCAACTCTCCGCTACGAATATTTAATTAATTTCCGAATACCTCACTCGAATATCGAATACTGCATTACTGAATATGCATTTTTCGACTTATTTTAAATATAAATGACATTTAAAATAAAACAATTTTGAACACTTTGCAACAAGTTCTATTTAAATATGGCTCTTACGTCCCGGCGCAACTATTACCGATGATTACTTCAAACTTGTACGCATGGAGCTTTTGTTTTTCTATTAAATGCGAATAGAGGTTAATATTTTTAGAAATGCTTCACTGCGTTTATGGGAAAAACTTAAACTAAATAAAAAACTGACAATTACTTTGTAAATGGAATATGTAAAACGTGAATTTCATCATGCAGCATGCAAAAAGGAACAGCTAATCACGCGTGCATTTGAACGTATTCATAAATTCTTCTTATGCCTCGTTCAGATTACGATTGTTCCAGCAATCGTTGGAACTATCGTGCATTTACACAACGATGGTTGAAACTCTCCAGTGCTGACATCTAAATTGAACCAGAAATTGACGTTTAGCAAAGCTTTTGGGGTATGCTGGGTCAAGATGTTACTTGTTCAGCCTGTATTTAACGAATAATTTTGCTTCTCCCCATATTCTTCCTTACTTGAACAAATCCATGAATAAAAAAATAGAGCGAAGGAGCTTCACGAACTTTTCGTCTTTCTCTTGTCGCTTCCTTTTCCGGTCTCCCAGCGCCTAACCATCGTAGAGTGGCGACGTCAGGAACTACGTGAACTATTGTGCGGACATGTATTCACACAGCTAGCTCTGCCAACTATCGTTAGGACGATCGCTTGGACAATCGTTATCTGAACGGGGCATTAGTGTTGTTCTCGTGAAGGCATCAGCATTTTACGTATTATAGTGCTTACTTTCAATGACAAGTTTTCGTAAAAATATAATTAAAGAATTGAACCAAATGTGCTAAATCTTAATGTAAGACCCAACTATCTTCTACATTTTTAAAGAGAATCACGGACGATGTGTGCTGTGAATTCGTAACTTGAATAATTGATAACTTTTGTCATCGCATATCGGATAGTGTAAAAGCTCAGGTATTCGGTGTATTCTATACAGAGACACCAGAATTGTAATTGACACAGGGAAACAGATCACCCAAGAAATTATCATTAACCGAGGAGTTAGACAGGGTTGCAGCCTATCCCCAACCTTGTTTAATCTATATATAGATGATGTTCTAAGAATGTGGAAAGAGAATAATGTATCACCAGGCATAGAAATAGGACCATCTCAATACTTAAATACAATGCTGTTTGCTGACGATCGGGTTATAATACAAGATAAAGAGGACAAACTCCAGATGGTAGTACACAGACCAAACGAGTTGAGCAAGCTATACAACCTGAGAATTTCAAAAACCAAAACAAAGACTATGGCATTTTTAGGAAGCAACCCGATACGAACAAAAATTGTTATTGAGGATCAAGTCCTGGAGCAAGTGTCGCACTTCCAGTACTTAGGATGCGACATAACATACGACGAGGAAAAAGATATCATAAATAAGGTTAACACTTTCCAGAGAATATGTGGCACTATTAGAAGATCTCTAAAGAACAAAACAAGAAAAGAAACACAAATAAAATTTTACAAAGTGATGGCAGTCCTTACTGTACTCTACGGATCAGAATGTTGGGTACCAAAAAAGAAGGAATCAAGGCAGATGGAATCGTCTGACATGAAATTTTTAAGATCAGTAAAAGGCTGCACAATATTGGATAAAATAAGAAACACTAAAATAAGAGATGAGCTGGGTGTCCAAGCAGTCACTGACAAACTAAAAGACTACAAACATAGATGGAAGGAACATTTACTTCGAATGCCAAATGAAAGAAGTCCAAAGCAAGCAATGGAATATCAACCATTTGGCAAGAGAAGTATAGGAAGACCAAGGAAAAGATGGTGATGTGGAGCTGGAACAGGCTTAGTAGCCTAATCCTGGAAGGAAGAAGAAGAAGATTCGGTGTATTCGGTGATTCGACTTTTCGATCTCTATTTTTTTGGGATTCTCACTCGACTTCACCATTGCTATAAATTTTGGTCACATTATGATCCTATATATTAAAATCTTTATACTAGCGAATCCTCGCAAAAATTTCGCATTTTTACGCATTCAGGGAATAAGTATGTGGAAGCGATGTTATAGGGTTTGAAATAGATAAGAAGGTGTAACATAAAATACTTACTTTGTACTTGTTTTCCCGCAAAAACATACTAAACATATTAATGCAATACTGGCAAGAGAATTTGAAACCAGTAGAATCAATCATGACGTCTGTTACTGAATAATGGCTCGCAATTAAAAAAAAAACTTCTTTAAAGACAATATTAGAAGTAACAATGTGATCGTCTGTAACTTTTCCATTGCGAGTTTTTTAACACAAACATAAACATCATGGAAAGTGCGAATTATAGAAAAGTCTATGTTACATTTTCTTCTATTTTCATTTTTGTCGTCAATTACCGTTGATAGTAATTCTTGAATACATTTAACAAGATATTTTTATTTATTCGTGATTTTATTTTTAATATTTTTCCCTCCTTATTAGTGAATTAGTGGGGAAGTGAATTTTCTCCCATCATTTCAATTTTCTTCAATTTGAACCATCGATGATGAATATTTTTATCCGCACTGATCTAAAAATAATTAAATTTATAAATATATAAAAATATAAAAGTAATGTGATGAAAATTTGAGTTAATCGAGAGAAAAAAATTCTCGCCTTCAAATTGTGATATCCAATAGCAATATGCGCAGAAATCATTTTCTTAGCCATTTCATTTTGGATAGGTACTTGAATAAGTCAGAAAATTTAGTATTTCTTAATGGATCACGCGTAAATTTGTTTTGTTGCCCAATTGAGTTGCGCTACTCTAGTTGCCCATGAATCTAGCTATAAGCTCATATTTAATCTTTTTTGGCCTTTCCTTTGTAGATATCACTTAATTTCTAGAGGCACATGCGCTAGAAACGTGTTCAGGCGATGGGTAAAGCTCTCGCAATGATGTTATAGCAGTTTCAGATACAAGTATCTGCATATCGCTCGTGCTGGATTGACACAGTTATCCTCTTCCTTTTGTGAAAGAGAGTTCATCAAACGTGTAAACGGTGTTTGTAAACACCTTTGGTCGCGGAGTGTACGAAACTTCAAAAGCGCCACGAATAAAGGGCAGCTAAAAGTCTTTTGAGGTCGTTGTTTAAAGGGAGTGAATGAGGTTTTTTTATTGGGGCCTAGGCTATGGGGAAAGGATAATCCACTTACTACGTTTGGCAATGTACGAAAGCCAGTACCGAATAGAGATGAGCTCAGCTTGGGATGATCCGACATAGCCGCCTCTCATATTACCATGTCTCTCGAAGGCAAACTCTATCCCTGGGTAGTGCAACTCAGATGGAGAGCACACTTAATGTAGTGCTGTAGTGTAGGCATAACTGAAGCCTTCTGGCTTTTATGAAATCCAGCGAAATGTATTCCGAAAACTCTAAAGTTATGTCCATGCTACATAAATAAATCATGGTTTTCAACACTGTAATTTGGAGTCAACAATTTTACACATGATCCTTTTCTATGGTGAATAGTTTCTAAACTTTATGGCTAGTAAAAGTACGCATGTTAAAATTGCTATGAAAATACTTTTTGGGCATGTTGCTGCAGAAGTTTGTATTTTAAAGGCACGAACTTTTTTAGTCTTAACTGTACTCTGTTAACTGTACTTTCCATGATGTTAATGTAAGTATTTAAATATTTTTAGAAATAATTAGCCTATTTTCGATGAAAAATTCATCAAACATTACCAAAATAGAGTCACGGTAGAATTCCATTTAGGCAATCAACTGTTATTAATTGATTTTCGCGTGAATTTTAGGAATATGACACTCTAGCTGAATAGAATTAGCTTCTTCAGATCTTATAATTTTTATTTTACCTTCCAGACTTCCAAATAGATTTTCCTTTCTGCATTTAAATAATTTTAGAGTAGATGTGCTGGAAATTTTGCGTCAATTTAAGTTCTAGAGGATATGTGCTAATAATTTGCTTAGCAACTGTTGCACCTTAGAAATTAAATGAACTTCTAATTTATTTGCTTTATTATTATTAGTATTATTTGCTTAAAATGTTTTTACCCTTCAATTTTGGGTGATATTTTAAAATTTATCTACTTCGACTTACGTTATGGGGATTTTGAATGATATTTGGGTAAAGGGTAAAATTTTACAATGAGTTACTGGTTCAAATTTATCACCGCATTGATTTCGGAAGCCTTATAGTATTGCATGATGAAGGTCTCGGGAAAGCACACTTCAATACCCTACCAGACGAGTTGGGACAAAAAAATATCTGAGTAGAATCAAAGATTTTATTGAAATAATACATTTCTATTTATTAAAAACAATGGATAAATAAATAAAGCGCTGATTTACGTGAAATATTAATGAAAGATTATCTGATGTGTGGAAAAACTTTCTTTAGAAAAGTGAGATATCTTTGTAATTTTATTCAGAAGATATTTTTGTTTATCCATGCCTATCGAATTACAATTTTTAATGCTTTATAATTTTTTATAATAAAATAATGAGATAATAAAGAAATTTAGTTTCCCACAGGATGTTAGTATTGACTTTCTGAATAGCGGGAGGTGCAAAAAAGCCTCTTCCTTTCCCTAATGTGTCTTCGGCCTAAGCAAAAAGTTTTTTGCTCACTTATTTCGAAGAAATAACTTCTCCCCTTATCAACCTACCGTTTTTGCATACCTTATTGTGTTTAAATAATAATGAGTTAATGAAGGAAAGTAATATGCATTTATAACTTACGTCTGAAAATAATTTCGTGTGAAGTTTTTCAGAGAAATAACTCAAACTCATATCAACCTAAATTTGTTTGCATACTTGATTTAATTTTGCAGTGCAATAAGGTATAGACTGTTTCTTTAGCTGAACTAATATTAGCTGAAACTATTCTCATAAAAAATAATTTGACTTTACTGATATTCGTCCTCTTCATTTGTGACAAATGCAGGTGTTCTAGAACCTCGCCCGAAACATCGTGAACCCATGGAATAGGTGATTGATTCAGTTGTCCGCAGAATGATAACTACTTCACAAGAAATAACTTCTTCTCTTCCCATCGTTTTTTTCATACCTAATGATGTTGAAATGATAAAATAACAAGTTAATAAAGAAAAGTAATAATTTAATTATATTGGATAATTTTATAGTTGTTTAAGTAATAATATAATTGTGTTGGGTAATTTTTAAGGAATCTTATTTGATTTTTTCCTCCTTATTTTATACTAGGTGTCTTGCTTTGTTTTCTATGTGAAATTTAAGGGTGAATTGATTGAACATTTTATAAGATATAAGAAATTAAACTTTTAGTTAATTTTATTCACTTCAGAAAATAACTTATGTTGAAGTATCTTCATAGAAATAACTTCTGCTCTTAACGACCGGATTTTTTTACGTACTTGATAATGTTTCCTATGCAATTAGGTCTAGACCTTATGTGCTATAAAAATAGTTGTAGTAGAACTGCATCAGTAACATCGTGAACCCATGGATTATGTGAATCACTCAGCTGCCCACAGGATGAAAGTATTGACTTTCTGTTCGGTGTGGGTGGGCGTGGGCTTGTATGTGTATCCGGCCAAATCGAAAAGCTTTTTACTGTAGGCTGCATTTTCCGGGTTTCACCGCGTCGTGGTTGCGTTGGTGACAACAGTTTCTCCTGCATTCCAGCAGGCGTCTACAGGTCGAAGTGATTATGCCGTGTTTTTGCCGCCGTTATATAGGCAGCCAAGTGGTGTAGGTTCGCCCTGATTGGTCGCCGGCTCAAGGCGGGACTCGAATCCGCGACCTCTTGTGTGGCAGGCATGGACTTCATCCCACAGCCACCGACGCCGGCAAGTTATTTTTAAGTTACTTCAGAAAATAACTTTTAGTGAATTTTCATCGGAGAAATAACTTCTACTGTTATCAACCTGCATTTTACTGCATACTTGATAATGTGTGCTTTGAAATTTGGCCGATACTATTTCTGTATCTGAAATAATTCTTGTAATTTATTTTTTAGCTATTCCAGACTGAACAATTTTGCATAGCTAAAATATAAATTATATATTAGTCAATTAAGTCAATATTAATACATATTATTTGATTCAAAATATCAAAAAATGTTATCTATATACTTTACTAATTCTACTCTACTATCTTTACTTTTAGTATCTATTTTCTGTATTACAAAATATAGGTGAGCTAGAAGCGTGCCAGAAACATCGTAACCCATGGATTAGGTGAATCACTCTGCTGCCCACAGGATGATAGTATTGACTTTCTGAATAGCAGGGGTGCATAAAAGCCTTCCTTCTCTTCCCACCCCTTTGTACTAGAGTCCGCCCAAAACACACCCCCGTTCCGTACCCCCTCTTGTATTTTTTTTCCTCTCTCTCTTCCTCAGCCCATCCCTCTCTGATGTTACCGTCGCTGATTCCATTTGCGATAATGGTGTTTTGCAGAAATCACGGAGCGAGGATAATGGTTCCCAGATCGATAGTAAGCCGCGGCGAAGCGTCGCGACGCTTATGCCCAGCGCCTTCTTTTTTTTATTTCGGAAAATATGCAGCGTCCCTAGTTTGGTTCTTTTGTTCTTGTTTTGCCTTTCCCACCCACCTTTCTAAGACTTGGGCGAGTGATAATGTCGAAGCTTTTTATCGGTTCCGTGGAAATGTGGGTAGTTTCGATGGAACGTCATGGCTTTTTTGTCCTCCGTATTCTATGCCAGGTGTTTTCGTTTTGCTCGTGTCGTGGGAAAGGTAGAGATGGATAACATTTTTTGACATTTTCTGGAATATTTAAAAAATTAATTCTGCTTCAGTCCATTTAACCGATTCATTTCTGCATTGCAAAAGTTTTCGTTTCTACTCCGACATTGAGGTGTATTTCTGCTTTCCGAATACAGATATGTATTCGGAAAGCAGAACGCAAATATAAATAATACTGACGTTGCTAGTTATGTTTTTCCACACTAATCATGCATACACTAATGGAAACAAATATCGGAAGTGCAAACAATACGCAATGTATATGATCAATAAATATACGGCCGTTTGTAAAGCAATAACTGCATCTCAAACATACAAATGCTTCGGTATTACTCATAAATCTACCCTTTCCCAAAGGTATTGCATAATTTTTGTGTACAGCAATCAAAAAATATGTCTGAGATGCGATATCACATCGAATTATCCATTATGAAGTAAAAATTTCAATGCATTTTGCTGAATCAATTTCTTTTGTTTGATAGTGTTACGAATTTTCCGCGCCGCGGAGGAGTCAGATGCAGTGTTGTCAAGCGTAGCCTAGCGGGTTGAACCCAAATCGCTACCGAGTATCGGCTGCCGAGCTGGCTAGTAGCATACTAAGTTAGTAGCTCTTAGTAGCTCACGTAATACAATCCATGAATACCATATCTTAGTAGGCGACTAAAAGGTCTTAGTAGCCGACTAAGTTAGTCGCCCTACTAGCGTGTTTTAGCGGAAATCTATGAATACGGCCGCTGGTGTTTATTCTTGCTAACTACTATTTTCGACTTATTTTATTGAGTCGAAAATTCATTTATGGTGGAAGAAGGATATGATCTCATCCAATATGTCTCCCATAAGCATTGATTATGACTACTTAAACATTGCTCTGTTGTTGAGATGTTGTTGGTTTAAACAATAACTAAATTTAGTCGAAAACAGAGAAGCTTTGGGTGATATGCCTTGGTAACGTAGGATAAAAATTGAAATTTGAATTAGAATTAATAAAAATTGAAAGCTTACCTCAATCACTTCATTAGCTTCTACATTTTATAGGTTGAGATCAACAGCAATGTGTGCACTTCTGGTCATTCTTCTTTCTCAGATGGCATCATGATTGCTTCATTCATTTTTGGTGTTACAATACGGCATTATTCCACCCCGGTAACGATTTTTATCCTGCATTTCCAATACATGTCTCCTATGCGTCCCTATTCTTGCTTACATTAGCTATATTGTTTGAACCAGAAGTATCTTCATTTTCTTATCAAAGGATACTTGTGAATACACTACATAGATTACTATGAATATATACTATTAATATGAATACACTATACAAGACTACTATACTACTAATATGAATACACTTTATAGAGCAGAAAAATGTTCAAGTAGTCAAAACAAAAAATTATGGTCTGCGTATTGATGGAAATTTTTTCTATACCCGTTTTTCCCTTTCTTTTGTTATATTTTGTTTTCCTATCTGATGGAATCTTTTCCTTCTTCCACCATCAACGAATTTTTCAGCGACTCCTCTGAAATTCGAATGGCCTGAATGAAATCTTTCATTAAGCTTATTTTTATTTGTGGCCATAGTTATAACCAAGCATAGTTAATATAACCAACCATGGCCTACAATTTTTTGGTGGTGCGGAATGCGATTTAATTTTTCTTAATGCATTATTCCTGTAATTATTTATAAACAAACTTCTAATTCTCGCTCTATACAATAAATAGAAGAAAATATTATAAAAACTGATGGAAAAAATATACATATGGACATTAACAGTTGCAGTCGCTAAAAAAATTAATTATGAGATTTATTTCTTTTATTCTATCGACAACATGAGATAGAGTTGCACAAAATTTGTTTATTTCTTGAGACAGATCTAGTTCACTATAATGTTTATTATATGTCGTACATATTGTATTCGGTGGTAAATATTTGGCATTATCGTATTCAACATAGTGAACTTAACGATTTAGAAGATAAACGGTCTCAAATGAACATTGGGAGCATGCATTTTTATAACCTTTAAGCTAAAATATGCATGGTGGAAAAATTTCATGCATTGTTACAGAAAAAGCTTCATTACATGTACATTAAATACCTGTATGATGTAGTAGTATGGTTCTTTACTCATCAGTTAGGTTTCAAGTATAAAGTCTAGTACCTTGAAAGTGCCAATAAAGTTGAAGAAGACATATTTTGCCGACCTTCCGACGGAGAGGAATGCTTTTGACCATAGGACTGCAGCTTAATCTCCATCCCATCCATGGGAATGTGATGCTAATTTCGGATCGTTTCGCATCGCTATTTCATCAGAAAATTCCTCTCAGGTGATGACCATCTGGTGTTCGCTCAAGGTAAATCATTTATTAATTAAGACTCATTGCGTGGGAGCCCTAGATTTCGGAGATGCCAACCGATCAATGTTAGATGCGGCCATAGGAATTCCTTAGCTTATATCATCTTCTTTCAAATCCACTACTTCTATATTGATAAAGTGTAACTATCGTGGCTATTCCCTTGTGGCATTCTTATTTTAAATTCCACCAAGAACATCGAGACAAAACGCTGTAGCCATTTAATTGAACATGAAAATACCTATCTTTAGTTATATTTTACAATCGCGGTGTTCTATTTTATATTTTATTTTAGGGATATTTTGATTTATTAAAAAAATAAACATCCTATATGTCTTTATTGACCTTGCACGCATCTGTCAGTTGAAATTTCTAATGACGATATGCTTTTTGATTATGAAAATTCATTATCGTATTTCCGTGAAGGAATAAAAGCCACAAAAAGTTTCACTCGCTACTTATTTCTCAGATGATGGGCGTTTTTCCATTAGATATGAAGGTCATTTAAAAAAAAAAAAAGGGAAATATTATTCGTACAAACTGGATTCAGAGTCATAAATTGCTATATTTAAATTCTTATGAATTATGAATAATCTTTTCGTAACATTAAATTCTTAATTCAATCATTGCCCTGCATTTATTTTTTTAAATTCAATAATACGTTACATTTCGAAAATGAATAAAAAATACGAGAACTAGATATTTTCTTGTACACTGATTGACAATTAGCAATTTTTCTCAGAAGAAATTGGATGATCTTTCCAGTGCAACACTACTTCCTTATTTTTAGGTGGAACAATAGGTATCCTTTACAAAATACTATATTTTTTATATTTATTGTTACTTGCAATGTTATCAGTAAAATATTTAATTCCTAATTAACCCACCTAACGTCTGAAAATAGAATTTTCACCGAACTTTGTGGTAATCTCATATTTATGATTATAATAATTAATAGTTCAGTCAGTATTTGCAAATTCTATTCTTGTAGTACAAATACTTACGGTAGTACAGCCTGGTACCATACATTACCGCTAAGCATTGAAGAGATTTTAAAAAATCGAACTAAAATAAGAATTTCATAATTCACAATACCAAAAACGTTAAATAGTTATCATTTTTTCTCAAGAAACAAATTTTCATGCAAAATCAAGTCAATTTAAAATTATCAATTTTCAATTGGCTATGAACATGCGTTAAATATACCTTTAAAAAAGCTAATTTTTCAGAAACTTAAATTTAAAAAAAGCATATAAATAAATAAAAACTCTCAAAAATCATATTAAAATTACGATAAATAACAATAAAGGTACGTTTAGTATCGCACTACCAGCTAGTATCATATGGTACCACTAAGCGTAAAGGGTGTAAGGTACCTTAGCACATACATTAGGACTTAATATTAGCATGTAAAAATTATAAGTCTGCAGTAAATTTCCACACATATATTTTATAATATTTTTTAGAAAGTTTCTGTTGGCTTTCAATAATGACATGGAGTCACTGGATTTATGACATTTTATCGCAAGCTATTTGTAAAATAACTGAGGAAGTAACTTTTAATTTGCGTTTTAAAGTGGAGTGTTTGAATAATTACCTACTTAAATAACTCAAATAAAAGTAGAGTTTGAATTAAATTTAAAGGCAAGTATTTTATTGGCTTTTATTTGAATTATTTCTTTATCACATGATTTTCCAACATTCATAAGGTCTATCATTTTTAGAAGGAATCGCCTACTTTTTTTTACTTTTCCTTTTGATTTTAATTTTTTTATTAGCTGAAAACTGAATTCTTGAATATTTTGATACTTAATATTAGTGTCCAGAAATTATGTACTTCAATTATTTTTTCTATGAGTACTATTTTTTAAATTGACGCACATTATCAACAGGTAGACATCCACGTGGGTATCAATTTGATTTGTATTCGCTTGTTTGAGGTCAGTAGGCACGGAAAAATAATTGGATTTTATATCGCAGGGAGATGATAAAAATCTTAGCTGTATAGATGAATCAAATGAATTCAAAATAATGGTTGTTGTATGGACCTATAATAACGAAAAGGACCCATAAATTGCTTTCCTTAGATTTCATTATCAATTCATCAATATCAATGATGGAGTTTTCTAATAGATTAAATCCATTTTGCCCCATTGTAATTTGAAAATAGATAAGCTTAAACTAAGGCCTAAGTCAAGAATGGGCTCTTTCACACGGACCCATAATTACAATTCATAACTAGATTTTGTGGATAGAGCGGAAAGAAAAGAATTGACAAAAAAGCATATTCCCCATTCCTCAATTCTCACCGCAGTGAATGTTGCCACTTTTCATGAGTTGATAACATAATTAAAGATCCTGCCCCATTTATTCGTAAAGGGATTCGCCTTTCATTGAGAGAAAGAACTGTTCACAAGAGCAACTTCAAAGTAAAACAGGGGAACAAGCCCATTGTGTTAACAATTAATCTTAAAATGGGTGAGATACTTAATACTTAATGGGTGAGATTTCGAAACCGTATTTTCGATACTTGCTCAAAGCTCTCGTTTAACTAATCTCAAAGGTTTATTGTTTCAGACAATATTAATTGCATATTTTCATATAACCTTACTTACTAGAAGTGCTTTAATATCCAGAGCATTGCATAAACTACCGAAACGGCTGGATACCCATGAAAAACCATTTTCATGGTAAATACAAATTGCATTCAAAGAACCGTTTGTTGTTGTCATAACTCAGTATCTAAGGAGTTGCCACCCCATGTTTATGGGCAAAATTTTCAATTGTCTCCCCTACCACCTCCAGAAGTATTAGAGATTCTTCCTGAAACACCCAGTATAAACGTATGCGAATATGAATCATTGATACTGTGACGCTTGAGTAATTTAATAATGTATGCCTCGTGTATTTTGGGACATGTCTTTTTTAGCTGTTGCTGTGCTTTAGTCTTAACCCACTGTAGCCCAATGTTGCTTCAAAGTAACATCAAAAATGCATGAATTTTCAGCTCTAATTAGGAAATATCTAAACTTCGTATTGTTTTGTGGTGTAAACTTTAATGAAGAAATATTTATCTGCCACGATGATTATGATTGAGTGCAAAATTTTCAAGTTTTCAAAGTGAGAAATATTGAAATTTGATTTCTCCCAAAAGCAGCTCTGGGTTAGAAAGGGTTAAATATATTATGTAAACGGCGATTAAAATCAACAGATTTGGGCGTTACTTGGTGGAACGATGAAATATTCAGAGTGAAACAAAAACACAGTACTATTCCACAAAATTTATTTAAGCTGTCTACTAGTTTCGACGTTTACACCGTCACTATCAAGACTGAGTGAGATGGTCTTGATAATGACAGTGTAAACGTCGAAACTAGTAGACAGCTTAAATAAATTTTGTGGAATAGTACTGTGTTTTTGTTTCACTATGAGTAAACAGCGATAATTAACCTAATTTTTAAACGGCTAATAATCTGAATAAAATTCATAAGCCTGACGTATATGCCTTTCCGATTGTTTCCACGCACAAAATCTTACGTTCATTTTTTAGGTAAGAATTTGACGAGTGATTCATGATCTTTTTGAATATGAATGCCATGTGTCTCATTCTCATTTTTTGTGAAGGAAGTATTGATCCATATGTAATTATTCTAAGGATGCCAAATAATGAATAATGTAAGTTAAAAATCATTTTTCTTTTAGTGGCCTTATTTACCTTGGCATATCCATTTTTGTTTTTAATGAAACTACTCACTTTTTTTCATTGTCAATTTCAGCGCGCAGATAATCTACTGGCAAAGTACCTTGATATGTAGCTTCAAACAGTCTCATATATTTACGATACTCTGTTATTTGAAAAAAAAACTATTCTCTTCTGCACAGTTAGTAGTCCAAAGATTTAAATATCCCTTTTTCTTCGGTGAATTAGGATCTCTGATCCATGAACATATCGTCAAACACTACATCTTTTTCGTCTATATATGTTTTTTTTACCGAGATACGATCAAAATTGTGATCGCATCATTGAAACGATGCCATTTTTTGTCAAAAATCCCATCGTTCAGACGCAGAGTTTCGAGTCGCGTATTGTACCAAAAAAACTTTAATTTGACAAATTGTTCTTTTTTTAATTAATAGTCCTGTAATTTCACCCTTCCCATGTGTACAGCTCTAATCAAGTGTGTTTGTCACTTCCGTCAGCGGAAAATATATATTTTTGCTTAAAACGTTTTGAACTTTGTTATCCTACGTGCATTGCTTAATTCGGTTTTTGACACATTTAATTCGTTCATGTATTTTTAGAGATTTCCATTTTATTAAGTTTTCATCCATTTCTGATTTTACCTTTAAAGGATAATGAATCGGTTAATAGGTTATTTGTGGGAATATAATTTTCTAACGAACCATTATGCTACCTTTTTGATGTTTCTAGGAATCCTTTATCATGATAACGACTGGATAATATATTGCACAAAGTCCCTATTCCTTTTTTATGTTGTAAATATAACAGTTTTTGTGTGTGTATCAATGCGCTTCACTGGAACGTACTAAATTTAATTTATGTATCATTTAAAGTATACTTTTAGTGTTTTTTTGTATTTACAATGCTCAAATGTTTTTCACGAAGTCATTCCTTTTTAATTTTTTCCAAAAACTTCGTGTCTTAAAGTAATACCTCGCAAGAGTAAGTTTAATCTTGCTAATAGAAATGTTATCCCTACTAGGCTTCAATCAACTTCAGGAGCAGCTGCTGGAATTGCTTGATTGATCGTAATTAATTTTAAGTTCATAGCTTTTGAATTTTATATCAAATATCAGTGAGCTTTGTCCAACAAAAAACCTAAAAATGCATTACAATGGCTTTAATACCTTGATTTTTGCAACTTGCTTCTCAACAGTATAAAATGACGTTTTGTTTTTGCAGAAAGCATCCATATTTTGTCGGTTATAATGTTGAAATAGTTTTTTTTCTAATACATTAGCTTTCAGTTTCAATCATTGAAATTAATTTTAATTATTCATGCTCATGTTTTTTTTTCGATTAAAAAGATGAAAATGGATCATATTTGATAACTTGGTTATGCTTTGTTTCCAGGTAAACCTATGGATGAAATTTATCATCTACAGCAGTTTACCATTGTACCAATGTTTAATTTTTACTGTAATGCATTTCCTTTTTAATTGCTTCCCTGGAAGCCTAAATAACCTTTGTAAATCGCGTTTCACATTCATTGAACTCGTTGGACATGTCGACAATTACTTCATTTAGAATCGGTGGCATATTAATTTCGCCGAGAATAATATAATAATAGCGACACTATCATTAAATGTTGCTCAAAAATTTTCTGAAAATTTAATTCAGAAAACATTTGGACTCGGCTGAAAGAAAAAATAATTCAATAGTGTTTTGTCACCAAGTATTTATTGGGGAGGAAATTTTAATTTAAACCATGATTAAGGTCAATTCATGATTTTAGTTCCCTCTTTTTTCCAATTAGCTGTGCTTTCACAAAGCAGTTTTGTATTTGATTTCAACTCACCAAGCCATTTTGTCACCTAATGCTTTTAGAGCCCTTCTTAACGTAAAATTGAAAGGGCATAGTTTAGTATTGAAGACAATAAATACGCATATTTTAATTAAATTAAGAAAGAAGAACTTTGTACTTTCACATTAATATTTAATCACGACCATGGTTTCAACGTTAGACGTCATCATCAGGTGAACTCTACAGAGGTCCATCACATCCTTTTATACCAGGCTAGGAGGGGGAGGGAGGAAGGTAATTAGGTTGAAAGGATTGGTTAACAGAGAAGAGGGAGGGGGGAAAAAAACCTTGGTCATGTGGTATGGAAGTTAGGGGGAGGAGGCACCCTTATGGGGGGCACGGCAAGTGGAGGGGGGGGGGTTCAGGTGAGAGAGAGAGAGAGGCCGAAGAGTTCGTCATGTCATTAGCCCAGGAATTTAGGAGTGGGAGGCTTAAAAGAGGGGAATGGTAGTCATACAAAAATTCGTTTACAATGTTGTCATTGGAACGTACGTGCTGCAAAATTTCCATTTGTTCCAAAGCGTCTAATCTAGGTCCTTTAGGTTCATAATGAAGCACTTCAAACACAAAATCACTTTGATGATTGTTATCTAACAAATGTATAGCAAATTGTGAAGTAGTCTTTTTATTTCTCTGGCAGGCTTGATGTTCTTTTACCCGCTCTTGAAATTGTCGCCCCGTTTGCCCAACATACACCGCGTTGCATTCACATTTTAGTCTATACACCCCACTCCTTTCTTCTCTTGGGATGTGATCTTTGGTGAGGGAAAGAATGTTCCTGAGGTTGGATTTATTGTAAAACGCAACTTTAATTTTATCCTTGGGCACCTTTTTGTATATCTTCGGCCCAATGTCCTTTAAAAAAAGGATTCTACGCCACTTGGCCGTGGATTCTTGTCGCGTTCGGGATCCATAAATTTCTCCCACTGCTTGTTTTTTTAATTGTTTCCGATATAAGCTATCAATTAACTGTTCGTTGTATCCATCTACCGATTTGATCGATAGATTTTTCTTCCTCATAGGAAAATCTACTAAAATTGGTAGTATATTAATTGCGTATTGCTTGGTTTCGCTAATAGTAGGACCTGCCCGCCTTTGTGACGGTGCAGGATTCCTCGTCCCGTCCTTCCTTCCCCGTCCTTTCCTTGGAGGCGTCGTCGGGCTCCTATCGCGGCGGCGCCTCCTTCCTTGCTCCTTCCAGTCCTCCCCCTTCTGCGGTGCAGAGGTGATAAGCTAACGCTTCAGACCTCGGCCCAGGAGAGTAACCCCGCGAGCCCGCCCAAGGAGTTCGTATCCATTGTTCGTTGTATCCGTTATTTTTAGCAATTAGTTTAATTGTGTTTAATTCCTCATTGAACTTGGCAGGGGACATCGGAATATGCAGCAACCTATGTAACATGCTGTGAAAGGCTGATAACTTGTGGGAAAAACAATGTCTTGAACTGGAGTGGATCACTTGGTCCGTATAGGAGTTTTTCCGAAAGACTGAAAACTCGAGGTGATTGTTGACCTTAGTGACTTTAAGATCTAGGAAGTTGAGAGAGTTATTTTCTTCTATTTCGTAAGTGAAATTCAAATTGCGGTCCAAAGAATTCAAAAAAGATAGGAACATTTTTAGTTGTCTTATTGAGCCAGTCCAAATACAAAACACATCGTCCACATATCGATGCCAGGATAGCACATTTTTGGTCTGTGGATTATTGGGGGAAAACAGGTTCCTTTCGAAAAAGTCCATATATATGTCCGCCAGGAGAGGGGATAAAGGAGAGCCCATGGCCAATCCATTGGGCTGTTCATAAAATACACCGTTAAATTTGAAATAATTTTGAGACACACAAATCTTCAATAGATCACACAAGTCACTTATAATGGGAGCTGCCACACGTTTCTGGACGAGAATAGATTCTGCTATGTCTACGGCTTCTCGTCCAGAAACGTGTGGCAGCTCCCATTATAAGTGACTTGTGTGATCTATTGAAGATTTGTGTGTCTCAAAATTATTTCAAATTTAACGGTGTATTTTATGAACAGCCCAATGGATTGGCCATGGGCTCTCCTTTATCCCCTCTCCTGGCGGACATATATATGGACTTTTTCGAAAGGAACCTGTTTTCCCCCAATAATCCACAGACCAAAAATGTGCTATCCTGGCATCGATATGTGGACGATGTGTTTTGTATTTGGACTGGCTCAATAAGACAACTAAAAATGTTCCTATCTTTTTTGAATTCTTTGGACCGCAATTTGAATTTCACTTACGAAATAGAAGAAAATAACTCTCTCAACTTCCTAGATCTTAAAGTCACTAAGGTCAACAATCACCTCGAGTTTTCAGTCTTTCGGAAAAACTCCTATACGGACCAAGTGATCCACTCCAGTTCAAGACATTGTTTTTCCCACAAGTTATCAGCCTTTCACAGCATGTTACATAGGTTGCTGCATATTCCGATGTCCCCTGCCAAGTTCAATGAGGAATTAAACACAATTAAACTAATTGCTAAAAATAACGGATACAACGAACAGTTAATTGATAGCTTATATCGGAAACAATTAAAAAAACAAGCAGTGGGAGAAATTTATGGATCCCGAACGCGACAAGAATCCACGGCCAAGTGGCGTAGAATCCTTTTTTTAAAGGACATTGGGCCGAAGATATACAAAAAGGTGCCCAAGGATAAAATTAAAGTTGCGTTTTACAATAAATCCAACCTCAGGAACATTCTTTCCCTCACCAAAGATCACATCCCAAGAGAAGAAAGGAGTGGGGTGTATAGACTAAAATGTGAATGCAACGCGGTGTATGTTGGGCAAACGGGGCGACAATTTCAAGAGCGGGTAAAAGAACATCAAGCCTGCCAGAGAAATAAAAAGACTACTTCACAATTTGCTATACATTTGTTAGATAACAATCATCAAAGTGATTTTGTGTTTGAAGTGCTTCATTATGAACCTAAAGGACCTAGATTAGACGCTTTGGAACAAATGGAAATTTTGCAGCACGTACGTTCCAATGACAACATTGTAAACGAATTTTTGTATGACTACCATTCCCCTCTTTTAAGCCTCCCACTCCTAAATTCCTGGGCTAATGACATGACGAACTCTTCGGCCTCTCTCTCTCTCTCACCTGAACCCCCCCCCCTCCACTTGCCGTGCCCCCCATAAGGGTGCCTCCTCCCCCTAACTTCCATACCACATGACCAAGGTTTTTTTCCCCCCTCCCTCTTCTCTGTTAACCAATCCTTTCAACCTAATTACCTTCCTCCCTCCCCCTCCTAGCCTGGTATAAAAGGATGTGATGGACCTCTGTAGAGTTCACCTGATGATGACGTCTAACGTTGAAACCATGGTCGTGATTAAATATTAATGTGAAAGTACAAAGTTCTTCTTTCTTAATTTAATTATGAATCGCTTTCACATAGTTACGCCTCAAACAATTAATTTTACGCATATTTTAATCCATTATGTAGTCAATCAATGTGAAATTCAGCGCGTGGATCTATCAAAGTATTGCCCAACAAGGTCAAGAATATCTATATAGCTATCTTTTAGCCATAATATTTAATTGAAGAACCTAGAGTGACAAATCTCCGTTACACTTTAAATGTCTTATTTTTTGAGGCCGTGTACTAAACTCACCTTTTGTTGTCATTAGTTAAAGGCTAATTTTCGGATGAAGACATTTATTTGAAGTATCGGTTGTTGTTCATATACTACCTTTCGGCTAGTATTTAGAACTATATGCATATCATTCATTACACAATATCATAAAAAACCCTAGGATGGGCAGTATCAGAACACACAATAAAGAATAGAAACTCACACTCACTAAATAACTAAATTTTCGGTGGCATTACCACCTTCCTCGGAGTTAGGTATACACAATAAATATTTTTGCATTCCATTTACGGGAAATGCAAAATTTTTAAAAACACGAGGATTATATTAGCCTTCTCAATTTAAAATTTCATTATTTCAGCCACCACTACATAATTTTACACAGGCTTTCAACCTCTTTGTCATGAACTCAATTTACAATCAATGTCTACCTCTTTTCATATGATTCAACTGTTTTCGCATTCTTAAATCGCAAACTAATGAAACTTTTTTGCTGACTTGAAGGCATTAAAATCACAGATAATATCTAATATTATCTGCCAATGCACAATTTCATAGCTAATATTAGGCATAAGATATCAAAAGAATTAAATTCAGCCATAGGAGAATATACTTAAAACAACTCCCAGTTTAACTAAACATTTTTTCTTCGAGATTGTACAAAACGTAACGACTCATTCCGTGGCTGTTCTTTCCTACTTAAATTTTCATATTGATTTTTATACACATGCCTGTCAATTATCTTTAATTCTTTTTTATAGTAAATGCGACGAGGAACGTCTTCACTCACAAATGGTGTGATATGTGTGTTCAATTTTCGACTATGTCCTATATTCTTTGAGAAGGGACTTCACAGCTATAGGCGTCCATAAAATAGTGATGTCGTCAGTATGGGCCCTAAATCCTAATTGGAATGTGTCATTTTGGATTCCGATCCGGGGTCATGACGAATCAAGATTCTTGTTGATATTTGATGTCCCCATTTGATTCCTCCCAAAGGATCCGCGCCAGGCTATCCACGCCTCAGAATTCCTCTCTGTGCTAAGCCATAGGATCAGAAGTGAGAGACTTACATCACCGCTACCGAACGCAATATTCGGACCCTAGGCCCTAGGACCCCTATACTTGTAAGTTGAAGCCTGCAGGAATCCAATATCGAGCGAGTTCGTGCATTGTGTGCGACAAATACCTTCTGTAATGTAATGGCTCATCGATGTCCAATCTTCACTCCACACGGGATATATTCTGGTGTGCAAATACCCTCGGGGGCTGGGAGGATTTTTGTTTTCCTCGTGCAATTTTCAACTTTATTTACGTCTAAGATATATTTTAGTCAACTTCTTTCAATCCATGAATTTCCCCAATTTAAGCGCAAATCCAGGGATGCATGAAGCCCAATCCTGAATTATTTAATTAGTAGGTATCACATTCATTGCGTCACACGAAATTCGTTCATTTGTTCTTTGTAGCTTTTCTATTCTAAAGCAAATAATGAAAAAAGTAACTTTATACGCAAACACGTTCACGAATGCAAAGATAAAACACACCAAAGGATCGCACTCTTTAAATTGCAAGCTAATGAAACTTATTATCTGATATGAAGGCATTAAAATCGCAGATAATATCCATTATTATCGGTAAATCCATTGCATCATAGTTAGCATTAGGAATGACATATCCAAAGAATTAAATACAGCCATAGGGGAAGATGCTTTATAGAACTCCTACTATAATGATATGTTTCCCTTTGAGATTTTACAAAGCTTAACTACTCATTCCGTGGTTGCTCATCCTTACCTAAATTTTCATATTAATTTTTATACAAATATATATTAATATTACGTATATACATTTTTGTACAGTTTGTACAAAGGATGAAATTCGCCTTGAAAAAACATTTGACGGAGTTCATCCTTTGGTGCATCTTCTTTTTTACTTGAAAAATGAGAAATGTTTGTATTATTGTGTTAAAACTTCCCATAGAGCATATTTTGAAATACTCCATATATGCTTTGATAGTAAATATCCAATATTTAATGTGGAATATCATATCACATTAAAAACCGTCGGATTGGACCTTAAGCTGTGGTCTGCCTTTCATTTGGGGTACGCTAATCTAGATGCCAGGTTTCTCTCCTGTCGAGGGACAAAGGACATATATTTAAGCAGATTAATTATGTAAAATAAACTGTTTGAGACGACGTATTCAAAAAATTAAAAAAACTTGTTTTGCAAGTAATTCTGTTTATATTTTAACCATGTTCAAAACTTCGTCATTCTTTTATGATTACTCTGTAGAAGAGACTTCTCAATCAACCCGTCCCAATCCCCTTGACGACGAAAACTATTGATGCGCAATGAATGATGATTTCCTTAAAGACTTTTCCAGATGTAGAGTAATTTTTTCTTTGTACTTGGCAACCCGTAATCCGGAAAGACAATCAAAAACCTATTCCTCCAACCTCCTGCTCCCCTCCCTCCACCCCCTGACACGGATACCTATACATATATGAATTCAAATTCCCAGTTTACAGATTCCCTTGAGAAAGTTACCAGCATCGGTCGGGAAACGTTGGGGTCACCCGAAAATTAACGCGGCGACATATCCCATACAGTTTATATAAAGTTTTTATTTACCATGATCTTTCGCCTCAGCTATTTTCAGCTCCTCTTTCCTCACTTTCTAACTTCACTTACATTTTTTTCTCCAACTCTATCAAAGCTTTTTACTTCCATTCATTTCTTTACGTCTCTTAGTTTTTTTCCAGTTATCTCTTCACTGAGTGAATAGGTAACTTGGGATCTATGCTTTCACTGAGATCAAGGCCAGCGTTTGCTCACCGTCTATTCTATCCCGAGGCATTGTTATCATGGGAGGCATAGCCTTGCTTTGGTTCTCGGCTGTGTACTCACCCAGAGCAGGTCGTCTAGAGTTTGTTTTCTCAGGATTTTTGCCGTCAGTCATTCATTCCTATGTAGAGGAGGTGGGGCTTTCCCCTTCCATCGGCCATGACACTGACGAGACAGGTTTCAAGCGCAAGGCGCAGTTGCGATCATGGCTATCTTCGTCATCAATAGATATTGAATGGAATGATTGGTTTATTTTGACCTCTTCACTTTCTCTTCCAATTAGCTAATGACTATCTGTCCCGACCGATCATCTGCTTTTCCTCCTTTTTCTCCGTAAGAGCTTAACAATCTGTTTTCCAATCCGTCTCGGACTCCATTTTCTGTCTGGTCTCCATCTTTTGTCTGGACTCGATGACGGTAGGGTTGAGACCTTTGCATCTTGCCTATCTAAAAAAAAGGCCGCTTAGGAACGTTAATATGAGTAGTGTGCCTATTTATTTGCAAGTTTCAACGATGGAATCTTGTCATTGATTTTCAAGCAATATCCTATTTACGAATCGGCATGACATTTTCCACTCTTACTTGCCACTGATGACAATACGATATTTAATTATCAGACATTTGAAATTTTGTTCCAATATGCTTTAATTAATAAACCAAATTTCCAAATGGAAAAAAATTATTTTAAATTAGAGTTTTTGCGAAGAAAGGTAGCATAAAATGTTCTCAATGCAAGGTATATTGTACGTATATATGTAATTGTTATGCGTTTCTAAAAGCAAGTTAGTGACCATGCGTATTAGTGTTGTGTGCATGTACATTACTGGAATATCACAATTGAATGCAAACGATAAGAAAATAAATCACTGAATTCTATGAAAGAAATTTATTTGTGGTGTATTGATGGTACCAGTGTTGTTTAAACAGTGTATAATGGTATCCCCGAAACGATTTCACAATCGGTACCTTTGTATTCCACCATTCTTCAAGGGTTTTCTGTCGTAATGTAAATGGATATGAGTGAAATAGCTGGCATTAGCAATAATTTATTGGTAGAAATTAATCTAACAGCTCCAGCCTAACTAACAGCTCACTTAGAAGCTAGCAGATTAACCAATTTCACGATTCAACATTAAATGTAGGGAATAAAAATTAGATTAAAAAACACGCTTCTCCCAAAATCTATAAATAAAAAGAAAAAAACTTATTATCACTCTCAGAATAAAGCGTGGTGCAGATTAGGTTGAGATATTAATATTGCATGCCAATCTTTAATCACCGATCGCTTAATTTACCAAAGGATAAAACGCATATATGGTCATTTTATACCGTTTTTTTAAAGCGTGTTTTCTTCAAAAATGTTTCGTTTAATTCTTATATTTTTATTTATTTTTTACGGTTAATTATGTGATCAAATAAACCAGAGCTTTTAAGATTCTTTATAACTAACATTAGTTATAATTAATCTCTTTAAGATTAATTATGACTAACGCCATTAAAAAACTGCAATTTCCAAATGTAAATTTACTTAATTAATTCGAGCACAGTGGAACAAAATGTATTCATTATATACGTCACTCCTATTTCCGTTTAGGTGCAGCCTCAAGTAACGGCGACGACGCTGCCATCACGCGGTTAGGTCTCGCCACAGTGCCGCGATATTTATCGTCGGCCGTTCGGGGAAGATCTTCGCCGTTGCACTCTGCCGTCACCGCATCTCCCATCGGAAGGCTTCCCTACTCTCCCGATCGTGATCCTGCTTCCCTCATGCGCTCAGGTTAAAGGGCTCAGGCGACCCACCCAACCCCACCTTCAGTGCAACTCGTCGTTCCTCCCAATGACAATAGGCATCGCTTATTGATTCCGCTCGTGGGAACTTGCCCTCCATGCAGGATCCCCTCTTGCGCGCATTTCAATCTCAGCGAGGCATTGGTGCGATTGCTGTGCTCAACCCCTTTGCTCCCTCAACCCCCTCAGGGGGACAAGGGCTAATTTGACCCCGAGATTCCTCCCCCTGAGATCGTTGTGTCGAGAGCGATTTCTGAACTGATGACGAGATTTGATCGATTTCGGCATTAAAAACCGGGACAGTTTCTTCCCAATTTCCGACTTACTTCATTTTTATAGGGGTATTAGCCTAATTGTTTTCCTTTAAGGAATTTCAACTTGAGGTTTATCCAACTTACTCCTCCATTTAACTTCCCTAAGCATAATTAACGAGAGATCTTATTCCCCTTTATTGTAATTATCCTTGTTATTATCTCCATATATTTTTTTATTTGGCGCAGCTCTCTATTCTGCTCTCCTTTCCGTTAGCCTTTTCTTAGTGCTATATTTCTTCTCTTTTATATCCTTCATAATCTGTCCTAAGTTACTAATTCGGGGCATTCCTTCGCGCTTCTTCCCGGACAACTGCCCTTCTACGATTGTTTTCATCAGGCCATCAGGCCTCACAATGTGGCCAACTAAGTTTACCCGTCTTCTCCTTAAGGTTTTTACGAGAAAGATCCTAGATATATAAACAATTCTTCCTCCCCCTCGATTGAAATTCTATCGAGAAATCTCACAACTCAATATATCATTATGTTCGCTATTATTCTATCCATTGTCTTCTCCTAACTTCGATCCATTGTTGCACTCAGAACCATGTAGTTTGGTGTGTTATTCGAGTTAATTTTTCGATTAATTTTTACTGACGTCAGCGAGTAATATTCCAATTAGCCAATATCTCAGTCTTATATGAATGCTATCAATTTTTAACGCAAGAATCATCCAGATGAGGTGGAAAGAAGGCTGTGAGCCCTAACATGGACAATGGTGTGCTCTTGGCGAAATTCACGAGGCCTGTAAGTTCATCAGGTGGAGGATTAAGATCTTTTCTCAAATCCTCCACAAATAACTTTTTATTGAAATATTGATTTACCTTCCAATTTCCTTCCAAAATTAAACACCTCCCTTTAAAATAATTGCTTCTTGTTGACGCATGAACTTTATATTTAAACTTCAATACTTGAATTCGTCAACCAATTGAATATATAAGCTTAGATTAATAATCTAATTACTCACGGATTGGAAACATTTTCAGTGGTTCTAAAATAAAAAATTTTGGTCTTTGTATGTCATTTCGCAAAGATTAATTCGTACGGTAAAAATTTCCTAGTGTTTTTCAGAACACTTTGTTGTCACTTGACTTCAATCGTTGGGTTCGTATCAACCCTGTCAAATTCTGAAAGAAAAATTTCACCACGTACCACCCATCTCCGTTTACTAAGTTTCCGGTTTTTATGTCATTCAGGGGTTAAACTTCATATCTTGTCTTGCACTTTCGTATGTTATAGAACAACTGTACAGAAGGACTGACCATATAGTGGCCAACAAGGTGGTTATCTTTAAAGTATTAACTATTCCAAGTAAGACGCCATATGTGTAAAACATAACGGAAATATCGTTGCATAGTTTACGGTATAAATGCGTCTTTGGAGAATTACGAATCACGGCACTCTAGCCGCTTGGTCAGTAGTTTTTTGATCCGTAGTGGTATACGCAGTGGCTCCTGAATCCAAAGGTCCCTGGCTCAATTCCCGGTCAAGGGGAATTTATTTCTCATGGCAATTAAACCGCCGGTTTGAAATAAACCACATCTGATAATGAAATAAGATTTTGTGCTTTCCCGGCGAATGATGAGGGTAAACGACATTCAGTAGCCCTGAGAATGAGTCTAGGGTTGGAGCTTGACACGTTGGATAAAACGGTTAATTTAATCAGGTGGGAATTCCGAAAAGAGGCTACCAACACATATACTAATACTTAAATGAGTTTTTTAACCTAATTTTATATCGAGTAATCACCATTTGGACTTTGATTCATGCAGTGGCGCAGCAAGGGGGAGGTTTTGGGGGATAACCCCCCCCCCCCCAGAGCTCAGTAAGTTTAATCCATTTTACTAAACTGGATTGATATTACTAATATAATAGAGTAAGGATGAATAAAATATCCCTCAGAAAGCCGTAAAACTCACTATTTTCAACCATATATCTTAAAAATTCCGCAATTTATTAATCTCGCACCTACCACTTATCCTGGTGGGTATACTATACCTACACACACCCCGGTATTATTTCCACCTAGCCCCCCTAACCCAAATTTCTGACACTCCCTTTTTGACAGTGTAATAGGAGAGAGAATATGCCGCGCAAGATGAGTGCCGGGGTCATCATGGCGCTTCAAATATATTCCATCCTTGTTTTTCACCAAACCTTTGCCTTTACGCTCCCGTGCATCTTCACTTCGTCCTGGTGGTTCCCATTGCTTCCGCCCACCCCCAACGGCGGCGCCCCCTGTCTCCCCTAGTAATGCGTTTGTATGTTACGTGCCGGACCCCGTCGCTTTGACGGCGAACACGGCCTTCGCCTGACCGTCATCCGGGAAGGGAAGCGTCCCGGAGCACGGCAATCTCCGCCCAGCCTACACACAGGTGCGTTTTCCCTAAGAGCACGCTCCGACGGGCCCGGACGATTCGTCGTCCGCGGGGGAAGCGTCCACGGCGACCTTAAAACCAAAAAAGGAACTCTCGGCTAGCGCTTCACGCGGGTTGGACGAGGTGACATTTAATTTTGGTCCGTAATTTATTTCTCATCCCCTCTCCTCAGCGTCTCGCTACCCTATCCCTATATCTTTCTCTCTGCCTCCCTCTCTCTTTGTTTGAGCCACGGCTACTCACAAGGTGGGAACTTTCCTAAATTCTTTTGTAGCAATACCCTCTGTATGTAGAGATATACCGGATGGTTATAAATATCGGGGTTTTAACGATTTATAATATTTATTACATTATACTTACAGTTATAAATTATATGTCAAATGAAAGACCTAATTAAACAGTTTTGTTTTTTAGCAGCAATGCACGTGGGCGTGAAATGTTTCCGCCGCGATCCGCTAGAAAGCGGTAGTAACGAAGATGGCGACTAGTGAACAGGAAGCGTTTAGTGTTTTACAGTTTGCAAAGACTGAATCTGTGCAACGTGCGTTCCGAATTAAATTCGGTTGTGATCCTCCGAGTGACAATAACATCCGTAGATGGTATCATGAGTTTGGAGATACAGGCTGCCTTTGTAAAGGGAAGAGCAGACCAAGAGTTAGCGAAGTTACTGTTGAGCGAGTGAGAGAGTCGTTCACTCGTAGCCCGAAGAAATCAGTCCGGAAGTCTAGTAGTGAATTAGAATTTCCTGTGTCGACTGATTGGAAGTTTTAAGGAAACGCTTACAACTAAGCCCTTACCATTTACAGTTATTACAGGCTATAAAGCCTACCGACCACGAATTACCATGGAAATGTTGTTTCATGACGATGATTTTCTGGATCATATTGCCTTCAGTGATGAATCGACCTTTCACCTCAGTGGGCATGTAAACACTCATAATGAGCAGATCTTGGGTTACCGTGTAACACACGTTGAACAGTGACTACAGATTCAGTCCTTGCAAACGTTAAAACACTAAACGCTTTCTGTTCACTGGTCGCCATCTTTACTACAATTGCTTTCTAGCGGATTGCAGCGGAAAAATTTCACGCACATGTGCATTGTTGCTAAAAAAAAAACATAATTGTTTGAGTTGCTCTTTCATTTGTCATATAATTTATATATTAATATATTAATATATTATAATTTATAATTTATATATAAATTTATAATTTATAATATATTTATAATGTAATAAATATTATAAAGCGTTTAAACCCCGATATTCATTTATAAACACCCGGTATTCTTAAAACGTTTTCCTTTCAAGTTACCATCCCAAAATACGTCGCGAATTCCTCAAGCGAGAACAATTTCGATACTCAATTGAGAGCGAATCAATATTGTCGCACTTTTTTAGTAATGTGAACGCGGTGTTGCTAGTTTTTATTGTCTGAATGAAAAAGAGAGGTTCGTTTCGTTGAGAACACGCCGTTCCGGCACTGATTAACAAAAGACACAATGGTCAATTAACAATTTTGTTGCCTCAAAATTTCTAATAGATACATACACATAACAAAAAAATAATAAAATGTATATAATAACTTTCAATAAAAAAACAAACGGAGTAATATTTCACTTCTAAAAAAATTCAGGAAAGTGCGTTCCGGCACTGCTAATTTTGTCATGACGTCACTGCTTGGTACTTCCTACTTGGCTCTGGGGAGAAACGCCAAATGTATTTAAGTAAAAAGTAACGGCATCGAGAAAAAATTCTGTCATGTAGTGACTTTTTCCTATACAAGAATGCTGCTGTTTAAATTTTACTCCTATTTTATTAACTTTTAGGTGTATAAATAATCCTGATTTTTATTCTAGAGTTGTGTTGCTGCATGATTATTAACTGGATTAATTTTCAACATCGTAGCCGATATTTTCACTCGTGGCACTTATCGACTGTGAAGCAAAGAAAGGATACATCGGCCCGCGGCACTAAGAGGGTAAAAAAATACTTACGAATCCAAGCTCCCCCGTTGAATTATGTTCCCTCTTTTTTTATAATGTTTCTTTTACGGAAGAAATTGTTTTTCCATTGCATTCATAGGTTTTCCAAAAAAATTTTTTTTGCATATTTATTTTTTCTTCGTACAAACGGCGTTAGATGTTCTCTAATTTTTTACATGGAAGTTACTCTTGAATTGTGATACGCCTGCGTCTCAACACTACGCATTTTAATGTTATTTATGATGTATTTTTCAGAACTGTTCGACTAAACCTAGCTGGCTAACCACTGGCCGACGACATTTATGCCATAGATGTAGTAAATAGCCACACTGATATCAGTTTGAAGAGGACTTATTGAAAGATGTTTTTTCGTGGTGCATTACCAGCTAAATGGACGCAAGCCTCCCGTATCACCAAAAATTTTTCTTGAATTATTTGGGCTTTCATATTTCACGCAAAAATTTTGTTTGAGATTAAAACTTTCATGAAGGGAGCCATAGATTAGACCTCCTCCAATCAATTTTATAACTAGAAGTTTGGGTTTTTTTCATCTTCATCAAATTACAACTTCTATTGATTGTTAGTACTTAATAGCTGCAACACATATCGTAAACGTATTTTCCTTATTAGTGACGTATTTCTTACGTTCCTGAGCGTTTCTTTTGGGCGTTGCGGTCACATAACCTGGATAGTTATTACCAGCCGTTAAGAGTCATTTCTGATTCCTAAAAGAAGTATTTGCATTTTTAACTGCATATGAAAGACATTGAAGAATTTAGAACAGAAATAAGGGTAAAATAGCTTAAATGGTAAAGAGACTTTAATAAACAGTCCGATAATTCATCGACATTAAATTTTTAATGCCAGTGGCTAAATAACCGAACTCAAATCAGCTCCTGCACGTAAACATATTTTAGCATATTTTATAAATTTAATCCCTTTACCCTGAAAAGTAAACTCCCTCGATCTATTTTAGAAACTATCAAAAACAAATATAGAGTGACTATTCATTCCCAGTAATTTTCCCTACCTTGAGGGTACGTTTTGATCCATAGAGAAAAATGTGGATGCAATAATTGGGCCGGAAAGCAAGAGACCGCTATATTCGGAGTCCATTGAAATTTTGCGTCTTCCTGGAGGCAATTATTGCGTAACGTACTCCTACGCTTGGGAACTATGCCCGAGGCAAATAGGAAACAAATTGGTTTTCGGCATGATGCATGGCCCAGAATGTATCTTCTCCCGAAGCCAGATACATTTGACAATAGACCCCATTTTACTCCCGCGTTTGAAGGATTATTTCCTGTGCTCTCATGCTCAGCGAAATGTCAGTCGTGGTTGAAATTCTCTCCCAGGCCTCTCTATGCACGTGCAATACATCCGCGGTGATGACAAGCATCGCGCTATAGCCTAAGGGATAGAGAAGGTTGAAGCTACCTTGGGAAAATAAGAAATCAAAAATTGGGAAATATTTTTTAAAATTATTTTCTTTGATACAGTCACATCGTCAGATAATCAAACTTACAATGAAGCTTTTATGGGATAATTTCCCTCGGCAGAAATTACTTTCCTCCTAAAAAGGTTCTGAGGCATAAATAATAATTTTTCACCCTTATTATCCATCGTTAATCAAAATCGGAATAAAATGATCGGTATAAAATGAGGTGCATGAGTTTTAACTTGCCTTTCTGTTCTTCTGCGTGATTGGTAGGTAAGCAGAAGTTTATAATTTATATCTGTAATATTTTCATAATTTCTACGTATTATTGTTTTTTCAATAAGGTTACTTCATGGGTGATATTCGCTTCTATCATATACTATACACTGAAATTATGATTTAATATTTTATTATTACGTAGGTAAATTCTTCTCAGGTTCATTAATTGTTTAAAATTTTCATAATCCTGAAATTTAGAGAAACTCATTACTCACGTGTCAGACAAATGTCCTCCGAGTTAAAATTATTGATTAGTTGATTGCTGAGAAACTTAGAGCTTATGTACATATATGGGTATTTAGCCATGCTATTATTAAAATACCCTTAGGGTACGTTAGCTTCGTAAATCTTTCGATATATATATCAGCGTAAATATTTTCGCTCCCTCCAGGTAGAATTTTTAGAGTATGTTTCCAGTTTCGTGGGCTTTTATTAGCCAGATATTATTAGGCTCCCATGTTATATCATCAGGCCAATAATGACTCGATGTTTTCCAGTTCTTTTTAAAGCCTCAATCGTTCAAACACTCAACTCGGGGTATCGTGGTTCCAGTTCTGGCGAAAGCAAATAATTTTTGTCCTTAATCATCCAACTTCCAGTTTACGTATGTTACTGATTGATTTAGATGGAGGGTAAATCATGCAATTATCATAAGATTTTTTAAGTAACATTGATGATAATGATAAAAATTGTCAGGATATGGTGAAGTTCGCTAGAGTGATTGATGGTGTCACAAATTTTCCCGGGAATGGCCTCTTTGTGGTTCTTAATATGCCGTTTTTGTTATTTCAAATTACGTGTGAACAGTGAAGTTCGTAGGAATAATATAAATTAAAAGACACTATTATTTTTTCGATTAATCGAAAGTAGAGATGTAATTCTATATTTTGGTTTGAGGAAAATGAATTTAACACCCCCTTTAAGTAGGCTAGATGAAAGTTTTCAAAAATGGTACGAAAATTGGAGAAAATGCATTTATACTTCATAAGATCACAATAAATATTTGTTGTTTTTTTATACCGATAATGAGTCTAAGTTTCTTTGTTACAGTGATTCATATGTTGTAAAGAATATTATATGATAATTTTTGTGAACGACATCATCCGTGTGCTTATTCAAGTATTGTCATCGGACCCTGTGTAAAAACTCACTGTTTCATGCCTATTTTTGGCTTTGGTATTTTTGAAATATTTTTTTTACTCTATTACTGGTACATTTGCCTATAAAACTGATGATACATTCAGATCATGTTGACATAAAGGTCGATAAAGTAAATTTGCACTTAATTTCCCGGTCTGGCGAGTAACGAGAAGCAGAAAAGTTTGCATAACTGCACTGTCTATCGGGTCACGGTATGCGAAGTCGTTAATTTTGGTGCGCCTTAAACCTCGAGTTCGAATCTTTTCCTCGAAATTACACCGTGCTCTATTCGGTGACTTGCTGCTTGTCATTCGATGACGGTGGCTTTTCTCCGCTTTTCACGGAACCGGATAACTTCTTGCGGGAAGCTTGGAATTGAGAGGATTTTTTTGTTCACCTAACTGGGTGAGTGTTTGCTGTTGAAATGCGGTCATTGCGCACGTATGCGGAGCTTTATTATATTCCCGCGAGTAATTAAGGCGGCGCTCTTGACAGGAACGGTTTATGTCGCGCAGTTCACTTACGCGCTGAGGACCTTTCGTTTTTCCCTACGAGCAGAGCAAAGGATATTGGCTGTTCCCTCCCCTAATGCAGCGAGAAGGTGGGACAACAAGCTTAACCTTCTTTAGGAATGCTGCACCACTCGCGTTTGTAAATGACTTTTTTTAATTTTCGATTGTTCCATGAAAAGGACGTTAAAGCCATTTTTAGCCCACTGGGATACTGCATTGATCTTATAATACGTGAAAAAAAGATGCGGATAACCACCGCTTATTAAAAAAACTACGGGTTCCTCGTTAAAATAAATTCAATCCTAATTTAAAGTGTGCATAATGCAGAGTAATAATTAGCAACGTCCTGTTGTAGAATTGGTTCTCCGTTAAAAAATACTCTCGGGAAATTTGGTTTCAAAACTTTTGGTGAGATTTAATTACGTTACGGTAATTGTTACATTATATACATGAGTGAGTTCGCGACTTCCTGATCAAAATTGAATGCCTTTAGCTGGTGTAAAGCATTGCTTCGACGTATTCTACTTCATCTATCAAGGTTTTTTAGCTTAATAAGTGCACTAGGAATATGGAAGACTAATTCTTTGTATATTTGAGTTAAATACCTAATTTATTCAAGGTTACTGACCGCTCTTTTAAGCAGGGATGGCGATCGAAACTAAACGAAAGTCAAAGCCAGTAAAGTTTCTGTATTTTCGTTCCAGGGAGCAAAATGCAGAAACAAAACGAAATGGATATAAACCTGCAACGCTAAATTCAGGGTCGAAATGGAATCGGAATCAAAACTTCTTCGCGTCGAAGCTAAACTAAAACTCGAAAACTACGAAACGAAACACAGATAATATTTCGCACCGGAGGGATCACGAGCTTCACCTTCGAATGGTTTAGCATCGACCCACACACCGATTACGAAATATGGTTAAATGTAGCAGAGGTTCGGCCTGCCGCCATTAGATGCACGAGTCACTCATGTGTTTACCACTAACAGAAGAACGGTTAACGCAAACTGACCATTTTATTTTTAAGCTCAATGTTGTAACCTCTCAACACGCATGTCAAACGCAAACTATTCCCTCTTATCCCCCTCCACGAAACTCTTTCGATAAGTCCTCATTTGATATATTATATACTCTCAATCATTATTTTGAAAACAATTCAAAACAATCGAGTTTATTATTTTGGGGATTGGAAGCCGAGGGGTACAAGTGATTATTCTTTCTAAAAAGATTAGGTATAGTAATTAGGTAAAGAAAGCGAACGAGTTCAACTAGATATTTAGTGGTGCAGTTGATTTCAAACTCGATGTCAGCACAAAATAAAGATTTACTCGCGATTCTTGGGCGCCAAGTTTTTGTATGATTTGTTCCATCGATTTCTGTACCTAACTTTGTTTAGAAATGATGCACAAAGGTTAAGAAAACACTTAGCTGTTTCACAAAATAAAATATATTGCGACCGGTTTCGATACAGCGTATCATCATCTGGCCAGATGATGATACGCTGTATCGAAACCGGTCGCAATATATTTTATTTTTTGAAACAGCTAAGTGTTTTCTTAACCTTTGTGCATCATGAAGGAGTTTCACCATGTTACGCCAACCACCATCGCATTTGTTTAGAAAAAAAATACTTTTACCCCTTGTATTCTCTCCCCCTCATATGTTGAATATCAATAAAATGCTTCTGCATTATATACTTGATACATCAAGATAAATTAGTTAAATAGGGGCACGAGGAATGAAAAAAGCATTAGCCTTCAAAGTTCCTTCTACGCTATTTTAGCTAATAAACCTAGATGGATCAAGTATATAATGTCAAAACATATTTATGATTTTTAACATATACCTATGATGATCAAATGTATTATATATTTGCTATATTTGCCTGGATGAGTGAATGTTTTATAAATTTGCTAATTTATAAATCATTTCTCCGGTTTCCGTAGCGATTAGAGGGCTCGAGTCATAAATTATGATGAACCACCTGCTTAGGAATTAGCTCTACCACAGATGGTGTCCTTGAAAGAGTTGCTGAGGTTTTGATGTGAAGAAAAGAGTTCACATGCTTACATTGGAGAGCATATGAAAACACAAAAGTAACGTCTTTGACTCACGAAAAACTGAAATGTTTCTGCTTTTACATCAAAGGTCGCGTTGGAGTACTCCATTTAATGTGTTTTGTATCTCCTGGAAAGGGGAGGGCGTTGGTAAAAGATCATTTCGGCGTAAGTATGAGGATGCGGAAAAGGTTAAGAGCCTCATATCCTTGTCGTCACCTTCTGGATACTGAGTGACATCCACTTGCCGAAACGTTTCATCTGAAAGATGCTTCAACGGTGTAGTCCTCCCATGAGAACATTTTTGAGGATGAATCTCTTCCGCTCAACCGGTTTCATCTTCGTGAATTATCTCTTGTTTATAACCTGCGCTAACGTATTGAAATTCAATTTACCAATTGCATTATTTACCGGTATTTCAAATTGGAATTTTTCATCCCAGTATTTTATCAGACATAAGGTCACAACACATAATAACTATGTAACGATGTAACCTTGTTAGGTAGCCTGGGTCGTGGTTTTTCAAATACATTAGTAAACTAAACGAAGTTTATAATTTCATTTTTCATAATGAAAATTTTCAAACGGCTAAGCCTTAAATCATCAGTGATACCAACTATTAATTTTGGCATTTATTCTTTAAAAATTTAAAGTTTATTTAAAGAATTTTATAGTGTTGGGATGCGTTAGAATGTCCAATAAATTTCTAGTGAGGGCAAGCCGTACACCATACTAGATGTCTGGCTGAATGTTAAATGCTATCTAAAAACGCCGGATTTTTGGGCCCATACCAACAACAATTTCCTACTTCTTGAACCAAATTACTACACCCTCAGTATTTGTATGAGAAAAAGAATTGGAGGTGAGGCACTTCCTAAATGCTAATATTCTGCTTGCTCCATTAAAGTGCTCCAGTACTTAAAAAATGGAGTGAAAAACTGTGATTTTTCACTCCACTTTTTCTTGTTACTTGGTGACAGAATGGTTTTCTTGATATCATCGGCGATACTAAATTTTTCGATTTCCGTCGATCAACAACGAGTACAAGCAGAAAGCTTGCATTTGAGATAACCATAAAATTCAATATTTTGTGAAATTAAGATGAGTTAGACTTTCTCAAAGGTCAGAGAAAGTGGGAATTATGAAGGCACAATAGCATGGAAATGACATCTAATTATATTGTAAAGATTTATTAAAGATGAACACTAATACAGCTCAAGAAAAAATAACGGGGATTTTTTAATCGAGATGTGAGATTTTGGAGAGTAATATACCTATCCTAAAAGTCATCCAAGGAGAATGAAGTATAGACAGACAAGAAGTTATATTACCTGAGCTATTGGCTACAACCAAAGTAGGCTTAATCACAGGAAATTTTCTTCATTGGTGTTTGGGAGTATAGCCCGTCTGAATTTTCTCCAAATTTTAAAGGTTAGGGCTCTGGCGGCTGGGTGGCTAATATCACAAGAAATATCTACAATAATAATATGTAAATAGAAAAATAATATTAGAGAAAATATCAAATTCTGAAACTCACCGTACGGGTTTTATATGAGGCACAGATTTTCTGCTTATTTGGGCGTGATCCATTTAAATTATGGATTCAAAAATTTCACATTAAAAATGCTCCCTTTAATTTTTATCTAATTTATCAGCAGCAACGCGTTCCATTTTAAGAAATTCTCTTGTGCCTGTTTAAATCTTTTCCTCTTCTGAGCCCGTCCTCTCATTAGATACATAAGAGATATCATCATATATTAACTCCATCCACAACCAGTACATCTATTTTTTATATGTGCTACTATGCCTGATAGCAGTAGAATTCACAAGCTCAGGGCAAATTTTATTCCGTAAAAAGTCATTTATCGGTATACCGTTGTGGACATTCTTGGAATGATGTTCCTTTTCCGTGCATGTGTGGCAATAGACACTCATATGATGTTGCCTTATTGTTGGCTTGCATATACATATTTGTATGTCTTCTCCAGCATATCTGAGATTGAAGACATTTCCAGTGATATCTTGGTCTTAAATCATTGGAAATTAGCATCGTCACTATGCTCATGATTTTCGCGTGAATCAGTAAAAATGGTATCATGTGCATTATTTATTGAGTATTGTACCATATCTTCATATTACAATCGGTTCCTCTTCGACACATGTTGCATCATTATTCCGCGATAGTCATATTTTTTCATACTTATTTTTTTCGATAGCAAATTTTACCAATAATTTGTCGTGAAAGCATATTATGCAGTGCGTCGTCTTCATCCGCCAGTTCATATTATTTGTTAAGCTGCCCTTTATACCTTCCAAATGATAATTAATTGTTCGTCCAAAAATATTTACATTCTAAAACTTTTTTCTATCAAAATTATTGAGACACAAATATTCAATCGATATCACATCTAGTTCATTAAGCCCTGTACTTCGCTAAAATTACTTATCAATTGGCCTCTCTTTTTAATCGCGAAACCTCCCATGAAAAAAAACTAAATGTTACTAAAAAGAGGATATTTATTCATGCTATTTATTTTTACGAGTGATTTATCTCGAATTGCATGCAAGCTTTTTATGTAAATGAATAACAGCATCAGCATAAAATAATAATATCTTTTAAATTATATTCTTATAAGAATATTTATGTTTCAAATAGCGGCAGAAAAGTACGGAATACAATCGCAGAAAAGGGTGTCTTAACAGGATAAATTCGGCATTCCTTTCCAGCAAATCTTCCAAATTCCCTCGCAAACAGGTCCACATGTATATTTTTCCCCTTTCCCCTGCTAAGGGTCACAAACTGCAGAAATCAATTCTCCGATCCGTTGATCGGAAACGAAGGAACAATTTCATTACCCGTAAAAAAATTCTCGGCAAAGGAATGGTTCACTGGCGAATACCGCGGATTTAATTGCCTGCCAGAATGGAAAGGAATTGCACGCTATTATCTCAATTCTTTTCCACCACCGTTTCCCCTAGCAGACGTGCTGCGAGCAGCGTGCAATCCTGTCAATTAAGTCGCCCGTCGGAGCGGTCGCGCTAAGGGAGAAAGCCTGCGTGTCGACGCGAAAGCTGGGATTTATGTCATCGGGAGGCCGCGACGCCGCGCGGGTGTCGTCCTAGGGAGCTATGGCGGTCACGGGTGATGACGGGAGGGCTTCGCCGGCTAATAACACTTCGACACCCGGCGGCGGCGGCCGCGGAGCCTTCGGCTGGGTCCAGTCCGTCGTTCGTGGAATGCAGGTTCCGTGTCCCGCCCACAGGCGTCGCAGCGATCGTTAATTACGTCGCTTTCCTCTCTTCTGCATCGCACCCTTCGACGGGTTACCTGGGTTTGCTCTTCGGCTGGCCCTTCTCTCCGCACGTGATTGACATAAGAGTAGATTCGATAGCCACTGCGAATCTCTAGTACGGAAATATTTCATCCGAATTATAGGCGACCAGTTTACTGTAGTCCGGCCTTGATACGTTTCGGTTTCGATTGGATGAGAAAATTAATAGTACCGTTGTAGTTCAATATATAGTATTTTTAATGAAAATAGCGTCGTTCATTCAGATTCAAAATCACTTGTCATTAGAGCTTTTCATTGATGGAATTCAAAGAAAACAACGAAACATATCTTCACCATTCTGGCATTCAGAAGTTTAAAACAAGGAAACGCGAAAGTTAACCATTATAAAAGTTAAACAACAAATGGTTAAGGAAATTACAATTATAATATAATCAGCAAATGGAAATTACCATATATTTTTTATATTTTATCATGGATGTATCGCATTTCCATCACATTAACCCTAAAATGATTTAATACTTTCGAAAGTTAGCGTCGACTTTTCAGTAGTTGGTGACGTTCTAGGATTTGTGCTTCATTTATTCCGCCAGAGCTTTCGTAAATGGAAGGAAGACTTTCAAAGAGTGTTACCAAAAACGAACCATGGGAGGCTCATTCACAACACCAATGTGTATTTTGGAAGCGGTAAGCCTCTCGGTATGAGTTCATGACGTCGTCAACTTATCTGCGAAAGGGCCGTCGATTATCATTGGCGAATTTCATGAGGAATAGGTTTCATATAACGAATTGTCCTAAAATATTTTCCCAATATTTTTTTAACCCTATCACAGTCAATGATTAAAATTAATGGATAAACGAGCCAACTGCAGGAATTACCGTACACAGTATCTACCCTATACCCCTACGCAGTTTCTACTATCCACAAAATATTATTTAAATTGACTTTCATTGAGAAACCTAATTTCCATGGCACAAATAATATTAACAGTCTGTCACTATCTCATTTTGGTCGATCGGTACTGAAAAATTCCGTATCCGGGGAAATAACCCGTTAAAGATATGAATTTCAAATAAGTTCAGCCAGCAGTGCGTCAAATATTTAGGATATTTTAAGCCCTTTAAGCAAAATTTGAGGAGATATCAATTTTCCTGTGCATCTTTTAACTTAATAGAGCATTCAATTCGGATTTCTCCTACTAATCGGTTTGTTACTAAAGGTACCATCTAGTCAAAGAAAATTCATCGAAGCAATTGCGTAGAGTAGTTCCAAGCTGTACATACAAATTTCTTATCTCAAATTCTTGCAAAATATAATTCTACCGTTTAGTAAATCATGGGTTGGATCTCATTCATATGTCTCGTCTGAGGACATTAAAATTTCTTGGTAATGCTCAACACTTGGTAAGCGGCAAAAATCACCGCATTATCATTAAAACACAAATAATAAGATACATTATTTCGCTATTTCCTCGAATGTGTTTTCGCTTCCTTAGGATTCTACTCATTTTGTTGTTTTCTTAATGTAGAATATTGTCTTATTTTTTTCCTTTTGATTTTGTAAAACTAGATGATGGATGTTCGACATGGATTTCTTCATAAAAAACCATATTCAACTGGATGTTCCACTATGTTTCCAGAAATATTTGCTTTCCATTTAAATACATCTTTTCAATTTACTTTATAACGATTGATACCTTAGTATAGATATGGGTGCAATTTGATGTTAAATTGTTTCATTTTACAGATTTCCATGCTATAAAGTCTTTCGTGAGAAAAAGTAATCATGGAAAAACTATACTGCTATCAGGCGTAGTAGCACAAATAAGAGATATATGTACTAGTTGTGGATGGAATTAATATATGATATATCTCTTACGTATCTAATGAGAGGACGGGCTCTGAAGAGAAAATAAACATGGGCAAGAGAATTTTTTTAAAAGGAACGCGTTGCTGCGGATAAATTTTAAAAAAAATTAAAGGGAGCATTTTTAATCTAAAATTTTTGAATCCATAATTTAAATGGATCACGCCCAAATAAGCAGAAAATCTGTGCCTCGTGTAAAACCCGTACGGCGAGATTGAAAACTTCCCTAATTGAATATAATTACAAGTTAATCGAAGTGGACTATTTAATTAGCTTGGTTGATTGATTTTACCTGGAACATTGGTGAATCCTTTGAAAATCAAATTAAAATATTCACATATATTCTGCCCTAACGTGGTACCAGGAACAAATGCAGTAAAATGAGCAGGTTGTGCCTACAGTAACTCCATGAAATATTTATGTGGCCTCCTTGTTCAAATAATAGGCTACCCAATGTTTTTTTCAATGTCTACATTCAATTATTAAAAAAAACTTCAGGTCAATTACCATATTTCATTCTTTATCACGGCGAGATATTTTTATCACTGAATTTTGTTGCATATGGATACAAGAAAAATAATAAATAATTTATTGTAAAATTATTTTACCTTGCTTTAGACCCAAATTTTCAACTAATCGGCACCATGGTAATGTGGTAATTACGCCATCAACACATGAAAAGTAGGTGACGGCGGCTTACTCGTTTCTTATTTTCTTATGTCAGAAAGACTAAATTATGATTTATCTTTTCGTTTTAAATCGTCTGACCATACCATTTACCTTTTTCGTTAAGCGCTATATGATTACTACCCCATTATTGATGAAGACAATAAATATCATAACGCTCCTCTACCCATCTAATGGATACAACGAAAAAATAAGTACTCTGGGTAGACGAAGTCCTAAAGAAGAGCAAATAATGATGAATCATACTCTCGACGTGCTACCATGGTTTATTATGCATGAAATATAAGGATTCACCTGGGTAATAAATCGAGAAAATTTTCGGACTCATCATCGCGTATGAATACGGCAGAAAATTACGATTATTCTGATAATCATCAAACTTATTGCTCAGGCTGTCATTCGATTACTAACACGTCACATTCGCTGGAAAAAAAACTTGGGCGCCAAATATTCTCTCAAAACTGGGATGGCATTTCTCAGTATTGATTGTAGGTAATTGTAAGCGACAGTAATTGATAGGATAAAGCCTAAACAATTTACCATGGTCAGCTGAGACATTGGTGTTTGCGGTAAGTGTTCTGCAATGGTTACTTGATTACAGTACAATTTGCACCTACAGCTAGAAACCTACGATTGCCTATTATGCAAATATTTTTATTTGTTTTGCTTACAGGTTATGAATTTCACAGGCGAAAATATCTTCTCAAAATAGATCTTCGACGTTTTCATACACTTAATTCTTTGTTCTATCATATCACTTAATGCTATTAATTGTAACTAAGTAAAGTATGTTTTAGACTCAAATTCTCAACTAATCGTCTCCAAAATAATGCCGTAATTAGGTATTAATGAATTTGAATTATGGCATGGAGCTGACGTATATTTAAACTATATGAAACTCATGTATAAAACGTAGTGATTAGGTGTAGTACCTATTATTATCTATCTCCATCTGGGAGGGAGCATGGCACTCTAGTGAGTTAAAAATTGGCTTCTGACCAAACGGTCCCAGGTTGAAATCCCGGGTAATACCTTTGGACGTCCCAGTAACAAATCCTCGCGTGAGAGTGCGAGATTCCTCGGGGAAAGGAGTCTTACTTATCCGGACGGCGTAAAATTACACGCCTGTGTTTGAGTCCGGGGTGAGTTCTACCCTCACCTTACCAAAAGCAAGTCAAACCAGACAAGGTCTGATTCACCTCGGAGGGGTGAATCATGGGTTGACTGAATTAATAACTCTTATTGTTGGGTTCCTTTTTTTTAGAATTCCTTTGAGGAAATTCCCTCACATCATGAACAAATAAGAATGGATGATAAATATTTCGAATTCCAACATTTTAAACTATAAACACGCTCACTATGATATTTTCCAATTATCATTAGTTACCTAATGAAGTTTTATTTAAAATATATTTCAAACTTTATTCAAAAGGAAAAAATAGAGTCGTTTAAGAGTGAAATATTTAAAAAATGGCTTTAAAAACTTTAACTTTCTGCTAAATCTTTTAAAAACCGCCTTTCCCTGAACATTGCTACTAATTTTTGATGTTTCCAACTTTCCCCAGAATATGGAATTATTAATTATGGGTGAGCAATTAACTTGAAAGCATTTTCACCCCAACGACAAAGTTTAGAAAGATTTTACCGAATCAGGTTGACTCCGATTCATAAGATCACCTCTCTGGGAATCATCGACTGAAAATTTATTGCTCCTTTGAGAAATCCCACTTCAAGTTTGAATGTGTTTCTGGGGCCCTCTATCCCTTCAAACACTTTGGATCGATGTAAAATTATGCAAATGGTGACATTGGTACGGAAGAATTCCGTTAAAAAACATTTTATTTTACGAATAAAATGGTTTCAGGCTCAATTTTGTGCAAATTCGACATATCCATGCCAAAATAACAAAAATGGTTATTTTCACCCCTTTATTACAAAACTTAACAACCGACCATGGTTTCGACAGCTATATTTACTGTTATCGACTTTCATTCATTTGTTCACCCAAACTGTTTCCCTTCTCATTCCCTCCCACTCCCTCACACCAGCTCCATATGCCTCCACCTCCTGCCTTGGCCTGGGTATAAATATTGAGAAAGTGCTGGGATTTTATCATCTTGAAAATGACACAATATGTTGAAATCGTCGTCGGTTGACGATTTTTGTATTAAAAGTGTGGCAATTACCATGTCTATTATTTTATCATGGATTTTATTTTACATTCAAGACAAGTATTACGAAAATTCCATTAAAATTCTAATCCCAAAGTCCCAACGCCTTGCAACTACCAGGTAAAGAAATTTACAAAATTTTCTCTTGATGGCATATTAGGAAATCAAGCGGAAAAAGAGAGGGAAATAAATTATTCATCAAATTTTTTTCATTCATTTCATTCATATTCAAAGGAATTAACCGTGGACTTGCTAGCGGCATACCTTTCCAAATACATCCAAAAGAGTACACAAAGTTCTAAAATCTGCCGAGCAAAAAATAGAGGCCATGATCGGTAATTGAATCCTGATCTCCCGAATTATTTTCAGGCCATCTACCTCTTAACCCTCTATTCCCCAGGGTGGCTTTGAGGTAACATACCGCATTCATGCACTTTTTGTTATTTTTTTTCATTTTTTGGCCTCTGTATACCATTGTGACTTCAAAGTAACAGTTAGCCTACCCAATCTCCTCTCATGTATTACTTTTAGTTTGTTTTTTCCCCTCCTGAGGGCCTTCTCTGTCAGATCTCTGCACATGCACATGTAAAAAATTGGGGCATAGGGGGTTAAGCTACTCATGCGTTATCGTTCACCGCGATTTAGGGAGTTCGTGGTCTGAAACTCAGTTAAGGTAAATGATTTTTCCTCCGTGGAATTTTAGATTTTTCGTAAGAAAGATTTCTCAGGCATAACTTCTCACTGTTGATGAGAAACAATCTTCATTCTCAGTAAAATGTTACCTGCGGAGAAGTATGAGTGAGCTATGTACAAAGTATGAAGTTTTGAACCAAAAAATCAACGGTACAAAACATGGGTTCAAATTTTTGTGTTCCATTGCACCCTAAATGCTTTCCTTTATTTCTTAAATAGTTATTATTGGTTGTATTTCAATCTGTCAAATCAAAAAAAAACAATTTTAATTAAAAACTGTGAAAATATACGCTTTGACTCATTTCTTTCAAATCATAATGCATTTGTATTTTATGATGGATATAGGTTAAATAATACCACATCTCACTGAACACATAACATCTAAGAATTTTAATATATAAATATGATGATACCTGTCAAATAAGTGGCATTAAAAGGCGTAGGAATATATCTGACAGCAAAAACGGCACATTACTACGAGACTACTAAATTAGATTACTAAATAGATAAATGGATAACTAAATAGCCATGCTAATTACTATGCCTGTATACCTTACATGAAACTTTTACAAAAGCATTACGTTCATGTTCATGTAATATTAACGCGAAAATAAAATTTCAGAATATAGAATTTCCTAATAGTTTTATGCAGGAGCTCTTTTTGACATTCGCTATATATTCTTTGAATTCCATTTGTTGACTTCTTCATTAAACGCTACGAATCGATAGTTATATGCTGCCCTTAAATGGAAATAATTTTTTTTAATTAGGAATATTTAGTAATTTAAATTATGGAATTCATCGCCACATTTAATCAAGAGTTCTAATTAGGAATTTACAAATGATAATTACTTTAAATTTGTTTTTACTGTTTTGCTCATCTTCTATTCCTATTTGATAAGTACAATTAGGCGTGTACACAAACTTCTATCTGTGTTAGCTAAGAGTACACAAACTTCCATCTGCCACTAGTAATGAATTAAATCAATTGATTTTCTCCAGCTCTTTTTCATTGGTTCCACTACGAACACCTAAAGCTATGGGATCATTTATATGACTTTGGGTTACGCATAAAAAACTCCATGAAAGATGAAATTTTTAAATTGCTAAAGTCAAACAAGCACTCGTATCCGTGGAATTATCGATCTTTCGTTTTTAAGATTTTTCAGGCATAACTTCTCTTGTGTTGCTGAATATAAATCTTTATCTTTCGCAAAACATTTTCTGCGTAGGAGAATAAGATATTTTCAAGATATGAAGAATTGAATTGAAAAATTGATAAAAATGTAAATCGTGGTTCTTTTTGGGTGACTAAGGGCCGTATCCAGAAACCATGCTTCAGCTTGTAGCGGCGCGCACCGCTGAATGCTGTATCCAGAAACCTCACTACTCCAAAACGCTCCAAATGGGTGGGGGCAGTGTTGCCACATTTATTTTGGGCTGGATTGATGACGTAGACGAATTTAGCGACATTTTGAGTCCCTACTATGCGGGCTTTGAGAGGAACTAAGGGCGACAATTGAATAACGAATATCGCAACGCGACTTTGTTTGTAAGCAAAATGGAAACGGGTTGGAAGAAGAATCTCGGCGTAGAAGAAGAGTTTGATTTTAAAACTAATTATTGATAGGAAAGTTGTATTGGAGTGCAAGAAAACCAATGCTGTGAGTCTTTCTTTAAAGGCTATGGCATGGAAGAAGGTGGAGGTTGAATTTAATCGGCACGATGGCGTAACGAAGGTAAGCACATTATTAGGCCGTGATTTGTGAAATTTCAGCGGAGAATCTTTTGTCTTGTTCTTAAAATCTGAATGGAAATTATTGATATAATTTCTCTTTTTTAGTGGTGTTCGTGGAAATAAGATGTCTTAGGAGATGCGGTATCTCACACGGAATTTATTCTCGGTTCCATGGGATTTTCTTGGTTCTTCAAGTTTCTTCTGTGAATCTGGTTCCGTTCATTATGTGAAAAGTGTCCCTTTAAATCGGCAAAGTTATCATTGAGAACCAGCTGGTACATGCTGATAAATCTTCGTGTTCAGAAATCTCGCGACGTGTACCAAGTGTCTCGACTAGTGTCGATCGCCGGTGATTGCCGGCTGGCCTCGGCGGCTCTGCCGCCGGGGAAAGCCGGGCGATGCCCCAGACCCCGCACCCCGAAAATGCACCAATCTGGGCGGAAAAGAGTAACCTCATCAAGTTTAGTTCAGGACACCCTAGTTTCGGTGCTGACTTTATTGATGATTTATTAAATAAAATGTTTTCATCTGTTACAATTATTGTTGACAATGCGAAATGAAAGGAAAGTGAGCATTTTTTTAAAATAGTGCCGTTATTAAGTTGTACGGGTCGTCGCTGCCCAAGGTTCTTAGACGGTAAGGTTGCCTCATTCGTAACTGCGCATGCGCCAGCAGAAGTCCCGTTACGTCACGGTAGACCCTGCGTCCCAGCTGATCCTGGCCATTTCATTGTTTGCACGCTAGAAATTGAGAGAGAATAAGTTCCTGAGACCTTGCGCCGCCTTGTGTTTAACGCGAATCTGAACACATTTCCTGCAATTTCACTGGAAATCGTCTTTGTAATCCACTACTCATAAGACGAACTTTTTGTGGGTGAAGAGCGCCTTTAATCGTCGGATATGCCAGGCTCCCGTTGTACTGTGGCAACGTGCTCCAACAGCTTGTCGAAAACGAAGAAAGCTGGACGGAATGTCTCATATCACAGGCGGATGCTTAAATTGAAAAATCTTTTTATTGTATATATCAACTAATCGAATCATTGACCGTGTCTCGCCCCCCACACATATGAAGAAAGTGGTGAAAGTGAATCGGTCAGACAAACTAAGTGGATATGCTAAAGATTTCGTAATCAAGAACTTAGATGGATGGAATTCTTCCTTTTTAAGGCAAATTGCACTTAATATTTTGCGCACTCATTCATGCAGGGACTATTTTGCAAATTCATCGCTTAACTCGTATGCTATGAGTAACATCGTGTGCCAATGGTAAGATGTCAGGTAAACAAATTTCTAGTACTAAGTCTATAAATTTGAGTCCTTTCGCATGCCTTTGAGAGCTATTGAGAAATTTTCGAGGCCACGGTTGCGCAAAATTGTTTATTAATTTAGGGACAGAAAACTTTTAGCGTTTATAAAAATATTTATCAGGAATCAAGTGTTAAATCGTATTTCACATAAAAGAAACTTACGTTAATTTTAATCATAATATTTTCTCTCGAACTAGTAAATTGGTTAAGAATAGCCTTTATAAACTTATATATGTTGACTTGAGTCAAACCATATAATATTTTTATGTACTCTTTCGCGTTTATATTTACCTGCAAACTGTAATGAAGTAGACTCTACCCTCTAATTATGACTAATTCGACAAATTTCCAATGTTCTGTACTGTGTTCCAACTTGGATAAAGCGATTATTAAATGTTACGCCTAGCAGAGGGTCTTCACAAGAATAAAATGTTTGAACAAAAAAATGCAACAAGGAAGAGCAACTTTGGTAGTGCCACTAAAAAGCTTTAAAAATTGTTCAGTTGAAAAAAAATGTTACTTCCTAAAAAATGTTCCTTCGGGCAATCATGACAACCAACGTGTCAAACGATAGGTTTTGAAGAGTGCCAAAGTCGGTTAGGCAGTTCATAGATCCGTATTGTTGATTTTTTGACCTCCGAAAGTCATAATGGGGTCGAAGGTCATAGAGAAAATATGCAACGCGCTCACCATCCCTTCCTTCCGAAATTTTTCCATTTCCTCGCAGTCTTTTCCAACAGGCCCCCCCCGTGCTCTCTTACGTTAACGCCGCAGTTGATTATTTATTTCTCTAAATATTCTTTTGATTTGTCGCCCAAAGTGTAAGACAAAACTCCGTTTAAAAAGATATTGGCTATTTCCAAAACCTTAAGGTAAAAACTAAAAGCAATGGAATAATCCAGCTTTTATTTTGATTGTATCAAGCAATGTGATAAAAATTTGACGATTTAAGAGAAATATCATAAACGACAACATTAATAGGATAATAAACTGAAATGTGAACATGGAGTTTTAGTTGTGCTGGTCAACCATCCAATTGCAGATATGGTTTCGATTGCTATGCTCTTCTTCTTTTGAAGCTCCTGCACCATTACACTTTCTAGGGTTTCAAGTTTTGGAATTTTTAAATTCGTTATAACGCACACCTGGAATTTTCCAGTACACGCTGCGCGGACAATAGTGCGCGGACACAGAGTCGGGCAAAAGGATGTCTAGGGGAAATAAGTAATCAACAACGGCGTGAAGATAAGCGGGCAAAGGAGTCTTGTCAGAAATGACAGTGGATATGTGTAGTACGCAACTCACTTGGTCACCCTTCTAAACCTTTGTTTGGGGACATTAGTTTTCCTATTACTTCAAAACATACCTCTATGACCTTTGACCCCCATTATGACCCTCGGTGGTAAAAAAATCGTCAATATGGATCTACGAACTGCAAAACTGACTTGGGCACACTTTAAAACCCATGGTTCCACACTTTTGCTGTCATATTGGCCCGAGGTTTAACCATATGACCTTTGACCCCCATTGTGACCCTCAACAGCAAAAGTCTATGAGCGGATCTATGAACTGCCTAACCGACTTTGGCACTCTTCAAAACCTATCGTTTGACACGTTGGTTGTCATGGTTGCCCGAGGTTTAACCCTATGACCTTTGACCCCCATTGTGACCCTCGGAGGTCTAAAAATCAACACTACGGATCTATGAACTGCTTAACCGACTTTGGCACCCTTCAAAACCTATGGTTTGACACGCTGGTTATCATGATTTCCCGACGTTTAACCCGATGACCTTTGACCCCAATTGTGACCCTCAGAGATTTAAAAAATCAACACTACGGATCTATGAACTGCCTAACCGACTTCGGCACCCTTCAAAACCCATGGTTTGACACGTTGGTTGTCATGATGGCCCAACGTTTAACTCTATGACCTTTGACCCCCATCGTGACCCTCGGAGGTCAATTAGTGAATAATATGGGTTTTTGGACTTTACCAATGACTTGGGCACCCTATAAAACCCATGGATCGACACCTTTGTTGGTATACTATTATTTTTGCCACCTTTATGACCTTCACGGTGACCTTACTGGGTCAACAGTTGAATTTTCGTGAATAAAAGTAATATTTTCGTGTTTCTCGTGTCCGAAAACAGAAGAAGTGACATCTTGGTCAATGAAATTCTGACTTTTTTCTATCTCGATTTTTTAAACATTGAAACCCTAAGGCAAATTGAATTTTTTGGTTTGAACCCACATTGTGAGGTCAAAAGGTCAAAATTGTAAATTTTTGCTTACACTCAACAAAACTTAGGATCTTTTCCCATAAGTACATATGCCAATTTTCATGAACATTGCTCGATGCAAAGTTACTAAAATTACAGGTCAAAAATGACACATGACCCTTGGGACAGTCTGTATTTTCAAAGCCCGGCGAGGAATGAAAACGAGCATAATTTCTATTTAAAAAGTGGCAGAACTGTAGTTTTTTGAAGCAACTAATTTGGTTTTTGCGTATTTTCCTCCCAGCCATATTAATCTAAGTTTAAATTATATCTCGGAAGTAGCAAGGAAAACAGTGTTTTGAGAGTTACGGGAAGGAAGTGTGGACACGGAATTAACTCGCACACCTTCCCATTTCATCACTTCATCAGGAAATTATGGCGTCTGAATACACGAATTTCTCTTTTTTTTAATCTCATCATCATTATTTTCATAAATCGGCCTTCAATTTAAAACTCGGCCTATAGTGTTCGATAGAGGGTAACTTCAAGAACTCGCTGCGGTAAGCAGTTAGGCCCGCGGAAAGGCTAGAATTTGAAATGGCGCTGGAAGTTGGGTCTACCGTGACGTCAAGCCAATGGGAGCCCGAGTCGCGAATGAGGCAACCTTTACTCTAAGAACCTTGGTCGCTGCCGATGTTTCGCTCTAATTACTGACTTCTTGTGTCCGCAATGTATGTGTAATTTGATTTGTGAAGTAACAGTTAGTGTATTCGCTCCCGATTTTCTTCGTGTGAACATTTCCTGGACAATTTCATTTGCAATTTGTGTTAATTAGATTTGTGAAGTAACAGTACGTGTCGTGTTGATGTTGATTTTCTTCGTGAGTACTTTTTTTGGACAAGTGTTCTTGTAAAGTGTGATCATTTTATTTGTTGAATTGAAAGTGAGTTTTACGACGTTAATAAATACAAGTTTGTGAACTCAGTAATTCTTGTGGTGGTATTTATTGCTGAATAATCCTTGGTGTCACTTGCGCAATTCGTCATTGTGGTTGACAAATATACTCGTACAACTATCGATTGCATTGGTATAGTTGGATATTTTAGACTTTGAGGTAATATAATAGATACATGTATTGTATTGCAACGTCCAAAGATTTACGTGACATTCATTATGAGATGAATATCATGTGCTATTGTAAACGGACTGAGAAGCAATATGCCATTTCCATCGACCCTTCCCTTAAACTTTAACTCATCATTTTTGTGACGGCATAAATCATTATAGGTAAGTTTTCACGTAATTGAACATGGTTTTCAATGGCTCGGAACTGAAATTATTCAAACTAGCAGTAACTGAGAATGGACGTAGCTGACTGGAAGACGACTTTGTCGCTTTGAGTATTTTACGCAAATTTTGGATATCAGAGACACAAAGCTGGTGATTGCAACTTTATTTGGGCACTTATATATATATAATATTAATGGTTTTCAAGGAAAGCCACGGTCTATACCAAAGTTAATAGCTATTAAAATGGCAAAGTCGACGAGGTTTCAGGATAGTTGCGTTGACAATGGTTATTTTTCGTAAAAAAGTATTTTAAAAGCATCAAGGCGAGACATTCTTGTGTCCCTAATTTATTTGTATTTAATTATAAATGGTTTTCAAGGCATGACAGGGCCCTTTTAGAAGTTAATTGCAAATAAAACGGTGAATCCTAAGAGGTTTCATCACGGTATTGTTGACAGTATTTATTGGTAGTTAAATTAGGTAAAATATTTACTCATTAGGATAAAATATGGTTATTGAAGCATTCTTACTATCTTTTTAAGTAATAATAAATAATTATCATGAGCTTATAGCCCTTTAAACATCAATAATTATTAATAATAAATGCGAGACGATAAGCAGACGAAACCCGGCGGCCATATTACTTGTAGCGAGTAGCATGCCATGGACCTCACTAGACTTTTGCAGCGGTGAGCGTAGCGGTGCTCGGCCGCTACAGCGGCTACGTCATCATCTGATGACGTATCTAGCAGTAGTGAGGTTTCTGGATACGGGCCTAAAGGTGATGTTGCATCAGTTACGATATTACGGTAACACTAATTCTCTATTTCTCTCTATATGTACCTAGGTATAGTCGATCGCTATACAAATTTCATCTCTATCAAAATGAACTCTTAAAAAAATATATCGAAATTTTGGATTTGTTGGAGTTACCGGATAATAATTTGAATGAAAATTATTGAGTGAGCCAATAACAGAAAATGATACTGATAAAAATTAATATTTTAACGCCGTAAGACTTCAAATGACCACTATGTTATAACTCGCGCTTCGCCTCACTTCTGTGAATTTTACATTTGTGATGACAGTATTTACATGATCCAGTTCATGCATGTATATAAGTGTTTCCAATTACAAAATATCAAGTGGAATTCGTTTTCATTTTTAAAGTTACCATATTTTTACTTTTTTTATAGAAAACTTACGAAAATTTATTTCAATATGAATTTTCAGTTCTCTAAATAAAAAACTTCCCCTTCATTTTTTAGTGGTTTCGTTTTCATTTGGAAAGGTTTGGCCTCATGGAAAACGAAAAGCGTTCCAGTTTTACGTGAATCAAATTTGCTCAAGAACTGGTTTTGGGAACGGATATGGTATTCAAGTGTGTATATGGTATAACGTTGCAGAGTATCCTCCGTAGAACAAAGGTATTATTGATGAAAACCAAACTCATGCATTAAAGGGGGGAATTCACTTCTAGTTCCAAAAGTATACAATACCGCAGAATCACACATAGAAACAAGTTAAATGACGGAAGGTTATTCTAGAAACAAAAACTGTTCATAGTGCAATATATTCTCTCAAAACGACTTTGGAAAATTCGCATTTCATAAATGTGAGCAACACTTATGATTGTTTAACTTTAATTACAGCGAATCAAAGAAATGAGGAATATGTTTCAATTTCGTAATTATTTGAAACCAATTTTTGGAATGAAATCATGTTGCAATATAATACCAAGTTGAACTATTTGCAACGCCTAGGGTTCTTATATACTTTTTTAACGTATTTCCGCCCAATAAGGGTGGAGTGATAGCTTATTTACCCTAAAACATCATTTGAACAAATAATTTTAGGTTCAGTGGGTAAAATGAAATCATATGATTTGGCTTGCCGTTGTTTTTACCTGGTAGCCTCTTTCAATCATTTGACTGGCGATAATTATCAGCCCTTTAATTAGGAAAAGTTCATTAACAACGGGCTATAATTTTTAAGCGAGACGAACCTTTATTTGTTCGAACGGAGAAAGGGAAAAAATGAATTCGAAGTGTCAAAAACACTGAGAAGGACAAAAAAGTTCACTCAACATTTAGTGAGCAAAAGTTAAAAACCACCTTGATTGCAATTAATTTGGAGGTGATTTCTGACCTCAAATTTGACCCTTGGAGATCATCGGTGGTTTAATGACCTTTATTTGACCTTTAATCCCACAAATTTATGCCTCATTAATGGATTCGAAAGTCTTCGGTAAAAAAAGCAAATTCCAATACTATTTGGAATTTTTCACATGATTGAATCATTTGACGAGAATGCCTCGTTTCGTTAATGTTGATGTGCATAGCATTTTTAAATCTTTTGAATTTAATTGTTTTCATTACCCATATGTACGTAAACGTTTCTATGACGGGCTTTATTTTATGGGAAAATCCGTTGTAATGATGTTCTTGGGCTTAATAGAAACGTTTGTTACCTCACCATTGAAACTAATCATGCATAGAATGTATCAAATCTGAAGAAACCATAATGGCATAAGTGACTCCCTTAAACGGTCGGGGTGAAGATAGGACTTTTACAAATACTCCTGACCCCAAGTTATAAACACGCGTTGGTGAATGGCCTTTGCTACATCAGCTGCTTGCTTTACCAATTTGTAGGGATATGGGGAACGCATAAAAAACCTCGGTCGGTGATGAGGAGGAGAGAAGACGGTACACTCAATGTATCTATGCATGTGTATCTAATTTATGTACTGCATAAGCTATTTGCTTAGCTCAATGATCCTTTCCTACACGGTAGTTCAAACAGGAATTAGATATTTTAGAAGTAGGTATATAGTTTACTGTACATCGATTAATTAGCGTTAGGATTTTGATATTTCTTCCCATAGTGCCTCTGTGTTTTTATATTTCATCCATATGATTCTTATAAAAGGGTGAATATTTTTGCAATTATAAGAATATAGTGGTATACAGACGTCAGTCGGTTAAAATAGTTGTTTAATTTATTACCGACCTATAATATTATGTTCAAAAGCAGTGCATTTTATGAAATTATGGCCTCAATGAATTACTCATTTATGATAAAATAGTGTGAAGTATTCTCAATTAAAATATTTCAATGCTAACGTACTAAAAATACGCTTGGGAAACCTCAACATCTATTCTTTTCCATGTGCGGGTATCTGTTGACATATCCCAGTTGGCATCGCTCATATGCTCTAGGATTCATCTACCTAGACAACTGATACTGATTTTAAAATGGAGATGGTTGTTTGGGGTATTTATTACACCACCTAGCTAACATTTATTAGAAGCTTAAATTATTTTTTTTTAATACCTATGCGTATTTTCATATGAAACGATTAATTTGTAGAGATAATCTTGCCTACTAGAAAGAGAAGCTGAGTTTGCTGAAGTATAACCCATAGATTCCCATGAAAAAAGTGGGGAGTTAAACATTTCCAATAAAATTTAATGAAGTTCATACGCGAGCCCTAAGAGAAAGAATGAAAATAAGCTGAAGCCAAGGAAAGAAAAGAGAAATGAGCACTTTTAAGCTCCTATGTAGGATAGGACAAAATAATTGACGCTTTTTTATCCTATAATCTAGGAAGCAAGGAAATAAAACTTTGTAAGGTTCACTGTTATTTAATTATGGGCACGACCCGGGTTTCGTAACTTGGTTACATCGTCAGGTGACTGATCTTGCATGCATCATACATTTATACACAAAGTACACAAGTGACTGTGAGGACATCTATTGGAAAGGAAAAGGACTGGTTGAAAGAGCGGGGGTGAGGTGGAGAGTTTTCACAAAGTAAAGCCTGAAGTTATTAGTTATACCTATTATCTAGGATGCGGCAAAATGATGAACGGTTTTATACTAATGCCTAAGAGAACACAACAGTATGAATGGTTTTAAACTGATTTCTGGGATACAGCAATAGAATGAAAGTTATTGTGCCCATCGCTTTATCGCTAATAAAAATAATTTACTTGAGCGGCATGCGTTAAGGTCTTCCTTGCCACTTCACCTGTTCCCCTTCGGAAAATCGCGATGTGTTTCCATACTTTAACTCAATTTAAATACAATTTAGTGGGACTTTCCAAAGTGTCTCGCTTCTCCGGAGCGTGCGAAACTGGATAAACCCCCACCTTTTGCCCCATCGTTTTGACTCCATAACGTAACAAGGAACACACATATTCGAGTTCCATCGAGAGATAACGAATCTGCACGAGTTTTGGAATGACAAAGTGCCGCCCCATTAACAGAGACGTGCTTCGCCTCGGAACAAAGGCATAACGAGGATCTCTTGGCCGTAAAACGAATACTGGGGCCCGAGGGCATCCATCGATGGCTTCATCCTACCCTTACCGTATGACCCGGGCTTTTCCTATAACACCACCTTTACAAGGTACTTCACAATATAGGTCCATGCTCCTAGAATGAAATTGCTGTTGAATGCGTTATAATAATCGTTATTGGGGGATTCTATAAAATGGAGAAGTACGAAAGATCAAAGTGAGCTGTTTAAAGCGTAAAATAAATGCTAATATTGCCATAATTACCAATAAAATATCACAGAATGATGTCATTTATGGCATTGAAGGCGGTTATAAGCAACTACATTTATAGGGGTGTATAAATGCAAGTGTTAGGGGACTAGGGTGTTTATTTAGGTTATTATTATGTTAATATAGCCTAGAAATTAGTCAATTTTGCTAGGATTGCTGTTCTATCTTCTAAAGGGTGGCTTGTATAGAACGCGTTATGGTAATCGCTATAGGGGGGTTCTTTATAATGGGGAAGTACGAAAGATCAGAGTGAGCTTCTCGGAACGATTTATAGGCGAAGATATGTTTTGAAGCCACGTCTCTTGCTCATCAAACACTGAGACCACCAAAATTATCAATAAAAGATCACCAAGTTTATTTATGAGATTGAAGACAGTATAAGCAACTAATATTATATAAGTGCATGATATGCGAGTGTAAGGAAAGTAAGGCGTAAATTCTAGCTATCATTAACATTTTCCAATAGAGTTGGCCAAGAGATGAGAAAATTTTCCTATAATTGCTGTAGTATCTTCTTAAGGGTGTCTAGTGTAGCTACCCTTGACGACGAATGAACTACAATCTAAACTACACTTACTGTATGACCCGGGCTGTTCGTGTAACACCACCTTTACAAGTTGCTTCACAATATCGCTCCATGTGTTTTGCTGTGTGATGTCCAAAATTTCTGTTGAATGGGTTATGATAACCTTTTTTAGGGTTACTATCGTATATAATGGATAAGTACGAAAGATCTGAGTGAGCTCTTTAGAACGATTTACGTACAAGGATAGGTTTTGATTGAACAGCTCTCGTTCAATAAACACTAAGACCACCAAAATAACCAATAAAAATTATCAAGTGGTAAAATGTATGGGATTTAAGGCAGTTATCAGCAGCTACAACTATGTGAGTGAGTGAGATGCAAATTTAGGGAGATTAGAGTGTTTTTTACGGCTACCATTAACAGTTTCTCGCAGAGTTCACCTAGAAATTAGCACATTTTGCAATCAGTACTGTATTATATTCTAAAGGGCGGCTAGTGTAAGCCGCAGCCATCCTTAGAGATGAAAGGACTGGAATAAACACCCAAGAAATGTGACCCCCCATAAGTCTTATATTATTCCATATAGTTCCCTTTTTAAAACGTTTTTATAAAGGATGATTAGTTATTTATCGTCTTGTGTGGGTTACATATTACAACTCAATTTTAGCCCACTTTTTGATTAGCAATTCGTTAGGAAAACGTTGTTTTTCATAAAAACAATTATTTTTATTTTAATATATTATTGATGTTTGCACTTATCATAACGTCCCATTTGGTTATCTTCATTTCCTAGATTTTAAAATAGGCGTCTGTTTATATTACGACGGTTGGAGAAGAAATGCGCCATTAACCCATTAATCCCCAGCGTTGCGTAAACGCAACATTATTGAATTGAAATTATTATAAAAAACCTTTGCTTCAGGATAATTTTTTCTCAGGGTTTCTGAATTCCTGAAATACCATTCGCTCTTTTTCAGTTATTTTTGGAAAAATATTCATTAAATTAATAATTTTTATTTTACTTCGAAATTTGCCTATTTCGAAGCGCTGAAGTACTACAAACTGTAAATATTTTTTTACAAAGATTTATAGGGCGATCTTGCTAGAGGTAATGTTTTCTCTTAGTTCTAAGCTTCTTTATTCATCATGTTTATTTTTGTCACGAACTTTAGTCGCTACTGGTATAAATATGGTTGTTGTAAATAATGTTGCGTTTACGCAACGATGGGAATTCTCTGGTAGAAGAGAGGGCTTGTCTCAAAGCATAACGAAAATCGTCAATATGGCTTTTAATCGACAACGTAGTCTTTTGGAGGCAGTTTAGATGCATTTTTGGCACTCACAGGTTGTAAGTTTACAAATTAAAGGGTGAATGGTATCTTGAATCCCAACATGGCCATCGATACGAATTTTGCATCGAACATTCTGGTACTTCGTGGAGTCAAACTGTTGCGCGCACACGTGGAACCGATACAGGGCAATGTCATTCACATGTCGTAGAGTGAAAGGATTACTTCGTAGACGTTAAATTCAGCTTCAGATGCATTCATTTTCAGAGATGGTAGAATGAGAGGGCGAGAAACCTATTAGTTGAAGCAGGATTGTGATGGAAGGTGGAGCGTTCCTCTAGTCGCTCATTGGAATTTTCTCCGTGCAATCCTGAGTTACCTATTTTTTCTTCTATCGCTTAGGTGATGTAAGGCTAATAATCTAGCTTCAGTTGGGTTCGTATTAGTGAAATTGTCCTCAGAAATGCATCTTTAATTCTCATCCAGTAATTATATCAATCATACCGCAGTAGTGTTTTTGCTCGGCTTTTTGCTAAATAATTTATTCAGGGGTTTCCTTCAGATTTAAAATAGAAGAAAATTTAATTCGTTATTTCTACGCTTCAGACATATACTTTATAAGAAGCGTCAAGAAGGTAACTGAAGAATATAAATGGACAGGAGAGGCGATTTAAAATATTTTCTTAACTTTGGAACTACAATGGGGATTACATCTTCTCAGTATTTCAAATACTGCAGAAGGTGCTGCAAGGTAAATCACATTTTACTCAAGCGGTATCAAAAGAAAAATCGTTCAGTAAACGCGCACTCCCAGGTAAAAGATGCAGAGAACAAACAGCGGTTCATCTAAATGTGAAAAATAGAATCTACCTCCGTAGGAGTCCCGAATTTCTGTGTGAAAAAGGGAATAGAAACACTTATTACTCAGTATGGAGGCCACTCACCAATTCAGCTCCGTCACTTATTTCTCAGTGAAAAATTAATTGAATTAATTTTGAGCTACTCAATAATTACGCTGAGGAGATAAATAACCATACATTTACTCAGAGTGACGCAGATATAAAAAAATAATTGGAATGGTAATGTTTTCGGGGTATCATATATTACCACGCATTAAGTTGTACTGGACAAGCCAAGAGGAGATGTCTGTCGCAATTGTGAGGCAATTTATGACGAGGATTTGGTTTGATGAATTAAATAAATATCGATAGCTCTCCGATAATTCTCAACTACACAAAGTGATACATTTTTGAAAGTTGGACTTTTTCTCAAAAGACTAAACCAAAATTCCATTCAGTTAGCAATTTTCCTAACAAATGGTTCCATATTTCAGGTGGCACACAGCTAAAATGTTCATTCGTGGGGAACAATTTAGAGTAGGTTATACATTGTGGTGTCTGGACTCATCTACAGGCTATCCTTATGAATTTTTGCCATATGGAGAGGTGGAACTTGAAAGTGATATGCCTAGGATTTGTAAGTTCACTAGAAGAAAGGGTTGTAATAAATTTGCTGAATTTTTTTGTTAGTCTCCGAAAACTCTTGCCAAGTATTTTGATAATTTCTTCATCAGTTACAATCTATTAGCAACTCTTAGTGATAATTGTTATTTTTCAACGGGAAAAGCAAGAGGAAATCGAACGGAAAACTGCGCACTCACGTCTTCGAGAGATTTGACAAAAAAACCTAACGGGGATTTCTAGTATTCGTTTGACAGGTCAAAAAATATTCTCTTAGTGCGATGGCAGGATAACTCTGTCATCAATGTTGCTTTCAATTATGGGAATATGGTACCCATAGTAAGGACGAAAAGATATTCCCGGAGATTCACGTAGAAAATCGAAATATCATCCAGGATTACAATCAGGGAATGGGAGGGGTAGATTTTATCGATAATTATGTTGTATGTTACCGTATCCACTTTATGAGCAAAAAATGGATGTGGCCTCTATTCCGAAAAGGGGTTGACAGTGCAGTGGCGAATCCGTGGTGATTTTACGCCTAAGTCACGGGCAAAGCAATTCCTCAGTTAGAATTTCGGTCCGAGATCGCAAAACTTTACTGAGACTAGAAATCGTTTCCAATACAATGGCTGATGACATTTGGCATAAAAATCGGTGTCCACACCTTAGGAAAAATAACATGTATGTGGAGTAAACCGCAGCATGCCCGTCAAGGGAGAATAGGGCATTTCATCCGCAGGCTACATATAATTCCCGGCGAAGATGTAAAATTTGAAAACCAAGGATAATTATGTTGTTCAAAGCACTACGTTTAATATCATGCAGCATATCATTGAAAATTACATCAGAGAAGACGATGAAAAATAAAATATGCAACCTAAGTTTTCAAATTTTTTTTTGCTTTTATTTTCCGGAGTTTTCCCAGCGTTGCGTAAACGCAACATTATGCAAATCATAAATTATGCTGAATATAATAATTTTGTCCAAAAATTAATCTTAATTAGGCCATAATTAAACGTAAAATACGAAATAACCGGAGTTAAACGCACTATGTGCAGTCTGGGGAATAATGGGTTAAGTTCCAACTTGTCTTGTTACCTACACTTTCATCCCCTCCTCACAAAACCACCGAAAAATATTTCTTTTTTTGAGGGTAGGAATCGGAAAGTCTCCTTCCTTAGCCAAAACAGATCTTCCCATGCTGTTGAGGAGCCTCTTTTTTCTTCTAATGGCCTCGTTCACCATATCTTTAATTGTTGATTATGATAGACTATGAAAAAAGAGCGGACACATATTTTTAAACCGTTCGAACCATCGCATCGCCAATTTAAGAAGGTATACTCTGCATAAAATTACCATCGTGACCATTTTTTGAATATGTTGATAACGCCACGAGGTCAGGCCGAGAGTGCTTTTGATTTTAATCTAGTCTTTAGCCATTTGCATTATCCTCGCGTGGTTCAATGATTCTTACACTTTTTTGCGATCCACAAAAAAATCAGCGGTAGAAGTTAACAATACATATAGTAAATTACCTAAATTACGGGCTTCCCCCGCTCTTTTCAATGCAGGTCCACAGAGGGATAGGCACGTTTCTAATTTTAAATTGTAGAAAAAAAGGCAGGGTCTTATGTACAAATTTAATTGGAATGTTCATGTACAAATTGAGGTCAGAGGACCTCTTTAAACACAACATCGGAAGTAATTACACTATTCTCTGTTAAACCACATGATGACTCATACTTACGTATCAACAGGAGACTTGAAAGTGTAATCAGCCGCATTTTTGATAAAAGTTATTTGAATAATGCGAAATATTGTCGCAAATGAACAAGTGTATCACTTTGTGCGCCGTTAACGTCAGGAATATTTACCGGTTTTTTATTTTTTTTTCGTTTTTTTTTGTTTTTTTCTTAATTATTTAAAAACCAATTCTAGAAAACAATAGCAACATTTAGGAAGTAAAATATGCCATCGCATGTTCTCTGATAAATTCTGTGCATTGTGGTACCTCATTTGTAGAGTTTGGTTGCGTATAAGTTAAGAAAAAGTTATCTATACAGTAGAAATACTATAGAAGATTTTTCTGAGCTATTGGTTGAATAGATGCAATGAAGCCTAAAAAATAATTTCCATGAAAATTAATTTGTTGAAAAAACATGTGAAAATTTAGACCCATCCCAAAATTGAAATTATGTGCAGAAACATTTGGAGCCATTGTGATGGACAGATAATTTTGAATCACAGAACCAGAAAAATGTATTTATTTCTTTCAATTGAGGCATACTAATTATATTTATGTGCTTGATGCTTCATGCAAATTAAAAAGGTAATTGAAAGCCTTTATATTTCGTTAAAATCGAAGAAGCTAGATAGTTATGATGGTTTACATGGCATTGATATTTAGTGTTCTTTTACCTGATAAGAAGTATTGGATGTGTAATATACTATATTTAGATGACTTGTGTAAAATTCAAAGATAAGAATTTTATAGTATTTTCTTTACAACAATTTCAAGATATTCTTTATCGCAGAATTATCTAGTAAGGTATCTAGTGAGGAATTGATCGAATTCATATTTGAGGCATCGTGTAACGAATAAAGTAGGATTCGCACGGCTGTAAGTTTCATAAAAAATATGACATATTATCATAAGAAGAGTTGTGTGGGAAAAACACTTCATTTCGGACCAGCATGTGACCTACTCTTTACAGATGTGATTTTTTTAGACATGGATCGAATCTACTCTTCTTAGTTCCGACTCAGTTCTTAAGGTTCTAAACTGGCTTAAGGTTATCGGTTTCGATTATTAATTAAATACTTTCGTATCTAGCTTTGTAATTGAAAAAGAAGTTCTTTTGTCAAATTTAAATTCATACGTAAAATAATTTTGTAGGCATCAATTGATCATCTAATAAGCGGTATTATTGGCCAAAAGACTAATGTATTTGTAAAAAATATAATGTCTAGCTATAATAGAACACTAATTAAGTCAGTCAGCATTCTTGTCAATTTTTTTTATCTTCATCAATGAACCATATTTTCTTTCGTGAGGTTATTTGATTTATTATCTGGATCTCAATGCCACTTATTATATCATATTATCGTTTAACTATATAACACTTGTTGAAAACTTGTGAATATGGTTAAGAAAGGTTTTTCTGCCGGTAATGCCGCTACTGGTTATGGCGAATAGGATTTTCTACTAAAAGATGAACTTCTTACATCTGAAAATATTAGCAAAGAAGCAAGAAAACAATTCATAAAACGCTACTAATGGATTCCATGTTTGCGAGGCTTGGACGTTGACTGCAGCAGAGAAGTGAATAGTGGGAGCATTCGAAATGAGGTGCTACCGAAGAATAATGAAGATATAATTGATCGACCGATTAAGTAATGAGAAAGTCCTAAGAAGAGTGGGAGGAGAGAGAATTCTTCAATAAACCGTAGCCGGGGCAACTTTATTGACCACATTATGAGGCCTAATGAAAACAATCGTAGACGAACAAGTAGAAGGGAAGGAGAGCAAGGAACGGCGCCGAATGAGTGACATTGGGTAGGTTATAAATGATATAAAAGAGAAAAAATACGTTGATACGAAAATCGAAGTCTAAATTTTTCTGTGTCAATGTCATCAAGAAACCCCTACCGTTCATCTCCCCAAATAATGTTACAATTATGTTGACTTTTTTATAACTGACATGGTCATGATCAAATCATTATCCATTTAAATCATTTAAAAAAATTCGTCACTATGAAAAGGCTAGAGGATAGGAGAGAGGTATGGAGAGCTGCGTCAAACTAATCTTAGGATTGTTGACTTGTGATGATGAAAAAATCTTAATCAACGCTCTCAAATTTAATGTGTGTTAAGAGTCGACGTGGCACTAACCGGAAAAACAATTATCAATTACTCTATATATTTTTGCTAACACACTACTTGCGCAACGCAATTATATTCCCTCCAAAATTTTTATATTGGTGACTTATGATAATGATGATGGTTCTATGTGGCACCGATTCGAGTTGCAACTCATATAATCGAGAATTGAAGGACAGAACCATAGATATTGTTACTGAAAATCACACTTTATCTTCACACAACTATTCAAGGCAAATAGACTAGCCCTTGTTTTCTTGATAGACAAAATTCACAGACGGAGGAGCAACAGAATTATGGATTTTATGGACTGTACTACTGTGAGGGGCTCTTTCCCATCGGGCTGGTCCTTACACCCTTCTACTCGTTCTGAGTGTTTGATATCTGTCATGAAATATTCAGCGGTCGTGATCAGGATACCGGAGTTCTTCAAGCCCTCTTCATTCGACAGCGCCTCCTTATGCGAGCATCTGCCCTTGCACCTTCTGGACTCTTCAGTGAGGCTCGATATCCCTTCTGCATCATGCAGTTGGTCGATCAGAGTGGGGTCCTTTTTCGGGAAAACCTTCGTGTGCTACTCTAACGTAAGGTTCGGCATCTCTGCGAAAGGATACCGATTTTTCAAGATGCGGAGAGACAATGGAAATATGGGTGATACTCGATATCAGTTGTAAGGTGTATGAGGGGCTGAGAGATAAGGGGTACAAGTGGATTTTTTCTAAACAGAGTTAGGTACAGACATTAGCTATCGATAACAAAAGAGATAAACTAGGTACATAGTAGTGCATTTGATTTTCTAATCGATGTCAACACAGAACATAGACTCACTCGTATCCCTGGACGCCAAGTTTTTGTATATTTCTTTTTTAAGTATCAATTTTTGCAATAACCTTTAACAACCTAAAGTTACAGCGTGCCTATTGAACTGTCCTTTCTCAACCTCTAGCGATTCGATCGATGGATTTTTCTTCCTCTTAGGAAAATCCACTAGAATCGCTGGAACATTAATTGCTTATGCTTGGTTTCGCTAATAGTAGGACCCTCTTTGCTTCTATAGTGTTAAGGTGTTTTTCCCTCGTCCCGTCCCTTCCGTCCCTTTCCCTTCCCAGAGGCGTCGACGGGCTCCTATCGCGGCGGCGCACAGTGGGCTGAAATCGAAAAAAGCTGGACAAAACCGCAAAAATGGTTTTTTTGAGTATGGAAGTTGAAACTTTGCACAGTTTTTGCCAATACATTAGTGCATTTTTTGACGCACAATGTTTTTCATAGGTTATTTTTTTATATAAAATACATAGCCTCAAAGTTGAACAAATTTGGCGCAAATTGCCAGCTTTGAATTTTTTTCGAAATTCAGCATGTTTAAACTAATGTCACACCCGTAGTAAATATTCAATAGCAACAAAAATTTACAAAATTGTTAAACGGTTTGTTATCATTGATTACCATTAACTTTCACGACTTAGTTGTTGTATTTGTGACCAATACGATACAAAATGGCGGACCCTGTTTTTCGTCGATTTTTTGTGTTTATGTAGGATTTTAAAAAAAGGATCACCGAGTTACCTCGAGATATTTACACCACATATACAACAAAGTATATAGATTATGATAACCGGAAGTACAGCTGCGACCACCTGCGACGCCGAAATTAAGATCGATTTTTCGAACGTGCGGCACCGCCCGGAGTTGGCTGCTGGCCACGGGAATTGCCGTACTCGACGGATGTTGGATAGTGAATCATTTTAAGCAAATTTATTGTATAAAAGCTATGATATATTATCACTACATTTATTTTTCTTTTGTTGTAACCTGATTTCTTTACTGTCTTGTAATATTAATCGTCGATGCAGTACAAAATGGCGGACGCTAATTTCAGTAACATTTTTGCCCGTGTGTATATAAAAAGAAGGACACCGAGTTGCTCTCAGATATTTACTTCAATTTAATTGTATCAAGCCTTTTAGAGTCTCTAAACAGAGAAAACAAACGAGAACTACTAGATATTAAGTAGTCCCTTGGTTTTCAACTCCATGCCAGCACAGAATACAGACTCACTCGTATCCCTTGGCAGCCAATGTTTTGCATATTTCTTTTATCAGAATCTGTGCCTAACTCTCTTAAGATAAAAATCTGTTGTATCCCTTGGCTTCTCACCCCCTCACATGAAATTGATTTTATGGATCCAAGACTATTTATTTTAATCTCAGCAAAAAAATTGAAATTTTTGAATATTGTATAATCGGAATCCCTTCTATCGCTATTTGTTGGTAGATATACATTGTAATGGAACAAGAAATATTTTCCCCTTTCTGACTCGTTGATTCGAATAGGAAATGGGTCTTGTTAGTTACTTGTACATTCTATTTACTAGTTATTTGTACATTCTAATGGAAAAAAATATTTTTTCCCTTTCTGACTCGATAATTCGAATAGGAAATGGGTCTGGATAGTTAAAATTAGAGCTCACTCCAATCTAAGCCACAGGTGTGGTAAATTTACAAAAACAGTGTGCGAGGGTCAGTTTCTTTCCCAGCGCCAGCTTAATTTTGGGAATTTTTTTGTGTAATACAAATGCTTCAGCCGGGATTTGAACCCGGATACCCCTCGCTGGGATGCCAAACACGCTGGGTCACCATGCCTCCCAATTACCTTGACTTTGAAGGACCATTCACCACCTGGATTTTTCAAAACTACCTGAATTAAGATTTTAGAATAACTACACCTGTGTTTTTGTTGCTCTAAATTCTATTTCATGTAGAAAGCCGATATATTTACTTTATTCATGTTATTAGTGGTCTTCGTAGTATACTTAATTCTACTCTACTCTTCGTAATTCTAGTATTGTAATACTATTCTTAATAGCACTCGATGCATTTTTATCGAGAAAGTATTTTACACATTTGTAGAATGTCATTTAGGATCTCCACTTAGTAAATGCATCTTATACGGATCGTGCATTTATTTGCGAATTTTCTTAATAATCCGTTATTGGTCCATTTGGGGTCGATTCATAGATAGGAACAAATCCAAAACGGTCTTCTCAACATAAATTTCCGACAAACCTTTCAAGGGAGTACGGGAGCTATAAGTATTATATTCCCGAAATAATACAAGTGCGCGACTCCATTCTTGAAGAAGTACGAAAGAATTTACCATTAGACTACGTATATGAGGCGAAAATTGAAAAGATTGAACATAAAGTGTATATGAATCGGCCAATTAAGAAAAAAATATTTTGAAAATCGATGGCAAACGTGAATCACGAAATTAATTCAACAGTAGACAAACATCGTCAGCTTACTCAACTCCACTTTTCGTTGATTACTGGAAACCAGACCTTAGCTAGATTGATAACTCGTTACTGTCATTGAATGTGGGTAGAATACGGTACCCATTCTCCGTATACCCGCGCCTTGATTACCATTGGCCTATTTTACCGTAATAGTTGCGATAATTTACCCTGAACATCCCCTGCTTAAATTTTAAAACGCCTATTAATCAAAATATTTAAGACATTAGTAATCAATCTATTTCTATAGGCAGTTCCATATTTCTCAAAGACGCCAATAAATCACCATTATTTTTCAGCAACCGAGTAAGCATATTAATATTTCTACGTGGTTTTGAATTCATACGGATGAATATGTAATTGCATATATAAAAATTTTACAGTTACTTATACTATTAAAATTGGTTTTCCAGTCATTTTTAGCATACATTTATTAATTCAATTCTTCTCTAGGATTTATGACAGCGAGAAGATTTTGTAGTGGCTGCTATAACTTTGTAAAATTAAATACCAAAATATTAAATGGAACAATGTCTTAAAGGAGCCTTATTTTGACTATGAGAGCAATAATAGAAGATTGAATTATCAAACCTTGAGTCTAGGCGATGTCTATACCAATTCGTAGCCCATTTTCCTTCCCAAGAGGCTAAAATTATAGCTAATGAGACACGGGGCGATGTTTCTCCACCAAACTAGAGTAGTTAAGTGGTTGTCACGTTTCAAGCGGGTTGAAATGTGTAGTTGCAATCAAAAGCTATCATTTAACCATTTTTGGGAAAGGTAACGTCTTGTGAAAGTTTTAGAGTGGTGTTAAGTCTCTCGGGTTCTCTGTTATCCCTAAATTTTCTCCATGCAAATGGTTAATGTGTTATCATAGAGTTGAAAGACTAGTAACTTCGTAACTGCGGCCCAAAATTTTCATGTGTTCAATGAAAAGCATAGCTAAAATCCGTATCTGTTTTTTGTGGTTAAGCTCACGAGAATAAGCTCCTTCCTAACAACGGCTACTGAATACTCAACAGTCACAATTTTTCCATAAAAATTTCCACCTTAAATTTTTTTATTAAACAAGCTTTTGATTTGTTGAATTTAATCATTGACTAGTATTATTGTTTAATTTATTTTCTAGTTCTGCTGATGCGTTGATCGATTACTTTGTAGCGAACTATTGAATTGACTAATTTTGTATAAATCTGTAAGAATCTGTCTTTACTGGATCAGGAGAGATAATTTTCGCCGCAATAATTTTGCCAATATTTATACTATTTATAATTGAACTTGACATCTACGCGATATTACCTGCTGGTATAAACGATGGAGTGAATTCAATAAGCACTTTATTAATCGATATATCCTGGTCCTACTGTATACACATACGTATCTTTTCTGTTACCGTGTAATATTCCTCATATAATCACATTGTTGGCCGTCATCAATCATTGTTTTAGGAGTCTCCGTAGTTTCAGTAAACAGAATTCTAAATCATAAAATCCCTTGACGTTACTGAAGTGAATCTAGGGCATTGTGAATGATCTACACAGAAGTGGAAAAATAATATTGTAATCAATCAAGTTTTAACGTTCTCCCGATCGTTATGATGCGATGACGCAGGGCCCCTCATAATGTATCACCAATGTTTTCCGGAGAAATTGCGTTCAGTCAGACTAAATTTAGAGAGCAAACAGTATAACATGCAATTTATCAGACTTTAATGGCATGTCTCGTGCGATTGTCTTCTGAAATAGATGTTTTGACTTTTCCTACTGCAATTTTACATGTCGTAAACGATGCAATTAAAACGATGTAAACGGTGCGTAAATACAAAGTGGATTAGGAGTGAATTTCACTAAAAGTAATTTGTATACGCCTCACTTGGCATTTTGCTTGTATATATTGAGGTGGTCAAGTGAAGGTTAATTTCGATAAGAAAAGACTGACAGGAGAAACTTTGACAAAGTAATACGAATCACAAACAATTAAAACAAAGGATCCATACACCCAAAAACGGGCAGTTTTGGCTTGGAAATACATGAATGTTGCAAATGACAATTTGCATTCTTTTCTATTATATTAGTCGTCATTATCATCAGCAATGTCCAATCTGGATATTAGTTTTGCAGAGCTCACCACTCCAATCACCCATCAAATAATCTTCAGGCACGAAAGCAATACCACTTTTGCCGTAAATCTGTCTCCGATGAAATCAAGGGGTTCTTTTTCTATCATTTATACGAGAATAAGGCTTTATTTTTCTGATTGGTTTAAATACATGAATATTATAAAGCTTTGACAGTAATTTTAATTTTAATGGAAGATTATTCTGATGAAAAAGCCAATTAAACAATTGTAACGAGAGCACCATTAACCTGAAAACGGGCAGTTGAGGCTTGGAAATACATTCACGTATAATAACCAATGCACATATTTTCTACTTTGTCGTTCATCATTACGATCAGCAATGTTAAATCTAATTCTTCGTTAAAACTTTCGTGTGTATTCGTCATGCTAAATAAAAACTTTTGGGCTATATCGCCGCGTCAGTTTTTGGGTGGTCCTAACGTTTAGCGACCGAATTCAAGATATACATGAATATTCGAATACATGAATTATCGAGTATATACATGAATTAAAATTCCCACCTCCACACTCTGACACGGATACCTATAGTTATGACTAAAAAATTCCTACTTCATCAGATTCCCTTTAAAAAGCGACCAGCATCGGTCGGGAAACGTTGGGGCCACCCAAATATTGACACGCAAATATATACGACTAACTGGCCCGGCAAACTTCGTACCGCCTATTAATCACTGAACAGTTTAGTTGCACCCTTTTTTAATATAGAGCTTCTGTACTGATTTTAATAATATTTAGCTTACGGTAATAAAGTAATAAAAAAATTAAAAAAAAAAACATAAATGAGCATAACAATGGCTTGTTAGAAACATATTTTCTTTATTCAAACCACACCGGGGAAGTTTGGACATGTGCATGTGCATGCAGACAAAGGCATGTACATGTGGATTTTTTCAATGAATTTTCCAAATTTTCTTGTTTTAAATTTAAGACACTGTGGTCTTATATAGCAATTATTAGTGTCAAACCCGCTCTTGGAGCAATTTTACGCCACGCTTGACCGATACTTGACTGACGCTCAAAATCTCGTGAAAATAGCCCCAACGAAGCAGCATTAATATGCCATATACTCGTGGCGCACTCGATACAACTCGGTTCGGGGAAGTGCACTGCGTACCAAACGTTGGGGCCACCCAAACATTGACGCGCAAATATATACGATATATAGCCAAAAAGTTTTTATTTACCATAATGTTAAATGTGGAGACCAGTTTGACATAGCTCTCCGCTCAAATACCGGATGAATTAGTTCTTAAATACGTAGGCAATGCCGCTTTTCCTGTTTCCTGTCTCCGTTGAGTTATAACCTAACCAAAGTATTTCTATCGGAGGCAGAATAGGTCTGATGAAATGAATTTGTTAACTGGCCATAGTATCACTTTATCCCTCATACCATTATCTCTTAACGCTTTTCAAAATCGATTCTTCATGCTTCATTTATGGCAATTATGTGAACGTTTTGGTGCGACTTTGGCGTAAGCGTTGAGCACTCAGCAAGTTTAAGCGACTCAGCTTTGAGGGCCTAAGAGAGTCCTCGCTTCATCAACTGTGGTCGACCGAGCTATCTCGTCCCTATCGTCGACAAAGGAAGTGAGGACGCAGCAAGTTCGCTCAACCGGACTCTGCGCCAATCTACCGTAGAGGGTAGAGGCAATTGCACGACGCGGACCAGGTGCTAGTTTTAGACCGAGTAAATTGATTCTGAGCGATTGAGAAATCTGGAAGAGCTGAATGGCTAAAAAACCCTAGAAGTCTCTATAATAGGGACAAAATTGGTGTTAATTGATCGGCGGAATTTGCATTTAAATACGAAAAAAATGCTACAATTGATTGCTACGCATCATCCTCAAGTGCTTTTTTTCCTTTGCCTTTCTCTCAGTACTCTTTTAGCATTTTTTAAATTTGTGCCGATTGTGGTAGACCTTGAAAATCAAAGAGACCTGTCTTTTTCCTTACGCATACATTTTGATCTTATCGTGGAAGGAAAGCAATGGCTTTAACCCTTTAGGGGATAAGTTGATGACGTCTCGATTTCATGCCATGGGTAATACCATTTTGGTGCCTCGGTATTTTCAGTACATGGAATTCTAAAGAAAAAATCACTTGGGTCTCTGAAGTGAATCTAGTGCATTGTGAATGATTTACTCAGATTCCATTTTTATTTATTTGGTTCCACACCACCGAAAACAGTGTATTTAACTATATTAGTGTATTTAGCTCAAGTTTAACATTTTTTTACCGATACCTGAATATATTGATCCCAGTTTTGCAGTGACAATTGGCTTTAAAGATCTGGCATTGGCTAAATTATTTCCCCTCGGTTGCATAAACTTAATGCTCCGAGAATCAGGTAGTCTATCAAGTACATCCATTCATATCTAATTTTTAGTTTAATAATAATAATATGATCTCATTGTCGTTTATATTATGTGTATATTTAGTCAGTTAACTCATGCTGGAAAGCTGATTCAATAATTTCTGTGTTTTAAATTCCTTAAGAGCAAATTTTTATAAATATAGGAAAAATATGAATATGCATTATTCCTGAATATAGGAATATTGGGCTTTATCGTTATGATTACGATTTTGATTCGTAAAGACTGCGTTGAATGGATTTACAGAAAATTTTGCTATTATGTAAACCAGATGACATTATCTGAACGTTTAACAAGTATTCTGCTTTGTAAGAAAAAGCTTCGGGTATAACTCGGCGTATTATGAAGCACATAATTCTATCCTCCGTTCTCTTCATACGAGGAAACTCATATAATAGGAAAATTTAATAAATCCATAAAGAGTATTCTCGTGACTGTAGGAAAAATATGAAATGTGATACTATTTTAACCCACCAGTTTCACATAAGACGGAAAACCAAACTATTTTGAATATACGTCTGAGGCAAATATTCTTAAGATCGAAATAAACCCGATGCATTTGTTTCCTGTGAGCATTAGCTTACCTTTAATATCGTTTCTTATTTAATTCTACTTTATGGAAAGTCAATTAGGTAAGTACAATTTCGATAAGCTGATTGGCAGAGTTGGATATAACCAAAATTTTGTTTTTCTTATTCTATCGCCTTATATATGACCTGTTTATCCCTTCTGTATGATTGTAAACCTGTAATTCCTGTGAATAGTAAATGATGTCTCTAGCGCTTATTACTACCTACAACGGTTCAGTCACTTTTCTCCTATTTCTGTGTACTTTACCGATTTTTTTCTTAAATTCCATTCTGCTCCAGTTCAGAACCATTTCTTGTTCCAAGTCTAGTCACTTATGGAGTGGTAGTTGTTTTAGTTATTCGAAATTCATAATAATTTTTATTTTTTCCGACTGTATACGGAAGAAAAAAATTTCCTTAAGGTTTTAAGGACCTTGTTGGTCTACGACAACAAAAGCTTATAATAATTATTATTTTCTACCATTTCATTTAAGTTTGATTGATTGTGATTGTGCTTCTAATCAATTTAATAACGTGATTTCATTTACGGCCGCACTGCAAACCGAAATCCACCACGATCTTTCTCACATCGGCCTGACGTCCATGCGATTACCTAAAGGGCACAGCATCTCAAATCTCACCTGGACGTCCGTGTTCAATGGATTCATGACACACCTTCAGACTCCAAACAGTCGTTATCACGATTGAGATAGGAAAGGCTTAGAGCTGCAGCTAGCCTGACTTCAGGCTTTGTTACTGCCAGTGGATGTCTGCTTTGAGATCATAGAGGTAGACGCATGCAGGAGTCAAATGGGAGTGGGTGTCATGTACCCTGACGAGATAATTAGGATAAGAACGCGAAAGGTGCTGGACGTTTGATTTTGATTATCATTGCTTAAGGAGGCATGACCGCTGTCTTACTGCTCCGATCGGCGGCAGTTGATTGGAGGGAAATAAATTGATGTAACTTTTTGGATATGTAAAGGATACTAAATTAGACGTTACTAGGAAGAGACGTTCACGCTTGAGGAAATAGTCAAAAACCTTGGAATTATTGATAATAGGGTCAAAATTGGTTCTAATTGGTCAACGGAATTTGCATTCAATTACGAAAAATATGGTCCAAAAGCCTGCTGCCATCATCTATGAGCTATTTTTTTTCTTTTAATAGTCTCTTTCCTTATTTTTAATTTCTTAATCGAATCGAAAATGAAAGATAAGGAATAATAAATTTTCAAAATTCAAGAAACCTGTCTTTTTTCCATTTTTCGATTCAGTTAGGAAAAAGTTTACGGTTCTAGGAGAGTTTTGTTGTTGTGTCGTCTCAACTTCATTAATTTTGCACTCTCTTTCGCAACTAATGGCTGTAGCACCTTCGTCACCTCCACCAAACACGCATTTCATCAATAAATAAAACTAAATACTATTTGCACGCGTGCCGAAAATATTTTATAACTCATGGACATGTTAAATGACCCGTAATGAAGTGATCCACACCAATTATGTGGTTTTTTATATTATATTTTTGTGGATTATGAAAATGATAAACAATCTTGGTCCGTATTAAATAGTTTTATATTGTAAGGTAATTCAGTAGATAGCCCTTAAAAATGCCCGCAATCAAAAGCAAGGCCATTTCCTCAAATAAATATTAATATTTAATTAAAGAGATAGATATTACCAACAGAAAATCATTTCATAAATTAATATCTTCTGCTCACGATTCCCTAATTGTATAATTTTGCGCTTTGGCGGCATTATAACGACGATCCAATTTATATCATTTAATCTCAAGTATCATTTTACGAACGAGCGCAAACTATTTACAAACAATTAACAGCGGTTCAATGGATTCGGAGCGAAATATCCCTGTAGGGTCGCCCTCGTGGCTGTTGGCCGTTGGGGTAAGCCGAGAGTCTGGGTGAGATATATGTGATGTGACGAAGGGGCCAGCGAATGTGGGGACTTAACAGCGGAGCGATTACTTAATTGCATCCCGTGTCGGCTGACCCCAGCCGCTCATCAATCAGCTCAGGTCACCGCCCTCAAATCATCCCCATGCCGCCGAGGGTCGGTCGGAGGTCAACGACGCCAGTTGAGCGTGTCCCTGGTCGAGATTCGGTGACTTTCAAATCCTGCGGTGTCGAGGACCTGGCATGACAAGAGAGCTCTGCGGGTTGCAGAAGTCACGTCAGTGACTCCGCTTGGGATAGACTCGCTCCCTGCGTGAGAGTGTGCCTAAAAGAATTCGCTCATCATTACCCAAGTACCCTAATGATTATTCGGGCACTCAGATCATGAATTGAAGACTCGAATGACTACGTTAAATTAATCGCGTCACAGATTACCAGTCAATCTTTTAATTAACCAAGTAAAATTTTTAGACATTTCTCAAAGCACTGATTGAAATTTTTTCATTTTTTTTCTCTATTGCCAGCGGAATTCTCAGCATATAATCCCAGTGAAATAGCTTAATTGAAATAAATTAATTCGCTAATATTTTTTCAATATCAGGCAATAATGAACCCGAAATTTGGGCTATAAAATTTAGAATCTTACGCAGGGCAGCCATATTTTCTCAAAAGTGATTGGATTTTAGTTCAACGCTTTACCGTTTCGGAGTGCTAGTAATAGTACTACCCTAAGAGCTTTTAGGATTACTACCCAGAGCTATGGGAGACATTTGATAAAATGTGACATGGGCTGTAGGATGTTACTTCAACTAATCCATGTTATAATTACTTATGCATGTAAAAATACATTTACGGAATTAATGTACTTGTATCTTTCCATGCATGACATTTACATTCTATGGCCGAATAACTTTAATTTATCATTTAAGATAAATTACGCGTTTAAGGCACCATTTACGAGACATTAGTGAACTACAATGTAGCTTGGCTATACCGCGCCCTTGAGCATAATTTATTAGTTATAACACAGCCCTTGTGTTTGAAGATATTGCGGTTAACTAATATTCTGATTTGGTTCAGCAGATCTCCCTTAAACAGATGTTTTGGTCCACAAATGAGCACTATGCCATATTTTTGTTAATAACACAATAATATCATGTGCAGCAATTTTTCAATTCTTCTGAAAATTCTACTATCTATATTAAATTCTCCAAAAAATTCTAATTAGTTTAGATTTAAAAATTAGAAAAGTTTGTTGAAAACATTTTTTTCTATAAAACACTTGTATGATATTTGTACAGAATAGCAATTATTAAAAGTTTTCAGCGAAGCAATTTGTAAAATGCTCAAAACTGACGTTACCCAAAAACGTCTGAAAAATACCGTTTAAATGGGTGTATAATTTTAGTACAAACTTTGTAATAAAATTCTCTTGGTCAATACATTTACAAACATAGTCAATAGTGATCACTATCACTGTCACCGTTGGCGGCGGAGAGTATCATTAGTGTATTTTTTTCATAATATTCGTATTTTTTTCTCTGTCTGGGCAAAATTTCAAATGGATACTTATCGAGGACCAAACTTTTTTATTTTAATTCTCTCAATTTTAAGCAATGCTATTGATTTGTGCACTTTAATTAATTAAATCACGTAGAGGTTACCGATTAAACATTGATTTTATATTGAATTGAATTATTGTATTCACCGGTTTGAAACTAATGATCGTTTATCAAAGGGAATTTGGTAACATCAGCCCTTGTGGGATCAATTCATGACATCCACTCAGCCTCTCTGTCACTATGAGCCGTCACGTGTAAAATCTCTTTGATTAGCCGGGAACTTTGAGAGCGAGTGGAATTTCATCACTAAGTAAGGCACACACCGACGCGAAATTCGTTGTTAAATCAGTTGAGCATATCAATGTTTGTGCTCAGCGATTCGAAATACCCTTTGCTAGTATGCATGGGGACTAATAAGTGGGGATGTAGCCTTCTTTCTTGCTGGAAATACTTCCAATTGCTGATTAATTTATATTTGGAGGGTGAATTGTAGCCGTGTGACTTTACCTAATCATTTCTCAAAGGAATTACTCAGAGAAAATTTATGATTGAATCATTATACCTTAAATTGATATATTAGCTAAGTATATTTGCAGATTATTTGATGAGAAAAACGTTTTTATCGCGAATCGCCATGATTATATCTTTTTGAGCTTAATTACTTTAATTTCAGGCTATATTTATAGCAATAGTGACCAAAAAAAGTCAAGGAAATAATGCAGTACGTTTTGCTTACATCAAATAAAAATTGTATTTTAAATCAGTAACAAATACATTCTTTAAGAGGTTTTCGTTATAGCAGGAAATTGAATTATTAATATTTATCAGTTGTGGCGCTAGTGGGGTTCTTAATTATTCTGTTACTTGCATTCACGTAATTAATATTAGATTAAATACATTTTAAACATTTAATCACAGGTGCCATTTCATAGTATTAATACATTTTTTAGACCTGTTTAATTGATTTTTACATTTTCATGTAATATAGACATAACTAATCAGTTCTTCGTAACCTAAATTTATAAAAAGTATGCATATAATGTATAAGTAGTTGAAATTTGGCACATATGTCTCTCGATAATATCCAAACGAAATAGGCAGGTTCGAAACCTGGAACCAAATTATCAAATTCTAACCCTTAGGCTGCGGGAGTTCACGGTTATAGCTGCCAGCCAGCGCAAGACACTACCTGTGCAGGAGGAACCCCTTGCCATGAGGGCTGGTCTGCGATCCCTTAGCGACATTTATGGTGAGGGAAAGTACCCAAGTGTAAGATATCCAGGTAGCAATAAACAATTTGGATTAATGCCGCAGTCTTTGTGCAAAACGTATAAAATCCAGGGATGGCAAGTGAAACGAAATTCGAAACCAGTTAATTTTAAATGGTTTCGTTCCCGGGAGCGAAATGCGGAGACGAAACGAAATGTATTCAAAACCGAGCTATACTCAGGGTCGAAACGAAATCGGAGTCTAAACTAATCCGGGTATGAACTAAACTAAAACTCTGGGACGAAACGAAACACAGATAATGTTTCGCACCGGAGGGATCACGTGTATTACCTTCAAACAGTTTAGCTTCGACCCACACACCGAGAGTGAAGTATGGTTGAATTTAGTGGTGGCCTACCACCATGGGGATGCATATTTTTACCACTAACAGCAGAACGGTGAACGCAAACTCACAATTTGATTTTTAAGCTCAATGTTTTAACCACTCTCCTACGCCTGTCAAACGTAATGGGTCGAAACTATTCCTCTTATCCCCCTCCACTCAATCTCTGGGATGGAAACTTAACTATGAGCAGCAGAATATCGATTAATTTAGTTTCGTTCCCGGAAGTAAACTTCGTCCAGGGTCGAAACTAAACTACTTGATGATATTAATTTCCTGCGAGAACGAAACTCAACCCTTGTATTTTCTTCTCGCTTCGGGTCTTTCCATCGCTGATAAAAACGCTCCCGCATCCTAGCGGTTAAGTATAAAATTATAAAATTTAAAAATTGAAAAACAAGCTTTTTCTAGAAACAATATAAAATGCACTAAAAAGAAAATAAATTAATTATGTCTCGGAGAATAATGCGTGGGTACTATTTAGGTTTATAAGACTGTGGAAGATCTTTGTAGAAGAATGATGGGCACGGGATATCAATATCTATACCACATCCGCACCTTCACTTAACACACACAGCTATGAAAAGTTCAATTTTTTAGCATTTAATACTGCTTTTGGAAAAAGCGCGTTTTCAAACACTTTAACTAGCTTCATGTTTTTGTAGCAAGTGGTGAATCATGAAATTGGTTAAACCAGAGCTGTTGAAAAATATTCTGTACTGAACTCCAAATAAAAGAATCCTAAAGTTAATGTCTTATATCATTGATCAGATATTAAATCAGTGAATGTTTGATTAGTATTCAAAAACTGCCGTTGAAATTAACCGTATGAGATTTACGTTGGTTTGAGATTTGAAAACTTTTATTAGCAGAATTTTTCAAATTCTCGCAGATGATAACTATTTGAAAATTATACATTTTGGCGAATTTTATTCAGTCATCAGCCCTGGATAAAACGTCAGGTTTTTCTTTAAATACAGTTAAAATTTTAAAAACCAAATTTTGAATTTGACTCGGCTCAAAATTGTTTCCTCAGGAAGCTTTCAGTGACAAAATTTCTTACAAAAACTATTTCCATCTATTGAGATAATTTAAAAGTATTTTTCACTATGGAGGTTTAGTTAATTAATTTGAGCCAAACGGAACTAAATTTCAATTTTTTTATTATTGATTATTGTATTGTCATTGGAAACAAACATGTGGGTAAATTTTTCAGTAAATCGAACAACGGGAATTGGGCTTAAATCAATAATGAGTTTCCATCGATGAAACAGACCGACAGACGAAGTTAAGAAAATGCGTGAAAATATCGATATACTTAAGCACCGTGATAGTTTTAGAGCGCTTGGTAAATTTCAGAAGGGTTCTGTGCTCAAGTCCCGAGTGAAGCCTTCGAACATCCCTATCATTCATCCGTGTAGTTTGAGGTTACCTAGATAAAGAAAAAGTTTCTACTAACGTGATGTGGAAACTGAATTAGAGATACGCTTAGTGATTACTTTTCGGTATCGATTACAATTTATATATGAGTAGCGGTTACTTTTTAGCTGTATTCGCTTACACATATGATTCATTGGCATCGATTGCAATTGTTACTGATACATTTCAGTACAGGTATCACTTATCATTTCACGTGCTCACTATGCATGGTTGCATCCTACAGGCAAGGCAGGATACAGTCACTAATAACGGGTATTTTGAACTCGATACTTTGAGTTTTTAGTAACTGGTAACAACTGGAAAGGCGAGTATCAATTCCTTTGAAGCGATTACAGATACTTAAGATGCAGATTACAGATACTTATCACTGAACTGAACACACCTTTTTCTTAGTCTACAGTGAGCTATCCCTTCTCCTTTCCAAAAAAAACTTTCGTTTTGACAACCTGAGTCAGTGAAATGTTATCAAAATACTCCATTATATTGATACGCGTCGTTAATTTTTTCTCTATATTATTGGTGATTAATTGTTATCTTTTCGAAAAGGATCTAGCTGGTTGAGATGATGAAAAAAGCCGATTGAGATTTTGAAAAATAAAATACAAACCTGAAGTGCATTAAAAAAATTAAGTGTATCTCCAAAGTTTCAGGCTTTTACAATGAAAATTGACACCAAAAAAATTGTAACACGATTTTTAGTTTTTTAACTATATATCCGAATTTAAGTATACCGGGACTAGCCACGGTGATAACTTTACGGGAGTCACCCGCAATGCACAACTGTGCGAAAAATCCACAGAGAAAAAATCATTCGCCTTGACCGGGATCCCGGTCCCGGTCAAGGCGAATGATTTTTTCTCTGTGGATTTTTCGCACAACTATATATCCAGTTATTAATTTTTAAAATCATCTTCTTGATTTTAAAACGTATACAATATTACGTTCTACCATCCAGGTTTTTTTTTAAATTGTTTGACCGAAAATTAATTTTTACGTAAGTTTAAAAGTTTCAAAATTAAAGAAAAAATTTAAGGAAACCATAGAAACACCGAAAAAATATGTTTTTACCCCTACATCAAATTCTAATTTTTTCAAATTTTTAAAATCGGTGGAACACGGTCAAAAACACGAATAACTGCTTTGCGCCATTTGCATCTATGTATTCTAGGAAGATATTAGATTTGATTGTTATGAGTAGCGATTGTTGATCAGTTTTTAATACTACAAAAATAGTTTTTTTACAAAAATGAAAACTGAATATATACTTAAAAAGCTAAAAATCGTGTTTCATTTTTTTTGCGTTACTTTCCGTGTGTATTTTTTATTTTTCAAAATATCTTAACTTGCTAGACCCTTTGCGAAAAGATAACTATTAATTACCGATAATGTAGAGAAAAATCTAACTACGCGTATTCATATTAAATTAGCTGGCTTAATGTCTTGCAATGGCTTTCCCAGAAAATACGTGCTTCCTTAGGTTTTAAGTAACTGGGTATAACTGGTCAAGTATCAATTCCTTTTTAGCGATTATAGATACATTGACACTCCTCTAAGCTAGGCACGCCAATCGGTTAGTCTAACGTGAGCTCTCCCTTAGCCTTTTCATATTAAACCTCAGGTTGATACTCCGAGTAAGAAAAATGTCATAAGAATACATTAGGTTGATACGCGTAGTTTAACTTCTCTCTTCCTTTACTGTTGATTAATGATTATCTCTTTGTAAATTAACAGTATAATTCATATATAACTAGCTGTATTAATTTTCCTGCTAATGCTTTCTCAGAAAATATCTGATTCGATGCCAATAAAGCATGTAAGTACTCCGTGAAACTTCGTTAACTATTAGCTTCATCCATGGCTCAGTCATATTGTTTGCTCTCCTTCTCTTTAATTTATACCTCGAAAAAAAATCCGCTCCGCCATTGTGTTAAATGAGTATGTCTGTTGGTACGCCTCATATTTTTTGGTTTGTTTTCCCCATTAGAATAGTTTGAACTGGAATGTTTTGCGTACACGAGACTTGTTGGCAAGAATACTGGAATATCTCATCTCCCAAAGTTGAGCCAAATGATTAACGAGCAACGGGTCCTGGAGGACTGGAGAAAAAAAATCCTCTCGCAAAAGTTTACTCCGCTTTGGTTGTCTTTGTTACTGTCACGTTTAGGGACTCAAAGGAACAGGGCTTGGTATGCGGGAGGGGAGACCGCATCCAGGCCTCTTTGCTGAGGGAGTGGGTGAAAGACGGAGAGATATATAGAGAGAGAATATACACCATTCTGGCGATAAAACGCCAAGCTCTTAAAAACGGCCCAGCTAGTTCCCTCAGAGTTGTCGAATGAGTTTGGCGCGATATTGCCGGCTTGAAGTGTGGTGGTGCGGAGTTTGGGGGTGGTAGACTTTATCGCGCTTTATGTCTCCGACTACCGGGAAGACTTGTTTCAAAGTCTCGCGCTTACTGGAGTATTGCGTTCGTTTACCCAATGCACTGCGAGGCTGAGTGAGTGCATCGTTCATATAACGTCACTCAGGTGAAGCCATGAAAGTTGAGACGCTCTCTCGAGATGTGCAAATCTTCAGGACATCCCGAAAATATTCATCCGCTTAAAACGAGACAATGGGGGGCTCAAAATTTTGAAGTATAAATGAGAGGTGCCTTGTTTATCGTCAAACTTAATTTTAAATTTGTTCCTCTGTAAAAGGATAGAGTAATAGAGAATTAAAACTGCAATGTGCACAACGACTACTAAATATTTCGCATAAAAGTCCTTTAAATATAAAAATCTTGCGCAACCTTATGATTTCGAGGGTAATAAATAGATGAGATGAGTCTTGTTTTCCGTCAAACTAATTTTTAAACTATCTTTTCTGCCGATGGATAGAGTAATGGAGAATTAAAAACTGAAACATACACAACGACTATTAAATTTGTCTCATAAATTCTTTAAAACGTAAAAATCTTGCGTAACCTTATGATTTCGAGGGTAATAAATAGATGGGATGGGTCTTGTTTTCCGTCAAACTAAATTTTAAAATTGCTTTTGTACATATGGATAGAGTAAAGGCGAATTTAAAACTGAAATGTACAATACGACCACAAAATTTGTCGCATAAATGTTCCTCAAAATGTAAAATAAATGCATGAACTCAATAATTTGAGTGTTGCCACAAAAAATAACAGATTTGTATGGCTACTGTGACAACAGTTGCTAAAAAGATGTTCCTTACCCGATAAAAATAAAAAGTGAATATCAAATGAATTACTTTCTAAAGTAAATAAATTTGACAATTTTACATTTTTTATTTTATATGACTGATTTATTTGTGGTGCAATATCCTCAAAATATTCCATTTTAAATGCACATGCCCAATAGGGGCAGAAAATTAGTGACGGAACACTGGTAAAGGGATGAAATGTTAAGGGAAAAGGACCTCATCAAGAATAATTCTTTATAATGATAATTAAAGAAATTTCCGAAGTCTAGAGCGTCCGTCTTCTCTAGATATTTTGGTGGCCAAAGTTAACAACAAAATTAATTTTGGAACAAAAATCCTTGTCAATTTCACATTTCTCAAAGATACGCCTCAAACTCTCAATATTCCAAATTAATGATTTTATTTAAAGAAATTTCTATTACATTTATTTACTCACTTAGTATGCCAGCCTGCAGATAGTTTTGAGAAGTTAGAGCCCAACCCATAATGAATCACCCGGATGTTTAAATTTCATAGATTCGTTTCAACTCAGCCTTTTTCTTCGGCTGTCCAGGAGAGTGAGAGGTCAGTACAGGCCGGGATATGAAATAGTATCCGAGCCAACTCTTGCCCACTAGAAACAAAATGTTCCAACTTAGCATTTGCAGCAGCATAAAAAATTAATTCTGAGATTTTTAAAATTATTTTTCTTGAGTTGATCTAATGGAAGCATGCTTTTGTATTTCAAGCTAATGGTGGGATCGCAACACCCTTTTTTTATGTAAAATTAAGGTGAAAATTATAGAGAATAAAATTGTCAACCACTCTATATTTCAAAGGCTTGACGGATCATTATCAATTTTATTTCTGTGTTTCATTAAAATGCACATACACAGGCATATTTTGCTTATCTTTCCCCTGAAATAATGGAATATTATGCTAAATTTATGGCAGCTTTTCACAGCTCATTTAAATATTTCTTATTTGGGAGTAAATTTAACTCTCTTGATCATAACTAATATCGTATTTTACCTGCAGGAATACAATGTATCAGTATCTCGTGTGTGGGTATGGAAAAAAACGTAACTTCATCTTTTTTTAGCAAAATGGGCAGCTTAATTACAGCAGTGTGTATAAATATTTCAAAATCAAGTATTTATTTTTCTTTAGAATTTCCCGGTTTCGTGCATTCATTTGCTTTTTCTACTGTTGAATGATGAAATAATTAAGTAGTTTCCGTTACAATATTTGATCTTTTATTTCATTTGTTTTATTTTACGATAAAAAAACTTAAAAATTTCATGAAATAAAAAGCCACAAACAAATTCGTATTTGCAGCTGTTCAAAGCAAGTGTATTTTTTCTGATTACGTAGAATTCATGTGAATAATTCATGAGGCTTAAATGCTAATTGCCCCTTATTATGGTTTGAAGATCTCATTTTTCAGGCTACTCCCCGAATGAACGATGCATGCTACCATCATGAAACGTTTTAGCCCCTAATGTAAACGAGCAGTTTACTTATCGTTGCGAACAAAAAGGTATTACATGTAACTTTGGCAAAAGTATTGGGATGCGCGCAATGTTATATTTGTCCCTTATCTGTTGTGATCCTTTGCACCTTCAGCTAATTGCATCTATATGTGAATAGCAGATGGAGGGCAGTTGAATATGTTAGCCTACTGGACGCGGTCGGTGAATGGACGCTATCAAGCATTTCCGTGGCATTTAAGCTTGTACGCTGTGCAATGCTGGTAATTCATGGAAATGATATTCATGGAGCAAAGGTGCGTGAGCGTTAGGGCTCTTTGGGGGTAAACAAGGTGTTCAAAGCACGCCATTCACGTTGGGAATGGGGAACTATTTTTCACCTTTATTCAGCCTCCTTCTCATGGTGCTATTCAACGTACTTTCGCAATTCACTTCGACGTTTCTGGAAGAGATTATTACGATCCTCTCCTTCCACAGTTAAGTTAGATGTTTGGCGATTAGGTCAGGGAGATGTAATGACGTGGGTCATTCCAAGGAAAGGTATGAAATTGCGTACGTTGTACACAATGCGGGCGATATGGAGAAGGAAGGAATTTTGATGTGAATATAGTGCCGGAGAGCTTTCTAGCCTTCTCACGTTATGCAAATATCTTGGGCTTCTTACACTCCACGACAGTAATGTCACTGACCTATGACATTTAAATTTTATATCGTTACACAAAGTTTCAGAACTGATTCCATAAATATCGCGCATATTCCCTGATATAAAGTCAATTCGACTCAATTATATCAAGTGACTTTGAAAAATCACGATCAATTTATTTATATATAGAGATACTTATTTTAGATTAATTTATATATATATATATATATATATAGATATATTTATTTTCAGGAAAAGAGGGAGTAGTTGTTCAAAGATTCTTCCGTAATAGACGTGGTTAAATAAGTGGGTCGTCTCACATTTTTGGTGGTACTAGTCCATATTTATACAAATTCATCTCCGTCGTACCTTTATGCTCATGAAATCACAATAACATTACCTATATTTTTTATTATTTCCTTACACTGAAAAATATTTTTTTGTGCTTTTTTGCAATTGGAGGACATAGGTTCTAATTATTATTGGTTTTAGAAGGTGGGTTCGCAATTGGGAAAGAGAAAAATATTATTCCAAATTAATATTCTTGAAATCAGCATTTTGCGATCATATGAGACACCTACCGAGTTTAATATGATCGATATAGACTTACATAAAATGAGTAAAATACAGTCATTAACATTTTGAAGATGATCCTTACTTCTCTCTATTCAGCCAATCAGAACACGCGTGCGTGACGGATGTTTTCACGCAACGAAAACTATTTGAATTCAATTACATCGTTCACGTCCTAATAACTAAAAATATGAGTCCGATAATTAGCCTAAATTATATTTTTGTCATAGTTCTTGGTGTGTAACAGACATGGCATCTTTTTTCTCCATAAGTTATAGGTACTCTGGGTTCAATCGATTTTTTTCATTGGCTCAGACAAAATTCTAATTTTTAAGGGAACATTTTAAAAAAATGGAAAATAATGTTAAACCATTGATATTTGCACAACCATTCAGAATATATGTGCAGGAATAGCATTCGGGCCGACAGATTATTTTTTTTTAGACAAAAAGCCCGCTCATTGTGAACGAATTTAGCCCGACGCATAAGTCTTCGTAAAGTCACGATAATGAGCTCAATTATTACGTAAGACGATTCATGTTCACCGTTCTTAACACCCAGTTATCATAATGAAAGAAATTCGGGAGGCTAAATTTAAACTGAACATAATTCAACTCCTTGCGGAGCATCGGCGTACCATTAAAAAAAGGAAAAAAGCTTTAATTGTGTATAATTAAAGATTGTCTGTGATGGGTTATTACATCAGCAGCTCATAGGGTCGAAGTCTGAAAGGAACTACAAATCGCCCGGAAAAGAGATAAAATCGCTAAAAGTTGGCATTTTTTAAATTCTTATTTTTCAAGGCATAGTCAAATTCTTGTTCCTATCCGTTAGGCACGCACGTACGCAATCCGTTAGGCAAGTACGTGCGCAATTATATCGTTTCAGCCTGATCTGAAAATAATGCGTTGTTCGTACATATGTTCTTTGAACCTTTCTTAAAGATATACATATTCTTAATATGCAGTAAATGGCATTTTAGTAAAATTTTCAATCAATTGCAAATTTAATTTATGATTTCAATCATATTCTTCACTCCACACAATTTTATAAGGTCAAAAGTCAACATTATCCAATAATTATTAGTCATGAAATAGTTTCTTTTACACCTCTTGTGAAATAAAAAGAATTTCCTCGCTGGTCTGCAGTCTTACGCCACATCAGTTGGGCCTTGAGCAATCCCGCCCCTCCTGATGCCAATCTTCAACGGTCACTTCGATTTTCAACCAGTTACCTTGAGAATGGATAACGAGACGAAACCCGAAACATCGGCCGCCTTAATATTTCTAACCCGCGTACAAACCCGAGAAAAGTTAATTCAAGCTCATTTAACGTGTTAAGTCTTTAAATTTTAACTGGTCCTTAATATTTATTGCCAACTTTTACCAGAAACTATAACTAGGCAAATATAATCCCAAGACTCAAGCGTAATGGAGTGGAATTTTTCCATATTCTAAATAAATATTTGCAATTTTCAAAGAATATAAATGTTATTACTGTTGCCTCGGGTTGGTTTTCAAGTAGGATGGAAATTAATCAGTAAATTGAATGTTAAAAGCACATGTATTCTCTGTCGTAAGATTCACACACTGAAACTTATGTATAAAAAATCAACAAATAATACTGCACATGATAACTCAGAAAAATAAACATTGAAATTGCATTCACATAGATACCAACAATTACGATATAGGTTTCGATGTAACTTCATCGTCTTCAAGTTGCAAATGGTGTGTAATGCATTTAATTAACACAATTTTTAACTGGAATGGGGGAAAGTAAGGAAGAGATATTAACAATTGAATATACTTTATGCTCTACGCACCATTTGTACCTTGAAGATGATGCAGTAATATCGGAACCTAGGTCGTAATATCTATACTATGCAAAAAAAGATGATTTCTGTTCACCTGTCTGTGTCTTAAATTGTCTGTTTCTATAGCTCTGTTTATTTATCGGTGAGAATGTGTGGGAAAACCAGTAATGGTGATGATCAACATATTTCAAAGGAGATGTCTGTTTGTTTGTCCACCATGCATTTCCATACAGCAACACGAATTGCAACCAAAGTTAATACGTAGGGGAATCTCATGATTCGAAAGCCCATGGTGCTACTTTTTGTTGTGTCCAACGCGTCCTTCGCATCGTTTTCTCATTACCGAACCCTGAAAGTGCGCTCAGCGCCACCATTCCCTACCCTCTGTTTACTCTCCCACTTTCAGATAACATCCCCATTCACTCTGCCATGTTGTATATCTTAGTGCGCGCGGTAGACGAGATGAATGCCTATTACGGGAATTCCAGTTCCAATACTGCCTTTTCTCGTAACTTCACCGTTTACAGGTAACTGGCCTACGAATAACTTTGCTGTCCTTTTAACCGTTCATTCCGACAAAAAGTGTTTCCTCTTACGTTCTTTCATATTTTCCCATTGAGAGGTCAATATGACTATGAATTTCAAGTTATAAAGTTCTCCTTCTCTGGTACTATCCTTCCCGAGCAACGCAGCGTGGCCGGCTAGTACAAGTATTTTATAATTTTGGAGAATTTCAAATATTTATTTCAATACTTAACTGGGCCACTTTAGATTTTCATGGTAATTCATCATCTCTGGCGATAAGTCAAACTGGATACCTGAAGCATATCTGATCGCAGGTAGATCAGGAATTGACGAGCGGTGGACAACACTCATTTCCGGACCTCCCTTGTCCCTCAGACAGGCCATTTCTCCCCATCACTCTTCCCTTTCGTGATTTGCCGTTAAATAAGCGGAGATTACGGCCTAAATGACACGGGTTGACCTGAGGCTTCAGCGGAACATAAAAAGAGTGTGTTATAACCCACGCCCTACTGCGTGGGCGGATTAATAATATGTAAATAAGGTTCTGGGACGAACCGATTTGCGCCGTGAAAATCCCCTCCCTTGAAATAAAACAACGTGTTATTGATTCCTCCTGTGAAGTGGGGCGAAATGCCTCGTCCCGACACACAAAGGAACGTGGCACGGTTTAAGGAGGAAAAATTTGGGTTTTTTTCTCGTGAAGCAAATGACCTATTTCATGCATATACACTGAAAACTCTGCTCACGGACACCTCTGACCTACGAACACCTATGACTCAAGGACAGTATTATGTATTAGTGCAAATATAGATTCTCCTGTACACAGGGTGTCCTATTTATTTTGACCACCCAAAACAACTTTTTGTCCAGATGCCAATTCAAAAATGTGTCAAGCAAATGTTCATTAGCTGTCAGGGGGACATTAATCAGCATCATTGCCTTCCTTGTAGCTTTTTTATTGGCCAATGTACGAACAGCGGTATGTCTTTTTTAAATGCCGCCCTTTTTTTTTTTATTCGGCAATTCATTTCCTCTCCTAAAGAGTTATTAAAAATTGTAGCACAGATGACCATTAACATAAACACAGTGTTATGAAAAATGACTGACTCTCTAGCACTCATTGCAGGTACGATGGTATTGGAACTACTCCACTTGCTGACGTTGACAGTGAACAAATGAAAACATAGTAAAGTTATTTCGGGTGGTCAAGATAAATGGGACACACTGTATGTCCTTTATCCCTTCCGGACACGGACAGTTTGTAGGCACAATTTCACTCTTTTACGGACATCATCGCGATTTTTTTCCTGAACGATCTCTAAAATATTGAGACTTTTTTTAACAAAAGTTTTCGCAGTACACATTTAATTCTTCTCTTCTAGGCTGTTTAACATAAATGGCATCAATTTGAAACAAAAATATGTTAACAAATATCAGAATACATGCTGGAGCAGCATACGGGCAGACTTAATTGCATTGAGCCGATATATTTCCCGAGGAAAGTTCAGTAAAATTTTCTAAAGAAATTAATTAAAAAAACTAGACTAGCTTTTTGTAGTAAGATGTATTAACAATTTTACTCTTTTACGGACACCATTGCCATGGGTTTCCTGAAATATCACTGAAAATTTGAGAGTTTTTAAAAATTAAAGGTTTTTATTCAGTTGGATAAGCTATAATGCTTGAAGGATAATATTAAGGGCAAAATTTATGTTTTATTTAGGTCACCTCCGGCTTACGGACACATTTCACTCACGGACACATTTTCGAGGACCGTTAGCGTCCGTAAATGAGAGATTTTCTCTGTACATATTTAAATTTTCTCTTCTAGGCTGTATAATAGAAATCGTATAATGCTGAAGCAGTAACATTGGTGCCATCTTTCAGAAATATATACTGGAATTGCATCCGACGTGATAGACTCCTATTTTTTGAGCCGATATATTTCTTGGGGAAGTATCGGAAAACTTTTCTGTGAAATCGTTAGTTCAAAGAACTACACAAGCTTATTATAATTACATGTTTCATGATTAACACTTCATGGATAATTTGTACTTTGGGCACTAAAATATTCTGCGCAGCGAAAATAATGGTCAAATTCATATATGACGTTACGAGTGAATTAAAATATGAACACAAATACCATTTACTACAGATTAAGAACAGACACCCTTGTGAGATACATGGATGAGATATGGATATTTGCACAACCTCTCAGATTTTGTACTGGAATAGCATAAGCGTCAACAGACTTAATTGCTTTGAGGTGATACTTTTCTTGGAGAAACTTCGGTAAAATTTTCTGGGAAATAATCGATTCAAATGACACTAATGGATACGGAATAGTTGAAGAAGGAAATTTTTCTTTTTTCTCGTGAAGCGAATAACATATTTAATGCATATATATTTCATTTTTCTCTTCGAGGCTGTATATTATGCCTCAATTTGTCTCTTTGCTTTTAATCCGTACAAGCTTATAAAATCTATGAACTCATTTCATACAATATGGAATGTTCTAATCATTTTTCATCTACGTACTACTCCGCAAGCCATCCAAATAGACGTGTGGCAGGAGGTGTTGGGAACTTAGGACACGACCGTTAAATTATACATTCAATTATAATTATATAAAACGCGCTCGTAGTCGATAAAATATTTAATATAAAGACAATTGTGTGTTCAGACGGGAATTAAGGGTTTCAAACGATTTTAGAGGGGATCAATTCTATGACTTTGTGTCATATCTCCTCTCGTTCACCCCAAACATTTGTATTAATCAGTCAATAACTTAGAGGTCGGAATGGGTTTTATAGTATATAGATGAGGTTCATCCTGAGAGCATTATGATTGCCTTAGTTCGACCTATAATTTACTAAGTCCTTATTTTTTTGAAGCAAAGGCAAATTCTTATCACTTTCCGTTCGGCAAAGTACACGTTCTTTTATAACGTTTCGGAAGATCTGAAAACAGTGTGTAGTTCTTACATGATGTTCAATATTCTTAAATGTACTTATTCTGTCTTAAAGATATCTGTTATAAATTTGTAGTAAATGGTATTTTTGGTAAGTTTTACATTAAATGGCAATGTAATTTATGATTTATAACCATAATTTTCACTGCATACAATTTTATGATGCCCAAAGTGCTTACAAAATATTCATTAAATATCAATAATGAAATATACTATTTTAGTAATTGCGCGATAAACCTATGTATTCCTTTGAATTAATTATATTCCAGAAAATTTACCGAAGTTTCCTCAGGAAATGTCTCATTTAGGAAAAATCCAAAGTATAACAAATACTACTCAAAGAGGTACAAAATTCAAAAAATAGTACAAAAAACAAGTAGGTAAATAATTAATCCGGCCTGACTATTAAAAATGGGTTTAAAATATCTAAGGCATTGAACCTAATGAGATGTTTTAAACCACTTACAAAGTTGTATCTTGAGATTTTTTTCTATTCAACTAACCTGTAAAGCCTCAATTATTTAAAATTATAGCGATCCATTTTCACCCAGTATTTCCACCCACCCTGGAAGCAGGGCCGGATTGAGATGAAAAGAGGTCCTTGCCTTTCCCAATAATGAAGACCATTCATCTCTCATTTGTAAGTATGTAAATTAAATGAGAGACAATAAAATGCTGTGATACATATCAATGTATTAAATGAAACATGTTTTGATTGTTACTAACCTTTATCAAAAATGTGGTACGGATTATAAATTTTTTAAAGTCGAGAACACTGATATGGAAATATATTTTCAGCACCGAACAGGGTACTTGTAAAGTAACTTATCAAACATTAGATACAACATTAATTTTAAAAATCAAATAATACAAATCATTCAGCTTTCGGTTCATTATTCTACTGCTTGCGGCCCTAGGCTTATGCCTAGTTATACAATCCTAAGGTTCAAGCTTAAGGGAGTGGAATTTTTCTATATTAAAATCAATACTTGCAATTTTTCACGGTTATTAAATTTATTACGACCTACATTTTAAGATTTTGAAGATAATGTGGTAACTTTGAAACCTAGTTCGTAATAAATTTTATAATCGTGGGAAATTGAAAGTATTTATTTCAATATGAAGTCTATTAAGCCTATAGGGAATTCCGACCCTTCCTAGAAGCAATCTGCATCCCTCATTTGCTTACTCTGACGACTACCATGTATATTTGTGATGTTGTGGTAAATCCTCTTTACCCTGAAACCAAACAGGTGTGATTCATCATGATTCCCAGCTCGGCGTGTTTCTCGGGAATGGTATTTCTCCGAGACACAGGTACTCCGAGTGGCTGACCTCTCTGTTAACTCTGGCCTACATGAATATGTATCACTCCTGCTCGCTTAAAATTCCCCGTTCATTAATATTGTGCGGCGGAAAGTAGACAGTAGATTAATGCGATGAAAGGTTTCACTTGGCAGAAAGACAAATGGATTCGATATGCCACGGGTCATTACAACGGTGGGGCGGGGCGCGGCGCGAAGGAAATTAATCTCTGTGACATCATCCGGAAGACATCGCACTACTAAGTACGCATGCTTCAGTCTTCGCGGAAAGCGGTGGAGAGAAATGCATGTTTTGCCTACCAAGAGGCTCCGAGAAAATAGTAAACTCATGGACTGCTTTATCTGGACGAATGAATGACTGGCACAGTGTATCAAGTCAGCTGACTTACTTATTCTTTAAGAGTTAGGTTCGCGTCCGCGTGATTCAGGCAGCGTTACCCAAATGTTTAGCGATTTAGGCTGGGAGCCGCTAGAGACTCGGAGACTTAGCGCTAGGCTTAGATTGCTCGAGCAATTGAGATTGGATATCTTTAAGAGCGACACGGAGAACATAATATTAGCGCCGCACTATATTTCCATGCCCGACATAAGCGATAAATTAAGAGAGATGTTCGAACGGATAGATGTGGAAATTCGTTTTTCCCCCGAACCATAAAGGACTTTAATATATATGCTAGTCCTAATTTCCTTAGAGCAAACCGAGAAAATAGTAAACTCATGGACTCCTTTTTATGTAAGAACGGCTGGTGTCCTAACACCCTCTGCCACACGCCTTTTAGGTGGCTTCCGGGGTATTATGTAGATGCAGATGAAATAAATTAAATGCGGAAATGAAATTAAGTTTCGCCATCATTGAGGCTATAAAGAAAATGTAGGTGCAAACAATTGCTCAACCCCTACATTTTTTAGCTAATATTTTTCAAACCATTTTAGCCGACCGTTGAGCCATTTTCATGTACCTAACGTCATTTGGTTACTTACTGTTTAGGAGGATGTAATGCGTCGGCTTGATTACATAAAATATTTGCGGAAAAATATTTTTGTTAAATTTTTTCATCATAGACGACTTCCATCGAGGCTATAAATCAAAATATAGGTACAAAAATTATTCTATGCAAATATTTTTAGTTAACCTTTTTTTCAAACCATTTTAACCGACCTTTGAGCTATTTTAATGTAACTAACGTGTTCTACCCTATTACTTCTCAGGTTTTACATTGATTCAGATGTTCCACAGTGGCCGGAGTTCTGCTAGAGTTCTTTGTAAGCTTTTCATGGCTGAGATAAGATGACTGATGATGATAACGATGATTACTCGATAAACTTGGTGTATTTCCAGTATTTTTTATTGAATGCTTGTTATTTTTCCAATTAAATATGACCGTGTTAATTTGTTTTCAACTTCAGCATATAAATTTCCGCAAAAACGAGTGTTACCTGTTCCTACATATGTATGTCACTATTGATTCGAATTTTGTTCGATGAGATATCTTTCTTTCGCTCACATTTCACAGAATTAAAATAATTTGCTTGGGCCTGCAACCCACCCTCAATTTCTCAAATTAAAAAAAACGCTGAAGGATTAAAATTGATTGTTTGAGGCGTGGTGAAAGCGATTCATAATTAACATTAAAAAGAAGAACTTTGTGCTTTCACATTAATATTTATTCACGACCATGGTTTCAACGTTAGACGTCATCATCAGGTGGACTCTACAGAGGTCCATCACATCCTTATCGATTCCATGGGATTTCAAGTGATTGATTTCCGGAAACAAATTCGGGAGATCCATGTTCGAATATTCTCGGTCCAGGAAAATATTTTCTCCTCAATGGCATTTACCACCAGCATGCACTTCAGGGTGACTCCGTTAAGTTATTCCACTGGCGGTTACTTCCTTGAAAATAATATCAGTTTTCTTTCCACAAAACCTAGGAGAGGTAGCATTTCTATACGTAGGTTTTTATTACCTTTTAACGATCATTTGGCTCTCAACTCCGGCCAATTGGAGAAAACTATCTAAATTCCACATGGTAGGTTTCTAAGTAAATACGTAAAATGGATTCTCAGATAGCAATGGGTCAATCAAATCTTACAGGGAAATGAATAAATAAATATTTTAAAACGTTCGTAATATAATTTTTATTATTCTCATAGTTATTTACCTGCTTGCTTCACGCATCGCTGTAGTGACGAAGCAATCACTTTTTTCAGGGACCCCGCCGCCATAAGAGAGTAGACCAAAGGTAAACTATCGGATTATGACTTCTTAAATCTATCCCAAGTCACTTTGTCCTTAGAAATACCACTACAAAGCTTGACGATGATTTTTACTTCGATCTCTTTCAATCAAGGCTCTAATATCTTAGGGAAGGGAATGGTGTACCGTGCGAAGACGTCAGAAGGCGTTTCAGGTCGCGTGACTTCAAGCGATATTACAAAACGTTTAATTAGCTTTGAATGACGCTTGTGGAGTACCTACTAGGAGAGGACTTATATATTTGGACTCGTGAGAATTGTCTATTCAATGAGATTTAGTGGAATTATGACCAAATTTCATGCAGCTTCCTCATTGTTGGCCTCCATAAGCGTTAATTATCCACCTGATATTTCGATTTTTTAAATTTTAGGGCTCCTGCGGTATCCGTTAATATTAACCGATCTTTAGTAAAATTTAAATCTGAGACCCCAATCTCAATCAACAACTTTTAAAAGTTGAGTGAAAGTCGAAGTTAATCTTTAGTTCTTAGCTAAAGGATTGCATGGCGGTCAGTCACCACAAGAGAAAAAAAATTGGGGGGGCTGACCCCCAAAAACTGCCTCCTGGCTACGTGTCTGACCCAACCCGAGGCGTTTGGGTGATATCTTTGTTAGTGCAATTAAACTTTTACGAATACACCCTCTCTTCAGATGAACCCCCCTCCCAAAAGAACATTTAATTCTGGTCGCAGTCTTGCCTCTGATCTCACTATGACCGGAAAGGCATCTGATATCGTAAAATTGTTGGAATTGAGGCAATATGTTGGCTTAATTCTAGTAAAAGTTTCCATTTCCGTAATTTCGGACGTGACATTGTTGAACTTCAAAGCACTATATGAAACCAGTGACCTTTTACGCAGTCACGGGTGCAAAGTCAAGGCTTTGAGCTAGCTAATCCATATATTTTTTCATGGCACGCTTCATCCATGGTATTTTTACATTGGAATTTACTCATCATTTTCAAATTATAAGAATAAGCTACCCCACTTATATTTGTAACAAAACGTCATTCCCACCCAGGTGTTGAAGGATCTTCATATTGGGACTCATTGATATAAGAAGAAATCGAATTTATAGCCACTCCATCAGCAGAGGGCTGCTTTAACCCACTGCACCTTAGCGGCGCTCGTGGTTATGAAAGCGGCGTAAAAGTTTCCGATTCCAATTAATCGTTTTAAAATTTTCAGTAATATATTTTTTTTCCTTCTTAGTTCTTTCTAAAAATACATCAAAGCAGAGTTTGACCAGTTGCATATCAGAAAAAAAATATTTAAAACAACCGTTACATGTGAAATTAAAACTTTCACCTGGATATACGTGACAAAGGTAACAGAAATAGAAAGCATTACGGCAACAAATGGAAAATAATGCATCGTTAAAGATTTTTTTAATAACTTCTACAATAATGGGTTGAATCTAGCAGAACACAGAGAGAAGTAAAAAAATAGATGTCACTACCATTATCAATTATCAAGAAAACATGCCAATAAAGGCTACGCTTGAAAGATAATAACAAAATATAACGCAGCGCCGCCGCGGCGCCGTAAATCCAACAACGTAACTAAATTCGTAAATCCATACGAGGGTTCAACGACCTGGTGCGTTTTCAACAAAAAAACTTGTAAATTTCACATTAATTTTAATACGGACCGGTTACGTTGCTGTGCGATATCCTGAGGTTCAAATTCAGGATACAGGGAGAGTATCACCTTAACCCGGCGTTACTCGCGCGAGATTCCCGATCGAGGTTACTCGCGTGGGGTGCTCCTGACACCCCATTGAAATTTTTTTAAAGAAATAGGTTAGACAATATTGTTTTTGAAATAATTACTAGGATTTATGTATTTTCAAGGATAGCGTCATTGAATCTACGATGGGTTGTTGCATAAAAGAGTAAACAATTCAATTATGGTAATTATCAGTGCCCAAAGGCAATATAATAGAGATGAACGAATGGAATTAGATTTTGAGGTGGAGAAATCTGATAGAAGGGAAAAATTTAATTTGAGTTTGTCTTTTAATCATACTTATGACAGTGCTTATTATGATTTAAATCAATTTTTACTTGCAGTTTTAATATTGAGGGAGAGCGTCATTCTCACGGCAGAGGTGACTTACATTTTCCCAGGAAAATGATGCTTGATTATAATGTTAACATGTCTGAAACAATGACCACTGTGACCCCGTGTTCCATCTGAGAAATTTTTGTGTACACTTTCGATACGTACCTGAGATTATACTTGGGGGGTGGTGTTCCCCCCAAAATTTATACCTGAATTCTCATATGTCTCTCACGAAAATTACTTCCTCAGAATCTTCAATATGCACTGTGAATAATGTTATCATGGCATAAGAACGTTAGTCCGTTTTCGCCGCGTTCTCACACATCTTTCCGTAACTTATCAAAGATTCGTAGTCTAGGTTTCTAATAAACATAAACAGATATTGATATTTTAACACTTCATTTTCCTTGTCAGTGATCCTTAGGATTTTCCTTACAATCTTTGCGAATGTAAATCATATGGCTCGCGCGCATCCAATTATTGCACGAGCAACTGAAAATTTTGTTTTAATGTCTTTATTCCGCGGACATACAAATCATTTACCACTTATTCCTTTTCTTTGCTTCGTAGCACTTTCATGTGTTGATAAATCAGTGAAATAAGCCGTCTTTCTTTTCAGTTCATTTGGGATCATTTTCATCTCCGATCTTCTTCTCCTTATAAACTTTATCTTTATTTACTTTATCAACTCCCTTGCAATTTCTTGCAGGAAATTTGATCTACATATCATGCTTCCTGGATATACGTTATTGTATATAAAAAATGAGTTAATGTCTACCACGTTTATCAGGTGGAAAAAAATCACCATTGGCCATCTATTTGAGTTTCTTGAAACACTATATGTTACGCACATCTCATCCTCTGTGTCAACACCACCCTTATTGGCGTTATAAAAAGATATCAACTCTGGTTCCTTCTTGTCATCAGTTGAACTGTCTATGCTCATACTGCTATGCATCGCTGACAGCAAAATTATGTTTTTACCTTTTTTGGAAACATAAGATAAGATAGTCATGCTCTTTCTAAATCCAAAAAGACTACTATTCACCTTCCTCTGTTTTGTACAAACCATCTGTTGTGGCAATTCCCTTTTGTTTTTTTAAGAGTTCCCACCAGTGTCAATTTACTTTGTAACATATATTCTTCCAAGGGAACACTTGTAAAGCAATTGTCAACAGTGACGTTTCTCCATGTCCCTGAAATTGGTTCTACTAAGCGCCTTATCACCTCTTTAGGAGTGTTGTCTACTTTGTAGGGTCCTTCGGGTTGACTCCCTGCATACACCTCCAAATTTTAAGTATAGAATACATTAGAGTCAACCAATGCAAATATTTCAATGCCATATCCTGCAGGTTTATTTCGGAGATATTGCCTGAATGAACATCTTCCCCTAAAGCCGACAAACTGCTCGTCTACCGTAGTGTACTCTGACATGACATAGTTCTCCTGAAACTTTCAGACCAGCATTTCAAAAAGTTGACTAATCGGAGCTAATTTGTCCATAGTTTTTCTTTGTGCCGTACTGTTGATATCATCAAATATGAGACACAGCAAAAAAGCACGGAATCTATGATAATTCATGGACGCGTAAAATATTTCAACACCCAAACCATCTCGATCCCATAAATCCTTCATATTTTATCGCCCAGATCTATTTGTTCCCGAAAAGAGCAGAAGACCTATGAAACATTCAATTTCTCCCTCATCAGTTGGCCTGGCATCCCTCGCATGCGAATAATTCACGCCTACTTTTTGAATTTGATGATTTGTACACGCGGAAATTGTATATATCTCTTGCCCGTCAAAAAACAATCGAAAGCAATCTATAGAGCTCTTGACATTTTCTTTTCTACCTTTGAATACAGGCTTTTCGGAAATGATATTCCTTTTCGGTGATCTTACATGGGGCGCGGTTCTTTTTTGCTCCATGTAGTTGTTTTGTCTTTCCCCAGTAGAAGTTTTTTTATTTTCAATGGGTAGTTCATCTTCGGAAATATCAGCCTCCTCCTCAGTTTCTGTTTCTTGATCTGAAGATTCAACAAAATCAGAAGAAACATCCTCCGTGTCACTCAATTCTTTACCGGATGATTCGTGCAAAAGTCATTCAATTTTTTACCAATTTTTTATGTTAGTTCACCAGCAAAAGTACATTAGGTATGTATAATAATAAAAAAACACAGTTCCATTTCGCCGACAAAAATTTGATTAGTAAGAAATAAGCATAAAAAGATATTTCTTCTAAAATGATGTTGTAAAATAGTAACAAAAAATTAAGTTTCTGAAATATATTTTAGAAGTAGGTAAATCTATAAAAAATCAAACTTTCAATAACAGGTACGTAATTTTCACTGGGTGACCTATCACACTAGGTATGAAATTATGGATGGTATGTGGCGATGAAAAAATAATATTTTCGGAAAAGTTGTGGATAGTCAAATCGAGAAGAAAATCTGAAATATGACATAAGATATTATGACCACTAAACCATGAATATATTTAATATTTCATCAGTACTGTTCAAATAAGGTATGCGTCCAAGAGAAACCTACCTCACAGGAAGCACATGCCAAGGAGTATGCGGCACGGAGTCAGTTGGGGTGTTCAGGACACCCCGCGCGAGTAACGCCGGGAGGAAACATAGAGCGAATGATTTGAAAGGCGTTCCCTAGCATATAATAGTAAAATACTAGAATTCATGTTACATTCTAACACAAATTTCACAGTAACAATGTGGCAAGCAACATAAATGAGGCTTGGTGTAAGCATCGATCGTAAAAAATTGAGTAACACGAGCATTATTCTGTTTTGAGGCTACTATTCAAGTTACTTACTAAGTATGGTTGACAAAGTTAGTGTCAAAAGAAAGAAAACAAATCATATTCCAGCTACTGAAAAGGAGAGGTTTGTGAAATTAAGACTAACATATCGATGCAATGAAACATAGGGTGGGGTGTTCAGAACACCCCGCGCGAGTAACGCCGGGTTAAATTCACTGAGTCAGTAGGGGTGGAAGAATGGCCAAGATGATAATGAACCGAAGAAGGAGGGTATGATGGTTCTTAAGTCATGCAAAGTTACCAAATGGGAGGTACATATGCCTGGTACATTTTATTCCTACGTGTCGTAAGCTCTACGGTTTCGCATGACCTTACGGGTAGGTTTCCAAAGAGTGTACAGCAGCAGAAAGTTTAAATACTGGTAAAAAAGGGCGAAGTAAAGTTGACATTTAACCTTGATTTTTTGTTCACCGAATTTCAACGCAACATATTTTTCTGTTCCGCTTTGAGTTTGTCTTTTATTTTTTCGCACCTGCAATCAAAAGCGTTACCGATGCGCAAATAAAAACTGCTCATAAAAGCAGAAAACGGCAAGCTGGGGATGAAAATTACTATTTCTCTATGAATATATGAATCTATTATGGTAAATCCTGAAAGATATTAGCATCCAAAAGCAAACAGTTTTATTAAAGAGTGGATTTATGTTTTAATTGGAAGACCATTTCCATAAAAAATTGATATATCAGTGCCTACTTTACAAAGCTGTCACATTTAGTTGCAGATTACTGCAAAAAATCAACAAAATGCCAGTACCAAAAATTGGACCTGATAATATTAGACGGCTTAATTTCCCCACTAGAGGTATTTTAACTCTTTGATCGAGAAGTCATCTTGAACTGGAGTTCAATGGAGGTTCTTTTCTTTGCTTTAAATAATTACATCATTTGCATCATTACTGACTGAAAATCGATTATATATTTATTCTGTTTTTTTATCCCAAGGTTCCAAAAAGTACGTGAGACTCTGTATTGTTCCTACATATCAGCGTGGCCATTGAATTCATATTTTTTCAAATTTACTCTTCTATGTAAGCCCACGGCTAGGAATTGCAGCAAATATTCTTTAATGGCAGATATTTGGATTAAAACGGCGCACAGTGGGCTAGAATAGAAAAAAGCTGGCCAAAAGTCGCTAGAGTCTAAGTTATTTGTAAATTAACGAAACATTTTACAAATTGTGTATTGTAAATGTGCAATTTAACTTATTTAGGATTATGTAGGCCAAAATATTGTTTAGAAGGGCGATAACAATTAAAATAGGCGAATGTGATGCGGGAAGCAAACTTTACAGGGGCACGCCTATCTTCTGCTCAGGAAGTATCAAGGGAAAAATAGAATTTTTTCTACTGCTAACAACGTTAAAGCTATCAAATAGTTTTGCATAAGGTAAATTTTGAGTCAAAAAGTCAACTTTTCTGGTATGTTTTACCCGATTTTTTCTAATCTTCTAATGTTCTAATCCTTGTGTCAGGCTTCTAATGCCTCTTCGGAAAGCTGCCCAATAGGAAGAATGTCATATTTCACGATTCCCGCTCCATGTATAAAAACTTTGTGAATAGTTCCCTCTCTGTTTGCCAAGACGACACTATGTAAATCTTGACTAGTCACTGTCGTTGTATCCATAACTGAGCAACTACTCTGTGGACGTCCTTCGGCAATTCGACAAGGAGTACTGAAAGGAAACTGACTCGGCTAGAAATGAGCGAGTCAATCGCTTAGACGGCTTATTTTGGGAAAATTAAACTTCTAGATTGGAAAAATTTGCACGTGTTCAAAGTAAAAGAACAAATCTGGGGACACAAGTGGGCAGCCGCCGAGTGAAAAGGGCTAGGAAAGCGCGCGAACCGTTAGGTTTATTACCGTCCGCACGCGGCCTCCGCGCGAAGACCCAAGGGTAAAACCGTCAGATAAGGGTACATACCATAAAGTCACCGCCAATAATAAGTAGTTGAGTGCAATGCAACATAAATGTAAACCAGTGGCAGTGACCATAATAATTTATAATTTTAATATTGAAGAAATACTAGCTAATAATTTCACTGTCAAAAACTTGAATCAAAAAGACATTAAAAAAATATCAGGTAATCAGTTCCATCGAAAACCGAACTATCATCATTCTTACATGGGTAGCAAAAAAAATTGCGGACTACAACTAGGAATCATTTTAAAAATTTTGCTTAACTTCGAACTGCTTCTCGCTACAATGGAAAGTAAAATCTTTTTCGATGGATGCGACGAACACTTATTGAAGTCACAACGAAACGGAGGCGGGTGCAAGGAGGCTTTGGTTCCCAGGAACAAGTAGGTAACTATATCCTCTTTTAAAGCGCTTCTGACGTTGAACAGATCAATCCAGTGTTATAGTGGATGTTCACTCGACACTCTCTCTAGGACAACTGATGGATGTGGTACGCAAAAACAACCGAAAAACCCTAACTAAGAATTCCATTTGTCGGAACAAGTGGCGGTAAGGGTCGGCAAAAAGAGACAAAAAAGTGTAAAAAGCATAACATGGGATAGCTACCGATGAATTAGGGGAAGTAGAAAAGAGTCATTACTGGTAAGGTTGTAAAACCAGCATTGTCGGGCCAGTAAGTACGGAGGGTCGCAAATCCTCAACCATTCGGCGTGGGCGCCTGTCGCTGCACGTGCATGACCTTCCTAAACCCCTCGACCGCAGCCTGCCCATGATGCTTTAGGGAAATCCGAAATTCTGAGAAAATCCTTTCAAATATATTTTAGCCATAACTCTGCCGAGGAACCTTCCAATGACCTAATCGTAGAATTGCCAGTCACCAATATAGCAAGAAATTGTTATTTGCGACAAGATGTTCGTTGAATTTAGCCATTTACAGTATAATGTGCAAAAACAATATGACAATTATTCATAAAATATGTATTCAAGTGGCAAATGTCATTGGACTTTTAGTATTCCGTAGTCTTTATGCACGGATATCATATCCTTTCTTCGCTTAGTCCCGCCGCCGTTTCGTGGCCGCCACAGTGGACCGTGCGGCCGGGGTGGATTCACAGAAATATGGTTGTTAAAATTAGGATCGCAAGTTATCGCAAAAACTGCATTCTGGACATTATTCTATATGCTTTTGTCTATCTCACAGTGTAAATAACTCCGTGTATTCTGATGTATAAACAAACGATATTTGCCGTTCAAAATGAAATTCAATGAAAAATCAACACAGTTTTTGAAAAATTATAAAAATATGAATTAACAAGTAAAATCAAACAAACACAGTCCAATTCATTTTATGAAGACCAATTTTATGGATAAAAATACATTGAAACCAATATTCGTAACAACGACACTGTAATGAAGCTACAAATTTAGCTATTTTCAACGGAAAAAATTTGGTCGCTAAAATCACTCCGACATGCTCTACTTTAAACAGCTATAAAAATTATATTAACGTATTCCATGCTCTGTATGGTATCCTATATTATAGAGTACATGCTTAATAATGAATATCAACTGTTTTTGGTCGATTTGCGCTAACTTCATTTTTCGACTTTTGGCCAGCTTTTTTGGATTTTGGCCCACTGTGCGGCGGTATTTGTGAAAACTAAGCTTGAAAAAAGGCACAACAGCCTAGGAGAGGCGTTGATCAAAGCAGAAGCAATCTATTTAGCTCTTGTCTTTCGGCATCTGCTGTCTTGGCATTTCACGCGAGTCACCTCCTATGCTTTGTGCGGAATACGATATTCCAATTTCCTCTCGTTTGTGCCCAGTTCCCTCGGAAACCTTGTCAAGAGTTGCGTGAACCACATCACGCGAAATCATTCCATAGGTCATCATTTTTCCTCAGACTTGTGGGCATGAAACCCTTTGTCCCCACCACAATCTCCGCAAGAGATTTACATCGGTAATTTTTAGTGCTCGAATTATACCAGGGAAAAACTCTTTCCAGTGCGGCTAAACTAACTGAGTTTTTGGATAGGGAAATATTTTTCTATTTTGGTGAAGACTTTTTGGTATTTCTACCGGTTTATATCGTCATACATAACCAAAAATTTTATAAAGTTTCATATTATCAGTCGTAGCCAAGCAATAAAATGGGATGGCGAAAACTTCCTCTGCCGTTCCAACAAATTCTGGGACAGGCTTTCTAAGCTTCCCTTTGAGTGCATATATCTTCACGCGCAAAAGAATTATTTGCGGTGCGCAGTCAATGACAACAAAAGCAGTAAGGGAAACTAAAAATGCTTGAGATGAAGAAGTGGTGCCACAAATTTTCTCCAAACTTTTTTGAATGTGAATGTACATTTCAATTTCATGCAAACTTCAAAATGTTTTCGTCTTATTTTCCTTCATCGACTGAGGGACTAAATGCTTTGACTTTCCGATCTATTTATGAAATTTATCGGCAAAACTCCAAATATATTTACAGCGTTTCTTGGCGATATTTCCTTAATGAGACGAAAAGTGTTAATGAGTGACGGACAATGTATTCATTCGTTTACTAAATAATGATTTACTCCTTTAAACAAGGAAAAAAGCTCTCTTCAGTTTGGCTAACTTTTATATATTTTATAAAGACAGATATTTTTACTATTTTGGTGAAGTTCTTTCACTATTTCTACCGTTTTAAACGATAAGTAATCTTTACTAATCACTAATATTTTTGTATAGTTTCGTGGTATCACTTGGGACCACACGGCAAAACGATAACGCGAAAACTTCATCTGCCGTTCTGATAACTTCTGGGAAGGCTTTCTAGGAAGGCATTGAGGTACAGCTAAACGAAAATAATTTTAATCGGTAAAGAGTTTATAAACTTAGCACTGCACAGATTTCCATTTTATAGAAGATACAAAAAACGATAGAACTACTCCTTTTTATCCAAATTTCCGAGATCTTCCCGACCAATCGGGAGAAATCTGATGGTTATGACTGTTTATTGGTACATCTCAACGTTTTCCTTAACTGAAGCTAAAACACGTAGAAACTTTGGTGAAATATAATGATTTAAATTTGTGGAAATTCCAAAAAATATTCACCAAAATTGCTAGCCGGGAAAGATTTACATCATAGTTGACTGTTTGCATCCGCACCAAACCTATGCATTTGAATGTACTTGAATGAATTCTTCTCGGGATTTCAATCGAGTTAGTGTATACATGTTGTAGACCGACGTTTCGTTGGGAGACTTTCCCAACAACTTCAAGCTGATGGGTGCATCTTAACGTTATATTAACTGAAGCTAATCATGTTCCCGTTCCCCTAAATAAATAAAAAATATCATCTGATGACGCTGGGAAAGTCTACCAAAGAAACGTCGGCCTACAGCACGCATACATTTACCTGGTAGGAAATCTTAAAAGAATTCATTCAAGTCATTTACCTAGTGAGTAAAACTAAAAATCTTCACCATGCATCACTTCTCTTGTGGCTATTAGCTTGATTATCTCACACACAGGCGAAAATATATGGGTTATTCGTCGGACTGGATGTCAATAATTCGAACCCTGCGTTAGAAATTAACTCTTATTTAGTTTCAGCAGTATTAATGTTCAGTCATTCCACCGGTTAATATTCATTTAAGGTTTACATACATAGAATTACGTTTATTACCCCGATCTGTCTCTCCTCCCAACTTGGACTTCCTACCATTCACAAAAACGCCTACTCCGTTTAAGTTACCAACGATTCCAACTCTCCTCCTGCCCTGTTATGACGGGGAAAGGAAAAAGGCTGGAATTCCACGTCGACCCATTTGCTCTAATCACATTTTTATCAAGTCGGGTTCTTTACATTTTTATGTTTCTCTGGCATATGCTCTCGCTTCTTGCTATTTATTTCTCATGAGAAATAATTCCCTTTTTACATAAGTCAACTGAAGACTTACGTAGGGAAATACACCGTTCACTTTTTGTAGGGAAATTCAACTGCGTCTACGCTCTGTAATAATCTCTACGTAATAATCTAACGATGCTGATTAATTAAAAATTTTATGTCCTTCTTTTGATTTTTCTAGTGATTGGTTAATCATAAGAAATGTACTATTCCTCTATCAATTGATGCGTTGTAATGGGAAAGGTAGTAAGTTACTTAAGGTAGGTGAATTTTACAGGAGACGAAAGAAAGAGGTTTGCCTACATTGTGAATCTTATATTAGTGTACAAATTTCGTCAATCATAGCAACTGATGTACTGTACCAATTGACTCTCTACCTTTTTCATGCCATGTGCATGTACTACCTTCTTGAAAAAAAAATATCACGATTTTTTCTGACTTACTACCTTTCCTACAGCAATATTAATTCTTCAATTATATTTCGTATTTAATCGATTAAAAAAATGAGAAGCATTATATCCCGCGGAATTTAACATGCAATTTTTCCACAACTTGCGTGTGCTCTGATGACGAATAGAGTACCTTTAAAATGAATATTTATAACTTCCACTCCATCACGACTGAATCGGTTGAACTTTACAATGTACCCACTTCCATTTTTGGTATGAGTTCAATCATCAAGAACAAAATCACTGATAACAGTGTTTATTTACTTCCCTAGTGTGTACCCACCTATGTGGTCAAATTATTCCCTATCGGGGCTCATCTTTTATCGCTGCATACAAAAAAGCGACGAAACACATCACAGTAATCTTCTGTCTTCTAATATGAAAAAATTCTTGTGTCAGAGTTTTTGCTGCCAAACTCCTCCAAAACGGCTTGACCGATTTCTACGAAATTTTGTGTGACATTCGGTAGGTTTGAGAATAGGACGTAAACTATTTTTCATTATTCCATAAGGTCCATGAGGCCCTGGTATGGGCCCTGAATCATTTCCATAAGAAATACATGTAAAGTTCGTTTTTAATGCCTGCAGACCTTTTTTGTTTTGCATATTTAAATTAGTGATAACGGTCGCATACAATTAAAACATATATCATTGGAAATAAAAATAAATATAAAATTCAAATTTTGTCTTCTGCCTGATATAAGGTGAATTTTGAAAAAAAAGCATTCATAAAAATGCTGAAATGTTAGCGTTTTTGGCTTACTTTCCCCTTGACGAAGGTTGGTAATGTTTATGTTGTTTGACATCTCTTCCTAAGTTTAGTCACAAAATTGATCCATTGCTATAGTCATTAAAAAGTTCAATAAGCTTTCTCTCACTCACTACAGTTTAGGGCATAAATATTTTTCGGCCGTTATTATTAATTCTATAGTACTCATTGCGTGCAAAATTTTTTGGGAACCATTTTCAATTAAAAGGGAAATATATACGAATGAATGGCAAGTTCCAAGGAGAAGATGTATAACTACCATGGATACTAATTTTTCCGAAAGATGTGCCAATTGATTACAAACGAGTTCAATTTCCAATTATATTGGCATTCCTAATAATTATCAATAAGTCTCAAGACCAAACGGTGTATGTTTGTGGCTTGGATTTAGGCATACCGTGATTTTCACACGGAAAACTATAATCTGCATGTTCTCGCGTGGGTAAACCATCCAGTTTGTTTGTGCTGGCTAAAGATGGACTCACTAAAAATATCGTGCACTCCATTGCGCTAAGAGACTGAAAATTATGATTTTTCAAATTGTCACAATTTGTGATAGAGATGTGATTTGAAATTTGTTGATTAAGGTAATAAAAGTACAATGAATTAAAAAATGAATGTCTGGCGTTTTATTATTTTATAGGTCACCATCGTTCACAGCTCGCCATTCCTCCTTCAGTCTTATACCAAATCCCTACACACTTTCAATAAGTTAGTTATTATTTATTTGACAACAAAAATATTCACTAGAAATAATTTACATGGTGAAACATTATTTACCGGGTCAGCTAATAATAGATAATATTTTAGGAAGGATGGTGCAATAACTATGCATTTAATTATTTGGAATATTGCTTCAGTTTTTCAGTTATGAACTTTCTTCGCAAATTAATATGGAATGCATTTAATAATTAAGGGTAAAACTTATGATTTCTGCTGATGTGTTCGCTATTTTCTTTGATTTGTAAATGATGCTCTCCTTAGTAGTTACCTTACCGATCTCTTACGTACGCGAAATGGTGTAACAAATATCTGCGCGAAATTCTTCGGCGGTAATCTCAGTAACAAAGGGTTTTATGCATTTGAGTAGTGTGTACCCACCCGTGGTTAATTTTTTCTAATCGGGGCACTCATTTTAATGGTGCCAATCCAAGAGTGACGAATCACACACCACACTAATATAAATAGTATTTATAGGAAGAATAAAATAACTATCCATTTTTGTATTTTGGATATTGTCTCAGTTTTTCAATTACGAAGATTCATCACCAGTGAGCATGGAATGCTTTTAACCCTTTCTAACCCAGAGACGCTTTTGGGAGAAATTAAATTTCAGGAATTCTCATTTTATAAATGTGAGAATTTTCCACTAAATCATAATTATTGTGGCGGCTACATATTTCGCCATTAAACTTTACAACACAAAATAACACGTAATATAATTTTTTTTATGGAACTGATAATGTTCACATTTTTGGCGTTAATTAAAAGCAACATTTGGTAATAATGTGTCAATCGCTACAGTTTGAACTGATAATTTCAGCTGATATGTTCGGCGTTTCCTTATTTGAGTAGATAATACTCTCCTCAGTGGTTATCTTCCCGATCTCTTACGTAAGCGCACTAGTGTTACAAAATATCTTAGCGAAACTTTTCAGTGGCAAGCTCGGTAACAAAGGGTCCTTCAGAGGAGGAAACGCTGCTGCCACTCTGTTCCGTTTGCTTTAGGAAAAAAACCTTTCGTTTCAGAAGTCATCATCGCAGAGAGACAAGACCCGTGACTATCTAGGTCGTTTCATTTTTTCTTTCTCCCTCCCGAATATTTCATTCCGCGATTCAGCCAATCGATATTCCTGTTTTCGGTCGGCTTGATTTCAAGTTTGAAATTGCTTTCGGTCTGTTCGTTTCCGGGTAAATTTTCCCCGTGTAGTAGGGCCCCGCCCGACCGTTCGCGAGCGATCTGACGGAGCAGGCAAGTGACATTTTCCGTTTTCCCCTTGAGAGCGTCTGACTGCCCCGGTTTTCCGCAGACCGCCGTGCTTAAAAGAATGCGTACAGACTCTGCTAATTACCACTCCTAGTTAATTAGAATCGTTTCATTAGAAATCAAAGCTAGCTAGGCTTTGTTGTGCAGAATCATTTCACAATACACAGAGATATATTCTTAAAACGTTTCCCTTTCATGTGGTTTATATCGAGATTTCCTCTAACGAGAACAATATGGATATTAGCTAGTTAATATTGTCGCACTTTTTAATCTTGTGTGGTGGTTTTACAAGTCTCCCTTGTTGGAATTTGTAGGAGAGGTTCATGTTATGAAGGAAATTATGGAACTTAACTATGAAAATAAATATACAGGGAGTGATAGGGGAGACAGTTTTAAGCAATATTTTGTCCAACACATGGGGTCGTAACTCCGAAGTTACTGAATTATAGCAATGCAAACATTTTTTATGCACTTAGCAGTTACCATGTTCTTTCAGCTTAATTAAACGGTAACTTTGAGCGAATATCAAAGATATGATTGCGCAATCTCACCCATTTTTATGCTAACTGTTTCAGACAATTACAATCGCACATATACGTCCAACCTTAATTACTTAATATCCTTAAAAATCCAGAGTACTAAATAAAATATGGAATAGGCTGGATACCCAAGAAAAACCGTTTTCATGGTAACTGCAAAGTGAATCAAAAATATATTTGCCACAACCTGCGAGGATTACCCAGGAAGTAATGCACCACAGTTTTTTTTCTCAGCCGACAATAACGGAGTGAATGCGAAAGGTATGGGACGCTAGGAAGTGGAGGTCACGGATCATAGACGGCTCTTGCCTAGAAAAAGAGAATGTTTGTTAATGAAAGAGTCCGTTTCCCTACTTTAAGCACACTATGAAAGTCCATTCTCCGTTGTAAAGTATGGAATGTACTCAAGGGAATAAGCCTTTCAGTGTAAGCCTTTCTTGCAGTGCCCAGCAATTGCATAATAAGAGTGATTCGTAGTAATATTATTAATTTTACTTTCTGGTAATTATTTTCTATCACTATTATATCTAATATCTAGATATTAAAGTGAATGTGGCCATATAGCATCCACATGCTTGCCGCGTCGCCGTACTCTCCGCCGCCATAGGCCAGAACCGGAGTCGACCGCACGCTCGAAAAAACGATGTAAAATTCGAGGTTGCGAGTTAGTGCAAGATTTTGCTTTTGACTTCACAATGTAGAACCTTTATAAAACGACGCACTTGGCGCAAGTCCACGGATGTATATACTTTTTCTCTACGTTTATGTAAAAAATTGGCTGAAAACATGCTCCGCTATTTTGTTATATATCTATGGTCAATGATAAAAATAAATCTTAAAAAACCCTCCAAATAGAATAAAAAGAAGTGTTCATTAAGATGGTATAACGGTTTTGTCTGTGAAACTATTCATGAAACCACTGCATGAGGATAAATTTGGCTTTTACCAGAAAAAATCGAGGGTGGTCGTTTTTCGCCTAATTTGTTCAACTTTGATCTCAAATATACTTTTTACTTGCTGGCAAAGGAAAAGAATAATCGGAATTGTTATTTATAATTTATTTGAGAATATGTATGCGAATTTTCAACTTCCTGCTTTTAAAAAATCGTTTTTGAGGTTTTTGCCAGATTTTTTCGATTCTAGCCTACTGTGGATATGCATTAACTGATGGTTTTTGGGTGCTCGCGCAAAATATCTGGCCTCTATGAAAGATAGCATAGTTACAAGACCGTTTCAAAATGGCATATTCAGGTGAAGTACGTTGCAAGTAGCTTCCGTAATTGAATTTCTCACTGTAGAGAAAGAAACTGTAGAGAATATTCAAAAATGTTTGTGCAAAGTCTATTGTGTATCTGCTGTCAACAGGAGTAGAGTAAGTCGATGGTCTCAGAAGAGGAGGACATCAGAAGGAAGTTAGGCTGTGCACCAAGACTTGTAGCAGTCGGGGAGCAGAACCAACATTGTTACCAACGGGGCAAACACTCCCTCGTATCGGACAGGAGGAAGGCCATAGAATGGGTCGGAGATAGCATGGAAAAATAGGGTGTATAATTGAAACATCATTCTTTCACGAGTGTCATTCTCATTACGTTCAATCAATAAATGTCGAAGAAAATAATATGTTGCATTTCTTTCTGAGCAACCCTCGTAGCAACTTAGGAGTTGCGATCAAATGTTTATGAACAAAACAAGCTTTAAATTGTCTCCCCTACCACCTGCTGAAGTATTGCAGATCATGTTGAAACACCCTGTTTAGAGTGATGTATTCTTAAAACGTTTTCCTTTCAAGTGCTTACCATCCCAAGATACGTCGCGATTTCCTGAAGCAAGAACAATGCCGATACCCAAGTGAGAACAATATAATACAGTCGCACTATTTAGTATTATGTTGGAAGTCTTCCTTGCCTGAATGAATGAGGTTCGTTTCGTAGAGTAAATTATATAACTAGAGTATGAATATAAATATATACATTTTATGCAGTAGTGACATGATGCCTTTTTTCTTGATAAAAGCTAGCTTTCTTTTTTGTTGGCAAACTGTCACAGATGATTTTTTGAAGCTTGCAATAATGTAATCCACTGATTAGTTTATTTTTGAAGCCGGTCGAAATAAGACCACCGACGGAAATATAAGGGTGCGAAACAGTAACTCAACATGGACTCCAACTATCTGTAAATTACGTTTAGGTATCATAAAATTAAACAGAAAATGGCATTGTATAGGGTATTTCAACTTTTTTTAGTCCTAACATATTCTTTCCTTGGATTCATCATTTTTATGAAGGTCAATCGTTGTAATTGAACAAAATTAGATTCTAATCTCGTTATCACCTAGTGTAGCAATGTGTCAACGGCTCACTTCGAAGAAACAAGTTATTCCAGCTAGTTACGCACGCTACCTCACTGTCTTCTATTCACAGGCGTACTGAAGACTTCTCCGTCACAAAAGTAACATGATCTTCCATTATGCGACTCGGAAAGAGACTAAGAAACGTAACAAAAATATACAGTGTTTCTAAGTGTACATTGTTGCATTTAATGGGTTCACAAAATGTGTCACCTGTAGGTGATCTCGGACATAGCCGGGTTAACGTCGAAGTATTTCATTAGATTACCATAGATGCTAGTCTTACTTATATATCTTTACATTCGTTAGCAGAAAATTTTATTGGCAAAAATGGATAAAGAGCGGATTAAATTTGTCACTTCTTCACTCTATTCTTCCATTAATTCTGTTAAACTTCCATCGATAAATGATTTATTCTGTTTTTTGTTAAAGGGCTGTGTAAAAATTTATTATAGTACCACGGGTTGGTATTTTAATGAATTTGAAGACTTGATTTACATTGGGAACATAAATAAACGATATCGATTTCCTCAGTGAAATCTTCATCAATGGCTGCCTTCTTGTCAATTTAACTGGGACGCTGCTGAATTAACATCTCCATTGGATACTTTGAGTTGAGATTTGAAAGTGGTGCTGAGCTCTGAGAAATTTAATGGACATTACGCAGGGAAATAACTCCCAACTAATTAACATCTTTTGGTTGCCCGATGCTAAAGCAAACATATTCCTTTTGATGATAATGGACAGGAAAAATGGGTATTTGAATTCTTTGGATAAATAAATAATTTTTTTATTACGAACCCCATAATAGGTTCTCGGATAAATTGAAAAAAAAAGAAAACAACTCTCCGAGAATCCGGGAGGAAAAAGTTCCTTCCAATATTAATTACTTGGCTCTCGTATTTACCTGGAAAAATCCTCTCCCCCTCACCATCTCTGTCTTACTTACGAATTCGTCCTTGTTGATGGGTCTTCCCTTTCTACAGCTCATTTCTTTTATTTCATCCCTTCCTTTTTGTAGCTGAGTCTTTCAATTCTAAAAAAAACTCCTCCTCTCCTACCCCGTTCGTGTTTTATTTTAGTTTCCCCCATCTCCCCTCTCCCTTACTCCTTCATCTATTATAAATCCTCTGCTCTTCTCTTTCTTCGCATTGGTATCGCAAGGTTTGGAGGTAGAGAGAGCGAAGAAGGTGCCTCTAAGTCACCTCAGAGAGAGAAGGTAAAGCAAAAGAACTCGCTCGAGATGAAGACGCGATATTCAATTCAATTCTCTTTCACTCCCGTCTTCAACTCACCTTCACCTTCACGCACACAAATGCACCACCTGCCTTACACCCTTTTTCAATTTACACCCCTCCTCCTCCGAAGCATTCTTCTCCGATACAATGCCCCACTCCCCTCTCCTTCCATAACTTTCACTCCTCCCCCCCCCCTCCTCTCTCCAAGATCCCTCCATCTTTGACTCCTCGTTGTACAAAAGGCTCCACCATCCCCTATTTTGACCCCCATCCATTCATTTCTCTGGGGAGTTTAAGCCCTAACAAAAAGTCAAGACATCGACTGTCAAGGCCCTACTCCTCCATCGCCTTACGGTACGAAATAGTTCGCTTTTCGCTTCAAAGGCGGGAGCAAAAAAATAAACTCCTCGCGGGACAGCTCGAAATGATGTATTGCTTATTACGCCCAAGTCATAAATTCACCACCTTCCTTTTCCACCATTCTGCTTTCGCTTTCAGATTAAAGAAAAAAACCGTGAGCATGCATAAAGGGATTGAAAGGGGAAGTAGTCTTCAGGTAAAACCGTAAGATAACCATCTCGTGCTCTTACAGGAAAAACGAACGCAGAGTAATTTTCTTGCTGAGCGCCGGTTTTTTTTGCGAACACGGAAAGGGTTATTGCGTACGCTGTCGCTTTCTAAAGAATCAATTCAGCGTCATGTTTGAAACCACAGCACCAACGCTGTATGTACATTAAAATATAGACTTAGCAGTGCCCAAACGTTTTGCCAATACAGAACTGTTTTCTATAAATGTGTTGATTAGTTACAAATGTAATTTTTTAAAGATTTATAGCCTTGGATTGTAGGTCTCAAGTTTAAATTCAGGGAATAGGTTCAGCCAACGTTCCATAAATATAATATTTATTTTCTAGGTATCAATTGGTAAAATTTAAATATGAGAGAAAATTATAAATACATTCCGTGCAAAATGTAGCATATATATTTAGCAGTAATTTTTTGTGAAGGTACAGCTAATTTTGCTTAAATTTACTACATCTATTATTAGATAAATAATTTTGTTTATTGATAGAGAAAAAATATGTTTAGCATCTATAAGTGTGTTCTTTACTTACAAAAGTAAATTTTTAAATATAAATATAGTCTTGGATTGTAGGTATGAAGATTAAATTAATGGAATAGGTTCAGCCAACGTCCCGTAAATATAATATTTATTTTCAAGGCATCAATTGAAATATTAAATATGAGAGAACATAATAATTACATTCGATGCAAAATGCAGCATAATATTTAGCAGTAATATTTTGTGAAGGTAAGGGTAATTTTTCTTAAATTATCTACATCTACTATAAGATAAATAATTTTTTTACAGATGCAAGCAAAACATGTTTAGCATCTAAAAATAATTCTAATTTATGAGTGTTTTTATTTATTATAAAAAGGTTACGAGTGGAAAGAATGGTAATTTTTATTCAGCGATGGCTAGTGTCGTAAAATAATATTTTACTGGTACTGGTTTGTTTTTCAGGTTGCCCAATCTTGACATGGGTGGGTTAAATTTCTTATGTTTTTTGAAGACAATCCTTGAAGGACCTGTTGAAGAGAAGGCAAGGGACGGCCCCGAATGAGTTGCATAAGACAGGTTATAAAGGATATAAAAGAGAATAAATACGTTGCTTTGAAAAGGCTAGCGGATAGGAGAGAGGAATGGAGAGTTTCGTCAAACCAATCTTAGGATTGCTGACTTTTGATGATGATGATGATAATGTGGACAAGTGAGAACGATTTCTACATGCAGTAGGCAGATAAGTTGGTATGGTATGCCATGGTATTTGAAGGAGGCGACCGACAGCTGAGGTCATTTACGTCATAATGAAAGAGTAAGGAAGCGTGCCGGAAGGAAACCCGGCGTCGGCATCAGCCTGCTCATAACAAAAGGCGACAAGGGGACCACGGCTTAACATCCCATCTGATGGACGTAGTGTTGCGCTTGAAATTCCCTCCAGGCAACATTCAAGCATGGATCGGGCAGTCTCTGAAAATTCTCTGCCACCACCGGGATTTGAAGCCGAGTGCATTAGGTGGAAAGCAAACACACTATCCAATTCACCAACCCCATCCCTTAATTCATTCAGTAATTAAACAAACTTCACTAAAATGGGATTACCGATTTATGATGGAGGAAACTAAGGTGCCAGCTGTATGTACGTAACAAAATTCCCAAACGCAATAATGACAGCTCTAAGCTTCGTGAAATGCTTACAAGGGCAGAAGGAAAGTATTCACTGAAAATCACCAGGTTCTACAGTGGACAAGGTATTTCAGATCAGATATTTCATAGTCGATATCAACACATTGCGTTCCTGAGTATTAAAATGTAGAGGAACGATGGGTAGAGCTTTCGAGGTTGAAAGTATGTGTCAAATTGGTGAACTGCCCTTGGTTGAAACGTGATTAAAAAGCTAATTTTTGAATTGTAAATTCACTTTATCAAAGATTGCGATAATATTCTCCATAAAAATTATCTGCCACCGCCGGAATTTGAACCGGAGTCCATTGGGTGGAAAGTCAACACTATCCACCGCACCAACCTGATCCTCATAAGTTTGTATTTGTGGAAGTCACCGGCAGCTATGTTTATTTGAGACATTGGGAAGGGTAGAACGGAAGGGTGAAGAGTAACTCGGAGTCGGAATTACCTTCACGAAGGGCGCCTTGGGGACGACGCGACGGATCCACACCCCACTCGATGTACGAAGTGCTGTACTTGGAGTGCCCTCCACAAAACAATCAAGTAGGGATCGACCAGTCTTTGGAAACTCTCTACCGCCGTAGGGCATTGAACCCGGGCAAGCGAGGAGGGAGGCTAGCCGCCAGACAAACACAACTTCAAAAGTATGACGGACGATTTGCTCAACGCGTTGATCCGTTTAGAGCTTATTCCTAGCCATATAAATTACTTTTTTATAAAAAGTTCTATACTAATATACTTTTTGGTGAGTTGACCACACTGTTTCCTGAAATTCACAAGATTATAAAAGACATTTCTAAATATTTTAAGTTTTTTTTTATCCTATCAATTTGTAAATTATATGATTATCTCGATCTCTTTTGCCTCTAGGTAACGACTAAACTCATTCACCAACTCATTGATCAAGCTCTTGGGAAGGGTAAAGATGTTCCTATAGCCACTGGTGGTGTGAACTTCGCTTATCCCGAGACGGTACTTTTCCGTGAGCATTTCGGGTATCGAGGAGTTTTGCATGGCCCGAGGGTCCCGATTTTTGGAGAACGGGTAAACGGCACACCTAGAGAATCATAGAAATTTTTCAAGATTTACATAATCCAATATAGGTTTCATGACTTCATCCGGGATTTGAACTAGTGGCCCTTCGAGCATTAGCACATCTACGTACTTTTTATGCATATAGATAAATGCATGATTAATATTAATAAATGAAGAGAACAGTATTTTTCGTTTTTCTATCGTTGGTCTACTAGAACTACAATTTGTGACGACAGTTGGTGGAGTGTCTCCAGTGTATAGTATTATGTTTCTCGGAGCAGCCACTTATTTTTATGCTTAGAAAACCTACCCCTTCCCATTCAAATTCGATTCTGCTTCAGATCAACACTGCTTCACGTGTCGCTGTTACAGACATCTAACATCAATTACTCAAGCAATGTAAGCGTAGTGTACAGCCTACCAGCCCCTAGTGGCTCCCAACCTAATTCGTTTAATACCTGTATAACGCTTTCAGCACGCCCGTATCAGTTTTTGACGAATCTCGCAGATTTCCTTAGTATTTTATTCAGTTTCACGCTGCTTTACTAATCCTTTTGCATCTTGAATATGCAGCGAATAAATACCTACCGTCCGCCCGTCGTCCTCAAAAATGGTTGGGGTTATATGCCCAGTAAGAGTCCAGCTGCCGGTGTGTGTATATACACCACTTCTTCAGCGGCGATGAATGTGAGTGTTGACGCAGGAAAATAATGACGACACTTGTGTAAAGAGACCACTGTAAGCTTTCCAGTGTTAGTGACAAATAAAATTACCAATTAACAAAGAAGTTATAAATACCAAAGAACACTATGAATAATTTTAAAATAAACAGAAAATAAATAGTATGTACCACATTGTAGGAACAGCTTCCACTAAATGCGCAGCTAAACATGACTCTGTGTTACTTAGGAGCCGAATGGTATATAAAAAAATGGGAAAAGTTCATCAGGTATACAAGAAAAAGTGACTGCATCGAGAAACATAATATTATACTCTAGAGATACGCCAATACTAACAATATGGGATCCGGTGAAGAAAGACTTAATCCGTAAACTGAATAAAATGCATAGGAAAGCTGCGAGATTCGTCAAAAATTGCATGAAGCGTGCAAAAAGCGTTATAAGGATATTTAACGAACTAAATAGGGAGCCGCTTGAGGCTGGTAGGCTGTGCGCTAGGCTTAGATTGCTTGAGCAAGTGAGAATAGATATCCTTAAGAGCGACACGGAGAACATCGTATTAGACCCCCATTATATTTCCAGGCCCGACAGAAACAATTAATTAAGAGAGATATTTTGCCGAACGGATAGATATGGGAATTCGTTATCCCCCCGAACCATAAAGGATTTTTATAAATGCCAGTCATGATTTCGTTTCCGCATTTTCTTTTTACGTGGAAACGGCTGTGTTCTTACACCCCCCTTCAAATGCATTTTTCGGCGGATTGTGGGGTAGTAAGTAGATGAATTATGCATAAAGAGACCTGCACTTTTTCTTTAATACCTGTTGAACTTTTACCGTTTTTTTCATATACCATTCTGCTCCAAAACAACATTGCCATGTTTAGCTATGCAATGAGTGGAAGTTGTTTCTACTATGTGGTACATACCATTTACTTTCTGTGCAGTTATAAATTACTTATAGTGTTCTTTGGTGTTTATTATTTTTTTGTTCATTGGTATTTTTTATTTGTCACTAACATTTTGCACTGGTTACAAGCTACGATAACTTAAAACCTATTATAAAATTCCTAAATAAAAGGTATTTTTTCGTCTTAATTTATCATTCCTTTTTTATACTGAATTCCTTGAATACATTACGATTTCGGTTTTCAGTAATAATAATAAAAATTTAATAAATTAACAAATAATTACATACCAAGATCCCATGTTATGAAAACAGTTCACATACCTAAACTATATTATGATTGGACGATCCAAATAGATAAAAAATTGTCAATAATAGACCAAATATAATGTTGATTAACAAAAAAATAGGACTCGTTCATAGTTTGCTTTTATATAGAAACGGGAGATGTACTAACACCCCCATCCACACACCTTTTTTAGCGGTTTGCGCGGTTCCCTGAATGCCTAAGTTCACACTCCTCTGGCCTAGTCCGTGGCGAGCTCTACCCTCATCTAACCGAACCAACCTTCGGGTCGAATCATTGTCAATGTGTGTGTGAGTCTTAAGTACGCCCGAGGTCTAGAAAACTTGTTAATGAAAGTCGTCTCTTGAAAAAGAAACTTTCTTCTCGTGGGTATTTCGGTATTGTACTTCACTTATACTTCTTTCTTTGCCCTGTCTCTATTTTTCTTCCTTTTTCTACGCAGAACTTCTTCCACGCCTTCTCCTCAGTCTCCCCAGTTCAATTCTAAAACGCTGTCCAGCCCCTTGCCTCACTTATTCGCTCCAACTCTCTTAGCTTCTCTTCCCGTTTTCCTTTTTCGAAAAACTTCTCGCTCCTCCAAGGTTTCAGGCGCCTTAGCTAATATTTGCTGACCCCAGCGTAGCGTAAAATTAAAGCAGTGCGATGAGACAGCTGCAGACTGGGAAAGAAAGCGTAAAAAGATTTTGCTTCTTTTACCTTTTACCTCCGGATGCTTTTACATGGGATTTCGTCAAACACATGAGGACGAGAGAAATGTTTCTCAATCCGTGTGCAGTGCACGTTGAATTCTGAAGTAGTGGTTGCATAAGAGGGCGTTATTTTGGGACTTAGCCTAGTTCTCACGGAATTATAACGAGGACCTAAGAGGGTTACATGAGTGTGGAAAACATCAGTAAGAATGCATCTTTTCTAAGGGGTGATACTAAACAATTGTTAGTTTCTTAACGTGAACTTATATTCCTGTAGAAATTCACTGATTATAACTTAAATGAATTATAAGACTTCAACTCAGATCGATTGACACTTCATTTTAAGGTAGTTAGAGCCGCATTGGCTGAAGTCAATTGATGTAATCGACCTACCTATTATTTACGCAAAAGTCTAGCCAAAATATTTAAAAGAAAAAATAATTAGCAATGAAATGTGAGTGCAATATTGCACCTTACCACAATGCAATTATTCTTAAGTTTAAAAAGGCATTTTGAAAGCAATTGACAGTAGTCAACTTGACTAGTTTCGACACTGCTTCCAACCTTTGAGCATTGAACTGATGACGACATTTTTGACTAAATATTCACATTCTACGTGGTAAAGCCTAAATAAATATATTTATTTAATAACAAAAGAGTTATACGTAATAAAAATCCGGAAAACTAAATATATTTCAGTAATTTTGGCGAAGTAGGTGTATTAGTTCTCGCTCTGCAATGTTGGTACCAGAGATTCCCACCCTCTTTGCCAGTTTTAGGTAATTTTTCGCAAATATCTTTCTTATTTTATCATGAACATATACTTTCCCGGACATATTTAGATTTTTCACAAAATTTTGCTTTTAATCAGTGCCGTCTTAACAACTTCTTGCTGTAAATAGCTTCGCTATCTCGAAAAAAGACTTAATAATCCATAAGAGGCCATGTTGAAATATCATAATTTTTGCATTATATATCTCAAAATTGTCACCCTTTGTCGATATCATGATAAAGATAAAATAGTTGTTTTATTTCCACAGATTTTATTTCTTTTCCGACCTAGGTTACGACAATATACACTTTCATAATGACATCTTTACCATCATATCACAGATATGTATCTTTGTATTTGATGGTCTATTTTTCATGGTAGAATAAAGCATGATAAAGATAAAATGGTTGTTTTATTTCCACAGGTTTTATTTCTTTTCCGACCTAGGTTACGACAATATACACTTTCATAATGACATCTTTACCATTATATCACAGATATGTATCTTTGTATTTGATGGTCTGTTTTTCATGGTAGAATAAAGTATGATAAAGATAAAATGGTTGTTTTATTTCCACAGATTTTATTTCTTGGCCGACCTAGGTTACGAAAATATAAACTTCCCTTTTTGCATATCCCTTTATTCTTTATTCCCTTCATACATATCCCTTTTTCTTTGAATCATTGAAATTTCGTCTTTTAAAGAATATGGGACCAAAGTTTCATAAAATTCTTGTTACTTTTATCGAGGCGCTCTTAATTCCCAAAATAGCATCAAATTAGAAGATATTGATGCTTAGAGTACATAAATAAATATGTTTGGTCGCCAAACAACGAGGAAAAATCATCAGTGATAAAGAAGTACTCATAGAACACAACTAAAAATTACAAACAACAAGACCCGTAATTGAAGATGTGTTAAAACAGATGATTAACTATAAATTATATACGTAATCTTCATATCGACGACACTGTGCCAAATTAGGATAGTATGAATTCAGTCAAAAACATGCAATCAATAGAAAAGCATAAATAAATTCTCAAATGTTTCCATCAACTGAATTACCAATAAAAACACTGAAAAGGCACTAATAAAAATTACATAAAAAGAATTATTTAATCATGCCTAAATTTTGCTAACATTTTTTTAATTTGTTACGATTTAGACCATTGTTAAGTATATGAGCTTTGATTTCCTCAGTGGAGAGAATATCTACGCTTACATTATCATTTTCTATTTGTTCTCTTATAACATGGTATTTCACATCTTCATGCTTTATTCTACCATGAAAAACAGATCATCACAAACAAGGACACATATATGTGATAAAATGGTAAAGATGTCATTATGAAAGTGTATATTGTCATAACCTAGGTCGGCTGAGAAATAAAATCTGTGGAAATAAAACAACCATTTTATCTTTATCATGATATCGATTCTCGATTTCCACAGGGTATGGCAGACGACGTTGAATTCAATTCTGTGATCTAAACCTATAGAAAATATTAGCGATTCCGCTAAAGGTGGCTGACCAAGAGCAGAGGCCATCAGTTACCCCAACTTCAGTTTTAACATGGGTTATGAATTTTTTTTCAAATGGAATACCAATAAATAGATATAATCAGAAACCTAATACATCTTTTTCTTCTTGAGCATCAACTTCAATGGGAATAGAATTACCAATCAGAATTTAAAAAATGAAAACAAATTCAAACTTTGATAGCCAATTAGACCCATCATATGACGCCAGTTTTTTACGATTTTAAGCTCAGCCAGTTATCATTCATATATTTACTCTGAGGATGAGTAAGCAACAAATTTCTTCCTATTTTCCTCATTATGTATTCATGTATCATCATCTATATTCTCTTGTAGATTAAACCAGTTCTGCCATGCATTTACAACAAATTCTTATACACGTATTTAATAGTAGCGGGCGTAACGTTTATCGTAGGAATTGGCAAATAAAAAGTTGGCATTTTCCTCATGGTGATCAATTTAAACCGACCATGGTTTCGTTACAGCGTAACATTATCAAGGTCTAAATTCTTATACGTGAATATTGCTTGATTATTAAAAATTATTTATGCTTCTTCACGTTCTCTTATTTGTATGCCTTTTGACCACTCAGGTTTAACTTTATTTTCTGCGTTATTCGGTCCATTGAAATTCTATATCGCCTGTCTCGTAAAATGTTAACTTATCGCATTTAGGTATTAAAAAATATGTGAGAGTATAATGATACCCGAATGTATTCACCATGATATTACACCTTGCCCGCTTATATTATGCATATTTATCTTGATACTACCTACACCTTTGATGTTAAATCATTCCTAGCTGTAAATAAGCTTTCTTATTCACTAGAGAGCCATTAAAAATCCCTAGCTCAAGTATAAATTCTCTCTGGGTGTATTAGACGTAAGAGCTGTCAAATTTAACGACATTAGAAAGATTTATACTTTCTCAAAGTCCACATTTTTGTATTTCGTCCTTATTTATTGAATAAATTCAATATCACCTGAATTAATTTTCTCAAAATGGTCTGTTAACCTAAGGCTTAATTTCAAACACCTTTCATACCTCGCATTCACGAGGGCGTTGTCCGTTTTGTGCATCTCATCATAATATTATTTTTCTTCCTCAGGACTGATTATATTTAAATCGTAAATTAATTTCTTCTTGGAGCCCATTCATCCTTTTGGGACGAAAGCTTGGGGTTTAGGCATTACATTTTCCACCATTGATAAGCAATCCTATAAATTCCTCGCCTAGGGGGGCATACCTTCTCCACCACCCTACACACTCTAACCGTACACGCAGCGTTTATACAAGGCAAGTCCCAAGCTCTATTATTTGTCGAGGGATATGCTGGCGTGAGATTATACTTTCTCCTATTCGTGGCTAGAACCGGATGGGGAGACCTTTTGTGATGGTATAAGGAAAAATCCCACGCTGATTCCGAGCGTTTTCTTACTCTCCCGCCTTTTTTCTCCTCCAAGGAACAAAAGTGGAAGGAACAAGGGCGCATATTTCCCCGGAGACGGGGTTAAAGAAAAGAATACGGGAAAGGGAGGGGTGGGGGATTATGTGTGTACGGAGGCCGGTGGGAGGTGGGGGAGGGGGAGTAGCACGGGGAATTGGAATACGAAGGCGCAAAGCTGCGGTGGAAACGAAAGGATGAAGACAAGACTGTAACCAAGGTAGGGGTGGAAGGCCCCCATGGTTACCCTTGGGGTTAGTAAAGGGCAGGGTACTGTGAGGCGTAAGATTAAGTGTTTAAAATCCTACGCATTTACCGCAATAAGTAGAAGTCCTTAATTTGCCTATTTGCATTCAACTATTTAGTCGCAGGAAAGCCATGATTTTTCCCTTTAAAATTAATAGTCTTGATTTTCCGACTCGATAAAAAAGGCCCTGCTGACCCAAAACAGTTATCTCATAAGAAAATCGTAATGCTTATTGCGAAGGGCTCTTCAAAGATGCGGTGGAGACGTAAAGATGACTACAAGACTGCAACCAAGGTAGGGGTGGGAGGTCCCTATGTTTACCCTTGGAGTAAATGAAGTTCAGGATACTGTGAGGCGTAAGATTAAGTGTTTAAAATCCTACGCATTTAGCGCAATAATTAGAAATCCTTAATTTTTCTATTTACATTCGTGTATTTAGTCGTCGGAAAGCCATGATTTTCTCCTTGAAATTAATCGTCTTGATTTTCTGACTCAAGAAAAAAAAGGCCCCAAATGACCCAAAACAATTATCTCATAGAAAAATCATAATGATTACTGAAAAGGGTCTTCAAAGCTGCGGTGGAGCCGAAAGGATGACGACAAGACTATTACCAAAGTAGAGGTTTAAGGTCCCCATGGTTACCCTTGGAGTTAGTAAAGGCCAGAATACTGTGAGGCTCAAGATTGCGTGTTGAAAATTTATGGTTACGCTTGGTGTTAGTGATGGCTAGAATACGTATGGTTAATTTTATAAATTCCTACGCATTTAGGGAAAGAAATAGATATCCCGACTTCAATGGTTTATTGAGATCCATTTATTTATCGATGTATTAAGTGAGGCACAAGATTAAGTGTTTAAAACCCATGGTTACCCTTGGTGTTAGTGATGGCTAGAATACGTACGGTTAAGTTTATGAATTCCTATGCATTTAGGGAAGGAAATAGAAATCCCGACTTCAATGGTTTCTTGAGATCCATTTATTTATTGATATATTTAGTGAGGCACAAGATTGCGTGTTTAAAACCCATGGTTAACTTTGATGTTACTGATTGCTAGAATACGCATGGTTAATTTTATAAAATCCTACACATTTAGGGCAATAAATACAAAGCCCAACGTAAATGGTTGATCTACATCCATTAATTTAATTTTTTATGTAATATTTAGATTTGACACTTTAGTTTTATAGCAGAGATGAAACACATTAATAAAAGAAACAGGAAAATGGAGGAGATTGGTGAAATGGATTCTTTTAATATGCGGTGAGGACGAAAGAATGAAAGTAAGGCTGTTGCCAAGGTAGGAGAGGGAGGTCCATATGGTTACCCTAGGAGTTAGTGAAGGCTAGATAGTAAGGCGTACGATTAGGTGTTTAAAATCCTACAAATTTAAGGCAAGAAATATGAAAACCGACTAAATTTGTTTATTTAAATTGATTTATTTATTGATTTGTTCAGGAGGCGTGAGGTTAAGTGTTTAAAATCCTAAACTTTTAGGGTAAGAAATCCGGAAGTAATTGATTTATTTTCACTCATTTAATTAATGGTTTGCAATTTAATGATTCAAATACCGAAATACTTATTTAGTAAACTCCTACGCATTTGGGGAAAGAAATGTAAATACCGACATAATTGATTTCCTAATATTCATTTATTTATTAATAAATTTGGCATATTTAGATATGAATCTCCAGTTTTATTAGTAGATTGTAGATTGTTAGTAGATATGAAACTTTAGTTTTGTTTGCTGACTAACATTAAAATAGGGAAGCAAACACTGGTGGAGGTGGATGAATTCTGTTTTTTTGGGAAGCAGGATAACCAGCGAGGGGAGAAGCAAGAATGATATTATCAACAGAGTAGCCCAGGCTAAGAGAGCATTCAACCAAAAGAGAGACCTGCTTACAGCGGGAAACTTAAATATGGAAGTAAGGAAACAATTTATAAGAACCTATATTTGGAGTATGCTCCTATATGGAAGTGAGGCTTGGACAATGACAGCAGCGGAGAAAGCAAGGATAGAGGCCTTTGAAATGTGGTGCTACAGAAGAATGATGAAAATCAAATGGATCGACCGAGCTAGAAATGAGGAAGTCCTGAGAAGAGTAGGAGAGAAGAGAAGCCTCATTTAAACCTTAATATGAAGACGGAACAAAGTTATAGGCCACATCTTGAGTCACTATGGCATGATGAAGACAATCGTCGAGGGACAAGTGGATTGCAAGAACGGAAATGGAAAACCTCGAACAAAATATATGGAACAAGTAAAGAAAGATGTGAAAGAAAATAAATACGCAGGTTTGAAAATATTAGCTGGTACGAGAATTGTGTGAAGAGTTGCGTCAAACTAATCTTAGGACTGTTGACTAGTGATTATGATGATGATGATGATAGAACTTGAAGATAACCACTGAATAATGAATTATGGTGACAAGAGAGAGAAGAAATCAGACTGTTTTTATTCAACTCTGAGTAAGTTGTAACAGATCTTAAGATACTATCCAAAACTTATCAGCCATCCACCTGAAATGTCATGAGGAAAAATTCCCCTGAATCCAAAATCCAAAAGTCCGCGGTTCGTTTACAGGTCCAGGGGATTTTTCTCATGGCAATTCATTTAAATTTTACCGCGAAAAAAATGAAATATTACACTCCATCAGCCCTATTGGCGCTGGGAAACGTTAACCACTTATCATATTATTCGACTATATCATATTAACGACCATGCAAAAAAATATGTAAATGAATTATTGTATTAGCTTTATACTGTTATAAACATCTATGCATTCAGTTGGGAGGGGAAAAATGGGAGATTAAAAGCTAATTGCCTATTAATAACTAATTTCTCAGCATTTAGGTGAACTGTGATGCTTTGCTGTACTTCCACTGGCAATGCAGAGCTACGGTTTATAAAAGTATACTGAATGGGTACCAATATTTGCATTCAATTTCCATCGATACATAATAATAATCCGTAATTTCTTTTGCGTGACTGAAGATAAATGTGATATTATTTCCGTCCAACCCAAGTGTTTTTGCCCGGTCAGAACTGATTCTAGGCTACTGAACTGGTGGAGTCCATAGTCCATTCATTCTTTTTTAAATGCTAATGAAAATGTAATTCTAGAGATCCATGTTTTGTATGTGCAAGTGGAATAAAATCATTTTCTATGTAAAGCATAGCAGATTTATCGTGAAAATATGCGATATCTATAACTAATGATAGTATTCGTAATTCTTTCAACACCAATACCACAAATGAAAAAAATTAATACCTCCAGCGACAGGTTTCTGATGGATTTTTCGTCGAGGTCTTCTGTCTTAAAAGTAGAGAAGCCGAAAAATCCCTCTTCCGTAGTTTTCTCGTATAGAGGATCGGGGCAAGAATGAAAATATTTGATGTAACATAATTTACACGGGAAGAATTTTCGCTTTGAGGATTAATGTTTTGAGTTCAGTTATATCTCCCGTTAATGAGTCTATGGCTTCCAGTGTTCATTTCACATTGACATTTTCTTTAAACTGGCCAAAACGAGACAGCAATATACAAGGTGGAGGAAAATTGTGCAACGAAATTTTACCCTACTCTGAAAATTGTACATTTATACGTAGAAATTTCGACTTCGCCGTCTCTATGTTCCAATCAACAATTGGATAAACAAACATTTGCTAAAAAAAAGATGTCAAATTGGAGGAAGAATTCAATAAATTGAATTTAGAGATGAAAAGATTTTAAAGTGAGGAACTACAGGCATTCTTGTTTTTTCCCGGCTTTCTTGAACTAATATTCTTGTTTTTTTTGCTATTTTACATTACCGAGGAAATGGTTGAGTTTGATGAATATTTTTATTCGTCTCACTTGGCTTCCTCTTCTACCCACCAAACTCTTTTAATTAATTGCGAATTTAATGTCTAAGTGAACGATTCCTTTAATGATAAAAAATAATTGTTGCACTTTTCAATGTCATTTTTACGCGTAAGACGCGTTTTAGCTCTTGCACGCGTCGTTCGCGTAAAAATAATTGTGGAAAAGAGAAACAACTATTTATTTCATCATATCGAACTCCAAATACATCACGCCTGAATCGAGTGAATTGAACGACCTTACTTTTGATATAAAATAATACGAAATAGAATTTTTTCATTAAAAAATGTATCGCAAACTTAAAGTAATATCAATATACGAATAACTTTGGGAATAATGAATAACGTTCCACTATAGCACTCAATTTGTAAACAAATTTGTAGATAAGACTCTCTTTCGTTCTCGTTCCTTTAAATTATCGCAGCGCCACCATCGGATTTTGGTGGCCATTTTTTGGACAAATCTCCAAATTTCCTCAGGGATGAATAACGCCTCGGTAGGTCAATTGACTAAAGCCCTCCACTGGAAATCAGGGGAATCGGGGTAGAATCCCGGTAAATTTGAATGATTTTTTTCTCAGTAGATTTTTCGCATTATCTCCATATTTAATTTTAAATACTACAATCGAGGTACAGTTTAAATCATGATATGTGTTAGAATATTGCATTTTCACCTGTGTTAAAGTTATCCTGAAAAGTTCCCCTTGATAGCTAATCGGAAAGTGAGTTAAAATTGAGTCTTATTATTTGACCCGGACAAAATAACAACCAACGAGGCGAGTTTATAAAAACGCTTTAAAAATAAGTGGCCTCATTCGGGAACTTTTAACACCTCGTATAGTAATTCATTCCGCGTACAACGTGTAGACTTCGGACTGTGCCGTTGGAAGCAGAGGTGAATTTAACACTCGACCGTTTGCGAGAAACAAGACGGTGCGAGACCCTTGTTTGGATTCCGTGCCACGGCATCCGTGTGGGTTTCGAGAGTTGGAAAGCACGTACGGGGAGCTCGATGGAGACCGCTAGGGGGCGATGGACAAAGCGCGAGGTTTGGAAAGGGTCGGCGAGGGGTTCTTACTTTTGAGAGAGCCCGCTACCCATGTCCCATTTTAGGAGCTTTGCGATATTTACTCCCTCATCCTGGCTTTGAGTGCATCGTCACTCTACCTCAAGGTCTGAGCATTACACTACGTTTCTCCCGTGTTGATGAGGGCAAGGGCCAGTTGGAATTGCTAGGTCTCGTATCCCTCATCCCTTCACAATGATGTCCATTTGGTAAAAATGGGATCATTCACCTTTAATATTTCATTGCCAAGTATTTTAACTCGATGACTAATGACGATTGGTGAAGGGGGAGCCCACCAAACACGAAGGCTGCCTGTGCGCCATTATCACATATTTCTAATCTTCGAGCTGAAGACGAAATTAGGATGTCTTTTGAAACTAACATCAATGCTTAGCAACTGAAGCACATGGATATCCTGGAATATCTCGATTGTAATTCACATCATCGCAAAAATGTGCATAATTACCTTTCATGATCTTATAGCATTTTCAGCCGCATTGCCCCAGAAATTTTTTTATGTATAATTCCTAATATTTTTTTTATTTAATAAATATTGTGCCCAATTACGTAGTAACGATAGGCACGCTGATTCGATACGTAGTATCTTTCTATCTTGTCGATCCTTACTTAACAACTGACCTAAGTGATGCTTACCATATATTTTCCAGCTACTTACGTACTTTTTCTACGTACGATTTTCCGCTGCGGTCATAATAATAATAAATATCGTCTAATAATAATAAAAATAATGCCGTCATTATTTCAAGTGAATTAAGGAACTTAGAATTTTGTTATTTCTTACAATTTACTTGTTTTAACAATCACATACATCCATGCCCTGGATGGTTGTTAACCAACCCAGGCGGGATTCGAGCCCGCAACATGTACGTTGTCAGTTGAGAACGGTATCCTGGCGCCACCGAGGAAGGCAATTACGGGAGGGAGGAAGCGGAGAGATTCATATCCCCGTGTTCATATCCCGGGTGAGTCCTCCCGTCAACCGAAATAGATATCATCCAAGTGTGATGTGACACAAGAAAAGACACGGGCTCTCCTACCCTGAATCTGTGGAATTTGCACAGCTGTTTATAACGAAGCTCTACCCATTCTTGTCCTAAGCAACCTACGTGTTGAATCATTAGATGAGTGGAGGACATGACGTATCATAACCATGGTCGCAAATTATAAAGTGCGAATTGTAGGAAGATAAGTATTCCTTTTCTAACTGAAATGCATTCTTAACTCCATTGCCAAATGATTCGTGTTCCTTCGTGCTGATTGGTTAAAACTCTGTTACACTCAATGGTGAGTAGTTGTAACATGCATTTCCTCAATTATAGTTTATGGTTTGGCCACTAGGACTTCTGTGCTCTTTGCTACCATGAGCAGTAATAATAATATGTAATCCTGTATATGAATGATCCATCGCATCTTGTCAACAAATTGTAACTGGCATACGGGGCATGAATTTTACGCTATTCCTCATATGTCGTACTTGTGGAACAGGGTAGCTTCGACAACTTAGGAACAATAATATTCAGGTATTTACTCCACTCCACGAATTCATTCGTGTAAGCAGAGCTATTTAATCGTTCTATGCGTATTTACGCTTCCAAACAGACTATTCAGCTTAAAGAACTGTGTGCGCTCGCTAGAAATTGGCAAATAGCACGAAAATAGGGTGGTTCCAATTCTCTCAGGGTGAAAAGGAAATATTGATATAAGTACGTGACTGGAGGTAGGATACATGTTGATACTAAATGATTGAGGATTATGCAAACTGGGGTCGGGCTATCTTTTGGGATATCTTCGAATACACTGTATATCCAGACTCAGGTTGAGATGGATCTTTCCCTACATGGAAGTGAGTAAGGTAACCCATAGAAGGTAATCAATGGCCTATCAATCCATGTTAATTCAGAGTTTTCATTTTAAACTTGCGTTTAGTATTCAACAGTTTTGCCAATAAAATTTAAGTATTCTCCTCTTGTGGAGTGGCAAAGGTAAATAGCGTAAGCATTTGTAAGCACATTTAATTTTAAGGCGCCACAATTAATAATTGAGAACCCCATAAGATAAAGAGTACAAGTGCAATTTTTATAATTTTGGTGTTATGTGCAGATATAAGTACTTATCAGTGACTTACTTGCAACCCTCTGCCACAACAATTTTTTGTACTGCACCAACCAATATCTGCACATATCTCCAAAACTATAAACTTGTACTTGCACACCTAGGTTTCCAGGATCCTTAATTGTAATTACGTCGAAAAAAGAGAATTTTTGTGTTCAATATTCAATTATTTAGGAGGCTAATGCAAATATTTAATAAAATTAGTTTTTTTAATGTTCAAAATAGCAAATGAAATTGACTGAATTCTATTTCCACATGGATAAACTTCATATCATGTGGGTTTATGCTATAAATAATTGTTCGATTGTATAATTAAATATATAATAATTTTACTAACCACTCAGATCTTGCCTGTTGCAAAAAAGTTTGATATTCGGTGCTTCACGGTTTCAGAAATGGGAGCTCCATTGGGATAGACCTGACCAAATGGATAAATCTGATTGTTATAAAATTATAAGTACAAATATAAATCAATTTCAGCCAGGAATTTTAAAAAAGTTCTTTGTGTATTTTCTCGGCCACTTTAATGAGCCTCCAGTCTTTAACGAGCCTCCAGTCATATTATTTGGCTATAAGTCATTGAGATTCATTGTAATATTATTCAATCTTTATTAATTTCGTCAAGTGCAGGTTCATGTGATTAGGGGATGGTTGGACCAACCCAGTATAATCCTTCAGGCGAGTGAGTTGTACAAATATATCCTTGTGTTGGTTAAATTAAATGTTTTTTCCACACATCATATGAGAAATAAGTATATTTTGATGGTTCACTGTGCACCAGAATTAGTTTCTTACCTTACGACTACAATAAATCAGTAGCATAAAATTCGTGAAATTGATAATTGTGCTGTGCTGAGGATATTTATTTATATTCTTAAATAGGGTAACTTAATATGCTCGATACAATTTGCATACTATATGATCCGATTTTGGCTATACAAATTTCACTGTAAAATTTTAGAATAATATATTTCTAAAGTGGAAAACAACTTTAAACAAACCACCATATTCCCTCCGATTACTAGACAAAAATTAGAATAAAATAGGCATTTATATTGAAGCCTGCTCACATGAGTCAATCAGTACTATATATTTGATCATAATGACGTATTAAAAGTGATGAAACGCATAGATAGTGGATCTTTCATATCTTGCAGGTCAAAAGGACAAAGAAAGGGGGGGAGACCTATCAACCTTTCACCCTTCTTAATGGTCCGGCAAATCCGTAATAATACCGGAAAATTGCTCACGCAGAGATGCAAGCTTGAGATGTATAGCGAGCAGGCTGCCTTAATTCGCGTGTGCTTTATTTCACCGTTGTACGCAGGGAGTCACAAATTGCCAGTCATCAAAATGTCGAAAACTGTCTGGGTTTTTACTGCCTCAGGGGTGTGTTATTTTAACGCCGGCATAATGTTTAATGCCTTCAATCCGTCGCGCTTGTTGAAAAGGAATAAAACCTTAGCATAAAGTAGGCATACGGATAATGAGGAAAACTTAAATTACTGAGTTTAAAATTACACCTAAAGGTGCCGTGTCCATTTTTACAGTTTAATTTTTTATGTTGTCAAAAATAAATTGGTATTTACTTCTCCGTTTTATATTATTTATTGTATAACGTTAGTGAGACGCCGTACTTGCTCGTGATACCGTCTTTACTTGTATTTTCCTTGCGATATTGTTATCCTTGACAATTTTAATAAGTATCAAAAATAAACGATAGGGATTTCAAAGGTTATTTCACTGAAATTTAACTTAAAATCATCCGTAAGTAAATAAAACTTTTGCCTGTTGATAGAGGCTTCCAAAGAGTTGAAGGAGTACCAAAATGCCACCGAGAATAGATGATTTCGGCTATTCGCCATCGTCGAGCACGAATGGGAAGGACCATTGCACAATGTGGGCTTCGAAAATGCCAAACTCATCGCTAGAGAGAAGTATTACCATCCTTGACTCATACGAGAGGATATCGAAATGGCCAAAACACCTAATTTCAACATGGAGGACAGCTATTCGCTCTCCAACGCCTGGAAGAAACCTCTTTCATAAACCAACCAATCAGGCCACACCTGGTCAATAGTAAGGCATTTATAAAGCATCACACGATCACTTTTTTCGTCATTTTCGAGCGATCACTCGGAAATGATCGTGGCGTGCAATTGTTTTTTCGCGATCACTCCAATGATGAGGATTCCCATCACTTTTTTCATCACTCGTTTGGTCGCTTTTTCCGTCGCTGAAAGCGTCACTGAAAATATTAGCCTATCAGAACGCATGCCCGTCAGGAGCGATTTCAGCGCAACGTTTGACAACTGTGGGAACGGCATAGGTAACGACATAGAGCTGTGATATCGGAAATGATGCCAGAAGCGACGACGAGAGGGACCGTGTGATTCAGAAAAATGATCACTCGAGCGGTCACCCTTCCAGTCCCGAATAGCGATCGCTCGAGTACTAAAGTAGTAAAATGATCACATAGAGGGACTAAATAAATGATCGTGCGATTCAGGGTTAAGACCGGAAAAAACATGCATCCGACACTTCAAACCTGTAGACGCCTGCTACAACTGTCATACGAAGATGACTCGACGCAGAGGAAACCCCGGAAACTAACCTGCGAAAACTTTTGCCTAGCTGTATTTTAACTGGAATATCTTTTTTAGTAGCTAAGGGTTTACCTCACCCTAAACCCCCTAAACTAACCCAATGGCGCTTGAAAGTCACTTTCTCAGGCAATGAGCCTGGTATCTTCACATATTCAAAAGAGATACCGTGAGATATCAACATATTCTGAAGGAAACATGCACTCTCTTCCACAGATTCCTTTGATTGACAAAAATGAAGAGTGTGAGCTGAAACGTGTTGTAATCATGTAAAAAATCTTCTCGGGTTACCGCGCATGTAAGATTATATGAGAGCGCCATATAATCTTACCCGCGCGGTAACCCGAAAAGATTTTTTACGTGTTGTTATCAGTTAAATAAATTATCTAAAAGTCCATTTTTTCTTTTATTTATAGAGCCTACACCTCTTCCAGAGTAACCTACATGTAACGATACTGATAAGAAGTGTATTTTTGTGAGAGGATTGGTTTTATGGGGTTTCTCTTGCCTTCACCTGCATCACAGCGGTGACCTTCGTTTCGCATCTCGTTGCAATCAACGATAAATCTTGCCTTACCTTTTATACCAATCAAACCTCATAAATTCTTTGTCCTCTCCAATACCTTCCTTTGAGATCGTAAACAAAAAGTAGTTCTTGACGGAATTAGCTCTGATGTTGTAAAAGTTACATCAGGTGTTCCACAAGGAAGCGTAATCGGCCCCCTGTTGTTCATTATATACATTAACGATCTCTGCTCCCGCATTAGCTGTAAAATACGTTTATTTGCTGACGACGCTGTCATCTATCCCGAAATTAGTGATCACTCTGACTATGGAAATCTATCATCGGACTTAAACAACGTTCATTTGTGGAGTCAAGAGTGGGGACTCGAACTTAATCTGAGCAAATGCATGGCGGTACATTTTTTGCGGAATTCGTCCAACACTAACAATGTTTATGCAGTGGATGGCATTAACATAAAGGCAACAGACGAAGTGAAGTACCTGGGAGTTACGATAACCTCGAACTTCACGTGGGGAACACATATAAAGAATATTTGCGGCATAGCCCTGAAGAAATTAGGATTCGCCAAGCGTATTGTGGGAAGATTTTCGGATGAGAAAGTAAAAGAAAGGTGCTATTTCGCTCTCGTCCGACCGCACCTTGAATATGCAGCGAGTGTATGGGATCCAGTGCAGAAAGACTTAATCCGCGAACTGAATAAGATACAAAGGAAGGCTGCGCGTTTCGTCAAAAACCGCTACGGGTGTACAGACAGTGTTACCCAGATGTTAAGCGAATTAGGCTGGGAGCCGTTGGAGACTCGGAGGCTGCGCGCTAGGCTTAGATTGCTTGAACAATTAAGAATGGATATCTTTAAGAGCGACACAGAGAACATAATCTTAGAGCCACACTATATTTCCAGGTCCGACAGAAGCGATAAATTAAGAGAGATTTTTTGCCGAACGGATAGATATGGGAATTCGTTTTTCCCCCGAACAATAAAGGACTTTAATAAACGCTTGTCCCAACCTCGTTAGAGCACTTCTTTTTTTTAATATCTGTAAACGGCTGGTGTCCTAACACCCCCTGCCACACGCCTTTTAGGCAGCTTGCGGGGTATTATGTAGATGTAGATGTAGATACCTCCGCACCACCTATTTCGATCTTCCCTTCCATCATCTTCCGATCCGATTCTTTTTCAGGTCTTTTCTGATCTGGTTGATCCAGCGTACTTGTAGTCGTCCCAAATGTATAACTTCTGAAATCGCTCTAATTGTGTCGTTTTCTCCTTTCTTCCGCTCATTACCCACCCACCTAAGTTTTCTTGATTTACTTTGTCCAATTATATCTAGATTTTAGATTTGGTAAACATTATTCTGCAATGTGTACATCAATACCATTGCTTACAGTATTATGCACAGAATAATTTTAAAAACCTTTGCAAGGTTACAATTAAAGTTTTAGAAGATTGTTTAAAAAATTCCTGACAAACTTATTAGCCTAAAAACCATGAGCTTTTGATATTTATTTACTTCTGGATTCATCAGATTATTTTTTTTCCTGGGTCATCAGGTTGTCTGGAATTCGATAAACCTGTCATCTGAAAAATGAAATTATAACGATACGAAAGTTTTAATTTTATTCATTTCATACCAATGTAAACAAACTTGTTGATATTTGCATATTTTTCTAGCCTAATATATTCCGTAATTATTATTTTTATCTTCCACGCACCACTAATTTTTACTTCATTTTCACGCATATTTTATTTACATTGAGACTCTTCAGGGCTTTTAAAAACCTTGAGAGAAAAACGGAAGTGCTAATTGTATTCGTGAAAACAAAAGAAGTCATTTCGTTTTATTAATGACCTTGCACCCGAAGTGCTCTTAAAGTTTAAATTTTTTGCACCTTGAATTAGATTTCAAAAAACTTTTCATGCAGCATTTTAAGCGAATTGGGTCAAGCGCAAAGTGCGGAAAAGGAGTACTTTTGTCCCTCCCCAGCGCTGATGCTTAGTTCCATCGTAGACGTCCCTCGGGATAAATTATGGTTAAGTCCTTAAACTATTTCCTCTTAAGTATTCTACGCACGTGTGGTAATGCTATTGTAAAATTCACAAACAAGTTTAACCTTAGAGGAGAAATCGTTTTATTGTTCCAACTTTTGCTTGGCAACGCCATGCAGCGTGAAACGTGCGCACTTGATATTAGAAATATTTTTCAGAATAAACTGTAGAATTTTTGTGGAATACTACAACACTAAGAGTATTATTCCTAGGTATTTCATGGACTAATGATACTAGCACGAACTTTGGTGTCGCTCAATTTTACACAATAGCATATTTTTCCCTTTCTTGCGGTAAACAGTTCATATATTATTTCACCACTAACCGGAATTATTCTCTTAATCACTAAGAAAAGCTTTTAATTACTTCGGAACGTGTAAGTTACTACGGAGTAAGTAACAAAATTCTCAGTTAATATTTGCGGTGTTTCCTCGAGATGTGGCTCAACAATTCTAATATAGGTCAGATGCATTCTGTGGCTCGCCAGCATAAATTCTGCTGCTCGCTGGAACCATGCTGGAGATTTAGGATTGGAACAAGTCTAGAAGATGAATTGAATTAAAATTTTCTGGAAAATCTGATTTAATGAGGACTGCAGCAGTGGCGAGACTTCTCGCTTAATAACACTAAATTTGTGAAGTAAAATAACGTGCCATTAATTTGGAAACGTTTAGAAATCTAAGTTTCGACACCTAAGTGGGCAAGATTCTCTTTTTCCACCATTTTAGTCTCGATATTGAACATCCTAAAACGATCTCGTTTAGATTTTTCAAGTAATTTCATGTTTTTTTCCATCCTCATAAACTTACATAAAGGAAATGATACTTTCACCAAGAAATCCAGCCTTCCCTTCCCTCTCGAATTTTTTAGCATTTAAACCCCATAAATTGAAATCAAATTTTGCGTTTGGATTCACGTTATGAAGCCAAAAAATCAAATTATGAACTTGCATTGTCAAAAAACATTAAGCTTTTTCTGATGTGTGTTTTTCTGTGTGTTTGTGTCTCCGATTTCGATGGAAAAAACTCAGTCTCAAGAATCGCCATGGATGGCTATTAAACAATAGATATGGATAATTTAACCAGGTGGGAAGTCCGAAAAGAGTTTACCCACATTATTCGCCGGGAAAGCATCAAATCAGTTATCATGGATTGCTTACTTGTCTCTACTCATAATTTGTGAGAGTAAAGAAGCGTCTCTTCTGTCAGGATTAACGATCTTCTTAGCTTGGATTCTGTGTCACCTGACGCCTAGCATGTCTCTCCCATCCCAAGCACTAGTAGTCCCGTATTATTTGAATGGACGCCTAATCTTCATTCACTCTCCATTGTGATCCACTTCACTGCCTAATTCCGCCTACCAGTATCTTAGTTTTCTTCCATTTTACTATCATGCTTATGGTGATCGTAAAACTCTTTTCTTTTGCGTTAATTTAGTTATGTAGATATTCCTTGTTTCCAGTTTTAATATCTATATCCTCCTGGAAGTGTAGCATGTTCACTTCATCCATATTAACCCGTAAACGCCTAGCGGCACCATATGGTGTCAGCTGGTATTGCAATACTAAACGAACCTTTTTTTCTCTTATTCATTGTAATTATTTGGGATTTTGAGAGTTTTAAACTGTTAAGCATATTTATGATTACGTTTTTCCGAAAAGTTAAATTTTTTAAGCAATACGTGACATTTTTCAGTAATTTTGGATGGAAATAAAGCTTTATTTTTGCGAAAAATAGAGCATATTTATCGTTATTGGCATTAAAACGTGAAATTAGAAATACTTAATTTCGAATTTTGGCTCCTTAAGGGCTTAGCGGTACGACATGGTACCAGGCTGTGTCTTCAAGGCTATTAGTGAAAAAAGTATAACATTTGCACTTAATTAATCAGAATTTAATTTATTTTAAATTTACCTCGAATGAACGACTATAATTTAGCATATAAATATACCGAGAAGTCTTCCATAATCAATATGTCGTAAACCTAAATTACCCTAACAGCAAGAATATATAAAGCCCTGAATTCTCGTCAGTTTCTCCTGAAGTTACCACTCATCATCATCACTGGTCAACAATCCTAGGATTGGTTTGACGCAGCTCTCCACTCAGTTCTCCTATCAGCTAATCTTTTCACACCTACGTATTTCTTCTCTTTCACATCTCTCTTTACTTGTTCCATATATTTTGTTCGAGGTCTTCCTTTTCCATTCTTGCCTTCCACTTGTCCTTCATGTCTCAGGATGTGGCCTATAAGGTTGTTCCGTCTTCTTATTAAGGTTTTCATGAGGCTTCTCTTCTCTCCTACCCTTCTTAGGACTTCCTCGTTACTAACTCGGTCGATCCATTTGATTTTCATCATTCTTCTGTTGCACCACATTTCAAAGGCCTCTATCCTTGCTTTCTCCTCTGCGGTCATTGTCCATGCCTCACTTCCGTATAGGAGCATACTCCAGATGTAGGTTCTTATAAATTGTTGCTTTACTTCCATATTTAAGTTTCCCGCTGTAAGCAGGTCTCTCTTTTGGTGGAATGCTCTCTTCGCCTGGGCTATTCTGCTGATAATTTCTTTCTTGCTTCTCCCGTCACTAGTTATCTTGCTTCCCAAATAACAGAATTCATCCACCTCTGTCAGTTTTTACCTCCCTATTTTAATAGTGGTCTTGCCATCTTCTCTTCTGCTGCATACTAAGATCTGGGTTTTCTTCGTGATTATTTTCAATTGATATCTACTCATTACCCTACCCATATTAACCAGAATATTTTTCAAATCCTTCTCTGTTTCTGTTCTAACGGCTATGTCATCGGTAAATCTTAGCATGCTAATTTTTTCTCCATGAATATTCACTCCCAATGCCTTTTCTTTGATTTCATTAATGTCTTTCTCAATGTAAACGTTGAAAATTGCGGGTGACAATGTACAGCCTTGTCGCACTCCTTTCCTAATTCTTGCTTCTTCACAGCTGGGCCCTGATTTTATCACGGCTACTTGGTTTTTGTATAAACTGTGGATGATTCTTCTGTCATTATAAAGAACCCCAATTTCCTTTAGGATTCCAGAAGTTACCACTATTTGCGAAAAATAAATCTTATAAACTCGCCATATTCTTAACCCCATCCCTTGAAAACTGGACCATGAATGAACGAAAGATATAGCGGGACTGTATGAACGGACTATACTTTAGTAGATAAGTATCCTGAGCAGTCCTTCTCAATCAATATGGCGGAGAAACTTAAGTTACCCTAATTATAAGAGTATTTAAAACCCTAAATTCCCGTCAGATTTTTTTTCAGCTTCCTTTCCACATGCCTATTGTGGTTACTCGGTTACGGTGACCAGTTTCATGATTTCAGTCTTATCAATCGGAAAAAAACTTTTCCTCGTATCAAGCGTATCAAAAATTGGAATAATATTTTAGGGTTTTTTTGTCTAGTTTTCAAATACCCTTTATGAGCGCAGGGAATCACCATAAAATTACTAAACATTTAGATAGAAAAGAAATAATTAAAGTATTGTTAATAGTGCGTCACTGTTAAGTTCCATTTTTGCTCTGCGTGTTACAATATACCATATTGAGAGAATAATTTCATTACGACTCGTTATCCAGGTTCCCTGATGCGTTTGGCAGTTGATCAAGGTAACTTCCATTGGTAGTAAACATGCAGGTAATGGGTAAAATCTCCTAATTGGTACCAAAGGATGGTGATTTTGAAATTTGATGAGATAGTTTCAATAATGATTTTGGAAAGTAGATACCACGCTATTGTCCACAAAGTAATAATCATGCCACAATAGCATTCACGTCTGATTAATTAAATAAAGCCTTTCCATAAATATAAAAATTAATCCAAAACGAAGTTGCCCATTTCTTGTGATATATGTTTCGCTGAAATTTTCACAATTTCTAAGTCAAGTACACTTAAAATTTCCTTCATAAAATGAATAAAATATAAATATGACAATAGGTATACCTCAATATGAAGATCAACTTCGGAGACAAAGGAGAATAATTGTGCAACCACAAAACTCGGTCAAAAAAAAAGTTTGCCGGCAACCACTCTTCGCTCAAATTTACCCGCGGGATAAGATCCTGGATTTACGGCACGAAAGTCGAGGTGCGCCCTTTATAATCGCTACGTCGCGACGAAGAAAATGCGCTGATGGTAGACCCCGCAAGTTTGAAAAAAAAACCATAGTTGCGCATACGAAGGGGAGTGCACCTTTTGACTGGCTCGAAGAGGTCTCGAGGTAAGGGGTTGGTGCAATAAGGTCATTAATTAATTTCCACGAACCGCTTGCCGGCGTTTAAAGAGGGACTTTTAAGGGGAATTGGTGACGTTCGTCTAGGACCAGATCTCCTGGTAGGGGTGGCGAGAACTAGAGGAAAGAGGGTTGTGTCTTTCTGTGACCTGGCGGTAGGGGAGGGAGGTTTTAAGGCGCGCACGTCGTCGCTCTGATGTTTGTGTGCCCAAGTGTGCCGCCCTCACTCTCCCCTGCGGCCTAATGCGGAAACTCTGGATGATATTGCGTCCTGTAACGACGAGTGTGACCCCTTGGGCAACCTTCGACTCAGAAACTCACCCCCTTCCCTTTAAACCAGCCTTTCCTAGCAGCCTCCCCCGTTGGCGACCCCCTTTATGCCCCCAAACCACCCGATCTATCCTCAGGGTTCTGCTAGGGGCTGAGTCCCACCCACCGGGCCTGATGTCGCCTTGCGTAATTTCCACAAACTCCCTCGCCGAGCCACGGCAAACAAACGAGTCTCTCACTTTCCTCCCAGCCCTCCTGCCCTCTTCCACTGTCTGTCACCCTTTTGTCCCCAACAAGGCTCCACATACCTCCCCGACGTCATATCCTGCGTCTCCACTCCACCTTCCGGCAGTATAGTTCGTTCCTCCACGGCACAGTTTTCAGGAGATGGGGTAATGAATATAAGTTTGTAAGAATATTTTTTTTTCGAATCTAATTGTATCTTCATGTAAAGCTGACGAGGATTTCGGCTACTAAAACTTTTTTTTGGAATCTAATGATATATTCAGGAAAGCCTGACGAGGATTGAGAGTACTAAAATTTTATATTTATTGTTCTTGTTAATAGAGGGTTTTAAAGACTTAAGGTTTCTCGGTCATATTTATTGGGGTAAACTTATCAGGATACTTAATTGCTTAAGTATAGTGGGTTCATATGGTTCAGCTATATAGCTCGTTCCTCCACGGTCCAGTTTTCAAGAGATGGGCTATGAATATGAGTTTATAAGGATATTTTCACCAAATCTAATTGCATCTTCATGCAAAGCTAACGAGGATTTATGTTACTAAACTTTTTTTGGAATCAAACGTTATCTTCAGGAAACCCTGACGGAGAATAAGAGTACTAATTTTTTTATTTAATATTCTTGTTATTAGGGGATTTTTAAAGGCTTAAGGTTTCTCCGACACATTTACTGGGGTAGACTTCTCAAGATACTTATCTGCTAAAGTATGATTGGTACATATAGTTAAACTCAATAGCTCGTCGCTCCACGGTCCAGTTTTCAAGAGATGGGGTTAGTAATATAAGTTTAGAAGAATTTATTTTCGAATGTAATGCCTTTTTTCAGATAAATCTGACTTTGGGAGCTAAAACTTTTTTTCGAATTTAATGGTACCTACAGGAAAAGCTGACGAGGATTTAGGATAACAGAACGTATTTCGAATAAAGTCGTATCTTAAGGAAAAGCTAGCGAGAATTTACGGTTTTAAATACTCTTATGATTAGGGTAACTTAAGTCTTCTCCGGCATATTGATTGAGAATGACTGCTCCGTATACTTATCTGATAAAGTATAGTTCGTTCATACAACTCGGCTATATATTTCGTTCATTCATGGTCCAGGTTTCAAGAGATAGGGTTGAGAATATGGCGAGTTTATAAGTTTTATTTTCGAATTTGATGGTAACTTCAGGAAAAGCTGCCGAGAAAAAACCTAGTAATTCGAATGAAAGGGTTTAGGGTCACTAGGTTTTTAAATATTCTTGCTATTAGGGTAACTTTAATTTTCTCCGACATATTGAGGAAGACTTCACGGGATACTGATATGCAAATTATAGTCGTTCATACTAGTTCATTCGTTCAAAAATTTCGCATTTTTACGGTATCAGGGAGTAAGTACCTATTTTAAGGAATCTATGTAATTGGGTTTTTAATGCAGAAGAAGGTATATCGCAAAGTACTTTCTTTTTACTTGTTTTCCTTCAAAAAACATACAAAACAAGAGACAAATAGAGTTTGGTACCATTAAGAACAATCATAACGTCTGTTACTGAATATTATGTTACTGTTCTTTAGTATTTTGAGTGCTGGCCGCTAATTTTAAAGCCCTACTGAAAAATCCAGTCATTTTTACAAAATTTGCATTTTTTTTTTAAACGTTAGCATCAAAAATAAATTTATATCGATGTTTTAACATAACATAAACAAGCCACCATATTGTTTTTACATAATTTAAAACTGACAATGGTAGTGAGGGACTGTTGTAACATAACATAAACAAGCCACCATATTGAAGTAAAATCTGATGCTTTCCCGGCGAATATGTTCAAAAAAGGCTATTCGGGCTGGCAACTAACACCCTCAATCGTGACACAGGGTATTCACTGAGTAATGCATGGAAACCGGCACTTAAGAAAATAAGATTGGCTGCCTCCGAGCCAATCACGTTAGACCTCACAACCAACTGAAAAGTAAACAAGCTGGCAAACTTCATCCACTCACCATTAGCCCTGAGGATGGAACCCGACTCGTGTTCCGAAACGTCGGCAGAATGGAGGGAGACCACCCGGCTGGAAGCCCGAATAGCCTTTTTTGAAGCCACCATATTGTTTTTATATAATTTAAAACTGACAATGGTAGTGAGGGATTGTTGTGAAGGAAAAGTGGAGTTGTGTATAGAGAGTTGAAGGAGGCAGACGTGTTTAAAGGAAGGATCGGGATAAGGACTAAGAAAGGTGGCGGTGTAGCAGAGAAAGGAAGAGAAAGCAGAGAAGGGGAGGCGCCTACGAGAGGAGAAGAGAGCGGGAGGAGAGGACTATAGCGGAACTCAGGATCCACGCTGATGCAGTTCATGGCGGTGGTTCAGAAGAGTGGTGGTGGTAGATATAAATGGAATTGTGATATCATGGTGGCTTTTGATGTTGGTTTTATGCTCTAAGTTTGAAAATATAGAGTTTGTTTAGAATTGTATTGTAATTATTTGTTTATAAAGCATCGAAGATTTTAAAAAGTTACAATGTGTATTTCAATAAAAATGGACCATGCTCTTCTTAATGAACGAGTTCAATAACATTTACTGCAAACTTTTAAATATATATTTTAATAATGAAAACCTACTGTTTTTGAAAAATAAAAAAATTGCAACAAATGATGTAACGCCATAAAATGCATTTTATTTTTTTTAGCTCAATTTGAACTATTTAAACCATGGAAATCATACAAAAGCATAGTTCCAAGCAAATCATTCAAAATCTTGGATGACAAAAAGGGTCACTGCTCCATCGACTAACGGTTCTTTCCTCCAAAGAATTTTCACACCAAGTTGGCGGAGATAAGGGTGCCGGTAGCTACAGATTTCGTCCTCAAGACATTAAAAGAACTCTTTTTCCATCGAGCAGTTGATTTTTGAAATAACAGAACCACTAAGCAGCAAACTGGAAAAGTACCATGGGCGAAATATTACAGCTTGACGCAAAAAGAGTCAATAAAATAGATGGCAATCCTCAGAAGGATTAGCAGGACGTAATATTACGCCCATGGCACGCAAGGTGTTAAATACGTTATCTTTTAAGTCCCTTACTCACGATTTCTCTTTAAGATATCCTTTAATAACTATTCTTCATACTTCCTAGATTTTATTTTTAATATTTTTCCTGTTTATTTTACCTTCCTTTCGTGTAGTTATCGACATAACGTGTTTTAAAACCTTTCTTTGAAGTTTAGATTTATAAAAATTTGTGGAGTCGATAAACCACGATAGAGTCATTGACATTGAAAAATCGAAGCTTTTTTATCATACTAATGGTAAAATATTTGAGGTTTCGATTGTAATTTTCGTCAGATGCTGGTGATTCAAATTTCAAATGATAACTCATTATCGCACTAGGTGCAGTATTAACGAAGCATACATGGAATGATAGAAAAAGATAGATAACACTTGCTCTCACACATTATTGATGTCTTTTGGCATAAATGTTTGTTATTAAAATGGAAAAGAAACCACTTTTGTACTTTAATTCTGCACAAAAAAATTTTATGCTGTCTATTAAATTCACTCTACTTAATTTTTTTCGGAGTTTACTATCCAGCACTATTAAGTTTGCTATTATGACCACCTTGCCAACAACTATTTAGTATAGACATAAAGTTTGGTCTTTAATGGGTGCTGGCAATTTGACTGTAAGCTTACTTTTTCTTGCAGGAGAAAAAAGAAAACAATAATTCCTTTCTCTAAACATGGTACATTATTTCAGCAGGAATGTGAACTTTTTGATAAAAATTTGATTTATCATTGCGTAACGAGCTATGAACAAAAATTCTATCGCCTCTTAGCTCCTTTGGATGTCTATGAAATATTTTCGAGTGCATTTTTTATTGATTAGAGCAATATCGACTCTTGAAAGTTCTTACATTATTGTAATAAGCTTGTGAACACATTCCATTTACATTAATAGACGTAACGTTTAGCATATCTCGCATGAATTCCACTGTCTCCGGACTCTCTCGTGCCCCTTTCCATTGGCTGATTTCTTCAATAACAGTCCTGTAAAAATCATGATATATATGTGTACTTCCATGTAGATATTTTGAGGGTTTTCCAGAGTGAATGCTCTTTACCTTGAATGGAGAAATATGTCATTTCATCTACCAAAAGATACACAAAGATATCGTAATGATTTACTAATATAATTTAATTTCAGAAACTCTACTACTCGTGTTCCAATTGACTTACAGTCATCGTCAGTTACCTTTTTCAGGTTTCTGAAATCAAAATAAGTTGACAATACGACAAATATCTTCGTGTATCTTTTCTCTGAGCTGTTCTACGATATCCTCAGGACTAGATTTTCTCGAGTTGATACTTAAATTTTACTCGTAAAGACACTGATCGCGTGGTGCTTTAATACTGTGATGAAGAATATATTAGATGATATAATCGGTACCCATCTGCATTAACGGGAAAGAATAAACAGGATTTATTTCATGTGATGATTAAAATTTTCTCGAGATGAAGCGGTTCGCGCGGAGTTGATATTATGACGATGGAAATTTAAATCGAAATTAATTTAAAATCGAAGCAATCTGCATAGAAAAAAGGGCGAATTGGATTTATTCACGACAATTCTCAAGATCTACTTGGAAATATACGTACAGATATAATGCATTCCAGAGTACTTCTATAGCAAAAGTTACTGAATGAAAAGATTTGAGGAGATGCATGGAAATTGAGGAAGTCATCACGGGTATACTTTGCTATGATATGGGTCGCAAAGAGTTTAGCCTGTGACCATGGAAATGGTAAATAAATGTCGTGTTCTTGCATTCCTAGAGAATATTTACCGGATACCCCTTGAGAAACTTTTAAATCTTCACAGAGATATCGTAGTAAATGCTTCCGAGAACAATTTGTGAAAAATTAAGTCATTTGTAGGTTACGAAAATGATAAGGAGTGTTATTATTTGAATAATAGTAAATTATTATTAACCAGTGGCGTAACCATGTAGGTAGAGAGGAGATAGATCCCCACCTAAAGTCTCAAAGAAATAAAAAAAATCTTTAAAACTATTGTCTATGTTTTTCCTGTTGTGATGATTTCCCACAGAATTACGTGTGAAACCCAAATTTTAAGTGCAAACATGGAGTAAAATGTATTTCAAGGCATGTAATTTTTCAAAAGTTTTCCCTAATCTTCGAAAATCGAAAAAAGTTGACTTCGTTTCATCTATTGTTCCCTTAATAACAGTCTTAGGTCCATGGAATCGTTGCAATAATATAGTTAATAAGAGTGAAGGCGTGTACAAAGTGGTGTGTTCTTGCGGAAGATCATATGTATGTATCATAGCGATACAAGCCAATGACGACAAAGATGAAGGAGCATCTAAGAGACACCAATAAAAAACAACTGCACTTGTCAGCCATTGCAGAGCATGCTTGTAGTGAGACGGGCCATAAAATTCATTTCGATAAAGCAAAGATAGTGGCAAAAAAGAGTCGCTAATGCCCTATGCAGATCAGGGAAGCATAAGAAATCCATAAAACACGAAATATTAATCAGCTACATGTGGAAGAGAGACTGACCAATCAGAGAACAGGGGGAGGACGGCCAGTGCTACATAAGGCGGTGAAAAATTAACACTTCTCACCTTCGACCTGAAAACGAAAGCAGGATGGTTTTCGAAACTGTAGTCAACTATAAACGACAGACGCGGCTGTATAACCCGGAACTTGACAGCCATCATGATCAACACCGCGAAAACCTACGCATGAATTTCAACAGTGGCGTAATTAGGAATATGCTTTGGGGGAATGGAGTGCTCTGGGAAGCCGACCACCCCCAGTAACGGGAGGTTCGGGAAAACGTTTGAAAAATGACATGCCTGGAAATACATTTTACTCCATATTGGCACTTAAAACTTTGGTTGCATTCGTAATTCCGCGAGAAATCATCACAACTGGAAAAGCATAGCATATAGTTTTAAATATTTTTTTTATTTCTTTGAGGCTTTGGGGGATCTAGCCCCTCACCCTTTCCCCTCCATATTTACGACAATTTTTAATAATAATTTCTCCATTTGTCTAATAATAATCTCCATTATCATTTTCGTAACCTTCAAATGACCTAGGTTTTCATAAATTGTACTCGGAAGCATTTAATATGATATCTCGGTGAAGATTTTAAAGTTCCTCATGAGATGTCCGGGTAAATTTTCTCTATGAATGCAAGATCACGACATTTATTTACCGTTTCCATGGTCACAGTCTTAACTCTATGCGACCCATATCATAGCAAAGTATATCCGTGATGACTTCCTCAATTTCCATAGACCTTCTCGAATCTTTTCACTCATTTGCTATGATAATACTCTGAAATGCATCATATCTGTACGTATATTTCCAAGTAGATCTTGAGAATTGTCATGGATAAATGTAATTCACCCTTTTTTCTATGCAGATTGCTTCAATTCAATGCTTTTTTTCCACTTCATTTAAAATTTCCATCGTCATAATGTCAACTCTGCGCGAACAGCTTCATTTCGAGGAAATTTTTAATCATCACATGAAATAAATCCTGTTTATTATTTCCCGTGAATGCAGATGGGTACCGATCATTTCATCTAATATTTTCTTCATCACAGTATTAAAACACCGTCTTTGCGAGTAAAATTTAAGTATCGCCTCGAGAAAATCCAGTTCTGAGGACCTCCCCGTGTTCGCGCAGACTCCCATCGTTAAATGGATAGTCGCGTATTAATGCCAGCCCATTGCGCCAAACTCTTGGAAACCCTGATCAAATCCTCTAACGGAGAATACGTGCGAGATAGCTATCGGCCTACCTCGGCCTATAAAATGAAGCAGAACATTTTGCAGCACAGCATCTGCGCTCTCCGGGTATACGGGATGAAGAATTGTCACCACCTCACGTATCCCCTCGTACTATTCTCCTCCGGAATGATAATGGATCGGCGCATTTGGACGGGTCGAGTTTTTAAGACTGGCCGAGAGGCTGATGGCATGGGATGCTAAAAGGAAGAGCTGGAGTAGGTACGTAGTATGTGTGTGTGTGGCACAGTAACGGTTTCGCCAGGTCTTCTTCGCTGGTGGCAGAAAGATCGGAATGAATCCTATTCGACCGGCCTAAAGTGGGGCAGTAAAATGGGGTTTTATTCCGTTGCCATTCGGATGGAAAGGATATGACTGGGAGGGGTGAGCCCGCGGGAAGTAAAAACGACGAGAAGTAGCTTCCATTTTGTGATCCCGTGTGCGTGACGCTGAGTGATGCCTCTCCAGGGTCCTACTTAAAAACGTCCGATGCCGATCGTTCGCTGTCCAGCCGCTCGCCAACGTTGAGTGCGCATAAGCAACCACTGTCCACGGCTAGCGAGACTCAATTCATATGACTCCAGGGCAAATATCAAGGGGTATCATAAAGAGGAGGTTCCAGACTACCCCGCAGAATCTACCTTAATACTGCCACTTTTGAATGTTATTTTTTTTTCAAAAATGTTCGTAGCGCGTGGATTAAGTGAGATAAATATATTTATTCTAAATTTTAACTATTAAATTTATTTCTACCACATAAATAACATTTAAGGCCCAGAGGTAGAGGTCAAAATAGCATTCAATTAGCGGGACAACCAGTGCAGAGGAGATCGCAGAGACCTGATTTGTACTGACTCTTCGTTCTCTTTAGTACCGGCTTACACAAATTTCCGTAGCACGACGATGAATGATATCCATCCTTTTGTTCTCAATATTTACAATTCAATTTTTACAATTGCGTTAGCAAAGGAGGTGTCATGAACAGGGAGGAGTTTCTGAGAGGATCGTTATGTAAGAGTTTAAAGAAAAGGTTAGTGAAGAGTTTGATCTGTAGTGTAGCACTCTACGGTGCGGAAATGTGGACACTGAGCAAGGAGGACGAGAAGAGATTGCAGGCATTCGAGATTTGGGTATGGAGAAGACTGGACAAGGTAAAATGGACACAGAGGAGGAGGAATGACGAAGTGCTGGACAGAGTGGGTGAGGAGAGGCAGCTTTTAGATGAGATACGGAGGAGAAGGAAGGCATGGATGGAGAGAGTACTTAGCGAGGAGGGGATGTTGAAAACGGTGTTAGGGAAAAGAAGGCTAGATAAACAAGGGAGGGGAAGGAAGAGAATAGGAGTTTCAGATAGATAGATTGCTGGAAGGAAAGGGAGGCTCCCAGATTACCTACTTCTTTAGCGCTCCATGGAGACCTACCTTAATCGGTAGAGTAGTATAATAATAATTGTGAGGAATGGCATTTAAAAGTCTTGAATTTCATACATAACACCAGTACGACCATTAATTTCGGTTATCAGACCAAACTACAGCTTCATTTTCCGCGAAATTCGCATCGCTCTGCCCGTCAGCGACGACTTTTGCGATTGAATTTAAATGGTCTCTTAGAAACCAAACTTATAAAAGCTAACTGAATAATCCGCTCTTGGAATGCTCGTGGATCCATCTCCCGGTCCCGGATAGGTCCTATTTATGACGAATCGGTTAATCAGGGCCCATCCGGACGTGAAAAGATCGGCTGGCAAGTAAGGGGATAATATGATATGGGATATTTCCGTTTCAACTTTGTAAACCATACCCATAAGCCAAAAATCAGTCTATTTATGCATCGGTCGATTCATGATTCGGACATCACATCCTCAGAGGGTTTCTCATCGTAGCTGCACGGCTCCCAAAATACGGTGCTGATATTTTAAGGCGTTTCTTTGCAGTGCAGCTATAACATAATTTGACAGAAATTTAATGAGGGTAGAAAATATAATACTTATCAATGCCCGTTTCTATCCAAAGGCTAATATCATTTCTTCCATTTGAATGCTATGTTTAAAATGAATGACATTGTCGTTCAAATGAATGATATCGCCACAGCCTCATAAATACTAATGAGAGCGTTGATAAAACAGGTAATTTAAACACCAAACTTACCCCCCTCAGCTCCTCTCTCTCGAATGTGTTAGTTACTTGAGAATATTTATCCCATGTTGTTCCACTAGGTTAGACGACTTTGATAAAAATACGAATCGCAATTAAATAGAAAATTCGCAAAAATGCATTTAATTCTACTGACCATTGATAATTCTTTTTGCACCCCAAACAGAGGTTTAATTCTACTTTTAAAAAATTTCTAGTATTTATCGAAATACGGTACACCTATTTGTGCTATCAATGATGGTTAAGTGGCAGATGTTAGAGAACGTTATTAGTAAAACGGAAAGAGGTCGAGTATTTAAATGGAGTCCATAGACGATAATTTTATGTTTAATATCAATGTTAGTAAAATTCATCGTCGTCATCGTGGGTAGGCAATTCTCAGATTGGTTTGACGAAGCTTTCTACACCACTCCTCTATCAGCTGATTTCAACAATGGCCAACGAATTTTACCTTTTATATTTGTCTTTCATAACCATTCGGATACCCGTATTTGCCGTATTCCTTGTTCTCTTCCAGACATCGACATTAACATATCATTAAGGATCGGTATATTAAAGGTTGAAATGTTATTTAAGAATTTTATTTGTGAACTTCGTACACATTTTTGAAAAGGATCAATATGATTTGCAGTAGAGTTTTGAGTTTTCTCCCATATTATCATAGCGCCACATGTTGGGTATGGTACAAACTCTGACACAAGCAATTAAACATAAATGATAAATCTATATATTACCTACTTCCAATTATAAGAAGCATAATTATGTCATTGATAAAATTAAGCAGGCTGCTGTCAACGATATATTTTTTAAATATCAGCCAACAGTCCCTCTCTTCATTGGCATCTTATTGTGATGTCTTTATTCGCTGCCCTTATTATTGGTTGAAATCACCTTACAATAGAGATACTCACGATTCTTTCAAAATGCTTTTTATTCCCGTAAATTTATGCTGATATTTTAAATGTTGAGCTCAAGTTCATCTGTGTGATATTATTCGCCCTTATATTTTTAACATGCTGAAATTAAAATCATCCAATCGTGCACTGTTAGTAATTTCTAAATAATTGAGAAACAGATGATTACTTTATAATTGGTAAGTGTAGTTGTTTAGGATATATGTCACTATAATTACTTACATCTTTTTGTAATAGGTTTGATATGATTTTAATAGGAATATTACCTATTATTCTAATACAAATTTCCATATTGCAGATAAAAATACCATGCTTTCGATTTTCATGGATTTAAATCTCTTTCTAATACATAATTTATCAAGGAAAACCAACAATGTAAATGCAATACAAACTTACAAAGTAATACAAAAGTAAAATACAACACAAAGCTACAATAAAATACAAACTTGCATTATAATTCAAACCTACAATACAATAAAAAACCTATATCATGGTAACAAATCATTAATATATTCTATATAAAATATGAAGGAGAATATTAGGATCTTTTTCTCTAATTGAGACGGTAGCATATTGTTATTTGTTGACTTTGAAGCGGTTAAGGTGATTGCTTCCTGTAGAACCGTGGAATGGTGAGCGCTTAATCATATTCCATCCGCCATTCTTAGGACACTTAATTCTTTAAGCTTCCTGAGCGCTTGGCAGCGTTGAGTGCGCTTGACCCATCATCTCACGTGCCTCCAGACTGAAATTTCTTTTTTTTATCCCACCCGCATTAAGCGGATTCGGCTAGACTGCGTCATAATGCTCGGACGTTCGCTTTACACGTACGGCCTTTAGTGGGATACAAATTGGGACGATCGTAATAGCTCCGCAGTCCTGAGTGGATCCGAAGTGCCTGGGAAAAGACCAGGTGGTATTGTTAACTGCATATCCTCCGGAAAACGTGCTAAAATACGTTCTCGGTAAGTTATATAGGAGCGAAGAGGTCACTATCTGAACAATGAAATTCGAATAGTATTAGCGTCAGTGCGTGACGTCATCATTAGTGATGGAACAAATTCGGTCAATTTTGCAATCGAGCAATTTTTGAGCAATCGATTTTTTCGAGCAATCGATTTTTAGTCGAAATTAAAAGGTTGACTTTTCAACAAAAATTGAAAACATAAGATTAACTAGCCGAAGAGGTCACAGTCCGAACAATGAAATGCGAATACAATTTGTGCCAATGCGTGACTTCATCATTAGTGATGGAAAAATTTCGGTTGCAATAGATTTTTCGAGCAATCGATTTTTAATCGAAATTAAAAGGTCGAATTTCCAACAAAAATTGAAATTGAAACCATAAGATCGATTAAACCAAGAGGTCACGGTCCGAACTATGAAATCCAGATAGTATCAGTGCAAGTGCGTGACTGCGGGAATTCATCGTAAGTGATGAAAAGATTTCGGTCGAAATCGATTTTTCGAGCAATCGATTTTTAATCGAAAAGATCACAGAAATTATCACAACACCTATGATAAGCGTCATTTTTTTATATTAAAGGTGATAAGCGTCATTTTTTTATTTTTACCACTAATGATTCAAGCTTGTATTCTATGTAGATTTTTTCCTAAGACTCATTTGTATATTTCCGATATTTCCGAACGGAAAGAGAACGAGTATTTAAATGGAGCCCATAGACGATAATTTTATGTTTAATATCAATATTAGTAAAATTCATCGTCGTCATCGTGGGTAGGCCATTCTCAGATTGGTTTGACGAAGCTTTCTACTCCACTCCTCTATCAGCTGAATTCAATAATGGCCAACGAATTTTACGTTTTATATCCTTGCTATTTGTCTTTCATAACCATTCGGATACCCGTATTTGCCGTATTCCTTGTTCTCTTCAAGACATCGACATTAACATATCATTAAGAATCGGTATATTAAAGGTGGTAAGCGTCTATTTTTTATTTTTACCTCTTATGATTCAAGCTTGTATTCTATGTAGATTTTTTCCTAAGACTCATTTGTATATTTCCGATATTTCCGAATTTTATGTTACAACAATTCGATTTAGAAGAGCCAATTTGAAACTGTAGGAGATTATACACATTTGCGTGTTTATGAGAGAGCTGATATTTATTAGCTGTTCGAAACTAATGAAGGTCTGTCGTAACGAAACGCACTCTTTTGAGTCCACCGTTATCCTGGATTCAGTACCGAATACGTTTAGTATTTTACCAGCTGGCACCTTACACAAGAAGGAAGATTTACCGAAAGGAATTTAGTTTGACATGCCAAAGCTCTGATAAGAGATTTTGAGGATCCATTGGAGTGCTTTCAACTTGGAATTTTCTCCTCATCCACCCCGAGATGTGATCATAGAAATAATGCGGGTTGCTGAGTGTAACGATAAATTTCGCCACCCTCCCTACTGGGGAGATTCGTCTCAGGCCTTGCTTAAACAGGGGTCATCCTTCTCTTTCCGACATCGGGCGAGATAAATGAAAGGTAGAGAAAGGTCGCAGGAAAGAGTCCATCTTGCCACGAACACGTGTCGCAAAACTGGACACCCCGAAAAGGAATATGCATGACTGGGAAACCGTGGACATGGGGAAGGAGTATGGATGCTATGAGCAGTGTTAGGGAGGGAGAGAGACCTCCTCTCATCCAATGGCATCCACAGGACGTGACGTGGAGTCGGGTTCGCTAAAGGGTGCCACCATCCGTTATCCTTGTGAACCTCTCTCCACCTCTACCCTCGCTTGCAGGGAGTGCCATCATTTCCACGCTTGAAGTTAGGGCGTTTTCCTGTCAAATAGGTTATTTTGTATGCACTTAATATTTGCCATAGAAGAATATTAAATTGCAATAATATTTGAAGGAATTTATCAAATAATGAATATAATTTATTTGTATTAATTGATATTACAATTTGGTTAAAATTAAAAATTTTAATAGGGTAGTAATAATGTTTATCGCGAAAAAATATATTCAGAGATTACAGGACTAAAGAGTAGGAGAGCGTAAAGTACCTAACCCAATTGGTGGACATATTTTTAAGTCACCCGCAGTTTGAAATACCTTTTCACGCTTAATTCATTGAGGATTTTAAAATAATCATGAAAATATTTTATTTTCTTTGTTTTTCATTTTATTTATTCATTCCCACACCGACGTAAACGTCAAAAATTATACTTTTACATCGGGCAACAATTGTACTTTATAAACAAATTTAACCATTATACGTGCACGAGCAACCATGCCCTAATCAGGGCTACTACCGATAGGGAAAACCTACCCCTTATAAAATCTATTTGAGTGAGTTTTTTTCCATGAATAAAATGTTCGCAAAAAATTAACTTTTTTCACCACACAGTCTTGTTTACAAAAGGGTGTCAACATCCGTTAAATTTGAAATACCATCGCTCTGACTGCGTTCTCAAATCTGGAGATACCAACTTTTCAACACTGAAATTAAGAACGTTCTGCGAAAGAAGTTCTGAGGAAAAGACAGTCTGCCATGATTTGTCTAGTAACTCATGGATAAAAATATAACTTTAAATTGTCAAGGAGGCAAATTTTTCATATTTGTGATGCTGGTGTTAATCGACAATGGTCTAATCACTAAACCCATTTAATTTTAGAATGATTTAATCGTCCAAATCAAAATACTACCAATGTCGTTATTGTAACTAGTTCAGTGCTTCGTAACGGATGACAGAACCATACAGAAGCATGATTCATAGAAATAACTAATGTTGTTCCTAAATATCTAAACAGAAAATATGAAATTCACGCCAAAAATAAGGCTGAATATCTCCTTGGACTCAGGAGGTTAAATTATCCTTAAATTGCAAGGGTAAGGAGACAAGACACTTTTAAATGCTCAACTGCATCACAAGTATGAAAAATTTGCCTGTTAAACAATTTTAAGATAACATTTTAATGCATGAAATACAAGTCAAATTATGGTGAACTGCTGCCGGAAAGAACGAACTTCCTCTGCAGAAAATCCTTAATTTCAGCGTGGAGAAGAAGGTATCTCCAAATGATAAATTTTATACCCTGATGACAATGGACGACTCATCCATCGCAACGCAACGATGGAGAACCTGACCCGGTGGAAATCCCGAGTAGTCTTCCATGACGAAATACCACCAGTCGAGCGAGATTTAAGGCGCCATCTCAAGACAGTTGGTTCCACTGCATCACCCCATGCGCGCTCATCTCAACCAGCCCGTAAAAAGGTAAACTGGTAAAATGGGGTGGGTTTGGATAGGAACCATCATCCTTTCCGACCACATACATACCTCAGCCTCCCCCCGCCGGTCCACAATGAAAACCTTCCCCATGTCTACACTGGAGGCCCCCTCCCTAATTTCGGCCTAGTCTGTGGAAAGATCGCCAAGGTTAGAGGGTCGTCCTACCTCCAGGTTGAATGGGACCCCACCTTGGAAAGCCTTGTAGCCGTATAATCGAATTGGTTGGGAAGGAGGAAGTGACGTAACTCCCTTCCATTTATACTCGTCCGCCCTCTTTTGTCGCCAGTCATTGTTTTCAAGTCTCACCCTTCATGATACGGGGATATGTTTCCAGCTTCAATGGAAAGGCATAACATGTATCTTTTTTCTCAGTAAATTTTCAACACTTTCCCAAGATTTGAATGCAGCATGTAGGATTTGTGGGAATAATTAAATTTTAAAACAAACATTAACAAAATAATAGCTTCACCTCGGTGATATTTTGTCTATCGTTGATTACATCCGCTTATTTTGCTGATGATTTATTCGGATTACTCTATTTTGGGCACAGAATCATTGAATTGCATTGAAATTCAGTGACTGCATGCGGAATCATTAAGTTAAAATTTAAACTTATTGCACATATTATGTATTTTATTGCGCTGAATGATACCTAACACTTGATGAATAGGGTACAATTAGTTTTTCATGTGCAGTTTCTGCAGGGAAATTTCGCTATTATTTTATTAAATGAAAGTAAAATATATTATCTGAAAGCTTCACGTTAAAGGCATTCAAAAATCTAGGTGTGCATCATATTTTGCAGGGATATATTAATGAATGAACAACGCTATAAAAGCTCAAGAAGTGAAGACGTTAAGCAAATATGAATAGGTAGTATTTTTATTTAGGAAAAACGTCTTCCTTAAGGAAGACGCTTATAATTACAGGCATTTGATGGCTCACAAAATTAACAACCCGTGAACGGATCAAATGACTTCGCAAATCCATATGAAGCATCCATTGAATGGATAGAATATATTCTATCTGGTGTAGGATGCAAGCATTTATGAAGGTCACGGAAAAAGATTCTTTACAGGTGTCAAGAGTAAGCTGAATAAATGGAAAGATACTGTCCTCGAAACAGAATAAAAATCTTTTGCTCCTCGAAAATGCATGTCAGGAGAGAAGAAATCTCTTCGATTGGAAAATAAACTACAGGTCTAATGCCTCCGGCCTGAGCTCAGAGATAATTGTGTTAACGAGAATCCTTGATACTGCCATTCATTTAGCTAATCCAGAGCATCCTTACGCTTAATGTTTACTCTTTATGCGGTGATTAAATAATGGGAGATGAAAAAATTTCTTTCCCCGGCATAATGGGTAAAATATTACTGCTGTGCTGTGTAAGAGAACGCTCAAGTATTGTTATTCTGATATTTAGAGTTCGTCTTTTTGGTATATATATTTATATTTTTTATCAATCGATTATTTATTGTCAATCCTCATAACACCTCAATTTTTCCGTCCCCTTAACATAGTACAATCATTAAAGATTCATGCGAACATTTTCGATGTTCTTTTGAATTATTTTATTCAATATATTTGTTTTGTATTAGCAATACTATGCCAATATGGATTTTTGAGCAATTTATATAATAATAATACGTCTTTATTGGGCGATATTGGGACTAGAAAGTCCCATCTTCCACCTAACCCCTCGTCAAACATTAAATATATGCAGTAAAATACATTGTCAAGTTGCTCGTGAAATTACATGCAGAGAAATTGCATAAAAATAAGTAGAAGTTCCATTTTCAATCAACAATTAGCATTATAAGTTAACAAAGTTACTATTGACCAAGTGTAAAAAGATGTTAGTGAACGTGGGAAAAACCTAAGGATATTGACTGTCATCCTTATTGGAAAATTGGTTATATATTATTATATACTGCGCTTTTATTTTATTATAGCGCTTTCTTTTAAACAAAGGGAAGTAGAAATGGTGGGGTTCCTAATCGGTGAATCCCCTAAAGCCACCGTATGTCCTCGAGATTCATAGGAAATTAAGAATTATAACTCATGTTTAGATTTTCTTTGTACTTTGCAAAATATTCTCATTCGCTCGCAAGCCCCAAGGCATCAACTGCTTCCTTTCAACATAAAATATATTGCTCTATCTAATCTAGTTCCAGGGATGAATAGAACGATCAAGTATTTCCGTGGAGATACGTTCTATCCTAAAAGGAAGACTATAATGCACAAAAGACAATATAAATAATAAACTCCTGACTATTTGCCTAGTGTCACTGAGGGTTCTTAAAATCATTTGATACATGCTACCTTAAAGTAGGTTTCTTAATGCTGCTACGTGATCGTGCATCCTATTCAGCACAGAAGTCCAATTATTTTTCGATTGCAACGTCGTAAATTACTTAAAATGCTTTTATGCTTCCAATGACATCAGAATTTTCATTGACTCTTATTGTTTAAGAAATATTTTTTTAACTATTAACTTGAAGTACAAACAGTTATGACGCCAATCTAAATTTATTCAAATGCTGTTACATAAGTGTAAACCAAGAGTAAATCTATTACCATTGAAATAAATAATGAGAGATGACCAATAGCCTATACTTTCTAGCCTTGGAATGAATGGAGACAAATATGATTGAGGCATCTTTACTTAAAGATTCAGATACAAAATCATTCGCAATCATAAGCCCATAATCATATTTGATGGGGAATTAAAAACTCGGTAATATATAAAAAAACGATGAAATATTTCCACTTAGTTCTTGATGAGATTTATGATTTTACCAACAAATATTAATAATGGAGAATAAGCTTGAATTCGTTTTATAAGCCACTGAGACTTACATGAGAGTTGTACCAAACTCTCTCAAATCACTGGCCTCTTTAGACTTTATGTTACAGCTTTTGCTCTTTCAAATGTGCTGTACCAATGGATGAAGAGATCCTTCAAACTCTTGCTCATTTCGTGAAACATTGGAACGTTTCCTGGGAACATTACTTTTTTTATATTTTCATTCCCCCACAATGCCCTTGTCGCTTCTGTTTCACTCGTTGAAGACCCATGACACATTTTTTCTGCGATAAGGTCTCCTTCATCGATCTTGAAATTCTTGAAAGCTTTGCTTCTACCATGAGGAGGGCCTTATGTAAGCATGCTCCGTCTGATTTTAGAGTGAGAAAACGTTACGGATTGGAATTTGACTTCATTTGAGAAGCGAAGGAATCGGATTGATTCATCTAATAAACCTCTGCATGACTACCCTCTAAACATGAAGACTTTTTCTCGTCCGCCTCTCAATATTATCTTGTCTCCTTGAAGACAAAAAAAAATTAAATGGGTAAGAAGGAATCAGTTATTAGTTTGTAAAACCTCTTTGCCATTTCTCCTTAATGGGATACGAATCAAAAGGCGTGGAATTTGCTTTCAAAGGCATTCCTTTGAACTTTTGTTAATAAGCAAACACTTCGTGTCTTTCAATTTATAAATGCCATGTCCTTGACTGGAATCAGTATTCGACTTCTCCTCTGTATAATTTACACCGTTTTTTGTTTCGTATCTTTGCCGTTACCTGTCCCTTTCTCATTTCATTTATGCCGTCGTCTTTCTTTTTTCCACATTTGCGACTGATTAAATTAAAACTTTTGTTTCCAAAGTTTGCTGTGTGTCACTCGTTTTCCAATATTTACTCTAAGTTTAAGTATTCTTTGGCAATTGGAACGGTGGAAATTTAAAAATCAATGTGCACATAAAGAGAACAAGCGCGCGTTTATTTTAAAATGTTGCAGTAGACGTGGAAAAATAAAAATTTTGGAAAATCACTTCTTATAAAATCGGAAAAACTATTATCGGCAAAAAAAAGGCGGAAATTTAACTTAAAATAAACCAAAAAGACGAAATTCGTCGCGTGCTAATTCACTCCAACAAAACGAAGAATTCCGTCTTTTTGGTTCACTTTAGGTTTTAGGAACAATACAATCATTTCTTGAAATGAAAAGTTTAGAAATAATTTTACATATAGCATACGAAACTGCGATATGCATTTTCTTTTAATTTATACCTTGGAAATTGAAATGTACCTTTCGATCTTTTAAAACATCAAAGAATGGGTAAAAAATAATTTAAGAAGCTATTTTTAATTCGAATGCAATGTTATCTCAATAAAAAATGCAATGAAATGCGCCAATCAAATATTTTTCCCATGACGAGATGAAGAACTCGACCATTTCGCCGTTCTTGTAGTTTTTTTCGTATTCTTCTTCACTCTTTCGACCGCAGAATCTAAACGATTATGTTTTAACAATGTTTAGTGCTTCACTGCTGTAGTTTAATAAACAATGAGTAAAGCGATGCATGACACAACCCTTTCGAACTTCGGCTGGATATACTTTTATACAAATGCTTAAAGTTCCTTGCTCTACCTTTGCGACGATAGTAAGCGCGTTGGAGTAGAATTTTTCCATATTGAAAGAAACACTCATTTTTTAGGAAATAGTTTCTTTGTTTTTTGTGCAATAATGCCTTTGAGTGAACTTCGGTGAATGCCGAATATGTAAATTTTATCTTTTGCATTTCAGAAGCCATTTTCTTAAATTTAAGGTATTTTTGGCAAACTTTACCAAAAACATTCTAAAAATATAAATCATTTAAGATCGCAAAGAACGAGTTAAGCACAATTTCATCTCTTTAGTGATGTTTACAAAGACTAAACACCAAACTGATTGATAGCAAAGACTTTCAGAAGAAAGTTAGGATGTTTCATGGCACGACTGTCATGCCGATTGCCTTATACTTAAATGTAATATTAAAATAGCTTATCCTTTTGTCTTTCCTGCTTTTAACTATCTTTGTAATTCCCCAACTTTTGTTTGGTATCTCCTGCTGTTAACACTGAATAAATAGGTCTTCAAGGAAACTCAAACTCCCCTTGTCTCGACTGAGTAGGCAAAACCGACTTTACACAACTATTGTCTTCCATAAACTCCGCATAGCAACCGTCCCTCTCTATGTAGGACATCGTGGATGTGCAATGTGAATCTTTTTGATCATGTCCTCCTATTCCTTGTGCCAAACTGTTTATCATTATCCTTCACCAAAAGATAACAATGTGTATATTCGCTGTAAATTGAAGTGGTGGAGGGGGTAAGGCTAAAAAATAAATAGCAGATATAAGCCCTTCATCTCTGTGAAGATTGGTAAAAGAGAAAATCTCCACGTTTATCGAATCAGTCCATTAGAGATTATTGTGCAATTCCCCTTATAAACTCAGGCAATTACTTAGTTTTATAAACATAAAATATCGTTACGACCTCCTTGGCAACAACATAAAAGATGATAGCACCACACACTGTCGCCGCATTACCCCCATACGTAGTTGAGTCCATTATAGTGGGTAAAAATAGGAACTCTAATCTTTTCTTCTGGAACTACGCTTATCTAATCAATTTATTGGAGCTAATTATTGCAATGCCTCTTAAAATCTCAGTCCATGACCTATTTGCATGAAAAAATCAGCAAGGCCTGTTTGACAGCATAATATTGTAATAGATGATGGCACCAATTACGATTGCCACATCTCTGTATGAAATAGTTTGAAGTATCGTATCTATGATCCTAATTCTTTCGCATAGAAAGTACGATCGAATGTTTTAAACTGTTCTTGTATGCTTTTAAGCAAAGAGTAACACGAACATGAGTGCATTTCGACCCACAATTTCAAAGTTATGAAAGCATTTTTAAAACTATTTCGATGCGAATGCAAATGATCAATCTTTTCACTTATAACTCACTTATTTACTTACAATTAGCATCGCTCTTTTTGGGATCAGAAACGGCATTTTATCAGGTTAAAAAATCGGAACATTTAAAGAAGCTTTGGGAGCCCGTCTTACCCTCATCATGAGTAATGAAATAAAAAATGTCTCAGATATAAAATATTCTTTACGAATTTACGAAAAATTAAGGGTAACCTAGCTGAAGTATGAAATATTGAGATGAACATGCACCCTTAACAATCGATTTATCCACTGACGTGCGAGAGAAGCTGAATGACGTTATCAGACACGGTGTCGCCCCTCACCCACTATTTTGACTCACGCGCTAGGGTCCTGTTAACCTCCTTATCGAAATGTCCCCTTCATGATCGATTTTTTCTCCTTAGCGAGTAACACAGTGTTGATGGACCCACGTAATTGTTGCGTGACAAGAGGTTTCCGATGATGGGTACCCTAAGGAGACAAGAGGACGGACAGGGACCCACAGACACGTAATTCTCTTAAGGGACCAACTGGTGACGTAACCATAATATTGACGCAATTTCTGCGTGGTTCCGTGAGACCTGTGGATTCTGGCTCCATAAACCTCTCATTTCAAGTCAAAACGTTAAGAGAATTCATTCCTCCCTATTAACCTGTTATTCGCATATTTAAAACTTCAACTATCATCTGGGAATGTTAATGGTTGAGCCTTGCCAAAAGTTGCATCTCGAAATGTGGTGCCACGGAAGATAGATAGAGGAACGATAAAAATCAAAGGGATCGACCAAGTTAGAAACGAGGATTAATTCCAAGAGTCTCCATGTGTTCTTTTTAACATACAATTTGAATCCATATTGCAGGAATTTCTCAAAAGAGGAATCTTAACACAGTATTAGATGTGAATAAAACTACTTACCGCTCCAATACATATTTTTTTACTTCTCTCAGATTTTTCTTTCCTTTCCAAGTAAATGTCACTAAATTAAGAATGAAGAGACAGAAACGGAAAAGTCATGAGTGGAGGCACTCTAAACGTGGTGCAACAGAAGAATAATGAAAATTAGATAGGTTTACCAATGAGAAAGCTCAAGAAGAGTAGGAGAGAAAACAAGTCATATAGAAACCCTTTAACTTGGAGTGACTCAACCGTTCGTTATGTCCTGATGAAGGCAATCGCCCTTGTTTACGTAGATGGCAAGATTGAGAAAGGAAGATTTGAAATGAAATATATCGGCCAGGTAATCAAGGATGTGAAAGAAAAGAAAAACGTAGCAGTGAAAAGATTAGCTGATGGTAGACTTGAATAGAGAGCTGTGTCAAACCAATCCTAGGATCAAAGTCGTCAAATTCTGAATGGGACTGTATTATGGTTGTGAATTATGGAGCACTATCCCATTATTGCTTTTTTGAACGATAGGTAAGCTTAAATAAAGTTATTTTAGGTATTAATTTATATTTCTACCAATCTAACCTATATACCTAGAACATTTTTAGCGTAAGTTTTAAATAGGTATTTCGTTGCCAAAAAAAGACAAAAATCGACCGTTTTGAGGGAGTGATTCTATGTCTGTCCCAATCAATAAACTACGGAATAATATATTTTCTGACTATTTAAAAATAATTAATTCACGTACTTCTAAGTTATATTTAGTAATTTGTTACCTTTGAATGACCATATTAAGTAAAGATTTATGCCTAACAAATCTCTATCCCTTCAAAACGATAAAAATTGACGATATTCATAATGGATTCCGTTGGATGCAATTCTGTTCATATCATTCGGTAAATGCGGTTCGGTTCAATATCATTTGGTAAACATAATGAAATACTGATCGTTTTATGTGTTGTAAGCGTAATTTATTATTTTTTTAGCACTCATATATGACCAAATAAATTGGTTAGGCAGAGAGAAACAAACCGCTGTAGGCTGAAATAAAACGTATTTTTATCACATTGTCTCATTTATATGTTTTCGGTTGAAATACAGCCTTAATTTAGTACCTCGTTTATAAAAATATTATTAACTACGTGAGTGTCTGTATATGGCTACAGTTACATGAGATAACATCCTCCTAAAGTATTGTGTGTGTACTATCCACACGTGTACAGTTTAGCGATATTAATACAATCAATACTAATTCTGTAGACCTTCACGGAACACCAAAGTATTACCACTGTGGTAATTAAATTTATTTGACATCAATTGCTAGGAGAAGGGTACGGAAATAGTATTGTTCAAATGATTTAAAACACAGACAGAAAAAATGTACATAACCGGGTTGTTAAACCAATTTTAAGCAAATGATAATTAGAACTGAGTTATTTATAATTATTGCAGTTTTCAGAATTCCCCAGCAGCGTTCTTCTATGACGAGTGACAGTTACGAAAGTCTTTCTTATTTTGTCTTCAAGTGAGAAGCTAGTTATTTCTCCATTCGTCATGAGCATCGCCGCGTAAACCATCGCAGGAATTTTCCTATTTATTCATTACACCAAGGGCTAAGGAATGCTGAGTGAAGAATGCATTAATTATCCGAGAGCGAGACGATTCAGCTCTTATCTTGTGCGCAAGGCATCCTGTTTTCCAGGAAAACACTCCATGCAGTGATTCGGCTGTGCGGTATGGATTAGATGCTATACTGAGTGCACGCTACACGTGTACGTTCGGGAGAATAGTTGCGCCGAAATTTCGAGAATACGGATCCTGAGTGATATTAAATCCCAATTATCAAATAGTGGAAGATGCTTCCATTTAATTTCTGAGTACGCCAGTTTTGAGAAATTTCATGGCCACTCTGCTAAGCATTATTGTCTCTTACCCGGAAAAGACAGAAGGTATGGATGGAGGGAGTACTGAGCGGGGAGGGAATGTTGAAAACTGTGATAGAAGGTAGAATGTTGGGTAAACGAGGGAGAATAGGATTTTTTGATAGAATGAAAGGGAGTACGCCCTATTGTGAATTACAGTGAGAAGTCCATGGAGGGAGGGCGGGGTAGGAGTGACAGAATACTTCATAAAAATTCATGCAAACCTACCATAATTGGTAGAACTCTTTAATGATAAAGCACGTCAAAAACAGTTGCAAAAATGTTGCGGCTATATTGAATAACATTACGTGGGAGGAGAGTTGAAAAAGTCTTACATATTTCTTTCATCAAAGTCTTTATTTGATGGGCATACGGAAAGGTAAACGGAAACGATGCAGTGGTTTCTCTGAAGTGAAAGGGGATGCCTTGGTTATGCAAGTGATAGAACAGAAATTGCACGCTGCTTCAGAGGATCCATATAAGATGTGCGGATTGCCCTGAACTGATTTTTTTGTCATTTCCCGAGCATCGAGAAAGCCATATATCACATTAAGTTAGCGAGTTATATGTTTAGTTTTCATGCAGTGAACTCAGCAGATGCACCGCGAGTAGTCACGACAAGAGAAAATATTTCGAAGGGGGGGCCTAAAACCCCCAAAAACCCTGGACCCTGATTACGTGCCTAGATATGGTGTTATTTAAACAGTATTATGTTCGTGGTTATATGTCTCGTTTGTATAATACCGAAATTTAAATTCACCATTAATCATTAATTATGAAATGTAACTATAGATAACTATTATGATGTATGACTTTCTATGAAAATTTTCCGTACATCCTCTATTCAACGAATAAATTATGTAATGGCTGTATTAATCCACTGATATGGTCAGCCACGAAGACAGAAATTGCACGCTTCTTCGGTGGATCCGTATGAGTTGTGCGGATTGCCTAAACTGATTTTTTTGTTATTTCCCACGCGTCGAGAAAGCCATATATCACATTAAGTTAACTAGTTACATGTTTCGTTTTCATGTAGTAAACTCCTCAGCGGATGCACCGCGAGTAATGACCACAAGAGAAAATATTTTGAAGGGGGGGACTGAAGCCCCCAAAGACGCTAGACCCTGGTTACGTGCCTGGATATGGTGGTACTTGCAACAGTATTCATTTGATTATTATATTTCATATTTGATTATTATATTCCGCGGTTCATGCTTGAGGCCATGCATCGAAAAAGCATGCATCACATAAAAAGTTAGCCAATTATATATTTCGTTTGCATAATGCTAAAATTTTAATTAAACATTAGTCATATGAAATATTTATGTAACACTCTATCGAAAAATGAAGTGTCAGAGAAAATATGTCTCTAGGCTAGTTAAAATTTCGGGAGGGTCTGAAACCTCAAGAAGACCCCAGACTCTGCTTACGTGTCTGAATATGGTGTTACTTAAAAAAAGTATTATGTTAGCGGTTTTATGTCTCATTTGCATTATACTGAATTTTAAAATCACCATTACTCAGAAATTTTGATGGCACTATAGGTATCGAAAAATGGCTAATCATAGAATAAACGGCCTTAGACTACAGGTTGCATCAGCAGATATACCGCCGGTAGTCAACACGAGGTAAAAAAATTCTGGGTGGGGGAGTACTGAAACCCCCAAAGACCCCAAACCCTGGTTACGTGCCTGCATATGGTGGCACTTACAACAGCATTAAGCCCCATGCTTGGGGAACAAAAATCACCCCCTGCCAAACACCCTAGAGGTACCCTACAGGGTACTGTAGATGTGGACTGCAGTGCGTCTACCCATCCTCCCTTCGGGATCCATATATCCTCCTTTACGTCACCCACAACGAACTCTCCCCCACGTTCGGTTGCCGCAGCCCGACAGGTGTTTCGTCCCGGTGAGGGCGTTATATTCATATCCCCGCGAAGTATTAGAGCGATAAATCAACTGGGCCGTTCCCTTTCCCTGCTACCTCCAACCAGCCGTCGGCTCAACCCCGGCCTCCGTCTGATTGTATCCAGCCTCCTCTTGTCACTGCCCGCGGCACAGGAATAATCATCGTTGCTTCACGACCACCGTAACGCGATGTAGCCGGAAATAAGCGTTTTCCCTCGCCCAGGAGGCGCTGTTAACCGCGGAGGTGTTACGGCCACTGATTTGTTCTAACCACGTGCGTAGACAAGTCCTCCCTTCCGGGCTGATTGGTCCCCGGTTCGCGTTAGCGTTATGGGATTAACGCCTTCAATGCGGGAAATGGTTTTTTTAACTCATCGTCCATCTTTTATAATCTATATACATCTAGGCACCACATCAGCTTCCTTCCACTGAAGCCCACCGATCATTTATTGACCCTTTAGCTTACACGGTTTACGAATTCTACGCTTTCACGGCAATAGGGTAGTTTCCTCCATCAAAGGAAACGGAAGGCATTGATTGCGATTCGTTACCCACCATTAGTGTTTTCATAATATACATATTATTTGGTTTTAGAAATTGCCATTGAAAAGTCAACTTTATCCTCATTTGAAAAAAGCCAGATTGGCGCCCATGCGATGCCACTCCACGTGACGTCACAGGGACCTAGTTTCTATACGAGTTGATAGGAGTTATACATTGTCTGAGATTACTAATGCATGCATGAGGCACAGAGCTCAGGGAAACATCTCTTAATAATCACACATTAATAATACCAAAGTTCGGAAAGTTACCTTCGTTTGATAGGGGATAATAACCCTTATTTAAGCTAAGCGCTACCAGCTAGCAGGGTACTCAGCTACCTGCTAGCAGCCTGCGTCGTATCAGCGCTCAAGCCTCGCCCCAAGGTCACCTCACACGCCGACAGCTGGAACCAGAAATACGTCACACGGACTTTTTTCCCATCATTCCTACTTAGCCGTAGCGTTTTCGCGCGCTTGAAAATTTTCGCTTTTCATTTAATCGCGAAAAATAGATATCGTCATTTAAAAATCTAAAAGCGTGAAATACGTACTCCAGGAGTAATAATCTTTCGATTTAGGCAATAAAAAAAATTATGGGAAACCACCCTATTTCTGCTTTAAATTCCAGAAAGATCAAGCCCGATTCAAGAACGCATCAGCCATTATATTAAAAATATCTAAAAAAACAAACCGTTTTGTTAATATAGAACACTAAATACTGAAAAAAATACAATTTCATCAGGAGTGATAGCATCATATAGAAGGTATCCTGTATAAAAGTGAAACTAACTCAAAATATTATAAATAAACATTTTTAGTTGTGGTTAAACACGGGGCCGATATGAGGGCACCTTGAGCGTTGTTGGTGCGAAAACTAATAGCCGGCATAGCGGCATCATGAGCGTCTAAGGGTTAAAGTCCTTCAACGTTCCGTGAAGAATCCAATTCCTATCCGTATCCGTCCAGTAGAATGTCTCTCAAAATTTTGCATTTCACCCGGACCTCGAAATACGGTAGAATACTAAGTATTTGTAGTGTATGCAGTTGAAAATTGCTATTGTGTTTTTGAAAGTAGTGATTATTGCATGATGTTGAAAATCTTAAAAAAATGTTTGCTTTCATTTATTTTCGATGAAATTAGTTTTTTTGAATTTGGCATAAAAGTTTTTATCTTCGTTTTCCTGTCTAATAATTTTATACTCGCGATTTAGCCGGAAATAAGCGTTTTTCCCCGCCTAGGAGGCGCTGTTAACCGCGGAGATGTTACTGCCACTGATTTTTTTTAACCACGTGCGTAGAAATTTCCTACCTTCCGGGCTGATTGGCCCTCGTTTCGCGTTAACGTAATGGGATTAACGCGTTCAATGCGGGAAATGCATTTTTTTACTCATCGTCCAACTCTTGTGCTACACATACATCTAGACACCTCTAATTATTGTCCCTCAATTTGCCTCGATAGGTGAGTTAGGACACCAGCCGTCATGACAAAAATATAAATAAATTTTTACAAAAACTGTTTTCCACGCGAACTAATAAGAACACAAAAAGTAGTCGGCGAAATGTGCACGCTAGTATAGTTTCATTAAGTTATAATTGCGAAATAAAAGAGAATGTCGATTAGAAAGGAATTCATACATAAAATTTTGAGCGTAGAACAGTTTTTATGTACACGAGCCATGAAGAATTTAACTTTTCTAAAATTTCATTGTAAATTTCCTACCTTATCTGTCTCCTATTTTTGATTTTAGCTCCTTATTTTGATAGAAAATTTTTGTTTAATCAATTTTTCAATGAATTTTGGTACATACAAAATTGTTGTTTTGCTATCATTCTCATCTTTATAACGATCGCAGCGCTACTATATATTTTGGTGGCCTTTGTTTAAACTAATTTATATACTTAATTTCGAATGCTGAATAAAAACCGATATACAGTTAAAATCATCATACCTGTGTTGGAATATTGCACTATCATCTAACTCTGAGTTATCCTGAAAATTTCAGCTTGATAGGTAATCGAAAAGTTAGATAAAATTGAGTTTCAAGATTTGACCCGGACAATATGACAAACAACAAAGTGAGTCAATAAAAACGTTATAAAAAGGAGATGGGCGTACTGATTCCCACCCTTGGACTTAGATCCTACCGATAGTTCATTAAATTCCTTTATTACCTTATGAAATCGTTTCGGGCTTGACGTGTTGGAAACATGATATAGCCATGATGAAATACCGGGTGTTTCAAAATGAATATTGGAGTTTTAACGCTTTATATCATTTATTATACTTATCTAACAACGATAAATGATGCATCAGGTGAAAGAGCAACTAAAGCAGTTTTTATTTGTTGGCAACCATACACGTGTGAATCAAATTTTTTCGTCCCCATCCGTTAGAGAGCGCTAATAGCAAATATGTTGGCTTGTGAACAGAAAACTTTGTATGTTTTACTGTTTGCAAAGACGGAATCTGTAGTTACTGTACAACATACGTTTTGTGTTATATTCGGTTGTGATCTTCTAGGTGATAATAACGACGTTTCCTACACTACCAGCTGATTTTTACGAATTTGGAAAAAGGATTGAAACAGCTGTTGCAAACATTTTCGAGAGACACTAATCAACCTTTGGGAAGAACTCGCATATCATCATTACGTGCGTTGTGTGACGAATGGTGCAAACATTAAATATTTGTGCATTTATATGAAAAACTGTTTGAGTTACTCTTTCATTTGATGCATTATTTATAGCGGTAAATTCAGTTTAATGGATATTATAAAGCGTTAAAAACTAGTTATTTATTTTTAAACACCTTGTATTAAGTACAAATGGTAATATCCACACTATATCCTTTTCAGACTCAAGGTACATACATGTGCACCTCCACGTTTTTTTATTGTAATCCCTCAAGTGTGAATTATTGTCATTTAAACCCGCCGCTGCACCTCTTTGTACCTTGTGGTACACCATACTGCCACTACATGTCACATGTGTTTAATTTTGGACTCGTAAAACATGATGGATGACGCATGTTGACTGTACGTCTTCAAGTTTTTTTATTAACCAGCGTATTCAGTAGTTTAAAACTAATAAATAATGTTCATAAAGATTATATCAATTGAAAATTATGAATAATAATAAAGTATTCTTGATTTGAATAATTTATTTGCATTATCGTAGTGAGTAAAAATATTGACGTAAAAGCCCAAGGTGTGTGTATCATAGCTACTGCAAAAACACAGTGCTATTTTTTCCATCCACCCTGATTATGCAAGGGGCATGAAACATATATAAAACAACTCAGAGACTCATAGATCTAAAGAGGATAATGTATAACTCCACTTTCGACCGTGGTTTCGACAATATATGTCCTATTCAGGGTCATTTCATATTAACTTGAAAGTGACATATATTGCCCAAATCAAGGTAGAAAGTAGAGTTATACATTAAAGAGTGAAAAATTACCTTTTTTATTTATCATTGATATAAAAACCTTTATTATTCGGGGGATAAACGATTTCCTATACCTATCCGCTCGGAAAAACACTTCTCTTAATTTTTCGTTTTTGAAAGACCTAGAAATATTGCCTTGTTCTAATAGGATGCTCCTGTAGTGATTCTTTTTAAATCTACTCATCTTAATAGATGAGGGAAGTCCTTAGTTTATGAATTTGGTAATTTTAGCAGCATTATAGATGATTAACTATGAAAGGCTAAACTTCTTTCCTGATGGGATACAAGTATAACTAACAAAGATTAGTTTTAAAAGGTCTCTTTCATAGTATTTCAGATTTGGCCGAAGGTTTCAGTAGGGAGTTGAACCCCTGACCCTTTGATAACTTCTCTCTCCAGCATTTTCATCATCACCATCATTAGTCAACAAATCCGAGATTGGTTTGACGCAGCTCTCCATTCCTTTCTCGTACCAGTAGGCTTTTCAGAGCGACGTATTTCTTCTTTTTTACATCCTTTATAATCTGTCCCATGTAACTCATTCGGAGCTACCCCTTTCCCTTCTTCCCTTCCACCTGTTCTTCTTGGATTGTTTTCATCTGGCCGCAATGCCTCATAATGTGGCCAACTAAGTTTTCCCGCCTTCTCCTTAATTTTTATTGAAAACTTCTCTTCCCCCTCAATTTTCTTAAAACTTCGTCATTACTTACTCGGTCGATCCATTTTATCTTCGATAACAGACCACAATTTGTGATGCCTTTTTATTACATTAAAACTTATAAATCAATTTCACTCAGCTTTTCAAATTTTCATTTTGCGTTTAGCTTCATTTGGTCGTTATTCTTCCACAGCTCTGATGTTTATAAGCAGCATATGATATTTTTTGTATTCAAATGGGCCTCGATGCATTAAAACATCGCATTATTAAGAATCGAAAGAACATGGAAGTTGTTCAGGCATTCGAATAAGCATTAGAATGTATTCGTGGCGTTTATGTAGCTCATAATTTATATTTTGAGTCGAATGTATGTAACATCTTCCTATTTTGTCCATTTAGAATAATTTTACGACTCTAAAATTCTTTTGATGGGTGCGGATATTAATATTTGAGTAGTCACACCAACTCACCCTTCGTAACTTCATAATTTTGAGGTGAACTTTTGAAAACTTAATTCCATAGTTAGGAAATAGAACGATTTTCCTTGTTAGTCATCTGATATGATATTCATGGAAGCCGAAATTAATTTCAAAGAAATCGTTTTCCTCGGAAGAGTTGTGAAATTCTGCGAATTCGGTTGATATTCTTCACCGTCTTGATTGTGTGGATAATTTCTTTCTTTTCAGTTTTATGACTAAGATATTAATCAAACTTTTAGGGTGAGTTTCTTCGGGAAATATTGATTTCCGCCAAGTTTTACCACTTAAAGTTCTTCCCAAAATATTAAAACGACACTGGAGAAGTTACGTGGGTAATTCTGTTGAATATATATTGGTACTTTACATTTGATTTGCACTAATTGATACGAGAATAGTGCAAAATCCAGCAGAAAGGATTAATTTCTCCATTATTTGATTTTTATTCATAGCATAACCTATTAAAATAGCGTAAGGACACTTACTTTATAATCCAATTTGTAGGAAATGTTTGGTATTTTTATACATTTTTAAGAAATAAATTTATTGAATTTTCTTTTTTTGTTCAATTTAAAATCGTGGATCATTATTCAATTAGCGAATTTTATGTTTCGCATGCCTTCAATCGTTAGACTGAGCATTTCATATGTTTCGAAGAGTGTTTACAAATGTTTATTGATATAAAACTTATTTCAGATTATTTAAGCTGACTATTTTGGCTACACTTTGGAGAAACAAAATTATTTTATCTTAAAAGCAACTTGGTACCATATAGTTCACTATTACCTGGACAAAAAATTCACCTGGATTGTAGTTTTTGCCATTGAATATCAGGATCATATTTTTCAGCTATGACGCAAATTCTGCGTTTATTTAGGGAAAGGAGTGGGTACCTAATTTTAGGCTAAGAAATTCACCCTTAATGCATCGCGAGGGAAGGCATGCCGTCAGCTTTGCAGAAAAGGATGAACACGATTCTCTTATTTCCCTGAAAATGTGTATTACATTTCAACAACCATGTACTTATTACAATTTTTCAGGCACTCATTGAATGACGCATGCAATGTATAAAAATTAATGTAAAATTAAAAACTATTTATCGTCTAGGAAAGGAGAGGGGGTGAAATGAATTTCAACACATTTTTTTCTGTTTTAATTTATACTTTAATAAACGGCGTGATCAATTTTGTTATCATAAATGAGTGAATTGGTATCTAATGCAAAATGTTTTGAGCGATTGAGTCTTTGTAAAGTGGAAATCTAACTCTGTCACCGATGAGTAATATTTCTTTTCCTTTCCCCTTAGAAGGACCTCAGCTGCAGGGATTTGAATTTGGAATGAGATCCACTTTGTGTGAATCATTATTTTTACGCATTTCATATGGTACTGCAAATTTTCGTTGATCGAAAAGTCTCCCTTGCGTGATTAATAAACGTTTATCGCGCTCGGATTCATCAAAGATTTCAATCAATTGCGTGCATACAGTCAGGGAAATTGTGACCGGCCACAAAATCCACGATGTTTGCCGGTGGGATCCAAATTGTGACGAATCATTTCGGAAAATTCAAAATTTCCATTTCGGAATTGTATTATAACCCATTGGGAGGAAAGTGGTTTTTTTAGCGGCAAAATCTTTCACGTCATCCCCTGCTTCGGATGTTTAAAGGAAAGACTTTCCCACCCTTCCCGCCACACATTCCAACCTCTCCGTTATTCTCGTTTTTTATTCGGGTTAATTTTTTTTCCTCTTTCCCAAAACCGCAATTCCGCTAGATTTTTTTCCTCCACGTTCATTTCTGAACGTCCCGTTCCGGAATTGCTTTTCCTGATAAAGAATAAAAGAAGCAATTTGCACCGCCGCGCCTGGATACAAAGGCGTTATTTTTCTCCATGCCTTGATTCTCGTAAGGCTGAAGGTAGGAAGAGGCAAAGCCCAGACGGAAGAGGAAGGAGGAAAAAGAAAAGATCGAAGGCAATGCTCGGAGGAAATATTGAATAAATTACTCTCGCAAATACTACCACCGTCGGCGTGCGTGCTGGGGCTCAAATAAAACCAATTGCTGCACGCAGGGACTTCGTCGAAAAAGTTCTATCATTTCCGCTCATGAATTCCTCCGTGCTACTTCTGACTCTACGCTTCAGTCCAGCTGGAAGGATGAAAATATTTTTATTCCTCCCAGTGAGATAGAGCCTCGCAAGATACTAGTCCGTGTCGAGTCCAGTTATTTTTCAAAGTTTCTTCCGAATCGAGATTCTTTATTCGTATATTTTACTGAACTATCCGAGAAGGAATCCATTCCGACGGTACGAGGATGTATACTTCTGACAACAACTATTTTATTCCAAAGGTACTATTGTAAAAAAAATTTGTATCACTCTGAGATATGGCTGCATGCTTGTGATACAAGGGAGGTGGAGGTATGTATCAATGTGACATATTTCAGGGGTCGGAACTTAAGTATCTTCCTAGAAACTTTTTTTGCGAGTAATATTTTAGGCGCTTCAGATTTTTTGACAAATTGAAAACCCTTAACGGATTTTACAGCTTTATAAAAAAAAGACAACTTAGAGAATACAAGAATAGTTTTACTTTATACGACAACACGTTTATGAATGTTTTTCCGTCAGACTTAGTGGTAATTTTATTCTATTCCATATTTATTTTTATATTTTAAAACTTCGTTTTCTTTATCTCTCTATGCATTCAGGGATGAGTTATTTTTTTGTTTTTTTAATTCATACCTTCTTCCTCTCTGGACCTCTAATTATTTTTTTCTTTTAAGATGGACAATAATAAACAGCTAATATAGTTTCTCGAATGCTCCAGTTGCAGTTTTGACACTTTCGCCGTATTAGTTCTTCTGATATAGCTGACTTGACGTCGGTGATATATTTTATAAATAATTTAGGTATAATCAGCTAATAACTTTTAGATGTACTTATATTTTCCTCCTAATAAACCAACCAAAAAAGGGCGCTTCTTTCATCAGAATTGTAAGAAGTTCCGAAAAAGTCGAAAAAAAAATTCTTTCATAAATGAATGGAAAACAAATTTTATTTTACGATGCCTAAATAGCAACGATCATTTTAAATAATCCTTAAAACTCAAACGAAAATGTTTCAATCTTCCTACAGTAAATCTAAATATTTTTTCTCTTTGTGCTTTGAAATATTAAAAGCCGATTTTGGTGAACTGCAGCAATGGATGATTAATCATAGGCTTTTGTAAACGCACTAAAATGTAATATATGCCAGAAACATGAAAATCTCAAATTTTGGCTCTAGAGCTGGCTTGTGTTGGTAGAGAACTTTGAAATGATTGTTTTATCTGTATATATCCGGCCAAACTATTGTAGTCGCAGGTGACAGATGAGCTCAATTCGTCACGTTAGTTTTATTTTTCATAGATGAATTCATTAACTAATTATCATGTAACTTTATCAGATTTATATTGGCGTATTCAATCAGGGAACTCTACTATGAAGTCAAGCATCAAAAAAAGTATATCGTGACTAACTTAAGTGAGGAGGGACCTGATAAAAACGTTCAAATTCAGGTGATTGAAATGTAACATCGAATCATATTCTAGTCAAACCGGTATTTTCATTGGATTTACATACAAAGATCTCGATTATTAAACCGTTTTCATCGATCTTGCTTGGAGCTATTTTCATAGTTACATAGTCTGTAGGATAAAAAATACTTTAGAATCGTCCATTCAATAACTCTGTGGGACACTTAATAGTGAAAATATATTAGAGCGTCCATGCATGGTGAGGTATACCCAAAACCGATCAATTCTACGCTCAGTTGAAAAATTTCTTAGAACTATAATTTTTTTTCGTGAGTCTAGAAGATTTCGTACGGTTGATTTTTGGGGAAAGCATTTTTCAGGGAGAAGAAAATTGAACTGACGGTGAAATCACGAGCAAGCCATTCCTATCTTTGCGAAACAACTAGGTTGCCTTCCTGGCTAGAGAGCATTGGAAGACCTGAGAAGGCGAATTTTCGATAAGATCGTATAACATTTCCACATCCAATCCACTCGTAAGCTACATTTTGCCCATTTCTCAGCGGTGCATATGTACTGAGGGTTTCTTCCCAGGTAGTTCTGGTAATACCCTCCAAATTACCACTTGCATTAGGAGATCTGAGCCTATTTTCAGTTTATATTTTCCGATCGGCTATGAATATCGATTAAAGCAACAATTTTTTCATAATTATTCCTGTTCACAACCAACAAACTACATTTCGGTACATAAAATCCTCGAATCAGGTACATGAGGTATTAGAGAAGGGAGGACAAAGGAGAAAGCATGCATTGATACAAAATGCGTCAGCTTATGTAACAATTTTGAAGGGACTTGCATCTAAATTCTAACTTGCCTCAGTATTATTGAATATTGTTATTAATTCATTTATCACTGTTTTTTCTTTAATTCATTATTAAAAATTTACTTGATACAATAAATGCTTAATTTTTGTTAGAGATATTCTAGAATACTATTTTTAACTGTACCTAAAATTGATAATTGATTAGTTTTTCAAGGAATGGGCTATCGCAAAAATCTTTTTCCCTAAAATTACCATAAAAATGCTATTATTTGGCAAAAAACTTGCAACAGATTTCTAAATGTATTTGTGATATTTAATGATGATTTCAGCTTTTGAGAAGGAATATTTAGCAATTTCATAAGTTTATTTCCAATATTTTCCTTCAACCAATGTATTTTTACTGTGCCAGTTTGGCTATGATAATAATTTTTCCTAAGAAATTCATGAGTCGATTATGTCATTTTTTTATGCATTTGTATACCTTCAACGGAATTTTAATTACTTCATTTTTTATATTTAGTTTTCTCACTTAAGGGTAGATACGGAAATATGAGACGCGACAAATATAATCCGCAATTAAATGGATATATGCAGTACCTAAAATTTCCTGTAGTACATATATTATATATTTAGTAAAAAGCAATGAATTGCAATATCAAAAGTGGATTAATTGTCAAAAATAACGCATAGAAATTGAAATGGCCACAAAATTTTATGCTTGACTAAATTTTACTTGTGAATATGGCCGTAACGGGGTCAAGTAATAGTATGTCCGTTCCAGAAATAGCCGTCGTTTGTGAAATGTTTATTACGACACGATGGTAACACACTATCAGTTACGGGTGAACTTTGGCCTGCGTTAACGTTGTCAGGGGAGACATTCTGAAGGATATTGAAGACGGAGGTTACTGGGTGCCTAGCGTATAGCTACGGCGCAGGGTTACGAGGCAAACATTTAATTTTATGATGTGTCATCATTGGTTCGCAAAAACTAGGGAATTGTACAAGAAGGATCCCTCCCACTTTATGACAGGCTGGTTTCCCGGAATCAAGCCGTTCGGTACCGACTATGCTAACGATATTGGAATGATGATATCGTCTAAGTAAATAGCCCAAACTTGTCGTTTCCTTATTTGTTCTTTACCATGTAAAGGTTTAGTAGGGATCTGTTCCTAACCAGCCTTATGGTTATTGAATGCTTCTACTAATGCATTTATCACTGTTTTTATCATTAACTGATAATTGAAAATTGATTTGATATAAGAAATGCTATGCTATTTTTCCGGGGATATACTAGAATAGCACCTCAATCTATAAGTCTGAGAATTTATTAGTTGTTTAAAGTAGCGGACTACCTTAAAATACCTTTTTTCACTTCAAATTATCATAAAAATACAATTATTTTTCACAAAACTTGCAACTGATTTCTAGACCTGTACGTGATGTATCATCCCAAACGTTTCCTAATCCATTCTTTCGTCGGATTAGATACGTATCTTCTCAATTATTCAAAATACGAGTATAAACAGTTTTCATAGAAAGACTGGATGGAACTATTGCATGTTAATGCACAAATCCCTCCATGCAAAACTACCTTAATCGGTAGAATACGTAAATTTTAAAAAATACATCCTTTAGTTTTTCCTTTGCATTATTGCATTTTGATATTATGAATTCCTAGTATCATATTTCAGTTTCAAATATAATATGTACACCCTGCTTTGATAATTCAGTTGAAATTGATGATCGAAATCGAATTAGAACGAATTAATGTTTTAAAGATTGTAATCCCATTTAACTTTTAGCAAATTAATTTTTATCTGGTTCCAAGATTTATCTTTAAACTTACATCCATGCCGTGGTAGTTATTTCTTTCTGAAATCCAAAAACTAAAATTTTTAGCGATAAATGTATTTTTTTAAATTTTGCTGATGAAATTGAACTAAGCTAACTATAAGGTAAAATTTATTGACTTAAAGTTCCATTAACTTAAAATTAATCGAAAACTAGGATTCGGCATAGCATTTTCTAGCCGTATGTGAAAATGTCAACCATCAGCCAATATTTGAAGAAGATGTAAAAGAGGAAAGTTGCTTACCCCATCTCCAACTCTAATGTTTGCCCATAATAAATAAAAATTTCCTTTTTTATGGGTGAATTTTAGTCGAGATCATTAAATATTATCCAATTCAGTAGGTTTTATCATTCTCATCGATGGCCACGAAAATCTTAGCTTTAAATAATGAAATGGTTTTATTACCATCATATTGCTGTGTTCTAAGAGTAAAGCATGGCATTTGTTAGGCAATTTTCTCGTGATTTTTTGAATAAATTGTGTACCAAACGATTTTCTCGTATTTTATTTATCCTGCCTATCGTTTTATTGTCTAATCGCTGGCCACGAATATCTTTGCTTTAAATAATAAGTTATTTACCTTACTCATATACGTTTTTTGCAGTTTAAGAGTAAATTATGAGATTTTTTTGGTTATTTTCTTGTGTTTTCCTGAATTAATCGTGTTACAAACGATGATCCCGTATTTAATTTATCCCACCTCAGAAGAATATTTATTTTTTTCAGTCTAATCGTTGGCAACGGAAATCTCAGCTAAAAATTATAAAATGATTTCTTTACCCGTATATCTTTGTGTCCAAAAAGATAAATTTGAGATTGTTTTTGTTACCTTCTCGTGATTTCTTGAATTAATCGTGTTGCAAACGATGCCTCCGTATTTAATTTACCCCACCTCAGAAAAATGGTCTCCGCCAACGGGAATGGATGAGGAATATTGTGAAGAAGAATTCTTGGACCAACACGTCAAGCAATGGCGTGATACACGAAAATTAAACTAGAGCCCTAATAATCTCCATCCACGAACTCAATGCCGAGCCCAGCTCACTTCGCAGTCCTTTCTCCTTGAATCATTTGTTACTTCAACTGCCTTCCGTATCAAGTCTCGGCTTTTCGGTGGGATAAGTGGACGGAGGCCTCAAAAGTCAGGCGGCTATTCCGGGAGGAAGCTAGGCGAAGTTGTTATCCGTCTTAATTAAGGCAATTTTGTAAACTTTTTTTTTTCGCCTGGAGGAGGAGTAGGAGGAAGTCATTCACAACACCAACCCGATATTCAGTGCGCCGAGATCTGCGTTCTTGCATAACGAGCATCATTTTTTTCCCCCCGCTCGTCGAAGGAAAAACTCCTCATTCCAATGCATCGTGTGCTCTGCTTAGAAAGAGGCTTCGAGAATCCTCCAGGGATCACTTCGCCTTATTAGCCATTGACATATAACCAACCTCCAGGGGGATCGCCTTCGTCTGATTGCTAGCGAACCCATTTCGCATCCTACACATTGACGGATGCTGAATTGATAATTAATGACATCCCCGAGCCGCCTGCAGCCCTTCGGAGCTGATACCATCTCCAGCCATGTCTTTCTCTCTCTCTTTCTGCCCTGAACCACGACCTCTCTCGCACAGTTTTAGTTCAGAATCCCTCCGATTCAGCGTCTTTCTTTTTTTCGACATTCTGAATACAATAATGAGCGACGTGTACCCCCAGAAATACTCTAAGGAGTGAAAAAGATAAGTTCCTTAACCGAAGGGCATCAATTCACTTTGTAACTCAATTATTCAGTAAGAATTTTGTGTAAATGATACGATTTCTTCTTTAAAATCCGCTGCGATTACACATTAAGGGATTTTCTCTTCGTTATTTTTACTCTAACTCTGTGAAAATTAAATAAATAATATTCATGATTAATTCATGTGGGTTGGAAGCATTGTCGAGTGTATAGAATTGTGTCCAAAAACTTGATGCATTAGATTCAATGGTAAAAAAAATCTGCGAAAACGTAATAATGCCTTGTCATACATTTCAAATTCTTTGAGTTCATCATATCAAAGGTAAATTTAATCATGGTAAAATGTAAATGCCAAATAATTTTGATATAATGAGTTGCTCGAAATAATAGGTTCGGCACATGACTCGTGGAATACTTTGGTCGAATCATGCCCCTACTCCTGGAAAACTTTACGCAAAGAAATTTTCATCCCAATGAATAGCCTCAAACGACTCCTTACTTTCATTGGTGATGTGTCGGAAATGACCGAATATGCATAAAAATATGTAAATGGAATATTTAAATCGAAAAAATTATTTAAAAGAACGAATGAGTTATTTTAATCTAATTTTCATTTACGTTGGTTTTTGAGGGCTTAAAAATAAATAATTCTTGATTTCAGGGAATTTTATATCAATTTGAATTATTTATCGTAGCAAAAAATGACCCTCGATTTTTTGCATCCTTGATCATCCTGGTTAATTTCAGAGAAGATGGTCCTCATTTTTTATGCTTTCATTTTTTTTCTTCCAATATTTTGAATCGGGAATAGGGAAATAGCTACATAGACTACCAGAATTTTGTCTCTATTCGGGAAAACAGATTGATCTTTTTGAATATTAATCAAATATGTAGCTAGTTTTGAATTTCTGTACTATATAAAGCTAATTTTACTATTTTATTATTTATTTATTTTAAATAGTGATTCCTTCATCATACCATCTTACCTACTTAATGTCCTCAACTCTGGCTTTCAAAAGGATCAATATTTTCCTTGTACTCATACAACTGTGATTAATATTAGGCATTTTGCAAAAAAGGAAACTTAACACCACATTAGATGTGAGTAAAACTGCTCATTACTCCAATAAATATTTTTTTGCACCTCTGATATCGTTCATCCCTTCCCAAGAGACTTTATTTTGGAAAATTATGAATTAATGGACAGTAAGGGAGAATTCAAGTAGAAATGAGATGAAACAGAAGAATAACGAAAATAAGATGAATCGACCAAGTGAGCGATGAGGAAGTCTTAAGATGATTACAGTGGCGTAGCCAAGGGGGGGATTTAGAGGGATCCGGACCCCCCCCCCCCCAAATTATAAAAGCACATTTATTTTCATTCATAAAAGGAAACAAAATATTGAAAATCATTGAATTTACCAAATATTTCTTTAAAAAATGAAGTTTTTTCGATTATGAAAAGTGTTAAAATTAGTTTAAAACCCTCTACTTAGTACCCTGTTTTTCGAAAATTTTCCCCCATGCTTTTGGAACCCCACCCCCGAGCGTAATTGCTGGCTACGTCATTGGATGAGTAGGAGAGAAAAAAAGCCGTATGGAACCCCTAATATGAAGGCGGAACAACATAGTCAGCCAATTTTGAGGCATGGTGGCCTGATGAAAACAATTGACGAGGGAGAAGTGGATGCAAAAATGGAAAAGGAAGACCTTGAACATAAAGAATGGAGCGAGTAAGAAAATATCTGAGAGAGAAGAAATTGATAGGTGTGACAAGATTAGCTGGTAGAAGATTTGAGTTAAGAGTTGCGTATTAGGATTGTTGACCAGTGATCACGGTGCTTACGACAGTAAAAATGAAGGAGTGGCCAGTAATTTCAGGACATTCATTTGGCATAGTTTTATTCCGTAGCCAAAATAAATGAATACTTGGACGTATTTTAAAACTGGGCTATCGACACATGCTTGTAATTGCATCCCTTAATTAATATCAGCAGCAATATGAACACTCTCTCTTACCTGAGAATGGTTTATGGACGACAATGAGACTGTCATATCATTCTTTCTCGAATACCGAGACGGGAACAGTTGGCAACTTTGTCGTAATCATCCTCATGAATGTGAAAAGTGAAGGGAACGAAAAATTGGGTGCGTGGGTGGAATTATTAGTTATTTCGTTTTCGCGAACGGGACAATGAGCGAATGCCCGTCTCTTAAAAGAGCCCAAACAAAACTCAAGGCTGAACGCTGCAAAAACTCGTGGAGTATATTCGAAACACTTTCGTTTTTTTTTTAATCCTCACACCGTCACGCGAAACCCTTTTAAAATGGAGACGGTGAAAGGGTACCAATAGGAGTCCACGTGAAAGTCCCTCCTTAACCGTATACGCTATCTCGCCCCAGAAAGTTGGGATATCAACCCCCCTCCCACCACTGCACGCGGCCAGGAAAATCCGGCGAAAAGGGTTGCTTCCAGGGCCAAAGAAACTTCATCTCGGGGGGAGGGAGAGTGGGCCAAACTCCCAGGAACAGGTGGTAATTGGTGAATCAGAACTCTACCTTAGTGTTATCCTCGCGGTCCTTTTAGTATTCCGTGTGGCTAAAGGGATTACGTAGGGATGGAATAGCAGAGGTAAGAGCCAACGTAAGAGAACTTCCATTCCACGCCCTCGGCTCCTAGAGTAACGAAAAGGTGCTCATTAAGCAAAATAATGAAATCGGCCGCTCGAGGGTGCTGCGTGGCGAAATGACTCGTGGGAGAAGATTTCGGCTTAAGGGCGCTGGATGTCGACCTCCCGACGGGGGCGCCATCCGACGCCCATCTCAAGAATCACACTCCAAGGATTCGCACTTAAGTAGCATAGGGTATGGAACTCCTTTGCTAGCGCAATGTGAATGTTACTTCTAGTTAGGAGTTCATTGTGGGGATGTGAGGTGTATATTGATGCACCGTTATATCCTATACATTTCTCTCTTTATGTACATAAAAATAAATGCAATGGATAAGGAACACAGCAGAAAAAGGACGAGGACCACGGTGCTGTGGTACGACGGAGGTTTTTTTTTCATTTTCCCATAGATCAGCAAAAACACCATACAAGCGACAGGCGGGTACTGCGCAGGTAGGGCAATTGCGCGTCCTCCGCACCACACGTTCAAGTCATTTCTTACCGTTACTCGTTAGTTTAAGGTTAGTAGCAATCTCATTAACTACACTGCCTCAATTGATTCTCCCGCCAAGTGTGCACTGCGGAAAGATAGCCAGAAAACTCGCCGAATGGCTTCAGCATTGACATGTCTTGACCTTTATGCCGATAAAATAGAATTTTTCTTTAATGCAATGTGGCCAGAGTGTGAAACAGTATGAAACATTACGTCCATTCCCATTCAAAACAAAAGAAGAGACATGCTGACTTCTGGGAGTGTTCTGATCCATGATAATACCCGTCATCTCAGCGCTGATGCAGCCCAACTGCTCCTTGAGCAATTTAATGGGACATTTTCGATCATCCGCCGTGCAATGCCGACCTATTGCCGGGGGACTTCCATCTTTACGCTGAAATGAAGATGCGGCTAGATGGCAAGCGTTTTCAAATAGACGACGAGCTTCAGGGCAAAGGCATAATTCATCGGAAGTCATTGGTGGCAAAATTCCATCAAGAAGGCATAGTGAAGCTCATCCACAGGCACGGCCAATTCCTTAATCGCCGAGGCGATTATGCCGAAAGGACACCACAGGTGTGCTCAACAGTTAGCAATGAAAAAAATTTTAATCAATCACTCCGTCTTCTGATCATGACCCATTGGAGGTTGAAAAATACGGCCCTCGTACATGGAAAAAGCCAGAAATCAGAGTGCAAAAATGCGGCCTGACTGAGACTCGAACCCAGAACCTCCTGGTTGCGGGCCGGGAGCTCTACCTCCACCTCTACTACCACCCTCATCAGAGACTTGTTCATACCTATAAGGAAGGTGGTAGTGCCACAAAAAATTTAAATTCGTGTGGGTCTCTTTTTTATTGCGCCTTTGATACTGTGTCTTACCGAACCTGGGTTATATCTGTACATATTTGTCAATACTCCGTCATAGAGATAAATGGATATGGGGGGTAGAGAGGGTAGGGATGGAGTGAGTACTAAATGGGAAGGTGATGCTAGAGGGAGAAATGGGTGCAAATCAAGGAATTTCTAAAGAATTCACAAGACTTTAATTACGTTTTTGCAATATTTTTTACTGTAAACTAAAAAATCTAATCCATCAAGTTTTCGTACACCATGCACTGACGTTTTTTCATAATTAGGAAAGCGAGGAAAGAAGAGGACAGTTAATGAATGAAAGATAATAGTCATTGATATCGACTGGGGAAGGATTCATCATTGCCGATGTACCATACCCTGCTACCCTACTACAAGTGGACTAAACACATGTAAATCATCCATGCTCTATTAATACAGGAGGGACTCGAACCGGCGACCTTCGGTTTGTCATGCGAGAATTTATTCCCTCTGTTACCGAGGCCGACTTATCAATTCCATTCCCTGGTCTACCTTGAATTCAGAGTATTTTTTTTGAAAGTGGGTGTTCTAAGATTATCTAGAAGTGTGATACCTACTATGCCAGCACCCTCCCTATAAATAATGAACAGCGTTTTAAAAACCAACAATCCTTTTACGTTAAAGAAGTCGGGTTTATTTTCTATGTTGGTCAGCTCAATCCCGTCACCACTGTCAAAATGTAGATTCGAAACTCAAGAACGTTGCTTGGTATTATCACACACAATTCCCTTTGATCGCAACAAAACTGGCTTCAGCTATTTTTGATTTTGCTATTTGAACTTACTATGAACATTTAATATTAACGATAGAGCTGGACCAACAAACCTGGTCTATTAGCGTAAGCTGAAGGTTTTTTTTTTCAATGAAACAGTATCGACGCAAATTTTTAGAGCTAGAGTTCGCCAAAAATTTCTCTCTTTAATCACATAACTTCATGTTAAGATTTTCTCCATGTTCTTTTTCACTCTTTGTTAGACATTCTTTCTGCCCCTTGATTTCTTTGATTCCTTTTATTTACATGTCAAAGCGATTTCTGGAAAGAAGTAGTTAAAATGAATTCTGAATCAACATTTTCCCTTGACTTACATCCCTTTATAAAAATTCTATCTATTGTTCTCTAAGATACAATATTTCATGACTTAGGTTTAGCGGCAAATTTCGGCTTTTGCAACGTGAAAAAAAATATTTTTCGCGGCTACAAAGATATTTCATTATTTTTCTCTATCTACTGAACTTTCCAAGGGAAAAATCGTGCCGGAAATTGAAGTGATGCATAAATAATTCGCGTTTTCAAATTGATTGACAGGAATCGTTATGGAAATGTATGTGTATCGCAATGACTTATTGCTAATTAAAATGTCGCGTTCTGATGAAATTAATGATTTTTATAATTGGCATTAATTTGATTACGCAATCAACCTTTCTCCTCTCAAAAAAAATATTAATCTATCCGAAAATCAGTTTTATCGCGCTGTATAATAAATGAAAACGTTGAGCCTTCCAACCGATGTGCAAGGCGCAATACTTGATTACTTCGATCCGAAACTTTTACGTTCTGAGTATAAATAGGTGTCAAAGAGGTATTCATTATAAATTATTTTACACTTCGAATTGCTGCCCATTTTTCTAAACACTAAAAAATTTATCTGGGCCCGCCTGGTATTACTAATTTTTGGGTTTTTATTTTCATTTGACTCTCTGGCATTGTTTCCGAGGTCAACTAATATTTTCAAAAATCATATTATATCGATCTAACTTCAAAATAAAAATTGTGGTTCCACAGTCTACAAATACTTAGTAAGAATTAGTCATGTGGCCTTTTATTTTTAGTAAAAGAATCGCCGTTAAAATACAGATTTGTGATTGAATACCAGTCAATTAAAAATGTATTTGAACATTTAATTTTGGGATCTGTAAAGACGGAGATTTATTTAGCATAATTACAGAAATTTCACACTAAACCTTCAGTGGCTGTTTAAGCATGTTGCTTTTTGAATAAGATTGCTATATTAGGCATTATTAGTACCATAATTATGACCACTTTTATAATATATCTTTATTGAATTAAAGGCTTTTCCCCATGGATATTCAACGTAAGCGTAACGAATTCTACTACAAAAGTCTAGCTCATTAATTAGCACGAAACGATTTCAAACTTCCCATTTTTTGTGATTAGCTCTAAACGTATGCTTCAATTGAGAAATTACTTTTTAAATAGTGCCTAAAATTAACATTTTTGTTGCTAAACTGATACCTAATACCATACCATATTGTCCAGGAGTTCATAGGAACAAAAATCTTTCACGGCATAATGTAATTCTGCATACCTTACATTCTTGATGCTATGCCTGAAAAATTAAACCCTTCAGAAAAATATAATTAATGCATACCTTTAAATTGTCAGTTTTTTTCAAAATAACGGGTTAAATTTATGAATAAGCAGAGTTATTGTAAATATATATCCGTCTAATTTAAAGAAAAAAGCCACTTCTATACGTGTTGAGTTTAATTTTTTTAACGTTTGAGAAATTAAGGGAAAATGAGAAATCGTTTCGTCCAAAATAATTGTTAAAGTACGGATTAAAATATGTTTCCCAACTTTTTTATTCGTGGAAGTTCTCCTCAGTGCTCAATATTAGCTTGCATAGTCCAAAATCCTATTTAAGGCTTGAATATCATAATTTTTGTAGTAAATAATGCTTCCGTGGGTTCTATTATTTATAACAATGATTTCCCTTTGATGTCCGGTGTACTATACATATTAAAACGTATTCATGGTATTTTCAGTAGGAAAAAATCCTCTACGCTATACATTTAATTCACAAAAGCCCACGAGAGAAAATATAATGCACGGAACGAAATTGATTAATATTCGACATTCACAAAGAAAACGTTCAGCCCTTTGGAGTAAATGCAAAATGGTATATTCCACTAGTTATAATATGAGCTTATCACTGTTATGATGGCATTTTTATTCTCCGAATTCTGTTTTTCAGAAATTGCTATGTTTATTGTAATTTTTAATAGCCTTGGTTTCCATCAAAACCTTTTTTTTTCAAGTCGTAACTCACGATGTTGCATATTTATGAAAGTTTGTTTGTGCAATAGTTTAAAAATTATGAAGTCATTTTCAATATTTTAGCTACTCCATGGACTTGGATAGAGGCATCAATGCTAAACTGAGACCCATATCTATATTTGTGTAACTTAGTGGGAAAAGTTCGGCGAATTATATTCTCGATCAAGGCCAAAATAGATAATAATAGAGTAAAATATTATGCTATGGTTTCAGAAATGAGGTCATGATTTCTTACTATATAGCTGTCACTTCGCTGAACTACGGATGAGGGCAAAAAGGTTTTACTCTATCGGTGATGAACCATTTCACAAGTATTTAAACTTTCTTTGGGATTCCGTGCGGCTAAGAAGTAGCCGTGAGCATTGGTAACGAGTCGGAACCCGTGACGTCGGCGCTCTTAGAAACTCTTGCCCGCGCGAAATCCCGAGAAAAGTTAAAATATTCTGTTTATCGGGAAAGTGTAAAATCTTACATTTCGCAAGTAATTTCTCAATTTCTGATCATGGTAACTCCTCTTGATGGATATAGTGTTATTACCCTACGTTAATCTCAAATAGAATTCTAATAAGCTAAGTTTGGTGTTCGAACTCCGAGTGGTATTTCAATTATGCATGCTGACGCAGCTCTATGCTGTGGAGTGTAACTTCCGGGTAATTTATTAGGAAATGCTTATAATCCAATGCGTATAATCCAATTATTTCTCATCTTATGCGTATAATCCAATTATTTCTCAATAATATAATATTTTATCGTTAGTAAAGAGCGTTCTACTGCAACGAAAGTCAGAAATTTATTAAAATCAGCCACTTCTATACGTGTTTATTTTTATTATTTTACCCTAACAGAAAGCCTATTAAAACAGAAAGCGTAATTCCCATCCATATTTTTCCTTTGAAAACGATAAATTATTAATTGATCTATAAAGAATATGTTCACTAAAAATTGAAGTTTATTCACGTGATTTTAATTCTCATTAGGTATTCAGCAGTTGTTGAAGGTATTTTATGTTCCATCCAAAGCAAAAAATTTAATAATTTCTTAATATAAAACTAGCACAAATAAAATACAGAAGAAAGATGTGCGTGTTGCAATTTCTTTTCATAATAGCGCCCTGAAATAAAAAAAAAAATATTTGTGCTAGCAAATTTTAAAGGAGTAAGAATATGGGAACAAAAGATTTCGTAACCTTTGCATAGATAATTAGCTAGGGAAAAAATCTCTGGACTAATGAAAAGGGTTCATTGTTGGTAGTGTGAGTCAAAATGAATGAGCAAGTCTACATCAGTGCTATCGTTAATAGTCTAACAACGCTTTCATGGATAAAAAGACATCACCATCTCAGATTTTTTAGATTTTCAATTACGCTCTTACTGCTAGTATTAGCTGTATTTGATTATCAAGATTAATTTTAAAAAGCCCACTAACATCGCTGAAATCTGATCGGTCTATCATTTTTGCGTAAATATCATAATATTGGTTTAGTAGCTACCGTCAACCGGGACAACTTTGCCAAGTGGGACAACTTTGCCAGGTTTTGAAAAATATTATCTTTGGTGCCCTACTAAGTTCCCTAATTATCCAAGAAGGGGCCTATGTCTTCATCACAGAGAAAAGATATTGAGTGATAGCCTTTCCACACACTTGTAGTCTTACGAGTTTTTTTTCAGGTATTTATTAGTATTTTGTTTTCGTCGCGCCAGACTGAATATTTTGGTAGGCTATTTAAGTGTCTCGCTCCGCCCATTTTCTCAAACGTAACTAAAAATTTCTGGTATTGCTCAATAGAGCATATAATTTAATTTCATAATCGCTTTAAATGGTAAAATGTATGTAGTACTTAGGTTTAATAATGTAACTTGACAATGTTGCACCAGGAAGCTCTGTGGAAATGGGAAAACTTGGCCAACTGACAATATTGTTATTTCTCAATTTCTAATACACTTTTTCTTAAGGGTGCGTTTTTCATGTTCGTTTTATAGACCGTTCAGATGCCAAGACGCTTTAATACTAAGTAGGGAGGCCGCAGGTATCGAAATTATGATGACACCACGCTGCAACTTGCTGTCACTGCAGTGATTAATAATGAAATGAGAAGTGGAAAAGCAGCCCTGAAATATAATATTCCACATAGGACAATTGACAGTAAGATGAAGTGTCGCCATTCAAAGAATCCAGGGCGCCAGACGGCATTGAGCAAGGATAAGGAAGAAGAGATCCTCGAACATGTGCTTGTTTATGCATACCGGGGAATGCCTTTTAATGCCATTGATTGATGATTGATTCTTTTTGTGCTCTTACGCCATCGTCCAATCATTTATGACAACCTTTTGATGTTTCAGTCTTCAAACCTTGTAAAAAATAAATGAAGAGCCATACTGGCAGATCATAAATTATTGAACTTTACTAGTTATAAGAAGTGCTTAGGGAGATGGAAGTCACGCTGGCTAGATACAATCTAAAGTTAAGCAGGACCAAAACCAAGACACTCGTTGTAAGCAAAGCAGGAATACCAGCACATATAACCTTGGGTAATACACAGCTGAACAATGTAGAAGAATTCACGTATTTAGGAAGCAAGATCACCACGGATGCCAGAAGCAAAAGGGAAATAAGCAGTAGAATACAACAGGCAAAAATAGCTTTCAACAAGAAGAGAAAGATATACGTTTCAAAAAACATGAGTAACAAGATTAGGATGAATCTACTCAAAACTTTTGTATGGAGCATAATGCTTTATGGTAGTGAAACTTGGACGATAGGAGCAGCAGAGAAAAAAAGAATTGATGCTTTTTAACTATGGTGCTACCGTAGAATGTTAAAAGTTTCATGGGTAGACCGGGTTACGAATGAAGAAATACTGGACAGACTGGGAGTGAAAGCAGACCTGTGGAATATTCTAACTGCAAGGAGAAATAAATGGGTTGGTCATTTACTGAGACATGATGGATTGGTAAAAACAGTTTTAGAGGGCACTGTGGAGGGGAAGAGCGGCAGAGGAAGGCCGAGGTTGAGCTACATTGCCCAAGTAATGAAGGACATGGGCTGCAACAGCTACCTGGAGCTGAAGAGGCTGGCGGAGGACAGACAGAGATGGATGACTGCTGCAAACCAACCCAAGGGTTGATTACTTAGAAGAAAGACTAGTTATAAAAGTCTTGAAAATAGAACATTTCCAATACTTTTGACAAAAAAATCTCAGTGCTTTGGATTAAGAAGGTAAAATGAACTCAAACATCATATCAGGGTTCGAGAAATGTAGCAAGGTGCCACTCAATCCCAAAGAAGTTTAGTCTTTAATTCCGGATGCATATAAAACTGATCGTAATGACACTCCTACAAGAGTAAGTGCTTCATTTTTTAATTATCTTCAAGCCTGTCGTCGTAATCCAAACAAAAGTTTGCCATAGAGAAGAAGACGGAAAATTACTGTGATCCTAGGAGAAACCGTTGAAAAATCACACTTAATCACTTCCAAGCACCTTCACACCAGATCACCATAATCATATTGGAGGAACTTGTAAATAGAAGAAAAGTTAGGGGAATAACCATAGCATATTATGTTCAGTGTTTTGAGTAATTGTGTGTACCATTCTATATTTAAGAGTTTTCTAAGTTAGAATTATCTATTCCATTGTTTTAGTGAGGTTTCCGCTGGATATAACTCCGTTGACAAAGTTGCCCCAGTTCCAGAGAATCTTTGTCAACTATATTTTCAATTATTTTAACGTATAAACTTTTACTTAGGTTGTAATTTTTTCACACATTTTGAAAGTAGAGACCAAGAGTAATGGCTGAAAATGGTTTTAAATCATTGTCGTACATGAACTTACAAGAATGCAGTTGAAAAAGAAGAAAAAAGTGGCAAAGTTGTCCCGGTTTTCGGTATATTTAGTCTCTATTGGTGATTAAATTTGGATTTCTTTGCCATCAAGTTGACAAGGAAAGCTTAACACTTGGTCTCCTTATCAGTTCCAGGTTTTTATTAATTTTCGCAATTATAACCAAGAATTTAATTTTTCGAGGCTAATGAGCACTATCGCTCGGAATCGAAATTTTTGATGCCCCTGCGAAAACTTTTTATCTCCTTTGTTGTATCCATTGATGTTTTTCCCTACATTCAATTCTCTTATTATCTGAGTGATTCCTAAAACGTTCTTAGTTCCATTTTATATGTATTCATACTCTATTACCCTATTTTAAAAGAATTTCCTTGAGAGATCTCGTCAGAATTGCATAGATTGAATCTTGATTGGACTTTGCTCCTTTTAATTGAAAGTATGTAGTTGTAATTGAAACATCAAGTGTTTATGAAAACCGAGTTTAGTATATAGTCTGTGGTATACATCTTACAGCTAATACGTTTTAGACGAAAGAAATTTGAAGTTTACTCTATTCATTTTTTTGCTTTTTTACTTATTTAATAATTAGTGCAAAGTAAATGAGCTACTTCCAGATAAAGGAAAAAGACTTTTACGAACCAAGACGTTTAATGGTACGAATAAAAGATTTTTTCTATAATTGCTCAACATACAAAAGGAATATTGGACTGAGCTTCCATATTTTTCGAATTAATATTAAGTAACGTTATTTTCACTAAGCCTAGTTATAACTGTTGCAGTTGCCTATTCTAAGAGGCACTAAAATGTAATTTTGTACCATCACTGTGCTATTTCTATTAATAATCGCTTAGATGTAGCTCTATTATATACAAACCGACAGAAATTAGCATGTTCACTAGCTATTAATCCTCAAAATATCATTAACTTTCGTAGAATTAACCCTTCGTCAGTTGCGTCACATTTTGTAACACTATTTGTCGCTCTGTGTCTCAGACACCATTTTGTAATGGTTAAATAAAATACATGAAAGTTGAAATAACTGTTTTAGCTACAATATATCATTCATTGAATATTTAGTTCCATGAATTAACATCAAATGTATGCAAAATGGATGGAGTAACGAATAATGCATTGATAAAAGACTGAATACTGCTCATTTTTACGTTTCTTAAAGTTTTTCTTTCATCCAAATTATATAAGCATGTTTAATTTGGATAGTATACGCAAAATTCTGAATTCTTAAAGCAAATGAAATTTTACGATTTTTACAATTTTATTTCGTCATTCAATTCATTTTCCGCCCACAGACGTAACACTTCTTTCGGGCGGTGTCATTTTCTAACATATTAGAACTGGGAGGAGGAATCCCCAGTGAGGTCAGAAAACCTAAAGCCTTAGAGCCTTACTCCATGGAAATGGGTTTGTAAAATCAAAACTAACAGTACTATTATACGTAGGGATGTGAGTAGCGCGGTGGTAGGAATCCGACAATGTAACCGTCGGTTCCAAGCTGGCGGTGTTTTATGATATTGCCGATATTTGATTATTGTACATTGAAGTCGGAATAGTACTTTTTCAACATAAACTCTTATTTCCGTATTGTGTTACGCTCTCTGCTACAAAAGTTTACAATAAAAACATAATTCCCATAATTTTGGCACAAAACCGGGACATTGCATAGAATTTTCGGAAACCGACGGGACCCTCTCAAAAGCGGTCTAAACCGGTCCCAAAAGCGGTCCAAGGAGGACTATCCCGGCCTAACCGGGACACATGGTCACGCTAATTCCAGCAATATTCCCTCAATACAATGTCGATCCTTTCCTATCATCGGATTGAGCTTTTTCTAAGGCGTCGAGTCTCCTCATACTTTCTTATGAGTACAGGATTTGCGCCATAAAGTCAGTTCGATGATTCTCCTACTTTTTCCTCCGACTCGCTTTTCGATAACATGGAAAAGTTTCAAAGTCCAGATTTTTTTAATAAACTAACAAAAAAAAATTTGACTACCGGGGGAATTATTGATTTTGGAGATTATTCACATTGAAACCGCGTTCAGGTGTACTTGAACCAAAATATCTCCTATCAGATTGAAAAGTCATTATTCAGAAACGACAAAATTGTTGTGTATGTTTACGGTTAATTTCATGCATCTACATCAATTTAATAAGCCACCATAAACGTATTTATCAGGGGGAAAACGGTTATTATAAGCTAAAGTTCATTATCAAATTATGCAAAAACCATTGTAAATTCTTCGTAATAACAGTTTTAAATTGATTACAATAAAAAATTCGTAGCAATGAGATGCGTATCCAAAATTTAATACTTTAAATAGTTTTTCTTTTAAATTATAAACGTAAACTTTGCTATGAATACCACAAAGTTATTAGCATGTAATGTATTGTAAATCAAGTCATTACGTGGCGCCTACCAGGCTCCAAAAGAAAACAAAATATTGTTCCATAAATGTGACACAACATATAATCGTATCGATGACTATTTCAGAATCAAAAAATAGTTAGATACAAGGACGGTGAGTTTCCCAAATGTGACAAAACGATGTGGACAATGAAACAGCTCGGCGTTGGTAGACGCCGCGCAACCAACGGAGGGTTAAAAACACATAATGTATTATTTCTCTAAAAACAGTAATTGCACCTTTTTTCTCTCAATTGAACCCATCACCGGTGGGTTAGCTTGGGATTTCTTTCGGGGGGGGGGGGGGTCCAAAACCAGAGGAGAAAATTTTTTTAGAACTAGGTACTAAGTATAGAGTTTTAAACTAATTTTAAAACTTTTCATAATCGAAAAAACTTCATTTGTAAAAGAAATCTATTGAAAATTATCGATTTTTCATTTTTGTTTTCTTTTATGAAATTAGGCAATTGTTTATTTATGTTTTGAGGGGTTCCGCCTCCCAAAACTCCCCCCTCGTTAAGCCACTACCTATAATAATAATAATAATAATTTATTCTTCCATGCATACATATTTTTTACAGACTATTACATCCATTCAAGGAAGTAAGGTAGCCCATAAGGCAATAAGCCTGTGTTTGGGCTAACTTCAATTTTCATAAATTGCGGAAATGATAACACATACAACCAAAATACACAATACCTTGAGAAAAAAAAATGTGCGTAATAATATAATAACAGAGCTGACCGTAAGATGAGATACAACTTATAATGTACAACACATATGATGCCTAGGGTATTTTCTGCAATAAACCGACCCTTTACCATAGCTTTTCGATGTCTTCAAAAGTCATTATCCATTTCTGTATCAACCTTTTGTATTTACCAAAACAATTTGTCTCTTTAATTGTGTTTGGTAGCATATTATACAATTTTGGTCCCATATACAAAAAATTCCTTTTATACATCGTTATATTAGGCTTGTGCATAGGGATCGAGAAACCTCTGCGAGAATTAAACAGCACATAGCTCCCAAAAATTTTTGGGCTATATCCACTACGCAAAAAAAATGTTTTAACACTTTATAACAATACATATATCTTAGCGGGAGTATGTTAAGTTCAATGAATAAAGGACGGGAATGTTCGTAACGCTTTTTAAGTAATAATAGTCTAACAATTTTTTTCTGCAAGAAGTAGGCTGATTTTAAGGTGTTAAAATAAGCTCCACCCCAACAAGTAAGCCCATAATCCAACTTGGAGTGTACCAAAGCATGGTAAATCATTTTTCGGGCAAAGAGAGGGCATTTATTACGGATAAAATAAAATTTGGTGAGACTACGCTTTAAAACAGCACTTACATTTGCGATTTGCTTATCCCATTTCAGGCGATAATCTAATGTTACTCCCAGATACTTCACTTCTTTTGTCATTTTAATAACAGGGCAAGTTCAAGAGTGCATTGAACAGTCTAAGGTGTGATACTGCAATTTGACATCAAGATTATAATAGTCACAAATATCATAAAACATACATTGTGTTTTTCTTTCGCTTAGTTCCAAGCCGTTATATTGAAACCAGTGTCGTAGACAGGATAAGTCATGCTGCATGGCATTAACAACTTCATCCCAAGTAGAATACACATAATTTAAGGCCACATCATCTGCGAAAGTTGTTATCTTACCATTTAATTCAAGGTTACATAAATCATTAATATAAGTTAAGAAGAGAATAGGGCCCAATACAGAACCCTGAGGTACACCAGTATTGATACTGCTAAAGGCAATAAACGAGTTTTTTACCTTGACACATTGTGAACGATTAGTTAAGTAGCTCCGTAACCAGTTAAGAGCTATACCTCTTACGCCAGCCATTTCTAATTTCTGTAACAGTATTTTGTGGTCGCTCCTAACCTTACTTAGCGTAACGCTGAAAAACTCGAGTGTCGTTTAAAATGAAAAATTAAATACAGTAAATAGAAAAGAAAAAAAATCTCCACAAAACGCCTCACCAATAATACGTTTCTTTCCCGGAAAATGTTGAGAATTCTGCTAATAAATGCATCATTAGAATAAAGTAACCAATCTCAGTCTGTACTCCAATCGACTAGTTGAATTTTAAGCTGCTGGCTTTTGAGAATAATCATTGTTGACAGAAGTAAGAAAATTTCGTTTTCAATCGAATTCAATTAATCCCCAAAACATCAAGCATTTTTTACAGTATTTAAAAGACCTAGCAGCCTATGAGTTGACTAAAAATCAGGAATTTCACATTTTTTCCCACTATCGGGAACGTATTACTTAGGCTCAGCATCACGCTCGAAACTTTGTGTAACGTAATGCTTTAAACCATAATTGTCATTTAAAATGGAAAATGAAGTAGATTTAAAAGGATTTTTAAAAAAAAACTCTTCAACAGCCTCGCCCAAAGACACGTTTTGTATCCGGGGAATACTGAAAATTCTGCTGATCAAGTGTGATTAACCGCAGTGAATACTGCAGCCAACTTTTCGAAATTAAGCTGATGGTTTTTAAATACAATCACCGGAGACAGAAGTTAGTAAATTCATTACAAATTAGAAAATAAAATAAATCCACAAAATATCAAACATTTTTCACAGAATTAAAGAGACCTAACAGCCTATTATTTCCCTTCTTCTTCTTCTAAGTAATCAACCCTTGGGTTGGTTTGCAGCAGTCATCCATCTCTTTCTGTCCTCCGCCAGCCTCTTCAGCTCCAGGTAGCTTTTGCAGCCCATGTCCTTCATTACTTGGGCAATGTAGCTCAACCTCGGCCTTCCTCTGCCGCTCTTCCCCTCCACAGTGCCCTCTAAAACTGTTTTTACCAATCCATTATGTCTTAGTAAATGTCCAGCCCATTTACTTCTCCTTGCAGTTAGAATATTCCACAGGTCTGCTTTCACTCCCAGTCTTTCCAGTATCTCCTCATTCGTTACCCGGTCTACCCATGAAACTTTTAACATTCTACGGTAGCACTATAGTTCAAAAGCATCAATTCTTTTTTTCTCTGCTGCTCCTATCGTCCAAGTTTCACTACCATAAAGCATTATGCTCCATACAAAAGTTTTGAGTAGATTCATCCCTAAAATTCATTTCCCTAAAAATCAGTGATTACACATTTTTTTCCTCTCACGTAACTAACTTGCTCAGCGTCACGATCGCAAAATTGCGTAGCGTAGCGCTCCTTTTACTCTCGGCTCAATGTCACGGTTGTAACTTTTCGTACGTAGTGCAACGCTCAAAAAAACACAAGCGTCATTTAAAATGAAAAATGAAATAGAATTAAAAGAAGAAAACAAAAAGCTCCTCAAAACGCCTCGCCCAAAAACACGTTTCGCTTCCGGGAAATATTGAGAATTGGGAATTCTGCTGATTAAGGAATAAAACGGAAAAAAACCACCCCAGATGATGAAATTGCTAGAGGGTTGACGGGACGAATAGGGGGAGAGATACATCGTAGTGACAGGCGATAAAAACACGAGAGAGCTTTCCACCGCAGTTGAGACGTAAACGGGAGAGAAAATTACTCGGAGGTGGGGGAGGGGAGGTCGTTCTATCATGTACACTCCCTCTACCTCAGCGCTGACGCGGCGAACACTGGCGCGGAAAGGTTACAGAGAGGAGAAGGGAGGTTAAGACGAATTTATAATCCCCGGACAAGGCGTCAATCGACCCCATCTCAATGTGCACCCTCATGAATGTTTGCACGGATGAACTCAATAAATCCCGCACGACTTTCATCTTTTTTTCTCCTCCTGCTCCGAAATGGTGGTGGGTCATGGGTGAATATTAAAAAAAAAAAATTCTCGCCCTCTTTGCATGCATTGCAATTTTTTGTTTCTTTTTTTCATTTTGACGCGAATCTGTGGCGCTGAAAGAGTTTTGGAGAGGACGGGTCCCATATAGTGGGTGTCCCAGTGAATGAAGCACTTTTTTTGTCGGGAGAACGATTGCTGACAGAGAATGAGTGTGCCTGTCGATAAATAAGGTCTCCTTCTTAGATTTCTTTGCAGCCATTTTTCCTCAACCCCTCGCGGCCGGGACGAGAATGTCTCGAGTGCGAAGTTATCCCACGCACAAATTAACCGGAAGTCGTAAAATTCTCAAACGCAAAAAAAAATTAAAATTTATAACTTCAATTCAATTTTTATATTCAGAGACCATAGGATGTTAACTCTTTCCAAGGCAGGAAGGAAGTAACTCCCTATGGATGTCGTGAAATATTTATTGCTGAAATTATTTCGGTTGACGAGCGATATTTCACACAGGAAAAAATCACTCGCCTATATATCGCACATTTTTGGAATGCCGGCGACTCCGTAAAGTTGTCACCGTGGCTAATCCTGGTATGCAAGAATCATTTTCGTTGATATTCAGCGGCCATAGACGAGCTATATATGATAGTCATTAAGTCTAGTCTAAACTAGTCTAAAAGTTTCAAGGAAATCGCGAAATCATTTTGACAGGGCATTCGTCAGTTGAGGCTATGTCGTGGCACCCTTATATAAAAATTAAATACGTGCGGGTAGATGGCATTCTCTGAACTCTGGCATAAGGAAATAGTTATATATAAAATATTAGGTTAGAGTGGTATAAAATTTGGTTTTATCGTAAGTGATTTGTGTAATTTGTAGAATTCATAATAACTGCAAAGTTAACTTTTTTAAATATCACGTAGTTATTCCCAGACCCTTGATAAATAAAAGAAGATAAAATCCTAGTGTTAATTTTGAAGAGCTATCCAAGCGACAGGACAAAGGTATATTTCACTTAATAAACTCTACCTCACAGAACATGAAATTGATTAATATTTCGAATTATGATTAGGGATGGTCGGATCGGATACCTCGGATCCAAATATCCGCAGATATTGCCCTTCATCGGATACATCGGATCCAAAGTCTCCGGATCCAAAGACATCGGATATAGTGCAACGCCCCACAAGGGTGGAAAGAGTTCCGATTCTCTCTTCGAATGTGCCGTCGCATGCAATTCTTGTCCTACGCCACTGGTCAGTGGTTTATCCGAAGATTTTTCCTATTTTCATTTCCAAACCAAAGCGTAACAGTTTAAGTCCTGAGCATGCAAAGATGTTTAAAAAACAACTTGAAACCCTATAAAAATGATTTTTAATTTATAAAAATATTAAAATGTGTATGAAAATCTAAAAAGCATTCCTTCGATTGTACGTACCCAGAATAAACTTGAATAATTACCTCGTTTTAAAGCAGGACTTTAAAAATTCATATGGATCCGAAAATATCTGATCCGAAATATCCGGATCCGAAAAATATCCTGGATCCGTCCATCCCTAATTATGATCTTTTCAATTATCATCATATAGACTGTAATACGAATGATTGCTGATAAAAAAGAACCAGTCTGTCGGAAAAACACTTCCTTGCTTCTTGTAAAGCCATTTTTCCAAATTCCCGAGTGCCTGGGCGAGGAACGGAATAAACTGGTATAAATGATGTAACGAGCTAGCATAAAAATGGTACCGCTAAAAAAATTTAGACTAGTACCCTTCATTCCAAGTTTATTCTGAGAAAACATAGAAGCACGCTTTTATCCATTACCTCGAACCAGAGAGGTGGCAAGGGGGCCAGGGGGCCCGGAACCCCCCTCCCCCGATGTATAAAATCACAATTACTTTCCTTCATAAAAGAACACAAAATATTGAAAAATCATGGACATACCAAAGATTTCTTTGACAAATCAAGTTTTTTCTATTATGAAAAGTGTTAAACATAGTATAAAATTCTCTACTTATTACCATGTTTTTCAAAAAAATTTGCCCCCTCTCCAGTTTTGGACTCCCCTCCCCCGAACTACTGGCTACCCCATTGCCTCGAAAATAATTGCATATAAAATTGTTTTGTCGTGAAATCAGACATCATTTATGTACATTTTTTTTATCATTTTTGTACATTTTTTGCCTCAATTACGACACACTTATAAAACCATGTGTTTCAGACCATCTTTTCTGGTCATCCTAAAAGCAATTAACGGTGAAAAGTCATTTTCTTTGACTAGGACATGAACCTGAATTCACCGCAAGAGCATGAGTCACATAAGCTTTTTCCCATCGGTTATTTTGAATTTCTCGCGATCCTAGTAAAGTTCATTTCAGGTAAGTCCGTATTTTTTTTAAATGTTACGATTCCTTTCATAATAAACGAATGAATAGAAAAACTTTATGTAGAGAATTAATATGCTCAAGGAAAGTGCACATGTATGCTAGGTTTCCGAGGCTGCCTTATTTTTCCCACCAAAATGATGTAAAACTTACTAAGACATGAAATTCATATAATCATAAATTTCGTTTCATTTTACCTCGCCAAGGATTTTAGAATTACTTTCCATTATTATTTAATTAACGGAACTGAAAAACTCATGGCCTTCAGCGTTCAACGTAACAAATATTTTAATATTTTACTCAATGTACATAAGTAAGTACGCAAAAATATGAGTTTAGAGTAGAAAATTGAAGACATTTATTTTATACAATCAAGAAATGACTCGCGTTCTACTACTTTAGCGTCAACATTTATCGTGAAAATGCCCTCTTAGATTTTGTGACACTTCATTTACATGCAATATTGTGGAGTGAATGTATGAAGTATGATTTTTTCATAAATCTATATAGGACTGAACTGGAAATTTTTGTCATCTGTAAAGTGTAACCAATTTAAACCTGTGTGGTTGCATTTTCCAAAGATATGACAGCATAAAAAATAATTGGTGTTAAAACTTTCATTAGAACTATGTGATGATAAGTATCATCTGTTTAGGATTTCAAAGGGAGTCGAATCATCAGGTACGTAATATAAAATATTAATGGAACGGTAGACAGGAGTCTTTTTCGATTAATATTCACTGCGATGAAATTTTCATTTTTTTCATCAATTCATTGGCTTCCCATTGGCTAAAGATACGGCGATTCTATTTCGAGTGAGCCTCAGTGTGGTTAGGAGTTCTTGGAGCTAAACAGTAAATTATTCGCTGGTTTGGTACATGAAAACTTTGGAGATATAAATACTTCTGGATTATGGCACAAAAATGGCCTCCAATGATGACTAAAGGGCATCAAAAAATATTAATCTTTTTGCACACATCACTTTTATAAAAATATGCATTGAGAGCAGCTTTTCCGTGAATTACAAAATTAATCATCCCACATTTTGAAACGCATAATAGCCTAAATATAATCCTAAGGGACTAGAACAAGGAAATAATAATACATTTTAAACTAGTTCTCAGAATGAATTTTAGAAACACCGTAACAATAGCCCAATGGTGGACTTAATGGCTGGAATGAGGTTATCTATTTAGCATACCCTGCAGCAAAAATACTTTTTTCTCTGTGCGCCACATTGATATTCCAAATGATATAACTGGTGATCATTATTTTCTTCTACTTTTTCTACTACTTAACCGAAATTCTAGAACCAACGTTTAGGATGAGAATGAGCAATACGGAGAAAGTGGGAGAGAATAAAATACGATTTCTGAACGACTGTAAAACAGCCATTGAATGCAGTTCGTTCAGTATATTTCATACTACCATGTACATAACTGGTCATGTTATTAGAGTGGTATCTGGAAAAGCTTAATGATGCTATAGGAGAATGAATGTCAGTAAAGTAGAAAGAAATTTTAGATCAATCACAACGAATTAGGTCCAAATATCATTTTGTGGTGATCCTTCATAATTTGCAATACCGAATTTACTTGCCTATCTCTGTTTCTCAAAATTGCCTATCTCTGTTTATCTTGCCTAAAAATGTGAAAGAAATTCGGTCTCTGAAATTATTTAGGTCAAAGGTCTATTGCTTACCGCCACGCTGTAATTTTGATTGTAAATTGTATGTCTTACCGTTGTATAGATTGTATAAAACTTGTATCATTGATTGGATATTGTATAATATTTTTTTTCTTTTTCTCTATTACTGCTCACAATGAGTAAATGAGCAAATATATTGAAGTATGTATATATGCTTTGTAAATTGTTTTGTTCTTAGAGGACATCAGTCCTATAATAATAAATAATCTTTCTAATCTTTCTAATCTAATCTTTCTCTTAGCTGTAAATATATGCTTGAACAGGGTACATTGTTCTCGGGATTTCCACCGGGTTAATTTTTGTATGATGGTCAAAGTTTCAAGCTCCGACTCGGAGCTCATCCTCAGGACTAAAAAGCCGTGAATTACAAAATTTTATTTTATTACTTTAGACCTGCGGATGAGCCCGAGTCGGAGCTTGAAACGTTGGCCATAATGTTAAAATTTACCCGGTGAGTTTCCGAGAAGATTTTACCCACATCATTCGCCGGGAAAGCATCAAATCGTATTATACTTGAACAATTATGAGAAAATTTCTTGATTGAAGCTTTTGCGGCTCATGATGATTAGAAATAAGTCACATACGGGTGTATGCCGCGTGTCGTGATGGAGATAGCCCCGACGTTTCGCGACCGACTGCTGGTCACTTTTTCAAGGGAATAATGTTAGGATTGGGTTTTTTTTATAAATAAATATAAAAAGGCAGCAATAACCCACTCCTAACATTATTCCCTTGAAAAAGTGACCAGCAGTCGGTCGCGAAACGTCGGGGCTATCTCCATCACGACACGCGGCATACACCCGTATGTGACTTATTTTTAATAATTATGAGAAAAGAAATTCGACTGCCTTGAACTATATGTTAAATACTCGCCTTGATTCCAATTACATCGTAATCACAACTAATGAAGAAAACCCCGTTCCGGTGATAAAGTCCGATCGGTGGAATATACGATTTCTTTCCTTTTTCTCGTCTATTTTAGCCCTTTGTATTAAGGTGAAACAAACTTGTATTCAACAAAATTTTACTTCTTAGTGGCTTATTCGGATTTCTCGATATCTTACTGAAATGGTGATAGCCTGCATCTCTTGGGAAACATTCTTTTTTCTTATCGCATCAATATTTCTTGCTATACTAAGTATGCAGATATTTAGAGTTGAATTAGACGTTCTCGCTCAACAAGGTTCATTTTATAGCTCATCACCTTTTTGGTTATTGATATTTCTATCATCCTTTGTATGTATTATATGCTAGGGATGCCTGAATAACTTATGACGTTTCAGCCGGTAAATGGTCAATATTACCTTAAACGCCAAGTAACAGTTTCATAAGTAACGGCTAGTATTTTCCGATTAAATATTGATATTCAGAGATAATTAGAGCATACCAAATATAAGCTTCTCCGTGATTTTCGATGGAAAAGGAGTTGAAGTTAAGATCAGCATTTTGTCCCCAAAATACTTATTTCAAATCGCTGATAACCTGCTGAGAAATAGAAAGCACAAAATTTAAATTAGGTATCGTAAATTAGATGCGTAAAAGGTGGCATAAATTCCGTTTGGATGTCCTTTTGAAAACTCGGTTCAATGCATTGAAAACTTCAAAACTCTTTCAACAAATACGTTGAAGAAGCCCGGCCTATGGGTGCTTCACAGAGTTTGTTTCATTCATTCATTACCATCCCACCGAGATAAGCATATTTTGGACTTTTATATCAGGGTTTTCAACAATATAGTAATAATAATTATTTTTTTCTTTTCTTGACCTTATTTAATATATAATATGGTATTTCCTGGAGTATAGGTCATTTAAACAAAAGTTAGCAGCCAACGTTTCGATTTATTTCCTTAAATCATCTTCAGGGCTATGTAAGAAAAAGTGTGAAACAGCTTTTCACACTTTTCTGTTCTTATATATATGTTTATATATACATATTTCTTTAAATTATATTGTATTATATAAAAAAAGACCCAATTGTTCCTTCTTTATGTATAAATATTGTGTATCGTCTTATTCTCTGTATTTTATATTGTTTCACACTTTTTCTAACATAGCCCTGAAGATGATTTAAGAAAATAAATCGAAACGTTGGCTGCTAACTTTTGTCTAAATGACCTATACTCCAGGAAATACCATATTATCAATATAGTAATAACACGTGTAAGAATAATATGCCCTACATTGGGGCAACCTACCCAGGCGGAACTCGAACCCGCGAGGCTTTGCCCCGCCGGCAATGAGGTGACTAATTGAGCTGTTGATTAGGACATAGTTTATATATATTTATAACTTTTATAAGACGAAGGAATTTATTAATTTATTTATTTATTTATTTGTTTGTTTATTTATTTAGTTATAATGTATATAAAATACATATATATGTATGTATTTTATAATATTATAAAATTTCTAAGATTTATAAAATATACATATATTTTATAAATCTTAAATATCTGTTCTCATGAAAACCTTAATAAGAAGACGGAACAACCTTATAGGCCACATCTTGAGACATGATGGCCTGATGAAGACAATCGTCGAAGGACAGGTGGAAGGCAAGAATGGAAAAGGAAGACCTCGAACAAAATATATGGAACAAGTAAAGAGAGATGTGAAAGAGAAGAAATACGTAGGTGTGAAAAGATTAGCTGATAGGAGAACTGAGTGGAGAGCTGCGTCAAACCAATCCTAGGATTGTTGACCAGTGATGATGATGATGAAATATCTGTTATATTTAAAATTTAACTTAGATCACTGCTGAGCAAACTTATCGTGAATATTTCTGTTAGCACTGGTAAATTTCAAGTGCGGGAAATAATAAGTATTTATAACATATGCTAGGATAGGGCCGCGGATTAGCGACCCTTCGGAGGGTGTACCACACCCATCCTGGAAGTACCTGCTCCATGGGCCCATGAAACGCATTTTAACCTTTTCGCCGCATGTGAGGGGAATGTTTTCGGAGATAGAACAGCAGCGAAAGGGTTAAAAAGTGGACCTTAAAGTATCGTCAATGCTCGGCATTATAGTCGGTACCTTCAGTTACCTTCGATTTTCTTCGGAGCATATATTCGCTGTTTTTTTTATTTTATCCGTAATATTGAGGGGTGGTGGACGAAGAGTGATGAAAATAAATAAATAATCGACGAAGAGTAAATCCGTTAAGGTGTTTGCCGTTTCGTCTGGAAAATCTCTTGTCCCTTCATTGGCACTCTTCCATGCGCTATAAAATTTGAGTGCCGAGTGGTTGCGAAGGGATGGAGTTTTTAGTGCTCGTTCACTGTCTTCCTTTCATTGGAGTGTGGAGATAGCTTGAAGCGGAAACAACGGCGGCTGTGGCCGAGAGGAAGGTTTATATATTTACGGCCTTTAGAATCACTATGGGTGTGAGACAAAGTCGTTCCATTTTTCCCAGAACAACAGTATGAAGGGAACATGATTTGCCTCTGATTAGAGAGATCGATTCAGTTTTGGTTTCAGAGTATTACGGTAGCAGAGAAGTCATTACACTGCCGCTTTCAAAAGAAAAGTTATACGGTGGAACCCCGATCTATCGTTCCCGCATTGATCGTTCGCCGATTCTGATCCAAAATAAAGTTCCTTATAGACAATGTAATTTTTTCCCGCATCTATCGTTCCCCGAAGTATCGTTTCTCGCATTGATCGTTTGAAGATCGTGGTTCCGACGCATAACTTTCCCGCATCCATCGTTAGACGAAAATGAGACGAAATAAATACAATGTGTAATTTTTGGCTAATAACGAAAAGCACATAGTTGGAATCTTCCCCAAGAGATGGAACTACCATTGGGAGAAGCTCAGTGCCGTGGGAAAGTAACATTAGCGCATTTCCCAAGATCCGTTATCCCCCTCCATTCAGCATTCGCCTCCCCCCTTCTGACGCTTTCCTCTTCTTCAAAATAAAAAAAGGCCCCAGCTCGCGCAGGGATTGTATAACGAAGACCTTAGCTTCGAAAAAAATATCGTTATAGTGTGGGCCTAGTTTTTGTGCACTTGTCAAAAATTTTCAAGTCCAACATTAAAAATATAACTTGAAATACGCCTTCATTTTGACTTCACGTCAAATAAGCTTTCTATAACAGTATGGAAAGCCGTTCAACTCTTTTCAAGATATGTTGAAAAATTACTCTTGAGAGATAGTCTGTAATGGTATTTAATCTCAATTTAGCGTTCAAGATGACTTTTTCCTCGTTCATTGTTCAAGACACCGCGCATAGTGTGAGAGATGCTTTGGCCCTCGGTTAACGCCTATATTGCTCTCCCTTTAATGATTGCATAAGACAACCGAAAAACCGTTTTTTGTGATGTTTTCCCTCAACTTAAATTGACATTTGTTTTTCCTCTCTCTTAGGTCATATTTGCGATAGCTAATTGGTACCTTACATTGATTATTCCAATATCTCCAAAGAATATACGAAAATTTGATTGCAAAATTATTTTTAATAAAAATAAGAAATATACGTGTATAAAATATAGAAAAAGGAACGGTGACATCACATAACTACTTTCAAATGTGAAAATTATTAAAGTTTACAAATTGTAATCGGCTTTCGAAATTGGAAAGATAGGATTGATTTGGAATCAGAATTTTTTTTTGCTAGATCGAAAAAAATATCATATGACTCAATTTTTCATCCATATTTAGACGAGTCAATGGATACATGCGTTTACTGGATCTATATAATATCATTATTAATTATTTTTTCTTCTTATCTTGACCTTCTATATTTAATGGCTAAATAGTTCTTGCAGTATAGGTCCAGTATATAAGATGCAAAAAAGTTGTAGACAGCGTTTCAGTTCATTTTAAACAATCATCAGGGCTATGAATGAACACATGAAAACAATTTAAAATACAATGATATACAATGTTTTTACATAAATAATTGTTACGATAGTCTTTTTACAATAACATGATTTAAAAAATAAATATATAAATGAGAACAGAATATACAAAAAATGTTGACATACCTTAGCTTTGCAAATATTTATTGATATTACGTTATTTATTGTAACAATGTAGTGTTTATGATCTTGGAGTATAGGTCATGATAAATAAAATACACATTTCGCCAACGTTTCGGAGATTTATTCTCCTTCCTCAGGGCTCTTAATTATAATGAATGTTTACAAAGAAAATAAAGAAAATAAATTAATGAAGTGGTTACAAAAATTTTGAATACAATTGTGCAGTACAAATTCATTGGTAAATTAAAAATTGTGAACAGAATTAAACAACATACCTATGATAGAAAAGTTTCGTTACTAGGCTAATCATGGTTACTTATAAATATTGATTCATTTGTTAACAAATGGTATCTAAATTATACTAAACAATTTTAATTTCGATGAATTAAATAATAATAAATTTTACTTAGGTGTTCGATGCCCGATCTTTTATTGCAACTGTTATTTGATTTTGATATGTAAAACATTTCTTTAAATAATCTTTTCTTAAAATTGGTTTCTATGTCTAAAATTTTGGTGTTCTCGAAATCAAAATGATGGCTATAGTCTAGACTGTGATTTGCAAGAGCAGAAAGAGTGATTTTATTTTTTATTGATGATTTGTGCTGGGATATTCGGTTTTTTAAATATTGAGAAGTTTGACCAATGTAACAACTATTACAATCGAGGCATGGTATGTGGTATATTATGTTACTTTTTAGTTTTTTTGGGGTTTCTGATTTTATTTTTGCGTACAGAAGATTTTATTATTATTTATTGTTATTATTTGGTAGTAGCTTAGTAACACAACTTTTTCGCATCATATATAGTGGACCAATACTCCAATAACTATTTAACCATATAATATCATTTTATCAATTTAATGCATGTTTCTCGCGAAAAATATCATGTCAGTGTAATGGTAATAGTGTGTATTAAAGGAAAATATTGTTTTGTGCCACGAAAATTGTCTGAATTGACATTATTTTTCTGCTTTCGTTGCTTCTTTCACAGTAGTGAAAAGGATAGGATAGTAATGCGGGATCCAGGGATTAATAGGAGAACTGATGAAGGACGTTGGGATAAGGTGTTGACGTCTCCACGAGTGGTTGCAGCTGTCGCCGAGAGTTGGCAGCATAGTCGCGAGAATGGAACTGCATGACGACATGACTAGAGGATCAAAAGACACTTAAGGGGAGGGATGAGGGTTATTACGAAGGGGGAGTTGAAGATGAGACGCATAATACACAAGGATACTTATCCACCCCGTTCCCTGCCTACCACTCTTGAAAAAAAAAGAATATCGCATGACGCTGCGATCAATGACGATTGCAATATACGACGAAATGGGGGCTTTTATTTCTTCCTACGAGTACGCGTGCAAATAAAATTTAGGCTACTTTGCGTCGCGGAATATTTTATGTCTCATCATGCATTTTAAGTTTCATCATTCAAATTTATGAATTTAAACGTCACACTGCGAGACTATTTAGGATAATTCGTCGGCTGTATAATAATAAGAGGGTGGTATTCTTTTATTTTTTACTCCATAAATCGAAAGATTATTACTCCAAGAGTACATATTTCAAGCTTTTAGATTTTTAAATAACGATATCTATTTTTCGATATCTAAGTTCAAATTTTCAAGCACGCGAAAACACGACGGCTAAGTATGAATGCTGGGAAAAGCCCGCGTGACGTCTGGCTGCTGCTGTCAGAGGCCACCTGGGTGCGAGGCTATGAACGCCGCTACGATGCAGGCTGCTTGCTGCCGAGCACGGTGGTAGCGTAGGGACCCTGCTAGCAGGTAGCGCTTGGCTTAAATAAGAATTATTAATACCCTATCAAACGAATGACTTGGGCAACCGACCATGGGCAATTTTAATATGCGATTATTAAAATGTTTCCCTGAGCTCTGTGCCTCATGCATGCATTGGTAATCTCAGACGATGTAAAACTTCTATCTACTCGTATAGAATCTAGGTCACTGTGACGTCACGTGGAGTGGCATAGCATGGGCGCCAATCTGGCCTTTTTCAAATGAGGTTGAAATTGATCATTAACATTCGTCTAAACTTGGATTTCTAAAACCAAATAATTTGCATATTATGAAAACACTAATGTTGGGTACCGAATTGCAATCGAAGGAAACTACCCTATTATGATACTCATACATAAATGCCTATGGTTAATACAAGATTAATTGGGTGAAGTTGAGTGTACTCTATTTAAACTAATTCATCCCAGTGGTATTAATTCCATCCATTTGCAATGCGTAGTTCTTCCCTGTCGAAAAGGAAGCGTTCGGGGAAGTGTCCGGGTAGTGTTGCGGGAGTGTTCAGGAAGCGTTTAACGGTACGTGAACGCTTCCCGGCAGCTTCCCGAACACTTCCTCAACACTACCTGACTGTCGACCCTTCGCTTGCCGAACACTTCCTCGCCACTTCGTGGTTGAAACACTTCCCGGACGTTTCCCCGACACTCCCGGAACGCTTCCGAAGCGTGGGAAACACTTCCTCGACGCTCGCTGGACGTTTCCCCGACACTCGACTGCGACCGTTGTCGACACTCCCCGAACGCTTCCGAAACACTTCCGCGGAAGCGTTCCAAGTGGGCCATAATCTGCTTCCCGAACACTTCCGCGACACCTCCTCAACGCTACCCCAACACTTGCCCGCCACTTCCCGAACACTCCGTCCGACGCTTCCCCAACACTTCCTCAACACTTCCGTTTCGCCTGGGTTAGTAGTAACAATTTTAATAATTTCCTTTATAACATGGCGTAAACCATATAATCATAATGTTCGTAATTCTATCATAACATACCGTGTTAAACGTCACTTCAAACTCAAGGTCTACCTAGGGACGAACGCTGAGAGCATATTTGTACTTGAGAATTTTGTATGAAGTGTCATTCTACTTCATTTCAATAAACTCTGATTTTTCTTCAACTTTGTGCATAGGAATATATTCAGCTCTGAGTGCAATTCCTTCCATTCCATTTCTAAATTATATTGGAGCGATGATTTATTTAAAATCTAAGGCTTTGCTTAAGATTGAAAATGTACAAAAAAAATTCATTAACTTCTCTTTTGTACTGTCTCGTAAATATGTCTCGTTTCATGTGATCCCATTTATTTAATTTAACTTTCTTCCAACTTTAGAAATCCCGCTGTTGATGATTTTCATTGAAATCAAAAAAGTCAAAATTACAGGTTTCATAACGCAAATGTTATACTTACGTCAGTTGCAGATTCTCTTATGTCTTGTAAGGCAGAGATAAAAAAATTTGTGAACTATGATGAATTTATTTTTATAGCATCCGATTTTTTAATGGGAGAAGAAGAACAAATCGATTTCCATTTCTTAAAATCTTCAAACTATATCTGTATTTATGATAAAATGATACTTTTCTTATGCTAAAATACTCACATTAGCAATTTAAACATCGTAAAAACACACATTACACGGAATATAATGCAAGATGAGTGTGTCAGGAAAAACGTGGCTTTGTGTTGGCCATTCCGTCCAGTCTTGCAGTCTCCTTGAGTTTAATCAGGACGCGAATATTATGAAAAGCGAACTTATAAGCTAACCATCCTACTTCCTCCTCTAAAATATACTAATTTGGAGTTCTTAATGCGAATGATGCAGACGTGGTCAATTTGATGCGATGTGTTTCCTCTGAAAAATATGTGAAACTAATCCCCATGATGAAAAAGCTGGAATATCACGCATGTATGTCATTCTAAGATTATGATGATTACGAGGGAGATAAATACGTATCATAGTAACGGAGACTTTTATTCCATGAGTTGGGACGGAAGTTATTATGCAGAGCCATTCATGTTACGTAAAGTTGGGCAACAGCGTCCGTGCTCATATTTCTTTGATACATGGAGGGAATATCTGCTATTTGATGTCCAGCTCTCGAAACGTTAATTCTGGTCTGCTCTTGTCCATATTACGTATGAGTATTAAAAAACTTGAAATTTTCCCGCACGTTCCTAAAGAATAAAAATGTGTTCTAAATGTCAAATGTAATCTGTACAGCTGAATTAAATGAAATATTCGTCTTTTCTCTGAATCAATATGATGAGATACCTAATTTCGATTCACTGATTTTTATCAAATATGTTTTTCAAGCTTCAAAGCTTTAAAAGTATAGTGCATTGATACTGGTGGTCTCTATAAATTGAAACCTAAAAATCATATTTTTCCCAACAGAACTTAATGGAACAGTTGCATCACATTTACATTTTCCTTTGCTCATATTTTTAATCGGATTATCTCTAGATAGTTGTTGGCAGCTGATAGTTTAATTACGTATTCGTTAATTTTGGTGTCAGCTTCTAGCATCTTGAAAAAATAGGGAATAAATCTTCCTTTTTATTCTGATCAAACGCGTAAGTTAGAGAAAAACTCAAACATATCACTTCATTGTAGCATTTACTTCTCGTGCTGAATTGATTTCATTTTTCTTGAATGAAGGTGATAAAATGTACTGCTATGAGATTCTGGTCAGCTCCAAGACTCCAGTTAATAAAATTACTCCTGTAAAATTCAAGGCAGTTGCAGAATTTGCCTCCGTAGATTCTTCAATCATTTTAATGTTCGTTTAAAATCTTATATGCGCATTTATTAGTCGTACTTCTTCTAAATCGGTTCACTTGATGATGTGAATTTCCCTAACTCCTCAGAGTGCAAAAACTTTACACAAGTCGAAGGAGTAGCGTCGTCGTAGAACCCAATTAAAAAATAACACACGCTATTTGCCTCGATATTACGATAGCATCACTAACGATCATCTTCTATAACAAGGTCAGTGAGTACTGGTACAATTATGAGACTAGGTAAGGATGAAAACTTGAGCCTCAACTCACAGTTGCTAAAAATATAACTCTCCGTATTTTGGGCATTTATATAAAAGTGACAGAACTAGACCATATAAAAAATAACTTCTTAGTTTATTGGCAGCTAGGTGAGTCAAAATAAGTAATTTCTGGAGTGCAAATAAAACATTGGATTTAATTCCAGAGTTCCCACCACAGCTATCTACCTTAGATATAAATACAGTTTTTAATATAAGTCAGCGCATTTCAACAAATCTTTCATAATATTAATATGTACGGACAAAACACATATTTTTCACAGTAGAAGCTTCATTTAGTATCCATCTGAGTTCTCTGAGTTAAATATTTATCCGTGTTTTAATATATTTTAGCGTCTTTTAACAACACGGCCATAGTATTCAAATGTATCCATCTGAGTTCTCTGAGTTAAATATTTATCCATGTTTTAATATATTCTAACGTATTTTAACAACACGGCCATAGTATTCGAATGTAACTGATAACTTCAGGCTTAATTTTGTGAAACCTTTCCACTATGTAATATAAAAGAATTAAACTCTGTTAGGTTCACTTCTATATTGAAGTAGACACGACTCGGTTTCATAGGGGTTCATGTAAGTTCAACTGATAATTTAATAATGTTATGTAACCCTAGTCATGCCTATTTAAATATATAAGTTAACCTAACAAAGCTTTATTTTATCATTTTCCGTATCTTTCTACATATTCATTATAAATAAATGTTGAAATACATTTCGCCGTTTTTGAACAACTCGGTCATAATATTACTTATAAAACAGTAGTTTAAATTACTTATAATACAGTACTTATAAAACACAATGTCTCCACTGTGTAAGCCTCATGTAGTACCTACTATAGCTCTCTAAGTTATAATTACTTGTTCGATTATATTTTGGCGTCTTTTACTAACTCGATCACAATATTGACACTGGCAAAACACATAACCCTCATTCGTGTGTCGAGCGTTCGCCAGCCTCTGATGAGGTTCCACGGTGCCCACTGATGGCTCTGTGGTGTGCATGGCTAAGTAATATCCGTGGGAGACGTCTGTGGACGCAGGCATGTGCGGAGGCAGGATACCGCAGTCCTCGGTTGCCCAGGAGTCCCTGGCGATCGCCGGCGATGAAAGGGTCACGGAGGCAGTGCAGTCGGTCACGTCCTCGGGGCCCTCTTGCGGCATCTTCCGGCACTGATTGACTCCTATTCTGCCGGGATGCGAAACTTGCAACGGTCTTCCGTCGTTGGCTGCACCAACGTCCATCGCTTACCTTTCCTACCCAGAGTTTTAACATCACTCACACTTACTCAGTCATTCAACCCGAACGTTGACTTAGGACAGGTGATGTCAGTAGCGGATACAGAAAAAATTCAAGGGGGGCACAAAAGATACATTGAGTTACCTTTACTTTATCGTAATAAAATATAATCAAGTCAAATGCAAAGTTTAAGAAGTTTTTAATTAAAGATATTACGTAAAAATATAAGACAATGCCATCTTTTGATACAAAAAAGTTACAATTATGGTTCTGCAATGTTTGGCAATACGGGCGGTCTCACAGGTTTAGGGTAGAGCTCACCCGAAATTTAAACACGGGCCTTTAATTTCACACAAAAGTGATCCCTTTGATATATATAAAGATTGATTTTGAAGTCGAATAGAAATTGTAATGGATCGGTATCAGTCTGCTAACGTCGTTAAATCTTATGCAAGAATTTTCTCTTCATGTTCCTTCTCATTCGCTAATATTTGCTTTTGACTGTTGAAAATAGTAAGGGCCCCTGCTAGCGTTGACAGGACGCGAATTTTGACGCAATGCTGTGACAAAGGTTCAGATTTGCAAGCTGCTCTGTCCCCTAGCATAGTTCGCAATTCTCAAAAGTTTTGCTAATAGGACGCCGGTCACTACCGTACCCTGGCAGAACCGTATCCATTCTACCCTTTGTTGCACAAAATCAGTTCGTATATTCCACACTTTTATTCTTAACCTTCGACTCAGTTTCTATTACCTGGTAATCATTATCAAGGTACATTTAGTATTTTTGCTAGTAAGTATGTATAGACTCGCACAATGTTTGGGTGCAACAGCCCTATGTGAATCCAGGGGAGGGCTAGTCGGGGCAGGCGAGCGGGAATCATCGCTGGGGCCCCCGGCACTGTGAGGGCTCAGGATCGCTATATGTAGAATGCCTTTATGTTGACCGTCTCGTGTAACCAAGTATCCTTTGAGCAACTGCTATTTAAATTAAAGGCATTAACATCCAGATTACATAGCTCTATGCCTCCAGAAAAAATTGAAAAATGTTTATTGTTGAAAGACTGTTAGCTCATCGGCATCGATTGCAGTGAAGCTTTGAGGGAAACGGACTTCGGGAAGGTCTGAGGGGTAAAAAATTCCGAATGAGTCGCCTATCCCTCCTATCTACACCTATTTTATTGAGATATCCATTAACTTTGCCCAGTTCACCATACCAAATGCTTTTTCAAAGTCAACGAAGCAGGCATACAAGTCCTGTTCATATTTTAGGTTTCTCTCCACCAGGGACCTAATTATCGCTATTGCATCACGAGTTGACTTTCCTTTTCTAAAACCAAATTGATCTTCACCCAAATACTCGTTATCCCTCGCTTCCATTCATTTTTTTAATATCCTCAGTACCACTTTTGCCTCGTGCGATATTAGGCTAACAGTCCTGTAATCTTCGCATTCCACAGCATTCTTCTTTTTCGGTAGCGGAATTAGAACCGTCTTCTCCGAATAAATAAAAGGAATTTTTAAAAAATACATAAAAAAGAAATAAACCATGGAAATTGTGATTTTAAAGTGTTTTTATACCATTTTATTCACAATATTTACCCAATTTTGTACCCTACCAGGAGAAAAACCATATAAGATATAACTTTTTGGGTAAATATTAAACAATCCTACTTATGATTTTTTGGGGGGCAGCGTACCTCACGTCTCCCACAGGATCGACGCCAGCGTGTTGGCGTATAAGTTCGGTAAGAATATGATTGTGGATAAGTTTACCCAGATATCAGAATTGGAAACACTTACTTTTAATTATAAATTGAACTTTTTAGTTTAAATCATCGAACAATTATCTTGAAAAATGTGGCCTTTCAATATTTAAGGGGGAATGGCTCCTTGGCATCGTTACCGCCGTGGCCCTTGGGAAACCACTTTGCTCCTAAGTGAACCTTCACCTAACAAGCTCTGCCCCACCCTCCTCCGACACGAATACACAAAGTGAACTTCTCCCCATGCCTAGGAATACAGTGTCATTTTCAATCGCATGATAACGGCACAACCACCTTAACACCGACGTGGTAAAAGAACTAAAATTTTCTTGATGTGTATTAATAGTAATTTTAATGACTGATTTACTTTAGATACCTCAAATATATGGTTGAATTTTCATAAACCATGAATTTGAAGTAAGAAATTAGGAATTTTTATCAAAAATGACATCTTTAAAAATTACCAAAGTTAAGATATAACAATAGCAGTTAAGGTTAAGGGCAAGTAAACTAAGTGGAAAATATTTTATTTGTTTATATTTGATGATTTTTTTAAATATTTAATGCAAAACGTTGGAAAATCGTTGGTTGGTTAGCCAAGGAGGCACGTAGTGCTGCAGGAATAAGTGACTTTGTACGCACACACACAAAGGCCACACGCACACAACTGCCACAGTGTGGACTTGTGACGTCAACATCTTGTTCGGTAAAACCCATCCCGAAGTTCGCTCTGAAAAAATGGCTAGGTGGTGTAACTGGTTAGCACGCCTGACCGGCAATCGGGAGATCCGGGTTCTAATCACGGCTAAATCAAATATTTTTCATGGCGAACTTCATCCGTTGGTGTATTTAGGCAAGTAGAGGTTATTTATAATGCTTATAAGCATTATAAATAACCTCTACGTGCTTTAAAATTCCAATAAATTTATAAATAAATAATAAAATAATAAATTAATTGGAATTTTAAAGCAGAGTAAAGGACTGTAACCCTGATTTAATGCTGGTAGACTTCATATGTTCGTATTTTTACTTTATTTTATAAATTATAGTGTGTAATTATAAGAGGTTTATGATAAGTCTAAGACATAACCAGCCTCCATTTCTTGACATCATAGACGATCACTAGGGTCAGCCGAGGCATGGCAACGCGTTCATCACTACGATTGTCCATTAACATATGCATTCCTTGGAGGGTTTGGAATCACGGCACGGGACAATCCCAAGTGTGAATACATGTCGCTGATGAGCGTGGGAGTGGATTCATAGAGCAGACCCTAGAGGCCACAGGCATGGCAAAGGCGTAATCGACATCACTGGCGCATGCACTGACATTTGCATAGTATACTACCATGCCATGCGGCCAATAAATGTTCAGATACGGTTGATTGTATAAGTTGATGATTCATAAGGTCCAATTCATTAAAATTCATGCAGTAGTTGCAAGGTTACTATCTCAGATGTTTGTCAAAATAAGTATGTTGTTAACTTAAATGAATGATTTATAATTTGGACTATTTCAATTTTATAAGAAGCATTCTAATGAAGTTGCAGCAGTTTAGAAAAACACCAAAATAGGTTCTGTCGGACTATGGGAAAACAGCTGTTTCCAATGTCTATAATATAGACATCAATAAGGCTAAAATGCCCAAAAGAAATTTTCTTAGTGCTAGAGTTGTTTCTAACCTGATTTCCCCAAATAGTACGAATTTTTGCACTGAATGGAAAGCGTGACATGAACTGCTTTATTGTTTAAAAGCAACAAAATTATGTCAAATTTGACAATTTGTCAGCCATGAAAAGTCATAAAAGAACAAAAATTAGCTTTATGCGTATTTCTTACACATGCTAATGGCAACCTTACTTTAGATACCTCTAATATTGTCGATCATTTATTAATTATGATTTTGAAGTATGAAAAAATAATTTTTTGCATAAACGGAGGAGGTAATATCAAAAAAGCCATCAATCAAGCCAACTTCAAAAATTACCTAAATCGGCAAAAATATAATAGCAGCAGCTAGGATTAAGGGCAAGTTAACAGCGTGGTCAATATTTTTGTTATTTATGCTTCATGATTTTTAAACGTTTGAATGCAACACGCGTTATCCAAGCTGGCACGTAGTCGCTCTTTACAATGCTAGCAGGAGTTTTACAACGCAGGTAGGGACCGTAAATCTGATTTAATGCTGATACATCTAGGACCTTATCTTTGAAAAAAAATTGCAGAAAATGGAAGGGTAAGCAAGGATTTCTTGGTTCCCTATGACGCTAAGATTTTTGCTATGACCCATTTCAGTTTATTTAGTTATTTCCAATAATTTAAGTATAAATAACTTTTATGAATATATAACTAATTATTATTTTAATATATTACAAATATATCATCGTTATGACCCATTTTTTATTATTTCCATTAATTTTTAAAATGGAAGTAATTTTTTTATTTTATAAATAATAGTTTTGTAACCATTATTTTATAGTAAGTAAAAGAAATGAGCGTATTGATTTAGCGATGGAACTGTGATTATCCTTTATTAATTTAATTTTAATTGAACTTCAGTTTAGTTTTTAAATTCAACATCAATAGACAGAATTGTAGTTAAAAATTTCGAAATACTTATTACGACTTTCTACATTCTAAAATACGGGCGGAATATAATGTAGCGAAAAATTGAAAAGAAAGTCCCCCCGAGAATGGTCAAGAGATACATCAAGAGACTTGGGACAGATAAATGATTCAACGATAAGGAACAGCAGAGAATTGAAGGAAATAGCTTGCGAAAGAGAGCAATGGATCGATGTTCAGTACCAATAGGGTAGTTTCCTTCATCAAAGAAAACGAAAGGCATTGATTGCGATTCGTTACCCACCATTAGTGTATTCATTACACACAAATTATTTGGTTTTTGAAACACCGGTTTAGACGAATGGCAAGGGTCAAATTTTATCCTCATTTGAAAAAGGCCAGATTGGCGCCCATGCGATTCCACTCCACGTGACGTCACAGGGACCTAGTTTCTACACGAGAGGATAGGAGTTATACATCGTCTGAGGTTACCAATGCATGCATGAGGCACAGAGCTCAGGGAAACATGCCTTAATAATCACCTATTAAAACTGGCTAAGGTCGGAAAGTTTTCTTCGTTTGATAAGGTATTAATAAACCTTTTTTAAGCCAAGAGCTACCAGCCAGCAAGATACTCAGCTACCCGATAGCATCCTGCGTCCTATCAGCGCTCAGAGCCTCGATCAAGGTCACCTCACAAGGCGGGAGGGGGAACCAGAAATGCGTCGCACGGACTTTTTCCCATCATTCCTACTTACGCGTCGCGTTTTCGCGCGCTTGAATTTTTTCACTTTTCATTTAAACGCGAAAAATAGATATCGTCATTTAAAAATCTAAAAGCGTGAAATACTTACTCCAGGAGTAATAATCTTTCGATTTAGGCAATAAAAAAATAATAGGAAACCACCCTATTATTGAACTTTATTATTATGAATGCATGAAAATCGACTCATATTCAGACTAAGGTGTACCTAAACAATTTTTTATTTGATGCAATCGTAAACATATATTCCTCTTTCAAGCTGTCACGCCGTTAAGATCATACATGAGCGATATACCCCTCCATTAAAGAAATGCTTATCGCGTTTTTCACTATATTTCATATAATTCTTATTTATCTAGTGAACATAGCGCTTTTATTTCCACATACTGCATTGATTGCTCTTGTCCTTTCAGTATTATTTGGCTCTTGGTAATGTTTTAGGAAAATATCCAATTTTTAGTTACACCCTTTTCATTTTCAATATTTTGGTGTATTTTGCATCGTATTAAAGGTACCATATAACGCTAGTGGGGGAAAATATATCTGACATTTATTTAAGTGGTTATAAAATATTCATCTACTCAAATTGTAGCTGCAATTATGTTATACCGACAAATCTAACGAGTACTTTAGTATTTTAATGCCACCCTCGTAAATCTGTGCTATCGGTGAAGAGACACTGTGTTTTCTAATGCTAGGCGAAAGATCCCTTGTTATTCATAACTGTTTATCGCCTCACCGAATGAATTTTCTATGAGTACTAACGATATGCAGTAGATTTTTATCCATTGTTGGGCCGTGGGGTGTTTCCAGCATCATAATTATTTACTAAAATATTAATAGGCGTATAATCCTTGACTGCGAGCTAAATTTGTGTCGAAGGGTTATTCATTATAAAGTTTGGGGTAACGATTTTAATTGTCTATTTAGTATTGACATAATTAGAAATAACAGAATTGGGTCATAACTATAGACAGCGTCAGAGAGAACCAACAAATTTAGCTTACTACTCGATTTTCTTCATTTTTTATATGGAGTAGGATGTAACATTCCTGTGGAGTGATAAAAATGTTTGAAAAAAAAATATAGTATCATACTGCTTGGTGCGTTTGGTTTTCCTTATTGTTTTCAAAAAAAATATTTAACGTAATTTATACGCTATAATAATGAACTCCCATTGCTCTCCATTCCCAACATAGTCCTGCGTTATGGAAAATATAGGCTAATTCCGGGAGGTTAACAAGTAAATAAGTAGTGAATGCAAGTTTGAATTATTATAAGAGTAATAATTAGTAGGGTAATGAATTAGTAGATTTGGCTTCCTGAAGAGCATAACTTGTAAGTTTTTCACCCCCTGTTTTTCATTGAAAAGATACCATGTTGAAAACTGTTCACCATTAGAGGTCAGCCAAAAATAATATAGCGTAGATGTCATCTAAAAAATTACATATCTCCCAGCACTGCATCCTCATAATGCCGTCAGCACGGAAAGGACGAGAAGGGCCATTTGGAAAATCAAATTTGCCGTCATATTCCTCTGAAATTTCCAAATTTGCGTATCCTTACTCATATTTTTCTAATTAAGAATTTTAATTTCACAATTGTTAAAGTTGTAAATAGATAATATAGCTAATATAATGGTAATGGGCCCTGTAGATCAATTTTATTATTCTGTTTTTTATTTAGTTCCTTGTATTTTTTCCTTTTCAATTTTTCTCTTTTTTCCATTAGAATCATTCCCTCGGGCACTTCAGGTTACCTGAAGCACGAAAACTTTTCTTCATAGAATTCCTAGGGTTCAGCTACTAATAATTTTATTTTTTAGATAAATACGATTTTTTTGTTCTTCTCCTTCTATCATGGCCTAATTCTCTCAGGACTTCGAAGAATAAAGCAACTTAAAGACAAAAATGTGCAAGAAGTTTAATAGATCAAAATTTCCCATGCTATTTCTTCTGAATACTGTGAAACTCTCGTCCTCTTATTGTTGATTATAATAATTATAAGAACCCAAATATATTTTAATCTTATCTAAAGTTCTTTGACGCATGAGTTATCTTGGATATTACACAATTACTTATACCACTTCTTTTTTACATAACGAGACCCGAGTTTCAAGGAATTATCATCATCTTCAGGCGCAAATGATGACTTTTTTGTCTTATTATTGCTACCTAGTTACTTGATGAATCTTAAAAAGGACGCCAGAATAGGGGAAAAGGATTGGTTGAGATATTCATTTATAAGAGTACCGTCCTCACTTTCTTTTTAAAATTTATAACTGCTCTCTGGAGTCCAATTGACCGTGGGCATTGCAAAATTTTAAAATATTCATTTTAAAATCGCTCCTATGCAGTTGCATATTAAGTGTTTAGCAAAATTATATCCAAGAAAACTTATAATGGAATACCACGAAGTTAATCATAAGTTAGTGAATTTACTTTGATGCATGTACAAAATCAAAACTGATAAAATCAAAACGTAGGAAGGAGTGTGAAAAAGTTCCTAGTTTTCATTCATTTTGAATAGGAATGCCCTCTTATTCACTGTTCAATATACCGATACTCATAGAATTTACAACATGTATAACATCAAAACCTCACAGTAAAAAGGACAAAATGAAATATTTTCTAGCATTAATTCATTTAGGATAGGTACGCCCTCTTATTCAATGTACAATATACCGATACTCTTAGAATAAATAATCCAGTAGTAATGAGCATAGCTTTAAACGAGGATTGAATATTCCTTCCCGACTCAGTTCAGTCATTGGATCACGGCTGTAATGAAGCTTAATGCCGCGTAACTGGAAAGGCATGAAGGCAAATACTCTCCCAGCACGCTCAAGCTCCCAGCTCCGGAGAGGATTATTGAACTCTCCGCGAAAGCCAGGATGACACGAGGAATAAATGAAGCAAATGGACCGGGGAACACCATTTACAAGGGATACGAGGATATCGGAAGGGAATAAAACAGCACACAAACGCAGGGCGCACATGGAAAGGGACGCCTGCCGCTCCTTCTCGCCTATTCCAGTACAACGCCTCCTGCCTTGGGCGTCGGAAAGAAAATGGAAATAATATGGGACTCGAAATTGCAGCATGGAATAGGGGAAGGCCTTCATTGTTTCGCGAACGTGCCGTTTTCAATGGACTTCGTAAATTTCGCGCTCCCTCGCAGAATACGGCGGACGAGCGCGCGGAAAGTCTCGTCGCTAGGTGCCCGACGGGGTGCGGAAACATAACATGTCCTGTGAGGAGTGTACTGCGTTCTAGGTAGCATAGGATTCTTTCTGTTTTTCTGTTATCGGATAGACAAGGGAAATGAGAATCACGTAGGATATTCGAAAATAGGAGAAGATGTAACTTGCTCGGAATAGTCGCGGAGAAATGTAGAATGGAGATGACGTACTACTACTACTAAAAATGAGAGAAAAATTGCAGCCGTGTGAGGACGAATATAATTTTTCGTTATTTTTTTCTTAGAAATGAGAACGGATGAGACAATTCCCTGGCGACATCAGTGTGAAAGAATAAGGAAAATTAATCGAAGGAACGAACTCAGTCGGGAAATCCGTTGAGACTCGGGAGTGAGTCATGAAGATTAGAAGATGATCTTCTACGGGATATCCTCCCAGGCTAATTCAACATGAGAACACGATCAAATTTGAAAGAAAAAATAGACTTTGCAAGTCCCCTCAATGGGTTCATCTTATTTCGAGAACGTTTCCTTATTTCCTGGTTATCCATGGTTTCAATGAGAGGTGGCATTGTTATTTCGATTAAAAGGACCTCTTTCAATATATCCTAAAACGCCATTTCTTTTGTCTGCGGTTACGAAAATGAAGCTACGTGAGTTATTCATTTCTTAAAACATAATATATTTCTGCTTCCACCTTTTTGTCCTTGATTTATATACACAATTAATTAGGGTTTTTTTCCATATTTCTTTATTTTTCTCCTTACTACTACCTCTCCTTTCTACCTACTACCTTTCATCTTTCATTGGGTCAAGAAAGAATATAATTAAAGTCGAAAATAATTTTGGCTTTAAGAATCTTCTCAATGGATTCAATTGCCGGCACACTTCTTTGTGCAGCGTTATCCGTAGTTTAAACAAGAAGTTGCATCATTTTTTATAAAAAGGACCTTTCTCTATATATTATTATTATCATCAATATATCCTAATGCGCCATTTCTTTTGTCCAAGGCTGCGAAAATTAAGCTACGTGAGTTTTTCATTTCTTAACACATAAAATACTTCTGCTTCGACCTTTTTATCCTTGCTGCTATGTACAATTAATGAGCTTAAGGAAGGAGATATGGAGGGCCTTACCCGTTGTGAGATCCGAGAAATCTTCACAGCCATTTATGTTTGTTTCCTCATTTTTTTTTTTTTTTCACTTTACAAATGCCTTTCATTTTTCGTCGGATCAAAAAATAACACGATAAAATTCGAAAATAATTTTGGCTCTGTAAGGATCACCTCTGTCAGCTCGGCTTCCGTTTTCACCTTCCTGCGCCCCATCCCAACTATTACCCACTCCACCTCTAGCATCTGAGCTAGTAAGCATATCAGATACCTACACCTCTTCCTTCCTTCTATTTCCTCACCCCCTTCCCCGAATCATCACATTCTTCATTTCCACGGGAGCGCATTGTTTCCTCTCTCCCATGCGAAGCCTACCATGGGGAACTGCAAAGACAAGCACTGCGGCAGGGGGAGGGGTGCGCCGAGAGAGAGCTGCGAGGAGACAGCGCGTGGCAGTGGCAGTAGTTATTGTATCGTCGCTGGGAGTGATCACAATAAAAAACCTGTAAAGAGTGTCTCTGAGTTTCCTTCACAGAATCCCTGCCAAATCGGTGTTGATTCCCCTTTTGAGTGATCAGGGGTCTTACAGCTCTATGAATCTTCTCAATGGATTCAATTGCCGGCACACTGCTTTGTACAGAGTTATTCATAATGTAAACAAGAAGTACATTGTTTTTTCGATAAAAAGGCACTTCCTCAACATAGACTCATTTGCCATATCTTTTGTTTAGTGATGCAGAAATGAATCTGCATGAGTTCTTTATTTCTTAGAATATAATATATTTCTACCTCCACTTATTTTTCATTGCTGCTATGCACAGTTAATGAGCTTAAGGTAGGAGATATGGAGGACCTTATCCGATGTTATATCCGAGAAATATTCACTGCCATTTGTAAGTTTGTTTCCTGTATATTATTTATTTTTCACTTTACAAATGCCTTTCATCTTTTATTGAATCAAAAAAGGACAAGATTAAATTTGAAAAAAATAGCTTCATGAATCCTCTCAGTGGATTCAATGGCCAGCACACCTCTTTATAAAGAGTTATGTATGAAGTAAACAGGAAGTGCAGTGTTTTTTCGACAAAAAGGACCTTCTTTAACAAAAATTCATGTGCCACATCTTATGTCCATTGATACAACAATTAATCTCTACGACTTTTTTATTTCTTAGCACATAATATATTTCTGCTTCTATATTTTCATCCCTGCTTTAAATGTACAATTAATACGCTTATTTCATCTTTTTCTTCCTTTTTCACTTTACAGCTGCCATCATTATTTCTTCGGATCAAGAGAGAAGACGATTATATTCGGTAAAATTATGAACTCATGATTCCTCCCAAAGGATTTATTTATTGACAGCACATTTCCTTGTACACAGATATTCATGGTGTAAACAAGAAGTGGCATTGTTTTTTAGATATAAAGGACCTTTCTCAGTAAGGACTATTTCGTCAATTCTTTTAACCACGCTGCTAAAATCAGGCTAAGTGATTTTTTTATCACGCAGCGCATTTTATACTATGCTTCTTCCATCTCATCCTAGCTGTGCATATAATAAGGTCTATATCATCTTTTCTTGCTCTGCAACTGTATGACTGTCCAAACCACTCGTTTTAGGTCTTCTTGTAACTTGAAAATACACGCAGTCTCACGTTTTCACCTACAAAGTGTTATGGTAAAAGATATTTATCCTATCAAATGATTCAATTCATAGTTTTTACCACGCAATTATAATTTGCATTCGTAATTACGCTAAGAAAAACTTTGCTGAGATTGAAATAATTTGAAGTGTTTGAGTACCTATTCAACCCGTTAACTTATTTGAACTAGGTAGTGTTCGAAATTCTATTTTTTTCGACATTGAAATAAATACTTGCTATTTTCTAAAATTATATAATTTTCTACGACCTCTATTTACATTTTATTACGTCATCTACAATGAAACCTAGGCTGTACTAAATTTTATAATCGTTGAAAATTGCAAGTATCTATTTTAATATATAAATTTTTACTCCAATACGCTAGAATCTTCACATTTTTTTTAAATCCCAGTCGTAAAGTTTTTACTAGCTCTAGAATAATTATTGACCGTCTATGAGCAAGTCGAGCTTGCGCATTACTCCATCTTAATATGAACAACTGCAGTAATAACTACATTAATGTTTGAGTTTGATACGAATGGTAAAGTAAAATGTAGCCGTGGAGCCTAATCAATTATGCAGCTATAGCCGAGTAAATTTAGTTCCATCTCCCTTTATCGGAGTGAAACTTTGGTTCCTATGCTGCGAGATAACTTCATTGTGAGCAAACGCGACGGTGTGAAACTGGGTGACTATGAAATAAAATGGAAAAAAGAAATAGTTTCCCCGTATCCCACACTGGTTGCGATTTTTTCTCCCTCTTTCCCTCCTCTTGAAGTTGGCTGCATTCCCCGGCACCTCATGTGAAAGAATTGATAAACTGGCATTTTTCTCGAGATAAAAAAAAATAATCCAGGAGTAGCGTGTTTGCCGTGGAAACTTCACCGGAATATCTTTTTATCGCTCCAGTGTACTGGGAGATTGTAAGGATTGAATATTCGTGCGACGAAAAATGTGTCGCATGCTTAAATAAAAAAACCTGTGATCTGATAAAGTGCCTTCACTGTTAAGAGTGAGTGCTTCGGTTAACTCAGTATGCTCTGATTCATTCATGACTTAGAAAAATTGGAGGATTTAGAAATTAGGGCTAGAACGATGCATTTGGGTTCGATATATTACCACATATGGCTTATACTCGTAGAAATTTCGATTTCCTCAAATAACAAATACACCTGGATTATTTTCATACATTTATCGTAAATTTTTGGAACTTTTTTGGGTTCGATTTGGGATAATACTCGCAGATGTTTCGATTTTCTCAAACAACAAATACACCAGGATTTTTTTAACCATTTATCGCAAATTTTTTAAACTTTCTTGGGCATTGAAGGGAAGTCATTTTTTGGCGCATTATCTGAAAAAACTTAATTCGTACGAATTGTACATTCCTGTTCATAATGGGCATCAGTAGGCCAAGAATATTTTACATGCCCTATTTCAAATAAGAAAGAATGAATTTTAGCCAAACAAAATTTTGGATCTATTTTTCGTAATTATAACAAATTGGTACCAGACACAATGTTTTTTCTCATGGTGATATAACATGTTGTATAAATTCGGCTAACCTAATACTACATCACTGCATGAAATTTACTTTTATGGATTAATTGTTTAAACCGCTGCGCTTGTAGAACTTTAATATTTTGTATTAATATCCACATATATATCGGTATAATCTTCCTACTTAATCTTGATTATCCTTTCTCATTGCTATTTTTTGGTTGATTAAAACTACACCACCATTATTTCCTCTTATAACGTGATATCTCGATAATACTTCTTTTATTAACAGCCATATTTATTTGTATTTCTAAACTTTTAAAATTTACAAAACATCGCGTACTTTTGTTCGCTATTTATCTGACTTCCATGTAGATACTCTGACATTGGATTTCGTTTTCCCCATCATATTTCCCTAGTTGACGTTAACTACCTTCCTTTGAAAATGAATTTTACTCTCAATACAATTATTCTTTTAAAAATTTGAATAATAAGACATAATGATGACTTTTCAACCAAAGCGTCTGATACCCAATTATTTCTAGTCAAAAGACGTCAACCTGGTTCTGATTATATAGGGAAGTCCTCCAATTTGTCACCAATATCAACGTTATCTGATGCGCGCGCGAAGATCGAAGAATTTAAGGTGGCTTTTGCCCTCCTAGGAACACGATAAAATGAAGTAACAATTTAGTTAAAAATATCGGTTACCCAACACCACAAAGTTATTTAAATAGATTTTTAGTGACAGCTGAATCGGTTGCGAATTTGTATTTTTCGTTTTAATATCCGTTAAAATGCACACCTTTTATTTTGACATGACTTATTATTCAGCAGAAGTATAGTATTATAATTTTGATATTTTTAGTTTGCTAAATAATTTCAATTTTTCAGAAAAAATTCTCACCTTCACAATGGAGGCGGTAGAATATTCTTAGATATTTTCCCAGGACTTCTTCGATTTCTTAAGGTAAGCATACCTATATCGGTTCAGTGTTCTGCTAATATGAGCACCTCCTGACAAGCCATATGCTCAGAACGGCTTATATAATGGCGGAATTGTTTACGAATGGCACAAAAAATATTCAAAATATTTTTTTAACTGTGGATGATGCCTCTTTTTCTAAATATTTTGCTATCTGCCCAATGTAGACGCAAGTTTTATGCTATAATTGAAGTGATAAAGCGCTCAAGGTACTCATTGGATAATATTTATTTCGAGTGTCGTTATCTTGCTATGGGGGCAACTGAGTTGATGGCCAATTAATTTTCATTTTTTTAATAATATTTTAATTGTTTTTCGGTTTGCATTCAGTGGCATGTGTTAAAAATTAATTAATTTACAATTTATTCATTTACAAAGGCAAGTGTTCCTAATACGAAATATTTAACTACTTATAGCTAATTAAATAAATATTTTAAAAAATCTAAAAAAATCCCAAACATTTAGGGTGCAAATAAGTCAAACACGTTTTAATTAGGGAGGATTTGGCTGTACCCGCTCATTTTCGAGATTTATCGCGAGAAATCACGACGAAGATTGATCCGGTGAATAGTACCTTAAAAAAAATATCGCTGACAAAGTGTGGACCTTGCGCCAAATGACCTCTCCATCGTCGGTGCAACTGAAGATTCAAGCCTGAGGGCTGATATTCGCTTGCCTCCAGGATTCGTGGAGTTCGGGGAAAAATGTCCAGGAATATGCAACTGCCTTCATTGTGAGCGATGAGCTTTTTTCTTAGTCCATGCGCATTCGTGCGGTACGAGTTCATCGTGAACGATTTTTCCGACGCGCCCTTAAGATGAGAGCAGACACGACCGCTAACAAATCATAGTGACGGCGAGGCAAAGAGAGGAAAGAAGATAAATAGTTGAAGGAATCACATCAGTAAGGGCGAACAAATGACTAGCTCGGATTGTCTATTTCTCAAGTTACTTCCTACTTGCACCGCTTCGGTTGTAATATCCAAGCTGATTGCTTCTGACTCAAGGTACAAATTGAACCTTAGGATCCTCACGCTTTTGAAATTTAGAAATCTGCTCTGAGTCACCTTATTTTTACCATGGATATACTAGATACTGCTGAGGTTTTTTACGCCAAACGGTAATGCGAGCTTTTATTTGTTCTGACTCAGAAAGTAATTTGCTTCAGAAAGTAATTTGTTTCAGAAAGTAATTAGTTTCACAATAAGAAGTGTACAATAGTTACAGTAGTACGCCAGTCGCAATTATTGAAGTATTTTCCACCATTTAAAGGATAAAAAAATGTTTGACTATATCTTTGCATTTATAGTTGATTCTCAACAGACGATGACGTATCCAGTTAATTATCAAGAGTCTCCTGAAAGCTCAACCAGCGATATAAATATCAAAGAACATTTTCTACCCTCCTAATCTGTAGAATTTTCCACAGATATGTGAGAGAAAACAAATGATTGATTACATGTAAACTGGGTACGGTACCGTTCATATCTCCGTCACGATTCTGAGAAAGACTTTTGATGATTGAAGGAATAGGATGAGTCTAAAGGTAGGTAGCTGGATTTCCACCACAAGGCTCATATTCCGGTGGTTTTATGAGATATTCCCATATTTTTCACGTTATTCCTGGACAGTCATTGAGGCTGTCCGAACAAGTATCTCCATCATTCATTTCAATCGATTGCATGCTATTTTACGGCAATGTCACTAGCATTTTTATGAAGAATAATGCTTAGGGTAAAATAAAATTTAAACCAATCAATAGGTTCCCCATTATTTCGGAGAGTATGTAATAAGTATCATGATATATTATTAAATATCCTCCTGAAATCTCACTTTAAAAAGATATATAATAGTTTATCTATCTTTTTATAATAGCGTTTTTGTGATAATTTATTTTCCTTTTGATCTTACGATTCTCCTTTAAAGTATTTCGCGTGATCTTTTCTGAAATCCGCCTTGGATATTATTAATAGGCATCCAAGACTAAGAGGTAAAAGAGAACATTTTTTGATTAAACTCATAAAACTCTATTAAAAATTTAATGTCATGCGTGGCAAAATCATTTATCATTAAAAGAAACAAAGCTTATTTTTATTTAAAGAAAAAAATTGGTAAAACCACTGTTTTTATTTTTAGTAAAATTTTGCATAATTTTTAAAAATTTGAGGCTCTATCTTAGCAGGAAGGAAAATGAGTAGGGCCCGCCTTGAAAAGGAGATCTTATTTATTTCTTTAAATTGGCTAAAATTCAGAAAGAACGTCTTCGTAGCACTGCAGATTTATTCAAGCATCGGGTTTGAATCATCTTGCAAGCATTCGGATTATTGGAAAGAAGTGAATTGGGTCATAACGATAACCAGTAGAACCAGAGAGAGAGCCAAAGACACCTACCTACCTTCCTACTCGAATTTTTGTAATTTTTTTCCAAAGATATAGGCGGTGGATGTAACATTCGTATATATATAGAGAGATGGGAGAAAATTCTATGGAAAAAAGGTATTGGAGGTTGAATTTCCGATATGGATGCGAGTTTCCGCGCGCAACATTTCCAGCTATTTCCTCAATGCGTTTGCAGCATCACCTGTCGAGTGTTCGGAATACTTTGGCGTGCATTCGATCACTTTCGGAAATACATAACGTTCCCTACACGAACACGTTTGGTAGTATGGCTCTTTTTTTACATACAAAATATTTCATGAGAAAGTACTTGTGCGAAGTGCTATGCCTCTGTTTTCGAGATTCTTCGAATGGAAAAATCGAATACTTACGAACCAATACACTTCGTTCAAATTCAACCTCTCTTCCAATCTGAAGAGCTCCTTGATGAAAGTCATGAAAATTCTTTTTCTAAGAGAGAGGCCCTTAAAATGCTCAAGTTCTATCTTTTTATTAAGCTTTTCGCATGTTTTTCCTTAAGTTTTTTTTGACAAGACTGGAGGAGTCTCTTCCAGCTAATCAACAAGTATTACATTGATTGACACGAGACTTTTCATTAACATCGTCGAGTATTCCTTCGACTCACTGATCAACTGACTGTGTGCATCACAAATTACGTGCTCAATAGCTTTCACGGTTATATAACAACTGGTAGAGAAATCACAGCGACCTAATTACGAGCAACACAGAATTCGTGAAAAAAATTCTTTAAAATTACAAATTATTCCAATTCAGCTCCCAAGAAACTTATTCCTTGTCTCTTTGTCCATGCTTTATCATGGACTTTTCCATTGATTTTAAATAGGCGTAAAATGGCACTTTCTATTACAGAACACATAAATGAGCTACGCACGACATTTTCACTTACTTGTCTTTGAGTTCTAGATATTTTGTAAGTGGGAATCGAGTTTTACTGAAATCAAGATTTTTTTTTTGTAACTTCATCCTTCTGACTCAAAATATTTCTATGCTTAGAAGTTTCCATGGAAACAGAGAATTCGGTTCTCTCGTTTTTTAAAATATCCTAAAAGTGAAGTTCGCTATTTTATTCAATATTTTCGATGCAATTTATTGCTCTTATTCCACTGTGGTTCACTTCATAGAATGTGGAATAGCACGATATTCTTTCTCCATCTCCATTAGGATATTTTTTTTATATATAGCGGTTGCCTTATGGAAAAATTCATCTCGACCTCGCGTTTCAAGTATTACGGAATTAAATTCTTTCCTGCTAAATAGCCCATTAATAACCTGTTCCCTTGAAAAATCTATCCATATTTATACTGTTCCTTTATCAAGCAGCCATACGTAAAAATAGAAAAATAATTCTCCTAGTAATATTGAAATAACTATAGGGTGGTTCGTTGGGCACAACCCCGATGTATATGCGCGTAATTCATGGAGAAACTTTATGGTAAAATTGAATAACTGGGCGTCAAATATGAAATAAAATGTTATTAAATTTATCTTCCACTTCTTTAATGTTTATCCTCGAGGTTTTTTTACAGCAAAACGCCATTCCTCTCATCTATCTGCCTTTCTCTTCATTTCTGCGTATGCAGTGCAATCAATATCATTCACAATCTGCTCCATTAATGACATTCTTGACTTCCGCGACGATTCCTTCCCTGTATAGCTCCTTCTGCTATATTGCTGACGATACTCTGGTGTCTTAGAATATAGTGTTCCGGACGAGTTTTTTTTTTCCTTCTCGTTTGGATATGCCTATACAAGGATCTGGTATTTTGAACTCTACTCAGTAACTCCTCAGTCGTGACTATCCCTTCTTATCTCTTTCTCACTCCCTCTCTCTCGACCGAAGCTTCTTTAAAGCCACATCTCTAGGGCTTCCATCCGCCCTACTTGTTTTCTTACTAAAAATGCCCCAATATTACACAAGAGGATCCTCTACTAGGCATCTTAATGTATTGTTGCCCACCGCGCATTTAAATGTGTTAATAAAAGTCGCCACTCGCGTCGCTGACGGACAAATTAAAACGTATTTCACGGGTAAATAAGATATAATTAGGAGTATCAACCGAAATATGTATACACGTTTATGTGAGCTATGAATGTCAAAACTTTTCGATGCTATTCCTCGCAATTACAAACATTTTATTGCGAAATACTGGAAAAAAGTGGATCGCATTCCCCTCAAGATTTCTTTCTTGCTTCAACCAACTGTTGTTAATTATGCTTCCCAAGAAGAAAAATTCCTCTAATATTTTTAGCTTATCTCCTCCAATTCTTATTTTTGAAGATTAAAATTTATCTTATTTACTTCCAACATGACTTTATTTTTGCGTTAGTTTATTCCCATGTCATACTGGTTTCCCAACCTATTGAGTTGAATAACCTTTTTAGATCTTCTTCCGTCTTCGCGATCACAGCAGTATCATCGGCATAACGCAATATATTAATCTACTTTCCGTTGATATCGTCTCAGTACCTCTAACTTTCTTCGTTCTCCTCTTGAGTTACTTACTTATGCACCCCGAGTCTCTTCAGCGCGATTGCTTCTTTTGCAATCCTCTCCTGCGGTATATGATATTCAGCCGCGCGCCGAATCAAAAGCTCACCTGTGGCGAATGTAAGTCTTTCTTTACCGCGGGCTGCACCTCTTTGTCCGATGTGAACGTCCAAGCTCCATAAGATCTGCGAAAGACGTGGGTATGAGCTCTTACACATTTGCCCAGTTGACTGCTTATATGCGAACTTTTAGATTGCAGGAGTTGTAAAGAAGCATGCTTTTTACCTGCAAGACGACATAATTGTCATTATGCCATTGACGCATCTTATGTATAATGATATTTGCAAGAAATAGAAAGGTAAGCCCTTCAATTTAATTTATGCTCTTTCACCATAGGAATGACCGTAACAGAGCCATATTTTATGCAAAGTAATGACAATATTTAATGGAATATGATGGTTTGGTCCTGCTAAGCCATTTAAGGCTTGTCAGCAGGTGTCATCTTTTTATTTTTTTATTTATTATTATTATATTATACACGGAAAAAAAAGATTTGATTAAAACTATCGAACTGGTGTGATAGGGAGTATTTTTGTTAAATATACTTAAACTTTGATGCAAATTACTAAGCACTTGATTTATTTTACCTAACGCTAGCGTGAGCTCTTGATATATTTCATCAAACATTTTGGTATTGCATAATTTGGTCAATTGTACGGAAGAGTTTCGTAAAAATAACCGAATTAATTCAATACGATTCTGAGTTTGATAACTTTTATCGAAGTTATGATTAATTTTACGAAGGTGATTGCTTGTTTGGTAAAAATTATCAAGCTCTACATTGCTATGCAAATTTGGTTTGATAGAATTTACCAAGTTTCGTAATCTATCGAACGGTCTATCGTTCCTCTTATGTTTATACCAATACACATTTGCAGTTGAAAGATTCTTAAACAGGCCTTACATAAAAGATAAGTTGGTAGAAATGCTTTTGATTTCATTATTTGTGATGGCGATAACGTTTTAATTTTGTTTACGTTCATTTTTCTGTTTTTTTTCCTGCTTTAAATTGCAATACTACCCGTTAGCTGGTGCATCAAAGACATTGATTGAATCGCATATTATCATAGATATTAAAGCTGTAAGCAGATTTTTGTGTATTTCGACACATTAAAACTTTAATTATAGGTATTCCTGAGGTATAATCATTCGCGATCATGTTTAATAACGTGATAAAAGCCGTGATACTACACCCAATCCATGCTAAGGATATCTCCCAGCACGTTAAAGCCATCTCTATATCGATGTAATAAGCCTGCAAATAAAGTATTCTTGCGCATCTGCACTAGATATTCATATGGAGTAACTAGGTAATGCAATTGTGTGCATCAAGTATTCCTCTTAAGCATACAAAGGGAAACTGTAGCCACACCTTATTCACATTTCAAAACAAAGGTTAAATACTTACAATAATAATATATTACAGCGTTTAAGTTAGCAATTATTATAACAACCGATTTAGACTAGTTGTTAGAGTCCGTTGCTACCACGCGGAGGGCCCACGTTCAATGCTTCATGCAGGCTTGTTATTTTTCCACTTTTTTTGTATTTTTTTTTTTTTGCAGAAAGTTACGCCAAACTCCTAATTTTATTATATTCAATCATAATAGTGTTTTCTGGGTTGAAAATCTTTCACATGTGCACGCTACGTCGATTTTATTGCCCTTTCGATTTTGATAGTTTTTATCGAACTGCTGTAGCCATTTCGGTAACAATTACCAAATCAGTTTGATAGAATTTATCAAACTGGTTTGGTAATAATTACTGAATTTTTCAATGTGCCATATGAATCCAAAAGTTTGATAAATTTAATCAAAAATCGATAGTTCTAATCAAACTTTTTTTTCCGTGTACAAGTCCGAGGTTGGCTATTTGCCAGATGGTAACAGTTAACACGTAATAAAAGAAAATTCATCCCTAAATGAAGCTTGACGAGTGAAATCGAAAATTTAAAACAAGCAATTAAATTAGTTCTCCAAAATAAACATCAATAGCTATTCTTGAAAATCTTAAAGTTGCTAGGATAGGGCTGAAATAGTTCTGCACGGAGTCTATTCCAATCATTAATCGTCCTGTTGAGATATGAGAACTTTTTTACGTTAGTCCTTTGAGGCCGGCATTTCATCTTGTATTGGTGATCTTTCCTACCTATTTTTATTTTTTTTTTTTTATTTCTTTCTTTCAATTACCCCCGAATACAGCACAATGAAGTCTTTACATCGAGAGTTTTAACAATAAACAACAGGCGATCACACACAACCGTGTCCTGGAAGAGGCAACCTATCTAGGCGGAACTCGAACCCGCGACCTTCGGTATGGTAGGCAAGGACTTATCCTCGCCGCCACGGAGGCCGACGAGCTTATCAATTGACGACGGTCTTCGGCGGGAGACACTGAGACCACCTCTCTTTTATTGCCTTGGCTGGCACTGACCCAGCGCGCCCCCGTTTGGCAACATGGCATTAATAGAAGTAAATGACATTCACAAATATCAATATTTTCATAGATTATGGATCAAAGAAAATATTTAAAATAAATTAAGACGTGTTTCTATCAATTCTATTTTTTCTTTTGGGGTAAACTGTAGGACTAGATAGAGTTTAAAAATGTTCGTTATTTTACAACAAAATATGCGTTCTAAAAATACGCAAAAGCCATTTTATTAATCTACGTCAATGTTTGCAGCTTATTACGGAGGATGAATGTTATAGACGTAGTAGTTTTCCTCAGGTTGAGTTACGAAGTTCATGAAGTTGACAAAATAGCTAATTTTACGATGCGAGGAGTCATTTATTGCACTCGCGTGAGTACATTTTTCAATTTTTCATAAAACAAAAAATTAAATCAGAATTGAAAATAAAATTTCCTTTAAAATGACGTGTACTACGTATAAAACTAATCCCACGTGGTGAAAACCAGGAGCCACGAAAATATCTGAAAATCAGCGCCGCGGAAATCTACGAGTCAATATTTTTATTATTTAAATATTGTTTATTAATATTTCATATGAAAATAACCTTTACACATAGCCTATACACATTTAAAAAAAAACGTTCAGTACCTATTTCTGTTAAGAAAATTGCTTTGTGATGAAATATAGTGCTAAAAATCGCAACGTTAAGCGAAATAGGACCACAGGGTGAATTGATACGGGTAACGCCCAGCGGTGCCAAACGGCACCGCTGATGCTTACCTTCACATATCTCAACTTTGAATAGCCTAATTCTTTATTAAATATTAGTCAGTACGCAACATTTCATGAAAACATTACGAAATAATTTTTAAATAATAATTAACGACACCAAAAGCACTTCTCTCTATCGAGTACCCATAACTAATGGGTTCGGAAAAAAACCTTTGCTGTGAAAGAGACAGGACGATCCGATGTGGTCAAAAACACACATCAACCTAAATGAATAAGAGTAGAAACCTTCTACTAAGTACTTAAACCGAAATGAACGCTTATAATAACATATTATTTACATTGCAAGGTTTTAGGCTCGGCGCTGCACTGCGGTGCCGTATGGCACCCGTGGACGTTGACGGGTTAAAAGAAACGATTATCCAAAAGACACTCAAAAGTAATATACAATGCTAAAAAAATACATTTTTTTATTATTGTCATTTCTCCTTCGATATATGTTTTTTTAAGATACTGGAATGGGACTTGGTCTAAAAGAAATTAAATTAATAGATGTAGGCTTCGTGGGATTTCCGTTCCTTAAAAATGTTAAAAGAAACTACTTTGTGCTTTCCCCGTAGCTTTTTCATTGCCTCATCTGGGTTCATTTCTGAAATAATATTTGAAACACCTGTGAGTCCTTTGGACCATGTATCTCCCATCTATGGTCATTAAATAGCTGTCTTGAAAGTACAAAGTATTTTCATTTAGCATTAGTTAGGGTAAAATTTCAAGTGGCCGATAAAACTATTCTTCTTTATACTGGTACTGCACTGGTAATAGACTAATAATTACTAAGTAGAATTTGGTTATTAAATATAGATTATTTTCAATACTGTTCCTCGCAAAGAGAGCTAATACTTTCATTTATATCTACATAAACTATTTAGAAGGTATTTAGATATACACTTACTATAAGGCATTGAACAATACCCAGTGAGAAATGGATCATCGAATCTACGTCGAATCTTCGTCGATTCGACGACTATAGATCGATATGTGGTCGATGTCGATTTTATTTGTTCAATCGACGATCTTTCGACGTGTTTTTCTCATTGGTCAGCGGGGTCAGCGTGTTGATTGGCTGAGGGGGGACAAAGTGATGTTGTGAGAAAGTCTTAAAATTAACGGTGAGACCATTAAAATATATGTGACACAAATAATAAAGCTAAAATTAAATAATTATTTTATTAACTCATACACATTAGTCTTAATCTCGGAGAACAATCTTTGATTCCTTTTCATTCTGTAACTTTACCGGAAGTTCCTGACGTTGAAGCTTGAAGGCAGTCTCCAACAGTCTCTACCGGTCTCTACTAATTTTTGGACTCTGTCGATCTGATAAGCCGGTTGAACCGTGGGAAACCTGTGTCGGTTGCTGTCGGTATTTCGTTTCGAGTCATTTCGATACCTTTAGCCTCGCGTCATAGATATCAACATCTCACATTTTTTCTCAAGGGTTACTGATTATTATTGAAGATAAATACGAAGGACTTGAGATTACAGTTCACCATAATAAATTTGAAACAGTCTAATTATTTCAGCCTTCATTTGTTTAGACAATGCGTGCTCGAGTGAAATCCGTCGTTGGGGCAGCAATAGATGCTCTTTATTAGCCGAAAAGATGTATGTTTCCGTAATTATTATTAGGAATCGCAGGTAAGCAGACGGTATCACGTCGACATAGAAAACACGTCGATGACGTCGACGTCGAAAACACGTCGATTTTCGGACCATATAGACATCGATCGATGAGTTGCCATCGACGTTTTATCGATGACTACTTCGACGTCGAATCGACGGCGATTCGATAACTCATTTCTCACTGGGATAAACCAAATCATTTTGCATCAAGGTTTGCACAAAAAGTACATGCATACATGGAAATACTCATTTTAGCATAAAAAAATAAATAAAACACATTTTCCGAAAATGTATATACACACATGTACCTACAACATGTAAATATTATGCATGGAGTAAATAACCATGTTAATATAAATTGAATCACTAGTTTGAATTTTTAAATCGATAGCTATGACATTGACATGTGATAAAACTATTTTTGGCTTTTCCTTTCTCTTTTCATGAAAACTTGCTCCATAACAAGTAACATGTTCCATAAGTTTCCATAGTAATGGCACCAGCTTCGATCATGTCATCAAGTGCACCCTAGATATTATGAGTTCTTTGGTGCGACTACGCTCGTGTCATGGAGTAAATATTTCTTACACATAACGTATATATTTATGAAAAAACTAATCTTCTAATTACTGTCACTAGATTGGTAATTTCCGAATTGGACAGCTGGTACGTGTGGTAAAAATATGTCTTTATTATTCCTTTCTCTTTTTATGAAAATTTCGCTCAATACGAAGTAGCTTCATTTAACATATATAAATTGATGAAATATAAAATTTATAGTGGGAAAAGGTCTTTCACATAATTTTTATGTTTATGATAAAACTACTCCTCTGCTTACTGCCACTGGAGTGGTAGTTAACTACTATTTACTGGTTCAAATTTAAAAAATCGATAGCTGTTATATTGACTAGTGAAAAAAATAAATTTTGGGTATTCCTTTCTCTTTTAGTGAAAATTTGGTCCATGCAAGAAACATTTTTTACAAGTTTCCATTGTAATAACATCAGCTTCGATCATTTCGTCAAGTTAGCCCGTCGGATTTTGAGTTTCTGGTGCAAATACGCTTGTATGAAGTAAATATTTCTTCGAAATTACGTATGTATATTAAAACAACTATTCTTCTATTTATTGGCACTGGAGTGTTAATGGGCTTCTATTTACTGGTTCTAATTTTTTTTAATCGACAGCTGTCATATTTAACAGTGGTCAAAATATTTTTTTTGTTTTCCTTTCTCTTTTTATGAAAATTCCGCTCAATACCGAGTACTTAGTTTCATTTGACATAAATAAGGTAAAGGAATATAAACATTGCAGTGGTCGGACGTTTGACACTTAATTTTTATTTTCATGATTAAACAATTTTTCGATTTACTGGCACTGCACTGGTGATGGACTTCCAATTACTAGTTTTAGTTTCGATGACTGTTAAATTAATATGCGGTAAAATTATTTTTTGATGTTCCTCTCTCTTTTTGTGAAAACTTGGTCCACACCAGGCCACATTTTTCACAAGTTTCAACGCTAATGGCACCAGCATCGATCATTTCATCAAGTGCACCTCTGGGATTATGAGTTTTTTGGTGCGACCACGCTCGTGTGGTGGAGTAAATATTGCGTGGATGCCATGCCCGGAGTTGCGCTCCCTCGATTAGGCACCCAATGCAAAAACCCCACTCTCCCGCGGCAATACGACGTCAGTCAATTATGGACGGCAAATAGGTTCGACCATCGACCGGCCTGGAGCAGGGAAGGGGTGGGGTGAGAGTGGTGGAGAGGGTGAACCTTGACCGCCGTCAGCGGTCGCAACCGTGATTAGCAAGGGTGGTGTACGAGGAGAGTGATTGGGGGTAAATACGAGGATCTTGTTACCTCCAGAATTTAATAGAATTTTATTGTTCGAGGGCCAGCGTCCTACGGAACCGTATTGAAATTTTGAACTTTTTTAGGTTTTGGTGCGGCAAGTAAGCAGTATACAAAACACTTAATTATTATTAAAGAAAAAATTGTTGCAAGTCTACCATAAAGTCGGGCGGTAACATAAAATCAGAAAATATATGAAGACAAAAATATAAAATGCGGAGTACCACCTTGATCGATAGGTTTCATCACACACAAAAATATACAAAAGCCAAAGTACAAAACATAAAATACTAAGTACATTTTTTTAAAGCCCTCAAAATCCATTTTTACACGATACGTAACACACAAGAATATATGAAGACCAAAGCAAAAAATATGAAACACCATATTCAAAAAATAAACGTTCGGAAAAGCCCTCAGAATTCAATTTCATTTAACCTAGTCATAAATATCTTGGCGTAAGTTGGGAAGGGCTCAAAAAAAATTTCCTCCGGTAAACCATTCCAATCCTCTATCAGGGATGTGATATGATGTAGGAGGGAAAATTTTAGTCTATTTGACAGCTGCTTGGGAGGCTTAATCTTGTAATCATGATCCTTCCTTGCCAGATAACTTGGCCCTTTTAAATGATTGTTAGGTCCCTCCACGCAGGATCACCACTTGAATTACATACATGCATATTATATCCCAACGAAAACAAGCATAGGTATGCCGAGTTTGAATTATTTGTGTGATTCATGCTATAAATTCCATTATAGTCAGTCAAGAGTTATAATGCTCCCTCGGCATGACCAACCACCCTCAAATTTTCCAACCTGCACTTTCTCCTCGCTTCCGATGAAGTCTTCCCTCTTATTCCAAAACTGTACAGGAACATTGAAAAAGGAAGTATTGATTTTGAGAATGGAGAAAAAAGTGTTTATAGTGCCCAAGCTCAATGACTGAGATTCTCATTGTTTATGCAGTTTGATATTTTGGCCCATGGCGTCTGCATTGCTGCATGCCTATTTTACCTTCAACTTTCCTGGAATTTCAATTCCAATCCTTCTATAGTTTACTTGTTTGCTTTGAAAATCTTGACGCGTGTTACGTTTAAGCCTCCAAAAACGTAAAAATATCCGTGATGAAATGACATACGGTGGACCTGCGTTTTAATTACGCATCCCACGGGTGACCATAATTTTCCGCAGTGGCAAAATGAAAACGACAAGAAAAATGACTAGAATAGACACGTGAGGTTTTTTTCAATGGTATTAGAACGAAAAGTCTGTACACATAGGCCTATGTTTCATGTCGGTCAATAGGCGAACATAAAAACTGAAAACAATTATACGACAAAAGGGCGTGCATAAGAAGGTTAACTGGAAGATTATTCATCGTCTTTGGAAAAATACATGACGGTAGTATAGCATGAAAAAATTCGCGTACCCGGAGAATAAGGATGTCGCAAAAGATATTATTACTGTGACCATGGTTCCTGGTTCCACATTTCGGCGAAGAATAAACGTCCAATGGATAATCCTTAATTCCTTACGGCGTGAAAACTGAGAAGTTTACTAGAGGTCACGCAAAATCGTTTTTTTTCAGAAAGTTGCCTCTTACGAACAGAAGAGTATTTCCCCTATAAAATTGTTGTTACGAGAGCAAAATATCTTGCAAGCGAGCCGATGCATGTTAATTCGATTACCACCTTCGAAATTCACTCTGTCATCACTGAATTCGAATATTGAGATACATCGAGTCAGGCACGTTGCCAAAGGGGGGGGGGGGGGCTTTTGGGGCTTCAAACACCCCTTCCCCGAAATGTTTTCCGAGAGGACTGCTAGAGAAGGCCAAATTCGATCCCAAACGTGACTGATTACCGTTGCCACTTCGGTCTCATTTTAATCGGTTTTCAAAAATGTCCGCGGCGCGGTGACGAGTGCAAAGCGACTCACTTTTTTTCAATATTTTGCATTATAATATGTGTAATTGCGAGGAGTAGAATTGATGTTATATGTTATTTATTTGAAATATCACATCATCTGCTGCATGAATGATATTATAGGTCTTCCGCGGCGATTCCTTCCTTGCATAGTGTCACTCCTCTTTTATGTACTAATCTGAGGATGCTGACGTGTCTTAGAATGTAACGTACCCTACGAGTTTTTCTCATCTCGTTTGGATATGCCTCCACAAGGATCTGGTGCCCTGAACTATTCTCAGTATCTCCTCAGTCGTGATCTTTCTCTCTCCTGTTGAGCTTCTTTAAAGCCACATATCCAGGGCTTTTAGCCGCCCTTTCTCGTGTTTCCTTACTACCAGGAATGCCAATAGAAACGAAACGGAAGTCAAAACCAGTCAAATTTCTGCAGTTTCGTTCCCGGGAGCGAAATGTAGAGACGAAACGGAATGGATTTAATTCCGGGGAGCTATACTCCGAGTCGAAACGAAATCGGTGTCGAAACTACTTCGGGTCAAAACTAAACTAAAACTCTGGGACGAAACGAAACGCGGATAATGTTTCGCACTGAAGGGATTACGTGTTTCACCTTCGAACGCTTTAGTTTCGACCCACACACCGAGTACGAAGAATGGTTGAATGAATTAGAGGTTTGGCCTACCGCCATTAGATGCATAGAGCACTTATATTTATACCACTAACAGGAGAACGGTGAACGCAAACTGGCCATTCGATTTTTCAAGGCCAATATTTTAACCTCTCCACACGTACGTCAAACTTAAACTATTCCCTCTTATTCCTCTCCACTCAATCTGGGATTAAAACATAACTATGAGCATCGGAGTTTCGATTAATTTAGTTTAGTTCCCGGGAGTTAAGTTTCGTCCCGGGTCGAAACAAAACTCCTTGGTGATTTTGGGTGCTTTCCAATCACCTTGCGCAGACTAGCTCACATCGCAACAGATTGAAACACACTAGCGCACACTGAAACAGACGATTGGAACGCATCTGCGCTGGTGTGTGGACCGATCGGCGGCAAAAGTTGAATGTTCAAATGACCGGTAGCTTTTGAACTGACCTTCGCCACATTATTATTGAAGAAGGATGATAAATGTTCGTATATTTCATTTTGTATTTAGTTAAAGCACTATTAAGTATTAATTGAAAGAAAATAATGGAACTATCTCTACTTATAATAATTACCTCTCCCGAACTGCTACAGTGCCGGCAGTTATACCATGGAAGAAGAACATGGTTATACCAGTTATACTTCATTTCGCATTTCTAGATTGAGATACATGTACAACTTACATCCATATCACGCAGGAAAAGCCGTAAAAAGTGTTAACACCGCATCATAAATCTGCCGATTCTATAGTGATTTTGCGGTACTGAATTTCAGTTAATGGAATGCAATTAACGCCACATGAACGTTAAAGGAAATTTGGTATATAATACGCCCGCTATCCATGTAAGCTAATGAAATAAATCTGCTTAGAATCTAAGCATTATAACATTTTAGTTAAATAGCTTACATTCTCCATTTCTAATTTTTTTGATAAGGACAATTACTCTAGAAAATCTACTAGCCTCCTCTTGCTATCGTTCTTTGCTCATGCGTTATATCAATCATTACGTTTGACGAAGATAATATTATATTTCCCAAATTACGACCTTAATTAAACTTATGTAAGACATATATAGATGAAATTATTGTTTATTATTCTCAAATGATCATCGTACGTATCTTTGAGATGGTGGAATTCATTCATTCATTTTCCGTCACCAATATATTTTCCCGCCATCTCAAGTTTTGTCTGCTAGCGCAGACGAACGACGGTGCAGGGTGTGTTCCCATCTGTTTAGCGCAGATGACGTCACAGCTGCGATTGGAACACGCTCTGAGCTAAACAGTTTAAAACAGATCAGCGCAGATACGCGATTGGAAAGCACCCTTTAATTTCGTGCGGGAACGAAACTAAACCTAGGCCTCGTATTTTGTTTCCATCCGGGTCGAAAAGAAACATTTTCGTTTCGTTTCACTTGCCATCCCTGCTTACTACACATGCTTCCCTACCGTCAAGGGACTGCAAGTAAGAGGTCCAATTCCATCCCATACAAGCCGCGCCATGGAGCCGCGCCCAAGTGGCGCCGACTCCATGGGGCCTCAGGGGGCCCAAGCCCCCTCAAAAATTCGTTATGGGTGTGAGGAAAAAATATGTTAGGCTTGCCGATTTTCCTCGGAGTGCCCAGATATCGAGATTCGAGCTATCAGGGTTCTAATTTTGATCATATGACTCTTCTAAAATGCTTAAAAAACTTAAAACTCACTGCTTTTAAAATTTCCCGGGGCAAGATCCCCAGTTTGGGCCCCCCAAATATTTTTTGTAAGTCGACATCCCTGCATACAAGACCGATTTCTGTTGGCATTTCGGTCGCATTTTAATTGGTTTTTTTCAAAAATGGCCGCGGCGCGGTGATGAGTGCTATGCGCTCTACTTTTTTTCCAATATTTCGCATTGTAATTTTCGTAATTGCGAGGGATGGTATTGAATAGTAATGAATTTGATAAATGACATCATCACGAGTGTACATTTCGGTACATACCCCTAATTATTCCTTATTTTCCCGTGAAATTCGGATCATGTTGTCCGTCAGAGACGCGAGTGGCGACTTTTGTAAACACATGTAAATGCGCGGTGGGTTTTATTAACATTTAGAGGCACACTTAAGCATCCCCTTTTGCAATATTCGTGATTTTTTCCCTCGCGGTGACAACCCACGATACAATTACTGGGAAAGCCACTAGCCCAAGATCTTGTGATCTCCGCATCTATCCTTAGACAATCCATTTTTTGCTATAGTTACATTTCATAATTATGGCCAATTATGAAGTTAACTTTAAGCTCTATGAAAATCTCGCCGGCCTCGGTGGCGGCAGGGAAGTCCTCGCCTGCCAAATCAAAGGTCGCGTGTTCGAGTCTCGCCTTATCCAGGGTATGGATGTTGTGCGCGTTTGATTGTTAGCATTTATCAAAAACCCCAACGTAAAGGCCAAAATGTGCTGTTTTCGGAGGTGTGAAAATAAATTTTAAAAATAAATAAAACGAAATATATAGCTAGCTTAATTTAATCCACGGATTTCCGATTTGTGTGAACTGACAAAAAATAGCAGTATAGGCAACCCGCTTACCTCCCTAGAATCCATAGGCGGATCCAGGGGGTGGGCACGGGGGCACGTGCCCCCCCCAGACCCTCAAAAATATGCATGATATTTAATACGGTCCCATTATCATTGCATTCGTTTTGTATTACGAGGTATCCTTGTGCCCCACCCAGAACAAAATCCTGGATACGACCTTGCTTGTGCCCCTCCCAGAAAAAAATCCTGGATCCGCCCCTGCTAGAATCCATACTATTATATCGGCTATGTGCTTGCCGAACGGATAGATATGGGAATTCGTTTTTCCCCCGAACCATAAAGGACTTTAATAAACGCTAGTACCAACCTCGTTAGAGTACTTCTTTTTTATAGTTATAAACGGCTGGTGTCCTAACACCCCCTGCCACACGCCTTTTAGGCGGCTCATGGGGTATTATGTAGATGTAGATGTAGATGTGCAATGAGTACTGCATTTGAAGAAACTTATTACATTTATTTTTTTAAATATTTTATTTTTGGACTTATTTGCACTTTCCCTATGCTTTACAAAGTTTTTAAGATTGCCATTCTCATTTGAACTTGCTCCATCCAAGAGCTATTTTTCCTCCTTATTATATCCCCTATCAGTTATCAATACTTTACAAATCATTTCTAGAATTTACCCACATCCTTTTCTCTGCTTTCATTTCACCTTATCTAATCCCCTCCATATCCACACCTCAAACTGCTCCGAGCCAGTCCCTCCCCCTCCCATATGAGGGAATATAAAGAAAAATATGAATAAAAATGTTCAATTTTGCATAAGAATTTTCAGCAATTAATGAACCATCAGTATTTCCTGACTGAAAATGAGATAAGAAACCTTGAAAATGTATTTAGTCAAGGAAAAACTCAACACACAATGGGATAACATGATCTGCAAACCTTTTTATAGACTGTTTTACATGGGGCACAGGAGCCGATCCAGGATTTCTTTCTGGGGGGGGGCACAAGGATACCTCGTAATACAAAATGAATGCAATAATAATGGGACCGCATTAAAAATCTTGCATATTTTTAAGGGTCTGGGGGGGGGGCACGTGCCCCCCCTTCCTAGATCCGCCAATGAGGGGGCACGAAATTGCGCAGGTTAGAACTGCATTTATTTCTAAAATGGTGTAGAATTGTGCGAATGCATGAACAAAATTAGAACAGGGGCTATTTTGCCTTCTCACATCCACGCATTCTTGCATGTGTTCTAGCAATTTACCACTTTACGTGACGCAATCTTGACTGCGCATTCGTACCTACGTCAGATTGTGCAAGTACATGCCCCGTGTGAAACGGCCTTAATAAAAGATTATGTACTGTCCATTTAATTTTAATGTCACAAACTCTGCTATCAGGTACTTGATGATGATTGCAAGCAAATCAAAACACGTGTAAGGGTGTTTATGAAATTAAAATTAAGTATACAGTATCTTTGTGTCATTTAATATGCTGTTCCATGATATCTCTCTAGAAAAAGCTGACTAAATTTTGTCATAATACCTAATATATCTTTTTTCTCTGGGGATAGTACACTTGCACCCGTATTTTCATTTACAGAAACTGTATGTGATAAAGAATTTATTCATCGAGCCAAATTCTTGTATACCTACTTCCTTCCCTTGTTCATTTCTGCTTACCATTCCATGTTCACTAATTCCTTTTTTTTCTCCTTCCCATACTAATTCATATCAGTTCCACATTACTACTTCACTATTCACTTTCAAGGTTTGAAAAATTATTTCCTCCACTTGCTCTTACATCCAGTCTTTCTCCAATGAGAGTTCCAGCTGAGAAATATATCTAATACATCCCTAAATTTGTAGGGGGTCCTCTGTTCCCGGTAGCAAATTCCAATCACTCACATGTTTTTTTGCCTGCTCAGTCCATTTTTCTGAGTATCCCATTAAAAGCTTGATTTAAATGTTGTTGGCTTTAACCATAATTCATCACTCTACAGTGGTCCCCACTCTCCTTTATCTTATACAGTTGAGGACCTCAAATCCAGAAAGCTTGGAACTGAAGAGCTACTGGATTTCTGGTTTTTCTGGATTTCTGGTCTTCATAGAATATTTAGTAAATTAATTAATTTATACATGTGCTCGGGCTCTTGTACTTGATATTTGATATCCTTATATGTCCCTGACAAGGTTCTTAGCGTATGTCCATAGTATGTGCTAAATTCCTACTCATCCCAGAACAAGGATTGGAGAGTGGTGCCATGAAGTGGCAAGTCAAAACACTATGCAGAGGAATTTTCAAATGTTCTGGATTTCGGGTTTTCCGGGTTTCTGGATACCGGATTTGAGGTCCTCAACTGTATTCCACAGCCCCAACATATCTATTTTCCCTTTCTTCACTCTCAGTTTAAAAATTTCCTTGTGCACCCACCATGGGCGGATCCAGGATTTCTTTCTGGGGTGGGGACAAAGATACCCCTAGTATTATATATATTTCAGTGGCAATATTTTTATTCATCCAAAGATATGGTGCATTTAACTCTAGAATGTGTCTAGTAATAAAGGAATAAAATTTAGTTACATGGGAAGTGATCACATAGTCTATGTACTTATATGTATATTAAAGCAATTTTGCAGAAACACAAAACGAGCACAATGATAACGGGGCCATATTTTTAATCGGGGCCATATATAATCTTGCATATTTTTAAGAGTCTGGGGGGGGGCCTAGATCCGCCTATGGCACCCACCCTCATCCCAGCAGTTAAATTTCATTTTTTTTTTGCTAACTGCTGTTTCTTTCTTCTCCATCTTCTTTCCTTCATTCCTGGGTGTTAATTAATCATTTTACAACAGAATTTCACAAGATAAAGAACTAGAAAGCCTTGCCTCAAAAACTGCCTTGAATGTTTTTCAACATGACAAGTGCCCACAAAAGTTTTAACAAAGAACTGCCTTGAATGACTCAAACTCTTATGTGCCTGGTCAGTTTGCTTGAATTTCCAATTCGCTCTCATTTTGCTTTGTGCCCTACTCATTTAATTTCATATTAATAACTTTTATATAAAAATAAAGAGAATATTTAATACAGTAATTGTTGTATACAGTTTTGAATATCAAATATGAGAAGACTGTTTTCCTGTCAGATAGTTGCCTTCCCTCCCTCCCCCCCTTAAAAAAACTCCTGGATGCCCCCTTGCATACATACCCTCAGCTTTGCCTTAGCCCTTCTTCAGGCACAATGCTGGAGTAGCTTTGTTCAGGCACAAGGTGTCTGATAGGCACAGATTTGAAAAACATTACTAGCCCTTAGCATTGCTCAATGGTACACCTTTCAAGTTTAAAGCACCATTATCAGTGTGGTTGAACACTTACATGACGTCTTTCGTGCTATGATTAGACCATTTTACATGCCGTCATATGGCCCCAGACCAATCCAGCAAGGTGTGATTGAATGTGCTCCTTAGGCTATTAAGTGTTATTATTTATTATATGTAATGTATTTTAGCAAGTGAATTAACTAAGATCAGTGTTTTTTATTTTTCAATCTTATTTATCTGGTGATGATTTTATTTTGCTTTTTTGTGCCATTATTTTGTTTAATTATGCTAAATAATCCGCCACTGATCTGTCAGCATAAATGGGAAAAGTGAAAGGCTGCATATAGAGCGTGTCAAAACAAAAAGCTACCATTAGCGTAAAGGGTCGATGCCGCATAGTGGTGTGGAGAAATGAAAAAAAACCCATGCCGTACCTGTGTGATCCATTGCACCTGACAGAAGGTTAAAATTTCATAATCTTATGATTATTGCTATTTCCATCTTCTTTCCTATATGCTTAGATTTTTTATCTCTCAACAAAAGAATTTCACAAGATAAAGAACTTGAGAGTCTTGATTCCAAAATTGCCTTGAATGATATATTTGTCTGGTAATTTTGCTTGAATTTCCAAGGTTACTAATTTGTATTACATATTTATTATTATTTATATTACACACCGTATTTCTCCGAATATAGTCCCCCTCTGAATATAGTCCCCCCCACCTATTTTTGAGGCTTCAGTTTCGGGAAAAGTTAAAAAAATGTGTTTGAATATTGTCCCCCCCTATACTTTTACCACTGACATTTTTGGAAAAAAAGGGGGGACCATATTCAGACACATACGGTATTTTCAATGCATTGGTAGTTGCTGCGGTAGGTAGGTAAGGGAATCCAATATACTGGGCCAAGCGGTCAAACATGGACTAGTCATTGTATATGTATACTGTTATGCTTATCCCATTTCCATTTGATTTCATGTAGTACATATATTCATATTACAGAAGAAATTTGTTTAATGTCTAAATTTAGAAACTGTGGCTAAACTCTAACATAAGGTCTTCATCATTTTGGATAAAATATATAATATCACTAAAACCAACCCAGGTAGAGAAATAATTCTATAAAAAAGAGGGAAAATGAGAAACTCTAGGTAGGACTACAACATCTAGTTTCTCTCTGACTGTCTTTCCAAAAAAAAATTTGGCTTCAAGTAAAAGTCAGTTTGGGCACTTAAACCTTACTTTTAAAATGTATGGCTGATATGTATTTTCATGAAAAATCAGGACAACAACACAGGAAAATTTTGAAAGCCTGGTCTCACGAGCCATTAGATCAAACACCCAAAACTGTTTTCAAGAGTAGGGACCACAGGGGCCCTAGGAGTGTGAGTCTGGTGTGGTGGGTACCTATTGGAGGTCCAAGTCTGTCCCAATTTAGCCTGTTATCTACCACCACTTTGCAATGCTAATCGGTTTTCAAATCATCTGCAGTGCAGGGCTTATCGCAGAGCAATATGCTTAACCCAAATCACCTCCCAATCACCAAATATCCACAGTAAGGCTATTAGCTGAGAATCTGAAGAAAGTAAAAATTAAGCATTGCCAGACTGAAAAACTGACCGACCGAGAAAATGTATTTGCTGCACGAGTTGGTAACACCGACAAAGTATTTTGATGGAACAATGAAGAATGAAGAACACTCTACTAATAGCAGTTGTGATATAATGTGTTCTGATTGGTCTGACAAAAGCCATAACAATGGACATTGACCACCTTTCTTATATCTTGTGGCTCATGTCTCATAGCACACCAGCCTTTACTATATGATCCCATTAACAAATGGACCTCCTGAGAAGTTGAGTTCTCTCTCAGTGGGCATAGTAGCCATAAAGAAGACTGCTTGACCGCCACTAATTTGTAAGGTTGTCTTATCCAACATCTTCCGGGTGCAGCTGCGTGTTGCGCTTTGTCGTGCAAGCTTTCCAGACCTGGAAAACAATCTTCCGAAAGAGAAAACTGCGAATATGTTACCAACAAGGTTATTCAATAGACACCAAGAAGAGGATGCTTGCCGCTCAACGACAGCGCTGAGAGTTCTGCTGACGTCAGTGCCGCCCTCCACCCATAGGCGGATCCAGGGGGGGGGGGCACGGGGGCACGTGCCCCCCCCAGACCCTAAAAAATATGCTAGATTTTTAATACGGTCCCATTATCATTTCGTTCGTTTTGTATGACGAGGTATCCTTGTGCCCCCCCCTGAACAAAATCCTGGATACGGCCTTGCTTGTGCCCCTCCCAGTATGAAATCCTGGATCCGCCCCTGCCTCCACCCACACTGCTCTGGTGGATGGGGGAGGCTGGACGAGTACATATATTAATTGACAACCAATTCCGTAATTTCATTCATCGCCTGATGATGCGTCCTGTAACGGACGCGAAAGTTTGCACGACAAAGCGCAACACGCAGCTGCACCCGGAAGCCGTTAGCAACGATGTCCCCTCGCTGCGAAAACCTACGTTCAAAGCTGTCTTATCCAAGTAAAGCACTCTTGTTATCTGAGTCTAATCTCAATGGTCACTAGTGTTTCTCTTTGGTGATGCCTTAATCATCTTGGGTCTTCAATCCCACTGGATTTTTGTTCCTAAACAATCTGTTTCTCATTCTGGAAAATTGTTTGTAGATCATACGTACCTGATTTATTTCAAGAATTCTTGAGAATTTTGCTTTTCTGGCAACCTTTGCAAATTAATACTGTTCTTGGAGTAGCTATTCTATTTCTAAAGCATTAGCAAAAACAATTTTTCCCCTAATAGAGGCATAGGTATTCCTTTGATTACCTCTTGACAGATTGGTGACATCAGTTGCCATATACCCACTCCTCAAATGGTAGTTGGTTATGAAAATCCCATGGCTTAAAATTTAAATTTTGTATATATTTCATGAAAACTTTTCCATTGCCATTGTATAGGAATCCAAGAAAAAATTAGCATGACACCAAAAGTAGCAAAAGGCATATCAAAATGATCACAAAAAGCAAGATCTGGGGGTGAATTTCAAAATAAAGCTTGGAATTAGAGAAATTTTATATAGCATTTGGTATTTATTTTCCTCAATATGATGGATGGAAGTATTACTAAAAAATCCTAGGGAAAGAAGACATCCTCAAATTGCTTACTTAACTGAGAAATGAATTTTGCCATGCGACATAAGTACATACATACATGTTTTGGACTTGCTGCAGCAAGCTTAGGCAATGAATTAAATGCATCATTCAACTATTGATGCCGATGAGATGTCAATTTCCATGTTTATATATTTTTATGCAGAACTAAGGAATGGGGATTTTCAGTTATCTAAAAAATTTTACAGATTATGTAACAGCTGACTCTAATTTAATATTTTTATGGCTTGTGTTTTTTTTTCTCAGTACACAGGTACAATACTATCCAAGAGGAATGGTGATGGGCAGTGGCACAGCAAGGGAGTGTTTTAAAGGATAAACCCCGCCCCCCCCAGAGCTCAGAAATTTTAAAGTTTAAACCATTGCTCTTAATTGGATTAATATTACTTAGATAATTTTGTAAATATTAACAATATATCCCTCAGAATGCCGTAAAACTCACCATTTTGAACCATTTATCTTAAAATTTATCTTGGGAGGGCCTCTGCACCTCCCGCTTACCATGGTGGGTATACCCATAAGGTCCCATCTAAATCCCCCCCTTGCCTTAATTCCTAGCTGCATCTGTGATGATGGGGGCAACTATCCATGCTTTCTGAACTGCCGGAATTCACACAATAATACATCTTGGTAACATGCTATGAGCCAACTTTTTGATACATATGCATATGCAGTTGCATAAATGCAATGCTGGATGCTGTAGAGTTAATGAGCTAATTTCTGCAATGGCTTGCGCATTGATTTTCTTCCTTTCTTTTTTTCTATCCAATGCCTTACCTTCTACGCAAAATATTAAGGCCTTGGAGTATGTATTTATCCAAAATGAGTATTTTTAAATAATATTTATGTAAGGTAACAAGACAAAATATGATCAGTCGATCAAGATATTGTCACTGTGTCATATAACTTGATATACACTTGAATGATATGTCCTTTTAAAGTCACATAACAATAAACAGTCAAACGACAAGCGTACCAAGGTCGTAAACAAAAAGATTTTCAGAGGTGGATTGAGGGTGTAAACCTGTAGTGAGGTGCATTTTGGAGGTCGGGACAGCATGCAGGGTTTGTGTTAAAATTGCATATTCCAAGCACTTTTGGGAAGGGGAAATGTTGGACTGTATTCTCAGCAGTGGCTAGCCAGTGGCGGCGCGTGCGTATATGCATGTTAGCAAGTGCACACCCAAAGATGAATAAATTATAAAAGAAAACTATTCCTTTGCAACGCGAAGGATAAAAGTACTGTCTGCATATGCAAGAAACATGAGCCTCCGAACGCTACAGCTATCTCCTTTTCGAATTCACCGCTCTACAAGTGTGCGATCCCGTGGCATCATCCCGGGCGCATTTTCGGTCTGTGCGATCGCTTGAGGGAGCTCTGGCGGGACGAGGTAAGCGGGGTAATGTGCTGTTCAAAAGGGCGATGGGAGCAGACTCAAAACCATGCGAATGCGCACGCGCATGTTTTTGGTGACTGACTAGCAGGTAGTGTAGTGGTGTAGCCGCCACCAACACTACCTGCGCCCAGGATCCTAGTCTGTCTACAGAGCCATCTGTATAGCCGTTTTCTACACTACTTCCTCATAGGGTGTTAGGAAAAGAGAATGAATTTCAACTACCGTCACTTGTAAAGGTGTGTTGAGAATAATTATTTTCATACATGCTAATATTATTTCTGTTCATGCAATTTTAAGGGTAGAGTGTACCAGTGATATGTTTTGCTTGCTATGTATTCTATTACGACGAAATATGATGCTCATGGATTAGGATTAACATAATATAATTAAATCATCCTATATCTGCTCTAATGCACACCCTAGATAAATTACCACCAGCCGCCACTGGCTCTAGCAAGTGTCATACAAGTGGGCCAGACTATAAAATGGGTGAGCCTAACATCAAGTTAAGGTGGATGAATGTGAAGGACAAAATATGGTTTTAAAACATTTACTTATTGACTTTATATGAATGGCACCCTTTTCCTGACATACCACACAACAGAAACAAATTATACCTCACCCCTCAAGGCATTTATAGAGTGCATTCTTTAAATATTCACTTGAAAATCAGCACAACTGAGAATATACAAAGAGAATAAAGCAAAACACTGTAAAATATAAATTAATTATAATAAATTATGGACAATGGAAAATTGTTTAGAAAATTAATAGGTTGGTTTTTTCCATTTGCCTATATAACTGTATACAATTTATTTTAATTTTATAAAATAAAGTTTAACTTTGGACTTCGATACTGAAATTTGTCCGTCTCATTTTAGTGGGCCAGAGGATGGGCTGAATAAAAATAGAGTCAACCCGGGCCCACCCCAGGCGCTGCCACTGCATATTTGCTAAGGCCCATTCATCGATAGTCAGAATAATTTTTTACCTCAATTATAATAGTAATCATACATAACACATACTTACAGACACAGCTGGAAGAGTGCTCACTGTAATCTGCGACAGTCAGGTAGGGCAGGAATGTGATTGGTTTCCTCATTTGATTAACACTGTCTCCGAAAGGAATGATTCATCCTTCCATGCCACCTAAACTGTGAAATTGAAGAGAAATTATTCAAAAATATGAACTACAATGAAGCACAAATACACACCACTTATGCACCAGATACACACTAACAGCAACCACAAGAAACAGTAAAATTAACTAAAAACTACCATATAACGTATATAACTCCTCTTTTCAAATTTCAGCCAAGTTTAGGATTGTATTGCCCAGCCTAAGTTCTAAAGAAACTTGCAGAGAGCACTGTATTCTTTGCAAAGGCAATTCCACTAGTCTCCTCCCAGAACTTCATACCTGTCAGCAGTGGCGGCTGGTGGTAATTTATCTAGGGTGTGCATTAGAGCAGATATAGGATGATTTAATTATATGTATTATGTTAATACTAACCCATGAGCATCATATTTCGTCGTAATAGAATACATAGCAGGCAAAACAACCATTGTTGTAACCATTTAATTGCTGATACTATAGTTTATATAATCACACTTACCTGGGGCACCCATCATGAAATTGTCCTGAAAACAGGAGCCATCTAGCCAGGTTGGCAATCGCCAAGGGTAACAAGGTTAGGGGGCCCCCATATTACTTCACATCTATCGTGAGGAGCCAAACCTAAGTCTTTTTTGCTATTATAAATTCTACACTTACATTAGTTGCTTGATTTACAAAATACTCAGTGCAAAAAGATTTTATAAAAAATAAAGGAGTCTGGAGATAAAAGAGAACCTGATGCCTTTTTGTAATAGGTTATCTGAAAAGGTTAGGTATTTTAGAGGTCTTTTACATTTTAGTGCAGTTTTAAGGAAAAAAATCACTAAATAGATAGCAGAACCATAATAATACATTATTAAATTTTATGAACTATGAAATTCTCACTTTTCATTGTATTTTTCTGTCAAAATTACTATGTAGTTTTTACAACTTTTATCTAGTTTTTAATAGCCAGAATAGCGTCAACATCCATTTCCAGGCCTACAATTTCCTAAAATTTTCTGAGGGAGGATACCCAAAGGGGGGCTCCATCATGAGCCACAGCCAAGGGTCCCCAATCACCCCAGACCACCCCTGCCTGAAAAGGTCAGTGGGGTTCAAGAGCGGAAAGAAGTGAAGGGAAGAGTGAGAGAATCCTTAGCTGAATTTGCTAATGCAGAAGAAACAGTTCATGTTACAGCTGAGGCAGTGAAGGAGAGGGCTTCTATGGTGGAGAGTGGATCTGACATTAGATATGGTAACATTTCGATACCTCCACTGCAAAAATGCTCAGCGATCGCCCACCAATTCAAATTCACTCATCTAGTACTACCAGGGCTACTAGATGTGCAGATTTGATTCTATGGGCGATTGTTGAGCGTTTGTGCAGTGGAGGTACAAGGACGTTCCCAGGATCAAAACTGGGGGGGGGGGGGGGGTGAGCAAGTTGTGGTTGTTCAAGTTGTAGGTAAGATTTAAGCATGGAAAAGGTGAATGAAATCAACATTTTAAGGAAACTGTAACAGCTCTTTAATATATATGATTTAAACTCTTTTCCGGCGAACAATATTTGAAAAATCTTCTCGGGATACCATGCGGGTAAGATTATGTAAGAGCGCCGACGTTTCGGGTACCGATTCACTACCCATTCTCACGGCTACTGGAATGAGAATGGCTACAGCAACTGTGAGAATGGGTAGCGAGTCGGTACCCAAAACGTCGGCACTCTTACATAATCTTACCCACGCGGTATCCCGCGAAGCTCTTTACTAGTTTTTACAATTGTTTGCTTGAAAAAATATTATTTTCCTATTAAGACATTTGCGATTTTTGCTTCTAGGGGGAGGGGGACAGCTGTCCCCTCCTACCCCTCGCTGGGTGTGCCCATGTGGAGGTATCGATTTGGTTTCTTGACTTGGGTTTAGCCAATCATATGACTCCTTGCAAAAGCAAAATTTTTGTAAAAAAAAACTTCAGAATCTTACGGACAATATTAGTGGTTTTCCCAATATCTTGGCTACTTAATCTGAATTTTGATGTTTTACTAACTCTTACAATTAGTCTGGTCTGAGCCAAGCACTCTGAAGCCCCGAGCTTGCCTTGATTCCGGATGCCTTGGATATATTTCAATCTCCAGGAGGCAAAGCATTCAAAACTATGAGTTATCCAGAGCATCCAGCGACAGGGCAAACTCACAGTCAATCGGAATGCTTTTCTCAAAGCTCCTGTATTTTAAAAACGGGTTGTTTTCGACCTAAACCTTAGCAGTAATTTTGGTTCCTACTGGTATCAGCTATATAGGGGTAAAATTTCGTGACACAATTTTTATCCACCATATACATATAGTTAGCAACATTTGAGGATGAGATAGAGCTGAATAATAACAAAAGGCAAACACTGAAAATAAATAAAAATAGTAGCCGCATCTTAGAAAATAATATCTATGAAAACTGTATTCCCTAAATAGTAAGAACAGAACAATTGCCATAAGAACCGAGCCTTTAGTTTGAAGTGCCACCACCAAGGACAGCCACCTGACTGAGGTCATTGCCCTGAGACCTCTGTTAATGCCACCAGGGCAGGGCCGGCCTTAGGGCGAGGCGACCGGGGCGACCGTTTGTGAAAAAAAAATTAAAATATACGATAGTTTTGAATACGCAATTTGAACTATTACTGTATTGTTAAGTCCGTGCTAGACAAAAAATAATATTATGAAAAAGGAATAATAATGCAGTTATTTTTATTGTGCAACTGCATTTGTCACATACTTAGCCAGAGAGTGGTAGGGATTCAAAATGCTCGAGTTTGTAGATGGGGTATAGAGTTTAATATTTTAAGTGAAGGGCCCCGCACTGAAGGTTTGTCCCTAGCCCCGCACCTGCTAGGGCCGGCCCTGCACCAGGGTATGTGGAGCCTAGCGCCAGGAAGGCACCGCGAGAGTGTGACGCTGAACAGCAATGAGAAAGGACCTCCTCCCAAGTGTGACTGGTAGCACATTGAGGGACTGATAACTGTATCTCATGACATCTTATAAACGTGGTCTTACTTAATTTCGTTTACATCATTGAAGCGAAGATAAGCACAGTATCATTCCAAACCCCTTCAAAAACTAATGTCATCTTTCACTCAGGCCTAAAATCACATTTCATTAAAATAATTTGGTAGATGGAAGGAAAGATAGAATAAAGTAAGTTAGGAGGAAGAAGAAAAAAGCATATTCACTTAACCAGTGGTGTAACAAGGAATGGGGGTATTAGAGGGATCTATCCCCCTAATCCACCATAATTATACCACTGCATTCAACCAATATCTTAAGTTTCATATAAGAAAACTCTTAAAGTTGCCGCGCATGTTGCAACCACGATGAGTTAAGGAATATGGCTTACTGCATCAGTCTACTGTACATATTCATTTCGCTCATGCCCTTAGCACCTTTCAGGAACGGATTCGGCATCAAATTTCAAGGGGGAGTAATGACCTGGGGCCCGGGAGTATGGAAAACCCTCCTCGGGATACTAACAGTTTTACAGCAGGGAACATGGGCGTACCCAGCAAGGGGCAGGAGTGGGCAACTGCCCCCCCTAGGAGCAAAAATCGCAAATGTCTTAGAGGAAAATATGTAATATTTTTTTCAAGCAAATAATTTTAAGAACAAATAAAGAGCTGTGACAGTTTCCTTAAAATGTTGATTTCATTCTCCTTTTCCATGCTTTAATCTTACCTACAACTTGAACAACCATGGCTTGCCTCCCTAGTTTTGATTCTTGGTAGGCCCTTGGTAGGGAATGCAATGCTCTACAATTAATACAACTTAAAATTCTCTCACGTGTTGGGCTTGTAGCTGTGCAATATTAATACTCCCTTTGCACATTTACAGGGATAAAATGCTATTAAAGCTTATAAAGTAAAAACTTTTAGGGTCATGACCCTTGTGACCCTTAAATCTGCTCCTAAGCCCATTACAATCAGGCTATTCTTTAGATAGATTACCTATGGATGAGCCCTGAGCCGACTAACCTTGAAAGAATATAGTCATTCAGAATCATCTAAAACAAACCACTAATAGAGGCCTCTGTTACAACTTTGCATTACCTCGCAACATCAGCCACTAAATACTTCTAAAAGCCACGAGAATGATAGTTGGGTAGGGAAATTCTGTGGCTTAAATTTCCAAATTTGTATTTATTTCACGAAGAATTAAATATTCATCATAAAAAATCTGAGAAAGAAAAATAACCAATGGACCAGAATTACCAATATTTATACCATCATTATCAGAAATAGTGAGTGCCTACGGTGATTTTAGACTAGAATTAAAATTAAAGTTCCAGTAATTTTTATTTGGTTTTAAGAGTTATAGTTAAAATAGTTTTAGAAATAGATATCTGGAACACAAATTACCTACACCATATATTCAGTTTTCATGTAAAAAAAACGGATGAATCTGTAATTATTTATGTTTTCCTCAATCTTACAAGGGGATCCGGATTTTTTTTATTTTCAGTGTTTGCTTTTGTTATTTTTCAGACAAGCGTTGGCCGTTAGTTTTTTAACCAACGGATATATATATATTAAAGTATTCTACCAATTAAGGTAGGTATCCATGGAGTGCTTGAGAAGGAATCCTGGAGCCTCCCCGTACATCATGCGCATCCCTCTTCAGTGCACAATAAGACCTACTACCTTTCATTCTATCCAAAAATCCTATTCTTTTCCTTCCCCTCCCTCGTTTACCTAACATTCTTCCCTCTGACACTGTTTTCCACATCCCATCCCCTCTAAGTACTCGTTCCATCCATATCTTCTGTCTCCTCCGTATCTCATCTAAAAGCTGCCTCTGCTCACCCACCATGTCCAGCACTTCGTCGTTCCTCCTCCTCTCTGTCCACTTCACCTTCTCCATTCTTCGCCACACCCACATCTCGAATGCCTCGAGCCTTCTTTCGTCCTCCTTCCTAAGTGTCCACGTTTCTGCACCGTAAAGCGCTACACTCCAGATCAAACTCTTCACTAACCTTTTCTTTAAACTCTAGAATGAGAAAATTTTGATTATTTAAATAACGAAATAAAGTTCATACGTCCGCATTACTAAATTAATCCACTGATTTTTTTTGTAAAAATTTGAATTTTTTGTAACCTTAAGCGTTGTCTTGAATAATAGATTAAAGGTATAGAAGTTTTAAACTCATAGCTATCACGTGCCGTACGGCACGAAATTGGATCGAACGATCGGGAGTTGCGCGTTTTCTTCATCTCATGGGCACGAAAGTAAATTCAGTTGCCGTGTACCATAAATTACACCATAAATTCAGTTGCCATGTAAAAAAACGGAGGAGTCTGTATTATGTATGTTTTCATCAATCTTACAAAGCGTCCGCCAACAGATAGTACATGGGAATTGATTTTTTTAAATAATGAAATAGAGTTTATACGACAACACAACAACAGATTGTTTAACAAAATTTTACTGGTTCAGCCACCTTGAACGATTTCCGTAGATGTAGCGAAATTTTTAAACCAGTAGGTATCAATAAGACACGAAATTGGACCAATCGTTCGGAAGTCCTCGATCTCACGGGTACGAAAACGAAGGAACCTGTAATTTTTCATTTTTTCCTCGATCTTTGTAGGCAGCCGCAAACATACAGTATATATGAAATTTTTGATTTTTTTTAAATAACGAAATGCGGTTAATACGACCAAATCACAAACAAATCCACTGATTGTTTTTGACAAAATTTGAATATTTTAGTCACCTTAAGGGTTTGCATCAGCGATTACGACACGAAATTAGACCGACCGATCGGGTGTTGTGCGTCTTCTTTATAAAGATAATCTTATAGGTACGAAAACGGAGGAATCCGTAATTTTCCATGTTTTCCTCAATCTTTCTTGGCGCCCGTCAACAGATTTACGGATGATTGACCTCTTGATGGGCAATTTAAAAATGGAGGGGTAGGGGGAGTGGAAAGGAGGCATAATTGAGGGGAACGGAGGGGTGGGACAGGAAAACAGATCGCCCTTTCGCAGAAGCCTCTGGAACGTCTGCCCAGACGCTGCGATATTGGGAGAGTAACACTGTGCACGCCACGGACCGGGTAAACATGGACTGGATTACCGCTTGGAGTGAGTACATGATAACAATTGAAGACACCACCGGAGATATTTGAGCGTCCACGAATTATCCTATGGAAGAAAATATACACGACTAAATGGCCAACTAAATTGGTTGATTTGTTACGAACCGGGTTTGATGACATAATAACATTCTAAGAAGGTAAAGCAGCTCAATAATCATTCATTTCGAATAAGATCGATTGTTCACGGATTAACTTTGCGAAAATTCATCGTAACAGAGAGACGGTATCAGTAATTCTCTACATTTTTAAAATTATTTTCCTCGACCAGTTTCAACGCAATTCTTTCGTCATTTTCAAGAGTGGTCTGACAAATAAAATTAACGAAGTGCATCGCCGCAATTTTTATGAAACTTGGTAGGAATGTCGAGTGCATTGAAGTAGTACCTTCTGCGAAACTGTACTTGGACTCGTGACCCACGATTCAAGATATTAGCGATCAAAAGTTGTAAAATCGCAACCCGCACAACTCGGTGACATCATGTCCAGTAGCGGAAAATACAGAAAAAACTGAAAGGGGGGGAGGGGGAATATATCTTGAGCTATCTTTACTTTTATCGTAATAAAAAAAGGCGCATGCAAATTTTATGAAAGTATTATTTAAACTGATTAAACGTATATGCAATGTAATGCCATCTTATGACATAAAAATAATTAAAATTGTGGTTCTGCAATGTTAGGCAATGCAGGCGGCCCCACAAGGGGGGCGCGTGCCCCCTTGGCCCCCTATCTGTATCCTGATCATGTCTCAGTCTTTATGTACGACAATCCTCCAGGCCATTGGTGTTTGTTGGACGGCGCGGTGAAAAAGTTTAGTCGTTAGTTCATTGCGAAGAGGTAACGAGCAGAATTTTATCATCGTATAGAAAATAATTATTTCCCATTAACCTACTTGATTTCATGATATTATTCTGGACGATTTCCTATTTTACCTGCTATCTCTGCAACTATCACATAGATCGCAAGCTTGCCAGCGAGTGACCCATGCGACGAATTATTTCCTTAAGTTTCGACCACGTCCCTCTTTCAACCATTATTAGCACGGGAAACGTACCTCAATTGACTGTCGAAGGCTCAGTGAAGTGCCAGCGAGTGAACCTATAAAATAAAATACTTCATTGCTCTAGATCAAGTGCCTCCAAAGTAACCGTGACAATGATAGTGAATAGACAATGGTCGTATGTAAATCACAGTCCACAGTGGGATTTTTTTGTTATTCTTGAATTTCAAAACTTTTTACAAAGACCGACACCTTCCAAGCAGACAGTAGCCTCGAACCAATGATATGTACTTCATCATGATATGTTCACCAACGTGACATCAGATGCCCAAATAGGAAGCGTAATAGGCCCCCTTTTGTTCATCATATCTAAACATAAATGACCTATACTCCCGAATCAAAAGTAAAATACGTTAAATTGCCGACGACGCTGTCATCTATCGCGAAGTTAGTGATCACTCTCACTTTGAAATCTATCATCGGATTGGAACAATGTTCATACGTGGAGCCAAGAGTGGGGACTCCAACTAGATCTGAGATCGAACTTGACCAAGTACCAAAGTACCAGTAGTAGTAGTGCTGGTGTAATTTTCTTGAGACAAAGAGTTATGCTATCCGGAAGTTAGTATACATAGAATTTCAGGAATAGTCTAAGAATTTCAGGAATATCATAAGATACTCGGGTCCACGGAACGGCCAACACAAATGCATTATACAGATAGAGGCCTAAATTGAAGAAAGATTCCGTGCTTTCCCGGCGAAAAGACGAAGTGAAGAGTTCTCGGGATCGCCACCGGGTCAGGAACTGCATAACTGCCGACGTTTTGATGTCCGACTCGGTCATCGTCCTCAGGGCTATGAGTGTCGAGTGAGAATTACGTTAAATTTCGTTCGAGAAGAAAGTTAAAATTCTCACTCGACACTCACAGCCCATCGAAACGTCGGCAGTTATGCAGTTCCTGACCCGGTGGCGATCCCGAGAACTCTTCACTGAGAGGCCCAAAGTATTTGCAGGGCCGGGAGAAACCGGTGGAATTCCCGCCCGCACCCTGGTCAGTCCCGCCTGAACTTTGAATACAACAACATAAAATTGTCATTATCACTATGTTTTTACGACGCCATTTCAGACTGTCCGCAATAAACTCACACCTCTCTCACAAAGACTTACGGGCGTCCTATTGAGGACATAAAATCATTAATAAAAATAATGAAAATGGCGAAAAAATATTAGTTTTCCTCGAAATGATGATCTCATGTCAATATTAAAGTCTTACTACGAGAGATCGGGATATTCGTTCGCTGCGTACAATGAAGGAATTCTCGCTTACAAAATTTTATCTTCAGATAAAAAAAATGTTATCTTCAGATGAAGATATGTATTGAAACAGGTCGTGAAGTGAACCGGGTGTGATTGGGTGGTATGCGGTTTGCCTGTACTGATATCTCTTGTCAATTCATACGTATAGGAAAACCCTAAATTTCAATAATTCAGCTATATTTTTGGCTCGCATAATGATGTAAGTTAAATTCATCGTTTCTTTATTGGCCGAAATACTGAAATGTAACTGTATCGAAGAATGGGGTACCAGAGGATATATGATAAATGCCCTTGGGCTAGTGGCCTCTTCAGCAAATGCTTCGCGGGTAGTCGCTACAGGCGAAAAAAATCGGGGAGCTCAAATACCCAAAGCCCCCGTTAAAAGCCTTGCGTAATTGCGTCTCTCCTTTATCATGCTATCAGTACAACTCCTTTGTGCTTTGCCCTCCAAGAACGAAGAATGAAGCGCCATTCATAAAAGATTCCACTTCTCTTTCCATTTCCAAATATAAACTATGTAATTATTATTTCAACGATCAACCACGTCGGTTAATTATGTTAATTTTATGGTGTGCTCTTGTAAGTTTATCAGGGACATTTTGTCTGATTTTTCTCTTCCCCTTGTTTGTTTATTGTGGGCTGCTTTTTCACTCGGTATAGTTTATATTTCGGTGTATATTTTTTGCTTTTTTTTTGTCGCCAAGAAAGTTGTCCCAAATGTATTTTTATTTTTGTCGTTTGAGGAGAAATTGTAGAATTTGCTTATATTTAATCTTATGAGAAATCCCTATAACATTAACAAGCTTTCATTCATTCAACGTCTTCCATATTTTGCGACCATCAATTTTTGCCCATGGGGATAAAAAGATTCAACTCTTGGTAGGGTCGAATTTTTCGTGCGCAGGCCGTCTAATTTATAAATATGAAATAACTCATAGTTGGATTACTCAGAAAATCTACTGATAGTTTGCACGTAAAAATCGATATTCGTTGCGGTAAAGCATCATGAAATGTCTGCTGCTCAGAGTAGGAAAACAAACACTTTCAAGGTCAGCGTTTTATTTTTTATGATATTTTTGATTGCGAAAATGCTTATACTGAATAGAACCCGGATTGAGTATAATTTTGTGATTTTTAATAATTTCTTCTTTACCGAAAATCTCTTTCCTTACCGAATATTATACACGTATCTCGAATGACGAAACAATTTCTTTCACGTCACCATGTCTTAGCATTAAATTTACCGAGTTCATTGCAAATCAGTGGTGAATAAAGAGTGGCCGCCTCTTGCATTATCTCTGGAAAAATAAACTATGGTAATATTGAAGAGAGCTTTAAAAATGAAAGTTTTTATTTCACGATATTGACAAACAATTTTTCAATAATATCCGATTAAAACCTAAAAGAAACTTGTCTGAGCATCAGATGGCAGACCAATTCACGCTGAGTAGTATTTCCTACCACCATGGTGCAGCAGAAAGTAATTTAAACTCCCTCCTCACATAAGTAACGAAATTAGTCCGTGCCTGTTTAAAATCGAATATATTCTTACACCGCATTCAATAAAAATTATAAAATAATACACAGCCAAACTTGCATTAATCGCACTGTCCAGAGCAATTTAATGGTTAACCTTCCGTCGGGCGCAATGGATCTGACAGACGCAGGGCGATTGTTTTTTTCCATTACTTCGTACCACTAGGCGGCATAGACCCTTAACGCTTTAGCAGCTATTGTTTTTACATGCTCTATGCAGCCTTTTGCTTTTTGCATTTATGCCGACAGATCAGTGGCGGGTGATTTATCATAGATAAACAAAATAACGGCAAAATAAAAGCATAATTAGCTAAATAAATTAGCAAAATAAAAACACTGATCTCATAGACTCCACGTGCTAAAATACATTACATATATTAGTACTTAGTAGCCTAAAGAGCAAATTAAATCGCACCTTGCTGGATCGGTCCGGGGCCGTATGACGGTGTATGAAGGAGTACATGAATAGCAAATAAGACATCATTTTAGTGTTCTCTTACACTAATAATGGTGCTTTAAACTTTAAAGATGTACCACTCAGCTGTGCCAAGAGTTATTAATGTTTTTTTTTAATCTGTGCCTGTCAGGCACATTGCGCCTGAACTCAGCAATTCTAATATTGCGCCTGACGAAAGGTTACACAAGTTAAAAATTGGTAAAATCTTCTCGGATTTTCCACCAGGTAAGGCTGTTAAAGGCCTACGTTTCGCCGGCCTTGGTGGCGCCGGGGTAAAGTCCCCGACCTAAAGGTCGCGGGTACGAACCCCGCCTGGGTGGTTTGACTACCATCCAGGGCATGGATGTATGTGATTGTCAAACAAGTTAATTGCAAGAGAGGACTATATAGTCCTAAATTCACTTGTTAAAATAAAGACGACAAAGACGACATACGTTTCAAAGAGAAACTCCCTCATGTCATCAGGGATGAGACTGACTTGTTGTGCGTAACGTGTAGTGGTCGGTCTTATCCTTGATAACCTCGTCGAAACGTTGGCATTAAACAGCCAAACCCGAGAAAATTTTATCAATAGTATTCGCCTGAAAAATCTACGATCTTTAATCAAGTTTAAAACTTGTAAATATTGTAATTCAGTCGAAATTACATGGGAAAGCATCATACCCTACAATTGTAATTTTATTGAAATTCCTCTTATAACTAATGAACGAAAATTTACTCAGTATTTAGAAATTTTAACTCAATTAATCTCCCTTTCAATCCTTTTTACCTCTCTTATTTCTACACTCATGCAAAGTGCGGCAAGGATTATGGGAGAGTCTACAGAGTAGATGGAAAATGAGGAGAGCTTGCGGGTTGTATAGGGCAATTTAGAACGATAGATCATGAGGCGAGCCTCCAAAAGAACTCGAAGAGCCATCCATAATCGGAAAAAAATGACAATATGTACCAGAGTGGACAATATGTACCAGAGTGGACAATATGTAACATAGTGGACAATATGTACCAGAGTGGAGTGTATGTAAGTGGAGCAGAGATCCCAAAATACTAATGCCAATTTTTTTCATTGCTCAACAGGAGTGTATAACTGAATGGAACTAGTTACCTAGAGATTTGTTACAACCCTTACCTGGTAGCATAATGACATTCAGAAATAAATATGATAAATGCATGCATAGTCATTGATGAGCAATATTTATGAAGTTGTAACGGAGATATTAGTGTTTATGTTTCATGATAGGTCCCATGTTTATACTTCATGATATTTTTCCTTTCTTACCATTTAACCTTACTGTTCCACCTGACCATGGCCAATTCACACTGATCAGTGTAATATTAATTTCGAGTCAATGAACTCAGCTTGACTTAACTTAACTCCCTATAGCAATCACCCCATTTTTCACCGTGGTTCCTGCCGGGAAGAATACAAATGAACGAATTTTAACTTCCACTGAGTCCATTCTCCTTCCAGCGATTTGAGGACAAGGTCAAATCAAGTTGACCCTTGCGAAGACTTCCGGCTTCGAAGATAGCTTATCTATTTCTTGGTTCGGTCACTGCTTTGCATGAAAGATGCGTGGTTTTTAACTGTGTCGGTACTGTTTACGAGTTATTCCTTATTCGTATTTCACTGCGTCTTGGGTCATATCTCATTTGTGCACCACGATGTACACAACAACCATCAAGCTGAGAATGTTTGTCTTCGCATTGCTTTTTCCTCCAACTCGTACAGAATACGTTAAAAGCACATCAGTATTTACGTATAAGCTCGTTAACCATCTTAGTGTCGAGAAAGGTCACTAGCCGAAATATCGGTTATGAGGTCGCCAATTGTTAAAATTAATAATTATGCAGCAGCTAAACTCTTGAATAAAAATCAGGATTAGTCGTACAGTTAAAGATATATACATCAAGAGTAAATTTTTTTTCAATCAGCATTTTGATATGCCAAAAAAAGAAAACAGAAATTTTTTCTCGAAGAAGTTACATTTAATTTAAATATTATACCTTTGGCATTTATCGCCACTGCCATTCCAATAAGGTGGCCCTGAGAAAGTTAATGATGCTCCGAGGTTCTCGTTAATGTTTAAATATAAAAAAGTCAAGATAGCCCCGGCGCATTGTAGGACTAGATAACGTTTAAACATTTTCGTTTATTTACGTCAAAATATGCGTTAAAATATACGGAAAAGCCATTTTTTTATCTAAATGATTGTTTGCAACTTATTGCGAAAAATGAATGCTGTAGACGCAGTGTTTTTCCCTAGGTTGAGTTACAAAGTTCATGAAGTCGACAAAACGGCTAATTTTACGATGCGCGGAGTCACTTAATGCATTGTTGTGTCTATATTTTCGATTTTTTCACAAAACAAAAAATACATTAAAAATTAAGAATAAATTTTTCTTTAAAATGAGGTATCATTCATTATTTTAGCATGCGTACAACCTCAAATATGAATTTGCAAAATACAGCGGCACATCATTTTGACGCCGACAATAGGCCTTCGCCTGATTTTTCCAAAAAAAAAAAAAAAAAAACGCTTCATGAGACCAAAGCATGATAACTGCGACCAATTTGGCAAAAACCAACGATGATTCTAGATCTCAGCGTTTCTAGATCTCAGCACGGTGCAAACTCATTTATGGCTTACTTAATGGCGTTTAATACATTTCGATGCGTGGAATTGAGCTCGCTCGCCGATTTTATTTTATTATTTATAATGAGAGAGTTTATATTACTAGTAAATCCGTATTTTTTCGGTTTTTGATCCACCTCCTACTTTCCGAGTTATACGCGGCGATTTTGATACGGTCTTAACCATTTCTTGGAAAAGTTAATGACGTCACTGACTCTCGCCATACGGCTCACCGCTTCCCAGATACTCCACGGCCTCGCGCATATGTCTCATGGCAATATATGTATAAAGTGGCACTTACATTAAAAATTTTGGAGACCCCTGTCTCAGAGGGACGGAAAAAATGACCGTGAGATTCAGTCTTAAGCATGACGCTTCAAGGGAATCTATGCCCTATTTAGACATCCCATATACTGAGGAATCGATGGAAGAAATATCTATACAACGTGATGGGATAACTAAACAACTACAATCGATCGCACCTTATCTAGAGATCATATTCAAGAAGTCACTCTCCGAAGGGATGTTACCGCCAGACTGGAAAATTGCAAGCGTTACACCCATATTCAAAAAGGGAAACAGACATGACCCAGGCAACTACCGCCCGATTTCATTAACATCGATTATAGGCAAGATACTTGAGCATATCGTCGTTAGCAATATCATGACTTTCTTGGACAGACGTAACTTCCTCTATGACTGTCAGCACGGATTCCGAAAAGGTAGATCATGCGAAACTCAGCTCGCGCTCTTTCTTCACGACGTTATAAAATCTGATGAATCGAAAAGACAAGTTGACGCACTGTTTCTAGATTTTAAGAAGCTTTCGACACTGTACCTCACAACAAACTGTTATACAAATTACAGTCATGCGGTTTAAACGAAACAGTTTTAAACTGGATACGCGACTTTCTCAGAGATCGTAAACTAAAAGTTGTTCTTGACGGAATTAGCTCCGATGTTGTAAACGTTACATCAGGTGTTCCACAAGGAAGCGTAATCGGCCCCCTGTTGTTCATTATATACATTAATGATCTCTGCTCCCGCATTAGCAGTAAAATACGTTTATTTGCTGACGACGCTGTCATCTATCGCGAAATTAGTGATCACTCTGACTATGAAATTCTATCATCTGACTTAAACAACGTTCATTTGTGGAGCCAAGAGTGGGGACTCAAACTTAATCTGAGCAAATGCATGGCGGTACATTTCTTGCGGAATTCGTCCAACTCTAACCACGTTTATGCAGTGGATGGCATTAATGTAAAGGCAACAGACGAAGTGAAGTACCTGGGAGTTACGATAACCTCGAACCTCACGTGGGGAACACATATAAAGAATATTTGCGGCACAGCCCTGAAGAAATTAGGATTCGTCAAGCGTATTGTGGAAAGATTTTCAGATGAGAGAAAAAAAAGAAAGGTGCTATTTCGCATTCGTCCCACCGCACCTTGAATATGCAGCGAGCGTATGGGATCCGGTCCAGAAAGACTTAATCCGCGAACTGAATAAAATTCAAAGGAAGGCTGCGCGTTTCGTCAAAAACTGCTACGGGCGTACAGACAGTGTTACCCAGATGTTAAACGAGTTAGGCTGGGAGCCGTTGGAGACTCGGAGGCTGCGCGCTAGGCTTAGATTGCTTGAACAATTGAGAATGGATATATTTAAGAGAGACACAAAGAACATAATATTAGAGCCACACTATATTTCCAGGTCCGATAGAAGTGATAAATTAAGAGAGATGTTTTGCCGAACAGATAGATATGCGAATTCGTTTTTCCCCCAACCATAAAGGACTTGAATAAACGCCACTCCCAACTTCGTTTGAACACTTAATTTTTTTTTTTTTTTTTTTTTAAGCTGTAAACGGCTGGTGTCCTAACACCCCCTGCCACACGCCTTTTAGGCGGCTTGCGGGGTATTATGTAGATGTAGATGAAATATCGGTGGCATCATGGCCAGATTTATGGGGGGCACGAGGGCACGTCCACCCTCCCCTCCAGACGCTTAAAAAAATGGTAAGATTTTTATTACGGATATCGTTACGTTCGCTTTGTTTTGTTCATTACGGAGCCTTAATCATTAAATTTCATATTAATAACTTTCATATTCAAATAAATTGTGTGCGAAGTAAATATAACGCGAAACATTTTTCATACAAAACTATTTCGTACAGTAATTGTGGTACGTCGTTTTAATCTCAAATATAAGAAGATCGTTTGCCTGCCAGGCCCTTGTACCCCCCCATAAAAATTCTGGATCCGCCCTTGGGTGAAGTTGACATAGTTTAATCATTGAATATAGCCATACTGCTACGTTCTGGAGCGAATCAAATTCATATAATTTTATTACATGCCCATAATATGTATTTCTTATAGGTGAGTTGAAGCGCCGGGCTTTGGAACATTGTAAATATTTTTACTTTTTTTAACGAATTCGTGTAACAACTGAATTCTATTAATGAATAAAAAGTTCGGATTATTCTGAAATGCACTATTTGAGAAAGTTAATGTAAATAAAAGATAAAAATTAACAAAACTAGGGATTGGAATTCTGCCCATTTATTTGATATTTAATGTCCTCAGGCTTTCCAAATAAATACATTTTATTTGTGGTTCGGGTACAGTGCAAAATGTTTTGTAGCATCGAAAAAATAATTATAGTAATTTGTTAAAAAATACGTTCACCGAATATATTATTTCACTTTTATTGTGTTTACCGTATGATATCTTGAATAATCCATGTTTTATAGCATACTCTCCTTTAATGATTATATTCATGTCATAAAAGTCAGATGGTCATTGCTTTGTTTTGCCTCCAGTTATCGGATATTAATGTAATTACTGCATCTAACTACACTCATGGAGCTTGCCCTTTCTCGCGGCCTTGTTTAGTTAGCGGGCTGGTCATATGAAGCACACAATCTCCATCCGCAGTGACATAAATTGGAAAATTGGTTATCGAGTGATTATGCCATTCAACTGGACCAATTATTGAAACTCGACCCAGATGACTGCGTACTGACCTTCACTGACGATAAAATGGCAGCACTGAATGCACTATCCCGATGCGACATGGTGAGGCCGCTGAGCTATGTATCAGTGCGCAGTAGGGTAGATTTTCAGGTTCTGCCCGCGTTGACATTTTGATGACGACGTTTCACCTACTGTGCTCAAGGCATCCTCAGGCCAGGTTTAACCTTTTAAGGTCCATAAAGACTGCAGCCTTTAGATTGCAATAAAATATACATTTCCAGGCTAATATTAATGCGTAGATTCCTAAAAACTTTATAGGTATGAAAGCGACATCTATAATGGTTTCTGAGATAGGGTCTGGCAATAATACCAATAGGGTGGTTTCCTATTATTTCTTTATTGCCTAAATCGAAAGATTATTACTCCTGGAGTACGCATTTCATCCTCTTAGAATTTTAAATGACGATATCTACTTATCGCGATTAAATGAAAAGTGAAAATTTTCAAGCGCGCGAAAACGCGACGGCTAAGTATGAATGCTAGGAAAAGCCAGTGTGACGTATTTCTGGTTCCCGCTGCCGCCGTGTGAGATGACCTTGGGGCGAGGCTTTGAGCGCCGCTACGTCGCTGGCTGCTAGCAGGTAGCGCTAGGCTTAAATAAGGATTAATATAACCTACCCTATCAAATGAAGAAAACTTTCCGAGCATAGGCAATTTTAATATATGATTATCAAGAGGTGTTTCCCTGAGCTCTGTGCCTCATGCATGCAATGGTAATCTCAGGCGATGTAAAACTCCTATCTATTCGTATAGAATCTAGGTACCTGTAACGTCACGTGGAGTGGCATTGCGTGGGCGCCAATCTGGCCTTTTTAAAATAGGTTAAAATTGGCCATTAGCATTCGTCTAAACCGGTATTTCTAAAACCAAATAATTTGTATATTATGAATACACTAATGGTGGGTAACGAATCGCAATCAATGCATTTCGCTGTCTTTGATGAAGGAAGCTACTCTATTCTCTCTCCCTTATGATCCATAAGGACATACGTGTCATATGACATAATAACACTTATTCTGTGAAAATTAAAGCACAAATGCGGAGTTTTTCGTACTAACTCCACAGGATATGAACACATAAAGGATAAACCGAAAGTCCTGTACATATTATTGGCCATCTCATTCAGGAGCGCAGCTAGGAATTAAGGCTAGGGGGGTTTTAGGCACAACTAATACTGGGGAGTTAGGGGGTAAGGTATACCCGCCAGGGGAAGCGGGAGGTGTTTGGGCCGTCCCCAAGAAAATTTTTAAGATAAATGGTTCAAAATGATAAATTTCACGGCATTCTGAGGGATATTTTTATAATCCTTACATTATTCTATAAGTAGGTAATATTAATCCAATTAAGTAAAATGGATTAAACTTAAAATTTTCTCTGAGCTCATATTAATTTTAAGAATTATTAATTTTTGCAATTAACAAGTAATTATATCGCTGCTTCAATGTTAGATGAAGTCCCAACGTTTCCAAACCGATGATATTTGCTTCAATACGGTAAATGCCTGGGAATGGTTTATTCATCAATGTTTCAATATCTGCCTCCGGAGACGGAGGTGCACAGTGTAAAGTGGGCTGGAGTTTTCTGAATTTTCCACTCGTTGCCGCGCACGACTTTTTGAAGGCCGGTGGAGGCCTGTATCCAGGAGGGGGTTTCATACCTTCAGCTACCGCCGAAATGTTTCCATTGATGCGACTAACCGCGGTAATTCTGCTAAGGATACCATTAGCACAAGGGCTCCTATCTTATGACAATCCATTTTTCGATGTAATTAAATTAAAGAGTCTACCAATAGCCAAATATGAATTCAACTTTCAGCATTACGAAAACGAAACACATAGCTGATACAATGGAATGTATTATCTCCCAATTCGTGCGAATTGAAAGTAAAAGGCAACCTGTTCACTACCCAAGCTCCCTTTGAAGTGAATTTCTGGCAACGAATCTGGGATGGTGACTTGATTGGCCGAACACAACCGTTGACATCGTAATAGAAATCTAAAAAAAAACATGTGACCAAGTTGAAATGCAATATAATCAATTTTCTACGTACATAACCCTAGAACAACAATTTAATGAAGTAACATGACATTTTAAGTTAATATAAGGTTAAAACAATACTGAATAACATAGGTATTATAATATATGAAGAAGAGGCATTGTTACACATTTTTTTTAAATAACCGCGGCATGAAGTACAAATAAATAATTTTATTAATGATCTAGCAAGTATTTTTGTAGCATTTTTCTAAAAAGATTCTTGATTTGCAAAATGTGTAGAATTGCAAACTGAAGCGAAGCTATGGATATCCAGAAAAGAGGCAAAAATAATTTCATGAATGACAAAAACCTCAAAATAAGTCATACGCCGCAATCACTGGGGAATTCATTCAAAATAAAGTAGCTTATATCACTAATCCATAACTTTATCTACTGAGACAGACATTAATAAAAGTATTAATAAATCTTTCCCAGATCTTTCCCTTATGGGAATGATAAACATCGGTTCGTAAACATCTGGACTTTTCCTAACGAAGAGGTGTCAACATAACCCAAAAGATTTTTTACGCTGAAGATTCAAAAGTTGACAAATTCGTTTCTTTTTTTTTGCATCCCATTCACAGGTGTTCAATGGGTGAGGCTTTTTGCGAAAGGTAGAGGCCGGCATTGATAACCCCAACTTCAATATTGCTACGCATATAATTAATGAATGAAAGACCTTTCGATAGGTTTCTTCATAGCATTCCTCCATCTTGGAAGTTAAATAAATGTGGACAAAATCGTTTATCGAAATGAATGACGTGTAAACAATCGCCTTCTTCAGCCAATAAGCCATCTCTATTGAACCCGAGGGAGAGGCAGGGGCGTACTAAGGTCATAGTTTTGGGGGAAAGTGGTTCATCACTTTCTGGAGATTCTTTGTGGTATGGTATACTACGTATGAGGTCTGTAATGCGTAGATATGCGGCTTTTAGCATGGGCGTACCCAGCGAGGGGCAGGAGGGGGCAGCTGCCCCCCCCCCCTTTAGAAGCAAAATTCGCAAATGTCTCAATAGGAAAATAATACTTTTTCAAGCAAATAATTTGAAAAACTAAAAAAGATCTGATACAGTTTCCTTAAAATGTTGATTCCATTCACCTTTTCCATGCTTAAATCTTACCTACAACTTGAACAACCATGGCTTGCCCCCCCCCCCCCTAGTTTTGATCCTGGGTACGCCCTTGGCTTTTAGATATCTATCGATCAATTGTGAGCATTTTTTTTTAATGCTGGTGAAATGAAAACTTCCATTAGATTGCTTCCTTAAAGATTGCTATCTTTTAAATCGTTCCAGAAATTATGGGGTGGGGGTTCGGGGCACCCGCAATTCCTAATTGTTCATATGATTAGTTCTGAGAAGGTTCGGTCGACGGATTCAACGACGTGATTCTTTTGAAGTCGAATCATTCTTTTTGGTTGAGCCTGAACTTGTGCAAATTCTTCTCCGGGGTATTGGCTTACTAGCAGGTGCTTCAAATACTCAACCGGCTGCCTCTAGCACGCGTCCAGAACTCTGCATGGAGCAAGTAACTTCGTACGCAGTCACGCGCACGGGTGCATAGTAATATACACAATGGATGAAATTCGTCATGAAAAAATATTTAGCATAGCCGGAATTCGAAGTCGGATCTCCTGACTGCTGGTCAGATATGCTAGATATGCTACCAGTTACACCACCAAGTCATCTTCTTCCAAGGAGAATCGCAGGCTGAATTAACCGAACAAGTTGTTGACGTCTCATGTCCACACTGACCATCTCCTTGCACATAACACGTTTTCGCACGTGCGGGAAAAAACCGCTCGGGGCTTTTCCTATAAGATAGATAGATAGAAAGATTATTTATTATTCTAGGACTGATGTCCTCTCAGAACAAAACAGTTTACAAAGCATATATACATACTTCAATATATTTGCTCAATTTCTCATTGTGAGCAGTAATAGAGAAAAAAAAATATTATACAATATCCAATCAGTGATACAAGTTTTATACAATGTATACAACGGTAAGAAATACAATTTAAAATCAAAATTACAGCGTGGCGGTAAGCAATAAGCTATAGACCTTTGACTTAAATAATTTCAGAGATCGAATTTCTCTCACACTTTTAGGCAAGTCGTTCCAGAAATTTGACCCAACAACCTGGAAAGATTTCTGGAAAGAAGTTGTGCGATGGGCGGGATAGTATATAAAATTTATATCTGATCTCGTGGTAATCGAAGTAGTTTGTTGCTTAATTTTAAATTAGTCCACTGAAGAAAAGTGCGAGGCCTTTCACATTGTACGGTTATATTACGGGCACGATTTTTATTCGCATTGCAGCCGTCCAGTGCCACGGGCTAAACGGCTACCGTATCGTCTTTCTGCTTAGTGATCCACGTAAATAAATGTACACTTTCACACTAGACGGTTTCAGTCGTGCGGGAGCTGTCTCCAGTACTGTTGACAATAATCTTTTTGTAAGGTCAAAATCGTATAATATGAAAAGCAACTGGTCACGATTTAAAACCGCGCGGTTTTTTTCCCGCACGGGAGGAAACGTGTAATGTGCGCGTCGTAAGGTTTATTTCTCCAACAGTGGCTTACGTTCTTGCGCACGATTTATACCCGTGCGGTATATACCCGCACGGGTTTAAACTTTTCAATGTAAGGGTCACATTATACATTTCCCATATGCAGGCCAAAAGAATAAATATTTAAAAAAACTAATCAGTGCCACTAATTTAATTTCCTCAAAATTAGAGTATAAACATTGGCATCAAATTTGGACTGTATGGCGGATGATTGAAAACTTCAATCCAAAATCATTCAAGAGCTCTTGGGTATGATTTGCCGAGTGTGGATGAGCGACATCATTGAGAAAAAAAAACTTTCTTGCTGAGTTTTCTCTGGCACTTGTTTTTTATTTGATTTGGCGCTTTGTCTTAATTTTCTTATTGTTTCAATATACCATCTACCGATTCGATCGATGGATTTTTCTTCCTCATAGGAAAATCCAGTAGGATTGGTAGAAAATTAATTGCGTATGCTTGGTTTCGCTATTTAGTGGGTCCTTTTCGCTCTGTAGCGTTGAGGTGTTTTCCCCGTCCCCTCCCTTCCGCTCCTATCCCTTCCCAGAGGCGTTGGCGTGCTCCCATCGCGGCGGCGCCTCTATCCTTTTTCCTACCTCTCCAGCCCCTCCCCGGATGATCGGGCGTGTATCGGGAAATTTTCTCACGTTTGAGCATCTGTATCTCAGTAAAAGGAGGAATCTTTGTCAAATAAAGTGCAGATCTATAAATTTCAATCATTTTTTAGTATGCCTGCGAAGTTTCAAGTTTATAACTCAAAAAAAGTCATTTTGTAATTTTGCCCGGCTTTTTCCGATTTCCGCCCACTGTAGAACGGCTAGAAAATTGCCGCTCGTATTGTAGCCACTACTGCCGCTCACGTGCCGCTCAGGTTGCCGCTCGCCGCTTGCCGCTCGCCGCCCGCCGCTCGTATCGTAACCGAGGCCTTGGCCCCGGGTACGATACAAGCGGCGAGCGGCGGGCGGCGTGAGCGGCGCCGCTCTGAAATCGGGCCTCATTTAGTTGCGTGTAAATCTATTGAGGGTGGGTACGATACGTTTGAGCGGCGAGCGACAGTGAGCGGCGCCGCCCGGTGCCGCTAATGGTTCCAAGTCCAGACCGATTTCTTTTCCACTGCCGCTCGCCGCTCAGTAGATTCATCCTTCAATAGTTGAAAATGTAAGCGGAGAAACATCAAAGTAGTTAGAATACGGCCAAACAAAGGAAGGCTGAAGTTAGAAAAGGTGAGAAACCTGAGCGGTTAGAAAATTGCCGCTCGTATTGTAGCCACCGCTGCCGCTCACGTGCCGCTCAGGTTGCCGCTCGCCGCTTGTATCGTACCCGAGGCCTAAGCCACGGGCTTGGTTCCCGGCCCCGGTGTGTTGTATCCTTAAGAGGGTTCACCTAGAACCCTCATAGTTCTTGTTTCAATATACCCCTCTGAGTTGATTTTTGGGCCAATCTCAGCAAAAACCTTACCACAGCGCGTGCTTTACAATTGGAGGGATTTTCAATTGCAGCGCTACTTTTAACACTCCTTTGTATACAAAGTATGATAAGCACGTTGCGCAAGCTAACATATGGATGGTTGCATACGGAGTGTAGATACGCTATGATGCCAATATAGTGGCGCTAGTCCAACCCCCTGCCGCACCATGCCTAAACATCCGTTACTTTCTGGACAGCCGTGTACCAGAAATAAGATGCATTATTGCTGTGAGGTATTGCATACCACAAAGGGGCAGCGGAAAGTATAATGAGCCCTCCCCTAAAACAACGGCCTTAATCCGCCGTTGTGACCCAAGCCATTATAAGCCTACTTATTTCTTGGAGTCAGGGGCGTGGCTAGGAATTAAGGTTAGAGGGCGTTTGAGGTGCAACTAATACCGGGTATAGTCTGGGGGGTAAGTGCAAGGGCCCTCCCCCAGAAAATTTTTAAAAATAAATGGTTCAAAATGGTGAATTTTACGGCTTTCTGAGGGATGTTTATTAATACTTACGCTATTAAATAAGAATTATTAATCCAATTTGGTGAAATGAATGAAACTTAAAAAAATTTCTAAGCTCTGGGGGGGGGTTTATCCCCCAAAACCCCCACCTCGCTGCGCCAGTGCTTGGAGTAACAAATTTAACTAATAAATCCTTTCTCTCTCAACCTGTAGGATTGGAAGGTTTAACCTCATCAAGAAGCATTCTCCTGGGCACCGTAATCCTCATCGTTGCTGCAGCATGCTTCCAGAAGATCTGGAAATACATTCGGATTAATTTGGCTCTGTACAAAGTACCAGGACCATTTGCTTATCCCATAGTGGGAAATTCAAACCTCATCAAAGGGGGGCCTGAAGGTGAGCTAATGATGACAGCCTTCAAATCTAACATATCCGCAAGCTATGGGTATAAGTTAAAGCAATATACAATGTGTAATGGGTCAAAAAAGCTTTCCCATAGTTGGAGTAGTCGCAGAAATGTTCTTGGACAATATTTTACTTCTTTCATTGCTGCATGATATTCCAAGGCCTCACTGGTGAAGAACAAAATATGTCACTCTATTGTCATTTATGTATGCTAAGCAGTGTTTCTTGATAACCAACTCTTTAAGAAAAACAAGGAGAAAATGAAAATTAATTATATAAGTAACATCTTTTGTACGGTGCAACAAATTTATGAATAACTCACCATGGAGTGGTCATCAGTGAAAAGGAGAGGGAAAATTGTTTTATCTTGTATGAATTTTGGTAGGTCAATTAATTAGATTATCTGGGCTTACTGTGCAACATTCAGGTTCATAACACGTTGCGTACGGATGGCGGGAATTATTGTCATTTTTTTCCTAAACGTTCAGGACGGATGACGAAGATTCTCGTCATTTAGGCGTGTCAACCTAAACAATTTTAAAGCGTACAATACGTATTCGTTAGTACGTTTTCAGTTGTTGTTCATTATTCATAATGAATTGATGCATCATAACACATGAGCGACACAGAGAACATAATATTAGAGCCACACTATATTTCCAGGTCCCATAGAAGCGATAAATTAAGAGAGATGTTTTGCCGAACGGATAGATATGGGAATTCGTTTTTCCCCCCAACCATAAAGGACTTTAATAAACGCTAGTAGCAACCTCGTTAGAGTACTTCATTTTTACCTCTAAAAATTCAGGCAAAAATGTGCTGATAAGTTACATTCTATGATATTCCAAGAATTTACTGAAATATGTCACAATTCAATCGCAAAAATGTATTGTTAAAAGAATTAGGTTGGTATTATTTAATCAAAGTCAGCTAACCTAAAGCAACAGTGGACCAATTTTTACCCAACACTATCAAGTACTTGCTTTGCATGATACACTTTTGAGTGATGAATCATTGCGTTTTTGATTAATGAAGTTATAGTTACAGCTAGAGAAAGTTAAATTAACAAAGCTATAATAAATTTCTCTCTCCTGGACACTCATGTAAGTAAGTATCTCTTTGGTTTGCTGAGAAAGGCTAAATAAAATTGTGCAAAGTCAAAATAAAAATGTTCTTTTTTAAATGCTCTAAAAATCAGTTTACCCACACCAAATAATGCACCTGCTATGGTTCATACTTATTGAATAGATATTTATCTATTGGTGACTATTATTTCCAATCTAAAAATCAGTTTACCCTAAATCCTGCATGCGGTTAATTTCCACTTTATGCATCAACAGATTTTTTTCGCGTTCTGCTGAAGTGCCACCAGCAATATGGCTCAATGTTCCGCCTGTGGATAGGGTCTCGGCCCATTGTGTTTCTGTGTGGTGCTGACGAACTGCAACCACTGCTTAGCTCCTCCATACACCTCAAGAAAAGTTTTGAATACAAGCTGTTTGAACCATGGCTGGGAGAAGGACTCATTACCAGTGCAGGTACATTTAATTTTACTTAAAATGTAGATTTAACAGGGAGATTCATGTGTATCGGAGGATTTTGGGAGCATCCCCCAGAATTTTAACTGAGAGGATGGTATCAAACTCAACCAGACTTGGAAGAGAATCTTCCGGAAGAAGCAATGGCTTGGTTGTTTCCAGAATGGTTTTAGCAATCTACCCACAACCCAGAATGATTGCATCAATCACTTACCCACAACATAAAAAGGGACCTTGCTGACCAATCAAGGATAGGGCTGAGAAATCCTCTTACATCAGAGTCATTCGTCCTTCCACTACTCCAGAAGATTGAGAGGAGAGTTAAGGAATATATAATGGACATCCACCTTTCCAGTTTTTATTCATCACCTGATGATACACCTGTAATCAAGGCCAGTTCAAGCAGTAAGCAATGTACACGGCCGCGTAGAGCACCTAGCAAATGGGGCACCTAAGCGCTCACTCCAATACTTACTTAGTACTACTCAAACAAGGGGATTAAATGTTTAGGGTTGATTTACTCCACAATATTATTATAGACGTAAGGATGTATCAAAAAGTGGGTACCCATACCCTCACTACTTAGGTTGTTGTTATTCCCAAATGCAGGGGCATAGCTAATAATTAAGTATAGTGGGGGTTTTAGGTGCAACTAACACTGGGGGGTCTGAGGTTGCCAAATACCCTGCCAGGATAAGTGAGAAGTGCTCTCTCCCCCTCATAATTTTCAAAAATGGTGAGTTTTATGGTTTTCTGAGGGATATTATATTAATCCTTACCCAATTCTATAAGTATGTAATATTAATCCAACTAAGCAAAATGGCTTAAGCAGAAGAAGGGACAACTTAGTTGGCCACATTTTGAGGCATGATGGCCTGATGAAACCAATGGTTGAAGGACAAGTGGAAGGGAAAAAGGGCAAGGAACGGCCCCGAATGAGTTACATAGGACAGGTTATTAATGATGTAAAAGAGAAGAAATACGTCGCTATGAAAAGGGGAGCGGATAGGAGAGAGGAATGGAGAGCTGCGTCAAACCAATCTTAGGATTGTTGACTAATGATGATGATGAAGTGAAATGGATTAAACTTAAAAATTTCTCTGAGCTCTGGGCAGTGGCATAGCCAGGTGGGGGGTCCGTACCCCCCCCCCCCCCCCCCCGAAATATAAAAGCACAATTAATTTTCTTCGTGAAAGATAACAAAATATTGAAAAATCATGAATTTACAAAATATGAAGTTTTTTCGATTATGATAAGTGTTTAAATTAGTTGAAAACCCTCCACTTAGTACCCTGTTTTCCAAAATTTTCCCCCTTGATTTTGGACCCCCTCCCCGAATGAAATTCCTGGCTACGCTACTGGCTCTGGGGGAGGTTTTATCCACCATAACCCCCCCTTCGCTGTGCCACTGCCCAAATGGACTCGTTCAGTCCTCCATCACCTACTAGCTCATTCGTAACAATTCTCTGAATTCTTTGGACCCTAACTCCCCACTATTTCCCCTTCCCTCAGCTATCTTTCATCCTTTACCTACAGTCTCCTACCTAACTCTGAGGAAGGTGGTAATGCGCCACCGAAAATTTAGTACTGTGAGTGTTTTTTTATCTTTTTTTGTCTCCTGTGATTCTGCCCAACCTGGGGTATTTAACACAGGTATATACACAGTAAAACCTCTTTACATTGTAATGGAGGGGACCAAAATTTGGCCAATTGGATGTATGGAGGTTCACTATAAGGAGGTTTTAGTGATAGGCACCATTTTTTCATATCCTTCGGAAATAAAAGACAGTGCTATCTTTTAAACGGTATGTAGTAAATTTGTGTTTCAACATGCATGCATTAGTGAGCACATATTTATTATTTAATAATAACAGAAAGTGACCCCTACTGCATGATTTTTACCATGATTCGAGAGAAAACAATGTGAGCTCTCTTAATTCAACAGTCACTTAAAATTATTAGGTTAGTTAGATACCTTTTTTCTTATTTACTGTTAGGTATGCTCTCATATGGAACAAAATGGCCATAACTAATGGTTAACGTGAAAATTACAGCATATAAAAGGTGTAAAAGAAAAAAAATAAGCGTGAAACATTTATTGCTGAAAATGTTGTTCGATGAACGTAATCGTGGCTGCATTAATGGTCTCTAGTTGTCTCGGTACGATTTGCAGAGGTAGTTAGGCCATCTTGGGGGTGTCTCCTTGATATGTTAAGTGGAGGTTTTATGAGATAAAGAGGTTCACTACAAAGAGGTTTGCCTATAAATTTACATGTAAATCTGACGGGAACCGTAGGGGTGGTATGAAGTATGGAGGTTTACGATGTAAAGAGGTTCACTACAGAGAGGTTTTATTGTACAGTGAAACCTCGATTTTACATTCCCCCATTTTACATTTTCCCTGATTTTGCACACTTTTTATCAGGTCCCAAACAATACCGTCTGTAAACAATGATACTCAATTTTACAATTTCCTCAATTTTGCACTTTTTGTAAGTGGTCCATTCAAAAGTGTAAAATAGAGGTTTCACTGTATTTGGTTTTTAAGCTCTAAAAATATCACATTCAATGTATGAGCAAAGACGTTATAAGTTTATGCTGATATTTAAGTCTCAGCCCTTATTCCTAAAGTATTTGTATTTATTTTAAAATATATACAGAGAGTATCCCTACTACCTCTCAGGTCATTTTGAGGTGGGCACTGGAATGTTTTTTGCTTACACGAGAAAAATGTTTAGAAAAGGCCCTGCCTTTAATAGCCAAAGAAGCTTGCTCGACAAAGCTAAATATGCTAAATTAAGCAGCTGCTGCCAAAATCCTCCAACACGCACAAATTTAATTTTATTCCATATATGTATACCCATTCTAAAATAAGAGAGTCCATGATGAATGAAAATTGAACTTTGTTTTTCCACATATATTTATTTCATCATGAGTGCGGTTTCGATGCACTGTGTCATCCTCAGGCAAGGAGTACAACTTCATTAACCCATTTTTCCCCAAACTGCACATAGGGCTTTTAACTCCGGTTATTTCGACTTTTACCGTTAATTATGGCCTAAATAAGATTAATTTTCGGGCAAAATTATTATATTCAGCATAATATATGATTTGCATAATGTTGCGTGTACGCAACGCTGGGAAAACTCCGGAAAATAAAAGCAAAAAAATTTTGAAAACTTAGGTTGCATATTTTATTTTTCATCATCTTTTCTGATGTAATTTTCAATGATATGCTGCATGGAATTAAACGTAGCGCTTTGAACAACATAATTATCCTTGATTTTCAAATTTGACATCTTCGCCGGGAATTATATGTAGCCTGCGGATGAAATGCCCTATTCTCCCTTGACGGGCATGCTGCGGTTTACCCCACATACATGTTATTTTTCATACATGTAAGGTGTCCCGCATGTGGACACCGATTTTTATGCCAAATGTCATCAGCCATTGAATTGGAAACGATTTCTAGTCTCAGAAAAGTTTTACGATCTCGGACCGAAATTCTAACTGAGGAATTGCTTTGCCCGTGACTTAGGCGTAAAATCACCACGGATTCACCACTGCACTGTCAACCCCTTTTCGGAATAGAGGCCACCTCCGTTTTTTGCTCATAAAGTGGATACGGTAACATACAACATAATTATCGAGAAAATCTACCCCTCCCATTCCCTGGTTGTAATCGCGGATGATATTTCGATTTTCTACAGGAATCTCCAGGAATATCTTTTCGTCCTTACTATGGGTAGCATATTCCCATAATTTAAAGCAACATCGATGACAGAGTTATCCTGCCATCGCACTAAGAGAATATTTTTTGACCTGTCAAACGAACAGTAGAAATCCCCGTTAGGTTTTTTTGTCAAATCTCTCGAAGACATGAGTGCGCCGTTTTCCGTTCGATTTCCTCTTGCTTTTCCCGTTGAAAAATAACAATTATCACTTAAGAGTTGCTAATAGATTATAACTGATGAAGAAATTATCAAAATACTTGGCAAGAGTTTTCGGAGACTAACAAAAAAATTCAGCAAATTTATTACAACCCTTTCTTCTAGTGAACTTACAAATCCTAGGCATATCTCTTTCAAGTTCCACCTCTCCATATGGCAAAAATTCATAAGGATAGCCTGTAGATGAGGCCAGACACCACAATGTATAACCTACTCTAAATTGTTCCCCACAAATGAACATTTTAGCTGTGTGCCACCTGAAATATGGAACCATTTGTTAGGAAAATTCCTAACTGAATGGAATTTTGGTTTAGTCTATTGAGAAAAAGTCCAACTTTCAAAAATGTATCACTTTGTGTAGTTGAGAATTATCGGAGAGCTGTCGATATTTAATTAATTCATCAAACCAAATCCTCGTCATAAATTGCCTCACAATTGCGACAGACATCTCCTCTTGGCTTGTCCAGTACAACTTAGTGCGTGGTAATATATGATACCCCGACAACATTACCATTCCAATTATTTTTTACATCTGCCTCATTCTGAGTAAGTGTATGGTTATTTATTTCCTCAGCGTAATTATTGAGTAGCTCAAAATTAATTCAATTAATTTTCCACTGAGAAATAAGTGACGGAGCTGAATTGGTGAGTGGCCTCCATACTGAGTAATAAGTGTTTCTATTCCCTTTTTCACACAAAAAATCGGGACTCCTACGGAGGTAGATTCTATTTTTCACATTTAGATGAACCACTGTTTGTTCTCTGCATCTTTTACCTGGGAGTGCGCGTTTACTGGACGATTTTTCTTTTCATACTGTTTGAGTAAAATGTGATTTACCTTGCAGCACCTCCTGCAGTATTTGAAATACTGAGAAGATGTAATCCCCATTGTAGTTCCAAAGTTAAGAAAATATTATAAATCGCCTCTCCTGTCCATTTATATTCTTCAGTTACCTTCTTGACGCTTCTTATAAAGTATATGTCTGAGGCGTAGAAATAACGAATAAAATTTTCTTCAATTTTAAATCTGAAGGAAACCCCTGAATAAATTATTTAGCAAAAAGCCGAGCAAAACCTACTGCGGTATGATTGATATAATTACTGGATGAGAATTAAATATGCATTTCAGAGGACAATTTCACTGATACGAACCCAACTGAAGCTAGATTATTAGCCTTACATCACCTAAGCGATGGAAGAAAAAATAGGTAACTCAGGATTGCACGGAGAAAATTCCAATGAGCGACTAGAGGAACGCTCCACCTTCCATCAAAATCCTGCTTCAACTGATAGGTTTCTCACCCTCTCATTCTACCATCTCTGAAAATGAATGCATCTGAAGCTGAATTTAACGTCTACGAAGTAATCCTTTCACTCAACGACATGTGAATGACATTGCCCTGTATCGGTTCCACGTGTGCGTGCAACAGTTTGACTCCACGAAGTACCAGAGTGTTCAATGTAAAATTCGTACCGATGGCCATGTTGGAATTCAAGATACCATTCACCCTTTAATACGTAAACTCTCAACCTGTGAGTGCCAAAAATGCATCTAAACTGCCGCCAAAAGACTACGTTGTCGATTAAAAGCCATATTGACGATTTTCGTTATACTTTGAGACAAGCCCTCTGGTCTACCAGAGAATTCCCATCGTTGCGTAAACGCAACATTATTTACAACAACCATATTAATACCAGTAGCGACGAAAGTTCGTGACAAAAATAAACATGATGAATAAAGAAGCTTAGAACAAAGAGAAAACATTACCTCTAGCAAGATCGCCCAGTAAATCTTTGTAAAAAAATATTTTCAGTTTGTAGTACTTCAGCGCTTCGAAATAGGCAAATTTCGAAGTAAAATAAAAATTATTATTTTAATGAATATTTTTCCAAAAATAACTGAAAAAGAGCGAATGGTATTTCAGGAATTCAGAAACCCCGAGAAAAAATTATCCTGAAGCAAAGGTTATTTATAATAATTTCAATTCAATAATGTTGCGTTTACGCAACGCTGGGGATTAATGGGTTAAAGAGAGTCCACGTAAATTTACCGCTTATATATGTATAATACATAGTATTGGATCAAGTTTTGCCATTCCAGTGTCATTAAAATTGCCTAATAAGTAATTGGTAATATTTTTGATTGGGTATCCATTAAGTGCTCTTGGGCAATATTACCTAAGAGCACTTAATGGATACATATTAATTAATTAATTCCCTTTTAATACCAAAAATTTATGGCCTATAGACCCATAGGACACAAATTTTTGAGATCAAAATATGTGGGAGCAACAAATTTTGGATTGGGCACTGCTAGTCCTTCCCACTCTTAAATGAAGGGTACAAAATTATACCTGGAAAAATATCAGTCTCCAAAGGCAAAAGCATCTATGTATTCAGAGAAGAAAATTCCATCCATTCTTGATTATTTAAGTAATGTATATACTGATTTATTTAAGTTTACACACAGCATTTTTCAAATCACCTTGGCCAATTCCCCATCCTCCATTGAATATTCCTGTTCAATACGCAATTAGACCTTTATTCCTTTTCATTCTAACTACAAATCCTATTCTATTTCTTTCCTTTTCACACTTGCCTGTTATTCTATACCATTCAACACAGCTGCTTTTAATGTCCCCTCTCTGCTAAGAACTTGCCACATCCAGAGTAGAGCCCTGCAAAGCCTCCCAAACTCATCAAATTTCACTCATCTGGTTGGTGGAATCGAGTGTATACATTCAAGCCTCACATTAACTAAGTTTTGCTGTGCTCGATCTCTCACCTTGAGCACACGGCCAACTGCTGAGTAGGTATGGGCAGCTTTATGCAACTCGGCAGCTGCTAGAGCATTTGCTGATAAATTTGCTACACTCTCTAACCTGAGGAGCTGCAAATCTGTGAGTAGGAGGCTGAGATGTGAGACAGAATTCTCTGGTGGGCAGGCGAGTAGGATTGTACTAATTGATTAGTCGTTCAGAGTGGCCATACTTGGCTGCTGGTTTCTAACACTTGTGCAAAAAAAATTCTAAAAAGGTTTGGCTACGATTTAGGGTTTTTCTGGCTAATTTTGGGTCGCTGAATCCGAAAATGACCTCTGTTTTTTTCCATCACCCTCCATTTTTACGAGCAACCCTTTAATTGGGAAAACCAACCCCATATCTTAACTGATCGCTTTTCAAGGGACTTTTACTCTTGTTATCTATACCCCCCTTCCCTTCTTATGTTTTATGTCAAATTTATCCTTTGCAAAAGGTGGGTGAAAAGGGGGTGAACAGTGTATTCATCCCTTAAAAACTTATCTATTCGCTACCATATCATATGTAAAAAAAATCTAAAAAAATTGTTATTTTAATGTTTTTTTAAGTTTTTTTTTCGATTTTCACCCCCTAAATATTTTCAACCCCAGTCAAGTTTGTCTTTTCATGACCTTGATAGCCTCATAATGCCAGTTTTTTTATCAGAAGCATATAACAAGAGTACAAGTCCCTTGAAAATCGATCAGTTTAGATATGGGGTTGGTTTCCCCAATTTAGGGGCTGCTCGTAAAAATGGAGGGTGATGGAAAAAAAACAGAGGTCATTCCCTTAGCGAAAAAACTGTTGGATTTTAACATTTACTGTTGGATTTTATACAGTTACTGTTGGATTTCAACAATTACTGTTGGACTTCAACAGTTACTGTTGAATTTTTAACAGTTACTTTGGGATTCAACAGTGGTCCCAATTCACTATTGAAATTTTCAACAATTTTTTTTAACAGTTTTTAACCGGTTTTTTTTGCTAAGGGTTGTCGGATTCAGCAACCCAAAATTAGCCAGAAAAACTAGAGATGTGCGAATAGTATCCGCGAATACTCGAATACCTCGAATACTAGAAAGTATTCGATATTCGAGGTTTCGAATAGTTATGCGAAAATTACCGCCTCGAATACCTCGAATACTTTGAATTTCGCGTCATACACTGTCGCACGCACGTCGTTGGTAGTTGACTCGGAAAAATGTAGAGAACTGTAGTCGTTTAGTGCTCGCAGCGCCGTTTTACGCAAGTTGACGAATTACACCAAATTCGTGGATTTTAGCAGTGAAAAGAGTTCGACGAGGGGAGTCGAAAATGGTCGGGTGAAAAAATCCGAAAATCCCCGATTCCCCCCACCAGGAGAACCTCAGTGCCGTGGGATAGCATCCTTAGGGCATTTCCCACGATCCGCTATCCCCCTCCATTCAGCACTCGCCTCACCCACTCCGACGCTTTCCTCTTCTCCGAAATCAAACAAAAGGTCCCAGCTCGCGCAGGGATCGCATTACGAAGACCCCTGCTTCGAAAAAAATATCGAGTTACGAGAACAATAAAAACGTGTTTCACGCCCTCCCCCCTTTTCTCGCCCACTGACCTTTTTCTGGCTACCTGCTTCGAAGTTCCCCATTTCTGGAGGTCAACTGCTGTGTGAGTACCGTGGGATACTTATATTAGCGCATTTCCCAAGATCCGGTATCCCTCTCCATTCAGCACTAGCCCCCCCCCCTCCGAGGCTTTCCTCTTCTTCGAAATAAAAAAAAGGTCACAGCTCGCGCAGGGATCATATTACGAAGACCTTAGCTTCGAAAAAATACCAAGTTACACGAGAACAATAGAAACGTGTTTCGGGCCCTCCCTTTTCTCCCCCACTGACCTTTTTTTTCCTACCAGCTTCGAAGTTCCCCATTTCTGTGGAGTTCAACCGCTGCATGAGTCATCTATTAGCACAAAAGGTGTCTAAGAATGACTTTCGTCAATTGATGTTACACCTTTATTGAATTGAAATATTAGTAATGTGCGCGTAATTTCAAAAAGAATAAGACCAAACACGACGTATTTCTGAGTTTATTTAAGCATTTTACGCAAAGAAATAAATGTCAAAATACGACGGAGACTTAGCATTCTGGCGAAACTCAATATCCTCGCAACTGAGCTTCTTGGAAGTTGATGCGGTATTTTTTTCGAAAACATATATCAAGTTACAATTTATGAGTTATGCTATTAATCTCTATTGTCACTGTCGAAGGGATATTTTCTCAGGATATTGGGTTTTTCCCCACTAGCAATTCAAATTCATCTGCTTATCTCGTGAGAACTTCCAAAGATGGACTGAAAATAATTGATGAAAATCCGGTGGAGTAGCACCTGTATTTTGCAAAAAGACCTCAGATTCCCTGTCGATTTCTGAAACAACAATGCCTGTTCGCTGTCCGTTTGAAGTCTGTTGATAGCCTGTTGGAGATTAGTGAACAGAGTATAAACAGCCAACGAACAATCTCGGGTCACTCACAAGTAGGAACAACTTACGAACAGCCTACCAACAGTTTGTACTCTGTTTGCAGCTTGTTCCTTAACAGGCAGGCAACAAGCATTTCGGGAACAATAGTGAACAAGCTTTTAACAGGCAGGGGCCGGTTGGTAGTATGTTTCACCGAACAGGGAATGAACAGACTACAGTGAACAAACACTAAACACCCTATCGATTTACGTAAAAATGATGCCTGTTCGCTGTCAGTTTGGAACCTTTTGGAGATTTTGAGAACAGATTATGAACAACGTACGAACAATTGTTTTAAGTTTCGGAATTTGGACAACAATTTGGATTAATCCAAATTTAATTGAGTACAAGGAAGTTTGATTGAATCCAAAGAAAATATCATCTACTTAAACAGTAATTATATACGGTTGAATTCATTATCACGATTACCATCAACCACGGATGACGGTTATTGAAGTGAGCACGCAAATTATATTAGCTATCTGCTCGGCTTACGCACGTTAAATACTTTACTTCGCCAATTACAGGCAGGGGCCGTATGTTTCAGCCAAAGAGTAGGTATGTACTCTGTGGTTTCAGCGGACTGGGAACGAACAGACAACAGTGAACGAACAGACAACAGTGAACGGACAGTCAACAGGCTGTTCTATTGCAGGAAAACACAAGAGTCCATTAGGAAATAAACTTTTAATTCTGGGCTATGCACGATACAACGCATGGCGTAGTCCCGCCAACAACTGCCGGGCGTGCCCCGTCCTCACATGTCTTATCCTTGGGACAGGGCTACCACCCTGGATACAACAACTCCCCTCCACTAAAATAACCCTTTACAAACATGAAAATTAAATACATGAAACATAAGATACATTACATAAGAAAATCATTCAAATATTTTGGTGGCTGCCTTTTTCGTGATGGGCGACTCAAGGGAGTAGAACAAGGCTTAGCCAATACAGGGCTTCTAGGCAAGGGTTCATGAGTATTCTCATGGGTAGCAGATCCTGGACTGTCTGACTCGGAAATATCATTTTGGGGAAGTGGGATTTTAGCAACCTCCTCGGTATTGACATTAGCAGGTGGGGTAAACTCATTTCTCTTATCTTCACAGGACACAATTCTTGGACGAAGGAATTGAAGGGAGACATTTTTTTTTAGTTTCCCATCACACAAGACATCAAAGGACTTGGCACTCACTTGCTTTACTATTGTCGCAGGTTTCCATTGTTTTACATTGTGTTTAACACCCTGTGTCCACACCGTATCACCCTCTTTCAATTCCGGTAATTTAGTGCTATGTTTGGAGGCCACCTTCTCATTACAGGAAGTCACCCGGTCTTCCACAATGCTCATTGGATTTAATAGGGACAACTTTGTTCTAAGCTTCCTCCCCAGGAATAACTCTGCAGGTTCTATCTTAGTTACAGTGTGTGGCGTCGTACGATAAGCCATTAGGAATTTGTTAATCCTACGCTGCAAGGACAATACTTCACATGATTTATCAAGCACCGATTTCTTTAGAGCCTGTTTTACATGCTGCACAGTTTTCTCTGCCTGACCATTTGCTCTTGGTAAGTATGGGGGAGAAAACAGATGTTTGGCACCCATACTAGTAAGAAACTCACTAATTTCTTGGGACTGAAAAGGTGGGCCATTATCGGAGACAAACACTTTAAACAACCCATATGCAGCTGTCATGGACTCAAGTTTTTCAATTACTGCAGAAGAACTTGTTTCCTTCATAATTGCAACAATCGGCCACTTAGAATAAGCATCTACCACAATAAGCAATGTCTTATTTTCTACATAACAAAAGTCGGCATGAACTCTCTCCCACTTAGATTTTGGCCATGCCCAAGGAGAAAATGGTATTTGAGGAAGTGAGTTTTGGACCTGTTGACATGGCTCACAAGAAGCTACCATAATTTCAATGTCCTGGTCAAGAGTGGGCCAATAGACATAACCACGAGCAAGTGCTTTCATTTTACTCATTCCTGGGTGTTGATCATGCAACAAATTTAAGACATCACGTTGTAGAGCTTTTGGGATACAAACTTTCGAACCATAGGTGACACACTGGTTATTAATAGAGAGTTCTAACTGTCTCTTAAAGTAAGGTTGTAACCGCAGATCATCACATTTAGAGGGCCAGCCATGCTGGATGTACATCCGTACTTTTAATAAATCAGGATCTTTTTCTGTGGCTAGCACAATCGACTGGGCATTCAAAGGTACACCTAATGTCTTAACTAAACATATTACATTTTCAGGAGACTCCACTGGTGTATCATCTGCCAATGGAAGTCTGCTTAAAACATCAGCATGAGGGATATTTATCCCTTTTTTATACACAATCTTAAATCTGTAGCCATGCAGTAATACTGCCCAACGCTGAAGACGTGCAGCAGCGAGGGGCTTGACACCAGTCTTTGACCCAAAAATTATTGTGAGAGAACTGTGGTCAGTAACCAGTTCAAATTCTCTCCCCCAAAGAAATTTGTTAAAATGGGTGACACCAAAAATTACTGCTGCAGCCTCTCTCTCCACTTGAGCATAATTGCGTTCGGTGGAGGTAAAAGTTTTTGAGGCAAAGCCCACTGGGCGCTCTTCCCCTGAAGGGAGAATGTGAGATAGAACTGCCCCAGCCCCAACTTGAGAGGCATCACAAGTTAGTCTAATAGGTAACTTAAGGGAATAAGGAATAAGTACCTGGCTACTACTAAGGGCTGTCTTACATTTTGCAAAGGCTTCCTTTTGTTCTTTACCCCAAGACCAAGGGAAATCTTTCTTCAATAGTTTATTTAAGGGTTCCATAAAAGTAGATGCATCTGGGAGGAATTTATAATAGAATTTGACAGCTCCTAGGAAACTACTCAACTCAGACACATTTGAAGGCGCACCCATATTCACAATAGCCTTAACCTTAGATTCTTCAACATGTAACCCATGAGAATCTAGCACATGACCTAAAAATATGACTCTGTTAACAAAAAATTCACACTTAGGTACGTTAATGACAATGTTATGTTGGGCCAATCGCCCTAATACCTGTTTTAAAACAGAGGAACAGTCACACCAATTTTCAGCATAAATAAGAATATCATCAAGATACACAAATAAGTTAGGAATACCCTGTAAGATTTTTTCAACGGTTTGCTGGAAAATAGCGGGCGCAGAAGCTATCCCATACAGCATTCTCTTTACTTTAAAACAACCTACATGGGTGCTCAAAGTTAATATAGATTGTGATTCTTTACCAACGGCTAACTGTAGATATGCCTGAGAAAGATCAATTTTACAGAAACACTCACCTTTTAGTAAAGACAAATCGTCTATCCGTGGTAGTGGGTAATGATCCATACTCAGACAACGGTTTACTGAACAACTGTAATCCCCACAGATTCTCACCTCGCCATTGGATTTCGGGACCACTACAATTGGAGTACCCCACTGTGTGTTGGTCGTGGGCTCCAAAATCCCTTGTTCAACCATTTTTTCCAACTCTTTTCTTACCTTGTCTCGCAATGGAATAGGCACTTGTCTATGAGATACAAAAACTGGTACAGAATCTGGTTTCAATACAATCTGGGCGACATAACCCTTGATTAGCCCAGGCTTTCCAGAGAATACAGAAGGGAACTCTTTCTTAAGATCCTCTAACACAGTTTTACCATTGGCAACCACATTTACAGCTTTCTTTGGGAAAAGACTGTACCAATTTATAGGAAGCACTTCTAGCCACGGAAGACCCATCAAGCAATGAAACTTCCCTTTGTGCACAACCAGAGGTAACACATATTCAATTCCTTCAAACATAACATTAACCTGACATTCGCCGAGTAATGATAAGGGGGCACTGGAACAATTGTATAACATAGAGGTGGGCGTCAACTTCAAGTGGCTTAAATGTTTCTTATAAATATCTTCTCCTACACAGGATGCATCTGCGGCCGAATCTATTTGCATAGTTACAGGTGCACCATTAATCTGAACAGTCAACGTGCGCCGATTTCGTTGGGTTCCCTGCACTTGATGCAACTGCAACAACCCCACATGCCTGTGGCAGTCTTCGTCACTAGATTCCTCTGGTGTCTGTTCTAGCACGGATTTTACCATCTTTTTCATTTTGAACTTATCTTTACTCTTTTGACGGCAGAATTTCACTGAATGCCCGTCCTTGCCACAATGGGTACACTTCAAAGGCTTGTCACATGAGTTAGCATAGTGAGGCCCTCCACAATTAAAACATTTCACAATGTTCTTTGGTGATAATGGCTTACAGTGAGGTTGAGATCTCTTATTAATTACCGAAACTGAGGCAGGACTATCCCCAGTGCTTTTGGCGTATTCCGCAGATCCTTCCATATAGCACGCTTTGGCCACGAATCTCTTAAAAGGAACATTTTCGCCAGCCAATTTAGTGGTTATTTCTTCACTATTAAGACCATACAGAAATTGGTCAATTAATCTATCTTCCATACTGTTCCCAAAATCACAGGTGGCAGCCAACTTCTTTAACGCCAGGGCATACTCCGAAAAACTTTCATTGGGTTCACGAACACGACGTTGAAAGATCAGCCTCTCAGCACGAAAGAAGCGCACCGGTGTAAATATGGTCTTAAGCTCCTCCACTAATTGTTCGTAAGTCAGCTGGTCCGGTGTGAGAGGGTGAAGATTCACAGCTAGCTTCTCCAATGCTGCCCCTCCTATGTGACCAATTAAGAAATCCTTCTTGCCGAGATCCTCAACAGGAGGACGTAATGTCCTCATATAGCTGTTTAGGCGCAGAAGGTAGGTCGAGATGCTCTCAACACTTTGATCAAAAACTCCTATACTCATATTTAGGCAATAGGTCCGTGAAGATACAGAATGGCACGTACCACAGGCGCGGTCGACCGATCAGTTTTTTTTTTCCCGAAACTCACGTAAAGCCTCAACCACACGACACATAACCCACGACAGTATCGGACTCCAAATATCCCATCCTCGTCGCCAAATTGTTCTATTGCAGGAAAACACAAGAGTCCATTAGGAAATAAACTTTTAATTCTGGGCTATGCACGATACAACGCATGGCGTAGTCCCGCCAACAACTGCCGGGCGTGCCCCGTCCTCACATGTCTTATCCTTGGGACAGGGCTACCACCCTGGATACAACACAGGCAAGGGCCGGTTCATAGTCCGTTTCACGGTACAGGGTACGAACAGAAAACAGTGAACAGCTAGTGAACAGGTTCTGAACAAGGACGGAAAGATAGCGTGGTGCTGCTACCTACCTATAGAAGATAGCAAACGCAAACAATGACGCCAATAACCGATACCGTTATCCGGACAGTTTACGAGCACATGGTCGACTGTGTTGTGGTGAAGTTGTTGGTTGCGGAGAAAACAGTTATTTATTTGATTATTATTTAACCTGTGCTAAATGCCCGCAGTGACGAATTAAGTAATTCGTGCATCCATTCAGTGATAGTGAAAGTCGTGAAGTGATATTTGTTCTTGAGTGTGTTTATTTAATAATTTATTGTGTCTCTTAAGTTTTTGAGCAAGTACTGAGATTTGTATTGTATTTGTATTATGCGTATGTGCGTTACGTCGCCAATAAGAACCAACAAACATTGTCAGAGGACTGTCTTTCTTGTAGGTTTGTTTGTGAGAAGTGAAATCATCGTGTTCATAAATATTCTTTAAATGCGTGTTTCTCTTTTAAAATCACACGTATTATATTGACATAGTGCAGAATCCGAGTTGTATTAATTTAAGGAAGTACATATTTCTTTGATGAAGGCGTGTGAAATATTTGTTGATGTAGTGGTTGTTCTGTTAATGATGACAAAGCTTGCTTTTCTGCAACTATTCAAGATTTTTATAACTAATGGAATATGTGGAAAAGCACAATAAAAGTTTTTCTTACAATCATTCAAATGAATTTCAACTTTTAATTCTATTTTAACATATATTATCTCTTGTCTATTATGTCCAACTTAGCAACAGCGAACAGTTAAGGAACAAAGTATGCGCATAGGGAGAGAACAGACAAATAACCATCTTCCCACATTGTCACAGACAAGGAACAGACAAGGCGTTCCAATTTACATTCTACGAACAGTCGCCTGCCTGTTCTCTCTTGGTCAAGGAACAGGGAACAAACAACCTAAGAAAACAGGCAATGAACTGACAGCGCACAGTCCCCTGCCTGTTCATTGTCTGTGGTCCAACAGGTAAGGAACAGAGAATGCCGCTTTCTTAACAGGGAGGGAACAGACAAGTAACCCTTTTCTCACAGACAAGGAACAGACAAGGCGTTCCAATTTACATTCTACGAACAGTCGCCTGCCTGTTCTCTCTTGGTCAGGGAACAGGGAACGAACAGCCAACTGACAGACAATGAACAGACTTTATTGTTACAGAAATCGACAGGGTTGTCAGCTAGCACTTGGCAGCAGGAGTGGGGGTAAAGCGATGTTAGTTGAATTAATTATATGCCCAATTGTTTCCATAAAATTAAAATATTCATTAATCAGCTAAATTCCTGTTCGAATCCTTTGAAGGAAATCAAAATTACTCCCCAAAATCTTGTGGTACCTGCTGCATAGGCAACCGAGTCAAACATTCCAGCATTCATCATTTAGTATTCGAGGTATTCGAAATTCGAGGTATTCGAATATTCGAGCAATGATTTAATATTCGAATTCGATATTCGAATTCGAGAAATCTGCTATTCGACCCATCTCTAAGAAAAACCCTAAATTGTAGCCGAGCATTTTAAAAACTTTTTTGTAGAAAAGTGTAATTACTCTGCCAGTAATTAAATTGCTCATTATTGCGCCAAAAAAAGTAGAATGGGAAATGACTCATTAACAGCCAACCAATTGTGACTGTACGGTGTAATTGTGCGGTGGCCGTTATGCAGGGCTCTAATCCAGACCCTCCGTCTCCTCTGTATCTCTTCTAGAAGTTTCCCCACCTCACCTGCCATGTCCAGCATTTTGTTGTTCCACTTACTCTCACCATTTCATCATCTCCACACTCTACCAAACCCATATCTTGAACACCTCCTCTCTGTTCCTGCCCTCTTTCCTCATCACCTATGTTTGTGCAGGCTAAAGCACAATGCTGCATAATATAGACTCTGTACTAGTCTTATCTTCAATCTTCTATATTATTTCTACTGTAAAGATACCTTTTTCTCAACTTATACACAACCAAACTCTACAAATGAGGTACCAAAATGCACAGAATATCATCAGAGAACATGCAATGGCATATCTTACTTCATAAATATTGCTATTGTTTCCTAAAATTGGTTTTTAAATAATTAAAAAAAAAAAAAACCAAAACCGGTAAATATTCCTGACGTTAACGGCCCACAAACTGATACATTTGTACATTTGCAACAATATCTCGCACTCTTTAAATAACTTTTATCAAAATGCAGCTGATTCCACATTGTCCTGTTGATACGTAAGTATGAGTCATCATGTGCGTTTAACAGAGGATAGTGTAATTACTTCCAATGTTGTGTTTAAAGAGGTCCTCTGACCTCAATTTGTACATGAACATTCCAATTAAATTTGTACATAAGACCCTGCCCTTTTTTTCTACATTTTAAAATTAGAAACACGCCTATCCCTCTGTGGACCTGCATTGAAAAGAGTAGGGCAAGCCCGCTGGGAGCGGGTGCAGCACGCTCGTTTTACTATAATACTATTATCAGCTTTCCTACTGATGGACAAAGAATACCATGTGCCCCAGTGACGTCATGGCAAAATTATCAGTGCTGGAACGCACTTCACTTAACTTTTTTTAGAAGTGAAATATTACTCTGTGTGTTTTTTTTATTAAAAGTTATTAGGTATTTGCATTTTATTACATATTTTTTTGCTTTGGTTGCTCATTGTTGCGCCAAAAAAAGTAGAATGGGAAATGACTCACTAGCAGCCAACCAATTGTGACTGTACGGTGTAATTGTACGGTGGCCAATATACATATGTAAATATTTCCACTGAGTTTTATTATGAAACTTCGCGTTTCGTCGTTACAAACAACAATATCCCAATGAGTTTTATTATGACACTACGCGTTTCGTCGTTACAAACACACACTTATTAGAAATTTTGAGGTAACAAAATTTATAAAAGTGTTATTTGACTATTATGTCTTTTGTTAACCAGTGACACCACTGATGTGTCCCTTAAAGCATTTTTCTGAATGCAGCGACAGAAGTTTTGATGGGTTGTAATTGTGACGCTCTCGCTGTAGGTAAGAAATGGCAAGAAAGACGCAAATTACTAACATCAGCCTTCCACAGTTCCCTTCTTGAGGGCTACGTTGAGTCCCTGTACAGAGAGGCTAGCAAGCTGACATCAAAGCTGGAAGAGTTGACACCGCATGACTCAAGTTGGTCTAAGGCAATAGAAATTGAGGAATTCACAAAGCTTACAGCACTAGATGCTGTTTGTGAGACCACCATGGGTTTCAACATCAATGCCTTGGAAGGAAATGCCAACCTTGAATACATCCATGCAATCTCAAGGTAATTAATTTATTACTACTAATGAAAGGTACTGTAGTGCTAAATAGTGAATTTTAAAGCTTCTTTTTAACCATTTTAGAATGGACAATATGATCAAAATTTGAATCCTGAAAACTCAACTCTCGATAACTCTACAAGCCTGGCACATTTTTTGGCTTTAAAAAAAGAAACAAAACATAAACAATCAAGGTATTTTAGTGAAAACCTAATTCAATCTACAGTAATAATAATGCTTATGGACTATTAATGAGCAGTGAATGTGTAGCTCTGAAAAGACTGAAATTATGTTTAATTAAATCCTAAACTATCATTAAAAGAATAAATTGCTGTAGTAGATTGAAATAATTTAATTGTCTTTAATCATTGAAGCAAAACTAATTTTTGTGGGGGCTCGGTCCCCCTCAGGCCCCATGGAGTTGGCACCACTGGTAAGGTACACCATTTTGATTAAAGCTATTATTCTTTTCTACATCTAAGCAATGTGAGGACATGTAAATCAACTACATATTTGTTTGTTTATCTACTCTTGATTATTGTGTCAGTTTCATTTTTACCTTTTGTGTATGTAAAGTACTCTGGTACTCCGTAGAGTACTCTACTCATACACCTGCCCACCCTGAAACCAGTTTTATTATTCTGAGACCCTCAAAAAATCCTCAAGCATTGATTGTATTGTAAGTTAATTCACACAGCAAAAAATAATTAGAACTATAAGAAGCTTCATATATGTACCTATACTTATCTACCTAATCGTGAAAATTTTAAGTGTATATTTTTAGTGAAATTGATTTAACCCTTGGGCTGCTGGAGTTAATGATTTTAGCTGCCAGCCAGTGCAAAAGACACCCCTGTGCTGGAGGCACCCCCTGCCACAAAGGCTGGTCTATTAGAGTTATGCCTCTTAGCGATCATTACGGTGAGGGTGCCGAAGTGCGAGATATCCAGGTAGCAATAAAAATTTAAGGTAAATGCTGCAGTCAGCGTGCATAACATATAAAGATGTTCCTGCACTCTAAGATTTAAAAGAGCAAAGAAAGAAATTCCTTCCCCAATCTCCATCTCAAAATGGTTATCTTGTAAGAAAAGCACAGGAAGCATTACCATCCATTTCATTAAGGGTCAATGGCAGAAAAAAATCTTTCAAACAAAAGGGTAGATAGAAGGGTAGACTTCCTTGACAATTCCATTAAGTTTTAAATGTAATAATTCCTGAATTTATTAAGGGATTCTTTGAAATATGCCTGTAAATGGGCTTCATTATAAGCACCACTAAGTAACCTTCAATTTGAATTTTAGGTTAAACAAAATTCTTCAGCTGCGATTCATATCTCCATGGTTGTCGTCAGACATAATATTCTACCAAACAGCTCTTGGGAAAGAGTTTTCAAAGCATATCAAAACAGTGCATGACTTCACAGAAAAGGTAAGGATTTTCTTATGATGAGAGGTATAATTTATTTTGACTCAGTGACATCAAGAAATTAACGTTTTGCAAATGAAATCTAGCATGGATGCTTTTTTTCTTATATGTATAATTCCTCATTCTCTCGTAAGCAATTTCTTCCCTCAATGCTTTGGTCATCCTGAACAAGTAAATAAGCCAAAATATTGACATTACCAATTCATAAAAAGTTGCCCTCTCACTTGCTGTGATACTAGATGAGTGTATTCTTTTATTGTAATGTATTCTTTTATAAAAGTGTTTTCTTTCTGACGTGCCCGATATAATTACACCATATGTTTTGTATCATAAAATACTTTATTATATCCTCTGGGCCAATAAATATTATTATTATTAGAAGAGATATGACAGTGTTCATATCACTACCTGAGAAAGGGAGAAAAAGTTGTTGAATATCACTGGCTGGTCACATCCTATCATCATCATTTTGCTGAGTACTGCTCAACATTGTATCTTTGGAGATTGAAAAACTATGGAAGTGGCTGGATACTCTTGTATATATTATATTTTATGAATGAGTGGCTGAGTATAGAGGGAAATTTTCTTCCAAAGTCCAAATCCCATTCATGTGTTTAATAGGGTGTGCAGCAACTTTATTCAGCGGAGAGATTTGCGCAGGATATGTACTGTGTTTGACCATCTTCACAAACAACAGTTTCGCCGGCATTGTAGCTAGCTTCTTCAGGTTCTTCAGGCAGGGGCGGTCTGGGGTGATTGGGCTGGGGCCCATGATGGGGAATAGTAAACCCCCGAAATCCCCCTTACAGGGGGATTTCGGGGGTCCTACGCCGGAAAATTTTAGGAAATTACATTCCCGAAAATGGATTTTGACACTACTCTGGCTCCTAAAAACTAGATAAAAGATAATAAAAAAATAGCGATTTTGTGATAAAAATGCAATTAAAAGAGATACTTTCATAGCTAATTAAGTTTAATAATGTATTATGGCTCTATCATCTATTTATTGAATTTGTTCATTCAAACTGCACTGAAATCTAAAAGATCTCTAAAATAACCTTTTCGAATAACCCTCTCAAAAAAGCATCAAGTTCTTTTATCTTTTTACTCCTTTATTTTATATTTTATGTGATTTTTTTACACCAAGTATATTGTAACTAAAACAACAAATGAAAACATAGAATTTTATAATAGAAAAAAAAACTTTTGTTCAAGTGATATGAGACTTTTTTAATAACACCTTTCATATACACTTCACGATAGACGCAAGCCTTTTGGGGGCCCCCTAAGCATGGGGCCCTCTCCCAGTGAGAAATCGGTGGTGGAATCCACGTGGAACCCACGTGGAGAATTAACGTGGATACCACGTGTTTTTGGTCGTGGAATCAACGTGGAACCCACGTGGAAATTTGGTGGAAAAATTAAAACAGCAGTTGGTGCTGTCCTAAAACCATTAAAACCTCAACCACTCTATATCTAAACCTTATATATATGTGTCTACGATTTTTCATGTGCTCTCATGGCTGCCTTTCCACAAATTATATAAAAATAGAATGTGCGATACATTTTCACATAACTAGCGTGGTTTCAGGATGATAAATGACGCAATGTCACCAGAGAGTTAAGTTCCACAAATTAGAAATTCTGTTTAACATTTTATGATAATCACCACAAATCCACTTGAAATCAACGTGGATTCCACGTGGGTCCAACCACTCAATATCCACCACCACCAAATATCCACCACTCAACGTGGATTCCACGTGGGTTCCACGTGGATTCCACCACCCATTTCTCACTGGGCTGCGATTGCCAACCAACTGACCTGGCCAGACTACCCCTGTTTTCAGGTCAGGCTTATTCACTTTTTCGACGTTAAGAAACCAGATGCAATGCCGGAAAAACTGTTATCAATAAAGATGAACACTCGTGATGCATGTCCCGTAAATCTCTCCACTGAATCTTCACCACACCACGAAAGCCTACACAAGGATTGCAGTAACCTCATATATTTACTCTCTTTTACTTTGATCAATTGAAGTCTTAATTGACATTTGAGTAAGTGTACCTCAAGTGGTCCTAGTTTATCTAAAAGAATAAACTGTTGGTAGCAAAAATAACTAGAATTATACAAATGTATGGCATAATTATGCATTTTCCCGTTCACTTTGTACCCTGCCATTAAAGAGACTGAGTTAGAAATGTTTTCCGGCAATGGCATCTCTTACGTAAACATTTCACGGTATCACATTGGACAACAACTTGCACCACACCGTTAAAAAATAGAGTGAGTTTTCACCAAATATATTTTGTCATGTGTACTATCTGTATGCCAGCAGTGGTGGATCTATGGGGGGGGGGACTGAGAGGGCTATAGCCCCTCCCTTGGGTATCCGATTTACCCTATATAGAGTAGACATTTTCTTCGGACCCCCACTACTGCTGGGAGATTACTACCACTTAGCCCCCCCCCCCTTGTCCCTATCCTGGAACCACCACTGTAAGCTGGTAATCTTTCAATTGTATATGTACATGCAGGTAGAACATGAGTCTCACAGAGAATTGATGAAAGTGCACATAGTTTTAGAATTTCAACCATAAGAAAGAATGTAAATTAAAAATTTTCTTGAACTACATATTTAAAAACACGCTCAATAACATAAGCAATTCCCATCTAATGAATAATAATAAAATATTAATTGCTAAATAAACATTCAAAGACTAAATTAAAATTATTGTCTTTTTATTCCGAAGTTTTGTAGATCTGGCAACCATAGTTTTCATGTGATTCTCCACCTTAGATCTTGCTCTCATGGCTGAGCTTAAAGCCACTGAATGCATGCACCAGGTTGCGAATGGCATCTCAACCTCTAGATATCAAGGTTAGCTGCAATGTAAGCAAGTTTACTTGTAGAATAAGCAGTGGTGGACATAAAGTGGATCTTAGGATTGTTGACCGGTGATGATCTAAGTTTGGTGGCTTCATGACTTCCACAAATTTGTTCTCCTCAATTCACATTTGTAGGGAAATTCGGCGATGATTTTGGTCAATATTCACTTCAGGTTAATCACATCTTGTCAACTTTGTGATTTCAGGTGATAAGGGAGAGGAGGGAGGATGTAGCAGCAGAAAATAATCAGTCCATCGAAGAAAATGGCAGAGGTATTGTTTCCATCTAAAACCCAAAAAAAAATACTGAACTTCACTTTTTCATTTACATGCATGCATGGTTTTGAACTTAAAGACTATGTACCGTAGGCAGAAAAATCTTACCATTTAGGAGAAAAATTTTTAGTAAATCCCCACTTCCCCACTTGACTGGAAAATGACAGTTCTAATTTTTTACTGGGGAACATTGCATAAGTATTGCGTAAGAGGAGATGTTGGGGGACTTTGGGTTTGCTTACTTTTGCTGATAAATGGGAGGGTTTTCATAGCATTGCTTAACAGAGCTCTAACTCTTTAGCAAATAATGGAGGAGTAATCGAGCAGCGTGTACTGTGAATAATACAGAACACTCAAATGATAACTATATTATGTTATGCATACAACTATCATTCATCAATTAATATTGCTTAATTACTGAGATAGTTTACTTTTTCTCGCCAATTTTAACTGCCCTCACCACCTTGTAGGTGAAAATAAGCATTTGTCCAACCCCTTCTTATTCTTTCTTACGTAAAAGTTTTTGATTTTTCATCTTTGATTAACGTTAAGAACACCAACTATTTTTTACTATTTTCTAAGTGTTTCTTTACCAGTGCCACGTGAGAGCAATAAAAAAGCATAATATTTCAGTATTTATGCAGTGTTAAGAGAAATTCAACATTGTTTTAAATACATATTAAAAAAATTATATGCAACCTTAAGGACTTTAAACTCATTAATTTCGTACACATCCAATTATGTATTGGGTATTTTCTATACTCTGAAATGCCCCTTACCCTTTAAAAATATGTTTGCCTAAATCTGCCTGAGCCTGCAACTGATTTTGTTAAAATTTCTGGAAATATACTTAGGTCTACTGTATTATTTTCCCAGAGCGATTGAAACGGAAGTCATTCCTTGACCTTCTGCTCATTCTGTCTGACAACGGGAGGGTTCTCTCAAATCAGGACATCCGAGAAGAAGTGGACACTTTTATGTTTGCAGTAAGTGCATTCTTGTTCATTCCATTTCTGAGAAATTTTTTTATCATAAGTATAAGGCAATTTATCCTATAAACTTCTTTTTTTTCCTACTTCTACTCACTTCAATTCTGACAGATGGTGATATGCATGCTTCCTAATTTATCAAAAATCAATTGACCAATTATTCTAGGTATCAAACTTATCAAATCAATTGGTGATAAGAGTTATACTACTTCTCTCATAAATGAGCATGTAGCCAGGGGGAGCTTTGGGAGAGATCCCTTAACCCTTTCGCGCCGGACCTTCGTTGAAGGAAATTCGTCCTCAATACGAGTCTCTTGAAAGTTTTCTTTACTCCTCTGTAAGAAGCCTTTCCGCGTCGAATAAAGGCAGTGGGTCCCTCCCTATCCTTTTTTGGACCCAACTCAGAGGGCACCGATCCCTTTCCTGTGCCTCTGTCCCAGACCCTAGAAGGATTAAAAGCCCCTTCCTAATACGAGTTCGCGGTCAACTGGCTAAAATGTTAATGCAAAATATTTGAAAATATTTGTTGCTCGCACCGATTTTTTTACATTCAAAATGAATTTTGTGTTTTGTTTCTGAGCGTGCAGAAATTTTAAACGAAGTTCTAACGTTGATTTAGACGGATTTAATGTATTTACTTGTTGTTCTATAACTCCGTTGAGATTAACGTTAGAATTTTGTTTGAAATTTCCATGTGGTCAGCAAAAAAAGATGAATTCATTTCTAGCATTGAATTTCAAAAGTACGCAACAAATATTTTTTTGGAAAACACACTGCAAATAACAGTAGTTGACCGCGTGGAGAGGATAGGAAAGGGTCGACCTGAGCGGCCGAAGAAGGGACTCGGCTCGCGCTAAGGCGGATCACAAGGGGCGACCGCGTCCGTGGGTCTATTGTGTCCGCCACGGTCACTTTTTTCGACCTGTGCCGCACAGGCGCGGCATTCGTTGGTTAGGGTAAGAACATTCAGGACGCACTGGTGTGGCATTCGTAGTTGAGGAAAAAAAATCCTCGCCGCACAGGTGCGGGATTCGGCGCGAAAGGGTTAATCCTCTAACCCCCTAATTTATTTCTCTTGCAGCAACGACCCATGACATATCTTCTGAGAAGACCGCCCCCTATCTAAGGACTACCGTATTTCTCCGAATATAGTCCCCCTGTCTGAATATAGTCCCCCCCCCTAATTTTGAGACTTCAGTTTCAGGAAATAATTTTAAAAATGCGTTTGAATATAGTCCCCGCTTTACTTTCACCACGGACATTTTTGGAAAAAAGGGGGGACTATAATCAGACATATACGGTATCTGTCCTCTGAAACTCCATTTTTTTTATACAGCTGCATTTCATAATGTTTGCCAATAAGGAATTATGAATTTTACTCTAAGCAGTATCCAAACAAAGTATGTAGACTTAATGAAGTTTATGGTTTTCCAATTCATGGGAATTGACAACAAATTATCGGTATAGGCAATCTGCATACCTTCCTAGCATCTTCTGAAGAAAATTTCTGGCTATAGCAATTATCGTAGGCAGGCGCCTATGGTATGTTTATGGTAAAGGCAACTATGATAATAGACTGCTACATATTAAACCTATGTAATTGACATAACTGACCCATTTGTAAAAGGGGCAGATTCAGCATCAAATTTGGGGGGGAGGGTCATGACCTGGGTTCAAGGAGTATGGAATGCCCCCCTAAAAAGAGGGGCTTCTCCCATGTAAAATATTTTTAGATACCCATGTTTTATGCATTAGGAGCCTAAAATTTAATTTTTGTTTTCTAAAAAACAGATGAAAGTAGGCAATAGGGTAGTTTCCTTCATCAAAGAAAACGAAAAGCATTGAATGTGATTCGTTACCCACCATTAGTGTATTCATAATATACAAATTATTTCGTTTTAGAAATAGCGGTTTAGACGAATGGCAACGGTCCATTTCTATCCTCATTTGAAAAGGGCCAGATTGGCGCCCATGCGATGCCACTCCACGTGACGTCACAGGGACCTAGTTTCTATACGAGAAGATAGGAGTTATACATCGTCTGAGGTTACCAATGCATGCATGAGGCGTAGAGCTCAGGGAAACATGTCTTAATAATCACTTATTAAAACTGGCTAAGGTCGGAAAGTTTTCTTCGTTTGATAAGGTATTAATAATCCTTATTTAAGACAAGCGCTACCAGCCAGCAGGGTACTTAGCTACCCGCTAGCAGCCTGTGTCATATCAGCGCTAAGCCTCGCCTCATGGTCAACTCACAGGGGGGCAGCGGGAACCAGAAATAAGTCTCACGGAGAGATTTCCCGGCATTCATACTTACGCGTCGCGTTTTCGCGTGCTTGGAAATTTTCACTTTTCATTTAATCGTGAAAAATAGATATCGTCATTTAAAAATCTAAATGCGTGAAATACGTACTCCAGGTGTAATAATCTTTCAATTTAGGCAATAAAATAATTATACGAAACTACCCTATTGTAGACATTTAAGAATACAAGCGCTATAGAACTAATAAAAACTGATAAAATCTAAAAGTTTTGGATAAAATTTGGGGAAGATCATGGCCCCTGTGACCACCTCCAAAATGGCTCCTGGATGTGCATAATACGTTTCCCATTGAGGCTCATTGGCAGGGGTTATAAAAATATGAATTCTAAAATTATATGTAAGTTAACTTAGGCAATAATCAACAAAACAATTGTTTTGTTCATTATTGCCTAAAACTGTGAAGTAATTGTAATTCAAGAGATATTATTTTTTTCAAGCAATTAAAATATGCATCAGAACTATTAGCTCTACTTAATCCTCTATTTACCGATAAGAAAAAGGAAAAAATTAGAATATCGCTGAATTTAAACACTTTCTAACCCACTGATTTTTTGTCAGCATTATTTTTATACGTACAATATTTATGTGCATGTTATATGAGTGCAATATTTTCTTTCCTAGTTCTGTATCTTGTTGCAGACAATACCTAATGTGAAGAAGGGGATGGGAAGGAATTAGTGAACTAATAAGAAGTCCACCTGAAAGACTCGCAGACAATAATTATGATGGCATGTAAATCTCGGAAGGACATGTTGGGCAATTGGTTTTTCCTCAATAAATTGGCAACAAAGATTGACCAAATGTTACATACTCCAAATATGAAAGATTTTTACATTACACGTTTGTCATTAATTTCTTAAATTATACCATTGTCACGACCTTAATTCAAATGTGTCACTTAAAATTTGGGGCATGGTAACAGCATGTTTCGGGTCCAACATTTTGCAAAAAAAATTACTCAGCAATGATAATTAGGTAAATTACTTAATAATGATAGTAGTAAACCTGAATATTAGGAAATAAGTGAATATTTTATAACTGGCATAATTACTTTATGGTAGGGCCATGACAGCATCGCTGGAGGAATGAACTGGAGTCTTTATACATTGGGACATCATCCAGAAGTTCAGGTTAGTAGCACTTGTGGATTTTTTAAATGTAGGTATTGCTGGCATGGTATGGTATTTGGAGGAGGCGACCGACAACTGAGATTATTTGCACCATGAGGGTAGGGTATGGAAAGAAGGGTGGAGAGAAACCCGGCGTCGGCATTAGCCTGCTCTTAACAAAAGGTGTCAAGGGGACCACGGCTTAACGTCCCATCCGACGGACAGAGTGTTGTGCTTGAAATGTCCTCCACACAACACTCAAGCAGGGATCGGGCAGTCTCTGAAAATTCTCTGCCATTGCCGGGATTTGAACCCGAGCCTGCCAGGTGGGAAGCCAACACTTGCAGGTATTGCTTCAAAATTTTATCTTCAAATTTGTTTCCAAAAGAATTTGCCAGGTATGGAGTCCCCGAATCATTCCCAAATTTTGTGGGAGGTATTGTATACTTCCAAGACTTTCTTACAGTGCACTGCAGTGGCATAACTAGGAATATGCTTTGGGGGGGATGGAGGGGCCTGGGGGGCAACCCTTTCCCTAGGCAACGGAGGGTGCAGGAAAATTTTTGAAAAATGACTCATCTCGACAATTCAAATGACTTACTGCCATGATATTAATAAATGATCTTTAACTTAAGTCAGATGTAGTTGTTATATGGCAAAACAAGACAATAGTTTTAAATAATTTTATATTTCTCTGAGGCTTTGGGGGGGATCTATCCCCTCATCCCCCCACATAGGTTCGCCACTGGTGCACGGTCATCAGGGCTGGATAGGATAACTAGGCGTCAGCCTTGGGCCTCGAGAACAAGAGAGGTCTCGAAGGATTCAAATGTATCAGTTAAGATCAACGGGAATCAAAGCTTAAAAATGGAAGGTGAAAAGACCTCAAATTTGGAATAGCCTAGGGCCTCTTTTCATCAAAATCCAGCCCTGATGTCCAGCTTCATACACTCAGTATATCGTTCAAATCAAAGGCTGTTTTGGATAGGTGAGGGCAGGGCTTGCAACATCAATAGCACTGGCATATAAAATTCTAACTTCAGTTTAATGGGGTCAATATTTTTCCCCTTCGCCCTCTTGCAAAAAATGTATAGGAGAATTTAAAGGGTTTGTCTGGGATTTGAATCCAGGATGCATAAATGAGTAGCCCAAGTCTCAAACCACTAGACTGTTATGCTTCATATAAGTATGTTACACATACATAGTGATGCAACTTTAAATTTAGTAAAAAATTGTATGTACCAAGTGAAAAAATTTTTGCTCCGCATTTAAATAACTTATGCCTCTCATGGGAATAGATGGACGTACATCATTACATTTTTGTTACAATTAATTTGTCTTTGCCATTTAACCTTCCGTCAGGTGCAATATTTGAACTTCCGAGTTCAGGCACAATGTGCCTGATAAGCACATGTACGAAAAGACATTATTAAGTCAAAGCATGACTCAGAGCTGCAACTTGAAAATTTAATGCACTATTATCAGTGTATTCTAACACTTAAACGATGTCTTACCTGTAGTATATACACCCCTTTTCACCCCTCCTCACGCCTTCAAACAGATCCAGCTAGGCATAATTTGATGTGCTCTTTAGGTAATTATGTTTCACTAAATGTATTCAAACATCAAGTACCTAGTAAACATCATGGATGCATCGAGTAAAAATGCCTAAAAAAAAGTATTCTGCATATCAAAAATACATGCCCTTAAAATAGTGACAAGTTCAGGCGTAATGAGCTTCTCTGATCCAAACCTAAACAACTTCCTGTGGGGATGGCTGAAGTCAAACTAAGCAAGAAGGCTGCATAGAGCATTTTAAAACAAACAGCTACTATGAGCATCAAGGGTCTATGCCACCTAATAGCACGAAGAAATGAAAAAGCACTTGTGATGTGCCTGTCAGATCCATTGCGCCTGGCATAGGGTGAATAGCTGTGCTCACCAATGTATAGATACCATTGCATTGTTACCTATACTATCATTTCATTTTTCCACAGCAAATTATTCTAGTGAAGTCCTCTTGGGATTTTTAATGGATTATATATTTATACAGCACTAGCATTTCCGCAGGCTACTCCCCACATAGCAGAAATACGTCTCAAATACATCTCTGAGACGTCTCAAATTTCGCATGTTACGACTCAGAGACATTCTGAGAGCTTCAGAGACATCTCTGAGACTTCTCTGAGATGTCACTATATCCAAAAAAAATGGTCTCTGAGATGCCTCATGAGACGTCTCAGATAAGTCTCTGAGATGTCTCATGAGAGTTTGTACTATGGTGTGCTTAAAAATGCAGGCAAAAAATAATTAAATGCAAATTATACAGTTATGGCCTCCTTTTCTTGATCATTTTAGCGACAAATTTTTGATGGATGACCTTTTGAAAATAAGAAACCCATATTAAATGTCGTGGTTTTAATAATCACAACTGCATAATTGCACCGAAAAATATATATGGAAGGCATTGATGGCGTTTAAATACGTTTTTCTTTAATTCCTGAACGTCTCACAATTATATCTCTGAGACATTCGTGATATTCGAGACATTCGAGACCATAGTGAGATGTCTCTGAGAGGTTCATTGCTATGTGGGTTGTCCATCATATTCGGATTGAGCTATGTATTTGAGTTATGAATTAAGAGTTGGCCTTACGACCCACTGCATCTACAAAATCTCTTGCAAATGTGGCCAAGTGAGAGAGACTGGTAGAACAATAGCTTAAGGAGTAGTCAGAGGTATATTTGAAACTTGGACAACCTGACAAGCCTACTGTGGCTGAGTAGAGTATCAGTCGGGACCACAGGATAGAATGGGATGGCACAAAGTTAATGTGCAATTCTAAAAATTTCTGGGACAGGCTTGCTAAGGAGGCGATTGAGTTCTGGATGAGATATGTAAAATCATATTCATCAACATGGGGTGATTAAATTAGCAATTTATGGAATCCAATAGGGAAGTGCACTAGTGTTTCAAATGCACCAAACACATTTTTAAAATTAGAGTTCAGAATAACATAATGTCGTAAAACCACAGTTTAAATCCTAATAGTGAATACTTGATTCGAGATGATCGTCTGAAATATGGAAAAATTCAAAGGCCGCGAAAACGGGTGTCCATGTTGAATATTGGCCGTGACGTCACAAGGCAGTAGCAGAGGGCAGCTTCTACACCGTTTAGTTCTACCACTATTATTGCATAGAAAAATTACAGAATTTGAGGGTATCCGTTTTTTGCTGTCATAAAATATCTTTATAATATATATGTGGCTGCTTCTCTTTTGAGTAAACGACTTCATCATTGCGTAATATATTAATATTCATTTACGTGTCAACTTCAAGTTTGGAAAGAGTAGTACGAATAGCACATTGAATCTTTAATAAATGCATGATGGCATTTATTTTTCGCTGGGTATATTTTGGCACAATGCCGTTTATCATGCCAAAACTTTTTTTGTAAGAACCGAGTCAAACTAATAAACCTATTTCAGACGTTTGCTGCAAGACTTATTCGTTGCGTATGTATTCACGCCGGCCGGAACGTTCGCCCTTCGCAACTAGAATCATGGGATGTTAGCCTTATTTCCGAGCTGGCTGGTTGTTGCAATGGTTCGCTGTCCAGGATGGGTTCAAGAAAAGATAATCTTGGTTGGGAGAAGGAAAATTCCAACGATTTATAAATGGTATACCAAACTTTGATGTATTTATGGTTACTGAATTTTTGAATAAGGAGGACAGGTTCAACGCTCCATAGAAATGCGAGCCGTTAAGGCTAACAAGGGGAGACCGCGTACCTTGCCGCATCTTTTTCAATTAGGGCGTTAGTTAGGCTGTAATTAATTAATTTTCATGCGTTACTTTTTACAAGTTATATATATAAATTCAAAATATCAACAATTTCGGAATGGGTCGGTTGGGGTAGTGGTAGCGTGCACGACTCAAAGGGAAGATTTCACCCGAAGGATCGTGGTTCAAGACTACGACATGGCATTATTTTTTGTTGTCTTCATTGTGATCATACGGCATCAAGTTTATCATTAATTATAATTGCAGCAATCATTGACGTGAGACAATTTTTTTATCATCATTATGGCGTTTAGGTATTTTAGCAGTGTCATTACAAACGCAGAGATACGATGACTACAAGGGTTGGTGTGCGCTAAAATGTTAATTTTTTCTTTGCTTATACTGACCAACTTCCACATTAAAAATGAAAACCACTCTAGCAAGAGCACATACCATTAAAGGCTCGCGGCAAGCAACAATATGCGTACAGGCATAATTAATAAGAACACAAAGCGAATATAAAATGCCATATATCTCGAACACTTGTAATTCACATTACTCCAAAGGGAGTTTACTTACTCAGTACATACCTCAGTACCTTGTACTCAGTACCTACCAGTTTACCTCAGTAGCAGTGCTAAAAGAACCAGTCCGAAATATAATTTCAATTAACAAATAAGATGAAATAAAAGTTGATAACCCTGGACTGGGCGCGCTGGCGTATAAAATACGTCAATCTTTGAAAACCAAGGATTTCAACATTGTACGTACATTCTGGGCTAGAATGGTCTCGTGTATTCCTAAAATGTACTTTGACTGCCTATATTGCGAGTTTTCAAAGTTCGAGGTATTGTAGCTAATTTTTTAGATCAGCAAGATGAACCCGTCACCAGTGGAGTACAAATTACGCCGCGCGACCTGCCGTGTACCTTTATATCTGTATCACCTATAAATGTACTAATTTCAACAAATAAAGATTAACTTTAACAAAAATCGTTTGTTATCATATATGCACATATCATGGGCAAAGTACGCATTTTGCCCGGTCGTGTAAAAAAACAGTCGCGCCATAATTCTTTAACCAAACTACTTTCAGTTTATAAATTACGTAGGTCTACGCGGAAGATGCTATATTTTGACTCAACACACTTTCTGATGTGACTGAGGTACCTATTAAGTAAATTATTATAATATAAATATCAATTTGATCTTACAATACCTTCAAATGATCTTCAAAACTGAATATCATCGATAGGTAAGAGTCAGGAGCAGCCTTGAACCATTTATTCCGTATAGCTTGTGCTTAAGGCACGGGAATGAATATCTTCTCCAGGCTTTTGTTTCGACGTCGAGATGAAATTTGGAATAAAAAATCATTTATAATTCTATTTTGAATTCATGTTTTCGGTACTAGACGACATTTTTAGGAAGCAAACTCCACCGATTCCCGGAAACTCTCGCCGCGCTAAAGAAGGCGACGTAATACAGCGATACTCTACCGGTGACTACTGCCTTGTGACGTCACATCTCAATCAAGATGGAGGCACTGTGTTTCAGCGCAACATGAAATTTTCCGACTTTCAAAACGTTTTAAAGTGCATACCCCAGATGCAGAAAATAAAAGTGACTATACTAATGTTTCTTTTTTAGGCTAAACTTTCAAATTCAGCAATAAAAAAAATTTAGTGCACTTCCCTATTTCAAAGAAAATGAAAAAACAATATATGTAATACCTCATTTCATCTAACATTTTCATATTCTATCAAGCCATTTAGGAGCAACTGGAGTAGCCTGATTGTTGCAACTGTTTACAGATAGATATCAACAGCTTTAATTAACTCATGCAAACTCAATTCGCTTACTCTGAAAACAATTGAAGAGTCCTTCATGCAAACGTTGGTGCTGGGTGATTTTTTTAATCCAATGGAAATCCTGACTAAACTTCACCAGATTATAAAGGTAGATTTTAAATAGTTCATAGTATGTACTGCTTATCCTATATAAAATGGGCCATAGTCATCTTCATTAGTGATCCAACTGTATGTATACACATGTATGTATAAAGTTAGATCAGTGGTTTCCAAAGTGGGCGTTACCGTCCCCTGGGGGGCGTTGCTGTAGTCTATGGGGGTGAAAAGTGCCAAGGAAGGGGGGGCTGGAAACCGCAGGGGGGCGCCGGAGGGTCCTAACAATGGGGCAAATGCAAAGGTTCCGTAACCTTCCTTTTGTCTTCGTTTTCAAACTTCGCTTCTTAAGCTTACTTTGTTTCCCGCATATGGAAGTAATTTAAACCATGTGTTTCCTTACATTTTAAAGTAAGAACGGTTTAAAAATATTTTCAAGCCTTTCTTGCTCAAGGGAAACGTTTGAAGGGGTTTAGTTTCATTTAAATGTTGGCACACTTTTTTCACAATCTTTTCACGCTATTTGCACTTTTAGTAGTCCCAAATCACGCTTTCCTCACACTTTTGGGATACTATGCACACTTTCTGCACTCTTTTCTCACTCTTTGCACTCTTTTCTCACACTTTCTGCACTCTTTTCTCACTCTTTGCACTCTTTTCTCTCACTTTTTGCACGCTTTCCTCACATTCTTTTCACACTTTGAGGGCATTATGCACACTTTCTTCACTCTTTTCGCACGCTTTTCTCACGTTTTTCTCATTTCAGTAGTCCCAATTCATGCTTTCCTCACACTTCTTGCACACTTTTGAGGTAGTATGCACACTTCTTGCACGCTTTTTTCACATTTCTATGAACACTTTTTGAACACTTTCTGCACGGTTTTTGCACACTTTATTTTCACCAGGGTTGGTCTATCGTTGGTACAACTTCACGACACAGAGAACTTAATTATTTATCAGTCATTGTTTTTAATTTAATTATTACAATGTTCCTCATTTGGTTAATTAGTATGTGATTCTGATTATTATTTTAAAGATACCGATTAAGGTTGAGTTACCGTTGAGTATAGGTTTATGGATCCAAGGGGGCGGTGTCTCGAAGAAGTTTGGGAAACACTGAGTTAGATCATAAATGAAGGCCTAACGTACGACTCAAATTCTTGATGCTCCTACTTATTAGCTCTATTTCTATTTCCATAGGAACGTATCCTGGAAGAAGCAAAGAGCATAATGGGAAATGAATTAACTCTCAACCGCGTTAACAAAATGGAATATTTTGATCGGTGCATAAAGGAGGCATTTCGCCTATACCCACCAGTTCCATTAACAGGCCGGCAGCTAGAACTTCCAATCAAAATAAGTGAGTATGAAGATAAGGGTAGTGGTGGAAAAATGTTGGTCAAATTCTACTTTTGGAGGAGTCAATTTTTAATGGAGACAAAAAGCTGGACTTTTCAACAAAAAATCAAGTCCTTTTTTGAAAAAATATATTACATACAAAAGTGTGTTCATTGTTCCTACAAAAAACACTCAAAATACAAATTTGAACAGTAGAAAAACATCCCCAAAAAATCTGCTTAGATTACATGCTTGGATTTTTAGCAGTAAAAATTTGCAAACGCTCGCACTTAAAGGTTTGGGATGTACCACTTGGAACCATATTTTTTCACTAAAATTTTTAAGAAAGACCAACTCATGGAGATGTTCTCTTGATGGCCAAAGGCATGTCTTTTCAATTTTACCAGCCTAAGAGAAAAGTCTTTCACATGGGAAAGATGACATGATCATTGGCCTGTAGTGACACTGCTAAGAATAAACAAAATGCCCAAGATTGAAGTTGAAAAATTGTGTTTGGATCAAAACTCGATGATCATGGCTTGATTTTGATCTTCTTGGCCTTTGAATATTAAAACTTGATCTTCGATTTTAATCGAAATCAATTTTTCCACCGCTAGTTAAAGGTGGTAACGGTGCTAAACAGTGACGTCATGGCAAAATTAGCAGCACCGAAACGCACTTTTCTTAACTTTTTTTGCAAGTGAAATATTACTCTGTGTGTTTTTATTACAAGTTATTATTAACATATTGTTAAAAAAAATTTGTTTTGGTTACGAATGTGTATATTAGAAATTTTGAGGCGATAAAATTGATAAAAGTGTTACCCTACTTGACTATTATGCCTTTCGTTAACTAGTGCCAGAACGGCACTCCGGCACATTTTGGCACCATTACACCACTGCTACAAAATTAACAAAGCAATCTTAGGATTTTTGTTGAATGAAGTCTGACAAAGTCGAAGGAAAATAATAAAAAAATCTCTCCTGGTGTGCTTAGTGAATGAAAGTAACACTTTTGGATTGCAGGGGGTCACACATTCCCAGAGGGAATGGAATTCAACATTCTTCACTTCCCACTGCATCATGATCCAAAGGTTTTCCCTGATCCATACAAGTTTGATCCGGACCGATTCCTCCCATCACAAGTGCAGAACCGCAATCCGTTTGCTTACATGCCATTCTCAGGCGGACCAAGAAATTGTATTGGTGAGTAATATGTTTGTAAATTTAACAAATGAATTATAGGTACATCTATGTATTTCCATAACTCGCAGCAAAACAATGCCACCATGCAGGGGCACAGCTAGGAATTAAGGCTAGATGGGTTTCAGGCACAACTAATACTGGGGTGTCTGGGGGTATGGCATACTCGCCAGGGTAAGTAGAAGGTGCGGAGGTCCTCCACCAGAAAAAAAAAAGGTAAATGGTTCAAAATGGTGAGTTTTATGGCTTTCTGAGGGATATTTTATTAATCCTCACACTATTCTAATAGTAATATTAATCTAATTAAGTAAAATAGATTTAACCCATTTATGCCCACTAATTTTTTTTCATGAAAATTTAACTTTATTTACTTTTTTCGAACTTATTATTCCTCTGGACAACAGAAAAAATGTTGAAAAAAATCCTGAAGCATTTGTTTAAAAATTATGACATGGGTCGTTTTCGACCCACTGGGCATTGGTGAGCACATTTAGGATATTGACTATTGGAGCGTTTTCCAATAGGCTCTTCAGAGTTATTGAGGTGCAACTGCTTTATGATTTCCAATTTGTTGTGTTTTGTTTTTAAATTGAAATTTTAATTAACTTACATTATTTTGGGAAAATTGTTAAAATAAAAGAAAAATATTTTAAGATAGTATTCATATAAAATAATTGTTTATTTCCTTCTAAGTTTTAACAGTCAGAGATATTTTTATGGTACTCCTCAAAGCACTTATCGTGCAAAGGAATGCAACATTTATGGCATGATTTTACTGTTTTACTACGACATAAAACGCATCTTCTTCTTGGCTGATCTGTGAGAATGATATGGTGCGGTCCACTCGTTCGGATTATCTCTGGAGGTGCAAACTTGCTTGTTGGTCCTGCTCGTTGTGGTGGAGTACCATATTTCTTCAATAATGATATTACAATTTCTCTTCTGAAAGCTAAACTGTCCAGTTTCATACCATACGTCCTGCTGAGACACCATGCATTACTCATGCATACATCCATCATCCATAGAAATATGGGCGTGTACCACTTTTTCCCACGAATGCCAATACGGTAATTAGAGATATTATTGTCCATTTGGTCTACACCACCCATGTTTCGATTGTACATGGCAATAACGTGGGGTTGTGGAATATCAATTCTTCCTTTTACGGATGATGAATATCTCGATGCCTTCTGCTGAGGTTCGACGCCAAACTGATTAGATAGCATTGTGACAACATTATTGTCCATCCACCTAACTGCACTGATATTGTCCTCCCGGGATACACGACAGTCATATCTACCTCTCTCATTTCTTTTAAACACTTTAACATCCTGCAAGGGGCAGTTATCAATTCGGTTCACTCTAGCGGTTCCCGTTCCACCATAGCCAAATTTTGTTAGTTCGTGTATTAGATTCGCAGAAGTGAAAAAATTATCAAAATACAGGGAGAAATTCAGCAGTGGATAATTTTTTTTTAGGATTTCAGCAAACCCCATCACCACAGATTCACCGAGCCCTCTTGATGAAGTGAAAACCCTTTTTTCCTTTACTTTCCCTTGGTAGATATCAAATTGGATGCAGTACCCTAGGCGGAGTGCAGCTACCCAGGCCTTGTAACCGAATCTCACTGGCTTTCCCCGAATAAACTGTTTGCAACCGTGCCTTCCAAAGTATGGAATCATAGCCTCATCGATAGAAATTGATTCTTCTAAAGGCGCAAATCTACAAAAGTTTTTGTTGAGCTCACAAGTGACTGGACGCAATTTTGCGAGACGATCGGATATGTCTAATGCACTATTATCTGCACAATGGATGTTCGTAAATATTTCCTCAAACTTGTTTCTTCTCATACTTCTAGACACAAGTGCATTATAGACATCTTCCTTTTCTTCCCAATACATTCTTCTTCTTGGGAGCCAGTTATATCCGGATAAAAACAATATGCCTAAAAATGTATACATATCTTCCTTGGAAACCTGCACACACCTATTCCTCGCTGTTGCATATTGGTTGGTAAACTCAACAAGTTTCGTAATGATGTTGTCATCAATAAAAAGTTCGAAAAACTCTAACGGGTGACTGGACGAGGATAAAGTCAGTGGAGGTATAAAACATGTACTCCAAGAATCACAAACAGGGGTAGTAAGATCACAACTGCCCCAACTTCGTGTTATGTTTTGGGTTTTTGTTGACTTCCTTCTTTTAGAATGGGATGATTCTTCAACGAATTTGATTACCTCATCATCTTCACCAGGGTCATCTTCAATGTCAATGTTGAAGTCACCTTCCGCTTGCAGCTGCCGGCCACAAAGACGATCAGGATCGTTACATTCTTCGTCCCCGGAATCCTCACATGTATCGTTTCCATCTTCTGGAGGAGTTATGTAAATATATACTTCATCTTTTACACCTTTTTCACCCAACTCTTCTAGCTCGTGAAGTATTTCTGTTGTAGTCAGCTGTTTGCGACTAAATTAGAGACATAAATTAGTCAATGAGCTCACGAAAAAAATATGTTTATAAAATAAAAATATGTCCTCTAGGAGTTATATACTAACCTTGCCATGCCAAAATTTATTTGGACTAATGCACTCCAAAAGAATCTTATCGCAGTTCAGCAGAGAGAACGCTCGAATTCTGGTCAACCTAGTGCGTCTGAAGTTGCTCAACAAACTAGCCTTATCTGCCCAGTGGGTCGAAAACGACCCACACCAATATCATGACCCGTGGCAGACACAGGAGACATGATATTTGGTAATTGAATACGGAATAATGAAATTGAGTATACAAAGTATTTTAGCATGTCGTGTCATTTCGATTGAGCTTGAAAATTTTGGTTACATTGTACGTCAAAGTTATTCGAAAATCGCGGTAAAGAGAAGAAATTTTTTATGCCTACATTACAATGATTTGTAAATGTATCCTTGGAAATATTACTTCAGGAATGAATCACTTGCTTCCCTGTAAGACGAAAATAACAACAATGTAGACAAATACTTCAAATTAGAGGGACTAGGATTTTTTATACCCCGTGGGTCGAAAACGACCCACTGGGCATATATGGGTTAACTTAAAAATTTCTGTGAGCTCTTGGGGGGTTTATCCCCCAAACCTCAAACCCCCCCCCCTTGCTGCGCCACTACCACCGTGGGCTCTTTAACTTTTATTTTACATAAAAGATAAAAGATCTTCACCATCAAATTTATTCCTGAGCTTGCCCATTTGACTGTATCTGAATTAATAGGGTTCAACCTCTTTCATTTTTTTAGCATGCCTATCAAATGTTATAGTATGAAGTTTCACATTTTTGAAGGCTAATTATTAAAATGTAGCTGCACATGCATAAAAATCAATTCTGTCACCTTCATTTAGAATTATTAAATTGTTGTCAATGGTCACACATCGGAAAACCATAAATGAAACTATAAATTTGGTTTGCATAGAGCTGAAATTTAAAATCATCATTGGTTTTCATTGAAATGGCCGTTGTCGTAGTGGCTTAGTCTCAGGAGCGGATCCAGGATTTCTTTCTGGGGGGCAGAAGCATGGCCGTATCCAGGATTTTGTTTGATTTTGTATCAAGGATACCTCATAATATGAGAAATGAAAGCAATGATAATCAGACCATATTAAAAATCTTGCATATTTTTTAAGGGTCTGGAAGGGGGGGCAAATACCCCCGTGCCCACCCCCTCTTAGATCTGCCTATGCTATAGTCTCCAAAGACATATGTTTACAAAATGCTCCTTCTTGAAAAAATTTTCAAATTTAGGGCTCTGATGGTAGTTCTTAATATGTTCTATCCCATATTAAGCAAATTTCAGATCCTAGACTCTGATGTCAGCCCAAAACTTTCTGTAGTTAAGAGAAAGACAGAGGTTCCCTTAGCGAAAAAAACTGTTAAAAAAAACTGTTGAAAATTTCAACAGTTAATTGGGACAACTGTTGAATCCAACAGTAACTGTTAAAATCCAACAGTAACTGTTAAAATCCAACAGTAACTGATGAAACCCAACAGTAATTGTTGAAATCCAACAGTAACTGTAGAAGATCCAACAGTAACTGTTGAAATCCAACAGTAACTGTAGAAGATCCAACAGTAACTGTTGAAGATCCAACAGTAACTGTTAAAATCCAACAGTAACTGATAAAACCCTACAGTAACTGTTAAAATCCAACTGTTTTTTCGCTAAGGGTTGTGTCCATGGGCTGATTGTCTCCTAAGGGGATGCATTGCCGGTAGTTGCTACTTGAGAAAATATTTCAGGGAGACCTGAAGCCCCTATAAGAAACTATATTGGGCTGTATTAATCAGCACGTGAAATATATACATAAGAATTTTCTGCTGTCCCAAATTGCATGCTTCATGAAAATGCTCACTTTTTGCCTTTCCTATACAATACCACTTATAGGCTTGGCATAATTCCCTCTCGTGCTAAGTAATACGTATTTGTTAATACACTGGAAAGAGTAACAACTCTCAAATTCTCTCTTTAAAAATTTGTTCAATAGCTTGCACACTGATTACCTCTTACCTAGTTGCTTCACTTTTTCAGGTCAGAAGTTTGCTGTGCTCGAGACAAAATTAGTGGTGCTCAGAATCTTGCAGAGTCTTGAAATAAAAAGTGTACGCAAAATGGAAGGTCTGAGGCTGCAAGGGGAGGTCCTTCTCAATTGTCCAGATGGAATTCAACTACTTTTCAGAAGACGTGAATCAGTGAAAGAATGATTTACTCATAAAAGCAAATTTGTACATGAATTTAACTCGTATTTTTTTGGTGAACCTGCGTCACATTTTAAAAATATCTATCAATATCTTTGTCTCTGCAATGGAAACCTCCTCAGGGTAATGAAAATTTTTCATAGCATGGCAATAATTAACATTCTCAAGAGGCTTGAGATGTAAGAGTGGTTGAGGTTAGGTGTGGGACGAAGTTTCTATGTCTTCTTGAATTTTTTTATTATATTATTACAAATTATATTTTTTGTACAAATGTATCATTGTATTTTTTTTAAATAATCCTTTACAATAAACTTCTTCTTGTTCAAACGCACAACGGCATTAAATGTGATTTTGCAAAGTAGCCAGATGTGAAAGATGTACTGTGCCAAAAGATCTGTGTATAAGCAGAGGTTAGAAAAATATATTTCAATCACAAATTAGGTACAAAATGAAAATTACTTCCAAAACTTTAATTAAATTATTTAAAAGTCTTTAAGACTCTGTATTTTAAAAACAAGACTTTTTTAACAGATTTGAAATTTAAATGTTGTGCGATTCAAAAACCGTCATTTGTTGGCTGAAAAAAAGATAAAATATTAACGGATGACTTGATTCTATGGATCTTTGCATGCAAAACGGATTTTTGTGACATAAGTTACCTGAGTAGCAGAGTGTTTGGTGGTGGAGTACGATTGATGTTGCTAGCAATTGCCCTACAAAAACACCCTCCACATAATCACATAATTCTCTTCTGATTAGTGGTGACCAAAACCACACTCCCATGATCATGCGCTAGCGTCAACAGTAGTCATCCAAAGAAAGTATTTAATATTCGTGGAGCCTTCTCCCATCTAATCCATGAGCTTCCTTCGTTTAAATAGTCGATCTCATCGCGCCATCACTGACGCCCTGTCTTGTAAATAGTTCCCATGGTTATCTTGGATATTGAGTAGAGGACTCTGCTGATATTCCACGGCGAGTACCCTCTGGTGGTCGTCTGCCAAACTACAAAGACATCCTTATTGAATATGGCGGAAAATATAAAGCAGGGTTGACAACCCTCTCCCTGCACAAATTCGCATAGCTGCGTGGGGCTCGAATATATATCCGGATATTCTGGGAATATTTATTAAAAAATTAAGTATCATAAATTTAATGAATGCAATTAGCATTAATCTGCTTCAATTGTATGGAAGGGCCTTGATTATGCAGCTTCATTAGAATTCAAAACCATTACAACTTCCTATAATATATTTAATTTACGCTATCCACCATCAATACCGTAGGTCTTGCAAAATATCACCAGAAGGTGCAAATATTGGCATTTTTTTAAATGTCCGTAGCTTAAATAATAAAAAATATCAGGCCGTGAAACTTTGTTAAAAGTACTTTTGCAAATAAATCACACTGCTTATTAGCATAAAGACGGAATAACAATATTTTGTACAAGAAATTGCAAGTTATTGTCCTGGAGATCTAATTTAAACAATTTAACATAAAATCAACCGGTAAATTTAGAGATAATGTTTTTCCAAACTATTTGTTTAAGCTGCTCTAAAAAAAGATACTGAACTTTTTATATACAAAAGGTGGAAAATTAGCTGCTCATAGCATTTTATAAACATATCAACGTACTCAGTGGTAACGTCACCAAGAAAAGAGTCGCGTAGACAAACAGGAAAATTTTGGGAATGGATTTGGAATCGATCTACTACGTTTTCCGAATTTGGGCTCAAATTCTAATGGCGCCACAAATTTAGTCGAATCCAGGCATTGTTTGCGGAATCAGTAAGTGAACGCCTTCGGCGCGCGATTATAATTATATAGTGGCTCATAACATAGAGTAAGTATATATAGAGGGATCACCGCACGTACGAAAATCGTATACAGTTTTGGTGTAGTTCTGGAACAATTAATCAGATGGCGAGGAACAATTTTTTTAATTTGCTCGTTCCACAAGTCTAAAAATATATTCTGAAGCAGAAAGGGTCGCTACGTTCAGTGGAGACAATAGTTATTCCATTTTGTTTATAAAAATTGTTATAAAAAATATTTCCTCGAATTTCGGCTAGTAACTTGTCTTTTCCTAGTTTATATTCCTAATTAGGAATGGATTAATCCATTTGCCGGCAGACTGTTCCAAGTATTAGGTTTAAACTTGCAGGAAACGTTTATTGTACGTTTGAATATACTTACTCTATGCTCATACTCATAGGGCTCTCTCCCATTGCTCATAGAACGATTCTTTTGAAGGTCCAACAGCTCTCCTAATATGATTATTTTCATTCGTAAATACGGAAATGTAGTCAAGGGTATTGCATAGAGGAAGCCTAAGTAAGTCCGTCCCGGTAGAACACAATATTTGTTGTCACTTCAGGCGGATTTTATCTGTTTTCCAAAGGTCCACTGTACGTCCATGACGTTAGAGCGATCCATTTATTCTCAATATTTGCTATATTATATTAACAATAATGTAATCTATGCAAAAACATTATGAATTTTATTGATAGCTAGCAGGCCACCCGGCGTTGCTCGGGTAGGACTGTACCCAAAGAACAGAAAATACGATTTCCACGATACTGCGTACGGGATCACCTTATACCCCACTCCACAGCTTTGATCATTCTGTGTCCATAAGTGTGTAGACCGACAAAATAGTGTGAACGCATACACCAGCAAGAAGGCTTGCACCGAGAGGATTAATAGTTAAAGGAGGTATCCATTGAATTATGTTTTTCATTTGAATTATGTATGATGACCCACTTCCACGACTCCCTATCTTCTGCCGAATGAACTGTCCTTCCACACTGGTTCACATCCTTCAATACTGGTCGCCCCATCTTCGGCCTCTCTAACGGACGTCTCCCTGTTCGTGCAGCATTGTAAACCTCTTTAAGCCTTGTCCCTTTATCTCTTCGCAGGGTATGGCCAAGACAGCTTATTCTTTTTGCCTTAATCAATGTTGTGATGCCTGGGTAAAACGTTAATGTATGAACAATGACATTTATTGATTTTTGACATTTAATTTCAAACAATACGTGATCATTGCAGAATAAGATATTTCAAAGTTCACGTATAAACAAAAGAATTTCTTGTACTCATTAATTATGTAATTTTTATAATTAATCGTTACAATTTTGGTCCTGCTAAGTTCGTTCGGACTTGTCAGATGGGAGCTAGTTTTTATTTTTTTATTTATCTCAAATGCCCCCGAAAACAACACAATGAGGCCTTTGCATCGGGAGTTTTAACAATCAACAACGAACGGTCTCACACAACCATGTCCTGGAAGGGCAACCTATCCAGGCGACACTCGAACCCGCGACCTTCGGTATGGTTGGACAGGACTTATCCCCGCCGCCATGGAGGCCGACAAAATTTATCTGCTGTGTTGAATTATCCTTTGTATGTCCTCAACCGAATCGTGTAAATTTATTATAATTTAATTTTCTTTTTGTTTTATCGTACAGTATATGATAGGCAGAGAGTGCGTATTTTTTTATTTTTCCTGATACCCCACAATCCTTGAGTCAAGTTTTTCGTCAAAACAGCTACGGGCGTACAGACAGCGTCACCCAGATGTTAAGCGAATTAAGCTGGGAGCCGTTGGAGACTCAGAGGCTTGCGCTAGGCTTAGATTGCTTGAGCAACTGAGAAAAGAGATGAATGAATATAAACACACTTTGAAATTTTTCTGAATTTACTTGCTGGTAATTCAGTGTAAATTTACAAAGATTGTTTTATATTCATTCATCATGAATGTTCACAATGTCAAATCCGAATCTTTAGAGAACAGATATCTTTAAGAGCGACACGGGGAACATCATATTAGAGCCACACTATAATATTTCCAGGTCCGACATCAGCGATAAATTAAGAGAGATATTTTGCCGAACGGATAGATATGGGAATTTGTTTTTCCCCGAACCATAAAGGACTTTTATAAACGCTAGTCGTAATTTTGTTTGAGCATTTGCTCTTTATATGTCGACGGCTGGCCACACGCCTTTTTAGGCGGCTGGCGGGGGGCAGTATGTTGATGTAGTTGTAGGTAAATGAATCCTTCATCATTCACTGGACAAAATGTTTAAGGGAGGATTTTGTTTTCGGAAACAATAAGACGGCCTTCGTTTTTCTTGATAATAATTTAGCGGCCCTAATTGAAAGCTCTTTCTACGTGTGAAATTCGGATCGCTTTCCCAGTCAGTGACCCCAGTGGCGGCTTTAGTAAACTTATTCAAATGCACGATGGGTGGCAACACGTCTATAGGCCGAGGTGAGAATCCCCTGTAGTAATATTCGTGGTGGCAGTTATCGGGTGAGAAGATGGGATATTTGGACGACCAGGTGATGCTTTGATGGAGGTGACGTGTAGTTGGATGAGGGGCGTGGTCACCTCCTCATATGCATTAAACGTGTTGGCGCGGCTCGTGTTTTCTTTTCGTGCCGTGAGGAGTGCTGGCCGCACTTAGGGAATTGATTTATTTGACATAAATTATAAGAATGGGGCAGTCATCTTTTGCGCCCGAGTGGGAAGGTGGAATGGGAGGATGATAGGGGAAAAATATACATGTATATATATGCATGTGGGTATGTTAAACGGGGATGTCCGGATGCCTTGGAGGTAGGAGATCGGAAAAAACTGAAGGTCGTATATCGAAGTTCTAACAACACGTATCTCAAAAATAACAACTTTTACACTTTGTTTAAGATACTTGTCTCAAACCGACCGAATTTGAGATACGTTTTGCTAGAACTTAGCCATCGATATGTACCTAGAGATGTAGCTCTAGAAATTTCTACATATCACTAATGTTAAAAAACAAATTCACTGCATAAGCGAAATTACCGTAAGATGTATTAGCCGTTATAAGTCCTTTATAAGCCGTTTAACGATTTTAGGTCCATAAAGATTGCAGCCATTACATCGCATGAAAAAATACGTTTTTAGGCTAATATTAATTCGTAGATTCCAAAAACATTTATATAAAAGCGATACCCCTGATAGTTTCTGAGGTACAGTCTGAGACGTGATATAATACCAATTCTCGCTAACTTATTTATCCCATATGTGTCCCATCACACAAAAGCACTAATTTTGTCAATATTAAAACAGAAATACGGAGTTTTTCACACTAACTCCACAGGGAAGTTGTACATAAAGGATAAACGTAAAGTACTGTCATAATTGACCTTCCTATTGATTTGTTACAAACTATCAAATTTCTACTTAATCAACAGTATTTCAAGTGAAAGTTCTTAACGATATGGAAAGTACAATATCTAAAAGATATCGCAAAAAGAATTTAAAGCTAGAAGCCATTAGTCTATTCTTCAATAGAACCAATTCTTACAATCATACACTTTCTCGTGTAATTCTGTGAGAATTTCAAAATTTTGGGACACGTAGGTCCCTTGGATCTTAAAGGGTTAAGCAATTAAGCCGTTACAAGGACAGAATAGAGGCCTCATGAAAACCTTGATAAGAAGAGGGAACAACCTCATTGGCCACATATTGAGACATGATGGCCTAGTGAAGACAATTGTTGAGGGGCCAGTGGATGGCAAGAACGGGAAAGGAAGATCTAGAACAAAATATACGGCTCAGATAAAGAAGGATGTGAAAAAGAAGAAATTCGTAGTTTTAAAAAGAATAGCTGATAGGAGAATTGAGTGGAGAGCTGCGTCAAACCAATCATAGGATTTGATGAAGTGATGGCGATGAAGTGACTCGTCCACGAGCCTATCCCACGTCTTTCAGGACTTATGCCCCTTCTGTTTCCTGATTGTCCTCAAGTGTTGATTTTTCATTGCGCAAGACAAATAAAATCATGAAATAAGAAAGAATGTGTGTAAACTCTTCTCGGGATACCGCGAGGGTAAGATTATGTAAGAGCGCCGACGTTTCGGGTACCTACTTGATACCCATTCTCACAGCTACTGTAACAGTAGTCGTGAGAATAGGTAGCTAGTCAATACTCGAAACGTCGGCGCTCTTACATATTCTTACCCGCGCGGTATCCCGAGAAGAGTTTATACGTGTTGTTCGCCAAGAAAGAATGATTAAATATGGCCCCATGGGGAAATTAAAATAGTTTAAAAAATAAAAAAATAATCAAAAAAGTATTGAAATTAATATTCTTGAACACGTTAATTTATTTAACAAACATTACGATTGCTCTGTTTAGCTGCATATCCTAGTCTTTATAGGTTTCCTCTTTTTTTTGACTCCCTTAGTAACGTACATAACTAAAAAAGCGGCGTCGCAGCGCCATCTCTGGATCTAACTATAAACTTGGGAATTCAATTTGATTTTAACATTATGGGTAACTTCAACAAAAAGAAAAAAATAATAGTCTGCCTTTATATATTCTTGTATTTTTAAGTCCCTGTTTTTCTTTACATTAAAATCATTCAGTACTTGTTTTCTTATTTCACGCAAGCATAGTTTTGACTCACCGGTAGTGTTTCGAGGTTACGGCGCGTTGAATGAGCGCCCGGCCCCTGGATGAATTTTTATAAGTTGTATACGTGAATCGGGCTGCTCCCGTGAATTTTGTGAGCAGTATACGAGTATGTTGGTACAGCGGTGAATTTTGGTAAAATGTATACGTGTATGGTTCGGTTGAGATGAACATCAAATTTTAAATCAACTTTAATTCTTGTGGCCAATGAATTTCTATTGAGATTATTTAGTGTTGAATGATATTAGTGCACTTGAGCATTGTAAGAGATTAGTTAAATATATTTTCCTGGTCAAATAAAACTTTCAACTTGTTTAAAAAATGTTTTCCCAAAGCATACTGGGCAATATTAAATAAATCAACAGACTAAAGTGATTTGGACGAGGACGTAAGAAGTACTGATGAAGAAACCGTTACAAGTTCCCCCTTCAACCAAACACAAGACCTACAAAACTGAATTTATTCACTACAAAAGTTGATTATCATAAAATAGCAAACATGCTGTAGGTGAAACGTTGTGATTAGTACGTTTTCGGAGAGTTTTAATAAATGCAATGGGGAACAAGACGAAAAACACTTAATTATGAAAAGCAGTCAAATTGCTAGCCGGCATTCAAGCTGAGTCTCGACCCATTCAGTAGAGGTGGTTATTAAATAGCAATTAGGAGTCCCTCTAACATTAACCCAAAGCGAAGGCGGGCGACATCTGCCACGGGAATTCCGTATCAAAAAATCTATTTTAAGAAGTATTGAACTATCTTATCTAAATGCCTGGGGACACGGTAGATTAACTCAAACGAATCGATGTATAAATGTATGGCCGCGAGGATGAACGCAGAAAACGTATCGTGTGACCACCCAAATTGTACGAATACATGAAGAGAAAATATATTCTGTTCTAATTAGGTTCATGCATTCGTGTCCGCCAAAATCGCTCGTACATGTAGGCAATAGGCTTTAATCCATTGTACAGACAGATATGCGTGGGTGTGTGATACATTAAAATGTAAAGCAATATGTTTATATATTATATAATATATGTATATATATTATTTCGGCGGGGGTTTATACATAGAAAACGCCCTTTGCTTTGGCCCACAAGAGTAACCAATAGATGGCACTGGGGCAGCTCACCACTTACCAACAGAAGAATGGGCGAGGACATAAGGATGAAAGGAAAGATACACTCTCACACGATAGCAGAAAGAGACAGGAACATGCGTTTCGGGGCACGCTGAGCCCAAGTGAAATCAGCCAATACGGCCGATACACTATTTCATTCATTCACGCGCCATTCACTGCCTTAAGCGCAAGCATACAAATCAATTCAGAGGTAAGGAAAGGAAGGGATAGGAATATATAATGGAAAATGGACGAGGACAACGCTGCTGTACCATCACATGAGCCAGTGACTCAGACGGACTTATATCGTAAATATTTATAAGATTTTCATGTAACATGATTACATATTTTACGACATTCTAATGTACATCAAAATGTACATTTCATTGTAATTTGATTGAAATTGAATACCTACCTGGTGACAAGATTTTACAACTAAAATGCTATTTTTATATGCTAACTGGGTGTGTATTAACATTGATGCATCATATATCAAGCATTTATTATGTATAATTATCTATATACCAATAAATAACTTCATTATAACTTACTTTATAATTCTATTTTTCGTTTTGTAATCCCTCCAATGCACAATTACATGATTCCTCCCCTGAAAATATCTAAAATATGTAAGATGTACTTGGCTCGCCGTGTACGCTATCTTAGAAATTTATCCATGATGCAACACCAATGATGAACTGTAAAGCTGGGTTTACCAGTCGAATTCGATTGCTATCGTAGTCGACTATTATGGTCAACTTATACTAATGGACAGTGACTGCCAAGCGGTGGGAACTGAGCACGAATCGATTAATTGATCTTGCCTTGATTCAGTGGCGGATACATGTGGAGGGGCGCTCCCGCCCCCTTGCAGGGCTGCCCGTATAGTCAAGCATTACAGAAACACAATTGTAACTTTTTTATATCATGAGATAGCTTTGTCTTATACATGTCTATGATCAGTTAAATTGACACTTTCTTAAGGTTTGCGCGTGACTTGAATATTTTTTAATACGATAAAGGTAGTAACTCAAGTAGCTCAACTTAGTAGCTCAAGATATCTTTCCGCCCGCCTCCCCCAGTTGAGTTTATTCTGTATCTGCTACTGCCTTGATTCGATCTATTAGCGATATTGAAGATGCTGAACACGGAACACTGCACAGATTTGATGGCTATAAAATAAACGATAAAAATTTTGTCTTTATTTACCAACTGGATTTAGAACTATTCAGTCCTATCTTACAATTAAGTTGATGGATACGCACATATATCCATGTCTTGGAAAAAATCCACCCAGAAGGGATTCGAACCTGCGAGCTCTGGATTAGCAAGCCAGGACCACCGCCGAGGCAGGCAAAATAAATTATCCCCGGCGGGGAATCGAACCCCGGTCTCCCGCGTGACAGGCGGGGATACTGACCACTATACTACCGAGGACTTGGATGTCAAGGCCGCAACAATTATAAATTAAACTACGCAGGCACAGAATATTACCGAACATTGCTTTTTTCAATTAATATCTCAATAGGGACCAAGGGGAAGCCAAAAATTGATTTAATTTTATCACGAAGAAGGGATAAAATTATTACACCTTTGCAGCTGCAATTTATTTTTTATTTCTTTATATTCCATCACGCAGCGAACGGACAATCTTGGGACGCTTGTGCATGGATATATGTTGCGAAATGTCGATCTTCGTACACTGTCAGAGCAATCTACTTCTACAACAATCTTTGTGTAAACTTAAGTAAAACAGAACCAATTTATGAACTCAAAATCAAGCGTAAAGCGATAACCCGCTCCGGATGATGCATATTTTCTAAGCCCTATTTACATATTTTTTTTAACCTTATTGCTTACAATGAACTCATTTTCAGGTAATTTACAACGGGTCGTGGGACGTATTTTTTTTAAATTTCTTATAACACTCTTCCACATTGGGGATGATTTACACCTATCAACACTGACTTACAACCTTTCTACAACTCGTTTCCACTCATCCTTGAAGGCTCATCTGGGACAGAATATGAACTGATATTCCTTTCCTTCCTATTGTAAAGCGAACGGGTATTGCATAGAGGAGGCCCAATTCTATACCATAGAAGGCTGATTTCTGCTATCACTTCGGTCGCATTTTAATCGGTTTTCAAAAATGTCCGCGGCACGGTGATGAGTGCAATACGATCCACTTATTTTCCAATACTTTGCAGCGAATATTTGTAATTGCGAGGAATAGCATTTAAAACTTCTACATTTGATAGGCCACATTATCATGTATTTTAATATCGCTTAACACCCCTAATTATACCTTATTTCTCCGTGAAACCACGATCAATTTGTCCATCAGGAACGCGAGTGGCTACTTTTGTGAACCCATTTATATGGGCGGCGGGTGACAAAGCATTAAAAGGTTTAATAGGGTGGTTTCCTATTATTTTTTCATTGCCTAAATCGAAAGATTATTACTCCTGGAGTACGTATTTCACGCATTTAAATTTTTAAATGACGATATCTATTTTTCGCGATTAAATGAGAAGTGAAAATTTGCAAGCGCGCGAAAACGCGACGGCTAAGTATGAATGCCGGGAAAACTCCGTGTGACGTCGTTCTGGTTCCCGCTGTCGCAACTGAGGTGACTTTGGGGCGAGGCTTTGAGCGCTGATACGACGCAGGATGCTAGCAGGTAGCAGAGTACCCTGCTAGGTGGTAGTGCTGGCTTAAATAAGGATTGTTAAAATAAGGACTGGCTTAAATAAGGATAAGGCTGGCTTAAATAAGGATTATTAATACCTTATCAAACGAGGAAAACTTTCCGACCTTAGCCAGTTTTAATAGGTGATTATTAAGAGATGTTTCCCTGAGCTCTGTGCCTCATGCATGCATTGGCAATCTCAGACGATGTAAAACTCCTATCTACTCGTATAGAATCTAGGTCCCTGTGACGTCACGTGGAGTGGCATCGCATGGGCGCCAATCTGGCCTTCTTCAAATGAGGTTAAAATTGACCGTTAACATTCGTCTAAACTGGGATTTCTGAAACCAAATAAATTATATATTATGAATACACTAATGGTGGGTAACGAATCGCAATCAATGCCTTTCGTTTCTCTGACGAAGGAAACTACCCTATTGATGATCCTCTATGGTGATATTCGTGGTAAAGCGATTGACGGCGCAGGCGGTACAATAAATGCCGATTCTCACCTTCCATCTTTCAAGTAGGCAGACTTTCCGAATACTAGGATCATTTGCTTAACAGTCTTCCATAAACAGCACACATTTCTAAATATGCAGGAATATTTCTCGGGTTTCCCACCGGGTGTCGTATCGGGTTGTAGTTCCCAACGTTTCCATGACTAAGTCCGTCATCGTCATCAGGGGTTAATGTTGAGCCAAGTTTTTTCTCCGGTATTTATACACATGAGGGCCGTTCAAGTGGGCCCTGATTGGTCCTTTCTGAATTGGGGTGATTTATAGTGATTGATCACCGACTTCCACGTATTACTTAACTGGAAGCCTTTGTCTCTGTTTAGGTTCTTTTGGTGTATGTTGATTTGTATGGCTTCTTTGACAATTCGATCCCAGTAGTTGTCTGTGCGGCATAGCACTTTGGTACTTTTAAAATCCACTCGGTGACCGAGGTCCAGGCAATGCTCTGCCACCGCTGATTTCAGTGGGTGGAACAAGCGTATGCATCGTTCGTGTTCCGTCAGCCTTTTTTCTATGGTTCGGCCTGTTTCCCCAATGTAAACGTGGCCACATTCACATGGGATGCTGTATACTCCCGACGTCTTGAGGCCCAGGTCATCTTTCGGTGTTCCGATGCAGGTCTTTATCTTGCTGGACGGTTTGTGTATCGCTTCTATGTTATGTATCTTGAGTATTCGGGATATTTTGTTGCTGACACTGGAGATGTAGGGGAGACAGGCTCTGGCTACCGGTTTCTCCTTTTCTTCTCTGTTGTTCCTTTCTAGAGAGGTCCTTTTTAGGGGGTCCTTTTTTTCCTTTGTTGTTCTGGAATTATATTTTTGTTGCTTCCTTTCTTTACATTCCACAATCTTGAATAGTAAATAAAAGTTAAAAAATAAACATTTTTTCCTAAAACAGTATAAAATGCACTGAAAAGTAAAAAAAATAAACGTTTCATCACTCGGAGAATAAGGCGTGTGTATTCACTAAGGTGGTGCTTATTTTTAAAGTTTTCGAATTCCTTTTGGGACGCCCCCCAGTTTTGTTCCATTTGGTGACAAAATAAATCGTAAAAATTATTTTTCCAACACGATACCGGGAAAACGTGCCGCATCGCACATAAAGTTTTGAAATTTTGGTGTTTTGGGCTGTTTTTAGGACATTAAAAAGCACATAACAGAAGACGATGTCACCCTCGGATTATTCTATCACTTTACTGTTTTTTACAACGACCAGCTTGCAGCTCGCGACGTATCACCTCAAATATCTTTCATTTCTGCCCATTGGTTCCCGGGGTATCGCGCTTAGAGTGAGCGCGGTTAGCTCGTGGCATAACAGGCAGGCATCAGTTATTGAATATTTTTACCGCGAAAGAGGTGCTGCGTAAGCTGGTAAGAAGTCACTAGTAATTTGCAATTATCGCACGGTATTTGTACTAAAAACCATGGGATATGGATGATTATGTAAGGAGTTGGGCATTAAAAATATTTACAGTCGAAACCTGCTAAAAACGTTAATGATAGGAATGATTTTCAACAATGTAGTAAATTTAGCATAGTGAATAGCATAAAAGCACTTCCGAGTGGCGGGGATGGAAAGTTCGATTCCGAAATGTCGGAAACGAGGAGCCAATCAGGCGAAGCAAGTTAAGAAAAATCATGTAATTAAGAAATAATTAAGAAAAGCATGTCATAAAAAGAGTAATTTCTCGTCCGGAGCTTGTTTATTGCATTGTCATCATATATCGTTTCTATAGATACCGTTAAAAATAAAATTCCTGAGTACCCGCGAATCTTCATGCATGACGCGCACTCCGTTTAAGGCGCCGCTAAAAAATAAAAATAATAGGTGCGCATGTTACATGAGAAAATACGGTAAGCATCGAAAAGCAGCTGAGGACATCGTATGCTCCCATTACTCCACTCTCGACACGCTTACACAACCAGTCCCCACTTATTTATCTACTCCCGCCACACTTGCAGTCACTGTTTTCGAATCGAATTTATGACTAATGAGTTTTTTCACGCTCGTGACACGCCTGATTAGAGTATGCTTGAAAATACGGGTAACGACGCTTTGGCATTCCAATGGCTTGTAATATTTTAATCGTTAAATATAAATAACACACCAGGTAACAGGTTTAAGGATCTCTTTCGTCATCCTTTCATCATTATTTTCTTCCTTACTCAATATTCCTTCGAGTGGAATAACCGTCTGGCTTCTTAACGTGTGCCTTGCTCGAAGAAATAAACCTTACGATATTTTACACCGTAGCTCCCAGGTGATTGTTTTCGTGTAAGTTATTGCGTTTCGTTTTGTCTCTGTGACTAATGTGAATTATTGGGAGTGTAATGAGAACAGGTGTGGCCCTGTTTGGACCCTCATATGGGCCCCTGAAGGCTGCGTTTTTGCGCCCCAGGCCAGTCCATAAATTGCTGGGATGGTCTTTAGAAAGGTTGAAGTTACAGCTCACGGAGAAGTTTCGTCACGACCGTGCGATTCAATAAGAAACAAACGATTCCAACTTAACGCTTACTGAAAGTTATTCTCAAGGGGACTGTATAGAGGACGTTCAATTCCATCCCACAGAAGGCTGATTTCTGTTCCTTCTTTGGTCGCATTTTAATCGGTTTTCAAAATTGTCCGCAGCGCAGTGATGAGTGCAATGCGATGCACTTTTTCCTAATTTTTTGCAGCAACACACTGACATGCCTTAACATCTTTGTCAGCATGTTTACTTGATATCAGATTTCAAGAAAGAGATGGAAAAATTATACAAGAGGACAAATATACCATTAATTTATAAGGAAAATTTAAAAAAATTAAAAATTGTAAGATAAAGGCAATTAAGGTTGAGGCTGCATGGCATAATGGAAGAATTGGACAAAATTGAGGGAATTCTAGACGTGGTAGAAAATGTGACAATTAATTGTCCTGGGTTTTAAAGAAGTTTTCAATGCTATTCCTATGAATTGTTTGTAATTCATAGGAATAGCATTGAAAAAACTTCTTAAAAATCCATAAAATTTATTGTAAATAGAAAAGGTACTAATGCAACAGACTGAAATGAATGGATTTGGATTGTAACAGCGATTTCTTAAATAATAAGAGAGAACAAAAAATATATTTCACTGGGACTCGAACCTAGGGTGCCCGTGGCAAAAAGTTTGCAAACTGCGCCCTCGACGCGCCGGGCTACGCCATTTGATATCAAACTATATTTTCGTGAGGAAAGTTATACCGCGCCTAATTTTTACTTACATTCAGGGGCGGATCCAGGATTTTTTTCTGGGAGGGGCACAAGCAAGGCCGTATCCAGGATTTTGTTCTGGGTGGGGCACAACGATACCTCGTAATACAAAACGAACGCAATCATAATGGGGCCGTATTAAAAATCTTGCATATTTTTGAGGGTCTGGGGGGGGGGGGTAATCGTACCCCTGTGCCCCCCCCCCCTGGATCCGCCTATGCTTACATTTATCTCTTGAACTAGGACCTATAAGGAAATTACATTGGCATTTAGATCCCGAACATCACTCTCGCGATGTCTCCTTGTTAATTTCGTCCCTTTACAACCATTACCTGCATTTATTTCTCGAACCCGGGCCTACAGGGGAGAAAACTGACACATCTTTTCTACATTACCAGTATACTTTCAGAAAATAACATCGGCATTTAGATTCCGAACATCACTCTCGCGATGTCTCCTATTTTTCCCCATACTCTTGCTTCCTTCCAGCACTTCGTTAAAGGTCTCTGGAGTTCCACCCAAGGGTGTCGGCGAGCAAAAATAAAAAAGGCGCAGTTGCCCAAGCACCCGGATTTGGAGTAGAGGGAGGCACAAAAGGAACATGCACTACTCGTCCAGTAGATTGCTATAGAGATCCAAGTGGGAGGGAAGGGGCGTGGTCGATAAAAAATGAATTACTAATGGCGTTATGTACATATTAATATGGGGTGTGAACATTGAGAGGGGTGGAGGTAAAGGGGAATTGTAAATGGATCACAGAAAGCAGGTGGTACCAAAGCGCTGAGCCGCCAGACATATTTAGGAAAGACCCAAAGTGTACGGCAACATTAAACATTAGGTATTTATTAGCATTCAATATTCCTTGTACTTCAACAGTATTCCCACTGCGACTCGAGATTACTAAACAGCAGTATTCGTTCTGTACTCATTGGTAATATCGGTATTCCTCTAGTATTTATCTGTATTCTTACTGCGACGTAGAACGGCCTTTAAAATTCATTCAGTGCATGTGGCACGTAATTGCACAATCTGACGTTTGTGCGATGATGCAATCAAAATTTCGTCTTGTAAAGCGGTGAATTAATAAAACGCATGACTGAACGAATGTACCTGAGACGGCAAAATAGCTCATTTCATCTATATCTGCATACTATCCCGTAAGCCGCCAACAACGCGTGTGGCAGGGGGTGTCAGGACGCCAACCATTTACACATAAAAAGGAAATGCGATATTACGATTAGCATTTATCAAAGTCCTTGATGGTTCAGGGGAAAAGCAAATTCCCATATCTATCCGTTCGGCTAAATATCTCTCTTAATTTTTCGCTTATATCGGTCCTGGACATGTAGTGGGGCTCTAATATTGTGCTTTCGTGTTTAAAATTTAATTTCGTTCCTATATTCGTAATTGCATGCCATAACGATAAATTAATGAAGTTTTAACCTGCGCAATGACGTACCCCGTGAAAAACGGCCTTCAGACAACAGACACCATTGTATAGCCACGGGTCACACACTGCAAACATTTTATTTCATTCTTTATTCTGACCGCTCAACTGCGACAGAGCCGAACTTGAACGAAATGGACGAGCGAAATACGATGGAATATTCCACGAATATAATGACTACGGTATATTCTCAAGAAATACTTCGAAGCATTGTTCTTATCCCCCGATTTTCGTGAAAAACAGGAGAAATATCAGAAAGTACTGCGTCCTGAAGGAGGAATGGGATGAAATGATGCGGGAAAAATGGAAGGGATACTGATGAATAGGAATAAATACCAAAGTAATTCTAATAAATACTGTTACCGTTTACCTCTGGTACTAGATCATTAAGATATCATACTAAATCCTAAACTACGCGATCATTTTTTTCCATCCCTCTAAGCAATAGCTCTAGCGATAGTTTTTCAGGGACCAAAAAAGTCATCATTACTCTCCATTTATGAATGACCGTTCCTTTTTCCATCACTGAAAGCTTGCATGTTTAACTCTTTACAGACCAAACTAACTTACCAACTGATTTTTATTATTTTTTTGCACGTCCCATTAATTTTACAGCTAATTAAGAGATATTATGAAAGGAAACCCGAACAAAAATCTTTAAATGCGTTTTCAATCATGTTCCCATATGGGAACACGCCAAAAAATGTTGCTATTGCTTGAAAAATAAATATACACTTGACCAATAAATTAAGTTGAACAACGTAATACATTGATCTTTCAACGCATATATTGATCTTTTTAATAAATAAGCTTTGTTACTGGAGAGCGAGTGTAGAGAAAAATATCGAATAAACCGCATATTCACTACAGAGTTGATGAAAATAACCAACTGAGCTAAAGCCTGGTTCACACGATCATTTTCTTTCGTCGCGAAAAGTGATCGCTCGAGTGATCATTTTTCTGAATCACACGGTCCCTCCTTCCGTCACCTTTCTCATCACTCATCACTTCCGATATCACAGCTCGTTGTCATAGGACTCGCATCACGAAAATATATAGCGTGTTTTTTTTATCTATGTCGTTCCCACGGTTGCCAAACTTTGCGCTGCAATCGCTCCATACGGGAATGCGTTCTGATTGGCTGACATGGGGTTTCAGTGACGGTTTCAGCGACGGAAAAAGCGACCAGACGGGTGATGAAAAAAGTGATGGGAATCCTCATCAATAGAGTGGTCGCGAAAAACAATTGCCGGCGACGATCATTTGCGAGTGATCACTCTAGTGATCGCAGTAGTGATCACTGGGAAATGACAGATAAAATGATCGTGCGATTTAGGCTTTAGCTAAGATAAGAAAATAACCACTATCACAGATACGAAATATGGTTTTCATGAACTTTTATAAATCTGTTCCCAATTGTGAACATGGACTGTATACGGATAATCATAACAACTGTCATTCCATCAAAAGCCAAACGTAGCGTTACAATCCCTGTTATAGGCCGTTCGTTCTGATTGGCTAAAGCACGGTGCCAACGTTGGTTTCATTGAAGAAAAAATGACCATGCCAAATATGGAAAAAGAGATGCGACTTTCTATCCCTGGAGATGTCGCGGAAAATAATCGCACGAAAACCTCCTTTTTCCGCCATCATTATAGCTATCGCTGGTAACAGCGCTCGAAAGGGATATATGAAAAATGATCGTGTGATTCTGGCTTATTTTAAAGTATACCGGGACTAGCCACGGTGATAACTTATACGGGAGTCACCCGCAATGCACAATCGGCTCCAGATGTGGCGCTGTGCGCACGATTGGACTGCTTGTGGCATAATATGCTCAGCAGTCCAGCAACACCTTGTCCGGTAGTGTCCAAATATATCCACAGGAAGGAATGACGCCTCGGTAGCTTAACTGGCTAAAGCACTCGACCGGAAAATCCGGGTTCGAATCCCGGTCAAGGTAGATAATTTTTTCTCTGTGGATCTTTCGCACGATTCTGGCTTAGCCTACATAACAATGATCTGATCATAAAAATATCCACAAGTCTACAGGAGTGTGGTTGTCTAGTAGAAAAAGTGCTATGATTCTGATCGAAGAGTCCTGGGTTCAAATTCCAGTGAAGCCGGTGAGCTCTAGCCTCGCCCATTCACACCAATCTTCACATTGGAGATCTGACTATTTATAAATAGTCAGAGAGTCAGCCAAGGAAAGCTAGAGGTTTATACTTTGAGGTCTAACTTGAAATTAGTGTGTAACTTTCAATAAAAAGGATAAGGAAAATTATTAGACTAATTACAAATAGCAGAAATAAGCAACTGAATCGTGCAAAAAAACATGGAGAGGAGAAAAAGATTTCTCACACCAAATTGCCGGATCAACTGACAATGATATAATTGTTCAAGTGCTTCAAGTCAATTCAAATATTCCTTACTTAGTCATGAAATCATTTACGCATGACTTTCCTATTAATTAAACACGGAGCATGGGTTCAATGCGACTAGTTCAGTGATCACTCGGAAATGACGGATAAAATGATCGTGTGATTCAGGCTTAAGCTAAGATAAAAAAACATGAAACAACTTAAGGCGACTGTGGAAGTTGTGAAATAAAACAAAGGACGCTGAACGGATAAATGCGCATCTCTTAATTTTTTTAACTGTGACACAATCAACGATAAAGAAAAAGTAATAAAAGAGCTCAATGTGCAAGTATAAAAAGTTTATCGGATAGGAGAACTTAGTGGATAGCTTCTTCAAACATATATACGGATTGCTCATTGATAATTATGAAGCTATGAATACATGAACACTGGTAATTTAATTTAACAAAATATTTTCCAACTCAACAGAAAATAATTTTGGTGTTAGATCAAATTTAACTATTAGGGATCTGTCATATAATAAATTTTTGAGGTTGGAAAGATATGGTAGCTAGATAAGGTGTATTGCGGAATAGAGAACAGTCTGAAGTCTGAAAGTGAGAGATGTGATTTAAGATAGGTAAAGTCATTCCAAATCAGCAACTCAAGGGAAATATGATATCAAAGATTTTACATACTTTCGTAACACGACATTTGTCAATCTCAATTACCTTAAATGTTTACATAAATATTATGTCAACATGCTGACGTGTAACAAGTAACTCCTCCTCTATATCTCGAGTATCAGCATGGAGTAGCGTCCCTCCAAAGGCTTGGTGACATTATGTATATACCCGTACGAATTAATGTCTAACAATAAATGTATGGACGCATTGGTGAACTGGAACCGAAAATGTACTGGATGAACGAAACAAGAACAGGTTATATTTTCTGATCGTGCGATCTTACGATAAGAGTTGTTAACTCGGTGCATTTTGGCCTTCATTCTCGCCTCCATGCACTAAGAAATAACTGGTACGTGTTAATGCGCCTTGTGGCTAGGAATCGAGAAGTAGATTTGCGAGTTTCATGCAGTACATCCGACATAGATCGATGATTAAATATGAATAATGAATTCATATGCGTAAAGATGGAGCTGGAACGCTTTCAAATTAAGAATGCAGCTAATTTTCACCATCACTCATGGAGGGGAGCAATGGCGGATTATATTCATTTTTAGTGCTTTTAAAGATCACAACTATATTTTATGATGCTAATTTGATTTAGTATCGCATAGATTTAGAGATGAATGATGGCGTAATAACGTATCCTTTAGCTCATTTATAGCGCATTTGTTACATTTTATTTCCCTTAACAGGTTTGAGCACATTTGAAGTGGGCAAATAAAGTTTCATGCCTATATTTTCCATGATCGTATTTACGTTTTTGCAATAGGTACACTAGGAGAAAAATATAGATTCCATCTCCATATTTTAATAATATAACAATATATAGATAATTTTTATGAAAGGCGTTTTCATCGCGACAATTTTGTAATAAACTTTTATGTAAACAAATGTGTTATTATGCTTTTAAATCATTCCCCTTACTTTTAATGATCGTAGCGTTGCCAACGGATTTTGGTGGCAATTTTTAAACTAATATCCACATTTAACTTAAAATATGAATAAAAATCTAGATGAGTTCCAGTCATAATAATAGTGTTAAAATATAGCATTTTCATCTGATTCTGAGTTCTCTCGAAAAATTCAGCTTCACAGCTACTCGGAAAAAGGGTTAAAATTGAGTTGCAAGTTGAGTTTTTTCAAAGTGTTTTACACACAGATTAGAAAAGACTAAAAGTTTGATCAGTTTGTTACACGAGAATTTCTGCGTTGAATACGGCAGAAGGAAATATTATTTTACTTATTCATGGCATCATTTCGCACATGGTGCCCACATTAATCAGCCAATATATGGAAATTACCAAAATTTTTCATTTGAGCTTCGATTCGTTTCAATACTAAACAAGTGTAAAGTACTCGAAGATAACTAACAGCAATGACTTTGGCATTATGATAAACATAATCAATTCTCATTAATGGAAGGTTATCCGAATCTGGGTGGGCAGATATGGGCAAATGCCATTCTAGTTATTCCCCTTCTCCCAATAATCGTCGATCTATCTATTCGACATTCGCATAGCGATCGTCCATTTTTTTGTCCCTATTTATCCATCAACAAAAATCCAAAATTAGTCAATTTTACCTAGGAGGCTGTATCTTTAAAGATGGTGCCAAGTGCAAATCCCGACTGTCCACTCACTGCAACTTGTGCGCCTCACGGAAAAGCTTTACTAAACGTTCGCCGAGCTGTAAGTGATAACGGGTCGTACATCAAAACGATGGAGATGGAAATAAATTAACAAAATAACTGCTCACCGAAGCCCAACCATAATCACCTTATTCTTCGTCTTTTCATCATCGGGGTGGAGAAAAACGATGGAGAGAGATTATAAAAAAATAAATAAATAAAGAAATAAAGAGCAGGCTGACTTTTCATTTTTGCGTTTGGGAAATAGTGCGATTAGTCGATAATCGGTCCACGACTGCTTGGAGAGGGAGAAGGCTGGGTAATTCATGGGCACATTGAGTGGGCGCCAAATAAGGCGTTAATATCTCTCCAATAATGAATTACGGCTCTCGGCTCTACCCTATCATCCTGTCGACTATATCATCAATTTACTCACCCCTCCCTCCCCCCTCTCAAATTCCACCGGCCGCCATTTTCTCGACAACTCTGCGATGGAGAAAAATCGGAGATAAACTCCATTTCACACGATAACCCGATCCGACAAAAGTTCGAGGATACTCGATGGTAGTTTCACAATACTTATCGTGAATTAACTATAGCATTCAGCCTTATATGGTACTATTAGATTCATTATCAAGAGTTTTGACTTGTTTTCGTAACTGAGGACCTTAAAAGCCAAGGGGGATAAGTAGATTTTTTGATAGATTTTTGCAGATAATGATTGGTGAGGTACACAATATTGTTATAACAAAGATATCTGACAAAGAAATGTAAATCACTGAATCTATATGTATATGCTTCTCAGAGATTCACTTGTATCCCTTTCCACAACAGTATTGTGCACTCCACCAACCGTTAACTGTACGTATCTCTAAAAATTTTAAAAATGCACTTATCCCCCTTGGCTTCTAAGGTCCTCAATTGGTAAAACCATAGCCCATTTCCGCCCGCCGCAGCCATATGGCTACATCCTACCATAAGGCTCTTAAAGGAATCCCGGACTCCTATATGCTGTCGAATTGTCAAAAGTAGGTTGTTGGCAATAAATTAGTCCACTTATTCGTTTATTACCCTCAATTCTGAAAATGCACGGATACATTACCAGAAAATAAACGCCTGTTATAATTCCGTGCATTTTCATGAACATTTGTTGAGCCAAGAACTTGCACGGGAAAATGCATCGTGTGAACACGCCTTGAGAATACGAGGGAGTACAGAATTTCATTCATTTGTGATTCAGAGCTAGCGTGCTGGATATTCCAGGTCATGGCTAGTATTCTATCAACCATGCATCTATTTTCATCATTTATGATATTCTAGTTTCACTTTTCTACGAGTCGACCAATTTACCGCGACCATATTTGCATAGCGATCTTCAATTTTTTTGTACTTACGTTACTGTTGACAGAAATCCATGCAAATCTTCCCAATTTCCTTACGATTCCAGCAAGGAAGAACGGATTGAGGCATGGGACGGGAGGTCGATCCCCGTAATTTCTGAAAAAGTTGAAAAAATGGCAATTTTTAAGAAGGCGCTTCATTGATTTTTTTAATTTCACTGGCTTAAATAACAGGGTTTAACCCTTCCGTGACATTGCAGGTCCTTTAGGATCTAAAATAAATGAATTAGGTGTCTATTATATATCAACACATACAATACATTTTAATGCAAAAATGCATAGAATAAGAAGTTGAAATCAGTTCTGTTATACCTAATAACAGAACTGATTTCAACTACGCGCTTCTTATTCTATGTATTTTTGCATTAAAATTTATTGTTGATATATAATAGACTTTGTGCCATCAACATTTTTCTAAAACACGTTTGATTTTTGAATGGGATATCAAAATACATCGCTCTACCATTTTTTCTTGGACACAATGACACATGTCTTGAACAAGTACGTTTGGTATTCCCAGGGCATTAAACTTCGAGGAGAGGTCCTATGGTGGCCTACTAAAAGCAAACATCCAAAGAAATGAAATATTTTCCCATTTCATTCTAATGTAGGTAATTAAATTATATAGTATCTTTAATATAATTCCAATAAAATGTGTTATGTGTTCACGAAATTTTTGCTCCATATATTGTGTGCAGGAATATAACCATTCAAACGCGATACTGCTACCCGTATTGGTCTGCAAACGCCTCCATATTTATTTAGTTGGTATACTTATCTGGCGACGTTGGTTTCTGGAAAGAGAGAATTCAAGGAAATTGAGCATTCCTTAAATTTTTTAACCTAATATAGCGTATAATAATACGATGACAAGTTAAGAGATAATATAGTAATGTAATGCATGGCCAGTTCTTATCTTTGAGCCACCTTGCACCACGTTGGGGATCCAAGAGCTTCACCAGGGATTTGAACCCGGGGCATCTCAATCAGCAGCCAAACCCCCTACTACATAGAGAAAATTAAGGAAAAAATGTTTGCCCTAATTGGCTATATTATTTATTTATTGGGCATATTATTACACAACTCCAGTTATTGAGATAAATAAATTGTCACATAATGTAACCCTACGCCATGCTGATTCAGAACAAATTGTTCAATACTAAATTTCCTTAATTTATCTCCCTCCAATTAAACAACCATGCCACAGAAGTATACCGTAGATGAAAAAAAATATATGAATTTTCCAAATCGGCCACCCAGATCATGATTCCATTACAACCACGTTTAAATTTTATACAAACAATGAAAAGGCATAATCTCAGTAAGTGGTAAGTCGCTCATATAATCTAATGTTCTATCCAGAAAAAAAGCATCCAAAGCAGTTCTCCACGAATTGATCATGGCTATTATGACCTTATGGCTACAAAGTTAACACAGAAGTCTACACTGGCAGTCATTATAGATCGGTCATCAAACTAATTACTGAAGTAAATGGGGCTACAATTAACAACAACAAGGTTCAAACTAGCAGTGAAAAATACTCTCTCCAAATATCTAATTTTCCCTTATATGCATATTATTTGTAACGTGTCAGTCTGGCTGCATTTTACGCAGTCACATTTTTGCGTCTATCTCAGTGGTACCAAGGGCTACACGGATGGGGTTTGATGTGTTCGGCGCAGAATCTCTACACTCACAGTTATGATTTGATACTAGCTCGACATTGCGTAAATGTGCGGGCAATAAACGTGCAAAAACAGACAGAAAACAGCCTGTCCACAAAATGGGGACAAACAGTGGTAAGCCACATTCAATTCATGTCGTCCCATTGCAGTGGTTCACCTTTGAAAAACTCTAGTAAAGGAGAGCAGGCGCTGGCATGCCACGATTATTTCCATGTCCCTCACAATTCCAGTTACCATTTATCGCTATTGGCCCATGATTCTCCTGATTGGGAAGCGGGGCAGTGTATTGTTGCCCACCAAGGAAGTTGTAAATGGCCGGGGGGGCACCACTGGTTTCAAGCGTGGAGCGAAGTGTGGCCGGAATGGGGGTGTTTTGGTAGGACAAGCCACGCCTACTTTTTGACAATCCCACACGGGCTATTGCTTACTATTTGGTGAAAACTTTCGTCATAACTCGTTAATACATTAAAATAACTTATGGAACGCACAATGTAAACCTTTTTTCTTACTTCATTGGTAGGCTTCGCGAAGTTATGACTCAAACGTCTTTTTTCCTGGGAAACATTATCATCAATATATATATATTTTTTTATATCACGAGATGTGGGTCAAATGTAAATATTATTTATTTTTTCAAACTTTGCCTACGTTTCGGACATTATATTTGTCCATCCTCAGGGCTTTTACTTTAGTTGTGATATCTATTTCCGGACTTTGATCTCCCATATTCCTCTTGCTTGGCGTAGTCCTTCCTGTTGAAAATGGTTTTCAATCTCTTCTGATTTAACTCTCCTCTGGCATGAAATCTCCTTTTTTTTCTGGGTGAAGTGAATTGATGAACAACTGGACAGCTTCTCTTCCTTGTAATATTCAAACTTTATACTTCACGACCCCTTATTATATATATATATATTTTTTTTAATATCACGAGATGTGGGTCAAATATAAATATTAAAAAAAATTTCAGCTGAAAATAAAATATTTCGAGAGTAAAATTTACCTGCACGTATACTGGTATTGAATTTTATTGTAGCCAACAGAAATCTAACAATTACAGTAATAAAGGATATTTTCAAGCATATCATATAAAGTGGATAAAGGATACAAAGTTTATTCATTAATAGAAGTATTGCGAATGATGGTAAAAATCCGATGACAATCACTAGCGAAATATTGATGATTATGGTAGCATTTTTCATTTAAAGTAGTTCATTTTCAGAGCAAAACTTAGCCACCTCAAAATATCAGTCGGAGACCAAGTCCAAAAATTGTGAAACCAAAATGGCGGAACTTTGACCACATTAAAATCGCGGAAACAGCGTCTCCAGATATTTGCAACCTCCTTGTGGCCAACACCTACAACTTCCATTCCTACCCCTTATTGGGCTAAACTGCCACCGCAGACAACAGCGCCACAACGATAGGCGACAAGGCAACGGCCGGTATCCCAGCAGAGTCAGCCTAGCTGCGGGACATGCAGATTGGCAGGCTAGTACATTTTATTTATATGAAACTGAATTATAAGACCACTTCCAGTCCAGAATACCCATTATTTGTCATATAAATTCAATATCGTTCTTAGGAATGCTGCATGCTCGTATCTCCATATCCTGGGCCGAGAGTTTAGTAGGTGCCCGTACCATTTGTGATGCATGAGGTGAAAGATTCATTCTGGAGGGGGTTGGGGGGAAGGTGTTTGGTGGGAGGGATGTGCCACGGGGCTGTAATTTTCGTCGGCGGCTTTCCTCTTCACGCCCCTTTCAAAATTCCCCACCCCCCAACTCCCCCTCCCCCACCTCTTTCGACCCATCGACCGATCGACGATCGACTTCCACAGATGGCATTCCATCCCGCGCTGACTCCATAACGGCCAGAGGAAAAACTGGACCATAACCACTGAAATAATATCAAAAAAAGTATGTGTAAAAATTCTCTTTATCTCAATGGGTTTCGCTGGCTTGTGACGTTGAAAATTACTGTATATTCCGGCGTGTGAGACGACTTTTTAATCCGAAATTTAAAAAAAGTTTTTCCTGGATGTACACAATTACTTATACCACTTTTTTTCATTCAAGAGCGCGACCCGGGTTTCAATGAATAATCACCATCATCAGGCGCTAATTAATAATAATAATAATTATAATAATTTTATAATTAGCGCCTGATGATGATGATTATTCATTGAAACCCGGGTCGCGCTCTTATATATATAAAAAAAGTGGTGTAAGTAATTGTGTACATCCAGGAAAAACCTATAATGGAATACCACAAGGTTAACCAAGAATTGGTGAATTTTGTTCGAAAATTTTTTTTTCAAAAGTCTAAGATCGTCTTTCCGCGCGTCCGTTCTCATAACGCCAGATTACAGAATACAGTATCACTACCTGTCTTCTCTGTTGCTGGTAGTTCGAAAAGTCTCTAATGAGATCATTGCCCTTGATTTATAATGGACTCGGAATCAAATTGACTTGATTGTTGCCGCTTCCGAAAACGCCCTGAGCAGACTGTTGCTGTAGGGAGTTAATACTGGGTCTTGCAGTCACAGCATTGGTATCCTATGGAAAATAGTCACAGTTCTTTCTCAAAAAGAGTAATCCAGAATTTTTTCTAAATATCTATTCCCAATAATTGATTTATTATGCGTTTTGATGGACTATTTCTTACCTGATTTTCAATTCATACTCATAATAATACAAGACAAATATCTACATTAAGAGCAATATAAATTACTTTAAAATATTAAAACCAATCATTTAAAATAAATAATACAAGCAAACACTTTTTCATAAAATACATAAAATATATTCTAAATAATAAAAGCGGGTCGTTTTATTTCGGTGCATTTTTTGTTTCTACGTTGCAATTCTAAGAGAACACAGTAAAAAACATTCTTCTAATAATTCCATATAGCCAATTATGATGAATTTTAACCATTGAATTCACCACAATGTAAGCCACATGGAAGAAAAAATAATTTTCCAAGGCTTTGGCTCAAATGATGCCCTAAAATTTCTGAAGATCTGACTCCCGCATACTCACAGCAAAGCATATCAACACTATGGAGTCACCTTTTCCGCGATATAATGACGACAAATGCTCTAGAAATTTTGGTTCGGCATGATGGAGCGGCTTATTGACGAAGCCGATCTCACCGTTAATTTGATGGATGGAGCCAAATAAATATCCAGCAGCTTTCTTTCCCCGGAGTCGTCCACAGCATGGAAATGGATGCGTTTTCGCTAAGGAGAGTAAAGGGGGAAAGCGAAGCAATTTATTATCACGAGTTTGCCTTTAAATAAATCCTGCGAGCGTGTTTGGCGAAAAATTCGAAACGATGAGAGGGTTCCCCCATTCCTAAGTATCCATTTCCTGCGATTTGGACGAGAAGGGGGCGCAATAAACAGGCCGATCGAAATGTGATGGGTAATAATGCCCCGTGAACGCGCAAAGTCGTGACGCAATTGGTGATGATTTACTGGCCAACGGAAAGCGTTTATGAAATATGCATTGGGACGTCTGAACGTAGCTCCAAAATATGTCCGATGTTTTCGATGGCAACAATGAACATTGATGGGAAGAGAGTTGAAAATAATATTACAACTAAAATAACATTTTTATTTTTAAAATATTATGGAAATTAAGGAAATTACGGAATTACGGAATTTATTATTTAAAAAAGAAAAAAATATTCAAATTATCGAATGATGATCAACTGCCGGATGACAAGCGTTTACGAAATATGCATTGGGACGTCTGAACGTTCCAAAATACTGTATATCCCATGTTGTTCGATGCCAACAATGAACGTTAATGGGAAAAGTATTAAAGTAATATTGAAATTTAAAAAAATATCATTTTTATTCAAAAAAACAATTATGGAAAATAAGGAAATACGGATTTTATCATTTAAAAAAAATATTAAAATTTTCGAATGTTTATCAACTGCCGAGTTAAAAGCGTTTGTGAAATATGCATACGGACGTTTTGAAGGCGGCTCCAAAATATATCCAACGTTATTCGAAGCCAACAATGAATGGGGAAAGTATTGAAAATAATTTTAACAATAAAATAATAAATTTTCTATTAAAAATAAGGAAATTACGGGCTACTGTTCATTAAATTTTTTTTAAACAGAGAAAAAATATAGAAATTTTCGAATGATGATCAACTGCCCAGCGGAAAGCGTTTATGAAATATGCATTCGGACGTCTGAACGCAGATCCAAAATATATCCAACGCTGTTCGAAGTCACCAATGATAATAAATTGAAAAAGAATTGAAAATTTTTTTTAATAATTAAACTTTTTAATATAAAATAAGAAAATTACGGGCCACATTCCATTGAATTTTTTTATTTAAAAAAAGGAAAAAATATTGATATTTTCAAATGATGATCAACTCCCGAGTGAAGAGAGATTGTGAAATATGCAATCGGACGTCTTAACGAGGCTCCAAAATATGTCCGACGATGTTCGAAGTCGACGATTAACATTGATGGGAAAAGTTTTGAAAATAATATTACAATATGAAAAATAAAATTGTTGTAAGAACCAATTTTTTATTAAAAAGAAGAAAGGAATGGCCAACGGCCCGTTAAATTACCTAAAATTTCAAGTCTTAATGATTAGAAAGTTAAAATAAGTTTTAAAAGAATATTTTAAATATTAAAAACTAAAAATCTGGTGCGCGTGTAAGATTATACAATAAGTACCTTAAAATATATCCTTGAGCTTAATTAAACGAGAGCTTGGAGCGAGTATTAAAAAAACGATTTTGCATTTTCACCCATTTTGAGATTAATTGTTTCAGACTAAAGCTCCTGTCGTACCTCTGTATTTTTGTCATGATCTATCTGTCCATGAGTTGTTTTACAACCATCTTCGCTGTATATCTCTCCATCATATGGACGGAAAGGATATCTAATCAACTGCAACTACCTCGTGATATGAATAAGAAATTCTACTGTGGTCGTCGAGCTGAATTATAAACATATATCACGAAAATGGAAAATTTCTTATCAGTTTTTGCGCTTTTCTGATATTTTTTACTTTTCTACCAACCTATATGGACCATAAAAAGACTTAAGGGGGATTTTGGTGAAAAAAAATTATTTTGCTGGAAAATTGGTGATAAACAAGTTATATTAGTTCTGAGTAATATCAAATTTGAACATTTGACTTTTTTTTAAATCAGCTTAGAGCGAGTATCAGTAATACTATAGCGAAACCTCACCCATTTTGAGATTTATTGTTTCAGACAATTACAATCGCAATTACAGACATTTACAATTTGTCCAACCTTAATTGTTTAATATACTTAAAAATCCAGAGTATTAAATTGAATGTCGAAAAGACTGGATACCCAAGAAAAACCGTTTTCATGGTAACTTTAAAGCGCATCCAAAAAAATGTTTGCGTTGCTTTAGCTCAGGAGCAAATAAGGAGCAGTGATCCCTTATTTATGGAAAAGAAACCCTCACAATTGTATCTCCTACCACCAGCTGAAGTATTGCAAATTCCTTCTCAAACTCCCTGAACATCCTATTTATTCTCATCGGCTTTTTCCTTTCCTTCCTGTTTTTACCCTTTAGGTAATTAATTTCAGTTCACGCACTTGTCATACCGAACGTTCTCTTTTCCTAGGTGCAGGCGCACAGCTAGTAATTAAGGCTAGGGATGGTTTTAGGAGCAACTAATATCGAAGGTTAGGTTATATATAATAAGGAATATAGGTTATGGAATGCGGGAGGTGCGGGTGTGCTCCTCAGAAAATGTTTATGATAAATGGTTCAAAATGGTGAGTTTTACGGCTTTTTGAGGGATATTTTATTAATTCTTACAGTATTCTATAAGTAATATTTATCCAATTAAGTAAAATGGATTAAATTTTAAAATTTCTCTGAGTTCTGGGGGGGATTTGTCCCCCAATACCCCCCTCGCTGCCTAGATGAGAATCTGAATAACACTTAGAGTGCCATTCACGTTATTTGACTAAATGGTGAGACAACTCTAAAACTGCTTTTCACTTTTATTGACGGAATTCTCTTTTCCGCAATATGTAAATGAGTTATTCCATCAATAGACGTAATCTATGTGTCTCTATTCATTCCTTAGTATAGTTAGTTCCATTCGAAGCCGATAAGTAGCATAAGCATGCAGCAATATGTTTAAAATATCATCAGTTGAGTGGTTATTTTGTAATGGATTTTTGAAAAGTTACCAAACAGCCGGTGTACAGGGAATTACGAGCGGTTTTCGGGCCGGCATGATAAGTTATAAATTAATTTTAGTGCTTATCCAATTAAAGTACGAGAAAATATCTCCTCGATCCTCGCTTATGTTTACACTACATTTATGAGCTTTAATTCTATGAGAATATTGTTCAGAAGCCTTCATAACATTACTTTAGGCCAAAGTATTCGGAGCATTGGCAAAGTCCCATTCATATTCGAAAGGAACAGGCGCTTGTCATACCAAACGCGAAAAAACTGTCTTCCCATACTTTTTACTTTTGTTTAAACTCCATCCACGGGCTTGAATTTGATGAGAATGTTGTTCAGAAGCCTTCACAATATTAATTTAGGCCGAAATATTAGGAGCACTGACAAATTCCCATATCAAATTCAGTGAGAATGTTGCTCAGAAGCCTTCAGAATATTACTTTAAACTAAAGTATTCGGAACATTGGAAAATTCCCAATCATATTTGGAGGGAATAAGGCGCTTGGCATACCAAATATTCTCTTTTCTTAAAAGAGAATTTTATTAATTTAATTTTCATGTTTATCCAGCTAAAGTGCGAGAAAAATTGTCTTCCCTCGATCTTCACTTCTGTGTAAACTCCATCTGCGGGCTTGAATTTGATGAGAATGTTGTTCAGAAGCCTTCATAATATTAATTTAGGCCGAAATATTCGGAGCATTGACAAATTCCCATTTCAAATTCATAACCCGGGCTGAAAATGTGCGAGGAAAAAAATACTAATTCCGTCCTTTCATCATCGATAATTTTTTTGCCACGAAAATCGAATTTAATACGCTTTAATCGCCTCCAGACACTTGAGGCGACATATTTATGACTCTACCCCATCTCTGCCACACCTGTGGCTCGACTCTCGCGCCACCGTCGAAGGCTACGGGGAAAAAGTGAAACGAAGAAGCCGCCAGGTTTTAACACCTCTCCTGAGTGCCTCCTCTCTGCATTACATATCGTTTTACATACCATTAACATATAGCCGGGATAAAACATCTTCCCTTCCCTTGGATGGAATATTCGACCGTCAGATAGCGTTACCGCGTGGGACCTATCTACACGACCGCCTTCAAACTTTGCCCCGAGGCGGGAAGCTCTTATCCACAATGCTTCTCGGGAAACACACCTTATTAGTCATTCGTACTTTTCCATATAAAAAAATGCAAAATTTTTACTTCAAAAATGACAACTTAAAACTTAATGCATAAAGGGCTCCGAAAGTGTATTATCCCCATGTTGCTTCGAAGTACCATCAAAAATATATACATTTTCAGCCATATTCAGGAAAGATTTAAACTACTAGTGTTCTTTTGTGCTGTAAACTTTAGTGGTGAAATATGCAGTTGCCGCAATGATAATGAGAGTGTAGAAAACTTTATTAAAATGAGCAGTCTTGGGGGATCGGGTTGGTGTGGTGGCTAGAGTGTTGGCTTCCCACCCGGCGGGCTCGGGTTCAAATCCCGTTGATGGAAGAGAATTTTCAGACTACCCGATCCCTGCTTGAATGCTGTGATCAATGCTTCTCGGGAAACACACCATTCTTATTAGCCATTCGTACTTTTCCATATAAAAAATGCAAAATTTTTACTTCAAAAATGACAACTAAAAACTTAATGCATAAAGGGCTCCGAAAGTGTATTATCCCCATGTTGCTTCGAAGTACCATCAAAAATATATACATTTTCAGCCATATTCAGGAAAGATTTAAACTACTAGTGTTCTTTTGTGCTGTAAACTTTAGTGGTGAAATATGCAGTTGCCGCAATGATAATGAGAGTGTAGAAAACTTTATTAAAATGAGAAGTCTTGGGGGATCGGGTTGGTGTGGTGGCTAGAGTGTTGGCTTCCCACCCGGCGGGCTCGGGTTCAAATCCCGTTGATGGAAGAGAATTTTCAGACTACCCGATCCCTGCTTGAATGCTGTGTGGAGAACATTTCAAGCGCAACACGCCGTCCGTCGGATGGGACGCCAAGCCGAGGTCCCCTTGGCGCCTTTCGTTAAGAGCAGGCTAATGCCGACGCCGGGTTTCTCTCCACCCTTCCCTACCTATCCCTCCCTCATGGCGCAAATGACCTCAGCTGTCGGTCGCCTCCCCCAAATATCATACCATAACATGAGAGGTCTTGATAGGTTTATCCCAGGAGCAGCTTTAGGTTAGAAAGGGCTAACAAACAAACGTTACAAATATTATAATGGAAATTTTGCATATAACATAAATGTGTTATGCATATTTTCCACAAATTAATATCATAATCCTTAAATTATAATTATTCCATCGTAATTTATGTATTTTGCATGCTTATCGTTATTTGTATATTAAATTGTAGCCAAAATAAATAAATTGTAAATAGCAAAAAAATATCGTGTTAGAATTTAAAATTAAATCATATATATCACTAAGTTTCTTTCCATTTATCATTTATAGCATGTTTTTGTTCCCACGTGTTCGTTGCTTTGGCTCTTCGGAAATACTGCCGGAATCTTCAAATTAGAAGTTTTGGAGCACATAACCTGGATACCAGAATGAAAAATCCGATTGCCAATTTTTTATTTCCGATGCTACCCTTTTTTCCTGCGGAAACGTTAGAAAACAAATAAAGTACTGAACACCTAGAAAAATAGTATTAATCTTCGATAGACCTTAGAATTCTTAGCCTTTACCTATTTTATTTTTATTTTAAACCGTTTTTTATTTGTACTAGGTTAATTTTTAACCATGTTTCATTGATTCTATGCCTACTTTTCAATTATTTCCTACAGATTTTTGTCAGATTGAATGCGCTTATTTAATTCCCATGCATTACATGCAAATCGCCCACGAGTTTGTCCCAAAAAAATTGAAGTTTCATGCTGCACTATGCTGTCCAAACATGATGACACATGTGTTGGCACACCTAAGATAAGGATGAACCAAGTGTACTCTAGTGCAAGTATTTGAGTGCTTGTATGGCACCCAAGGACCGATGTATTCAACTGTGTCCTATCTCCTGGCACCTGAGAATGCAGATCTATGACTGGGGCATTGAAAAATTATTAACACGCCACGACAAATGTCCAAGTTGGAATTACGATTATGTAGAAAAGAATCTGGATTGGGTAGGATAATGCTGCAAATGGAACTGTGACTTCCTTTTTGGTTTTAAATTCATGATCGATAGAGCCTTGAATAGCCCTCTTGCATACTAAATCATATAATGTACAAATTGATAGGTACATACTCGAGTACCCAGACGAGTAGGTATATGCAGTAGCTACCGAAAAGAGGCGAATAGAAGTAGATTTTCTCCGTGACCACCTCATTACCTCATCGACCACATCACGAGCCTCCGGTAGAGTATCACCTCACACATATTTGCCCGGGTAATCGTGTTATAATTTGGGTACTCGAATGCCCTCGCTCAAGTATATATTTGGTCCACCTTTTCCGCCCCGAGGCGAAGGCTCGCTTACCTTCCAAAGCCGGGCTGTATCTCTCATCCTTTCTCCACGTGTCTCCGATTGCCATGAGATACGGAAAGGAGCACCTCATTCCGAATGCAAAAAGGGTGAATAGATAAAAGAGGCGAGAAGCTTGGGCGTTAGTCGGTCGCATTCAATTATGCGGTGAGAGGCCCAAAGTGATTAATACGATGCGGTGTACCTCAAGGCAGCGACGTCGGACCCATCTCCTTCCATTCCGGTCTTCTCTCGCTTCGACGCTACTCCCATCATTACATTAGGCGTCGATAATTATTGTTTACGCGTCTAAAGGGGATATTAGAAAATGTATAAGGTTATCCTTTTTGTGAGGGGCGATGTGTTTTGAGAAGGCGTCGAGTTGGGCATTCGATGACCCGTTCAACCCCGGCCATCCACTCAAATGGCCTCCAGATCACTTTATTTTCGACCGGGCAATTACATTCCTAAGCCTCCTCACCCCATCCTTCTTGAACATTTTTCGGTCCTTTTGCCTAACGACGGACGATAAAATTTCCATGCTTACGATGAATCGGTAGCGTGAGACGGCGAAAGAGATTTAATGATAATGAGACGATGACATTAGTGATGAAAGCTGAAATTACTTTTTAACCATTTCGATCGTAATTCTGTCAAATATTTTTTTCATAGTGATGAGAGTTTACCCTCTCACTTCAACTCTTCAGTGAATGAACTTTCAATGGGACTATTTTTCCCAGTTCAGTGTATCTTATCTTCTTCACACTGCAAACTACATCGAATGCATATATTTATACGCAATACACTGAGTTTTCGTTCCTAGGATTGATGTTTTTGAAATTCAATTTAAATCAATTCGCAAGATATTTCGGTACAACCGTGTTTGTAACCTCTTTCTCTGCATATTTAACGTGTATACATATATTTTCCTTCACCAATCCCCCAGATGAGGCAGGATATTTTTTTAGTTTACAGCTCTTTTGTTCAAATTTTCATCAGCGATGTGGCCATGACCTGTTTCTATCCTTTTCTATTGCCATTTACTTGTATTTCTCTTTACACTAATTTATTCGATGGAAATTTACCATGTGAAGACAAGCGTTCGGACGTTTAAAGGGCTCATGCTTTGATTTTCGAGCGAGAAAAAATTTTCTATGATAAAAAATTATTAAGTTTTATACACATATTGATTATCTTGTATTTTAATGTCTTGAAATAGCGGTAAATTAATTTAAATGAGATTCTTTTCGTTTCTTTTTTCTTTTACAGTTCCCAATCGTGATATCATCTTTCGAAAGCTCAAATTTAGGATGTGGAGTAAGGGAAAATCTGTTCCGAAAACCTAAATGGATGTAAATCCAATCTAATTTCCTTCAAAATTCTCGTTATAGCACTTTATAATCACCGCGAACCTGCCATCAAATATAGATTTGCTTCCAAACGGGATTGATTCACGCTGAAATTAATTTTACATGATGAAAGGTGGATAGAGGAGTACCTCAAATCTTTGACCTTAATGTGTTCATTAGGATATATTGCTTTTGTAGCCGAAGTAGGTCGATGACAGGCAAACGAATGGAAGGAAGAGATGAAGTGTGTATGGTGAGGTAATGAAGGAGAACTGAAGAACTATTATTAGTACACGGTAAGCGGTGACGTCATGGCAAAATTATCAGTGCCGGAACGAACTTTCCTAAACTTTTTTACAAGTGAAATATTACTCTGTGAGTTTTTTTATTACTAGATATTATTCACATTTTATTACAAAAGTTTTTGTTTCGGTTACGAATGCGTAAATTAGAAATTTTGAGGCCAAAACATTTCCGTGTATAGAAAATCACCGTGACACTGTGACGAAAAATTACATTCAGGTCCGAAACGAGATTAATTGGTTTTATTGGTATTTAATATTAATTTTCAATGATTCACGAAGGAAAAAAGAATTGCTAGAATCATTGGATTTAACGCGTTCTACTACTTACAGAGGATTTATATAGTTAATTAATTATTTCATCGGCATTACAATCTTTTCCAGGTCTTCCTTATAGATATTAATTGGTAACTCATCCAAAAAAACAAAAGTATAGGAGTTTAGTAAGGAACATACGTCCAGAAAATTCATATGAACGTTATTCCTTTGATATGTTCCTCAAATTGTCATATATATCGTTCTTATACCTTAAAATCACCGTTCTTGCACACAACAATCAGTGAGACTACGACGAAAAATTAGATTTCGGTTCCAAACGAGATTGATTAGAGCTAATATTAGTTTTCACTGATCCACAGAGGAGAGAGGAATCGCTCGAATCACGGGCTATAATGTGTTCATCAGATTTCATTGCTTTTAATGCCAGCTATGGGGGATGGTATGGCTAAGGTAATGAAGGTGAAGGAAGGGTGGGAAATAATACCCAAGTGGAGATGATGGAAGGGCAGTCTCCGAAGGAGCATTTCGAGAAAACGGTAATAGAAAATATATAACAATATGCTGTGTCGATTAGAGTCCACAATTTGCATTAGGGGTAACGGAGCCCCTATACCGAAGGCGAGGACGATGAAAAAGAGAGGCATAATGGGTGGAAGAGGCACTGGCCACTACACATACATCATCCCCGAACGAGCCCGCCCATTCCGAACACCTCGATGGCAATAATCAGATAGCAGTGGTGGGATGCCTTGGGGGTAGATGCTTAAGTGTGGTATGCCCGCTCCGAGAGAGGAAAGGATGGGCGGAGAACAGATAAATATGAGGAGAGGACTCGTGAGAGGTCCAACCCCATACCCGTTTTATTTCTCAGTGGACCCGACAAAAGCAATCATCCGCATCTCCATCCGAACACATTATTAACGCGCGCACCGATAGTCTTCTGTCCTATCGTTTCCACGTCGATCGTGTGGGTACACCACTGGACTGAAAACAATGGAATGTTGGTCGCTATGAACCGCGCACGGGAGCAGTTGTAGCCGGGCTGAAGCCCGTCCGGGTCCTCTTGACACGGCCGACTACCATGTATTTTGAATGAAAAAAATGCGCCAAGTTTCATCGAAAGAATGGCCGGTATTGCTATAAAAACTTGGTAGTTGAAGCCGGGCTTAATCTCGTGCGGGTTCACTAGACATAGCCGACTACAATGAATTTTGAATGGGAAAATGCGCTAAGTTTCATAAAAAATGGACAATTTTGCCACAAAAACTTAGCAGTTGGGGAACGTCCAGGTCATCCAGATATAGCCGACCACAGTGTATAATTGATAACAAAACAAAGAAGCTGGAGAAATTTCCACAATTTTATATTTATTGTACGACCTGATGATGCTGTAAGCGAAACCGGTCGTACAATAAATATAAAATTGCGGACAATTATACAATTTTTGACGTATATTTCCACAATTTTATATTTATTGTACGACCGGTCAGGTTCTGATGATGGTGTAAGCGAAACCGGTCGTACAATAAATATAAAATTGCGGACAATTATACAATTTTTGACGAATATTTCCACAATTTTATATTTATTGTACGACCGGTCAGGTCCTGATGATACTGTAAGCGAAACCGGTCGTAAAGTAAATATAAAATTGTGGAAATTGCTCCTGCTTCTTTGTTATGTTCCGTTTCCACCCCATCTTGCCTGAAATCTCAGAGTATAATTAAAATGAAAATATGTGCAAAATTTCATTGAAAAAATGGCCGCTTTTCCTATAAAATGTTAGCAGTAAAAGTCGGGCTGCATACTTTCGAACCCTACAACCGTAGCCGTCTATCATGTATATTTAAATGCGAAAATCCGCAAAATTTCATCGGAAGAATTCCTGGTATTACTATAAAAACGTAGTAGCTAAATCCGGGATGTAGCTCGTCTGGACCTTCTGGACATATCCAACAACCATGTATTTTAAATGGGGAAATATGCAAAATTTTCATTGATGGAATGGCCGCTTTTGCTATGAAAATTTCCTTGAAAGCTTTGTGGTGATAGTTTTTCAAAATAAACGAAACATATGAACGCATCTCAACGCCATTATAGTTGCCTGTAGCATACCATGACTCATACTTACAATATTTTTACTTATTCAAAGTGAATTTTCAATTGAATAAACTATTTTCCTGAATGATAAAAGTATAATATCTTCCAAGTTGCAACCTAATCCTAAAAGTATGACTAGAAAAAAATTATATCAGACAATATTTCCATTGCCGCTCGTAAGACCTAAAAAGGCGTCTGAGTCTTCAGTGGCTCCTAGCCTAATTCTTGCCTAGTTCTGTAACACTTTCTGTTCGCTCGTAACAGTTTTTGTGACGAATCGCGCCGAATTCAACTCGCCGGTCTCAACTAGATTACATTAAAATACTTTTTTGTTAAGGATAAAAAAGAACTCATACACCTATCCTTACGGCAAAATATCTCTCTTAATTTATCGTTTTCCTTTCGTTCCCGTTCTCTCATGTTGCCTGGCCCTGAAGGTGAGACTAAACTGTCTCTAAGAGTTCTCGGAAGATTCTCACCCCACCACTCGGACTCTGGATTTGAAAGTAATATAGAATATAATCTGTGCTGATAAGCTCCCATCACGAGGGTATTCCTCGCGCATCTTTTATCGACGGCCCACGAAGGGATGATTGTTGAGGGATGATTAAGCGAGGTGTTTTGGGGCGTGGAAATGGGGAAATGGCTCGGGGGGGCCGTAAATCAACCCCACAACGAGGGAGAGGAGGAGGGGTGGTGGCGGGAGGAACGCTCAGGCCGCCACCAAAGGCGTGAAAAGAAAAGAAGGCGCAAAATGCGGCCGGCCCCTCACCGTAACGAGGAAACAAAACTGTACGAGGCCATCTTCCCCGAATTCAATATCATAACGGGAAATAAAAAACGTAGGTAAACGAAATACTTGTCTAATTAAATTTATTTATCATCAATGTGTGGAATTCTTATATTTACTGTACTCCCTGTTTTTTTCATAGTAAAGATATTTTGAAAAAATATTTATTTAGCAGTAAATAATCTCCTTTTCCAATGAAAATAAGCTGCTATGCATTATGGCAATCTTCTTATAATTTTCTATGAAATATTTTTACATTTTAATCAGTATAGCTTTTGGGAAGCAATAAACCTAGTATTTTAATCATTTTTTAATTTATCCGTGGATTTTACCGTATTACATCACTACTGCGTGAAGTTCTCACATTTTCAGAATTGCCTCTTTTATCATGGTAAATCTGTGTTGGAAAAATATTTTTTTGTGGTAAACAATCTCTAAATCTCTAATTATTATAAAAATAAGCAGCCATGCACCAAAGGAATCTTCCTAAAAAAAATTATGAAACGTTTTTAAATTTTTGCCTATATTTTTCCTGAATTGATGAACTTAGCTGTATAGCTAATGCATAGATTTTACTCCTCACTGTAACGAGCAAACAAAACCACCCGAAGTCAACTTCCCCGAATTCAATTCTATAACGGGATATTAAAAAAAAACTTTAGATTTTATACCTGGTTCCAATCATTAAATTATCATTACTGTGAGAAGTTCTTATGTTTATTGTATTCCCTATTTCTTTCGTAGTAACCTTGGCTGCATCCCAGAACTGTAAATTAGAAAATTACAAGATATATATTTATTATTATTTTGTGAAGTTAATGTACTTCCTGTATTTCATGTTTCTCTCATTGTTAAACTGCGTTGTAAATTAATTTTTTATCCATTAAATATTCTCTTTTATTATAAAAATAAGCAGAAATGTATTTTATGAATCTTCCCACAACTTTTGATGGAATATTTTAAAATATTTATTGAAATTGTTTTTTGGAAGTAATAAACTTAGTATATTATTTATTTTTAACTTATAGGTACGTGGCTTTACCGCATTTTATCACTGCTAAGTAAGTTCTAATATTTTCTCTCTGAATATGTCATGGTAACATCTTTATTAGCCAAATATGCTTAAGGTGCATGTGAACTGTCAATAGACTCGTCCCAGTGCTGGGACCGCGACTTGTCCAGATGTCCATTGAGCCGTTCCTCGGACACTTTGGGAATTTTATGTCCTAAAATTTTCCCTAGAACTGTGTTTACTATCCACCGTAGTTATGGTTGGAACTTTCGCCGGACACGGAACAAAGTGTATTTTTATGCGTGCAATTACAGAAAATGAATACAGTACAAATTTTGGATCAATTCAATGTCTTAATACATTAAATAAAAAGATGAATTATTTCCTAGAGAAATTACTGCAACGTTTCGCTCAAATTTTAGCTCAATACAATGCCTAAACTTCATTGCATGGAAATGCGCATCGAGGATTTTGCCTGTAACCTCTGCAGCTTCCTGAAATCACTATTAAAGCACAACTTATGGCTTTTTCTTCTTTCTGCCTCAGAATGATCATACATGATGTCCAGAACAGAGGACAGCAATGTAAACGGGGCATTGTTCTCTGAACATTTTTAAGAACAACAGCCCGTGGGACTAAGATCGAAACTAAGTCCCGAAACTTACATTTAGTTCAGTGAAAACATGTATACTGGACCAAAGACTATTCCTAAATTGAAATTTAATAAAACAATTTCCAAAAATACTTAACGTGAAAAATTGACAGTATTTTTTTACTTATGTTTTAAATGTATACAAATCATCCCGAAAACAGCACAACTTGAACTTTACATGGGAGGGTTTCAACAAATAGCAATGGACGACCACACAGAACCATGCCCTGGAGGAGATAACCTACCCAGGCGAGACTCGAAGCAACGACCTTCAGTTTGGCAGGCGAGGACTGTACCCCGCCGCGACACAGGCCAGCAACAATCAGTAAATTTTAATTTACTGAATGCTGCAATTTTTCTTTGGTTGCTCCAGATTTACTGTAATTTGAGCAAAAGGAATCATTGTATGTTAGAATTCCACCAGACTAACAAGGAAAGTCCCTCAAGGGTCACCACCAGATCTCGTTTAAATTTTGCTAGGTGATAGGAAATATATACCCATGAGGTGTAGTTTTTGTTTCAGCCGCCAAAGCTTGATAATTTTCCAAATATTTGTTCAATAAAGTACAAGGAAAACGCCTTGAACGGAAAAAATGAAAAATGTATGCAACCCACTTCACAACCATAAACCATCGATGCCCGTCATCCTAGCAACAGAGTATTACGACCTACTGTTGTTCTGCGGGTTGCATACATTCAGAGGATTTACTTGCTCTTTTTTGTACAAATATCACGAAAAATATTGAGCCTTGTCGGCTGAAACGAAAACTATATCCATTGCATAAAATCGTTTCTGGCTTGATTTGACTGAAGTTCGATATATCCATGATGAAAGAACACAAATGACCTTGAAAATGATACAGTGTGTTAACAATGGTCGGTTGTTGAGTCTTGGGATTAAAAAGCGTGGAAATTACCATTTGTGTTCTTTCGTCATGGATATACCTATTGGATATCTATTTCCTATTACCTAGAAAAATTTGAACGAGATATGGAGGAAATACTTGAGGGACTTCCCTTGTAAGACTGAAAAAACTGTCCAGACACAAACAGGTAAAATCATTATCGAATAACAAGTGATTTCCTCGGCCGTACTTGTCGCCTTCCTTCTATCTTTCTCTCTCTCCCCTTACCACCCCTCCTCTCCCCTCCTGCGCTCTTCCTCTCATACTCCGCAAAGCGGCAATAAATAACAAAAAAAGAAAACATACCCCTCCCACCTTCGCCATCATCCTCCCTCCATCTCATCGCTATTAGCATCATCCCTTTCCATTTACTCCCTCGATTCACCCCATAATCATCCCCACCCCTTTCGCTGTCTTTTGCTTTTGCCGCCGCTTCCTCGTGGAGCTAGTACGTGCCACAGACTAAAATTGTCTCCCCTTACAGCTATCGACTGCTCAGCGCTTATAAAAATGGAGAACACATCCGTAAAGAGAGGGGTTAAGTCGCTTTCGTGAAAATTACAAAATATGGTTTACCATACTCGGGCCAAGTTAATAGATCATCCATCTGGGAATTTTAAGCCACGTCCAATGGTCAGCGCTCGTTCATAAACCTCTACGGTTGAGGCTGAGAGGGATAGTTTGCTCCAAAGTGGTTCCTACTCTTAAGATTATCTATTTGTTTCCTTATTGACACGAAAATCTGAGTTCAAATAAAACAATACGTCTTTTTAATGGTTTTAATTTAGGCTGCGTAACCCAAAAATATTTCGTTTCTGTTGAGTAATGAAAAAAATGACGGACGATATACGATTATGGAGGACGTCTAAGAGAATGCAAAATGGTCATTCGCAAGTAATCAATGCAAGAAACAAATCTAATCCAATAAATGTTTTGAATTGTAAATTTAAAAAATATTTTCTCAGTGTATTAGTAGACATCTTGAGATATAAACATTGCTTTCACTAATTAACTTTTTGATTATATTCAAACTATTTTATATTGGCCAAGTGCCAATATAAAATAGTTTGAATGTAGTCAATCAAAATGTATCATAGTGACGTACGAATGAATTACTTTTTCCATGATTCTTATGATTTAGAAATATTTATATCAATTTTTACAAATTTCATTCATTCTGGTTATAATCGACATTTTTCCGAATACACTTCTACCACTTTGATTAACTTTGATTTATCATATGCAATTTACCAATAATATAGGATGGAAAGCCTGACTTTTCTACACTTCAGTCCCAGAAGTTCAATTGGATTAGTTCGCTTTGGAATCAGGAAGATGTTGAGGCACCCTTCGCCATTCAAGTTCTTGAAAAACACATTCGTTTCATATAAATGGTTCGCTCTACTTTCCTCGGATTGCCCAATCAGCACAGAGTTAGGTTGATGATATTTATAAGCAAATGATTATTGTTATAGTATTCTACCGATTAAGGTAGGTTTCCATGGAGTATTCGAGAAGCGATCTGGGAGCCTCCCTTTCCTTCCAGCACTGCCTTCTTTAATTCACTGTAAGGCCTACTCTCTTTCAATCTATCCAAAAATCCTATTCTTTTCCTTCCCCTCCCTCGTTTCCCTAACATTCTACCCTCCAACACCATTTTCAACATCCCCTCCCCGCTCAGTACTCGCTCCATCCATACCTTCTGTCTCCTGCGTATCTCATCTAAAAGCTGCCTCTCCTCGCCAACCATATCCAGCACTTCGTCGTTCCTGATATACTTGTAAATTTATTTTATTGAAAACCTGCTGCCTCTTTTTCTTCGTTAGTGCTGAATATAATAAAAGACCAAGTTACCAATCGAGATAAACAAAATGAAAACAAATTCTATCGACATAATTAGCCAATCAGATAGCCATAACGCATCACGTGATCTCGGATTTTGGCATGCAAATCGTGGTAGCAGAAGCTGAAAATCACTTTATTATTGAAGTTTACATATCGATGGCTAAGTTCTAACAACACGTATCTCAAATTCGGCCGGTTTGAGACACGTATCTTAAACAAAGTGTAATAACATTAAAAAAAATAAAATACAAGCAAATAACAACCCTTTGTTTGCAAATGAATGCTTCTTTTCCAGTTTTATGAACATTTGGTTTTTAATTTCAGTGTTCAAGTAAAAAAAAATAATTATTTTTGCTCTCCTGAAAGGTTGCTATTTTTTTTTAGATATGTACGTGTTGTTAGAACTTAGCCATCGATATTTATCCTATAGGGGCGGGGGATTGGCCTTCCATAAAGCCATCCATTGACATAGCGGAGTATAAGTAAATGTAGTATAATATACACCACCGTTGTTATAGCCGTAGTTATAGCCTTTCGGAACCATAAAAAACTAAAACTTCATTTGTGGTCTCGTCCCAGACGCCTAGCCATATTTTTTTCTTTACCCACATCGTGTTTTCAAAGTTAGGAAACTGTCGTTCCTTCTATCTTATTATTTTATGCTTCTGAATCAGTCACCAATATGATTTCTTGTTTCGTCGCATTTCTGGAATTAATACGAATATTTTATTTCTATGGGCGCCTGGCAGACGCCACGTGACAACTTGAGGTACAATACGTTATATGTTACTTCCTTGGCGATATTCATAGAAAAGTTTTTAAATGCGATTAATAATTAAACAAAAATTATTATCAACTATTTGAAGCATTAAATTTGGGGACTTTTTGCTACACATTCATGATTGTTATCAATATATCACATGAATGAAACTATTATCGCTGTAAAAAAACGTGTATTAAGTATTTTATTAATATGTAAATATCCATCATTATTATGCATATGTTTGATGCCCATGCATAAAATTAAATATTATATGAATGAATTTTTTCAGTTAAAACAATTATTCCTACTGGCATTTATTTTGTATGTATTTTCTTTAACCATTACTAAGTGGCGTCTGTGAGACGCCGCGCGGCATATCGCGTTCCAATGTGTTACGCGACTGGCGGAGGATTAAATGGTCTATGATAACAAAATGGCACACTTCTAGGTCTTCTTGAAGTATTCTTCAAGTGTGCAGTAGGAAGTTTTTCCAATGAAAAGTGAAACAGAAGTGGTATTTTGCACTTGTCACGAATGCCCTGCGACCACAATGGATGCAACGCAGAAAGATTTAAACCGTGAACTCTACAAATTACAAAGAAACCCGAGTGATTCGTCAAAAAAGTGCTACGAGCGAAGAGGAGGCTTCTTCAGCGCTTACAAGAATTAGGCTAGGCACCGCTAAGGACTCGGAGGCTTCGACTAGGCTTAGATTGCTTGAGCAATTTAAGATAGATATCTTTCAGAGCAAAACGGATAACATCATCTAAGAACCAAAACTATATTTCTAGGCCCGAAAGAGACGATCAATTAAGAGAGATATTTTGCCAAACGGATAGGTAAAAGAATTCATTTCATCCCCTGAACAAAAAATACTTAAATGTGGAACAATGAGTGATATTTCAACAATAAGTCTAACTGAACAATAAAGACTAGGCGTAATTTTGTTAGAGCATATCCTTCTTATTTCCTTACAGTTGTTGACCTAACACTACCCACCACATGCCTATTGAGGCCGCTTGTGTTGCAGTATGTAGATGTAGATGATCACTGGCAAAGAATTTTTCTTCATTACATATTTCTACGTAGGAAAGAAGTACATCAAATTTCGAAATAAGAAAGGAATACCTCAAATTATCAAATCTCTTATAACCTCACTATATTTCTAGGTCCGAAAGAAACGATAAATCAAGAGAGATATTTTGCCAAACGGCTAGGTATAGGAATTCGCTTTTCCCCTAGCAATGAGGGACTATAATAAATTCCAGGTGGGACTCAGTGCGGGAATCCCCTTTATTATGTTTACGGATGGCTTCCTAACGCTTCCCGCCATACACCTATTGATTCGGTGGGCGATTGCCGAGCGTTTGTGCCGTGGAGGTATCGATATACATACACTTATACATACATACACCTGTTGCGGGTTGGTATTTAGATGTAGAAGATCACCGACACAGAACATTTTTGCAAAACATCTCTCTACGTAAGAAAGAAGTGCACGTTAAATCTCACTGAGCTTCATAATATATTTGAAACGATAAATTAAGAGAGATATTTTGCAAAACGGCTAGGCACAGGAATTCCTTTTTCCCTCATAGGCGGATATAAATGGGGAGCCCGGTTGGCCCCTCCCCCCCGCCTTACGGGACCGCCCCCATTGCCGAACATTGCATTATAACTTTTTCATGCTATAATTTGGCAATGTCTTGTATATCGATACCTCCACTGCACAAACGCTCGAGAATCGCCCACCGAATCAAATACGCTCATCTAGTAGCCCTAGTAGTACTAGATGAGCCCTAGGACTACTAGATGACCGGATTTGATTCGGTGGGCGATTGTTGAGCGTTTGTGCAGTGAAGGTATTGATATGTGTACAATCAGTTTAAATGAAACTTTCTTAAACTTTGCATGTAACTTGATCATTTTTCATTACGATAAAAGTATAGGAAGCCCAAAATATCTTTTGCGCCCCACCTGAGTATTTTCTGTATCCGCTACTGCTTTCCCCAGACAATGAAGGATTTTAATAAATGCCAGGAAGGACTCAGTGCACACAACCCCTCCCTTTGTCAACGGTTGATGTCCTAACACCCCCCGCCGTACTCCTATTGAAGCGTCTACGGGGGTAGTATGTAGTTGTAAATGAAATGCATGTGGAGCACAATTCTCGAAGATCCTTCCCAAGATGGCCGGATGCGCAATTTCTGACCCCTCTCACTGAGGCGAGATCCTTTTCAATTGAGTTTCGCGAACGTAGCTCGTTGCCATGGTACCCCAAATAATAATAATAAAAGATCGGGATGAAAGGTATCGAGGGTGTGAAGTGATATGATCACCATATTCATTAAACTCTCTTCGACAAGCGATGCAGAAACATCTTCGGACCGTTTATTTCCATTTCGTGACTTAATCGCAAGACCAAAAACGCTTCAATGAAGAGTTATGGTGGGGATGATGTACCGGACAATGGGTCCCACGCGCAAACAAAGCATATTTCTTTTATCTTCGTCTTCTCTAACACAATGGCGTAGCGGCTTCGACGTTGGGAGAAAGGGATTTTTTTTACGCTTCCTTCAGAATCGGACGCGTTCCACGATTATTCGGAGATAATCCGCTATTTACCTTTTCCCGGGGCAATACCACACGCTTTAAGAATCATGCCCGACAATTGGAAACACGATAGGTCTTTGTTTTGAAGAGGAAACGTGAGTGGTAAGGCATGGTGAAAAGAAATGTTTCAAGAAATACCTTTAAAGTTCTTCGTGATAGCTGTGAAAAAAACAATCGTGAATAAGATTCGGAGCAGACAAGGAAATATTCGAAACTCTTTACGAGCTGCAAAAGAAAATTCCGTGACAATGATCAATCATGCCAAGGTGTCACAGACTTATTGTTCTTGGCAAGTGAGTGTTATATACGTGTTTTTCATGTGTACTTTGTATCAGTATCGTAACTAGGAGTTGGCTATGTAAGGTGATGGATTGGATAGAATAGCATAAAAGAAATATTTCAAGAAATACTTTTAAAGCATAGGTACTAAACCGGGTAATAATACATTTTATGATATTTCTTGGAGTTTAGGTCAATGTAAAACAAGTTATAGCCAACGTTTCGATTTATTTAAAATCATCCTCAGGGCTATGAAAGAGAAAACATGAACAATATAAAATACAACGATGACAACGATATACAATATTTTTACATAAAAATATTACGATCGCGAGGAGATTTGAATGCCTGAAATTAATCGCGTGATAAAGTCTGAAATCACAGGAAAATAACGAACAATGGCACACTACCCCTTAAGTCGCCTCCATAGAGCTATTGGACGGTTGTTGTTGTGACACCAGCTTTCACTAACAACATGGATTAACGTGTACTATTATATATTGTAAGTTGTAAATGTATAAGTGTGTTCTACTGAATAAAATTTCACTGTAACTTGAAAGTGATATTTAAGGTGAAAAAAGATCTGATGCTTTCCCGGCGTATGCTGGTAGTGAAGGCTGTTTGGGTGCTCCACCGGGTAGTCTGCTTCATGGCTGCCGATGTTTCGGGGTATGAGTGCGACTCATATCCCGAAACGTCGGCAGCCATGAAGGAGATTACCCGGTGGAGCACCCGAACAGCCTTCACTGCTATTTAAGATGTTTTCTGCCAATAGTTACCATAAACATATGCCGACTTAGAAATTAGCAGATCTTAGAAACGACCTTTTGCCGTTGCCATATCAGCAGCATGCAAAATTTGTACGCTCGCGGTCAGGAAAGTAGGGTTAGTGGTAATATGCGGAAAATGGACAGTCGCGGTCAAGGCAGCTTTGAGCACTGTGCGAAAAACGGACGCTCTCATCTACCGAATTCAATAAAATTTGAGCCGCACTTGATGAAAGTCAACGACATCAGATGACAATTAGCGAACTACCTCGAACGCTAAAGACGTCCGGCCGTCACCGACGCAATGAAGAAATGGAACACCGAATTTCAAGTAGTAGGTACCCATAGCACCGAAGTCATTTACGCGTCGATGGCCGCTAGATGTCTCCTTTAACTGGCGGTAGTTCGCATACTGTCAAATAAGATCGTTACCATAACGTCAACGAGTGAACTCTTAATCAATGTAACTCGATTACTGATGCCACGATTTTTAAAAAAGAGCACCCTCAAGTCGGTATCGAAATCTGTTTTCACCCACCATGCACTTAAATGGGTTTACAAAAGTCGCCACCCTCGTCGCTGACGGACAAATTAATGCGAGTTTCACGGGGAAATAAGGTATAATTTGGGGTATAAACCGAAATGTACACTCAAGATGACGTGATTCAATCAAATTCATTATTTTCCTTGGCTATTTCTGGCCACGACGAACATTTTTATACAAAATATTGGAAAAAAGTGGATCGCATTGCACTCATCAACGCGCCGCGGACATATTTGAAAGCCGATTAAAATGCGACCGAAGTGTCAACAGAAATCAGCCTTCTATGGAATGGAACTGGGCCTCCTCTATGCAGTCCCTATGATTGGTGCTTTCGAGAACGACTCAAGATGGCGGTGCAGCAGTATAAAATCCAGAGTCCTCTAGTTTACCATATAATAACTACGAAGATAGGGAGTAGTATTGAGAGTGAAATCTGATAACACACAAAGTTCTCTGCAGGGTCATTCTCAGCACATTCTCAGCAGAGCAGACGAGTGGTCAGAAATGTCTCTGACGTGTAATACCGCGTCTTCAGCAAGATGATGTTGCGGTCCTCTCGTATTTGCTAATAATAATAATATTATTAGTAATAACAATGATAATAACTTATTTGATATTAAAAAATTGAATTTTCAATAGTCTTCGTCATACATAAGTTGAGTGATTTGAATTACATACAGCATTTGACCTTAAGAAACTAAAATATATAAAATTCAATATGGCAAGGCAAAAGATTATACATCAGCGAAGGAAAACACAATTTCGTGATTAAAAATCTCATTTACTGTGTGAAATGATTATTTTGTCAGGAAATTACAGATACTATTTTTTACATTTTGGCTCTCACATATCTTTAGCCTCATGGGGAAATGTATTGAATATTCGTATTTTAAAGACATTTAAAGAATTTCTGTATTTGGCTAATGATGATTGATGATTGTTGGTCGCTTTCATCTATCGGAGTCGCTTAACAAGGAAAGACGAGGAAAGTGCCTTCAGGGTTACAAATAAGCATCTGCTGCTCCAATATCGTGTTTATTTAGCCAAGTCCCACCTAAGCCAAATCTTTGATCACGGCGAACTTAATCCTTTGTGTATACTAACCGAAAAGAATCATCGTCTAATGACCTCGGAAGTGCAGACCAATAGTCAGAAATGACCTGTAATGCCGCGTTTGTCCTAAGATGATATTGTGGTCCTCTCATAATTGATAGTTGATTTCTCTTTTCGGGGTGTTTGGCAGCTTAAAATTTCACTCATTCAAATTAAAGGAAGTAGTTCGATACTCTGCAAATTCAGGATACAATTAAATAAATCAGCCTCTGTCGGACAGAAGGTGAATAAAATTCATGAATACTTTATCGAGGAAAAACTCATCAGCCATCGTTAGTTGACAACTTGCCTCGCAGAACATTTTCATTCAAGTCTCAACGAGGGGAACAGGGAGGGAAAGGGAAGAAATCAATTTTATTGTAAAGAAAATAGGTACTTCTGATAAATGAGGGGTTGAGAATCTGAGGGGCACAAGCGATCTTTATTCTAAACAGAGATGGGAAAAGAAATTAGTTGAAAAAAACAAAGGAGATCGACTAGATTTTTTGCAGTTTGTTAAAATAGGGAAGCAAACACTCGTAGAGGTGGCTGAATTCTGTTATTTGGGAAGCCGGATCACTAACGACAGGAGAAGCAAGAATAAAATGATCAGCGGAATAGTGCAAGCGAAGAGAGCATTCCACCAAAAGTGAGACCTGCTTACAGCGATAACTTTAAATATGGAAGTAAGGAAACAATTTATAAAAACCTACATTTGGAGTATGCTCCTATACGGAAGTAAGGTATGGACATTGATAGCGGCGCTGGAAGCAAAGATACACGCCTTCAAAATATGGTGCTACAGAAGAATGATGAGATCACATGGATTGTCCGAGTGAGTGATTAGGAAGTCCTAAGAAGATTTGGAGAGAAGAGAAACCTCATGAAAACTTTGATAAGAAGACGGAACAACTTTATTCGCCATATCTTGAGACATGATGGCCTGATGAAGACAATCATCGAGGGACAAGCGGATGGCAAGAACGGAAAAGGAAAACCTCTAACAAAGTAGGTATATCGAACAGGTAAAGAAGGATGTGAAAGAGAAAAAATACGTAGGTGTGAAAAGATTAGCTGTTAGATGAATTGAGTGAAGAGCTGCGTCAAACCAATCTTAGGATTGTTGAACAGTGATGATGAGGTTTTGATTTTCCACTCGATGTAAGCACAGAATAGAGAATTTCTCGAACTCCTTGGCAACCAAATATTTTATTTATCTTTCATCAATTTCTGTACCTAACTCTTTTGAGGTAGAAAATCACTTTTACCCCTTGGCTTCTCACCCCCTCAAATATTCTCGGAAAAATTGAGGAGAATGGAACTATACCAGTCACGGAACGTGGTCAGAAACGCTGAGACCTGTAATGCCGCGTCTGCGGCAAGATGATGTTGCAGTTGCTTTCTCTTATCGGGGTCGTTTAGCAGGGTAAAGAAGAGGAAAGCGCCTTTGGGGTTACACAAGAGCATCTGCTGCTCCAATAACGGGTTTATTTAGCTAATACAGAAATTTTCCACGGAAAACTCGCACCTCGGAACGTATGATTACGGCGCGGCGTCCGCATCCACGATGGATGTTTTATGACGACGCGGACCCCTTTAAAGAGTTGGAATTTTATTTGAGAGGATGGTTATGAGGAGGGGTCGTCCGGCCCTTGGGGAGGGCGGTGGTGTGGAAAATTGAATATTTGGGCGTCCGGGTGGGGCGTTGGTTTTTACGGGGCCCTTCTCTTTGAAGGCCCTGAGGGGCCTGAGGAATGGCAGCTCCCGCTTGTTAAAGGGGCCTCTCATTTGAAATGGGAGGTTACGTGGAGAATAATGGGCCTCATGGGACACCAGGTCTGACCGGGGAAAGGGTGGGTGGGCTCGCCACACGCGCCTACGTAACAGCCTGCTACGAACAACCTCAAGGGTGTTTGGCAGGAGGTGCGTATTCACATATACTCCGTGTCATGCAGTGTTAGGTGCTATTATAATGACACGTGATGGATCGGAGAATGTCTACTCAGGACATTCGCTGTCCCCATCCGATAAATTTCTGTAAGTCATTCTACAAACTTAACGCAAAAAGAACTAGGTAAAACCTTTAGACATCTGGCATATTACGAAGTATACCATGATATATATCTCCAAAACATGCAAACTTCTTGCATTTGTACAAGTATTCGTTAATTGATGATAAAAAGTTTTCATAAGTATTTTTTTACATCTGGAATATCACTAATTGTACCAAAAATATCTCCTACATCTGTCAACTTCTTGTATTTTTATTAGTAGTCATTAAGTAATGAGAAAGGGTGTAAGTAATTTTTTGCACCTGGCAATTCACTAAGTGCACCATAAAATATATCCAAAATGAGTTACCTTCTCATAATTTCACTATTATCCCTTAAGGGATATTTAATTGAGAAATTATGTAAGTAATTTTTAAATCTGGTATATTACAAAGTGTACTATGAAATATCTCCGAAGTGTAAACTTCTTGCATTTGCACAAGTATTTGTTAGGTGTTAATAAATGATATAAGTAATTTGTTTACATCTAGCTTATTACCAAAATGTGCGATGAAATATCTTCAAAATGTGTGAGCTTATAAGTTACATCCAGACTGTAATACTTACTCAATTGGAGCTTGATGCGAAGGAGATAGGTGACGAGGTTTGTTACTTTTTGTGGTACCCCTGCCAACATTTCACTCTTTATCTCATATGTGTAACTCTTTATTTCAATCATGGTATTCTGTCCTGTTTGGAAATGCAACTGTGATATTTTTTACTGGAAGAGTGCATTTATGTCATAATTATAACACATGCTGAACGTAGAGTCCGAAGGACAAGTTTACTATGAAATAAAAACTATTGCTACTAATACTATCCAACCGTTCCAGAAGTTGATTGAAAATTTATGCGTTAAAATGCAACAAGCAGCATTTTCACCACTTGCTATAGCTTACGTGGGCCTCAGTTGGTTGCTATACGCTTTCCATACCTCAAATAGGAATTTATGTGTCCATGTGGAAAAAATCGCCATGTGTCAGTCCACGCTGTAAGAGTAACATTATAATGTATAACTTCATCCGCCAGCATATTGGTTTTTTGTTGGTCTCAACTGTTGATTACTGTGTTCCTACTTTCTATTGCGGATGTAACCAAGCCGAGTTTCTGCACATTCCTTACTGCGTGAGGATTATCGATGAACTCAACCCATGCCAAGAGGTCGTAACCATCAAATGTAGGGCCGGCTATTCCCCCTGGGATGCAGGCTCTTTCCTCGTCATTCTCATCTCCGGTTACTGCGGTACGGGCTAGAATATGAAATTGGAACTGACTCGAAATATCGTTCTTGTTTTGTCAGCGATCCGATCGAGGGAATTGGCTCCATTCGTCTTTCTTGGAATATGGTCTCCGCCATCTTCCACCCTAGCACTTGTGCCTCGGAAACAAATCGAAAATTCACGCCTCTCCTGCCCCATTTTGGAGTCATCACTCTTACACTGAGGCTGTCAACAGCCATTCCAATGAAGAGAGCGCATATAATGGAGAAAACATATTTGAGTATTGGCCTACTACTTCAACTAAACAAGTGTCATAAGTTATAAATAGTAATAATATTAAATTTAATGCTCCAAATGTCTCCTTGACAACGAGCATAGATACGGAATTGTTTGATCGATACTTTACGATTTTTCTATTACTACAGCTACACTATTATTAGCTGCTACAGCAGATTACTACCGACAAAATAATGGATTTCAACTTCCCCCATCTATTTTTTATTTATTTACATGTGAATCCTTTCATGAGAAAAAAATTATAATCAGGTTAATTGTCGACGAGTTCACTTTGTGGAAATTCACGAATAGCAAAAATACAACAGCTGTATTAATTTTCAACACTTTTTTAATTTCCTCAACTGCTTCCAATGCTCTCGCATAATCATAAAAAATACCATGACAGCTCTTTATGATGATGTGAAAATATTGAAATCGGTTGAGGAAATTTAAAAGTATGAAGTTACTACTGCTACTGTATTATTGCTAAAATTTATAACTTTTGTAGCAATAAAATTAATTAGATTTCCGCATAGTCCCAAAAATATTAATTTTTCATAACATATGCCATTAAATATGATACGGGACAAAAAATATCATGTGAAGAAAATTAAGTACAAAAAGAGAAAAATAATGACATACAAGAAAATACAAAAAGTATCTCTTTGCTAAATCAGTTTAGAGTATATTAAATAAAGGAAGCTTGCAGGCTACAGGCCAAAGCAAACACCAATTAATAGCAAATGAGATTCACTTGCTAAGAAATTTTAAAAATTTCCTACCTCGTCGCTCGCCGGAATGCGGCTTACCATTCTAGCCAAGTGTTCATCAGAGTAGGGAAAGTTACCAAATAAAATTAACACTGCGTACTTAAAGAATTTTCTTTCCAATAGGGCATATTTTTTTCGTATCATTTGCATAAGATTTTCCCCATTTGGACGCGATTATTTATTTTAGTACTTTACCATTTGAGGGAGGTTTGCATGGATCAATTGCGAAATATTCCAACCTGGTCCAATTCCAACCGAAGTCTTCCATTCCATCCTGGACTCTTCAATTTACTATCACATATTCATACTCATAATCAATCCCGCATACCAAGTTTTCTTCCCTCTTGCACGGTTCTTAACAGGTCTTTCTCGTTGAGTACTCCCCTTAACCAGACTCTGTCTCATCTACAAGTTCTCTCTCCTAGCCCCTCATGTGTATCATTTCGCATCGGTTTTTAACATCCCTTCCCCGCTTAGTACTGGCCTTTTCCAAATCCTCCGTCTCTCATCCATAAGTATTCTAAGTAGAAGCCTGCCGTGTGTAGAACTTCGTCATTCCTTTTCCTATCCGTCCACTTCTCCTTCTCATCCGTAATCCTCAACAACCAAATCTTGAAAGCTTCCAGTCTCTTCTCGTCCTACTTCCTTAACGTACACGTTTCAATTAAATCAAAATCTACATACTATTCCGTAAGCCACCTCAATAGGCGTGCGGCGGGGGTGTCAGGACACCAGTCGTTGACAGTATAAAATAAAAGTAAATCTGCGAGCTGCCCGGACATATATGATTTCCTGTCTTTTATTGGTCGGGGGAATACAAATTCCAACACCCATCCTTTCAGACAAAATCTCCGTTAATTTACCGCTTCTGTCGGACCTATAAATATGTGGGTTAAAATTAAATATATGAGATAATAAAGTGAGGTTCTAAGACGTCGGGTGTTCCACAAGGAAGCGTTATCGGCCCCCTTTTATTCATTACATACATTAATACCTCTGCTCCCGAATTAGCAGTAAAATATGTTAAATTGCTGACGACGCCGTCATCTATTGTGCAATTAGTGATCACTCTGACTATGAAATTCTATCATCGGATTAAAACAACGTTCATTTGTGGAGCCAAGAGTGGGGACTCGAACTTAGTCTGAGCAAATGCACGGCAGTACATTTTTTGCAGGGTTCATCCAACTATAACCATGATAGAACGTAGGTTTCCGCGGCGAGGGTTTGATCTCTGCAACCCTGAGAGACTAACCCTGAAGAAATGCAGAAATCAACTATAACCATGTTTATGCTGTGATGGTATTAAAATAAGGCAACAGACGAAGTGAAGTACCTGGGAGTTACGATAACCTCAAACCTTTCGTGGGGAACACATATCAGGAATATTTGCGGCATAGCCGTTTGGGATTAATATTTTAAAATAATCATTAAAAAATGTGTTGAAATTTTAGAGAAACAACGGTTGTACTATGTACCTACTATAAGTGTATTGTGTTAAACCAACATTTTACTTAACACCCACGTATAGGTTTAAAGATGCACGTATACCATTGATCTTGCATTGCATATGTGTAATATGAATATAATGTACCGCCGCCGCAATGAATAAACGGTTTCGGGGGGTCTGAAGGTCCAAAGCTCGCCCCCTTGGCTAAGTGTCTGCCTCTGCAATGTTTCCACCTAATCAATAAAATGTTTCGTACAACTTGTCTTCTTGTCGAAGATACTACAAAGCAACGAGGAATGTTATGTATGTTAAAATAATAATAATAATATAAAAACTTTGTTTTATGTAAACTACGTAATGTCTCCACAAAAATAAAATTTTCGGGGGGTGTATAAAGGACCAAAGCCCCCCTCTGGCTACGTGGCTGCATCTAAAATGTTTCCGCCAAGCCTATAAAATGTTTCCTGCAACTTTTCTTCTTGTCGAGGTCACTACAGTGCAACGAGGAATATGTGAGGTGGAGGTGCTCAAAATTCACGGAGTAGGCGTGGCTCAAAATACAAAAGAGGTGTCAGGGGTGAGAAGAGTGGTTTCGAAATGGCAACACTGCATTCCCCCCACCCCAACCACCCATTTTTCCCTCTCCCCCACCCCTCCCCCTTCTCACTTTTGATCGATGACTTCCAACCACTCCCATTCACACAAACACACAAGCGCGTTAGAGGAGCCCTCGATCGACTTCCCCGCCCCCTTCACCATTCTCACCCTCCTTGTGTTCACTTTCGGAGGAAAAAAAAACGTCTGCAGGGGGACCTCGCACTTTCCGATTACCTACCACGAGAAAGACCGCGGTTGGTCAACCCTCTGTAAGAATCAAGACACTTTATTTTATGGCACATTATGTGATGAAAGATTTCAGGCTTTACCGACGTATGGCTTAGGTGAACTCTTATCGGGTATTACACCAGGCCAGATGTTTGCCGACTTTTCTTTATAGTTCTTTTCTAGCATCACCGTCTATTCGACTTGTACAATATGATAAAAGATGTCACGCTTTACCGACGGATTGCTTGGGGAACTCTTTTCGGGCGTTACACCTGGTAAGATGTTGGCCGACTTTCGAATTCTTTTCTAGCATCAACTTCATTTAAAAGGTTACTATGTGATGAGAGATTTCAGTCTTTCCCGGTAGATGGCCTAAGATATCTCTTTTTGGGCATTAAACCGAGTCATATGGCTCAATTTGGCCCTCGTTTCTCTCGAGATTTTTCTAGGATTATCATGGCTGTGGCAAGTTCCTAGCAATCTCGGCACTGAGGCAAGGTGCTACCTAAACGATAACCTCTTCTATAACAAAGTTGAAAGAATATTTAATAATAGAACAAATTACATGAAATGGGGTATTGATAGAGATAACGATATAGTAATTATTAACCTGCATTAGGTAGTAAGAATGTATGAAAAATATATAAAAATAATCTTTAAAAAATGTGTACAAAAATATAACTATTTTACTATGAATATCCATTGGTATGTTGTGTAAAACCAAAATTTTGTTTTACATAAAAATATAGGTTTAAGTATGCACCTATACAATATGTAAAATATGCATTATTTGCTGGTTATTCAAGTTGTAACATTTAAGCATGGGAAAGGTTAATCAAACCAACATTTTAAGATAATAATAACAGCGTTTTATAAGTTTTAAAAAGTTTATGCTTGAAAAAATATTTTTATTTTAGCTGCATGCCTTATACGAATATCTATCATTTTTCTTGGGGTTAAGAAAAATTGATGAAAATTTTCATTTCAATCCAGTTCTGATTTTCCTAAAAGACTTTTGTAATTTTTCCTTCTAGAAAGGGCAGATTACCCCTCCTGTCCCCCGCTGTGTGCACCATGACGTCTCTTAAATGTGGGTGGTGTCTAGGATGAGTACGAATCAATTTCATGTGTCGAATATAAGCCGTATAAAAATTCGCAATTTGATCTGAGGACGCTTGTTGGAATAAAAGCAAAGCTTTCGTCGAGAAATAAATTTAGACGTGGTGTATAGGAATATTAACGACAATGTCGTATTCAGGTTTAGACTTCTGCGCAGCCATCTGCAACGCTATCGTAGATATTTTCTCAGAAATTTTAATGTATAGACGAACCTCGTTTATCCGGACCTCAATTATCCGGCACTCCGATTCATCCCGATCAAAGATATGGGCCAATATTCCACGATAAATTCCGCACAAGAATACACTTTTCAATGTAAAAATATTCAGCGAATTAAATCGGCTGCACTTCCGGTAATGAAGCGATCAAACGATCGTGCGGTGGTTAAACCTCACACAAAATTAAAACAAAGGAAGATAGACGATTTATTTGTAAACAATAAATAGATTTCTCCTTTGTATGTATTTATCGCGCAGCGAATTGTTCTTAAGGTCGATATTGTCTAAATATGTATAAAGAGGATTTCTGTCTGTCCAATTCTGATTGACTGTCCGCTATGTGCTTCCATACTTCTGCACGGTTTGCGACCGAAGTTAGTACATATGTGCTTCTCATGCTCACAAACTCTGTAGTGCTACTTTCGGTGGCGTCTGACGCGTCCTTTACGTCGTTTTCTTACTTTGCGTTACGACACGTCATAAAACGTCTGCGGTTAGTCATCCTGCCCAGAAATAATAATAATAAGATGCCATTATTTGGGCGAGGTTGAGACTAAGAAGTCCCCTCTTCCACCTAACCCTCCATAGCGTCAATGCAAACGTATTTAAAAACGGTAGATAAACGTTTACAATACAAAAGATATACAATATACACTATTTGTGAAATGTCAAAAAAGATAAACAAGTATCTGCGAAAAGTTTGTGTAAAAAAATATTTCTATTTGTGGGAAAAAAAAACATGTGGATAAGGTTGTGGTATCCTTCAGCGAAAAAACCCACTGTAGGCACACCTCTTGATACGTTAAAAGAGAAAATATGAAAATCCTGCTATACGACCATGAATTCCACTTTACAATTATCCCACTTCTCTGCGGACTATACTTCCCGAGCAACGCCGGGTGGGCTGCTAGTGATAAGTAAATTGAAAGTTTTTCTACAGTACATCCACCACCATCTCGCAAGATGTTGTTCTGACAAAGAATCTACTTTCCGCTCGACCCCTCATCATAACCGATACTGTAATCCGACCCCGCCCCCTTATCCCTACCACCAATCCCCATCCAATGTTCCTCATCCACCTTGCCCACAATTCCTTCCCCTCCGCCAGCCTAAAGGGAATTACTGCTCCCCTCCCCCCCACCATCGCAATGGATATACTGGGTGCTACCTCTTTACACGTTCGCCTGACCCTCTATTTTCATCTGAACACGTGGAAATCAGTGGTACCTACTCCCGTGAGCATTCAAATACAGCGACAGCAAACAAAAACAATTAACGGTAAATTGGGTGTCATCATGATCATAATTCAACAATAGGGTGGTTTCCTAATATTTTTTATTCCCTAAATCGAGAGATTATTTCTCATGGAGTATTTATCTCACGCTTTTAGATTTTTTAAATGACGATATCTATTTTTCGCGATTTAATGAAAAGTGAAAATTTTCATTCGCGCGAAAACGCGACGACTAAGTATGAATGCTGGGAAAAGCCCTTGTGACGTCTAGCTGCTGCTGTATGAGGCCACCTGGGTGCAAGGCTATGAACGCCGCTACGATGCAGGCTTCTTGCTGCCGAGCATGGCGGTAGCGTAGAGTACCCTTCTAGCAGGTAGCGCTTGGCTTAAATAAGGATTATTAATACCCTATCAAACGAAGGAAACTTTCCGACCATGGGCAATTGTAATAGCTGATTACTAAGAGATGTTTCCCTGAGCTCTGTGCCTCATGCATGTCTCATTGGTAATCTCAGACGATGAGCCTCTGTTCTGTGCTGACATCGAGTGGAAACTCAAATGCACTACTAAATATCTTTTTGATCTGTTTTTTTTCTATACCTAGCACTGCATAGAAAAAAGAAATTACTTGTTCCCCTTGACTTCTCACCCACTCTGAATGTCTGAATGTTATGTCATGTCTGAAAAAATTAATATTTGAGCTTAATTAATGGAGCTGTTAGCGAGTATCAAAAATACCATGACGCAATATCAGCCATTTTGATATTAATTGTTTCAGACAATTATAATCGCACATTATTGTCCAAACTTAACAATTTAATGTACCTAAAAATCCAGAGTATTACATGAAATATCGAAAAGACTGTATACCCAATAAAAACCGTTATCTGCGAAGAGCACCCAAAACAAATGTTGGCGTTGCCGTAGCTGAGTTACTAAGGAGTTACAACCCCATGTTTATAGGACGAAAAATAATTAAAATTGTCTCCCCTACCACCTTCTGAAGTACTACAGATTTCTCCCTAAGTTCCCTGTATACAGCCCGGTCGATTAGTTGCAGGGGCGGTACCAGACATTTTTCTAGTGTAAGCGAACATCACACCGGCGGGCGTCCCCTTAAAAAATAACCTGAGAGATGGTAGGGATTCTCTCTAGATGCTTTTTAAAATAAATACGAATACTTTAAGAGTAAGGGGACTACAATATCATCACGAACTTGTAACGTCCTTGCTCTTATATATTGAATGTGATATTTTTAAAGCTATAAAACCAATTATATAAATATTCAGAGTACTGTTACAAATGAGTCAGTAGGTGACGGAGCGACGGACGACTGGACGAGTCCAAGTAAGAGGGTCGTTCAAAAAAAATTGCCCCACATTTTTTTTAAGCCATTGACATACATTAATCAATGTCTTTGTCGGTGTTTCACATTTGATGTTTATTCTCTGCGGTGGTGAAGTTTATGTTGTTGAAGATGTTGAAGGTGAACCGTGTTACAGCGTCAAAATGGCCTCTACATGCCACTCACGTTAAAAGCGGGCTGAATTCTTGTGGGCAGAGAAACAAATCGCGGTGGATATCCATAAACGTTTATGTGCAGTTAATGAGGATACTGCAGTTGGTAGGAGTACAGTTGGGTAAAGAAAGTTACAGCCTCAGGGGATGATGAAACAGAGCTGCATGGTCAGTCACGCTTGGCATCGCTATGCCTACAAGTTTTACCATAACGGAAAACATGCTCCCCCAATATGTTGGCGCACAGTCATAGAACGTGATGGAGACTACACAGAAAAATAGAACATGGACAAGACATTTTGATGCTTATTGTCACCAAATTCTGATCCTCAACTCATTAAAACCCAATGTTGCTTCAAAGCAACATCAAAAATGTATAAATTTTCAGCTCTATTTAGGAAATAACTAAACTACGCATTATTTTGTAGCGTAAATTTCAAAGACGAAATATTTAGCTGCCACGATAATGGTGATAGAGAGTTAAGTTTTCCTAATATAAAATTTTGAGATTTGATTTCTCCCAGAAGCAGCTCTGGGTTAGAAAGGGTTAAATATAAATATGTTTTGAGAAATATAATTTGGGGCATTACTTATTAAATGACCCTTGTACATGACGTAGGAGCGTGCGACGGATAAAAATCCATTTGGGAATAACAATAACCTGAGTAGGTGGGGGTATGGGTATCTACTTCTTCAATAATTTTGTGTTGTAAATCGACCTTCAAACGTTAATCTCCTTGTTTGATTGGTAGTGAACAATGTACTGAGCGCTTTTAACACTAGAAATACCGATGGAGTCATTTTGACTCCTTAAGATTTTTATTTCTCTGCTCTGCCTAATATTTTACGAATTTCGGCCTGAAATTCCGTGACTTTTATTCATTTTTGACATATAATAAGGCTTTGTGATAAAAATAGTTTTAGAAAAAAAATAGTACACATTTAAAAGAAAATTACCGTTGACTACCAAAGAGAGGAGGTCCTAACTGTAATAAAAATATTTTTTATTTTATTAAATAATCTCCCCACTTTCTATGTAGCCTACGTAATATTTTTTATCATATCAAAATGATAAAATATATGGTGAAAATTTTATGTTTACTGCTTTATCCAATTCCTCAGTGATAATCCCATTAAAACAATATAACGTGCGAGAAAAAAGAATTTCAAAGCAATACTGTCGAACATCGCATTTAAAAAAAATATCATTTTTTTGTGAAAACCACGACTGAAATATTGAAATTATAAACAAAAAGCGCAGGCGCCCCCTTTCGCTTGGCGCCATACGCGGCCTCGTACTTTGCTTACGCTTAAATCGGCCCTGATTAGTTGTTATATATTTTCGGTCGTCACTCATTCTTGTCTGCTTAATAGGTTTTGACACGGCCGGCAAAGGACTGAGAATAATAAAGTACACTTCACACAGACAAGGCGGAGATAATGTATTCTAAGAGTGGCGTGTCTAGATGCGTGATGGCCGCGAATGAATCAACCGCTGCCGGACGGTCAGCGGCTTGAAAACAATAACAAATGCGATCTCGGAGTCGTATCCGTTTCCGGCATTCGGTGGGCGAATTTCACACCGCCACCTAACACTCGGCGAGATAATCGTGGGCCAACTTCACGGCCCGGAAACGACGGATAATTAAGGCCCAAACGATTCGTTAACAAGACACCAGGGTAATAAATAAAGCAACGCTTGCAGCGAAATTGAAATTAATCATTAGAGAAAAGCTTAAAGTCTGCGTTTGGGGTGTAAGGTTGAAAGAAGGAATAATTAAATTAACACAAGACTGCATTGGAATGTGAGAGGATATTGTTAGTGGACTGGTTGTGTAGAAATAAATTTGTGAGGAAAAAAATGGAAATGCACTAAAATTTAGGGATGTGCAAGAAACACTTTTTGATATCGAGTTGAATGTCGAGTCGAGTTGAAAACTAATTGCGAGTATCGAGTCGAGTATGATAATTTCTGGGCCAAGCAATACAGCAATTCGTTCTCCAACATACTATCATTTTTCCAATCCCCTTGTGAATTTCTATACTGAATACCTAGCTTGATATAAAAAGAAAATTATAATAAGGAACATTGATGGTAATAGGGTCAAAATCGGGAAAAACCGGCATTGTCCGCCAAAACCTTAAAGTTGCACATTTTTATTTCTTTCAGACATCTTAAAAATTTTCCCAATTCTCTCAGCGTTTGAATAAAGAAAGTAGGGTAGGGTAGAAAAGAAACACATAAGAAAGTAAGAGCGATGCAGCGGTCCGCTCGAATTACACCGAATACGCCGCCTGGTCGGAAGACGGTAGGCCGCCGCGGATGACGGAAAGGTATTCGGAGCCCCCGTCGACGAATAGAGTGGTTGACTGCTACGTATATAGCAAGCTGAAATTCCCAGGTCAAGACATTACAACGAGGTAAGGACTTTAAAAACGGTATCATTTCATGAATGATAGCGCTCTTGTCGGCAAATTTGGAAGTAACTGGCATCGACAGCTCTGTAACCTAAACAACTCGACTCGACATTCGTAATGCAACTTGTAACACTCGAATCGAGTGATGTATGATCTTAGGTTTTCCCGGCGTATCAGTTGCAGAAAAGTTTCTCGGGTTTTCCACCGGTTGATGTCGTCCATGTCTCCCGACGTTTGAATCCGCGACTTGCTGATCATCATCAGTGGATCCTCCGAATAGATCTTCGGAAGATCCCCTTGGATAATCAGCAAGTCGCGGATCGAAACGTCGGGAGACATGGACGACTTCACCCGGTGGAAAACCCGAGAAACTTTTCTGCACTTGAATAGGGTATTAACTACTCGAATCTCCTCGAATTTTCGAGTACTCGCACATCCCTACTAAAATTTAATTATAATAAGCTTTCATCACTCTGAGAATAAGGCGCGGGTGATAAAATGAGTGTGGTAAGCCTGATAGGCGAGTAACCATAGTTACGCAATGTTGATAATCTCTAAAACCTAATCAGCACATACACTTTATTCTCTGAGTAGTGAAAAACAGCTCCATATAGCCTTTAACATCGAGGTTATTACCATGTTAGACAAACAACCATGACCTGGATAGGGGTAAATAACCCAGGCGGGACTCGAACCGCGATCTCCTGTTTGGCAGGGGAGGACTTTGCCCCATTGTCACCGAGGAAATATGTAGATTGCAAGTAGTTCACTGGATATAACTACTCCCGAATGGTGAACGCTGGTAAGAGAAAAATGTCAAAGACTCGCTCGTGTCGTTGTGGTAACACCTTTAACAGTAATATGAAGCCGAGTGCACACTGGGTAAAAATCACCATTCCAAATAGCCTTCTTAGTTATCATGTATGTTTAGGCGAAACGTAAAAAACCTTCACTACTCCAACTGCAGCTAATAGTTATTGAGCCCAGTATGGAGTCCAAAAAGGTTTCACTAATTTTTCTCATGTGCTTTTGAAAGGAGTTATCTGCTTAATACCCGCATTCACTAAGGACTTCGCGAGTTAGTGGCGTGAATTTCATCCAGATGATACAATCTAATATCTGAGCCAAAATGGCCGACCCCGGTTCCTAATGTCATGATGGCTATCTCTCTCAGGACATGACTAGCGGATAATTCATGAGAAATAAGGCTTTATGCTTTCACACCCCCTACTTAATTCACAATGGGCTCGACCGTTTCAATTTATCCCTCGCAAATAACGAATCATGTGACCGGACTTCATTGTGAGCGCATTTGGACGTTACCTCTCCCAAAATATGTACGTCGCATTTTGATACATTTTTTCGATTCTAATCAATATTCTTTAAAACCCACTTTCGACCACTGACTATCGGACTAATTCATACAAATAATTGGGGTGATCGAGACGAGATAAGACAGAAAGTCATGTAATTTACCTCCTTCAAAATCGTCTGAAATCCTGGAAAAAAATGTTGAAACCCTAAATATTCCATTTCTATCTATGACAGCGTCTCTACGTATATATGCATCTACGTCTCTACTTTATGGCAGCATTTGAGGGTATAAATATCGATTTTTCAATTCGTCATATTTTGAATCTAGACCACGTGATATGTCGGGAAACCAATTTTCAGACCAATCGGAGCACTTTTGATTCCTTATATCATCGCCGATTCATTATACAAATGTATCTTCAAAATTATAGGTATCAATATGCCTACAAAAAAACATCATTCCGACCACTGACTGTCTCACTGATTCATAAAAATGTTTGAAGAGGACGGGACGTGATACGACAAACAGTCATAGTCAGACCCCCTCTAAAATCGTTGACGTATGGGTTCTGAAATTTTACTCTAATGGATCCCAACCGATAATTTATTGCTAATTATTCTATGAACAGCTGATTTTTCTATTTTTATAGCACACAGAACAGCGCAGTGCGGTCAGACCAGAAAATAAGAGTGTTGATGACACGAACATGCTAATCACCATGGAAATAAAACTATAAATTGGTGATAGAAAACGAAAAGTTAGCGTAATAAGTGATTCATGCATGAGTAATAACATGCCAAGCAATGCATGCAGATAGCTAGTATTGACAATGTCCTTCACCTTGGCCCCCTTCTAACTTTGCGCGTTATTGTTAAGGGGAGAGTACGTAGGCCCTCGTTTAATTAATCTCCCTGCGCGGCAAACATGAGAAGGTGGCGCTGCGTTGGCTGATGGGCCCTGTGGGTGGTTGTTGCACGTGCCCCCTACCCCTTAAAGGCATCCAGGGGCCACGTGGCCGCACACGTTCCATTTGGGTAGGGGCCCATTGCAGGAGGGGGGAAGTATGACCTAGTATCCATTACACTGTGAGTGTGCACGCGAATGCAATGGTTGAAGAAATATAATGATACCTTTGTATATTCCACACAGCTTATTCGGTGCAACCTCGACCGGTTTCAACACTCCCTTGTCAAGGAAAAAAATTTTTTTCTCACATGGCCCATCCGTACTCTGCACATTTTACCTGCCACGGTAGATAATAACGTCCGTTTTCCGCACATTGCCCAAGGCTGTCTTGACCGCAACTGTACGTACTCCGCACATTACCCCATACCCGACTTTCCTGACAGCGAGAAACGAACTTCTTATTCTTATAACTTCGCATACTTCTCCGATGCCAACGGCAATAGGTCGTCTCAGTAACATATATACTTATATGACTGGTACCTTTAGGTTGAAAACATCTTAATTTTATGATATTATTCAGTTCAGAACCCTTGCCAACAACCTGGAAATTATCCTCTATAAATTCAGAAACATAATTAAAATTTATTAAATCATCAAAAAGGAGCATGGAGGAAAACATACAATAGATACCTATGTCAGAAGCCTTAACAGATATCCAGATATGAGAGATACGAAATCGAGAAAAAGGAGAGATATCTACTTATTCAAGTATTGCTTATGATTGCTAAGGGATGAAGACCCGAGTGTAGCCTAAGTTCCATGTCGTGTTTACACGAGGCATTTACCCGTGTAAGAACGAGGCTGGAAAAATGTTGGGATGAATGAGCGAAATTACAACAAGAGACTGGATTCACACATTCTGGACATGGATTCGCGCAATTATGAAATTTTGGGCGTTTACTCTGTGCAACTTCGGTGGGAAATGTGTTTATGTATGTACCTTCGGAGGTAAATAGGTTACTAAGTGCATTTAAATGCCTGTCTTTAAAGAGATATGTTTACACGAATATTTTACTTTATTTTTAAGTTTAAATAGGATTAATTAAGAAATTATATGGATAAGATCGGATCAACAGGGTAGAAGAAAAAGATCAACCGAAATGGAGGAGATTTGTTGATGCGGTTAAATTTAAGCTAACAAAGATTCATCAAGACCTAGGAGTAATAATATCGAAATAAATCGTTTGAAGAATTCAATTTTGTCTTCACCGACGCCAGGCTAAAATAAATAGAAGTGGGAATTAGGGTTAAATTTGAAGGTATCTCAGATTTGCGAATTCATGGGTATAGCGGCAAATTTTCGGTGTACCACGAAAATGAAGGTACAGAAGGAATAATTCCAATATTAATGTGAATTAAGAGCGGAGGAAAGGGTAAAATAACTAGAGATTCAAGGAAAGAAAAGTTTATGCTAAGGAGAGGACGGATTTTCTCCCATTAACGTCCATTTACGCTCCATTAGACGTCATTACGCGTGGTTATGGGTCCGAGGACGACTTCACCTCGTGACATTTGGGGAGATAATAACTCAAGACAGTCACTTTGAAAATTTCGATTAATTACGCTAGTAGTTATTCCAAATTTATTACCCTGGTTCTCGTTGAACGAATCACTTAAATTTTCATAAAAAAACAATGACGGCCATAACTGCATCAAAAAGATGGGCTGTATCCAAGATTACCCCAACTCGTAGATTTTTTGCGGCCTGCTAGCATGAATCTTTATGTCCAAGGGAGTGATTGTTACGTCTTCCAGAGTCAATTGTTAGAGAGGCTAACGTTTCTTCTCCCCGGCCGGAGATCTCATCAGGGTTAATGATCTTGAATTAGAAACGAAACGAAATGGATTTAAACCCGGGGAGCTAAACTCAGGGTTGAAACGAAATCGGAGTCAAAACTACTTCTAGTCGAAACTAAACTAGACCTCTGGAACGAAACGAAACACATACAATGTTTAGCAACAGTGGGTTGTCTAGCAACACCGAGTAAGAAGTATGGTTGAATGAAGTAGAGGTTCGGCTTACCACCATTAGATGCATAGTGCACTCATATTTTGGCCACAAACAGCAGAACTTTTAACGCAAACTGGCCATTCAATTATTAAGCTCAATTTTTAACCTCTTTACACACACGTCAAACCTAATGGGTCGAAACTATTCCCTCTTTTTCCCCTCCAATCAACTTCTGGGTTCGGGACTGAACGATGAGCAGCGTAGTTTCCATCAATTTAGTTTCGTTCCCGGGAGTATAGTTTCGTTCCCGGGAGTAAGGTTTCGTCCCGGGTCGAAACTTAACTCTTTGGTGATTTTAATTTCGTGCGCGAAAGAAACAACTAAACCCAGGCCTCGTATTTTCGTTTCGCAATAGGTCGAAACGAAAAATTTTCATTTCGTTTCACTTGCCATCCCTGATTACAAGTCGACCATATGGTCAATGGTAACATCAGAACTAAACTGTACATAGTCCAAAATATAAAATTATTTATGGTGAATACAAAGACATCACGTAATCAGGTAGTAAAAAAACCAGCACGAAGTTGTATATAATCCCGAACAGAAAATATAAAAAGCAAAATCCAAAAATGTAAACATAACACAAAAGTACAAAAATACACGGAGGCCCTCATAATTCAATTATTATTATTATTATTATTATTTTCTTTAGCCTCGTCATTAAAATCCGACTGATAATTAGGAATGGCTTCAATATTTCTTCAGGTGAACCATTTCAATCATCAATCTTTTATCATCAATCATCGATTTATTAAGGAAAATTTGAAAGTATTCGAGAGCTGTCTCATAGGCTTCATCGCTTTATCTTAAAATGATAATCCTCGCTCGCAAAATAACTACGATCTTTCAATCTTTTTGATAATTCCCTCCACGCAGAATCACCAATTCACACTTTAAATATACCCTTAACTCACTGTTGGATAGCGGCGTTTTGTTCTTTGATTCTTGTTCTTACTTTTCTCCCGGTTTCTCCAACAAAGACTTTCTCATTTTCGTCTTTTCTGTGCAGGAATTGCACAGAGATCCCTGGACCTCAGACAAGGCAAATGATTTTTCCATTGCGCCAACTATGAAGTATGTGTGCTCTTACGGGTTACTACGAGAAGATTTTTGGTATGCTATTTCGCGGTTATTTCCTTGTAGAACCGTTACCTGTCCCTCGGTGGGATAGCACAAGCGATAGATATACACGATGTGTGAAAATTATATTCCGAGCAATCATTTCAGAATCATACGCCGCTTGCACCATGCCTTGTTTCCACCGTTTTTTCGATCTAATTTTACAACTCTCGTTCATTTCCAAGGAAAGTAAGCAGTGCTCACAACTCCTTTATAATCCATTGTTACCTCTGAACTGCATCAAATTTGAAGACCTATCATTAAAAAATGTGAGAATTCACAGCTATAACAAAGATAGATCTGAACTACAGGTTAATTTCTTTAGCTAATCAAATTCTTGGATATGAAGCTACCGTGGTAGGTACTTAGAAATAATTTGTTATTGCAATCTTTTTTTTAAATGCTGTTTGTTGAAATTTTATTTTACTCAGAACAAAAGAACTTGTCTACCACCAGTTTTCCATCAAAATAAATTTTAATTCGCCAAAGAGCCTCCTCTAGTCTTATTATAGGAGATAAACATGGGTAAAAACGTAAAACAAATACCAGTAGAGCATGAAAAACTTTGGAAACATTTACTATTTTCTTGTTGCTTGCTTTTGCTTCGGATAGAACATCAAAGCCGCAATGCTCATTCACAGCAGGAGATAGTTGCAGTTGGTTAGATATCCTTTCGGTCCATCTCACGGAGAGATGCATAGCAAAGGTGGTTGGGAAACAACTCATGGACAGGTAGATCATAACAAAGATATGGAGTGTGGAGAAAAAAGGTGTTACTATCGGATGGATATATTCATTTAAGATGCAGCAGGTGCTGAGGATTGCACCTCATTGGAAATATTCAGTCATAAATACCGGCAATACTTGTTGAGCGCATAAAAACAAGTATCATTTAGGAACACAGCATGTATTCCACAGATGCTCATCAGTGACAAAAACGTTTAAATTCACAGTTCAGGTGTTGATGATGAGACGCTTGGGTCATACTTTCTATCCCTAGCCGGTCAGGAACACAATTTTTTTCTGTTATCGGAGTTTCCTCATCTACATGGGCAAAACACTAAGAAATGATTCGTTTAAATAGCAGCCTGCGGCCTTCTACCGCAAAGAAATACGGGATAGCCAGAATGTATTTTTGACTTTATCTGATACATAAATATGAGTTTATTTCTCTGTCGCCATTGATTATGAAGAAGATTTTGATAATCATGTTCCAAATATATTCTTTATTTTTTGTCTTAGCAAAAATAAAAAGCTTATGGGGTGAGACCAAAAAAATATACTTTCATATTCTGCAACACGGACGTAATAATTCAGATCATTGGCTTCTGTAACATGGCAAGGTATTTCTAACCTTTACCGGATATTTGAATTCTTTCAATACATGTTAACTGCTATCCTATATGAATTCCTTCAAATTCTGACGAGTCACCGGTAGTGATCATATTTAAGGTATAGTTTACACACTGCTGGTTAAATTTAACCAATAGAGTAACTATTAGGGGCTTTTTATTTTATGAATGTTTTCTGAATGTAGGTAATCGTAATTTTCTTTAATTTAAATTGAAAATTTTTTCGATAGTTTATGATTGAATAGAATTTACTACTCTAAATTCCACCAAATCCAAGGAAGGTTTCGAGCATTCTGATTTAGGTTCTGGGCTTCCCATACTCCCTATCATCCTTAAAATTGCACAAGATCAAGTATCGGGGTCTACGCAGGGTGAAGAAAAATTTTATCGTGAAATGTTTGACCCGAAATGCTGATGCCATCGAATGAGGGCCCAAGGGGGGCCCTTTGAAGGATACAACATACCGGGGCCGGGACCCAGTACTTCAACTGATACGGCCGATCACCCGGGGAGGGGAGCGGAGCGAAAGGAAGAAAAGAGGGAGGTCGACGCCACCAGGGAGAGGATAGGGGTGAAAGGTAAAGGATAGGGTCAAACCGGCGTTCCCATGGGGACAACGGGGCCCACTATTGGCGAAACCATTACTTGCTTTACCAACGAAATTGGAAGATTTTTCTATGAAGAGGAAAATCCAAAGGTAAATTCGTTGGATAATGGCTGATGCCAGAAGGATCCTATATTGTCAGTAGCGTAACTTGGAAAATACTTTGGAGGAATGTAGGGGTCTTGAGAGGGACACACCCCCACCCCTCACCAGACTACGGGAAAATTTATGAAATTTGACATGCCTGGAAATACATTTTAAACCATTTTGGCACTTAAATTTGAGTTTCACTCATAATTCTGCGGGAAATCATCACAGCAGGGAAAACCTTAGCATACTATAAAATTTTCTGAGGCTCTGGCGGGGTTCGGGGAGGATCTATCCCCTCATCCCCCCATAGTTACAGCACTGAATATTGCTAATGATGTATAGGTCGAAAACGTACCGTTTGTAAACCATTGAGATTTGCACCTAGTGCTCCAAATGAGCGTGAGTTTTCCCCGTTACCGGAGATCTGGACAATTCTTGACCGCGAATGCGTTACCGCTGAGCTGCCGAACTGCCTTGAATACATTGCGATCTCCGGCAGGCAAGTCATTCGGATTATGAATCGTCCAGAGCCTCTGGCAACGGGGCAAACTTGCGGCCAATCGGAGCGCATGACGCAACGTTTCTATAATTTAAAAATGGTGAGTTTTCGACTGAAACGTCTTTGTTTATTTTGATTCATACTGTTATCAGCTATCTAAGGCAAAAATGTCGTGAAAAAATTTTTCTCCATCTTGATTATTCAGTCTTGAGCTCAGTTACTTCTTTGCCACTTAGTTCACCTCTGATAATTCCCGCAGCGTCGCGCGCTCCGGTGAAATTCAGTCAGGATCATTTTCAGTGCACCCTGATCATGTGGGAGGGGGTAGCAGGAACCATAGCAACCCACACTGAAGAGAGAAGGGTCGGATGAATGAGGTGAAGGTGCCCCCCCGCTGCGTGTGACCCCTTCCGATCCCATAAGCCCCCTGGCCTCACGGGGGTCTAAACAACGCTGATCCCCCTCCCCCTAATGTGCGTTCCCTTAGGACGACGCCGCTGCTTGTGGGATTCGCACAATTAGCAGGGCATCAAAAGGCGACGACAGCCCTGGCATCGGCTTGATGCCTTCAACGCCTTCTCTCTCCCACGAGCTGAGCTGACAAAGGCAGGGTCCGAAATCCGCATCTCAGAGTTCAGTCAAACTTAGCAGAGTTATAGGCCATCGGGCGTAGTCCTCGAATCGTGCGTTAGTGACATAAGTATGGGATATCTAAATGAGGCTGATATCCTACACATTTACACATTGTTATTATACGATGGATATTTTGAATGTGTTAAATAGATATCCTATATGTAACAGCTACGACGAGTTGCAAAAATAACTTTATATAGATACCCAAGTTGTAATATCGGCGATATTAAAATACTGTTGTTTCTAACAGTATAAATAGGCCCATACCCATTATCTACTGATTAGAAGTTGTTAAGATATCTAAGAGATGTTGGAATAAGGATCTCCATGTTACTGTTGGACGTGCAACATAGCTTGGCGTGTTCTTCGAATATTTAACAGATGACAATAAAACGTTAATCGGATTAACAAGGATATTGCACGGATGTCATATGTTACAAGATATTTAAACGATTAATTAGTACGATACCTAATTTTTTCGTGTAATTTACCCCTTACGGTGAAAGAAGACGCTCGTGGCCTGGAAATTTCATCTCCATACTACCCCGCAAGCCGCCTAAATAGGCGTGTAGCAGGGGGTGTTAGGACACCAGCCGTTTACATATAAAAAGGAAATGCTCGAACGAAATTAAGACTAGACTTTATTAAATTCCTTAGAGGTTGGAGTGAAAAACTTTGGATTAGAGGTATTGTGCGGCATTGGTAAAAGTACTGTGAAAAAGTAATTGGGATCAATTACAGTTACTTCGTGAAAAATAAATCATTTACGGGTAAAATTTATTTATTTTAAAAATTAATCAGTACAATTACAGTTAAAACTACATTTACTTCTTGTAAGAATTTCCAAATTAGAGACCACCTGGAAACTATCGAATAAAGAAGGAAAAAAATGAAATTGAATCATAGATATTGCTAAAGTTGCGCTTTCACTTGCGATAGATACAATTAAAACTGCTGTAAAAGTACAAGGTGTGTAATATTTTGTTCCCATAATAAGCAGACTGCAACATAAGGGTGGCTGAACTTAAACAAGCAAATTATAGTACTAAAGCATTCGAAGTTACGAAGTTAAGTTAAGAAATAGACCTAGGTAAATCAGTAAAATTGAAGTATAAATCGCTGATTACGATCAAGTAACTATTACAACGAATGCCACCATTCCTCTTTCACCGTAAGGAGCTAATTATAATTTAAAAAATACATTTCGTAAAAAGTAATCGTCACAAGTACTTATTACTGCAAAAGTAGTCGTTACGGGCACAAATTATTGCAAAATTAATTGTTTCAAGTAATCCCATTACTATTACTCGATTACTTACCAACACTGATTTCAATACTGTACATATCGATAAGTAGGTCCAACGGCGGAGCGGTGACATGTTTGCCTATAATTGCTTTTCCTGGCTGTTGTGAACGTGAAGTGTGTAAAAATTCATAGGTTTTGAGACGCAAAAGTTATTTTAGAAATATATTGAGAAAATTCATAGTTTTAAACAATTAACAATGGAAAATTAAAATTGTATACTTACTTAATGGAAGTGTTTAGAATTCACGTTTCTCCGGCCGATTTGGCAGAACTATTCCATTATATACTGATAGATACCATAGCCATCTAAGACTTATCAAGTATCTATTCAATGAAACAAGCTGTTTCGATATCCTATACCATAAATGTGACTGGGATTTTCTTTTCTCCTTGACCGTAAGGTTGGTGGGCATCCAAAAATTCATCTTTATATAGGCAGTCTCTTTATATCATTGTTTTATCTTCCTGCTAAGATCTTCTCCGGGTATTCCTTTTTTTGGTCGTCTTTCAGCACGACCCTCTACCACGCTTTACATTCAGGTTGCTATCCACTCGGAGTGACGTAGTTGGTGACTAATCATTGCATTTATTCTTTTACAGATGGAATTTCTCTCCCCAATTCCTCATAGTTATTATAGGGGGTCAAATTAACTGAGCCATAGGTGCATATACTCCAAACAGAAGTCTAAACAACATTCCAGATAGATGTAGAAACAATGTGAAGTCGAAATAGTTTACTCCATATAAAAGCTTCTTATGCTTTTGTCACTGAGCTCACTAGCCTGTAAAAACGGCACAGTTCATGGAGACCTATCTTTTCCTTAATTAGTTCAAAAGCCAAAAATTACTAATTAATTAACCGGAAGGAAGATACCCTCAAGTATCACTGTAGTCGGAGAAAATTGAGGTTAGTCAATTTAAATGGAAGCTTTTGCAGAAATTTCAACTCTTCTGCTTTTTAAGTTCAACAAACTCTTTTCACTCAGTATTTGACTATTACCGAGCAACATTTCGTTTGCATTGTAAAGAAATAAATTACATTACTTCATAAAAAGACTGTATGAAATTCACAGTCAGAATTCATTAACTATTCAGCGAAAAGAACCAATTTGAAGTTTCTATACACGCTCCTAAATTACGTCCTCAAGTTGAGAAAGAGACATACAACCGGAACAGTTAGGTTATATGTTGGACTTTTCCTCGAAGCATTGATTATTTCTTCACCCTCCGTTAGTAATGATAAAGGACCCGCTTAGAATATTCCGTGTCGACGAGACATTCGACACATTCTCAATTTAATTCCCGATATCTCGATACATCTATCTCGTTCGACCGCGCCAAAGAATACTTTTTCATGGCGATGAGCTCGCCCAACCTTTCCTCATTTGTTTTTTCTTAGCTTCAGAATTCCCCCACCGCAAATGCCAGCGCTATTTCCCAACAAAGCAGCGACGGCACGCAATGCGCACCATTAACTTATCTCCACTTTTTCAATTCGTAAAATAGATCATCACGAACTCGGAGGAAACAGTCCCACGCCGTAACTATCCCTGGATAAATTTCTTCGCTGCCTGTCTTCATTTCGTTTCCATAATGATAAAACTCCTGCGGAGGGATTTATACTGCTTACAATTCCGCCCACCATTTTCCCCAAGCAGCAGACTATATCGAGTAGTTATCTAAGTAAGATTGATATATCCAAAACCCGCTTTTATTACACGATGGATACTTTGACAACGTTACATACCTATCTATTTCTAACATCCATGACTAGTTTCAAAATAATGTGGCATAGATATCCAAGTTGTAGCATAGTATCCGTGATATTAAAAAAAATGTTATTCCAAATAGTAGCCATAGGTAGCGTATGTTCTGTATAGAATTATAGAGTTCAAAATATTTGTTTGTATACCAAGGGATTACCAAAAACCATACTAAACACGCCCATTATCAACTCATGAGTTGTTTGTGAAGACATCAAAGAGATGCTGTAATATGGACCTCAATGTTAAAAAATCGGCCTAACTTTCGGCGTCGAAAGCGGACTTTTGAAATGCCTTCGCAACATTTCAACAAATCCAAAACAGAGATTATTGGTGGAGAATGAAATGTGACGAAAATTGTAAAGCTTCAGTAAGACAAAGAGTTTGGTATGTAAGGCAAAGTCGTTATCGTACTGGTAAAGAAGACAAAACATTCCAATCATCAAGGCTAATAGTGGAAGGATGTCAAGAAAACAGGAAAAGATTTAGTGCAGGTGGAGGAAAGTAATAAATGATATGCATGACAACGAGGAGAAGACAGAGAAATAAATTAGAGAAGAAAAGTGTACTAGATGAATGCAATACCAGACCGGGGATTTTATAAATTGATTTAGAGAGTGAACATCGATACATAATGCCAATAAAAGTGGTTGGCGTGGAATAATATCTCGTGTGCACTTCTGAGAAATTTAAGGAAAGCCTCAGCTAAAAATAAAAGCTTTTTGGACAAGACAGTAAAATTTATCAGGATGAATGTATTTCTTGAAGACAGTTTTTTGTCCGCAAGCGAAAAATAAGGAAGCTGTGGAATGTGGAGGCTATTATCCTAATATCTCATGCAGCGAAAGTTGCACCGAGGATCATAAATTGATTAATGCAGGCGGGGCAACTTTATTACGGCGGGGATTAATTACGGGAGGGGAGAGCAGAGTGTGGAAAAATTACAACTATGGATATCTTCACGGTTGCTCTCCAAAGAATGTTTTTATTTTAGTGGCTTAAAAAGCTATGATTAAAAATAAGTTATGAATATCTAAAATCCCCTTGTCGGCGCAAATTTTATATATGACACATAATCGTTGAAAGGTATTGCATTTTACCTAGGCACCGAAGAAAAAAATGAACCATTCACACAGAAAAAATTACCTTAATCCGTCCCTGAACGGCGGTCGGCTCGCCCGTACTCCACACATTTTACCTGCCTCGGTGGATAAGAACGTCCGTTTTTCGCACAATGCCGAAAACTGCATAAAACCGCAACTGTCTGTATTCCGCACATTACCTTCTAACCCAATTTTCCTGTGCGTCGAAACTTCGCATATTGCTGTCAAGCCAACGGAAGAAGATAGTATCTCAGGTCCTGAGTAGGTATGTAGTCATATTTATGGTACTTATTGCCAGAAAACTTATTGATTTGTAGTGGAAAAAGTTGTTATCTGTTCGAGGAAAAAACTTACCTAAGCAAAAACTAAAACTAAAATTCTCTTTCAAGTTTTAGTGAAGTTTTAATCAGTATAACTGCAATATTAAATCACAACTTCGCACTACGCCGTACACCTAGCATACATTGCACCTGCCTTGGCCAGTGACAGTCAATGACCACGACTTCCCGTATAACCACTAACCCAACTTTCCTGGCCGCGAACGTCGAAACTTCGCATATTGCTAATATGCCAACGACAAAAGTTAGTCTTTCGGACTTCAAGTGCCTACACTGTTTTATTCCTGGTACATATAGGCACAAAACATCTTTATTTGTTGTAAAAATATTTTTAGCTGTTAAATATGAAAAAACAGAATTAACTGACAAGTCAAAAACCAAATCACTTTCAAATTTCAGTGAAGTTTTAGTCAGTAGAAAAGCACTACTATAAAATCAAAACTTGGCAGTGTCGTACACCTAGCATATATTGTATATAGCAGGAATATCGGATGCACTACCCACACACCCTCTCAGAACAATCAGCTAATGATCATTTGCGGAATACAGACGCACGAACTATTGGATTTTATTCGACCCTTATTGACGGTTATAAAATGTGTGGTATAGAGATGCGGCCCTCAACGTCTTCTTATAAAAGCATGGCAATGCCGCCGATGTGTTTCTCCTAGTTTACTTCACTGATAAATGGAAATTATGTCAATGACTACCCCGAAACACCAGCCAGGAATAGGTACGAGAATGCTATGAAGAGTGTGCATAGGTCAGGAGGCGTCGCTAGCAGATGCGATGGTTGGGCCCCGGGCGGATATGTAAAACAGGCATGCTTCTCTACCATGAAGGCGCCAATTAGTCAAATGTCGTAAAATAAATCTAACTGACGCTTCCGAAGACAAGGTGACAACAATCAATACATCGGCTCCCAGAGAAAGAAAAATCTCTTTGTCTAAAAAAAATATGGACGGGATGATAGGAATAATAAATTACACCGCAGAATGGGCCAAAGGATGGGTCATGCACAAAATAACGGATGAAAATGCAACTTAACCAGTGGAATACCTTTTGAATGAAACAAGGTTGCGGTAATGTGACATCAGATTTGACTGTGAGTGTAAGATGGCTTGGAGCAAGTGTGGGAAGTCAGAAAGTAAGTGTACAGTGCTTGTACACTTGCTTTCTAACTTCCCACAGGACTTGAGTCCAAATCTCAAATGTCATTATCCTAGTACCTAGCGTACAGAGTACCTAGCAGGATTTTCGCACGCACAGACCCCACACCCGCTCCGAATAACTAGCTACTCGATACATTCACCGCACAAACGCTTCACAATTGCCCACCGAATCAAATCCGCTCATTTAGTAGCCCAAAAATACGAATGTGCTAAGCTAGTAGCAGCCTGAACACAGACGCTCACCATCGAAGCTTGGAGAATCAGAGGTGAGCGTTTATGCTCCGGCTACTGCCAGCTGAGCGCATTCGTATTGTTGGGCTACCAGATGAGCGGATTTGATTCGGTGGGCGATTGTTGAGCACTTGTGCAGTGGAGGAATCGTACTGGTCATTTGCGGAATTCAGACGAACGGATTAATGGACCTTTTTTCGACCCTTTATGACGACATCAAATGTGCGGAATTCGGATGCGGACATTTGGGTCATTATGTTCATCTGGTGAGTACCTACGCGATCTTTCAAAATTATCGACTAGGGATTCTATGTTTTGGATGATTTTCATACATTTTTTAATGTTCATGCCCACGTTTTTGGCGGCCATTCTCACGTCTTTGGCGGTCATAAAATGTGCGGAATATGAATCCAACCTTTGAGGATATGCACCAAATGATCCATACAAATGGACCTTAACCAGTGGAAACCACATTTGTCTAGAAAATTACGGACGGGATGATAGGAATAATAAATTACACCGCAGAAAGAATCAAAAGATGGGTCAAGCACAAAATAATGCATGCAAATGCAACTTAACCACTGGAATACCTTTGAATATAACGACGTTGCCGTAATGTGACATCAGAATTGACTGCGAGTTCAAGATGGCTTGGCGTGTGGGTGGGAGGTCAGAAGCCAAGAGCACACTCAAGGGTTGGCCCCCCCTGACTCGAGTCCAAATCTCTTCTTCCGCACCCCTTTTGCCCCCCGCGCAGAGCCGGCCCTGGATTTATGGCCCCGGAACACGGAAATTCGCATGAGGGGCAGGCAGGGACGGGAGGCGAGGATATCTGGGCTCTTTTCATAAAAAAAGCCGTCGGTTTTCCCTCCACCATTTTTATGGCCTCAAAAAATGAGGCGGGAGCGAGGAGATACGAGAAAGAATTGTTTTTTTTTTCCTTTTCTCCAGAGATGGGTCGATTCTTCCTCTCGCATCGGAAAAGAGTACTTCATGAATTTAATCTCCTGGACATTGTAATAGTAATGTTTCCAATATTTTGTTAGGTGCACTTAAAGCTTTCGGTCAAATTCCAATCAACTTTTTGATTTCCTAGGCGTACTTGAATATCCCCTGGTGAAGTCTTCTCGAGTTTTCCACCGGGTGAGTTGATAGTAGGCCGACGTTTCCCTGTTGTTACCCTGAAGACGATGGCAGGGGCAGTCATCTAAACGTCGGCCTAAAATCAACTCACCCGGTCGGAAACCCGAGATGACTTCACTAGCATCATCCGCCGGGAAAAAACCAAGATCATATGAGTGGATTGGAAGCCAAGGGGTACAAGTAATTTTTTTTTTCTCAACAGAATTAGGTAAAGTAAATTGTTAATATAAATACACTAAAACCTGGTTGCCAAGGGAAACGAGTGAGTCTCTGTTCTGTGCTGACACCGAGTGGCAAATCAAATGCACTACTAAGTATCTAATTGATCTTGTTGGTTTTTTATACCTAATTTCTGTACCTAACTCTGTATAGAAAGAGAAATCACTTGTACCCCTTTGCTTCCAACCTACTCATATTAAATTTCCTCTGTTTCCCGAGGTGACGTCAGATTTTTCGACTTTGGGCGAACTTCACAACGGAAGAAAGACTTGGGGCCGCATTCTTAGTCGATCCCACGAATATTACATAAGAGGATTCTCAAATCCGCCGCTAGAATTGTTGTCGCTCCGCGCGCATTAAAATCAGATTTCAAAATCGCCACTCGCAGTGCTACCAGTCATTGTTATTCACTTTTCACGAGGAAATTCACGGCAATAATGCGTAACTGAGCTGATGAATGATATGCATATAAAATGTTTAGTGCATTCGAGAGGATTGTCAACTAAAAAACACTACTTCCACTACAGTTAATGGCGAAAGACACCGAACGAGATGCAGCTGCCTATCGGCGCTGCCGAATCGCGCGAAACTGCAACAGATACAACGTTTAACCGTCTTAACCTCCATGTTCTTGGGCCTCCTCTCATGGAGTCCCGTTGGTGTACCCTATGGGGCCAACGGACCATTGATACGTCATCAGCCCATACTTAAACCAATCTCCCCCTGCATACGCCATAGCAAGTCCATGTTTTTCCAAAGTCCAACGTTTTCGGAACTAAACCGCTCCTAGTTGCTGGAGGGTACTAGTGCCATCACTTCATCCTACATAAATAAGACGTATACCGAGCACTTCAGTGAAATAAATTACGGCTTGATGTACTAACGTCAGGTGTGCTTACATGAAAAAAATCTGTAATCCAGGAAATAGAAATTTTCACGTCATAAAGTCGATAGAAAAAACACCTTTGACTTGGCGTTGTCCGAAGTTTGTGACGTGTTTTATGATTGTGAACATCAGTAAAAGAGTGGTTTATTATTGAAGTTTAAAATTATTTATAGGGATACTATGTTCTATCCTTTATTTGTGAATCGGAAAGGTTGACAGTTGTCATTAGAATGGGGTCTCCCATCAGTCAGAATAGAAATCTTAAATTAACCAAAACATATCTTAGTAAAACATATTAATAGCAAAAAAATTATTTGTTGAGCTTACGCATGTTTCCTGATTCTCAGCGTGATTTTCGGTCATTTACGGCGAGAATACGATTAATAAATTACGGAAATAGTAATCCTTTAGACAGTATCAGAAAGGGGGGTGGAATCACAGAGAATTTTTCTCATCGTGAGTTTTTTCATTCCATATTTTTACTCGTTATAATAGTATATCTGTTCATTCGCAATGGTTTCAGAGATAAAACCTCATGGGAAGGAAACATTTTTTAATCCCTCTAAAGGCATTTTCCAGCGCATTTTTGTAATTTCCCATGGTGTTATCGCCATAAAATACGGATTTCCTGTTCTTTGATGGACCTTTATAGCCATATTCAACATTTTCACCCTCGCGATATACTTTTGAGAAGAGATTTAACATCACGTGCAACGACGGATTATTGGCCTTAAAATCTCCTAAAAATGTAACCGCGGAGATAATAGACGCGATCAATAATTAATAAGCCGCGATAAACTTATACCTTTTTTCTCAAATATGAATTTATTGCTTGTATTTCTGCCAGAGAGAAAAATATTTAGACTATTCCACGTTTCACGTCTCACATTTTCCCGTATATTGCATGGTACAAAAAATGGGAAAAATAGCAAAAAACTCAAATTGCCGAAATATCCCAACCGCATCTTCCCAACATTTATGTTTAAGGTGCATCGTCAGGCGATAATTGGAAAAGGATTATACATAGTAGTTCAATGGGAGTACAACCCCCATAAATATGAAAATAAATGCACAACTTCAGGATAGCCAAAAAGTTATTGCGGTGTTCACATTTGTTTATAGGCGCGTGATTTCCGTAAACAATTTATACAAATGCATACTATCCGTCTACGGGAAAAAAAGGCTACATATTAAAAAGCAACAGAGACAAATCACCAATACAAGATGAAATACCGGCTTCAAAGGACTAACGTAAAAGAGTACACATATCTCAAGAGGACGATTAATGATTGGAATAGACTCCTGCAGAAGTGTTTCAGCCGTATCCTGGCAACGTAAAGATTTTCAAGATGAGGTTAAAAAGGTTTTAAAACCATTTCATTGCTTATTTTAAATTTTCGATTTCACTTATCTAGTTTCATTGTGGTGATAAATTTTCATTTATTCTATTTTCATTTCATATGAACTGTTACCACCTGGCGAATAGCTAACTTGTAGCTTGTATAATATAATAATAACAAAATAATAACGCTTGTGAAAATTAAAGTAAAAAAACTATGAAAATCATTATTCCGCCCCATTTAAGAGTATGAATCCATTTTTTGGAACCCGCATCGTAAAATTTATATTAATAGCTTAGAAGAAGTTCAAAAGAAATTTTTAAGAATTGTAAATTATGATGCTGATTTCCAACACATGATGTCCCATGTGCAGAAACAATGCAGATATTGAATTTAAATCCACTTAATGTTCAACGAAATCTTACTGAATTGCTATTCCTATATAATCTATGCAATAACTTTATTCTCCCCATCCCTACTTTAATTGATTCCATTTATTGACACATTTTCCACCACCAGAAGCACCAAATTATTTTATGCTAAATACTCTAGTAGAAATTTCACTTTTTATTCACCACTAACCAGGATCCCTCGACGATATAATTCCCTTATTGGCAATACTGATATTTTTAGCGATAAAATTCCATATTGAAGAAGAAGTGTATTTTATCAGTGTCGAACTTTGTCTGACTTCATGTTATTGGAGCAATATCTTTTTTTTACATACCTAATTCATATTTTAGTGCTCCTTTTCTCTTGTAATACTTATTCTTTTAAGAATATTTTATTAACTATTAATTATTATTATTTATTAATTGTTATATTGAAATAAATGTAAATTTTTTGTTCTAAATTGGGTATATGCCCGTAATAAATATAATTATTATTATCATCACCAGTCAACAATCCTAACAATGGTTTGACGCTGCTCTCCACTCAATTCTCATACCCGCAAATCTTTTCACACCTACGTATTTCTTCTCTTTTACATCTTTCTTTACCCGTTCCATATATTTTGTTCGAGGTCTTCCTTTTCCGTTCTTGCCATCCACTTGTCCCTCGACGATTGTTTTCATCAGACCATCGTGTCTCAAGAAGCCCTTAAAGGTTATTCCGTCACCTTATCAATGTTTTCTTGATGCTTCTCTTCTCTTCTACTCTTCTTATAAGTTCATCACTACTAACTCGGTCGATCCTTTTGATCCTCATCATTCTTCTGTAGCACCACATTTCGAAGGCATCTATCCTTGCTTTTTCCGCTGGTGTCATTGTCCATGCCTCTATTCCATATAGGGGCATACTTCAAATGTAGGCTCTAATAAATTTTTTCCTTACTTCCATATTTAAGGGGAGATGTATTATTTTGAAAAACATTTATTTATTCTTCATTTACGTTGTCACCTTCAATATAGTCCCCATTATTCCTTATATTGGACGTTCATAACCATTTCCTTCACTATTCCCAAGTTCTCATTGACTGTCGACGTTCAGGGGTGTCCGGAGTTTTCGTCACCTTCAACGTCTACACGGCCATTTTGGAAACGCTTATTCCACTCGTAAAATTCTTGATTTACTCATACTCACCATAACCTTTGTTAACATTCCAAAATTTTTGTTACACTTAATTTGCTAATCATTCTTTGATCCAATTATTTTAATAATCAAAATCGCCGAGCTAATAAAAACACGTGTAATCTTAGGGGTTGCGACAGACAAATTAAAAAAATAAATATAGCTGATAATTTTATCATATTTCAGGGGAATGAGTACCAGAATGATAAAAAAATTGACAGTCGGACTATCCAAACCCGCGAATTTAAAAGTTACCGTTATTTTATGAACCTCCCTCGTATTTGGCCGTTTTCGGTAGCGCTAATAATCAAGTTATCTTCCCTTCGGGTAAACTTATTGACCTGAGATAAGTAATTCATACGACAATATTATTTCCTAAGTTGGAGACATCTAGAGGTCAACGCTGTGTTTAAAAAACAACGAATTTTCTTTTGTAACTCATAGTAACGAACTAATTCACTCGACGATGTCCGATGTCTCCCTCAGTGGAGGTAGATTGTAAATTGTCAAAGGATATCGTTGTCCTAGGATATCTAGGGAACTCGAAATGAAGTTAATGCTATTATTGGCACCACGAATATTACAAAAGAGTTGTCCTCTAGATGCATCGTTACCCATCGCGCTTTTAAATGGGTTTATGGTAAAAGTTACGAAATTAACATTTGAGATGTAGGAAAAATCTGCTTAGAATGCGTGCGTGGAAAAATCTACTTAGAATGCATGAATTATTAGTTGCATAAATTTGCAAATGCTCCCACATTTAAGTTTCGGGACCACTGCTCAGAACAATTAGGCTTCGGTAATATTTTTAGAAAGATATAAGAAATAATTTTTATCCTTGCTTGATAATCGAGGGCGTACTTTCCAAGTTTACCGGCCGTAGACAAAAGCAAGAATATAACAAAAGATGATCCCCAAGTCGGCCTCTAAACATGATGTCAACCACCGCGCTTTTAAATAGGTTTAGAAAAGTTCTATGACGGACAAAGTGATCCGAGTTTCACGGTGAAATGAAGTATAATTTGGGGCATTAAATGAAATTTATACACACGATGATGTGATGTATCAAATTCATTATTTTTTTAGGCTATTCCTAACAATGAAGAACGTTATATTCCACAATATTGAAAAAAAAGTGGATCGCATTGCGCGCATCACCGCACCGCGGACATTTTTGAAAACCGATTGAAATGAGACAAGAGGCAACAGAATTCACTCGACAGCCTTCTATGGGAATTAATTGGGTCTCCTCTATGCAGACCCTTGATTGGCGCTTTATGAAACGACTCAAGATGGAGGTGCAGCCATATAACACCCAGAGCCCTCTGCAATTCTCAACACTACTCCTTCAGCAGTTAATATAAGGCAATAAACAGGACTTGGGATATATCCTAATAGCTCTTTCATTTGAAGAATCATTTATAGCTGTAAGTTAAGTGTAATAAATATTATAAAGCGTTAAAACCCCGCTATTCGTTTGAAACACCCAGTGTATTGTCGGCAGCTCTTATCAACGATTTATTCACGGCATAACACGATCTCTTGTTGCCCTTTCAGAAATAAATTTCTTTTCTGAACGCGTTTGAGTGAATTTGAAAGGAACATTTGTGCAGCTCCGGTCAATCTAATCAACGGAGGGCACTGCTATCGCGTTTTGGCATGTGTAGTATACGAGAGCTTCTTAAAATCCCCCAGACCAATTCCTCCCTCTTCCGCGCCGTTGTATAATTTCCGTGAAATATCCTATTCGTGGCCGTAACTGCCTCTCGCTCATTGGCCTCGGGGATGTAATCGCCGGGCGAATATAAATAAATCATTTTTATTACTTTGTATCACGAAATCTCTATTCGACACGAGAGAAGCTTCTTTCCAAAATGGGGAATAAAAGGTAAAATAAGGAGGATTAGCGCTTTTAGATATTCCCAAAAAGGAAACAGTCGCTGGTTATTATTTTAAGTGGCTGGCATTCTTATCTTTTTGTTCTTTTGTTTCTGCGATGAGGTCATTGGTGCTGTGGAAGATATTCCTTGGAGATTTAGCGCTGGCTTCCGCAACAACTTAATGTAATTTAGGCCGGAAACCAATGCAGCGATATCCCCAAGGTATGTAGCGTGTACTATACTCTAACCACTGCAAAGCGGTACTTAGCCGTCAAAGAGTAAGCTAATAATTGACGCTGGATGGTTGAGGTGGTGTGATACCAAGCGAACCAAAGATGGCGGCTTTACTTCTCACCTGGTGATCGTGTAAACGATAAATCATTTTTCTTGCTCTAATTATAATAGAAAACAAAAGAATATCGTCAACATAGAGTTAATTAATGTTTTTAAAGGTAGGCAACAACTAAAAAGCAAGTGCGTGTTCTAAAGTCGTCTTAATACGACCGCTTTAACATTATCAACAATAACGACAAAAAATTGGCCGTGGAATAGGATTTCAGCTCGATTTAATGATTGCGTCAATGTAAAATTTATTTATTTCACTCAGTGATTGTGTCTCAATCGTTAATTATTTACCAATACATTGTATATTGCTTTCCAATAACCGTTTTCGTTTCTTTCTTCCATGAGTTTTAGTAAACCATAGTGGAAACAATTCCCAATTCATTATAAATATCTTTATTCATTTCAATTCGAGGAGGTGATGAAGCATAAGTAAGGTTAAACAGAGGTGTTATTACGCGTAACTAAAACATTACGAGAGGTAATCACCGGTTCTGGAAGGGGTATTATACCTTATGTTTAGCCACAAAGTTTTGCACATTTGCATAGTTCTTGCTCGAAAACAGCATCGTAGCTACTAGAATACTAAATACAGTTTAGCGTGCTAAAGTAGGGGTGAGCAGAGCATTCCAAGTATTATTATTGCATCTATCGTGTTGTTATTCCCGTTGCACATTTTCATGAGTTTCTAAGGGACCGTAGAACTGAAATACTTGAGTATTATTTTATTTACGATTAAATTTTTCTTTCATTGATAAAATCCATAGCTATCAAAAAGCAAATATTGGAGACCAATAGTCAGAACACTTCTTTCTTTTCATTATTAAAATAATACTTCTTCAAGCACGATAAAAAAACCTTGGCATCATTTCCAGCTATGGTGTTCATTTGTCTACGAACTCAAAAAGAGGTAAAATAGCATGCCTCTATTTTATTTTTTACGAGATTCTAATCACATAATATAATAAATATCAGATTTTAGGTCAAAACGACATTTTTAATTCAGTTAAAATCAACTTTTCTCCTATTTGGGTAAGCATAAGCATAAGTTAATTGTTGTCTGCATTATCTTGAAGAATCATTTACGAATGTTATACTAATTGCATAGAGACTAGAAATATTTCAATTATATTACGTTTTATTGAAGCTGAAACTTAAGGATAAAGTAATCTTTAGTTGGAGAGTTCATGCAATGAATGCATGCCTAGATGAAATTAATATAATTTCAGCTGAGAATAAAAGCATAGAAAAAGCGAAATAATTCATCAGGTGCTACATATGGAACATGTTTCTTCATAGCTCCGAGACAAGGACGATGATAATAGCAGAGAGGTCAAGAGTCCCTTCGAGAGAGAAGCCTTCGAAACATGCAGCTACCGAAAACTGATGGAGATAAGTCAACGCATTTCCGAAGAATTATGACAAAACGAAGAATAAGCTGTTGGTCAATTGCATAATACAGACTCGCGGATTAATGGACCTTTTCTTCCAACCTTTTTGACGGCCATAAAATGTGCGGAATTCGGAAGCAAATATCTAATGAGGTCTATTTTGAAGGCGGCAAAATTAATCTAGACGAAAATTTTTTTTTTTAATAGTAAATTTCCAATTGTTTTTTGAACGCACGTCGTACACTAAAAATTAAAAGTCGCCAAAAACCCAGCTTCTTTAACACACCCCTTCCCCATCTCTGACTATCTTTCATATCTACCCCTCCCATTCTAACCAACCCTCCGCCTCAAACCCCTTCCAATTTCCTTAGCACCTTGAAGCGCGATATCTGGCGAGCGCGCTCCGAACTTGTAATTCCGGCGATCTCCGTGTGTTGGCGCTGCAGGGGCCGGTCCGCGTGGAGGCGAGAAAATATGTATCCATACATTTCTTTCCCTTCCTCCCCACCCTGAGGGACTTCTACCCTCTCACCGAAGGGGTGGGGATGAAGCTCACTCCCGCCCGGCTATAATGACCGTAATAGAAAAAGGATGATTGCCATGGTGGAGTGGGCCCACCCCCCGCCTCGTTACAGTCAGAACAGCACTCTCAAGGAGACGTCAAAAGCACGAACTGCCGTTCCACCAACCTCGCGACGAGATTCTCTTTTAACACTGAAGTAGAGCAGAGTGTTGTACCATAAAATACTTTTTCAACTTTTTTATAAAAATCACAATATCAGAACACTTCTTTCTAAGAGACTGTAGAACTGAAATATTTGAGTAATATTTTATTTACGAATAAATTTTTCTTTAATTGATAAAATCCATAGCTATCAAAAAGAAAATATTGGAGACCGATAGTCAGAACATTTCTTTCTTTTCATTATTAAAATAATACTTCTTCAAGTATGATAAAAAAAACCTTGGCGTCATTTCCAATTTTGCCTAATAGCAAGATTACATCCTGGAATGAAAATAAAATGGATATTATATGAACTGAAGATTCATTCTAATTAGCAGCAATACAATCCATGAGGATTATTTCACATAAGTTTTTATTTTTATACCTGTACCTTCACTAATAATGTATCTAATTAGAACTTCTGCAAGCAATTGTGCCTAGGTACATCATGTTCACGTACCTCGTAACACTTCCTATTGTAACAAGGAACACAATTTAGATTGGAGGGAACAGCAACGAAACTCGTGAAAAATAAAAGCAATTTGTATTGTTTATTAAATTTTACAGTAAATTAAAATGTTACACAAAGAAAATTAATGTAATTGGTTACAACTCAATTTCAAAATATTACTCCTTTCAAGAGCAAGAACAGATATCTTCCGTTGAAGGGGCCGATAACTAACATATGGTGGCATAAAGTCGTCGTCTGTGAGTAAGCACACCACGATCCAGAGAGAAATTTCCAGGAGTCTTAAATCCACTGATAATGTATTTGATTGTATATTTAACAGATATCTCCAATGAAAACATGTTCCTGGGTACATCATGTGCTTTTGTCCATTGGTACAATAGGTAGTCATTTTGTATTCCTACTGATTTTTAGGTTCAGGTTAATATTGCATCTAAAATACCAAATAAGTAGCTAATGCTACACACCATTATATGTCAATTTCACCTGTGCTACGATAACCACTGCTGGTGTGATAGATTTTTGGTAAAACACTTCGATATGCGACTTAAAATATTTACTTTTCAGCGTCAAACAATTCAAAATAGCGCCTCCTTTGTAAATATAACCCAAATGAACTCAAATTGACCAATGCTACTCTCTCGCGCATCTTTCACGTAATAGCTTACTTTTATACTTTTATTTACTAATAGCTTAGGCGGAATTTTGAATACTCTGTTCATACTTCTCGGTCATTATGTTAAGTAATCATTCAAATTTTTAAAGATGAATTGACAATTTTGGCCGCCGAGTCTATTAAAATTAGCGTGAAAATTAGCGTAGTGTAGCGTAGCGTAGCGTAGCCGATTTGGAATAAAGCGAAAATTTTAAATGAAATATTTAGAGCACGCAGTGTTATAGTCAGTACTTTAAATGTTTCCAGTGCTTTTTACTTCTGTTCTGATGATTCAAACCGTGAGTCATGAAAGATTACATCCTGGAATGAAAATAAAATTGATATTATATTAAATGGATAGTCAATTGTTCAGCGTTGAGTTTCTTCTTTTTCTCAGAGTTTCATGAATAAGAACTGCTCACTTTTTTCTAAATTATTTCACTGGTCCTCCCCTTATTCACTCCTTACATTGTATTTTCACTCATGGATACTCACTTTGACTCTATTTAGTCTAAGCAATAAAATTCCCTCAGAGAACTCCTCACATTTCACCTATTGTTTCTCTGGCTTCCTCTCTATTTAGTTTTTTAAGTTCATTTTCACCCCTGAATACTCATTTTAGCTCCAATTAGTCGAAGAAGTAAGACTCCTGATCAGCTTAGAGAGCAATAAATAAGTACTCCTCACAGTTTTCCTAATAGTTTCATAGTCCTTTTCCCTATTTAATCCTTACAGCGTATTTTCAAACCCGGATTCTCATTTTGGCTTCATTTAGTCGCAAATTAAGACTACATATTTAGCTCTTAAGAGCGTCATAAATAAGAACTGCATAAACTTTTCCCAATTGTTACATAATTATTTCCCTTATTTATTTATTTAATTTTATTTTCACGTCTGGTATCTCATTTTGGTTCCATGTAGTCGAAGAAATAAAACTACTGAGATCCTTAGAGCGTCATGAATAATATCTGCTCACTTTTTTCAATTGTTTCACTGGTCACCTCAATTTTTTTACAGAGTATATTCAAATCTGAATGCTCATTTTTGCTCCATTTTGTCGAAGCAGTAACATTCCCGAGCTTCTTAGAGCATCATGAATAATAACTGTTCAATCTTCTCAATTAATTCACTGGTCTCCTACCTATTCATTTCTTGCAGTGTATTTTCAATTTTCAATACTCAATTTAGCTCAATTTGGCCGAAGCAGTAAGACTACCGAACTTCCTAGCAGAGTTAGCAAGTAAAAAGAAACGAAAATGCTTCGTTTCGACCCGCAAGGAAACGAAAATAAGAGGTCTAGGTTTAGTTTCGTTACAGCACGAAATTAAAATCACCAAGGAGTTTAGTTTCGACCCGGGACGAAACCTTACGCCCGGGAACGAAACTACATTAATCGAAACTCCGCTGCTCATAGTAAAGTTTCCATCCGAAAAGTTGAATGGAGGGGGATAAGAGGGAATAGTTTCGACCCATTACGTTTGACATACGTGTAGAGAGGTTAAAACATTGAGCTTAAAAATCGAATGGCCAGTTAGCGTTCACCGTTCTCCTGTAAGTGGTAAAAATATGAGTGCCCCATGCATCTAATGACGGTAGGCCAAACCTCTAGTTCATTCAAGCATACTTGGTAATCAGTGTGTGGGTCGAAACTAAACTATTCGAAGGTGAAGTACTTGGTCCCTCCGGTGCGAAACATTATCTGTGTTTCGTTTCGTCCCAGAGTTTTAGTTTAGTTTCGACCCGAAGTAGTTTTGACTCCCACCCCGAGTTTAGCTCCCCGGGTTAAAATCCATTTCGATTCTAATTTCCGCTCCCTGGAACGGAACTATCGAAATTTTACCGGTTTTGACTTTCGTTTAACTCGCCAACCCTGCTTCTTAGAGCGTCATGAATAAGACCTGATCACATATTTCCCAATTTTTTCAGTGGTACTCCCCATTCTTATTTCTTATAGCGTATTTTCACACCTGGATACTCATTTGGACTCCATGTAGTCATAGCAGTAAGACTTCTGTACTCCTCAGAGCGTCATGAATAAGAAATTCTCACATGTTACCCTGTTTTTTCACGGGTTTTTCCCCGCCTTATCTATCCACCTAATCGCCGCGGCCCCTAACGCTCGTGTTTTTTTTCCCCATCAGCCAGAGTGCGAGCGAGTTATGAGATTGAATGTGTAAGCCGTCGGCACCCGAAAGGAAAGTTTTTCCAGAGATACATGATCTACACTCACCGGGCCCAACTGCCTCTTATTTAATTTCCCTCCCCGGGCCTTTAGTTGGATTTCCGCGCCCCCTTGCGGCTCTGATGGGAACGGTGATGACTCCCGGTAGATGCCGGGCCGGTTTGGGGTTAACCAGAGCGCTCAAGGTGTCTGCGCGGAAGCCGTAAGGCCACACATCAAAAGCCGTAACTTCAATATTTAAAGTAGATGTGTATAATAAAATTTCAACTCTTTGGGAAGCATATTTTAGGAAAACGAATATAGCAGTAAGGACATCGGGAAGAGAATTGCGTTAGAAATGAAGGCGTTCATGAACAGGTAGGAGTTTATGAGTGAAACGTTATGTAAGGCAATTAATAAAACTTTTACGTTGACCCGCGTCTTGAGGCTTAAAATTCATCGTTTTACAACGTGAAGTTACAATAACTCCATCCTTATTTAAGAATTAAAAGGTTGGTGAAGAGTCTGGTCTGGAGCGTGGCGCTTTACGGTGCGAAAACGTGGACTCTTAGTAACAAGGATGAAAAAATACTGAAGGCGTTCAAGATGTGGGTATTGAGAGGAATGGAGAAACAAAAGTGGACGGAGAGGAGGAATAACGACGAAGTGCTGGACATGGAGGGTGAAAAGAGGCAGCTTTTAGATGAGATACAAAGAAGACAGAAGGTATGGATGGAGCGAGTACTTAGCGGGGAGAGGATGTTGAAAACAGGGGGATGTTGAGGGGATATTGAATCGTTACCTTTCACGAATATTTGCACAGCTAACTCTTCAGCACCGCGAGCTAGGAATGTGTGAGTCAAGATAAAAGTAGGAGGACAAAAACTTGAGCAGGTAGAGAAATTTAACTATTTGGGCAAGACATCAGAGGAAAACGGATGCAGCAGTAAGGACATTAGGAAAAGAATTGCGCTTAGAAAGGAGGAGCTTGGGAACAGGAGGGGGCTTATGAGATGGTTCGTTATGTAAGAGTTTAAAGAAAAGGTAAGTGAAGAGTTTGATATGGAGTGTAGGGCTTTACGGAGCGGGAATATTGACACTTAGGAAGGAGAACGAGAGAAGAATGGAGGCGTTCGAGATGTAGGTGTGGAGAAGAATGGAGAAGGTGAAGTGGACGGTAATGTGCAGGAACGGCGAAGTTAAAGAAGCTGGTGCAGCTGTACGAAAAATTCTTAAAAATAAACGGCGAATATTTATAGAAGTGAAGTAGGCTTGTAACCAACTAATATTGCCAATAAAATGTTTCACGAGAGTATATTTTTTTCCCCTGACCAAATGGCCCTAACTTAATGAATATGCCTTGTAATATAACGTTTTAATGCCCTAAGAAATAATATACGTAACATATTAACAATAGAAATTCTTTATAATCGCCTATCTTTTTTTCACGCATAGCCATGAGGTTGGGCTTTATCGCGTGGGTTCTTAATGGCTATGGGCTCCTCTATTAATTCAGTCTAATGTGTGAATGATTATGAAGCAAGCATCCTAATGAACATAAAATAATTTTTTCAGAAGTTAAAGAACCATCCCGCATCAGATCTTGAGTTTTTCTTTCCTAGGCTACTTTTTGTCCTTGTATACCACCCGTCACCCTTTTCAGACACGCCTATGCACTAGGCCGGCTCTGGTTTTTCAGAATCTAGAAATAATTTTTTCCTAGTTTCAAAATAAATTATTAATGAATATTGAACGAAGAGGATTTCCGGATAAGAACCACGTATGTCCAAATTCGATGACACTTTCGCTGACATTGCAGTGAAATTATCATCTATCTTTCGCCTCCAAACATAGTCGTGGAAAAAGGAGAGATTGATTCTTCATTATTCTGAAACAGGGACTAAACGAGGGATTTTGACCATTTTATTGAGATTACACATTCACTATAGCGTCTTGGCGAGAATAAATAAAACGTCCAAATAGTTTTCTTCATCAGAAAATGTCCCAGCACGCGGTAAAATTCCGAAAAAGCCCACCAAAAACTCTCTGACGAAAGTTATTAATTTTTTAAAAATGTGATTGATTGTTGACAATTTACATTTAAAAGCACAAAAGTCCCTTTTACGGAAAATGTCGAAAGACGCGCTACTAATGCCATCTCTAATTTCAAATGAGGATATAAAGCCTTTTAGCGCCGCAATTGTTTTTTGTTTGCCAATAATGTACACACACACAAAATTGAACAAACAGTGCACTGGTGAATGAAAAAATGCTTCTCTTTTCTATTCCTATAATTTCCACCTACTTTATCCCTTCAAAATTCTAATTCATCTTCATCGGCCTTATTCGAATAATTTTACCACGCGAGACAGGCAAAAACTTTTATTTTTAAGGAAACCGCTCATTTGATGAAATAAATATAGTCTACACTTCGGAAGAAATATCAACTAACGTTTGGACAAAAGTTGAGTATCATTGGGATATTTATCGAGCAATTAAGGGTGCACATATTGAAATTTATTATTTAAAAAATTATTGAGACGACAAATTCTAAAATTTAAAAACTTAAACTCTAAGTAATTCTGTTTTCATTTAAACCATGATCAAAAACGCACCATTCTTTTATGATGCAACTACATATATTTTAAAGAACAAAAGTCCACTTTAACTAAAAGTCGAAAGAATCTGTTTTTTTTCCACGCGCTATTAATGCAATTCCTGATATGAAATGTGAATATAATTCCATTTAAAGAAGAAATTTTTTGTTGGCCTATCTCCATAGTAAACACTCACCGAAAATTGAACAACCATAGTCTGGTGAAAGCAATAATGCATGTCTTTTCTGTTCGTAAATTTCCCATTCCAAAATTCTAATCCATCTTCATCAGCCTTATTCGAATAACTTTTGCCACGCGGGACAGGTAAATATTTTTTTCAACGAAACCGCTCATTTGATGAAATAAATTTTGCCCACACTTCGGTCCCGGTGATGGTAAGTACTCCCAAATTGCTGATGGAATTATTTTATGGGTGTCGAAATATTCATCACAAAGACCCGCCCCGTCACCTCCTACTTAATCTTCGCTCACAAAGCCCAAAATCTTCACACCTCACCTGATCACCTTTTTCCCACAATACACTTCGCGCCACAGAATATATATATGTAATCAATTTTCTCTGCTCCTCCCCGCCCGAGAAAAGATATTAACCAATTTCAGAGTGGCAATATTCTCCGCAATGCATATTAATGCTCAAAGCGTCGACGTGTCAAGAGGATCAGAATAATCATCACCCACCTTGTTTACCCTGCCCCACAACAGAGGGCAGAGCCATCTTGCGGTCACGAATCCCATCATTACGGACCGTAACAAACGGGAACCCTTTAATTATTGGCGGCTTCGGGGTGGTGTAAACTTGGGCGGTGTGAACTTCGCTTGTTTCTTCCCAGCATCGTACTTCGCCCTCTGGTGCAATTGGTGGACCTCACACCCTGAAACGCCTTCAAACAAACACCTCCTAGAAATTGCCGTTTCTCTACACCTCTCGAGGGAGTTAGAACGTGGTTGAAGAGCATATTTGGGCATTCAATGAAATATTTCGTCAGCCAAGTGGAAGAGACTACTCTACCTACAGAAGAATCTACTTACAGCAGAGGAGGATACAAGCACATTTGAAGAACGGAAATGAATGATTAATCACACTTTATATATACATATGTAAATCTAAACCTCTCCGTCGAACTTTGCCGACCAGGTCGTTCAAAAATTTAGGCTTATGTAGCCAGAGTTACAATTACAACTAACTTAATTAAAGAAAAATTATAAAAAAAAACCTCGATAAAAATTGACTAAAAACTGCTGCACTAATCTTGTAGGAATTTGGCCCATGCCTCGATGCTAGAACATACGTGGAAACGTAGAATACGACATAAATATCAATTTTGCCGAGACATGAAACTTAAGTAAGGTACGTCATAGCAAAAATGCGTGTTAGAAATAAAATTTAAATGCTTCCGTATCCTGCAAAAGAAAAAACTTACGAAGGACTTGTATAAAATTAAAGAGGTACAAATAAAAGTGAACGAAAAGCTGAGCCTTTGGAAAAAATCGTTAAGAAGACGGCAAACATTTATTGGCCGTGCACTGAGACGTAGAGGGTTAGAAAGGTTAATTCTAGCAGGGATGGTGGAGGGCGAGATATAAGACCAAGGTTGGGATATTGAAGACAAAAACTGAAGGTTATGGGATACGGTGGATTTTCAGGAATGAAGAAGCATGCATAAGATAGGAAGATCTATCGCCAAGCAATCTTGAAGGATTGAAAATGGCAGAAGTTATTCAGCATTCCGATATCAGAAACATCGTAAAAGCAATACTAAAATTAAATAAAAATACGTAACATGAGTGAAAATGCTACAGCACTTATTAAAATTGGCGAAAGGCTTGTTAAAAAATAAAGGAACGCTGTAATGGAATATCTGTGGAAGGAGTAAGCTGTTCAGGTCGTGGTTTACGCGTAGAATGACAATGATCTCCATCGTTTATATTTAAAGTCTATGTAGATGTCATATGTTCAGTGTCACTTTTCATCGATATTTCTACGCGTATTTGGGAATTTGGAGGTTAAACCTTTCCGCTAAGCAACAACTTAATTGGCATGTAAATGGTAGCAAAAGAAAAAATTAAAAGTGGTGAAACTGCGTATGAAAAAGTGATAAATTATCATGTTATTATTGAAGCTTTACACTGCTTGTTAAGAGGTCAAACTTCGTTTTTAACATATCAAGATATCAAATGAGAGAGAATTAAATACATTCAATATAATGCGTTATTCTATTTGCTTCTTAATGCGTTGGTAGTCTATTTCTTGTAGTTCATATTTTATAAACAAACATGCAAAGGACAATGTATCAGAACCTAATTTTCGATTTTCAAACAGTTAGTGAAATATGATAATAAATTAGGCAATTAATGATTTAAATAAAGGTTGTAACCAGGTCTTAAAATTCTGTAGGGTGAGGGTATAATTTAGGATAATATATGAACTCGTTATTTAACGTGAAAAAGTCAGTAAATTGTCACATAACTTTCATGCAAACTTGTTTATGGTAACAAAACTTGATGATGAAAAAATGTAGTTCCGAAATTCTGGCCATACATGTTTTTTCAATGAAAAACCTGAAAATATATACTCAAATAAATAGTCTAAAAATTGATTTATTACTTAAATCCCCACGCGACCCGCTGCCCCCCACTGCCATGGAAACGGCCAACCCCAGCGCTGTCTGCCCTCTTCCCATTGGACGAATGCGTCCCACTTAACTTTGGCCTCGCCTCCTCTACCTCGAAAGAATGAAGGTAATTGCGTGTGTGCTTAAGCAGCAATCCAACGCGTGTCTTTCCGCCAACAGACCGCGCCTGATGTTTAATTCCTTCTCCAGCCGCCCATGGAGAGGAGCGCTTGTTAGCCTATGCATAATTTGAAGGCGATGTCTTCGGATTGAGGTGGATGATAGTGATAATAATTCCATTTCTCATCTGCACCACCTCCTCCGAGTTTGATTCAAATCACTTTTACCTCTCGTGAGAGTGGAAACGAGGATGAGTTTTCAATTAGGTGAAAATTAACAATGGATGGCCCTGTCTCATCCTCCGCAAGAATGAAAACATTCGACCGTTGGCTCATTTCTGGACAATTCATTACTCCCAATCCAACGTCAGTGCAAATCACGCCAACATATTCACACCGATGAAAATCCTTGGGTTTTCCCACGAATGTAATTATGTTTAAAAACGTTTCGCTGGAATTGGAGTGGCGCCAAATATGCTAGTGGACGATTTTGTGATTTTCTTTATTATTATTTTTCCCTTCCATTATTCCTTTTAGAAACACTATACCACCTAGTAATAAGATATATTTAATCATTTTATACCTGATAATACCGAAAAATGATAAATGCATGATATACTGGAATGCTTGTAATTACGTTACACTGCTATGCAAACAGATCTATCTAAAACCCATCGCTGGAGGGCGCATTTTGGAGGCAAAATAATTTCTTCATCTTATGAGAGTTTTGGTAAGCTGATTAACTATTTCAATAAGTCCAGTGTTCAAATTCACGCGCGTCACTTTGTTGAATTTCCGCCATTGGAACGAGAGCCAAGAAGAGTGTAACATTAAATAAGACGGGGAATTTTCAACGGCAGCAACGGCAACGGCGACTTTTTTAAACCCATTTTAAAGCGCGGTGGTTACCAACATATTTAGAGGCCGACTTGAGGATCATCTTTTGTTATATTCTTACTTTTATCTATAGCCGGTAAAATTGGAAAGTACGCCCTCGATTATCAGAAAAGAATCAAAATTAGTTGATCTTTCTAAAAAAAAATTAGCGAAGCCTAATGTTTCTAAGCAGTGGTCCCGAAACTTTTATGTGGGAGCATTAGCAAATTTGTGAAACTAATAATTCACGCATGTATTCTAAGTAGATTTTTCCTACATATCAAATGTAAATTTTGTATCTTTTTATATATAATAAGCTTTTTTTGTAGAAACTCTATTTCTTAACCGTCGACTGTTATCGATCTTTAGTTCAAAATTAAATTTTTGTTGAAAAGTCGAGCTTATAATATCGATTAAAATTGACTGCTCGAAAAATCGATAAGTTTTCATTAAAATTGGAATTCGGCCGGTTGCTTGGCCATTTCTCGTCCGTTACTCTTCTCTTTCGACCTTATTAATTAATAATGAGCTTGCACGCGTATCTTCGCGTCATTCGGCTGATGGAGCCGTGCACCTGGCTTTCGTCATTCGACTCTACAGACGTCGCAGATGCTTGCGCCACGTGTCGCGATGCATTTTGATCGATTTGATGTCCTTTGACGACGCATTCTGCGGTGGAATTTATTATTGCTATCATCTCGTTCATAATTTTCTAGACGAAGCGATATTTCATTCCACGGGTGCCAATGTATTCATTGTTGTCACCTTTCGTCTTCGGAAGCGTCAGTTAGATTTATTTTACGGCATTTGACTAATTGGCGCCTTCATGGTAGAGAAGTGTGCCTGTTTTGCATATCCGCCCGGGGCCCAACCATCGCATCTGCTAGCGACGCCTCCTGCCCTATGTACACACTAGATAGCTTTCTCGTGACCTATTCCTCGGTGGTGTTTCGGGGAGGCCATCGACATCATTTCCATCCATTAAGGAAGGGTATGTGGAGAAATTTAATTAAGGAAATAAAAAAGACATTTTTTATTTCCTTAATTATTTAACTTTTTATAGAAAAAAAAATTACAAACAAAAAATGTGGAATATTTCTCCTATTTAGTGAAATTATTGTGTCAAGGGAACACATTTTTAATTAATAGTGGAATAAAATGCAAAATTACTAAAAAATCGTGAAAAATCAAGAGTATCAAAAATCCATGATATCCGAATTGATTTTTAAAAATTGAACAATAATGAGTATAAAACTGAATTGAAGACAAAATGTGATAAAAATTTAATGATAGAGTACTTTTTCATTTTTATTAAAGTTATATACGATAGATAATTTACTAATATAAAAAAAGATCAGATTCACAACCGAAAAAAAACGTTTTACAAGTCTAGAATAAATGGATCAGAAATTGCATTATGATATTTATAATTTTACCATTACAATTTGACTATTAAAAATTTCGTTGAGTTTAGGAAAAGCATTTATAAACACCCCATCCTTCCCAGTTTATAATTTTCCGTTTCTCTGTAAAATGTTGTTATTACCACGCACAGTTTGGCTGCATTTCTTCGCACGATTTTCTTTGTGATTTCACTCTCAATTGATAAACATTTGAGTAAAAGCATTCGTTAGCTTTTAACTGATCTACATTTTCATAATACTCTGCGATCTACCCAAAGGTTGTTTCGTATGGGGAGGCCCTTAGTTGACATTCGCAATGCTAAATCATACAAGGGCCATAATATTGAATGTTTATATGTTACTTATTTTTTCATATAGTTGCCATTCTGTTCTACGCATATTTTAGGCCGTGGCGTAAGGTTTTTGATTTCCTCATCATTGAACTCTCCTGTCATCTCCATCGCCCACTTACATATTTTTGTTTCAATGCGCCGTGCAATGCGTACATAGTGCCGAGTGACTTCCATCTTAACACTGAAGTTAAGAAGTGGCTGAGAGGGAAGGGTTTTCAAACAGTCTTTGAGCTTCAGAACTAAGGAAAATCTCACTGGCGGTCACTGGCGGCAACATTCCATGAAGGATGTATAATAATTACCGTGCATTTTAATTTTTTTAATTTCGAGGAATAGCATGGAAAAATAATGAATTTGATAGATTACATCACCCTTAATTCGCATTATATTTTTCAGAATCTTACTCCTCGTTGTGTGAAAATTTTCTGTCAGGAATTTTTTTCTGCATAGTTCATACAACATTATATTAAATTTCAAATTATGTTTCAAATAATTTTAGGCCATTTTTGTTCCCTTGACATAATCACTTATTATTAAATCCTCCATTACCAACCCCAAAAAGTAACCTCATATAAATCGCTAGGAAATTCTGAATAGTTAATAGTCTTTTATCGGTCTTCTGTAGTCGAATTGGTCTTTATATTTAGTAGCCACGGAAAATCGCCTTTTGTAATGTGCTGTCTTAATTTCAGCAAATTTTTCCGGTATTGGTTTCTCCATAAAATTGTTCATGTGTTCTTATAGTTGGAAAAATATAAAGATTTTTTAACGCTCTCCCGATTATTTATTAGTACTGAGAATTCAAATTTTCCCTCTGTGTTGCCAAAAGATTTTCTAATTTGCAACCCGTAAAAATCGTGTTTTCCTGCAGGCGAGAAAAACATCATGTTCGGCAATTCTAAAAATTGTCCGCACACAAATTTACTATGCAAAATAAGGTATTTCTCAGCTACCTAAATAGGGCATTTATTTGAATATTATCTTTGTGTTTCGAGGTGCTATAATTTGGCCATGATGTTTTAACACGTCGACAGCGCGTGGTGTTGGCTTCCGAGCAGCCGTTCAAGTCCATTAGCTCGTGATGAATTCACCTGCCTAATCTGGGAAATCGCACTAGACCCATATGGAGTTGGACCCTCTTATGTCCTGAGCTTTGAAACATTCGAAGCGGTCGTAATTATATCCAAACATCAGAAAGAAAAATCAACCTCCCGGGACTGCTAAAATGCCAAATATTTAGTCAGAACGATTAAGGGAGCGAAATTATTTTGACTTTTGGATCGCCGGGAATTTCTCTCCACCCATCGACTTTAGGAACGGGGAAAGCCCTTATAAGCCGGAAGATTTTGAAATCGTAATCTGCAGAAATCGCTCTCCTCGACATACCAACAGCGCCTCCGGGCGGTCGACTATGGCAACAATCGGCAACAGATCAGACTCCATTAGCGCCCCTAATAGCCAGAAGAAAGGTTTGCAAGATGGCGAGAATTTCCATATCGCGTTGAGGAAACGCTTTTGACTCATTCCTATCAGCCATTTTCCCTACCGGTTGTCGTCGTGTTAAAATATAGTTCCAGGGCAAAAACTGGAGAAGCTGTATATTCAACATTTATTCATATCAGCGGGGCGAATCAGGGGGCAGGTGTACCGCACTGATACATTTATTCGATGCAAAGGATCTTAGTATTTGAAGGAGAGTATTTTTACCTCCACTCGACAAAAATTTCGTCTAGGTATTAACCTTTGGGCTGAGGTATTTCACGATTTTAGCTGCCAGCCAGTGCAGAAGAAACCCCCAGTGCAGGAGACACCCCCTGCCACAATGGCTAGTCTGGTACAGTTAAGCCCCTAAAGGTGCGTTTACACTGTGTACATGACTACGTATAACATGCTATATAACATGCTATGCTATGCTTGCTACGTATAGCATGTTATATAAACATGTTGTATGTAACAATTTACTTGTAGCATTTGTTGTATATAACATTTGTTTTATAACAAGAGTCCAGCGGAGCCTAAAATGCACAAATAACATGTTACAGATTAAGTCCTATCCCACCCTTTCAACTGGCTATCCCCACCTTGCGTCTCACCTCTTTTCCGTAACATGTTACACATTTTCCCACTTCGTGCGGGAAACCAAAAACTTGTTAAAAAACACAAATTTCTGTTTTGTAACACAATGTTACATGTAAATTGTTACACGAATTTGTAACTTTTCCTAAAACATGTTGTATGTAACTTGTTTATATGTATAACGGTGTAAACGCACCTTTAGTGATCTTCATGGTGAGGGAAAGTACCCATGTGCAAGATATTCAGATAGCAATAAATATTTTTCGTCATTACCGCAGTGCAAAACGTATAAAACGTTCCCGCACTTTAAGGGTTAAGGTCGTTTTACACGGGGCAAGTAATTGCGCAGGTTACAACTAAATTAATTTCGCATTATGGCACTGGCGTAACTAGGACTATGCTTTGGGGGGATGGGATAGCCTGGGGTGGCGATCCCCCACCCCCGTCAGGGATATTTTATATCCTGAGCTTTAAAACATTCTCGAAGCGATCGTAGTTATATCCAAACATCAGAAAGAAAAATCAACCTCACGGGACTGCTAAAAAGACAAATATTTAGTCAAAACGATTAAGGGAGCGAAATTGTTTTCACTTCAGGATCGCGAGGAATTTCTCTCCACCCATCGACTTTGGGAACGAGGAAAGCTGTCTTAAGCCCAAAAGGTAAATAACATGCAATAAAAATAACATATACATAAAAATAACATGCAATAAAAGATGTAAATAAAAATAACATGCCTGGAAATACATTTCACATCATTTTCGCACTAAAAAATTAACTTTAAGCAGACGCAGTTATTAAATGTCAAAACTAGACAATAGTTTTGAATTATCTTTTTATTTCTCTGGGGCTTTGGGGGGGATCTATCCCTCTTATCCCCCCATAGTTACGCCACTGCATTATGGCATGCAATTTTGCGAATGCTCGAACGAAATTAGAACAGATGCTATTTTCTCATCATGCATTACCGCATGCTTTCTAGCAATTCACCGCTTTACACGGCACAATTTTGACTGCACCTCAGTACACACTTCAGATTGTGCAATTACGTTCCCCTCGTAAAACAGCCTCAATGGGGAAAAGTACGTCGGTAGAGTTTTTACCAGCACTAGTGGTCTGCAGGAAAATCGGATTCCTCCCTGATGGCATATAGTTCCTAGGCCTAATTCACGATGAGATTAATTCCAACACGCCGTATCTTCATCCCATTTTCAGTGCATCTGTCGGTAACGCAATACTGGCAGCTTGCCCCCCCCGTTCCTAACACATATACATTTATGTTATTACGTTTTATGTTATTGATCATATGCATAAACCTTTTGGTGTGTTCTGTGACGTAATTACGGTATTTTATGTAATATTTGAAGTATGTGTAAATCCATATTTTATTGTATCCTCAAAAATTGTTTAATTAAAAAAAAATAAGATCACACTTCATAATTATCACAAAAGGAGCTTATGCCATTTATTTACCGTAAGAAGAATTAATGGCTACAATTAATATAGAGTAAGATATACTGTAAGAAGATTCATACTAATAATGCCATTTTTTCCATTGTATCAAATATTGTACTGCACATTTCTGCCCCTTAGGAGCTATTGCTCCGAAGACAGAATATTTTGTCAATTGTATCATCTTTACGGCCATCCTCACAAGATAATATACAGATGTTCTCGCCACTAGCCCGCCATATTCTCGCGAAAGGGGCCTGCGGCTTGTTCTGACTCTGCCAGTTCTTACAATTTTTATCTACCGTTTTTCCCCCATGGATCGTTTTTTTCAGTGATGTCTAGCCTACTTCAATTGAATACCAAACTGGTCTTGGCGTCTAGGCTATCTTACAGTTACAAGGTGTGGACTAATAGCTTACACAGCGATCTTGGTGCCATTAACAAGCTTCTCCGCGTTATTAAGTCTTCATTACCATCCTTTTTTGACCCTACAATGTCCCCAAAAGGTAAGAGGCATAGAAGCAGTAGGCAAAACACTGCAACAGATAAAAATTTAGTGTTTCGATAATCTTTTCTAGGGTTTCAGACGATTTTAAATCGGGTCAATTCTGACTTTTTGTAGTATCTCATCTCGTTCACCCCAAATCGTTGTATTATTCAGTCAGTCAGTGGTTGAAAGTGGTTTTTATATCACATAGATATATGTAGATATACATAACAGACACATTCGAGCAGGTTACCCAAAATGACCCGAAGAATCAGCCAAATATGGGCCAACAACAAGGTTCTCCGCGATATTCAAATTCCTGATTACCATCGATTTTTTGACCTCACAATGTCCTCAATAAGAAGAGGTATAGAGACGTTGATAATACTGTACTAGATGGAAAACTTAGTGTTTCGATGATCTTACCTAGAATTTCAAATTATTTTAGAGAGGGTGGATTCTATGACTTTGTCGTATTTCGCCTCGTTCAACTCGAACATTTTTATCAATCAGTCTATCATTTAGTGGTCGAAAATGGGTTTTATAGCACACAAATATATGTAGATGTAATCAATGGACACCTTCGAGCAGGTTACCCTAAATGTCCCGACGAATCAGCCAAATATAGGCCATTAACAAGGTTCTCCGCGATATTCAAATTCCTGATGACCATCGATTTTTTGACCCCACAATGTCCTCAAAAAGTAGAGGTATAGAGACGTTGATAATACTGTAATAGACAGAAAATTTAGTGTTCGCCGATCCATCCTAGCGTTTAAAATGGTTTGATAGGGTGTCGACTCTATGAGTTCTTGTCGTATCTCCCTCGTTCATCACGAACATTTTTATCAATCAATCAGTCAGTTAGTGGTCGGAAGTGGGTTTTATAGCACATAGATATATGTAGATGTACACAACAGGCACCTTCGAGCAGGTTACCCGAAATGACCCGACGAATAAGCCAAATAGAGGCCATTTCTCTTGAGGCATATAGAATCGAAAAGTGGACTACGCACGGAATAGGGTCATGGCTGGTGAAACGGAGCGAGAGACCCTTCCCACCAAAATCCCTGCCCCCTTTGGGCCACCTCACGCCCTCTTCCATCGAAGACTCGAATTTATTCCTGCCAGAGGTCATCAACGTCGAAAGGCAATTTTTTCGACGACACAACAGCGGCGGTCGAGAAACTCGGCCTATTGGTTCTTTTCAATCCCTCGGAAGTTGGCCGAACCAATAGCCGCCAACAGGGGGTGTGAGTTGCGTCACAGGGTGAAAATCGCGTGTGGGAATGTGGTGGTCTCATCAGTCGACACGAGGAAGGGAAATAGTGAGCTTAAGGTTTGGCTTTGCACGCAAGTTCCGTTGGCAGTGTCACTGAGTAAAAATTGAATCCACGAATATTGCAATAAGGCACTCGCATTAACTCTTTGGGGGGGGGGGGGCAGAGGTCCCCCCAAACCCCATCGGAAAAGATATACGGCCTTTTATGATCATTCTTCCAGTTCTTACTACATTTGTCTGCCGCTTTTTCCTTTAGGATCGTTTGTTTCGGTAATATCTAGCCTATTCAAATTGAATCCTTGGAACACCGAACTTGGTTTCCTGGCTTTCAGCCTTTTACAAGTTGTGGCGTAATGGCTGTCGCAGTAACTTTGATGACACTAACAAGTTTCTCCGCAGAGTTCAAATTCCTCACCATCATCAATTTTCTGACCCCCAAATGCTCTCAAAAAGTAGAGTCAGTTAGCAACACTGTAGTAGACAGAAAACTTTTCTTTTCGAAAATTTTTTCTCGTGTTTCCGACGATTTTAGAGGTGTTGATGCTGCGAATTCTTATCGTATCTCCTCTCGTTTACCCCAAAAATTGGTATGAATCAGACAGTCATTCAGTTTCAGGTCGGAATTGGGTTTTATAGTATACTAACTGACCCGGCAAACGTTTTTTGCATAGACATTATTTCTAGGTAATATTTTGGTATTCAAATAAAAAAAATAACTAACTCATTGTACGTGTTTGAGGATGTGATGTACGACTGAAGGAGGAATGACGCGCTGTGAACGATGACGAACTATAATAATGCGCCAAGCATTTAAATAGGTTTCCAATTAATGATATTATACGTGTCGCTGTTAAAGATATCTTTTCTCAATTCCTTAAACTATCTAAGCCTAGCGCGCAGCCTCCGAGTCTCTAGCGGCTACCAGCCTAAATAATTTAACATCTTTGTTGCCTTTTCTGTACGCCCGTAGCAGTTTTTGGCGCAGCTTCACTTCGTTCCTCGCATAAAATCTCCCTGAAAAATATAAAGAGGGAAAATGGACAAGAAATCACGATATCCACGTTGAGCAAATATTATCATCGTCTATCGCATTGAGAATAATGGAGGGACAAAAAAGTTTCGCATTCAGCGAGGAAGGCTGCCTCCCCTCGTTTTTTCTGTATATATTGAAAAGATCCTAATTTTTAATGTGACCCTCGATTGAAAGTTTTTATTTCATTAGATTACAAGATATGTTCAAAAATAATTAGTTCATCTCTTAATGCCAGCGAAAATGTATCTGAGTACACCAGGCGCCACGGTAAGTATTGAACCGCTCTTAACCTAAAAAACGAACGCAAGAAGAGACTAGAAGCGTTCGAGTGTCTCAGGTGCTGTGTAAACTTACCCCATCCACGGAGCAAGCTTACATACTTGGGCTTACTAAATATATTTTTTCGAGGCAAATGATGAAACGTAATAATATTTACCGCATAAAGACCTAGGCAAGATATTACTCTGTTTTTTGGTATGCTATTTGTTTTTTATATAATATATATTTAATTATTTAATTCAGTCCAAAATTAGCACAAGACCAATTAAAAAGGTCTCATAATAAAAAGAAAGCAATTAAAAAATACCAAACAAACCGCAGACCACGGTGAAAAAAACAACATTCAACAGTATTGCTTAATAACAATCAAATAATGGTAGTATTCATATGGTGGAGAGAGAAGTAGAGGGAAAATTACAATGGAGATGAGGGATGAAATTTATTTTTAAAAATGAATGAACAAGAAATGCATTTGATAGAAAATCAAAAACCGAAATCCGTGTAAATGTATTATCCGGTCTCCCCTATTCAAGATGTTAGAGTCATGCTGTGGAGGCCATCTATGAATGCATCCGCGGACGTTTGGTCTGTTCTGCGAGGAACTGAAAACTGACGACGCACCCCCAAGAAGCAGTACCATCCCTCAATGTCCCCAATCGGCTTTTTTAAATGATCCGTGACCGCAATAACGAGGAACCATCGCTCCCTTTCTTCCTCCCTTTCTTTCAGTCGCGTGAAATATTGCTCACTCTCCGAATGCAGTCATCCCTTCCCTCCCTTCCTTCCCTGCTCACTAACTGAACAACCCCAATAAGGGGCGGGGACAATTTCCAGGGGTGGTCAAGTGCTCTCACTAAGCTCAGAAATTTCTCTAAGCTCTGCACGCACAATACTCGCTCTTTCCAAACCTTCTGCCTCCTTCTTATCTCCTTTCTTCACCCAGCATGCCTAAAACTTCATCAAACTAACTTCTCATCAAACTATGGCGCTAATGAGTATGCCGCTGGAAAAAAAAGCCCAACAGAGTACACCATTGAGGTAGTCTACTCGTGATGTACTTCACAGTTTCTGAACAATGACCAGTGTGTAAATGTACCCACAGTGTAAAAGTGCTCCAACTCACTGCACTGAATTTTTAGTCAATATCTACGTGTGGAGAAGGATTGATTTTTTCCCTAGGTACATGCTATTATTCGAGCAACGAGATGAATTAATTTTCATTTAAATGATTTGAACAGTACGCCTTGCTCGGCCGTCCAATTCGATTGAAATGGCGCTGTACTTAACGCCTCTTGGTGAATGCTTATCCTGGTGATAAACTACGATTATATTAAAGTACAGGGGAGATTAAGGCCGTGACTACCTTTTACGGGGGAAGACCTTCTATACTTTCCATGGCACCATAGTGGTATGCAAAACCTCTAAACGATAATACGTCTGAGGTCTGATATGCGTAGTTGGTTTTGGTTATACATCGATTATTTCTAAACATTGTTTCTTAAGCCAGTGAAATGAAAAGATTTATTGGAGATCCACCTTAACGATGACATATTCTCACTTTTTCCAGAAATTATGATGGGAGATCATCCACAGGGCTCCCTTAAATTCGTCGCCGTTAATGTACGAAAGTGCATTTCACATGAATGGCAGAATGCTATTCGCTTTGTAACAACTAACCAGTTTTAAAACCTCATGTTAATAATAATATTTAATAACCAACGGATGAAATTCGATATGAAAAATTATTGACAGAGCCGGGATTCGAACCAGGATCTCTCGATTGCCGGTCAGGTTTGTTAGCCAGTTACACCACCAAGCCATAGCGGACTTCGGGATAGGTTTTACCAAACAAGATGTTGACGTCAAAAGTCCACACTGTGATACATGTGGCGAGGGTCGTGCTTACTAAGCCACTGTTGGGGTGAAACCCTTATTTTGTCGCTGGTGTGCGACGACGAATTTCGAAGCACTGCAGGAGCAAGTGACTGCGTACAAAGTCACTTGTTCCTGCAGTTCATGGTAATAGATAAGTATATTAAAAAATCAAAGGTTAAACAACCGTGATGGTTGCTGAAAAAATGTTTCAAGAATCGTGTGCAAGGTGTGTGATTCCGACCTCTATTAGATGTGCAAGTGTAAAGTGCTGAAGGGTGTATGATGTGATATGGATTTTTGATAAAGAGATGAGATTGCCTTTAGTTTGGCGCGAGCATTTCGGTGTTTGACCGCGAGAGAGCGCGCGCGATCGCTGCGTGCATCTGCGCCTAAGCGGACGAATTGTTGCCTCGTTGCCACATGATTGATGGAGTGTTTAATTTCTTATCTCACTATTAAGTAAATGTATTGGTGTTTATGTTAAATCCTTTTGGCTACCGGGGTCCATCGCTCATTCCGTGACACGTTAACGACGGGTGCTGCGATAGCGACAGAGCTTGGGAGCGAGTCTGTTAATTTTCACCTCGCTCCCAACAGCTTCCTCTGCAGACAAATATATGCGTGCTCGTATTTTCATATATATTTGTGTACTCCTCATTTTTATACTTCCTCACGAGCAACTGCCTCATCTCAGAAGAGTGATACTGGCTCTTCGAATAATAATAGTAACGCATTCCGATTCAGAAAAGATTGGATCGGATTCCTCCATGTCGGCCCTCATTTGAATTTCTAATTTACATATTTCTTCGACGCTGCGAAAATTTTTATTCGGCCATTAATATGGATTCTGAGTCATAATTTTTGAACGGTGAGAGAGAGAGGGAGGTCTTCCCAACTGAAAACCAAGAAGGCCACCTCTCCCCATATGTTTGTTTCTCTTCAGAATAAAATAGAGCATGTCTCCTCTCGCCGAGTTAATGAATGTAGGTGGCGCGTTAAAGTGGACTGAGGGGGTCACTAAAGCCTTCACAACAACTAAACCATTCAAAAGCTGAGCATGTTATTCTACCCCTTATTAACGTCGAGTTGAGTATGTTGGAACAAACAGAAGGGCAGTACGTCCTTGAGGCTGGTTGAAATTGGAGACGGCTCCCGAATTCAGACTGAAGACGAGTCCTTGCGTTGCTGCAGTACGATGAAGCATGATGACTCGAATGAAGTTTTTTTAATAGACTGAGTGGAATTTGCAAAGCTTCGTTACTTTTCTGTTCTAAAAACATGTTTAATCCTTCCAATTTTTTTGATGCATCAAAAATAACCTGATTTTTTATTTTAAAAACGAATAATAATATACAGCAGTGCTGTCATTTTATAGTGGCAAAGTAACAATACATGAAATTGAGGACATACAAGCAATAAATATAATATATTGCTCTTGCAAAAAAAATAATCAAATTTACAAAAAAAAGAGAACGGGTATAGGCAGGAACAAGCTATCGTAGTTAGGTGACAGATAAGAGAGGTGAAGGCTAATAAAGTATTTCAATGTAAGCGCAAGATTATATCATGAATAATTCATTTGCAGAAACTGGAACAGATACCAATGAATTGAATCCATGCAATTTATAGACTGTGATTTAAAATGCTCAAGACAGTTATTTGAGCGTTACGAATGGTCAAAGAAAATACTTCGCCGTCATCGTGCACTTTTTTCAGCAGAAGCCATTACTGACATCATAACATAGGCGGATACATGCCTCCCCGCCACAGACGCTTAAAAAATAGAGAAAATTTTTAATATAGTTATCATTACGTTAATTTTGTTTTGAGTATTACGGAGCTCATTCATAATTTAATTTCATATTATTATCATTTAATAATTTAATTTCATCATTTAATCAATTAATTTCATACTATTTGAGATAAGACAGCGATCAAAGGTATTTCAGTGATCTGAAACTTTTTTTGCTATTATCCGTTTCCTCTAAGTTCAAAGTACCTCCTCAAAACAAAGAAACATCTTCCTTGACATTTTCTTCTTTATATTTCACACTGACTCGACGATTCCACCCATTACACCGATTTTATCATTACAACACTATCCACGATATGTCGCGTCGGCCAAATTTTAAAATTACGTTAGCGCCTTCAGCGCCGCCATCGGTTATTAGTCTCAAATAACACCAGGTCAGATGGTCCATGCTGGCATATTTTTTGCTATATTTCTTTTCTAGTAGCCTAGAGTTTCTGGGCTAAGAGTGGAGATAAGTTGACCTTAGCCCTTAGGATGCTGGAGATTAGCGAAGCGTCAGCCAACTTGAATGTAGTACTTACTTACTCCTGTGGCCACTCAAATCCAAGTCAATTTTTTGTCTCGCCAGCCAGTTGCCTACTACTACTCTGTCTTCCGCTCTCAACCTCTGCCTTGGTCTTTTCCGTGGGCGCCTTCGTTCTGGTTGACCTCTCCACGTTCTCCTCATCATTGTATCCTCCTCCCTTCTTCTTACATGACCAAGCCACCTACTTCACCTTATTGTTAACGCAGCCACAATATCTGGACTTCTGTAGAGGTTCCTAAGCTCTCTGTTTTTCATTATTCTCCATACCCCTTCTTCAAAATTTGGCTCGTATATCGTTCTTAATAATTATCGTTATCGTTTTAATTTCAAATTTTATTAACTTCTTCTGTGTCTTGTTTTGTTTGGGTCAATATTTCAGTCCCATACAAAGAAACTTGGTGATATTATGACAATTTATATGCGATTTTTTTATTTTATGAAAGAAGTTTACTCTTCCATTATTTTGATAGGCTCCAGTGGCATCGATTAGCTGCATTTAGTCTCATCTGTATCACCTTATCTTCTATATCTAACATGGACCAACTGACCCGGTGTAACTCCCGAGAAAATTCACACAAAGCGAGAGCAATTCATTGATAAAGCGTTGAGTGCGTTCATTACTCGAGTACGCCAGCATGAAGAAGCAAGAGCTTTGAAATGGTTTGTGGCCATCACCGTGACGATCGACGCGTGCGACCCCTGGGAAGGACTCAACAATAGCCCCGCAATCGAACAAAATGGGAATCAGTCATCGGGGAAAATGCAATGTCATGAGTCGGCTAGTTTTTTTATTTCTGCCAACCGAATACTCCAGAAAATACACGGAAGAAAAGGTAGCCGGTTAAAAGATATGTACTTCATGGAAAAAAATCCTTAAGCATTGTTTAAAACAACTTATATATTACTTTGTGTTGCAGTTTTTAACCAAGCAGTAGAAAACTGCGAAAGGGAGTCTACTGGTTCATGTTAAAATATAAATTTATGAGCTTCTCTTTCTATTATCGTCATTTAATGCACTGCTGACTTTAAAAAATGGATCAGGGTCTCAAGTCTGCAAATACTCAGCGAGAAAAGATTAAGGAACATCCTACTCACAACTCTCGCGGCCTCAAAATCCATTCTGGACTGTCATGCTGATCTCTATGAGTATATATGGCTACTTTACGGATGATAATGGCTCTCAATGCCTCTGTAATTCTGTCTCGCCTCCGTGTTTCTCATCAAACGCCGATGATCGGTAGCGAGAGGCAATAAAAAAAAAACAACATGGCGCCTGACAATGGAGTCGCGCTCACGATATAGCGATATCGATTCAAGCGCGGGAGAGCGAAGAACGGAGACGGGTAGCGAGTGGTTGGTAGGGGTACAAACAAAAAAAAGACGATCACGCTGCGCAATCATTCGACACACCTGTCTCCTTGCTTGACGCTCGGAGAGGGAAAACATAAGACGATCGATAGAAATCGCGCGCGGCCTTCACTTGTTCTCCTCGCTCCTACGCGCCTCTGCAAGCGACAGACATATCCCATCCTCCCGCGATATCTTCGTTGCTTGCTCTAAATCCACACGAGCGAATATTTATAAATAATGGTATCTCGCTCGAAGCGGAGACAGAAGAACAACGCAAGGCGGGAGCTGAGTAAGTGTTATTCCGTGTTTAGTTATATGCTCGTGGCATGAGGGCTATCGTGAGAGACAAATAAGGACATACGCTGCGGAGAAATGAATATAAATGGGTGCCTTCGTGCTAACAAGAGGAATATTATACGTAGGATTACGTGGCGCCTACTAGCTAAGGGCTTGTTTCTCACTCGACAGGATGCATGTTTGCTTGGGAAGAGGGCCTTCCACACTTCGTTCGAAATAATCTACGTTCTTCTTATCTCTGAGAATTTCTTTGCCAGGCAGACCTAGTCATAGCCAAGAAAATGCACTTTGTAAAGTGAAACATTGCCAGTCCACTTTACCATTTCGCTGGCCTTGGTTTGGCAGGATTATAACCGCTCCTCGCATAATACGGTTAATGGAGTATTATACGTTTCAATTGTTAGAGTACATTAATTTAAATAACATTGTAATTCTGTTACCATTTTTGTCTCGTACATGCGTTATGAATCAGCGAAACCATTTTATGATAACCGATCTATTTTTTACTGTGAAACAGTTAGAACCTAGGCTTACGGAAAATAACATCATTCAACATGAAAATTTCATTTGATTACTTATAAATTGATCACTTCATTAATTACCAATTTTTATTTTTATATTATACATGTAATTTAAAAAAAACGAGTTCTATCAAATTACCTCTGCTCATACTAAGGGTACATTCACCCAGAGAACAATATTAATTCCTTCATGCCTGAAAATATAAGTGCAGAGGAACATAGCCCTAACGCAGTTATTCAATGTTTTCAATCTTTCAGGGGATTTTTTTTAAAAATGACTTTCCCTTTTTGCACTCCCTTTTTCATATACTTACTCGGAGATTTTTGTCAGTCTAATAAGTCCACATGCCCATATCATATTTCGAAGTTATTTGCGCAAGCCATGCTAAGAGCGACGTGGTCGTCCACTCAACAGAGTTCAAATCGTAAAAGAGCACAAACTGGATAGCAATGTTATTTTATTTTTTATTTTATTTTCATACCACCGGATACAGCTCTTATTGGCCATTTTACACATGGGGTGTTCAACAAATGTAACAAGTAAACGTACACAAACGACCATGCCCTGGACCGGGGAAACCTACCCAGGCGGGACTCGAACCCGCGACCTCTTGTTTGGCAGGCGAGAACGTTACCCCGCCGCTACCGAGGCCGGCAAATTTATTTACCGCTATACTGCTACTGAGTAATAATAAAAAATAAAGCTCAATGTGGGTGAGATAACGCAATCGTATTGTTGATACTCGCTCAAGCTCTCGTTTAATTAAGCTCAAAGATAAATTGTTTCAGATAATAATCATAATTGCACATCTTCTTCCGACCTTAATTAATTAATCCCTTGAGTATCCATAGTATTAAATAAAATGTCTAAAAGGCTGATCGACGTGGTCGTCAACTCAATAGAGTTCAAATCAAAAAGAAGTATAAATTGGATGGCAATATTTTTTTGGTGCCATACTTACAGCTACTGTTTTATGATTGCCTTCGCAAAGGAAACAGTAAATATTCTTGAAGAGTTGACATCATCTACCAAAGGAATATCTCCACTTTAGAAACCAATCCTACCCAAACAGAAAACGAATAAATTTGGTGTCGGACTGTGGAAAATTATTTACTCTGTCTGGCCTGCGTAAACATTAAGAATTCATTCTGATTGCCACGTCACTTCACCGTCTGTATAATTCGATAATCATCGCCTTGTACAGCAACTAGCCCCTATCTTACGTCGTCTATTCGCGATGCTTGAGCGCACGATATCTCCGCTGGATGACTGTCATGCGACATGAGGTCGATGATACAGCAACTTTGGAGGGCCCATACCTCCTGCTGGATCGGCTTGCTTAAAACGCATGTGAAGCGCTAATTGCAGAAATGCATCATGCCCAAGTTGGACGATTTTTCTTTTTTCTTCTTTAAGTTGTTTCAAGGTGAAAGACTGAACGTTTCCAACGAAAAGGAAACATATCATGCAAATGACTCCGAACGGACATGTTTCCTTTTAGTAGGAAACGTAGAGTCTTACACCTAGCAACAGCTTAAAGAAAAATGAAATAAAATCTTTCAGCTTGGACATGATGCCTATCAGCATTTAGCGATTCATGTATCATCTTGAAATATTGAGGACATATTAAGCAGACCGTTTTCAATACTTTCATTTGCCTTAATTATTGAAAAACTACGCATGAGAAATAATTAAAACGTAAAATTATCAACTTTTAAATGTATTAAAATGTTGAGAAACGTCAGCTTTATATATATTTAAAAAGTTTCAAGATGATATCATAAGTTTTGAAGAAGTATTTTTTTCCAAAAAATACCGTTCGAACAGGAGGTAGCCTTCCCTGAAGCACCTTCCAACGCAAATACGCGATCTAAAAGAAACATTGAATCCTAATTTTTTTCGATGGCATATAAAATAATTATATTTCTGCTTTTCGTATTCATTATTCCAATAAATACATGGTGTTCCAGGAAGAAGCTGCAATACTAAATGAGTAGTGTACTTCCTATACTATACTACCTTTTACAAAGTAGTTCATTGAGCTCCCTGATGCTATAACCTTCGCTGTCAATATTTTATCAATTAAAAAATTATTTTGGCTTCAAAGTCAACGTTACTCCCCTTCTGCCGGGGATCTCTTCAGGACTTAATGGGTCTTTCATCCTGAAGAACGCAACAGTTTTCTTAACTGATTCCTTAATGTTCTTTTTCCTTGTTCACACCTTCATCTCTCGCACGTACTTATTTCTGGTTACTCCCTGATGAATATTTCCTTTAGTTTTTCCATTAATTCTATTCTTCACGGAAATGCCTTATGATATGACTTATTCACCGGGTGCATAGTAATAAAACTAAAAATAATTTAAGCTTAGTACCAACTCTGTTTTGGTAAACAAGGTGTTTTAGGGGGAATCTGCAATATTTCAGGAGGTGGTAAGGGAACCATTTTTAGCATTTTTCTCAATAAACATGGGTCGCAGTTCCTTTGTTACTGACCAATCGCAACGCAAACTTTTTTTTAATGCACTTTGAAGTTACCATGAAAACTGTGTTCATGTGGATCCAATCTTTTCCACATTATACTTGTATTTAATGATCTGTATTTAAAAAAATTAAATAATTAATGTTAAATGAAAACATGCAATAATAATAGTCTGAAACAATTAATCTTAAAATAGGTGAGATTGTGCAATTGTATTGTTGATACTCGATCAAAGCTCTCGTTCAATTAAGGTAAAAAGTATGAAGATCTACTGATCCATATGATCTGTGATCAAACCTCTTTAACATGATGAGATAAAATAGCTTTTCCTGTCCTGAACATTCCATCCATTTCAAATTTTTCCATACCCTCACAGATTTTCATCAGGTTTTTTTAACACAGAACACGCAATTTGAAAAAAACAGTATTTCAGCAATTTAACAACGAATTAAACCCGGCAATTTTTGATCTGAGGTCATTACTGACTAAAATTACGGTAACCCAAGACTACATAAAATTTGATATCTTAATAATGGAGGGTACTGAGATGTAATATTGAGAGATTTAGACTGCTTGTCCGACCGAAGGATAAGTTTCAAATTTGAAATTAAATATTCAATCCATATCATGGAGAACCTGAAATTCGAATTAACTCGACAATAGGCGTAGAATCTTGGTACTTTGAAAAGACCACAAGAAAATACCACCTTTTGCAGGTAACTTAAGATGCCAACATTTGAACTTCAAAAGGCGTTGAGATAACTGATACTTTACGGAGTAGTCATAAAAGTATTTATAATACACAAACATTTGATTTTCGTTTATTAAGAATACTTTTATGACTAGAGAGAGAGAGAAATGCTTGCGATGCAAAAATATATCCGTTGATTAAAAAATTAAATAAAAATGAATTGGATATGAGCATGCTTGAACATTTTGCTTATGTTAGTGTGGGTTCGACATTTTTCTGTTTCCGAAAAAACCGTCCAAGAAAATAAAGTTAGAATATTAAAAAAAAAACTTGAGTTGTCTCCGTAATCGGAACGTTTGGGTAAGTGTATTGAGGAGCTACTGAGCAGATGGAAACTAAGCCACTAAGTTAAAGTCAACGGCCCTTGAGAATCCTCGAGAATGAAGTCCTCGTACACGTCCTTCACATTTTACGCCGCTCAAAAGGTAACAAACAAATAGAATCTTACTCACACGACAGACACGCATTGACAAAATCCGACCCAAAATGCCTTTTTTTGGCCCCACGGGCCACTATGCCGTTAACCTCGCCCCACGAATAACGACCCAATATTCCCATGGGATGGGGTGGTGGTAGGACCATGAGGATGCAAGTATTCGGAGAAAAGGGCCGTATAATGGGCTGTGAGACGGAGCGGAACAGTTTGTGGCCACGAAAGGTGTTCGCCAATGTCTCGCTAATTACGAGCCTATTGATGCCCCTGCCTCCCTCCTTAGCAGTCAGCTGCACCTCTAAATGGCTCTCTGACGCTGTTTGGGCAAGGGGAGCGTTTGGAACACCACACAAAGGCGGGCTTATTGGTTTTACCGACGTCGGCGGAATAATAATAAACGCCCGGAAGCCCCACTTCCAAGCGGACGAGTTCTTTCCCACCACCAGCGGGCGTTGAAGTTACCATCGCGCGTTGAAGTCTCCAAGCACGTTCAAACGAAAGTCCTATTTATTCCTATCGTTCCCTTCACACTCACCCCTGTTGTTTTCAGAAAATTCTTTACCTTTGTTCCTTGACTCTGCGTCAGTTCCACTAAGGTATTTTTGAGGAAGCGTGATTTTTTTTCTACTGAGCACATGTCCAGTTCATGTTATATGAATATACCATGACCCACTTGTTCATATGATTTCGCAATAAATACCGCCCGATTCATATTTTTATGTACATTTATTGGCAAACATCTTTTTGTCACCATGCGGTCAAATCTTTGAATCCAATCTCTACCGTCAACATTGTGATTCGTAGTGAGCACATAAATTGCGGGAACCCATGCTTCCCTTCAGTTCGACAATTAACCTCCCAAAATACTGCGAAGATATTAGAGCAATCCATGCAGTAACAATGATAGGCTTGTGAACAGAAGAAGTTTTTAAATATATACTTCTGCTGATGTGGTATATAAAAGTCATACCTTTTCGTTGCCATAGCTCAGTAACTTAGGAGAAACTGCCCAATGGTTATGGGCTAAGAAATGAAATGGGCTATGCTTGAAATTGACTCCACTACCACCTCCTGAAGCATTTTAAATTCCTCTTGAAACGTCCTGTATAAAGCAACCAAACCTCACTATGCCCGGTGGTAAGGTTGTCAATAGACCGTCATAGGTTCTCAAGCCTGCGTTGCGTATAAAGGGTATGTGGAGAGAGGTTAACAATAACAGTCCTCAAGGGAATACTATCGACAAACTGTTCCCCAGTAAAAGCGGCCCCTAACAACCTCCAGTTCACGAATATTACAAAAGAAGAACCTCAAGTCGGCCTCTGAATACGTTGTCAACCACCGCGCATTTAAATGGGTTTACAAAAGTTGCCACTCGCGCCGCTGACGGACAAATGGATCCGAGTTTTCATGGGGAAATAAGGTATAATCAGCGGTTTTAACCAAAATTTATATACATGATGATGTTAGATAGGAAAATTCATTGCTCTTCAATGCTATACCTCGCAATTACATACATAAAAATGCAATTTTTTTGGGAAAAAAGTGGATCGCATTGCACTCATCACCGCACCGAGGACATTTTTGAAAGCCGATTAAAATGCGACCGAAGTGGCAATAGAAATCAGCCATCTATGGGATGGAATTGGGCCTCCTCTATGCAGTCCCCTTGCTCCAGTTACCAATCTATTCGAGGATTCATTCACATCCACTCCGCCGGTTTGGTTGAGAAGCATTTTACAGTCAGCGAACGTTTGGCGAGCGAGTGCATGACTGATTCGACCGGACAGATTCCGAGGCCATCGGTCTCAATCAGTGACGTGCGGATGGCTGCCATTCATCAACAGCCTAAACTCTTCAATATGTTTGCCAACCGAATCTTGCGAGATGAAGAGATTTAACATCATCTCCAGAAATGATGGATCTCTAAGGACGATTTGTCAATTCGTATTTTCTATACAAGGCCAAGTCGTAGTAAACTAACGCGAAACGTCATTAAGTCACAATTTCCTTTGAATGATAATTTGATTGCTGGCATGCACTTTAGATTTTAAGCCCTTCTTCACATATTAACTGATAATCGTTTCTCAATTTTTCCGATGCTCAAAGCCCTTGTGGATGCAATCGATAAACCAAATTTATCACTCTGCTCGATTCAACATTAATACCTTTTTTAATCTGTCTCAAAGTCGTTGGTGCGTGAAAGTAGCTTTTTGCTGAAGCCATGGAGCCAAAAACGCAGTCTACGTTCTTTAAAAAGGAATCATTTTTCAAATACAGAATAATGCCATACCTTGGAACAATAACAAGAGCCAAGGATTTCAAAACGGGTATTCCATTTATTTTTATACCAAATTATATTTCATAAGAAACCTCTACTGGTAGTCCTATAATATTTCCTCTTACTTTTTTCCATTTTTATGACATGGAATGAATGATCTTGACTATACTACTCCTCTTTCGTTTATTTACAGGCCTTCGGCTATTTGCCAGCCGCACCATCTCTTACAAATTCCTTACAAAACATTCATTCGGGAAACTATATCATTATATTCTTCAAACAAAGTCCATACTTTGTGACCTCTAAAACGGTATTACACGAATAATAATTTATTCAACAAAATTTTCTCTTAAAATCTGGAACTTACACCTAAATATCGGTTATCATTGTAACTAAAAGTGCACTGAATAACATAATCTGCTCTGCAAATTTAAACTAATTTTTAAAGGAAGTCGGTCAATACTGCAAAGTAATTTATTTAATTGCACTTTTAATTCATATGAAGTCCGGGGTGAAAACCGAGCAATAGATTTACAATGAAATATCAGCACAATATCTAAGAAGGCACGCCCTCAATTAATGAATTTTGCATATATTTTACTTCTTTTAGATCTTGTCATGTCCAATTGATTTTCATATTGAATAAAAGAACTGAAATTTGTACATAAAATTATTTTTTTCACTTGAGTTATCGTACTACTGAATCAATCCGACTAGATTGGTAAATCAACCGTTTTAAAAATTACAAAATAAATCTTGTTTACAGCATTAAGATAAATATTTATAATATCGCCATTGGAGCTCAAAAAGCAATTTCATTTCTATAATGTGTTTTGTATACAAACATTGGTAATTGTGAGAAGGGAGGCAGGCTTTCAGAACTGTTGATACTTCAGCGTAACATTTTTTACATTCGCGCAATATGAGGCGATAGCCACCATCGTCACCGCGTATATTCTATTATCTATGGGGTCTTCTTTTGTGAGTCTCAGGTACCTAACCCTATCGAGCCGTCGCCGTATCTGCAGGGCAAGGGAAGAATAGATTACGTGTCTAAAGGGGTGGTGAAACACGAGTAGTGGTGCCACTCCAAGGAAACACCTTAAATTGAGACATTCGATCCACTTGTGGGGAGCAAACATTGTGAGCTATATCCAAGCAAAAAAATATATCCCTTGCGCTGGACATGGGAAAATATTAGTTCTGGGAACTGGCAAAAAGAAAATCCCAGCAATAATCTACATCTACGAGGAACCTTGAAAGTCACCACCAGGGTGTGTGGCACATGGTAATTCCACACAAGGCATGCAGCACTCATTCTAGCCTTAATAAGAAATGAACTCGCTGGCCGAACACAGACCACGCACTCAGGACAGCGAGTTGAGGTCAGACTAGAATCTAGGAGAGTGCTAAGGGTAAGAATATGCACCAATGCGAATAAAACTATTAGTTAATAATAGAAAATGAAAAATTAGCGTATTAAGTGACTCATACGAGTTATAACCTGCCAAGAAATGCACATATATGAACAAGTAAAGTATATATGCATTTCTTGGCAGGTTATAACTCGTATGAGTCACTTACTACGCTAATTTTTCATTTTCTATTATTAACTAATATTTTTATTCGATCAAGTAAAGAGAGATGTGAAAGAGAAGAAATACGTAGGTGTGAAAAGATTAGCTGATAGGAGAACTGAGTGGAGAGCTGCGTCAAACCAATCCTAGGATTGTTGACCAGTGATGATGAAGAAATGCATATAGATAGAAAGTATTGAAAGGTAAGGCAAGATGTGAACGTGTATGCTGAGCCTATTTTACATTTAAGCTATCCTAGAGGTAAACTATCAGAGGTATTATGATCCCTTGTAGTACGCGGAAAAAACTACATCTTAAATCTATGGGGCTCTGCAGTGATTTCCTTAATATAATTAATAGTAGCGAGCGATGGTAACATTACCATGTGGAAATAGCAACGTTACTATTCCTTCTATACCTACGATTTCCTTCACCTTAATCATGTGATTGATTTTACGATAATAATTAGGATCTATCAAAGCATTGAAGAGTGAAACTGTTAGGCAAAAAGTTAAAGTTTTCGCAAAAGATTTTATCTAAATTTTTCCCTTCGGTCGTTTAGACTTTCCACTTGCTCCGCCGGGAAAATGCTCGGCCTTGGCTCCTAAGTTGACTCCAGCAAAGCCTTAAGGGGTGAATCACTCAATCGGTTGCATTCAGCTTTTTTTATGAATTCATCATCATTATCTGCAGCTCTACAACCCGGTTTGGGCCTTGGCTTCCCCTATTATACATGCCTTCCCCCATTAAGTTCTTCGTCTTGCTTTCTCCCTCCATCTTCTAACGCCCATTGCCTTCAAATCATTCTCCTCATATTGTAACCATCTCTTCCGTGGTTTACATATCCTTTCGACCCCTTTCAACTCCTTGCCAGGCATTAAAAAATTTTAATTCTTAATGTTTGGTCTGCAAAAGCTTCATGTGGCACCTGACCCACGGACAAGGCTATATAAGGCAAAAGGAAAACTCGAGTGGACATTCATCTGCCTTGATGACGAGGCGCGAGTCAAGTATCCCATTGAAATTTTACCCGGTAGAGAACCCGAGAAAAACTCCTGCAAAAACTTCGCTGGGAAGCCTTCTTGGGAAATTGATTACCTGTATGTATGATCTTAGCTTTTCCCGGCGTATCAGTTGCTGAAAAGTTTCTCGGGTTTTCCACCGGTTGATTTCGTCCATGTCTCCCGACGTTTCGATCGGCGACCCGCTAATCATCCTCAGGGGATATTTTGTTTACCTGTATATTCCCAACCACCATAGGATATTGTGCTGAATGGTAGATACTACCAAATTGGGTCGGTAAAATAAAGTTAACGATTGTTTTGCAATGAAGACAATTTATGGTTTTAAGAGGAATGCGTGCTATTACTCCTCGACTTTAATGCTTTTTTCCATTCTATTCTAACAAATCTCTAAGGGTCGAAAATTACATAAAAAGGGAATATAACAAATAACATACGGATTGTGGACACCGTGAGAAATGCTATTTGGCTCTTTTCTTTCAGGAAATAAGAAAGCTTGCGAGGAGAGATGACACAAGCTGTCGATATCACGCAATTCGTTCGGACGCAGTCGTCATCCATTCAGCGAGGGAAATCGTCAAATTTTGATTGATGGAACGGAACAGCGGGTCTATCTAATACAAAGCTAAGAATATTCTGAAGGCGATGAGTGGGTGAAATGAATTCAAGCGAGGCCATAATAGCTGGGCTGCTTGGTAAGGCTCAGCCTAGACTGCAGTAACCAAAAACATATCACGTTGCTCAATGTATTTACATAAAACGCAACATCGCCATTTTATCCCTTGCAATTGTGTCTAATCCCAGAAAATAGAATGATAACATCTATGCTGGAAAGCTGACCACTGCTCAGCTATTTTTACAACATTTTAAGTGTCAGACGAAAAGATCTGTCCATTTTATCATATCCACTACTATTCATTGATAAATATTATTACATACTGATAATTAATACTTAAATAATACTGCAAATCTTTCGTTACATGATACCGACATTATGACATGCCTGTATGTTTCATAGATCGATTATTTCATGGTTAAAATGTGTTCGGCCATTTTCTAAGCCAACCCTTGACCATATAAACTACGAAAAATTCAAAAAAATATAAAAGACGCATTGGAATGATTTTCGGCTTTCCCAGTCTTTGTAGACATAGCTGCTGAAATTTCAGCAACCGAGTCAGTACCCATCCCCCAGGCTGATCGTAAACAGCTATTGCCGCTACAATGAAAAGGTTCGTCTATTGGGGATTTCGATTATCTTTTGAGCTAATTATACTCTCCGGGACTTGAATTTTGTATATTTACCTGAGCATGAGTGAGATATAAAAGGTATGTCATCATCGTAGCTTCCAAAACGATGTATCATGTGGCTGAGTGCTTACAGCAGAACAATTAGGGGTAGTGCTGCAGGTCAACAAAACTCTTCCCTTGCCAAAAACATTTTTAGTGACTTGAAGGCTACCATGTAGATCAGCAGTTCCCGACTTTTTTTCCTCCCGTATCCCTGCATATGTATATAACTAATAATGTACTCCCAAAAATATAACGTGCACATTTTATTACATAATTTCACTACGGATAGGTGATACGTTTTGCTATGAATGATTGCATAAATAGAAACTTTGTTTTTAATCCTCTCTAACCCAGAGCTGCTTCTGGGACAAATTAAATGAGGACATCTCCTTTTAAAAAAGTGAAACTATTCTACTCAATCATAATTATGTGCCAGCTACTTATTTCACCATTAAACTTTACATCACAGGATAATACGTGGTTTGAATCTTTCCTGAATAGAGCCGAAAATGTACGCCTTTTTGATGTTACTTAGAAACAGCATTGGGTTACAATGGTTTAATACCCCATATAATATGTATACATACCTATTTCCTGGTTAAAAGATACATTCTGATAAATACAAGGTATATCATCCTTCATCATGTTTCATTTTCCAAACTCGTCGCACTGATTCAGTATGACGATAACTCAAGTGAAAAAACAACATTATGTACAAATTCAAGTTCTTTTATTCAATATGAAAATCAATTGGACATAACAAGATCTTACTGCCCGAGTAAAGTAGATACTAAATTGATTTAGGTAAGACATTGATTTAGGTTGTGCCTTCTTAGATATTGTGTAGATAATATAGATATAATAGTAGATATATCATCATATATTTATCATTGATTTTCTGGCGTCCGCCATTACTGATTATTTTCGGCGTACCGCCGGTTGGGAATCGCTGATATAGATGTAGAACTGAGTTAGTTCAACGGACAGCAATTCGTTGACGCGACGGTTTCATTAATGGCTCGTGAATTCTTGCATTCTGAGGTGATAGGTGTTGAAGACTGACCAGATCAGCCCTGATGATGGACAGCGACTCGGTTCCCGAAACCTCAGCAGCCATGTAAACTATTACCCGTGGTAAAAACCAAGAGGGTATTCAAGACGTTGTAGGCTGGGAAAACATCGGAGTGCCCTTTTATCCCACAGGTTGAGTCTTTTTGTGCTTCTTCATTCCACCCTTTTGGGCACTCTGAAGATGGAGCCTAGTTAGTGTCCTGCATTCCAGGACTGGGATTTTTTATTTCCGGGGTTGTGGAATATTTGCAGCATCTCCCGTAGAAGACACTGGTCGACGGTAGCGGTCCCATGGGTTGGGAGTCGCTACTGCCATGGAAGCAATATCTGTTAATTGGGATGTCCTCGTTGTCTCGTAGAATCTTCTCGCTTCTTCCTGCATACGTTGTCCGATTGGTGATTCCCCCGTTGCTAGGTATAGGGCCTCGTTGCCAGCAAATCTCGGGAAGCTCATTATTTGGCGCAGTATGTTCCGGATGGTCTTGTCGAGTTGTTTGGTTGGACCTTTCAATGCCAGTCCAGACCAAATTGGGGAGGCATATGTTATGCAAGGAAGTAAGACGGCTTTGAATAGTCTCAACTTTAGGTATTGAGGGATGGCGTTTGAATTCAGCAATGGTCTGAGGTGTGCTGCATTTTTATTGAGTTTTTGACGCAGTTCCAGCAGGTGGTCCTTAAATTGCAGCCTTTTGTCCAGCTTGACGCCAAGGTAGGTGGCAGAAGAGCTCCACTCTATTTTTTGGCCTCTTAGAGACGTTGGTGTCGCAGGTTTATGAGCTTTCCTTTTCGTGCGTGCAAACAGGACTGCCGTTGTTTTTCCTGGATTTAACTCGATTCGCCACTTTGCGTACCAGTTGGAGACTCGGTTTAGGGCTGATTGTAAGTATGTGGCAGCAAATTTTGGCCTTGTTGATCTGCAGAGTAGTGCTGCATCATCAGCAAACAAGCTGACTGTGGTATTCCACCCGAACTCCTTTGGGAAGTCGGCTGTGAATATCGAGTAAAGCCCTTTTATCCCCGGTTGCATTCGAAATCTATATATTGAGGCCAATCGTCAAATTATGATTGATGGAACGGAACAATAGGACCGTATCGACTCTGCTAACACATCCAGAACCGTCATTTTTCACCACGAGGCACACAAATATAAAACGCCCTCTCGCAAAGTGAAGGGGCGAGAGAGTTCTGATCGGACATCTGTCCTAGAATAGAAAGATTGAGTGCGCGTGCGACCACATTTCCGCGCCCACGAGTCTAAAGTGAGAGAAACTCGGCCCCGCTAAATGAATTATGTTCTCCGGAAGGCGTCGGGACTGTAGGGTGTGAGAAAAAATAAAAATGGATTTGCCGCCCATTCACACGGGGACAATTCGGAGAGGGCCAATCAGGAAGGATGCGAGGAATCGGGCGGGAGTGTCGCGCGGGGAATTCTGGGAAATGGGACAAAGGAAGACTGCGGGGGGGCTAAGGTGAAAAGGTCGATCTTTTGTACGAAGCGCTGTTGGGAGTAAGGGAGCGATGGTGGCGACAGACGCGATCGTCTGAAGAAACTCGCACAGTACACTCGAATATGGAGACTTAAATCACCGATGGCGGCGATGAAGGCGACAAAAAGACCAATCGTGAGGGAGGTATGAGTCCTATTAAGAAAAAAAACTATGCTATTATCTTGAAATTTTCAGAACAAATAAAGTAGACTCTTATTAACATTTGACATAATCAATAATTATATATTGTTACCTTTTACGTTTTAATCACTTTCTCAGATTTAATGTATTAGTGCTTGAGACTCTGGTAAATGCTGAGGAGGGTTCTCTCTGCGTAACATAATAATTACAAGATGATAGCATAATTTTTCTTGAAAGAAAATCCATTCATTGGCATTTTTACAAATTTGGTGCTTATAAACTATAAGGCTGGTTCCAGAAGGTTCCATTATTATGCTACTTAATGGCATATTACAAGTATACCATTTAATATTCTGAATAACAGTTACCCTACTGGTATATTGCTTACTGATGGCTAAGTTCTAATACCACGTATCTAAAAATCTGGCCGGTTTGACACAGGTATCTTAAACAAAGTGCAATAACGTTAAAAAATAAAATTCAAGCAAAAAACAACCCTTCGTTGGCAAATGAATGCTTCTTTTTCAGTTTTATGAGTATTTGGCTCTTAATTTTGGTGTACAATTAGAAAAATAAATCGTATTTTTGCTCTCCTGGAAAGTTGCTATTTTTGACATACGTGTTGTTAAAACTTAGCCATCGTTATACTACGTTCATATTACTTACAAGAGTAATCCGTGACCATAGAAGACCGGTTGATAGAGATACGTAATCTTAAGAAAGCGAAGATTGTAGTTCGTATTCTTGATTTTTTATGCGCGCCCACCTCTCCCGGACGCGAGCTTCAAATTAATGGGAAAACTGCCGAAAGACAAGCTCTGCTCAACATGAAAGACTGCTTCACATATGCTGAGTGAGACGGGCGCTTGTTAATAGTAATAACACAAGGGAAGGGAGGAGGTAGTGGTAATCAGGGGCCATTAAGGCGAGAAAGTGAGAAATAGACGATTCTAAGGAGGGCGGTTGGAAGGAAAGGGTTGCGACGAAGGAATAAAAGGGGAGGAGTTGGGAAGATGCTAGATAGGGGGAACGGAAATTGGGAAGGACGGACGAGCACAAAAACTTCCAATTTGTCCGTCACGAGCCATGGCGGCGTGTCGAACACCGCGCATAAAATTACGCTAAATTAAGAGTTTAATCTCGCCGGTCGACCCTTCCCCCTCCCCAAATACCGCTCTCGTCGCCATAACAACGCCTGGAGTTATGCTGCTATCCTCCTTTCCTCCCAATCTTCCATTGTTCAACATGACCCGTCCTACGATAACACTTTTTCCGCCGATTGTTGGAATTATTTTGTTTTATAGTTTACCTTGTGTATGGTTTTATGAAATAAAATAGGACAATATACGACATAAAGTCGGTCTTATTTATTTTATGGGGGAAAACTTGTTTGATTCTTTTTAGTTTGCGAAAGAAAACCTTTTTTTCCCTCCTCTATCTTAATCTTTTTCTCAAAATTGGTAGAAATAATATTTAGAAGAATATAATAGAATTTTTTTACTATTTTACCTTCTGAATGATTTTATGATTACTTATGACAAAAAAGTTGCCTTATTTTCTTTACGGCAGAAAATTTATATTATTATTTTACTTCGCTAAAACGTTTTTACCCTCGCGTATCTTAGCCCTTTCAGTCAGACATGTTATATTTCTTTAGTTTTTTTACTTTCTATAACCTAATCTGTTGTAGCATTTTAACTTCCAATTTATACGTCTAGAGCCACGGTGGCGTGTCGAGTACCGCGCATAAAATTACGCTATATTAAGAGTTTAATCTCGCCAGTCGACCATTCTCCCTCCCCAAATACCGCTCTTGTAGCCATAGAAACGCCTTGAGTTATGCGGTTATCCTTCTTTCCTGCCGATCTTCCATTGTTAAACACGACCCCTTCCACGATAACCTTCAGGTAATATAATCCTTTCAGTGAGAAAATTTTCCCCCGAATTGGTAAAAATATTTTTTTTTTTGCTAATTCACCTTCTCAATAGTTAAATGAACTCACATGATAAAAAGTTTTTCCATGCTTTCTGTATCAAATTTAGTGGTCCATACAAGTAATAATAATACTTATATCAATGGTGTTACAAGAGGGCAATTGGCTTGGCGGTAACATAGATAAACATGGTACGAACAATATACATATTTGCTCTGGTTAACAATACCCTTCGATTAAATGATAAAATAATCCTTCTTTAACCTATTCTTGAATACATATTTATATTAGGAATGGGACGTTAGAAAATAAGCGAGTCACCGAATACCTCGAATAATGCGCTTTTTACAATATACGATATTCTATGACACAAATTTATCAATTATTCGAATTTCGAACGCTGTTATAATTCAATCCGTTGGCCATAGTTACGTCTGACATGAAGGTTTGCACATTTGATAGGTCCAATTCTTACGTAATATTTAAAAACAAACTTTTCATTGGAAGTAAGCATTAAAATATGTATAATGCTGATGATTGTATATCCTTATTCATATCGGTACTCGACGGTACCTCTTCAAATGAGGTCGCTTTAAAAAGAAAAAAATAGTTCCCCCCCTCCCGTACTTTGGTCGACCCCATCCTCCTCCACTACTCTTCACGCCTCTTAAGACACTTAAGCAACACCACCACCTGCCATCGAGAACAACGGCAGCCTCACCTCCTGCTCCATCCTCACCGGTGGCCGCAGGTGCTTCCACACAACTAACCTTCCCCCTTCCCTTCAATACCCCCTCCCTCACGCGTACACATCGCTAACCAACAGGATATCGAATCGAACTCATATTCCCCTCCAACCCCGTTCTCACGACGCTGATTCTTACGCGTGTCCGTACGACCAATACAACGTTTGAACTGTAGCGTTCAGCAGCCATTGCTACGTAGGCATGTCAGTCCAAAGTTTAAGTCCACGAGATGACCCGTACGTCATCGGTGGATGTCGGTCCAGAGGTTGATAAGAGTTTTTTTTTTGGATCTTCCCCTAGGGAAGATTAAAAGGACATGCTTAGCTTGGCTGGGGGCTGAGTAGCTGGGTGGCGACTGCCTGGGATGGTCACAGACAGGGGCTGAGGAATGTTTCAGTACATCCTTAAAGGGGAATAGATATCACTAATTTTGGGTCAGAGTGACTCCATATTTCCGGACCCGATCCCTCCATTCTAGAGGACGCTTATTATCGCTAATATCTCGTTCGAAGACGAGCGGGATACGACAGAACGCATATCCTTATCCACATAAAAGGCCTGCTTATAGAAAAGATAAGTTAGGAATCATCCGCGCATCTATAAAATACCCTGCGAGCCACCTCTAGGGTGTTTGGCAGGGGGTGATCAATCGCCAGCAAGCACATCCTCCATATTTTGTCTTTAAACAAAAAATACTTGGTGTTTTTTGTGACTGAATTTCGAAATTTAATGCCAAACATTAATTCGGTTATGCTTCAAACATTTTTGGCCCAACGAATAAGATACATGGGTACATGCTCAACGTAAGTTTTGGTTTTATCTACATCTAATCAATCGCCAGCGCACAAGAGAACTGCCAATGCACACCACACGGTCATAAAAACATTACGCATGATAACAAAATATGCGTCCACATTTATGCAATGTCAAAGCTTGCCAACAGTTAGTAATCCCTATAGCAAATCCATGCACGGTTAGAAAATGTAAAATAAAACCATGCAATGAGATGTCCTAACTAATTATATTAATCTAGACACCGTTTTTATCCTCAATAGTACGAGGGAAAAATACATTTTTAAATCTGGTTTTCAGTCTCTTTCTGTTATTTTGTGCTCGTGATCACTTTTACCATAGTACCATGGTAAACGAAGGATATGTTTCACGTCGTCTAAGAATAAATCATCTTCGAATTTGCTAAGAGAATTTAGCATATACTTTGATCAACGATCCTATGAGAATAGGGTAGTTTCCTTCATCAAAGAAAACGAAAGATATTGATTGCAATTCGTTACTCACCATTAGTGAATTCATAATGTACAAATTATTTGGTTTGAGAAATCCCAGTTTAGACGAATGGCAATGGTAAATTTTAAGTGCATTAGAAAAAAGCCAGATAGGCGCCCATGCGATACCACTCCACGTGACGTCACAGGGACCTAGTTTCTACACGAGAGGATAGGAGTTTTACATCGTCTGAGGTTACCAATGCATGCATGAGGCACAGAGCTCAGTGAAACATGTCTTAATAATCACCTATTAAAACTGCCTAAGGTAGGAAAGTTTTCTTCGTTAATAGGGTATTAATAATCCTTATTTAAGTCAAGCGCTACCTGCTAGCCGCCTGTATCGGAGCAGCGCTCATAGCCTCGCACCAAGGTGGCCTCACACGGCGGCAGCTGAAAAAAGAATGACATCACACGGGCTTTTCCCAGTATACATACTTAGCCGTCGCGTTTTCGAGTGCTTGAAATTTTTCACTTTTCAATTAATCGCGAAAAATATATATCGCGATCATTAATTTATTATTTAATTTTCACTTTTCCCCGATGACTGCGAATTTTCGGGTTCTCCACCCGCGTCTGTCATTTATGGTTGACAACAGTTACGAAAGCCATCCTGCTCTCGTCTTCAGGTCGAAGGTGAGAAGTTTTGATTTTTTGTCAAATCAGGGAAGCAATTGAAATTCACAAAACACAAATTATTAACATGGACAATGGCTACCCAATCAGCAACGTGTGGAAGTGAGTACTGACCAATCAGCGCACAGGGGGAGATCGGCCATTGCTATATAAGACGGCAACCGTAAACGACAGACGCGGCTGGAAAACCCGAAAACTAGCAGTCATCGTGAACAACGCCGCGGAAACCTACGCACGAATTTCACTTTTCCCCCTTCATTATTGTACCCACTTCACAAGTGAAGTCGAGAAACTGCGAAATCTTGAAAATAACTCCAGAACTACACTATCAGAACACTCCTTTTAAGTGCATGGAAAATCGCGCAACTTTTTAAATTTTCTTTTCCTCATCTCATATAATTCGGGTGAGATTTCGAAAAAAAGGAGAATAAATCACCCTATTTGGATCCCATACAACAGTTTTTTCACCTAAAAACTGCTCTACACTTTCAATTGTATTTTGCGTGTTATCCTATTTAAAATATATAGTTTAACTACGCTATGGGAGCAAGTTCGTTGATGCGGAAGTATTAAGATCAACCATTCCGCTGGTATCGAGAATTCAGTGTTCGAATTCAGGCACAAAACCGTCTAATCTAGCACTTCATAAAATTATCATCATCAGATACCATTTGAGGATCGGTTTGACTCAGCTCTCTACTCATTTCTCCGACTAGCTAGTTTTTGAACAATAATGTTATACATTTGTTTTACATGCTCCATTTCTAGCTCTATGTATCTTATCCGAGGCCATCCTCTACCATTCTACTCTGTCCTTAAACGATTTCTTCCGTCAGATCATCGCAGATAATGATGCGGCCGATTAAATTGTTCCGTCTTTATCCTTAGGTCTTCAAAAAACTCGTCTTCTACGCTATTTTACTTAGATCAACCATATTAACCCATTATAACCCAATGTCGCTTTTACGTGGCATCAAAAATGTAAACATTTTAAGCTCCATTCAGGAAAGTTTTAAACTATGTGTTCGTTTGTGCTGTAAAGTTTAATGGCGAAATGTGTAGCCGCCACAAAAATTATGATTTAGTAGAAAATTCTCACATTTTTAAAATCAGAAGTCCTGAAATTTAATTTCTCCTAGAAGCAGCTCTGGGTTAGAAAGGGTTAAAATCATTCCATGTTCACTTGTGACGAAACTGCGTAACTGAAAAACTCATACAATATCCAAAATAAAGAAATGTAAAATTATTTTAACCTTTCTTTAAATATTATGTATTATTTCTGTGGTTTTGGATTGGCAGCAATAACGTATGTTTAGATTAGAAAAAAATTAACCCTGGGAGGGTTAACACTAATCAAATACATAAAGCCTTTATTACTGAGCTTACCGCTGAAGAGTTACGCGCAGATATTTGTTACACCATTGCGCTTACGAAAGACATCGGGAAAATAACTGCTGAGGAGAGCATTATATACAAATCTAAGAAAACACTGGACATATCAGCTGAAATCATCAGTTTTGCCCTTAAAGATTTGATGCATTGCATATTCACTCGTGAGGAAACTTCGTAACTGAAAAACTGAAACAATATCCAAAATAAAAAAATGTATTTTTATTACATCCTTCCTGAAAATAATATCTATTATTACTGTGATTTGTTTCGTCGCTTTTGGATGGACAGCAATAATACATGATCCCAAAACTGTTATCGAAATTGGAAAAATAACTACTGAGGAGTGCCCAAATAAGGAAACGCTGAATACATCGGCTGAAATTATCAGTTTTACCCTTAATGATTGACTCATTATCCCCAAACGTTGCTTTTAAGTAAACATTTTTCAATTATATTCAGGAAAATTTAAACTACGTGTACTTTTATACTGTAAAGTTTAATGGCGAGATATGTAGCTGTCACAATAATTATGATTGAGTACAGAATTTTAAAATTTTTAAAATAAGAAGTCTTGAAAATTAATTTCTCCCAGAATCCGCTCTAGGTTAGAAAGGACAAACCATACGATCTATCTATTTGATCTTCATCATACTTCTAAAACATCACATTTCTTTCAATTCTTACATAAGCTTCCAAACTTGATTTCTCTGCTGATGTAACTTTTCACACATCGCTACGGAAAATAAGCATGATTTAATTATATTTCCGAATGAATAACTTCTTTTCTTCTTCTTAAAATCATATTCCCCAAATTAAATATTCACAGACTATGTTTCGTTATGTCTATGGACATCCTACATGCATTTTCGAAGTGTTATTTATTTTATTAACAATCTTTACTAAATAACTTATTATGAAATATTATGAATTAAAAGAGAAGCTAAAATTGTTGAATCACGTCACACTATCATTCAACTATAATATGATATTCCCATCCAATAAAGACTTTTATACCGTTTCCCAGAGATTTTTTTACAATCGCCTTCTCTCTTTACATCACGAGCTTTCATTTAAACAGACAAACAATCAAGGTTTTAAAAGAAATTCCAAGTCCACATCAGAGCGATTATGAGTATCACTGGATGGGAAATAAGACTAATTATGGAGCTGAAGACATCGGATGAAACTTATTACCAGTTTGATTCAAAAGTATGAATGATTTCATTTTAAGCCTTTATGCATGTTCTTTCAAACAGTATGTAATTTCAGTATTATCCACACTCTTAATCAGCTCTTTTGTCCCAATCTTCTCCTCAACACTTAATTATACGTGAATCGAGATGATTCGAAGGCTATCGTTTTGAGAACGTCACTTATACCGTTCCGGGTCGATAATAATCTTACTCTACTCTTCAATTTTTCCAACGTAATAGCAAATCGGATTTTCCATCTTTGCTAGAAGACGCAATTATGATGGCCTGTTAGTCCATTAAAAGTTTCAGGCATTTTGCGCAAATACTTTCATTTTCCTCACACGACCGGTTTTATTACATGTTGTATTATTTTCATACAGCAATTAGAATGAATGTATTTGTGGAAATATGTAGTAAATTTTCATTTGATAATATGTTATAATTGTACCAAATTTGGCCCGATAAAACTCTCTTCACAGAAGCCTGTAGCAAACCAAAAAAATATCCTTGAAGTGCACCAATATCGGCTTTGAAATAAAATAATCGATTGTTTTGAACGGCTCACAAAACAGCCATTCAAGTGATGGCAATTGCTTGAAAAAACGAATATGGCTACATACATGTCTTCCCTGAAGCTGAAAAAAATGCTTCTCTGTGTTGCTCCAGAAGAAAGAAACACCTTTTTATTCATTTTGATCTGCAAGATAATCGTTAAAAATACCAAAAAGAATTCCTCTGCAAGAGATTGTGAAATTAAAATCAATTTTATTTAATTAGAGAAGATAGAGAGCGAAAGTAGTACTTTATCGAATGTTAAAATTACAATTTGTTCTCATCCTAGCTACCTCGTCTTTTTGATCGTGTTTTTAAAGTTATTGCGTGAAAATAATTTCACTGCGAAAGATTATAAAGAGAAGATCAGTTTAATTTAATTTGAGAAAATTAGAAATCACCAAGGGTACTCTTTCGACACTAAGAATTACAGTTCGTTCTCATCGTGGCAACTGATGGATAGTGTTTTGAATACTCGTGGTTAAGTTTTTACACAAAAATTTTAAAAATGGAAAAAATGACTGAAAAACTTTTAATACGTCGTAAAAATAACTTCAACGGCTTCATAACTGATAATGGCGTCCCCTCATGACTTGAAAAAATATCCGAGAGAATTAAACCTTATTGACGTATAAATTAACGTGCTTTACATAGCGTTACTATGGAATTGGAAAGTTAAATATACCACCTTTTAGTTCACAACAACTTAAAATGGTGGAACTCGGATAAGGATAGCCATTGGTCGGGAAAAGCACAGTTTTCTTCCTAAATTAAAGAGCCGTAAGACATAAATCTTTGTTAATTGAGATATACAAAAACTATTGCATTCAGTGATTGACCTGGTCCATAATAAATCAAATTACGCCAAAGTATTGTGGCCCTTCTCCCGCTCAAGCAGTTATTTCCGCATTCATCTAGTAATTCATAAGAGATACTAAGGGCTTCGACTTATCGAACGAATTGAGAAATGTTCCTAAATTGAGTCCGTTGTTTAAAAGTGACATTCATTATTCGAATTCAAAAATACCATCAAGTCTTAGTTAAAGCGTTCCTTCACGGAATACATAATGAGTATTTGGCTCAGAAATTTTAAGTATAGTATTTTAGCCGGCAACCTTGGCGAGGGATTTTAAACGAAAATGAAGTCGCACGAACTGCGAACGATGTAACGTTATTATACATGTGCTCTTCAGCAGTTTCTTAAGATCGTTTTACACGGGGCACGGAATTGCGCAGGTTAGAGCTGCATTAATTTCTAAAATGGCGCGAATGCATGAACGAAATTAGAACAGGGGCTATTTTGCCGTCTCGCATCCACGCATTCTCGCATGTGTTCTAGCAATTTACCGCTTTACACGACGCAATTTTGATTGCGCCTTCGCACGTACGTCAGATTGCGCAATTCCGTGTACCGTGTAAAACGGCCTTTAAAGATGCTCAGGAGTGTGATGCCGGTAATGGTATTAGCTAGTAATATTCGTATTCGGTTTTGAATTCTTTTAAAATACATCGTTAAATCTTTATTTACAATTGGAGAATATCGAAGGGTGTATTGCCGCTCAGGTGAAAAGTAGAAGAAAATGAGTGAATGCCAAGAGGCTAATTAAGATAACCAGTTACTCTAAGAAGTGACATAACTGCTAGGAGTATGAAGCGGATAATCCCATTCCCCCCAAAATGCTCATAAGATCTTTCGTCTGACTTATCAATTATGATAGTTCGTCGTTATTTCAGTGAAATCAAGTAAAGAACTTGTGACATTATGGAAAAATATTAAATGTAGCCATGCTTTAATAATATATATTAATGTTCTCAAGGGCGTGCCAAGGATCAAAATTGGGGGGCGGGGCATGGTTGCTCAAGTTGTAAAATTTAAGCGTGAAACCAACATTTAAGAAAACAATGACAGCGCTTTAATAGTTTTTGAAATTTTTTCTTATGTAATATTATTTTAGTAATTTTGGTATGCTCTATACTAATATCACTTTTCGTGGTTTTAAAGAAAATTTATTGAAAACTTTCCTCTCTATCCAGTCATGATTTTCCATAAAGACTTTTGCGATTTTTGCTTCTGGGGGGGGGGGGCAGTTGCCCCCTTCTGCCCCTCGCTGGGTACGCCCAAGGCTGTTCTATAGCAAAATTTTGTGGATTATTATCTGGTATGGCGTGCTTTTTTAATGTGTTCTACTCCCCCTCCCAAAAGCCAAGTTCAAGTTACGCCACTGCTAAGCAGTGAACCTATTAATCAGGCAAGTATGGTTGCACGAGAGCATTGAGACGGTCTTACAATAACATTAAAGTGTAACAATAAGAATATACAGAATTAAATGACAATGAACCTAGTTATCAGATAAAAAAAACTCAGGCACCAATTAAAAAATTAATACCGGTCACGGTATTCAACTTAGATATTCACGGTGATGAATGAAAAGAAAAATGGTTAACTACTCATTAATTCAAATAAATTTATCGATTTGGAGCATGTGGCGAACGAACGTAATCATTTCGCATAATCTTATTCGTCGTCACTAGCGAGGAGAATTTTTAAAATCAATCGGCCGGTAGGTATACATTGAAGCAACTCAGGCATTATGCTAATAAACCTTTTTTTTTGTTTCGGGATAAAGATCGGCAATGAATTGGAAGTGGTCGCGGTTGGAATGAATAACCTGATTGCATTGGCAGGCGGTTGCTTGGCTAAGGAGCCGCTTCCGGGCTCGCTGAGACAAAGGACGATCGTAAGGGGAGTGGGGAGAATTGAAGTAGGTAAGAGCGCCTCGCAGCGGGCATGCTGGGAAATGGAGGGGGCGGGAGGCCACGTCAAAAGAGGGACAGCTGCGAAATACGACGAAATGATGGGCGATCATATTAATTGGATCGAACAGGCCGCGGTAGGGAAGGAGCCCGGTTTGACTGCTGTTGGTGCTCTTTTGTAAAGGTTTCTGAGGGGGACGGGGGGGGGACAGGGGTGGGAGTGAAGGGGTTGGAAGAATGAACTTCATATCGGCACAAGTAGTGAATACACATTCCAAATGAGAGATAAGAGGTAATGAAGTGGAAAGAGTGCTTTTGAAGTCAATAAAAAGGTGTTCCACAAGGAAAAGCACGTGGCACCATTAAATTTTTCATTAACAATTGGTGAAAGTATTTAAAGAGTTGTTTGACGCTTGATCTGGTGAATTTCAAACATAGTTTACTCAAAGATTTTCACATATATTTTAATAAACGTCTCAACGAATTTTAATGCATTTTGTTTCAAATGAGATATAACAGGTAATAAAGTGGAAAGAGTGCTTTTGAAGTCAATAAGTGTGTTCCATAAGGAAAAGGAAATGGCCTCATTAAATTATTTATTAACAAATGATCAAAGTATTTACAGGATTGTAAGAGGTTGATCTGGTGGATTTATAACATAAGCGATTCGTTTTACACAAGTACTAAAAATGTACTTCACCGCAGATTTCCATAAATTTTGTTACAAATATGAGATGAAAGGTATAGAAGTAAAAAACACTTTTAATCGTTAAATAAGTGTTCCACGAGGCCCCATTAAATCTTTCGTTAACAGGTTACTTAAGTATATGTATACAGAGTAGGCTCAGGCTTAATCTGGTGGATTAATGACATATTAGTAAATTTAAAGTTAATTCAATTTTCTACAAATATTTTAATATACTTCAAAAATGTTACCCTGATTTTTTTCTTAAGAACCTCGAGATAATGCAAAGTGTATTGAAACCGGACGTGAAGTGGAATTCAAGTATTGGTGGAAAATATCCAGTATATTTTTATGTACTAAAATGACTTAAGTAAAGGGTTTCCGATGGGGAGGGGGACAGAGAAGTGAAGGCGACGGAAGAATGAACTTCATATCGGCACAAGTTGTGAATACACATTCCAAATGAGAGATAAGAGGTAATGAAGTGGAAAGAGTGCATTTGAAGTCAATAAATGAGTGTTCCACAAGGAAAAGAACGTTGCCCTATTGAATTTTTCATTGACAAATTACTTTTTATTATTCAGAGTTGTTCCGGGCTGTAAATTATAAATGGTGGATTTATTACTTAAAAGAGTATTAAAAGTTACTCCAAGTTTTTCACAAATGCTTTAATTTGAACAGGTTCAATGAATTTTGTTTCAAATAAGAGATAAGCGGCAAAGTTAAAAAAATTGGGCTTCTGAAATCAATAAATAACAAGAATCACAAGGGAAAGAAGTTGACCCCATAGAATTTCATAAACTTATCAAAGTTGTCCTTGGCTTAATCTGGTGGATTTCTTGCACATGAGTAAAGTTAAAGTTAATTTAAGTTTTCCACATTACTTTGACATGCTCCAAAAATATTTTTCTGCTTTATTATTTCTAAATCACCTCGAGATAATACAAAGTATATTGTAACCGTTCGTGTAGTGAAATTTAATTAGTTTTGGAAAATGTCCAGTAAACTTTAATTGATTTTAATCAATTTCTTTGTCCTGAGCTCAATAATTTAATGCTGTATTAAAATTCTCGGAGCACAGGTTTGTACTCCGAGACGTCAATACAGCATTTACTACAATGACTTTTGCGAAGGGTTTCAGAGTGGGTGGAGCGACAGGGAGGGGTCGCGGGGGTAATGTGGGAAAGGGGTCGGAAGAATTAAATTAATATTGGCACAAGTTTGGAATACAAAATTCACATGAGAGATAAGAGGTAATGAAAAGGAAAGCGTGCTTTTGAAGCCTATAAATGTGAGTTCCACAAGGAAAAGCATTTGGCACCATTAAATTTGGCTTCATGAACAAATGTCATAATTATATACAGAGATATTTCGGTCATATACGGTTTCGATTTTTTAGCATATAAGTCAATCATGAGTTTCTCAAAGTTTTCCGTAAATTCGTTGATTCTGCATCCTTATTCATACGAACCCTACGGTACACTGACAATTAAAATAATTGCGCAAAATAATTGAATTCGACTGCGTAGTGTCTGGCTGGCGTGAGTTAATGGGCTCAAAAGAACGGCTGAGAATTTGTCCTTCGTCCGAGATCGATTTTGATCGGAGAGCGAAGAAAGTGAGTGAGTACGCTTATAAGAAGAATGGCGTACTGTCACACGCAGTTATCGACCGGGTGGTGAAGAGCATCCAGGGGATAAATAAATCCACTCCTTGTTATCGTGATGAGGATCCAGAATTAAGAAATGAAAAAAGATGATTATTATAAAATTACAGTAAAATAATTATACTAAGTAAAAACGCATTTTTATAGAAAACAAAGTTTTTATCGCGAACTATAAAGAAAAATAAAATTTTTCACCGTGGAATTATTCCAATAGAATGATTGTAATTTATAAACTTCAACAATTCATCATGGCTTCTCCCCTTTTTTTTGCACCGAAGAAGGCAACGTTCAGTGATTCGTTTTTTGTGGTCCAAAAGCGTATTAGGGGCTGAAATTCGTCGAAGACTTTCGGTATGGTACTGGGAAAGTGTTTTACTATAAGAAGTGTTTATGATTGGATTTAAAAATTTCAAAATATTCGCACAAGTTTTTCGCACGATGAAGAAGCCGGACAACCGTTAACCACCACAAATGAAGAAAACATTGAGCAATCACTTGAAACGATTCTCTTAAGCCCGTACGACACTTCCCAATTTATTGCCCAATCCATTGGATATTGGATTGTGGTCCAACTGACACGCACCAATTTCTTGTCCAATATCCTTTTCACAATATTAGACTCAATTTCTCGCCCAATTTGTAACTTACAACAGGTTCTATTTTCTCGCGGCAAACCTCCAATCAGAAATCATTTTTGTTGACTGCTAGTGGCCAAAAAAAGAAACTCTTTGTAAAACATCCGGTTTGGCTGTAAATAATTGGTTTTATTCCGAGAATTTGCTGGAAATTTCTAAAATGTGGACTAAAGGAGTTTTTTCACTCTTGATTGAAGCATACAAATCACATGAATATGCTTAATTTGCCAATAAATTGGAAAGTGTCATACGGCCTATAGACAGACGAGTAACTATTGACGGAGTGGCACATCGTCTGCTTAGTAGTCATGGTTCACGGTATTACAGTTTTATAAATATGTATATATATAATTCATAACTACATTGAGGAACACAATTGACTAACCCTCATATATTCCCGTGAGGGTACGCGTACACACAATTACTAACAAAATTGCATGGTGTGAACACCAAAAAGTCCGCAAATTCACGAATGCATGTCCATTTCGGGTCATTCTGAGGAAAGAGATTGATGTATCTCCAAACTCAGGATTGATATATACTACAGGTTGTCCCATTTATCTTGACCACCCGAAATAACTTTTTGTGCAGATGTAAATTCAAAAATGTGTCAAGCAAATGTTCATTAGCCGTCAAGGGGATATTAATTAGCATGATTGCCTTCCTTGTAGCTTTGTTATTTACGAAGATATGAAGAGCGGTATGTCTTTTTAAAATGGCACCCTATATTTTTTATTTGGCAATTCATTTCCTCTCCTAAAGACTTATTCAAAAATGTAGCACAGTGGACCATTGACATAAACACAGTGTTATGAAAAACGACTGACTCACTAGCGCTTAGTGCAGGTACGCGGGTATTGGAACTACTCCACTTGCTGACGTTGACTGTGAACAAATGAAAACATCGTAAAATGCACACCAGTCATTCATAAAAAATATAGGGTGCCATTAAAAAAAGACATACCGCTGTTCATATCTTTGTAAATAACAAAGCTACAAGGAAGGTAGTCATGTTAATTAATGCCCCCCTGACGGCTAATGGACATTTGCTTGACACATTTTTGAATTTACATCTGGACAAAAAGTTATTTCGGGTGGTCAAGATAAATGGGACACCCTGTATATATCTTCACAATCGCAAGCAAAAATTTTTCTAGGCGAAATTGGGTTAAATTGGCTAGTTTGGGAGCGGCTCGTTATGATGTTGGGTAAGGCTAGAGTACATTGATTGGAATGACTTGCTGAGATTCGGACTTCGAGCAGTGGGTGGTCTTCTTAGGAGCCATCGTAAGGGGTTGGGGAGGAGGGGAGGGGCCCATTCTGGATGGACCCTCTCAGTAGAGGAAGAACGGCGGTCAGAGAATGAATAGAAGGAAGGGCTTTTTAATGGATTGCCTTCTCATGTTACTACGGCCCCACTCAATGCATCCATCTTGCTGCTCCAGGACTCAGATTCATCAACAGAGTCTAAAGTTACAGATATTTCACTGGTTAGGGGGAGGAAGGAAGTTCGTCCCTTTCAGAAGAGCACGGGAGTTCACCTGTTTGCCACTAGGTGGTGCACCAGCCCTGTGCCTCGTCAACAATAGACGTTCATACTTCTATAGGTCTCAGTGGCTTAACGAAGGCGAGGAATTAGAGGAATAGTTTTAAAGAAACCTAAAAATAAAAATATTCGTACTGCAGCAATCCTATTTGTTAGAAATCTCGTAATTAAATAAAACAGAAAATATTTTTTACTTTGAAATAAAAAATAAATATTTTCCTATAGCAATTGAATGTTTTAGTTACGTATTGGACTCTTAAATTTATTGAAACTGGTTTTTTGTTTTCATAATTGACGAATTATGAGTGGTTTCTTTCATAAATACGCCAATTAAAAAACCTGATTTCATCTATCGAGTATTTCTAAGCAAAGCTTTTAAGTTGGTGAAATAAAAACTTTAATTGAAAAACCACCGTATATATTCCAAAAATTACCACGAGGACAGCCGTTTAATTTTTTTAACTGTTCCAAAACACGATATATTAACCTTCTTAACGCCACCTTCTTGGAGTGGTATGGGCGAGAAATGCCAATCGTTTTTAATAAAATGTAAGGTCTTAGAAAATAAATCTCTGTGATAGCAATTTTTGGTAAATCAACAGTTTTTTAATCTCATAATATTAATTGCTAACTGTATATTTTACCATGATTTTTCTTCAAAAGTTTAGTTACTACATAATTATTAATTTGAAAATTAAACCACCTCTACAGCAGGATGAAATGCCTGTGTATGGTATCTTTCGGCAGAGACGCAAAAGCTGATACATTGCCCTACGGCAGTAATAGGGTTCTAGGAAGGAACGATCATAAATTAAAAATTAAGTTCTAGAAGCAGAAAACAGACATTTTGAAAAACTCTTCCTGCATGGAGGAGTAAAGGAGAAGAAAGACCTACCTCAAGATATTTTTAAGAATTTCCCCGCAAATATTAAAATTTTTAAGAATAAGTATTCATTGATTCTTGGAATTTTTCAACACTTAGGATTATTACTGAGAGTTTGAAAATGGGTCATTTGGGTCAATCTTCATTTGTTAGTTGTATGATATTATAACTAATGTATTTTTTATACAGTAGGTGTATTTTCTGTTTCTTCACGTTGTTATTAGATAGGTAGACTTGTCATTCGTTTGTTTAAATCTAACGCTGCCACCAGTCAATAGCCTACTTACGGTGATATGTAAATAAATAATTATTTATGCTTGATGATGATTACTGATCGAAACCCGGGTGGCTTAATATATAAAAGTAGTGATATATGTCAGTGGGGTAGCCAGTAATTTCGTTGGGGGGTTTTCAAAACCAGGGGGGGGAATTTTTTTAAAACAGGGTCCTTATCAGAGGGTTTTGAGCTAATTTTAACACTTTTTTAGTCGAAAAAACTTCATTTGTCAAAGAAATCCTTTGCAAATTCATGATTTTTCAACATTTTGTTTTATTTTATGAGGGAAAGTAATTGTGTTTTTATATTTCTGGGGGGAGGGGAGAGCCGGGCCCCCAGACTTCCCCCCCTCGCTATGCCATTGGTATATGTTTACTATCCAAGTTAACTATCCAAGAAAAAGAAAATAAACACAGTTAAGAATGAGTTATTGAATTTTGCCCGGACGCATTACCGATGATGGGTATTATTGCATACCACCAAGACGCTGCAGAAAGTAATGACATCCCTCCGTCACACCAAAAAAGACTATCTCAGTTCGCCTCTGCTTTGAACCGGTATAAATAGGATAGCGCGAGATAATGCAATGGAAGGCTTGCGCACTTTCGCGTTGACTAGGTGCGCATGCTTCGTCTCCAGACAATGAGAGGAGGGGGATAAGGGGCCTGTGGGTGTGGTAGGGGGTGATGCGGCCCAATCGGAGTATCGGGTAACGCATCACGTGACACGGATACCCAATCCTCATTGAGTACGGGGAGGTGGATCGCGGACGTTATGATATACGGATATTCATTCCACGTCGACTCATCACGAATGCAACGCTGGTAACAATGTAAACCTACAATCGACCAGCAGAATTTTATCCATTTTCCTCTATGGGGGAAAGTGGGGCAAAACCGACCGGTTAACCTTTTTTCATTTAAAACTTGATCCTTATGTTGCTAATATTCTTTTCCATGTGGTTAATAGTAACATTTATACATATAGGGTGTAGAATATTAATGTAAATGCATTTTATGATAGTAATTAAATATATTTATGATTTTTTTTTCAACCATTGACAAAATGACGATTTTGCCCCATAGGTGGGGCAAAACAGAAACCCATTGAATTTGCATTTACAAAACCTTTATTGTACAATTTTGAAAGATTTATTTTACAAACACTCTTTTAACACGTGTGTGATATTTCTCAACATGAAATAGTAAATTAAAAATATGTGAGGTTGGATATGAACTTACAGTACATAATTGCAAATGACATAGTCATCTTCTTCACAATTTGAACACGCCTCGTGAGCCCATCCTTTGCAGTTCAAACATTGTATTCAACCCACTTTATTCTTGGAACTGGATTACAACTAAATGCAAAATTTGCAAGCCTCCTCGTCTCCTTCGTTACAATCATGCCTATCTTTAAGAGTATCCAATCTCTGTCGGTCCTGCCCCACTCTCCGGTAACGGTTTTGCCCCTAGACACACAAAATCAGAAATATGGCAATACAAGCGTATCCATAATCAACTACTCGGCTACACGGGCTTAAAACACAACTAAAAACACTAAATCATCATATCAACTTACCGCTGGTAGATCAGATCGGCGTTATAGGTGTCAGATCCAAAACAAACGTAATAAAAATCCTTAAGAAAACTGTATAAAATTTGAAAAATTCACAGAAACGAAACGGCGGCCACTACGCAAACGGAAACAAGCTCTACCTTCTGGTATTGGCGGCCACTTCAACTAATTTATAATGTTGCTGCATAAAAGCAAAAACTACCGGGTGATTTTAAAGGGGTCGGTTTGACCCGCCCAGTCGGTTTTGCCCCACTCTCCCCTACACGGTCAATAGATTACCGAGGGAAACGGAGACAGTATTAATCACTTTTTATATACTTCCGACCCTGCTCAACACCATTTCCTGTACCTACACTTCCCTGAAACTCTCAACCTCCTTTGCATCATTCACGCGGCATCGTCGAAAAGTCAACTTCTCCTGAAACTTAATTTTATTATTCTTTTAAGTTTTTTCATCGATTATATTCGTTAAAGCTGCAGATCATAAGTTTTAAATTCGATTTATAGGCCAAATAGGCTAATTTTGAATGATTAAATACATAAATAAAAATGAGTATTCCTCTGGTATTAATTTGTATTCATCAATATTCCGTCCTCAGTCCTATAGTACTCCTTCCTACTCCAGATCAAGGACGCATAATTTATTGGTATTTTTCCCGTATTTCTCGCAATACAAGGAATACGAATTGTTTAGTGGTATTTCCTGCGAATATAATCGTAGTCATATTCTTGGAATATTCCGTCGTACGTATTTCGCTCGTCGACTTAGTTCAAACTCTAACTCGAGTTATGCTTACGAGTTGAACTTACGTCTATGTATGTACGCGACACTCTCCATTACTGAGCGAACTCATATTTAACGCGGAGTTCAACCTTAGACTGTTCTCATATCGGTAACGCTTTCTGGCGTTCCCCAGCGTAGTCTTGTCTAAAGTGAACAGTATCTCCAGCTATATCCTGCTGACGTGCGAAGATCAGAATTGACAACATTTGCTGAATTTGTTGCTTTTGAGGTAGGTCACCGTTCAAATTTATAATTATGTAGCAATTAAACTTTTGAAAAAAACAACGGTAAATTATACACTTCACAATTAATATAATGAGAATAATTATTTTATTTACACTGAGTGTTCATGAATCAAAATATGATTGCACAGAAGTCACATCTGACGTGAAGACGTCAATGAATGAGTGCCCAATGGGGGGCCCTTTGAAGGATACAAAACACTGAGGCCGGGACCCAAAAAATTCACCTGATACGCCCGATCACCCGGGGAGGGGAATGGATAGGAAGGAAGATAGGTAGGAGGCGCCGCGGCCGCCGCGATAGGAGCCCGTCGGCGCCTCCAGGGAGAGGATAGGGATGGAAGGGAGGGGATAGGGAAAAACTCGCGCCGCCATGAAGGACGACGGGGCCCACTACTAGCGAAACCATTACTTAATTTACCAACGAAATTGGTAGATTTTTCTATGAGGAGAAAAATCCAACGATCATTTCGTAGGATAAATTTTCGCCGTATTTCGTCGTGAAGACGCCAGAGACTATGAGGGTTCTAGGTGAACCCTCTTAGGGATACAACACACCGGGGCCGGGACCCAAGCCAGTGGCTTATACGCCCGATCACCCGGGGAGGGGCTGGAGAGGTAGGAAAAAGGATAGAGGCGCCGCCGCGATGGGAGCCCGCCGTCGCCTCTGGGAAGGGATAGGAGCGGAAGGGAGGGGACGAGGGAAAAACACCCCAACGCTATAGAAGCGAAGGAGGCCCTACTACTAGCGAAACCAAGCATACATATGCAATTAATTTTCTACCAATCCTAGTGGATTTTCCTATGAGGAAGAAAAATCCATCGATCGAATCGGTAGATCGTGAAGACGCCAGCAGGATGGATGGAGGAAGTGTCGTCGCCTTCAGACAAGTCTACGCGGAGGAACGCCCGGAAGCCGTTACCAATTTTGAGAAACGCCGCTGAGATCCAATTTGTTAACCGCATGTCAAAAAATTTCAAGTACGACATGCACTCATATATTACCTGCAGGACTCTTGCAGAACATTGGCTACTGAAATTCTTAATATCGGTACCATTGAAATTCTACAGCAATATCATCATTTTTAATACTCCAATGCTTAAAGGTTTCAAAGAAAAGTACTTCAACTTTGCAAAATTTAGGTAGTTGACCATATAGAGTTGATTCAGGCTTTATATTTTCTCTTATGAGTATCTTATTTTTATCATATTTAACTTTTATTTATTTATCTCTTGGAAATCTAACGTATGATAAATTGCTGACGATAATACGTAATGCATTTAAACGAGACGAGTGGATAAAAATATTTGAGGATACTTACTGGTAAGTTTTAATGCACGAAAATTCACTCATTATTAATAATTTATTCCAGTTAGCATGTTTCACGGTACTGCATTGATCTTTTAGAAGCAAATTTTGTTGCTTTTCTACTAATAATTGTTGCTGTGAGTAAAAGTGTAAAAAATCCTTTTTCTTCTTGGTTGCCAGCAGAAATGGCTGCTCCTACTTCGGTATCTGCCTTGGTCCATTCTTCTGCTTTGATTGCCGGAGTATATCTTATAGTTCGTTTCAATTCTTCAATTATAAATAAAAGTTGTATGTTACCAATTGGTGGCATGACAATATGTATAAATGGGTTGGGGCTAATTTCAAATATGATCTAATAAAGATTACTGTTCTCTCTATATTAAATCAGCTTGGATTAATAATAAGAATATTTTGACAGAATATAACGAGTGAAATTTCTCTAATCAAACCCATGTCTGACAGTGGCATATTCAGTACGCGACCAGCACCCGGTAATTTATGGAAAAATTGAAGACGTCTTAAGGTGGCTCCTCAATGTAGTTTTAGTTTCAATAGCTTAACAAACAATGTAATAATATATGCGATCAACATCTAAAAGCTGCTTTTCTACGCACCTAAGACCTCACTTAATTCCATGCCTCAGATGCAAAATCGCTGCGTGGTGTTGCATACCGCGAAGTCAGCAAGGCCTAAAACATCCCTGAAATATGAACGTAGGATGGTCGGAAAAATGATATTTTTTCGGGATCAAATTTGCACTATGCGGGAGGATTGTGTAATTATATCAGGGTCTCAGATTCGAAATATTCTTAAAATCTGATATTATTAACCACGGCCACCCATGCTCTCACTTTAAAAATTTTGCTGAAATTCAGGTTGCTTTTCGATAAAACCTATGGAGAAGGAAAGACTGCAACTAAGAAAATTCCCTAAATAACTAATTATGATTGTATATACCCTTACCTATACGATTTTTTCGACGCAGTTCCGATCTCCTAGCATTCACATATATTGGTACTTATTCCCTTTTACATCTTCCAATGGCATGCCACCGTAAGCGTCTGCCTGAGGTGGCGCGCGCTCATTTTTGATGTGATATCCCGGGAACCAAAGGGCAAAAATGGAAGAAATTTTAGTTGATACGCTGCTAATGTCTCGCGAGTCGTCGCAAAAAAAAACAGAAAAGTGATAAAGTAATCTGAGAGTGAAATCATCTGTAGTAATGTCCGAAAAACACCCAAAAATTCCAAAATTTCTAAACTTTTAAGTGCGATGCGGCACGATTGCCTGGTGCAAACGTGCCTCATTGCTATTGCTAAAATAATTTACATTGTTCCTTCCATCACCCTAACCCATAAACACCAACAAATTTCACGACACACTACTCCCAGACACACAGACAAATGCGCTCCAAAATTTTTATATTGATAGCTTACTGGTTGTGGAGAACACGGCTTACCGGTAAGGATTTAACACAGCAGTGACGAATTTATTTAATATTTTTGGGGGAGCTAATACCAATAATAAGTTGGTAATAATCACAATAATTTTTTAGGTTAGTTTTTGGCAGCTAAATCCAGAAAGTAAATAAAAAAATAATTAGTAGCCTCATGCTTCAAATACTATTGTTTTAAAAATAAATATATACTTTGTATCAATATTTTCTCACTTCATATTCAGATTCATTGATTTTCTTCCATTTTGGGAAGACCTGGGCCCCTCTCTTTTATTTTTCCCATGTGTCAAAAATCGCAAAATGATTAGAATTATTTTTGCGCTCTGGCCATAGATTAACAACTTCACTGCAGATACTAGTTTAGCACGAGTGGAACTTTAGTTTTTCTACTTTTTTTCGGGCACCAAGTACTATCATTGGGTGATTAAATCTTGGCAATGGGCGATTTTCATGTTGCCTACTATGATTATTATTTAAAAACCTGTTTTATTTCCATTCACTTTTCCTTCCTCTATCGTGTGATTCAAGCTTAAAGACTTGGTTACACGATACATCAATACGCAGTGGTGGATCTATGGGGGGTGGATCTGAAGGGCCCCCCTCCTTGGGTATCCAATTTACACTAGATAAAAATGGTAATTTTTTACCCCCACTACTGCTGGAATTTTTAAACCCAATTAGCCTTTCCATTGTCCTTATCCTGGATCCGCCACTGTTAACATCTACTGTGTCTAAATGTATGAATGCGAGAATGAACGCCAAAATGACCGTGTAATCACCCAACTTGTGCGAATGCATGCACAGAAAATATAACCTGTTCTAATTTGGTTCATGCATTCGTACATGTTCCGTTCAGGTCCACCAAAATCATTCACGCAAACGTACATTAACTTGTACGTGTTAATGTACCGTGTAACCAGGCCTTAAGAATAGCATGCCGTCAGAGAGAGAAAACCCGATTTTGTAGCCGACCGAATGCGGCGGGACAAATTTCGTCGGGGCAATGTTTTTTCCTCCATATTACGCGATGCATTGGGGAGGAGGTTTGTGTGAATGGCCGCGGCACAATGGGGGTGGGAGGGACTTGCAATATACGGGCACTTGCGAACATCACCCCCCACCCTTCCCGCACTGTGTCTGCGCATGCGCTAATCCATGGCGACACGCACTTCCGGTCCTGCCGCCGCGGCGGCAGCGCAGGCGTCGAGTTACGGACCAACTGTGGGGTTGGGTTACATACACGCCTCATTCATTCTATAGAACGGCAACCCTCATTCCACTCAGACTCCCCAACCCCCACTCCAAACACCAACCTGCTCACGCTCGCCTGTGGACGAAATATTTGTCAAAGCAACGGCTCGATAACACGGTTTTACTAATCAGAGGAGAATTATATCTTCCGCAAGGGCTGAAATCGACGCGCCGATTCAACCGAGTCTTTCAGATACCTCATAATCAGTGGCGTAGCGAGGGGGGAGTTCCAGGGGGTCCAGACGCCCCCCGAAATATATAAACACAATTTCTTTGCTTCACAAAAGAAAACAAAATACTGAAAAATCATGAATTTACAAAATATTTCTTTAACAAATGAAGTTTTTTCGATTATGAAAAGTGTTGATATTAGTTTTTAAAACCCTCTACGTAGTATCCTGTTTTTCAAATATTTCCCCCACTGGTTTTGGACCCCCCCACCGAACAAAATTCCTGGCTACCCTACTGCTCATGGGATGCTGTGACGAAAGATTTGATAGAAGCGAAGATGTTGCGCTCACAGTCATGTGGTGTATTGCAGTAGTTTTGTGTGTTCTTTCTTTATTGGCAGATAGCCTTCATGAGTAGATGGAACGTTGACATGAATGTGTAAGTATAATTTATTAGGATGCACAACACTTTTTTGTCCGTGTGGTGTGCACGTGGGAATCCTCTTGCATGCTCCATACTGGTGACAAATAACCCCCTGCCAAACACCATAGAGGTGGCTCGCAGGGTATTATGTAGATGTGTTGCATAACATTATACCTAAATAATATCCGAAGATTCCAGTGTGATGGGGTGGAATTTTTCAACATTGACATAAGTACTTGCAATTTTCCACGATTATAAAATTTATTACATCCTAGGTTCATCGGTAATACATCATTTTCAAGGTACAAATATGATGGCGAAAAATTGAAACCTAGTTCGTAATTAATTTTATGATCGTGGAAAATTGCAAGTAATTATTTCAATTTTAACCTGAATACTAGAATATTCTAGATTCCAAAAGTTACAACAGTGGCGTACAAATTAGACCATTTCTGTATTGTTGGTGACTTTATTTTCTCAAAATACTAAAATTATTTTCCTTGAGGCAGGTGATTGTGATTAAAAAAAGTATTAATTAATTAATTTCCTTTGTCACGAGATTAAAGTTGTCATAACCGGTCCACAACCATAATTTTAAGAATGCAATCTATTGAACGGCAACCTCCATTCCACTCAGCTCTCACTTCAAAAACCAATCTGCTCATTCTCGCATGTGAACAAAATATTTGTCAAAGTAAGCGGCACGATAACACTGTTATACTCATCAGTGGCGAATTATATCTTCCACAAGTGCTGAAATCAATGCGTCGATTCAGCAGTCCTTGAGATACCTCATCATACGATTTGACAAATAATGATTTGATAAAAGCAAAGATGTTGAGCACTCACCCACATAGTATTGCATAATATTGGGCCTAAATATTAGAATATTTTGGGTAACTTCTCTCGGGATTCCCACCGGGTTAGAAACTCCATTTCTGCCGGCTCCGGGATCATCCTTATGGCTGCTGAATGCTGTTTCGAGGAAATTAATGATTTATTTAATAATTAATAACTGTCGTTTCAAGATTATTATTCTCATTTCTATGAGGATATGGCACTTCTATGACAGTAATTTCTGAGCAAAACCAGGAGCATATCAAGAGAATAAGGGAAGGGGGGGTATTCAGTATTCCGTTACAGATTTAGACAGTAAAGTTTTGAAGTTCCATAGTTTACCGCCTTCGGTGAGCGAGTAACGGCTCACTTTAAGTGCTCACGGGAACAGTTCATTGCCATCGTGTCATAGCTGTTGCCTCGAGCAATGAATGACTCAGTGAATGATTCATTTTATGATCTAACAGCTCTTCGAATGTGGTCATTTCCATTCGGAAAAATTGAATAACTCTCTAGGCCAGCTGAGCGTGTGTCCATAGAGATCATCCAACTATCTATACATGAATAGGGCATGCCATTTGGATGGCTATATCAATCATCACTGGGTTCGCACTTCGGCCTAAATTAATTTAATCTGAGGCTCAGTAAACGACCCAATAGGGGAAGAAGGTGTTTGGTACCAAGGGATTTCCCTGAAAGGGTATAGCGGAAACCGCAGTGCGGGTGCTTACGGTATCCAGAGGGAATACTTGTGGTTCCGACCGCAATAATACGAATCTTATTGCCCTGGGGGAAGGGATATGAATCCCTCAGGGACACTCAGGGTCGATCCCCTTCAACTAAGGCTTTAAATCCATCCCCGAGGCATTTCCCCATTTCCAAAGCCACCCGACACCTATGGGAGTTTTGGAACTAGCACTTCCCTGCGCCTATATTACGATCCACTCCCTCGATCCAACAATGAACGCCTTTCAACAATGCTTCATTTGATTAAAGCTCCCCTCTCGAGAGAGAACAATGGTCCAAAACCCCTGCACCGTCAATAATTGTAGTAAAGTGCCGTTCGCGATAACTTAACTCAGCGCAAGTTGACTATTCATAATAAACTCCACACCTATATACATACTTTAAAACCCACTTTAGATCACTCACCCATACAAATGCTTGGGATGGACGAAGAATAATATAAAAATTGATGATAAACCTTTGAATTTCAAAAAATATGTTTAAAAAAATAATAACCAATATAAAATAACTTATTACCAGTATGATGATTCAAAAAAGATTAATAAAATACCCAATGAAAAGATAAATGAAAAGCGTATACTTTTTTGAATTTCTATTGTATTATGTGAAAAAATTCTAGTTTTAAGTACCTATTCCACACAGATAACACTTTACACCGACAATGAATCACATGCGCTATTTTTTTTATTGTAAACTGGCTGGTGGGGGTGAGCCAAGGCTCACCGGTACAGCAGGATATTCGGTTATCCATTGAAAGACGAGATACGACGAAACGACATAGGATCGACCCCCTCTAAAAACGTCTGAAACCATAGGAAAAATGGTCAAAACAGTATATAACAGTATACAGTGTTGCCGAACTGTCTCTATGCCTCCACTTTTTGGGACAATTTGTAGCTCAAAATCGATACCGAATTGATATAGAAAAATCGACGTTAATGAATGATTGGATCATCGTGGAGCAACTAATACTTGGGGGTGTAGTTTTTTATGACAATTTATGAAGGTAGCAATAATAAGTAAATATTTATTTCTTAACTTTTCAAAAACTGCTACGCGCGTACAGTCAGCGTTACCCAGATGTTAAGCGAATTAGGCTGGGAGCCGCTGGAGGCTCGGAGGCTGCGCGGTAGACTTAAATTACTTGAACAAATGAGGATGGATATCTGTAAGAACGAACGGAGAACATAATATTAGAGCCGCACTATACTTCCAGGTCCGACAGAATCGACAAATTAAGAAAGATATTTTGCCGAACGGATAGATATGGGAATACGTTTTTCCTCCGAACCATAAATGACTTAAATAAATGCCTGTCCTAATATCCTAATAGCACATCCTTTTTATGTAACAACGGATGGTGTCCTAATACCCCCTGCCACACGCCTTTTAGGCGGCTTGCTGTAGATGTACTTTAAATGGCTAATGGCAAGATAGCAAGAGAAAAAAGAAGGTAATAAAAATTATAATAATTATTATAAAATAATACTTCCACGATAAATATTTTGACCATTTAAAAATTATCAAAAGGCAAAACATAAGAAAGACTCATAGAAGAGGAACTTCAAAATGAGGCAGTATGTATGTTGTTGGGGGGAGAACAGGCATTTATAAGGAGAGCATTGCATGAGCACGAACTACCTACCTACCTCAACTTTTCCTTTCGATGTTTCCCCAGAAAAGGTCCACTCTCTTTTTCTCTACCCTTCCCTTCATTTTCCTCAACAATCCACCCCCAGCGCGGACACGGAGAGGGTGGGGAGCACTCAGAGGGGTGGTAAGAAAGATGGGGGAAAAAAGGGGCTCCCTCCTCGCACGGTCGCCCGCCAACAGGGTAAAACAAACAACAAAGAGGGTTGCTAAGAGGGTCGGGGCCGAGGTGGGGGAGTGACCCAGCTGGAAGGAAGGGGAGGGGCGGGCTACACAAACTACTGGAAAGGAGGATTTGATGTTTTCTCGGTGAGCTACTGAGATGAATCTTTCACGGGCTTTCGTCCGGGTTGGGCTCTGCATTTCCGCCTACGAAGAACACTAGCACCCGTTTTCTGAGGATTTGTTTCTGATTGAGGTTTGGTTTATTGTGAAAAATTAAAGTGACGATACATTAATCATGGGATGCAATAAGACTATTGAGATTATATAACCCTTTAAATCTGATCGCGGCAAAGTAAATGGAAAAAAATATTGCGAAACAGTAGTGATACATAATGTTGTAGAAAAATGAGTAGCAGCATAAATTATAAACCACTACTACTGTTAACGAATGGCACACACAGGCAGGAAGACAATGAAATGTAATCACATTACGAGTATTTTCATAAATTTTTGCGTAACTTAGTTTAACCTCAAGTGAATTCCGCGTACCAGGAGGAGAAGGCGGAAATGTAATGCAGCGTATGAGACGAACAGAAGTGAGAAAGGGACGAAATTAAGGGACTAAGCAAAGTAAACAGCTTTGAAGGACATCTCCACGGGAGACGGCGACACTAAAGAGACGATCGGCCACAACCCAAAAAGAAAGACAGTAAGCATTCGATTTTCTGGTGCGAAGAGGCGGAAGGTAAACTGTCTTCCACGTCGATACCATCGAAAACAAAAACGGCATGGCTGAGGGGACTGCCGCAAAAATGGACCGTTTGAAATTCCGCTCTCTTTCGGCAATGCACTCGAGGGTTGGAACCATGTGGTGCTGGCGACTGGCGAATTGAAAAAAATAGATCAGTTTGAACTGCGATTAGTTTATTATGCTGCAATAGATATTATGCTAAAATTAACCAAAAAATCATCATGTCTAATTAAACAAAGCCTCAGACTACTACAACATTCACAAATATCAATATTTTTATAGATTATATATCATATAATCACCGCTACTTGGTTTTTGTATCCACAGTTTATACAAAAACCAAGTAGCGGTGATAAAATCAGGGCCCAGCTGTGAAGAAGCAAGAATTAGGAAAGGAGTGAGACAAGGCTGTGCGTTGTCACCCGTGATTTTCAACGTTTACATTGAGAAAGCCATTAATGAAATCAAAGAAAATGCATTGGGAGTGAATATCCATGGAGAAAAAATTATCATGCTAAGATTTGCCGATGAAATAGCTGTAATAGCATAAAAAGAGAAGGATTTGAAAAATATTCTGGTTAATATGGGTAGGGTAATGGGTAAATATCAACTGAAAATAAGCACGAAGAAAACCAAGGTAATAGTATGCAGCAGAAGAGAAGAAGTCAAGACTAACATTAAAATAGGGAAGCAAAAACTGATGGAGGTGTATGAATTCGGTTATTTGGGAAGCAAGATAACTAGTGACGAGAGAAGCAAGAAAGAAATTATCAGCAGAATAGCCCAGGCGAAGAGAGCATTCCACCAAAAGAAATACCTGCTTACAGCGGGAAACTTAAATATGGAAGTAAAGAAATAATTTATAAGAACCTACATTTGGAGTGTGCTCCTATACGGATGTAAGGCATGGACAAAGACCACAGAGGAGAAATCAAGCATAGAGGTCTTCGAAATGTGGTGCTACAGAAGAATGATGAAGATCAAATGGATCGACCGAGTTAGTAACGAGGAAGTCCTAAGAAGAGTAGGAGGAAAGAGAAGCCTCATGAAAACCTTAACAAGAATACAGAACAACCTTATAGGCCTTGTGAATGAGAAGAAATACGTAAGTGTGAAAAGATTATATGATAGGAGAACTGAGTGGAGAGCTGCGTCAAACCAATCCTAGGGTTGTTGAGCAGTGATGATGATAAAAATTGCTAATAAAATAAAAAGTGTTTCTATCAGTTTTAATTTTTTTTCGGGGTAATCTGCAGGGCTATATAATGTTTAAACATTTTCATAAATTAACAATCAATTATGCGTTCTAAAAATACGCAAAAGCCATTTTATTCATCTTCATTGATATGTGCATCTTATTGTGGAAGATGAATGCTGTAGACTTAGTGGTTTTCCCTGGTTTGAGATACTAAGTTCATGGAGTTGACAAAAAGGCTAACGTTACGGTGCGCGGAGTCATTTATTGCACTGGCGTGTCTAAATTTTAGAAATTTTAATAAAACAAAAAAGAAATCATAAATAGTAATAAAATTTTCTTTAAAACGATGCATAATTCATCATGATATCATGTACTTAAGTCCAGATATAAACTTGCAAAGTACAATGGATTTCCATACCGAACGTAGAACCACCATCGAACTCATGCTACATTGCACGGTGTTCTGCAAATTGGCGTGAAAATGAGGACAGATATATTAATAAAGACAAACTGAATTCAATAGCACCTTTTTTCCCATAGATGAAAAAATTCGCTAAAACTACTATTCATCATCGTCATTTGTAAACAGTACTGATTGGTTTAAAATAGCTCCTCACTCCGCTCTCCTATCCGCTAGCCTTTTCGTTGCGGCGTATTTCTTCTATTTTAAATCCTTTACAACATGTTCAGCGTAACTCATTCAGGGCCCTCCTTTGCCCCTCTTCCTTTCCACTTGCCCTTCTACGGTTGTTTTCATCAGACCATCGTGCCTCATAATGCGACCATTTAAGTTATCCCGTATTCTCCTTAAGGTTTATATAACCGTTCCGAAGTAAGCAAACCAGTTATACCATAGGTGTAACCAGAATCACCTGTGGTCCGGTATATATGGGTTCGTATCCTAACTGAGCCAAATATCATTCCATAGCTTATTTCCCCCTTGGTGTAAACTTGCAGCCGAGCAAGAATGTGTATAAAATCACTTCTTTATTGCAGTTCCTTTGTTATGAAAATGTACTTACAGGCATGAAAATATTTTTAGAAGATTTCTCAAAGATAATATAAGGTATTTCTAAGGTATTAATGGAAAACAAATTAATTCTTTGGAAGACATCTTAAATATGCTAACAATAAGCACTGACGTGTGTATGAGGATTGCGAGAAGTATAAATCTTTTGTTATTAGATCGCTTGAGTGAATAGTTGTATGCTCGAGTGAAGATTTATTTAGATGCTCAATTGACGACGAATACTCGAGAAGGTACTTGAATAAATACAATAGCAGTCGCCGGTGAATTTGATTTCACGAATATGCAAGCATTTGGTATTCCGTGCGCTGCTGGAGTGCTTGCTATATCATTATTCAGTGAACTCATCACATTCGTCCGAGAATTATATATGATTTAAAGAAAATATCAATCAAATTTTATAGAATATTAATCCGTTTTACTAATTATTCTTTGACCGATTAAATTTTTTTATCCAATATTTTGCATGAACCGGCCTCTACTCTAGAATTCATCCCAGCGCACAAGTAATCATCTGAAGATACGTACGTTTTTTCAGGCTCACGAACAGCAACGAAATTATTGGCCCAAAAACACAACAACGGCTCAATGGCTGCGAGAACTCGAAAAAAGGATTTCGAGACTTTTTTTTAAAGAAAAGGACGAAAGTAGAAAAAGAAAAATAAGAGCATGGACGAAGAATCCTTTCGCTCCAACGAACTAGTCGTCTCCATTTAACCCCCTGCCAATCACCACTCCACTCTCCTTCCCTCCACCACTTACACACCATAGGTCCCTTTCCTCAATACCCATCTCTTCTTCTTCTCATCAGCAGTGGCCTTGCAAACCGATGAGCATGAACAGGGCTGGATTTAAGAGCCCTAGAATTTGAAAAGAGGCGCCAGGCTATTGCACTCACGAGGTTCACCAACCAATTTTAAGTTCCTGAATTACATGACATAAAATAAATAAGTGGAGTAGCTATGGGGGATGAAGGGGATAGATCCCCCCCAAAGCCTCAGAGAAATAAAAATAATATACAAAACTATTATCTAGTTTTGACTTGTAGTAAATTTTAACGTAACCTTTTCATGAAACCCAAATTTTAGGTGCTAAAATTATGTAAAATGTATATGCAGGCATGTCATTTTTCCAAAGGTCTCCTAAAATGGGTGGGAGGTCGCCCTTCGCCCATTCCCTCTAATCCCCCCCATAGCATATTCCTAGTTAAGCCACTGAAATACATCGTTACTGCGATACATGGGATCGTGTTGGTGTGGTGGCTTGAGTGTTGGCTTTCCACCCTGTTGGCTCGGGTTCAAATCCCATCGGTGGTAGAGAATTTTTCAAAGACTGCACGATCCCTGCCTGAATGTTGTGTGGAGGACATTTGAAGCGCAACACTCCGTCCGTCGGATGGGAAATTAGGCCGTGGTCCCGTTGGCGCCTTTCGTTTAGAGCATGTTAATCCCGACGCTGGGTTTCTCTCCACCCTTCCTTACCTACCTTCCCTCAAGGCGCAAATGACCTCAAATGTCCGTCACCTCCACCGAATACCATACTAACGTATACCATATATATCAACGTTTTAAATGAAACATTATACGGTTGGTACTATTCCTTATAAAAATATGGCAAAGTGTTGTATTGTTCACTGTTTTAAGAATAGTCTAATTATAAGTTTGTTAACAATTTTAAATTATGTCTTGAGTTTGAGACCCTAATCTGAAGCCTATTTAGCCTATAGGAAAATCCGGCCTTGAGCATGGTTCTTCATAGCAGAGGATTATTATACGAGCACTTTGCTATACTTCATTGGTTTAACATAGCTTAATAATGATAAGATGGAACTTTAACACAAAGTAACTAAATACCGCATGACTTCTTTCGACCTTCAGGTCATTCTCAAGTACAGAGTGTTTTTCTATTAAGTCATAGTGTACTTAATAATGACCTCACGATCGAAACCCGTCGTTCGTTATACAATAAATATGTGGATAAGTGTTATCTCTTTATTATTTAGTCAAGATGGCATTCCGCTGCACCTTGTCAGCTTCTAATAGTTTATTTAATTGATTTAATTTCATCACATCATTATCACAGTATTGCAAAACTATCCTTATAAATTTATTTTCTGAATCCTGAATCACGCGTTTATTTATAGTGCGGTGATAATTTAAGCTATGTTATTCAATGATACTTGAGGCGTCCGTGATGTTAGCGTTCGTCGTTTGCCGTGATTACTTAGCTTCTTATCATAGTGCTCGATGATGAACCTAAAATATGGATTTGGTCTCGTGCGCATACTAGCTCGTGTTTTATTTATTTTCATTTATCTTCACCGACCCGAAAACTGTTCATTTAAGGCCTTTTACATCGGGGAAAATTACGTATAACAACGGCAATAAAACACACAACCATGCCGGGGGTAGGGACAACCTACCCAGACGGGACTCGAACCCTCGACCTTCAGTTTGGCTCGCGAAGACTAAACCTGCCGCCACCGAGGCCGGCTTGTTGCCTTTCAAACTGATGTGTAAGTATCCTGAAAGCAGAGGATTATTATACGAGTACCTTGCGATTCTGCAATTGATTAAATTCTCACGGTCACACCTTCATTTCATCATTATCACAGTATTTCAACCCTAAAGCCTGAATTACACGAACATTTTTCACGTTAAATTTCAGTGGTCATTTAAGCCATGTTTTACAAGGTCAAGGAGAATGATGAATTAAGCTACCTTTTTTGTATCAATTGATGCGTCCTCTATATCAGCGTTCGTCGTTTGTGGTGATTACTATGATCTTTACCACAGAGATCGATGGAGTCGTGATATTTGGTTTCGTGCGCTGAATGTATTTCATGAGCGTTATTAGTGATGGGAAACGCGATGGGATCAAATGATGGAAATATGAACAGTGATCCCCATTATTGCTGTCATCCATGAAAACGATGACTTCCAAGATTAATTATTAATTTTTGTATTCACTCTAGGCTCATTTTAATCGGTTTTCGAAAATGCCAGCCCCGCGGCGATGAGGTGAGAGCGATTCATTTTTTCTTAAAAGTTAGTCTTGTTAATGTTCAGAATGGAATGATTACAATAGTAAAGAATAGCATTGAGAAGTTATGGAGTTGATTGATCAAATCAACGCGAATTTAAAGTGCGGTCAACAACCGTATTTATAGCTTATTTTTACATGAAATCTGATCACTTTTCCCGTCAGCGACACGAATGGCGACTTATTAAATGCGCAGTGGATGAATTAAATTGCACTCAACGATTATCTTTCCTACCCTCCTGTTCGGCTGCGAAATATTTGCAAATTCCACGTCAATTAGAGAAACACTGGATATTTTCCTAAATAAATCCCTTCGCCTACTCCTAAACCTACCCCGCCTTGTCCGAATGTCTGACATCCTTTCTGTTCACAAGCTACACAAAGTGAATGAGTTCATCTCAAAGTTAGTCAATAACTTAAATACCAATCTCGAGGCAACGCAGAATACGCTCCTCACCAACACCTGTAACTATGACCCTGCAATTCCAACTATACATAAACTACATCGACAAATTACTCCACTGTGAATCTTTTCTATCCCTTTCCTTCCTGTAGAATTTGTAAGCACATTATTAATATAGTAATTGTTTAAATATTGTAATATTATGTGATTTTTAATATATATGTATAAAATAAATAAAAATGCTGCTTGTAATTTAAAAAATATTATTAAAATAAATAGATGATCAAAAAATTAAACAAGCAAAAAAATCCCGAAAAAAAGAAGTTAAAAATTCTGTTTTCAAAGTTCAATGCAATTATTAGTTTTAAGTTTATGCTCACACAAACACAGCACTACTCCCACAGCAAAAATAAATGTGCACAAAAATAAATGTATGCTATACTAGCTGGTCAGGGTAAACTTGGTTTACCGGGACAGTATGAACGATCCTGCAGCGAGCCACGTATTGAGTGGGGGAGACAACACACCTATGGGTATGGGACTGTAGGATCCTTAATTGTAGTATTTGTAAACACAACTTTCCCATCCCAAGGAATACATCTGCCTCTTTCCTCTCCACTTATCTCACATTTTAAATTCGCTGATACGGTGAAATGGCTATAAATAAAAGTTCAGCTAGTAACGGTACGCCATTTTCATAAAAAATACAAAACATCAATGCTGCATCTGCTTCATCGGCTGTAAATAGGAGTAATTAGGGCACCCCTGCTATATTTTTTTGAAATTATATTTCAATCTCAGATTTTTATACAATCTCTAGCGGCGAAGCCGGTCCACACAGGCGATCAATGAATTTGCAACTGGAATATGAATTTGGGAATTTCCGTTCTTAAATGGGAGGGATTTAAAATGGATAACATGTTGAGAGAGAGTACACTACTTACACAGTGATTATATTCGAAGGCGGGTTTGAATGACAAAGGGTAGAGCCCAACCCAAAATAAGCCACAGAAGCGTGAAATGTATTTATATATTTCCACACCTCCGAAAACAGCACTATTCGGCCTTTACATCGGAGTTTATGATAGCATATAACAATCAACCGTGCACAAACATCCATGCTCTGGATAAGGGTAACTCAACCAGGCGGGACTCCAACCCGCGACCTTTGATTTGGCAGGCAAGGACTTATCCTCGCCGTCACCGAGGCCGGCAAATATGAACTCACATTCAGGGTAGGAAGAAAAATCTCTTTCCCCGGGCCAACTCGCACTTCGGGACTTTGTGTCTGGGGTGTCTGAAGGCTTCACGCAGAACTTGAACCTATGACCTTTCGATCAGAAGCCACCCACTGGACTACCACGCTTCACAAGAGAGGTGATCGAGGGCGGATAAATATTAACACCGATCTCGTACTCCCTAAGATTTTAAAATCGCAGTGTATTTGGTGAGTGAAGCGTCTTAGCGAGCGACTAATCACTAAATGATTCAATCGTAAGGTTGGTTAGGTTAGGTGAGGCTAAGGCTTGACCCAAAGTAATCCACAGACGTGTGAAATCCTCTCATTTATGATCATGGATGGACCGATTCTTTTCCTCAGGACAGCTCACACTTCGAGGAATTTGTTTATTTCGTATCCGAACATTTGTTTTTAGAGTACCTATCTCAACATGGGATTTCAACCCGTGACCCGTGAAACGGATGTCAAGCGCTCTTCGCACTAGAATACCATAATACTCTCGAGTGAGGGAGAGAGATAGAAGGAGAGTCAAAGACGGATAAATATTCGCACTATTCTTGCACACCTTAAAACTTCAAATCGCGATAGAAGGGGTAGTTCTTTACGTTGGACCACCTAGTACTTTTGGAAATCGTTTTTGGAGTATTTCAATGCTTTGAAACAGTGGCGTAGCGAGAGGGGGGGTCCCCACATTCCCCCCCGAAACATTAAAAAAAAAATTATTTTTCTTCATAAAAGAAAGCAAAATATTGAAAAATTATGAATTTACACAATGTTTCTTTATCAAAATGAAGTTTTTTCGACTATTAAAAGTGTTAAAATTAGTTTAAAACCGTCTTGTTAGAACCCTGTTTTTCATTTTTTTTTAATTCCTGGCTACGCCACTGCTTTGAAACCGCGACTCTTCGATCACGCTACCCTCGAGAGAAGGTCAAGGACGGAAAAAATATTCGCACCAATCTTGCACACTGTGGTGCCGACTCCATGAGGTCTGAATTGGCCCGAGCCCCCTCAAAAATTCGTTGCGGGCCTGAGGAAAAAATGTGTCAGGCTTGTCGATTTTATTTTTTATTTATTTTTTTATTTTATTCCCAAACCACCGAATACATCTCATGTTGGCCATTTTACATCGGGGTATTCAACAAATTTTTTAATAATTAAACGCACACGAACAACCATGCCCTGGACAGGGGAAACCTACCCAGGCGGGACTCGAACCCGCGACCTCTTGTTTGGCAGGCGAGAACGTTACCCCGCCGCCACCGAGGCCGGCCGATTTTCCCTGGAGTGTCCAGTTATCGAGAGTCAAGTTTTCAGGGTTCTAATGTTGATCATATGACTGCTCTAAAGTGCTTTAAAAATCTTTAAAACTTACTATTTATAATATTTTCTCGGGGCAAGATACCCAAAAGGGCCCCCAATATTTTTTTATAACCCGGCACCCCTGCTTGCACACCTTAAAATTGTAAGCTCGCGGAGTATTCGGTGAGTGCCGCGTCTGCGCGAGCGAAGACTGAAGAGATCGTGTGTGTGTATGCATGTAGCCCAGTGGATGTGGAGGCGGGGGATGAAAGTAGTGGATGGAGGGGTGGCTGGCGTCAGTCGAGATGATGATGTGGGAGGGAGCGAAGGGGGTCGGAGATGGTTTGTGTGCTTGGGGAAGGGGAGGAGGGAGAATAAACGTACGACCCACCCCTCTTCGAGGGTGTCGGGTTTCGCCTGGCAGCCGGCAGCTGTTTTTCCTTCCCCACCCCACCACCCCCCTCCGCCGCCCCCGCATGCATCGGCCCTTAAAGTAGGCGGGCGGCGCGGAGGAGGCCCGCTCTCCCGCCTGCCCGTCATACTTTGCTGAGTGGGGAGGGGGGGGGGGGGAGAAGGAGGAGGGAGTCGGGGGTTGGGAAGTAGTCTGAGAGGTTGAGCGGCTATAGCAGGGAAGGACGATGAAGAGGAAAAGGAACGGGCGATGAACATCGGAGGACGAAAATAGCTGGAGAGGAAGGATGCTGGAAGTGAGTAAACGCGAAGGACATGCATTGCCACTACATGCGATCATTGTAATCAGTTACGGGTAATCTACATCTACATATCAAAATCGTAGCAAACTCGGAAAAAAATGGGGATTTGCATCCGCTGTAAAAAAAATGGCTTATAAGGTGCGAGGAAGTAGAGTTTCTACTAAGAAAGGTGGCTTAAAAAGTTTACAATAAAAGGTATATTGTATATTCTATGTATTTAATTATGCGTTTATATAAGAAAAATAGTTATCCTTGTGCAAATATTTGAAATACCATATTGTAATAATGAATGCAATCGGCAAGAGAACAAAAAACTGAATGCAAAGAAATTTTACTTCTCATGTGTGCTAGCACCAGACCTATGTAAAAAATTTAAGATGGTAGCCCCAAAACTATACAATAAGGGGTACCTATATATTCCATAATTATTTAAGTATGTCCTAATGTAATATATTTGAATGTTAATGGAATAAAGTTATATATTATTATTATATTACCCTGCAGGACCATGGGCGTACCCACGGAGGGGTTAGGGGGGCAGCTGCCCCCCCCCCTTTAGAATCAAAAATCGCAAAAGTATTTTATCAAAATCAGTACTGAATTGAAACGAAAGTATTCAACAAATTTTCTTTAAGCCCACGAAAAATGATATGTATTAGTATAAGATATGTAACTAAAATAAAACTATTTTTTCAAGGAAATAATGACATAAACTAGTAAATCGCTGTTATAATTTTCTTAAAATATTGGTTTCATTCACCTTTTCCAGGCTAAAATGCGAAAACTTGGCTTGCCCCCCCTAGTCATGATCCTGGGTACGCACTTATGCAGGCAACTTACCAATGAGGTTGTAAATATTTTGGAGGGGGCACCACTGGTTCCGAGCGTTGAGCGCAGTGTGGCAGGAATGGGGGTGCTTGGGTAGGAAAGCCACGCCTACTTTGACCAAAACATTGATAATCCCATTGGAGTCAGTGCTATTTGGTGCTATTCGGTCATGATCATGGTTACGTTAAAATAAACTATAGCAAAAGAACACAGCAAACCTTTTTTTCTATCATTATGGGAAGGCTTCGTGAAAATATGCCTCCAATACCTTTTCCCAAGGAAAAATCATTGTCAATCACCACGGTTCCGCTGTGCAACTAGCTTAGCCGAAAATGACATTTTACAAATGTAAAATATCCATTCCCCTGCATCTCTACTGGTGATTGATATGATTACAGCCAATGGAAATCTTACGATGGCGGCCCGGACGCAATAATAGTACGAAAGTATGCTCACGATGATATATTATCACCAAGATATTTTATAACACAACAAATTTTATTTAAACCCACGAAAAATGATATGTATTAGTATAAGATATGTAACTAAAATAAAACTATTTTTTCAAGGAAATAATTACATAAACTTATAAAGCGCTGTTATAATGTTCTTAAAATATTGGTATCATTATCCTATTATGGACTATATGGACAGTTTAATATACACAGTAGTATGACGAACGATCGAAATATTCCGACCACAATCAAGAAGTAATTGTTGAATTTTCATTTTATAAACCAGAGGTGATATAAGTATTAGAATACTTGATTGTATACGTACACTGTTTGAGACTAAGTCCGAAAATTGTCAAACCAAGATGGCGGAATTCTGACCACACTCAAAACTCGAATACATAGCCTCCAGATATTTACAGCCTCCTTGCCACTTGCAGAAATAAGTTAAGGCGTGGAAGGGGAAGTTGGGCATATTAAAATAAAAGGTAGTCACAATTGTCCACAATTTTTTAATGTGTACGACCAGATGATGATTCCTGTGAGCCGAAACACGTCTTACGTATTAAATAATTGTAGAAAAGTTCTACTACTTCTTATTGCAAAACAACTACGGAAGTGAAATCAATTTATTCGGTCCGCTTTCACGTTGTGAAAATTTATGCTGAATGAATAAAAACAACCTTTGTAATTGCTCGAGTGCTCGAGAATAACGCCTCAGCGTCGAAACGCGTCGTACCGTTAAAAAAACTCTGTGAAAATTACAACGATTGTTTTTATTCATTCATCTACGGAAGTGTTTGATATGAGGTGAACAATCACCGACATACGCCAGAGAATAAAAATCTACTTCCACTAACATGCACTACGCAACATGAACCTACGCTACATGTGATACATAAGCTATTGGATTAATCTAAATTAGGTTGTTGTTTATTTTCTATTTTTTCTCGGACTTTTATTTCTACCTCTTAAAATATGTTATGGGGTACAGAATGGTTATCCAAAAATTTCAGCTCTATTGTTTAACATTTAGAGGTCGCTCAAGGAGCATAAATGCAATAACATAAAAATGTTTTCCGATTTTTTAAATAACATTATTTTCAGGGGTAACGCAAAATTTTACAGCCCTTTAGTGCCGAAATTCGCTCTATTTTTACGTCCACTCAACAGTTTTCCAGGAATACAATACTGTAAAATTTTGCGTTAACCCTGAAAACAATGTTATTTAAAAAATCGGGAAAATTCTATGTTATTGCATTTATGCTCCTTGAGGGACATCTTTATGTTAAACAATTGAGTTGAAATTATTATGACAACCATTCTGCACCCCAATGTATAGTTGAAGAGGCATAAATCAAAAATCTAAGAAAAAATATAAAATAAGCAACACCCTAATCTGCATCTTACTTAAGAAGGCAATCTACCTATGGAGCTAGAACAAACAAAAAATGTTGTTAGACATTCTAGGAAAATTCAGAAGCATACATTAAGGAATACATACGTTAGTAAGCTATACTACTAGACAACTGACCTATTTCGATGTCCTAAACCCTCCGCTTTGTAGGGTGAAGAAATTATGCTTGAAATATGATACGAAATGATGAGGCTGATGCCGATTAAATTATTGACGCAGACAAATAATTTTTATGCGAAAATCAAATTGTTTTCAGTTCAATTGCATCTATTACAGATGACATTAGATATTCCTAGCGAAATAGTAGATGTCTCTTGAGACATATTCTTGATTATATTGCGTCTACCACAAAGTTAATCACTTCACGTTCATCGTCATTCGGATCGGAATTTTGATATTTCAACAACAATTCGCAATTTGGTGGTTAGCCGTGGGTATTTTTTAGACATATTTATGTCCTGAATTGTTTGTGCATGATTTGAAGCATTAGACTGATAGAAGTCTACATCATAAGATCAGTTTATCATTACTTGGGTCCCATAAATCGGATATTTATGGACGCAAGAATTGATGGCTGTCGCTACCAAGTACCAACGCAGAATCCGAAAAATTCATTATCTGTCATCCTCGCTGAAGAGACGCGTTTCTTCAGATCTTATTTTGCCTTGATCTACAAACGAATTAACCGTTTAAAACTTGCACTATCACCTTATCATTTTCAGAGCACATAGGCCCTTGTTATTGAGCAAATTATCATCACTGGTCAACAATCCTCAGATTGGTTTGATTCAGCTCTCCACCTCATTCTCCTATCAGCTAATGTCTTCACGCCAATTTCTTCTCATTCACAACCTGTTCTAAATATTTCATTCGAGGTCTTCCTTTTCCGTTGCCATCTACTTATCCCTCAACGATTCACGTCATCAGACCATCATGTCTTAATATATGGCCTAAAAGGTTATTTAGTCTTCTTTTTAAGGTTTTCATGAGGTTTCTCTACTCTCCTACTCTTCTTAGGACCACCTCACTACTTGCTAAACACATCGTATCACATACACCTCTGATATGAAAATGTTACCTTATACTAAAACTGAGGGCAATGATTACAAAATTCTCTTCTATAAACCCCGAGGATTTCAAGATGATTTCGTTCAGTCTTTCTCGTTCAAGAAGAAGTGCAAAGTAAGGGTATTCGTTAAATTCTCGATACTCAATTGGTCGAGCGAGAGGGAATAATTCAATGGTTTTATACCACCTCACTCAATAATTCAACCCGAAAGGTTTGTATTCTTAGTTTGGGGTAGAGCTCACCACAAACTAAGCCAAAGGCGCACACCTTCATGATAGTGAGGCCAATTCGTCCAGCCAGGGGGATCCAAAAGGTTAATCCGGAATTTCAACACATAACCCTTCCAATCACTAGTCAAGCGCTCTACCTACTACTCTACCACATTTCCCAAACTTCTCATCTCAAATTAAAAGACAGACTTTGCTTCAGAATTCGGATTTTTGGATCAGAAAATCTCATATAAAAAACAATCACGGGCAATAACACTTCCACTTCGACGGTGGCCTATTTTAAGTGGTGCCTTCGCTTATTGCATGAATTTTTCTTAATGATTTCAAAAATCTGTCATTTACCTACACTCAACTTATGCTAACGGGTTGATTTTCGTTTGATTTTAATATTAGCCCTAATTCTGTCAGGACCGCTGGAATGATGTAGAATAAAATATCTGTTTTACTGGGGCAGAAAATAATATTTTAACGTTGACAGACGTAATAATTATTTATATCACTCTGCAAGTACAAATGCTTTCCATGGAGCACACATATCTACCTCTACATATTACCCTGCAAGCCACCAACATAGGTGTTTGGCAGGGGTTGAACCATCCCCTACATGGACCAGAGAATTAAAATTTACTTCCACCAACGAGCACTACTTGTCATGTAGGCTACATATGACACATAATGTAATATACCCTACTTAGGAAGACAATCTGTATATGAAGCTAGAACGTGAAAAAATTTCTGTCAGGAATACCAGGATAATTCAGAAAGCTGCATTAAAAAAGGTACATAAGTTAGTAAGCTACGCTAACAGTCAACTAACCTTGCATTTCAAATAACTGACCAATGTAAAACGGCCAATGGGAGGGTGCGAGTATTGTTGTAACCCTTCCATTGTAAGGATGCCATAGAATGCGTATTTGGACGTCGAACAATGAATGGAAGTGGTAATTTTACGGTCTGTCCGCGGTAGGGGGGGGACACACGGTTGAAGCCGAACAAGTGCGGGAACAACGTTTTCATTTCCGGCGAAGGAGTCGGCACAAGTGGCGGTGAACCCATATCGGAGTGATTTGGCTTCTTCCGCACGACAAGCATGCCCATTGCGCGAAGGCGAGACAAAAGAACAGCGGCACGCGCATCGAACAGCGGGAACTCGACTGATAACTTTATCCCGGAGCGTAGAAAAATTAGCGAAAAATCAGATAATCAGAAAAAGTTAGAACGCTCAACTTTAAGCATTTGTAAAAAATCCTTTCGAAGATACAAAAGGTCGTTTCATGTATCGTTTTGCTCATAGTTTATTCGACTACAACAATGAATCACTAAACATTGTTTAAACATAAACGTTTAGATTCTATGGCCGAAAGAATGAAGAAGAACACGCGTAAAACTATAAGAACGGTCGTCTTCTTCATCTCGTCACGATAAAATATTTGATTGGTGCATTTCATTGAACTTTTTATAGAGAGAACGACATATTCGCATTACAAATAGCTTTTTAAAATTAAATTTGACCCATTCTTCGATATTTTAAATGGCCGACAGGTAGATTTTAATTTCTGAGGAGTAGAAAAGAAAATGAATATCCTAGTTACGTTTTCTATATATTCAAAATATTTTGTAAACTTTTCATTTAATGAAATGTTTATATTGCTCCTCTTACCTAAAATAAACCAAACAGACGAAAGTCGTCATTTTGGGAGAGTGCACTGCCGCGGGGAAAAATAGCAAACTTCCAACTTTTACCACCAACAAAATCCATGGAGGTGTTCAAAGACTTCACCTAGTATTTGATCCCGAGACTCCTCGATCAGCTATCAACCTGCCCACTAGACTACAATGATCCATATCACTCGTACAAAGCTTAATATTAGTCTAGAAATTTACACTTTGCATAGAATACGCTATGAGTGACATTTTTCCGCATCTTAAGCATTAAAAAAATGTAATTTTGAGAAAATACCGAGGATAAATTTTCACATTTGAGATTAAAGCACGTTAACTAAGGCCTACGAAAGGCCTCCTTCTAGGGGTATTTTGAATTGATGCTTTAGTATTTTTAGAATTGAAAATGCTGACAAAATTAAGAAGTGTCGGTCGTCGAAGGACAAGTGTACGGAAAAGAAGGCAATTTGCGGCCCCTAATGTGTTACGTAGGACACGTAATTAGGGATACAAAAGAAAAGAAATGCGAAAAAGAGAAAAACTTAGCAGGTATGATAGTAAAGTGGAGAGCTTCGTAAAACCAATCTTCGGATTGCTGATCTACGGTGATGAAGAAGTGGTTACATTCAATAAGAGAGAAGAGAAGTCTCATGAAAACCTTAACAAGAAGACGGAACAACCTTATAGACCACATCTTGAGACATGATGGCTTGATGAAGACAATCGCCGAGGGACAAGTGGAAGGCAAGAACGGAAAAGGAAGACCTTGAACAAAATACATGGAACAAGTAAAGAAGGATGTGAAAGAGAATAAATACGTTGGTGTGAAAAGATTAGCTGATAGGAGAACTGAGTGGAGAGCTGCATCAAACCAATCCTAGGATTGTTGACCAGTGATGATGATGAAGAGAGAATTAGCTTATAGTAGTATAGCCATCATAATACCTTTGAAATTTTTTCAGCTGCATTACATATACAGCCGCATACTACACGGCAAGCAGACATAATAAGCGCATGGCGGTGGGTGTTGGGACATCATCCTTAAAAAATAAAAAAAAGAGATGAAAGAAAAAAAGAAATGAAGAAGCGCCTACCGAATCTCACTTTGATTTTATAATAGCCCCTTATTGTTCTGGAGAAAAAATAATTGCTACATCTCTCTGTTCGGCAAAATATAATATTTCTCTTAAATTATCGTATATGTAATTCCTAGAAATACGGTGGGGTTCTAAGATGATGATCTCCGTGTCGAATTGAAAGATACTATTACCTCTTGATTACTCTTACATCATGCAAATTACAGCAATCCGAGGACATAGCCTCCGAGTCTCTAATATCTCCCAGCCTCACTCATTGAAAGGCTATGAAACCCAATACTTTGAGAAGTAAACAAAACTTAGTAATTCCTCATGAATTCATTAAACAACGACCTAGATTTCGATGTGGGACGGCGTCATCTGGTAAATTCGAATGAATATTAGAAAAAACGGGTTTAAGATGACTTTTTTGTCTCTTGATATCAATGTGTGTGTGACTATATATTCTCTGCCTCCAATTCAAATGAAATGGCACGTCGAAACATCTTCGAAACGTGAAATGGTCTTACTTTGATGAATTCATTTTTATTTAACATTTTGTTGAGTCGATTCCATGAAGTCACGTCCGAGGACAACGAATTATAGCAGTGTAACGCTTTCTGTTCACATATAGCAGTTTTTTTTTATTTTTAGAGGAAGCAGAGGACGTTTCCTCTCACCCAGGGCCGACACGCGTGACTTTTGCCACCGAGGTCAACGTGTTGGTCGGATGAGAATATAAGAAGCGCCACTCGAAGGAATGTTTCCGCAAATCGGAGAGAATTTTTCGACTGTTTTATTTTCGAGTAACTGGTTTCGACCACTGGATTTATGACATCTCTCCTCCGATCACTATTTAACCTCGCTGAAAAAGCACACGTGAAGAAAACGAGAAAGTAGTCTTTACTTTCGTAGCTACTAGTTTTTGGAACAATGTGCTTTAACACTTTCCCCTATCCTTTCATGTCTTTCCTTCTTCTAGTTTTAATGGTAAAAAATGTGGAATAACTATATTTTTTGATGGAATACGTCCGAAGAAATGCGTAAAAAATATAAAGTAAAAGAAACAAAGAGAAAAAAAATAACACAAAGTATCGAAACCATGGTTGGTCGTTAAGTGCTAAATTAAATAATGTGGAAATTACCATTTGTATTTTTACCATGAAAGAGAAAAAAGAAAAATCTTTAATATTTAAGAGAATATTTCAATGGCAGGTTCGGAAAGGCGTTACCTCCGTCATCTTTATGTTATATTCGTTTTTTTATAATTAATATTTGTCGCACCTGCAGGTTATGAGTTTATATACAATTGAAAGGACATATCGGCTGTTTTTGAATACTTAATGAACAAATAAAATTACTAAATTGCTCACATGGTGAAGTCGAATGTTCGATGAATCCATGGTAGTGTAATAAATAGTCTAGTGGAAGTTTACAATGATGTCTCCATGTTTCTGGGTTTCACCGCGTGGATTTTCTTTGTGACGACAGTTTCTCCGGTATACCAACCGGCGTCTTCAGGTCGACAAAGAAAACCCACGCGGTGAAACCCAGAAACATGGAGACATCATCTAGACAACGCCGCGGAAAACTACGCAACGAAGTTTACAGTGTTTGTTTTCTGTTGTTCCAACATTAATTATAGATACCACAAACTTACGATAGATACCGTCTTATTAACTATTAAATGTTTTCCATCGGAAAAACTTCAAGAGGTATCAAAAAACTTCAACTATGAAAGGATAGGGTAGTCGTGTCGAAGGATACAAGATGACAAATACTTATTTGGATGACAAAACTAATAACTTTCCATTGCATGGAGTTTAATTTTAATTCTATTTTAATATTCTTCCAGAGTATTTATTATTATGGTGATAGGATACGTTTTACTCTCTACCCCTTAATTTAAACGTAAATATTTCCGAGGAGTATTTCAAGTTTCTATTTTTTAAGTAATTCGAAAAAACACGTGATGGAAATATTTTTTTCATCTTCAAGCCGTTCATATAATTAGTCGTTCGTGGTCACCACAAACACAAGTGATATATTCCTTCTTGGAAGGCTATTCGGGTTTTCAACCGGGTCAATGTTTACATGGCTGCCGCCGTTACGGAAACCGAGTCGGTTGCCATGATCCATTCTACGCATAGATTCATCTCTTTGATGGATCTAAATGATATATGATGTTCTTTATACCTTTATCTTCAATTGTTAGCGATATAAGAGTAACAATAAGCTCATGGCTACAATGTGGTACTCAATATTGTTGTAGAAAATAATGTGAGGATGGAAGAGCGGGCCCCCTCAAACGAGCGCCTCCAGCAAACATAGCTAACTAGGTCGAAGAGGACGGTCGCTGCTGGCCGTAGACAAAAAAACGGGGACCCTTCCAGGAAGGGGAGGCCCCTCGGGTGAGGCCCATCCAAGACCTCCCAGGCCCTCTTTCATTTGTCACCCGTCTTCGCCGTTGGCGCTGTAGGCAGGCACGGACCTCACTTCCTTATCTCATTCCTCCATCTCAGGCAATCCTTCTTCCTCACACCAAACCTACTCCAATCTCATCTCTGAACCTCCGTTTGCGCATTGTCAGGGTTCCGCTCGTAATATTTCGTCCTCTTGTGAGTGCTTAGCGGCCAAGTTTCGAACCATCCTTCAAAGCGTGGTGACAGGACTTAATTACAAAGATCCTTACACGTTTTTATCCATTCGATGGAGAATTACAAAGCAATATATATTCGGTAATTACCTCCGTTACGCACACCGACTCGCTCGGTCTAAACCTGTATTTACGAGTCGAACTTGACCGCTATAGCTTTACTTACCGTCGCACAAAACTATTGTCTTCCGTAAATCGTTGGTAGTTATCTTTCGTTGTTTGGAATGAAATTCCAAGGTATATAAAAACTTGTGCGAATGTGGAATCTTTTAAGAAAAAATTTATAAGTATGTTATTTACAATCCCTTGAAAAAGCGACCAGCATCGGTCGGGAAACGTTGGGGCCACCCAAGAATTGACGCGGCGACATAGCCCAAAAGTTTTTGATCATAATGTGCTACATTATTAATAAAATTATTTATTTTTACTTTATGTCACGGTTATTTCAAGAGCATGTAATGATGTTTGTTCTTCAGTACATACAGTGGCGTAACTATTGGGGGATGAGGGGATAGATCCCCCCCAAAGCCTCAGAAAAATAAAAAAAATATTTAAAACTTTTTTCTATTTTTTATACATAATAACTGCGTCTATTTAACCTATTATATTCCAATGCTGCTTGTAAGAAACATCAAAAATATACACATTTCAGCTCTATTTAGGAAATATCTAAACCACGCATTGTTTTGTGACATAAATTATAACAACGAAATATTTAGCTGCCACAACGATTATGATGGAGTGCACACTTTTCAAGTTTTCAAAATGAAAAATCTTGTAATTTGATATCTCCCAAAAGCGTCTCTAGGTTGGATAGGGTTAAAGTTAAATTTTAAGCGCCAAAATGATATAAAAAGTATTTCTATGCATGTCATTATTCAAAAATTTTCCCAGAACCCTCTTGCGTGGGGGAAGGGTCTCTTCCGGTGCCCCTTCATCCCCCCAAAGTATATTCCTTGTTACGCTACTGATTATTTATACCACTTACGTTACTGGGTGTTGTTTATACTAAATATAAACTCAAAATGTCAGGCTACTTCTTGTATTTGTTATCCTTAGGGGTGTGTGCCCAGCAAATTTGATAAATTTCATTTCATAGCAAGTCGACTGTTCGGCTCGAATGGACAGTCTACGGAGACAGCACGAATCAATTGAGGTCTTGATTAGATCGGAATTGAGGTATTTAAACAATGAATGCAGTAGGGAGTCGATGGCTATGACCGTATCGCTAGCGGTGATTGTTGAATTAAATTAGTCGGCAAAGACTTCAATTGAGGACCCCAGGGGCGAAGGGGAAAAGTGTAATTTTAAAGATTTTGGGGATAGGCGCAGATAATGGCTGGTGTGGTACATCATGTTGCTGTGGCAAAGGTACACAAGTGAATCACTGATAAAATTATATGATAAGGTTCAATGATTTACTTGAATCCCTTTGGCACAACAATATTGTGCACCCCATGAGGTATCAAGGGTACGCCAAAAAAATGATTTCAATTTCACAGAAGGAGGAAGAGATAAAATTATTTACCGCAACTGCCCCTTCTTTCTTTTTCTACCTATGCCAACATGAAACGCATTTGCACTCTCGGGACACTATTGTATGGACAGTAGTACTGAGATGTCCTAACTGAGCCACTGGCATTAGCAGTCTATTATGTAAGAAGTCATGTTTATAATTCTTATGATCTCATCCCTCAGGATTTCACATAATCAATCTAACAAAACGTCAGCAACTATTCCGATTCGACCGGTGTCGAACGCAAAACGAATTCATCGATACCAATCGTCAGGAAAACCTGAACATAACATAATAAGGGAAGTTGTATTCAGGAGGAGCGAAGTATCCCAGTGGGTAGAGCAATTGCTTTATTGACAAAGGGCCCCAGGTTGAAAACCCGGGCGAAGACACCCACAGATAAAATTCTGTATATGTGAAGTGGCCTTAAATTTGTAATTATCACAAGCCTGATGCTAAGTCTGGGTTAGACCCTATTTTCACCAATTCAAACAAACCTTTCACTAAGCGAGTAGTGCATTTCGTCTAGAAGTCGACGTTTCGTCTTGCCTTTCGGTACCCTCGACTATGGCTTATAAAGCGGTTACCTTTCCGCCCAAACTGAAATATTCTCTTCCCTGGGAAATCCCCCACTAATCGGCTCAGCTGAGAGAAGATCCTCTTTTCCATTTTTCTCCAATGCAAACACGCCATCTCTGTTGAGTTCGTCACGCTTGCAATGGCTTCCGTTTGACTTTCGCGCCGATAATTGAATTTAGATTTTTCCGCGACTCAACAATGGCCACCAGGTTGCAAAGGGCTCCTTCACAAAGTCAACAAGTCGCATTTTTTTTGTCCACACGCCTTTAAGTCTTCTTTCCTTTCCGAGCGAGCCGTGAAGAGGTGAGCTTTGGCTCTTACCGTGAAATTCATCCTGCGTTAATCCTCAAGCGGCGAGTCGGACGCTTCCACAAAGGCGATCACTAAAAAGGGAGAGATTTATATTGCTCTGAAGGGCTGCTTTTCCTCTGAGGAGATGCCTTAAAATGTTAGGCCAAAGCTGAATTAATTAAAAATGAACCCGTAAGTCATAGAATCTTCACCAAGTCAGGGATTCGTCAATGATTTTTTTAGATAAAAAAATTGTCAAAGCGGTGTTTATAATGGGAAATCCCCCAAATAATGTCATCCAAATGCTCTGTTAGAGTTTCTGATCTTTCAGTGGTCTTAAGCCTGAATCACACGATTATTTTTTCCATCCATTTGCAGGGACAGAGCCAGCGATCACTGCAATGATGGGGAAAAATTATCATTTCTCGCGATCATTTTCCGCGATGGCTCGTCCCTTTTTCCGTCGCTGAAACCAGGGATATGCCGAGGGATGGAAACAGGCCCAGACAGCTCACTTGGTGTAATACACGTGTATTACAGCTGTATCACGTGTAATTCACATGCAATATAGCTGCATTACATGTGTATTACACCAAGTGTGCTGTCTGGGAGGGGTAGGATTTCCATCCCTCGAGCTATCGTGGAAAATTATCGTGTCAAACGCTCAATTATCCTCTCTCATTTCAGCGATCGCTGGAGCTGCCCCTCGAAAGGGATGGAAAAAATGATCGCGTGATTCAGACTTAAGTATTTCCCTTTGATGATGGCATGTTCCTCAAAATAGTGCTATACTTATGAAAATCCGATGACGAGATACACTCGTCATTGCGCGGTTTGGCATCGCAAGTTCATGACGAGCTACACTCGTCACTACAGCGCAAGGGGTTAATCGGTAGAATACCATAATAATAATACCTAGCTTCCCAGGGAGTAAAATGAGCACTCTGATTGCGTTACAAGCATTCAAGCTGCGGATGAAGGCCTTGACTCCATTGGCCTTTAAGCACAAACCACACTTTCGGAGCCCTCCAAATGCAAAGCCGACAAGGACCCTCAATCGCAGCTTCAACTCCCGGAGCCTCACTCCCTCTTTATATACCTCATTGTGACCTCCAGAACCCCCACAGAGCCGCCACTGAAGGATGCTTAAGGAGGTTTTTAACCCCGTTTCATCGCGTCTAGAGAGACCCTTCAACTCGAGTGAGCCAAAGAAATAATTTTGGGGGACTGGAAAAGAGCAAAAACCGTCTCTTCGACGCCATACTTCATCCCATTGTTGCGCCATTGTGGGTAGCCCATTGTTAGGAGTCCATTGTTGAGCCGATCCCTCACTCACTCCCGCCAGAAACTGCCCCCGGGGGACAACAATGGCGGAAGCGCAGCCCCTAATCTCGGCGAAAATAATGAACTCGACGAAAAGCGCCCTCTCCATCCTTCGGCATTGTTGATCGCATTGTTGTCGGAAGCTCGCGTTCCGAAGGTCGGAAGATGCTTCGCTTCAAGAGTGGCGCCCTATGGAATAGTGAGGACGGCTCCGTCCAAAAGTGGCCCCCCCTACTCCTTTCAAAAAAAGGAGTCCGTTCAGTTGGTATGAATGGGATCAAAGACTCGGAAAGATAAAGTCTACCTCTCCACTCCCACTCCTGATACATGGGTACTTCTCGTTCGCCTTCCAGAAGGGCCCTTTAGGGAACGTTTTAGTCCCTCTTTTTTTAACGGGCGGTGTCATTAGACCGGCTAGAATAACAAAACAGCAGCGGTTCGGCGCGCGGCAGCAGAGCGGCCGAGCAATGATATCATATTTAGCGATCGGCAGCTCAGAGGCTTCTCCTTCTGCTTTTACACATACGTAAAACGTCCCCCTACTCTCCCCCGCAAAAGCCAGGATCTGCATGCACTTGGGCAAAATCGCGGTGAATGCTGTTAGCGTTATGGCTTCGGTCGCTGAGTAAAGTGTGTAAGGCGATGCTTAGCGGGCACGGAGGAAAAAATGAGTCCGACACCTGTTGGGTGTCCAAAAACACCAAGCTGAATTCGTCAATATTGGATACATCTTTTTTAATTATAATCAACGATTTATGCTTTTTCTCTTGGTTTACGAACATGACTTCTCAACTGACTGCTAAGCAAACTATCGCTGAAAAAAAAACATTCCTCCTGTCAAAACTGCTCCAACTTCAAACTGTGTAATCAACCAGGCTGTAAGGCAATATTTAAAACTTTTATAGACACTTTCATGTACATGCTGCCTCAAATTACTTCTCTATGTGCCTTTCGTAGGTCTTTTCCTCCTTCCAATCACAGGTCTTCAATAATGTAATCCCTCAATACTTTTGCGATCGAAATAACGTTAAAATGGACAATAATAGTAGCAAAAATCAATTAACCAGATTGGTTAATGAAAAAGGAAAAAATAATATCAAAATTGGTCCAAATAAAAAAATGATATTGATTGATCGATTGATTGTTTGTTTTCCTTTATTTAATATTGTTCAATTTTTTTCTGATTGTTCTCCCTCTGGCAATTTAATTTTTTTTTCTTCACAAAAAAATTCTACACACTAACTTACACATGCGCCACTTTTTAAATTTCTTTTTGTAAACTGGCTGGTTGGGGTGAATTTGACTGACCAGTACAGCTTAGTTACGTGCCCTCGGCGCGATCGTGTGGGGTTGGATCGGCTAAATGTATCTTTTGCTCAGAGCCTCCCAAAATATTCCTTAAATCTTGCTTGAATACCTAAAAGCCACTACGACGATAAAAAATGTCTTCTCTTTGCTAGGCTTGCTGCATTTGACATTAGATTGATACCGGGCAATAATGATGAAATTGTAGACAGCAAAATAAGTTGTCGTGGCGGAGCCACGAACCCTAGCCTCTTCGCTGGAAATCAACGATTTTAACCTCTAAACCACCACACCTCAAATCATAGTTCCATTTTTTTTTTTAATTACATAAGGCATGTTAAACGTATCACATCAAAAGTTATCAATTACAGCCAAACTAAGGCCCATTCAATGAAACAACTACCCTTTTCTAGAAGCGTTGGGTATTCCGAATGCCATAAAAAATATGGCATTGAAAAAGGTGTAGCAAGGTACGTGGTCTCCCCATGTTAAATGATATGGGTAAACTTCTTTGATTCCTACCGGGTTAGAACCTACATCTCTGCCGCCGTTTCGACCTCTGACTCAGGGCTCATTCTCAGGGCTGCTAAATGTCGTTTCGAGGGAATTGGCCTACTTACTGTGGAGATATTTCCTTTTTGGCTGCCAAATCACATTGTTACAATTAATATGTTGTCAGTTTCTTTATCGCAGCTATTTGTGTTTTTTTAACATTTTCTCTTTCTTTATGTAACCTTTTTCTATAATAGAATAATAGGGTGGTTTCCTATTATTTTTTTATTGCCTAAATCGAAAGATTATTACTCCTGGAGTACGCAATTCACGCTTTTAGATTTTTAAATGACAATATCTATTTTTCGCTATTAAATGAAAAGTGAAAATTTTCAAGCGCGCGAAAACGCGACGGCTAAGTATGAATGCTGGGAAAAACCCGTGTGACGTCGTTATGGTTCCCGCTGCTGCAAGTGAGGTGACCTTGGGTCGAGGCTTAGAGCGCTGATACGACGCAGGATGCTTGCAGATAGCAGAGTACCTTGCTAGCTGCTATTGCTTGGCTTAAATAAGGATTATTAATACCTCGATCAAACGATGGAAACTTTCCGACCTTAGCCAGTTTTAATAGGTGATTATTAAGAGATGCTTCCCTGAGCTCTGTGACTCATGCATGCATTGGTAATCTCAGACGATGTAAAACTCCTATCTACTCGTATAGAAACTAGGTCCCTGTGACGTCACGTGGAGTGGCATCGCATGGGCGCCAATCTGGCCTTTTTCAAATGAGGATAAAATTGACCATTGCCATTCGTCTAAACCGGTATTTCTAAAACCAAATAATTTGTATATTATGAATACACTAATGGTGGGTTACGAATCGCAATCAATGCCTTTCGTTTTCTTTGATGAAGGAAACTACCCTATTAGGACATTTATCTCCTACGCTAAATCTGGAGAACAAAATTGCTGAGAATTTTTTAAAATCCGATTTTATTTTAAAGAAAATAAGAGACGCAATAGATTGCCTTCAAGTGGGAAGCTATGTCGTTTGACAGGTTTCGATGCAATAAAAGATAATGTTGTTGAAGCGCATTAGTCAGAAAGAAAGTATCTAAATATAAAACAAAATAAATACAGGTAGGGTTACGGACCCAAATTTTCGGTTGCATTGGAAAACCACCGGGTACGACTGTGACTTTCAATGAAGTATCAGTAATCACTGAAATGGAGCCTATATTCTGTAAACGAACGAACCTGTCGATTGGAAATTTCTAATAAAATAATTGGTTGCTATGTACCTACCAAGTGAGCTGATGATGGACTCAAAGCTCCACTTCGACAGATGAGATAGCCCTCTGCTACTGTGGTAGCTATACAGGACGCCAGGACAAATTTAAAATGTCCATCGGCTGGAAAACACGAACAGAAATTTATTATTTCGTGGTTTAGTGTAATTTAGAACAAATTCGCATTCCCTCTACAATATCGCAATATGATAAATTACAACGACATTAGATTGAGACTTTCCACTTGTGATACATTGTTCAACACTGCTATCAAATAATAATAATTTGTAAAAGAGGTAAATTGCATTTTAGGTTTCAATTTTTTACATTTTAAATGTAATTTCTACCGTTATCATTAGCTAACTGTGGTCAATGGTTTTTGATAACGGATTATTACCCATTTCTAACGAATGTTTATAAACCAGCAGATATATTGTCACAATTCATGGTATAAATATGACAAAGCCATTTGCATCGAAAAGGGAATTTTACCAAGCACATTATATCCGATAGAAACATTGAAACATTTTAAATAATGTATTCACGAGAAAAGATATATATTCATGTATTTAATTATTGCTACAGCCACCTTTAATGATATCAATGTCCAGTTCTTTTTTTCTAGCCAACACTCTACAATGCAAAGCCAGTGTCGGGGAATATTGCGGGAATGAAAGCTCCACAACCCCCGACTACAAAAAATAACCAAGCCACATTATGCCACTAATTTCTACGGTCAAATAATCACAATTGAATATGAGAGGGTAAAACTCTTATCGATGAATCAAGGCGAAAAATATATTGAACAGAGTTTTAAAAGCAATTTGAAACCTATTTTTTATCTTTGTTAGAACCTCTGTGTATTTCTTCCAACAATTAACTTTACTTATGAAAGTATACCGGGACTAGCCACGGTGATAACTTTTTACGGAGTCACCCGCATTGCACAAATAGTGCGAAAAATCCGCAGAGGAAAAATCATTCGCCTTGACCGGGATTCGAACCCGGATCCCTCGATTTCCGGCCGAGTGCTTTAGCCAGTTAAGCTACCGAGGCGTCATTCTCCCCTGTGGAAATTTGTGGACTATACCGGACAAGGAACTTTTTTCGCACTATTTGTGCATTGCGGGTGACTCCGTAAAAAGTTATCACCGTGGCTAGTCCCGGTATACTTTCATAAGTCCAGAGCGAACACCTCTAGTGTTCAAAGTTCGGACTTTGCTCTCCGGCTGTGGCGCCATGCGCACGACCTGGACTGCTAGTCGCATCATATGCTCAGCAGTCCATACCACCTTTTCCGGTATAGTCCACAAATTTCCACAGGGGAGAATGACGCCTCGGTAGCTTAACTGGCTAAAGCACTCGGCCGGAAATCGAGGGATCCGGGTTCGAATCCCGGTCAAGGCGAATGATTTTTCCTCTGCGGATTTTTCGCACAATTAACTTTACCTAACTCAGTTGTGAAAAAAATCACTTGTACCCCTTGGCTCCTCAACCCCTCATATGTTAATGATTGCAATTTATGAGATTATTTTATACTTGTTTTATATTATACTTACATGATTTATTTTGTTTATAAAACCCAATGTAAAGGCCTTAGTACTGTTTTCGGTTTTAAATAAATTAATTAATTTGGTAAAGTGAGGTTAGAACTCACTCCTAGACAAAGATACAGAAAGCTCTGGTTGGTGTGTTGGGTAGATTGCTTCCCACCCAGTGGATCCGGGTACAATACCCGGCGGAGGCAGGTCCTTTGTTGGGGGAACTTGAAGTACAGCTCTCCGACCGTCGGATAGGACGTTAAATCGAGGTCCCTTTGGCGACTTTCGTTAAGAGCAGGCTAATGCCGGCGCCGGGTTTCTCTCCCTCTTTCATTCCTTACCCTTCCCTCATGGCGCAAATGGCATAAGCTGTCTGTCATACACTACACTATATAAAGAGACAGTCGTATGAATTTCACGCACACAGTTCCTATTCGTGGAAAACCTCGCACTCCTAGGATTGTATTTGTTTATATCCAGAGACCTCGCCCTCTCTCCCACCACGCTCAGCGATATTAGACAATTAAAAAGAAAAAAAAACTTCCGCTGATAGTTCTAGTTTTCATTGAACACGACGCGGTTCCGAAACAGGTTCTCAAGATCATCGGACCAAGTGGCCTCCGTTTTCATTTTCATTTCCCGGAAAATTTAATCCATATCAATAAAATAATTAGTTCTCCTCCAAGCGATGTTGTTATAGATATTGCCAAAACGCCAAATCATGATTTTTAAATACCATCAATATATGGCTTACATGATTAAGCGCGCCAAAGCATTGACAACAGCTTAAATTTTACTTCCATACCGAACCAAAAACAGATGCAGTAGTTCAGTGATTTAGCAGAGTTTTTTTTCCCGTGGTAGCCGGCCCTTCGGCGCGGACATTTGTCGTGAGGAAATGGAAATGAAAACCACTGTATATGGTTCGACCAGCATTTCTTGATTCAAGCCTACTCGAAAGTGATCGCAGAAACTAATGGCCGTGCAGAAGGTCTCATATTTCGGTCTATGAGTCGTGATTGGTTAGTCACTTGACCCGTGAGGGCACCTAAATAAGACTGACCAATTCCTGGGATGACACTCATTCAGCCTTTGATATAATCCTCAATTCGTCGATCGAAACGTCGTAAAAATGGACACCCTGACCCAGTAGATGGCCCTAGAAAACTTCTTGAAGTAGTTTTGACAGGGCAGCACCAAAATCTATAAAAAAATATGATAATCGAAAATCAGAAATTGTCGACAAACCACGACTGTTGATACTGCAAGCCCATCAAAAACAGACGATAATAAATAAACTCGTAACCGTTCGAGCATGAAAATTTCCGCAGACTATTTTTGACATCGGAAACTATCGGATGAATTCAGCCATAGGAATTTGGTAGAAAAAATCCGGCATCAATCTTTGTGGTTTGGACAAGAGGATGGGGGAAGGGACAAAAAAATCTTATGGTCGCCATGGCGCCACCCACGTTCCAGCCGCGATGGGCTCTGCGTCAGCTGATTTATGTCGCCAACGGGCCGGGAAGCAGTAAACGATGCGTCGACATATTGCCCCTTCGAAAGGGAAGTGGCAGGGGAAGCCATAGTAAGCCTGGAAGGGGAGATGGGTTGAAGACGCGAAACAAATGAATAACGAAATACCATCCTGCTTTTGGCGCGCGAATACAGCCTCACTCTCGTTTTCATATTGGTTTGGTTTACTACAAGTCAAATTAATTGTGTTTAGCAGAGCGTGATTTTTCATAAACAGACCCCAAAAAACAAGTAGTAAGCAGTTCTGAACCCTCGACAGGACAGTCACGATGGGGTGAAGTCCTCGCCTGCCAAACAAAGGGTCGTGGGTTCGAATACCCCCTGGGTAGGTTTCCTCCATCCAGAACATGGATGTTGATGTACGTTTAACTGTTAACTCGTTAAAAAAAAACTATTTAATAGGCCAATCCAGCGCTGTTTTCGGTAGTATGGGAATGAATAAAAAATATAAACAAATTCAAGGAATATCCGCGGACAAGCCTGCGTTGTGCCTTTATGAAGACATCGACAAGTGCACCCTAAGATACCAAAGAACAATCAAGACTATTGGTTTCCCTGCTCGAACGTGCACCAATGAAGGCTAAGTGGGTCTGTCTTCCGACAAGGACATGGTCACAGTGTTTTGAGATGCACGCGCGCGTACGCAGTGTCATTCTCATCGATTACCTTGAAAAAGGTAAAACGATCATCGTCGAATATTATTTAGAGATTTTCGAGAACTCGATATTGATTTGAAGGGAAAACGACCGCATTTGAAAAACAAAAAAGGTTCTGTTCCATCAAGGCAATACACAAGTGCACACGTGTGTAGTCAACATGGCAAGAATCCATTAATTAGGCTTCGAACTGCTTCCCTATCCGGCGTATTCTCGAAATTTAGTCCCCTGCGATTACTTTGTAGTTTCTATTCCCAAATATGAAATAATGGCTGAACGGTAAGAGATTTGGGTCGAACCAAAAGTTTATCACTAAAACGAATGGCCATTGTGGAGGACATTGATATAACCCATTACTTAGAATTAATAAAATAATTGGAAAAACTTTGGACTGAATGTATGGAGCGGAAAGGAGACTATGCAGATTAATAAAAGACTTTTTTCCCCAAAAAAATATATTTTATTAAAAAATCACGGACTTATCAAATCGCCCTCGTATCACCGAAAAAACGATCTTTAAGGAGCAAACGGCAGAAAAAAATAGCTATAACTGGCAGAGTGACCGAAACAGACGATATTGTCATAGAACATTATAAATAAACATATAGGACATCGATTTTGTGGAAAATTATGCAATGTCTAATCTAATCAATACTAATTCGATTACTTTAAGTTGATTAGCATCCATCACTGGGAATGATTAGTTAATCAGAGCGCCTAGCGCGCAGAATGCATAGCTCAGTGCTTCTCGTCAGCACAAACACGCGACACTGAGCAATGAGCACATCCTTTGACCGAGTGTGGCTCGCGTCTCGCGTGGAGCTGTCCTCCTACGAGAAAAGAGAGCGGAAGGAGGAGGAGGAGTAAGATTTGGCAACATCGCAGTGAGTCTGGCTCAATGGTTAGCATGACACTCGTGGGAGGGGGTTGAAGGAGGGGGACTGTGATGGGAGGGGAGGGTTTGGTAGTCGCGAAATGGACGGAAGGGAGTAGTAGTGATTTTCATACATCAGTTAGATATTGGGTTAACTGCATGAATTTCTATACAAGTGCCAAAAAAATTTCTTTATGATATACATCCATAAACGCTTCAATTGGTAAATTTTAATAACTTTTTTTGTTATTTTTTTCATTTTATGGGGAAATATTTTAATATGTATCACATAATATAAAGTATGGTGATAGACAACTTTTACATCAAATGGATATGTATCACAGATTCGGCACTTTTCCACAAAATGTTTTCATTTCACATATTCATTCAGGGGCGGACTGGCCAGGTCGGCTGGTCGACAATCGCCGAAGGCCCCCGACCTTATGGGGGGCCCCTTACAACGCTTGCATCTATCGTGAAGCGTATTTTAATGGTGTAAAAAAAAGACTCAGATTACTTCAACCAAAGTCTTTTTTGCAATTATAAAATTCTACGTTTCCATTAGTTGCTTTACAGAGCATTCGTGTAAAAAATTTACAAAAAAATTAAATAAAGGTGTCTGAAGATAAAGGAGAACCTGATGCTTTTTCGAAAAGGTCATTCGAAAAGGTTACTTCAGTGGTTTTTTTAGACTTAAGCGCAGTTTCAAGGAACATATTCGCTTAAAAAAAGATAATAGAACCATAATAAAATAAAAACGTGGCTGCGGACCGTAGGAAAATGGCCATTTTAGCAAAGTTAACCAAATCGTTATTTTTCATCGCAAAAAAACGGTTCAAAGACGTACTTGATAGCTTGATTGGCAGGAGTGCGATGAAAACAATCATTTTTTGATGATCGGATTGATTGATTGATTTTCATATTGCAGTCAGAGCGGTCACTTTTCGGGAGGGAGGCTGGTAGGGTCGATGAGGCGGTCCTGCGTGGGTGAGCTCGTCGAGGAAAGGGTCCCGGATTTGGGACCCTTCGAAGTGCTTTTGCGAAAGTACATCGGAGGGAGGAAGAAAAAGTACGTTCACAGCAGTGGAAGGATTAAAAACTAGATCGAAGTTAGTTTTTAAAAAATTTGCAATTTCGTAGGAAAAGATACTATGAAAAGTGAGAATTTCACAGCTTATGAATTACATAATTAATTAATTGGCTTCTTCAAACTGTGCTGAAATCTTAACAAAACCTCTAAATTAACCATTTCGAATAGCCCCTTCAAAAAAAAGCATCAAATTCTCTCTTCATTCCTGACACTTTTATTTTATTTTTTATGTGAAACTTTGCACTGAATATGCAGTAAGTAAAACAGCTTGGAATTTTATAATAGCAAAAAAGCTTTGGTTCAAGTAATCTGATTGTTTTTTTTTATGAAACCTTTCATATACGCTTCACGATAGACGCGAGCGTTGTGGGGGCCCCCTAAAGCCCGTATTACACTTCTCAATTTATTGGCCAATCCATTGGATATTGGATTGTGGTCAAATTAAAATTTCTTAACTCATTGGCAGCGCCGAAGGAGCGTAAATTTAACAGTGTACCGGTGAGTAAACCTCACCTCAACCAGTCAGAATTACAAAGAATAAACGGTGGCACTGACACGCACCAATTTCTAGTCCTATATCCTTTTCACAATATTGGACACAATGTCTCGTCCAATTTGGAATTTTAAACAGGTTCTATTTTCTCGCGGTCAATCTTCAATCAGAAGTCAGTTTTGTTGACCCCTAGTGGCCAAAACAAGCTCTTTGCAAAACATCTGGTTTGGCAGTATAACATTGCTTTTTTCGGGAATTTGCTTGATATTTCTAAAACGTGGACGAAAAAAGTTGTTTCACTATTGATTGAAGCGTACAAATCACGTGAATGCTTATGCAACGTAAAATAATCGAAATACAATGGCGTTATCTAGCGGGACATTAGAACATTATTATTATTATGGCCAATATTGGTGTAAATATTGATACGTGTCATACGGTACGTTACGTCCAACATTTTAAACAATATTGCACGCAAAATTGGAAAGTGTCATACGGGCTTAAGCTAGGTGCCCTCGGAGATTGCTGACCAGCCGACCTGGCCAGACCGCCCCTGCGTAGGGAATAGACGAGAATGAATGAATGAAAGATATAATTATACCACATCCGACGAGACTTAATAGAAGAAAATTATAATTAAATATAAACTAGACTAGGGGAAGGTGGGGCAAGACAGGGTGTATAAGCACTAAAAAAAATGTATTATGTTCAATAAAAATACCCAATATCGCAACTTAGACTTCACTATTTGTAAAATTTGTAAAATTTATGTGGCAAACCACTAACTATTTATGAGATCATACGTTGTCTTGCTGATAATTTTATATACATATGTATTTTTGTTCTACTCTGTTATATATTTAGTCGCATTCTGTGACATTGATGTATAATGTAAATCCACTTATTGCTGTAATATGTCTGACTCTATTATATTTATAATCATATATGTTCCCTGGGGACACACCTATACCGGAAATAAATCTCATTTTCTATTCTTTTCTATTTCTAACTAAAAAAATTAAAAGAATGAAAGAAAAATCCATTCTTTAGAATAATGCTAAAACTTATTCTTCGCATCAAAGGTTGTCTGCTAAGAAATATAAACAGAAGTGTTGAAAATGGTTAGCACTGGCATACAGATTTACAATGCTTAGGTCGGCACGGTAATTCTTAAAAAGCCTTACCTAGTTCAAAAATACGAGAAAATTTTATCAATAGTATTAGCCTCGAAAGCCATTCTTTAACAAATCCATCCACATTCATAGGCTAACCAATTATACCAGTGAAAATCAGTTACATGCCAATTAAATAAAATAAATTTTATATACAACTCTTAAGAAAAAGTAAATAAAGGCCATAGAAAAGTAAAATGGAAAGCCTACTATCTTTTAACAAGTTCGAAATTTTCGCAGTGGTTTTTTAATTTTTATAACACATTGGAAGCTGAGAGAATTAGAAACCGTGGTATTAAATCGAAATGTTGGCCTTAAATAGTCTTATCCGTTGTCAAATCCGAGAGGATTTTATGAATAGTATTCGCCGGGAAAGCCTCTACGATCTTTTAACTTATTAATTTTTCAGGGTAGTTTTATTATTATAACAGATCGGACGGTGAGAAAATAATACCCCTCGTATTTACCGTTGCTTGTCCCTCGAGTTCATTTCTTTGCTCACATGAAACGCTGGCTAAGAGGTCAGTATTTTGCTCCTGAGCAATAGACCAGAGTAGATAATTCCAGGAGAACACAGGTGGCTACCATTGATGACGGAGATATTGGAAAGTTGCTATAACACCACAAGATATGTACAAGTCTGAACGTCGATTATATTAAGAAGTAACTAGATGGTGTAACTAAATGAGGAAAAATCAAATATTTTTTATTTTCGCCATAGTTTTATTTTATAACAGATCGGACGGTGAGAAACTGATGACCGTGGTATCTAACGTTGCTGGCCTCACGGGCCCATTTCTTTGCTCTCATGAAACGCTGGCTAGGAGATCAGCGTTTTGAAACTGAGCTGCAGACTACAGTAGTGAATTGCAGGATAACGTAGGCGTCTATCGTTCATGACTGAGGCATTGGACAATTAATACCACACTACGAGATATCTCCAAGTCGGAACGTCGGCTATGTGGAGAAGTAGATGACTGGTGTGGCTAATTGAAGCAAATAAATTTTTAATTGATAAAATCTTCTCTGGTTTGATACCGGGGAAGACTATTTTAGGCTAACGATTCGATGAGAAACTCCCTCATCGTCCTACCTACAAAGTGCTAAAGGTTAAGTAGAAGAAATCAAAGTTTGTTATTTTTTCATAACTAAACCCCTCGGTCTTTCGAAAAAATTATTTTCACCGTGGTTTTATTTTTATAACAGATCGAACATCGGGGAAAGAATAAACGTAGTATCCATCCCTACTAGTCCTTCGGGTCCGGAGAATGGTGTAAAAAGTTTATCAACGTACAATCTAAGCGCATGGGCGCTACATGGGCGTACCCAGCGAGGGGCAGGAGGTGGCAGCTGCCCCCCCCCCCCCTAGGAGCAACAATCGCCAATGTCTTCAAGGAAAATAATATTTTTTCAAGCAAATAATTTTAAAAACTAATAAAGACCTGTTACAGTTTCCTTAAAATGTTGATTTCATTCACCTTTCCCGTAGTTAAATCTTACCTACAACTTGAGCAACCATGGCTTACCCCCTAGTTTTGTTCCTGGGTACGTCCTTGTATAAGTAAAGAAAAAAAATAAATTTTGCCTTCCACAACTTAACCATTAATCGTCTAGTTTCGACAGACTGTATCATTTTTATGACTAGAGGAAGAAAGCGCATAGGTACTTAGTTATATACTAGATCGGGTGAAGGTTAACTTGATCTTATAGCTTAAGTTGTGGAAAGTAAATTCTGTTATTTTTCCTAACTCAAAACCTACGAGCTTTTACCAAATTTTAATTTCCACCGTGGTTATATTTATATAACAGATCGGACGTTGAGAAAATAATGACCGTAGTATCTATAGCTGCAAGTCCCTCGGCTCCAGAGAATGGGGTAAAAGGCTAATCTACGATCTAAGCGCAGAGGATGTTTGGAGACGGAGGAATAGAGGCAGAACACAAGAGGGAGAGAGAGGAAAATGGAAATCAGGAGAGAAGAAGGATGTGTTGAGAATGGAAAGGGATGGGGTGGAAGTTAGTTGGGTGAGGCATGCCAGATGCGGTGGGTGGGGTTGGGAGGGAACAACATCTCCGGTTACCATGGCCCCCCTCCCGGCAGGGGAGGCTGACAGCGCCGCGAAACCCAACACCGAGCAAGCACCCCACTCAAACAACCCACCCACCCACATGCTGGAGCTGCGGTGTCGCTCGTGAGCGAACCGTCCTTCGTGAACGACTCAACACGGAGACGCATAAAAAAACGGAGTCGTTCCGAATAGAGGCAGTGGTAACATCACGAATATTACAACGGAAGATTCACCGTTCGGCCGCTAGATGTGCTGCCACCCAACGCGCATTTTAAATGCCGTTTTACACGGGGCACGTACTTGCACAATCTGACGTGTGTACGAAGGCGCAGTCGAAATGGCGTCGTGTAAAGCGGTGAATTGCTAGAACACATGCGAGAATGCGTGTACGCGAGATGGCAAAATAGCCCCTGGTCTAATTTCGTTCATGCATTCGCGCAATTCCACACCATTTTAGAAGTTAATGCAGCTCTAACCTGCGCAATTCCGTGCTCCGTGTAAAACGGCCTGAACCTTCTGTCAGGCGCAATATTGGAATAACTGATTTCAGGCGCTATGTGCCTGACATGCACACATGCGAAAAAACATTAATTAACTCTTAACATGTCTCATTGGTACACATTTCGAGTTTAAAGCACCATTATTAGTGTACTCAAACACTTAAATGATAACATAAGGCCTTGTTACACGATAAATTAACACGTACGGGTTAATGTCTAAATGTATGGACACGAAAATGCACCGTGTAAACACCTAACTTTTGCGAATGCATGAACGGAAAATGGAACCTGTTCTAATTTGGTTCATGCATTCGTACATGTTCCGTTCCGGTCCACCAAAATCATTCCGCAAACGTACATTAGCTTGTACGTGTTAATGTACCGTGTAATCAGGCCTTTACGTGCTATTCATAGACCCCTTTACACGCCGTCATACGGCTCTGGACCTATCCAGCAAGATACGATTTAACTAACTCTTTAGGCTCAGGGGCGCAGCTAGGAATTATGGTTGGGGGAGTACAACTAATACTGGGGTGTGTGGGGGTATGGAATATCCACCAGGATAAGCGGTAGGTGAGAGATTAATAAATTGTGGAATTTTTAGATAAACGGTTCAAAATGGTGAGTTTTATTTTTATTTCATATTCTATTAGTAATATCAATCCAATTAAGTAAAATGGATTAAACTTTAAAATTTCTCTGCGCTCTGGAGGGGGGGGTTTAACCTCCAAAACCAACCCCTCGCTGCACCACTGTTTAGGCTATTAATTATTATTATATCTAATGTATTTTATCATGTGAATTCTACAGATCAGTGTTTTTTTTATTTTGATAACTTATATAGCTAATAAATCTTTCATTCAAATTAATGTGCCTTAATTTTGTTTTACCATGCTAAATAATCCGCCACTGATCTGTCGGCATAAATGCGAAAAGCAAAAGGCTGCAGAGAGCATATCAAAACGAACAGCTATTATGAGCGTCAAGGGTCTATGCCGCCTAGTGAAACGGAGAAATGAAAAAGCACTCGCACTGTGTCTGTCAGATCCATTGCGCCCGGCGGAAGGTAAAATTGGTTTGTAGTGTTGGCAGCGCCGAATGAAAGACTTCCTAATGGAACGTAGATATAAAATCGTTTCAGGCTTGATTTTGCGGAAGTTCGCTATATCTATGATAAAGAAGACAAATGGTAATTTCCACACTTTTTATTACAACACTCAACAACACAATGGTTTCAACACATTGTGTCATTTTCAAGGTTGAAAATGACACAACTTTCCTGGAAAATGACACTATGCGTTGAAACCATTGTGTTGTTGAGTGTTGTAAAAAAAAGTGTGGAAATACCAATTGTGCTCTTCATCATGGATGAACGTAGATGTTTGTTCTGGCTATATTTAGTACAAGACTGCCGTGAACGGAAGGCGAGGTTACATACTTATTGTTGAACGATTCCATTGTTACCATTATTGTTGTCAAAGCACACCATCCAACGAAATGATCGATGGATTTTTCTCCTCATAGAAAAATCTGCCAATTTCATTGTTAAATTAAGTAATGGTTTCGTTACTAGTGGGCCCCGTTTTCCCCATGGCAACGCGGGTTTGTCTCTATCCCCTATCTTCCATCCCTATCCTCTCCCTGGAGGCGTCGACGGGCTCCTATCGTGGCGGCGCCTCCCTCCTTTTCCCTTCCCACTCCATACCCTCCCCGGGTGACTGGGCAAATCAGTTTTTGGTTCTGGGCCCAGGCCCCGGTGTGTTGTATCCATGAAAAGGCCCCCTTGGAGCCTCATGTGTTATCAAAGCACACCTTGTAAAGTGATATTATGCTCCGAGGAGTTCAGACTACTAGAACAACAAACGAATTCATTATTATTATTATTATTATTTTTCATTTTCCCTCTTGCTATCTTGCAAGGATTGTTCACAGTGAACGGACCAAGTCAAGTTCAACTGTGTTTTGTTATTAGTTCCGTTATTATTCTATTGAAAGGAACCGTTGGCAAATATGATAGGTCTCCAGCATGACTGATTTTTGTATTTTTGGTAGAGTTTTCTCCAAGTTTAGCTTCTTTAGCTGGTGTAAAACTTCGCACGGTGTGATACCTGTTGTTGTATTCACTATTGGGCATATATTTACTGACTGCATCTTCCACAAGGCTTTGATCTCTGCTGCAAGTTCTGCATATTTGTTAATTTTGGTGGATTGTGCTTTCTGTACATTAAGGTTTAAGTGAATTGTGACGTCTTTGAGGGTAGTGTGCCGTTTTATTTTGTCTATTAAAACTATGTCCGGTCTATTGTTTTTAATTGCTCGGTCAGTTTTGATTTCTGCATTCCATGCACTCATCGTTTTCCATAACATAAGGTGGATGGTATTTGTAGTATGGTGCATCGGTGTCCAGGATTCTATTTTTTCTTGCCAGTTCTTGGTGCATGATTATTATTAATATTATTATTGCTGTTGTTATTATTATTATTTTGAGAACTTGTTATGATGTGATATAAAGGTTTATCACAATGGTTGGTGGGGCTGTAGCCGCCTGCAATAATCCTCTCGAACGCAACACTAGAATTCTAGGAAGCAATATATAAGTTGAAACCAAGGGCGAACCCAGGATGAAAACTAGAGTGGGGAAAGCAGTTGTCGTTCAAGTTGTAACACAGAAAAAGGTTAGGAAACCAAAATTTCAAGAAAATTATAACAGCGCTTTATTATCATCTAAAATCACTTGCTTGGAATAAATACTTTTATTTTAAAGGTACCTATGTTTTATACTGACATCACTTTTCTTGGATATAAAGAAAATTTGTTCAAAAATTTCGTTTTGAACTAAATTTACCTTTGCTCCCTCCTCCAACCACCCGCTGTGTTCGCCCATCGTTTGAAACGTAAAATTATTTTCCGGCACCCGGACTCGAACGCGGGCCTCCCACACGGGAGGCGAAAGCAAATCCTAGGAGCCAACACGAAAGTCACCACACTATGAGTAGATTCTCCAGTACTCCACGAGATACGTTACCACTCACCGCGTATTTTTAATGGCTTTACAAAATTCACCGCTCGCGTCGATGGTTCGATTAGCGAACCGAAATTCACGGGGAAATAAACTATTATTAAGGCCTGTTTACACGGTACATTAACACGCACGGGTTAATGTCTAAATGTATGAACGCGAGAATGAACGCCAAAATGCACCGTGTAACCACCCAACTTGTGCGAATGCATGCACAGAAATTAGAACGTGTTCTAATTTGGTTCATGCATTCGTACATGTTCCGTTCCGGTCCACAAAAATGATTCACGCAAACGTACATTAACTCGTGCGTGTTAATGTATCGTGTAAACAGGCCTTTAGTGCTGTTGACCGATAATTATACTCGTGATGATGTGTAATGTGCAGCGTATATGTTGCGCAGTGCATGCGAATGAAAGTAAATTTTTATCCTCAGATGTTGGTGATGGTTCAACCCCTGCCAAACACCTCTGTAGGTGACTTGCAGGGTAATATGTAGATTTTAATGCCCTGTAATGATCCATGCAAACCTCCTCTTACCGTTGGAATACTCGTGATTACATGATAACAATGATTCCAAATACAGGGTTACTATAAAAGCATGGTGCGGTTTCAGTCATTCAAGGGAAGAAAAGGATAAGATAGCAGAGCTTTCACAGGCTGCCCGATCCCTGCTTCTGTGTTTCAGGAGGGTGCCTCAAGTGCAGCGCTCCGTCCGTCGTAAGAGACGTTAAGCCATTGTCCCCTTGGCGCTTTTCGTTTATAGCAGGCTAATGTCGATGCCGGATTTCTCTCTTGACAAGAGACTAATGGCACACATTCGAAATATAGAAAGTGTAAACTGTAAGTAATTGTTTTTTCATTTAAAACATCTTCAAAACCGCACCATTATTTACTGATAAACCTGTACATCGAATTCATACATTTTCAGTGCCATTCCTTACGATTGTAGTTGTTACATGCAGAGTAAATATTGTGATTTAATGGATCCCTTTTACCTCATGTTTCGCTACGTACTTCTTTGAAAAGCGATATAAATTCTCCGTAAGTGGTAAAATAAATTAAGCTTCAACTGAACGGAAATGGTCTCTTTTATACAGTCCACTTGGATAAAATGAAAAGGCTGCATACACAGCGATTCCAGGGCCTTACAATGAGACTACCAATGACTACAAACAAAGTAAACATTCCGATTCAAATTGAAATGCGAGATTAAGCTACTAATTAGGAAGTAAATAATAATAATAATAAATTTACAATGTGAAATCACCTGTAATATAATGTAAATGGCTTCAATTGAATGAGATTGGGAGTAATTATGAACGTAGTTATCTTCCTCGTGCAATCAATGGCCCGATTTTTGGAAAAACATCTGAAAGAATTTGCAGTGCAGCGATGACGGAAAAGCAATCCATTTAATTACATTACATACTATGTACGTAATATTTGCAAGCGCGAGGAATAGCAATGAAAACGTATGCATACAGTGTTATCAGAACAGAATGACGTGATTTTGACCTTGGTTTATTTGGAAACAAAATTACGTACTTAATTGTTTATTATTTTTTTAAATTTGCGTCTTAAAGACAAGGAAGGAATAAACATTTCAATGAAAATTGGCAGTCCTTACCTTTCTCCCACTTATTCAGAGCTAAATGTTAATTCCTCAAATTGACACTATATCTCACTGTATGTAATGAAGTGTATTCTACATAACAATAAAATAAATCTATGAATAACACGATGTTTTTATTACTACGTATTTTTAAATGATACGTAAATCCCACAAAGCCATGCCCAAGACGCCAGAACAGATACCGTACATTAACTTTGGCTTCATGCACTACCATATGTTCGGAGTATCTATATATATAGTTATTCATAATTTGAATATTCTGCTCCCCTGGTCAATCGTGGATGATGTAAAAGAACCAGTCCTTCCAATGAATCGATTCAGGAGAATTCAGTCATTAAATCTGAATCAAGGAATATTCTTTGATTCAAGAAGAACAAGGTGGTTATTTATATGCGTATACTGACAGATCAACTGCTTCGTGGAGGAAAAATCTTTCTCCCCCGCCTCTCAGCTTTAGTCCTCTTTTTTATTTGCTCTTCTTTCAGTAGTGCGGTTTCACAACGTGTTCGGGAGAGATAATGACTAATAATTATTATAATAATACAAAATAAAGATAATTTTTTATGAAAAAACGCTTTTATCACAATTCAGTAATAGATTTGTCAGTAAATTTTTGCCCAATCAATTTTTCAATGAACTTTGATGTAAAAAAATTTGTTGTTATGACTCTACTATTCTCGTTCCTTTAAACGATCGCAGCGCCGCCATCAGATGTTGGTGGAAATTTTAAAACTAATCACCATGTTTATTTTTAAATTCTGAATTGTAATCGATGTGCAGTGAAAATCTTAATAAAAGTGTGCGAATTTTGTATTGTCATCTGGTTCTGAGTTTGAAAAGTCTGTCGCTGACAATGAGTGAGAAAATTTAAGCTCTATAGCTACTTGGAAAATGGGTTAGAACTGATTTGCAAAATGTGACCCGAACAAGATTGTAAACAAAAAACTAGTTTGTAAAAACACTATAATAAGAGATAACATACTACCTCAAAAGAGTTTCATTCTGGAGACAATCACTTTCATTTTGGAACAAACTATATTATTATCTTCCATTAAAGGTAACAGATATCATTGGAATGGCCGTACTAAAATTCCTATTCAAAATTAAACAGTGATAAAGCATAATTTTACACTGTGGATGATTAAATTAATGGTTTATCCATCAAGAATTAAAACTTAAGCAATATTGTAAAATCATATCATCTGTAGTCATATTCGTTAAAATATTTTGTTGTGGCAGTACATGTGAATATTCTTCTTTCTAGGCTTATCTGAAGCATATGGACTAGGAATACAGAGGTACCATTTCCGCAGCACAATGTATGCTAGATAGAAAATTTTCACTTCTAGTCGGTAGTAGAATTATTTACCGGAGGAAATACACAAATAAAATAAAATTTTAATTCTTTCCATTTCAGGCCCAATTCCATCTTTTTGTTGCCACTGCGGTAGCTTTTTAAACGGTTTTCAGAAATGCCCGCGGCGCAATGATGAGTGTGATATGATCCACTTTTCTCCTATATTTTATATATAGTATAATGTTTTTTTTATAATGTTTTTTATATTAGTATAATGTTTTTCATTGCGAGGAATAGCATTGAGCTTTCATGAATTTGATAGATCACATCATGAGGAAATTTAATTTTGGTTAAATCCCTTAGTTATACCTTATTTTTTCTTTTTTAAACCATAAGCTGCGGAGTTTCGATTAATTTTGTTTCGCTCCCGGGTTGAAACTAACCTCCTTGGTGATTTTAATTTATTGTAGGAAAGAAACGTAACGTACACCTATTTTCGTTTTCCTCCGGCTCGAAACGAAATATTTTCGTTTCGTTTCACTGGTCATCCCAGCTGAATTGTCCATTTTTTTCTTGGCATTTGCGATATTGGGATATGTCAGCAGGGGATAACAGGAGGCAGTTTATCTCCATGACCAAAGAAAGCTGAACCAAATGGGCGAGTTTTTATTTCCCCAACAACGGAAAGAGGCGAATGTATAGTCACCATTTGACTCAGCGAGGTCGTAAAAAAAGCAGGGACAGCGCGAAAGAGTCCATAAAAATCACGGCTACTCCGCAGCGCTCCTGACGCCCGAGGACTGAACTAAACGCACATCCGCAGATAACGATCGAGATTCAACAAAACGAAACGCAGACGCATAAAGGCCATCTCTTTCACTCCTGCGCTATCAATCGGGGATCTGGACAGTGCTCCATAAAGAACGCCTTTGACATCTCCCAGCAGCGAGAGCTCATTATGGTAGATGAGGGAAGCCAATGGCCACAGGGAGGTTATGGTTATGGTATGTGTAGGAGGCCAACGACAGCTAAGATTATTTGCATCCAAGAAAAAGGTAAGGAAGGAAGGAAGGATTGAGAGAATTCCAGCGTCGGCATTAGCATGCTCTAAACCAGTGTATCCCAAAATTTTTCGAGCCACCATAAACCGATAATCCATAAACCGCCCTCCTCGACTCAACGACCCCCTAATCGGTATCTTTGAAATAATAATCAGAATCATACACTAATTAACCAAGTGAGGAATATTGTGATAATTAAATTAAAAACTATGACTAACAAAATGACTAATAAATAATTAAGTTCTCCGTGTCGTGAAGTTGTACCAACGATAGTTCAAATGAGACTAAACCCCTTCAAACGTTTCCCTCGTGCAAGAAAAGCTTGGAAATATTTTTCAACTGTTCTTACTTTGAAATGTTAGAAAAGACATGGTTTAAATTACTTCCAGATGCGGGAAAAAAGTATACTTTAGAAACGAAGCTTGAAAACGAAGACAAAAGGAAGATTACGGAACCTTCGCATTTGTCACATTGTCAGGAGCCTCCGGCGCCCCCCTGCCGCCCCCTTGGCACATTTCGCCCCCATAGACTACAGCAACGCCCCCAGGGGGCGGTAGCGCCCACTTTGGGAACCACTGCTCTAAACGAAAGGCGCCTACCGCTTACCGTCCAAATTGACGAACGGAATGTTATACCTCATGTATTTTCCATAAAACACTCAAGCAGGGATCGGGAAGTTTCTGAACATTTGATGCCAAAGCCGGGATTTAGCGCCAGGTCCTCAGGGTAGGAAGCCAACACGCCAGCCCCTACGCTAATCTGAAGCTTGGGCCATAGAAGGTTATGGTTGTGGCATGTGGAGGAGGCCAACGACAGTTAATATTATTTGCTTCCAAGGGAAAGCTAAAGAAGGAAGGGTTCAAAGGCATCCAGCATCGGAAGAACCCTGAGCTATGAGAGGTAAGAAATGGACATCGAGAAAGCTTCATGAAGATGGGATGAGTAAGGAAATATAAAATCCGAAGATCCAAGAGTGGTGAGAGGAATTTTTCCATATTGAAATAAACACTGGCAATTTGAGACCACAATCGCAGAAATCTCAAATTGTAAGGAAAAATACCAGCGGGGATAAATGACAGAAAACAATTTTCCTCCGACAGTGAAAAAAAGTACAAATACGTTAAGTTACATATCAAGACAAAAATTTATTTAAGTTATAGGACATGCTGTCTCTTGGAACGTTCACATAGTTAACATAAAAATGACAACATTAATATCAGCAATCTCAATTCAAATTAATACATAAATTGATTACTTACACAAAAAATAGAGTTAAGTGCAATAATATTTGCGCGTTTTTACAGGTGACTAATAAAAAATTGATCGCACTTATGGCATTTGTAATGGTATCAAATTTACTTATCACATCACATGCTGCTTCTATAACTGATTTATATACAGAGAGGACCTTGTTTCCTCCGGTAAAAGATTGCATGACCTGCGAGAGGTGGAATATACTGATATGCCATACTTATAGGGGAAATCCTGGAGTTAGAGAACCTCTGTATTCCCGGTTAATCTTTACTCATAAGTAAAACAACAGATGAGTAACAACATACCCGAGGTGAAACCCTGAAATTTATACCCTGAGAGTGAAATTTACATCTTCATACTATCCTGCAAGGTGTGTGGCGGGGACACCAGGTGGCGGGAACATGTAGGGACACCGGGTGTTGATTAATAAAAATGATAAAAAGGAAATGCTCTTTTAGTACTTTATTGTAGGGGGTTGAAATAGTACTTTATTGTTGGGAGGACATTAATTCGCAAACCTATCCGTTCGGCAAAATACGAGGCATTTTCATAAATTAACGGTCGTTTGATCACAGGAAAAAATACACTCATATGAATCGCATTTTATTGGCACTTTTAGTTAGCTAGAAATTTACTTCACTTCTTTGCATAATCACCGTTCACTTCTAATCATTTTTCGTACAACCACAACAGTTTCTTTAACCCCTCTGCATAGAAGCTCGCCGCCTGAGAGTTCAAACGATAGGGTGGTTTCCTATTATTTTTATTGCCTAAATCGAAAGATTATTACTCCTGGAGCACGTAGTCACGCTTACAGATTTTTAAATGAAATCTATTTTTCGCGAGCAAATGAAAAGTGAACATTTTCAAGCGCGCGGAAACGCGACGGCTAAGTATGGATGCTGGGAAAAGCCCGTGTGAAGTCATTCTGGTCCCGGCTGCCGCCGTGTGAGGCCACATTGGTGCGAGGCTATGATCACCACTACGATGCAGGAAGCTAGCAGGTAGCAGAGTACCCATTGCAGCTAGCGGGTAGCAGAGTACCAATTGCAGCTAGCGGGTAGCAGAGTACCCTAGCTGGTAGCGCTTGGCTTAAATAAGGATTATTAATACCCTATCAAACGAAGGAAACTTTCCGACCTTAGGCTATTTTAATAGGTGATTATTTCGAGATGTTTCCCTGAGCTCTGTGTCTCATGCATACATTGGTAACCTCAGACGATGTAAAACTCCTGACTACTCATAGAGCATCTACGTCCCTGTGACGTCACGTGTAGTGGCATGGCATAGCCGCCAATCTGGTCTTTTTCAAATGAGGTTAATATTTATCATAAACATTCGTCTAAACTGGGATTTCTAAAACCAAATAATTTGTAGGCATATTATGAATACACTAATGGTGGGTAACGAATCGCAATGAATGCCTTTCGTTTTCTTTGATGAAGGAAACTACCCTGTTGATTGTGCCGTTGAGTTCCTTTTCGGTTTCGAAATGTTGTCCACCGAGCCACTGTTTCAAGTTCAAGAGGAGGAGGTAGTCGCTAAGTGCAAGGTAAGGACAGTACAGAGGGTGGTCAAAGAGTTCCCAACGAAAGTCTTGAATTTTCTTATTGGTTATGACGGCAGCGTGAGCCTTTGGCTCTTTCCAGTCGGTTTAACTCTCATGCGGCGAGCTTCTATGCAGAGGAGTCAAAAAAGATGGTGCAGCGGTACGAAAAATGGGTAGAAATGAACGGCGATTATGTAGAGAAGCGATGTAAGTTTCTAGTTAACTAAAAGTGCCAATAAAATGAGTTTCATATGAGTATATTTTTTCCTGTGACCAAACGACCCGTGGTTTATGAATAAGCCTCGTATCTCTCTTAATTTATCGTTTCTGTTCGATATGGAATTATAGAGGGAGTCTAATATGATGTTCTCCCTGTCGCTCTTAACATAGCTATTCTCAATTGCTCAAGAAAACTGAGCCGTTCGCGCAGCCTCCGAGTCTCAAGCATAGTAAAATAAGAGGATCCTAGAAAAATCTTCACTGTCATTGTTCGCCGGAAAAAATATGCAGTGCAAGAGAACGGTTCGTTTCTAACGTGCCATCGTCGTTGCCTCCAGAAATTAATGACTCATTGAACGATTCATTTGAAGATCCAATAGCTCTCCGAAAGTGGTCACTTTCATTCAGAAATACAGAATAACGACCCAGAGGGGACAGTTGAAGGGGAACACGCGGGACGTCCATCATAATTAATAATCGTTCGTCTAGAGGTCGTCCGTGCATTCTCACGCTGAGAAGAATACATCGTATTCGGTCGCGTGATGACAGAATCGATGCGATGCTGGACTACGCTTCCACGTTTAAAATAAAAGATGAAACAAAAGATTTTTTGCCGAATAGTAGGTACTTTAATTACCTCACCGAGGAACAATTCTTTAAATTGGCTAATAGAGTATGCAAAGGGATGCTGCGCTGTTCGTTAAATATATGCGAGCAAGCGAACAGAAAGCGATTCAAGAATTTTTAACGAATTCAACTGATAGACTTTACAGACTCGAAGGCTAGGCTACATACTACGTTTAGATTGCTTGAGCAATTAATGACAACGGAGAACAGTTTTAACTTATTTTCTGATGACTTCAATTTTTGAGCAGTTTTAGGTTAAAATAGGCTTTCTGATTTCAAAACTAGTTAGTTTTCTTCTTCCACGTCAAGGTTTTTCACTATTCCTTGTGTAAATGTGACCACACCCATCTTGATTGAGCTTCGGTCACAGGAGTCATATTGCCCTCCAATTGGCTGATATTAACCTTAAGCGACTATTGTCGGGTGACTGACACCGTAGGAGGCCAACGACAGGTGCATAGTTGTGTAGTTATACAGGGGAGGGGATATTAAATTGAGATGCAGGCATGTAGCCCGAAATTTTCTCAATAGAGAGCTTGATTTGAGCGGGTCGCCTACATTGATATTGTGTTGTCGATTCAAATGCATCGGTAAAGCATCCCTATGGATGGGTTATAAATATAAGTGACCTATAAATTTCGTTTTAATATTGCTGAAAGATAAATTCATCGTTAGTTATTGGCAGGTATAATGAAATGCATGAAAATTATAAAAAAATATGAAATTATGAAAATTTCGTGTGATATATGGGACAGAAAGAGGGGGCTTCTGAGGCTTAATAACTTGACATGATGGATAAAAACCGAGGTTGTTTTCTTATTCAGAAGCCAAAATTTACTGAAAAAACAATTCTCATATCTAAGACAGCAAAATGGCTGTTCCCCAGAGTAATATAATATAATAATATAATTTATTGTTCTCAGATTTTTACATCCGATGGAACATTTTTATATAAAAATTTTATAGCACCGCAATCAATTTAACCAATATAATATTCATTTGTACCAATTAGCAAAAAAATGAGCTTATACAAAAACTTCAAGACAGTCAAACACAACAGAAGAAAATAACTTGAACCAATCAACAAAAACCAATACACAAAAACTTCAAAACTAAATTCATCGTTAGTTATTGGCAGGCATTATGAAATGTATGAAAATTATAAAAAATATGAAATTATGAAAATTTCGTATGATATGTGGGACAAAAAGAGGAGGCATTACACATACCAAAATATTCAGTTCAGTCTAATACAATGGAAGAAAATAATTTGAAACAATCAACAGAAATGAACATTTACAAAACTTTCAAGTTAATAGGTAACCTTGCGGAGTGACAGGGAGGACATCAAATCAAAAACCGACCTTATTTCCAGGTCTGACAGAAACGTTAAATTGAAAGAGATATTTTACCAAACGGATAATTTTAGGGTTCCATCTTTCCCCCGAACAGTCAAGGTCAACAATCAATGCTGGTAGGAACTTCTTTATTGAAGTTACTTTTTATCTGATGGCTGGTGCCCTAACATCCCTTGCCACACGCATATACAAGCGGCTCACGGAGAAGTACGAGGCGCGTTTGTAAATAAGTACCGTTTTTTTAAATAAAATTAAAAAATCATAATTTTGAAAAATTATATTTTCACATAAAAGCCCACTCTTCCACGTAATTTCCCATAATATCAAGGCACTTAACATATCTAACACCAAGCTTGTATACTGTGGTCATTTAAAATTTCCGCCTGAATTGACAGCCACTGCAAACCTGTTGTTTTTAATATTCCGTCGTTCTCCTCTCCTTCATTACCTCCTAGGTGTTTCTTCAGGTGATAGAAAACGAGATATTCATTTGGCGGAAGGCAGTCACTATTTGGTATGATCAAATTGTTCCCCACCAAATGATGCTATGAGATCCTTAGTTGGCTTGGCTGCATGTGGGTGGGCAGTGTCATGCATGTCTCGACAATCCGTTCAATTGTGTTAGGCTCAACTATGTGGAAATTAATACACGAAAATGAAAAGGAGACTTCGTTCATTTCCACAGATTTATTTCGTCCGTACGACATGTTTCGACCATAGAGGTCATTATCAAGTACAAAAATTTCGAATGTTAATCAAACATATACACTCTTTGAAGGGGTTGGGGGAAAGAGTGGAAGGAGTAGGTGTCAGGTGGTGTCACTCCTTCCACTCTTTCCCCCAACCCCTTCAAAGAGTATATATTTTTGCTTAACATTCGAAATTTTTGTACTTGATAATGACCTCTATGGTCGAAACATGTCGTACGGACGAAATAAATCTGTGGAAATGAACGAAGTCTCCTTTTCATTATCGTGTCTCGACAATCCTTCAGCAATATGATGCTCAAGCATTTTTAGGCCACATATGCACACGCCATGAAACAGGAGTTGCCTACGTTACACCAAAATCAAAACAGGAATCTATGGAATGGCGGCATCGGCCAAGAGAGAGAGGTTGAGACAGACAATTTCAGCCCAGAAAATCATGCGTACCGTTTTTCGGTACAGGAAAGGTGTGTTTCTTGTCGATATTAGGCCTCGTGATGACACAGTAAATGCTATGAGCTACTTTTTGTCCATAAAAAAAGGTGCCGGGCAATTCAGAACACACAACGAGGAATTCTGAGTTAAGGGATCGTTTTTCTGCGTAGTAAACAGACTGTCCCGTTACTCGTGTGTCATTTTTGACCTCTCATTTTAGTAACTTCCCCTAGAGGAATATTCATGAAAACTGGCGTACTTATGGGTAAAGATCCTAAATTTTGTTGGCTATAGGTTGACCTTTTGACCAAAGCTGGTCGAAACCAAAATTTTAAATTTGCCTTATGGGGTTTCAATGTTAAAAAATCCGAGATAGAAAAAAGTCTGAATTTCATTGACAATGATGTCAATACTTAGGTTTTTGGACACAATTAAAGCAAAAATGACACTTTTATTTACAAAAATTCAACCTTTGAACTTGTAGGGTAACATAATTTTCTAGATGTAGAAAATGGAATAATTACACTGCGATCCAAACTGACGCGTTCGGTTCTTCTAGGTAGCCGAAAAATCCGTTTCCTCCAGTGTCAACCATCTCTCCTTTCTCACTTCTTGCTCATCATTTTTTAACCTTCCTCTCCCTGTCGCCATTTTTTGTGCCGTCAGCTCTCTCTATCTCTTGGGTGCCTCCCTTGCGCACGCGTCTCCATAACAACCGCGGCGTCCCCTGCAGAAAAATAAGGGGGAGGGTGGTACAGTCATGACGCGGTCCAATCAATGAGCTACAACGGCCAAACTGCGTGAGAGGTTTCCCTCATTCTTCCTCTTTTTTATGATTTCCCCGTCTCGAGAAAAGACGGATTGAGGAAACTCCTGTCGTTCGCGGTCGTTAGATTTTTTTTTTGCTCTCTTTTCTGCTCACAAGCTTTTCCATTGCTCACCTCCGTCGTTACACTCCGTCGCCATCTTCAAGTGAAAGTTCTCTCGTCACCACGGAAGCACGGATCCAGACGTCGGACCCCTTAAGAATTCATCATAAACTTTTAACTATATTTTAGGCGGAGCCATTTTGCGCAAATGCAATCGGAATTATCGTGAATATTACATAAGAGGTTTCTCAAGTCCGCGCCGATTTAAATCAGTTTTCAAAATAGCCACTCGCGGCGCTACCAATCATCGATTTACACTTCTCACGAGGAAATACACGGCAGTAATGTGTAACTGAGCAAATAAATCATTCAAGTCACACATTAAACTTTGATAAATGAAATAAAAAACTTTGTGTATGTCCACAGTATTTATTATCGTACGACGCGTTTCAGCGAATCACCTTCGCCGTCATCAGGTAGTTGAGTAGAACACCGTTGAATACACACATTTAACGCATTCGAGACGATTTTAAACTAAAAAAGACTACTTTCACCACCGTTAATGGCGAAAGTCACACTGAACGAGATACCGCTGCCTAGTGGCGCCGCCGAATAAAATGTGCGCGAAACGGGGATTAACCATTAACCGCCATGTTCTTGGTCCTCCTTCAATGATGTTGGAATTAAAGGGCGCGGAAAGTACCTCCTGTGAGCTTCTGAGGAATCTAGGCAGAGATGGTAAGGGACTTTTTTACGGTCTAGTTCGCAGGGTCTATGAGGAAGGATGCTGGCCGGAGGATGACGGTCAGGAGAAGAATTAATCTTTGATGTAATTTAAACGAGAGCTTTGAGCAAGTATCAACAATACCAAAATACTTTTAAGTAGAAGTGTTCCCTGGCTATAAAGTGAGATTTTGAAACTAGGGTTAGTTAAATATTTTTTTTATCGTAACAACAAAGTTCGTCCTTTCATTTACATAGGTAAACATTTCATGTTCATGAATGTTTCGTTAATTATTAATTTAATTTTAAGAAAAATATAATGAAATAAATTTACAAAACATTATGTAAAAATTTTTGTGCAACGGGTCGATTTTATATCTGGTCGAGTCATTTGATATCTTTTACATGCCTTGAAAAATCAGCGGGAAAACTCATTTTCCTGAAAGTCAGTGTGCAGATATTTTTTAGAAAGTTAAAAGTCATTTGATATCTTTAGGTATATCCACTAATATTTTTAAAAGCAATAAGAATAGATTATTTATTCAGGATATGGAAAAAACCTAATATGTTACAAGTTACTAAATATGAGCGGAAGTAGTTTTTGTAATAAAGAAATTATGGAAAAAGACATTAGATATACGTACCATTACGGCTCAAACAAGTTTTTGTCCATCCATGGGCTCGTCTAGTGTTAAGGGTGAGCAATACAGAAAAAGAGGTAAATATGAAACTGGATTAGTCTGAAATGAGTGGCACATTTGAGGCAAGTGTGTTGAGAGATAATGGCCTGATAAAGGCAAGAACGGAAAACGAAGACTTCGAATGAAATATATGGAACAGGTAAAGAAGGTTGTGAAAGAAAAGAAATACGTAGGTGTGGAAAGATTGGCTGATCGGAGAAATGAGCGGAGAGCTGCGTCCAACTTATCTTAGGATTATTGACCAGTGATGATGATGAGCTGAGTATCCTTTAACAACAATTTTTGACGCAAACACTATTATTCTTAAACTCTTCTCTAAGATATACATTTAAAATAGTCCGCTTCTTTATTGTATCGATTCTCATGTCATAATATGAAGAGGTCTTTGGAAAAATAGCGTTCAAAGTGGAGTTTCCGTATTCCGAGCGTTTATAAACATACTATTTTTTTTTACAAAATCGAATGAACAAATGGTAATGCAAAGATGATTTTCTGATGACATGGATAAAACGCAGAAATAAATTTATTTTTTTGGGGATCGGGTTGGAACGGATGACAATAATAATAAATAATGATTATGACTAAAATTAACAATGGTGTCGTACAAAATGATATTAAATCATAATAGGGTAGTTTCCTTCATCAAAGAAAACGATAGGCATTGATTGCGATTCGTTGCCCACCATTAGTGTATTCATAATACACAAATTATTTGGTTTTTGAAATACCGGTTTAGACGAATGGCAAAGGTCAAATTTTATCCTCATTTGAAAAAGGCCAGATTGGCGCCCATGCGATTCCGCTCCGCGTGACGTCACAGGGACCTAGTTTCTACACGAGAGGATAGGAGTTATACATCGCCTGAGGTTACCAATGCATGCATGAGGCACAGAGCTCAGGGAAACATGTCTTAATAATCACCTATTAAAACTGGCTAAGGTCGGAAAGTTTTCTTCGCTTGATAAGGTATTAATAAACCTTTTTTAAGCCATGCGCTACCAGACAGGAAGGTACTCAGCTATCCGCTAGCATCCTGCGTCCTATCAGCGCTCAGAGCCTCGATCAAGGTCACTTCACAAGGAGAGAGGGGGAACCAGAAATGCGGCGCACGGACTTTCCTACTTACGCGTCGCGTTTTTGCGCGCTTGAAATTTTTCACTTTTCATTTAATCGCGAAAAATAGATATCGTCATTTAAAAATCTAAAAGCGCGGAATATGTACTCCAGGAGTAATAATCTTTCGATTTAGGCAATAAAAAAATAATAGGAAACCACCCTATTGGTAAGACAGCGTAATATTAAATATCATTTCCTCTACCACAACTCCTACATTATCTATTGCATGAGGATCATGCACTTTCAACACATTCCTAATGAGGTATATAAAGGCACAATCATAGGTGACATAGCATAGTGACTTCAAGATTTTGTTGGTCCTAATGGAAGGTCGCATCATGCATGGATATGAGCTACCTTCCTTCCGGCTGCCGGCGCCTATGATTTGAAGGGGCCACCGCCCCGGAAGGAGGGGAGGAAATGCTGCTGAGTCACGTGACAAGAGAGGGGCAACGTGAAGAGACGATAAATCGATCCATCATGGCATCAGCACAACGACCATCAATTTCCAACGAATTTCAATAGTGCCGCCATCACTACACATCACTTCTGAATAGTGTGACGAGGAGAACCTTCGATTTTACGAATTACGAGCAGATACAAATCGGAATTCAAAAACTAATTAAAAAGAGCCATTGGTGATAATACCGGTGACAACATTTCACCACACCTACCAATTCCTTGGCCGTAGGAAGAGGCAAGAAATGGACTCCAAGACAGTTTCCTGAAGATGAAATGTATGGGGTAAAAGCCTTCGGGGGAAAATCGCAAAAGATAATATTTCCTTAAGCACTAAAAAATGGACCTACGACAGTCGATAGTGGTAAATATTTTTTTCTAATAAGATAAATATTCATTTAAGTTCTGGGACATTCTATCCCTTGGAACTTTCAAAGTAAAATAAAAATTTCAAAATCGAAATCAGCAGTATCAATTTAAATGAATACATACAATAAGTATTATTAAAGTACTCTACCAATTGATGCAGGTTGGCATGGAGTATTTACGGAGTATTATGGCATCATCCTCTTTCTTCATGGACTAAGCTATTCAATACAGAGTAATCCCTTTCATCCTATCAAAAAATCCTATTCTTTTCCTTCCTCTCCCTCGTTTACCCAACGTTTTACCCTCAAAGAGCTTTCAACATCCCTCCCGTTAAGTACTCGCTGTATCCATATCTTATGTCTCCTCCGTATCTTAAATAGAAGCTACCTCTCTTCACCCAACATGTCCAGCACTTCGTCGTTCCTCCTCCTCTCTGTCCACTTCTCCTTCGCCATTCTTCTCCACACCCACATCTCGAGCACCTCTAGTCTTCTCTCGTCCTCCTTCACCAACGTTTTCACACCATAATGCGATACACTCCAGATCATACTCTTCACCCACCTTTTCTTTAAATTTCAAAGTAAGGATCCTCTCATAAGACTAATAAAAATGACTCGTTTGTGCAAGTCACATCACTCGTCGCTTAGGCTACAGACAATGGGTTACAGACCACCTGCTGATGACCAATTGAGTTAGGATGAGTTAGGTGGTCTTATGGAGGGCAATATTAAACAAAAAAACAGGTTTAACTTCATCACTATCATGAAACTTATTTCCTAGTATACTTTCGTTGTGTAATTTATCCCACATTGATTCTGTAGAGTTATTTCCGCTCTTTGGAAAGCAAAGAAAGGTCGTGCAAAATTTTCCAAATTATGAAATACGTTTTCTCATAAGTACGTTTTCCCATAGGAGCGAATCCATCATAATCGATATATGTGATTGTCAGAAACGCAGACGACTAATGTCGGCTAAATCCTTAATTGGACTGAAAAATCACTAGCATCACAAGCATTTTCTTTATTGTATTACATCACAATCCTCTCATAAGCTCCTTCCTTTTCATGAAACCCTCACCTGCTAACGAAATTCTCTTCCTGATGTCCTTACTGCTGTATCCGTTTTCCCCGTATTCATGGAAATCACCCGTTCGAAAGTAATCTTTGTGCAAGGGCTGAGAGGAGGGTGATCAAAGGGTGAAATCTTCCAAGTGCCCTCTCTTGGGTCGTCTTAATGAAATGCAAACAAGGGTCCTCGTTGGGTGGGAGGGGAAGGCGGGGTGCGTCTGGGAAGGGGTTGAGCTAGAGATAGGGAGGCTGCGAAAACATTTGTGATTCGTGAAACTTGAAACACGGTAAATTTGAAAATTACGAATATTAAGTGTAATTGAGTGTCTTTAAGAATTAAAATCAATAATTTTGGCCAACGTTTTCGTATATTTTTATAGATTCATCAGGGCTTTTTTAATGAATATACTTTTCTTATAAATAAACAAATCATATTCATTGCAAAGACAGTCCTGATAATAGAGTAATAATATATCAAAACGTTTGCCAAAAGTTTTTCATTTAATTATTTAAGGCCTACACCCCAAGACACTAATCAATATTAATAATTGAGGTCTAGAGAAAGAAAAAAATTACGAATACGAGGTACGTTCATAAAATAATGTGAACTTTTAACTTTCGTGATTTTAGAGAGTCCGATTGTCAAAAAATGTTTTTATTATGTTGATATAATTTATTTTATTACGTGCCCCTGAAGTAAATTATCCACGCCACCATGTGGACAATGGGGCCCACTATTAGCAAAACTTTGACTTAATTTGCCAACGACATTGGAAGATGTAGGTTCGAATAGAATGGAAAGACATTGGAAGATTTTTCATTGAGGAGAAAACTCCAAAGGTCATTTCGTTGCATACCCAGTGATAGCACGAAATGAGGACCCAAGGGGGGCTCATAGAAGGTAACATCCACCGGGGACGGGACCCAGCACTACAACTGATACGCCCGCGCTCCCGGGGAAGGAAGTGGGAGGGAAGGAAAAAAGAAAGAGGAGCCGCCGCGATAAGGAGCCCGAAGACGCCTCTAGGGTAGGGATAGGAGTGGTAGGGTAGAATAGGGAATACCCTCGCCGCTATGAAAGCGACCAGGACACATTGCTAGCGAAACCATAATTTGTTGTGCCAAAGATTTTGGAAGATTTTTCTATAAAAGAGAAAAATCCAATGATCAAATCGTTGGATACCCACTGATAACAGAGATCAGTACTTAAGGGGGGTCCTCTGAGGGTTACAACACACCGGGGCCGGGACCTAGCAATTTAACTGATACGCCCGCGCTCCCGGGGAGGGGTTTGGAAGGGAAGGAAAAAGGAAAGAGGCGCCTCCGCGATAGAAGCCCGACGACGTCTCTAGGATACGGATAGGGTTGGAAGGGAGGGACGGGGTAAACCCTCTCCGCTATATAAGCGACCATGGCCCTCTAAATAGCGAAACCCAGCACCAGCCATTAATGAGCCAACGATTTTGTTGGATTTTCCTATTAAAAAGAAAAACACAACGATCAAATCATTGGATCAGTGGAATTTCCTAAACATATTCCCTAAATATTTGCTACCGCTCCCCGCAGTTGGAAACTTTCAATCGAACTCAGTGTAAAAATTACCCATGGCCGTTGTATGCAGGTGATGTAGTATGCAGAGTAGAAGCCAACCAAGTGCCCGCTTTCGCAATCACAGGGTAGGAAGCCAAAGAATCAAATGAGGGTATACCCAACCATGAAAGGGCAAACACACATCACGCTGCCGACCAGAGGAAAAACAATAGTATTCTTTCCATGTAAAGAGGCCAGTTTGTAAAAAATTAGCAATGAATTGAAAATAAGCGCATTGCGAAAAATGTAGCTCAATTGCAGCTTTGAGACGGTTACAGGAAAAAAATTAACGTGTCCTCGACGCCATCTACCATTATCCTGCAGATCTAAAGCAAACTGTCCCAACGCTGTATTGAAATCGACTTGTCTCTTAGCCTCATCGATAATTTCATCCTTGATGTACATAGGCGTATTTAGGAAGGGGAGGACGGGGGCGCGTGCCTCCTCCCCCAGACGTTTAAAAATAGACGAAATTTTTAATACAAATATTAATAAATTTTATATTTTAGTATAAAAGCTATGAATATTCACATAATATAGTTAATAATGAGTTCGTGAATTTTGTTTATAAAAATTTAATTCAATTTATTTTCTCAATACACCCATATGAACGGTTACAATAGATTTCCCTTCATTCAAAGCATTAGACTAATCCTTGCGAAAGTCGATCGCTTCCATTTGAAACGATTCATTGAGGAAGAAGGGGTACAGAATGGCGGTTGATAATAACGGACGTTACGGTCTAAGGAGCGTGGAAATAGGGAGACTCCAAAAATGGGCTTCGACCCTTTGGAATTAATGAAGAGGACTAGGCAAAATTACTCCCACTCCCAAAATGCCCTCCCAATGCCATCATTCCACCCTCTTTCCCCTCGGATGTAAACGCTTCTTCGGCAAAACAAAAGACGGTAGATTGAAATCGACTTCCCCTACCTCCCCCCCACTATCATCCTTCCTTCCTCACCCACCGCCTCCCCAGCGCCACAATTACCTGGCACGTCATTAAAATGAAGCCTCATCATTTGTTTATTCTCCTTCACTGATTCTTCGCCAACCCTTACCATAGCGACCAGGTCCCGGTTACCCGGTGAATGACTTGAATGAATTTTTCTCGGGTTTCCAACCGGGTTAGGGACTGCATTATATAGGCCGACGTTTCGTTGTAATCCGGTTAAAATAGACATTGACCATTGCATAAATTCCCAACAAGCTGAAAATTTACAGGAACTTTAGGAAGACCACTCTAATGAAATCCTGATAAGTCCCTATCGATCCCGTGTGTGCAAAAAATTTGTTCGTGGTCAAAGGTCACGAAAATGGTTTTTTTGGATTTTTTGGCGAAACTGTTAGCTTTACGATAAAAATTTTACAGACCAAAATTATAGATCAGAAAATTATCTACAAAATTGTCTTGTCTTTTTTCTCTAAGATTTACCGTTTCTGAGAAAAAGCCATTCGAAAGTTAGCTGGAGCTGTATTCTCCGTAATGTGCATGACCATATTGTTACGCTCTCCGAACATTATTGGACACTACTAGCTGACTTTCTAATGGCTTTTTCTCAGAATTGGTAAATATTATAGAAAAAAGTAAAAGACCAATTTTAGATAGTTTCCTGATCTACAGTTAAGGTCTGAGCAATTTTTATCGTAAAACCAACCGTTTCGCCAAGAAAAAAAAACATTTTTGTGACCTTAGACCTTGAATAAAATTTTTGCACACACGGGATCAATGGGGAATTTTCAGGATTTCATCACAGCGCTATTTGTTACGCTCCTGTTAATTTCCAGCTTGTTGGGAATTTATTTAAGGGGAATTTATTTTAGTTGGGAATTTATTTGAGCCCCTATTTTTTTGGCTAATTTGACCGGGCTATTGGGAGACTTTCCCAACAATATCTGTCTGGGCAAGATATCTGTAGTGTTCCACTGCATATACATCTACACCTTACCTAGGTTTTCCCTGATTGGTTCGTAATGTTGTCGGCTGTCTCACCTAATTAATAATGAAATGGATTGCTCATTGTTACAAGATGATTTAAATGGTCTGATAACATGGTCAAATACAAATCTTATACTTTAACTTTGAAAAATGTATAACTATGTCTTATTCAAGAAAAAAACACCCTATAAAGTATACATACAGCATGCAATGTCACAATTTGAACGCAGTTAATGAAGTCAAAGATTTGGGAGCTACGTTTGACGTAAAAATAACCTTTGTACCTCATATATTGAATGTAACCCTCTCAGCCAGTAAACTCTGGGTTTGTTTACAGATATCAAAGTACACAAACTCAGGCAAAGCTCTGAAAATACTGTATTTCTCTTTTGTTAGAAGTAAATTAGAATATGGATCAATAGTTTGGGCGCCATATTCTAAAAAATACATTGAAGAGATTGAAAAAATTCGAAAGAAATTCATTAGGTACTTGTATTATATTTGTTTCAATATTTACCACGATCAAGAGAATTATTTACCGTATAAAAGCTTGTTGAAACTGTTTAACTGTCAAAGTTTAGAAAAGAGAAGGTATGTTATAGATCTCATGTATTTATTTGACATTATAAATATTGGCGAATGCCAGTTTTGTTGGGCGAGTTTAAATTTTTATGCTTCAAATGGTAATTTGAGGCCCAAATCTTTGTTTTACTTAAATTATGCGAAACATGATTTTGCAAAAAACTCACCATTACGTAGAATGTGTAAGACATATAATAAATATTGTAATGAACTTAATTTGTTTCAACAAAGAAATGAGTATTGTAAGGCTCTAATATTGTTAATGAATTATGACGACTAAGTTTGATGTGTTATATTCTAAAAAATTGGGATTTTATTTTTGTATTAGGTTTTTTTTACTTTCTATCAACTGTGTTTTTCCTGTAATGAAGTTGTTGGGAAAACAATAAAAACCAATAAATTTAAAAAATTAAAAAAGGCAGGGGAATGAGCAGGATCTTTTTCCGAACCACCTTCCGGACTCGTGTTTGAGGGTGTGTCCGAAGGATTCATCCGGGTTTTCAACCCGGCACCATCCATGGGGAAAGTGATTGGGACCGCGACTTCTAATGGGATCCTCGGGTATACGAGGGAACAGCTTCATTCGAAAGAGAGATAAATGAGCAACAGGGAGGACCTTGTTGGCTTTAGTCGCTCCATCCTTAGGAGGACACCGCCTTCATTTGTTCGAATCAATTGTCCGAGAGGAGACAGGGGGCACGGGGGAAGCGATTTTCAATTGCTACGGCGACAGGAAACGGGTCCATGAATAAGCCGGGCTGAAAGGGTGATTCTTGATAAGTGGGTTCCTAATGCAGGCTAAAATCTGACCATATGCGATTTACTGGGCGGAATGACGTACTAGAAAATGTGTAAGAAAATATATTTCTTCTGAAAGCACTTATAAGAGTACTTCACTATTTATAGGGTATGTCACGAAAGGTTATGGATTTCTTACGACTGGAATACTAACTTGAGATTGTGGACGTAAAGAATGGCAAATCCCCTCTATTAGACTGATAGAAACATCGATAGGACATTGAAAGGAAAAGAATGAAATGAATTTTAAAAGATGTGATGATACGAGAAATCAGTTTAGGACTGTGTCGTACTAATATTATTAATCGCTGACTCTGCTACCACAACGAAAGTCATGAATGAATTTGCGAAATGTTGGTCGCATTAAACAACACCGTAGCTGCACTCGAGATGCCAACTTACCGCACCGAGGTGATGGCGCGCTGTACGGAAGGCAAGGAAGGAGCTCTACCATCCTCATCATGGCTTGAGGAGTAGGAATGAGCTAGTTCACCAATTTTATTTATCGTCTGTTGAGGTGGTGTTTGAAAAATAAAATAACTTTTCTATCTTTCGATCCGTTTGCTACTTTTCGTGCCATTCACAGTGAAAGATCGAAGGCTCTAAACCTATCTCAAATAAAATAAAATAAAATTACTTTGTTCTATTCCACACTTTATTTTAAATAGTAAGACCCTGGTTTCTGCATATCATGATCACCTGATGATACCATGATACGAAGAAACCCACAAACTCTTGGGAAAACCTTAACAAGCTGACCAAGATCATTTCATCGTTAAACGAAATGGCCTCATGAATACCATAGCATAAGAAGTGTGGGATAAAGAAGGCTCTTTATAAAATAAATAGGACGAGGTACGAAGGACAAGAAATTTAACAAATACGCAGTTGTAAAATATATAAAGTGTTCGGAAGATTTTGAGAATAGCTGCGTCAAACTTATCTTCTTATTACAGGAAGTGATGGTCATGATCCCTTATGAGTATTTTTTTAAGTTTAGGTGAAATGTTCATTCCATATTAGCATTATATCGTCCACAATTTTAACTTAAAACGACTCGTTTCCCATTTAAATAAAATATCAATAGCAATCACCATTAAAACATGCAGTTGTTGCTTTCAGAAATTCTGCAGTGACAATCAATACTCGAAGTCTCATAAAAGTTGAGATGCTTGAAATATATTTGATTAGTTGGGGAAGTCTTTCGCCGGTTGAAAGTGATACGGCATAAAAAATAAATGGGCGCAAAGTGCTTGAAAACCGTTACATTAACGTCTTGCGATGTGCATAAATTTCAAATTAAGGGAAGAAATATGATGATGATCATAAGTTGAAGGCATAGAGGTTTTATTACACGCCAAAATTAATCGCGGGTATTTTCAGTATAATCTCGAGAAAATCGAAATGCGAGGAAGCGGCCTACATCGATACTTCCAAGACATCCAACTTCATCTTTTTGCGACGGCGAGGAGAGATTAGCGAGGTAATTTCACCGAGAATGAAAAATCAAATGCCATGTTTAGGAGTCAAAACGGAAGTCATTTGCCATCTTAACCGCACGCGAAATTCTCGTTTCTACGCAAACTCTGTTTTTTCAGCGTTATTACTGAAAATTCAAGTGCAGAGGACATAAAATTGATTCATTGTCAGGTTTCAGAGATTTTCATGACAAACAGATTTACAACCATTAATTTTCTTAACCCGAGAGTTTCCACAACGAACCGAAGATGTATTCATGAAAACCTCACATTGAGCAGCTTAAATCGTCGTCACGTAAAAATGGTCACAGTAAGCCGTAGATTTGGCTGCGATGCATGGACGGAACTTTAATAATTTGGACGCATGGTCGATAGAAGCTAGAATAACTTTAGCAGTATTTAAATAATACAAATGGGAATGTTAAATTTACGATTGCAATAGAAAAAGAATGAATGAAAGAATAGAGAAAGTTCCATTTCTCCACATAACGGAAGATAAAATGACATCGGAACCATAGGACACTGCTCTGTGTATAGAAAAAAGTGACAAATTGGTATCCCCACGGCAACTCCGATAACACACCCTGCCCAGGTCAATGCTGTTATGTTCTCACTTATTGAGCTATCAATTCTGCTGAGTGAATCGAAGAATCTACCTTCCATACAAAAAATGAAATCAAATCCACTGATGTCATTTCGCTAGATATTTTACATTTTATATTTTTTGTTCACATTGATAGATGAAACGAAGGTAAATTCATGGTATAACAAAATCAAACACAATGTACTGTTCCGCAAACTTTTTATGAAATAAAAGTAACAGAATTAGGCGAGATATAGTGGAATGGCATCCCATAAGTATTGAAAGAGCATAGAGATGGCACTTTTCTACAGGTTTAGCATTGAAAGTACGATGCGTTTCGACCGTCAGGTCATTATCAAGTACAATCCAATACAAGAACAATCTAATAATAGAACAATCAAGATTGCACTTGATAATGACCTGATGGTCGAAAAATGTCGTACTTTCAATAATAAACCTGTATAAAAGACCATCTCTCTGTTCTTTCAATACTGATAGTTTTATGAAATTGTGGAACTGTAATTTTTGCTTGCTCCAGATCTACCACGTAAAAGATTGAAATGTATTCTTACGATTACGATAACGTTGGGGATCGGGTTCAAATCCCGGCGGTGGCAGAAAATTTTCAGCGACTGCCCAATCGCTGTTAGAGTGTTATGAGGAAGACATTTCAAGGGCAAAACTCCGTCCGTCGGATGGGACGTTAAGCAGTAATCCCCTTAGCGCCTTCCCTAAACAGCAAGCCAGTATCAACACCGGGTTTCTCTCCACCCTTAATCCCATACCCTTGACTCGCGAATGACCTCAGCTGTTGGTCGCCTCCCCCACATAGCATACAGATAACAGAGAAATCTCCCATAGTTATAATTAAATTATACACAAGAACAAAATGAGCACATCCGAAGCTACGGACTTCACTAGCCAAAAGAAAGCCTTCTTCCCGTACTCTAAAAATATGACCGATAAGATCAGCAACATACTTCGAAATTTTAACATTTTGGCGATTTTTAAACTCCATGCCCAAGTAAAACACCTGTTTGGAAATGTCAAGGAGAGGAGACCGCCAAAACTCGAAGGAGTAGACATTTCTTGCGGGACTTGTGACAAAAATACATCGGGAAAGCCTGACGCACAGTAAGAACTTGACTGTGAAAGCAAAAACGGGCCTGGCCATTCAACTGGGCTACACCAAGATACGGAGGCCACACGACACTCGATCGACTTTGATAAATAAGTATTTACTTAGAGGGGATATTTCAAACCCCGCTATATCCCTGAGGTCATCGATATCAAGGCAATATACAGAATAGGGTAGTTTGCTTCATCAAAGAAAACGAAATACATTGATTTAGATTCCTTACCCACCATGACTGTATTCATAATATACAAATTATTTGGTTTTAGAAATTCCAGTTTAGACGAATGGCAACGGTCAATTTTAACCTCATTTGAAAAAGGCCAGATTGGCGCCCATGCGATTCCACTCCACGTGACGTCACAGGGACCTAGTTTCTACACGAGAGGATAGGAGTTATACATCGTCTGAGGTTACCAATGCATGCATGAGGCACAGAGTTCAGGGAAACATGTCTTAATAATCACCTGTTAAAACTGGCTAAGGTCGGAAAATTTCCTTCGTTTGATAGGGGAATAATAATCCTTATTTAAGCCAAGCGCTAACTGCTAGCAGGGTACTCAGCTACCTGCTAGTAGCCTGCGTCGTATCAGCGCTCAAGCCTCGCCCCAAGGTCACCTCACACGCCGACAGCTGGAACCAGAAATACGTCACACGGACTTTTCCCATCATTCCTACTTAGCCGTCGATTGAAATTTTTCACTTTTCGTTTAATCGCGAAAAATAGATATCGCCATTCAAAAATATAAGAGTGTTAAATGCACACTCCAGGAGTAATAGTCTTTCAATTTAGACAAAAAAAATAATAGGAAACCACCCTATTGAAATAGGGATACCGGCTTGAGGATAAGAAAACATGAAACGTAGTCACCCACAAAATTTCTACACATTAACTCCCCAAACTTCAACCTCTATCATGTGTAATGAATAACAGCCATTATCGCAAACGATAACCGTTGCCTATGAATAAGTAATCAGCAGTGGTTCGAGAAATGTCGTGCCAAAACTCTATCAATATCATTATTCTAAAGTAAAACAACAATAGCAATTTGAAATACATAAAATTATATTTTGTGAATATTTTATCTGTCGTAGCAGCACTTTCGTCCAAATATATTGATGTAAGAATTAAAATAATTGATTAATCATAAATTTGTTGACAATATTCGGAAATACGTCAGGGCGATGCACGTCCTCAAGGTACTCACACGAAATGCTGGAGAATTCCCTTCTCTGGATGACCGCTAACCTTGTCTTATTTATCTCGTCAACCTTAAAAGAGTCGATGCCATTGATCTACACTTGGAAACAGCTTCTCTGAGCACCAAGTAGGCATTACTAAAACCATGAATGGCTAACTTCTCCTTGGGCCTCACTAGCTGCGGATTTCTTCACCAACTCAACTGCAACAATTTGTTATAACACCGGTGAGCACCAGCGCGCACGATCAACGTTCACGAAATCCAAAGAAGTGAACTGCTCCAAATGCACAAAACACAAGATACACACCTCAATACGTCCACTAGGTAACTGAGCCCGGTAAGAGGTGTCTAACAGCTGGTTGTGACCGAGTGATATGACGTCGCGCGGTTAAAGCAATCTTGGCTGCTGGCTTAGTCATAGATGGTGTTTTTTTACTGCGCGCGCGCTGGTCAGGCACATCATCAAATATCGTCGGAGATAAAACATCGTTGCTAGTCGAATGAGTCTACAAAATTGCGTGTCAAAACTGCGTGAAGAAATACAAATATGAGAAACGGTCGGAGGAGTTGAATGAACCCGCATTGGAAATCGTTCAAGACCAATTCGACAATGGCAGCCGAGCACGCAGCCATGAGCCACGCCATCGACCTTCAAGCGACGCGACCGGAGAGGAAAATTTCTAACCGAAGCTATCTAAAGAGGGAAGCAGTTATCAATCCAGAAGGAAGACAGAAAGATTTCAACGCGAAAACCGCTACGCGGTAGCCAGTGATTCAAAAAACAGCTCTTGAAAATAGGATGATTTCACATTTGAAAACAAATGAAAACATTCACTTAAGGTCAGATGACACGATAAATTAACACGTGCGTGTTAATTTCTAAATGTATTAATGCGAGAATGAAAGCGAAAATGTACTGTGTAGCCACCTAACTAATGCAAACGCATGTACACAAAATAGAGCATGTTCTAATTTGGTTCATGCATTCGTACATCTACATAAGTAATATCCCGCAAGCCGTCTAAAAGTCGTGTAGAAGTGGCTGTTACGAAACCAGACGTTTACGTGTAAAAAGGAAGTGCTCTAAGGAAATTACGACTAGAATTTATTGAAGTCCTTTATGGTTCGGGGGAAAAACGAATCCCAATATCTATCCGTTCGGCAAAATATCTCTCTTAATTTGTCGCTTCTGACGGACCTGGAAATAAAGAGGTGCTCTAATATTACGCAAATGTTCTCAGTGTAGCTCTTCAACACATCTATTCTAGATTGTTCAAGCAATTTAAGCCTATCGCGTAGCCTCTGAGTCTCCAGCGGTTCCCCGCCTAATTCCCTTAATATTTTGGTAACGCTGTCAGTACGCCCGTAGCATTTTTTGACGATCCACGGCCCTTCCTTAGTATTTTATTCAGTAGGCTGATTAAGTTTTTCTTTACCGGATCCCATCAGCTCGCTGCATATTCAAGGTGCGGTTGCACGAGTGGGAAATAGCACCTTTCTTTTACTTTCTCATCCGAAAATCTTCCCACAATACGCTTGACGAATCCTATTTCTTCAGGGCTATGCCGCAAATATTCCTTATGAGTTCCCTACGAAAGGTTCGAGGTTATCGTAACTCTCATATACTTCACTTCGCCTGTTGCCTTTATTTTAATACCATCCACAGCATAAAAATGGTTATGGTTGGACAACCTCTGCAAAACACGTTCCGTCCCAGTCCACCAAAATCATTCATGCAATTAGATATTCACTCGTATGTTTTAATGTAACGTCTATAGGGATGGTCGGATCGGTACCTCGGATCCAAATATCCGCGGATATTGCTCTTCGTCGTATACATCGGATCCAAAGTCGCGGAAGACATCAAATCTGGATCCGAAATTTTGAATTATAGCTTCAGTGAATGCAAGGGTGGAAAGAGTTCCGATTCTATCTTCGAATGCGCCGTCGCATGCAATTCTTGTCCTACTCATGAACCGTTTTGTTTGAAAGCTCTCGCAGAGGTTACGTAGGAGAATTTCAGCCGTGGAAAATAAAAACAGCAATATACGACTGGCACATATAGTACCTCTTCCCAAGAGAATGAACAATCATCGGGGGGATCTCAGCGTCAAGAATTTGAAAATGCATTTGGATTCGAAAATATCCGATCCGAAAGATCCAGCTCCGAAAATCAAGGATCCGATCCGAATCCGGATCCGAAAAAAATCCTTGATCCGTCCATCCCTAATTGTGTAACGAGGTTTTTACTTCGGGCGCACCACTGCTTGGGAGGGAAGAAGCACAAGTGGTATCAAGCGTCCCATTGCCCAACGAAAGCCTTTACTACAATGCTTGCTTGGGCAATCCAACTCCAACCATATTCATGCTTACAATTTGGATATGGTTAACATAGAGGCGACCGATGATGTCAACTATCTATCGGAGTTAAGACTCAAAATCTATCGCGGTGGACATATAAGAGAAATATTTGTGCACGAGATATGTAGTTGTTAGGATTTGTGAAGCCACATTCGGTTTAGCATTATTTTTTAAATAAATTATTGTGTTTTGCCTGCTTTTTTTAATCGCCCAGTCATCCCGAGACTTCACCAATGTCCGTTTGTGCCCCACGAAGGGAGGAATATCGGGCATCCTCGGCATTACAAACATTTTGCTGGATATGAGACTGAAAAAGGCTTCTTCCGGATGAATCATATTCCGGGGCACCTCAATCCGGGGTGATTTCTGCATGGCATCATTTTTCATTAGTTATGCATGCACTTAGCGGGCATCGAGGGCATAAGCAAAATCGTGGCCCAAGCGCTGGCGGGAACACCAAGTGGCATTCACTATAATGGCTCCAATGAACTGGAAGGTTTGTACAATCCAAACAATGAAGATTAACATGAAAAAGAACCTCTGTGGATGAGATAAAAACTGAGATTTGAGATCCCTCAATACATGATGATTTTAGTTTCAAAAAATTAAAAAATCGAAGGCGTAATAAATAGTGGTGTAACTAAGGAGGGATGGAACCCTCAGAAATCTCTCAGAACCCATGTCTCGTCTATTTATTATTATAGTTTGCCATCAATGTAGTGAAAAAATAAAACACTTTTAACTTTCTGTTACAAATGTTTGAGGAGTTAGGGGTACAAGCGATTTTTTCTGAACATAGTTGAGTACAGATATTGATCATCATCATTAGTGAAGAATTCTAAGATTGGTTTGACGCAGCTCTCCATTCCTCTCTCCGATCCGCTCATAACGACGTATTTATTATCTTTTACATCCTTTATAACCTGACCTATGTAACTCATTCGCGGCCGTCTCTTGCCCTCCTTCTCTTCCATCTGTCCATCTACGATTGTTTTCATCAGGTCCTCATATCTCTTTATCAGGCACAGATATAGGTAGAAGGAATATTAAAATATTGTTGGCCATGGTATACGAGTGAGTCCCTGTTCTGTGCTGACATCAGGCGGAAAATCAAATGCACTCCTAAATATCTGGTTGATCCCGTTAGTTTTCCTTACCAAATTTCCTCACCTCTCTTTAGAAAAATAAATCACTTTCACCGCTCTCTCGTCCTGTCGAATAACATGTTTTTCTAGCATGCATTCATGTTATGTATTAAAAAAGCTAAGGATGGTTTGTAGAAAATCTGCTCGGGTTCTCCACCGGGTTATCTCCTCCATGGCTGCCGACGTTTCGGAATACGAGTCGTACTCCATCCTCAGGACTGAAGGCTTTCATTCAGAATGGAATTCATTCGAATCATGAATGGCCACTTCAGGTCTGACGACATTCTCCCAATGTTCTCCCTGCGTGTCCCTTACAATAAAACACGGAACTCGTCTCTTTCCCACGTAACTCATCACCATCATCGCTGGTCAATAATCCCAAGGTCAGTTTGACGCAGCTATCCACTCAATTCTCCAATCAACTAATCATTTCACACCTACGTATTTCTTAACTTTTTCTTCCTTCTTATCCCGTTCTAAATATTTCATTCGAGGTTTCCATTTTCCGTTCTTGCCATCCACTTGCCCCTCGACGATTGTATTCATCAGGCCATCATGTCTCAAGATATAGCCCATAAGGTTGATGCCTTTTTTACCTGCTCTGAATATTTCATTTGAAGTCTTCCTTTTCTGATCTAGCCATATAAGTTATTCATCCACGATTGCCTTCATCGAGACATCGTGTCTCAAGATATGCCTGTAAGGTTGTTCCGTCTTCTTATTAAGGTTTTCATGAGGCTTCTCTTCTCTCCTACTCTTCTTAGGACTTTCTCAATACTTACTGGATCGATCTATTTGATCCTCACCCTTTCTTCTCACTCTTTGATCTGATTTGATGATGATTCCTCTATATCACCGCATTTCGAGAGTCTCTATCCTTGATTTCTCCACGGCTGTTATTGTCCACGTCTCATTTCCTGAGAGAAGCATACTCCAAATGTAAATTCTGATAAACTGCTTAATTCGATGTTTAAATTTCACTCAGTAAATAGATCTTTCTTTTGCTGGAATACTCTCTTCGCCTGGGCTAATCTCCTGACAATCTCTTTCTTTTTTCCCCATCGTTAGTTATCCAGCTTACCAAATAAAAGAACTCATCCAACTCTTCACCGTTTATCGGTGACTAAGAAATCCCACTTCTTACCTAAAATTTCATCGAAACTGCTTCTGTTTCATTTCAATTTGATTTTACCATATTTCCCTTCTGAAGTCAGAACCTCATGTGCTGCGCATTTGGCTGACATTTACGCTAACTCAGGCACACCCAAGTTTCACTGCCAGTTGCTATGGATGATGATTGAAAAGCAAGTTTTTTCAATAAAGCTATGTAATCCTTTCTCATGGTGGTCACGCTTCGAAACTGACTTTTTACAAGTAACAGACTCACGATAAAATACTCCGCCCAGAAACCACTATTTACGAACCACTATATCTACCTCCCTCAGCAAATATTTAATGCCAAAGCATTCCCAGGAAATGAGCAGTCACGCACCGCTTACCACCTACGTACGTACTCGGGACAATAGACACGGCGTAAATGATTACTTAAAAAAAAATCATATTCAATTTATGTGAAAGACGTAACCTGAGTTTTTCAGTGAATTAGTAGTGATTTTTATTCCAACCATTACGTGTAAACAAATATAACATCATGAATTTCATCATTTACAACCTCCGTCAGAAGACCTCCGAGAATTCCTCTTCTTTTTCCCCTCCCTCACTATATTGCGAAAAGAGCGGCTGAGGTGGTCATTTTAGTAATATATTACGTGATATAAAAGTTCATTTTATAAGTGTTTTTTAGTTTCTTTGCTGCACTTAACTATTTAAACCTTTGTTCATTAACCCAGTGTAAAAGACCTTCTTGAATGTTTTTGGATTAGATGCAAATAAATGATATTTCGCATATCTCACCCGGTGTGGTGTGGTAATGAGTCTTAATCTATCGACCCCCAAAGCCAAATCATAGTTACGCCTCTGCTGAGGAAGTATGGCGGAAACGAGGGAAACAATACTATGTAAGAAAACAGTGGGAGAGAATCATTCACGTTAACAAACCACCGAATATATCCCCTTCAAGGACCCAGGAAAGGAGTTTGATAATTTCGCATTTAATAAGATTGCTAAGTAGTTCGCGTTTGTTCTTTAGATAAAACAGCCCCATATTTGGCCTTTTCTTGATTTAATTATTAATAATACAGTAGATTTTCATGTAGGAATAGATATTTATGCTTTTCGATGAAAATTTAGCTATCACTAACGTCTCCTTGAAAGAAAAAGAGTCAATGAAATTTTCGAAAACGCCAAAAATTTTAATACGCAAAACTTTTAGGATTTAAAGCCTATTAAGTACATATTTAATAACTGAGGTGTATCAGTAGCCGCTGTATAAGTTATGAATGCGTCATTATTTTGAAAAGATCCGTCAAAAAAAAGATACCCGATAGCAAGTCTCCTCTTTCAATTATATTTCGTAAGGATTTTTTTTTTCAAAATTTTAAATTGAATGCTAGAAAAGCCATATATTGAGGCCTTCGATCACCTTCATTTCCGACTTCTTTAATGACCCTCTCGCTTCGATCTGTTCCCCTGGGTATTTTTTTCGATGCCTATGTTGGATTTTCATCTTTTACTCGCTTTCTTAATTATGCCCAGTGTCGTATTACCGCGGCATGGAAGAACTAATCGAATTTTCATACTCCGCCGCTACTCGGAGGGGGATATAAAAAGTTTTGGGGAAAAAATGTTATTCGAATCTCTCTAAAAAATTCACTAATTAAAATACCGCATCTCGAATGACTCATTTGTGGGAAGGAACGAGTAGGGGGAGACCTGCTGGGGTAACTTACGGTATCCCATTCCGATTGGTTGGGAGTTTCAAAATCCCTCAGTGATGCATATGCGGCTTGCTTCTCCAATTACTCCCGATGCAAATGAGATATTTTAGAATGGAGGAAGTTGCACGGTTCTAATATTCCATCCCAAACGAAAAGGCCACATTGAAACCTAAAATCAGCATCTGACTCTAAAAGCATTAGAACTGACCCTTCCTTCGCCCGATACCTTGAACAAATCATTGTTACTGTTACGGAATTACTATTACAAACTTCTAATTATATTTGCATGGTGGCATGTATGTGTCCTTAGCATTCTGCTTGTCTCTCGGACACTTAGGTTGTGGCGTAAACGGCGCCTCGTAGAATTAGATGTAGACAAAAACTTACATCAAATCTTTTCTCATCTCTGGTTGTAATCTCTGGAATTCCTTGCCGACTTAGAACGCAAAGGGAGGTTGATGGTTATGGATAGATCTCAACCAGCAATTGTTGATTTCACTACGCATTCAAAGAATATAATTACAGAACTATTTTTTCGATATATAACTTGTTAGAGATTCAAGGTAAACCAAAAATTGATTTTATAATCTCACATCGGTGAGGAGAAGAAATTATTCTTCTTTCGCGATTACCACTTCTTTTGTTTGTTTATCTATGCCATCACGAAACGTAGAGGCACTCCTAGAACACTCATGTGCAGATAATTGTGGCGAATTGCCGTTCTTGAGCCAGAACCTAGATACTAAAACTATTTTAAGATGATAAAATACAATTATGTATTATTTATTTTTCGATATTTAATACATGTATATTTTATGTTTTGGAATTCATCATCATTAGTCAACAATCCTAAGATTGGTTTTACGCAGCTCTCTATTCCTCTCTCCTATCCACTAACCCTTTCATAGCGATGTATTTCTTCTCTTTTACGTCCTTTATAACCTGTCCTATGTAACTCATTCGGGGCCGTCCCTTGCCCTTCTTCCCTTCCACCTACCCTTCAACGATTGTCTTCATCATGCCATCATGCCTCAAAATGCGGCGAACTAAGTTGTCTCGGTTTCTGCTTAAGGTTTTTAGGAGGTTTCTCTTTTCTCCCACTCTTCTTAGCACTTCCTCGTTACTCACACGGTCAATCCATTTTATCTTCATCATTTTTCGGTAGCACCACATTTCGAATGCTTCCACTCTTGACTTCTCTGCTGCTGTCAACTTCCAAGCCTAGCTTCCATAGAGAAAAATAATCCATATATATAGCATCTGATTTTAGATAGATAGAGTTTTCTTACTTCTTTACTTGTATTCTCAATTGTAAGAAGATTCTTCTTTTTGTAGAAAGCCCTCTTCGCCTGCGCTATTCTAATGACTATTTCGTTCTTGCTTCGTCGATCGTTGGTAATTCGGCTTCCCAGGTAAGAAAACTTTTTCACCTCTTCGGCTTTCCTCGGTTAATGTTGGTCTTAGCTTCCTCTCTTTTTCAGCATACTAATATCTTAGTCTTCTTTTTGTTGATTTTCAGCGTTGTTTTGTTAGTTTTTCAGTCTGTTTTGTGATTAATACATCCATTAAGGTCGTTACACTACGTCGCATTTTATTCCGAAAACTTAATCCTGAAACACTCCTGTCTTGATTATAGAAGCGAGAAATTGTTCTTGAGCCGCTGCTGTAGCAGTCCATTTCGACGTATTAACCTGACTACAAGTTTCCCGGTTTAAAAAATTAAAATAATAATGATTTTTTAATAAAAACACAACATTGAGATAACATTTTGACCCTCTTTATTTACGGCTTTTTCACCTTCGTCAATTTTCTCTCATTTTGTATTTTCCTCTTTTTATACGAAGGAAAAGAGAAAAAAACAATGATGGTATTTATATAGCCTTTCCGTCAAGGCCATTTAGCGACATTCAATTGTCTCATTGATTCCCCGCCCCGCCACCCTGACCGCATTGTAGTGCTACGCCCACCCTCCAGATTGCACGCTGGGTTCAAGCCCTCTGCCGGCACGGCGTATCAAAAGAAAAAAAGAAGAATGCCTTCCGCATGCAAGCGCACACACTCCCTCATTACTCCGGAATCGCTCATTTTAATTCGCCCTTAAACCGTTTAACAATTCGTGACTTATGATAGGGATGGTGTCCGAGATAGCATAGTTCATAATTCGATGCCAATTTCTCCCGACAGAGGGTGCGCCAAGACGCCTCCTTTCCGTCCACCCCTCATATCCGGAACGCCAAAGGCAAATAAGGGAGCGAGTACATAATGACTGTATTTTGAGTTAACGAGGTCTTGCCTCGCCGTGCGTGGGAGTGGATCCAATCATTGAAAAACACAGCTTTCGTCGAACCGTGACACTGGAAGGTCGCATGTGCACGCGTGCAATTAGGGTGAACATTGTACACTGTACAGCAGAGTAAAGAGAGCAGCCCCATTACAATGTAAATAGTTATAATTTGATCAAATAGTATTTTAAAATAAAAATGCAAAGTCAGCAACAAATATACATGAATTACAGGATTATTCAATAGGCCAGGATAACCAAACCAGCACAATATGAACATTCCAGCCGCGGGGAGCAGCAAAAAATAACAAAATGCGCCTGAAAATAACGTATCCAAGCGATTATAAAGAATATCACTTGAAACTCAATGTTTTCTTTATTTCTAGCATCTCAATATGGCTTGTAATACCACAATCCTTTGTTTTTATATCTGTCACCAAGTCGCCAACTCAACTAAAATACTAAATAACAAAAAAGCAATTAAAACACAACAAATGAACTTCAAAAAATGAAACAAAGATAACGTACATAAAAAACATGCATAAAAGTGAGGGTTATTCATCATCGTTGCATCAACTTCAATGGTCAAGAGGTCCCTAAGAGAGGTTCCTTGGGGAAAGAAAGATAATGATTTAGACATTATATCATGTGGCAAAACAGACTTAACATGCTTACTTACAAAAAGGCACTTAACTCTCAAGGTAATTGATCCAAAATTCAATTCGGATCGATGACGTTACACGGTCGATATCTCCACATGAGGAGCCCATTAATGACAGGGTTTTTCACATTAATTTTTCGAATCACTGCATATAATAAGCAACTTTTTACGCAGTCACGTGAACGGGTTCTAATTTACACGAGGATGACATTCGCAATGAAAAAATCATTTGCTATTGCCGGGATTCGAACGCGAATTCGATTCCCTCGATTGCCATTTAAGTATGCCACCAATTGCACTACCTAGCAAGATATAATTTTAACCAAAGTAGTTCACCAAATCCTACGAGTGCGGCATGTATTCATCGCTACTCTATTCTCTAAGTAACACTCAAATCATTACGAAAACGTTGAATTATGACTCAAATTGGATCTCTACGCTTCTATTTTCAGTTTTATAGCACATGCTGCTTTTGATAGCTATGTTTCCTTGAGTGCGTTTCTAATATCTTTCTTCGTGAATAGGCTACAAAACAGGTGCATAAAATGCCTTTTCTCCCTCGTAGTATTTTGGAAGGAAACGGTGTCTCGACTAACAGAATTAATCACGTCACTCCCTAGGTCGACTCATTAGATGGTTTTTAGATGGATTGGCTGATGGAAATTTACATGATTACTCTTGCATGGATTTGCTGTAGGAATTATTAACCGTTATAAATTTCATGAATGTGCACGTATTTTTTGTTATTATGCGTAATATTATATGACCGTGAGGTGTGCAGGTAGCGGCTATCTTGCATTCGGCATGTTGCTGATTGAGTACCCCCTGCCAAACATCCTAGAGGTAGCTCGCAGGGTATCATGTTGACGTATATTTAAATCCCGTTAGATCAAAGCACTGCAGGAACAAGTGACTTTGTATGCAGTTACGCGCACGGGTACAAAGTTAAATACACCAACGGATGAAGTTCGCCATGAAAAAATATGCCGGGAAAACTTAGCCGGGATTCGAACCAGATTGCCGGTCAGGCGTGATGGGTTCGAATCCCGGCTAAGTCAAATATTTTTTCATGGCGAACTTCATCCGTAGGTGTATTTAACTTTGCACCCGTGCGCGTGACTGAGTACAAAGTCATTTGTTCCCGCAGTGCTTTGAAATTCGTCGTCGCAGACCAGCGACAAAATATGAGTTTTTCACCCCGACAGTGGCTTAGTAAGTACGATCCTCGCCACATGTACCACAGTGTTGACTTGTGACGTCAACATCTTGTTTGATAAAACCCATCCCGAAGTTCGCTCTGAGAAAATGGCTTGGTGGTGGGACTGGTTAACACGCCTGACCGCCAATCGGGAGATCCGGGTTTGAATCCCGAATGGTAAGTCAAACATTATTTCATGGCGAACTTCATCCGTTGGTGTATTTCCCGTTAGATAAAGTCTGCAAGTCTTTTATTTCGAACATAGGCTCTTCTTTCTACGACACTACGCTGTTTGCGTTTTAAATGACATCATATTGCCCACGGGATTACGGCTTACCTGATAGATGCGTTAGTACCGTGGGCAAGGGGAGTGTATAGAGGAGGCCCAATTCCATCCCACGGAAGGCTGATTTCTGTTGTCACTTCGGTCGCATTTTAATTGGTTTTCAAAAATGTCCGCGACGCGGTGATGAGTGCAATGCGATCCGCTTTTCTTTCATATTTTTCATTATTATGTTTTTGATTGCAAGGAATAGCATTAAAAAGTTGTGAGTTTGATAAATTACATCATCATGAATTTAAATTACGGTGGACACCCCTAATTATATCTTATTTCCCCGTAAATCTCGGATCAATGTTTCCGTCAGCGACGAGAGTGGCGACTTTTGTAAACACATTTAAATGCGCAGTAGCGGTAATACCATATTTAGAGGCTGAATTAAGGATCCTATTTGTAACATTCGTTTGAACATGGGATTCAATTTAAAGACAGAATCCATCTATGCTGATTACTTATGAAAAAAAGATAGAAAATTTTCCCTACCTATGCATAGAATGGATTCACCAGTGATAGCCTTGAATTACAGTGCTAAATTTGATTGATCCATTTGTGGATAACGAATCAGAATCAGGTGTGGGAAGAGGTTCTCACGGCAATCCCACTAGCTATGTGTTTTGTTCTATCTTAGCATGTTCTTTGTATTCTAATGCGTCGTTTGTATGATACAATCAATGAGGGCAAACCTTAGAAGAGTAGCTTTCATCATGATAACGGAGGTATAAGTACTATTTGGGAGATATATCATAGGAAATCAGCGCCATTCCAGACGGAACTCCGCAAACAATGTAGCGCCTTGCACTTGCTCAGATTTAAGTTCGAGTCCCACTTTTGGCTTCACAAATCGAGGGCATGCTTGCTAACGATCGAGGACGTGTCTTTCCAATTTTACCTAGGCCTTAGAGAAAAGTCTTTCACATGGCACGATTGATGATATCATAGACCGCTATTGAAGCTGCTGAGATCAAACGATATGGTCGAGATCGTAGTCGAAAGATCGAGTTCGGATCGAAACTCGATCAAAGATCGAAGCTCGATCTCTATTTTCTCGATATTTGGCATTTAAAACTCGATTTTTCGATTTAAATCGAAATAGTTTGTTCCATCATCACCTGGGTTATGCTTCGTTCACATTACGATTGTCCAAGCGATCGTCCTAACGATAGTTGGCAGAACTAGCCGTGTGAATGTATGTCCTGACATTAGTTACTCTAGTTCCTAACGTTGCCACTTTACGATGGCTAGGCGCTGGGAGACCGGAAGAAGAAGCGACAGGAGAAAGACGAAAACTTCGAGAAGCTCCCTTCGATCTATATTTTTCATGGATTTTTCCTAGGAAGGAAGAATATAGGCTGAAGAAAAATTATCGGAAGTAGAGTTTCTGCTATGAAAGGTGTTATAAAATAGGCGTTTTCAAATAAAGGTATATTGTAATTCTTATGCGTTATGAGAGAAAGTGTGTTTTGAAAGTGTATGTGTTAAGAAAAGTTATCCATGTGTAAATTACTGTAAATTCACAATCGAATGCAATTGTCAAGAAAAAAATCACTCAATTAAACGACATAAAAGTATTATTTATGTATGTTAGCACCAGTCATGTTCTAAATAGTGTATGATGGTAGCCCCAAAACCTTTCCACAAAGGGGTACCTATATATTCCACAATTATTACAGGGTTTTTTATTTTTCTTGATGTAATGTATTGAATATGAGTGGAATAAAATTATATCATTATTATTAAAAATACACGTTGAAAACATTAATATCTTGACCCTGCATACCTCAACAGCTTTGCTAATCGTCAATTTCTCGTTCTCTTTAGATGTCAGCACTAGAGGGCAGCACAGGTTTTAACCATTGTCGTGTGAATTCACGATTGCTCCGACGATTACAGGAACAATCGCAATCCGAACGAGGCATTAGAACATGTTATAGAACATAATTTGCGATAGAAAGCGAGTACAATTCCGCTTCAATGACACAGCGTCGTCAAAGGGATGAGCGCGGCAGAAGGCAATAAGGAAGAGGTGCAGGGTGAACAAGAGGAACGGAAGTGAATATGAGGGTAAGGAAACGGGGGTGGATTATAGTTGTAGGGTCAGATAGATAGAGGGAGAGTGATGAGGGGTTTTTAAAATGAATGAAGCGGAAAAACGACGATCTGAGGGTGAAACGGACGAGGCAGGTGAGCAGTCAATGGGAGACTACTTTGACCGTAGCGTAAGTATTAGTGCAAGGCGGGTGGCAAGCACCCTATTCGATGAGCTCGCGTACCGACTATATGTATTCAGACAACATTTGGAATACGCTGCCAGTGTTTAGGATCATCATAAAATACACTTAAAAACGGAGTCAAAACGTGTACAGAGAAGATCAGGTACGTGAAAAGCCGTTACGATAGTCTTGCTAGTATTAGTGACCTCTTCGAACGACTTGGATGGAAATCACTGTAAGACTGCAAATTGAAAAATAGACTAAACCTATTACGTAAATTCAAGATTAGCTTATTATCCGGAAAAGTTAACCATATCTTTCGAACGACAACATACTACGGTAGAGCAGATTGTAAAAAGAAATTATGAGAGAGAACAGATAGATTCAGAATGTCATTTTTTCCACGGACAATTAATGCCTATAACAGCAGCGTAAGAACTTTCAAACAGATTTTTTAAATTTTAGTATAGCTTACTTACTTGCGTATCCCGTAATGCATGTTTCTGAATAATCCCAGTCGGTATTTTTAACAGCACGTTTTTCCTGTTTCTAGCTTCATAGGCAGAATGCCTTCATAAGTAAGACACAGTGGCCTACTTGTAATATGTACGTGTGTGGTATGTATGAGGGGAATCTCTTGCATGCCGCATGTTGGTGATATATCACCCCCTGCCATACACTATATAGGTGGCTCGCAGGGTATTATGTAGATGTGGATATATCACATGAGGTACGAAATTTACACATCAATGACCCCGGGAGGAAATATTGGTCGTATATATATCAAAATAAAATATAATATATTGAAAAAACTTTTAATTTTTCTCACAAATCAAAGGTCACCGATCTTCCTTTGAATGATATTTATTCGTACTTAAATGCACAGCAATGTTGTACTATTCGCTACTCGCATGCAAGGCCCGTGACCTCAGCGAGGTTTAAAAGGGAATAAGGGTATCGGTTGTTTCCTTTCCCGGAAAGAGTTTATTTTTCTCTCTCACAAGCATGCCGACTCAATCTCTTAACCATAATTCAATAACCGAAGTATGTTTCTATACGCGGGACGTTTCCGACAAATATCCAATCCCTAGTATTCTCTCACGAGTAGTGCGTTAAATGGTTTTTTATTTTGCGCCATTTTACGTTGCATAACCATACCGATGAGAGCCAAAATCTTCAAAAGCCATGGAAATTATAGACAAAGCACCAGGTCAAAGTAATATTTCGTAAATAATTCTATAAAAATCATACTAAGACAACAACTCCTGCTTAAATACAAAGATGTTCGAAGAAAAACGAGATCAAGGTTTTGAAAAATAGGTCATATTTGGACCACTGTATCTCAGTAACGGATCGCATTTCTGTAAAATGGCATAAAAATCTATAATTGGTAATTATCTATTAGTATTTACTCTAAATTTCAAATCTCTATCCCACAAAAGGTCATTTTGGACTTTTATCTGGCTTTTTCAGATTTCGGTCCACTGTGCGTCATGAGACAGCTTAGTTTTACCATACTGATGGCCGGTCGTAGCGATAGTAACCCTGCTCAGGCACTGCGTAGAGAGTACGAATTGATTGAGGTCTTGATTCGATCTATTGGCGAAGTTGAATTAGTTCAACTTTGAACGCAATAGGATTCTTATGTATAGGATGTTTATGAATGTATCACAAGTGGTAATTGTTGGTATAGCTACGAAATAATATAATTACAAATTGTTGGTTGGGGTGGCCCCAGACTACCCCTGGCAACGTGCCTGTACTACCACAACTTGGCTACTGGTTCAGGGGCGGATTTAGGGGGATTACAGGGGTCACGAACCCTCCGGAAATTAATTTTAAAAATTAATATTTATTAATTTTATAGTTTTTGAATACTTTTAAAGCAGGAAAGGGAGTGCGTATGCAAACGCATGGCTTAAATGGATTAAATTTCGAGTCCCGACAATGAATCTGGGTTTACCCGTCGGAGTTAATTGCTGTAGCAGTTGAGACTCCGCTATTAGACTCCACTCGTACGTGTGGACAGTGACCGCAAAAGAGCACGAATCGATTGAGGTCTTCGACCTAAAAGCGAAGCTACTTATGAGGGATCATCGGTAAGCCAAAAATTGATTTCATGTACTCACAAAGAAGGGGAGGTGAAATTATATCTCCTTCGCAATTGCCACTTCTTTTGTTGCTGTATCTCTGCCATCACCAAGCGCATAGGTACTCCTGTGTAGATAGTAGTAGATAGATGCAGTTCTTGAGACACTGCTTGAGCCATCTACTTCGACGCGTAAACCTGGCTGTAGTCGTGGGCGTACCCAGCGAGGGTCAGGGGGGGGCAGCTGCCCCCACTAGAAGCAGAAATCGCCTAAGTCTTTATGCAAAATCAGTACTGAATTGAAACGAAAGTATTCAACAAATTTCTTTCCAGGGAAATAATCTCATAAACTCATATAGCGCTGTTAAATTGCCGCACCTATACTATGGCCTGCCTCCCCCCCCCCCTAGTTGTGCTCCTGTGTACGCCCTTGGCTGTAGTCGCTCATATCATCTATGCAAAAACCATTTAATGGTGAAAAGTTACCATGTATGCTGCATGTTTAGTAGTTAAGAGCGTTTACACTTCTCCACCGAATTCTATTTCAATCGCCCACCCTGAGTAGATAGAAGCACCTGCTGAGTGCGTTTGAAGCCGCTGTTTGACGCGTACCTGCCTATCTGCAGTGTGTATCGGAACAGCGGGAAACAATGGGGATCGTTTAGCTCAGAGTAAGGGGGGGGGGATTGAAGTCCTCCTTTTGATCGAGAAAGGTGGGCGGGGGATGATGAGCAGGGGAACCCCTGCCATCAACCACCCCCCGCCCAAAACACACCTATTCCACGCCGCAAAAACCCAGCCGCCGCCCCCACGCTGGGGCGGCTATCTTGAGCTCCTAACGCACTTGTAAACAGAGTGCTACTGTCATGGAAACCATTTGTGCGACGAAAGGGAGGGTGGAAGGCAAATGCGCTTGGAAGGGCAGACGTTCGTTTGGTCAACGATGCAGGCTTATGCCTCGTTCAGATTACGATTATCCGAGCCATCGTCCTAACGATGGTTGGCAGAACTAGCTGTGTGAATGCAAGTCCGGACAATAGTTTACGTAGTTCCTAACGTTGCCACTTTACGATGGTTAGGCGCTGTAAAACCGGAAGATGAATCGACAAGAGAAAGACGAAAAGTTCGTGAAGCTCCCTTCGCTCTATATTTTTTCATGGATTTGTTCAAGCAAGGAAGAATATGGGCTGAAGAAAAATTGTTCGTTAAATACACGTTGAACACAGTAATATCTTGACCCTGCATACCTCAGCAGCTTTGCCAACCGTCAATTTCTTGTTCACTTTAGATGTCAGTACTAGAGGGCAGCACATGTTTTAACCATCGTTGTGTGAATGCACGATAGTTCCAGCAATTGCTGGAACAACCGTAATATGAACGAGGCATTAGTGATGGGAAAGCCGATTTCGATTAAAATTGAAAGTCCGGTTTTAATCAAAGATCGAGGAAATCGAGATCGAGCCATGATCTGCAAGTATCGATCCAAACTCTATTTTCCAGCTTCGATGTTGAACATATCACTTGATCAGCAGAGTCACTACCAGCCTATAACAAAGTGTTCCCTACCATATGAGATATTATTATTATATTATTATTGAAAATGATATACTAATTAATTACCAATCTGGCTTTCGAACTGGATTCAGCACTCTAACTGCCTTGTTAAATATCACTGAGGATATCAGAGGAGCAATGGACAGGCGCGAGGTCACAATACTGGTACTATTTGACCTATCTAAAGCCTTCGACATGGTAAACCACGAAATACTACTCTGTAAGCTTATTAAGTACAATCTCTCTTCGAGTACTGTAAAATGGTTTCGGTCTTACTTAAGCAACCGTACTCAATCAGTCATCGGAACAAACAACACCAGATCCAACTGGACATATAACCGCAGAGGGGTAATCCAAGGTTCAGTCTTAAGCCCCCTGCTATTTTCCTTGTTTATAAATGACCTTCCTGAGGTTCTAATGCATTGTAAATACCATCTCTACGCGGATGACTTCCAGATTTATTGTCATACGGCAGTATCAGATCTATCTTCCACCATAACATTAATCAATAATGATATCCAAAGAATAGCTTCCTGGATGAGGAAAAACCAACTGCAACTCAATGAAAAAAAAACTAAAGCAATTATATTTGGTCCTAGACATCTTATTACTCAAATTGATGAATCCGCTCTTGGAAAAATTCAATTAGAAAATCGTGTAATACCGTACGAAGAAACGGTTAAAAACCTTGGTATAATATTTGATAAGGAACTCAAGTGGAAAAAACAAGTCCATGTCACAAAACAGAAATGTCTGAGCATACTACATCAATTGTATGGAACCAAGAACATAGTTCCGCCCAAAATTCGAACCACCTTGGTTCAGTCACTAATTTTTCCTCACCTTGACTACTGCTCCTCTCTGTTTACTAATCTCTGCGAAGAAAGTAACAACAAATTGCAAGTAACAATGAACTCTTCAATGCGCTACATTTATGACCTAAAAAAATGGGATAGGATATCTGATACTTACGTTCGATTACGTTGGTTGAAACTAAAACAGCGTCGTTTATACCATGTGATCCTGCTTGCCTATAAAATTATATCCACTCGTAATCCCGTTTACCTAGCTGCTAGATTTACCTGGAAAAAAGATCTACATGCAGTACCCACTAGGAATCACTCCGTAGATCTTCACATCCCTCAACATAGCACACTTCACGTAACTAAATCCTTCACAATAATCGCCTCTAGAGTATGGAACTCCCTACCATCCAAAATTAGAAATACTAAATCCATATATGCCTTCAAAACCCAGGTGTACGATATCTTACTAAATAACCCTAAAATGCTGTCTGTCTAAAACTGATTGAAGTAAAATTAAAACGGTGTTTAATCGAATGGTTCTAACATATGGTTGCAGAAAATTGAGTGTAAAATTATGTTAAATTTGAGTGTCATACTAAGTTGTTATTTACTTTTTTTGTTTTTTTTTTAAATACTGTTTGTCTGACACTATTGTTATATTAAATTATCGCCTTGATTTCTTGCGATGGTTGGTCAGTTACTCCGCAGTATGATGTTTTCCCTTATGTTGCTGTTGTTTTGCCGTATTGTCTGTGTGCTGACGGCGGTTTACAACGAGTAAATGTTATGTATTTCTTTTCATTTTTTGTTTTTCTTTATGAATATGATGTCACCAAGGAGGGGAAACTAAAGCATCTCCATTTTGGAAACTGTTTCTCCTTTCGTTGGTATTGTTTTTGCCTAATTGTCTGTAAGTTGGCGGCTGTCCGCAACAAGTGTATCTTATGTGTTTCTTTTTATTTTTTTTTATTTTCTTTTGGGAATGTAATATCATGCTTAACATGTGAAAGTTGTGCAATGGTTTTCTCATGGGCCACAGGCCCACGAAATAAACGAATTTATTATTATTATTTATTATTATATGAGAGATTTTTTTTCTAATACCAATGAAATTTGAAAGGTGCGCCCTCCATAATTAAGGAAGCATTTCAATCAGTTTATTTTTCTAAAACATTTTAGCGACAACGAATGTTTCCAATAGGTGTTCCCAAAACTATAGGGTCGTTGCATTTTTAATTGTTTACTCCTAACAATTCAAGCTTACATTACACTAAGTATACATTTTTGTACAACTCAAATGTGTATTCTGAAGGCTTTTTGGAATGCATAATTAAAATATTTTCGTAAAAAAACTGTTTTTTTAAAGCACCGTCAATTTTTTCGACTTAACGATCTTTTAGTTCAAATTCGATTTTTGTTGAAAAGTCAAGTTTTTAATTTACATTGAAAAAATCGTAACTTTTTCCCATCATTATGAAGGTTAAAGACGCAAAAATATTTCCAAATAAGGAATTTTACCAATTCTTGAATATTTTTCCGCCCTTGAACCCTTAAATTATTCACGTGATATAAATTTACGTAACTGCTCGCATCGGGTCATATTGACATAGAATTTTAACAATTGAAGTAATACAGGTCGCATAACTGGGAATAAGTCTAGGTTTTAGTAATAAGAAACAAACTATTTAAAGTATTTCATGACGTTTTTCCATGAGATTCAGTGGTTAAATAGTTATTTTGGTTATTTTATATCATGTTCAAAAACACTTTTCAACGAATTCATAATGAATAAGTTTCAATATTACTGTGTTTAAAACAATGGAAAAAGAAAAAATGTGTGAGTCCAGGCACGTAATATGATTAGGTACGAATTGAAAGAATTAATGTGTCTTGAAAATGTCATTTCAAGCGATATAAAATGAAAAATTGCCTCATTACAGACACTGAATCAGCAACATATCGTTAATCCCTTTAATGGTATACCGCTGCCACCCGCAGGGGCTTCATCTAAGATGGCTGTGTTCCGGTCCGGCAAGCTTTTATCGGATCCAGGGACGGGAAATTCATTAATGCAGAGAAGTTGCGACTCTTGCTCAGAACCGTGACCAATTGCACCCAGTCATCCAGACACCAAATACAACCGTGCTACCAACCATCGTCCCTCGAACTTGATCGTGCAATACATCATGGGCACTTTCAAAAAGTATCTTATACTTATCACTTATCGGTGGAGTGAATTAGCACAAACAAAATTGTCAGACGAATCATCAACACTCCGTGGTTCTTACGCAATCGCAACATTCCAAAAGATCTGAAACTAACGCCCATAACTAGAGATGCGTGAAAATCGCAAATGCGATAAATGCGATATAGATGCGATGTGCGCAAATAAATTCGACATAGATGCGATGACTGGGCTTTTAAGATATTTTTACGTAAAATTGCCTTTTCGACGGCAAAATTCGTGCATTTTGTGCCGAGCGCAATTTATATGCTCCGCCGACACTCACCGCTTAAAGCATGTGAACGACTGGCCAGCAGCTAGTTGGCTGGGACTCTACGTGGCCGCGCACTACACGTGGGCGCGCGCACTACACCTCCGCCACTATCTGTCTCATTCCTTAATTTATTATTGCTCTACAACATAATTATTTAAAATATTCTGTATTTTGTCACATAACTGTGTTTCACTAAATTGTATCGTCATCTACCCCATTATGAAAAAAATAGACGCTACAAAATGCGATAAACTGTTATTGAAAGTGCGATTTTCACGTATACCTACCCATAACATATATAAAAGAGGACGTCTGTTTTTCTGTCCGCAATGTGTATCCATACGGCTGCATGTATTGCGACCAAAGTTAGCACATAGGTGCATCTCATACTCCCAAACCCCATAGTGCTCCTTTCGTTTGCATCAGACGCGTTCTTGGGTCGTGTCTTCATCATTTTTTGTTAAGTCACATCATACTACTTCTTAGGTAGGCACATCGATATCCTGCCGGGTAGACACATCTCTTGACGTGCTCAAATAGGAAAAAAATTTTATGTGACCACAAAATTCAATCTACAAGTACTATCCTTCCCAAGCAACGTCGGGTGGCCCGGTGGGTCGGGTATCTGATAAATGTACTGCCCAAATTTTCAAAATAATTCGCTGCCACAAATAACCCTCTGTCATGTCATCTCTGCGACTAGGAATCTCCTAAAAACCCTAAGCGCCGATACCCTAAATGTTGTCTAAACCCTGACCACATCCCTAACCCCAACTGAAACCCTTATGCCATGACTCAGCTTAATAAAAAGTGAGCATTATTATGCTTGTGAAACTTATATCTAACGAACACCCAGGAGGCAGCCATTTTGGCTTACTGCGGCATTAAAAAGAAGAGAAATAAGACTTGGACTTGTAATGAAAGAGAGAAGACCGTATTGTGAATTGAAGAAGGAACCCTAAGATAGGAGGGGGTACGGCCTAAGTGGTAATCAAGTGCTCCATGCAGACCTCACTTAATCGATTGAATTATTTAATGGTAATAATTCAAAAAGTAAAGGTAGATGAGATGTGAATAATTATTCTTCCATTACTGATACATTAATTGCATTCACATAAACTGAAAACGAATACCTTTTAAACTTTGCCGTTATATGAAATCAATCAACGATTTTTTTACGGTTCATGAATTTCTAAATGGACGTTGAATCAAAATGAACTATTTTTGTGGGTCATATAACAATCGCACCTCTCCGAAAACTTATTTGTCAACAATTAGTCTGTTGATTTAACCGGTTGGGTCAAATGAACGAAAGTTGTGTAGAAAATACATAAGCCGTGATAACTCTTATAATTTATAAGTCTTGTAAACACATAATACAGTTAGACTCTAATTAAGACGAGAACATAACTGTGGGTAATTTTGCCTAACGTCAGAACTAAACTGAAAACACTGTTACTAAAATTGTGTATTGAATTGTTTAGTTTAGACCACTAAAGAACGCTCACATAAATGTTTAACACTTTTATTAAAGGGAAAATTAACCTTTCGGGGTCCGTTAACCCTCTCACCGCTGGGGCCCTGGGTAACCCTACTTCGCCCCTGATACCCCTGCACTAGAGTCACTGAGTGAATTCCTTAAATGACCTCCCTGACCCAAACTCGCAGGATCAGGAAATCTAAGATTGTTAAAAGCGTCGGATACTTACGCTTTGATCATTAAATTACAGATAAATCACGTAATAGCTGCAAGTAGTCCTAATGGGCCTTAGCCTACGAATAAAAACAATATGCTTAATTTGCAATTAATACGCGAACACGAGTCACTAATTTATCATAAACATGCCCACAATTTTAATACAGAAGTAATAACAAATGAAAAAGTACTGTCAATTTTTGAAAATCACTTTAATTCTACGACCGGTCTCAATAAATTCCTTGTTTTGATCTGGTGGTATTATCCTCGTACACATTGTCTTGCAACCGGTCGTAAAATTAAATTAGCTGAGGAGAATAACCAGAAACGTTTATTAGTGCAAAAATATGTTATATTTCCACGTTTTCTGTTTATCCACGAAATGAACTCTCTATATACCTAGATGGCTCGAAATGAAGAGAGCGGAGAAGGTTCAAAATATGGGTTCGTATTTTTTAGGCTCTAAATTATATATTACGCTCATTAAAATTGTACCATTGCACATAGTTCTCACATATAAATAATCAGGACCAATCGGTACGAGGAGGCTGAATGGCTACAGCTTGATGGTATTGACAAACTTCATACTTTAGTTATCAACTTGAAACATTACAGATTTTAATAACAGACCTTTGAAATAGTTATCTGTATATAAAATACGTAAAATTGATGAGTTTATTAATAGTTAATGCCGATTTTATTAATACAAATACTTTAGTTTACCTCTCTACCGGTGTCAATACATTTTGTATTATCTTCAGGTGGTATTGACTTTAAACAAAATGTATTGAAGCTGGTTGCAAAAATGAAGTAATTTTGGAAAATGAAGTAATTTTTGGAAATGAAGTAATTTTAGGAAATATATTTTGGAAAATTGGCAGCAACGTTAGATTTCTAAATATGTTAGATTTCTACCATATCAAGCCAGACGCAACCCTCCATATTAGTGAAAAACGCTAAAAATGTGAGTTCGTATTTTCTATACTCTATATTACAATATATTTTATGCACTCGCATCACTACAAAAAGGATTACAAAAAAATCATACCTGAGTAGGTACAGAAAGTGGTATTAAACGTTTTTTTTTTCATTAGAAGCAAAATTAAATTGAATAGAAGAGTGCATATTAAATTGTTCAGGTTTAAATACATGCCGAAACAGAGATCTACGAGGGGTTTGAACACTGCCAACCGCAACGTATTAAGCATGAGACATGTCAAGAAATTGAGACAAAATAAGACCGTTGGAGCAGAAATCCAATTTGGGTTAGTCTGATCCTGCGCTGGGATATTCTGAGCAAACCGTCGAGCACCTATCGTTTTCACTCGGCCCTGACGATTCCTCGGGGGCGTTTGTCGTTTCAAGATGGCGGATCGCGCAGGTCGATTTTCGGCTGGGGGGAGGGGCAGTTTATCGATTAGTACAATACCCCTCTCCCCTCTTTTCCAGATATCCCTCCAATCTACACCGGCGAGGAGGCAAAATGGACCCGATCACTTCAGCGAGGAAGTACAGCCTGAGCGCGTGAACGCGGTGGTAAACCATTGTTTTTTTATTATCTATTTCAGCTTACAATCACTGATGTAACGAAGTAAAAGTAAGAGAATCACTGTTCACTATTATATCTTTGGTAAGTTTTACTAGTAAAATAGGTACTCCTAAGCTCGTTATATTTGAGCTCGTAATGATAATCGTTACATTTGAGTAATAGTAACATTTGAGTAATTGTTACATTTGAGTAAATTCCACATTTTAGTAATGCAATTTGAGAATTTGAACTCCTCGAGCGATTATTAAAAGGCAGTTCCAGCTACATTGGCCTGGTTATAAGTTTTGGAAGAGAATATTTATTTTGCCGAAAGCCGCTCAAATAAACATTTTAATCGTTATTTTATGAAAATATCATTATTTAATAATATCTTGTTACGTCCTTTCGGGAAATGCTGCTTTGATAACATTTCCGGCTCGACGTTTTACTCTTACGTTTTCAAGATAATGAGAGGGAAATGTTCTCGTCCCGATCTTATATAGGACTCGTTATCCTATTTTACATCTACATAATATCCCGCAAGCCACCTAAAAGGCGTGTGGCAGGGGGTGATAGGATACCAGCCGTTTACAAATAAAAAGGAAGTGCTCTAAGGAAGTGCTACGGCTAGAATTTATTGAAGTCCTTTATGGCTCGGGGGTAAAACTAATTCCATATCTATCCGTTCGGCAAAACATCTCTCTTAATTTATCGAATCTTTATCAAATAAAGAATCTACTGCTGAAGATTTTCCCTGAACCTCTCTCGCATGCGACCAAAAGGATTTCGGATTTTCTTCGAGTGATTCACCGGGTACTTTTTTCTCGAAATTTTGCGTTGCAGTTCGCATTTATTTTTCGGTCATTGAGCGTTGTGCAGCGTGACTTTCTTTTGCTTCAAGTTCCTTCGATTAATTACCTAACATAATGGACTTCGTGTACAAGTTATATAGTTTTCTCTGTTTCCGAAGCACCTTTCCGGCGTCGTTGTTGTACCAGCGTGGTTCTTTATTACCAAATTTCAGTTTTTGCGGAATAAATTCATTGATTCCTTGGCGCAAGATTTCTAAAATGTGCTTCAAGAATTGTTGGCCCGATTTGGATTTCCCACGGAAGGCGATAGTATTGGACATTAGATTGGACCAGGAACCCTTTCCATATCCAGCTGAAGTTATATCCATCCTCCCTATTGAGTTATTTGCCCTTTTCGCTGTTTCGATGGCTTCGCGTATAAGGCGTGGATGGTAATCTTCCATTTATACCAATACTCGTGTATGGTTTACATTATGTTTTATGGTTAACATTATTTTATGTCCATGGCTGGAGGCGTAATGTTCAGCGACCGCTGATGCGTCCCATTCATGAAGAAGCATCGTTCTTTCGTTCGGGAGATAGATCGCTTGAACTGTCCCACGTTGCTTCTAAATGACCCCAGCCCAATTAAAATGCTCTTTTGCATGACAGTAGACCCTTTTTGAGAAAATATTAACAGCGGTTGCATCATGTACTCGATAAAAATTAATATTAATTGAAATGGTAATCCTACTGATTTCGCTCAACTTACAGAAAAAAATATTTTTTGAAACCCATAATCACGAGCAGGGGCGCAGCTAGGAATAAAGGCAAGGGAGGGTTTTAGGCGCAACTTATACTGATGGGTAAGGAATACACGCTAGGGTAAGCAGGAGGTGGAGGGGCCCTCACCCGGAAAATTTTTAAGATAAATGGTTCAAAATCGTGAGTTTTACGGCTTTCGGAGGTATATTTTATTAATCTTCACGCTATTCTGTTAGTAATATTAATCAAATTAAGTAAAGTGGATGACACTTAAAAAATTCTTTGATACCTCCTGTGGCTTGTGTCCTAATACCTCCGCCACATGCTAATGGGGTAGTTTCCTTCATCAAAGAAAACGAAAGGCATTGATTGCGATTCGTTACCCACCATTAGCGTATTCACAACATAAAAATTATTAATTTTTAGAAATGCCAGTTTAGACGAATGGCAATGGTCAATTTTAACCGCATTTGAAAAAGGCCAGATTGGCGCCCATGCGATGCCACTCCACGTGACGTCACAGGGACCTAGTTTCTATACGAGTAGATAGGAGTTTTACATCGTCTGAGATTACCAATGCATGCATGAGGCACAGAGCTCAGGGAAACATCTCTTAATAATCACCTATTAAAACTGCCTATGGTCGGAAAGTTTTCTTCGTTTGATAAGGTATTAACAATCCTTAATTAAGCCAAGTGCTACCTGCTAGCATGGTACTCTGCTACCTGCCAGCAGCCTGCTATGTATCGGCGCTCACAGCCTCACACGGCGGCAGCCGGAACCAGAATGACGTCACACGGGCTTTTTCCAGCATTCATACTTAGCCGTCGCGTTTTCGCGCGCTTGAAAATTTCCACTTTTCATTTAATTCCGAAAAATAGATATCGCCAAAATCTAAAAATGTTAAATACGTACTCCAGGAGTAATAACCTGTCGATTTAGGCAATAAAAAAACAAGAAACCACCCTATTGAGGCGACTTGCGGAGTGGTAAGTAGATTTATCGATAGTCATTTCGTATTTTCCACCGCGTTAGATGACCACCAAATCTCAGGTGTGTGTGCCTGCTGGGATTGCAATGAATAGACGTAGCGGGGCGACCAATTTCCTTCCACTGTCCACGTAGCTGCTCTCACAGCGCCCCCATCAAAAGCGGCGAGCGAACCACAAGCCCGGCCGCCGACTCAATAACCCACAATCTTCCGCCCACGGCCGATAGAGCGCCAAATTACACCTCGCCTGACCCCGACGACCCTTCAAATCCAAAATGTAAGAAAGGGGGCGGATGACCCAAGCTGTGGACCCCCCTTCCCTCCTGTTGCCGTGTTGCAGAACCGTGACTTCGTGACGGAAAATGAGCACGGCCGCGGGAGGTTCCTATGGTTCCGCACAGAAGGGTCACGGGCCTCGATAGAACGTGATTTGGAGAGGGTGACTGGCAATAGATTGACCCTAGAACTGCAGAGGCGGAAGCAAAGACAGGCTCCGTGTTGGAAAAAAAAACAAATGAGGTTTGTCGAGTTCAGTTCGCGCACCCAACTGATATTACTGCTTTTAAAACATTTTTGTGTGTACTTATATGCGTGTAGTAAGAAAAAAATATCAGAAGAAAAATAATGATATTTATAACGAGCGAATTTGGGACTAAATAGTTCTTTCTTACAATTGACTTTTTTGACAAACACATACATTCATGCAATGAAGACTGGTAAATACGCTCAGGTGGGGTTTGAACCCACGACCTTTAGGTTATCAGACGGGAATATTATCCCAGCAACACAGAGGCCGGAAGATTGATTATACACATTGATAATACAGATAAGAAAAATCGGTGAGCTATCGAAAACGAATTCTGAATTCTGTTATTTCGATAGCAGGATAACTAAGAAATAAATGGCCCAGGTGAAGTGAGAATTCCACCAGATGACAGATATACTTACAGCGGAAAGTTTAAATATAGAAGTAAGGAAACAATTTGTCAGATTTTACATTCAGTATATGCTTCTCTACGGAAGTGAGGCATGGGCAATGACAGCAGCGGAAAAATCAAGGGTAGAGACCGTCGACATTTGTTGCTACAGAAGAATGATGAGTATCAAATGGATCAACAAGTTAGTAATAAGTCCTGAGAAGAGTAGGAGAGAAGAGAAGCCTAATGATAACAGAAGAAGACAGTTCAAACTTATGGTGGTCTGATGACTTCGTGGGACAGGGAGATGGCAAGAATGGAAAAGAAACACCTCGAGTAAATTAAATGAAACATGTAAAAGGTTGCGAAAGTGAAGGAATACTTGGGTGTGAAAAGGTTAGCTGATAGGAGAATTGAGTGGAGTGGATAGAAGTATTGAGGAGCATTGAGTGCAGAGCTGATTCAAATAAATTCAGGGATTGTTGACCAGTGATGATGATTATTTACATTTTCATGGGCGGATTTAGGGGGGAAAACGGGGGTACGTGCCGCCCCCTGACGCTTAAAATATGGACAGGATTTTTAATACGGTTATCATTACATTCATTTTATTTTATAACGGATCCTCGATCATTTAATTTAATATTGATAATTTTCACATTAAAATAAATAGAATATTTTCTACAGTAATAGGGTGGTTTCCTATTATTTTTTTATTGCCTATATCGGAAGATTATTACTCCTGGAGTACGCATTTCACGCTTTTAGATTTTTAAATGACGATATCTATTTTGCGATTAAATGAAAAGTGAAAATTTTTAAGCGCGCGAAAACGCGACGGGTAAGGAAATCTTTCCGTGTGACGTATTTCTGGTTCCCCCTCCCGTCTTGTGTGGTGACCTTGATCGAGGCTCTGAGCGCTAATACGACGCAGGCTGCTAGAGGGTAGCTGAGTGCCTTGCTGGCTGGTAGCGCTTGGCTTAAAAAAGGTTTATTAATACCTTATTAAACGAAGAAAACTTTCCGACCTTAGCCAGTTTTAATAGGTGATTATTAAGACATGTTTCCCTGAGCTCTGCACCTCATGCATGCATTGGTAATCTCAGACGATGTATAACTCCTATCTTCTCCTATAGAAACTAGGTCCCTGTGACGTCACGTGGAGTGGCATCGCATGGGCGCCAAATTGGCCCTTTTCAAATGAGGATAAAAATGGACCATTGCCATTCGTCTAAACCGGTATTTCTAAAACGAAATAATTTGTATATTATGAATACAGTAATGGTGGGTAACAAATCGCAATCAATGCCTTTCGGTTTCTTTGATGAAGGAAACTACCCTATTTTTGTATTTTGTTTCCAATCTCAAATATGAAATGACCGGTCAGACTCTTGTGCCCACCCCTAGAAAAAAATCCTGGATCCGACCCAGTACATTTGGGTCATTTTATCTTACTTGAACTATATCTTTATGTCTGGAAGTGATTTGTGTATTTTACGTGGTACGAGTATCTGAGGATCATAGGTTTAGTTCCTACCCTCAATTTAAATTTTGCTGAATGACCAAATAATATAATTCGCGTTTGAATATGTGGATATTCCTTCCGCTGATGCGTACTATTGTCATGGTATTGGGGCAGTATAATGCGTTAAGGTTGGAAATCGAAAAAAAAACTGGAACAAGTAATTTATCCGTGCTTTATCATCGCAGGACGATGAATTTTTCCACCTACATTGATTTTCCTTCTGCATTCGATATGTGGTTGTTGAGAAGAATTAATAAAGTAATATGGACGGAAAGCAGGGTTTGGGAGTTTTGGTTTCCTCTTAAAACGCACACCTCCTCAAGGAGGAACTCCCAGAGGAAATTTGAGATCCTCCTCCGAATGGGGAGAATAGGAGAATGGAGAAAGAAAATAAAACTCTCGCGTTTCTGAAGCCAGAATACTTCCTCCCGATCGAGGAAGAGGAAATTTTTCGTGGACGAGAAGATATTTTGAGGATTATTTTAGGTAACCAAATGTAATCCTCTTGTTTGAGCTACGCTGTGTGGACTCTGGGAGGAAATCATAAACTATTTAACGAAACAAAATTTTGACATTTTTACCGATTCTACAGTTGAGGAACAAAAAATGAACGCTATTTTTAAGTTTTATATTGTTTATAACAATTAATTAAGTTTAAACAAAGTTAGCAACAATTTAGAAACATTACCGTCGGAAAGGAGGAGGAACGACGAAGTGCTGGACATGGTGCGTGAGGAAGGCATCTTTTAGATGAAATGCGGAGACGAAAGTGTGGATGGAGCGAGTACTTGGCGGAGAGTGTATGCTGAAAACATTGCTAGAGGGTACAATGTTGGGTAAACGAAGGTGGGGAAGGAATAGAATAGGATTTTTAGATAGGATGAAAGGACTTTACTATGAATTGAAGAGGGAAGTCCATGAAGAGAGGGGAGACTGCAAGATTACTACTTTAACACTCCATGCAAACCTACCTTAATCGGTAGAATATTTTTAATAAATAAGACAATCAATAACCTCTCCAATACAAAATGGCGGGATCAGTACAACCCATTATTTCGGATGCTACCATGGCATTCAACATTATGTATATGCGTACATTATGTCTATGCATATTATATATCTAGACATAGGTGGATTTATGGGGGCATGGGAGTACGTGTCCCCCAGACGCTTAAAAAAATAGATAAGATTTTTAATACGGGTATCATTACGTTCGGTTCATTTTGTATATCACCGAGCCTCACTCTTGTAATTTCGTACTAAAATAAATAGAATATTTCGTAAATTAATTGTTTTATTTTGTTTTTAATCTCAAATATGAGAAGACCTGTCAGACCCTTGTGTCCCCCAGAAAAAATCCTGGACCCGCCCCTGCATGTAGACAGCGTAGACGTATATTGTTTATGTGATTTAATATCATCATTAAGGTCTTTCGATACTGTTTTACCGAAGTCAAGGTATCTGTTATCATGGTAAAAGTACGGAAATTATGGTTGGTTGCCAGTTTGGAACGTAAAAAAGAGAATTTTAAATCCCTCTATCATGAGTCTCTAGTTAAGTCGAAAACTTTGAACAATGCATATTTTGCAGCTATACAGTGTATATTTTAGCATGTGAAAGTGATGTAATGCAAATAGCTAAATTATTCCTCGAAAGACTACGATTAAATCTGCAACATCGATACATAGCTTTTAATTACTTTTTATTGATATATTGATGCGTGATATCGATAATACATCCCGGACACTTAATCCGCGAGCTGAATAAGATACAAAGGAAGGCTGCGCGTTTCGTCAAAAACCGCTACGGGCGTACAGACAGTGTTACCCAGATGTTAAGCGAATTAGGCTGGGAGCCGTTGGAGACTCGGAGGCTGCGCGCTAGGCTTAGATTGCTTGAACAATTAAGAATGGATATATTTAAGAGCGACACAGAGAACATAATCTTAGAGCCACACTATATTTCCAGGTCCGACAGAAGCGATAAATTAAGAGAGATTTTTAGCCGAACGGATAGATATAAGAATTCGTTTTTCCCCCGAACAATAAAGGACTTTAATAAACGCTTGTCCCAACCTCGTTAGAGCACTTCTTTTTTTTTTTTTTTTTTAATAGCTGTAAACGGCTGGTGTCCTAACACCCCCTGCCACACGCCTTTTAGGCGGCTTGCGGGGTATTATGTAGATGTAGATGTAGATTTTATTCATATATCCTGTTGTTGCTAGACTTCAATGCGAAGTTAATTGTCTATGTATTCTGGCTTAACCAGATGGAGATTCGTAAGCGGCACACTGATTTTGGAAATAAGTAGGTATCTGCTCAGGAAAATTCACGTCGTACCAACGTCCATATGACATCGCAACTAACTTAATTACTGTGGAAATCTATAAGGTGGCCGAGAGAACCATAAAAGTTAACCCGAATCACCTATTTAAACACGAAAAAATCATTTTGTCTTCCTCCCAGCGTAGAGTTTATGACCTTTCTTAAGAGTGTTTAGAAAGTAACTACCTTATATTACGACTGGCATCACGACGAGAATATTAAGGGTGTCCAATTGAAAAATTACTTTCGCGAAAGTACGATTCTTTCGTTGTCATTATTGTTTAAAAGCGATCGTTAAGCTTTAATGTGAGTACTCACCGGTTGCTCCAAACAGCCATCATCAACGGCTCCATGAGCTGAGCTTAAACGAGTGTCCGCACATTACAATCACCGCAGGCCTTGACGCCCATTTATCTAAACACCTCGTGAGGTGAGCATGTACAAATGCCGCTCAGCGAAAGGCTCTTTCTTACTTCCCAAGGAACTTTCCTCTTCATCATTAACAAGGGAGATAATCAATCAATCCATTTTCCCTCTGGAAGCGAGGAGCCTTTCATTCCTCTGCCATCGTATTGCGAGGTAATCCTTTACGGCCTCGTTTGGGAGAAAAAAAATCGATTACCGCCCAGAGGTGCCTTTTCAAGTAATCGAAATGAACGCCTCTCGACTTTCCCGCATCTCGCACGATCGCTAATGCATCGGTGAACGCGCAGACCTTCCGTCATTATCAAGTCCCACGGTGGTGGATGAAATGTAGATAGTACTTAAGCCAATAATATAGGAATATGTGTATCTCCATATTCTCATCCACTTGTGACGCTTTCCCCGCGTAAGAGTTTGAGTTGTAATGGCCACTTAAGGCTGTTTTACTCGATTCTTAAGTGTCCATTGCATTGATTGAGTTTAAAAGCTGGAAGAAAATGTTACTCACCCAACCAAGCAATCATGATTAGTGGTAGATAGTGAGAAATCTGCCGAGAGGGTCGAGATTCTTAATGCCTCATTCACATTACGATTCTTCCAACCAATTTCGGAAATATCGTGCATTCACACGACTATGGTTAAAACCTGTGCTGCCCTCTAGTGCTGACATCTAAAGTGAACGGGAAATTGACGGTTAGCAAAGCTGTTGAGGTATGCAGGGACAAGATATTACTGTGTGTCAACGTGTATTTACAGGATAATTTTTCTCCCGCCCACATTCTTTCTCCCTAGGACAAATCCATGAAAAAATAGAGCTTCGCGAGCTTTTCGTCTTTCTCTTGTCGCTTCCTTTTCCGGTCTCCCAGCGCCTAACCATCGTAAAGTGGCAACGTTCGGAACTACGTCAACTATTGTCAGGACATGCATTCACACGGCTAGTTCGGCCAACTATCGTGAGGGCGATCGCTTGGACAATCGTAATGTGAACGAGGCATAACTATCTATCCGCTGGCATTTTGGGTTTAATATTGAAATGTGATATCGGAGAATAATGATGAGAATCAAGTAGATCAATCGACTTTTTAATGAGAAAGTCCAAAGAAGAGTAGGAGAGAAGAGAAGCCTCATGAAAATCTTGATGTGATGACCGAGCAATCTTGTAGGTTATATGTTGAGACATGACAGCCTGATCAGGGCAATCGTCGAGGGACAAGTAGATGGCAAGAACGGAAAAGAAAGATCTCGTACAAAATATATGGAACGAGTGACGACAGATGTGAAAGTAAAGAAATACACATGTGTGAAAAGATTAGCTAACAGGAGAACAGGGTGATTTCCTTTTTTTTTTTTTTGATTGCCTAAATCGAAATATTATTACTCCAAGAGTACGTATTTCCCTCTTTTAGATTTTTAAATGACGATATTAATTTTTCGCGATCAAATGAAAAGTGGAAATTTTCAAGCGCGCGAAAACACGACGGCTAAGTATGAATGCTGGGATAAGCCCGTGTGACGTCATTCTGGTTCCAGCTGCCAACGTGTGAGGCTATGAGCGCCGGTGCGATACAGGCTGCTTGTAGGCAGTAGAGTACCCAGCTATCAGGTAGAGCTTGGCTTAAATAAAGATTATTAATACCTTATCAAACGAAGGAAACTTTCCGACAACAGGCAATTTTAATAGGTGATTATTAAGAAATGTTTCCCCGAGCTCTGTACCACATGCATGTATTGGTAATCTCAGACGATGTAAAACTCCTGACTACTCGTATAGCATCTGGGTCCCTGTGACTTCACGTGGAGTGGCATCGCATGGGCGCCAATCTGGACTCTTTCAAATGAGGTTAAAATTGACGATTATAATTCGTCTGGACTGGGATTTCTAAAACCAATTAATTTTTACACTATAAATACACTAAAGGTTGGTAACGAATCGCAATCAATGCCTTCCGCTTCTTTTCATGAAGGAAACTACCCTATGGAGTGGAGAGCTGCGTCAAACCAATCTTAGGATTTTTGACCAGTGAAAATGATAAGGTAATTAACTGTTCCATTATGATTGCAATGACTGAAATATTTTCCATAATCCCCAAGGTACCACTGTTAATAAAATGGCGGAACATGTTAGCGTTTGATTATTGCATTAGCTAATGCTACACAATGAGAGGCAAAAATAAAATAAATTGAAGCATTCCACTGAATGTTTATATTTAGGAATCCCTCAGGGTGGCAGGTGATATTCTTTACTGTTTGAGGAACCGCCCATTCGTGAAGAAAAGACTTGTAAAGCATCATCAACATTCTCATGAGTGAAATATTTGGCAAACAGCTCATTCCGAGGGAAATGATAAATAACGGAAGTTTGGTGGAGAATCGATCATTTTCTCTCCGCCTTCGTGATTATGATTGTGGTGTTGGTGATGGGCAGCAATCTTTCAAGGGAGAATCCTTCCGACCACGCCCCCTCCCACGTGCGGTGCTATAGGAACAAGATTTCACGGTTTATACGCATCAACTCAAAAAAATATTTATAATGCTTTCGTACATATTGCCGAATCAGAAATTCATCAAAGTAATTCAATTGCAAAACATGCTCTCTTCCGACTTCACTTTGCAACCCATGATGCAAGGAATTTAAATTCACTTTTTACGTTCCAAACTGATAAACGACCACATTTTTCACTGTTATACCTTGATGATGATAAAGCAGTATTAAAAAAACTTGACATAAATGTAAAAATATGATATAAAAGTACTTAAATCATTGTCTATGTTTATACTTTTTCATAGAGGAATGTACGAAGTGAATTTTTTTGTTTTTATTCAGTGTGTACAAGTGCTTTTTCATTGACAGACTTTCGAACAATTGAAAGCCAAAAAACTGGCAATTTTGGTCAAGTTTGGGTTTGCTTTTCATAAAAACCCTAATTTTGCGCATCTTCACTCTAGGCTGCCTTGAAAATTATCGAAGTATCGATCTAAAAATTGTGTTGGTATTTTTAAGCATACAACTTTTTTAATAGGTGTGATAATTTATGGAAGAAGAACAAGGAACAGTGAGCAATAAGAATAAATTAAAAGAATGTAATATGAAATTAGTAGATCGTATAAAAACACGATTTAAAAAAATCGAAATAATGCTGTATTTACGTAATGAAAGCAAATAATGGTCAGAGTGGAAATCACATGTATGGCAACTCATCTTTCTTTTCCGTATTTTTTAGGTCTTTAGTCAAGCCTAAAAAATGAACTTGCTTTATGCACACTTTTCGAAGTATTTTTAAAATTTCCCAAGGCTTTCTATTAGCACAATTTCTTAATGTAAATTTAATTTGAATATTTAGCTTTATGACTCGTAACTTCCATGAAAACATTCTAATACAATATTCCATTTCCACACTTTTATAAACAATACGATTCCTTTAAATGTATTTCGTAGTGTGAGGCAAGTTTTTTTAATGCATCTTGAAAGTGACACAATGTGTTGAAACCATGGTTGGTGGTTGAGTTTTGCGTTAAAAGTGTGGAAATTACCATTTGTGTTCTTTTATCATGGATAGAGATGCGTGAAAATCGCAAATGCGATATAGATGCGATGTGCGCAAATAAATGCGACATAGATGCGATGACTGGACTTTTATGATATCTTTACGCAAAATTGCCTTTTCGACGGCAAAATTCGTACATTTTGTGTAGGGCGCAGTTTAACTGCTCCGCCCACACTCACCGCTCAAAGCATGTGACCGACTGGCCAGCTGCTAGTTGGCTGGGACTCTATGCGGCCTGGGACTCTAAGTGGGCGCGTGCAAGCTACACCTCCGTCACTATACGTCTTATTCCTTAATTTATTATTGTTCTACAACATAATAATTTAAAATATTCTGTATTTTTTCATATAACTGTGTTTCACTACATTTTATCGTCATCTACCTCATTATGAAAATAAAAAAATATGCGCAACAAAATGCGATAAACTGTTATTGAAAGTGCGATAGAAAAAAAATGAAAATGCGATTTTCACGTATCTCTAATCATGGATATATCGAACTTCCACAAATCGAGCCTGAAATGATTTTATTTTACTTTTATTTATTTTTTTTATTTTAATAAAGAGATACACATACAGCAATACTGCCAATTTAAAGAGCATTTATAACAATAAATATTAAACAATTAAAGAATAATTATTAGTTACAAATTTAAATAGAATAAAAAAGAAAAACAAATTTTATCCGGCTTTCAAGTCATTTATGCGATAAATATGTTAATACCCGATGAGTAAAATTTTTAAGTGTCAGACCAAACGGATCAATATCACCGGGTAGAGTATTTATTAAAAGGAAAAGACCATGAAAAAGTGAGCGCTTAATTACAGATAGCCTGGGTGTAGGAATGTGGAGTAAAGAAGTAGATCGGGAATAGAATTTATACCTACGAATAGATGCTTGAATCCTGGAATTGTAAGGAAGAGTAACCAGTTCGATTTTAGCACTGCGACATGACTCTAACGTGAAAGTGGTGGGGATGGGGAATTCTTGCAGGACGCTGCCGCGAGATGGCCCCGCCCCCATTCCTCGCGCCCCTCAAGGTGTGAAGGGGTCACCTGGAGGTCAAGCACGTGACTGGAGAGCTGCCCACGCCACGATACATATAATGAGCGGTGAGATTGTATCGGATGCAACCCTTCGGTGTGAGGCTCAACCCCTTCATCACCCTCACACCAAACAATCCCTTTCTCCCACATCACTCTTATTCATTATCATTTCCTTGGCCTCTTCCGTTGCCGGCTCACGTACCCACCTTAAAACCAATTCATTCCTTCCGACGGAAAACCACCGTCTCTCTCAACTGTACGCACCGAAAGAAGAGAAAAACTTATGGCGGGAAAAAAATGAAAAACAATTGAAACTCTCGCCGCGCTTCCACACCTATCAATCCACCCATCTTTTCTCTCCAGCACTATACGCTCACCCAATGCAACGCTCCAATAATAATAAGTGAAAAGGTTATTTCTTTCATGTTTCTTTCGTTCAACCCTATCCGCCCATGTGATGAAAGGGGAGCCACCTGTCGGTAAGGAATGGAAGGAGGGAGATCCCACTGGCGCGCTCGCTCTCTTTAAATTGCCCCAACAAGATGAAAAGCATTGCTGCCGTCGTAATTGGGAAGAGATGCCCCCGCAGATAAATATTTTTCCTCAAAGAGGGTTGAGGACGGGTGGAGAGAAACCCTCGTCGATATTCCACCGAAAATAGCTCTTGAGTTTGCGGTTCCGACCAATGTTCCCCACCCATCGCAATGCTCGGAGAGAATACACCGACCGAATGTCGTCACTAGTGATGAAGAAGTGTCGGTCGAAATCGATTTACGACCAATCCTATCCCTTCGAGTCCTCCTTTGAAATAAAGATGTGTGTGGAAAAGTGCAAAGTATCATTACTTCGTATCCTAAAATGTGTGAGGTTATCGGTTTAACATTTAGTATTCTTTTAACTTGGTTGGAGCTCTCGCAGGTCATTCATCTATATCAACATAAACATCTACGTAATAACCCGCAAGCCGCTTAAAAGGCGTGTGGCAGGGGGTGTTAGGACACCTGCCGTTCTTATATAAAAAGGAAGTACTCTAAGGAAATTACGACTAGCATTTATTGCAGTCCTTTATGGTTCGGGTGAAAAACGAATTCCCATATCTATCCGTTCAGTTAAATATATCTCTTAATTTATCGTTTCTGTCGGACCTGGAAAAATAGTTCGGCTCAAACATTATGTTCTCCGTGTCGCACTTAAAGATATCTATTCTCAATTGTTCAAGTAACCTAAGCCTATCACGCAGCCTCCGAGTCTCCAGCGGCTCCCAGCCTAAATCGCTTTGACATCTGGGTAACGCTATTTGTACGCCCGTAGCGGTTTTTGACTAACCGCGCAGCCTTCCTTTGTATTTTGTTAAGTTCGCGGATGAAGTCTTTCTGCACCGGATCCCATACGCTCGCTGCATATTCAAGGTGAGGTCGAAATAGTGTGAAATAGCATCTTTCTTTTACTTTCTCATGCGAAAATCTTCCCACAATACGCTTGACGAATCCTAATTTCTTCAGGGCTATGCCGCAAATATTTTTCTTATATGTGTTCCCCACGATAGGTTTGAGGTTATCGTAACTCCCAGGTACTTCATTAAATTCTACTACTTTATTGTGGTTGTTGGTAACGTTTTTTAGGGTGTACCCCACGTACTTATTCGGTTTTTGCCCGACGTTCCGTGGCCATTGCTGGTCACTTTTTCTCAACTTTTTTCATGCGAATGACTTCTTATGCAGTCATGCTGCCTGGCGTCACGCTGCCTGGCTCATGGGCATGTCACCCATGGCGAATGACAGCCTATATCGTCACGGGGCCTGTGACTGTTCTTTCGATTCCCCCACCCTGTCACCTCTGGGTACGATTCTCTTTTCGGCCAATTGTCATCAATTGAACCCCAAGCGTCGCTAAGGAAGCAGTCGTTCTTGGCGAATATGTCGTATAAGTATATATAATACTTCATTCATTCACGCGACGCCTCAAGCGCAAACATACCAATAAATACGATACCAAACGCTTTGGAGGTTGGGAAGCCACGCTTAAGGCTTAGGTTGCTTAAAACATAGAGAAAAGACATCTTTTACAGTTAGGCAAAGGATATTATGTATAGCATATCATCATCAAGCTCGAATTCAGTACTGCGAGGAGTCGGATAACCATCACCCTAATTCCCATTTACTTTGATAGCTTCATGAACCAAGGAAGTTGAAAGAGTACTCTACGCGCAAGCGATAAATTATCTCTGGATTCAATTGAAATTATCGCTGCAATCAATATTAAATCATTATCTTCGAGTGCAGGTCTTGAAAAAATTTAAATGTAATTTTTGCCAACGTTTTGGTTTATTTTTAAATCTTCATCGAGGATTGAAATTAACTTGATATAATATTTTTTAATATAAACTAAATAAATGGGTATCTCATAATTTTTACGACATTAAATAGCGTAACCAAAATTAGAACAAAATCCAGTTGTAAATCAACAAAAAGCAGAAACTAGAATGTTGACACTCTCCTTTTCTGCAATGTTCATTATATGTTGGTGCTAAGATAATGTAATTTATGGTTACGAATCAATTTTGATTAATAACATAAATGATTAATTTGCTAAAATTGGCTGCGTGTTATTTTTTGTTAAAAAAATTTTAGTTTTAGAAATATATGCTATTTCTTTAAATTATCTTTTTGAAAAATTATTCTTGCTACCTACCTAAAATTTTTATGGGTTCAAAGTCGAAAGTACGCAAGCATTTCAATTAGAATGAGATTTATCCGCTCACGCTTCGTGTGCAAGAACGCGTGTGTAATTCGCACGTGCAAAATCCACCTATTCCGCACCGGAAACATGACCAAACAGATCGAAAAGAAGGTCGAAAATAAGACCCCAGCGACAAAGGAGTCGCTGCAAGCCGAGATGTCGCTTCGCCCAGACGAAGACGAATGACCTACGCCATGCGCGCACCAGGAGACATAATAATCTATATTTAACTCGACCTACGGAGAAGGGAAAAATTTCTTTTCGCGCTCTTTCCGTTGCCGTACATCTACAGAAATGCAGAAGAGGATAAGGACGCGTAGAAGGCTGGGATAGTAATTTTATCGAAACGAAAGTCAAAACCAGTAAAATTTCAAGTTCATCTAAATCAATTAACAGTTGTAATAAAAAACAGGCAGTGAAAATCTTACTAATATTTATTTTTATTTAATTAATCAAAATTAATGGTAACTAGGTTTGGTAATACCTTAGTAACGTAATATCAATAAATATGTACAAAGCAAAGGTATGTAAAAAAATTTTGTGCATTCTGTTCTTATATATTTATTTTTTTAACTGTATTATTGTAAGAAAACTTCATCGTAACATTTATTTATGTAAAAATATTGTATATCGTTGTATTTTATATTGTTCTCATGTTTTTCTTTCATAGCCCTAATGATAGTTAAAAATAAACAGAAACGTTGGCTGAAGCGTTTTTGCATCACATACATTTGACCTACACTCCGAGAACTATTTTACCATGAATTAAATGAGGTCAAGATATTAAGGAAAAAAATAAAAATTCAGTAGTTTCGTTCCCGGGAGCGAAATGTAGAAACGAAACAAAATGCATTTAAACACGGGGAGCTAAACTTGGGGTCGAAACGAAATCGGAGTCAAAACTACGAGTACTTCGGGTCGAAACTAAACTAAACCAAACCTCTGAGACGAAACGAAACGTAGATAATGTTTCGCACCGGAGGAACCACGTGCTTCACCTGCTAACAGTATAGTTTCGACCCACACACCGAATACGAAGTATAGTTTAGTGAAGTAGAGGTTCGGCTCACCGCCATTAGATGCATGGGGCACTCATATTTTTTAACACTAACATGAGAACGGTGAACGCAAACTGGCCATTCGATTTTTCAATGTTTCAACCTCTCTACACGCATGTCAAACGTAATGGGTCGAAACTATTCCCTCTTATCCTCCTTCACTCAACTTTTGGGATCGAAACTCAACTATGAGCAGCGGAGTTTCGATTTATTTAGTCTCGTCCCCGGTCGAAATTAAACTCCTTGGGGATTTTAATTTCGTGCGGGAACGAAACTAAACCTAGGCCTCGTATTTTCGTTTCGGTTCGGGTCGAAACGAAATATTTTCGTTTTCTCCTGCCATCCCTGGTAGAAGGACGACTACTACAATATACTTCTCTGGAGACTTCTATTCTATTAAGCGGATATAGGGACACTGGGGCAAGTACCCTCCCCCCCCCCCAGACGCTTAAAAAAATATAAAAGATTTTAATACAATTATCATTACTTAAGTTCGTTTTGTTTTCTATATTACAGAGCATAAGTAATTTAATTTCATATCAATAACTTTCATTTTAAAATAAAGAGAACATTACGCATCATGATCGTTGCATGTTGTTTTCTATCTCAAATATAAGAGGACCGTTTGCCTATCCGGCCCTTGTATAGGCGGATATGCATTAAAATTGATTTTATCATGTAATTTCATACAGAAAATTGTTCAAAACAGGGTAATTTTGACATATTCGTAACGCTTTGGAACCTCGCATATTTTTTCATTGCGAAAATGGAAGTTATACCTTAGGTAGTCATTTAATGAGTGATTTAATTTAGCTATAAGTGGATTAAAATTCTCGGTAAATATTTTATTGAGATTATTTTTATCTTCCTCCCTCTCTACGCGATGTGTTGCGACAGTTGGCATCGAGTATGGCATAGGAAAAAAATTCTGAATACGGCCTTGCACACCGTGGTAATTTAATGTGGGTTTCGGATTAAATGGATGGGTTAAATAAACGCTTTGTGGAACATTATAAGGCCGTCATCCCTCCTATCATCATGTACATGCATATGAAATTTTGCATGTGCACATTTTGAATGCAGTTTTGCGTAGTATCAGCGCACAAAGACAAGAACCTATCGTTGCAGTTACTATAAGAGCTTCCTCCGAGGAAATGCATCTTCTTTGTACATTCCAGGAATCTTACATCGAGCCTAGAACAAGTTAAACAATTTTCCTCGGTGAAATTTTAGTAAATGCGTCTTTATCTCCGTGATAAATGGAGCGCAAAGTGCACATTGTGACTACTCCATAACTCAAGCTTGAAGAGAGTTGGTTCTGACAGAACAGCAAAGGAAACATTTTGTGCGATAAAATACTCGTCCGAGATAATCAAAAGAATCTGAAACAGCTCCCAACTCCGATAATTTGGAAAAAATACAGAAAAGTAACATTAGATTTAAAAAAATACCTTTTAAAATGCCAAGGGTAGCAAGATCCTAAATTTTACTAGAGTCCAGAAGAAATGTTACGTTTATCTTTTTTCTCCATTAATTAGAGAGCCGATGGCTTTAGCTGCTCAGTCATCGGAAAGTGATATCACTCGACGCTAGCTGTCAGGACACATCGTGTTGAGAGGGAGGCAGATAAAAATAATCTCAATAAAATATTTACCGAGAATTTTAATCCACTTATAACTAAATTAAATAATTCATTAAATGACTACAAATATTATTTCTATTCTCGCAATGCAAAAAAATTACGCAAGGTTATAACGCGTTACGAATATGATAAATTTACCCTGTTTCGAACAATTTTCTGTATCTAATTATATGCTAACATCAATTTTAATGCAACAGAATTTTTTGCATTATATTGGAAAATATGCATATCCTACATATATTTCATTTTATAATGCAGTGATAAAGTTTGATGTACAAAAGTTTGTACCTAAAAATATACCTTATTTGTCAGTATAAGCATCATGGTAAACGCTCTTATTTTCTTCTGTTATACCAATTTAGATTTTCTTAATAACATTATTAAGTTCAAGGTAATTCATCGCGAATTATTTTCTTATCCATAGCTAAAACTTAAAGTATTGCTAATACGACTATCCCTGAAGTTGACAAATTGATATATGACATTTTTGCGTCGTATGGTGTCTGATCACGACAGTTTAGACGGAAATCCCGCCTGCATCTGCAAGTCAGAAGGGATTTCGGATGACGATAGTTTTGCTGGCAATGAGGAATTCCACTGAAAACGGAATATTATGCGATAAAATATCCTCCAAGAGGATAATTTTAATTAATAAAATTATCTAAAATTATCGTCTAGTTTTCACATTCAATAACTGCATCTGCTTAGAGTTAAATTTTTTGTGTCAATATGATGTGAAAGGTATTACCAGGGATGTCATTTTTCAAATATGTTCCCGGATCCCCTGTTGCCTGGGGGGGGAGTCACCCCCTAAAGCATATTCCTAGTTACGCCACTGCAGTACGCATTAAAATTAATGAGGAAATGAGAGTAGTTTTATGAGAAACAAACCAAACGCTAAATTACAACAAAGGAGATAGTTAATTTAATTCATCTTACGTAAATTTCAATTTTGCAGCTTCTTAACTCCACGCCGATGAATTCTTCTATGCTGAAGAGAAATCAACGACCATGAATAAACCTTCGGAATGATCCCAGAATGCGCCTTTACGAAGTCGGGGTCAGCGATTACGCGATATATATATATATATATATTTTTAGTTACTGTGTTTTTAAACATTCATATATATATATATATATATTCAATGTTTTGCAGAAATGCGATGCAACGTAGCACATAATACGAATGTTTAAAAACACAGTCACTAAAAATAGACACAAAATAAAATTTCGTGTGAGTGTTTCCTTTTTTTATTTTGTGTCTATTTTTAGTGACTGTGTTTTTAAACATTCGTATATTATATATATATATATATATATATATATATATATATATACAAGATAAGCTCTTTAGAACTATTCATAACTGTTTTTGACACACCCTTTAAGTTATGAATCAGTATCGGCGTTGGTGTTAGTTATGGTCGTTTCAGTTTGTTATTGCCATGGAGCGAATCTGCTTACTCGCAATCTGACGTCACAGGACGTTCTTGTAGCATGAAAGAATTTTGTATTTCTCGCGAACTTTGAAATTCTGTAGCAACAAGAATATTGCGAATTATGGAGTCATAATTTTCAAACGCAAGTGAATTTAACTAACCTATCAATACATGAAAAATTGCTATCTTAATTTTATGAGAGCACCATATTCCGCCAGCACCCTCAGACCGGAGGTAATCTGACCAAAAGCTCCACATTATCATCCATGTATGTACGTTAACATCAGTTGAATACAGCAGAATATTTTACAATAATAATGTAGAGTGTTAATTTTCTGAGTAAATTCAATTTTATAATGCAGTGATGCGTTGTGATATACTAAAGGCTCCTCCGATGAGTAGCAGATGCTCTCGTTGTTTCAAACATCCACCACATTGTATGTCATTGCCATATGATAAAGACCATTTCGCCAACAATTCTGTCAAAATTTTCAGGTCAGAGGTTGTCCGACCTGAAGATGTTTGCTGAATTTAAACTCATTAACGGGAAAAATGATAAGCGATGCATTTCCTCTGGATTCTAGTAGGTATGATTTACTAGTGGATCTAGCTATTCTCGGTCTCTATAAAGGTAGTAATTTAAATATAGAGTTACTTACTTCTCTCAATATTTTCCCATATTATCTGTGTCAGGAGCTGTTTCCGAAGATTTTGATGATTACGAAACATTTTGCAACGTGGTGGTAACCCCGAAACCATGCAAAAAAGACAATTTAGAACTACCGGTTGATCAAAAATCCATTCATTTACTAACCAAGTGGTCGATAAAACATGTATCAGGAGAAGACAGAGCGACGGAAGTCGATTACAGTTCTTATGGAGGAATTTCAAATGAAACTGTCGTCATCAAACATCATGTAACGCGGTGGAAACCCCGAAATCATAATAGCACAAACAATTTTGAACTACTAATCTATTAAAAAAACGAAGAATTTATTAGCCAAGTGGTCAATAAAACATGTATCAGGAGAAGATAGGGGGACAGAAGTCGATGACAGTTCTTATGGCGGAATTGCTGCCCCAACTGTCGTCATCAGACATCATGCAACGAGGTGGAAACCCCAAAACCATGAAAGAACAATATTTTTTAAGTATTAGAGGATTAAAAAAGCCAACCATTTGCTAACCAAGAGGTGAAAAAAGCACGTAACAGAAGTAGATAGGGAGACATAAGTCGACGATAGGTTTTCTAGCGAAATTGCTGCCGAAAATGCCGTCATTAGATGTCGTACAACGTGGTGTAAACCTCGAAACCATGAGACCATAGGCAATTTTTAACTTCTGGTTGATGAAAAAACCAACCATTTGCAAACCAAATGATGAATAAAGCATGTAACAGAAGTCGACGATAGCTCTTCTAGCGAAATTGCTGCCAAAAATGCCGTCATTAGACATCGTACAACGCGGTGTAAATCCCGAAACCATGAGAGCACAGGCAATTTTTAACTACCGGTTGATGAAAAAAACAACCATTTACCAACCAAATGATCAATAAAATATGTGTTAGGAGAAGATACACAGACGGAAGTTAATCGAAGACGGCATGCCGCGGCAGTTCGTAAGGCGGAATTGCTGCCGAAAATACCATCATACAATACCGTGTAAACCCGGAAATCATGAGAGTATAAACAATTTGTAACTACTGGTTGATCGAAAAACCAACTATTCACTAACCAAATGGTCATAAAACATGTATCAGGGGAAGACATGGAGACGGAAATCGACGACAGGTCTTCTTTACGGGATGAAATCTTCGGATGTTGTCGGAGGCGAGGCAGGTGGGATGAGGTGAAGGATCTTTTGGAATCGCCGCTGCCCGCAATCTGTGGAACACGGAAAAGCTCTTTCAGTCAGAGCATAAGAGCTCAACCTCTGCTCCACCTCAGAGTGAGCGAATTGCGTCTTGTCACGCCTGCCTGAAGACTGCCCCGCGACGCGATTCGTTCATGTTTCTCGCCTTTTCAACGGGCGCCACCTACGGGAAAAAATAAAAACTACACCCATCCATCTCATAACAAGGCTTTCCTCACCCCCCTGAACGATTAATTAGCCAAGGGAGGTTGCTGTGTGTTGGCCGACGTGATATTAACCCCTGCCGGAAGATATCGTGGTCCCTCCTGGTCTGAACCGAGAGGCCATTGAGCTGAACCTCAGAAGAATTCATTAGTTAGAAATAGATCGGTAGAGTCCGACTCGTAAACAAAACCCTAAATGAGGACATTAAGAACCACGTTAATCTTGTGCGAATATCCAATCGTGCTAAAACTGGATATGGCCAAAAATCTTCAAAATCCAAAAAGTTAACATGGAAGGCAGTGGTATAGCGTTGAGTTTTGCCCAAAAAGGGAAGATACCACTCCCGCCTATGAAAGATGATATCCACGCAAATTTTAAACATTCTAAATCCAAGGAAGCACAAAGCTGCTTATGATTTTCGTAAACATAAAAATTGGCTTCAAACATAAACTTTCAGAAAACCTTCTTCATGTCGTACAATACTATTATGGTTTTATCGATAACCACCGACAAACTTTTGCAGGCCATAAATGTTTCATTTAGAATATCGTTTTAAGTGCTATATGTTGACATATTACAAGAAAGCAATGTAATTTAGATATAAATATCAATCACTCTGCTGCGATTACACCGAAAACAAAGTGTAGAAAATCTGCGAAAACTTGAGTTACCGTCAGCGAGACAAGAAGCCAGAAATTTACTTTGGTGGGAGCTTGGGTGGTATGCAGGTTATTTGTACAATACGCACGGATCGCAAAACCATACAATTCATTAATTCAGCTATACATTTCATTGCATAATCATGAAAGGTAAACCATCGTTGGTTATTGTCTACTTAATGAAATGAAACTGCTTATATCGAAAAATAATAACAATAAACATTTATTGTCGTGGACTCATTTGTCCTTTAGACATTGATAAATCAACAAATAAACAATAATACTCAAAGACCCTGAACAAATCCTCAGTGGTCTAAATAGGAATTTGTTTTAGGGGGGGGGGAAGGATGGGCTGGGGTGGCGACTCCCACCCCCTTTTCCCACCTCCCACCCCCTTCTTGTGTGGGCGTTTTCCTGCAGTGGGTTTTTTCCAATAAGGACGACAGTCAATATCCTTAGGTTTTTCCCACGTTCACTAACATCTTTTTACACTTGGTCAATAGTAACTTTGTTAAATTATAATGCTAATTGTTGATTGAAAATGGAACTTCTACTTATTTTTATGTAATTTCTCTGCATGTAATTTCATGAGCAATTTGACAATGTATTTAACTGCATATATTTAATGTTTGACGAGGGGTTAGATGGAAGATGGGACTTTCTAGTCCCAATCTCGCCCAATAAAGACGTATTATTATTATTATATTATTATTTCCCCAGGCAACGGGGTCCGGAAAAAAATTAGAAAAAGGACATGGCTGGAACTACATTTTACATCATTTTGGCATTAAAGAATCAACAATAAGCAGATGCAGTTATTACAAATCAAAAATAGACAATAGTTTTAAATAATTTTAAATTTCTCCTAGGCTTCTGGGGGGATCTATTCCCTTATCTTATCCCCCCTCCATAATTACGCCACTGGCGTACCTATTATTACATAGAGTGAATGATAATGTGTACATAATATTAAATAATAGAATATAATTCAAAAGATTTAACAATCAATTTCGATTTCCATTTCAAAATGTTGGATTTAATCAAATTGAAAACTTTTCTCCTAAAACTTATGATGCATATATATGATTTAACATAATCAAGCAGCGAAATCCATCTGCCAGAAATAGATACTATGTACAGTCTATGATTTATCTCTATACATTTGGTGTGGAATGAATAGATCGGAAAGATGAATTCTTGTAGAACTTTGCTATACATTTCTTTTAAAGACAAATTTGTTGAACAAATAAGGCGGGCAACATAAATTGATTTTGGGGAGAACCCGCGTCATGACTTTAAAATCGCCAAAGTTTCCCCTCCGATGGCGGAGACCTCATCAGGGCTAATAATTATTGACAAATAAGGCGGAAATCCAGAGTATATGGGATTCGGTGCAGAAAGATGTAATGCGTGAACTGAATCAAATATACAGGAAAGTTACGCGATACGTCAAAAACTGCTACAGCCATTCAGACTGTGTTACCCAAATGTTACCCGCTAGGAACTCGGAGGCTGGACGCTAGGCCAAGATTGTTTGAGAATTAAGAATAAGATGTCTTTAGGGGGGAAACGGAGAACATCATCTAAGGGCGTACTGACAGCGTTACCCAGATGTTAAGCGAATTAGGCTGGGAGCCACTGGAGACTCGGAGGCTGCGCGCTAGGGTTAGATTGCTTGAACAATAGGGTAGTTTCCTTCATCAAAGAAAACGAAAGGCATTGATTGCGATTCGTTACCCACCATTAGTGTATTCATAATATACAAATTATTTGGTTTTTGAAATACCGGTATAGACGAATGGCAAGGGTCAAATTTATCCTCATTTGAATAAGGCCAGATTGGCGCCCATGCGATTCCACTCCACGTGACGTCACAGGGACCTAGTTTCTACACGAGAGGATAGGAGTCATGCATCGTCTGAGGTTACCAATGCATGCATGAGGCACAGAGCTCAGGGAAACATGTCTTAATAATCACCTATTAAAACTGGCTAAGGTCGGAAAGTTTTCTTCGTTTGATAAGTTATTAATAAACCTTTTTTAAGCCAAGCGCTACCAGCCAGCAAGGTACTCAGCTACCCGCTAGCATCCTGCGTCCTATCAGCGCTCAGAGCCTCGATCAAGGTCACCTCACAAGGCGGGAGGGGGAATCAGAAATACGTCGCACGGACTTTTTCCCATCATTCCCACTTACGCGTCGCGTTTTCGCGCACTTGAAATTTTTCACTTTTCATTTGATCGCGAAAAATAGGTATCGTCATTTAAAAATCTAAAAGCGTGAAATACGTACTCCAGGAGTAATAATCTTTCGATTCAGGCAATAAGAAAATAATAGGAAACCACCCTATTGAGCATGGATATCTTTAAGAGCGACACGGAGAGCATAATACTTGTGCCCCACTATATTTCCAGGTGCGACAACAGCAATAAATTAAGAGAGATGTTTTGCCGAACGGATAGATATGCTAATTCGTTTTTCTCCCGAACCATAAAGGACTTAAATAAATGCTAGTCCTAATCTCCTTAGAGTATTTCCTTTTTATGTTAGAACGGCTGGTGTCCTGACACCCCCTGCAACACGCCTTTTAGGCGGCTTGCGGGGTATTATGTAGATGTAGATTTAGATTAAAGACTTTTATAAATTCAAGCCTTATTTTGTTTAATCATTTGCTTTTTATATGTAAACGGCTGGTGTCCTAACACCCCTTGCCACATGTCTTCTTTGTCGGCTTGCGAGGTAGTATGTAGATGTAGGTGTAGATGGGTATGAGCGTGGCATGCCATGGGTGTATTAGGTAACCAGCCTTTAGTAAATAATAACGAAAGGCGACAATGATGTTGTGCCTAGCATTTATTAAATTCCTTTACTGTTCGGGAGAAAAACGAATTCCTGTAGGTATCTACTCATTCATTTTGGCAAAATATCTCCCTTATATTATCCTCACTGAAATTCTTTTTCTAAGCTCAAAAGTATATTATTATTAATATATAATATATATTATTATTATTTATTATTATTATATTTTTTAGTATCAGAGGATAGATGCCACTGGATTATTTGGCTGATGTATCACAGGTAGTCGGCTTGAAGGAAAAAAATTCGGGGACCCCCAAAGCTTCTCCCTCCCCTTACCCCTCCCCCGGGCAACGCGCCTGCCGGCAGCGCATGGATGGATACATTTTAATTAAGACTGAAAGAAATGCACATAAAGTTGTAACCCTTTTCCCCCTACCCCGAGAACTGTCATATCCTGACTTCAGCTTGACAAACAAGTCAACAATTTCCATCAAATGACCGTGTCCATCCACTCCTACGCATTAATGGATATAGAGCCGAAGTAGATACTAGATTGCCTTACAAAGTGGAGAGAATGTATAAGGTCGGATGACACGGCAGGCCTACGCGTTCTTTCTCTTATCTCCCGATTCCTTTTAAGCCAAGTAGTGGGATGATTGAGATGCAAAACCCTTTCTCATCGATTACCACCGCTCTTAGCAACTCCTTCCCAAAAACATTCCCCGCATGACAGATGATCATTGTTTCTCATTCCTCCGGCCGCCGTCGACAGCATAAGGGCGTGGCGGTCGCTAGCGAAGACACCGAAACCCTCCCTTGTCGCAATTCACATGGCTACTCCGACAACCTCACTCCGAACTGGATGGCGCCTGTTTATGTATCGACGACGTCGGAGCAATCTGTGCGGATAGGCAGAGAAAAGCATAGCTTCAATCTACGAGCGCACGTCGCGTCAAAAAACAAAAGAAGAACGACATGCGGAGGAGGACGAGGAAACGGAGTTGTTGCGATGGTCTCGAGATTGATTGAAGGGGTAATATGATAAATGAATCGCAAACAGATGACGGGGAAAACACCATTGAGGCATCGCACGCTGACTCTATGCCTTTTAGCTTGCAATTGACAAAAAGAACATATATATATTGTTCGTATATTGTATAACGTTTTTTATTTTCTCGCAAACTTCAAAAATATGTTTAATACACTTTATAAACACTTTTTATAAGTTAAACGTAACGTACCTCTCAGCGAAAAACTCGGGAGCAAAGACACCCACACGCCACAACTTTTACAACCATACTCCCTTATTCTCTCTCCTGAGTCGTCAACAACAATTGATCCATTCTATTTTTGCTGTTCATTATCGATTTCTTCATTGTCTTTCTCCCATCAGTTGTCACATTAACATTCAACCCAAAGCAACTCAAAATTAAGTGTTACAATATATATTTTTATAGCTATTAAAAATAGCGTAAGGCTTTACTTTAAGGAATCACTGAATTGGAAAAGTAACTTTGCTTCTTGCATTGAACACCTTATTTTTTTACCTTACATTTTATAGTTAAAGGTGCTTCCATGGTGACAATTTGTGCTGAAAGCAAAGTGAATAAATAATAATAATTAAAGGTGCAATGAACGGAGCGAAGTTTATTTTGTTATCACAGTTTGAGTGATGAAGAAAATAGCGCGAAATGTTTAGCTATGAATAGATTTTCATATTTAATAAAAAATTAAAATTTAGTTTAAGGGCTTTAGAAACATGACATGTAAAACTTACAGGCATGGCCCAAAAATAATAGTAACGATAGTATAACGACATTTTTCTTGCTAACAATACGATACCTCCACTGCATAAACGCTCAACAATAGCCCACTGAATCAAACCCGCTCATCTAGGTGTCTAGGGCTATCTAGATGAGCGGATTTGATTCGGCGGGCAATTGTTGACCGTTTATCCAGTGGAGGTTTCGAATATGTTTGCACTTCAAACTTCTTAGACATGTAGATAAACTATAAATTTATTTAATTCATTCACCTCCAATATCTTGGAAACATTCTGAAGTCACAATTGTAAAACGCTTAAAATGACATAAAACGTGATTATGGATTCTCCCGTCCGTGCATGATTCGCGTCAAAAATAAAAGAATAACGACGATATCTAGAAGGCGAGGGGAAATAATGGTTATGGTTAATTTCTCAAGATAGATTGGGGACAAAAATAATAATCTGACGAAGAATCGCAAACAGATGACGGACGAAATATCAACAAGAGATTGTACGCGCGCCCATCTGACGGAAATAATGCCAATATTTCGAGCATCTTGAGGACAGTTTCTCACTTTGAGGAAACACATTTTCATCGTTTGTGGAAAGTTTTATATACACTAATTAATCGTACCTATCTAGAGATACTTCCAAAATAAGCGTTCATCTAATGCAAATACTTTTGCCGGTGTTTTTAACCAACCCTATAGCCAATATTATCTCAGCCATTTGCGATAAATAATGAATCTTAAAATTTCTATCTAACAAACATTTTTGATGTTCACTCTAAATATCTAGCTGTAGAATAATGATGAAAATCTTAAATATTTCTGAAAACATTTTAATCATAGATTTTTTAATAGAAGAAAATTTTTTGTTACTATAAAGATGGACAAAGTGAACACACCACAATGTACCTTATCTTTTCACTCGTTTTAATGTTACCCGGCAGTATTTATTTTTACAATTTTAACGATTAATGCATGTTACGCACATATTCTAAGCCCCGCATGCCCTGATGAGACTTTAATAAAAAAGATAAACATAAAGTCAACTTGAACGCACCTAATGTGACACAGCTTCTTGCGTTTGAAATCGGTTACATCTTAGGGAAAATTGCTTATTTAATACGGACGGCTTTGGGTTGAAAATGCATTCATTTTAAAGGTAGTAGAAAAAATTCTGGGTCAGAAAATGCAGAGTGATTCATTCTTTATCAAGTTTGGATGTGAAACTAGATAAAGCACTTATGATTATCACGTTAGTTTGAGTCGATAAGAAGACATGGCTAAGAGAACGTTTAAATACTTCCTGCGGAGAACATTACCCTAGCTTGGCTACATAGAATTCTTACGAATAAATGCAATAACTTAAGGAAATTTTATAATCAACAGTATCCAAACTAACTTAAAACAATATTTAATACTGGAAAATTAACCTTTAAGGCATCAAAAGTAAAATCGCATGTAAAACCAAAGCAAAAATATTATATAGCAGAAAAAATTTTCTCACATCCATCTACATCTACACAATACCCGCAAGCCACCTAAAAGTCGTGTGGCAGGGGGTGTTAGGACACCAGCCGTTTACAGCTAAAAAAAATATGAAGTGCTCTAACGAAGTTGGGACTGGCGTTTATTAAAATCATTTATGGTTCGGGGGAAAAACGAATTCCCATATCTATCCGTTCGGCAAAACATCTCTCTAAATTTATATCGCTTCTATCTTCTGGAAATATAGTGTGGCTCCAATATTATGTTCTCTGTGTCGCTCTTAAAGATATCCATTCTCAATTTTCCAAGCAATCTAAGCCTAGCGCGCAGCCTCCGAGTCGCCAGCGGCTCCTTGCCTAATTCGCTTAACATCTGGATAACAATCAGTTGTTAGTACAAATATTATTAAAAAAATTCTAGCTAGCGTCTTTAAAATAAAACAAAAACTAGTATTTTTGATCATTATAAACATATCTCATGCATGCAATTACAAATTTTCAAATTTCTACTGCGATTACAGGTTACAGCATATAATATAAACATAATTTAACATATAACGTATACATAATCTTGAGATGCATTAGACAGATTGCCGTTGCACGGTAATATTTTATTTTGCAAATAATAATAATAATAGCGTTGTAAAATTATCCGTGAGAATAAAATAAAATGGAAAACTTCCACACAATTTTATTTACAAAGTACCGACACATGACACTACGTGTCGAAACCGGGTCGGTACTTTGTAAATAAAATTGTGTGGAAGTTTACCATTTTTTTCTATTCTCATGGATATAAAACATTTCCACCAAATATCGCCGGACACTGTGAATTATGTTCGTAAAATTAGCTAAATATAAAGATTTTTTTGGTAGGACGGTCTTTACCTAGGTATTTCCTCCCTCCCCTTTATACTACAACCTGCTACGACCCACTCCCTTCCTCATCTCTCTTCCCAGAAGTCCGTGCTCATAACTTAACCCCCTGTGTGCCACCACCCCCCTCCCAATCCGAAAAAGAAGACTCCCGCTGAGACGGCGAACATGGCCGCGACGAGAGATAAGCCATCCGGACGCTTCCCCACCCCCGCATTTCCAGAAAAGTGTGTCCCATGATGCATTAGCCACAGCTTCCCTCGTCGCCCAATGAGAGGACGCCAAATGCTAGTGCCTACTCGAAAGGGAAGATAGTACACAGCATTCAATTACCCAAGTACCGCGGATGCTTGCGGACCTTATAATTAACCTAATATAAAGACAAAAACTAGCGGAAATTTTGTAATTAACAGCATCCAAACTAACTAGAAAAATAATATTTAATGGTAGAAAATTAATATTTAAGGCATCAAAAATAGTATATAATACCAAATTAAAAATATTATTTAGCAAAAATATTACGGAAAAAAGTATGGATAACCTCTTTAAAAGAAAACAAAAACTAGAATTTTTAATAATAAAAGACACTTTGTTACTTCCACAATGTCAAAACAAGTTTGGAACATAGGTTTTCGCAGCTAGATTGATTGATGTCAAAACAGGTGTCTGTTATTGATAATATGAAGCCCTTCCACCACGTACAAGCTTTAAGTACCGATTTAATTGGAATTTTTGATTAGGGGTTACAATTTGACCTAATGAAATTTACACGGATTAAGGTTTTTTATTTTTTCTTAAATATTTTATATGTTAAAAAAAGTACGCCACTGTATAAATCAATTCCATACCTAACTTTTCGTGCATTTGATTCCGTCGTGGATTATCAGAAGTCCCTTAAATATTAATTGGTTAGCCGAAGTCCGGTCTATGAATTTTCCCAGTGTATGGGGCATGCCAGCATAATACTCGGGGCACGTTTCCACTTTCACAATTGGGGTTAGGCTAAAAAATAGATACAAAGTCTAAAATATCAGTACTAAAATATGATAATTCGCTATTAAATAGCTAGTTAAATAGTAATCAAACTCTTATGTAGGCTTAAAAGATATATCACTGTGTATAGGTGACGTATTTTTCTAATAGTTATTTGCAAAATAAAATATTACCGTATATTAATCATCATTATTATCATTATTATCATCATCATTACCGTCTTTTTCTTTAAATTTTCTTTAGTTTTCGTTGAGTTTTTTATGTAAAGAGTGCGGGTTTTCACCATGGAAACTTTTCTATTCTATTAAGTTGAGAAGTTTTCTCGTAATAGAACAAGTTGAAATTATTACGGCCTTTTGCAATTCGATCAATGTATTTGAATGAAGGTTGAGGTGACATGAATGGCTGGAGTCCTCTCACTCCCCGCCACATGCCTATTGAGTCGGTTTGCGGTGTAGCATGCAGATATAGAAATATTGGAAAAATATATGATGTAGAGACGTGGGTTTGCACCGATCTTGTCAATTTAGTCAATATATTCAGTTAACGTTTCCGTGACTGTGCGGGGTAACTCAGTTACCCCAAATTATGTTAATTTTGTATGATTTTTTTAATTTTAAATTTTGTCCATTTGATATTTTTTGTATTTAAATTTATTTTTTAAAGAAAGTTGTAGGATAGGCATCAATCAGCATTCATCATCATCACTGGCAATAATCTTTAGATTAGTTAGACGCAGCTCTCAACACAATTCTACTATCAGCTAATCATCTCACACCTTGGTATTTCATCTCGTTCATGTCTTTCTTTACTTGTTCCATATATTTCATTCGAAGGCTTCCATTACCGTTCTTGCCATCTCCTTGTCCCTCGATGACTGTCTTCATCAGACCATCATGTCTCAAGATGTGGCCTAAAAGGTTATTCCATCATCTTATCAATGTTTTCTTGATGCTCCTACTCTCCTTTGGACTTCCTCATTACTTACTTGGTCAATCATTCTTCAGTAGCACACATTTCAAAAGCCTCGCCCCTTGATTTCTCCGCTGCTGTCATTGACCATGCCTCACTCCCGTATAGGGGCATAGCTAGGGGAGGGTGTTGTATCTAGCGCATTGTGTACCCAGGAACACTTGAAACTATCCGCAAGTGCTGTGACCTAGGTGATTTAAAGTAAGCTCTTACTTGAAAGAAGCACTAGAGTGTACCATAGGTCAATTTGAGTTCATTTGGATTACGTTTACAAAGAAGACGCTAGTTTGAAGTTTTTGTTGCTGAAAAGAAAAAAAATTGTTTGCATATCGAAGTCTTTTACCTGAAATTGATCACTTCAACAGTGGCTATCGTAGCATAAGTGACATCGACATATAATGGTGATTAGTATTAGCTACTTATTCGGTATTTTAGACGTAATATTAAACAGTAAATTCAACCGACATTAAAAATGGCTACTTCTTGTACCAAGAAACACAAGCCCATGATGTACCTAGGAATATGTTACTGTGTTTGTGATTTTTGTAGTCAGCCATAATTTATGGTCTTATATTCTATAATTTGCGTTTTTGTGTGAAATTCATTATATAATTCGACTTTAAAGAATGCTCATAATTTAGGAGGGTTTAACGTAAGTTTATTTTTACTTGAAAGGAGTTTTATTTTAAAATTGAGTTTTTACCTAAGCCACGTTAATTTTATTTATTATACGCGTTAATGTACCTTTAATTTAATAAACAAATCATATTTATTTTGATTTTCACTTTTTAATTACTTTTCCCACCAATCTAACTTTTTTTCCTTGGTACAATAGGTAGTGTTCCTGGGTGCATGAACCTGATGGACCTAGGAACAATTTTAAACACTTTTAGAAGTTTTAATTAGATCTATTAATAGTAAAGGTAAGAAGTCAAGACCAACATTAAAATAGGGAGGCAAAAACTGATAGAGTTGGATGAATTCTGTTATTTGGGAAGCAAGATAACTTGTGACGGGAGAAACAAGAAAGAAATTATCAGCAGAATAGCCCAGGCGAAGAGAGCATTCCACCAAAAGAGAGACCTGCTTACAGCGGGAAACTTAAGTATGGAAGTAAAGAAACAATTTATAAGAACCTACATTTGGAGTATGCTCCTATACGGAAGTGAGGCATGGACACTGACCGCAGCGGAAAAAGCAAGGATACAGGCCTTCGAAATGTGGTGCTACAGAAGGATGATGAAAATCAAATGGATCGACCGAGTTAGTAACGAGGAAGTCCTAAGAAGGATAGGAGAGAAGAGAAGCCTCATGAAAACCTTAATAAGCAGACGGAACAACCTTATAGGCCACATCTTGAGACATGATGGCCTGATGAAGACAATCGTCGAAGGGCAAGTGGAAGGCAAGAATGGAAAAGGGAGACCTCGAACAAAATATATGGAACAAGTGAAGAAGGATGTGAAAGAGATGAAATACGTAGGTGTGAAAAGATTAGCTGATAGGAGAACTGAGTGGAGAGCTGCGTCAAACCAATCCTAGGATTGTTGACCAGTGATGATGATGATGATGATGACAAGTTAAAAACTTAAAACTTATGTTAAGTAACACTGATGGATTAAATTTTTACCATTAGACTGAGTCTTCAGTAAATATATTTTGCTTTACATAAAAAATTCGAAAAGTGACTTTTCGAAACCCATTGGTAGGTATGATCATAATGTCCTTCATGATTTCAAATTCCTTCATGATTCTATTTTTGCCCAACAATCCTGCACTTTCTGTTCTCCCTCGCTGATCACGACGCTAATATAATTGAAGGATGGAGAAATTGACTCCTCCCCTTTCTTTTTCCCTCTCATGGTCTAAATCCATCATTGGTGATTTTACTCCATATGGATCCGACAACTTTTTTATGTATTTCATTCGAGGTGTGCCTTTCCCGTTCTTGCCACCTACTTGAACCTCGACGGTTGTCCTCATCAGGTCTCAAGATAAACAGTATAATCAGAGGTGTAATAGTGCAAAAAAACTAACAAAAGTACTGATTAACAAAAGCCATAATAGACAAATAACACTTTTATCAATTAAGTTGCCTCAAAATTTCTAATATATTCCTTCGTAACCAAAACAAATATATATATTAAAATGTGAATAATAACTTGTAATAAAAAGCAGACAGAGTAGTATTTCACTTCCAAAATAATAAGGAAAGTGCTTTCCTGCACCGCTAATTTTTCCATGACGTCACTGAGCAAAATGGTATTTAAAGGAAGCAACCGATAGCTGAGGTCATTTTCGCAATTAGGAAAGGATAAGGACGGAAGGGTGAAATCATTCGTTGGCATTAGCCTGCTCTTAACTAAAGGCGCCAATGGGACTTCGATTTAACGTCCCATCCGACGGATGGAGTGCTATACTAAAAGTGTCCTCCACTAAATACTCAAGCAAGGGTCAGACGGGCTCTGAAAAACACCGCCATTGCCGGGAGTTGAACCCGGACCGACTGGGTCGGAAGCCAATACTGTAACCACCACACGAATCCTCCATAGGAAGGCCACGATAAACATATGCGCCAAGTTATATAAATATACACAATACCCTCCGAGCCACCACTAGGGTGTTTGGCAGGGGGTGATCAATCACCAATATGCAGCACGCAAGAGGACCACAACGCGCACACCACACGGTCATAAAATATTACGCATAATAATAAAAAAGTGCAAATTCATGAAAAGGCAAAACATGCCAAAGGTTTGTAATACCTGTGGCTAATCCATACAAGGTTGGAACAATGGAAAAAAAATTAAAAATGCAATCAGTCAAACTAGTAAGATAAGCCATTAATGCTATTAATATAAACACCGTTACTATCCTTAATAGTTGCAAGAAGTATGCAAAGAATGACTTCATTCAAATAGATTCATCTAACTGCAAAAGGCCGTAATAGTTTCAACTTCCCTATCACGAGAAAATTTCTCAACTTAAGAGAATAGTAAACAGTTTCCTTGGTGAGAATGTACACATTAAGTAAAAGAACTCAGTGACAACTGAAGAAATTTTGAAGAAAAAGACGGTAATGATGATATTAATGATAATAATATTAATAATAATAATTCCAAACCCAAGCAACTACTTGTGGACTTTTAAAAAATGCCCCACCCTATTACAAATACCATCCAGCCGCCTCACTAGCGACAGATACAAACATTTTATACTGGGAATGACCGGTACTTAAAGATAAAACCATAGATTACAATAGATCTTATATTTTATTGGTCCACAAAACAAAGCAATGAGCAAATATAGTTGAAGTAGCAGTGCCATTGAATCACAACGTTCAGTCTACGGAAAGAGAGAAAATACAAAAATATCAACATTTGGCCGGTGAAATAAAAATATTTGGCGGTATGCATAATTATTACGAATGTGGAAAAGTGAGTGGGTTGCTATAGGTAACCAATCGTTGAGCAATGATCAAGATGAATTTTCTTTTTTAGTTAAATATTACCTATTCAGTCGTTTTTCATGTATGCTTTTCCATACCATCCTCTTTTAATCCCACCACCAACAGACCGAATGCATATACAATTTACTATACAAGGAAACCTTACTCGAAACTCGAAAAGGTAAGAAGACGCCAACATTTCCGACCGTCCGATATTCCCCGCTGTCCTCGTAATAATGTCAGCCTTCGTGATTAAATCGCATCGCAGGGTTCTGTCGCGCCTTCACGCTGCATGCAGCCCAAATCACGTAAATTTCCCTCGCAGATTCAAAGTTAACACCTTAAAAATACACTTTTCGCAAGCAATACTGTCATCAAGCTCAAATTTTCAAGGGCTGTACTTTAACATTCCAGCATTGATTCGCAACCCTTAAATGCTCGTGTTATTTTAGTTTTTCGCGACAACAATGACTAAATTCCAAGACTTTTTTCTTCTCGCAATAATAAGGTAGTGAATAACGTTCTTTAAGACATAGCTATATGCACTCTCTTACGTAAAATTGCTTATTGTGAACTCCAAAAGTTTAATATCGGAGTAAAGCAGCGAGTAAAGAAAAAGAAGTAATCGTTAAAAAAATTCAGCGATAGCTTCCTCCGAGGCCCTGCTAAAACAATAATAACTTTGCTATAGCGAAAAAATCCTAACATTCATGTTATCGACGCAATGTGATTTTTCCATGCAGTAATTACCTAACAAATGCCTCAAGGCTGTGGCGTAACTAGTAATATTCTTTGGGGGGGGGATGATGGGGTGGCCTGGGATGGCGAGCCCCCCTCAGGGGGGTTCCGGTAAAGTTTTTGAAGAATGACATGCCTGGAAATAAATTTAAAATCATTTTGGTACTAAAAGTTTAACTTTAAGTATATGAAGTTATTATATGTCTAAACTAGACAATAGTTTTTAATAATTCTTTTATTTCTCTGTGGCTTTGATGGGGGGGGGGAATCTATCCCCTCATCCCCCATAGTTAGGTCACTGCCTCATGGATTACTCAAATAAAAAGTTATTCTGTTTCGTCCTAATTTTTAATTCATATTAATTATTTTTTCGTAATGTAAATTATTTATTTATATGGACTAGCCTTTTATTCTTACTAACTTATGAGCGTATAATAATTTCGCCATGCAATGATGATATCAATTCCGAGCGTCGAAGCGTGGTTTTGAGAATCGCTCCGCGTGTCGACATCATAATCGGTGTCTATGAGTTGCCGCATCAGGCAAACAGTGAGTAAAATTATCGTTGTGTGTTTTTCGCAGTGGGTCGAACTCCACGATTTTAAAATTTTGCATAATATTTTACGTCAGTGCATACATGGAAGGTAACAAGCATGGAAGGCTATCAAAGAGAATTTTGATTTTTTTAAAGAAAATAATTAGTAGTTCGATGCTAGATAAGTAATGTTGGCATTCCTAACAATAATTGTGCTCTTTTTTATATAATAATGGCCACTTAAAATACCACCTTGTTTGACATAGAAGCAACTTTTTTGGGCCAATCGAAATTCTCGTGATCGTGGGCATCATTGAATCAAAGACGTGTCACATCATTTCATATCAGTTACATTGCATTAAATTTGCACCTGTGGGCGTGACTGTGTGCAAAGTCACTTATTATATGCAAGGCTATGTACGTTCACACTTGGAAATGTTAAGAAAGAACTGAAACGCGCCCAATGGTGTAGTGAATAAAGTTTTAAGAGGAGCCTAAAAAAATGCCGTTTATTTATGAGGAAAAATCACGTTTTGACCACTCTAATAAAATTGTTCCCCTTTCAAATGAGAGCAGAGCCGTATTTCCCCAGAGTCTCAGTTTTCACGGGCAAGTGCACGCGTCACGTCCCGCTCCTCCGGACGGGGATCACGGAACACGAGGGCCCTGCACGCATCGCACGAAATATGCACCGCGCACCTCGTGATTCACGCCGCCCCGTGCACGACGCGATGGCAGCTCGTTTTAATCACGTGAGTGTGGCAGGTCGCGAGGACTGTTGGCGGGAAAAAAGGGAATATCGCGTTGGCGGCGTCTCCGCTTTCCGAGTAACGAGAAAGATTTACGTGAAATCGCTGGATTTATCCGTAAGTGTAACCTCCGAGTCATGGCAAGTTGTAACCAGGATATAGAACCGTATTGGGGTGAATTTTGTGGAAATCCTTGTCAAGCAATATATCTTTTAGTTGCTGCATCGGAAAAGCTGGAAGTAAATTGTTATAGGGCGTTTTTCTCAATAGGTCGAAATAAATACTTAATGTGAAGATTTTACCGCCGTTTTATTTTAAAGTGGTTATTTCCCAAAAGTTGAAACTTTACCTAAAAATGTAAAACGTTATGTGCGTGATAAATGTATTTCCTCCGGAATTAACTAAATTTAATATTTTACGCTGATTAGTGAGAATTTTAATGCAAATTTTTTCCAGCGTTTAGGTGGTGAGGTAAGGAATTTGGTATTGACGCCAAGAATGGAACACGCCATAAAAAATCATTCGGTTTAATCGGGATTCACAGCTGGATCCCCCGATTGCTGGCCAGACATGCTACCAGTAACATCACTTGGCCATCATCTTCTAAGACTGGGTTAACCTAACAAGGTGTTGACGTCCCAAGTCCACACTGTGGCACAGTACACGGAGGCCGTGCTTGCTGAGCCACTATAGAAGTAAATTTTTCCATGGCGGATTTCATTCTTGGTGTATATGTGAAGGAACTCTTGACAAGTAACACTAGAAAGTTACATTAAAGCATCGAAACGCGTCGTGTGGTGTGGTGACCAAAATTTTTAAGTGGAACCTGCAAAGTCTCTTTCATTTTGTATGGAACAGTTGGGTCACTCTCCCATAATCGTACAAAATTATGTCCATGAACTGCCATTAAAAAAAACCAAAACTGTTAGATCAAAACCAAACTGGTATATTATTTTATGTACCCTTTTATTAATTATAGCGACAAATTAGTAAATGAAAAAATTATTTTCCCCATATTTAATGTCCACAGACAGTCATGTCCGTGGACAGTCCCACATAGATTTTCGAAGAGGTGTTTATTGAATTAACAATCATTACTGAATAATTTAGTATAAAATCTATCATTAAACAAGTTGAATAAATATATACATTCAAAATAGACTTTTTTTTCATTTTCCATAATGGCAAGGTTTCACAAAGTTAAGCCTGAAATCGTCAGTTATATCGAGAACTTTTCTATCGTCAACGCAAACAATTGACTCAATAAATAGGATGGTTTTCTATTATTTTTTTATTGCCCAAATCGAAAGATCATTACTCCTGGAGTACGTATTTCACGCTTTTAGATTTTTAAATGACGATGTCTATTTTTCGCGATGAAATGAAAAGTGAAAAATTTCAAGCGCGCGAAAACGCGACGGCTAAGTATGAATGCTGGGAAAACTCCGTGTGACGTCGTTCTGGTTCCCGCTGCCGCAAGTGAGGTGACCTTGGGGCGAGGCTTTGAGCGCTGATACGACGCAGGATGCTAGCAAGTAGCAGAGTACCCTGCTAGCTGGTAGCGCTTGGCTTAAATAAGGATTATTAATACCTTATCAAACGAAGAAAACTTTCCGACCTTTGCCAGTTTTAGTAGGTGATTATTAAGACATGTTTCCCTGATCTCTGTGCCTCATGCATGCATTGGTAATCTCAGACGATGTAAGACTCCTATCTACTCGTATAGAAACTAGGTCCCTGTAACGTCACGTGGAGTGGAATTGCATGGGCGCCAATCTGGCCTTTTTCGAATGAGGATTAAATTGTCCATTGCCATTCATCTAAACCGGTATTTCTAAAACCAAATAATTTGTATATTATGAATACACTAATGGTGGTAACGAATCGCAATCAATGCCTTTCGTTTTCTTTGATGAAGGAAACTACCCTATTCTTGTCTAAGTAATTCGCGAATTGTTAGCCTATTTCTTTGACATATGAACTGTGCTATGCCGTAGCACAAGAGATGAGCGGTCGTAATGGGAGTATGTAAAGCAGGAGGCCTTTAAAATGGGGCAACGGACGTTATAAGGGCATCGGAAAACAACCCCACGAAAGGGGTCTGTAATGAATACGGACTTCCCCCATCAAGCCTAACCCACCACTAATCGAAAATCGAAACCTTTGAAGTTCCGAGGCATGCGAATGAATACCCACCAGAGGATAACAAACTACTCTTTCCACGGCGCGCCGTGTAGATAGCGGTGCAATTTAGAATGGAGATACGAATGTTAAATCCATCACGCAAAATATTTCTATCCTCCATTCATACTCACAGTGAGCACGCTATTTGAAAGCAAAAGTAATAATAGGATGGAAAGAGACAGTAATCCCTGAAATAAGTTTCAAACCTTTTTATTGATAAACATAATTGTCACTGCCGAAAATAATAGGCATCACCCCGTAACGATGAGAATAATTTTTTTTAAGTCTTTATAAACATTTTTCCTCATCCTATAGCCGGGTAATTTTAAGAGTAAAATAAATTAATTCACGAAGAGCACAATTAACTACCTAAGCAGTCAAGGCCGGCTGAATATCACGTGCAAAATTCTGTACAAATTTACAATGTCGCTAAAATCGACGATCTGTCCGCGAAATATTTCCTTTGGTAAGTTCATATTTCAGCAACTTGAAAGTGTATTGAATGAGACATTCTATCAATAGGTGCATCCATTCAATAATTTATATTCACACTTTTTATACAAATTGCCGTTTTTAGTCTTACTTTTTATTGGGACTTTAAAAGTTCAATTTCCTAACGATTTCTATACAATTACCTTAATAACTTACATCATGCACAAAGAGCAATGAACATCGTTCCACTGTTTCGAGTGTTCACCGCCAGGTTGTGTCTTTTTTACCTGCAATCGCGAATGGAGAAAGTTAAATTTCGTCAAACAAATTAAGTGTATATTTACTAAATTCGACGGATTTTTTTTTGACAAATTATATAAATACAAGGTAATGAATACGTATTTCCTCCGTTTATCCCCACCCCTGATCGAGAGAGGAAAAGAAAAACCTCATCGGTTTCCTGGCATGGATGAGGCACACGACCAACGGCGTGTAATGATGCAATTTGGAATAAGGACGTTGTTAAGAGGGGCGGCGGATGACCAGTTTTCAATTTCCGGTGTGCAGAGTGGGGTGCGCGCACTGCCTCACGGGAAGAAAGGGTGGGTGGCATTTTTAAAGAGGGTTAAGGAAGGAGCAAAGCGTAGCGAAACAAGAGCCTTGCCCCGGTCACAACACTTATTCACACTCTTTTGTCCCTTTCCCACTACTATCGTCCTTACAATCATCCGTTCAGGGATATGAATTTGAATGTTTAAATTCATCGTCAAAATTTTTCAATTAACACCACCTGGTGGCGCTGTAGATGTAGCATTTGAATGCTATCAAAGGGGACTACAATAAGGTGGCGACAGTCCGCGCCGTTAAGGCATGGTTTTGTTGCTACTTCAGACGTATTTTAATGGTTTTCAAAAATTTCCACAGCTCGCCGATGAGTGGAGGGCGACGTATTATTTCACAATATATACTGTGATATACTTACAACCGTGAAGAATACCATTTGAATGAATTTGATGGACCGCATCATAACGAATGTAAATTTTTACCATTCACTCCTGCGGCCACTCAAATGAAGTAGATTTTTGGCCTCGCCAAAAAGTTGACTTCAGACTTCTCTGCCCTACGCCATTACAACCTCTCTCCCAAATCTTCTCATGTCTGCAATCACTTAGTCATTCCATCCTGCAATAAGTCTTGGTCTTCTTCGAGGGTGCTCTTCTTATCTTTGCAGCCTCCTTCATGTACTTCCCTCTTCAGTTCACAATAAGGCCTTCACTCCCTTTCATTCTACCTAAAAATCATACTGCCGTCCTTCCTCTCCCTCGTTTACCCAATACTCTTCCCTCTAACACTGTTTTCAACATCCCCTCCTCGCTCAGTACTCCCTCCATCCAAACCTTCTGTCCCCTGCGTATCTCATCCAAAATTTGCCTCTCCTCGCCCACCATGTCCAGAACTTCGTAGATACTCCTCCTTTCCTCCCACTTTACCTTTTCCTTTCTTCTCCACACCCACATCTCAAACGCCTTCAGTCTATTCTAGTCGTTCTTACTAAGTGTCCACGTTTCCGGACTGTAAAGCGCTACACCCTAGGTCTGACCCTTAACTAAACTTTTTTTTAGACTCCTTGCACAAAAATCCTCTCATAAGCTCCTTCCTGTCCGTGAACGCCACCTTTGCAGTCATGATTCTATTCCTAATGTCCTCACCGCTGTATCCGTTTTCCTCTAATATGCTGCCCAAATAGTTGAATTACTCTACCTGCTCATCTGATTTCTTTACTCTGAAAGTAAGGACAGCTGTTGGTCCTTCATATGCGTTCGAAATCAATTCTGCATACACTATAAAGTATGGAATCACAGGTTAGTAGCGGAAAACCGCGAAACCATTGGCAGGCTTATTCCATATCTTAGTATTGTCATTCACAAGAAATTATTATTTATGATTGCTCACAGATATAATTATGTGTTCAATGTTGTTTGATGGAAGTTAAATGCTCTAGAATATATCAGTTCCCTTTCTCGCCGGTGTTCAGCGCTTTCAGAAAGAAATTCAGTACGAAGGGAGAGGGGTTATATTTTGGGGACAGGAGATTTATTTGAAGAATGTACATCAGGCCGTATCTCTCGAATATTCAGGAGGAACTTAATACATAATTTGTGGCCCTGCGTGATGGAAACGTTTACACACTAGAGAACGTTATTGCAATAATGAAACGCGTCGCGCAAATAAGTTTTGCGTAAATATTTCGCATGCCTAATTTTTGTTACCAATTGTCAACAACCAATATTCCGTCGTTTTCTCTCCCAGGTATTACATTTTTACAGACTCCCTACTTTGTTCAACACCATTTCGTCTACGCACTCTTCCCTGGATTTCTTAAGGCCCATCGGAACATTTAAGAGACAGCTTTGAAAAGCCTAAATCTTTATGTTTCATTATTTTTTGTCTTTTTAATAGTTTATATTTGTTAAAGTTTCGGATAACAAGTTTCATATTCAATGTAAAGGCCATATCGGCTATTTTATGATATTTATTAAATAAATAAATTTAATCAATGTGCAAGGAAGGTAGGAATTCATCGTTCTCGTTACGGCCTCGCTATTGACTGAGGCACGATCTTCATTCAATTTAAACGTTTCAAATTTTTCGAATTCCATTGTCCCCCCCTCCGGGAGACGTTTTATCGTCGAGTAAACGTCGAAAGTCTGAATGGACACTATTGTGGAAACAAGACAAGTTTTCTTCGCACCCAGAGAGGATCGAATCCGAGATATCGTGAAATAGGCAATCGCCCCCCACCTGCGGCACTCTTTGTGTTTCCAACCGTTTGATAATCTAATAAAGTTTTCCTTCTTATCGCCCGAAACACGTATCGTGTGACGCCGGTGCTCCGGGTGGGAATTTACGTTCGTAGGAGAGAGTGAAAGATGAAGAGGGTAGGCCGTGAAAATACTTGGGGGGACGATAAGGATCAAGGCGAGAGATTCCTTGAGTGGGTCTCCATCTTGTTAAGGGGACCCTCAAGCGTGTTGAGTCCGCATTCCAACTTGTCCTCCTTTCGTAGAAACAGGTGGACCAAGGGAGTTGAACTTACCATGGCAACCAGCCACTCTGTAAACGCTACTACGTATCGATCGACTCATTTTTGGTCCACGATGCTTTCAATAGGTTTTTTTTCACAAACAAAGAAGGGGGGAAAGTATAACAGCTATGCTAAGGTTTTTAGGATGGAAACCTCTAAAAGTGAGAAGAATCATAAACCCTGCTACATAGGGAGGAAAGATCATAAATTCAAAATTAAGTGGAAAAAAACAGAAAACAGACATTTTGAAAAAGTCCTTCCTAGTTAGAGGGATACAGGAGTGGAACGACCTACCTGAAGTTATTTTTAAGATCTTCCCCGCAAATGTGAAATTTTTTAGGAATAAGTGTTCTTCAATTATTGGTTAATAACATATTGGTTTATTAGAGAGTGTTTGTAATTAGGTTAATTGGGTCAATATTCATTTGTTAGTAGTATCATATAAGAATTAATGTATTAAAATTTACTATAGGTGTCTTTTCTGTTTCTTACCTTGCTATTAGATAGGTAGATTTGTTATTCATGTGTGTAAATGTAATGCTTCCAAAAGGCTAAAGCCTACTTGCAGCAATATGTAACAATAATAACAAAAACGGGGCAAAAAAATTGGTACCAGCCAAAAATTAAATTTCAAATCTCAAGTTTACAGGAGAGGATCGTTAATATATATTTTTATTTTTTGAAATCTACGAAGTCACAATTTCCCTTAAACTCACGACGACCTCCAAGCTTTTCCATGTGTTACTTGCACAATTAACTAGCAATTTTCTCTTTGGCGTTTGTTATTCTTGTGATTCCATGTATATCGAATGAGGTGCACAACACAGCAACTTTTATTTATCTTAACTCAGCATGTTTGGTTGGCAATTTTTAACAAAATGCTGTGCAATTTGAAGAGTATGTGTAGTGCCACCATTCCAGAGCTCATATTGGTGGGAGGAGTCAGCGTTAGGTATATGAGCATTAGCACAAGTCAATATGTCTAATTTCAAGATATAATATGTCTCGTGTATGATCATAGGTTTTCCCTGCGTATCAGATTCAGAAAAGTTTCTCGGGTTTTCCACCGGTTGATGTCCATGTCTCCCGACGTTTCGAGCAGCGACTGGCTGTTCATCCTCGCGGGATCTTCTGAAATGATATGTCTCGTTCTCGACCTAGATATAATAAGCAATTTTGGTTCCAACTGAGATCAGCTATTCCTGGGTCAAAATTACGCGACAGAATGTTTCTTTACTCAGTATAATCGAAGGAAACGGTTTCGAATCCCGGTCAAGGCGAATAATATTTCCTCTTTGAAATTTCGCAGATTAAAATGAGTCCAAAGGGGGAACAAAAATCAAGTTTCAACGTACGATGCCTCTTCCCATGAAGTTCCTTTGAGCAAGGGTCTTTAAATTGCGGCCCGCCGGCTAATTTATAGCGGCCTCTAGAGACTATAGAAAATACTGTATCGCGCCACGCAATATAAAATATACATCGACTCTCTTCAAAAATAACAATGTCAAAAATCGCATTAATTTTTTAAAATTAAACTTGAACCAATAAAGATTATTGCACTTTAAAATTTTATTTTTTTCCATTTTATTTGATGTGGTATTGAAATATTATTGAGATGGCACTTTTACATAAGTTCATTAATGAAAGTACGACGCGTTTCCTCCGTCAGGTAATTATCAAGTACAAACCTGATCTGACCTGACGGTCGGAACACGTTGTAATTTCAATAATAAACCTATGTAAAAGTGCCATCTCTCTGTTCTTTCAAAAGCACATCAGCAAAGTGAAAAAACATACAATAAGTTTTATGTAAACATTTTTCAAATATTTTTTAATACTTTAAATATTTTATAAAAACATATAATAAGTTTAAAAACAATATCAAGTACAAACCTGACCTGACGGTCGATACGCGTCGTACTTTCAATATTAAACATGTGGAAAAGTGCCATCTCTATCAATACTTAAATGATGTCATTCAACTACATCTTCCCTGCTTCTGTTACTTTTATTGATGTGGTGTTAAAGTGATGTGTACCATTGTGGCCATCCGGACGATGTGGAATCAATTTTTGGCCCTTGCATCAAAAAGGTTGAAGATCCCTGCCTTAAGGTCTAGTAGATGGTTGCAAGCGTCCTCCTACATAGTTCTCCGTCATCACTGTCTGTGGCAACCACGGCACCTTCTCCGGGGAAGTATTGTACTGCATTCAACATATCCACGACGTGTGCGCCAGGTGTGCCGACTCCCAGAGCCCCCCCACGGCGAAGTGCGACGGATTTAAGCGGCGGTTGGATTTGTGACGTCCCTTCGACCGTTTCTCTTGCCGTAAAACCAAAGAACCAGTTACGCGCCACCCGTGGGATACCTTACGTCTGGAGGAAGAATCTCTTGTGAGACGTGATGATGTGGTCCCAGGCTCAAAAGGCTCAAAATAAGGAAAAGAGAAACAGAATTCATGTTTGACTGTGTTTTCAAGGGGACTGCATAGAGGAGGTCCAGTTCCATTCCATAGAAAGCTGATTTCTGTTGCCACTTCGGTCGCATTTTAATCGGTTTTCAAAAATGTCCGTGGCGCGGTGATTAGTGCAATGCGATACACTTTTTTCCAGTGTTTTGCAGTATAATGTTTGTAATTGCGAGGAATAGCATTGAAATCTAATGAATTTGATAGATCACATCATCATGTGTATGAATTTTGTTTAATACCCCTAATTATAGCTTTTTTCACCGAGAAACTCGTATCAATTTGTCCGCTAGCGACGAGAGTGGCGAGTTTTGTAAACCCAATTAACAGTTTATAGTCTAATGCTCCCGTTTGGGAACAGATTTATAAAAAATCATGGAAATTATATTTCTTATCTGTGATTACTTTTTAGATTTTGTTATTTAAATAAAGAATGGAAGTATTTTTTTTTAAGTGAATCGCATGACTTGTGTATACATTGGTCGTTAATTATACTTTTTTAAATTGGTTATTTTCATGACCTCTGCATGGAGTACGCGGTTTATTCGATATTTTTCCCTACACTCGCTCTCCAGTATCAAATGCTCATTTTTTCAAAAGATCAATGTATCGATGGCTATTATCTAACAACTCATATCTCAAAAATGGCAAATTTTCAGGAGAGCAAAAAAACGATTTATTTTTTTTAATTGTAGGCATATGATTGAAGGCACGAATGTAGACCCGAAACCCTGAAGAAATGCAGAGATCAAACCATCGCCGCGAATACCTACGTTCTAACATTATATGATTGTAATTTAAATCAAAAACCAAAAATACATAAAACTGAAAAACATACATTTGCAAACAAAGAGTTGTTTTTTGTTTTAAATTTATTTTTTATTAACAGTATTAGCAGTATTACCTCAGACCGGCCAAAATTTGAGATACGTGTTGTGAGAACTTAGCCATCGATTTATTATATTGCTAAACTTAGTTTTTTGGTCAAGTGTACATTTAGTTTTCTAGCAATAGCAAAATTTTGTGACATGTTCCCATTTGGGAGTCCTCACACATTACGTATAGGAGTAACAGTTCGGAAGAATCTGGGGTGAGCTCTACCTTCAGCTACCCAAACCAATTGAAAGTCTCCTCGGATTTCCCAGCGTGTCAACGTTGAATCGGCTGACGACGTTTCGGAAACTGAAAACCAGACTTAACACCGCTCTCTGATTGTTTCCACGGATGGCATCCTCAAAAGCTGGTACATTCTGATTCGTCCCTTTCGACCCATCTTACTCACCATCTTGGCCGCGCCGAACGTTCGTCCCTCTACTTCGAGGTCGTAAACTTGCTCCGACTGCCCGAATAAAGTCCGGCTTGGTCCTCTGGGACACGCATCTCGACAAATTATACTTTTACCACCGCTTTCAATTATTTCTTGATGTTCTTCTCTCCAATACTATCTTTCCACCTACCTGCGCGTCGTCTTCCATCTGGACACTTCCGAGGCACAGCATTTGAGCAACGATTGCTTTCTGTCTCCCTCCAACAGTCACTTCTATTACGGCTCGGTCACTTTTTCTTGTATATTGTTATAAATTTCCCCAATTTTTTCTCAAATTCCATTCTACTCCAGATCAACACCATTTCCTGTTTCAAGTGTAGTTGTGTATAGAGAGGGAATTGCTGTAGTTCTTCGAAATTCATCATTTTTTCCTATTGTTCTCTCATTGTAAAATCAAGCCCGTTTCTTTTTCTGTAAAGTCTTTAGAACATTGTGGGTCCACTAAAATGAACTTTTATTATTGTTAATATTTATTTTATTGTTATTACTATTGTTATCATTATTACTATAATATTGTCTTCATTTTTCAATGACTTTTTTATGTAAAGTGAACGGGTTCTCACCAAGGTAACTCTTTTCTGTTCCATTGAGTTGAGATAGTTTCTAGTGATGTGGCAAGTTAAAATTTATTTTGGCTATTATTATTACTATTAATATCATTAGTATTGCTAATCAACAGTGCCTCAACCTCACAATATAGCAACATCACAATACAGTAGAACCTCGTTTATCAGAATCTCAATGAAATGGTTCTCCGGTTTATCCGGATTAAAGACCTGGGACAATATTCCAGGAAAAATATCGTGTTAGATACACATTTCATTCAGATTTACACTTACATAATTGCTCAGAGCTCTCGTTCCCATATTGTGATTGACGCCTTCAGTGAATGAAAAACGTACACTGCAGTGAATTCATTTATCTTCAGTTTCTTATCTCTGTGTGTTGTAGTTGATCGCGTCGGTAACTGGGAAAAAATACAAATCTCTCCCCATCCGAAGAATGCTGCATAACGGTCATGACATCACTTAAGTTTCCAATAAATCCACGGCACTAATGATAGAAAAATGGTGTTAACTGCAATAAATAAAATAAGTAAATTTTCCTAAGAATTATTAATGGAAATGTTTATGTTATTTAAAATAAAGCTTTTATCCTAGAAATGCGCCCTTGGCAGTTGAATTACCTACCATTATTCGGAGTCCATTGCAAAAATAAGCTGCCATTCTCTTTGTGACTAGCATATAATGAGCGAAACATATCTCAAGCATAATAAGCATACGTTTCAGATCCCTTTTATCTCTGCGCATCACTTATTTCAGAGTTTCCATGGTAACTGCAAAGTGTATCCAACAAAAGTTTTGCGTTGCCATAGCTTAGTAACTAAGGAGTTGCGATCTCATGTTTATGGACAAAAAATGCTTAAAATTGTATATCCGACTACTTCCGAAAGTAATGCTGAAACACACTGTATAAATAAAAAGCCAGTGTTGGATTGGAATAATCCCTACCTTAGAAGAGAAAATCTTCTTGGTGTTGAAATATACATATTTGAATTCAAGATACCTGTGGCAATGGCTGGGTGGCAAGTATAGGACCCCTCTTCCTTTAACGGGGCGAACTTTGATCGTAGAGTCCAGGAGCTGGCATAGTTGGTCCAAATCATTGGTATAAATGCTCACATCTTCAGCTCGTCCAAATCGTCTGGAAAGTATTATTTTTTAGAAACATTCGATTAACTTCATCTAAGAGGCCCTTTAGACCTATAAATCAGAGAATAATATACTATTGAAACAAAGCACACTTTTTCCTTACCACTAGATGTATGAATTCGTATGTTTGGGGTCAAAATTGAATGTGCTTGCTTAAATGTATGCTTCGTTTGTGCAGCAACTTATGACTCACCGCACCTACCCAGACGGCACAGAATCCTCCGTATCTAATTCGTATGCAGATAGTATTCATTGACTACCGCTCCGTCGCTTTTCGTAGCGACGGAGCGGTAGTCAATGGATACTATCTGCATACGAATTAGATACGGAGGATTCTGTGCCGTCTGGGTAGTAGAGAATTGAATGGCGATGTATATTAAACGTTGACGAAAAAGAATACCTTTTGCGTTCTGTGCAGATGAGGAACGAAACAATGCCTGATGCCAGTGGTAAAGGCTGTAGGTACTCGTAAAACGTACAATGGCCCAGATATGGGCGATTATCAGGCCACGGTGTTAGTGTTACTAACCTTTAAAAAATAACTACATTAAGCCGGATACATATGGGGGCACAGGGGACGCCCCCCCCCCCCCTCCCCATTTGCGGGGCTGACCACATTGCCGAACATTGCAGAACCACAATTGTAACTTTTTATACCAATACATGGCATTGTCTTGTAAAGGCGTATAATCAGTTTGAATAAAACTATCTTAAATTTTGCATGTAACTTGATTATTTTTCATTACGATAAAAGTATAGGTAGCTCAAAATATCTTTTGCGCCCCCCTAGATTTTTTTTCGTATCCGTTACTGCATTAAACCTATTAAGTATATTAACGAGCAGTTTATTTTCCGACGATGTTAGCCATATCTTACGAACGCTAACATACTACAGTAGATTGGATCATAATGCTGGATAAGAAAGATAGGCTGTAGAACAGATACATTAAGAATGTCTTCTTTTCCTTGATGAATAAGGGACTATTACGGCTGCGGTAAGACTTAGAAAAATAGAGTAGTTGAGTATAGCATAGTGTAGCTTACTAAGCTATGCACTCCTTAATGCGTGTTTCTGAATTTTCCTAGTATTTCTAACTCCACGTTTTGAATTTTCTAGCTTTATTATACGATTTCTTTCGTAATAAGGGCATAGATTAATCCCATAGCTCATGTGCCATTGCGTGTAGCGTACATTTTACGAAGTGCATGTCCGTAGAAGTAAATTTTAATTCTCTTGTGCATGTTGGTCATGGTTCATCCCCTGCCTAAAACCTCTGTATGTGGCAAATGGATATGTAGAAGTGATGACGAAATTGCTAAAATAAAAAAAGTTGCTTCAAGGATTACATCAAGCAAGGCGCGAAGTTCTCAATCAAACCGCTATTCCTTCCATTTTCGTACACTTCCAGCAAAAATTTCTCTCTTCATTCGTTTTGCTGCGATCTTCGGCGAGGGAACGCGCAGTCACAATCCTTTCCGCATTTTTTTCTCCTGAGAGACGATCGCCTCTTCACCTCCTGCAGTTCCGTTTCTTTTTTTAAATCAGATGGGAGGAGGTAGGAATACCTCCCTCTTGCTTCCCCCCACATCTCTCGCTTTCCCCTTCCGCGCACATTGCAAACTCTGGTTCATTTTGGTGATTCGATTCACTTTCTTGATTCGGTTCATTTTGTTGACTCGGTTCATTTTTTCTATTCGGTTCATTCGGAAGTTATCAATTATAAAATAAAATGGCTTACATCAATCAAATTATGCCGTTTTCCTCAACCAATCAATCATGTTTAAAGTTTAGAGAGTATCAACTCGGTGGTGACTTCATAAATTCGGAATATTCGTATAAATATCCCCCAAAGCCCGAATCGTCCTGAATAATAGACAGTACTAATGTCGTAACTTCGACTTGGCTTCGATGGGATTTGATGGATTACATTGAATAAACGCCACTCTGTGTATTGATACACGAAACTTGGCTTTATAACATGAATGCATGTTAGATAAACATGGCTAAAATTTTATATGCATGTACCCACAAGACAGTGGCGTAGCCAGGGTGGACCCCCACCCCCGAAATATGAAAACACAATTATTTCCCTTCATAAAAGAAAACAAAATATTGAAAAATCATGAATTTACAAAAAACATTTTTTAGCAATTGAAGTTTTTTCGATTATGAAAAGTGTTAAAATTAGTTAAAAACTCATTACTTGGTACCATGTTTTTCAAAAATTTTCCCCCCTAATTTTGGATCCCCCCCCCCCCCCCCAAGAACAAAATTCCTGTCTATGCCCCTGCTACGTGAGAAGAAATGCGTCGCTATGAAAAGGCTGGCAGATAGGAGAGCGGAATGGAGAACTGCTTCAAACAAAACGTAGGATTGAAATAAGGCAGTAAGCTTTCCCGGCGAAAAAGTTGAAAGATTTCTTATCGGGTATTCCACCGGTTTAGATTTCCATTGCCGAAGAATCTGAGCTTTTCCCGGTGAATAGCGTTGATGAAACCCTGACCCGGTTGGAAACCCGAGAAGCTTTCATTCTTCTCCATTGCCGACGTTTCAATGCTCTACTCGAGCAGTTTTGCCTTGTTGAAGATGCCCGAGTTGAGCATTGAAACGTCGGCCATGGATATTTAAACCGGTGGAGAACCCGAAAAGAATTTTTTTTAAAGCAAGGATTTTTGACTTATGATAAAGATAATATTTTGCATATGTTACAGAAAGTTACAAGTCTTTTTTCACGAAAATGGAGGTCAATTACCATAATACATTGTCGTGATGAGTGTTTTTGGAGGTGAAGGGTCCCCTTGATCACCCTAATTGTTACGCCACTGGCCAATACCGAGATAATTGTTAATTTTTTGAGCGTAAGTGAATGAACGACCGAGTAAGTAATGAGTAAGTGCTAGGGAGAGTGGGATAAAATAGAAGTATTCTAAATACATTAAGGAGAAGACGGGAAAACTTAGTTGCCCACATTATGAGGCATGGTAACCTGATGAAAGTAATCGCTGAAGGACAGATGGAAAAGACAAGGGACAAGGACAAGGAATGGGCCCAAATGAATTACACAGGACATAGGTTGTAAGGGATGTTCAAGAGAAGAAAAATGTCGCCATGAAATGGCTAGCAAACAGTGAGCCCTGCTCTCATGGTGTTCACTAACTAACTAACATTAAGGAGAAGACGGGAAAACCTAGTTGCCCACATTATGAGGCATGGTAACCTGATGAAAGTAATCGTTGAAGGACAGATGGAAAGGACAAGGGACAAGGGATGGCCTCAAATGAATTACACAGGACATAGGTTATAAAGGATGTAAAAGAGAAGATAAATGTCGCCATGAAATGGCTAGCAAATAGGAGAGCGGAATAGAGAGCTGCGTCAAACCTTCAAATTTTAGGATTGTTGACTGAAGATGATGATAGCAAATCGCAAAAAAATTACACACTGACTAATTCGAATTGATACAAATTTGCAGCCCAAACTGAAATAGGTGTCGATATGCGGTTTTTGGGAGGCAAAAGTTTCGAAAAATTCATTGAGAGAAAAAAATCTCAAAACTCGAAAAAGTCTGACTGAGAACTTCAGGCTAGACTTTGAGAACCCTCTCCATATTGGAAATAAAGGAGTAAAGCTTTGTCAGGTTCACTATTATTAATATGAACTAATAATAGTGAACCTGACAAAGTTTTACTCCTTCATTTCGAAAAAGTATATTAGTTTATAGACGACTTGTCTCCCATCTTCAAGGCCGTGTTTCACTTTGAAAGTCCAATTTCAAAGAGTAAGACGACCTTGAAGATGGGAGACAAGTCGTCCCTCGTAACGTCGGCTTATACGAGAGAATTAATCTGGCTGAGAACCTGAGAAGAATTCATCAATTGTATTCACCAGGAGAAATTAAAATCACCTATCAGTTTTCGATTTATATATCGACTTTAGTTGACATGGGAGCCTTATGGGGCTAAAATATTTTCGACGTCTTAAATGTACTTAGAAAATGATACTCCACTGACTGAAATTAGATGAAACGAGTTATGAAATCGCACGTCTCAGAAGATCCCAGCTCCAAGATCGCCGGCCTCGGTGGCGGCGGGGTAAATTCCTTGCCTGCCAAACAAGAGGTTCGAGTCCCACCTGGGTAGGTTTCCCCTATCCGGGGCATGGTTGTTCGTGAACGTGTTATTGTTAAATTTGTTAAACACCCCGTTGTAAAATGGCCAATACGAGCTGTATTCGGAGGTTCGAGAATAAAATAAATAAATCCCTTGACGAACGATTCACAGGAATGACTCTGAACGAATCGTTCGTGAACGGCACATCTCCCCGTCCCCCTTCTACGAACTCACGCAGAGTCAACGTCCCATTTGGATTGGTCGTGTTCGGTTTCCGTTTCCAGTGTCGTGTCCTCTCTCTCTCTCCTCGCTTGGAAGACTCTCGCCTGAAATCCGATGCGGCTGGGTTATGGCGTGGAGTGGGACTGCGGGAATGGGGGGGGAGGGTGGACAAAGGGGTGGGGGGAATGGAGAATGTCGGATCCAATCATCATCTCCTGAGTTACTGTCAATTGTTTTCTGTCACCCAGCGCATCAACTTGCATTTTTGAGTGATACATTCTACCCGGGCGCGTAGCTTGAATTATGCTTCGGGGTGGCTCTTGGTAGGCATGCTGGTTAACTTTACTGATATTTAACTGTCAATTCGCTCGCCTCGGAAAGTCATACATTTCAATCTGCTGTATTTGCCACTCTCACAATGGATAATGTTAAATTCATCCATCATCATTGACCTTATTTATTAAATGTACCTACGAGATGCGTACATTTTTCAATATATATTTTGAAAAATTTAATCTTAAGGCCGTTTTACACGAGGCACGGAATTGCGCAGGTTAGAACTGCATTAATTTCTAAAACGGCGTGGAATTGCGCGAATGCATGAACGAAATTAGAACAGGGGCTATTTTGCCATCTCACGTCCACGCACTCTCGCATGTGTTCTAGCAATTCATCGCTTCACACGACACAATTTTGACTGCGCCTCCGTACACACGTCAGATTGTGCAAGTACGTGCCTAGTGTAAAACGGGCTTTATCTCGCGATCGCCAACATACTCCGGTAGGTCAGATCATAATAATAAAATAATAGAGATAGAAAGTAGAACATATAGATTAAGAACTTGCATTATTTTGTGGTAAATACTACCCGGACGCGTCGCCTGAATATTGCTTGATAGGTACGTAGGTTAGCTTTACCGATATTTAATTGTCAATTCGCTCCATACATTTCAATCAGCTTATATTTCGTACGCAAAATGAGTTCGCTAGTTAAATTCATAACTCGTCATTGGCCGTATTTATGAAATTTACCAACGATGTACGTAAATTATTTTAATTGTATGTCGAGGAAGTTAGCCATATCTTAAGGGCTGCTTACACAATGAATTAACCTGTTCGAGTTAATGTCTAAATTTATGAGCGCGTGAATGTACACGGAAATGCACCGTGTTACCACTCAGGTTGTGCAAATGCATGAACAGAAAATGGAATATATTCTAATTTGGCTCATGCATGTGCATGTTGCGTTCTGGTCCACCAAAAATTTTCATGCATTCACACATAAACTCGTGCGTGTTAATGTACCGTATAACCAAGCCTTCGCGACCGCAAACATACTAAGATAAATCAGATCATAAAAATTAAAAATAAAGGAATAAAACTTTGTAAGGTTCACTTGTTATTTAAGTAGGCACGACCCGGGTTTCGTAACGTAGTTGCATCTTCAGGATTATTTCCAATATGGAGAGGTTTCACATAGTCAATATCACAAAAATTACATGAGAGAGAGAGACTGTAGAATAGATGCCGTTTTTTCGGCGATCCATAAGAGACTAGAACGACAGTGTTAGGACATAGAAATAGGTTAGTTGACTATTATTGTAGCTTAATAATCTATGTATTCATTACTGCATGTTTCTGAATTCTCCTCGTATTTTAAACAGCATGTTTTGCAAGTTCCACCTTTATAGATATATTGCCTACATAATTAGGATATAGTAGATTATGTGCCGTATGTAGCGTGCAAGATATGTAGTGCATGTTAGTGGAAGTAAGTTGCAACCCTCTGGTGCATGTCGGTGAGGGTTCACCCTCTGCCAAACACCTCCAACTCAAATGTGGTCAACTAAGTTGTCCCGTCTTCTCTATAAGGTTTTTAGAAGAATTCTCTATCCTCCCACTCTTCTTTCCATTTTCTCATTATTTACTCGGTCATTACATCTTTATATAATGTATATCATTTTATTATATTATAAATATCATATTATTTATCGTCATTAGTCAACAATCATAAGCTTGGTTTGACACAGCTCTCCATTTCTCTCTCCCTTCCGCAAGATTTTTCATAGACACGTATTCCTTCTCTTTTACATCCTTCATTACCTATGTAACTCATACGTAGCCGTCAATTACCCTTCTTCCCTTCCACCTGTCCTTCTGCAGTTGTTTTCATCAAGCCATCATGTCTCATAATGTGGTCCACTAAGTTGTACCGTCCTCTGCTAAAGGTTATCTTCAACATCCTTCGGTAGCACATATTCATAATGCTTCCGCTCCTAACTTCTATATACATAGATGCATTTCACATTGTTGCTCTAATGAATGGCTCTAAAAGTATGAATGATTTAGTATTTAAATATTAAAAATTGTAATCAATACGAGAATTTTAATGAGTTTCGTACGCACAGAATGGCCGCTATCCCCTATCTACTTGTCGCGATTGGTGAATAGGGACGATTCAAAACGCAGTGCTAACTTAAAAATCATTTCTTTCTTACTAACCCAGTCGACTAGAATGATATTTTACACGAAAACAATGGTCTTGTGACTAATATTTATAATTTTCGAAAGATACTTAATCGCATGAATTCACCTTCAGCGAGAGTGTTCGCCTAATATGCAATAATGCAAAAGATTATGTAAATGCAACCTTGCCCCGGGATGGATCATTAAAAACTCACATATTATTCTCAAAAATCAGGGGGATAAAAAAAATCTATATCATTCTGTTCAATATGAGGAAGACTCCTTTGCAATATATTGACTATTCAATTCTTTGCTTCGTCAGTTGCGGCATACTTGACTCCCAAGATAACAGTGATGATTCACATCCTCTTGTCCGTTAAACTTTTCGCTGAGTCACCAATGTTAAAAGTGAAATGAACAACGCATCATCCAAGGGAAATTGATTTTAATTAGTATTAACGGCGAGATTTCCCTGGATTCAAAATCCGGACGTTTGTTGTAGGTACTACTTCGCAGACCACTATAGTTTATCCAGGTTCCTCAATTTCTAAAGGCGAATCGCAAGGGACTCATGATGGTAAAGAAAACATTGAAAAATAGTAAACAAAATGTATTCAACAATGAACAAAACAATATTCAACAGTATTATCAAATAATAAACATAGGATGGTAGTATTCATAGGTTGGTGAGAGGAGTAGGGGGAAAATTACGATGGATATGGTACAAGTTATATGAGAGATGAGAAAAAGGATCAATATCGGGAACAAATTTTGAATAAAAGTTATTGGCAGATGAGAGTCTGAAAAGAAAAGAACGTTTGGAGACAGAAAGGCGGGGGGCGAGACAATGAAATAGGTCACTCGACCTCGTCTCGCGCGAGGGAACACGAAGCGGAAAATTAGAAAGAAGGTCAGATGATCTACATTTAGTAATTATTAATGAAATTTCTGCGCAAACTTCCGGTTGCGAATTTTTTAATCAATTTTTTACTCGGAAGCAAATTCTCTCTTACTTTGTCACATTTGAGGGACGCAATATTATTTTTATATTTCCTCGATGGTTGAAAATGATCTATAATAGTATTTGCGTGATCCTGGCGGTCTCGTGTGTACGCTGATGCATTTATATAGGCGACCGCGAGATTTCTCGTAAAGGTCCGTCATTTGCATACATATTCATATTCCAGCGCACAGTTCCAATGAAATATCTTCGCAAAATGTCGGGAGCGAATTCTTTTATCAGTAAATACTCGGAAGAAAATTCATTACTGGCGGGAGAAAGTCTCCTATGCTACAATTTGCATATCCGTGCGTTTGACAAGATTATGCCATTAGGGGTCCATAACCGAGGCATATTTGATATATGTTAGTAGTGCTGTTAGGACTGTTATGAAAGTCCACATCAAATTCTTTCGCTATATGATGAATATAACTGCAAGATATCTACCGTTACTCCATCTAAGGCATATTCAAATAGAGGAACGCCTGTCGGGAATCAATTCACTGAGGTTTAGTAGACTGTTATTAATAATGCAGTGGCGTAATATTCTTAAAAACATATTTAATAAAATCTCGACTAAATTTGCTCCCAAATTTATGAGCATGACTCCTACTTTCACAACTTATAAATAGTAACAAACTGCTTTACTTGCTATGTCATTATATATATTTTAATTTTTAAAAATCAAAAATTAGAGCCATGAGAAAAGCATTATCGATTTTCAAAAAATCTTACGACAATGGTGGAGTCGCTTTTTTTTCAAAAAACTAAGTGCACCAAAGTATTGTCCAAAAAAAACTTTACCTATTGACTTTTATTTAGCTATTTTTAAAAATTCCGTGGCGTAATATCTTGGAAAAGGTTACTTAATAATTCCTCATCTAAACTAGCTCCCAAATTCACAAGCAGGGTAACTACAGTAGTAGTGGTAAAATACCTCGTAAATCCTTATTAACTTGGCAAGGGCATAATCCGCATAAACCGTTAGCAATAGGAATATTAATAAAAGCTATGAGTACTGTTGTGTAACATAAAAAAATAACCATTTCTTTATCAAGATATTGACCATAAGCACAGCTCACTTTACTATGAAATAAATGCAAAGGTGAAATGTATATACGTGTTTACAAAGAAATCGTCCATCTTCCTTTGCTTTAATTTTCGTGACGTTTAACCGCTGCTCAATAGCGTAATCGTTTGATTACCAAAAGTATTGCAACTACGATTTTGTTTATTTTTACTTTGAGAAGTATAATCTTATTCGGTACTTTTCGTGAAATATTGGCCCAAGTCTTTGATCCGGATTAACCAGAGAGACGGATCTTTGAGTTCCGGATAAACGAGGTTCTACTAAACTGTCACAAAGTATCAACAGTAGCAAGCAGTTCATTGCTGCATAGTTATGTATAAAATTATGTTGTAGCTTTATATCTGTGACTAAAAATTTTTAGCTTTGAGCTAAAGCATGAGAAATAAAGGCAATAGAATAGCTTTGGTGAATAGCGAATGCTTACCAAGAATTTCTTAGCCGATAAACAAACATAGGTATTAGAATATAGCGTCTCTTTGTAATAATTGATATGCTAAACCGCTTATATTACTCGCCAAATGTGTATCTCGCATACTTAACTACTTTTGGTAACTTCCACAATTGAATATAAAACTCCACTACCGACTATGGTTTCGACATTCTATGTCTTTTCAAGTTCATAGAATGTCGTGTGGAAGTGTGGAAAATGCCATTCGTAGATTACATTATATCATCGATATATCGCATTTCCACCCATTAAAGTCTGAAACGATATCATACGTTCGAAATATGTACTTTTTAGTGGTCCACTTCGTAGTCTATCACCGGCTCTATCTCACAAATTAACGAGATAAGATATTTTGAGTCAGTCAAAAGAAGAGATTTTTCTTCGAAATAAGAAATAAATTATCACAAAATAGAAAAACTACTCATTTTTTAAATGTCTATGAAATATGAAAAAAATGTATTCATGAAAATGTTTCCTCATTTCATAGGAAAAAAAAATTCATGCATCTAAGTAAAAAAAGGAAAATGGAGTTATGTACAAAGCCGGATTTGATACAACACAATAAACTCATTCATTCTTAACTTGACAAATAGCAAAATGGTACAACAAATATAGAAACCATAAGAACAAGAACACAAATTTGAAAAAAAAGAAAGAGTAACTAATTAAGGAGAGAGAGTTTGTAAGAGTAATTATTGCTGAAATAAAATGACGACGCGTGTGGAAACAAAGGAAGAACGGAGCAGATCTACCCCGAAGACGTCTCTCGGCGGTGGCCCATTAAAGTGAATTGAGCTCTTGACATTAGTTTTTTCAAGAAAAAAACATTTCATTTTCATAAAAATCTATGTAAACTGGCTCTAACTACCTTGCACACGTGCGCTTGCCGAAGGCAAAATTGGATGCACCTGAGTTAGTCTGCAATGCGGCCAAGTGCAGCCAACGAGCGAAGGAGAGAACAAAGAGAAGCGATGAAGGCGTCATTGTTTCTCAACCGAGTCTCGCGTTTCCTTGGCGACCGACGGAAAGTGTTGCCGCCAAAAATAACCTCCTCTTTCAAACGAAATGACGACTCGTGCGGAAACAAAGAAGGAGCTCTACCCCAAAGACGTCTCTCGGCGTTGGCACAGTAAATTGAATTTGGCTGATGACATTTAAATAAAGTACCTACACACTAATTGTACATGAACGTTACAACAAATCCACTACCCGCTGATTTTTATTTTTGTACGTGTGCGATATCAAAAAATGTCTTAAAATGGTGTGCATTAGCTATATTCATGCTGAAATGGTAAGTATACACTCCATAATAATAGAATTACTCCTTCATATTATTAAAATATCCTTTGAAAGGTTAAAATCGAATAGAATAAGTTACTTCAAACTAAATTCATTTAAAATTAAAGCTAATGTCAGCGGTAGTCCCGGTATGATACGTAAAATAAATCTCATTACAACTACCATTATCGTGGTTAACCACTCACCTGGGTATGCCGTATATATTCGTCATGAGAGGTGTAACCCTCAGTGGGTATGCCGTATATATACGCCACGCCGATTTAATGTTCATTTGCAATGGGTTAGTTGTGATATTCCATTACACACCTACTGCAACTCGTAGAAGGCTTCATTGAGGTCACTTTCTGCCCGGTAGATGATACGTAAGACCTTTTTTTTATGTACTTATGCGTCTCGAAGCATAGCTCTGTCGATGAATTGCGGGTTGCATTCTAATTGCCCCTTGACGTATTTTTATACCTTTATTTTCTCCGATTTTCTTGCCAATGTATCTATTATTTTCACTCTCCTGCATGTATTTTATTGAAAGCTTTGCTATTTGTAAACGCTCCGTGCTGCTTAGGTCATAATTACCGATCCCATTCTCTTCACGCCTTTTCGGTTGATATGATCGAAGGAAGTAACTTTTTTCGCCGCTTGTAGCATACCGTATAACAGGATAAACTACAAAGTGGTATGAACACGATTAGCTGGCAAGTGCAACCATCTGATAATGAAGTTTTCAAACGGAGAGACTATGTATTGTAATCCAGCCTTCTCTCTAGATAAGTCTCCTCTGCGTCGGTCATAATGACTGAAGCGGTGCCGCAGTGGGTGAATTGGTCGAAAATACGGCGGCAAGGAGCGTGTTAGAGATCTTTTACATTTATACAAATGCTGCCTCTTTCCTTGGCAAGTAAATTGTATGCTATGTCGACGGCATAAGCCACAAGAAAGACTCATTTATTTCGTACTCTTCTCTACTCTGCAGTGTGTTTTTTTTCTAAAGACATTATTGTTTCTTTACCCTTGTAATCCTTCGCAGTCTGCTCGATTATTCTATGTGAGCGGAGTAACTGATTTTGATATTTTTAGCTACCTAAGTTGTCCTCAGTTTTCCTTTGAGCTTCGGAGTGGAAAGTGTTTCGCGGTTTTGGGGATTTCTTGTGTGAATGATTAGTGAGTTTTTCGATAAATGTTTTGAAGTGCTCTCGCTTCCAGAAAAAGAATAATTTCCATAAGGTTTGCTCACATATTCTAATATGGCTTCATCTAGTAAAAGAAAACGATCTGAACCAAGTGCAGAAGAAATTATAAACATTTAAGAAGAGAGCGAAGATGAAAGTGCCTCTGAGTATTTGGATGACGATTACGTAAACACTGATATTAGTGATAGCGAGAGTGATGAAGACGACGATCTTTTGGAAGAGGAGGTTACCAATCAACCTGGGTATCCTTACGTTTGGAGTGAACGAGAGGTAGTGCGAGAGAAGTTCAGTTTCTCAGGTAAATCTGAATTGAATGTGGATGTTGAGGTTGAGGATGACATCCTAAAATGCTTTGAATTATTTGTGGATGAGAATCTGTGCTCGATAATAATGGAGCAGACAAATATTTATGCTCAGCAATTCCTTGCGGCAAATGTTAACCTGAAGCCGCGATCTAGGGCACTAAAATGGGTTGAGACAACTGTGAATGAAATAAGAGTGTTGCTAGGAGTTTTTATTCTACAGGGCATTGTACTGAAACCCGATTATGCGATGTACTTTACTAAAAGAGAAAGCATCGCAACTCCCTTTTTTTCTAAAGTTTTTAGTGAAAAACGGTTCCTTCTCCTTCTGAAATTTTTACATTTTGTGGATAATAAAACTTTCAATGCTGATGTCAGCAATAGAAAAATTTTTAAAATTGAACCAGTGCTACAGTTCTTGAAAAATAAATTTTCATCAATTTACTCGCCCAATCAGGCTATTGTTGTTGATGAATCTCTTCTGATGTGGAAGGGTAGACTCTCTTGGAAGCAGTACATTCCATCAAAGCGGAGTAAATTTGGTATAAAATTTTTTGTGCTTTGTGAAAGTGAGTCAGGCTACATATGGAATTTTTTGATTTATACGGGAAAGGACACAATGTATTCTGACAAATATGAAGGAGAAAATGTCACCGCCAGGATCGTACTTGATTTATCCGATGAGCTTCTAGGTAAGGGGCATACTATATATTAAGACAATTGGTACACTAGCCCTAGATTAGTGGACAAGTTATCCGAGAATAGAACGGATGTGGTTGGGACGATGGTGTCAAATAGAAAGGAGTTTCCTCAATCCGTAAAATCTGCCAAATTGAAGAAAGGAGAAATGGTGGCGGCATTTCGTGGGAAACAGATGGTGATGAAATGGAAGGACAAAAGAGACGTGATAATGGTGAGCACGTTTCATGGAACTGAAATGTCCGAAACTGAAAAATGGGGTAAAAAAGTGGTGAAACCAATTGCGGTACAAGACTATAACAAAAACATGGGAGGCGTTGATAGAAGCGATGGACTCATGAATATGTACAAAATTGCCAGAAATCGACCAAAGAAATACTATCAAAAACTTTTTCGGCACTTGTTGGACATGGCAATGTTGAATGCCTATGCGATTTACAAAAAGAACAAGGGAAAATTGAGTCGAAAAGATTTTCTAATCTCGCTTGCTGAAATTCTAATAGCAAAGTAGATGTAGTAGATGCCCAAGCACCCCAGGGAAGGCCATCTAAATCCCCTAAGCCTTCTCGCCTTACCGAGAGACATTTTCCTGATGCTGTTCCCCCAACAACCAAAAAGTGCCCCACAAAAAGATGTGTTGTGTGCTTCAAAGAGGAGAAAAGGAAGGAAACAAAATATTGGTGTTCAGATTGTTCTGTTGGCTTGTGCCCTGCTCCATGCTTCAGATTATATCATGTTCAAAGTGATTTCTAAAAATATATATTCATTGAATTTTTAAATAAATGTTCTTTTGTAAGACATATGCACTATAAAAATAGATGCGGAGCTAATTTGAAGCAATGGTCATGATTTACCGCACCATTTATTAATAATTTCATTTTTCTTCGTTTATACTTCAAACAGTTTCATTTTTTTAGCGTTTATTTGATATTAATGTAAATTGTGAAGTGTTTTTTGAGTAGAGATGAAGTATTGTAATCATTGAAAAATTTTTGCCATAGAAGAGGAAAGAGTAAAAAAATGTGTGTAAGGTATGGTTGTCTACGTTGCCCCTTGATATGAAAAATTTTCGAACATTGTAATTTACTTGTTGTCATTTTTCTAAACATTCTGCTACCACTATGTTTACAAAAATTGTTAATATTCATTCTATGCGAATCTATTCATCACTTGTACGAATAATTCTGGTCTTACCCTTTGTAGTTTTTTTAAACAATTAATGTTTATCATTATAATTAATTTTTAATCCACAAATGTTCAACATTTCAAACGAATACTGAAAATATAAATACTATAGTGAAAAAATAATGAAAAGTTTGTGCTTAATCTTCTTACTGCAAAAATAAAACTTAAATTTCAGTGTAAAATTAAATACCCACCGTAGGTTGGACATGGGATAATTAAACACCCAGATGAGTGGTTAATGATATCCCTATCCCATATTTCAGTGATGTGCATAATATAGGATTACATTAACTGCTAATTTGTCATGAGATTGGCATGTACATAATATTTCTATATGATATTTAAACACTAATATCGTCGCTAATTTTCTCTGTAATAGATTACTGTTGCTTTGTTTATAATGACCTCAAAGAACAAAATAGTCCAAACTTCACTGTGCCTTAGTCTCCTGCCTTAGGTTCATCTTTGACCCTCAATGAGGAACTTGCATGGGTCGTAGATTGCTCTAAAAACTATTTTGAATAAGTCAAATGGATACATTAGCTCGCAAAAATACCTTAAGTTTCTCCATTCAACATCAAAAGAAATAAAAAAATTGCATTTAAAATCGAGAAAATTTTCTCTGAGCCGACCACTGCGCGAAGACACCCGAGCGTTGCCGAGGCCAGGCGTGACGTCATAGGTGCCTAAACAACCGTGGGGAGTAGGGAAATACGCTGAGCGCTTGGAGTAAAATTTGTTTTGAGGGAGTATTTAGCCGCTAATCGTCACTTTATTTTGTTCTGTTATTCTTGGGCAAGTTTTCCTATTGCTATTGTGCCTAGATTATTACTTGGGATATTAATAATGCGGCATCGGGATGATGAAGTACAAGCGTTTCACTTCGTGTGTTTTAGTTATCAGAAAAATGGATGATAACGTTGCCACTCGTTCGAATAGTACACCTGAAATTCATCTACGTCTACATAATACCCCGCAAGCCGCCTATAAGGCGTGTGGCATAGGATGTTAGGACACCAGCCTTTTTTTAGGACACCAAAAATTGATGCCATGACCCTCATGGAATTTGTTAAGACAAATTATTGCTATACGTTGGCGGCAAATCGAGTTGTAAAAGAAACTTGTAATACTGGAGGATAACGATCGGAAGCTGTGCTGTTGACATTAGAGTAAGCTGTGCTGTTGAATTTGGCAACGCCGGATTAGCGGAGAAGGTAGTCCTATCCGTCCTACGGTACGAATTCACAGCAAAACAGTCTGCACACAATCCACATGTGAGGTCGCGATCGGTTCCGCTGCCAACACACACACAAGCTACAACCTATTTCAATAATATAGGTAAATCCATAAACAATATACTAGCATATACCATAAAAATATAGCGGGAAATAGGCAAATACTTTTATCAAAAACTGGATGTCACTGTCACATTCTTATATTCATCACGTACAACTTACAATAACAGAACTCGTTATGATGAATACAACTATTTATTCATCGATTTAAACCCTTAAATTAGCCCACACAGGTGACATTTCTCACTACTATTCGTTGAAATAATGGAATAACAAACTTCACACACAGTTTTTATTTCAATGGCGTGATCGTGAAATGTCATATCTACGGTGAACAACGGAGATTAGCACGCCACTGACAATTTTTACACTACTGTTAGACATTTATCGATAGCGTAATAGCACTTTTTACAATTCAATCACGATGGAACACTGATAACTCTTGGCCGATATTTTTCAACCTTGTCAAACTTTGTGCATTACAACCACTGGCACTGTGATTATTAGCAGTAGCTTAACGGGAGACGTCACGTTGAAAATAAATTTTGGCACAAAAATGTTCCTAGATGTCTCCAATCAGCGAGCAAAAGTTGCATTGACTGGAATTCACCTCATAATACAAGCACAAGCAGACCTAAACGACGAATTCTCCGGTACCTACGAATAAACGGATGAAGTTATTGTATATAAAAGCTAAGCGGACATCAGTAAACATCAAAATCCTTCTAATTGCATACTTAAATGAATGATATGCCGTCGATAACATCAACTTACAATTAACGTATCCCCCTTCCAATGGCCGTGGCTCAGACTCCTACCACGATGTTATTTAGGTATTATATAATATTTGGTTTAACTGCTCCAGTTTTATATTTTATGCCCGTACTCAGATATTAATATTATAAATAATGCAAAATATGAGGGCTTCCAAGCCTCTATCGTCGGATATTTATCTTTAAATAAAAAATAATCAACACGTCTAACAAACGAAGCTCACACAACTGCTGGCAACTATTACAAACAATCACAACAATAGCTTCGCGTGATGTTTAGGCACCTTTGACGTCATCGAGGCTTCGTCGGCAGTGGCTTGGGGGGTGAGGGAGTTTTTCCCGCGCTTTAAAATTCGTAATATTTATCATTAAATATCTCGCGAAGGAAAACTCAGATAAACATGCGGTTTTCTTTGTTGTATTCAGAAAATAATTTTCTATCCGCCTGTGAAATAAAAAAAATTCATGCAAGTTCCCCATTGTGTTGCATCAAATCCGGCTTAGTGCATAACTTCATTTGCCTTTTTTACTTAGGTACATGCATTTGTTATGTTTTTTATGATAAGAAATGGTAAAAATTATACTTACAAAATGTCAAAAAAGAAAAGTTTAACTTTTTTGCAATAATTTATTTTACAATTAATTCGCTTGCAAACTGTAGTAGATTATTTTTTTATTGGAGGCATTCGAGATGTGGGTATGGAGAAGAATGGAGAGGGTGAAATGGACGGAGAGGAAAAGGAACGACGAAGTGCTGGATATGGTTGGCGAGGAGAGGCAGCTTTTAGATGAGATACGGCGGAGACAGAATGTATGGATGGAGGGAGTACTTAGCGGGGAGGGGATGTTGAAAATGGTGTTAGAGGATAGAATGTTAGAGAAACGAGGAAGGGGAAGGAAAAGAATAGGATTTTTAGATAGATTGAAAGAGAGTAGGCCTTACTGTGAGTTAAAGAAGGCAGTGCTGGAAGGAAAGGGAGGCTCCCAGATCACTTCTTGCGTACTCCATGGAAACCTATCTTAATCGGTAGAATACTATAATAATAATAATGGATTTTTTCCCTGAATAATAGATATTTTTCTATATACCTACCCAAAATTTCTATTTTCAGAGAAATGAAAGAAATACTCCTATTTGGTCCTTTCTTTGGTCTTTCCCTGGCAATACCTCACAAATTGAATTGGAAGTAAGTTTGAAAGACTCAGATCTGAGTGAACTACGATTTTCTTCACATTCGAATGCTTTGCTCCATGTATTAGGTGGATGGATATATATATGGAAAAAAATTTCAGGTATTTCATATATCTACTGATTTCACAAAATTAATTACATTTCAAAAATTGACTAACAAAACTAATGGTTCTCCTGGGTAAACGGATGTTGATTTTAAAATTAGAGTTTAATAAAAAAAAACATGCAAAAGGTATTTAACGCATTTGGAACAGAAAATACATCACATAAATGCTAACCGAATGGATATCCCAAGTATTTCATAGAAGTAGCTTCCCGCTGAGCAAGAAAAAGAAATAATTCTCGTCATTTATTGCAGAGTAATGGAGCTATATACATATTTAAATGTCTTTTCGAATATAAAAGAATGCGAACCCTTAGTTATTTATGGGGGAACTTCCAGAGTCACTTTTCAAGGGAATCTGGAATACCTCTCTGCAAAATATTAAATTTTATATTAAAAACTCTAACGGCTATCATTATCAAAAGGGAACAGAATTTTGTGTGTAATATAACAAAGTTTATTTTTGATTCCAATGTGAAAAATTATCGACAGATTCAGGCTCTAATCGATGAAATTATTTTTATCGATGATTGGAGGTAACGCGAGGTTGGGGAGAACGTAGTAATACCGTACGGCGGGGCAATAGCTGGAGTATGCAGCGAGCACTAGGAAGTGCTGCTGGGTAGCGGAAGGAAAGCGTAACCGATAAAGACAATCTGGGAGCTTCTGCCTTTACGGATGTGTTTGTGAGGGAAGTACTTCTGTTGTGTCAACTTTTCTTATAATTTTAAAGAGTAACTCGAACTGAGGTAAGTGAAACATGTTTTTAGTGACTAAATTCAAACTAGTGGTTTTGAATAGCCCATATCGTGGACAATTTTTAATACCAAACACAAGTCCTATATTGTTCTTATTTCAGGTTAGGGTTGAAAATGCTGCGTCATGTCGTTTTGGAGAAATTCCGTACACCTTGCATGGGGAAATGCGGTGCCAGGCGTAAGGTGTACGGCATTGCCCCGTGTTGAACGGTAATGCCCCACATAATATTGTAAATTTTCTGAGGAACTTTAAATTAAAATGTAGATATTTTAAGAATGTTTATGTTAATTACGAAGGACCTTTGAATGGATTAGTTGCCAATCCTTCCAAGTACAGGCGGACCTCGATAGTCCGAACACACGGTAGTCGGAATACCTCAATAATCCGAACTCCCTTCATTCGTCGTGTCGCCAGTTTGTCTGTACTAGATTTGGATTTTCATATCATGATGCTACAACGAAACATTTAATCGTAAATAGATAAGAATTTTTTTTATTTTGGTTTTAAATTAGCTGACTTTTATTTCAACTAAGATTTGGTATTATTTTAACTTTAATTCAAGCTAAAAGCTATGTTTTATTCATTTCGATGATAGAATAAAAATTTAAATTACATTTTCCATCTTTGATTTTTCCCTAACCAGTTGGGGCAATACCGCACAGATCGGTATTGCCCCAACTGGTGCGCGGTATTGCCCCGGCTCTCGGGACAATACCGTGCAGTGTAATTGTTTTGTAAAATAAATATAACACTCAAAGTAAGTTAAGTTGTCCAAATATATAGCAACGAATTGGTGAGAAATCGAATTCCCTTCAAAATAATATGACTGCCACTTTCATTGTAGTTTGAAATTAAAAGATATAAAATAAAAATTAGGGATGGTCGGATCGGATACCTCGGATCCAAATATCCGCGGATATTGCCCTTCATCGGATACATCGGATCCAAAGTCGCGGAAGACATCGGATCTGGATCCGAAATTTTGAATAATAGCTTAAGTGAATGCAACATAAGGATGGAAAGAGTTCCGATTCTATCTTCGAATACGCCGTCGCATGCCGGAGAATTTCAGCTGTGGAAAATAAAAATGGCAAAATACGACTGTCACATAGTGTGACTCTTCCCAAGAGATTGAACAATCACCGGGGGAATCTCAGCGTCAGGAATTTGAAAATGCTTTTGGATCCGAAAATATCCGAACCGAAAGATCCGGCTCCGAAAATCAAGGATCCGATCCGAATCCGGATCCGAAAAAAATTCTGGATCCGTACATCCCTAATAAAAATGCTTAAGTGTACGCTACTACCCCGCTCTCCCCTGCATCGCTGGCGGACGGCTGCCGTTGGAGACGAAGTTGGAGGGTGTAAAGAACATGAAGAGGAGGGGAAAGTATAATTCTTCGGGTGAGAACACCCCTTTCTCCTTCACACAATCTCGCATTATTATTTTTTTACGACTGTAGCTCGTTTTTACTTTCTCCCCTACCACTCACCCCTTCGCAAGTCATCCCTCTGCCAACGAATAACCCGACGACTCGTCTCCCCTGGCGCAAACAAATGACCGGTCGTCGTGAAAAACGGAAGGCGCCTCGCTGTCTGCGAACGCCGAGTGCACACCACTGCCGCGAGAGGGCAGCACAACCGCCTCAAGCGCTAAGAACCAGCTCCACGAATGGTTAAGTCTGAATCACACGATAACGAATTTTACAAATGAGTCGGTCCTCCTGAAGTCGGTCTCTGATTGTGTTGTCACCCTCCGCGCATTTAAATGGGTTTACAAAAGTCGCCACTCGCCTCGCCGACGGACAAATTGATCCGAGTTAGATAGGGAAATGAGGTATAATCAGTGGTTTTAACCGAAATTTATATACATGATGATGTTGTTTATCAAATTCATAACTCTTCGATTCTATTCCTCGCAATGACAAACATTATGCTGCAAAGTATTGAAAAAAAAGTGGATCGCATTGCGCTCATCACCGCGCCGCGGACATTTTTGAAAACAGGTTTAATTCGACCAAAAAAAACTCAAAAATTTTCACTTTTCATTAAATCACGAAAAGTAGATATCGTCATTTAAAATTCTAAAAGCGTGAAATACGTACTCCAGGAGTAATAGTCTTTCTATTTGGGCAATTTAAAAAAATAGGACATCACCCAATGGAAAGTTGATAATCACTCCGGTGGCAACGTCGATTGAATCAAGTTCAAGCAAGATGGAGAGAGAGAGATGGCAAGAATGGAGAAGGGAGACCTCAAATAACATAGATGGAGCAGGCAAAGATGGATTGAAAGGAGGGTAAATACGTTGGTGTGAAAAGATTTGTTAATAGAAGAATTAAGTGGAGAGCTCAGTCAAACCAATCTTAGGATTGCTGATCAGTGATGAGGAACAGGACTTCAACAGTACGGAGATGACTTAATAGTTTTTTTAAATCCTGGTCCAATTCAAATGTGCCCATCAGCTGGTGGATACCTCAGCTGCATATATTCCGCGATACACGAGGATCGTTGCCAAAATAACCCCCTCCCTTTCGTCCCAGATTCCAAGGGAGGAGAAATCCGGCGACGTGTTAATGAATTCAGCGCCGCGGAGTGGGAGTTTACCGCAACAGTGGAATGGACCACGCTGTGCGCTAAAACTCATTGTTCCCGAAAGCATTGTGCTTCTGGGCGCTATTGTTAGGATCACGATATTGAAATGCGTTCGTGACGAATTTTTAAGGATAAGAATATTTCAAGTATTGGACTCTACAGTTGCACGTGGGATGTCTTGTTACCCTCCGTGGAGTTAAATAGCTTTACGAAATTCGCCCCTCGCGGCGCTGGTAGTAGAGCGATCCGAATTTCACGGGTCACGACTGCCGACTGCCGACGGCTGTGAATTTGGAGTCGCTGCGCGCTAGGCTTCGATTTCATGAGCAATTGAGAATAGATGTCAATAAGAGCTACGCGCGAAATCATTTTAGAGCACATAATATTTCCAGATCAGACAGAAACGATAAATTAAGAGAGATAATTTGCCGAACTGTATGGGAATTTGTTTTTCCACCGAACAATAAACGATTTTAATATATGCTAGTCTTAAATTTCGTTTGAGCATTTGATTTTTATATAGTTTGTAGATGTATTGGTTTTCAGATACAAGTGACAGTGGAATCTCCTTAAAGACGTTTGGTGACCTAAGGGCTCTGGGGTAAAATTGAAATGACAGGCGGAACGTTTCGACGCCACAAACCAAAATACCTCCAGCGATAGGAGCAAGCCCCAGTGGGCTCCAATACACGAGATGCCTGAATTTCACGCGAGTCAGTATACTGAGGACTTACTCTACCTCCATCTAGCTTAATCCACTATGAACCTGAGGCTCAGAGTAACTGACCAGATCATGCGAAAAATCCACAGAGAAAAAAATCAGTCGCCTTGATCAAGATTCGAACCCGGATCCCCCAATATCCGATCCGAATGCTTTAGCCAGTTAAGCTAGCGATGAAATTTGAGGACAATACCGGATAAAGTGATATGGACCGCTGTGCATATTATGCCACAAGCAGACCAAATCGTACGCACAGCCCCACAGCAGAACAGCAAGGCCCGAAATTGCTTGGCAGCTTGCTTCTTGGAGTTCCACTTCCGAATTCGGTCGACAGTTGGCGTCTCACTATTTTGGATTTTCAAATAGTCTGATCTGTGACTCGAGTGAGTTCTCGTAATACCAACGTAGCAACCTAGTCGAGATTGAGTCAGCATCAAGACTCGAGTTACGTATACTACCCTAAGAGTTAGTGTGGAGTGAATTCTTCCTTCACAAATTAAAGCCAACCACAATGTTCAGCGTCCATCTTCCAGTATACGTGTCAACAGTTTTGTCCCGTCCCGCGTCCTGCTGTGACGAAAAGTCAACCGACGCGACTTATACCCGGAAGATGGTCTCTGATATTTGACGTCGCGGAATACTGCAGTATAATTTCAACCATGAGGTTGAAAAACTTAGCAGGTGAGCATTAAAATCTCCCAATCATCAACTCGGAATGTAAGTCCAACTGCAGGAAAACACGAAGTGATTTTCCGATTCGAAATATTAAAAAAAAAAAAAAAAAAAAAAAAAAAAAAGCTTCGAGAGAGTTGGCTATAGCGTGGTGCATCCTGGGTACACATCGTGGACATTCCTCGGATATATGAGGGTAGTGCAAACAAGGCGAGGTGTTCGAGAGGCCACGCTCCCGCCGCCAGCGCCTCTCGCGGCTCTGTTTGCTCATGACACTTGTGCCGCACGAATGGAGGGGCACTGGATAAGGCTGCTCAAGTATATCTCAGCCGTATCGCCACTTAAATACCCGCAAGAGTAAACGCTGCGTCTGATTAGGCCGGATTGCTATCCCGCTATACTCTAAATTCCCAAGTACATATTACGCACAGTCATGCATAACCCGTAGGTCAATGTCTGGCTGTTATTCGCATTCCTCCAATATTGCTGGCATACCTCGCACTCATATTATACTGACCTTTTTCTGCAAGATCTGAAATGTCGTGTTCTCCTGGTTGTCAAAAACTATCATTCCTTGAGCATAATATAACACGTGTAAGTGTTTTTAATGTAGATACATAATTTCAAGCGCTAGTGACGACGGCGGGTGAAGTCTTGAAACTTTGCGTTGCATATAACCCGTAATATTAACGTTATTATATTTACGAATTTAGGGTACATACCATCCGCTTAATCTAGAATGTTTACTAGGATTATTTTACATAAAATTTTCTTATATTCCCACATGGATAATCGTACAATATTTATTAGCTATGGATAATATCTCTAAGAGCACCAAGATTTAATGCTCAGTTTACAGCAGAATTCATTCTATACTTTTCATTTCCAAAAATCAAATAAATATGAGCAAAGATAGACTCAGTAAAAATAATCAGGAAAAGAATAAAAATAACAAAATATGAAGCAAAAATCATAAAAAACTGAATCTAAGCTCGGCAGCAGAGAAAAAATAGTTCCACATATTTTAATACCAGCAAGTATCAAAGAAGAACAAACAAGCACGAGTCCCAAAGATAAGGGCTATAAATACCACATCACGGATTCGTAAAATCCTTAAAACTATAACTCAAAATTATATTTTTATAAAAGACGTTAGTGTAAAAGGTCAACTTGAATGTAACTCAGCCAGATTTGCGGGGAATGAATTACATAGTTTTGTGGATTAGACTACGGAGTGATGGCATCTTGTGGCCCTATTAGATAGGCAATACAGATCCATTGGCGCACTCCTTGTGATAATAATTCGAGAGGGTGGTTAGTGGGAAATTATTCTCGTAAGATTTGGAAACAGAATAGGTTGAACAGCGAGACCCAGATCAAGTGTTTCCACCTCTCCTTGACCAATGACCAAAATAATTTTTCTCCAACGACGACATATTTTCATCATCACATAGCCCAAAAATCGATCAAATAAAAGAGTTTTGGTTCTTTTTAAGTTCATTTAAGTTATTCATAAAGGTCGCCATATCCTAAGAAGCAATAATCTCATATGGAAATGCGAATGAATTGACTTATAATGTCCAAAGGTAAGCCTATTAGACATGTCTCTGGATGTTGAGCTGAAATATAACACGCAGATGAAATGTAGAGCCTTGACTACTGAAATTTATACTCTCGGAATCATTGAAATCCGCATTTTATTTTCAAGAAAGTAGAGTAATATCCAAAGCGATTACGCAATGGAATGCTCACGTTAAAGTTATGTATAATGCGCATTAAATAACTTCGAAAAGTTTACTAAAAACCAGTATAACTATGGTATGTACCCTAAATTCTTAAGTGTAACCCATATTATGATTAAGAATTTAGGATACATTAAATCTGCTCAGTCTAAAAAGTTTTCAAGGATTATTGTACAATAGAAATAGGACCGGGGGCGGATCCAGGATTTCTTTCTGGGGGGGACACAAGCAAGGCCGTATCCAGGATTTTGTTCTGGGGGGGCACAATGATAACTCGTAATACAAAACGAACGCAATGATAATGGGACCGCATTATAAATTTTGCATATTTTTAAGGGTCTAGGGGGGCACGTGCCCTTGTGCCCCCCAGATCCGCCTAGGTTCGCCTATGACTAGGTATAATGGACTACCTTAACCCCACTGCAATTGGTTTTTTATAATCTAACAATAGTTTTTCATAATTAATAGTAGCGGGCGTAACTTGGTGGAAATCCATAATCGCAGGAATAGAAGGATCAACAACTTTGCTATTTCCATGTAGTAATATATTGAGACCGACCATGGTTTCGTTACAGAGGGCCTTGATAATGTTACTCAGTATCAAAACCATGGTCGGTCTCAATAAATTACTATGTGGAAATAGCAAAGTTGCTGATCCTTCTACTTATTCCTGCAATAGTTTTTCAATTATTTTATGGTATAAGTATGCTCTTTTGTGCGGTAAATTTTACTTTATTTCCCATAGAGTCAACGTTCAACTACCTTAAATTTCAATCCTCTGGTCAGGTCATGAAGGCAAAGTAATAAATGAGGAAGATATAAGTAGCATCGTATAATATGTGAGCTCTTTTTGGGCCAAAACCTTATCCAGAGCATTTAAGTTTAAGATTTAATGAGACTTAGGCCCCCAAGATGATAATATTTTTCTTCCAAACTCAAATATATTTTAACACAACAAAGAGCCTCATCAGCATAGGCTGGGTGTTAACACGAATAAAATAGGATATGCATCGTCCACAAATTGATGAATGAGAGAGGAATGTGATCACGAGTAATGACCTCTCTCATTGTGGCGGAAAAGTTGATTCATAGCGGTGGAATCGACACACGCCCGTCGCTAACTCAACGGCGGACTCCGATTGCAGAAACGACGTCTGCAAAACTAAACAACTCTTCGCCAAAGAACACCCTTGGGGCGTGGTGCGAAATTAATTTTAATCCATCGAGCCCGTTAAAAAAAATACTCGACAAAGTCATCCCCCATAACTCTGACCAAATGGAACGTAAATAAAGCTTAATTAGATACCTCGGAACCGGCTCGTCAATCTAATCGTTGGCACCTGGAAAATGGTTTGTTTGCTCTCCGAGAGCCTTCTGGTGGTAAGGAGAGGGGTCTGTCAAGTTTGTTCTACTGCGCCGGCCTCTTAACTGAAACACATCGTGACTGCCGGCGCCTACTTTACGGCCTCGCCAGCAGGGTGCCGCGCCCGAGGTGTCCGAAGACTAACGACCAAAGGTCCTCTGTGGGACCTCCCGCAGGGCCGACTGCGGCACATCAGTCACGGCCCGGGCGGCCGATGCAACCGCGACGGAATAAGTCTTGCGGGCCGAGTAGGCAGCCTTGCGGTACGCGCGCTCCTCGTCTGGGGATCGCGAACGTTATAAATCGAGCTCTGCCCGCGCCATGAACAAATAAGTTGAGGTCCGCGATGACGGCTCTCCGTAAACCAACCCCGATGACATTCCTTCCAAGCACGCGGAGATGGAGAAAAAAATTATTATTAAAAACCTCTCGGAAAAACCACGTTTTTCGGAATGTGACGCTCGGGTGTCGGTGGAAAAAAATGGTAAATGAATCCTCTGCTTTCTACTTCCGTTGTGGCGTGCCTGTCGTCCTGGAGGAATTAACAAGCTGGTCTTTTTGCACGGGAGGGACTGCGACATATCTCATCCGAAAACAAAATGTGAAGCGTTCAGTGCGGCACAAGGAAGCGGTGTAATGCTGCAAAATGCGATTGCTGAAAGGAAAACGAGAACATTTCTCGGAATTTCCAGAACAGCGCTACTCATTCAATTTCCATCATGACCCCTCAATACCTTAAATTAGAAAATTGCCATCGGTAGGAGTAATTAAGACAAAAGTTGCTGCTTGATAGTTTATGGCAATATCCTAATATAACTAACTATGCTTAATAATGAAAGACACTTTGTTTCTTCCACAAGTTTAAACTTTAAAGTTAAAGGAACAATGTGTCTTTCTTTATTAATATGGAGCCCTTCCACCACGTACGTGCTTCAAGTTTCGATTTAACTAACCATGCTGTTGTGACGGCCTTCTGATGTGGTGAGGAGGAGAATATATATTTTTGCATTTTTGATATTGTTTGATGTGTTTTCTACTGTTGTTGCGTTTTTGCTTGTCTTGAGCATATTGTTTGAATAAGTTGTGAGATTGTTTCCAATATAGTTCATATGTGTGGACTTTTTGTTCGGCCGAATTCCCGGGAATCCGCAATCGGGATGCAAGTATGCGTATAATTTTGCATAGGTGTTCATCATTTTTGTTTCTTTTCTTTTTTTTCCTTTTTCCTTTTTCCTTTGTATTTGCACTTTTTGAACCTTGTTGTCGTGGTTTTTTTGTACCTCTATTAATTGATTATCCTAAATTATAGTGTTATTGCAAAATACCTCATGGGCCAGGAAGGCCCAAAAAAATAAATGGATTGAAATAAAATAAGCAACAAGGAATACATAGTCAATCCTCGCTTCATCTTTACTCGTTTAAATTAATACCCATTCTTCTGGCCATAATGCACCACTGTCATCTCATAGTAAAGCAGAAGTATCATCAAATATTTTACAAATAATTTTTGTTTACGTTGTCTTATTCAAATAAAAGCCTTCCTTTCTAAATTAATAGGAAACGTGAAATTTTTACCCCTTCTTCCATTTTTTCATCCAAGCTAAAATATTGCTACACTAAGTGGGCACATCTACTTCCGTTTGAAATTTTGTTCAATAAAATATTTCGCTATTTTGTGTAACAATATCCTAGTTACGTAAGCATGCGATAATCTCAAGTGCTGATGAAAAGTAAAGGAAAATCCATTTCTTGAACGATGGATAATTTTACACGCTTTTGCTTAAGTTGTATCGCCTGTTTGTCTGTTACGTCGATGGAATCTTTTAATTGATTTTTAACCCACCTCCCATAGTCCGATGAGCTTGCGAGCCTGCTTGTTTCTGATGACATTAAATTATTCAATAATCAGACGTTAACTTTTTTCTATTGAAGTAAATTTCCACGTGGAAGCAAAGTATTGAATTTTCTCATTGGACAGGTAAAATTGTTTGGCAGAAATTTCTCTAAAAGCTCCTTTATAATAAATTAAAAGATTCACCACCAAGGAGTGCAATATAAAAATAAAAAAATATTTAAAGAAACACGCCTTTCCGTAAGAAGTATAAATTTCACTAAAATCAAATAGTAAGCTTTTCATCACTCGGGGAATAAAGGCAGAGTCCTGATAGGCTTTAGAAATTAATTATATAAATTATGTATAATTAATTTAAGAAATTAGAAATAAATTTGAGTTAGCCACTTATCATTCTATACTTATATTTAATAAACCTAATGTGCGCCCACGAGTGATTAAACTATTTGTTTTATTTTTTATTTTTAGTGCATTATATATTGTTTTTGGATAAAGTGCGTTTTTCATCTTTTTTTTTAATTTTTTTTAATTCTTTAAGAGATCCTTCAACCCATGTGCTAAAAGCTTCAATTTCCGAAGAAAAATAGTAGCGGCCGCGATGTTTACGTAGTTGGTCATAAATGAGCCCGGTCACCGTATCATAAGTATTTGCAGTGATTAAGGAGTATGTTATTGAATTCATTACACCTACTCATCTCTCATGCGCTAGGGAGAAAGCTGCGCGGGATGATAGTTTTATTTAATCTTGGCGACATGTGACGGATGCCCTCAAGTGGGAAAAGTTCAAACAAATCGGTGAAAAATGTGTGGCAGAATGTTGCCCGAAATGTTTGCTCAACACTTGACCAAGGCAAGGAAATTTCCTCAAGATATCAGCAACCGGGACAGAATTGTTGACCGCTGCGTCATCCTTCGGGCATTTGGAGATTTTGGCCATGCGGTTCTCCTAGCGAATATATGTGCTATGGGTAATACCCCCAAAAGCACCAAGAATCAATGATGATTTTTATAACTATTGAAATAACTAACTTCCTTTCTTTCTTTTATTCTTTCAACTGTTATTCGGCCATATGGCGTTCATTCTCTTATATTTTAAAACGATATTCAGTTTTTACCGTTCAATTCTAAAAATAAAATGAATGTGTACAAAGGTATTGATTTCAGTAAACGATCTGGGAAAGAAAAATAATAACGAATCAAAAATCAAAATAAATACTGAATCTAAACCAGGCGACCGATAAAAAAATAGTTCCACAACATATAACATTTATTAACTGTATTACTAAAAATAACCAAAACTAACTGATCATCTTACAACAAAATTAATGTTTTCTTTTCCAATACAACAATTAAATAAATGTGATCAAAGGTATTCAGTTTGGTAAAAAATTCTGGAAAAGGAAAATAACGAAACATTAAGCAAAGAACACGAAAAATGCTGAATCTATACTCGGCGACTAGAGAAATAATTCAACATGTATTTTACTCATACCAGTAAGTATCAAAGTCTTGGGAAGAAAGGAATTAGTAAAAACATGGGCAGGATTGGACGTGAAATAAACCCCAAATATCAATGTAATAACTGTAGATATCTCGGGTAATGCATGCATTTACCAAGATAGACAGCAAGGTCTACTTCAATCGCCTGAATTGCTGAGTGATTGCGGTTTAGCAAACGAGTAAAATTGCGGCATTTCGTTTAAAATTTAAAATTCAAACAGCTTCCAAGAATCTTACGAAATAAATTGCTCATTTTCCTCATATTTGTCTATGATAAATTGCTCATTTCCTCATACCCCAAATATAAAGCTCATTTGCTTAGTCATTGGAATTTTGAGAAACACCAAACTTAACACGCAACGAGTGATGAAAGTTTTACTGACAGTTAATTCAAGGCTAACGATGAATAAATCAATTTATACAAGTGACTACAATAACCGAGTATAAATGAACGAAAACAGTTCGTAATGAGTAATACTCCATGAAATAGTGTGGCAAGAGGTAAATAAAAGCGATATACACACGGGTAGGGCTATTCAGGTAACTCTGGGTCGCTTTATGGTATTTAATTGTTTAATGATATTTCATTATTAATATGATAACACTATGCAAATGATTAATGATATTTCAATTCCAAAACGGGTATAAAAAAATCTTATTGAAAAATTTCTTCGATATACTTAAAGTTATTTTGTGGCCAATGCATCATATGAAAAAACATAATTACAGTTAATTTTCACACTCACGAATTTAGTTCCATCTCACATTCTTTTTTACTTGCTAGGATCAGGTGATCTACTTGATCATAGCATAAGATGCAGAAACCCGTGTCGTGCTATTTAAAATAAAGTGTTGAATAGAACGAAGTAATTTATTTTATTTTACGATTTCATTTGAGGTCTTTCTTTTCCGTTCTTGCCGTATACTTATCCATCCACGAATACCTTCATCGGAACATCGTGGCTCAAGATATGCCTATAAGGTTATTAAAAATGTGTTAATCAAGCAAAATGCCCATAAGGGTGTTCGATCTTCTTATTAAGTTTTTCATGGGGCTTCTCTCCTACTCTCCTTAGGACTTCCTCATTACTAACTTGGTCGATCCATCTCATCTTTCATCTGTAGCACCACATTTCGAAGGCCTGATCCCTTGATTTCTCCTCTGCTGTCATAGTCGATGCCTAACTTCTGTGGATTTCCTCCGTATCGATTATTTTTATTCGAGGATAAACACAAGGATTGCATTGAGGAGGCCTGATACCATCCCATAGAATGCTGATTCCTCAAGACTCCAACGAAATTTTCACGATCGAAGTTGAAAAATCGATATTGGATCGAAACTCGAATATCGTAATTCGATCTCCATCTTTGATGCTAGAAATACACTTTCGCCCTCGCCTGCTCAATTTGTCGCCTCCAGGGGAAAAATTTCAAGGGGGAGCAATCCGCCCATACAATATCCATCCATCCCCACCTAGAATATGTGGCTAACCCAATCCGTACACGCCCCCTAACATCAAGAGACGATTGTCATTTTTTTCCCCCTCAGCATTATCCCGACCATTGTGGCCTTCCGGTGACGTGCCAATTTGATGTTTTTCGGGGTGGATGGCTGAATGGTGACAAATACTGTGGGGAAGCGGAGGACAGATTGGCGATGATCTCTCATTGGCTTGCATCCAGGGGTGGATTTAGGAACATCGAGGGACCGAGTCGCTACATACAAACCATCGCCATATTTTGCATATTAACTCTCGTACAAGAAGACTGCATTGAGGCCACATTCCGTCTCATAGAAGGGTGGTTTCTGTTGCCACTTCTGTCGCATTTAAATCGGTTTTCAAAAATGTCTGCGGCGCGCCGCGGTGATGAGAGCAATGCTATCCTCTTTTTTTTCCAATATTTTTCAGCATGGTCTTAGCAATAGGGTAGTTTCCTTCATATAATAAATGAAAGGCAATGATTACGATTCGTTAACCACCATTACTGTATTCATAATATACATCTTATTTGGTGTTAGAAATCCCAGTTTAGACGAATATTAATGGTCAATTTTAAACTCATTTGGAACAGGCCAGGTTGACGCCCATGCAATGCCACTACACGTGGCGTCACAGGACCTAGATGCTATACGAGCAGTCAGGAGTTCGCCATCAATCGCCATATATCCTCGCCATATATCGCTGAAATTACCAATGCATGCAGGAGGCACAGAGCTCAGGGAAACATCTCTTAATACCTACTAAAGTTGCCTTAGGTCGGAAAGTTTCCTTCGTTTGATAGGGGATTAATAATCTTTATGTAAGCCAAGCACTATCTGCTAGCAGGGCACCCTGCTACAACTGCTGCTGCTTGTAGTAACCTGCATCGTAGCGGCGCTCACAGCCCCGCACCAAGGTGGCCTCACACGGCGGCAGCCGGAACCAGAATGACGTCACACGGGCTTTTGCCAGCATTCATACATAGTCGTCGCGTTTTCGCGCTCTTGAAATTTTTCGCTTTTCACTTAATCGCAAAAAATAGATATCTTCATTTAAAAGTCTAAAAGCGTGAAATACGTGCTCCAGGAGTAATAATCTTTCGATTCAGGCAATAAAAAACAACAGGAAACCACTCTATTGCGAGGAACAACAAGGAAGATTTATGAATTCGATAAACAACACCATCATGGATGTAAATTTCGGTTGAACGCCTAATTATGCCTTATTTTTCCGTGAAATTCGGATTGATTTGTCCGTTAGCGACGCGAGTGGCGACTTTTGGAAACCCATTTAAATGTGCGGTGGTTGACCACATAAATAGGCCTCTTTTATAATATTCGTGGATAAACGACTCATTCAAAGATCCAGAAGCTCACTGAATGTGTTCATTTTTGTTCGGAAGTACATAGTTAAACCCCCTCACTGTATCCACCCTCAGTTGGATTGACTCATCCAGGCACAGAGACGGCGTGAAACGCAAACGTGCGTGAAATTAATAAAATAACCGTAACAAAGGTTTTCAATAAAGGAGGTTTGGCGATCATTTTCCGCTCAGCGGTCATCCACAATTGGCCACCCCCCGTCACGGACGAAGGGATTTTCACAAAAAATAAATTGTAAGGAGGGATGGAAGAAAACCACCCCGTTATAGTGCTCGTAATCTACAATGCAGGGGAGATAATTTTAAGCATTTTTTCCATAAACGCGATCGCTCTGATGACGGCGGAAAAAATGACTGTTTCCAGCGTTCATTTTCCGCGATGGCTCGAGGGATAGTAATCCCATCCCATTTTCCGTCCCTGAAACCGTCCTTCAGCCAACCAGAGTGAACGGCCGTTAATAGTGATTGTAACGGCACGCTTTCCAGTTAATAGAATGAAAACCCTGCGGACTGCATAGAGGAGTCCCAATTCCATCCCATGGAAGACTGATTTCTGTTGCCACTTCGGTCGCATTTTAATCGGTTTTCAAAAATGTCCGCGGCGCGGTGATGAGTGCAATTCGAACAACTTTTTCCCACTATATTGCATTATTATGTAAGTAATTGCGAGGAATAACATTGAAGAGCAATGAATTTGATATCTCACATCATCATGTATTTGAATTTGGGTTAAAATTGCTAATTATACCTTGTTTCCCCATGAAACTCGGATCAGTTTGTCCATTAGCGACGTGAGTGGCAAATTTTGCAAACCCATTAAAATGCGCGGTGGGTGACAACACATTTAGATCCTATTTTGTAATATTCATTATTGCAACTGTAAATACGGAAAGTGACGGTAAAAGAAGTGGAAAAAGGGGCGGTGGCAATGACCGTAGGATTCAGAAAATGGCAGGTTGTGCAATCACTCTTTTGGTCCCTGAAAACCTATCCCTTGAGCTATCATTCTGAGGGACGGATTAAATTATCGTGTGATTCAGACTATAAGGCCGATTTAAAGAAGAAAAAAAATTAATATAACTTTAAATTCAGAAGTTTACGAAAAATTAGCTTCATCGCTTTGAGCCTTTTTTTATTTAATAATTGGCGTGTACTCAACGCAATCTATCGTTCTTCCGCAAAACTAACATCAAACAAAGTAAAGAAAGTGAGCCGTTTCTTAGCCGCATCGATGTCTTTTCCGAATTTTACTTCTGAATTCCATATTACATTATGTTATTTTCAACTCAAGATGTCCTCTACCATTAAAGTGAACAAAACATTGATGAGAAGCCCATGAAAAAAATGAATATGGCACTGCGCGTACAAAAATGTGACGAATATCTTCTTTCAAATCAAAATTAACCAAATCTCATATTTGTAAATGTTAATAGATCGAGTAAATAATCCGTTGATTTAATTAGATTCTATGCTAATTCTTTCTATGAGCTATTGACGCATTTAATTTTATTGACGAATGTGTTCAGGAATCCCACGCTAAGCATCCGATGGTAGGAAAAACAATTTTTAGCATGTTTTTCCCTGCAACATGTAGTCGAAACTCCTTACTTACCGAGATGTATGCAAGTAATCTTTTTCTGGACATGCTAAATGTCCTCTTCCATAATTAAGGGATAGGACTATCAAAACAGGGATCTAAAGCGCAAGGAAAAAATACGAAACCACATTCCAAAGCTCCACGTTCATTTTCCTGCTGATTTAAAATAGACTTTACCACACGCTGGTCTCCTGAAATTTAGCTAGGTTGCACAATAGTTGTTTTCTATGAACGCCTACACATGGGTTCTGGAACCTCACATTAAGTGCTACCTACGGATAATTAATCGCAATTTGTTTCTGCAAACCTTAAAATTAGCGTGCAGATTCTGCCTACATCCATAGTAAGAAATGACGTAGTCTGGGGCAAAGCCGAAGTACTTCGCGAGAAGGATTTTCTGTTGTTTAAAATTAAATAATGAAATTAATTTCCTTTATTACTTCATGCGAACTCTGACCAATATTCTTGGAAACCTTTTCTCATAGCTTATAAAGTATAATATATAATGCTACAATTTTAAGGAAGGGTTATTGATATCCTTTGAGGCACATTTACAAGTTCTAATTATCATAAATCATAGCATGGGTTGGGTTGATATGAATGAAGACGTAATTGTTCCGGGCTTTATTTGCGTCGGTCCATAATTCTTTCAGACGACTGTTTCGCCGGTGTTGCAACCCTCTTCTTCAGGTCACTTCAGGTCAGGTGACTTCAGCGACCTGAAGAAGATGGTTCAGTGACTTCAGTCATGTTATGATTCATGACCCAATGATGTTAGTATCTTTTTTCTTTCATCTTCGGTTTTCTTTTCAGATCACTGAAACATCTTCAAGCCACTGAAATCATCTGACCGGAAGACACTGGATGCAACACCGGGAAACTATCAGCCGAAATAATTGTTGGCTGACGCCGATTATACCTCGAAAGTGCTACTTCTTTTGAAAAAAATAATTAAAAAAAACAAATGAATCCATTTATGGTCTTTCAAGACCCGTCAATATATATAACCGGCGGTAACCATACTTTTATAATCATTTATTTATATTTTAACTAATTTCCATCCCACCAAAGAAAGCTATCCATAGGCCTTATACATCCAATTATATACTGCAGCTTGGAAATATTCCGAATCTATCTATAGCGATGAGCAAGGGCGCAGCTGGGAATTAAGGCCAGGGGGGGTTTTAGGCGCAACTAATGCTTATGGGTGTGGGGGGAATTACCTATACACACTTACCAGGGTAAGCAGGAGTTGCGGGGGTCTTCCTCCAGAAAAATTTGAAGAATAACGGTTCAAAATGGCGAGTTTTACGGCTTTCGGAGGGATATTTGATAAATCCTAACAGGATTCTATAAGTTCTACTGATCCAAATAAGTAAAATGGATTAAACTTAAAACATTTCTCTGAGCTCTGGGGGGGGGGGGGGGTTTCCCCCAAAACCATCCCCTCGCTGCGCCATGGCGATGAGAATTTTACAGGACACAAGACAGAAGCCAACGTACAATCAGATGAACATCTATAATGGTCAGATAATAATCACCCATACCCCGGGTGGTGTGTCCATCTTTTCTTTCTGGTTTATAAAAGTCTCATTGCAATAAATTGGCTCCATTTTCGTCCATTGTTTGTGGGAGACCCCTGTGTCTCTGCAAGTAGCTAAATCCGGCCCCCCCACCCCTCAGCCACGAGGCAAATCTATTTCCCTGCATGGCCATTGGTCGAGCGGCGGCGCTTTCCGCCTGGCTAGACCGGAAGGAAGTGGACAGGCCCCTCCCCTCTTCAACTCCCACCTTCCCCCCCACCCCCTCCGCCGCCGCAGGGCACCAGGAAACGACAGGCCCATTTTATGAGCCAACCGCCCCCACCCCCACAGACTGCCATTCCGCATCGCCACCGACCGCGAAGAAAAAAACTAAGGGGGAAATGGAAGGGACAAGCAGCCATATATATATGTATATACTCAAGAGGACGACTGCAGAGGCTACCATAACCAGGGGCGGATCCAGGATTTCTTTTTGGGGGGGCACAAGCTAGGCCATATCCAGGATTTTGTTCTGGGGGGCACAAGTATACCCCGCAATACAAAACGAACGCAAATATAACGGGACCGTATTAAAAATCTTGCATATTTTTAAGTTTCTGGGGGGGCACGTGCCGCCGTGACCCCTCCCACCTCTCTAGATCCGCCTATGACCATAACACATATAATACATACATACATTATTATCAAAGTATTCTACTGATTAAGGTAGTTTACTATTACTTTATTTATTACTGAGTATTTGTTAACCTTGTACACAAATATCACTCAGTTCATATTTAGCATTGAATTCTCGCACTCCATCTATCGCTTTACTAATCTGATTCAGCCCATCAACTCCTATGCGACCCAATCTCCGGTGCCACAATTGTCCAACACTGATCCCAATACATGCCTCGACATTAGATAATTCTTTTAACTCCAACTAATAGATATTTGGATCTCTCCATCCCACAGCTGCAACAGCTTGATTTTTAGTTAGAGTACACGAACTTTTCTAAATAATATCTTTGAACCCCTTTTGTTCTAACCTAGAAATAGAAATCAAGTTGCATTCCGACTATCAATACATTCATTAGTTCTATTTTCCTTAGTTTCCCATCAACACAAATCAGTACATACACATGGCCAATTTCTTTTGAGATTAAATCGGCCAATATCCAAAACAACAGTATTTATGAAGTATTCTGGCCACCTACACTCCCCTTGATGAACTTCCCTCTCCCATTTACAATAGGGACTACTCCCTTTAATTCTTACTAAAACTCATATTATCTCACACATATAAATTCCTGTTACCCACCTAAAGAGTGACCACTAAAATTTTGGGACCATTTTCCGATTTTCCAAAGCATCTTACAATGAAAACTTAATAATCAATTCTTTATGGAGATATTAAAATGATTAAGTTAAGGATAATATTGTAACAGAAATTAATATAAATAATATAGATTCTTGTACATTCAAATGGACAAGATCCACGAATAAGCGGTTACATGATACATTTATTCCAACATTTTTAAATGCGCATTTAGCGTTTTGTTTGTTTTTCCTCATTATTTCAAACATGATCCTTTCATAAAGACCATGATTTCAACCTTTAGTTGGTCATACACTCCAATTTAAACGCAGGAAAGCCGCTTAATTATCCTTATTTCTTCATCGTCCACCTTTTTATTTCCGCCTGGTTTTAGGAATTGGAAACACATTCAATTGTCACCTTGCTTGTGTTGGAGGTTTCCTTAAATACGTGAGCTCGATTTTTTTTACCTCTTGCTTATCTTGAATTTTTTTCACCGGTTTGACCTTTGCTTCGTTTGGCACTTAACTCTCCTGATTTGACCCCTGCGCCTCATTGGACTACCTGAATGGAACTATATTAAAACAGCGAACATTGGACCGTACTCTCCCGATTTTGACCCTCGCACAGCTTGGACTATTCTTGCAGTTCACATGTTCAGCGCCTTTCCTTCGGATACTTCCATTACCCATTCCCTTTTCCTCTGTTCCTTTCATCCACTACCCATATCCCATCAGTGAAAAATCGAAGACAAGTAAGAGGTAAAAATCAAAATAACAATCGGAAACGCACGTAAACAAAGTAGACAGAAATACAAGTCAGACGAACTGAATGCTCGCTTGCGTAGTCTACCACCAGGTCACTCACTCTGTTATGAGTTCATCTTGTACGATTGTCTGAACGATACTAGAACAGGCTATATTTTCCGTGCATAAATTCATACACTAGTACATTTTTGCGTGGTTACACGGTGAATTTTCGCGTTCATTCTGAGATTCAGGCATTCTCACATTTTCTTGCAAATTGCATTGTACGTTTAACCAGGCCTTTAAATCGATTTCACGATCCCAATACGATATGAGATTTTATTGGTAGAATATTTCATTGGTATAACAGGATGGTATTAAGTCAAGTAAAGGTATAATTATTAAAAATTATTGTGAACAAGGTTTGATCGTACACGAGCACCCATGCCCTGAATAGGTTCAACCTAGATAGCGATGGAAGAATGTCGGTTGAAATCGAGTTTTTCGAGCAATCGATTTTTAATCGAAATGAAAAGCTCGAATTTTCAACAAAAATCGAAATTTTAAACAAAAGATCGACTTATCGACAAAATCGATGGTTCCTTTTCAGAAAAAGGTTTGTACACAATCATGTTTATTTTTCATTCGAAAAACACTAAAAATACGATTTGAGGAATAGAAAAATAGTAAAATTTTACAAATATAGGCACGTTAAAGTTTAGGGATCACCGCTTGGAACCATTCTGCTTCACTAATTTTTTAAGAAAGTTCAACAAATTGAGATGCTTTCTTGATGATCGAGGACGTGCCCTTATAATGTTACCGGCCATGGAAAAGAGTCTGTCACTCGTTATCTTAGGCCGATAGTGAAGCTGATAAGATCAAACGAAATGGTCAAGATCGAAATTAAAAAAACCCATTTTGGATTGAAACTCACAACGATCATAACTCACTCTCGATTTCCTCGGTCTTAGGCTATGCAAACTTTCAATCGAAACAAAAAAATTAATAGAAATCGAGTTTTTCATCACTAAATCTAACCAGGCGAGTACTATACCGACAAAATAAGGAAGAAAACGCATTCGGCTCCCGGGAAAAAAAATTCGAGGGGGAGATGAAGTCCATCCCCACAGGAATATGTGCCTGTCCCAACCCCCAATCAATCCCCTAGCATGAAGAGACAAATGTTATTTTTTCCCCATGGCATTATCCCGACCATTGTGGCCTTCCTGTGGTGTGCCAATTTGATGTTTGAGGTGGATGACTGAACGGCGACAAAAACTGTGGGGAGGCGACAGACAGATTGGCGATGATCTCTCATTGGCGTGCATCCAGGGGCAGATTATGGGGCATCGAGGGACAGAGTCGCAATAAACCATCGCCATTTCCCATACCTTGACTCTGTTGGGCGCAATGGGTGGCCAGGGTAGCAAGTGTAGGCTCCTCGCAGTAAGAGTATAGTTTCCTTCATCAAAGAAAACGAAAGGCATTGATTGCAATTCGTTACCCACCATTAGTATACATAGTATACAAATTATTTAGTTTTAGAAATAGCGGTTTAGACGAATGGCAATGGTCCATTTTTATCCTCATTTGAAAAGGGCCAGATTGGCGCCCATGCGATGCCACTCCACGTGACGTCACAGGGACCTAGTTTCTAAACGAGTAGATAAGAGTTTTACATCGTCTGAGATTACCAATGCATGAATAAGGCACAGAGCTCAGGGAAACATGTCTTAATACTCACTTATTAAAAGTGCCTATGGTCGGAAAGTTTCCTTTGTTTGATAGGGTATTAATAATCCTTATTTAAGCCAAGCGCTACCTGCTATCAGGGTACTCTGCTACCTGCCAGCAGCCTGCATCGCAGCGGCGCACAATGACGTCACACGGGCTTTTCCCAGCATTCATAATTAGCATTAGCGTGTTCGCGCGCTTGAGATTTTCACTTTTCCTTTAATCGCGCAAAATAGATATCGTCATTTAAAAATCTAAAAGCGTGAGATCCGTACTCCAGGAGTAATAATCTTTCGATTTAGGCAATAAAAAATAGGAAACAACCCTATTCAGGACTTTTCTAATAACCTCCTTACGCAATGCGTATTCCGAGAGGAAAATAAGAAAATAATGATAGTTTTTCCGTTTTAATAAAACCATTAACCCTCCGTGGGTCGTGTGGCGTTTACCAGACGCCAGACCATTTTCTTTTCTTTCACCACATCGTATTTTCATAGTTAAGAAACTCATATTACTTGTATCTTATCATTTTATGATTATGAAATCATCACCAATGTTTTGCCACACTATATGTTTTGTCACTCTTATGGAATGAATTTTTATATTTTGTTGTTTTCGAGTCTGGTAGACGCCATGCGACGACTTGAGTTACATCACGTTACACGCTAATAGCTTCGTGATATTCATAGCAAAGTTTTTAAAAACGTTTATAATTTAAACTAACAACTTTCTAACGCATTAAATTTTGGATATGCGTCTTATTGCTACTAATTATTTATTGTAATCGAATCTATATAACTGGGATTAAAGAAACACTTTAAGAAACGTCAAAATAGTAGCATTCAGTCGTCTATCAATACTAATGTATGCATCATTATTATTCATAAAATTGTCTTCCATTCATCAAAATTAAATATTCAATGTATGATTTGTTGTAGTTAAGAACGGTATTTCTACCATCATTTATTTTGTTTAACCATTCCAAAATGCTGTCTGTGAGACTTCATACGACAAATAGCGTTCCAAAATGTGACGCGACTGACGGAAGGTTAAATACTGTACTGATCACATGATCTTGAGGTATTTTGGATAGTTAAATTTTACTAATACCAATTACTTTTTTACATAAAGTGTGTTTAAATGACCAATGCCTCGTTCAGATTACGATTGTCCGAGCGATAGTCCTAACGATAGTTGGCCGATTTAACAGTGTGAATGAATTTCTTGACAATAGTTACCGTATTTCCGAACGTTGCCACTTTACGATGGTTAAGCGCTGGGAGACCGGAAGAGGAAGCGACAAGAGAAAAACGAAAAGTTCGTGAAGCTCCCATCGCTCTATTTTGTTCTCGTAGATTTGTCCAAGCAAGGAAGAATATGGGCGAAATAAAAATTATACGTTAAATACACGTTGAACACAGTAATATCTTGGCCCCGCATGCCTCAACAGCTTTGCTAACCGTGAATTTCTCGTTAACTTTAGATGCCAGCTCTAGATGGCAGCACAGGTTTTAACCATCGTTGTGTGAATTCACTACAGTTCCAACGATTGCTGGAACAATAGTAATCTGAACGAGGCATATCATCATCACCAGGCGTAAATTATTGTGTATTTATCTTATTATCGTAGCCTAGTTACCTAGCGGAGGAAGAGATGAATTTTGTAACGGACGCCAGAATAGGGGAAAAGGATGAGTAAAGACATTCGTTTATAAGAGTGTTGTCCTGGTTTTCAATTACTATTCAATTATTCTACCGATTAAGGTAGGTTTCCATGGAGTACTTGAGAAGAATTCTGGAATCCTCCCTCCCCATCAACCACTTCCCTCTTCAATTCACAATAAGGCCTACTCCCTTACATTCCATCTAATAATCCTATTCTTTTCCTTCCTCTCCCTCATTTACCTAACATTCCACCCTGTAACACTGTTTTCGACATCCTCTTCCCACTAAGTACTCGCTCCATCCATACCTTCTGTCTCCTCCGTATCTTATCTAAACGTTGCCTCTCCTCACCCACCATGTCCAGCACTTCATCGTTCCTCCTCCTCTCTATCCACTTCACCCACTCCATTCTTCGCCACACCCACATCTCGAATGCGTCGAGTTTGCTCTTGTCCTCCTTCCTAAGTGTCCACATTTCCGCACTGCAGAGAGCTACACTCCAGATCAGACTCTTTGCTAACCCTTCCTTTAAACTCTTACCCAACGATCCGCTCATAAGCACTCTCCTGTTCATGAACGCCCCCTTTGCCATTGCAATTCTCTTCCTTATGTCCTTACTACTGTATCCCTTTTCCTCTTCCTGGTTTCAAATGATTTTTAAAATTTCTACCTGCTATCTAGAATCTAATTCGCGGCGGTCGACGCATAATTTTCAAATATTCGTTTTAAAATCACTCTTATGGCAGTTACCTGTTAAGTGTTTAGCAAAATTAATTTTATCATCTTTGTTCGTTTCAACATGTTTGTTCATTACCATGAACATAACCTCATCCCCCACTTTAGCCATTTAATATTGTATCTCGCACAAGAGTATAGAGATCAAAATACGAAATAAGGATTTTGTTGCAAAACTAATCCAATGAAATTGCGGGAGTTACAGGACCAAAGAAACCTCAATGTAAAGAAGCAGAAGAAATTTAAAAGTCAACTACCAACTTCAAGTGGCTCTCTCGAAGAGAAATAGCAATCCATTTGAAGACATGTTGGATTCATGCTTCGCCGATTTCCTCTTTTCCTAACCATCATCTCAAAGTTTGAATTATACGCGGCTGGCCGTGTGTATATTTGCGTGGTTCAGGCCCGTTTACCTCTCCCTGTAAGCACTACTCCATCCAAGTAGGCAAAAAAATGATAGTTGAGTCAAATGCCTTCTGCTACTACACGACTCGGTCTTCTCCTTCTTTCTCCGCGTGTCCAACTTAGTAAAATCTCGTTTTGCTACATCGCGATGCGAATAAAATGAATGTTCCACATTCTCACTGACGACCATAATGCCTACGTAGGTAAATCACCGATGGCGCATTACCCAAGTGCGCCGTTACCAATATTAAAACAACTTCGAAGACACAACGATGTTTCTCCCAGGGAAATTCACTGCAATGGATAAATCACGGTGAAAATTCATTTAAAAAAATTTCTCAGATGGCATAGTGCTTGATTTCATCCGCATTATTTATATTGCAAACTACATTTAAATTATGTGCTAAAAGTGCATTTTCTTCATAGGAACATTGAATAAATAAATTTTATTGGCCATAGGAAACTCTTTTAGAGCCTATAAAATACATATGCAGACGCAGACTGTAAAGTTACTATGTAAAAGTTGGTATAATTCTGGTAAAAAGGAAAATTAAGAAATCAAATTCTTATGCCAAATCAAATATCAAATTGCATAAAAAAGAAATGAAATCAAGTATTTTTAAAATTTCCAAAAATCATAAAAAATATCACTACTTTCACCTTTAAACATCACAATGTAATTGTCGATATGATACAATACAAAAGCATGCAACATTGCCGTGGGTCATTATTTATGCCGGTGAAGAGTAAAAGATTTTATTATTCCTGGTGACATTATATGGTAGGCGTCTTCCATTTGGAATCATTAAACTGAAGTGAGTGGTCGAATTGTTTTAATATTTGTTTCAGAACCGAGTCAATAACGTATTCATCCACGGATGAAAACCCTGCGTGAAACAAGTGATTTTGCACGCAGTCACGCGAACGGGTGTTAATATTCACCAAGGGATAAAATCGTCGTGAAAAGATAGGTGGCTCCGCCGGAATTCCAACCCGGATGTCACGATATTCTGGATATGTACCCTAATTATAAGTACAGGTTGAAGACCTAACAAGTACAGGTCTTCAATGAAATCTTGGTAGTGTAACAGGCTAAAAATACCTATCCGGCAATAGGGAGACGAAATTCGAATCCCAATAATCCCATACTTTTTCATAGCGAATTTCATCCAAGTTATTTAGTAAATATCAAATAAGATTCCCAATTTCCGGCATCCTAGTTATTCCCAAACAATACTGAAGACTCAATGATGTTTCTTACGAACAAACGATCAAACGATAAATCACAGTGAAAATACATGCTATCCATTTCCCAGAAGGAAAAGCGATTAATTTAATCTCTATCTTTAAGTTTCCTAGCATTGCAATTGCATCAAAGTACACACCATAGCCGCCACATTTTGCCTCCAAAAAATAATGACTGAGTGAAAAGTTGAATACGTTTACAGTACATGCACATCATACTGAATTTCGGATATCAGGAAATCCGGACTGCACTATGCCAAGGGGAAGCTATAGCCAGTGGCGGATACATATGGGGGCGTATTGCGTAACATTTCCAAACCACAATTATAACTTTTTTATATCATAATATGGCATTGTTTTGTATATCTATGTAACAGGTTTAAATAAAACTTGATTAAAATTTGCATGCGCCTATTTTTTCATTTAGATAAAAGTAAAGGTAGCTCAAGATACATTTTGCGCCCCCCCCCCCTTTTGAGTTTTTTCTGCATCCGCTACTGGCTGGATGGTATAGCACGTATGGGCAATGGGTTGGCAAAGTGTTAAAAGGGAATAGAAAAACGGAAAAATATGAGTATATCTATTTCTCAAAATTCATCATTGTCGACAATTGGATAAAATTGGTAAAAAAAATACCGTTGTGTAACAATGGAATCGGCTATATCTTGAGGCATAATGGCCAGTTAAAGACAATCGTCGAGGGATAAGTGGATATCAAAAGTGGAAAAGGAAGACCTCGAATTAACGAATTAATTATATACTATAACAGGTAAAGAAGGATGTGAAAGAAAATAAATACTTAAGTGTGAAATTATTATTACATTGTTGGAGAAGAACTACATCAAATCAATCCAGGGATTGTTGACCACTGATGATGGTCTTCTCTTGGGTCTCGAGCTGAACACTACCAGTTTCTAAAGATAAAACAGTTTTACAACTCAGTTAATCCTACGAAAAACTTTAGGATCGATGTTTTACTAAAATAAGCGTATCCTAAGCCGCATCTCACGTCATAACGGACATCTTTGCCGACCATCTTGCCTTTAAAAGAGATTGCGGCAATTTCGCTGCTTCGTGGAAGGCGTTATGGCCCATGATTGGCGTATTTCAAGGAAACGGCGTGAAGATTTATAAAATAGCCCTCCCCCCCTGATCTTCATGAGATGGTTGTCTCGGCGGCTACTCCGAAAGTTAAAATCTTCCTCCCATGAATATGCCCGCCAATCGCTCACTGCCCTTTGAACCAGACCAGCCCGTTTTGGAAACGAGGTGAGAATTTTTGCGAAAAAGCGCCAAAAATAATCGCCAAATTCATGTGCGAAATTATCGGGCTCGCGTTTTTAGCATTTTTTGAGGGTCCGAAATCGCAAAAAAAATATCACAGAATCACGTCATGCCCTCGCTGTAAATTTCTAAGAGGGTTTTCACCGTTACAACGCTTTACCCAACCAATTGGGCGTGCGAAATGAGATCGGCACCTACTCGGAAGTGTTTCAATTCAGAAAACCTATATTTTTGCAGGCCTGTAGTCTGATATCATTTCTTTTTTTGAGTGACTCTACTTTAAAGTCTTTAAAAATATCAATTCAAAGTTTTACGATTCCAATATTGGTATGATGGAGACTTTTTCCAAGCTCGTTCATTCATTTACACCTGAGATGCAAACCGAAACTTCCAATAATCGTGAGTGATTAAGGCTTATGTGATTCTGCCGTCAAAAGGATGAAAAATCAACTTAAGAAATGTGGAATATCTCGTACTCATTTCAAATTTGGCTTTGTTAGAGATAAGAAGTACACCAAGATATAATCACGTGCATAGCTGCTTATAGACTATCTGCTATAACCTAACGTCTATCTTGCCGACTCATTCAAACATACGAAGCCCCAATCATCCATCAGATAGAATAGCAACGTTATGATAGATAAAATATAGAACATGAAAAGGACGTATGACAAGAAATTATTGCCAAATGAGGACTGATATGGCACAGGAAGTAAGGTGCAGAGGTTATCTGAAAGAAAAAGCTTGGTACTCTATTGTGATTGTGATTAAAAGTTGTGAACCATCTTATGAATGATCTTATGCCATGAAAAACGAAAAAGGGAATCTAAGTAAGAGAAGCACTTCACGGAATACCAATTGAATGTGTATGACATGAATTTTTACACCATATATTTATACACTTCTTTGTGTGCTTCATTTTTAAATTCATTGAGTCAGTTTAATAAAAGAAAAAGAGCAAGGTTTTTTTATTTTTTTCAGATTAATTAACGTTTAATTTGTTTGCGCCACAACTATTGTTTGGTTTAAAAATTTGACAGAATGGTGGGAAGATTTAATTATAAAAACAAGGCATTGATACTCTCAGCATTGGAATATGAAGTCAGACCATCGGTTATCAACAAATATATTTTTTTTAATGACTTTAGTCCACTTGACACAATTTTAGCCGCAACATTTCATGTGGACGTTTTCGCATAATGTATTTCCGATACAAAACGTTATAATCAAATTTTGGGAAACAGTTTTGACGTTATGGTTTCAGCAGACAAAATTTTCGAGCGAAGGAAATAGGTATTCATCAATTAACTCGATGTGGAATAACAGGTGGTACATTGTATGAGATACCATTCACTGTTTTGTATCATAAATAGAGACCCACTTTTGACAAGACTGCTATTAAAATACAATGTGAGAGTCAAAAAATTCCAATTTAGTCATAAAATTACCAGTTACGACTCCCCAAGAGGTAATAATGTTTCACGCTGACGAAGAAGTCCCAAAAAGATACACCAAAGGCGTTCGATTGGAATGCCAGGCAATTAACGGATATACCTCGTCCATTTGGGCCCTGAGATCCATGAAACATGCGTTCGGCTCATAAACTACTTTACAACCTCGTCCCTAACCACACCATTCATTCACGACTAACTGGTCGATAACATTATACAGCAGCGATCGTCGTATCCAAACGAAGCTAATAAACGAGGACATCGTAAAACCAGAGGCACGGGTCTACAACAAGGTTGCCACACTAAGGAAAACTATCGCCACATAAAGATTACGTTGATCATATGAATTACATTCTGCAAATTAAGTCAAAGCTCGTTTTAAAGGCCTGGTTACGCGATGAATTAATCCGTGCGAGTTAATGTCTGCTTGCAAGAACGATTTTTGTGGACCGAACCGGGACATGTACGAATTCAAGAACCAAATTAGAACAAGTTCTATTTTCTGTTCATGCATTTGCACAAGTTGAGTGGTTACACGGTGCATTTTCGTGCTCATACATTCAGGCATTAACTCGTACGGGTTAACATATCGTGTCACCTGGCCTTAATCCTAAGACGATAATGATTATGATTTTCTGACTTCTGAAGATAAATTATTTAAATTACATTATAGCGGCTAAATACTTCACGAAAAGGTTGGTAGATATAAATCCAACTATTTAAACCGAGTGATGAGAGAAACAGCCCCATCAGAGTCTCCCTATATTGATTAGGTTGTACTGTATCCTCCGGGATGGCTGTTCAACACGTCAGTTACTTCATCGGTTCCCGCACGTCGAGCGCCTTTAAAAGAAATGAATACCGCAGTTGATAAAATAAAGACTTCAATCACTTCTTTCACTGTGGGAAAATCATGCTGCTTAGTGTAGGAATAAATCAACGGAGTAGATCCTGGATTATCTTCGATACAAATTAAACATTTATCATGATAAATTATTTCAAAATAATGAAATAAAAGGACAACTGTTAGGCAGGCTAATATAGACAGAAAGGTTACTGCAATAAGACAGCAAAGTTATAGCAAGACGGCTGACGTGGAGAGTAAACAGGGCCGGTCTGGCTAGGTCGGCTGGTCGGCGATCGCCGAGGGCCCAGACTTTAAGGGGCCCCATCAACGCTTGCGTCTATCGTGAATCGTTTATGAAAGGTTCAATGAATAAAGAATCAGATTACTTGAACGAAATTTTTGTGGCAAATACAAAATTCCAAGTTTTATTAATTTGCTTAATTCACAGCTGTGAAATACTCATCGCAAAAAGGTCATATAAAAATAAATAAAATAAAGAAGTCAGAATAATTAAGAAAACCTGATGCCTTTTTGAAAATGTTCCTCGAAGGTGGGTATATCCAATTCCATGAGTATTTCTTTAAAAAGCTTTAACAATTTTATAATGTATGACCAGTTCTAGTATACCATGTAGATATTCACATACATAATAATATTTTATTATGCTAAATTGCGTGGTTATCAATAAAGAATATAGGTTTCAGTAATTCACCGGAAATTAAAGGGAAATTTCAAGATGTTGTAATCCCTAGTAGACTCTAACACAAAAGAACGCGAATCTAGTTCGCGAAATTCGCGACCTAAACAACTTAATGAACAGGATTTATGAGACAATGACAACCATTAACGAAGAAAGATAAATACTATTTGAACATGAGCTATTTATCGTTTATCTTCCGATGAATTACTGAAACCTACATTCTTTAGTTATAACCCTGTATATTAGAACTGTTCATACATTAAAATTTTATAAGCTGTAAAATTCTTACTGTTCAGAGTACTTTATCTGGCGAAATTGCACTTTTTCTAACTTTTATCTCGTTTTTCAGAGCCAGAATAGCGTTAATGTTCATTTTCGGGCATGCAATTTCCTTAACTATTCCGGGGGAAGATCTCTAAATCCCCCGATAAGGAGGGCCCCAACATAACAGACAAAATGAAGTACTTGGGAGTTAAGATGACCTCGAACTTAACGTGGTGAACACATATAAAGAATATTAGCGGCATAGCCCTGAAGAAATTGGGATTTTTCCAGCGTATTGTGGGAAGATTTTCGGATGAGAAAGTAGAAGAAAGGTGCTATTTCGCACTCGTCCGACCGCACTTTTGAATATGCAGCGAGCGTATGGAATCCGGTGCAGAAAGACTTAATCCACGAACTGAATAAAATACAAAGGAAGGCTGCGCGGTTCTTCAAAAACTGCTACTGGAGTACAGACAGCGTCACCCAGATGTTAACTGAATTAGGCTGGGAGCCGCTGGAGACCCGGAGGCTGCGCGCTAGGCTTAGATTACTTTGATTTTATTGTATAGTTTTGTCATGTAATAAATTTTAGCCAAAATTTCAATGAAACCCAAATTTTAATTTTAAAAACGATGTAAAATATATTTCAAGGCATATTATTTTTCAAAACTTTTCCCGGACTGGGCCCCCTTATCCCCCCCTCAAAGGATATTCCTAGTTATGCCACTGCTCTGAGGTATGCAGTTTTTACTTCAGAAGATATCTTTTGACTGTATTCCATCCTTAATATAGGGTTATCATAAAAGAATGGTGCGGTTTTGAACATGGGTCAAATGAAAACAGAATTTCTTATTGTTTACGCTTCTTTCTTGGAATTTGTCTTCTCAAAACAGTTTTTTTATATAATTAATAAATTTTAACATGTGCTCCCTTAGAGGCTCGTCAAATGCCCAAACGATACTCAACCTCTGTCCAAAAAGTATTTAAAATTTCTTCGTTAATGGTTGTTATTACCTCATAAATCCTGTCCATTAAGTGGTTTAGGTCGAGAATTTCGCTAACTAGATTCGCGTTCTTTTGTTTCAGAGGCTATCAGGGATTATCAATACAACATCTTGAAATGTCCCTTTTACCTCCCGATGAATTTTTGAAGACTATATTTTTCAATGATAATCCTGTACAGTGGCGTAGCCAGGGGAGGATCCGGGGGGTCCGTACCCCCAGAAATACCCGCACTCCCTTCCCCCCCGAAATATAAAAACACAATTATTTTCCTTCAAAGAAGAAAACAAAATATCGAAATATCATGAATTAGCAACATATTTCGTTTACAAATGAAGTGTTTTTGTTTATGAAAAGTGTTAAAATTAGTATAAAACCCATTACTTAGAACCCTGTTTTTGCTTACTCCTTTTTGTAAACCCTGTTTTCCCCCTGGTTTTGGACCCTTCCACCCCCGAACAAAATTCCTGGCTACGCCACTAACCCTGTATATTGGATAATAAAATAACAACGAAAGGTGGGATTGAGACTTTGCTGGTGGAGTCGCTGTGAAGAGGCAGGGTGAGGAGAGGGATAGAGGAACCAACTTCCTCCCTTCGGAATGTGCCGAGAGCTAAATAAGGGAGATCCGTCGCTTGGTGTCGGGTTACCTCATCAGCGCGCGCGCTACAATAAACATCCGCCCTGGCGACCATTCCTCATGCCGTGGAGAGGCAGGGATAAAACGCTGAGGGGCAACGAAGGATACAATTCGATGGGGACAAATTTTTACGGTGGAAAAACTAATCAGGAGGTCCAATGCGCGGCATCGGGTTACTGTGGCGGCCAGGGAGACGGTTTCACACCCAATGGGCCCGGGTTCCAATACCGGCTACGGCAGAGAATTTTCAGAGACTGCCCGATGAGTTCATGCAAATGGCTGTTTCTATGAATTCATTGGGGAGACCATGCGACCATGATTTACTATTTGGTGATAGTTTCGTACCGATAGCGAATGTTAAGTATCATCTAAAATATTCTACCGAAATTAAATAAAGATTGATATACATATCTGCCCTTGCCGCGTTTCTCAAGAAACTCGATGCTTCGCAAATATGTGGTAAGACCACGAAATGATTATTTTATGCCAGCGTAATTACGGACCGTGAAAGTTTGAATTCACCCATGGAATCAAAAATGTTTCCAAAAACTATGGGTTGACTGTTGAATAGAAAACATGCTCACGGGTTATTATCAATTAGATAAGAAGTCATGAACTGTAACGTAAATTTAAAAAATATATCAACATTTCAAAAATAAATACTAAATTTCGTTGCTCTTCATTTTTCTGCATGCAAACAGCAGATTAATTTACATTCTTTTTAAAGAAATACGATTTTGCGTACTTGGGCACACAGGGTATTATCCCTGTGGAACATTTTTCCTCGATATCGTTTAATCATTATTTCCTAATGTCGTTCAATATTTCTGCATGTAAGAGATAATTTTTTAAAAGTGTAGTGCGATTAAGCATAATTTAGCATGCATAAGGTATTATGCCCATGGAATATCATCGCTACCACATTATTCCGCGATATGGTTGCTCTTAAATCTTTCTGCATGTAAAAATCCAAATTTTTGCATTTTTTTAATGAATGCGAGTTTGAGTACCTAAGCACACAGTACGTGCTTTATCTATTGGACATTTTTGGGACGATGCATATACGAACTTGGCTTGAACCGAGACAGCCTGTGCCCTGACAAAGGAGTCGAAACACCTATATGCAATTAGTTATCGCGATAGAAAAACGCTCTCCCTAGATAGACAGGTAACATGTGCCGTGAGTGGAATTTCGTGAGAGGATATCGCGTTTCGAGACAAACCACACCATCCCCTTTGGCAAGACGCATCTCCCCAGCTGGAGACTGCACGAAGGAGAAAATATGCAGCTATTCAAACCAGGGTGGCTGGAATATCTTTACCTCGCTACATAAGTCTTAATTTTGCAGAATTCCATTTTATCCTTAACTCTCAAGTGTAACGCGTTTATATGGTTACATATTTTGATACAAAATTTTCGAAGTTCTTCGACGCGTGTTTTTAAATAATCGTCAGGCAATAAGAATAACCTGCAGAAAATTTCTCGGGTTTTCCATCGGTTGATGTTTTCCATGTCTCCCGAAGTTTCGAGCAGCAACTTGCTGTTCATCCTTAGTTAAATAAATAGTGAGTTAGAACAAATAGTTTCCGATTTGAAAGATCCCCTAAGGATGAACAGCAAGTCGCTGCTCGAAACGTCGGGAGACATGGAAAACATCAGCCGGTGGAAAACCCGAGATACATTTCTGCAACTGACACGCCGAGAAAAACTAAGATCAATAAGAATTACCTCTTTGGTTCACTCATAGTGCCATAGACTTCAAATAAGCCACGAATATTAAAACACAGGATTAACCAGTTGGCCACTAAATTATTTAACTAACCCACCAAATATTATAGAACTAACTCACCGCGCATTCAAATTGGCTCACAAAAATTAAGTCTCGCACCGCAGACGGGGAAAGCGATCCGACTTTCACGCAGAAAAAGGATGTAAATAAGGCTGAAAACCGAAACTTAAGTCATTGGTGATGTAAATAATCGAATTCATAACTTTTGAATGCCATTCCTCTAGATATCACACGGTAAATGTTGAATAACTAACTAGGAAATAAACTAGCACGACGCCTGGCGTTGCTAGGGAAGGATAGTACCCAGAGAAGTCGAAAATTGGAATTCATGGTCACATGAAAAGATTTTTAGGAAATGGAACAAAGCGGATGAATATGGAATACATATAGCAAACAATTAAAAAAAATGATTTCCGTAAGTAAAAAAAAAAATTTGGTCTACGTCTTCCAAGTCGTGTGAATGAATACCCCAGCAAAGAGATTTGCACCAAGAGGATTAATGAGGTTAAGTTTAGAAATGTATGTTCCAGCGTGTTTTCTATCTCACGTGATGGATAACGTGTAATTTAAGAAGCTATTTTCTTTTTTAAAGAAAACGCTGTGAGTAGGATAGCTGGAAAAAACGAAGCAATGTGTCCTGGCAAGACATCTTCTTGGGATAGAATAGAATTTTAAGTTAAGTTTAGTTAAGCTAGAGAGGTTAAGTGTAGAATACAATGATTGTTTCCCCATTGAGATTATCAAGAGGTGCGCCTACCCGACAGGGTGTTCAACCACATAAGAATGAGAAAGTAAAAGAAAGGGGCTATGATTATGCAGCGAGCGTATGGGATCCGGTGCAGAAAGACTTAATCCGTGAACTGAATGAAATACAAAGAAAGGCTGCGCGGGTCGTCAAAAACTGCTGCGGGCGTACTGAAAGCGTTACCAAGATGTTAAGGGAATGAGGCTGGGACCCACTAGAGACTCAGAGGCTACCCGCTAGCCTTAGATTTCTTGAGCAATTGAGAATAGATATCTTTCAGAGTGATACGGAGAACATAATATTAGAGCCTCACTATATTTCCAGGTCCGAAAGAAGCGATAAATTAAGAGAGATATTTTGCCGAACGGATAGATATCGAATCCCATTTTCCCCAACCATAAAGGATTTCAATAAATTCTATTCGCAACTTCCTTAGAGCACTTCCTTTTTATGTAAAATGGCTGGTGTCCAAACACCCCCTGCCACATGCCTTTTAGGCGGCTTACGGGGTATTATGTAGATGTAGATAAGTTGAATGACGTGACGTAACAAACGGTAATGAGAAAACCACACAAAGGACAGGTTGGACACAATCCGAAGTAGCACTACGAGCTTTGAGTGTGTGTAATGCACATACGTACTAACTTTAGTGCAGCCGTATGGAAATGCATAACGGACAAACAAACAGACATCCTCTTTCTTATGCAAATAAATTCAACGGTCTCAACTCATTTACAGAAACCGATTAAAATGCGCCCAAAATAACAATAAAATTCAAGCTTCAATGGAACGGACTGTTTTGCCCTCCATGAAGTTCCCTTGATAGAAATACCGCGATCAGCAAGACCCAAGAAGATGCCTGCCAGAACACATTGCTTCGTTTTTTCCAGCTATCCTACTGATAGCGTTTTCTTTAAAAAAGAAAATAGCTTCTTAAATTACACGATATCCATCACGTGAGATAGGAAACACGCTGGCACATAAAATGATTTATTAGCCAAAAAATATAATTTTATGATAATTTTTAAGAAAAATGTATGCGTGGCGCCATGTTGAAATGTTTCACAGTGGCATTTTTTTATTGGCCATTTCAAATATTATTTCTAAATTAATGAAAAACTTCTTGCACATCTCCTTCGCATGTGTGAGGGAGAAAGATATATTTACGATGACAGTCTCCGCGATGAACGAGAAGGGACGCTAATGGATCATCGCTACGAAAAACTCACAACGCGTAGCAAAAAAATGACAATTTATGTGGCCTTGAATACTCGGCCGAAAATAGAAAATATTACGTGCTCTCAACAGATAAAAAAAGCGAACAAGATTTTATTCTTAATGGCGCTTACTGTTCGCCAAGAACCACTTTCTTATAACCATTCTTTTTTTACGGAAAACGGGTGGAATTTACCAAAAAATGTTTTACCAAAATCAGCGGGTCATCAGGTTGAACACTTGAGCCCAACACAAAGCACTGCAAACTACAATGGGACTTCGCGTCCGTTCAAATTTTATTACTTTCTTTTAATTTTACTTAAAATACCTATCCACATGCAGAAATAGTACCAATTTATAGTGGTCCAATAGCAATCATGAAGCGTTCATGAACAGGATGAAGCTTATGAGAGGATCGTTATGTAAGAGATTAAAGAAAAGGTTAGTAAAGAGTCTGATCTGGAGCGTAATGCTTTACGGCGCGGAATCGTGGACACTAGGGAAGAAGGAAGAGAGAAGACTGGAGGCATTCGAGATGCGGGTGTGGCGAAGAATGGAGAAGGTGAAGTGAAAGAAGAAAAGGAGGAACGACGTATTGCTTGCTAGACATGGCGGTTGAGAAGAGGCAGCTTTTAGATGAGATACGAAAGAGACAGAAGGTATGGATGGAGCGAGTACTTAGCAGGGAGGGGATGCTGAAAACAGTGTTGGAGGGTAGAATGTTAGGTAAACAAGGGAGAGGAAGGAATACAATAGGATTTTGAGATAGACTGAAAGGGAGTAGCCCTTACAGTGAATTTCAGAGGAAAGTGCTTGAAGGCAAGGGAGGCTCCCAGAATGCTTCTAAAGTAGTCCATGGAAATCTACCTTAATCGATAGAATTCTGTAATAATAATAGATGTTATCTAACGAAAATTAAATACATTAAAAAATATAACGAGAAAAATGCATAAAATACAGATAACCAGGAAATATTATAAAGGTAATCATGGGAACAATGATTATAAATGTGGAGGATGTGATGCTATTGATGACCAGAGAGGTAAGATAGAGGCAAGTCTGTGGAGGTGTTTCAAAATGGGTAATAATTCATGTTAACCAACTCTTTCCATTGCATTAAGAAACCTACGAAACGTACCTTGCTCGAACAACTCGGATTTGAATTCGGAAAACTGATGTAGAACCTAAATGTCGGAAGATGAGCTTCGTGAAAATAAGTTCTGTTCTTTGGTCATGTAATTCAATGCATCCCTTAGGCCACAGACCGTCGGTCCACAGACAACCTGGAGATTGCCAATTCTCTTATACAGGCCAATATTAAACAATAATAAAACAGGTTTAACTTCATCACTACCATAAACTTACATCAGTATAATTTCCTGGAAAAGCTCCTTTGCGTAATTCACTCACATTATATCCGGTATATTTACTACCATTTCTTTGAACTGCAATGAAAGTTCGATGCAAAATTTGCCAAATTATGAAATACGTTTTCTCATTTGCACGCCTTGCCTAGATAATTGGAGCCATTGCCTACATTGTCACAGACGCAGGCGAAAAATGTCTTCTAAATCCTTAATTAGACTGAAAAATGCTCGATTATGAAGGAACTAATTAATGTGAACCCACTAGAGAGCTTCCTTTTACTTTCACGCAAATGATGGAAGTTTAATTTTCCTATTGAAGGGGATAAAACACCCCTACATTCATTTTAATGAATAAAATTCCGTCTAACTTTGAAGTGTACAGCCTCAATGACACAACAAATATCCCTTCGCTCAAAAATGTTTTTTTTTAATTTTACCCGAGCTATATCATAAACAAATTTAGTATGCGCTATTAACATTTAGACAATGAAAATATGCTTTTTTTCATCTTAGCTCATCAAACATGCAAAGCAAGAATTGAAATTAAACAACAGAATTTAAGCAAAAAATATTAAGTTGAATCTTTTCAATAGGGATTGAAAATTCCAAAAACAAAGTAGCTCCAGGTATTTTAATGAATATCTTACGTTTCTGAGTGTTAATCAGTACAAATTATAGTGTGAAGTATTTCATGATTTGTTTTTTAGTACACAATTTAATGTTTGTGCCCAAGAATCATAAATATTCTTCATTTAATTTGGCAAGTTAACAAATATTTTCTTCTGAACATCAAATCACCACCGTATTCAATTCGCTAAATGATTTTTCTGTAGATGCTTAGTTCTTCATTTAAATATTTTCCACTATTTGATTTATTAGATACGGAGGAGACAGAATGTATGGATGGAGCGAGTACTTAGCAGGGAGGGGATGTTGAAAACAGTGTTGGAGGGTAAAATGTTGGGCAAACGAGGGAGAGTAAGGAAAAGAATAGGATTTTTTTATAAGAAGAAAGGGAGTAGGCCTTATTGTGAATTGAAGAGGGAGGTGTTGTATGGAAGGAGAGGCTCCCAGAATTCTTCATAAGTACTCCATGGAAACCTACCTTAATCGGGGGAATACTTTAATAATAATTCCTGAATAAATCATATTTTGAAAAAAGTGAACTGTGCGCTGGAAATCAGTATTTCAATAAGGCACCAGATTCAATCAAAAAAATGAAATATATTAAAGAACATTATAATTTGGTATAACAAATTCTATGTAAAAAGGTTTTCTATTTATTAAATAAGCATGTAAATGACGAAAGTGCATATGTGATATATTATGTATTATTTTTATCCTTAGTATTTCAATTCACGCATATGTATGTATTGGTCAAGTTTTATCCGTAATATGCGTTAAGTATATGTATTGTGTTTTGGTGTAATATCACCAATCTACCCATGTACTGACTATGAGTACGACTACGAGTAGGCTCAATTGTGAATTTAAGAGGGTAGTCCATGAAAAATGTCCATGAAAATAAAATTTCAGGAATATAAATTCGTCAGCGCACAAAAAGTCCTCTTGCCTTTATTCTAGCTTAAGATGGTTTTGGGTAGTTTTTAATAAGGTTTTAGTTTAACTTATTCTATAATTTAATAAAAACTAACCCTGTACGGATCTACGTGTGTTTGTTTCCCGTGTCATTAAATAATAATCATGTTTCCCTCCAAGGTTTTGGCTCTCTTCTTTATTGAGGAGGGGGAAAAAAACGCCAATTTATTCTACAAATATAACTTCTCCCTCCCAAGCTTAATTTTTTTGTGATCGGTGACAAAAGAAATGTGTTTCCCCTAACGACGCTTTCTTTCCGAAATGCTGACTTAGCCGGAAGGCGCTGAAAATACTGAAGTGAGACCAGACTGAAATCATTTCTTTGCCATCGAAGATATCTTCTTTTTACCCATGGAAAAAAAACGCCGTGGTTGAAAGGAAAAGGTCGTCGTTACCCCAAATGCCAGAGCATGCCGAGAGTTTAAGGTCAAAGTTCACCTTACTTAAACTCAGGTATGTCCCGAAATAAGGATACGGAGACGGAAGAGGTCTTTCGACTGGTGCAGTTCAAGAATAGAAAATACGGGAGTGCATACTTACTTGAGGAAATAACAAATGAGGGGCAGGATACGCACGGGGAAGTATTTTCGTTGACGATCCAGCATAATTTGACTTGAGTCCAATATTACCTTTCACTTTACATACAGTAAAACTTTCTTATAACGATCACGCATACAACGAAATCCCGCCAATAACGAGGTGAGTTTCCAGTCCCTTGGAATTTAACGTTAACGAAAGTTAACGATCCAGCATAATTTGACTTGAGTCCAATATTACCTTTCACTTTACATACAGTAAAACTTTCTTATAACGACCACGCATACAACGAAATCCCGCCAATAACGAGGTGAGTTTCCAGTCCCTTGGAATTTAACGTTAACGAAAGTTAACGATCCAGCATAATTTGACTTGAGTCCAATATTACCTTTCACTTTACATACAGTAAACTTGCTTATAGTGATCACGCATGTAACGAAATCTCGCCTACAACGAAGTGAGTTCCCAGTCCCTTGGAATTTCCTATGATCGCCAATGTTAATTTCCTCATGTAAAGAAGGTATGATGAGAAGGTATGAAGGTATGTATTTCGTATGTAGGTCCTGTTTATCCTTGCATCTGATTTAGGTTGTCTCTTAAGGCAAATTCCTTATATTTGCATTACTTTTTCATCTCTAGTACACAATTATTGACCCAATATTTTCATGCTGTGAATGTAACCGTTATTGCAATTAATACAATTGCATCTATCATAAGATCAGCAATAAACAAGTGAAATCCCACTTCTTCCCTCTGACTATTCAAACTCTTCTCAATGTCGCATTGCTACCAATTAAAGTTCCGGATATTGGATATACTCCTCTTAAATTGACACCCTAGGCACCCTGGTATTACAAACAAACGCCACCGAACGGAAGGCTAAAAAAAATAATGTGGTAAATTTATGCGTAATCTAGTTTCTAATTTCGGAAAATCTTACATATAATCAAGGTCCACTAAACGGAGAGCTTAGAAGCTAAAATGCGTGGTAATTTTCCGCGCATCATAGTTTCAGCGTATTTTTGTAATGCCAGGGTATGATTTCCCAATCTAACCCATAGCTGATTTAGGGAGAAATTAAATTTCAAGACTTCTCATGCTAAAAATGTGAAAAGTTTCGAATCAATATTAATTATTGTGGCAGCATATATATTTCGCCATTAAACTTCACAGAACAAAAGCACATGTAGGTTAAACCTTTCCGTATTAGAACTGAAAATGCATACATTTTTTATAGGGATGTGCGAGTGGTACTTTTTGATCTCGAATCGAGTTGAAAACTACTCGCGAGTATCGAGTCGAGTCGACCGTAGTATGGTAATTTCTCGACCAAGCGATACAACAAGGCAAGCTTCAACATATTCTATTCTTTCCAATCCCCGAGTATATTTTCTACTCTGAATACTTATCCTGATGCAAAAAGGAAAAAACAATGAGGAATGTGGATGGTAATTGTGTCAGCATTAAGAGATGAATGGAAATTAGTGATTCCTTATAAGTTTAAGCACGTTTTAAATGAATTAACCCCTAGTAATATGTCGAAAGTTTCATAAATATGTGCATCCAAACGGCTTGGAAGAGCCCTGAGTAAATACATTCGCAAAATAGTAATAAAGATTACGTACGTAAACTCGATAGCTCTGTAACAGAAACTACTCGACTCGACATTCGTAATGCTACTCGAAACACTGGAGTCGAGTACTAATTACTCAACTTGACTCGAATTTTCGATTACTCGCACATGCCTAATTTTTTCATGTTAATTATAAGCAGCATTGGGTTATAATAGGTTAAATGCCATGTGAGTATCAGATTGCTAATGGAATGAATTTATATCACATTACAATTTGCAGATAAAATTGAGGACGAATCCTGTTTATTATGACCACGAGTCAATGAAACATAGAGACAGAAGAAGAGCAAAATTTTGGAATCGTTATTGTGATCTTGATTCTCACCAAGTTTCCTGCATCCCACACCCTACCCACGTAAAAAACCCGAACAGCTTTCTATAGACTCCCTTCGACTGTCACTGACTAGATGGATTGCCATAAGGTCAGGGCAGAGCCAACGTTCAAAAAACTTTTTTAAGTAAAAGAGGAGATCGTTAGGGGATCTCCCTTTGTTCGTTAGCGTGGAGATGAAAGAAATTCAGGATTATAAAAAAGTGAAACTTAGAACGATGAGGTGTGGAGGATTTCCAGTGGAAACTTCTTTAGCGTCAAGCTCATTCCATTCTAGGTATAATATACGCCATAGGCGGAATTAGGGGGGGACGGAAGAACGCCCCCCCCACCACCATACGCTTAAAAATTGACAAAATTTTCAATACGGTTATCATTTTCGTTTTACTTTTTGTATTACGGTGCCTCAATCATTTAATTTCATATTAATAACGTTCATATTAAAACAAATAGAATATTTCGTACCGTAATTGTTTTAATATCTTGTTTTTAATCTGAAGTATGAGAAGATCGTTTGCCTGTTAGACCATTGTGCCCCCCCAGAAAAAAATATCCTGAATCCACCCATGGTATAGTGATATACACGGCGCGCTTTTTAAAGTAATTACTGTTTTGAAATTAAAAAAATCAGTAAATGTTTTGTAATAATTTTATTGTTACATAAAAATCCACACTTTAAATTACATTACCGCATTCTTTCAGCTAATACCCACCAAAGTACCTATCACATCGGAAAACAAGCGTTTGTATTAATTTTATGTGAAAGTAATATTATTACATAAGCTTATGGTTTTTTTATTTCAAGACGGTACTTACTTAAAAGACGCGCCTCGCTTGAATGCGAAGAAACCGCAATGCAAACTTCGTTCATTCATAGAACTGCAATCATGTTAAGATTAGTATACTACAGCCCTTTACCAATGAGGCAGTGACGAAACTAGGAATATGCTTCGGTGGGATGGGGTGGCGATACCCCTCCCCAGGTCCAGGAACCTTTTTGAAAATTACATGCCTGGAAATATATTTTACATCATTTTGGCACTAAAGATTTAACTTTAAGGAGATGCAGTTATTACATGTCAAAACTAGACAAAAATTTCAAATGCTTTTGTTTTATAGGTTTAGTTTTTTTGCATAGTTTTAATTATTCATTCCTCTGAGGCTTTGGGGGGGGGGATCTACCCCCTCATACCCCCATAGTTATGCCACTGTAATGAGGTATCCTGCGAAAATTTTCACAAAAAATCTTAGAGGTCGTTTACGACTTCAATACTATTTCCATTTACTGTGGTAAAACAGCAAAAAATATTAAAAACTGACCGAGGAAAATAATTCTATCCTAAACCGCAAAAACCGCAAACTGGCAAATAAATAATTCCTTTTAATTAAATTATTTCTCATACAAGCATAATAGTACAAACAAAGCAATATTTCATCAAGAAAATAACTCTATTGATATATAAAATATTTCCCTAGCAATCCGGAGATATATGCTAAATCATGTTTGAATAATGATCATTTTTCTTACATAGAACTTTACTTCTCACCTGTAAACGCTGGCGGGTTTTTCGGGGAAACTGTCTTCATTAGGAGTAAAATAACACGGTGGATACCTGGAAACAATGGGAGAAAAAAAGCACTGTCTAATACATTGCTCACTTGATAAACTTCATGCTGATTCATAATAGGTCGAATCTAATATAATTTTTACGTTTAAGTACCTACCTACCCATTTTTCGTCGTAATTTTTTCTATGATCGTCACCATGGACCGAAGGGCACTATGATCACAAGCTAACTGCGCATTATGGCCAATTTATTGCTACATTTATTCATATTAATTTGGTAGGGTGTAATTCGATCAATCAGTTAAGTCAAGCTATTTACATTTTCTTCTTTTTTTCTCTCAATGTTTCGGTAATTGAAATGAAGGTGATGCGTTTAATGTGAATTCTCTGTCTTTATGTTTTGGTTGCAGTTTTTTAGGTTATGCAACGGAAAAGACAATGTATCAATTAAAATATGGAGCTGATATAAGTGCAAAAAAACAATTTTTTTGTATGAAAAGTAGTATGAAGGTAATTTGGTCGATATTGGGACATTTAAATGAACGTCACCCACAGTTTAACAACCGATAAGTAATCACACTATTTGACGGACCGAAGACGCGTTAAAAGCTGTCCCTATAAACCATGTTAACCCCAACAAGCCAGTTAACAATAGAATAATAAATGGGTGCAAAGAACCGTCGATTTTTTCGATTGATTGATCTTTTGGCTCAAATTCCGATTTTTGTTGAAAATTCGAACGTTTCCTTTTGAATCAAAATCGAATGCTCGAAAAATCGATTTCATTTAAAAATTTTCCATCATATCCATCTCCCCCGAAGCAATCTTCTGACTACGTCACTGTGACGAAATGAAATATTATTACCACATCGCCATCCCAGAACAAAATACCCAGACGGCACAGGAATTTTACGTATCTGAATACGAGGGTGGACCATCAAGATACAAAAATCGCGCTTAGGAAGTTACTAAAAATGTTTTGTTTCTTTATTTCCTTTAATGACGAAAAAAGATGCAAGGGGACTGGCAAATTCATATGCATCGATAAAATTGTATCTCATCGATAAAACTGTATTCGGTCTGGGACTATTTTCTTTCGCGGGTGGTGCCATCGTGCCATATCCTCCTAGAAAGAAGGCCCGATCACAAGCCCGCACAAGCTTTTGTAGATCGCGTTGTTTGCGTTACGTCTCACCACATTTCAGGGATTTTTGTGGTTAAGTTGCTGAAAAATAGTATCTGGCAATGGTGAAGTTACCCTTATTCTTTAATTTCATTCGCTGGGCTTCAGAAACGTGTTTGTGAGGTATTTTTGTTAAAAATGCCTTTTGTGTGTATATTGTCGGGATGTAATGGAAACTCCGGGACGTGGTTCAAGTTTTTAGCTTTCCAAAAGATTCTGAGTTGAAGAAGAAGTGCATTTGGGCGATAAGAAGAAAACATTTCACCCCTACGAAAACAGTAAGGTATGTACTCTTTCTCGCTGTAAATTATTTGGATGAAATTTTAAGTTAGAAGTGGCTTCGGGATGTTGATGCATCACTTCAGTACTGAAAATGGTGATTCAAAATATTTTAGTAGCAATTCATTTGAAAATTCTTGCATTTTAGTTGTCTTTTTTTTATTAATTCATTCGGTAAACGTGTGGTTAAAGGAGAAACTAGGAATAAGCAGCCAAGTTTATAGAATCGTATATTGTTTCTTAGCTTGCCCTATGGTGTGTTATACGTCGGCTGTCATCATTTCAAATTATCTTATGCTATAGTTTAAAATAAAAAAATATTCAGGTATACAATTATTTACTATATTTACGAGCCTAGTAATTTGATTTCTCATGCAGAAATGCCAAAAATTGGAAATTATGTGACCTAGTAAGTGACATGGTATTTTATTATTTATTAATTTTAGGTGTGTGAGTTTCACATCACACCTTGTGATATCAGAAAATAATCTGTGGCCTTGGACGAGAAGACTGGGAGAAAATTTTGTTGAATTGAAGGTGCCCAGATTGGAGGAAGGTACCATTGCTTCACTGTTACCTGTCGTCAAGAAGACAGACATTGTGGCAGAAGTGACATATAGATCTATAGTGGATGTGGATTTGTTTTGTCCAAGTGGATGCTGTGATAGTGGACGTTCATCGGAGAAAGTATTGAAGATAGTGATTATATGTATCGGCCAGTCCTCTTTTAAATAATTTTCTATTCGAAAGAGAATAAGAGTAATTGTTTCGCCAAATTAGATGTGGGTTAGAAGAGAAAATTGGAAATATTATTGTGATTCACTAAAGAAAATAGATTATATCTGTATTGTATTTCTGTGGTTTTTTCTTTCCTGCCTCTTACAATTTCTTGTGGTGATGACTTCATGCAAAGTAAGTATAAAATCGGAGGTGTGATCTAAGAGATACCATGTTTTATTTTACAAGTGTTTATGCTGGTGATTTGGCAGGACTTTCATTTTTTAATAGGTTGATACATCTACTGCAGTGACGTAGAGACTTTTACTCATCCCAAATAATTTTTCAAATACTTTAGCACCTGGTACGGGTACGTTTTAGTGGCTGAGACTGAACTACACGTTAATTTTTGCTCTCATTTTGATGAATTCGATCATAATAATAGCAGATGTGTCAGCAATCCTGTTTCATCGGCAATTTTTATTGAAAAAATCTTATTTCGTCAGGCTTTAGGGTGATCTTTTCAATGCTCATGGGCTATGTGATGTTTTATTTAGTGTCAAAATTAATAACAATTTACTCTTATTAACATCTAAAGGTTTCCAAGTAAGTACGAGCCACTTATGAATGCTGCATGCCGGGGATGCGTGAATTAGGCATGAGAATCTCATTTTTCGCAGAGTTATTTAAGTGGCCGAGTATAAATTTTGTAAGTTCCCAATAGGTAAATAATACTATATCCTGAATTCTAATTACCATGAAAAACTCACACCCAACAAAAACTTTGTCGGTCGTTCTGTGCCGTCTGGGTAGTGTGTCCGATTCCTGGATATTTTTTTTAGACCGTCACAACTTCACAATCACATTTGACAGTTCAAAAGCTGTCCTGGTAAAAAATGTTCACTCCAACTAGGCACTTAATTATACAATAATTATTGGGCGCAAAGAAATAGTTATTTTCCTTCGATTAATCGATATTTTCGTTCAAATTTCCATTATTATTGAAGAGTCGATATTTTTCTATTAAAATCGATGGCGCGAAAAATCAATTCCATTCCATTTATCCACATTTACGATCTCCCCCGAAGCAAATTTATCCTACGTGACTGAATCGAAATAAAATATTATTAAAGCATCACCTTGGTAAGACGGAAACATAGATTATGCAAGCATCGAATAAGTCCCTTCATCAAAATCGTCTCATCGTATATCTGTACTCTCCTCCAGGCACTTTTGAATTTTGTACTCGCCACTGCCCCTAAACAAATCAAACCATGCTCAGCCACGGGAAATAAAGATATCATAATGATACGACGTTTCTGGTCCTCCCTCCTGTTTGATATATTTGGCGACTGCGGGACTGGAGGCATGTACCAACGTTCATCCACCCTATATATCCTAACATCCTTATATCACTCTACATATATACATATATATATCTCCTTCCATCCGAACTTAAGCTTCCCCACTCCCACGCAGCATATCAAACCGGAAGGTCCCTCTGCGAGCTCCAACAAGCCAGAGAGACCACCACGGCGCGTCGTAAATTACGACCGCAACTGCTGCCATCTTTGGATTACTGCAGGAATCTTCCGCCTCTCCGACCGGACCTCCTTTATTTTTTTTTATTTTTTTTGTTTTTTTTTTATTATCTCATCGCTCGGTCAGATGTTTTTGCGGAAAAGTTCCTCCTCGGGGATGGACGGCGAAAATATCAGAAATCCTGCTTCCAGAACCCCCACCCCCCTCTCCCTCACTAGAAATAATTAATTTAAAAGGAAAATAAGACAAAATAATACAAAATTCCAAAGTAGAATATTATTCTGCTATTAATCTCTCTATTGGACAACTTGGTTGGCCGCATTGCGACACATGAAGGCCTGATGAAAAAGATCGTAGAAGGACAGGTGGAAGGTAAGTAGGAGGGGTAAGGGACGGCCTCGAATGAGTTGCATAGGACAGCTTGCAAAGGATGTAAAAGAGAAGTAATACGTCGATGTGTAAAGGCTAATGGTAGGAGAAAGGAATGGAGAGCTGCGTCAAACCAATCTTAGGATTGTGAATTATGATGATGAAAAATGTCTTAATCAATGCCCTCAATATTAATCTATATGTCAAGAGTCGACGCGGCACTAACCCGAAAAACAATAGGGTAGTTTCCTTCATCAAAGAAAACGAAAGGCATTGGTTGCTATTCATTACCCACCATTAGTGTAATCATAATATACTAATTATTTGGTTTTAGAAATCCCAGTTTAGACGAATGCCAATGGTCAATTTTAACCTCATTTGAAAAAGGTCAGATTGGCGCCCAAGCGATGCCACTCCACGTGACGTCGCAGGGACCTAGATGCTGTACGAGTAGTCAGGAGTGCTACATCGTCTGAGATTACCAATGCATGCATGAGTCACAGAGCTCAGGGAAACATCTCTTAATAATCACCAATTAAAACAGCCTAAGGTCGGAAAGTTTTCTTCGTTTGATAAGGTATTAATAATCCTTATTTAAGCCAAGCGCTACCTGATAGCAGGGTACTCTGCTACCTGCTAGCATCCTGCGTCGTATCAGCGCTCAAAGCCTCGCCCCAATGTCACCTCACTTGCGACAGCGGGAACCAGAACGACGTCACACGAAGTTTTTCCCATCATTCATACTTAGCCGTCGCGTTTTCGCGCGCTTGAAAATTTTCACTTTTCATTAAATCGCGAAAACTAGATATCGTCATTTAAAAATCTAAAAGCGTGAAATACGTACTCCAGGAGTAATAATATTTCGATTTAGGCAATAAAAAAGTAATAGGAAACCACCCTATTATCAATTGACGGTCTGAGAATCCAAGGGGTACAAGTGCTTTTTCTCTAAACAGAGTTAATTGCTAGTACAGTTAATTGTTAGAAGAAATATACAAAACACTTGGTTGCCAAGGGATACAAGTGAGTATTTGTTCTGTCCTGACATCGAGTGGAAAATCAAATGTACTACTAAATATCAATTTGAACTCGTTTCTTTTCTTTACCATATTTATGTACCAAACTCTGTTTGGAAAAAAGAAATCACTTGTACCCCTTGGCTCCCCACCTACTCAATTAAAATATGTATATTTATGCCAGCATACTACTCGCACAACGCATTCATATGCGCTCCAAAATTTTTACATTATTAAGTGGCTTGTTATAGTGAACATGATTTACCGATACAGTTTTGACGCGCCAAAGAATGAGATTATCCCGCAAAGTGACTAAAATGTAAATAAAATACGAGCGGCTTGTTCTGAAAAGATTTTAGGAGCTTCTTAATTATTTTTCTGGAAACCCCAGTCAAAAATTGGTATAATTCAAGAGGATTCTGAAAGTTTTCACAGAGTGATAGAAGAGGTTTTCTGTATCTCATTAAAACCTCTTAATTTCAAAATGGGTGATATTGCGCTATCGTGTTGCTGATACTCGCTCAAAGCTTTCGTTTACTTAAGCTTAAATTAAAATAAATTAGAAAATAATTTTTTTTAAATAAGCTCGAATATTAAGTCTCCTATACAATTATAATCGCACATTTTTTCCAACCTTGATTAATTCATTTTCTTAAAAATTCAGAGTATTAAACAAAATGTCGAATAGGCTAGATACCCAAGAAAAACCCTTTTCAAGGTAACTGGAAAGTGAATGCAAATTAATTTTTGCGCTGCCATAGCTCAGTGACTAAGGACCCCATGTTTATGATCAAAAAATGACAGCCAAATTTCGGGTCCTCCGGCCGCAATTTTCGTTTTGATTGGCTACAGTTTCAAAAGCCATCCAGCTCTCGTCTTCAGATCGAAGGTGAGAAGTGTTGATTTTTCGCCACATTTTATAGCCCTGACCGTCATTCCTCCGAGCGCTCATTTGTCAGTACTCTTTTACACACGTTGTTGATTGACAAGCCATTATCTATGAAAATATTAGGTGTAATGAGGATTTCCAATGCTACTCTGATCTGTCTTTGATAGTAGTGGCTCTTTTTTGCCACTATCTTCGCTCTATCGTAATCAATTTTATTGAAGATCGATTTATTATTATTAAAACTACTACCGAAACCTTCCACCGATTAAGGTAGGTTTCCATGGAGTACTTGAGAAGAATTCTGGGAGACTTCACTCCTATCAAGCACTTCCCTCTTTAATTCACAATATAGCCTACTCCCTTTCATTCTATCTAATAATCCTATTCTCTCCCTTCCTCTCCCTCGTTTACCAAACATTCTAACACTGTTTTCAACATCCCCTCTCCGTTATGTACTCGCTCCCTCCATACCTTCTGCTTCCTCCGTATACACCCAATGCTTCCACTTGGCAAATATTTAGTGATGGGCAAAGTCGATCATTTTAGTGATTCAATCATTTTGACTCGAATCACATAAGTGATTCAATCAATTGATTCAATCACTATGATCGAAAAGACTCAAATGAATCAAGATCGAAAAGACTCAAAAGGAATCAAGATCGAAAAGACTCAATCAATGGATGTAATAAATCACTTTGAATAATCGAATAAATACTGCCTCATCTGCGAAGAGCATTGGTAACGCTGATTGCTATCCATATTATCATTTCATATACTATTTTGATTGTGAATTCCTAGATGAGTAAATTAGATTGCAAAAATGATGGAAGTAGTGTCATGAAAATATTTGGGAAGGCAAAACTGCCACAGTTTCTTAACACTAATGAAATAATTTCTAACTATAGTTGATCAAAATATAACACAAAATACACCACACACTATGCAAGAATCTGATCTGCAGGATAATTTTATGAACGGCACAATAAAATGTAACCAGCTTTAACTTCTACTTCTCAACGTTCTCCTACAGGAGTCATCTTAATATTTTCCTTTTACGTGTATTGGTGTTATTAATAATGATAACTGCTGGAAAACATTTAAGAAAAAGATTACACAAGTATTCAGTTCTTCATAACATAGTATTTAATTTTCTCACAACTATTTCTGCCCTGATGAAAAGAGATCAAGCATCGATCGTTCCAAATTTTGAAACAAACCGGAAACCGAGATGATTGATTTGAAACCGGAAGTCGGAGTGATTGATGATTGATGATCGACTTGTTTAACGAAATGAATCATGAGTCATTTGATTCACCTAGTGATTCAATCTTTTTGATCGAATCGTTCATGATCGACCCATCACTACAAATATTATTTACAGCCCCGCATTTAGGAGCGGTCATTTCCTCTTCATCCCAAGCACTTTTCTGTAACCGTATAACCTATGCGCTCCTCATTTTTTTACTAATTGATTTCTTCTTTCAATTTTCCGCAAGGATTCGCAAAGGAACTTTGACTATACGTGAAATTTTCTGATATAATCCCTTGCATGCCTGCCTAAATTAAGCTTATGCATTATGACACTTAAGTATGATGTACCGATTTGAGTACATTCTTTTGTCCTTGATGGGAATGTCCGTTTGTCCTCTTGTCATCGCCGTTCTCAAATCTTCTAACTATAATACTTGGATACGTACTCAGTACGTACTTAAGAAAAAATGGGTGATAAGGAATGAATAATTAGAATAAATTGTGCATCTTCTTAGTGTAAAGTGAATCAACCGTTTCGACAAATATGCCCGCGTCATCGTGACAGCATTTAAATGCCGTTTTACACGGGGCAAGTCATTGCGCAATCTGACGTATGTACCAATGCGCGAACAAAATTGCGTCGTGTAAAGCGGTGAATTGCAAGAACACATGCGAGAACGCGTGGATGCGAAACGGCAAAATAATCTCTGCTATAATTCCAAGCTCGCATTCTCGCAATTCCAAAAATATTTTCAGTGCTGACCAGCGCAATGACGTAACCCGTGTAAAACAGCTTCGAAATTGTGCAATACTGCTGCATGTATTGCAACAGCAAGTTGAGCATTAAGCAAAAGTGCTTACTGGTGACTTGTGGGGCTTCCTTGTACATGCACGTAGGGTGAAGCATTTCAATAAATGAAATACCCATCATAATTCCTAGTAAGGAGCATAAAGCATGACCATATCTCGGAATCTTCTGCGTTACACCAAAAAGTCCAGATTTATTTTAACATCTTCCACGAACGCACGGGAAATTCCCAGGCCCTTAGCTCGATCGAGGGGACAGTCTGGTGAGTTAGAGAAAAAAAACGCAAGATGTGCGAGATGGCATTTATTTGCCGCTCTACGTGCGTCCGAGAGCGCAAGAATTATATCGCGACTCAAATGTTTTCGCCCCGGCGGCGGCAGCCAAGGAAATGGATGTCTCCTGGAACCCTCACCGTTTAATTTTCGATGGTGTTTTTGCAGTGCGGGCGAAGGTTCTCCCGATGGGAGGCTTGCCGGACCACAGAACCGGAACATCCTCGCTTCTTCTCTCTTGGACCACAGCATCCATCAACCACCCCCAACTCCTCTTAAGGATTTGCGCCAATGCATCGCGTTCGCCGCCTGCTCGGAAAAGGAAGCCATGTAGCGCTCGTGGTCGCAAATATGAGAGGAATTTTTCTTCAAATTCTAGATCTGGAGGGTCATTCTGTACTTCCCAACGAAAATGACCACATTCGGAGAGCTATGGATCATAGAATGAGTCGTTCAATGAGTCATTCAATGTTCGAAGGAACAACGAAGACACGAATACAATGAACCGTTCCCGTGAAAGTGAGCGCTCAAAGTTAGCCGTCACTTGAGAGCCGAAGGCGGAGATCTGTGAATCTTAATTTGAATCGTTCAATGAGCAATTCATCTTTCATAGCAGCAACGGTGTCACGATGGTAATGAACCGTTTCCGTATAAGTGAGCCATTACTCGCGTGCCGAAGGCGGTCAATTATCGGACTTCCATACAATGGTCGTGTATGGCTACACATCGATGGCTAAGTTCTAACAACACGTACCTCAAATTCGGCCGGTTTGAGACAGGTATCTCAAACACCCAAGTGTAATGACATTAAAAAAATAAAATACAAGCAAAAAAAAACTCTTTGTTTGCAAATGAATGCTTCTTTTTCAGTTTTATGAACTTTCAGTTTTTAATTTCAGTGTACAAGTAAAAAAAATAATCGTTTTTTTGCTCTCCTGAAAAGTTGCTATTTTTGAGATACGTGTTGTTAGAACTTAGCCATCGATATGTGACAGAATACAGAAAATCCCTCTCATTCCCTGATTCGTTACTTGTTTTGAAACTTTTACAGAAAATACAGACGTAAAGGAAACATGTAGCTTTTGTGGTTGCAAGTATGCGAAGGATGTTTCTTCAAATTCAATATCTGGAGGGTCATTCTGTATTTACGTAAGAAAATAACCACATCTGGAGTAACGTAGATCTTCGAAAGAATCGTTCAATGTGTCATTCGTTGATCGAGGCAGCAAAGACGACACGATGTTAATGAACCGTTCCTATGTACGTGAGCGCTTTAAGTGAGCCGTTATTCGCAAGTTGAAGATGGCCGAAGCTTGAAGAAGACCGTATATGGCTACATCTGTGATAGAATACAGAATAACTCCACAGATTTTCTGATTTGTTACTTGTTTTGAAACTTTTACGACAAATATTGACGAGAAAGGGAATCATGTAGCACTCGTGGTCGCATTATTCTCTGTTTCCGAATGAAAATTATCGCATTCGGAGAGATTTGGATCTTCGAACGAATCTTCCAATGAGTCATAAAATAAAATAAAATAACTTTGTTTTATTCTATAATGAAGCAATTCCACAAAATAACGCCTGAGACCGTGTCTTATATTCCAATGAGTCATTCATTTCTCGACACAACAACGATGACACGATGGTAATAACATGTTGTTGTGGGAGTGAGCCATTTCAGTGAGTCAATAGTCCTCTAGATGGCGGTGAATTCTTCTCGGGTTTCCATCCGGGTGAGCTCCATCTCCATCGCTGCCGACGTTTCGATAGAATCCTTTTCTATCGTCATCAGGGCCGAAATCTTACATAGTCCTCTGGATGGTTATTCTCAACACGTTCGTAGTTATTAAAAGGCAATCTACATCTACATAGTACCCTGTGAGCCACCTCTAGGGTCTTTGGCAGGGGGTTATCAAATCATCAGCATGCAGCATGCAACAGGATTCCCACATGCACACCACATGTTATAAAAAACGTTACGCATACCAACATATTATACTACCACATTCATGCATAGGTAAAAACTGCGATCTACTCATTAAGATTATCTGCCAATAAAGCTAGAACACACAAAACATGCTATAATAAATAATAATAAAATTCAGAAACATTCATTAAGGTATACATTAGTTATTACGCTACACTACAAGTCATCTAATCTATTTGTGAGTTCTATCGCTGCCGTTATAATCTCTTATTGATCATGGAAAAAAAGACATTCTGAAATTGTCTGTTCTACAGTCTATCTCTCTTATTTTATATATTTGATCTAACGCGTTCTAAAGGCCGTTTTACACGGGGCATGGAATTGCGCAGGTTAGAGCTGCATTAATTCCTAAAATGGCGTGGAATTGCGCGAATGCATGAACGAAATTAGAACGGGCTATTTTGCCGTCTCGCACCCACGCATTCTCGCATGAGTTCTAGCAATTCACCGCTTTACACGACGCAATTTTGATTGCGCCTTCGCACGTACGTCAGATTGCGCAATTCCGTATACCGTGTAAAACGGCCTTAACTCTGTTTTTAAGACAATTTCATGAGGATCCAAACACTGGCAGCGTGTTCTAAATGAGGTCTAACGAGGGAGAAGTAGCTTCATTTCTCTCACTTTGTTGTCGCACTTTCCTAATATTCTTTTAACAAATCCCAATTTACGATTCGCTTGACCCGTTATTTCCCGAATATGTTTATTCCACGATAGGTCATAATCGAATCTAACTTCTAAATATTTCACGGATTCGACAGTCTCTAATTGGGTACCCCGAATGATATAGCTACGCTGTGGGGTGTTATTTTTTCCAGATATTCATTACTACGTATTTTTTCAAATTCAATTCTGTCAATACGTACTGCAATCCAGAGGACTCCTTAGTGAGCCGTTGCTGGCGCATCATAAGGCTTCAAGTAATAACCTCCCAAACAAAACGTACCAGTATATACATACATATATATTTATTTATTTCGTTAATTCTCATAGATAGCATAATCAAGCAGTTAATTAACTTGTGTTAGTCAGTCCAGCTTGTGACCATTATGACGAGTTGATCCTTCATCTTCAGTGCAAACGCGTGAATTTTCAACTTCTCAAACCCTCTGCTGAAGCAAGTTTGGCGCTAAAATATCAAAAAAACAAATTTCTGTCCATCAAGAGACAGAAATGATTCAACTACCTTAGCACCATAGGTTTCTTTAAAAAATATTTATATTCGGTAATCCTTAATATTAACCAACCTTGGCACAGCTCTCTTCGATTCCAAAATAGACCGCTTCTTTTAAAACTTTGTTATTTTTTAATAACAACGTATACGCTAACACAACATCTTGAGTGCTCAATTATTGAATATTTTTGTATCTTGATGATGGTACACGAGATAGCCCCAGTATACCTACATACGTACAAATATCTAACTTTAAGACCATAAAAATATAACAGTTACGTTGAAGAGCCATGCTATGTTTCAACATGTGAATCTTTAATGCATTAACATATTCTCAATCGTTATTCAATGGCTTTCTCTCAATATTTAAGGCTTTCCGACAATAAAACCGTTTATATGACCCCAGTTGTTCGTCATTGGCTGCAAAATAGGAAAATATGAGTGCATACATTCCTTTTTTCACGAACTTCAGCAATGAAAGTGAAAACCTCTTGATGAATGATATCTCTTAATACGATATTACAGTTGTTTAATAATAGTTGGCAGTGACTGAAAATATTGAAAACTGCAGATTAAGGAGGCAGTTACTAAATTCAAAAGTTACAAAAATTAGGCAAAAGTAAGCCGTTTTACGGGCAACCATTCTGACAGTAATTCTTCTTCGAATGGGCAGATGCTGGAAAAGTTCGAGGAGACAGCGGTGGTTGGCCGAAGGGATATTCAGGGAAATCAGGAGAATGACAGACTGAAAAAGAGGATTAAGGACGGGCCACTTCCATTGTCGGAGATTTGGGGGATGATAGCAACGACAGTTTGAGGTGTGAATCAGAAAGCTATCGCCACCCATCGACATCCTAGACGACGAAAACACAACTGCACGTAGATGCAGAAACACTGATTGTCGAAAATTCGCTCCTCAAGAGCCTTCGTCGAAATATGATGCTCGCAGATGATAGTGGCAAATGAATGAGCAATGCGCTGCTTGAATAAGCGGTAAACGCATCTGTCTCTGCGAGGAACGAAAAAGTTTTGTTCGACACGATATGCTATTTGAAAGACGCAACTAACAGCTGAGTTGTTCGCGCCGTAGGGAAAGAATTTAATAGTGGAGAGAAACCCGGCGTCACCATTAGCTTCCTCTAAGCAAAAAATACCTGGGGAACCATGACTTAGCGTCCCATGCGACGGACGAAGAGCTGTACTTAAAGTGTGTTCTAATGCACCAGTCCAAAAGTACGCAGAGCAGTAAAGCAGGGATCGGGCAACTTCTGAAAAGTCTCTACCACTGCCAGGATTTGAACCCAGGCCCACGGGGTGCTAATCCGAGTCTCTAGTCACCACACTAACCCGATCCACAAAATTTTCGTTCTCCCAAAATTTAAAAAAATATCTAAACTGTCCTTTGAGCATGCTTGTTCGACCGTCCTACTCAAACAGAAAATTTATTTTTAAAAAAAGTATAAAGTTGGGAGAATTCGAAACCGTCAGATTCCTATACACTATTACAGCCAGGCATATAAATAGTCTTTACTTAGAATAAGAAAAATAAGAATGAAACAGAAAAAGGTAAGTATAAAATCCTCTGTAACTGACTTGCCCACAAAATATCATTAATATAGTATAAACATTGCTGGGCTGTTTAATAAAAAATAACATGAAAAGTAAGAATTTCACAGCCTGTCAGATTTAACAATGTATTATGATAATATGTATTATCTATTTAGTGAATACTTTCCTTCCTCTAAAATAACCTTTTCGAATAACCCCTTCAAAAAAGCATCAGGCTCTTTTTTATCTTCTCTCCCCATTATTTAATTTACTTTTGATATAATCTTCTTACCCTGATTATGTTTAAAATAAAACAATCGATGAAAACGCGGAATTCAATAAATGTTAAAATCTTCGGTTCAAGTAATTTGAGTCCTTTTTATTGCACCATTATTATTCATATACGCTTCACGATAGGTGCGAGCGTTGTGGGGCCCCCTGATATCGGGCCCCTTGCCGAACAGCCGATCTGACCAGCCCGCCCCTGCTTCTCATGCCGTTTGTGCTGCCTCTGATCTTTCAGGTGTATATCATCAATGGCGTTTTTTCGTCGGCTCACGGAACTCAGTCCCGCGCATCGGTAAACATTCGTCGAGGTGACAAATCCGGCTTCTCCTGTCCCACCCACGTCACGTCACAAAAACCAAGTGGACTGCCCGCCCTCTCGAATCACTGCTAAGGAGCTTAAAAAAAATAACACTCGCGCGCGCCGCACCAGTGTTTTAGCTCCCGAGGCGACACCCACTTGTCAAATAAGGCGATTGACCCACCTGCCCCTCGCATTCCGACCATAAATTATTATAATCGAAGTCGAAGGTAAGGAATTAGGCAGTAGGCGTAGAAAGAGTACGATAAGAGGTTGAGTGCGATACATCGAAAAATAAATTACGTCACTGAGCTGTAAACAATGGAATTTGATACCAAAGAGACTATTTAGATGAGGCATCGGTCTGTTCCGAGAAAGCTCGATTTTTGTGGCCACATTTATGACGTACATTAATCGGTTTTCAAAAACGTGCAACGTGTAGATCAGTCCATTAATTATTAATTCTCACAGCATATTATTTGCAACCGTGAGGAGTAGCACTGAAAACTTTGTATTCGATAGATCGCATCATATACCATGAAATCCACATACGACTACTATAGTGATTTAAAAATGTCGGTCGAAATCGATTTTTGTTCGAAATGAAAACCTCATCTTCTAAACAAAAATAGAAATTTGAGACAAAAGGTCGATCAATCGAAAAAATCGACGGTTCTTTTTAGAAAAAAAAAGACGATCGGTACAATAAAATAATTATTACTCATTCGATAAACGCTAAAAATACACATTTGAGCAGTAGAAGAATACTCCGAAAACTTTATCAGAATGCATTGTTGAATTATTTTTAGTAAAAAATTACAAATGTTAGCATATTAAATTTTTGAGACCACCGTTTGGAACCATTCGGCTCCACTATAAAATTTTAAGAAAGAGAAACTTATTGGTATGCTTTCTTGATGATCGAGGGCGTGCCTTTCCAATTTCACCGGCCTTAGAGAAGTCTTTAAACGGAACGGATGATTTTATCAATGGCCGGTAGTGAAGCTAGTTGGATCAAACGAAATGGCCAAGATCGAAATTGAAAAATCGAGTTTGAATCGATAATCGAAGATCATCTCGATTTCCTCGATATTTGACTGCTAAAACTCGAATTTCGATTGAAACGAATTCGATTTTGAAACGAAACTCGAAGATTATCGATCGATATCGATTTCTTCGATCTTTGTCAATTAAAACTCGTCTAAGTGGTCTCTTTGGTATCAAATTCCAAAAAACGATCACTCACTGAGTGGTCACAGTAAACTTGGTATACCCCTCAATGGATTTCTGCGGGAACTCTATCCTTAGCTTTGCATAGAAGGTACATATCCCAAAACCTCCCTGCTGAATCTTCAAAATACTGCGAAAGCCTTCACAAGGAGTAAGTACGCAATATATTAAACAAAAAAGTCTTTAGGGATTTCCTGCTCTAACTTAACAGCTCAAACCAAATGACCTTCCCATTTTATTACAAAAAAGAAGTTTTAATTTATTACATAATATCTATTTGATTTTTTAAATCAAAATATAAGAAAGAGGAAAATCAACTGTTATATGTACTTAAAAACCATTGCTATTTCAATCTGTATGAGCTGACCGTAGCGTTAATGTCATGTAGCTAACACGACTACAGTCTGAGCTTTCAATTACTATTGACTTAAAAAGTAGTATAGTAACGTACAAGCATACTATACCCATCATAATTCGTATGTTATAACGAAATTCTAATAAGTTTTTCAAAGGAAAATCATTATTCAAGTATATTCCAATTTTATCATCTACCTAGCACGGTGTGCTAACTAATCTGATCCATCACTCCCAAAAAAGAAGTCCTAGTTACACCACTGTACACAACAATATAGACTTGTGATCGACTGACATTGAAAAGGTAGTGTCCATGACGACAGGCGTGAGGTCCCCCTGGATGTGTAGGGGGCATGATTCTCATCGCCATAGTCTCAGCGGCCCCCCCACGGGGTCCTGCGCCCCCCGCCGTTACGAAGGCACGCTCCAACATATTTAATCCCCTCGGCGTGCATACAATGGGAAGGAAGCAGTAGAAGCCGCTAGTCATGGCGTGCACCACGCTGGGCGTCTACAAAGGTGAATCAACAAAACATCATCCCTAACTAAAGGTTCCTCTGACTAAAGGTGTGAGGGTAAGATCCTTCATCGGTGGAAAGCGTAACACTCTAAATTTTAGGCTCTTTGTCCTTATAAAGATACGATGATTTAATGAACTCCACGATATTTTACAGAAAAACCATTTCCCAAACACTAGGGAAGGAAGGAAAGAGGAAAAATTAACGTTAAAATATCAAAATTAATAAAAGTCCCTAAACACCATATATGATTGAACTGCATGCACTCTCTGTCCCCCCCCCCCCCCCCCCCACACGTGATTTCTGGAGAAAATTTAAAAGATGGCAATTTGTACGATGGATCTACGATGAAATTTTATATTTCACCAGCTTAATTAATGATGCTCGAAAATTATTTACAAATATCTATAAGCCACTCGTCTACGCATTAGTATTACAGAAGAATTATCTCGGACAATGAGAGGCATTGCATACCACTCGAATCCCGCAATTTCTGGAAGAATTGAAAAGATGCCAATTTTGAGGTGGCTCTTAGATGACAGTTATTATTTCACCAGCTTAATGAACGATGTTAAAAATAATGTTCATACAAACCACTTGTCTACACATTGTTATCACAGATGAATTACCACTAAGATTCTATATCACAAAGGAGTCGCAGAAAATAAAGATCCCCCACCCAAAAAAACCTTGTGAGGGGGAGCAACATATCCGGGTTCACAATAGCAATAATCGCACTCCAGGGGGCCCATTGCACACCCTTGTACCCCCCTGGGTCGCATCCGAACTGGTCATTACGGTCAGGAAAGGGTCGACTAATCAATGTTTTCGTCTGCTCCGATGCCGCTTCAGGGCGGTATAAGATCTTGCATGATGGACTCCTTCGTTTCGTTTGGAGATTTTTCCAGCACCTTCACGGTTTATGAATGAGGATGAAGAGGATGACCATAGCAATGCATCGGCTTCTATCGAGGAATCTTCGACAGGTACGTCTTGGCAAAATTAGCAGCGCCGGAACAAGAGCGTACCCAGGATCAGAACTATACGGGGGCAAGCGTGGTTTTTCAAGTTGTAACACAGAAAAGGCTAAGGAAACTAAAATTTCAAGAAAATTATAACAGCGCTTTATTAGTTTTAAAAAATTTTTGCTAAAAAAATATTAATAACATTATATTATGTTTTATACTAATATCACTTATTGAATTCGAAGAAAATTTGTTCAAAACTTTCTTTTTGAACTACATTTACTTTTGCTTCTAGGGGGGGGGGGAGCTGCCCCCTACTGCGCCCCGCTGGGTGCGCCCATATGCCGGAACGCACTTTCCTTAACTCTTTTTACAAGTGAAATATTATTCTGAGTATGTTTATTTATTAGTCATTATTTACATTTGATTATTACAATTTTTCTGTGTTTGCAACGAATATGTATATTCCAAATTTTGAGGCAACAAAATTGATAAAAGTGTTATTTGACTATTATGTCTATTGCTAACCATTGCAACAATGGCGTTCCGGCAAGATGACACCACTGGTCTTCAACTCGGTTGAAAAACTCGAAGTCATACTCCGGGAAAACTTTTTTTTTAAGTCTTCAGCAAATGCAAGAAAGCGCGTCAGGACTTCGATTATCATTGGGAGTAAAGCATTGAAACATTCGGTATGGAAAACCTGACCCACAGAAGAACCCTAACAACTTGGATGGGAATCACTGTCAGACTGTTGATTGAAAACTAGACTAAACCTATTATGTAAAATCCAGAGCAGTTTATTTTCCGACGAAGTATGCTATACCTTACGGTCGCCTACACACTACTGTACATCAGATCATAAAAATAAAATAAGAGAGCAGAGGGAGGCCTGGGGGGTCCGAACCCCCCCACCGCACGAATTATAAAAACAATTATTTTCTTTCATAAAAGAAAACAAAATATTGATAATTCATGAATTTACTAAGTATTTATTTAAAAAATGAAGTTTTTTCGATTATGAAAAGTGTTAAAATTAGTTTAAAACCCTCTATTTGGTACCCCGTTTTTTAAAAAATTTGCCCCCTGGTTTTGGACCCCCCTTCCCCCGAACAAAATTCCTGGCTACGCTACTTTATGAGAGATAGAATGTAAAACAGGTAGATTTAGAATGTAGTTTTTCCGCGATCGGTAAGAGGCTATAACGGTAGTGTTAGGACTTATTAATAGGTTAGTTGATTGGTAGTGTAGCTTACTAACTTGTGTATTCATTAGTGCATGTTTCTGAAACTTCCAAGTATTTCTAGCAGCATTTTTAGCTTTATAGGCAGATTACCTTCATGAGTAGCATATAGATTATTCCCATAGCTTATGTGACATATTTGGCGCGCGTGTTGCGTAGTGCATGTTCGTGGAAGTAAACTTTAATCCCCATCGATGATGGTGATTGCATGTCGGTGATGGTTCACCGCCTGCCAAACACCTCTGTAGGTGGCTTGCAGGTTAATATGTAGATGTAGATGAATTCCTGCAACTAGTTAGACGGGAAAGTCAATGAGCCTATTTCTACGTTAGTAGGTAAGTGTATTGGTGCTGAGCCGCATTTATATTTACTACATGTCGCTGTTAAAATACATTGTTTTATAACAATATTATATCACTTTTTGCAATTGAATGCAGTTTTCAAAATCGAGATGTTATTCAACAATGGTATAATATGACACTGTTTAAGATACGCACTATGGCAGACCAAAAAGGTTACATAATATCGAAAATGTTTTGCATGACAGTTTAACGTGTTTCCTATCCATTGTCGATAAAGATCAAGAGTTACATAACAATGTTAAATAATTATGCTGCAGTCTAGTTTGGATGCCTGAAAATATAATGTAACTTAGTTATAAAACTTTGTCTACTATGCATTGTTTTATAACATTGTTACATAGTCTAAATGCGGCTTTACAATCCTGTGTTGCACGGGCAAAGCACGCTTGATGTGAGCTAACAACGCCTGCATGCTAAAGCAAGTGTTGTGAAGTTTATTTTCGGTAACAATGAAGTGCCGAATGTTGGTGAATAGGCGCTCCTAATCAAACACTCTCTGTTGGCTGTTAAGTAGATAGATATGCGCCTGGGTGGCAGAGTAGTCGAACGAATATGTACCCCCTTTCTTTTTTTCTCGTAGGCTTTCTTTTATTTTTTTATTAATATTCCATTCAAACCCCTCCTTCAACCCTCCGTGTTTTAAACCGGAAGGCGTTTTCGGGGTCTCGTTAGCGGCCGGGAAAAAGAAAACACTCGTACGTATACAGATCGTATAAATTTCAATTTCAAATGCCTGGTCTCACTTCCGCGATTTCCCCCTTGTATTGATCATCACCCTAGGTGTCATTCATCATAATAAATGCCATGGGAGGGGCTCCATCTGCCCGTGTTTTATTCATGGATGAATCGCCACTTCTGCATCCTTCTCAGTGACAACGGGCAGGCTTCGACGATTGTAAACCATTAAAGAACGTTTAAACCCAAAATTGATGATGTGTCACTTTCATGAAAATTCCACAATGAAACTTTCTAGTTTTTAACCTCGCTGACTGACGGACTGGGATCACGCATGCCTAAATAAAGTCAGCAAATTCAAAACGCGATATGAAACATTGCTGCCTCTTAAAAGATTTCTTAATTGTTGGATATCGGTGACAGTTATACAAACGGGAAAATTAAAAAAAACAACATGGGATCTCAAGAACAGCAGCGGACAAGAAAAAATGAGCTTTGAACATCGCATCATGAGTACCTACCTGATGACGAAAGGAAATGAGATTTTTCCTTAGGCATTTCTTTCGGCAAATTTCTGAAGATATCTCTATTTTTTTTAACTAAATTGTTATTTTTGAAACAATTTCCACTGTCCCAAATGGCCATGTTTTCTCATTTTCTATTTCACATCTTTTTCTTGACAAGGGTGCGCTCTGTATACCGAGAAAATTTTCAAAACGGTAGCTTAAAATTTAAGCGAACAATTTTTCACTGTTAAAGACAAAATACGTTCAGTCGAATAGGCACGATATCAAACTAATGAAGCAAATTTCCGAGCATAAGAACATACCAGGGATGAGTCGATTCTCTACTCCACCAGTTCTCGGGCACAAAATCGGAATCGAGAATCGATCGCTTGGAGTCGATTCAGATTCCATCGAATCCAGGAAAAAATATTTTGAAAATAGACTATAAGCTTGGGACACAAAGGCCGCCACACACCTGAGCCATTTTGCACTGTTCATTATTAAATTTACAATTTATGTCTGAAATTGTTAAAGTGTTTATCATTTTATTCACGCAGAGGTTGTATTGACATGATACTAATTCGATATTTTTAATAAACATACTGCTTGGGCCACTTGATTGTCTCTCTTATTTTATTCAATTCCACTCCAAAATGGCAGCAATGCTCCTAAAAAAATCAATATCCCACCATGATCCCACCTGTTAGAAGGAATAAGAATCGATTGAATCGAAATCGAGAATCGATTTGAAAGAATTGGAATTGGGATCGAAAAAACCACTGCCAACGGCAACTGCCCCCCCCCCCCCAAGAAGCGGAAATAAATTTAGTTCAAAAGAAAACTTATGATCAAATTTTCCTTTTGAAGAAAAATGATATTAGTATAAGATATGGAACTAACATAAAAATCATTATTTTTTCAAGCAAATAATTGTAAAAATTAGTAAATTGCTGTCATAATTTCCTTAAAATTTCGGTTTCATCAACCTTTTCTGTGCAAAAAAGTTACAACTTGAACGATCACAGCTAGTTTTGCCCCCCCCCCCCCCTAGTTTTGATTCTGGGTACGCCCATGATACATCTACATAATACCCCTCAAGCCACCTAAACGGCGTGTGGCAGGGGGTGTTAGGGCACCAGCCATTTTCAAATAAAAAGGAAGTGCTCTAAGAAAATTACAACTAGTATTTATTGAAATCCTTTATGGTTCGGGGGAAAAACGAATTCGTATATCTATCCGTTCGGTAAAATATCTCTCTTAAGTTATCGCTACTGTCGGATCTGGAAATCTAGTGCGGCTCTAATATTATGTTGTCCATGTCGTTCTTAAAGATATCCATTCTCAATTGTTCAAGCAATCGTAGCCTAGCGCGCAGCGCAGCGTCCGTGTCTCCAGCGGCATCCAGCCTAATTCGCTTTAGCATCTGGGTAACGCTATTTGTACGCCCGTAGCGGTTTCTGACAAACCGCGCAGCCTTCCTTTGTATTATACATGATGATAAGGTATATCAATTTAATAACTTTTTATGCTATTCCTTGCAATTATAAACATTTTACTGCACTGTACCTATTGGAAAAAATGGATCATCACCGCGCCGCGGACATTTTTGGAAACTGATTAAAATACGACTGAAGAAGCAACAGAAATCAATCTATGGGATGGATTGGGCCTCCTCTATGCTGTCCCCTTGTGTGTATCAGTGATTATGCTTCATGACAGTATCGTGCCCTCTTCGAGTTTTAGAGAAACAAGAACCGTGAGGCGGACAGCCTTGGGGTTCCGTCCACCTAAGATCTAAGACGATGACTGGGCCACGCCTTAAGACAATCCCAAGAGGAGTGGCGAAGGTGTCTCCTCGACATGTCTGCGAGGGAATTATACGCGATATAATATTCCAATGTGCTTCGTTTTTCGGCCGCTAGTTGGCGCGGAGGCGGTGCGTGGAAGCCTACATCCTCATCCGATATTGCATTACTTTGGGATAATACGGGAGCCGTGGCGTGTAGCCTCTCAACGGATTCCAAGTATTAACTGCCCACGCCACAGGTTACTAATGAAGCGAAGAAGAAAGCGTCTTACAATCGCTTACCACGTACTCTCCCGGTCTCAATGCACGACGTAACATCTCTCCTAGGAGACGGATGGAGAAATCAAGATAATCGGATCGTGTCCGAGGATGTCACCTAGCAACCAGGGTCCTCGGTTCAATTTTCAAAATCTACTTCTACATCTACACCCAGGCAGTAAAGGATATACATCGGATATTAAAATAAGGTTGGTAAATAAAAAACACATTGTTATCACAAAATTAACATGTTGACAACGTTACATAGATATCGTATATGCACATCCACGACAACTTGTAAAAATAACGTTACTTAGACATCCAAGTTATAATTTACGCGATCTTCTTAATTGACATTAAATAGATATTGTCTATGCGTATTAAAATAAGAAAAGGAAAGAGAAGACTAAGTCTAAATACAACACAGGTTAATTTAAAAATTATTGAGGAAAAAGATAACTATAATTGTTCTTTTTTTAACCACCTTTAACATCAATTCAAGAAGTATCCTTTAAAAAAATTATCCAAAACAATATCCCTAGGCAACATATATCCTGTAAAGAATTGAAGAGTAGGTACTTACCAATATTTTCAGTGTACCTATGTCTGGGGATTGCCCAAAACCATAATAAGCATAACCACTTTCTACTTTTAAGATTTTGTGGAGACATATAAGAGATGTTGTCATATGGTCCTCGACGTTCACTGTTGGACGTCACTGGAACGTTATTTGGACGGGTCCTTTGGTTATCTGACAGATATCCATACAACGTTTAATGGATTAACATGGATATTGCACGGAAGTCATATTTTAACGCCAATAATGTTGTCCCGATGTTGTAGGCATATAGATTGCAGCTTGGGCATAATACCCTGATAACCACTTCCAGGGTGTTCGGCAGGGGTGATCAATCACCAGCATATAACATACAAGATTCCCAAATGCACACCACACGGTCATATAAATGCTACGCATACTAACAAATTATATTTTCACATTCATGCCAATGGCAAAACTTGCCCACTTCTCATGAAGGCAATCTGCCAATAAAGCTAGAACAAACAAAACGTGCTGTTAGATATATTAATCATAAAGGCCGTTTTACACGGCACACGGAATTGCGCAATCTGACGTACGTGCGAAGGCGCAATCAAAATTGCGTCGTGTAAAGCGGTGAACTGCTAGAACACATTTGAGAATACGTGGATGCGAGACGGCAAAATATCCCCTGTTCTACTTTCGTTCATGCATTCGCGCAATTCCACGCCATTTTAGAAATTAATGCAGCACTAAACTGCGCAATTCCGCGCCCCGTGTAAAACGGCCTTTACACGACGCAATTTTGATTGCGCCGTGTAAAGGCCGCACGCGCCTTCGCACGTACGTCAGATTGCGCAATTCCGTATACCGTGTGAAACGGCCTTAACAATTCACCGCTTTACGCGACGCAATTTTGACTGCGCCATCGTACCTACACACGTCAGATTGTGCAAGTACGTGCCCCGTATGAAACAGCTACATTAATTTTCAGAAAATGAAAAATACGAAAATTCAGAAAGTATAAATGCTGTCAGGCAGAGAGTGAATGGCGATTATAAGGTCCATTTTACTCGGGGAATGTCCTAGCGCAGGCTAGAACTGCATTAATTTATCATTATGACGTGCAATTTCGCGAATGCAAGAACGAAAATGGAACAGCGGATATTTATGCCATCTCACGTCCATGCGTTCTGGCAATTCACCGTTTTACACGATGCAATTTTGACTGCGCCTTCGTACCTAAACACGTCCGATTCCCTGTGTAAAACAGCATTAATGCATTCGTAATATGTTGGGAATTTTGACGCAGTTCACTCGTACAAGGAGATATTTTTCTTATTTTTGTGGCAGTTGAAATGAATTTCACCTCGGAAAATGGAAGAATAAACTTACCTACCTACGTAGTTAGGATCAAAAATATATTTGAAAAAGCACGACCCGGGTTTTATAACATAATTTCATTGTCAGGTGCATATATCATGATGTATTACATTTCATATCAAAACCAGTGGGACAGTGATCATAGGCTGATTTAGGGGGGCACGTACACCCCTCCCCCCCCCCAGACGCTTAAAAAATAGACAAAATTTTCAATACGGCTATAATTACGTTCGTTTTCTTTTGTGCATTACAGAGTCTCAATCATTTAATTTAATATTAAATAACTTTCATGATAAAGATACTATTTTCTACAGTTATTGCTGTATTTTGCTTTCAATCTCAAATATGAGAAGACATGTAAGACTTTTGTGCCCCCCCCCCAGAAAAAAATCATGGATCAGCCCTTGACAGTGATGTAAAATGAGATGTATGCATGATAGATGCATCTGACGATTAGCTATGCTATGAAACCGGGGTGGTGCTTTTTTCAAATATATTAGTGAGCCTAACGAAGTTTATTCTTTCATCTTCCGTAATGGAAAGGTTTAACAAAGTTAAGGCTGGAATCATCATTTATACCGAGAACTTTTCTATCGTCACAGCGAACAATTTACACAATAAATTCTCATTCAAGATAATTCGCGATTTGTTAGCCTTTGACTTGGTTAGTCCCTGACACATGCACTATACTAAATCATGGGCATACCAGGCGAGGGGCATGGGGGGCAGCTGCCCCCCCCCCCTTAGAGGTAAAAATCGCAAAGATCTTTAAGCAAAATCAGTACTGAATTGAAAAGAAAGTATTCAACAAATTTTATTTAAACCCACGAAAAATGATATGCATTAGTATAAGATATGTAACTAAATTAAAACTATTTTTTCAAAGAAATAATCTCATAAACTAATAAATCGCTGTTATAATTTTCTTAAAATGTTAGTTTCATTCACCTTTTCCATGCTAAAATTTCACAACTTGGCATGCCCCCCCGAGACCATGGCTTACCCCTCCTCCCCCTAGTTAAAATCCTGAGTACGCCCTTGTACTAAATATATTCCAAAAAGCACGACCTGGGTTTCATAATGTGGTTACATCGTCAGTTGGACTTCGTCAGGATTAAAAAAATGGTTACATCGTCACCTAAACCTAAGAAAGTTTTTTTTCATTTTCCATGATGGAAAGTTTCACATATTAGTTAAAACCTGACATAATCATATATAATTTTCATCGCATTTGCATATGGAATAGCTGAGAAATTCCGCGAAATTCGTTTACAAGTGCAAAATTTTCAGTCTCAGAAATTAGTTACTTTCCCACGCATCATTAGCAATGGCTTCGTAGATGACGAGTTTCTAAACAGTAAAAATTGCGCTTTGCATGCAATGCTTCAATCGTCGAAAGGTAAATTGGAGTGCAATATGTGACTGTCATTATTCCTAGCAATGGCAACACTGTCCCCTACCATCGGAAAGAATTTGTCTTCTTTAATCTCAAATTTGGTCAATTTTGAAGAAAATATTTTTTCCGTCAAAGCCCATGTTAAAAACTAAGTACATCGAATACCTTGATTTTAGCGTGAAAATTTAGTCATGAGTCAGCGGAAAAAAATATAGCGTACGTTAACAATTACTACTCTATATAATTGGACTGAATAATTTTTTTTAAGAACAGACGTTAAAACAACGGATGAAAAAAAGATAATGGTCCTCAGTTCTCCGCAGCGAGAAAACAATTAGGTTGAAATAGATATCATAGGATTATATTTCAGGAAAAAAAACTTTGGGAAAGACAAGTGACGACCGTTCCCAGCATTCTCAGTCAGTAATTTAACACCCAATTTCGGCAGGTGTTAGCAACCCGATATCCATCTATCGTATTTCTTGGCGGAGGTGACCTGAAACCCTTGTTGTGACTCACGCCGTTGCGGGTGGTCTTTTTAAAATTACAATTTATGTTGGAAAGCTTCTTTCGCAATAACTCACGGAAGAATGGAAGATGATGCAAAGTGTTTGGAAATTTTGTAGCATTAGGTTGGCCTTAACAAACAACAGCAATTTTTTGCGAAGCGTTCCGCAGGGATCAATATTATGTCTGGATGTAAAGTAAAAACAAAAATTAATGAGGTTCACTGTTCGAATTTCAATTGGCACGATCCAGGTTCCACAAATTAGTGCCTGGTAATCGTAATGTAACGCCAATATATTAAAGTTGTCGTCATGTACATGGTTACAGCTTACAATGTAAGTAAGTTATGAAACCCGGGTTGTGCCCATTGAAGTGAGGCTTACAAAGAGCTATTTTTCTTTTCTACAATGGAGCGGCTTCTCATAGAGACGGGGAATTTAATTCGTCTTCTTTTGGGGTGACAATACTTTCCGCGGCCCTTTCGTGGTATGCAATATCTCTTAGCGATAATGCGTCTGAGGTCTGAAACGCAAAGACAAGCAGCACTTAGATATGTATCTATTTTATTCAAAATTTGCTTTTTAAGCTGGTGGAATAAAAAAATTCACGGAAGAGCGACCTTAAAGCTTAACATCTTTTCATTTGTTTTTACAGAAATCACGGGGAGGCGGCCGCTCCTTCCCCTTTTCCGCCAGTGGCCTGGAGTCATTAATTAGTTATATAATATCTGCGATTTGCGCGGATAATCGCACCGAGAAGGAAATTGGCACAAAATACTTGCCAGCGTTTGAGCTGAGAGCATAATCTGAAGAAGGTAGCAATAGCCACCGTCTTTACAATGGTACCTTATTTCACGTTATTCAACTTGTTTTCGAAATGTTCACGTTGAACTGCCTGTTCCCAATGTGTACCAAACCGGTGGATGTCGCCAATACTGAAGAGCTCGTGGTCTCGTCTTCGGCTAACACATTTCTTACGGTAACACAGAGCTTCAAGCCACGGCTTGGTTTGGATGTCTGAGGGTAGAGTACCCCTCATACTAACTCACAGGTGTATTAAGTGCATGCATTCAGAATACGGATTTCAGCAAAGATTTTTGCAAGTCTCCTAAGGTTTAACATGGAACTTGGACACGGGACTTTTTTTGTCAGCGCTTAATCTTTCTAGGCATTACGCCCCCATGTGATTCGAAGGTAGTGCACTTTTAATGCATTAATTATAATTGATTGATTAATGCATTTTCACGCTTAGATCCACTCCCATCCGGAAGTAAAAGCGCACCACATGTAAGCATATATAAAATACCATTCTTGTGAAAACTAAATCTATTTTCGCTATAACTCGAGACTGCCATACTGACGTCATGAAATAGCCAATCAAGAACGTCACCTGAATTTATTTAACTCGCATAATCAACTCTATTGCTGTAAATGAAATGCGTAACATCAATATTAAACGCATTCTAATCAATTACGAAACTAAACGCAGCTTTTATTTTCATGATAAATCCCCATATCATTCTTATATCCATTGCATTTCAGTGAGAAAGCAGTAAAAAATGCTCAAGATCACATTTTGACCATGATATTTGAATATTGAGTGGTCAAAATACTTAACCTCTCAATGTGACGTTTTGCTAACCGTGTGAAATGTATTCCAGCTAGCCGTCGTCGAGTGCTTGCCTTGGAAACGGGGGAGGGGTATTTCGGGGTGAGGTGCAAGACGCAGGGGATTATGGGAGGCTGTCGCAGAGGTGGGAGGCTAGGGGAGACGCGCTCGGAAGAGGATGAAAAAAAAATTCGAACAAAACAAACTCGGTGACCGTGGGTACGAGTAGTAGCTTGGAGGGAAAGAGGGAGGCCGCTCACAGCGTCAATGTCGTTTACTCTGAAACAAATAAAGGCTGAAATCAGAATGGTAAATAAACTCATACTATAATCATTGAGTAATTCTATTTCTGAGTATTTCACATTTTTTGCTTCTTGTTGGTGGAGAATACCTAGTGCCATAAACACGGAAAGATTTATAAATTATTTTTTGGTATTATTTAATTTGGTGATAGATTATATCGACAGTTCCTAGGCGCGAAGTAGTATCTCAGAACACCATTCCATTCGGGCCTATCTTCAATTCCTAATCTACGAAATCGTACGTGTGAATCCTGAGAAAATGTAACGCACCAAATCGTGTTGAATTAAAACTTGGGCGCTTGGCCACACAATCGACCTTAAGGAAGCAAAAATTGTTGCGAGAGTGAAAGGCTTTAAACAGAGACTCGTAAGAGAAGCAATAGAAATATCTAAATAGGAGAAAAACAACTTCAACAGAGACACTGGCCTTAAAATCAGCCGTACTTGGCAACCCGTAATCGGCAAAAATAATCGACAACCTACTCCTCCAACCTCTCACTCCCCTCCCCCCACCACCTGACACGTATACCTATATATACCAATTTTAAATCCCACCTCTTCAGATTCCCTTGAGAAAGCGACCAGCATCGGTCGGGAAACGTTGGGGCCACCCAAAATCTGACGCGGCGACATAGCCCAAAAGTTTTAATTCAACATGACGAGCACCCGCGAAAGTTTTAACGAAGAATTGCACCAAATCGTTTTGATGATAAATCCCATTACAAATATTTCCATGCACGATTTTCCGGAGAAATTTAAGATACGCCGGAATAGAATGATTTTTTGGCATATCACTTAAATCGACTAGGAACGGAAGATATTTCTTCGTTAAATTCACAATGAAATAATCACTGATAAGTTGTTGGAGTACCCATTACCATAGAGTAAGTACTTACTCTATGCCATTACCCATTGGTTTCGGGTGTATTGTATGGATAGTAACTCAGTAGAGTACTTAAATTCGCAATTAAGCTCAAATAATAATAAAAATAAATTGAACCGATTCAGGCATTATATATTGAGAATTGGGCATATTACAATTACATGTTATTCCACTATTACTTGTAGGTGATTGTCATTCTTCCACAGATATTACTAGTCTTCTCTCTACCCCAATTTTTCCGTATCTCCTTCGTTGTTTGTTTTCTCTCAATGTACTTCACTTTCTCACTTCTTCCTCAGACTTGTCAAATCCTACCCACCTCTTGCTCTTCGTCAAAAACTGCTACGGGCACTCAGACAGCGTTACGCAGTTACCCAAGTGCTAAGCGAATTAGGCTGGGAGCAGGTAGCGACTCGGAGGCTACGCGCTAGGCTTCGATTGCTTGAACAATTGAGAATAGGTATCTTTAAAAGCGACACGAAGAACATTATCTTAGAGCCCCACTATATTTCCAGGTCTGTCGGAAGCAATAAATTAAGAGAGATATTTAGCCGAACGGATAGATATGGGAATACGTTTTTCTCCCGAACCATAAAGGACTTTAATAAATGCTAAGTAATCGTAATTTCGCATTTCCTTTTTATGTGTAAACGGCTGGTGTCCTAACACCGCCTGCCTCATGCCTTTTAGGTGGCTGGCGGGTTATTATGTAGATGTAGAAATGTGTAAACGTTATTTTCTCCTGTTCTGTGTTGTCTTCTACCGGATGATGGCTCTGTGTGTTGTAAAGCGTCGTACCTACGCATTGAGATATTTGCGGAAAATTGCTGTTAAATTTTATTTAAAGAATATAAAGATGTTGAATATATTACTGTTTAATAAAATAAACACGATTATTCACACTTGCCAAAGGAAACACAGGGACAAACACAAGAAATAGACATACGTGGAACTTCATCGATTTATGGGCCTATCAAGATTGTTGATGGTAACATAACCTCGCTGAAGCTATCTTTTTTGTATGCCTTTTTATTCGCTATCAATAAACATACCTAAGAGTAATACGAAGTGCTATACGCATACCCACGTTTAATAGAAAATCGTTCAACAGGTATACTTGGAACCGAATATCCGTCAAATTGTTTACGAAACATCCTCTACAATTACTTTTCTTTGACTTTAGTGACCCATGTTTGCCATTCATAACAAACTACCGCTACCGCTAGCAGAAGAATATAGCATCGGACGCCGTGTGACGGTTATTTCACTCATGTTAGCAAGTCGACCAACTCTTTCAAACGAAGAAACACAAAAAGGAAAGCGACGTTTCTTTCGCGGCCCTTGTCAGCATCTTCTTCGCCAGTAATTCCATCATCAACGTCAATAGAGGGCTCAAAAAGACCCAGGGACGAGGTATCTTTCGCCTCAGGAGGAACTTGTCACCGGATGACTCCTTCGACGGCGACGGCCTTATTATGGTTCCCATGCTCGTATATGTCAAAGGACTAGCACGGTTAATCTGCAAACATGTCAATGGCTCACACCCTAGTCGATTTGTTTCTATGGGTATGGTGAAAGCAGTGGCCTAACTATGGGTGGGATAAAGGGATAGATCCCCCAAAAGCCTCAGAGAAATAAAAAAAGAGTATAATGATGTATTCCGTTGTGATGATTTCCCGCGGAATTAAGAGTGAGTTCCCAAATTTTAAGTGCCAAAATGATGTACAATGTACTTCCAGGCATGTCATTTTTCAAACATTTTCCCGGACCCCCGTTACCTGTGGTGGTTTGCCCCCGCAGGCCTCCTCATCCCCCCCTGAACATATTTATAGTTACGCTACTGGGTGAGAGAGATGCAATAAATTCATGTACGAGGTGTGTTCAAAAATAACGGGAATATTAGTTGTTTGAAAAAAATATTTTTTTATTCGTCTTTATAAATGTTGTCGCTTACAAAATTTCCCCATTAGATATTGTTCACCTGTGCTAGCGCTTCATAATAACCTCGAAACACTTCTCAAACTCGATATTTGGGATATCGTTCATCTCTTTCAGCGATTTCTTTTAATGCCATCTATGCTCGTAAAACGACGGGCCTTCCCACCATTTTCGCCCGGGAAAAATCTTTGATTGGGGTTGTGAAGATATTTAGGTATGTCGCTCATATGGTCGTCTTTAGTAATCTAGTGAAATAATTTGGTGTTATATCGACTTGTTTCTTTAGAATGACCAGTAGTCATATAACTATACAGGTTGATAACGAGGTCAGAATTTAAAGCTTGAATCACACGATCACTTGAGTGATCACTTGGAAATGATCGTCGCGCGCAATTGTTTTTCGCGATCACTCCAATGAAGACGATTCCAATCATTTTTTTCATCACTCGTCTGGTCGCTTATTCCACGAATATAACAAAAGAGGATCCTCAAGTAAGCCTCTAAATGTGCTGTCAACCACATTTAGAGTGTTATTCATGGACAGTGGACGTCCATATTAAATTATCGTTTCCCTCCTGTCTCTTTTCGTCAGTGGGCTTATATCAGCGGGCTTAAAAAATAAACTAAAAAGTGAATGAAGTCATTGCAAGCTTCACAATATATTTGTGACAATGCGACAGAAAAAGGCAGTACGGTATTTTTTCGAGATCTAGTTTTATGCTAAGAATAGCACGATGTAGTCATATGAGTATGGTGGGCGGAAATAGGTTAATTTTCTTTCCAAAGAATCACCCCGTGCCACACACCCTGGGGCGGTGGCTTGCAGGGTACCTCGAACACGTAGATCAGTTCCCGTGAAAGTGAACACTTTAAGTAAGCTGTTGCTCACGCGCTGTCTGCGATCACGTATTGAACTTTCAAACTATACCGACGCTATGCTATATCAATGACGTCATCCGAATTTTATCCCTAAGTCTGAAATACAGAATAACTCCCCCAATACGTTCGCGTGATTCACGTGACAAAGGAGGCGTGTGACTGGCATTTGGGTCTCGCCATTTCTGCCGCCCTGACGCAGTGCATCGTGCCAAAGGCACTTCTTCATGGAATCTGCTCTATCTATAGATACGACGACGTGTGAAGGCAGCCTGCCTGCCGAATGTGTCGGCTGAGCAGACGGAATGGCGTCTTGCGCACGAACAGAATACTATATGGCAGCCATTCAAAGTGTAAACCAAAGGATAATGAAATCAGGTCATTCATTTTATGATTTATTGGTGCCCGTCATAACGCCCACGAAATAACCTTAGCCTACCTACATAGAGGGGCGGGTTAAGGCCGTTGTTTCGGGTAGGGGGTTATTTATCACTTTCATTGGCACCTAGGTGGTATACAATACCTTAGGATACATTTTGGCGAAAGAAAGTTATCATTTCTGCGGTTGGAGGAGCAAATACCATAAACTTAATCCTTCTGTATTATTCAAATGAGAAGCATTCTAAGAAACAATGAAGGTAGGCATTCCAGCGATATACATCAGTTAAACAAGTAATAAATTATGCTGAATAGGTAGGTTCTGATTTTTTAACATTATTTTTGAATTAATAGATGACCTTATATGTTAGGAAATTTTTAAAATATCGATTTATGGTAAAGAACGTGATTGTTTCTATCTAATCGGTTTCTATCTAAATCTGGGTCGGTTGAAATGGCAAAGTGTGGAACTATAACTAATGTAAGTGACTTCATTATGTTAAATACGAAAATTTAAACCCTCATCAGCTTCTACACTTAATTATTAGGACGTTACTTTTAAAATAGTAAAAATAAATATAGGCTCGTAAGATGATGAATTACTTGATAAAACCTATTGTACTGTCCGCTGGTTTATTAGTAATAACAATGCATTTCGACGCTTGGCGTCATCATCAGGCCAAATAGATATGTCAAGTCTTGTCATAGCATCCTAATAATAAAGTGCAGCAGCTGCAAAGATATGAAACTTATTGTGTAATGGCGATTTATAGTTTGCAATTAAACCAACCCTGGGTTTGACTGCACTACGATCCTGTGTGGGGGAAGAGGGGATTGTAGGGCACCAACCATTAATTAAAAATGAAAGAAAAGTAAAGGAGATACGCGGATACAGTGCCACCTAGCATACTTTTAACCCTTAGCTCCACGCTCCCAAGAGGATATCGCCAATGCACGCTAGCGGCTTTTTTGCCGCACTTTAATATTTTTGGTTTCCCTAAATATATGTACATTAAAATTTTAGGGCATTTCAACGCATTTTGATAACTAATAATAATTAAAAGCACTATAAATATTTTCTCTTTCAAAGAAACAAAAATAAAGCATATTAATATGCAAATTTTTTGATAATTATTTTGAATAATTTTCCTTACGGAATTGCAGACGATACTGCTCTTGGTCGAGAAAAAAGTATAGAACTAGAAAATCACCCGGGATTCGAAGCTGGAACACTTGCAGTCAGCAGCTATGACATGATGTAAACAAAAGCCGCCATATTTTTCTTCCCACGGACACTCACCCCAGCTCATCTAACCATCATCAAAGACGTAGAATTTGAGTTATTCCCGGCGTATTTTCTGCAGGAATAGTTCTCGGGTTTCCCAACAAGCGTAGATTTGCATAGGCGGATTTAGGGGGGAGGGGCACGGGGGCACCTGCCCCTCTCCCCCCCCCCCCCCAGATGCTTAAGAAATATACAAGATTTTTAATATGGTTATCATTACTTTCGTTTTATATTTTGTATTACGGATCCTCAACCATTTAATTCAATATTAATCACTTTCACATCAAAATAAAAAAAATATTTTCTACACTGATTGTTGTATTTTGTTTTTGATCTCAAATATGAGAAGACCTGTCAGACGGTTCCCCTTGTGCCCACCCCCCCCCCTAAGGATCAATAGCTTTCAGTGATTGGCAAACGGTTTAGAGGCCAAATACCAATTTGTAATGGTCATATAAAAGTAAGGATTCTTATTTCAATGATATTTCTCAGAATTTACCGCAAAGGAGAGACCACATCTGCATAAATAGCGGAGGGAAAACATCGACACAGGTCGCTGACAAACCCACGAGAACGCGGATACCATAAAACCATTTTACCAGGCGCAACTAATACTGGGGGGCCTGGGAGTATGGCATACCTGCCAGGGTAAGCGGAAGGTGCGAGGGCCCTCCGCCAGAAAAGAATTAAGATAAATGGTTCAAAATGGTGGGTTTTACGGCCTTCTGAGGGATATTTTATTAATCCTTACACTATTATATAATTAATATTAATCCAATCAAATAAAATAGATCAAACTTAAAAAATTGTCTGAGCTCTGGGGTGGGGGGCTTTAATCCCCCAAAACCCCCCCTTGGTTCGCCACTGTTACCGTGCACGTATGCGTATCTCCAGGTGGAGATAGTCACGAATTGATTGAGAACGCTCGTGCGGTGACGGAGCACGCCGTAAGGGGGTGTGGTCTTGTGATGCGTTGTCATTCGTGGATCGCCACTCGGGTGCCCCACACTCCCTCCCTCCATTCCTTCATTATCTCACCTTCTGCACCTCAATCCGTCTGTGGTAAGTGAGATGCAGTGGGATGCATATACGTCTATTGGAGGAATTATGAAAAGCCTCCAGCCGAACGAGTTGGCGTCTGCTGCTTGGCAACTCCCTCTCTCCAACAACCTTCACACCAGTGGCGGCTGGTGTCTTTATACCCAGGGTGTGCATTAGAGAAGATGTACGATGATGAAAAAGGGCATGAAGTTCAAATGAATACTGAATGCATTGACGGACTAGCGCAGGTAGTGTAGGATGCAGATACACCGCTACACTACCTGCGAGTAACGCACCAAATATGCGCGTGCGCACTCGCGTCGTGTTGAGTCTGTTCCCAGCACCAATTTGAACTTTGTATGCCCCCCGCTTACCTCGTCCCGCCCCAGTACCCACAAGCGACCGCGTAGACCGAATATGCGCCCCGCGCGATGCCACGGAATCGCACGCGTATAGAGCGGTGAATTCGCCAAGGAGATACCAGTAGCGTTTGGAGCATCATTTCCCATCTTTGTGTGGACAGGATTTTTATCTTTCTCTCTACAAAGGAATACATAGTTTTCTTTTATAATTCATACATCTTTGGGTGTGCAGTTGCTAACATGCGTATATTCACCCGCCGCCACTGCTTCACACTCAACCAACTGCGGCCAGGCACACGTTTTCCGTGATACGTCAGATTGGATCTACTTCTACGTACTGCATATTACTCTGTAAGCCACCGACAGAGGTGTTTGGCATGGGGGGACTGGTAATTTTTGTTTGACAATCGTCGAAACGCGTTATTATTATTATTAATAAACCAGTGGGCAGAGCAATGAGTTCTATCATTTTACTCAGTATGCTGTTCCACCATATCTTACCATACACAGTTGAATTCGTAAGACGATGCTTGTGTGTTATAATAAAAAATATTAGGCTACAGCTATAATGTAAATGTCTATCGGATCAGGGGCGGATCCAGGATTTCTTTCTGGGGGGGGGGGCACAAGCAAGGCCGTATCCAGGATTTTTTTCGGGGAAGGGGCACAAGGATACCCCGTAATACAAAACGAACCCAATGATAATGAGAGCGTATTAAAAATCTTGCACATTTTTTAAGGGTCTGGGGGGGTGCTAAGTACGTGCCCCCCTACCCCCCTGGATCCGCCTATCTATCGGATAAATATTTCTACAATGTGTTTCATAGCAGTTGTCTTTAAGAGGACCTAAAAATGCAACATGAACAGGAGCAAACAAAAATGAGACATCTTCCGCAATGCACATTAAGTTTAAAAATAATTTATTTTACAGGCCAAATCTTAATGTAGACTAGAAATACTTATTAGTGATGAAGAAGCACGTTCATTAATGTTTATAGCTATTTTTGCATTTATATGGATTTTATTTGCAAAAGAATATACGCAGCGCTAGTTAAACCCTTCTATGGCCGGTACGGTCACGATTCCCTGCCCTATTCATATCAGTATAAAGCATCAGCCATTTAATACGAAATACATGCATCGCATTTGAATTGAATTATGTTTTTGAATGATGATTTAAAAAATCATTTTCAAGAACTTCCGAGGCGAAACGCATCATGTGAAGCGAAGGAAAGATTAAAGATATAGAAGATTGCTGACCAGTGAGATTTTAAATGTCTTTCTTCAGTGGCGCGATAAGGGGGCAAAAAAACAATTGAGAGATACACTCCGCTCCTAATTTGAGTGGTGATTCATATGCTATTAAATTCGGGTTCATGTTGGCAGCAGTGGAAGGAAAAATAAGGCCGAATTCAAAATGGCGAGCGAAGGATTCAAGATGATGGGTGGAGACTGCAGAGGACTCTGGTGGTGGGGATGAGAGATGGCCACGAAGAATTATAATGGGTCGCCGAGATTTCTCGTATACGCTGTGCGTGCTTTCGTCGAAATACGGTATGACAGATAGGCCTCTGAAAAATGTTGAAGAGGGAAGATTTGTCCGCGAATACAGCAAGGAGATGTCCCTTCTATTTTTTAGAAGCTGAAGAAACAATTCGAAATATTAATTTTAAAATGCTTGCCGGTTGAATTACATGCTGAGAAGTACCCATATAAATCGTCGAGATAATATAGGCTGCGGTTAATCCTGCTGGAAAGCGCGATGTTATCCGGTCAGTAACATCATGACAGTCCTGATTGATCACGTACTGAATATGACTACGTAGGTTTCCGCGGTGTTCAGGTTCCAATATCTCCATTTTTCCGGTTCAACCGCAACAAACCTACGCGGTTGCACCGGAAACATGGAGAAACACGTACTGAATACTTGAAACCGAAGTTAGGTTGAGGAATTCATTTTTCCCTGAAACGATGAAGATTTTAATAAATCCTTACCCGTAGTTGAAACACTCACAACGCGAAACTTAATTTGATGACATTTACGTATACTCTCAAAGATTGACTGCTGGTGTAACGAACGACGAAGTTCTGGACATGGTGAGTGAGGAGAGGCAGCCTCCAGACGAGATACGGAGGAGACACAAGGTAGAGATATTGCGAGTACCTAGCGTGGAGGGGTTGCTGAAAACATTGTTAGAGGGTACAATGTTGGGTAAACGAGGGAGAGGAAGGAAGAGAATAGGATTTTTAGACAGAATGAAGGGGAGAAGGCCTTATTATTAGTTGAAGATGAAATGCCAGGTTTGTAGAGGTGATAGGCCGGGATTATTCGCATATTACTCCAAGTAAACCTAAATTAACCGGTTGAATACTTTAATAATCATATACATTCAAATGCTAAGTCAGTGAAATTATGATATTGCATGGATTTCAGTGGTTCCGAATTTATGAATTTCAGTAGTCGAGGTTGGGTTTCCGGGTTACCTTCCGCGTCGACCCATCTTTGTGACGACTTTCGCTGGCGTCTCCAGAAGACGACTTCAGGTTTTAAGTTTCGCATTCAAGTTTTTGCTCGTCTTAAATAGGCTTTGGTATTGGCCAGGTGCATTCTAGGACCTGGGTATCCTAAACCCAAGCGGTTTCCAAATCTTAAGGACGCTTTACACTCGCCACATAATAGCACAGTCTGACGTGTGTACGAAGGCGCAGTCAAACTTGCGTCGTGTAAAGCGGTGAATTGCTTGAATACATGCTAGAATGTGTGGATAAGATGGCAAAATATCCCGTTCTAATTTCATTCATGCATTCGCGCAATTCCACGCCTTTTTTAGAAATAATGCAGTTCTGACCTGCGCAGTTCCGTTCCCCGTGTAAAACGGCCTGAAGATGCATTTTCAGTCGTTGGAGAACGAATAGTTGCCCTCTTTTTTAACTGTCGTCACGAAGAATCGACGCGGAGGAAAACCCGGAGACATAACTTTTTTCTCTGTACCACTCCACGGAAACCTACATCAAAAGCAGTCAAGATTATGTGGGTGCCTCGCGCGTAATATATAAGTGGGTGTTACACTTTAAATTTTGAATACATACGGATATAAGGCAAAATTTGACCTGCGCGTTGTGGGTAATTTCTCATTATAGCCAGGAATTCATTTCCTCATAGTAACGTAAGCAGAGTGGCGCAGTGGAAGCGTGCTGGGCCCATAACCCAGAGGTCCGTGGATCGAAACCACGCTCTGCTAACTTTTTTTCCGGACTCGGTGGCGGCGGGGTAAGCCCTCGTTTTCCAAACCGAAGATCGCGGGTTCCAGTCCCGCCTGCGTAGGTTACCTCTATCCAGGGCATTTAACTAAAATGTTAACCCTTAGAGTGCCGGGGAGCGCTATCGCACTGCTCCTATCTCTCGCGAAAAGTGCCAGGCTCATGCAATGTCACTCACAGATGCTGATAATTATCTAATCATACAATTTTCAGTATTCATTTTATTTTAACAATAACTATTTTCTTTATATTATAAACATTAACTCATATTACCAAAAATTCGTCAAATAATATATAATAAAAAGGTGAAACCACATAGAATAAAGATTTCCTCAAGTTTTTGAACATATACCTTTACCTGTTTTTGAGACCTAATTTTTTTCCCTAACCTACTGCAAAATCGGTAAAAATGCCTCGGCACTTTTGGCATAGTACCTAGAAAATAGGTTAGCACTCAAAGCGTTAAGAAAACCCCGGCCTACAGGCCAAGTTGAGCTGTTTTCGGTAAATTTAAAAATAATTAAAAAAAAACTGCATAGAAACGCTGCTGGGGAATAATGTATCAAGGGTACAAATTAATGTAAATAGTTCACCGCACTAATGACAATTTTCTTGTTTCACAAAGGCGTAAAATAAAAATAGACGACTGAGATATCAAGTGAGGGAGGCCGCTGAAATAAGCTTCAATCATCTTCGGCTGTTTTCTAAAACGGCAGGGCGCCTTTAATTTGCACCCGCTGTACATTAACGGAAGACGAATCGTGTCCATTAGGTTGGGGCGACAAGTAAACTTGAGGCAAAATTTGGAAACAAACACTTCTGAAAGGGAATTCTTTGTGCATAAGGCACTTTTGGAACTTAACAGGAATGACTTTAAGTTTCAGCATTATACGATTAAAATTTAATTTTATTTAACGAATTATTACGCTCTGCTATACGCCTGAATAACCATCAGATTTCTCTCTTCTGCAAGACTTTGGTTGGGGCATTGTCAAACACGCACCCTATTCTCCGGACTTATCCCCCAGCGACTTTACCTGTTCCCTAAGTTGAAAGAGCATTTGGCCGGAAGACGATTCTGCTCCGACGAAGAGGTGAAAGAGATGAAGTTAAACATAGCGGCGACCTGTTAAGACATGGACATACAAAAAATGTTTACGCAGCGTTTACAAAGATGTAGATTATGTAGAAAAATAGATAATTAATCAATCTTTAAAATGATGTATATCATGGGAGTACCCAGTTGGGGGCAAGGCAGGGGGGGCAACCTTGAAGCAAAAATAAATTAAGTTCAAACCAAAAGTTATGAACAAATTTTCCTTTTGAAGAAAAATGATATTAGTATAAGACACGGAACTAAAATAAAAATAATTTTTAGCAGCATGCGAGCAAATAATTATAAAAACTATTTAATTGCTGTCATAATTTCCTTAAAATTTTGGTTTCATTGACCTTTTCTGTGCAAAAAAGTTACGACTTCAACGACCACAGCTAGTTTTGCCCACCCCCCCCTAGTTTTGTTTCTGGGAACGCCCATAATGTATGCATCATAGAAAATAAATAGTTTTTCCCACTACTAAAAACATTGGAGACCTTACTTTTGGGATTACCCACGTAATATAGGCGGAGATATATACCTACATTCGACAATTTATTCCAGTAAAAAAATATTTTTCCCATCGGAATAGCTTATGAGAACGGTTTGAACACCTTTTGTGCTCCATGCTCCTTAGCATGTATTCACGTGCTTCAGTGGCGGATACAGAAAAAACTCAAGGGGGGGGGGGGCGCAACATATCTTGAGTTGTCTTTACTTTTATCGTAATAAAAGATGATCAAGTCGCGGGAAAAGTACATGAAAATTTTATTTAAAGTGATTATAAACATGTAAAAGACAATGCCATCTTATGATATAAAAAAGTTACAATTGTGGTTTTGCAATGTTCGGCAATACAAGTGGACCCGCAAGGGGGGGCGCGCGCCCCCTGCGCCCCCCATCTGTATCCGCCACTGACGTGCTTTGGGGTGAAACTTCCCTGAACTCGGTGCAATGTACACTCTCCGATGAACAAAAGGGTGGAAAATAAAACTGATCATACCCTTTCTGCTGGCAGCAAGGATTTCAATGCACTGGGTACACAAAAAGTCCACTCAATTTTTCCCGAAGGACCTTTTGGACCTGGAGAAATTGAACAGAATATTCTGGCAGAAAACTGGGTAGAGATACACCTGCGACCTTTTCAATGTACTTTCTGTCCTGAAAACAGCGTTTATTGAAAATAAATTTTAGGTCAGGATGATAAGTATTTACTTTTATTACTACAAAATTTGCTGCCGCAATTTTTGTGTACTTTACTTAACCCATAAAAAGTATATCAGCAGTACATAAATATCGAAATATAAGTATTTATAGCATATTAAAATGAAGCCAATAATGTAAGGCAGTAAACAAATGTGTATAGTATCTTCTGATCTAAAATAATGAACGGTCAACGATCGTTATATCAGCTAAAGCAACTTGCATGCTACAGCGTTCTAATTATACTGATGGAGCCGCTAGTCACAGCAAGCGAGGTTTTTTTACGCATTCTATTTACTTTGTGAGTGAATACTCGTTACCAAGTTAATCTATCAATTCTAGTTATTTTTATTTCTTGCTGGATCACGCGTTCTGTAGGAAGTCATTTGCATTAGCAAAGAAGGCGTTAATGAATACGAAATAGCCGATAATGAAACCTTTAATTAAGAAGGGCGATGAGAAAAATAAATATACAAAGTATAACTTCAGTAAATAATTATCACAATATCATTATTTAAACTATATTATAAATGAAGTACATCCAATTAGGCGGTAAACTAATGTGTATAGTGTCCTGTGATCTAAAATAATAAACGATCCACGATTGTAATATCAGCGGTAGCGACACCACATATGCCTACTTTATATCCAGGATACATAGTTTACATGAAGATCATAGGTAATTACAAGGGTACATCTGTAAGGTTGCTTGCACCTAGAAATTCTTAGCGAAATTTTTATGTAATTTTTTGAAGAAAAGTCTGTTGAAGAGTCAGGTAAAGAATGTAACGCTTGCGGAAACGTGGACGTTGACCTAATATATCGCACGGTGATTAAATCTCATTTTTTATCCCGCCTCTTTTCAAGAAATCGTCAGGCCACACATTTTCCTTCTGATCTTCGCCACTACCATTTTCCAAGACACCGTTCTCCTTCTCCATTTTATGTTGCCTGATCCTATCCTTTTCTTCCGCCGTCTTTCTTAAATACAGAAAGCTTTACAAACAGGCTTTATGTGAATTTCAGGGCCTATATTTCTACTAAAGCAGACCTCTAGGCCCTCTTCTAAAGGTTCCCAACAACTAGACGTTCCTCACCGGCCCCTGATCATTCGGGTGGACATAATACATTTCATAATCTATATCTTCTGCTTAGTTTATTTCTGCTTCGTCTTTTTATCCGACCATCCTCGAAAGAAGAGGGCAAGGTGAGCATCGAGCATGAAAAGATTTTTCTTCCGAGTCCGACGGAGCAGAGGCCTCACACAAAGGAACACACGTGGGTGTCCAGACGAGCACGCGCCCCAAAGAATTCCGAAAGGAAAACCACCCGCAAATAGCAGCAACCTCTGCGTAAAGACCTGTTTTTAGAGAAAAATATATCAATATTTTAACCTTGTTAGAGTGAGATTACAGTACCCACATGCTAATGGCGGCGTGTGGGTGATGGAAAATCCATCGTTTAAGTAATTACTGCGAAAAATTTCGGATTTGGTCGACCGGAAATAACAGGAAAATTAGCGTGATCCTAATTTATGACATATAACCATGGCAAGGAGTAGTCACCAGTGAAGTAAATCGATTGACCGTTAGTTATTTTAGATCATTAGATACTGTACACATTAGTTTACCGACTTGTATTATGGACTTAATTTATAAGAAATATTACGATTCAAATTTACTAGAAAACTTTCGGCAGATAATTTTGTCTCAATAAAAGTACATCCTTATCGTTCTGACCTTAATATCGTTCCAATAAATGCTGTTTTCAACACAGAAGGTAATACATTGAAAAGTTCGTAGGCGTATCTCTCCCCAGTTTCTCATCAGTGTATGATTATTAAGTTCAGCGTCATGAAAACGAAATTAATTCCTAATTTAATGAATGAATTGTTTTCCGATGCGTGCGAGTTGAGAACAAATTACCACTAAAGGCAACCCGCGTACGACCATTCGAAGCAATTTTCTGACAGCGTGCTTGTCCACAAGTGAGCGGTATATAAATGGAATTAAAAAGCCTTTTGCATCTTCGCGATTGTCGCCGTAGTTGGGTCAGATGATCTGAAATTGATCTCATTTCCCCACATCTCACCTCTTTACATACTAAATGAAAGAGGATCTCTATCGCTTCCTTGTGGGATATCGGAAATCAATAATGTCGCGGCTGCTCGTACTGCACAAAGAAATCTTTCAGGGTAATTCACCGCGTCAGAATTTGGGTGACCCTTACGTTCCATGACAAATTCTGATCGCTTTCTCAGGGGAATCTGGTAAGACAGGGCTTCATTATTAATACTTATATGTTAATTGAGTCATTTTGTGGAAGACTGAGTAGAGAAAGGTGGGAGGAGGGTCAGTTGGTGACGTGGACGTTGTTTATCAGGATTATCAGTATCATCGTGCAGCTAATATATATCAACGAAATATCTCGCGTTCGGCTGATACCACCAAGACTCCCACGGGCAAAAAATACCAGATTTCCATTCATGTATATCTTGCATGATGTTAGGCACGATGTGATGGAAGTTCTTTATGTAAGTAAAATTAGACATTGAAATATTTCCACTGAATTTTATTTTTGACACGTGTCGTTGCTAAAAACAACAGTATCAAATGTGTATGATCTTAGGTTTTCCCGGCGTATCAGTTGCAGAAAAGTTTCTCGGGTTTTCCACCGGTTGATGTCGTCCATGTCTCCCGACGTTTCGATCCGCGACTTGCTGGTCATCCTCAGGGGATCTTCCGAATGCCGTTCTTCAAATTTTTTTTTTCCGTATATATACACTCCCTCCGAGTTCAGGTGTAACCTGATTGGCGGGAAAACCTCCACAAGCGTGAACCAATCAGGTTACACCTGAACTCGGAGGGAGTGTATATATACGGAAAAAAAAATTTTGAAGAACGGCATTCGGAAGATCCCCTGAGGATGATCAGCAAGTCGCGGATCGAAACGTCGGGAGACATGGACGACATCAACCGGTGGAAAACCCGAGAAACTTTTCTGCAGTATCAAATGTGTTATCACTTGATAATGTTGTTATTAGTAACGAAAGGCGTAGTGTCAAAAATAAAACTCAGTGGAAATATTGCAATGTCCAATTTTACTTATACAAAGAAGTTCCACCACGTCGCGCCTAACATCATAAACTCCAGGAGTAACAATCTTTCGATCTAGGCAATAAAAAAATAGGAAACCACCCTACTATAGCTAATTTTTCTATAAACCCGCTCGACAGCAAGGAGACAACGCGCACGATAACTCACCCCACATTTCGAGTAACATCTCACAGGAGTGAAGACGAATAAGGTATGGTCTTTTTTTCCCGTGGGTGTGTCAGCGCACGCGTCCAGGAGGAGATAACGGCTGAGGGCCATCTACAGAGGCACAGACCTTTGACCTCAAAGGCCTCGAACACAAGCACCACTCACAAAAGGTCCTTGGGGGACTGTCACTCGCTCCTACCGACCCCACTTGAATGTTTCTCGACGCATGCCTCCACTTCAAAGCAACACTCTGCTACCATCATAACTCCTCAAGTGTGATGAAAAATCACTGGAGGAATTCTTAAACGGATGCCCAAATAATGAACTCACGTCGGCAAAAAACTCACTCACTCAGTGATTCAGTTGGAAGACTGGTTTGGATAGGTGAGGGTAAGGGTCAGCCCAAACTAAGCCACGGTAGTATGAATATCATCAGGGCCGGTTTAAGCGATAAGAAAAGTACGCGGCCTCGTAAAGCGCCAAGCAATAGGGACGCCTTAACGATCAGTCCAATGCTCTGTACTAATGAAACAAGGAGATTCAAGGTAGAGGGTTGATTAACTCCACAAAATTATTGTAGAAGTAAGGATATATCGTAAAATGGATACACAAACCCCTAGAGTAGCGGGTGCAGAAAAAATTCGAGGTGGGGCCGCAAAATATACCTTTACTTTTATCGTCATGAAAATAATCATGTCACATGAAAAGTTAAAGTGATTATACACATATGCAAGACAATGCCGTTTTATAATATAAAAAAAGTTACAATTTGTTTCTGCAATGTTTGTCAATACGGGCGGCCCCTCAAAGGGGGGGGGGGCCTTGTATGTATCCGCCACTGTACCCCCGCTACTCCGGTTATGTTATTCCCAAATGGAATCGTCCGTCGGATGCCCCTCCGTCATCTGCTGGTTCATTCGTAACAGTGCTCTGAATTTTTTTTTATCAAATTGGTTTTTAAGCTTTAAAACCATCACATTCAATATATAAGAGCAAGGACGTTATAAGTTCACGCTCATGTTTGAGTCTCGACCCTTATTCCTAATGTATCTACATTTCAAGCAGGATCACTAGTGAAGGGAGAAGCAAGAAAGAAATTATCAGCGGAATAGCCCAAGTGGAGATAGCATGTCACCAAAAGAGTAACCTGCTTACCGCGGGAAACTTAAATATGGAAGTAAAGAAATATGTTTTTAGAACCTGCTTTTGGAGTATGCTCCTATACGGAAGTGAGGCATGGACAATGACCGCAGCGGAGAAAGCAAGGATAGAGGCCTTCGAAATGTGGCGCTACAGAAGAATAATGAAGATCAAATGGATCGACCGAGTTAGTAACGAGGAAGTCCTAAGAAGGGTAGGAGAGAAGAGAAGCCTCAAGAAAACCTTAATAAGAAGACGGAACAACCTAATAGGCCGTATCTTGAGACATGATGGCCTGATGAAGACAATTGTCGAGGGACTAATGGATGGCAAGAACGGAAAAGGAAGACCTCCAACGAAATACATGGAAAACGTAAAGAAAGATGTGAAAGAGAAGAAATACGTAGGTGTGAAAAGATTAGCTGATAGGAGAATTGAGTGGAGACCTAAGTCAAACCAATCTTAGGATTCAGAAATATTTATCGGGTATTCCACCGGTTAATGTTCTCCATGTCTCCTGACATTTCGAGCTGCTACTTGCTGTTCATCCTCAGGGGATCTTCTGCTTCAGAAGTTTCCCTGAGGGTGAACAACAAGTTGTTGCTCGAAACGTCAGGAGACATGGAGAACACTAACCGGTGGAATACCCGAGAAACATTTCTGCACCTCATACGCCGGAAAACCAAAGATCATATAATCTTAGGAATGTTGACCAGTGATGAGGATGATGATTTGCATTTCATTTAAAAATGTATGCAGAGAGAATCCCTACTACCTCTCAGGTTATTTTTGAGGGGGGGGGCCTGGAATGTTGTTTGGTCACAGCGAAAAAATGTCTAGATCCAGCCCTAAATATCACACATGGGGATCTACATCTACATCCACGAGGTACCGTGCAAGCCACTACGAATTGGGTACGTGAGGGTAAGGCTCACTCCAGTCTCAACCTTGGGAGTCATCAGACACGCGCTCGCTTACCGGACAGAGGCCAAGCAAACAGGACAGTGGGGTTCGGTCAGACCAGAAACTAGGAGAGAGCTAGGGAGACGAACATGCTGCCATGCAAATAAAACTACTAATTAAAAATATAAAAAACGAGCCATAAACAACTTCAATAAATGCAATTTCGTATGAGAATTTGTTTTTTTAATATGTAAACGGCTGGTGTAATTACACCGCCCGCCACACGCCGGTTTAGGCGGCAGGCGAGGTACCATGTAGATTTAAACCAACCTTAACAGGTAAAATACTTGAATATCAAACACGCTTATTATCCTACTGCCTTTTCTCAATACGTACTTTCCAAATCACGTGTCAAAGAGGGGAATGATTCCTGGCATATCTGAGTCCCCCACTCTTATATATTAGATAGATAGCCCGTGGACCAGGCTGCCCTGTTTCCAGGTGACGAGGCAAACCGCTTCGGACAGCAGCGTGCAAGGCATCGCGTGCCTCCCATGACATCTCGTCCCTCGTGGGTTGACAAGCCCCAATGAATGCAATGACGAGGAAGTCTCCATCCCAGGCACGATCGCACAACTTGCTCCCCTTACTTTCTTTTATTATTATTTTTTTCACAAGATCAGATTGGGCACTTGGAATCACAGATTTCTTCATTAAGAGAAAGATCACTCCGGTAATATTTTGTCTCGTCCCCTCGCGCATTTATTCTTTAAAGTTCTTCTTTGAAAGTTAAATTGGATGATTAATTATAATAGTAACTTTAATAATCCACTCTGACAAGGGCGTACCCATGAGGATCAGAACTGGGGTGGGGGCAAGCCATGGTTTTTCAAGTTATAGGTAAGATTTAAGCATGGAAAGGTGAATGAAACCAACATTTTAAGGAAGCTGTAACAGCTCTTTGTTAGTTTTTAAAATTATTTGCTTGAAAATATATTATTTTCATTAAATAAATTTGCGATTTTTGCTTCTAGGGGGAAAGAGGCAGCTGCCCCCTCCTGCCCCTCGCTGAGTACGCCCATGCTCTATGTTCAAAGAAAAAAATTGCACAATCCAGATTTCGACGCCGCAGTACCATCATTAGGTGCTATATTACCTACAAAGGACAATATGCCATTTGGAATATAGCCCCTGATGATGATATGTCAGCTAATATGTATATAGCGCCTGAAGATGATGCTCCGGCATTAAAATCCGGATTGTGCAAGATTTTTATTTGATCATAGTGAATTGCAAAAGTTACTGTTACAATAAATGGAATTCCAAGTAGTGAGCACTATTATTATTTCATTCGTGGATGATTAATTCTATTATTATTCAAGTATACTACAGATTAAGATCGGTTCCATGGAGTATTAAAGAAGTATTCTAGTTGTCTCTCTTGCCATCATGGACTTCCCTCTTCAATTCAGAATAAAGTCTACTCCCTTTCATTCTATCTAAAACTCCTATTCTCTTCCTCCTCTCCCTCGTTTACCCAATATTCTACCCTCTATTTTCAACATCCCCTCTCCGCTATGGGCTCACTCCATTCATTCCGTCGATCTTCTCTGAATCACATGTGGAAGCTGCCTCTCCGCACCCACCATTTCCAGCACTTCATCGTAATAAATTTAAATTATCACATTTATTTGGGCAGATTGTTAACAAAAAATTTAAATAGTAGTCGACAATATTACGTCTCCCTCTGCTGTAGACAAAAAATGATCTCACAGAAATCACACCTAAATCGACAATATAAAAAGCCAAGGAGCGATTACCAAGAATACAATTGCACAATATCACCCAATTTGAGATTGCGTTGCTATAGCTCAGTAAGGAGTTGAGACCCCGTGTATATGAACAAATATGGCTCATAATCGTCTCCCCAACCGCGTCCTCCAGCATTGCGGATTCATCCTGAAACACCCTATGTATAAAATATCATATCGCCTCTCCACCGGCGATCGTGCTGCCACCTTCGGCCATCGGGTTCGCGAAGTAAGCGAGGAATGGCTGAAAAAATAATAAAGGACAAAATAATTTTTATAGTCCTTGACTGTTAATAAGTTAGATATGTGGAAGGATGGCAACACGGTGAAGGGGAATGAGACGCGTGCTGCCCCCTGTCGAGTGTGCTCACCAGCGCCCTCCTCACGTGACGACGGCGCACGGTCAAGTGAACCGGACCGTGAAAGAGAATCTTGGGAGATGGCCTCCTCATGCCTCGCCTCTCAATAAAGTGGGCAAGAACAAGGCTCCAAAGTTATTAGCAGCGATTGGTCCATCTTCGGTAGAAAGCAATTGGCGATATTGATCGATCGAAAAAAAAACTGAAAAAAATGCGTTTACCGATTCATTCTGTCATTTTAAATCCGTAATGCATGCTGTTTACGTACACAGATTAAAGTTCAATTTTTGCAGCCATTGAAGGAAGCCATTTTTTAAGTCATAAAGTTCACGAAGGAACGATGATAAGTAAAAAAAAAGTTCGGCGAGAGATGGCCCTTGAATTTAATTGAGTCCGTGAATTGGATTAAAAAATTACCCTCGGAATTCTAGACGAGTAAAATTATCTCTCGGCTAACGTTTCAATAGAAAACTCGTCTTCAGAGCAGTTTATCAATTAACTCGCATAATGAAGCTAACACCTTTGTCTAGAGATCGACCCACCATCTACAATCCCGTGGACTCACTCGGTGGCTTTAAGCATAGTAGCAAGTAAACAATATCTTGTAATGACGGCACTGACTAATCTTCCACTTAGAATGTTATAAAAACTTTAATTGCAGTTCCAACAACGCTAAGCTACGTTGTTTCATCGTAAATATTTTATGGCTCGCTGCGATGATGTCCTTAATCTTTGTGCTTAATTAATCGAGAGTTTTGAGTGATTATCAACAATAATATTGCGCAATCTCACCCATTTCGGGATTAATTGATTCGTCCAACTTTAATTATTTAATGCCTTTAAAAATCTAGAGTATTAAATAAAATGCCAAAAAGGCTGGATACACAAGAAAAACCGTTTTCATGGTAACTGCAATGTTCGCCCAAAAAAAGTCTGCGTTGACGTGGCTCAAATTAGTAACTAACGCGTATGGACAAAAAATGCTTAAAACTGTACCCCCTACCACCTCCTGAAGTATTGCAGATTCCTCCAGAAACTCCCTATAATTATTACTATAGTATTCTGCCGATTAAGGTAGGTTTCCATGGAGTAGCAAAGAAGTAATTTGGGAGCATCCCTTTCGTTCCAGCACTTCTTTCTTCAATTCACTGAAAGGCCTTCACCCTTTCAATCTCTCTAAAAATCATATTCTCTCCCTTCCCGTCCCCGTTTACCTAACATTCTACACTCTAACGCCGTTTTCAACATCCCCTTCCCCCTAAGTACTCGCTCCATCCAAACCCTCTGTCTCCTCTGTATCTCACATAAAATTTGCCTCTCCTCACCCATCATGTCCAACACTTCGTCGTTTCTCCTCCTCTCCGTCCATTTCACCTTCTCCATTCTTCTCCATACTCACATCTCAAATGCCTCCAATCTTCTCTCGTCCTCCTTCCTTAGTGTTCTCGTTTTCGCACCGTAGAGAGCTACACTCCAGATCAAATTCTTCACTAACCTTTTCTTTAAACTCTTACATAACGATCCTCTCAGAAGCTCCTTCCTGTTCATGAACGCCTCTTTTGCTAATGCAATTCGCTTCCAGATGTCTTTACTACTGTATCCGTTTTTCTCTAATGTGCTGCCTAAATAGTTGACTTGTTGTACCTGCTCAAGCTTCTCCCCGCCTATTTTTATCTTGAGTCTCACATTCCACGCTCGCGATGCTTTACAAAACCGCATTACCTTAGTCTTCTTGTGATTAATCCTCATCCCATACTCGTCGTACCGCTCGTCTAATACATCCGCTAGAGCCTAAGTATGAAAATGCTTAACCCGGTTGACATCCGGAGAAGAGCTCACCAGAATAATTCGCCAGGAAGGAATTAAATCCTAAATTTCATATGGTAAAACCCAAAAACAGTACGCTTTGATATGGATTACTCTTGCCAGCGTTGGTTACGAGAGCGACGTCCCATCTCGAAGGGTCCACCTGAGGGTTGGTCGGTGGTTGTGGACCCCTCCTCCCCCGTCTCCGTTATTCATGGCTCATCAACCTGGATGAGCGGATCGGAGTCTGAGCGAGGTCGCAGTTTGACGCGCGTTGCGTGCGTCCGTTTGTGAAGGGACGACAAAAGAGCATCGGAAATGACGAGTGAAGTGGCGCAGGGGCTGACGGTAGACTTAAAAAAAAACACACACACAAGGCGGTGGTCGTGGAGACGGGTGCAACAATCCCCCTTCACACTTGGACGGAAAAGCGCGGGAAAGGCACAAAAATGAGAAGGAACGAGGAGTGCAATGCAGTGGCGTAACTATGGGGGGATGAGCGGGATAGATCCCCCCCCCCAAAGCCTCAGAGAAACAAAAAAAATATTTTAAGATATTGTCTAGTTTTGACTTATAATAACTGCATCTGCTTTAAGTTAAATTTTAAGTGACAAAATGATGTAAAATGTATTTCGGGCATGTCGGGATCGGTCGGTTCGGTCAGAACTTTACTTTCCTGCTACAGTTTCTTGTTACAGATACTTGTTAGAGAAACTTGTTACAGTTCTAGCCTGCCAAACCGAAGGTCGCGGGTTCGAGTCCCGCCTGGGTAAGTTACCCTTATCTAGGGCATGTGCGTACGTGACTGTCCTTTGTTGATTGTTAATTCCCCATTGCAATGGCCATAAATGTGCTGTTTATGGGGTAATGAAAAATAAATAAATAAGTGTCATTTTTCAAAAATTTTCCCGGTCCCCCCGTTGCCTAGGGGGTCGCCACCTCAGGCCATCCCATCCGCCCAAAGCATATTCCTAGTTACGCCACTGGTACAATGCATTGGATCTAATTGTTGAGGATGCCATGAATATTGCAACAGATCGGCCTCATAATGCGATGTCACCCACCGTGAATTAAAATGTGTTTACAAAAGTCGCCACTCGTGTCACTCATGGACAAATTGAACCGAGTTTCGCAAGGAGTTACGGTATAATTAGGTGTATTAACAGGAATTCATTCCCACGGTGAATGATCTATCAAATATAATGAATGGAGACGTGGGGCAACAAATATCACAGTAGATGATCCTCAAGTCGGACTTTAAATGTGTTCTCACCTACCGCGCATATAAATGGTTTACAAAAGTCGCCACTCGTGTCGCTGACCGACAAATGATCGGCGTTTCACGGAGAAATAAGGTAAAATTTGGCGTTTTAACCGAAATTTACATTCATGATGATTTTATTTATCAAATTCACTGCTTTTCAATGCTATTCCTTGCCACGACAAACATTGTAATGCCAAAAAAAACTGCATTGTATTGCACTCATCACCTCCCCGCAGACATTTTGAAAACCGATTAAAATGCGACCGAAGTGGCAACAGAAATCAGCCTTCTATAGGATGGAATTGGGACTCCTCTATGCAGTCCCCTCGCAGGAGGCCCTGGTTCATTCCATTTAAGCTTTATATTTTTATGCCAGTTTGGGCTTAATATTATCGGTTTTCAAAAATATTCGCAGTGCGGTGGCAAGGAGAGATCGGCCAGAAATATTTGGGGAACAAATGAAAGCAAATTCTCCTCATAACTCACCCAAAAATTTTCTTAACTCAGGGTTGCGAGTTGAATGGAGATAGCAGCTAAATACTCGGCAATCTCTACCCTTGCCATTCGAACCAAACCACGGGTGATGTGGAGTTCAGACTGAAGGGTAATTGGGTTAAAATGCTTAGGCATTTCCAAAGAGCTCAACAGTATCACACTCCCAATAAATTATCTTATTATTTGAGACTACAAGAAGACAAATTCAGAAATATTTTAGTGCTTCCCGAGGATCCAGAATACATATATTACTCCAACGTCGTCGAAACTTGGGCCGGGGCATCAAAAATTGCGAGGACACTTTCCAAGTATATTAATTACCAAATTGCAGTTAATATTCCGAAACTTCTTTAGTACTCACCTCAGGCGTGAATGCGCGATAATCCCAAGTAGAGTCTCGGCCGCTCCTTAACAAATCATGAAGTGCTGGACCACGTAGGAAACTGTCTCGCGAAGTGAAGTTCGTAGTGAAACAAATTTTTTAAACTCACTAACAAAAGAACGAAGAATTAAGAAGTGATAATACACTGTTTGACAGGATCGTCTTCATTATAAAAGTTCCACTGATTTTGAGGACTCTCGCTCGATACTTGGTCGTATTTTTCCCTGATTTACAGCAGCATTCCCTGCTTAAAACTTGAGCTGCTATCTTGATACTAATGGAGTATATAGAGTGCATAAAAATCGTCGGAATCTAAAATATGAAAATTACACCACGGAAACCGTACTAAGGTGATATTTGCATACGAGAACTTAAGTCTCTTTATCCTGAAAACTTGCAGGTGATAGCCTCAATTTCAATCAAGTAATACGTGAGGAAATGAAGATAAAACACGAAGTGTTCTCCGAGAGGAATGCTAACAGGAGTGGAGGACGATAGCGGAAGAGCACGACACATTTCGCGATTTACCAATAGGGCGCAGTGTATTTTCCGTGGGGCGGAGTTCATTTTTTTACCGACGCGACGACCAGCGTTCTTCCTACCAACAAGGCTGCCAACAGAGAGAAAATCGGGTGTGAGGAGATATAAGCATTAGTCCAGTGCCCGTCTCTGGCAATGAGTAAAGTGCCACTACTACAGCAGTCATTCCTTGATGACACGAGAGTTGTGGCTTGGTGAGGGGAATTCGGAGATCAAAGAGGATCATTATCATTGTCACCAGTCAACAATCCGAAGATTGGTTTGACGCAGCTCTCAAATCAGCTCCTCTAATCAGCTAGTCCAAGGAGACTGCCTATAGAGGAGGCCCAATAGGGTAGTTTCCTTCATCAAAGAAAACGAAAGGCATTGATTGCGATTCGTTACCCACCATTACTGTATTCATAATATACAAATTATTTCGTTTTAGAAATACCGGTTTAGACGAATGGCAATGGTCCATTTTTATCCTCATTTGAAAAGGGCCAGATTGGCGCCCATGCGATGCCACTCCACCTGACGTCACAGGGACCAAATTTCTATACGAGAAGATAGGAGTTATACATCGTCTGAGGTTACCAATACATGCATGAGGCGCAGAGCTCAGGGAAACATGTCTTAATAATCACTTATTAAAACTGGCTAAGGTCGGAAAGTTTTCTTCATTTGATAAGGTATTAATAATCCTTATTTAAGCCAAGCGCTACCAGCCAGCAGGGTACTCAGCTACCCGCTAGCAGCCTGCGTCGTATCAGCGCTCAACTCCCCTCAAGGTCACCTCACAGGGCGGCAGCGGGAACCAGAAATACGACGCACGGAGAGATTTCCCGGCATTCATACTTACGCGTCGCGTTTTCGCGCGCTTGAAAATTTTCACTTTTCATTTAATCACGAAAAATAGATATCGTCATGTAAAAATCTAACAGCGTGAAATACGTACTCCAGGAGTAATAATCTTTCGATTTAGTCAATAAAAAAATAATAGGAAACCACCCTATTCCATCCCATTTATTTTTCCACTTCGGTCGGATTTTAATCGATTTTCTAAAATGTCCGCGGCGCGGTGATGAGTGCAATGCGATCCACTTTTGGAAAATTTTAGGTTTTCCCGGCGTTTAGATTGAAGAAAAATTTCTCGGGATTACCACCGGGTGTGGTATTGTGTTAATTCTCTCAACGTTTCAATGGCTAAGTCTGCCATCGTCTTCAGGGGTTCACTTGTAATGGTACTTTTTACGGTACTTATTAACGTCGGGAGAATTAACCCAATACCACACCCGGTGGGAATCCCGAGAAATTTTTCTTCGATCCTCTTTTTCCAATATTTCGCATTACAATCAGTGGCGTAGCCAGGAATTTCGTTCGGGGGAGGGGTCCAAAATCAGGGAGGAAAATTTTTAAAAAAGAGGGTACTAAGTAACTAATTGTAACTCTTCTCACAATCGAAAAAATCTCTCTCGAAATCGAAGAAATCTTTCGCGAAAAGTGTCAGTAGCAGGATAGCGCTCCTCCAGTGATTTGACTCTTAGATACTGATAGTTCACTAATCAATTCAATAATCAATATTCATTTTATTTTGACATTAACTTTTTTCTTTAAAATATAAAAATTATCTCATATTACCAAAAAATCGCCAAAAATGATATAACAAAGGTGAAACCACATGTAATAAAGATTACTTTAAGATTACTTTACTTTTGATACCTCTAGTTGTTTTTGAGACCTATTTTTTCCTAGCCTACTGCATAATCAGCAAGAATGCCTCGGCACTTTTAGCATAGTACCTAGAAAATCGGTTGTCACTCAAAGTGGTTAAAAGCCTAGCGTGGCGTTACAGTCACTGGTATCAGCCGTGCATTCTGATTGGCTAAGTGACATCGATAGTTTCAGCGACGCAAAAAGGGACGTGCCGAGTAATGGAATAAGGGATGGAAATCCCATCCCTGGAGCCATCGCGGAAAATGATGGTGTGAAACGGTCATTTTCCGCTATCATCGGAGCGATCGCTGGAGCTGTCTCTCGCAAGGGATAAATGATCGTGTGAATCAGGCTAATTTCATTCTGGGCCTTCCTTCCTATTATCCTTACCCTGCACGATTCTCTTTATCAGGCCACCATGCTTATTTATGTGGCCGATGAAGTAATCTCTTCCTCTGTTTAAGAGTTTTTAAGAGCTTTTCCCACTCTCTTCTCAGCACTTTCTCACTGCCTACTCCGTCAATCCATTTTATCTTCATCGTTCTCCGGTAACACCACATTCTTGACTTCTCTGCTGCTTTCAACGTCCATGCCTCGCTAGCATAAGGAAACATGCTCCTTATCTACTGAATTAACATATGATGAATTGTTTCCTTACTTATATGCTTGTATTCTCGGCTGTAGGTAGATTCATCTCTTTTTTATAAAATGCCAGCTTCGCCTACTCTATTCCGCGAAATTCTTTTTTCTTGCATCGTGTATCTCTGGTAACTCCGCTTTCGAGGTTGCATAATAATTTCAATTCTTCGATCTTTTGTTTTACTTGTTTAATGCTGGTCCTGGTCTCCTCTCTTTGGCTGCTTACTAAACCCTTAGTTTTCTTATCATATATTTTTAGATTATATCTGGACATTGTCATTTCCATATTTATTAGAGGCTGTATTCAAATTACGCTCCTTCTCGGCTATCACAGCATTGCCGTAAAAAAGGAAAGAATGACCTTGTTTAAATTAAAGGCATTGTCTCCCATAACACCGTGGTGAGGTAAACTCCACTATTGTTTTAATAAAATACTGAGTACGCTACAATGCTTTTAAATGTATGAGGGTCGTTTCTCACGTGGCATGTAATTACACAGGTTATAACTACATTAATTTCTATTTTAATAATGAAAAACACCTTGTTACTTCCTCAACATTTTGTGGAAGTAACAAGGTGTTTATCATTATTAATATGGAGCCCTTCCACCACGTAAATGCTTCAAGTTTCGATTTATATGAATTTATTTATATTTCATGAAATTTTGTCTTCTGTCATGAAATTGCGCGAATACACGAACGAAATTACTACGGGCTACTTTGCCATCTCACGTCCACGCATCCACGCACGTGTTCTAGCTATTCACCGCTTTACACGACGCAATTTTGACTGCGACTTCCGTACACCCGTCAGATTGTACTATTACGTGCCATGAGTAGAACGTCCAGAAGAGTTGGAAAGCGCTTGGGCCTATAGGATACCTATGCCCGACAAAAGCCAGTCCACTCTACTGGTCTACCACGCGCAGGACGGCGCTATGCCCAAAATTCAGCCGTCAGTTGAAAAAATATAAGAATGCTCCTGGAAGACGCCAGTCAGAGAAGATGACTCATTATAGCATATTCCTTTGTCTAGCGACTGCCTCGCCTTTTCTCTCGAGCGAGGGCCGTATGCGACTCCAGCAGCCATAACTCATTGCCCTTATCAGCGCACGGTGTGACGTAAAAAAATGTGCAGCAGAATAGTCTTCTCGTTCTTGCCGATGCAAACGATTTACCATATAACCCGGTACGGATGGATGAGGTTAGAAGGAAAATCCAGTGTACAAAAAGCTGATCAAAAAAAAATTAAGAAAAAAATGAAGTTCGCTTTCCGTAGACAATAGAGGACGAATATTACAATAGAAGATTCTCCGCCCGGCCTCCAGATGTTTTTTTTTTATCGACCGGGAATTCAAATGGGTTTATTAAATTCGCCACTAGCGTCGCTTGCTGATAGAGAGATCCGAATTTCACCGGGAAACACGCTAAAATCAGGGCTGACAGCCAAATTTTATATTCCTGATGATTTGATCTATGAAATTCATAACTTCTCAATGCTATTCCTGGTAATTGCAAGTACTGAATCGTAAATGAAATGAAAAGTTATGAATTTGATATATCTCAGCATCATAAATAAAAATTTCGGTTGATAGCCCTGATTATAATAATTTTATTTGCATTTATTATTTTAATTTTGATGCATATTCTTTGAATGGCCCACATCACTTTTATTTATGCTTTTATATTCCACATCACTTTTATATAAGGTTATAATTCTCTTTCATTTTCTGAAATTCATTTGTCGTTTGTTTTAGTTGCTATTTGATTCTTTAGTGTTTGGAATGAGTGGCCGCCTTGGTGCCATGGAGAAAAATAAAGGATTGTTATGCATTGAGATATAAGGAATACAGAAAAACCATAGAGTGATGTGATATTAATTTTTTTATTATCTCTTTGATACGTTACCTCGCAGATGCGCATAATGATTGATTGATGTATTAATACGCGCGAGGTATTGAAAGCGCCAGCGTGGTAGTGAATCTTCTGGACTGTTGTTATATGTTTTAATTATTTTTGTAATGCAGTGTTCCTAAATATTTATATTTTTGCTGCCATATATTTTTGTATATATTTTCATCATTATTGGATATTTTGAGGAGGGGAGAAATTGAGTACGAGCTGAAATACGAAGGAAATAGTAGTGAAGAAATTGCGAAAAGAAATAGCAAAATCGATCATCTTTAATGAGTTTTTATGCAATTTACGGAGACTAATCCCACCCAAATCTAATTCCTTGCCATAAATGCTCATGTTTTAGAGCTTTGAACCCCTCCAAACCCTTAGAAGAAATGTAAATGCTAAAATAATGCTTTCAATCTCTCCAAATCTTTGGAAAGTGAAAAAAATACGAGGGGGAGCACTTCCATAGAGAAAATCGGAGGTCATAGTCGAATCCAGGAGGTCATCTTACAATACATTCTGCTGGAAAGTTTTCTGGGCCGTATTTATTGTCATCCAGTGTTATAACCTTATTTATTTTTCCGTGAAATTCGGATCTCGTTGCCCGTCAGCGACGCGAGTGGCGACTTTTGTAACCCATTTAAATGCACGGTAGGTGGGAACATATCCTCTGGTCGACTGTAGAATCCTCTATTGTAATATCCGTGAGTGAAGGGTTCGGAACCAGAGGATTAAAAAAAAGACGACCGCCTTCCGCACACAAATGCGAGTTATCCGTTAAGTGAATCCCTCCCATTTTCTCCCTTCTCTCCCAATGGGGCAACCATACACAAAAGATGCCCGGCATGCAATGCACCACCGAACTCCACGCCCATTCCGATTGAACGGAAAATGAACAGCAGCTGAAGGGAGACCTCCATTTCGACCATCACTCAACGGGCAGGTATTTGGTGAAGAATTCGAAATAGCTGTTTACGCATCCAAACCAACTTCATATTTTTAATAAGCATTAGTCATCTTAAGGCTGGATAGCGATACTTGGTGGAACTTGGTGACAGGAAACATAATAAAAGATACACTGCTGTATGGTACACAGAAGTTTACTTAACCGACCCAGGTTTCGACATTACACCTTTGAAAATGACATAGCGTAATGTCGAAACCTGGGTCGGTTAACTTCTTTGGAACATACAACAGTGTATCTTTTTTATGTTTCCACGCATTTGTCAAATCACGTGTCAATGAGAGGGAATGATGTCTGACGTATTTCATATCTATATCCTCATAGGCGGATTGGGGGGGAGCGCACGGGGGCACGCTCCACCCCACACGCTAATAAAAAGGCAACTTTTTTAATACTGCTATTATTACGTTCGTATTGTTTTGTGTATTATTGTGCCTCAATCATTTAATTTCACATTTATAACTTTCTGAGAAAGATTATATTTCGTACAGTAATTGCTGTATCTTGTCTTTAATCTCAAGTATGAGAAGATCGATAGCCTGTCAGACCCTTGTGACGGAGACTAATCCCACCCAAATCCACCTCCTTGCCTTAAATGTTCATGTTTTAGAACTTTTCACCCCGGAAAAAAAATCCTGGATCCGCCCCAGCAGATCCCCCCTTACGCACGCACGTGGTCAGAAATTTTCTTCGGGAGGTTCTAGAGTGGTATGCGGGTTGCCAATGCTGGTAACTTTTTGTCCATTCCCACGCATCGGGAAACTATTAATTTCATCAAATTATCTGTGAATTCTATTTCAATAAAGTGTACTTCATTTTCGTCGTTGGTTTTTGTAAAAGCCCCGTTTTCGCTGTGGCTTGGTCTTTATTGAATTGAGCATCTGAAAACAACGAAAAAGCGTTGATACTAACCTTACCTACCGAGAAAAAAAAATACTTGAATATGGAGTTTCCTTCCGTGACTCATCACACCTTTCTGATCCTGAAGTGATTATTTCCAATGTCCGTGATAACATGATTTCAATGGGCAAACGCCATTTCTTTGCGTGATGCATAATATAACCCGCACATCTCAGATTCCACCTCAGAAAAAAGTAGAAAGAGACCTAAATGTAAATCGAAAGTTGAAGCTTGTACGTGGTGGAAGGGTAAGTACAGAAAATATGATAATGGTGTAACAGCCGAAACGGGTCAAAAAATAGATATTTAAAAAAAATTTTGTGGAAGTAACGAAGTGTCTGTTATTAATAATACAGAGCTAAATGAAACTGTTCACCTATAAATTCTCATGCATTATTATTTTCTGACACAAACAGCAATGGTCAACGAAAGAAATTTTACCTCTGGGGGATAAACATCAATGCGAGAAATGCGGAATTCGGGTCCGATAGTAGCCATGAGCTTCCCAGCAAAAGTAGAGTCAACGAAGTTAAACAAAATGTCAATGTATCAGGTGGAAAAACTAAGAGTTATTCCTTACCTTTGGCTAAATCTTTGTAACCAGAAAATATATACTCTATGCCAGGGGTCTCCAAAATACGGCCCGCGGGCCGGATCCCGCCCGCGGAGGGCTTTCATCCCGCCCGCGCACCCGTTTCAAGTAGCGCGTGATTCTCGCTCGTTTAACTCTATGAGACGCCGCGAGGAGCATTGCAGCGCTGTACTGTACGTCAAAGTCGCCTTCAACTGTTCATAAATAAGAAATACGCCACCGGATACTTCAGGAGACGTTGGTATCGAATACTTCAGTCATCGGCAAATTTGTTATCCGGCCGCGGGGTGATTCGGAACTTGGAATGTGGCCCTCGTGACCTAGTAAATTGGAGACCCCTGCTCTATGCTCTTCTTTTTAAGATTTTCAGAGAGGGAATGCTTAATTATCTACGAGAAATGTTTATGAACAGATCAGTAACCACTCAGAAGGCACCTCGCAAAAAGGACTATTTCCGTTATCCAACTCCACGAACAACTGCCAACCATAAATAATTTCTAGTTGCGGCATCTAAATTTTGAAATTCTCTCCCCGAGGATATGAAACAGATGAGCTCCAACTTCAAATATAAATTATACATGGCTATACTCAATGGAGAGCGAAAATAAACTCCTACAAAAAATACAGCCTACATATTATGTTTGTTGTTAAATTTAAATCCTTTTTATTTCATTATTACTTGTGTGTCATACTGCTTTATCGCTATTTCTTTATTTTTTCATGTAGGCACTTTGAGATTTTTGATGAGCCATAATCATTGTAAATTGTGTTGTGTTTTGCTCCAAGGGTAAGACCAGAGCATAAATAAATAAATATTCTATTACCATGTATAAAAAACTATCATGCCCTTTTCCATTTTAGGCGAACCGTTTTAGAAGGCAAAAGAAACAGGAGGGGCTATGAGGATGGTGGAAACTGTTATCTTCCAAACACCTGTTGAATCGTAGAGGTTGCCAAGCAGACCCCAAGCTTTGATCATGATTCCCTCTTAAACTACCCTTTGATCTTCCCATCTAAGAATTGCCCTGAAAATTGTATTTGCTTCGGGGATTTTTTTTATCTTCACACCTAACTTCCGCCCGAAGGGGCGGATTCAGTATCAAATTTGTCAAGACCTGGGTCCGGGAGGTATGGAATATTCTCCGGGATAGAGGGGCTTTCTCCTGTGTAAATGTATTGTAGGGGGTGCTACTCTTTGCGTTAAAGAAACAACTCAAACTTTCTCACATGTTTGGGGCATGCCAGTGGCAGATACAAGGGGGGGCGCGCGCCCCCACTTGCGGGGCCACCTTTATTTCAGAACCACAATTGTAACTTTTTTATGTCATAAGATGGCATTGCCTTGCATATGTGTATAAACAGTTAACATAATATTTTCTTAAATCTTGCATGTAGCTTGATTATTTTTCATTGCGATAAAGGTATAGGTAGCTCAAAATATCTTTGAGTGTTTTCTATATCCACTACTGGGACTTGTAGCCATGCATTTGCATATTTACAAGCTTTGCTCCTTCGCCAGAATTAATAAAAAAAAACTATTAAACCACTAGAGAAAATTACGATCAAATTTGGGGAGTGGAGGAATCATGACCCCTGTGAACACCCTAAATCCCCCCATGCCTTCATATGCCATTCTCTCTCGAAGCGGACACGTCCTTCACTCACACTTCGTTCCACTTATCGCCACTTTGACGCTACTATCGTCCTCCTTCGCCACTTGAGCCTTTGTTTACGCTCCGGTGGACTTCGTTTACGCCCCCATTATGCTATATATTTACAAGTGTAAGTGATGTAAACAATACAGCAAAAATTGCAGCATAAAAGATTTTTCATTAATCAACGTTTTCTAATTAACAAAAACGAAGAATATTATAGTAGAAAAACTTTTATATAACATGATTCTCATGAAATAAAAATAGGACAATACATTCACTGTGAGCCCGACAAAAGGCTCTTAATAAATTACTTCATATACAACGAAAAAAGTTGGGCGGTACCGACTGGCAACTCTGTAACCGATTTTTGAGAACATATAATAACCTATGAAGCGTAATAGAAAACATGACCCCAGCGTTTTTCGTTATTTACGAAGCAATTTATTCAGAGCTCTTGTCAGGCTCTCAGTAAAATTATTTCCTTATTTTTCGATTACGAAAAAAACGATGCTTTGTTAAAAGTATTTTTTGATGAAGTTCTCATATGAGGTACTACCATAGCAGTCATCTCGGCGTGTTGACCCAGATGTAGAGACGATGTTGGTGCTTACATAATTGCTTCCTGTAAAACAATAGAGCGAGGGAAACCAAGGATTAAATAAAAGCATTGGAGATAAACTCAACGCATTTATCGATGTATTCCATCACATACCCATACATACACATACAATAGTTTCGTATACAAAGTATGTACTGCATACTTATTGAAAAGAACCTTGTGAGATAGCATATTCATAGTAGCTTCGGGAAAATCAAAAATACAGGACTTTTTATATAATAAAAAAATCATACTCGAGAAAGAACTAACTCAATCCATAAAAATGAGGCCGAAAAAACTGTTATCTTCCAAAACATATGTGAGCATATTTTCAATATTAATAAAAAATAAAAATACATGGATTTTCCCCGCTCCAGGTTTGAGAGTTTCGTATATATTGCATCACTAAAAAGTTAGTCATAAGTCCTCAAGAATCCACATCGTTGTAACTGTGCAAATAACAATTTGAAGGCTCATCTACACTGGTGAGAAACTTTACTTGAAGTCATGAAAGCAGAGGTCTTCTTGACCACCGATAGGATTATCCTCCACAGTTCTCGATGGAATTTAAAAAAAAGTCTCCGAAGAACAAGAGTTCTCATGAACTTGTCTTCTTGATCGAAAGGACATCTCCCGCATGAACGGTGCAGAGAAATAGTGCACTTTATATCATAAAATTGAGTATTGGTGCATTAACCATTTTAAATGGGAAGATATTCTACGAACTATAATGCCTTTAGGTCTAGGTGACATCTAACACGATAGAAAACAAAGCACCGACTAATTAGGCATCACGTTTTACGAGGAACACTGATAAATTCAAAGGCGATTGATTGATGGTAGGAACTTACAAGGAATGATAGGCATGAGAACCAAAATATGGGGGAAGGAACGATTTTGTGAATTCGCACGTAACAATTCCGTAGAGAGCTGATCGTCACCAGAGACATGCAAAAATGATAACGGATATGAAGGGCCGGAATGAACAACAGAAGGCGTTTGAGCAACATAAACGATGTTCACAACGTCGAAAACGAGATACTCTACAATTATTCCATCACCGAAAAAAATATTCTAGACTTTCTGCTGGAATTAAAATTTCTACGCATACAATCCTTTTCAAATAAAAAAACTCTGTTTTAAAAACGCGTACAAAGAAGGCACGTGAGTTAAATTTTATGCCATCAATAATATGCGATAAATTTTTTTTCAAATTCTTCCTTACATTATCCAAAACTGAAGATGGACAGATTAACTGAATTAAAAAGATTTGACATCACATTCTTAGGAAATGAAACGCAAAGCGACCACTTAGAAATATCCTTCCATATTAATAAACGAGTGCCGACAAAAAAAGACTGAATTTGCCACAGAAAGCAAAACTGCAACAAGACTATGATGAACGACAAAAACAACCATGGATGGAAATTTTCCGCAAAATTGTCGGTTACTTCTCAAGTCTGCGAATGACCGTGTTGATAGTGGTTCAGATATAGATAGGATGTTGATAATAGTGCTGAAAAACGGAAAGAAAATTTTTCAAAACGGTTCAAGTGCCCTTACCAAACTCGCGTAATTGCATTTCTAGTGACGTCGCGCCGTGATTACATTTGAAAATAGGGACGCCAATAATTGAAGGCGACTAATTACAATCTCTACCTGTCCAGCAGTGACGTGCACGATTAGATGTCGTTCGAAGATCTTAAAATATCCAATAAAAACAATCAAGACCAACAACTCGGACGTGGCCAATAAAAAAATTTCTACCACGACGGTCACTACCTATTAGGATACTTTACGCTGAAATTATTACGGCGGAGGTAATTCGCTGCAAGGCTTAGAGAATCGCACATATTCGAGTTCTTCCTCGAAAACTTTTACGTAACAAAAAAAGGAACTTCTTTTCGACATACATTAGAATAAACTAAATAAAACCAATTGTTTACTTTCCAAGAAAAAATTTCCCGGAGTGAAAATCAAGCCGACGAATATTGTGAGGAATATCTTTTCCACAGGAGGTTAAACAATAACTTGCACAACAGAAAATAAAAGGATCCCGTAGAATTAGAGATTTAGCCATATCATACATCATAACTTCATGCTTCTTTCAAAGGATAACTGGGCACAAGAAAATTTACTAAGTGACGGCATGGGGGATCAAAGATTTAAAAGTATAAAAATAAGAGCAATGAAACGGGATACAAGAGCGTGAAACACCTTACCTTCGGGGTAACACTATTTATGATTCTAAAAGGGCAAGGATAGAGATAGAACAAGAGGAGCGCAACTATGATAGAGAGATAGTAACTAGAGAAATCACAAGATAGCTCTTCCTAACTATGAATACTAAAAAAAAACCGTTCCACCTCATAGAGAACGCGGTTTTTTTTCTACACACCACTATTCCACATCATTTAGTTCACGCTTTCCCGCATTCTTTTGTTCTTTATTTCGTCGAGAGAGAAAAACAAGAACAGCCAGTACAATCGTTTTGAACAAAATCACACCAAACACAACAAGCATTCGCCACTTCATTTGGATAGTCTTAAAAAGGGTATGATTGTAGTCTTGTGGTTTACTGATTCGTAGTGGCTCCTCTTCCTGTCGGTGGAACCAATCAACAGATCGTTGAAACTGATTCTTGTCAAGTATTTTTGCCCAAAACTCACGAACATCCGATTTGAGTCGGAAGAAAAAATCTGTGCTCCGTACCACCACACCCTTGGGAATTTCTTCACAGCTGACGTTGCTAAGTTGGAACACGAGTTCCACATATTCCCAGGTGGCGATGCGAGTGAGCACAGTTTCCTTGCGCGGATTAGATCACTTGTCAAAATGGTCGGGCAGCACTGACGAAAGGTAGCCCCAGTCAATGACACAGGGTGAGACCTTCTCGGGCTCTCAACCAGGTGAGATGGTTCACTTCTTATTCATTAGGGTAAATAATTGAATGCAACAGTAAATATGAATCACATTTTAAAAAAACGGGTAACTGTCTGGCGCTAAATCATCAATTACTGGTTACAAAGAGACATATTGAAGATGAAAATTCGGATAAGAGATACGACGCCGTGGAAAAATTTGGATGCATAAATTAAGTCTTAATTAAGCTCTACTATTTTCACCAGACTTGCTTATGGTTAAGCCGCCGGCTAGTACGTGCTTAAATTATGGAAAAAATATTTTTATAACGTTACGTTTCCTTTTGAAATTGGAAATATACACTAATAATGAATGACCAATAAAGCCGCCGGGAATGACGAAAAGAATAAAACTTTGCGTTAATAATAGTTTGTATTCGGGGGTAAATTATCAATACGGTAAATATTTATTCCCAAGTTATTTTCTACTGCAAAAGTAATTGCACTGTGTGAATACAAGTATAATGGTATGTTTTGCATGATTAATTGCCCTTAATGAATATAAAATCGCGGTACGCTTTAGCCAAGGAGCATTTCTTCCAAGCATGTCTCAGAATTCTTCACACACAAGTGAAAATAGTACATATATAAATATTATTTGACACTTAGCAAAAATAGGAATTGTCTGTACGTTCACCAATATAATCTTCACTTAAGGACGTTAATCAGGAGACAAGAGCTGTCTTTAGGTCGTACCGGAACGGTATAAATTCATTATTTTCTTCCGTCATAGCTTGGGAAGTCAACAATACCATAATTTACCCAGGAAATATTGAGGAATAAGAAGTAAGTCGAAAACATAGGCGATCATGAACCACCTCACCATATTTACAACCCGAGAAAAAAGCCCTTCCAACAAATTCAGCGGGAGTGAACTTAAGCCACTACGTTCATCAGTTTCGTAGACACACAACGCCGTCAAGAGCGAAGCACTCAACGGACGTTTGGCAACCACTAGTTCATCAACGCATTCTTATTGTCTTTTGAGAAACTACGATTAAATTACTCATCATTACCTTTCAATTATTACTATAAAGAAAACAAAAGAACACCCCGTCCCGTAGATTGCGACGAAAGCACAACACACAATAAAAACAAAGACGATACACTTCACATAGTCCTTAAAATAGTAGTAGTAGTAGTCTTGTCCTTTAGTCACAATAGTGTTCTTTTTCCATTCACGGAGCGAAAAAAGTAAACACAAGCCTGTCACTTGGATTGCGACGAAAACGCACAAAAAAATTACGGTAGAATTACAAGTCTCCTAGAGATGATAGTATTATGGGTTTTTTTCGTGTATAGCGCAGTTGGGGTGCGTTATAACTTCACTGGCCGTACCCATAACCGGCCGCCCACTGTCATAAGCTGTGGTAGTCTTGCAGCAGGGACACTTCGCCGTGGGGCTGCTGTGCGGCGGCCGCGTCAGGGGCGGCAGACGCCGGTACCCCAACGCCGCCGCCCCTGGCCGCGGCAGCGGTGGACGAGGACGAGGTGAGGCTCAGCTGCAGCGACTGGTAGGCGGCCGCCGCTGCAGAGGCTGCAGCCACGGCGGCGGCGTCCGGCACCACTGATCCCGACTGCTGCTGCAGGGCCGCCACGTTTGGCTTGACCTCAGGGGTGAGGGTCGCGGCGTAGAGGTCGGGAGAGTGTCCACCTGGCAGCGAAGTGGCCAGCACAGGCTGGGAGTCCTGGGAATAAAAATGTGGGATCAAACCCTGATGAATGATTCCAATAAATACATGCATATTGAAGTTTCCTTTTTTATACAACCTGCACTTAACAACGACAGCGTCAAAATATGCGCAAAATATTCACTCTATTGAAAACTGGCTGGTTGGGTTGAACCACCTGAACGTCGAAAATCTCACGCGCTTTCGACGCGGCCATCAAAAACACGAATATACCAAAACTGATCTCACAGAAATTACGCCCAAATCAACAATATAGTATGTATTTGACACGAACAATATTTTTTTTTTTTAAGTCTACCAGTGTGTTCTTAGTTTCTAGATTTGCCTTCGGCAGGGAAAACAATTCTGTCAATAGTTCTTAAATTACCACAACAGAGGAAGCATACCTGTCGCCTTTTTTGGTCACGATGTCTTCGTTAAACATACGCTATCATGCGCGAAATTCTGCAGTGGAATAATCAATCGTCTTGACCGGGATCCAAAAACAGATTCCTCAATTTCTGGCCGAGTGCTTTAGCCAGTTACGGCACCGTGGCACCAATTCCCTCCGTTGAAATATGTAGACTATATCGGAAGAGATGGTAGCTTACCTATGTAAAGCACTCGGCCGGAGATCGAAGGATCCAGGTTCGTATCATGGTCGAGGCGAATGATTTTTCTTCTATGGAATTTCGCACCTTTTTGTACTGTGGGCGACTGTAAAGTGGCTAAACACCGTGGCTAGTTCCAGTATACTAAAATCTATGCTAATATCAGAAAAATTCTGGAATATAAAATAGACCGTTGCCAATAATTGCCTGCCACTAAAATTTGAAAATATTGATTCAGTTTTTACCGTTTGTAATTATTCTATTATTAAGATGGAAAAAAACCTTCCATTACTTCCATAAAATGCGGTTAACTGGACCCATATTGATCGTGATGTAAATGTAAAATTACTTTCCCAAGTATGGCTAGCTAAACAACAGATATTATTTTTAATAGACTTCGGTGAGTAGAAAAGACGGAGATAGGTGTCTTCCTAGACGAAATGCTTCTACGATGCCTCCTACCTTTACAAGAAGCAGTCGAAAACAAATGCCGGCCTTCCATGATCACACAGCAATACTGCGGGCACACTATTAATATATGACGCAATTACTATTGTGAATATTGCAACGAGTGCTTTACAGAACTGCAATGTGAGAAAAAAATTGAAAGCGTTCATGTATACCAAACTTTAAGCTTCATAATGATTAATTAAGCTTTATTAATGTGAACTGTTTACAAACATTATAAGTAAAATCAGTACGTAATATCATTCTTAATGTGGTACGAAGAAACGATGAGACGCTGATTGAAATCGTTAGCTTTAAGTCTGCTAAGTTTTCCTCAACATCAAGACTAATAATAAAAATCTCTCGGGATTGCTGTGCAAATTCATTCTTTTCTATCATTTCATTCATGCACTCGAACATTAATTTATGCCAGTGCCAATGTTAATATAGGGAAATTATGTTTGCCTGAGGCACAGGCGTAGAAATTTCTGGTTAAGTTTACTAAACGAACAAGACATACGCTGACAAACTGTACCACCAGGGCCGGCCCGAGTAGGTGCGGGGCTAGGGACGAACCTTCAGTGCGGGACCCTTCACTTAAAATATTAAACTCTATATCCCATCTACAAACTCGAGCATTTTGAATCCCTACCACTCTCTGGCTAAGTATGTGTTCCCCTCCCAAATTCAGACTTCGTAATTACACCGTTATGATACCATCACGCAGTTGAGTTCAAAATAGTATAATACAAATAAAATTTATAATTATATTTATTCATAAAATTATAACGTAAAATAAACATAAAAAGCGCGCTTTTTCAATAGCGTTTTCAAAACTACCGTATATTTTAATTTTTTTTTCACGAACGCGGGGCGGGGCCGGTCCTGTGTACCATAATTCCTGTAAATGAAGATGTCAAACAGATTCATCATCCAAACCACAAGAAATGCAAGGAAAGGATAAAACTTGCTGCAGGAGCCTTTTATTTTGATTTGTACAACTATTTCCACCCATAATAACGGATAAAATGTACGCTATTGGCAACCTTAAAGAAAACAGTACTACACTTTCATTTTTTTCTTTCCTGCTTTTCATCGCCAATTTTTTTAAAGATTGAAGTCCATATTTTTATTTATTTTATTTCATTTCATTTGGATATATTATTACAAGTATAGGATTCCGCGTATATTAAGACTCGCCGGGTGAATTACTACAATTCTAGGACGCATTTTCCGTCGACATCAATAATTCTCCGCTTATTCTTGCACAAAATTTATTTATGAACGTTAATCCAACATACTTATCACAAACTCGGAAAAAGGATGGGGATTTACATCCGCTGTCAAAAAATGTCTAATGAGGTATGAGGAAGTAGAGTTTCTGCTAAGAAAGGTGACATAAAAACGTTTTCGATAAAAGGTATATTGTACGTATGTAATTCTCATGCGTCTATGTAAGAAAGTTAGTTATCCATGTGTACATTTTTGAAATATCACAAGGGAATGGAATCGGTAAGTTAACAAATCACTGAATACAACGAAATAGAATTACTTTTCATGTATGTTTGCACCAGACCTGTACAAAAAGTGTAAGATGGTAGCCCCAAAACTATTCAATAAGGGGTACCTATATATTCCGCAATTATGTAAGTGTTTTCTCATGTAATATATTTGAATATAAATGGAATAAAGTTATATTATCATTAATTGCTACAGCACTAAAACGTGAGCTTTAAAGGCTAGATAACTCTCAGTGATTGGTCGGAACGCTTCAAGACCATTTGAGATTCAATGGAATGACAATTTGCCCGCAGTCAAGACGATTGACGTGACGTCATATCCATTCGAGAACGCTTGTTCAACGAATCTTGAAAGGAATTCGACAGTGTGTGAAACCGCCTTTACAAGAGCGGACCATGATGAGTTAACACTTAAATCGATGCAATTACCTGTCCGATCTGCTGGTGGTGCAAGGAGTGCCCCTGGTGCTGCAACAGGTGCGCGTGGTGGTGCAGCGTGGCCTGGTGGTGCAGCACGGAGGAGGAGTCTGCGTGGGCCCCAGGTGGCGTCGGGGGCAGGGCGAGCGGGGGCAGCGACAGAGGCTTGTGGTCGGATGCGTCGATAGAGTCGGAGCTGGAGTCGAGAGCGGCCGCGGCGGCAGCGGACGCCGAGGAGGAGGGCTGCCCTCCGCCGCCCGATGAGGAGCGGGCCTCCCCTTCCGCCGAGCTGCGCGGGTCGCCGCTGCAAAAGAGGGCAGCGAGGCATGAGTGCTGGTAGGGGGGTAACCGATACTTGGTATTGGGGCAGATGGATTAGATTGAATTCCAAACCACTCCAGTTATTAAATATCTACACGAAAATTTGCTTTGCATTACTAATAAATTTTTTTTAATTTATGACAAAACTTGATTAAACGTGAATACATTGGAAAGGCCAAGACAGAAACATAAAATTTCATTACATAATTCATACATTAATTTCTATACTTCAAACAAGTATACAAAAAGGAGGAACGAACGGAGGACTGTCCATGATTTCGTTGAGGCTTAAGCTTACGTTGAAAATTAAGTGGACGCGTATTCCACAACCTAAGTATTACTAATAAATTTGAGAAAAATGTGACTAAACTTAATTAAACGAGAATAGATTAGAAAGACCAAATTAAGACAGAAACAAAAATTTCCTTATATACCTTATACATTAATTTCTATACTTTAAACAAATATACAAAAAGAAGTAACAAACGGAGGACTGTCTATGATTTCGTTGAGGCTTAAGCTTACGTTCAAAATTAAGCGGATGCGTGTTTCACAACCCAAGTATTAATAAATCCATTTTTTGGAGGGGAAGAAACACCAATCCCGTAGGCAAAGTACCTCACTTAATCTCTTATGTCGAACCTACAAACACAAGCTACTAAGGGACTGAGATACCGAAAGATATCGGCTCTTAGTTGCTCAAGCAATATCAGTGTAGCACGCTCTGTTAAAAAGGTTTTGGTAAAAACAATAGAATAGTTGGCACAATAATTTCCAATGAATTTTATCGAATTGATCCGATAACAATCTTTATACAATTAAAGTTTATGTAAATTTTCAACTGGATGAATATGACCATATGCCTTGGAACCCCAGTTCTATTGCATTTTCCCTAATATTTTTTTACATTAGGTAGCCTCCGAGTTCCTAGTGGCTACCAGCCTCATTCGTGTAAAAGTTGTGTAACGCTATCCATTCACTATGTAACAGTTTACATAGAATCTCTTAAAATTTCCATTGTATTTTATGCAGTTCACGGATAAAATATTTCTCTTCCGTAATCTATACGCTAGCCCCGGGGCGGAACCAGGATTTTTTTCTGGGGGTGGCACAAGTGTCTGACAGGTCATCTCACATTTGAGATTAAAAACGAAATACAATAACTACTGTTTAAATTTTCTCTTTATTTTGATATGAAAGTTATTAATATTATAATAAATTAAATATTTGGGGCACCGTAATGCACAAAATAAAACGATCTCAATGATAACCGTATTAAAAATCTTTTCTATTTATAAGTTTATTGGGGGGGAGCCGTACCCCGTGCCCCCCTGAATCCGCCTATGTACTTGCCATGTACTCACGTAGCGGCTTGGCATTTCCGAAGTAGAACCTTTCAATTTTACGCCCGAGGATCTTCCCACAGCAGAAATTATTTCCAAATCCTAGCATCTTCGAGGCTCTGCCACAAATATTCCTTGGACGATGGGATTGTCGTTTCTGTACTCCCAGATATTTTCCTTCGTATGACACATAAAACTCTATACCCTCCATATATAAATGGGGATGGTAAGACGTCCCACGCAAGAAATAATGTTGCCATGCTGAGATTGAGTTCTAGACCTCACTCTTCGCACCACGCAGAATAGATATTTAGGTCCGGTGAGATAATTTCAAATCCATCCATAATTTCGCGATAGGTAGCAGTAATTTGGGAGAAATATACAAATTCTGGAGAAAAGTCTGAAATTTTCGTATTTTTATGCCCAACCGGGTTTCGCGTAACTCTTCAAAATTTGCAAATGTATATTTTTAACTACCATTTTTGTTCAAAATGCAGAACACAAAAACCACAACTAGATGGAATAATATATAATGACCCACAATCATAATCAAACGATAAATTTTTACTCTTATATTTACATGCCTTTCTCGTGATACCTGGGGGGTGTTTCAGAGTCTCGTAGGATTGGCGGCGTCGGAAACGGATTCATTCCGAGTCGATCGGGAACCTATCCTACGCTCGTCTTCCGTGCGTTTCACACATACTATCGGAAAGCGTTCCGCTTTTGGTATGACGTCAATAGTCATCCTTAACCGGAAACGATTAAACGTCACAGTTTTCAAGAGACAAGTGAGCAGCGAAAACAACCTCCCGCTAGTTTTGACTCTTCACAATGGAGGCAAAAGGTATGTATGGGAAAGCATAAGCATGTTAGTTGATATATTGTCACATAATTGACGCCAGTGCGGGGTGAAATTATTTTATAATTGTCCATTTTTAGTTCTGTTTAGTGTAATCTCCTGTGGTTTGGTGCAAATTACGAGAATTAAGGTAAATTTTAAACGATTTTGTTTGTATATTCTCGCGAGAGAACTGTTGATTGTTAAGGCCATGTATCAGAAGAATTAAGTTACAAGAAGTGGCGAGACCCATTCTTTCTTGGAAAAAAAATTGTCAAAATATCGGAAAATAGTGTTGTTTGATTGTTGTCTGTGGTGCTCGTTCTCGGTTATTTTTACAACGCCATTTCATGACTAAATTGGCGCACTTACTATTGTTGCACCTTTTTCATTGTAAATTTACTTGACTCAACAGAATTTAGACATTATAGGTGTTTTTGAAGTATCTTCTTATGTGACATTTAACCTCCATCGAATAACTCCAACCTATGTCTCTCTTTGGCTACTGTAATGGTACTAATGTACTATACCATTATATAAATTAGTAACATGGTTTATATCATATGCTTGAAAATTGTCCTCCGAAATCAAACTCTTTCTGCACAGATGTGGACAAGGGCGAAAGAATTCCAACAGGATTTTCCTCGGTAATAATTTCAATAGCTTTTGGTTTTATAATGTAGGTACATCTTCTGGGGAATTGCTGGATTAAAAAAAATGATCAGTAAATTTACTCGAGTGATTCTTAATGTTATTGAAATATATCAAGTGCATTAGTTTTTCTACATGATGTAATTATAAGTTTGTTATACAGGGTTTAAAAGGGTGTCAAGCCAGCAGAGGGAGGTGATGTTAGAATATATGAGCGAGCACCATGAGCTTGCTTTCAACAAGTTGGTTGGCCCCCACGGTAGCCAAAGAAAGGAGAAGCTGTGGCAGGAATTAAGCCTAAAGCTGAATTCCTGTCCCAGTGGGGCTACAAAAGATGTGGGGAAGTGGGTGAAGGTAATGAAATACTTCTTTACTATTTTGTTTTGTTGTAATTTAGTGACACTTGTACTATGATGCTACTATCATTGTTATAATAGTGCTGGCAGGACTGGAAGTGCGATGTAAAGCAGAAGGCAGCAAAAATCCGTCGCCATTCCCTTTGGCACCGGTGGTGGACCCCCATTGCCTGTGACGCCCCTCTCCAATTTGGAGGAGAGACTTCTTGGTCTCATTGGTGAGGTGGCAGTCACTGGGGTGGAAGGGGTGATGGATCCCATTGAGGTTAGTATTGAAATTTCTCGCTTGTGCATATGATTATTTTGGGAATTTATGAAACAAAATTGTTGAACAGTGGTTGCACAGCATATTTAGCCCTGTATTATTTCATTTTAGTTGGAAGTTGTTATAGATGAGGATGTGTTCAACATCAGTGCTGGCTCTAATGAGACATTTGTCCCGCCTCCTCTAATCAACTCAGATGAGGAGACATGTGTCCCAACTCCACCGCCACGGAAGAGGTGCCGCCTTGAGAAAGGTAAATTATTGCATGCCAACAATTTCAACAACTCTTAAATTATTATAGGAACTTTCAGTCATAACACCAATGACTGGAAGGTTTACCTTTTTTCACAAGAATTTATTAAGTTATTTATGCCCATGTAAAGTCCCATGGACATTCCTTTACCTTTATGTTAATTAAAAACGAGGGAAAATTGTATTGGACCTTCATTTTTTAATTCATAATAATATTAAAGAATAGAAATACATCGAGGAATCCAATACTACCAATATCATTTTTTTCAATTGTATGCAGTGAATGCACAAAGGAAGAAGTGTACACAATCAATATATTTCACACTTAAACAAAAATATTTCATTTTACTTGTAAGCCTCTACTTAATAAAAATTTTCTTGTAATGTTGACTTTTATCCCATAGATGATGCTTCTTCACTGGAGGAGCGAAGTGTTGCGGCCTCAGAGAAGATGGCTGATGCTATGGCCACAATGGCGAGGGAAATACCTCAGTTAATGAGAGATATTTTGCAGGAGTAAGTTTTGGGTAGATTAAGTGGCATGGTATTTGGAGTAGGTTGCCAAGAGTTGAGGTGATCTGTACCATGAGGAAGGGGTAGGGAGGGAAGGGTGGAGAGAAATCCAGCATTGTAATTAACATCATCATCATCAGTGGTCAACAATTCTAAGATTGGTTTGATGCGGCTCTCCACTCTATTCTCCTATCAGCTAATCTTTTCACACCTACATTTTTCTTCTCTTTCACATCCCTCTTTACTTGTTCCATGTATTTTGTTCGAGGTCTTCCTTTTCCATTCTTGCCTTCCACTTGTCCCTCAACAAAAGTCATCATCAGGCCATCATGTCTCAAGATGTAGCCAATAAGGTTGTTCCGTCTTCTTATTAAGGTTTTCATGAGGCTTCTCTTCTCTCCTACTGTTCTTAGGACTTCCTCGTTACTAACTCGGTCGATCCATTTCATCTTCATCATTCTTCTATAGCACCACATTTCAAAGGCCTCTATTCTTGCTTTCTCCACTGCGGTAATTATCCATGCCTCACTTCCATATAGGAGCATACTCCACATGTAGGTTCTTATAAATTGTTTCTTTACTTCCATATTTAAGTTTCCCGCTGTAAGCAGGCTTCTCTTTTAGTGGAATGTTCTCTTCGCCTGGGCTATTCTGCTGATAATTTCTTTCATACTTCTCCCGTCACTAGTTATCTTGCTTCCTAAATAACAGAATTCATCCACCTCTATCAGTTTTTGCCTCTCTACTTTAATGTTAGTCTTGACTTCTTCTCTTCTGCTGCATACTAATATTTTGGTTTTCTTCGTGCTTATTTTCAGTTGATACCTACCCATTACCCTACTCATTTTAACCAGAATATAAAATTTTGAATTTACAAAAGATTTCTTCAACAAATTAAAATTTTTTATTATAAATAGTGCTGAAATTAGTTTAAAACCCTCTATTTAGTACCCTGTTTTTAAACAATTTACCCCCAGATTTTACCCCCCCTCCCCAAACAAAATTTCTTGCTGTCCCTCTGCAAAGGGCCCAAGACTTTATATCCCATCTGATGGATGGAGTGCTGTAGTTGAAGTGCCCTCCGTAAGGCACTCACTCAGGGATTGGGCAGTCTCTGAAAAATCTCTACCACTCCCAGGATTTGAACCTGGACCGAATGGGTAGGAAGCCAGCACTTTAACCATCACACCAACCCAATCCCTGTAGAATAATTGACAAATGACCAGCTACGCCTGGCTGTACAGTGGCCTCTGTCATCTGCCTATAAAATATCTAGGCAAATACCCTATCTATGAAATATTCGCTGCACCAATCTCCCCCTTACTGCCCTGGCAATATCTCCGACTTGCCCCCGTGCCTCAACAGGGTCTTGAGCCACTTCCCTATCTTCCTCATCCAAGACAACTGGCTCCTCAAGGTTTGCCCTGAGGCACAGATTGTGCAGCACACAGCATGCATTAATTACTTTGCACACTTTTAGCGGGGCATACTCAAGCAATCGTGCCTTATTTAGGCACCGAAAGCGACCTTTCAAGACCCCTATGCATCGCTCGACTGCACATCTTGCCCGTGCATGAAGGTTGGTATACCTGGCTTCGGGGCTACCTTCTTCTGCGTGGAGAATAGGAGTCATCAGCCATGGCTCATTCGGGTATCCAGAATCACCTGTTTAGATATTTATTCCCAGGTTATTTCTAAGCATTATCCATTTCCTACTTTATAAAAAAATCAATTTGCATACCCAAGAGCCAACATTCTTCACCTCCTCTCCATACTCTTTCCAGTACGTCCCTAACGCCAGAATTTGCCCAGACAAAGGAATCATGTGAGCTACCTGGGTACTTGGCTTTCACATTTAATATTTTGAGATCAGAGTCACACACCTAAAAATGCACAAAATAGAATTATACTTGGAATATTTATTTTATTTATGCAACCTTCTATTAAAAACTTACAATTTGAGCATTAATAGAGTGAAAAGACTTTCTGTTCACAAAGAGGTGCTCATTCTCAGATGGTGCTCTTATGGCCACATGAGTACCATCAACAAACCCGACAACTCCTGGGATTTGTGAAGCTAGGTAATGCCTAGAATGGAGATAATTTTAATTATTTCTTTTGTTTCTTTGCAGGTTAAGAAACTCCAGAAGATAGATATTTATTTATTTGTTGATGTTTTTTGTTCATAATTTAGGCATAAGGATAAGTAAGTTTTGTTTTGAAGAGAAGCCTTTCTATAATAATTTTTATGTAATGATGATGTAGAAGCCATCAATTTTATTTAACAGTTAATTTTTGTTGATACAGTGAGGTTGCTGTTGTGATATATGATGATGATGAGGAAGGCATCACCTTATTTATACAAGTATTACTTGCATATTGAAACAGTGACTTTGGTTGCTGTTGTGATATATGATGATGATGAGGAAGGCATCACCTTATTTATACAAGTATTACTTGCATATTGAAACAGTGACTTTGGTTGCTGTTGTGATAAGTACATGATGATGATGAGGAAGGCATCACCTTATTTATACAAGTATTACTTGCATATTGAAAGAGTGACTTTGGTTGCTGTTGTGATATATGATGATGATGAGGAAGGCATCACCTTATTTATACAAGTATTACTTGCATATTGAAAGAGTGACTTTGGTTGCTGTTGTGATATATGATGATGATGAGGAAGGCATCACCTTATTTATACAAGTATTACTTGCATATTGAAACAGTGACTTTGGTTGCTGTTGTGATATATGATGATGATGAGGAAGGCATCACCTTTTTTATACAAGTATTACTTGCATATTGAAACAGTGACTTTGGTTGCTGTTGTGATATATGATGATGATGAGGAAGGCATCACCTTTTTTATACAAGTATTACTTTCATATTGAAAGAGTGACTTTGGTTGCTGTTGTGATATATGATGATGATGAGGAAGGCATCACCTTATTTATACAAGTATTACTTGCATATTGAAACAGTGACTTTGGTTGCTGTTGTGATATATGATGATGATGAGGAAGGCATCACCTTTTTTATACAAGTATTACTTGCATATTGAAACAGTGACTTTGGTTGCTGTTGTGATATATGATGATGATGAGGAAGGCATCACGTTTTTTATACAAGTATTACTTTCATATTGAAAGAGTGACTTTGGTTGCTGTTGTGATATATGATGATGATGAGGAAGGCATCACCTTATTTATACAAGTATTACTTGCATATTGAAACAGTGACTTTGGTTGCTGTTGTGATATATGATGATGATGAGGAAGGCATCACCTTATTTATACAAGTATTACTTGCATATTGAAAGAGTGACTTTGGTTGCTGTTGTGATATATGATGATGATGAGGAAGGCATCACCTTTTTTATACAAGTATTACTTTCATATTGAAAGAGTGACTTTGGTTGCTGTTGTGATATATGATGATGATGAGGAAGGAATCACCTTATTTATACAAGTATTACTTGCATATTGAAAGAGTGACTTTGGTTGCTGTTGTGATATATGATGATGATGAGGAAGGCATCACCTTATTTATACAAGTATTACTTTCATATTGAAAGAGTGACTTTGGTTGCTGTTGTGATATATGATGATGATGAGGAAGGCATCACCTTATTTATACAAGTATTACTTGCATATTGAAAGAGTGACTTTGGTTGCTGTTGTGATATATGATGATGATGAGGAAGGCATCACCTTTTTTATACAAGTATTACTTTCATATTGAAAGAGTGACTTTGGTTGCTGTTGTGATATATGATGATGATGAGGAAGGCATCACCTTATTTATACAAGTATTACTTGCATATTGAAACAGTGACTTTGGTTGCTGTTGTGATATATGATGATGATGAGGAAGGCATCACCTTTTTTATACAAGTATTACTTGCATATTGAAACAGTGACTTTGGTTGCTGTTGTGATATATGATGATGATGAGGAAGGCATCACCTTATTTATACAAGTATTACTTTCATATTGAAAGAGTGACTTTGGTTGCTGCTGTGATATATGTGATGCATATCACTAAAAAATTTTATGTGACTCCTGTTATTTTGCTTGAATTATTTGTCTATCAAGAGGTGAACTTTTTTTTCGTGCTATATAAGGGTAAAGTTGAAGGTTAAACTTTCTTGTGACATGATGATTACAGCACTATGTGATTGAAGTCACAGCAATGACTATTTATTTTGAAATTTACTTGTCCAATTGATTTTATAATAAATCAACTACTTTTGAAAATCAAAATTTGTACTTCTCTATGTATTGCCTCCTTTGCAAATGCGTATTTGGGAATTTGATCCACTTCGCCAGAACTCCAGGCATGTTAAGGGCATTTGTAACTTCCTCAATAGCCCTACTGACACTGGCATGGCTCATGCTTATTTGGGCACTACTCCCCACGGACTTCTGGTAAGAGCCTTGAGCATAAAAGTGCAACGCACAAAGGACCTAAGTTCTCAAGGAATTTTTACATCAGTTAATATCATGCACAACCTGTAACATCTGAATACTTCAATATTTTAGGAGTACCTACGAATTTGAAGGCCAACTAAGAAATGATTTGTCAAATAAGTCATTTTACCTCTTATGTGATTGATACTCTTTATAATTCATAAAGTTATTGTTTGTTAATATAATACTAGATATATTAATTTTTCCAGCAGTTTCTTAAAATTTTTGATGAAAGATTTCCCTTTAGTAAACTTGAATAACCACACACCTTGACATCAATGCTCAACGCAGTTGAAATATGCCCACTGTTGAGGTAAGGTCTTATTTCCTCTATTAGCTCCCGTGCAAGGGCTTTGTTAAGGCGATATAATCCTTTAAAAACTTCCTCTGTCACACTAAAGGGATCGGAGTGATCCCTTAACTCCCTTAACCTTTTTCTACGCAACAGCATCTCCTGCTTTCTCCTTCTCCTCTGCAGGTACCTTAGATTCCTCAAGGCGTCCATCGGGGTAGATTTGTATAACTATTACATTTAGAAACATTTTATATCCGTAAAGAATTCAGAGTGAAAGTAGATCAAAATAATTTACGAACATTTATTCATTTATTGCACCAAGTACATAAGTTAATCTATAAGATAAGTAAACAGATATTATAGATAAGTAGATCAATTACGGGTAGCTACCCAGTTAAAGGCAACAAATAAACTTAGGACATGACATCCACATAAGTGAAATCCAGAATCAACGGTGCACGAGCAACAACAGTTGTACAACATATGCTGGAAAGTGAACATAACAGTGATATCGCAGAAGATATATCACTACAAGCTAATCATGCCATTTAAAAACTAATATTTAGGAAGTAAAAAATGAAATCAAGCGAATTAACGCGTCAAACTCCGATGCTAAGTCATGAAAACAATAACAACAAACCAGTAAAAATGATTAACTTCCCAAGTGAAGGACCCGTTTCCAAAACATTATGCTACCTGCATATTATTAAATATAATACGAAATGCATTCTAACTTGTTTCGCCCTCTTTTTGCTAAATTACTCGTCCAAATAAGATGTAAACAAACTTGCACCGACTGTGATACAGTCTCCGTATTTATTATCTGATTCACACGGTACTTAAAAGCACTTTCACCTAAATTACTCTTGAATACCATCCACATAAATCGGCACTAATGATATAATGTGGTATTATTTCATTATAGCCGAATAATTTACACCAACAGCATCAAAACAGACAAACCTGAAACAACCGTATGCAGTCGATATGACGTTCCGACACATCTAGTCCAATCGACTTCTATCCTATCGGAAAGCTGTCCTTGAATCGATAGGAAGCAAGTCTGAAACGCACGGATTGCCTGGTCGATAGTAAGTGACGTAGAATCCGCGTCAAGTCTCTCGATCCGCTCGGAAAGGGAGACTCTGAAACACCCCCCTGGTAGAGAGAACACTTATGGAGTGAAGCTAGATAAATAAATTAAAAAACGAAACTTGTACGCAGATATCGATCTGAATGCTTTTTTGTCCAAGGCACACGTAGGAAGCCCTATTATGTTGAAAAATATAATAATTCAGCGGAGCAAGAGAAAGGCATTTCGTGGATTCTATAGAAAGTAACATCGATTTCAACCTTAGGCCAAGAATATTGATACATGGGAAATAAAATTTAATACGTGAGCAGAACAGTAGGAAAACCAACTTGTGAAACTGGTTGTAAACGGGACAACATTGTACCTTACAAGTATTTCTTAGTTTTTCTGAAATCACGACCATTAACGAAAAAAGTTGATTCTAGGTTCACATTTCACTGAATGAGGCTTCTGTCAACAAATTTAATCACTATTAATGGGCATGTAGCAATGGCTAATATCCAGCTCGATTGACAAATTCCATTTATGCAGTAGCTGACTGTTAGCCAGGACACTGCAAGCCAATAATTTATTATTATCGTAAGACCGATTCGATAACTGCGGTGAAGTAGTCACTAGATTGACCAACGCACGCTAGACCACCACCGCATACTTTCCCACACTTAAGGCGTGGCACCTTTCTGAGAGCCTTCACTCGAGGAAAATATATAGTTGCTCTATTTATTAGTATTTAATTAGCAAGGAGAATAACTGCGCATGCCGGAGGTATTTTCTGCTCCTCCGATAACTAATAACTTAAACCTCGATTGAGGCTCGACGAATTGTGGTACAAAATGTAAATCAATTAATAAAATCGCTCACGGAGGAAGGCGTGATCTTAAAGTATCCCCGGATATGATGACAAACATTGGCAATTTTATAATATAAAACAATTAGACCGATTATATAAAAAATCTACGTTAAGTCATATTTCGCCCCAACTATCTTTTAATGTTCATCGCTCACGAAGGAAGGCGTGGTCTATAAGTATCCCCGGATATTATGACAAACATTGATAATTTTATGTTATAAAACAACTGGACCGATTATATAAACAATCTACCATAAGTCATACTTCGCCCTATCTTTTAATGTTCATCGCTCACGGAGGAAGGCGTGATCTTTAAGTATCCCCGGATATGATGACAAACATTGGCAATATTATATTATAAAACAATTGGACCAATTATATTATAACAATTATATTATAAAAAATCTACGTTAAGTCATTCTTCGCTCTAACTATCTTTTAATATTCATCGCTCATGAAGGAAAAAAGGCGTGATCTCAAAGTATCCCCCGGACACGAGGACAAACATGGTCGCACAAAACCATTGGCGTCCGGCGGCCGAAGGGATCTCCTCTACCCTTCAGAGTGAAAGGAGGGAGGTGGGCGGAAAGGAGAGGAAAGAGAGGTGTCTGGTTACGTGGTCGTCCATTCATCACCCGGTCAACCCCTCCCCTCACTCCCCCCCCTCCCACACCCTCTCCTCCCCGCCCACCCACCCACGGGCGTCTTCGTCTGCTGCTCCCGGCGCGACCTTCAACAGTCCACTTCACCACCATATTCCCGCCTCACACATCGTCATATGACATGATTTCAATAACAACTCCCCCGCTCTCGAACGGTCGGATTCTGTCGCTTATTTCCTGGTGCACCACTCCTGTAAAACCGCTTCCGCCTCGCAATCACGAAATTTTCGTGGAAGATAAAGTAGAACTTAACAAAAAAAATGAGTTTTACTCCACCCAAAATGATGATAAAAAGGTTATTATTAACGATATTACGGGAATAAAGGAACACGCAGGCGAGAAGAAGTGGAACGACATGTAGAATTAATAATAAAGGGATGGAGGTTTTCCACAAATTTTACGCGTTTAAACCGTCAAGTCATTCTGAAGTACACTTTATACTCGAGAATTACTTAATATTTTGGCTTAAGAAGGGCATTGAATTCCGTGCACATTATTTCTATAATTTTTTTTTTATACTTTCACTTAAAACGTTGAGTAAAACTTTATATCATTGAGTGAGGAAAGGAATGCTTTAGTTAATGCTTTAATATATACAACGTTCCGCTACGATTCGATTTATTCTGATTAATTTATTTTTAGACCCAAATCTCCAATTTCAACAAGGGAAATAAATCATTGTAACCAGATGTAAATAGGTATTCAAAACAAAGAGGAAGGCGAAACAATTTTTACCATCTGCAACCAGGAAGCCATTGCTTTAATAAGCGTATAGACACATTTTAGACTTCACTATCAGTTGAATTTCAATGAGTTCCTTACGAAAGTACTAATACAGATTTGTATCAATATGAGTCCGTTGCCTCTGCTGTAACCAGAGCACTTAGGTCATTAAAAATACGCAATAAAAAATGATTTTAAATTTGGCCATATCATAATAGCAAATAATAATAATATATAGACGTGTACTTTAAAGCCAAAAATAAATATACATATGAAAAAATGGGGTAACTCAATCGGTAACGTCATGCAGCATTGCGGCGTAGCTAAGAAAATCCTCGAAGGACCAGTGGAAGAGAACAATAGGAAAAGAAAGCCTCGTATGAAATAAATGGATGTTTTAGGATGTGTAGAGATGAACTACGCACCAAAATAGCAAAACATTGGGCCAGAATATGATCCCAACCAATCCTTGTACCGCTGACAAATTATAATGACGAAAATTCTACTCTACCCATTCCTTCGAAAGTACGAATTTTTTTCGACCAACAGATAAATACCCTGAATTTACCAATATAACAAGCGAGCCGTAAATGCTATTTTTCAAGTCAAAGTTATTTAATACACATTGCACATAAGGGGAACGAGAGCGCGTTATGTAATGGAATCATTAGGCTTGCGAGTTTAAATGGTTACGAGAATATGAATTTCAGTAGTCAAGATTTTGCACGTGGGCAGAGCGTAATGTATGAGAGGGAATTTTGGAGATATGCGCACAACAGCAGAAGGTTGACCTTCGCGTCATACAGGGGAATTAAGGGTTAAACCACGAATACTACAAAAGATGATCCTCAAGTCCATCTCCAAAAGTGTTGTCACCCACCGCGCATTTAAATGGGTATACTAAAGTTGCCACTCGTGTCACTGACGGACAGTTTGATACGAGTTCCACGGAGAAATAAGGTATAGTTAGGGGTATAAACAAAAATTTTTCCACATTATGAATGATATGTCAAATCCATAACTTTTCAATGCTATTGTTCCTTGCTATTAAAAACATTATACTGCAAAATATTGGAAAAAATTGGATCGCATTGTACTCATCACATCGCCGCGGACATTTTTGAAAACCGATTAAAATGCGACCGAAGTGGCATCAGAAATCGGTCTTGTATGGTATGGAATTGGGCCTCCTCTATGCATTCCCCTTGGGTTCAACGACAGCACAGTATCTTGATATACGAACGTCGGCACTATTTAATTAAACGCATTTACGTAAAAACATTTTAGATGAGAAACGGAGGAGACAGTAGACATGGATGGTATAGGCACTTAGCGGGAAGGGTACGCTGAAAAGATTAGCAGGTAGAATGTTATGTAAACGAGGGAGAAAAAGGAAAAGAATAGCATTTGTTGATAGAATGTAAGGGAGTAGTCCTCATTGTGAGTTGCAGATAGAAGCAGTTGAAAAAAGAGGAGGCCAGAATAATTCTTAAATACTCCATGGCTACCATAATCGATATGATACAATAATAATAATCATCATCATTGAGCCTTTCTATAAGGAAGAAGAACTAAAAGGAATTAATACCCGAGTAATCAAGACAAATGATCCCGAGTGATCCGTTCTCCGAGCAATCTATGATTCCAAGTGCCCAATCTGATGCCTGAGGAAGCGGCAAGAATACTCCGTAAGTACTCCATGGAAACCTACCTCAATCGGTAGAATAAGTTAACAATAAAATGTAATAATGATTACGAAGGCTATATATCTACGACTTACATCACCCAACAACATTCGTGCATTCATAACTGGCGTTTCCCGGATCAAGAAGCTAGAGATGGGAAGGTTCCGGAATACAAGCACATTATTCGCGAAAGGCGTTGCCCCTAGAGGGCATAAGTGTATAATGTAGTATTGGAGCGAACGTGTGGGTTCCCCATCCCCAAGCCCTTGTTAGCCTTTTCCTCGGTGTTGCTGGCAGGCATGAGGGGAACGAGGATAGGCAGGAGGGAAAACAGGGGGTTGGGAGGATGTGGGAAAGGGGTGAACCTCCCCACCCCTCCCTATTGTAGCCGGAGGCGTAGCAGAACCTCTCCTGGATATCGGGTTACTCGCGCTGGAGGGAGGGAGGCCGACCCCTCCTCGCCCCTATGTCTTGTCCCCCACCTCCCCTCACTCCGAGAGCCATCTTGGCAATCTTATCCCGTGGACGTTAGCTCTCTCACATACACACGGCCTGCATCCCACATTCGACGGAGGGAGGTCGTTCCGGCTTCCCGAAAAACGTACCTTGTCTGCGGACGGTGCTCCGGGACGGATTACCGAAGGAGCAGTGCCGTTCATGAGTGAATCGATCACATTTAATGGTTCGACCATGGGCGTACCCAGCGAGGGGCAGGAAGGGGCAGCTGCCCCCAATTAGAATGCTGCTTAGCTGCACACAGATAAGCTGGATATCAGATGTAATTGTCAACAGATATATAAAATCGTTTCCGGCTTAATTTTGTGGAACATTGCTATATCCATGATTAAAACACTAATGGTAAAATAAAAAATGGTAAAAATCTTGAAAATGACACAAAGTGTCGAAACCATGGTCGGACGTTAAGTGTTAATTTTAATGGTGTGGAAATTGCCATTTGTGTTTTAATCGTGGATTCAACACATTTGCTTATGGAAAAGCAGAGACAGTATGCGAAATTCGATTAAAAGTGCAAATTTTTCTGTCTCGGAAATTACTTACTTACCTACGCATCATTACATGGGCGTACCCAGCGAGGGGCAGGAGAGGGCAGCTGCCCCCACTTAGAAGCAAAGATCGCAAATGTCTTTAAGGAAAATAATATTTTTCCAGCAAATATTTTAAAAACTAATAAAGAGCTGTTACAGTTTCCTTAAAATGTTGATTTCATTCACCTTTTCCATCTTACCTACAACTTGAACAACCAAGGCTTGCCCCCCCCCCCCCTACTCCCCCAGTTTTGATCCTGGGTACGCCCTTGGGTTCATCGCCTTGAACAGCATGAATTGAATCACAATATTCGTTGAAGCCTTTTAGTCAGCGTCCATTAAAATGGACATGACTTATAGGGGTTTCTAACCTATCAATGTGCATAATTGTTCATATCTATGGGCATAAACCATAAAATTTACTTGCAAAAATAGCCTATTTGGCAAAGCGTTCATGACACATTATTTGAGGTAAAATAGCAAAAATAATAATTTTCATCATCATGGAGAAAAAAATATCTGACTGAAAAATATAAAATGTTCATTGGTACAGCATTTGGGGGAGGACTCCACTTCTACGGTAATTTGTGCTAAGAAGAAAGGTGAGGACCTTTGCTTCCTGTTTATACGATATATTAATTCGCACGAGTTAAAGTTTGATTGAATTAATATTTTTGGTGGGCCGGAACGGAACATGTAGGAATGCATGGATCAAATTAGAACAGGTTCTACTTCCTGTTCATGGATTCGCACATGCTGGGTATTTACACGGTGCATTTTCATGTTTATTCAAGCGTTCATACATTTAGACATTCACCCGTAAGGGTTAATTTACCGTGTAAACAGGCCTTTAAATACTGTTTGAAATAGAGGAAGTGCAAAAGGCGTAACCGTATTTTATTAAATTTATGAATTGATGGAATGATATTTGATTGAGGCAACTGACAGCTTAGCTCATGTGTGCCATGAGGGAAGTGTATGATAGGAAGGGTGGAGAGAAACCCGACGTCGGCATTAGCCTGCTCTTAAACGAAAGGCGTTAAAGTTGACCACGGCTTAACGTCCCATCCGACGGACTAAAAGCTACACTAAAAGTATCCTCCGCAAAGCACTGAAGCAAATGCCATGCAATTTACGAAAAAT